>NC_142842.1:27500000-30000000 GCF_061612785.1 Hesperophylax consimilis
CACAGTTTTAGAACAATCAGCTTCCATCGCCTTGTGGCAAACGAATTTTTGGCGAATAGTACTTTTGTGCACAAGCCGCGGCCTTGGGACATTTCATTTATGTTTGTTATTTATTTTTCATTTTTGAAAAACAATATTATTTAACCGATAAATGCAATATTCACGTTAAATAAGCTATTCAAATATTTTAAATTAAATATTATTTACAATAAATCACGTAATTTTAGATGCCAAAAATTCTGACACACGTCCACTATGCCTGCCGACTGCGCGGGACTGATGAATGTTTGAAATGGTCTTATGTAAATCAGAATGTTAGAGAGAGCGCGCTAATATTTAACGCGATTGAAATGAACAGACGTAAGCGACTGCTGAGAAAATATTTAATAAAACACGACACATTTAAAATAGAAAAAAAATCTCTCGTTATATTTTTATTTGCATTTTAACATACAGTCTAAATTTTTTTCATTCCTTTAACATATTAAATAACAGAACAAAACGTGTTTTTAATAAGTTTCGGAGCTTACTTTGCGATTTTTTTCTATCGAGGGAATTTCATATAGTTGACGTTTCGGCAAAACAAATGTATAGATATAATCTTCAAAAATAACATTTATTTTTTTTGGAACTTCAAGACTTAAGGAGTTAGCGAGAAACTGCTTATAAATCGGTAGAAATTGAAAATGCCGGGTCTTAAACATTTACTTTCCCCAATGGGAACATTAGGGAACAAATTAACCACGTCAAACGAAATGAGTTTACAATTATTAGGGAGAACCAAATCTTTCAATTCTTCTACTAATGTAAATGAGTTTTTAATTGTGTATTTAGGAGTGAAAACATTGGTATTATTAAACACTTTAGTAATAAATGACGATATTATAAAATTTGGGGCATTACAACATAATACTAATGGTCTAATTGGGTTGTCAATTTTATGAATTTTAACAAAAACCATATAATTTTGGAGATTTGGGGTTTTTAGTTAAAAAATTTACTTGGTGATATGAATCATCTTGGAATTTTTTAGTTTTACATGCCTTAAGGCGAAATAGGTAGACTCGACCTGAAATTTGGCATTTTTGAGGCCACTTTTAGACGTATGGACACTTTTCTAGAAAAAAACACAAATTGATTTCGAAAGATCGTTATTTTATCTTGTAAAGTAAGATGTAAAATTTTGAAAAATAATATTATTTTCATATCATAATAAAGTGTTACCGTAGGACGATGCGCAGATTTGTTGCATTTTCAAAGGTGAAGTTGTATTATACAACAAATATTTCAAATCATATAATAATACAGTATAAACAATCAATAAATTATCTATCATAAGTATGTATGAGAATTTTGTTATTATTTCAAATAAAATTACTAATAAATAGAGACCGGATTATATGCAACAAAAATAGCCCAAAATATGCATGCAAATATGCAATAAAAATAGCTAAAATATGCACGAAAATCCATAATAAGGGTCAAAATATGCAAAATGAAATAATACAGGAAGTCGTATTTTTACATATTTTTTTTTATTTTAGTAAGCTCACAAGGATAACAATTATATTTTCGAAAATATCAATTATAAAATTTATTTAACAATAAAATTTAGAATTTACCTTTAAAAACGTACATGACTAAGTACCTACTGTTCTAAATGTTCTGTAGACAAATTGTGTCTACGATCGCTTAATATATTTTTGTAAGCGGAAAAGGAACGTTCTACGTCTACTGATGTGGCTGGACAGAATTTAAATTTGGGTGCGATTTTTGAACTTATTGTTCCGGGCAAAATTTCACCGGCCCCGTTGATGAAGTTATCAATTTGGCACAAAGGTTCAAAACCTGGGTTATTATTCAGTTTGTTTTCAAATTTTTCTTTGAGTTTACTCGGGAATAGCTTTGGCAACGAGGAATTCATAAGGCGAATTTCCTTCATAACCTGAATAGATGCATTCAACGCCAATCCATGAGTTTCAATCGTTTTTATACTTGCAGGTATGTAGGCAAAATGAGTGGTAATCATAGCTAGGTTTTTTTTAATACTGGCGTCGTCAAATGATTCTTTGCACTGGAAAACTGCCAAAGCCTTTGCACTATCGAAGTCATTGATAACACCCTTGATGGCTTCAAAATGTTCATGGTAAAACATCGCAGCTTCGATACATGTACCCCAACGTGTTATTACTGGCTCAGGAGGTAAGGGGATATTTGGCAGTTTTTCTTTGTAGGCCTTTATACGAGCAGGCGCCTTAAGAAACACTTTCTTATCTGATGAAATCAGGTTATTTACAATCGCAAACGTGGATCTCACTTCTTCGACGAGTCTGTGAATTCCTTGAGCAAAACACGTCACATGAATCAAATTGGAATAAAATACTTGGAGGGCTTTGCCTGCTTTGATCATATAAAGGGCAGCATCTGAGAGCAACACATACACATTTTCATCCGCAGAAGATTCAGGAAATATTTTTTTATACCCTCATTCACAAATCTGGCGATCGTAAATGATTTGCCTTTTCAAGTTCTCTGCAGGCCACCAAATAGGAAGGTGAAGGTTCAAGTTTTAATGCACCAAAAATCAAATTTGCAATGTAACGGCCGCAAGTGTTGGTGGTTTCGTCAGCTGAAATCCATATGATGTTATCCTTGAGTTCATTGCGTATTTCTTCCAGCACATGTAGATAAATGGATGGTATGTAATTTTTACGTAAAGTAGATTCATCCGGTATATTTTGATTTATGCAATATTTTCTGAGAAAATCCTTCAAGGCAGGATTTTTCAGTTTGTATAGAGGGATATTGCTTGCAAGAAATGCTTCACATAGATCCATTCTAAAGTAATTTTGTTGTTTACCTTTGGAGGTTACTTCACTGTTACTGCTACTTGCCACTGTAAAAACTTGTTGTCGTGGGCCCTTTTTCTGCACTCCTGCGATATGAACACTGGTTTTGACATGCTGGTCTATTTGGAACTTTTTTGTGCTAGAAATTTTTTTCTCGCAAACTCGGCAGTATAAAACTTTTCCGTCTTATGCAAATATTCCAGGATATTCAGCTATCCACGTATGGGCACTTTTTTATCAGGGAGCATGGTTCACTTTCACAATGTACAACTTCGTACAAACAAACAAAACACTAGACGAAACTCTAAAGAACAGCGCGTGCGACCAGTCAAAAAAACAAAATTCGCAATTCACTGAATTACCATAAAAATATACCAAATCACCCCTCATACGAATGAATGAATTGTTTTCGGCAATTAGCCGAATTAAGCCGAGTAGGCGCGAGCGCAGGCGAAGATGAGAGAGGTTCCCTCCCGCTCCGGCCGCCGGCCGTAGCGATCAGTAAGATCAGTTATCAGTTCTTCGCTCAGCTTTGCTGGCCGTGCGCCTTGCTATCTGACGTCTATTGTGTCGCTATGTAAGGCATATGAACGATATCAAGCGTAAATATGCAAGATCTCAAATTATTTGCTAAATATGCAACTACCGCTGAAAAGGGTCTAAATATGCATTTGCATATGCAAATATGCAAATGCATATAATCCGGTCTCTACTAATAAATAAATCCGAGCACGCGTTTTGTGACGAAAATCCCTCAATTGGACTATTTATTTATGGTCTTACAAATTGGTATAGTTCAGATTTTTTTAGAAAAATAATTTATCTAGACATTATTGAAACATTAAAAATAATTTATGACCAAGAAATATATTATTAAAGTATATAATAGTAATTAATTTCGATTCGCGTTTGTTGTTTGTGATTACCCCGGCGCAAGCCGAAATTTTATCATTCCCCGCTGCGACAGAACGGCGAGCGGACGTCTATTCCACGCCAGTCTACTTGATAACATTTTAAAGAAATTCCTCGCTTAAAAATGAGGAGGAAAATTTTTTTTTCTGAGGAGGAAGGAATGAGGAGGAGGAATGAGGAGGAAATTTTTTTTATTAGATAGCACAAATTACGACATCAAAAACGTATGTGGGAGATATATTTTCAGAAAAAACAAAGGTTAGTGATATTTAATTATCCGTGTACATTAGGGTGTCCCAGGACATAAGGAAGAATTTTTTTTTCATGAATTTAAATATGCATACCCTCTTATTTTATTCCATTTGATCCCAAAAACTCATATAATAAATATTATTTTGATTAAACATCGGCAACCCGTGCCGACTTGATGCCAAACATATGGTACAGAGTTAATATGGAAGGATTTTCAACTTTCATTTTTGTCGGATAAATAAAATTTTAAATTGCACTAATGTTCAATTATGTAGTATTTTATATTTAAAAATGGTTTATTGATTAAATTTTGTCTTCATAGTTTGTTTTTTACAGTCAGGATAAATCTTCCGGTGTTCCTGAACGCATCGTAACAAAAATTATTTTTGTTCCTCTTCGACCGTGAGATTAAGGGGGTATTTCACTATGTCGGGCTAAATATCTGACTAGCTAGCCGTTGGCTGGCTTTAAAGATCAGAATAACTTCGTTATTCAACGGCGACCGTTTCACCATTGTTGCCGAGCTTCCGGAGAGATAACACTCGAAATAGTCTGGCAACATCGCAAAATGTTTGCAGTTACCCAATCTACTACAACGGCTGTCATGTTTTGCCGCAATGTCTATGGAATGCCAACGTCAACGCAAATTGACAAGTTTCCCGCCCACACCGCAAAGTGTGCATTTTTTGGTTATGTTATGTTGATTATCAGGTCATTTTAGATAGATTCGTGTCGAATTAGTACATTGTTTCTTATTTTGAACACAATCAAATAATTCAGGATGGATCATACAAGCATTCAAATTCATTCAGGCTCTTAAAACTCGCGGCCTTCGCATCGCCGCCCTTTCACCTGCTTCTGTAAATCAAAAACCTCGGTATCCATAATAATTTGCAACAGAATTCGACTCACTTCTCCGCTGTCAAACTCGGAATGTTTTGACGCCATCTTTGATTCGAGGAATAGCGCCTGACGTGAGGTTCGAGCACTGATTAGTCAAATCGAACTTTAACCCGAGCTTTAGCGTTATTCAGATATAGTGAAAACGAAAAAATGACTAATCCGCGGATTAGTGCTTAGTCAGAACATAATCAGAGATAGTGAAATACCCCCTAAGCCATGAAAATCTTGCATTAACTTAATAGTTCTTTCAGCTGTATCATTCACTACCCTCAGCGGCGACACCTTCTTTCTGACTTCTTGATATGAAGCATTATTTGACCACATCGTAGGGAATTCGTTAAGAAAACTGGCATCTGTTTTCAGACAGTCAAACAAATACTTGTTCTTGATTGAAATGAAGTCGTAAATATTTTTCTCTGAAATAAAAGTCACTAAATTATGATATGAACAAAAACCTCAATACAAAACATAATTTAAACTTCTTAATTAACTTACCATACAATTTACAATCAAGATCTTCCTTCGATGGGATGTAACGTTTGTCATGGGTTGATAAATTTTTTTTTATGATATTTCGACTATTTTTATTTTAGTTGTTTGACCTACAGCGTCGTCAAACAGCGATAAAATAGATCCTTCATCGGTCAAATACCATAACTGCTTACTGAACAGAAATAAAGCTGCCATTGAGATGTTTTCATCAATTTTTTCCTAAGCCTTCATCGATTTCAAAAAGCAAAAGTCCTGCTATAATACATTGTAACCATGGCTTGACATAGGATGTTACTATGAACAGGCAAACGTCTAAAAGTGCCGCCTTATCCTTACCGGTAATTTTAAATTGCGCACAAATTAATGATATTTTCAAGGAATAAAGCGCCTTTGCCATCCATCGAGCACCTGGAGGCGGAATCTTAAATTTTCTCGCTGTATCTCCTCCTAAAACTATCACACAGAGCTCTAAAAACTCTCAATAGTCATCTCCAAGTATTTTTGTTGTCAATGCAGTATGGTAAAAGTTAAGCAAATCATCGATTTCGGAAGCGTTAGGTGCAATGTGAGATTTTCTCTGTAGCACCGAATTTTATCGGGATCAACATTTTTACAGTTATCTCGAAACTTTTTGAAGATTGGTATGTCAGGGCTTGTAGTCATTTGACTGATTTTTACTTCAAACACAGCTTTCAATACCAACTATGGCTATATTTGGTATATATTGACAGTTAAATTCACTTTCCGGATATTGTAGAGCAAAACTTGTCGATTAGATGGCAGTTTAGAACCCGATATTTGGTGTTTTACGACTCCTATTAAAAATATACTCTTTTTAGAAGTGCGTATATCTAATAACATCTTGCTTGAATGAGTGATTTTCGTTTACTAACAAAATAGCAAGTTACTACAAGCTCATCAACACGTTTGCTCGCTGGCGTCTTAATATACAAGTACTGACATCTTTCGATGCAAGTCGGCACGGGTTGCAGTTGTCCAAAGTAAACGAAAAAATGTTTATAAGTGTTTTGTCATTATTAAAACAAAATCAGAGGGTATGCGTTCAAAAATAACAACTTTAATTTTTTTGGGACACCCTAGTGTACATTGTATGTACTTATATGCTACAGAGTCGTTCGAAAGAATCAGTCAGAATAAGCACATATTTTTTATAACATTTGGCGATAATTTTGTGTTGTTTAATTTCCAGGGAAAAGAATCAACTATGGACAGGAGTTTATGTCTGTTATCGTTTTTTCATTTATAAATGTTAAAACTTATGCCAAAGTACGTGAAACTGTTTGTGATTGGTAGTCAAAAAGTGCCACGAACCAAATGAATTTCGATTCGTGATGTGCGATTCAAATCATTTTTTGTTCATAATTTCTATTTTATTGTCCAATTCACTATTACATTGGTATAATTCAACATATTTAATATTTTTTGTGTTACTTTTTGTCAGTTTCATAATGTCATATTGTGAATTGAGCTTCTTGTTTTAGGAAAAAAAACAAGGTTATTTTTGACATACTAACCTATGATTTTTCAATCGAAATTTACTTGTGAATGTAAACATTTCTAAAATTAGACGAGTCAGGTCGCTCCGTTAATCATGAAAACAAATACATGAAAGCGATACAATATTATGCAATCGCATAACTACATATATGTAGGTAGTAACCGTAGAAAATAGTTGGAAATAAAACCTAGTTTTAATATATATACTACTTCAGTTGTAAGGAATAAACCCTCTTTTCAATGTCATACATGTCAAATCAAGTAATACTTTAAAGATAAGTATTAGAAATAAAACTTACCGGTAATACCTTTCGGACAAACGAATAAATAAGTAAAACAAAAGATTTTTACTCACCTTTGGAAAACTCGTGTAAAATATTTTAAAAAAAAAACAAATTAAACAATTATTTGAAATTTTTTTAAATGTATATTCATATACCTAGGTACATTTTTTTATCTACCATGTCAACAAACTGCATTTGTATTTATTTATGTTTACGCACTCCGACGTATAATTTACAAATATGTATGTAACTACTTACTAGGAAGAAAGCTACAACCAAGAATTTAACAACAATAATTGTTATTTCATCGGAACCATGCTGTAGTTTTCACAGCCGCGCGAGTGTACGGCTCGCAGCGGAATGAATTCGGTATTTCTGTCTCGGTCTAAAAAAACGTCCGATCGCGAGACCGTCTTTTAACGAAATTTGAATTCTCGTCCGCTGGTTAAACCGCCATGTTTGTTTAACATTTTCTAGGTACTTGTTAGTGGGGTCTTTATTCAGAATTACAAAATTATCACTATTAATGAAGTCTTTCACTTTTTCATTATATACATTTCGTGGGATGATTAAAACTGTATTACCCTTGTCAGCTTTCGTCAGGATCAAATCTTCATTGGCTAATTTTTTACGAATATTTTTCATTATAGTTGTCTCAGGATTTGGCATAGGTTTGAATTTGGGTATGAGTTCTTTTATTGTTTCAGCGCTCTTGTAAAAGAATTTTTGTGAATGATTATGTAAAGCTGAATCTATATCCACTGCAACTTGTTCTATTGCAGCATTAAACTGATTATTAGAATACTTCAGGTTATATTTTAATCCCTTGGATAGTAGGGTTGTTTCTTCAGGTAGAAAATGTACATTTGACAGGTTCTGTACACGATCGAAAAATGTATGGGCTGGTTGTAGGTTTTGTTTGAGGAACACAAATTTTCAAGTTTTTTATTAATTGTATTAAGCTTATTAAAAGCTTTAACAGAAACCAAGTATCTCACTTTGTCATCAAATAAGTCCCATTCGATAGGGTGCAACTCGTATATGTATAAGTTTAATTCTGAATAATCAATTAGATTTGTCAAATAGCCCAATACTGGGAATATTCCCTGTAAACTGTAAAATTCCCAATATCCCTTAATCACCTTACAATTATTAATGCCTATTCTCTATTATTATAATATTTATGTACCTACACTAATCGTTTTCTTTTAATATATTGTTGTTTCATTTTGGTTTTATTTCTATCTCCCTCTGTATGTATATATAATGACACATTTTGTATTATTGATTAGTTTAATTTTGTACCCTGACGATGCTCGAGTGTAGCGAAACCGGACGCTCTTAAAATTAATTTAAAAAAAATCGTGGTTTTAAACAAAAAATATTGTTTTTATTTCATTAAAATGTTAAACCACAAAGTGATTGCTTTCTACGAAAAAATAATATTTATTATAATGCTCCCCCACACACACAAGCTAACCTTAATTATCGGATACAACTTATGTATTACATTATATAAAATTAATTTTACACTACAAAATTTTGTTTTGTAAATGATGGTGCATTACTTTTTTAATAAACATATTAACCTGTCCGGTGGTATGACCGTACAGGTACGGTGAAAAAAAAATTCCTCGTAAGGAGTATGACCGTACCTGTACGGTTGCGCCTAAAATTAATTAATTATTGAATTTCTTCCGGAAAACCGATAGTTACTGCCATCTAGGGACAATTTGTCATAACTTGCTAAAGTTCTTAGCGATTTAGGTACATTACCAACGGAGTTATTCACAATTAAAATATTTCGTGGCGTCACCGTCTGGTAGTCGGTGGTAAACAACATTTTTATTGCGAGCGACGTTTTTGGTGAAGTGAAATTTGTGGTTTTTGTTTGTTTTTACACTGAATAACCTAATCATCTTCATTAAAAATTACCTCACGTGTTTGAATGTGAATATTTATTACATATATTGTACCGACAGTGTTTGTTTTCAGTTTGAATACAGTTTTTGACAGTTTGAACAAAATTCAATAGTGAATCTGAGTGCTGTGAACTATTTGAAATATTATTCGTTTTACTGTTATTATCATTGAAATTTTATTATTTTAGGTTATTAATAATTTGGACAGTGTTTTACTGTGATTTGACTTTGTGATTCGTATTGATAACTTGTTCAATTTAAATATTTTACTTTTATAAAAATGGTTAACCCTTTGAATGAACAAGACATTGCTGATATTTTAATCGAAAGTGAAGATGAAGATGTTTACGAGGATCTTCATGATTTGCCAATACATTCGGATAGCTCATCCGACGAATCTGATACATCTGATGAGGATGAAACTCTCCCTAGTTGTTCAACATCCAAAAAGAGAAAAGTTGATCATCGTAAATGGGATCAGGGTAAGTTTACGCCCATTATTCTTGAATTCGATTCAACTAACTCAGGTATAAGAGCAAATATTCCCGTTAGTGAAAATTCATTGGAAATAGACTTTTTTGATTTATTCTTCACGCTTGATATAGTAAAAATAATTGTCAGCGAAACAAATAAATACGCTGCAAAAATTTCTTTAGACATTTCTCTGAAGTCTAAAATGATGAAGTGGAAAGTCACCACGGAGGCTGAAATATATACATTTTTAGTCACGATTATGCTTATGGGACTTGAGGGAAAAAATTCGCTGAAGAAATACTGGACAAATAATCCAATAATTGAAACACCTTTTTTCAAAGTATTATTTTCGCAAGATAGATTTTTTCTTTTGCTCCGAGCTCTTCGTTTTTCTGATAACGATACTGCGACAACCGATAAATTATCTAAAATAAGAAATCTTCTGGAATCATTGAAGATAATTTTCAAATCAACTTTTTACCCATATCAAAATCTGTGCATAGATGAGAGTCTCTTGTTGTGGAAGGGAAGACTTTCATTCAAAATTTATATTCCCTCAAAACGACATAGATTTGGGATCAAATTGTTTGTACACTGTGATGCACTCACCGGCTATTTTTTGGATGTAATTGTGTACACTGGCTCTGAATCAGACATACAAATGAATCCCGACATTGGTATATCAGGATCAGTCGTTACCACTATGCTTGCAGATTATTTGGAAAAAGGTCACAGAATGTTTGTAGATAATTGGTATACAAGTTATTTTTCCCTGTTCGATTTCCCGCATTAACATAAAACTAATGCATGTGGAACGGCTAGAGCAAACCGAAAAGATATGCCCAAATTTGGTAAGGAGAAAATGAAAAAAGGGGAAATGAAGGCTTTGAATTCGAACAATCTCATGGCGCTGAAATGGCACGATAAAAGGGATGAAATTATGCTTAGTAACATACATACAGATGCAATGATTGTTACTGATAAAATTGAATTCTCTACGGGAGAAAATAAAATAAAACCAGAGGTAGTTTTAGATTATACCAAGAATATGGGAGCTGTTGACAAAGTGGACCGCATATTAGGCTTCGCAAGCAGTTCCAGGAAGTCTCTAAAATGGTATAAGAAAATTTTCTACAGATTGATAGACATTGGAATACTAAATGCTTTCTTTGTGCATCGTTTGAAAACGCAAAAGGTTTTATCATTTAGCGAATTCCGGGAAAACTTGGTGTCTCAAATGATCGAAAAATATCACACGCCAAGGCCGGCATCATCTGGAGGAAGGAGAGTAGTGGATCAACCAACTCGCCTTTTAGGAAAATATTTTCTCCTCCTGTACCAGAAACTGCAGCCCAAGGAAAGCGAACTCAACGACAATGCCATGTGTGTAGACATACAGCAGTTCGAGCTAAAAAAAGAAGTGACACGAAATATATGTGCACCGACTGCAATCTTACATTTTGCGTATATCCATGTTTCGAAGACTACCATACGAAAAAGCAGTATTAGTTAGTGAAGACAATTTTATTCCTAAGATAGTGTACATAATAATTAGAACAGTGTTATTTTTATCGTAATTATTGACTGCATATACATTGTGTACCTATGTTCAATTTTTATAATGAAAATATTGTGAAGTAATCTGATTATAAGTGAATCTGATTTTTATTAAGTAAAAACAAAAATCTGCTCCGATTTCGATGGTTGGCGATTTCTGCAAGATTGGTTTTATTTTTTCCTTCTAAATAGCTTAGTATTTGTTTTTTCGTGCTAGTTTCTAAGGATTTTTTTATTATTTTTTTATTCTCTACGAAGTGGCATTTATTTTTTTCTATATTTTGATTGTTGAAAAAACTCACTCCAGCGGGACCGTTTTCTTTCCAGAAACTCACCACCGGACAGGTTAAAAAATACAATTAAAATATTATGGATTATCAATATTCTCATGAATTATTTATATAACCTTATACTACCACATCTATTTCCAGTTACTAATAATTATTAGCTAATTAAATCTTTTTGAGTTGTGTTGTTATAAACTAGATTTTTAGATAAATTGAAAAAATAATAATTTATATACTATGAGCATCGATGTGACGACCCTGGCGAAAATTTTCGAAAGCTTTACTGATATTTCAAAAAGTTTTCCACGAATGACTGCCATCTATGCAGCGTTTCTTAAACTACGATTGGAAGCAAGTTAAAAAGCGTAGATATAACTTTTATTTTACGTAAGTATCAAATATTCTAAAATGTGTGCTTATTACATCCAACAAAATTATAAAAATATATTTTTTTAAATATATGTACTTGTTTACTTATTCTTACCTTTAATTGTAGCCATGGTGATAAAGCCAAGAAATGTTTTGTTATGATAATTGTTAGATAACATTATTTTTGACAATTATTGTTCTTGTTCTCAGTCTTATATTTTTACGAACAATAAGAAAGCTCCGAAGAGACGTAATTAGAAATTTACATTTGCATACATGTTCGATGGTTCATATACCATCTGCAAATAGTATATTGCAAAAATCTTGAATTCTGAACACTACGTCCGAACTAGCGAACACTGTGATCGCCTCACGAAGCACGAACTGAATACACGAACATTGTATTTTTCATTCTTCTGCATACGCATGCGTCCATTACTCCAATCTCAAAACCAAAATGCCCGTTCGTTTGGAACATAATATTATATTTTCTGTAACCAATAGATTTCATTGAAGTTTTTTGTAATCTTTAATATTCAACTCTTTTTAGGGACCAAATTGCCTAGGATTATGTAAATCATCGTTCATCCAAATATAAAAACAATACTTTTTTTCCCGACTTTATGTCCGGGTTAAATCTTCCCCACAGGAAAAACTAAACCCTTCCACACACTTTTCCACAAATTATCATCTAGTCAATCCACATTATGCAAGTGCATTATATGTATAAGCATAATAAATACAAGAACAACACGTCAACTCACCAAACATCAAATGGGAAAATAATTCACCGACTCCAGATATTTTCATATCAGAGGGTTCGGCTCGGTAGAACTCCTAACTGGACCTATAGATCCTACTGATCCCTCAATATAAATATTTAAAAAATCTTTCGTAATCCTACATGTACTAAATATGACGGATTTTTACATTTTTATACATAAATTCTTTGATAGATCTAATACGCCTAAATTTTGAATAAGAGAGCTAGGTATAATGCCAGTAGCCGAAATAACAAATGGTAATATTTTTATCGTCTGAGAATGCCAAATTCTTTTTGTCTCATTTCCTAAATCTGTGTATTTACTATTTTTTCACTAACGGATTTCTTAATATTACAGGAATTTGGAATAGCGACATAAATAATATAAGTTATTTTTTTAATTGTGTCATGTAAAAACATATCGGGTCTATTATGACTAATCGTTTGGTTTGTTAGTATAGTTTTATCATAATATATTTTATAAAATTCATTTACTAAAAATGAATTTGGTTCATATTCATAATATGGTACTTTATTACGGCAGTCAATCAAGTTATGTTTAATTACCAAACTTTGGTGAATTATTTTTAAAACTTGATTGTGCCTAAATGTATACTCGGACGGTGCTAAAACAGAACATCTAGATATAATATGTTTTATAGTTTCCGGAAATGCCAAACATTTTCTAACTAACATAACATAACTTTTAAAGAATGTTCTTACCTGGAAGAGACACGTTGACGATATTTTCTATATTGGGACTGGGACAGAGCGGCAATTAACTAAATTCCTCATTCTTATAAATTCATTCCATAAAAATATCCAATTCACTTTAGAGATAGGCAGTAATGCATCGATTATTTTTTTTAGATTTAACGCTAACTTCAGTAAATAATAAAATTGATTTTAACATTACACGGATACAACCATGCATACAGAGGCGGATTTGCCCTTAGGCCTATGTAGGCCCGGGCCTAGGGCGGCCAGATATTAGGGGCGGCCAATCGTGACAAAAAAGACACAGATGATAACAAGAAATTTCTTCCTAAGTACCTAAATATTCTACTTACGAAATAGCGATATTTTATTTATTTATTTATTAATCTTAAGTTAGCTCACATCTTCGTGTGTGCTAATAGTTTTATAAACATATAAACATGTACATTGTTTGGCAAACATAATCTTTCTTTAAATATTTCAATAAAGTCACAAAAAAAGAAACATTAATAATTGAGATAGACATATTTTCTTAATTCATTTTTGAACTTATTAATATTTTCTATCACAGCAATTTCCTTCGGGATTTTGTTATAGAGTTGAACGGCCTGGTACATCAGAGATTTTTGGGTGCTTGTTTTTTTTCTTGTTGGCAATCTAATTTGCTTAGAATTTCTCGTCCCGTGTCCGTGTATCTCGTTATTGTAATTTATTTTTCTTTTCAGTTCCTTAGACATCATCCCTAAGTTAATTTTATGTATAAAAATAAGTACATTCAAATACACAGTTTGCTTCACCGTCAAAATATTCAGCTCCTTTAACATGTCTCTTATCCGTATGTATATGTTGCGCTTAAGTATTATTCGCATTGCTTTATTTTGCAGTATTTGCATTTTTTTTATTTTCTCTTTATTGCAGAGAAAAAGAATACTTGAACAGTAATTAAAGTGTATGATATGTAATGATATGCAAGAGCGTGTTCACACACAGCACACAGCGCGCCCCCACGCCCCGCAGCCGCCCTCGCCACACCTATGATGGGTACTGAGAAAGGGGCGGCTACATGGTCTGGGGCCTAGGGCGGCCAAGACTGCAAATCCGCCTCTGCATGCATAGAACGTCAAACCATCCGGTAACACGTAAACATTCTGCCTATCATTCGATGGTACACCGACTAGTAAAAACCCCCTTATCATCTGTTAATTTCACAATTGAATTATCTAAAATTAAACAAATTGCTCTTAATAATGGTTACTCCACACACTTAATTGATAAAATCCTGAATAAGAAACTTAAGCTCATTTCAACTAATATTTTTTATTTGGTACAACCGAAACTAATAATAAAATCACAAATCCCTTTCAATGGCGTAGAATCTTATATATATCCAATTTTTCTTCAGTTAGTACAAACAAATTACCTTCCCACATTAAACCCGCGTTCTATACTGATAACACCTTAGGTAAATTATTAAAAAAACACTAAAGATAAAGATCATAAATTGAGCCACTCAGGCATTTACCAACTATGTTGCAATAATTGTCCATCATTCTACATAGGTAAGACAACCAGAAATATAAATATTAGAATCACGGAACATTTAAGATGTTTAAATAACAATAATTTTTCAGAATTTGCCAATCATCTTATTTCCACCAACCATACTTTTAATAAGGACACAGGGGTTAAAATTCTTCACCGTAATAATAAAAGCAAAAGATTGGATAACTTAGAAGCTCTTGAAATCAAAAGATCCCTAAATAATAACGCTAGTATATTGAATAACCAAATTAATTTATCGTTTAGTCCCATTCTAGATATATTTCCAGTAAACCGCTCTGTTATTGCCGGAATTCCCGCAATTGCCCCTCCCCCTTTGTTAACCTCCCACTCAAATACCTAAATTATATTTTTTGTGTATATATCTGTCAATATTTTGTCATATTATCATAGGTTAGTTTCAATATTCTCCTGACGAAGGAAGGGTGCTTCCGAAACCGGTAGAGTACAATTAAAATTAAAGTGGTCTAAAACAAATTTATATCTTTTATTGTAAATTATGACGAGCCACAAAGTAAATGCTTATTACAAATATGTAAAAAAATGTATTTATATTTATGTATATATTTTTTTTATTAGTTGCCGGAAACCCGGGCGTTTATTGCAATTACATGATTAATATTACAAATGTGAAAGTAACCCGCCTCACTAGAAGGTTTCTGTTCTGAGGCGGGTACATATATTTGCTTACACATACACATACATTTATACAAATATATACATATATCAATATATACATGGAGCATTCCATATATAGTTACATACCTATATAGCAGTAACCATGTGTTGAAATGTTTAAGTAAACTGTTTGGGTGTTTATGAATGTTGTAGTGAGTGGTTTCTTTTAGGAAGGTGTTGAAGATGTAAGGTATATATATATATATATATATTACGGTTATCTGCTACATTCAATTTGTAATTGTTATAGAATAAATGGTAAATAACATTTTTTTCTAATAATTATGCATGTGGTTCCGACTCATCTTTTCGGTCCTTCTTATTTTCATACTTTTCGTCGAATCCTCGTTCCCTGTAAAAACGTAGATTTGCTCGTACGCACTTCCTTTTATTCCGGAATACTCGAGATTGTAATTATAAATCACTTTAGATTTTTCTTCGTCGACATCAGTGAAAGCGTGTTGGCTCATTCGGGCCTGGGAGACGAGAAAATCACCGAAGTATCTGTTGGCTTTGATAGCTCTCGCCGAGTGATCAATGTTTCTGTTCCGAACCCACTCGTAAATATTTTTTTCCGGGTGAAATTGAACCCCGTAGAATGGGTAGCTGGAATAAATTAATAATATATTATTTGTAGTTACAATTGCTGAAAAATTGTGAAATAGATCTAGTTATGGCGTTCCCAGTATCCAGTTGCGGATTTTCCACTACTCAGAATGCTCGCAGGTATACAAGTGTAAAGTGTCAGCTACACTACTCGCTTCGACACTTCGACGAAGTCCTCGACGAAGTTAGCCGAAGTTCGAAGTGCGTGCCCACACACTCGTGCAACTTCGCGAGTAACGCTTCGAGTCCTTTGACTCGGGCGCATTTACCGACAACAACCGGAAGTCGGGCGAAGCGAAGCGAAGTTGCCCGAAGCGAAGTGAAGTTCGTGCCCACACTATCGTATTCGGTCAACTTCGATCAACTTCGCGAGTAGTATAGCTGGGCTTTAACCCTAAAGTGCCAGCTACACTACTCGTTTCGACGCTTCGACGAAGTCCTCGACGAAGTTAGCCGAAATTCTAAGTGCGTGCCCACACACTCGTGCAACTTCGCGAGTAACGCTTCGAGTCCTTTGACTCGGGCGCATTTACCGACAACAATCGGAAGTCGGGCGAAGCGAAACGAAGTTGCCCGAAGCGAAGTGAAGTTCGTGCCTACACTATCGTATTCGGTCAACTTCGATCAACTTCGCGAGTAGTGTAGCTGGGCTTTTTTAAATTAATTTTAAAGTTTTTTTCCTGTATATAAAATCGTGATATCTGTATAGCTCCTTGTGCCAGAAACAATGTTTTGTATAATATGAAACATGTGACATTTAACATATTAATTAAAGTATTAACTTGTTATAAAAATATATTTTAAATACCTACTACCATGGGTATGCATACAAATTACCAACTGGGCAAATATTTTAAAAACCCAAACCATTAAATTGGGTACTTACTTCTGAGATTCCATTGACGAAACAAATTTCAAACCATTAACGTCGTCATTAAGCGATAAGACTCTCCAATCGTTTGAAAATTTAGACAAAATCTATAAAATAAATATTTATCATTATTATTATTAATATTAATATAATAAATCAATTTCCTTAAATGTGGCCTGTAAAATGAATAAGTATCTGCCTACCAAATCAATGAAAAAATATTTCAAGTATGAAAACTTACATCTTCTGTTATACAGTAAGAGTGGAAATTTGATGTGACGTTTTCATTTGATAGAATAGACACCACATCGCTTGGAGCACCTTTGAACATCTTACTTGTTCGGAAGTCTGTAAATAGAAATGCCTGGTTAAAGTGCATAATAATAAAATAGTGACCCCATATCAGATTATCCTAAAGGAGTTGCAAATTAGAGGAACGATGGTAGCCTGGGATAGCGGAACATGCTAATCTCTAATAATCATTGCTGTGGTGCTCATAAAAAAACCCAAACTAAAACACAATTAAAATAAGTAGATTAACCGAATAAAAGATAACCAGCACCAATAGTGATGATGGCTTAATACTAAGCTAGATGATTGGATGCCGAAAGTCATGGTCAAGTGGAAGCTACCCAGAAGCAAACCGAGGAAGAGCTGGACTGACTGCGTGGAAGAGGATTGGAGCAGGATTGGAAGAACTGAGAATGGAAGGTGAATGTCTAGGGACCGGAACCAGTAGAGAGCATTATTATGGAGGAGGTAAAATGAGGGTATTTTCAGATTTCAACGCAGTCTTCCACAATAAAGACGATTAACAACAACTTTGACCTGCGACATTGTATCTAGTGTCAATGCTACACAAACAATTCTTGATCTAGATGCACTCTACACATCTACCCTGAAACTGGAAACTGCGAGGCTGACCAGATCGTGATTTCAAGAAACAAGAGGAAATGAAACAAAGCGTAACACCACAAAAATCAAAGAGCATTTTGTAATAATTTTATAAATGTTGGGTACGGTTTGGGCTGTAGAAAATGCATTACATACCATTTTTAAATTCGAGATTTAATGATTCTCTCTCACTGCTGCACACCGCCCTGTGGTCATTTCTGTTGTCTGAAAGATATGACAGCAATTCAAATCCAAGGCAGGTACCCCAAAGAGGAAAATAGTCGCCACCGTCATTCAAGTCTTTCGCAATGTTGTAAATATGTTCTCCTGCATCAGCATAACCTCCGCATCGGTTGAACCAGGTTGCTCCACCCGGGAAAAGGACTCTGTAAGGGTGAAGACACATTACGCTATACGCATCATGGCTTGACCTATTTCAGCATATCCCTCGGGATACTACCTATGGGAATGTATGGCGAGCGATTTACTGAAATAGGTCAAATCACGAGAATATAGCGCGTTTATGGCGTGGTCTGTCACAGGCAATTTTTTCCACTATCTACATAACAACACATGATACCGGAATATAATTAGATATTAGGTATAGGTTGTGATGAAAGGCTTTAAATCACAGTGAAAAAACAGATAAACCATAGCTGCAAAAAAATATACAAATTATTTATGAAAACGGACATGCTAACGACATCTGGCGGAGAAAGAATTGATCCAGCTTGCTTGCGGTAGACACCTGTAATAGTTGGAATTAAATCAAGGTTCCGGGACGAAAGCAGAGAGGTCGTAAAATCGTCTAGCACGAGAAAGAAACCCCCTTTCTAGGCCTAAAAATAAATATTGAATTTTGTCAACCAATAGATCTGAACAAAGAGCTATAAAATTTTGAGTAACCAATCAGTGAACGGAGGGGCGTGTGTCTACGAAACACAAAGGAATGAACTATGGACCCGACATTAAAATAGATAATTAACGACATTTCGATTCCCACAGAAATTAGAGGTGAACGCACTTTAGCGTAAGCATCGACTTTCAAGGTGACAAACTCCTGGGAATGTTTACAATAACTGAGAAATTTAGGAGGTAGCGAACCATTGTAATCGAGTGCTTTGAAGTTTTCATGTTGGAAAAACACACACACGAAAATGCAATGAAAAAAATTATAAACGTGATAGTATAAAAAAAGAACGGGAAAAGCGAAGGAAAGTTACTGGCGGAATTTTCAACTGTAGTACAATTATTTATGATAGAAGGAGGGTGTCATGTTCGATAAAAATCGTACTAAAGAGAGGTGAGAGTTTTGGAAACAATGGAAATTAATCGTTATCAATTTAAGATGAAACGGACATATTGGTAAATCAATTTTGAATGAAAATCTCGCAAAAAAAATAGACATTTTAGAAAAGTGCGGCGACCGAATGGAAGGATAATACAGAGATTTTTGAGCTGCTACAAAGGTCCTAGGGACATGAAAATTGAGTATCAGAAGAAGACAGTAAAACTAAACATATAGCGATAGATTAGATTCAGGAAAAGTAGACATTTTACATAATTATTAGGTTAGATAGATATTAGAGCTACACAAGATTACAGAGGGATCGAAACAAGATAAAAGGTTGACAGTCTCATGTGTATTTTGGAATATAAACAATCGAAATCCGAACATGATTTTTATTTACGTTAAGGTAATAAACGATTGGAGAGACGATTAATTTTAACGTGGACCTTATGGAATGTTTATTTAAAGCAAAAGAGATTAAAACTAATGGCTCTAAAATTAAACTAAATTTACGGCCGTAGTACATAAAATCTGAGACGTAAACATATGTCCAGACGTATAATTTATGTGAAATCTTGTAAGTGAGGGATGGAGAATGGGCGGAGATTGGGTCAGACAATAAAAGTGACAGATATCCCAGAGTCTAATTAGGTATATCTCCCATAGAAGTGTGGAAAATTATATTTTAATTAATAATAAATAAAGTATGAAATTTTCCTGGAGACCACACACATCGGGAAAAGTGAAGAAAAGATAAAAGAAAGGGTAAAGAACGGAGATAAAGAATAATCCAAGTGGAGAAAAGTGATACAATTCAAATTTATCCGTGAAATAAATAAATACGACTTGGAAAATAATTAGTTATAGAGTTATGAGAAATAACAAAAGAATAAAGAAGAAAATTGTGCAGGAAAACGTCGCGAATAAAAGAAAATCCAAAAAAAATAAGGAAAACTCAAATCTGCGACATAAAGAGGGAAGGTACGGGTGAAAATGGAAAAGCTCGTATAGGTGACAATAAAATTAAGTAGAATTTAGACAAATCGAAATTCAAAAATGCGTAGTAAAGATTTCAGCATGGATTTAAACAATTTTTGCACGAGATGCATAAAATTGAGATCTATATATATGTTATTGAGGATGGACCTATCGCGAATTGAGAAAAAAAAGGAACGCAAAATCATGAGATTTTAACTACATTTTGTATGAACGGAGGACAAAGGAAGCTTGGGCGACTAACGCGGACTTACCCGATTCGGACCCTATCGATTTAGAGTTGTGAGATAAAAATTAACCACCGCCCAGAGCCGGAAAGCAGAACATCTTATGGAAGCACAATCGATATTAATGGCAGGGATGTTCGGATTTGCGAGTTGGTAAAAGATAGAATCGATCATCAGAGGAAATTCAGATACGTCTTTTGGAATCTGAGAAGGGTATAAAATAAAGGTACACACCAGTTTTGGGACAGTCAGTCGAGATTTTGAAAACGGAGTTTACGTCGCAGTACTACGTCTATTGGTAAAATTCTAGTGAAATAATCTAAGTGTTAAATTTTGAAAAAGTCTAAGTTTAAATTCTGAACAAGTCCCTGGACTTAGGAAGTTTTGTGAAAAGTTAGAAATTTTAAATTCAGTTTAAATTCCTTTGAAAATCCCATCAGTGAAGTTTTGTTGAGTCAGTTTAATTTGGTTAAACAGTGAAAAATAAATATAATTTAAACTCAGTGCTTAAAAAGTGTTAAGTGAAGTGCAAAAAGTGATGACGGAATTAAAAAATTAAATCAAAACTTTAAAAATAATTATTTCATTCAAAGTGAAATTAAAATTCGATTGAGAGTTTTGTCGTTCATCTAGAGTGGATGTGCTCGTGAATTGAAATTTAAAAATAGATTATAATTTAACATCAATTTGGAAAAAAAAAAAAAAATAATAATAGTAATAAATTGGAATGCGAGGTAGATAGCCTCGTATTGCGAGTTATAAACCTTTCCCAAACTGTATGTATACATATATTTATTCGTATGTACTGTTTACTGGAGGATGTGGACCTGCATACAGCTTGCATTTTAGGTCTTCTGGACCACTCTCGCATCTTCTCTTAAACGTGGAATGAGGATTCACGACCCGTAAGTCCACACCAACCGTGAGTATATGATTGTATATAGGACGAAACCGGTTCGCCCTAAGTAAATTGTAGTCCAAGGAGGGGTCGGAATTTGGGGGTATCGGGACTCGAGGGGAAACTTGAAGGCAGTGCATGATGACGTGGAAGGCTTTTTGGGACGCGATAACTTAGGTATCAATCAAAGAGCCGTGTCAAAGGATTGTGCGAATTTCTTGTTGACTCACGATCATCTCGTTTACTTGCAGGAGGATTTGGAGCCAAATTATGCCAGCAAATGGGCTATTCCGAGTTCGTCAAATATGCAATTAACTAATTACATTAACCTACTAAATCAATCTTGACATGTACCTTATAGCAGCAGAATCATAAAGGAGTGGCGCCAAACAGACACAAGAGTTTACCAAAATCAAATTTACTAACAATTAACCATTTGAGTTATATTTAATTACCTGTCCAAATAAACATGTATAATATCTTTTATCAGCGTTTAACTACGACTTTGTTAGGGTGCAGGGAATCAGAATAATTACAATAGGAAAGTTAGCTCATTCAGGGAATTCATTTAAGTCTAGGTTTGCAATGGAAAGACCAATTAAATTGTGAAACTCGACGCCTCGATCAGAACCAAGGGGGTTACCACAAAAATGAAGGTAATTAAAATCCTATATCATAAATCAAAAAATTACACAACGTTTGATGGAATTTAATTACAATATAAATACGGAAATATTTGCGTTCAAGTTCGTAAATAACGTATTAATTAGTTAAGGATATATGTCTATAAAGATATATAGTACAAGAGAGCTTTAAGTAGCTTTCTGTAGATATCAAAGAAAAGGGTCCAATTTTCATGGAGGCTTATGTGTTGTAGGGGAGGAATTTTCCATCCCTGCGAACACATATGCAAAGCCTTAGAGAAAAAATTAAATATCGGTCATAGCCAAGAGAGAAGAAAATTTTATATTGTTTTAAACAAATAAAAGAATGGCGAAAAGAGGCGAAATATTACAAGGTATTACCTACCTAACAAAAATGTCATGAGTGCCAATTATTTGAACAACAAAAGTGTTAAATTATTTATCAAAAAGATGAGAAACAAAGTAGGTTATAGTAGCTGAATAAAGATAGTAGGTACATAAAATAGTAATGGAATAATGAGAAAAGAAAATTAAATTGCTAAATCAAGGTAGAACAAAATATTACATTTTTCAGTTAAATATTTAAATTTAAGACCATGTAATGCACATAACTAAGACTGAAAATAATGCCACGCTTACAGCGAGTACTGCAAAACTATTACTGGATGATGTTTGAAACGAATTTTTAATTAAATATATCGATTTGAATTACACTTTGCAATGCAATTGTAATTTTACAAATCTTGCAAATCTTGGTGGAAATCATGTACACACGTGGACAAATGCGCATTCCCCTGAAATCGGATGACATTACAGCAGTTAATATTTGAAATAAATGTCGGTCCTACCCGATCGGCATTTGGCGAGGTTGGTGAAGTAGTACACCAGTTCCTGGGTTCAATCCTCAGTCAACTCATTTTTTAAGTATCAAAACACATTTTAAAATAGATGTACAAAAATCTGTTATTAATATATTATTCAGTGTGTTTTTTTACAATCTCCATAGATTACTCGGGCCAGTTAAAGTTGTAGTTATATTAGATATGTTTGGAAACATTTATTTCGGTCCTGGACGGTGTTGTGTAAGAAAAATTAAAACAATTATTTACCCATTAATTTTGCCCATTATATCTTCATAGTATGCCTTGTCTTTTCCAATCCTAGAATAGACAAACAAATACATATGTAAGTAGGTAAGTTATGCATCAACTTTATAAATAAGGAATTCCTATTAAACATGTCGTGTTGTCCTGCCACACATCTAACCTACAGAACCTCGCAGATGTCCGTCATTTTTTTCGACTAAAAACAAACAAAATATATTTTCTATCACACCTCGCCACTAAATATACCACCTAACATATCACGAGGTACTTGTTCCGTATCGTTCCAGCAACAACTTAAAGATATCTACATTTTTCACTCCAAATGAGCTCAGGAATCGCAAGTCGTTACGTCCAGATGCAACCTGTAATTATACATAAATCGCAGATCCGTACATCCAGATGCAATCTGTAACTACACATAAATCGCAGTTCAGTACTTTCAGGTGCAACCTTTAAGTAGTAACATAAAATAACTTAGTTTTAAATTTAATGACACAATTAAAATAGTCACAATTAAATAATCTTCAAAAAATATTGAATAACCAACATATCAAAACACTCCGAACGAGTTTTGACGTCATAAGAACCGTTCTGAACGTCACCCAGTGAGGAGATTGAGAGCATATAATACATATTATAATGTCAAGTGTCTAGTACCTACCTATGGAAGAATAAATCGGGGAAGAACGATGAAGACAAGGAACGGTCAAATACTTAGTCGGTTATGTTAAAATTTTGTACAGTGTTGTAACAGAAGACTGAATGAATATAAGGAGAGGGGAAGGAGATCCGGAAGTGGAAACTTAGCCTATTCAGATCTAGTCACAAAACACGGCCATATAAGCCATTTGACTCGTTGTCTTTCACAAGGGCGACACAGAGAGAATCTACCTCAGGAACCTGGTGCAGCTTCTGTTTATGAAATTATTTATATGTAAGTATTCAAATTAATTTGTGCTTTATAGCTAGTATACATCAGTCAGAAAATTCTTAGTTATGTTCTGATGTACTATTTATCTGTACCTTAGAAGTCAAAGGTCGGTTGTCCAGTTCTTAGTGAAAATGAGTTATGTATGAGATCATTTTAATTTTTTTCAGTATCTACGCAGAGGTATAAATACGGTTGTCCTATTACCTTAATGAAATGTGAAACTAAGTTAGGTCAACATAAAAGTTCTGGAATCCCCAATTTTACTATTTCGTCTCTCCTAAACAATTTAATAAATGTGACAACTGACCTTTGACTTCTGAGGTACAGTTATTACAATAGGTGAAAGGTCTCGAATATGAGAATGTGACTCTTGCAAATAGTCAACTAACCAGGTAGGCAGAGTGGACGGACCGCCAAACAACTTGGTCATAGCACACACTCCTTGCTTCATTTACATTCATACATCGTCGCATGGATATATTTTTACTATTCAGATTCTTGACATAATAACATTGCGTAACACCAAAAAATATGTATTAATACGCTTTGGAAAATTTGTATAGCGTTGTTTTTATTAAAAATAGCCTCGAGGGCGCTGTAGGGATATACATAATTATTATATTGTGTTACGATGTAGTTAATATATATCTACATGATTATTTCATGATTTCATATCAGCTGATTGACTCTTTATATCGATCGATCAATTTATTTTAAATTTTATCGATCGAGTTATTTTAAGACACAATCTTGAGCACGTATTTTTTTAATAGTTGATTTTAATCGTATTCTTCTTGATAAGTGTTGTATGATTAGCATCGCCAATTGTCATTATTGTAATTCAATGCCAAGAGTCCAATCTAGTGCTATGTACAATATACACACTGGGGCATTCAATCCCGGGAATCTTTTTAGCACCGGGATTACGGTGCTAGCATTTTTCAATCCCGGGATCCCAGTGCTGGCACTGAGAATTTAAATGTTTGAGTAATTAAAAAAATAGGGGTTGCAAAAATGTTTTTTTTTTAATATTTTTTTTTTCAGGTATTATAGGTACATAGATTAGGTAACATAAATTATTAACTAAATTCCACTAATTTTAAAAATAGCAGCCAAACAGAAAAAACATTTACAGTAAAAAATCTATATTTTGAGATTTAAAATGGGACCTTAATAAGATCAAAGTGTCTAAAGTTTCAACAGTGATGATCTTATTTTATTCGTCGCTATTTTTCCACAGACCGAAAAACCCGTTCGGATTTTACTCTGTGTTGGGAAGTAAGAGCTACATAGGTGCACTCATAGAGGGCAGTGCATAGGACTTGCTTGGAAGTCCGCAAGATGGCATCTAGTAGCCAGTAGTCGCCAGGACCAGTTAGAATGCTCCCAGACAAACTTGGTATATTCAGATCTCATTTAGCCAGCTCCTAGATAAAGCTACCTACTACTTATCGAGTCACCATCATAATACGCGAGGTATTAATTTAACACAAATAACCTATTAACACAAATAACCTATTATTTAAAATCTCTTTCCACGACGAGTTGGAGAACTGTTTGTGGAAACACAACACTCTGTCAGGTTTCATTGATTTCAAATCCTTGAAGTAGTGAATTGCCAACTACTGTTCATGATATTTGGTATATCTCTGGCTGTTCTTATTTTTTTAATATTTTGGAATTAAGTCCATCTATCGAGCTTCTCTTGTAGAGACATTCAATTCCCATATCTAATTTCGATAAAGAGAAAGATATCTTTTCTTCGGCAGATTTCGACTTGTCTGTAACCGTCTGGCGTCTTCATCTTCATCTTCTGAAAGGATTTAGGTTTAGATTTCTTGAAGAGAACATCTAAAACGGCTAGATAAATTGCATGTGCGAAACAAAGAGACGTGAAAGCTTGTCTGCCTGAACAATTCCTGTGTAGTGATGTAAGAAGACTTAATACTGAATGTTATTCAGATTTCCATAAAACTTTCCTTACTTCTGAGAATATATGAATAAACCTACCTCAAATTGTTTATGACGTATATCCCAAGATCTCGAGAATATTGTGCAATGAACGTCGTGCTGCCGATAAAAAAAAGATATTCCCACGGTTGAAACAAGCTTGTGAAACCAAAAAACTTCCCGTAACACGAGATCAAGATAAGCGCAGCACCGGGATTACGGTGGAGACAAAATTTCGGGATTCCTGGGATTGAAAGTTCTAGTATACACTTACATTCATGCTTGACGGTTTGGCTCGATCGAACGTGTTGACTTCGATGAGCATGGAGTGTGGGTACTGGCCTGCGATTCTGGAGTTAAACCATCAATCGTTTTCGTATGCGCCGTCTTCGAGTGAAAAACTACTAGTCGTTGCGACTAACTTTTTCGAATGTTTCAATTTTACGTATTCTTGAGCGTCGAACGGTCGAAGTTGGTAGAAGAGATGATTATATTGGCACCCTTGTGAATATTGTCTATGTTCCTGATGTTTTTGGGATTTCTATGGTGTGACTGTCAAACAGACAACAGTTATTCGTTATTCAAAACAGAAATGGCTGCGGGACATATTACAAATTGCCAAAAGCAACTCTTAATTGAGCTTGTAAGCTCCGATAAAGACTTAGTAAGTGGGAAATTTTCACCCACTTTTACATTTGCGGAATCCGCACGGTAAAACAAAAATTGACAGCTAGACTAGATTTTGACAGCCAATTCCATAGAAACGCCAACAACCTACCACTTGCTGCCCTGTTTCTACTGGTTATACCCAGTAGTTGTTGTGTGGAATGACTTTTGACGTTTGGCGTCGAAGTATGTACCTTCGACCAATTTCGGGAATAGCAACGACGACCAACGTACGTACTTTCGACGGCGATTACGAGCGCCCTCGATTCAGGAAGGAGCCCCTGGACTACCGAACAAAATCTACTTTTCATATGTACCTACTGAAAGTGTCCGTGTCAAAATTACAAATCTAAAGTTTTATTTCGAGATTGGTGCAATTGTGCACATTTGACGTTCAAAATAAGAGGAAAATTGCTGTCTAAATCTGATTTCTTTTTGTTCTAAAATATTCAATGCAAGAATTCAGCCTTTCGAATTTTTTTTTTCAAATCCGCACCAATTTGTGCCAATTTATGTTTAAAACATCAATAGTTAAGAAAAATATTTTTCATGTAGTAACGTCGAAGCCCAAAAACAGAAATATTTCTTTAAATTTAAAAAAAAAAAAAAACAGGAAATCTCGAATTTTATTATTCTCATCAACCTATTTTATTCAAATCAGTTTAAAATTTAATGTATGCAAGAGATTAATTCAAGTATATTTAAGAGCACAAAAATAAAAAAAAACTAAGTTATTTTTGAAAAAAAAAAATTTTTGTTATGGTTTAATCAAAAAGTAAAATAAAAAAATGGTAGAAAAGCGTTATGTTGGGTGTGTATGATATGATGTAAGAATGTGAATGAAGCAAGGAGTGTGTGCCTAGACCGAGTTGTTTGGCGGTCCGTTCTCTCTGCTTACCCCTGCGAGAAACAGGGTGATGGTTGGTGAATTAGTTAGAAAATTGAAAATACAGAAAATAGGGACACGCTTAGTAGGCACTTTAAAAAACACTTGGTAGTAGTTAGATAATAAGGAGAAGTAAGTATATCATTTTCCAGAAATGGAAAATAATGCATTTTAATAGTTATTTGGTTAAAATTAAATTCACTTGGCGACCATTGTAAAAGTTTGAGTTTACTTTTTTCTTCTCTTATTTAACCCAAAATATGAACCTATAATCTTAAAATAGGTTATTAGGTTCTTAGTTTGGGTTTAATTTTAAAAAATAAAAACTAGCTATTACTAACTTGTGTCAAAATATGATTTGTTTCCCATTTCAGTTAACTGAAATATTTACTTCTCATTATTATCTAACTGACGAAAAGATTTTTTTAAATAAAATGTGTCTATTAATAGTGTCCCTATTTTCTCTACATTTACCAAATTAAATAATAACAAAAAATTAGGTATTTACCATATAGGAACTACCCGGGCACCGGATCCTTCGATTAATTTCACATAAGAAGCCGCTATATAACTTGAATACATTCCAGGATAAAGGGAATCGAGATAGTAGGACATCTCCTGACTCAAGACTCCAATGATTGGTCTCTCATTATGAATAGTAGCGGCCTTCGACCAACTTACATCGACGGTAGCGGCCCTTCCTTCATAAAGGAACACTAGTAAAACAGTAGTCAAAGAAAACCACTTCATATTGATTTTTTATTATCAACAGGTCTAAGCCACGCCAGTGCTAAAACTATACTGAAAACTAGTGATGGTATGCCCAAAAGTTTGAATTTCCCTAGATTTCAAACAGAAATTACCCGAGATTTTAATATGGATTTCTATTGTATTTGCTCAGTAGGTACTGGATTCCCCACAAGCTTTTAGAATCCATTGGGGGGGGCTTGGGAATTTCAGAGAGAATATTTGCACTAATATTTCCGTTTAGTCTAAAAACATTCCCCATAAAATATATCTACATTTTCTTTTAAATTTTTTAAATTTCTCCAGAATTTCGTCAACATTTCAGAATTTCCCTAGATATTGTAGTTTTCCCTCAATTTTTTTTCTCCCCTAGATCTAGGGAAATCTCCCTAGACACGCGTCACTGCTGAAAAGTCGTGTGAATAATGTTGTGATACGTTGGATATTGGATCGACCGGCTACCCGCATACTAAATCATATAATATTATAACGCAGGTAAGTCATAAGTCATTGCAATGACAAAGATAATAAATTATACAACAGATGCGCGGTCTTTTTCATACAAAACGGTAAGAATATGTGCTACTTTATATATTAGTGCTGTTGAATTTTAAAATATAGGCTAAACGTATTTAATGGTTCATGATTTTGACAATATGTGAGTTAATATTTATTATAAATATTTTTTCAAATGAATTTTGGCCAATCTATCATGCAAACGTAATGAAATATAAAACATCTCTCATATCCAAATGTAAAATATATATATATGACAAATTTGTATTGCAACGTGAATCGTTCGTTTGTAATTTAAGTTTGCACATCAACTCAATATTTTTGTTTTATTGTATATGCGTAATAGGTAGGACAAAACATATTCTTTAATAATTTCATTAACTGATAAATAATTGCTTAAGTTGCCTCTAAAGACGTGACAAGTTGGCCCATGATTTATAATTTGAAATCTAGATTTATTTTTGGGGTATCATGCCGTGTTGCGCTACTTCGCGTTTCGGATAGTATAACAGTGTCCATAATCAGGGCAGATGATGGACACTGTAATGCTGTCAGAAAAGCGCAATACGGCATAATACCCAAAAATAAATCACTATAATATTTTTGTGGTGAAAATCTCAAATCATATCAAAGTAGCACATGTATTTTCCTTATATTTGCTACACTCTTTGTTTAAAAATAATTATTCAGTTTGGTCAAGTGTTTTGGCTTCATAATTTTATTCATATTCATATTGCATATGCACGGGCGCAAACAACACACAATATGAATCGAATAAATAATTTTGTCCGTATAAAAATTCAATTCTTTCAAGAAATGCATACAAATACAATATTGTATCGATGACTCAATCCAATATTGTATTTGTATGCCTTTTTGAAAGAATTGAGTTTACGGAGTAATTGAGTATATTGAGAATACGGACAAAACTATTTATTCACATTCATATTGTGTATGTAAATAAATAATAAATATTATAATGCATAATTAAAATAACTCCAACTATAAATGCGTAGATTATAACATACGTTGCGTTTAACCTTAAGACGACAAGACTTTAAGAACTGGGGTTTGCTCGACGCTCACATTTTAAATATTTCTGATGGAACGTATTAATAAAATCTCAATTTTTTCTAGAGGGATCCCTGCGGATGCAAGTAATTTATATTTTAAATTAATAAAAACAAGACCTTACTATTGAAATATTTCATTTAAAACGCTTTGAAAATTTTATAAATCGTTTTTCAACTATAAAATTAGCGGTTAACACCAGTTTTTATTTTTCTAGACTGTGAATTAGTATCTTCCCAAGGGATCCCTCTAGAAAATTTTAGTAATACGTCCATCAGAAATAATTAAAATAAACCCCCAAAGCTGCTTTGCTTTGCTAAGGCAACGTCGACTGTAGGTCCATCCATTAATCATGTCTGTAAGATTCCCACTTTATTTTAGATATTTGCTAGGGAAAATGCAACCACAGGTCTGTCCAATACACCAGGGCCGCTCGTCGCAAATTTTTGTGCACGGCTGCTTCACTTACGTCGTTTGGATTCAGGCATTATTTTAGGGTATTGTCTCGTCTTAAGTGGCTCATTGTTGAAATATTTAAATAATTGCATAATTAGGAACATCATTAACATTCGGGAACAGAGTTCCGTCTGGGACTGGCGTGTGACGTCACGTGACGCATTGCTACTGTTGACGCAACAATCTTCCATTAACATTGTCCTTGATATTACCTACAAGTACCTGTCATTATCCGACAATACCCACGTTTGTGTGACATTTACAACAATAAACTTAACTGTCAAATCAGTTTATTGATGAAGCCGGTCTGAGAAACATCTCTTTATGATCAGTGCTATTATTGATATCAACTCGGGGTAGAATACCTACTGTGCAGTGAATATATTCGGTTCCCATCAGTGTTTTCTTACCCAATCCAGATTTTGTGGAAGTTGAGTGTGAAACAAATCACCTCCTGTGAGTGAAACCAACCAGCAACATCGTTGACAAACATCAAAGGGGTAAGTCGGATTCCTTCCTTACTCCCTGTTCACCATCTCTAACCATCGTTGTGTCAACTTCAAGTTCACAATTAATTTTACCGTCCGTTCTTGATTCGCCTTGCGATTACATTATTTGGTCCATTTCGAGCAGGATTGAATTAGAAATTAAATTCATTAGATTCAAAATTATTATTGTCGTTGCGTATTGGCTGTTTTCTGTGTAAAATCATTATTCTTACAAAGTAATGAGCAAAATGGCAGATAAGAAGGTCGCTATATTGAAGGCTCGTGGAGATCGTATGTTAGCAAGAATTCAAATTACACATCAATTGATTCCTTTTTTAGACCAAGATGAAAAGAAATGGGAAATCTTTTTAAGCCGTTGTGACAAAGTGTCTGACTGGCTAGGGGAAATAGAATCATTACATAATGAAATCGAAGCTATATTAATCGAATCAGAAAAGGCAGGCGATTGTTCGGAGATTATCACAGTTTCCGGGGAATTGGATGTCTTGTATTTTGAAATTTTATCTGAAAAAAGAAAACCGTAAGAATTTAAACATTAAATTAGAATCAAGTTCTGAAAATAATATTAACAACTTAAAACTACCCGCAATTCAAATCACACCTTTTGATTCCAATATTGAAAATTGGCATAGTTTTCATGCATTATTTGCGAGCTTGGTACACAATAATGCGATGTACACAGACATTGAAAAATTCCACCATTTAATATCGTTACTGCGGGGAACCGCAATGAATTTAGTAAAAACATTACCTTTAATTGCCGAAAATTATCCAATAGCTTGGAATATTCTACTGCAGAAGTATGAAGATAGTAGATTATTATTTACATTTTATGTAGACGAGATGATGAATTTTAAACCGTTACCTAATGAATCGACAAACGGATTAACACATCTATTAAATACTTTTCAAGAGAATTTATCTGCCTTGAATGCAATGAAACATGAAAACTTATTTAGTAAATTTGTTGCCCATATAATTGTACGATGTCTGGATCAAGACACCAGACGACAATTCGAAACTTCACTTATGAGAACACAATTACCGGAGACATCTCAATTATTTGAATTTTTACACAATCAAATTAGAATTCTTGAAACATCAAACCCAATAACTACGAACATACCTAAACTAAAGGCGTCGGTTGCGAGAAAGTCCTTATTGACTGCAAATCCTAGCTCTGACTTGTGCGCTATTTGCAGAGAAAATAACTCCATTTATAAATGTACTAAATTTCATGAAATGTCTCCAATTGAAAGGAAAAATCGGATTAAACGGTTAAATCGATGTTTTAACTGTTTAAAGTTGCATAGATTCGGTGAATGCCAAACACAGTCTAACTGTAAAATTTGCAACAAACGACACCATTCTATGTTGCATTTTGAAACACCCTCAACGGGTGAAAATGTGACTACCACGTCATTGACTGCAGTCACAAGGTCAAACGAACATGTGAATAAAGCACACAGTGTACTATTGAGCACAGCAGTTGTTCACACGCAAAATAAATTCCGAAAGTATGTACCTATTCGAATTATTATCGATAACGGGAGCCAAGTCTCTCTTATAACTCAGGGCTGTGCCAAGAGGCTAGGTTTATCTATACAAAAATTTAAGATTACATTAAATGGATTAGGACAGACAGTTGTCAACTCACGTGTTATCAAACCTGTTAATCAGCAAGCACCTACGTTATCCGCGACACCCATAGTGATTCAGGAAATTACTTCATGGATGCCATTTGTTGCACTGGATAAAAGTGTGAAATCGCGATTTCTCAATTTAACGTTGGCCGATCCAAGTTTTGATCAGCCGGGTCAAATAGATTTTCTACTCGGCGCCGATCTGTATACAAATATTTTGGATGATAAATCCCATATCGTTCGGGGTAACCCTAGTGCTTTAAATACAGTTTTTGGCTACATTATTCTCGAGAAAGTTGGATGTCAATCAACCGATTCATCGCCAATGTCACTTTTGACATTGTCCGACATGTCATTTAATGATACAATGAAAAATTTCTGGGAAATTGAAGAAGCTCCGGTCATTTCTGAATTGAACCCCGATAATACCAAAGCGGAAGAAATATTTCAGAAGGAGCATTACAGACAGACAGATGGAAGATATGTGGTTCCGATTCTTTTAAAATCGAACAGTCCTTCACCGTAAAATACCTACAGCTTGGCTGAATCACGAATGCACAAGTTGGAAAAGCGTTTTTACCGGGATGCGACGTTGGCATCAAATTATGCAGATTTTCTTGATGAATATGAAAGTCTTGGTCACATGAAACGTGTAACACCTCACTCTGGGGCAAATTATCTACCCCATCACGCTGTAATTAGTGAAAAAGGTAAAGTTCGCGTGGTTTTTGACGGGTCTGCGAAGGCCTCCGATGTGTAATTAAACGACATGCTGTATAGCGGTCCAAAACTACAAACAGAAATACCATACATGATATTAAATTTTAGATTTCATAAGTACGTCTTTACTGCCGACATTTGTAAAATGTACCGGCAAATTTTGATTATTCCTGATCACCGTAAATATCAGCACATCCTTTGACGCAATTCACCGCATGAACCGATGAAAGATTATGAACTTCTAACTGTAACCTACGGTTTAACATCTTCTCCGTTTTTGGCCATTTCGATTCTACGTCAATTGGCCAGAGATGAGAGGGAAAGCTATCCTGCCGCTTCGAGGGCACTGTTAGAGAATTTTTATGTTGATGATTTGGCGACTGGTGCAGACTCCATTGAATCGGCTCGCCACCTCAAAGATGAAATTGTAGCCATTTTAAAATCAGCCAAACTAGAGCTCAGCAAATGGGCAAGCAATTGTTCAGAATTACTCGAGCATGATTCTGAAACTCAACAACCATTAATGAATTTTAACAAAACTCAATCGAATGTTAAAATATTAGGCGTGTATTGGAATCCCGAAGTTGATTATTTCTCTTATCATATTTCAATACCAAATTCGGCAGTATATTCGAAACGGAATATATTGTCAACCCTTGCTCGGATATACGATCCGCTAGGGTGGTTGTCTCCTGTAATCTTCACGGCAAAAAGGATTGTGCAGGAATTGTGGAAGTTGAATGTGGGCTGGAATTCCGAAGTTCCACTCCACATCCTTTTCAAGTGGAAAAGCTTTGTGGAACAACTTCCATTGCTACAACATTTACGAATCCCACGTCATTACCATACGAACCTAGATAGTCATTGTATTCTCGTAGGATTTTGCGATGCATCCCAACTAGGTTATGCCGCTGTGACATATTTAGTTGTTAAAAACGATAACTCCAGCCACTTGTTGATGGCCAAATCCAAGGTCGCAACTTTAAAGTCATTAACAATCCCTAGACTAGAGTTATGTGCAGCTGTGCTGCTATCAAAACTGATCAAATATTATATTGTCGTCAGTACATTTTGCCACGCAAATTAAAAATGTTATTCTCTTTACTGACTCGAATATTGTCTTATCCTGGCTCAAGACGCGACCATATTTATTAGAAACTTTCGTCGCGAACCGTATTGTTCAGATCCTTGACAATACACCAAGAGCAATTTGGAATCACTTTCAGAGGATAACAGTGCTGACTATGGGTCCCGAGGTACCCTTCCCGTTCATTTTATAGAACATCAATCTTGGCTTTCAGGTCCGTCATGGCTCCGTAATCCATTCGATGATTGGCCTACAGTGAGGCCAACATCTATTCCAGTAAGTGAATTACCGGAAATTCAACCCCAGAAACCTACCGTTTTTAGTGTAGAATTAAAATCATCTTCTATTATAGCGATGTATTCCACATTATCAAAATTAAAGAAAGTCATTGCTTGGATCCTTAGGTTCAAAACAAATTGTCTGTCTGATGTTTCCCAAACGGCTTTTCATTTTTATAATTATTTAAATTTTTTTAGATAAATACACAGAGGATAGCCAATATGCTTGCGTCCCGTAATAGTATTCTTTTTTTTGGTTGATATCATCGTTCGAGACTATTTGTACCCAAAAGACAGCCGGTGTGCTTGCGTCTTCTAATTTTTATTGTATTTTGATTGATCTCATATGTAGTACCGGGGCTATTTTTTGTTTGTTAATTTTGTTCCAAAATTAGGTGGGCGGAAATGTTGACGCAACAATCTTCCATTAACATTGTCCTTGATATTGGTCCCATCCTATTACCTACAAGTACCTGTCATTATCCGACAATACCCACGTTTGTGTGACATTTACAACAATAAACTTAACTGTCAAATCAGTTTATTGATGAAGCCGGTCTGAGAAACATCTCTTTATGTACGTAACTCATATGTACGTATCACATGCAGCGAGAATCTTTGTAAGATTATGTTCCCAACAAATCTATGTAAATCTGGAAAAAATCTTAATTTACATAAATATGTCCTAGTATTGGTTCTTCTTTGCATTTTTCGCATGTTATGGTATTTAATTATTGTTTTTTGGCATTTTTTTTCGCATCAACTCCTCTACAGAATCAGCACATACTTTACATTTGGCCATTTTATTGATTTTATTGTTTTCATATTTATTGTATTTGCAGCCTTCATGACAGATATCTACATAATCATCAACTGCTTAGATTGCTCTATACGAAACATACCAACACCATCATCTTTTATAACATCTTTTATATCTAATATAATTAGTGGAATCAACTTTCATCTCGAAGTAAAATACGCATCATACTCGAATTATCAGAACTCACAATCTACTATACAATATATTAATAAAACACTGATTAACAACACAGTAATTTACACTTTCGTTTGTAACTTTTTGTTTGCAGACTTTTCGCAAAAGAACTACGGGTTCACCACCACACATCATAGTAAATTTAATCATAATTATGTTTCAGTTACCTTCGGATAATTACAATGATTCTGTAATTAGCATTAATATGAATATAATTCGAGATCTGGAGAATTTAAACAACTATAACTGGGACTCATATAGTCTAAAAATCATCCACCAGAATATTAGAAGCATATCAAATCTCGATGACTTTACAATTTTTCTGGATCAATTTAATTCATCTTTCGATGTCATAATATTAACCGAATGCTGGTTAAATAAATACTACACCGTAAAATCAATCCACAATTACTCTGAATATCACACCACAACCAACCTCAACAAATCCAGTGGAATTGTCATCTACATCAAGGACGGAATTAAAGCTCATGTAGAGGAAATTACTTTAGCACAATCAAACTGTATGAAAATAGTATTGAATAATAACATATGCATATTTGCCATTTACAGATCTCCTTCCTTCATCAATATTGACCCCTTCCTTTCTTCATTGCAAGCAATTTTAAACAATGCGAAAAAATTTGAACAGCAAATTATAATGGGAGATTTAAACATTAACACTATCCCTGACTACCACCGTCAATCAATCGATTATCTATGTCTACTCACGGAAAATGGTTTCACACAGACTATTAACAGCTTTACTCGTGAACAGGGCTCGAGTAAATCCTGTCTTGATCACATCAATGTAAAAAATATTAACTTTATTGACACTTTTGTTATACACTCAACTATTTCAGACCACTATACAACATCTCTTTGTCTTAAAAACAAGCCTCTCCCTTCTTCGAAAATTAAATACGTTGCTAAAACTAATTTCAACAAGTTAATTGAGGACTTGAGCGCAGAAAACTGGCTAAATGTTCTAGATAAATCAGACACTGACTTAGCCATGAAAGAATTTATTATCAAACTACACGAGTATATATCAAAACACACAAGTAATATAACCGTATCTAATAAACAAATTAAATTCACACCATGGATCACCCTGGGGCTAGTTAAATCGATTCACAGAAGAAATCATCTTCATGAAAAGGCAAAAACATATCCTGAGAATTTGATATTACAATGTTATTATAAAAAATATAGGAATTTGTGTAAGAAATTAATTACATCGGCGAAAGAAAATTATTATAAAAAACTCATTTACGAAAACAACTGCAATCCAAAACGTTTTTGGGATACCTTTCGCAACATAACCAAATCCAAAATCAATAAATCTTCTGAAATAAAATCGCTATACATTAACACATCAAACTCTGAAGTCCCCAAAGATATGGCAAACTTTGCAAACAGTTACTTTTCATCTGTGGGTGACACACTTGCGAAAAAAATTCTCGATAAGTGTAAGAAATCAGAAACCGCTCTCGCCAATTTAACTATCCCTAGGATCGGTCACAAAATAGACTCAATCACAACTTCAACTAACGAAGTCATGAAGATAATTGACGACCTTAAGTCATCAAATGCATGTGGTCCCGATAAGATTTCATCAAATCTTCTAAAAATCATTAAAGTATACATAGCCATACCGATTGCGTTCATTGCGAATCTAAGCTTTAAATCAGGGAAATTCCCTAACCATTTAAAGCAGTCAATCGTCATTTTACTGCATAAAAGTGGGGACAAATCACTGATACATAATTACCGGCCTGTTTCCTTGCTCAACTCTGTCTCTAAAATTATGGAGAAAATTGTAAAGAACCGTCTCATCCTCTATCTCGAAAATAACAACATCCTTTCTAGTAGACAATTCGGCTTTCGCAAAGGTTTAAGCACTGAAAACGCCATCGCTAATTTGACAAAAATCATCTCTAATAATCTAGATAAAGGTAATAAATGCATTGCACTTTTTTTAGATCTAGCTAAAGCGTTCGACACTATCTCGCACAAAATTCTGCTGAATAAACTACAGCGAATTGGGATACACGGTCAAATTTTCAAGTGGTTTGTTAGTTACCTAGAAAACAGGAGCCAAAGAGTGGATATTAACGGTACTCTAAGTGATCCAGCCAATATTAAATATGGCGTACCGCAAGGAAGTACACTAGGTCCCATATTGTTTAATGTTTATATAAATGACTTATGTAATACTTCATTTGCAGACCACATTATTACATTTTCTGACGATACAGTACTTTTATTCGAAGGCAAAACCTGGAATGAGTCTTGCATTAAAGCTGAATTTGGCATAAACAAAGTTAAACAGTGGCTAGATAGTAATCTCCTCACTCTAAACTCGGATAAAACGAAATTCATCTGCTTCAGTTCAACTCAAGCGGGTCAACCACAAGAAATTATCAACATTAGAATACACCATTGTTACGACACTATTACATGTAAATGCAATACCTTAGAATGTGTGGACAATATAAGATACCTAGGAATTATCATTGATAAATTTCTGAGATGGGACAAACACATAGCCTTTACTTCCACAAAGGTCAGGAAACTTACACATCTGTTTATAGCAATAAGAAATATTCTATGTCTAAATGATTTGAAACGAATTTACTTTGCAATGTGCAATTCCATACTAGACTATGCTTCCTTAGGTTGGGAGGGTTGTGCTAAAACCATACTCGATCCCTTAGCTAAATCCCAGAAATCGCTTATAAGAGTCATACTGAAAAAACCTTTCAGGTACCCCAGCGATTCATTGTTCGCAGAGTTTCGTGTTCTTGATGTAAGACAATTATATATGAGGAAAATCATATTACATACTCAAAAACAGAGGCACTACTTAGCTTCCGTAAACCACTGTCATAATACAAGACATGCAAAAAAAAACCCAACAGTTCCGCCCACCACTTCCTCATCTTTAGCACAGAGACAATTCTCATACTTAGGCCCTAAACTGCTCAATCTCATACCTGATGCATGGAAGGCAAAGAGTACTAATATTCTGCGTATGCAGGTAAACAATTGGCTTCTGGTCTTGGGGAGAGCTGAATGCGAGAATATGCTAAAAAACAGTAATTAAATTGTAAATTTTGTTTTCTTTACATTCTTCTTTACATTTTAACTTATATTGGTATTATATTAGCATTACAGGAACTGTATTTTTACATAAAGAAAGTTCGAAAATTGTTCAATTCTTCGTGATATTTTTCCTTAAAGGAAAAGTTCCTTCTTTACTTTCATTTTTTATTTTTTGTTATTTTTCATTTCCTTGTTTTATCTTTTAATATTTCTTTAGTTTATTATAGCAGCTAAACAATAGTAAAAAAAAAAAAAAAAAAATGTCGTGGTATAACTGAAAGTATACTAGATTATGAATATACATTTGTATTACTTTACCAACAGAATTTCTTGAATTCAGTTTCATTTTCAAATTCATTTTCTTGTTTTTATCTATTAATATTTCTTTAGTTTATTATGTCAGCTAAACAATAGTAAAATATGTCGTGATATAACTGAAAGTATTCTAGAATATGAATATACATATGTATTTTTTTTAACAACAGAATAGTCAACACTATAATTTACTATAATTTTACATGTAAAAACATTATCATATTGGAATGTCCTAAAACGGGCAATCGCCTAGTTGGACATTTTAAGTTCATTAATTGTATTATGTAATATTTACAAACAAACAATAAATAAATAAATGATCAGTGCTATTATTGATATCAACTTGGGGTAGAATACCTACTGTGCAGTGAATATATTCGGTTCCCATCAGTGTTTTCTTACCCAACCCAGATGTTGTGGAAGTTAAGTGTGAAACAAATCATCTCCTGTGAGTAGTGATGTATAAATTCCCGGGAATTTATTTCAGGGGAATATTCCCGGGAATATTCCCGGAAATATTCCCCTGGACGGGGAATTTTGGGAATTTTGATTTTAACAACATAATACCTCAAAAAGAATAATATTTATTAAATAAAAAATAAAATATACACACACATGGTACATATAGAGCAGGATAGATCCATAAAAACTATTCCCATATAATATAGGAATAGGATCCAAGAGAAAAATAACAAAAAAACACCGATCAAAATTATTTTAATGTGAGTAGTATCTCTATATAATTGTATACTGTACAGTATTAGTAGCCTATATACACTTTATGCTAGTAAACGGTACATATAAAAAATCAATCATAAAACTGTAAAAATGACACAACTTCACAAATCGTTACTGTTCATCTGATGATACCGATTGGACACTGACACTATCAACTTCGCTTCCACTTTCACCTTCATATTCTTCTTCTTCATCCGACCCGGACGAAGTTGTTGCCGACTCAGGATTATCTACGTTTTTTCTTCCTCAGCACAGTCGATTGGATGTTTGCGTTTGCCAGTACCAGATAGGTTTGAAACGTTATGATGCGAAGAAATCTGCTCATCCGTGGCAGAAAGAGTTTTTTTGGGAGCAACTTGAGAGCCTCTTTCAGAGGAAAGAAGTTTCCAATTTTGTGCCACAAATGTTATTTTCCCTGCTCTTTGAGTTGTTAGACGATTCCTCTGTGTTGTATGAATGCGACTAAACGTGCTAAAAGATCTCTCAGTGGCTGCTGAAGTAATGGAAGCAGTCAATATTCTTATGGCAACCTGTGACATATCAGAACATCCGCACATCCCCTTCCACAAGGTCACTGGCATGATTTTATCGACACACTTCCATAGGAATGCCTTGCTCCATGATTCTTCTTTAGCACTATAATTGGCTAAATCAATAAGAACATTTGCACTATCAACAGTATCCATATGACTTGCTACTTGGTCAATGAATTCAAGTTGCTGTGCGTGGCTTAGCAGATATCCTTGGGAACCTGGATCTAGTAGGGCAGCAGCCAGATGTATTGGAGCAATAGCAAATTCTTTGCGCTGCGCCGCCTTTTCCAGTATTTGCTTCTCTTCGGCATGTGACAGTAGAGACGCTGGAAGAGTTTTACTTAGACTGCTCTCAATATCCTCAAAAGCATACAATGCTTTGTGTGTAAGTGGATCGTCTCCCTCTAGCTGTGTAATCCAGGAAACAATCGGTCGCAGAACATCGGCTAATGATGTCACTCTTGTCCAGTAAACATCATCGTCTAACAGGCTGTTCTTCATATCACGAGGTAAAGATGAGGCAGCTTCGTTTACTGCAAATGTTTGCAGGCTTACTTTACATGCTAACACTCAATAAAGCATCCAAGAGAAGTGTAGAAACCATTTTATTAAAAATAAAATAAATTCCCCGTTTTCGGGAATTTATTTCAGGTCGGGGAATATTCCCGGAAATATTCCTGTTCCCGGGAATATTCCCCGGGGAATATTCCCGGGTCTACATCACTACCTGTGAGTGAAACCAACCAGCAACATCGTTGACAAACATCAAAGGGGTAAGTCGGATTCCTTCCTTACTCCCTGTTCACCATCTCTAACCATCGTTGTGTCAACTTCAAGTTCACAATTAATTTTACAGTCCATTCTTGATTCGCCTTGCGATTACAGCTACATTGTACCCAAGGTTCGTAGAAAATATAAACTTAATGTATTTCTACATTCCCTTCTCTGTCAAATCCTCTGGAGCGGGTTTAATCATCACTGTGTAGAAGCGGTCAGACTCAAAAACGCAGCTTACAATGGACTCCAAAAAATTGGCTAATTTTATAACCTTTCAGAATGCCGAAAACGGGCAAAGGACTGCAAGAGAACTCTAAATAGAGCTAAGAGCGACCACGATAAAATAATTGCCAAAAAAAACTTGCAGACTGCCCCACCGGTAGCCGTTCTTTCTGGTCGCTCGCTGGTTCAATCGGGAAAAACTTCTGCAGAACTACTTTCAAGATTTACGGAGAGACTCCTCTTTCCATTCCGCACTGCGGTTTTCAAATGAAGGAACCAAACCAAATCATTCTGAAAGTCCCTGTAAGAACTAGCAATGACGAAATCTTCAACAAACTTTACAACATGTCACTTAAACAATTCTATTCTAAGACAATACTCCCTTCCATTCATAAATACACAACACAAGAAATAACAACTAACACATATTAGAAACACTAGATACCTAGAGGATAATAACATCCTAAGCAATCGGTAATGGCGATCTGCTTGGAGAATCTCAACCCGCCTCGGGATGGATACCTCCAAAGCCTTTGATAGGGTCTGGCACTGGGCGCTTGTCGGGAAGTTATCATCGTAGGTCTGCATAATTAATGCGGACTTTCTCAAGGGAAGAACAATTTTAAATCGTAATTGGCGGATCTTCTTCCTCTCCACAACAAATCAATGCGGGGGTGCTACAAGAATCTGTGCTGTTACCAACGCTATTTTTGGTTACACAACAACGATCTTGAATTGTTGAATGTTCACCAATTCATTGCTACGCTGACGACAGCACCGTTCAGGAGGGTTTTTCACGTATGATCTCCGAACAGCTCGGGAAGTTTTAACATAAAAAGTTGACCTCCACCTTGAGAATGTTTGTGCTTGGGGTAAGGCCAACCTGGTCAGTTTCAACGTCTCAAAAACCCAGGCGCGTCTGATTTCAGCTTGTAATGATCTGCACTTTTCAAACTTTTCTTTCTTCTCTTTCTACGATAAATTTTCTTTAAGTCCCATTGGCAACTTTTCCATAAGGCTTTGATTATGTATTTACCCAGGGTAGGAATATCTTCCCTGCCGTCGGTACAAGCCTTTGCTCCTCTCTTTATTACACATCCCTTCAAGTGTGCGCTTCCTAGTTTTTCTACGTGATCTACGACCTTGAACGTAATCATTACACGTGACGGTTCAGTATAAAAAGGTTTCACCGAACGTTGTGTTGGTTTTTTGTTTCTCGGTATAGAAACCTAGTTATCTTTGTATGTGTGTGGTACCCCTCGGTTCTTTTGAGATAGAGTAAGTTGAATCCATTACCGCTGTGTTTTAAAGCCATTTCATAAACCTTATTTTCTAAGTCGCCTGCTCTCCAACTAGCTACGTGATTCTTTCTGTCGTAGGGTAATGTGAGTATAATAAAGTGTTAGATTTTATATATGTGACATACATACGATAAATTTATGGTGTTAGTTGCCGGCGCCATCCATGTATATATTTTGGGAGGGAAGGGAGAGGAACGGAAATGAAATTTTTCAAGCTAAGTTGGCTCCTCCTCTTTACCAAACAAATCTGATGGATGATAATTTGAACAAGGCGATCGATATCTGCGTGTCTGGATATCCGAACCAGCCGGGTCTCCTCTTGTTCCAAATTGGAAACCGTCACGCCAGAATAAAGAAAACCAGGTCTCCTCACCAATTTCAGAAATGCCCCAACCTCATTGCACCTCCAAGAAAATCTACTTTACTGAGTGTAGAAGGGGAAAACCATGACATCCCTTGTCACGAATCTAGTCGCGAAAATGTGACACGTAAGGTCCTAAGTTACATTCCACCTCCAGAAAACGCTGTAAATTCCTCGTCGTCGGGAACTTACATCCCTTTCTAGGTCAATAACATAGATAACACACGACGATCTTTTCGACATTTAATCTGCTTCTATTGATAGGTTGTGTGCCTATCCATTCAGCCAATTATCATGTGAGATATATGTAAGGTTTACTCGAAATGCCAAATTTAGGATGAGGACTGTCTGTATTTTAGTATTTGGTTCCGGTAATTATTTTATGAGGTTACTAGCATCCTCGTGTATTAGGTATGGGTAACTTCTATTGAATATCTATCCTCTCAGGTAGGTATAAACGGATAATTGGTTTGATTTTGGCATTTAATTTTATGAGGCTGCCTACTTCTCGAAAGGGACCTGTTGAGAAAAGTTGTTCGGTTGGTAGTTTTATTTCGGAGATTACCATCTCCCTCTTTTGACTCTAGATTTGTTTTTGTGCATCCCAATTTGTAAATTAGAAAGTCAAACAATATATGAAAAGTATCAAATTAGAAAGTCAAATAACAGAAGAAAAGTATTCATTTTTGTTCTGTCTGGTTGCATCCGATCGCTTTCTATTCGGGCGGTCATACGCAAGCAAAACTTCCCCTTCGACTGACTGTACCTGCGTCTTGTCCCGGCTGGTGGTGATCGCCGTTTTAAATGGCACGCCAGTGTTTTGGTAGGTACTTTGTAGATAGGTGTTTTTTATACTGCGAGTTTATATTGCTTGGCCTAATTTGTAATAAGTACCTATTTTAATGTTTTCGTCGGCTATTCAATACCTATCGCAGGGACAACGCCACGATTTGATTTGTAAAGTTTTTAAAAGAATAACAGATCGGCAGTAGGTAAATTCTCAATATGACCCTCGGTCCGAAGCATTCCCGTAAAATAAACGTTATCGGCCTACATATGAAAAGGTCGTTGGCCCGTTCCCCACTCACAGCTGATAGATAATATTGTCTGGCACATTCCTTTTTGAAACATTAATTTGGGTGGCAGGAGTTGTAAACTTGGTTTCTGTTGTTCGGATGAATCCGTCCTCTGGAATTTAATAAATAATATTAAAAAACTCACCCAGTTAGACATCTCCCAATCTTAGCGTGAAGCTTACCTGGTTACACACTAAATAGCTAAATCAGTTTAGTTTTACGGTCTCCTCCCTACAGGCATTCCATTACATTAATCATTTTCTCCTTTTAGCGAAATCCTTGAAATTTTTTCAATTTTTGATCCCCTCCCTAAGCCTTTAAAAGGGTAATTAAATAATTCTGTAAATAAAATTGTACCTCCCTAATCTCTGTCAGGATTCGAACCCGCAGTTTATGATTTGTTTGATTCTCTGGTTTACGGTCTCCGTGGATAGAACGCCATCTCGCCAATCTTTAATTCCTCCCTAATCCGATCAAACACTTCCTGCCTTTAAATACGTTCACTCTGTTTTAAACGCAATCATTATCATTATTATTTCCATGTTTTTAAAACAAGTAATTTAGTTCGAACCGTATACGAAATCACGCTTAAATCAACACAATTTTATAACACAATCGCGATCGCACAACACCTAGCGCCCCTGAGGTGATTTTTCACAAAACGGCGCTCTACAAATTATCCATTCATTATCACTGTTAGAAGTATCATTTCTATCCTCACTGAGTACAACCACTTTCACTTCACACAAACACCGGTTCAATAATATTTCACTTTAATTCAATATTCAACAATACTTTCTAACACCATTTGAATTCACTAATTAAATGTAATTTCACACATCACTTCTGATTTGTATTGATTTCTCGGAGCTGTCAACGTATCCAAGTTCAAAAACCGACTGCCCCTCCTGCGATCTCTTCTTTTCTCCCTTCCCGTGGGAACGTGTTTACTTCAAGGCCCGCCTGTCAATAAATCTTATGTCGTTAGTCTAAACGAAAAAAATTTTGGAGTACATTCGTTTAGTTTATTTATGTGATTGTTCAAACCATCACAAGCTAAGAGGCAGATCAGTAATTGTCTGATGCAATATTATGAAAGCACCCTCCTCAATAAAGACTCCATCGAAATGCTTCGAGTAAGAATTTCAGACTAGCTCCAATTTTTTTTTTTCTATAATTTTTTTTATTGACTGTGGAAGTGGAGATATCATATGACAAGAAGAACTGACCGGAATAAGCCCTAACAAAGAACTTAAGGGGCAGTTCTGTAGTAGGGCCAGCTACAGAAAGAAATTCCCGTTGCTTATCCTGCTCTATTTTCATTTGGTGTAATACCTCACAAGGGCGCCCCTGTCTGCATAACATTAAGACAGAGGAACTATACCCGCCACCCGGTTGTTGGACAGGCAAGGTAAGGGAATCTTCTTACGAAAAAGAGAAATGATTATCATATGGGACGTTAATAGTTTTAGGAAAATTCAATATTCGGCAGGCAGGGGGTCTACGGAAAAAAATATATTTGGCAAGTGGTCTACGGGGCAAAAAAGTTTGGGAATCTCTGCTTTAGAGGATATGTAAAAAAATATATGTAGCTTTTTTTTTTAAATATTAAATTTTGTTTATATATATTTTTTTTATTAATCATTAATCAATTTTCCTAAATTCATAACGTGAATTTAGGAAAATTTAATCAATAAAAATTACAAATGAGTTCATATATATAAGCTAAGAACCCTAAACGAGTCAAACAGCTCCGTGGTTGGAATTATCGATGGTTTTCTTAGGATGACTTTCAAAATTAACCTCTGAACCTTTTCTACAGGTGAAAGGTTAGTTTTGAAAGTCCCTCCCCTACCGATTATACCATATTGTAATATGGATTGGGCAAGAGAAAAATATATAATTTTAATCATACTGGATGATAGGATTGTTCTTAATCTAATAAATATATATTAGTTTTCTTACTCTAGTTATAGTATTTTTGATTTGCTCCCTCCATTTTAATTGACTATCAACTATAACACCCAGATACTAAATGCTATTTTTTCCCGTTATGGGTGAACATTTCACATGATTACATTATTTTTTTTTATTTTCACACTCAGCAGAGTGGATTTTAATTCGAACATTATTTTCAACGTTTTTTTTCTTTCAACGAGAATGGGATAAAATATGTTTTCTCGGTGTTTAGTGACAGGCAATTTTGGTCAAACCATATTTTTAGAGTGTTTATGTTGGAATTTGCTATCCTCGTTGTTTCCTCCCATGTTTTTCCCTTTGTTATCAGTACAGTTTCATCTGCATACGATATGATATCTCCAGAGATGTGCTTTATTTCAAATAAATCCATTTCAAATGGAAATGCAAAATGGGTATGTTCCATTTTGCATTTTAAATGCTTTTCTCAATGCATTTTCCATTTTAAATGCTTTTTTGCAACATTCTTCCTACTTATCTCCACTCATCTTTTTTTCATAAGCCCCAAATATCAGTTGGTCCTCAACCTCGCTATGAGAGATAATTTACATTTGTCAAGTTGCTCCCTGGTAGGAGCCCTGGGAATTGAGTGATACCATTACAAAAAATACTGAACATGGGGCCATGACGCTGTAATATTAAATGTTACATCAGTTTTTATGTTTTTACGTTGGCAACTTTAGTCCCGCGTAAATTTTTTGTGGTCTCATAATCTGTAGTAGTTGTGTTTTTGGATTTACCATCATTTAATATGTTTGTTCTACATTGATGTCCATTATTAAATGATAAAATTGTTTAAAAATTCTATAATTATTTTAATTGTTTGACCTGAGAAACCATTATGCATTTTCAATGCATTTTGAAAATAGGTATTTTGCATTTTGCATTTGAAATGCTTTTCTAAAAACCATTTTGCATTTTGCATTTTCAAATGGAAAAGTTTTGACCCATTTCCATTTTGCATTTCAAATGCTTTTGGGTACCCATTTTGCACATCTCTGGATATCTCCAACTATTGGGAGTGTGAACATATTATTTACATAAATAGTAAAAAGGATTGGACCGATGACAGTTCCTTGCGGAATGCCAAAAAAGGTGGTTTCGGGTTCACTTAAAGTATTATTTATTTTAACATATTGGAGTCTCTCATTTAAATAACTTTGGAACCATGATAGCGCTATTCCATCTATTCCAATTTGCTTTAGTTTTTCTATTAGTTTGGAATGTGATATGCTATCGAATGCCTTGCGGAGGTCAATGAAGATACCGAGGCACTTTTCTCCATTATCTAACTTTTGCATGATTGTCGATGTTAGTTTAGCAATTGCATCTGCTGAGATTGTCCCTAAAGTTAAATTGATGAGGACTCATTATTTTTTTGTCTTTTATGTAGTCGTTAAGTTGTTTCTTTAAACAATGTTTTCATAAAATTTTGCTATGTTTGATGTAAGAGCTATTGGACGATAGTTGGAAATATTTTCTTCATCACCCGATTTAAAAATTGGGGTTTTGATAGTTTTCTTATAATTATTTGGGAATACACCTTTTTTTAAACTGGTGTTAATTATATGAGCAATTGGTTTGCTGATTTCCTTATGTACGGCTTTCAATGTTGTAACCGTTATATTGTCGTATCCAGGACTTGCTGATGCTTTTAAACTTATTATAAGATTGACCCCATGTTGGAAGTCAGTGTTAAGATAGGTTAAAGCCCCATCTTGGTAATGAACCAAGAAGGATTAAGATATGCTAGCTCAAGGTAGAACAGGTGAAATTCTAATTCATCAAGGGTGGGGGACTCTCAGTTCACTTCCACGTCCAACCGTCAGTATATGGGAAAGGTCACTTCAATTATTACACGTAATACAAGTGGGACAAGGTTTATTTGAGTAGGATACAATGGAACACATATCAGTTTTAAAGAACACATATTAGCGTTAAAGAACACAAATTAGCTTTAAAGAACACAAACTATAATCGAATTCTCTCTCTCCCTCAAGAGGATGAATCGGTGTCTATGTGAATTTACGGTTTTGAACACAATTGAAGGGAATATTCTGAAGTTTGCTTACTGTGCGTCGTCACGTCGTGCGGGTCGTTCATGCCCCATTTGGGCAGCGATGTATTGATGCACCCGCGAATTTAACGATAGAAAGACTCCAACGGGCCGAATATAAATAATGAATCCGAATCATGGTTAAGAACGGTACTGCAGAATATCGATTACATCAATGAGTCGGTTTTAAAATGCGTGAAATACGGGGAATTCGGGTATATTACGTCATGCTCGAGAGCATTAATAATGCCAAGCGCGGGACGCTGCGAGCGCGACTCGAGCTAGCTGTGAACGAGGCCGCGGTTGATTTTTGACTGAGGGCTGCACCTGCACGTGCAAGCGTCGGCCGCTTGACCATCTGGCGTGTTTTGTCCGCCGGAGTGGGGATAAACAAATGCTGCTACAGGGTGATTGTACTTTAATATAAATAGGGGTAATTGTACTTCATAACAATATTTTCAACATCTTTGTCAGTTACTAAAACAAAGGTTTGGAAACCTTCCCCAGAAAATGTGTTTTGTTCTGGTTGGTTAGTTTGTGTATTGTCAAGGATAATATTACGAGCAAGGTTTGTTCCAACATTTGCAAAATAATTATTAAAAATATTACCACATAGTTTTGGGTTTTTTCTGTGCCAATGGTGATTCCCTGATATGAGATTTCCTTAGGTACTTTTCGATTTGTGTTTTTGTTGGTTATTGTGCTGATGGTCTTCCAGAATTTTTTGCTGTCTTGACCAGCGTCTTTTATTTTGTCACGAAAGTACTTTTCTTTTGTCAGTCTAATTAGGAGCGTAAGTTTATTTCGGTATTTCTTGAAAAAATTAACGATTTTTTGATTTAAATATCGGGGTTCTATAGAAACCCGAGTAAATCTGGCTTCCAAGAAACTGGGCGTCTTGTTCAGGTCTAACATATTCAGCAACCAGCTGCTAACTCTCTACAAATCTCAAATACGCCCAAAAATTGACACAATGTTGGCATGCTGAGTCTTTTCTACAAGTATTTTAATGGAACTTCCGCTCTATGGAGCTAGCAAAAATGATCCCTGACGTACACGAGCAGAATACCCCTTTATATTTTTTGTTGGCTTCATGAGAACGAGCTGCTTCTTCGACTCTTTTTTGTGTAAGACGGCTCGTATGTGAAACGAGGTACCAGCGTCTGTTTTTCCTCCTTCATATAATCCGGGCCTCTTCAAGACCCGCATTAACAAATCCCTTCCTACAGCCTATTACAGCATACTACCTAAACCCGCCTCACAACGCTGCCCAACCGGATGGCAACATAGATCCTAGCCTTTACATTGTACAGACAGGGCGCTCTTGTAAGTTGTAAATAAAAAAATTTAAAAATGCAATTTAAAAACAAAATATGCAGTTGAATCACCAAAGTGATATAAATATTTAAATACACAGTTCAAATTTATTTATTTATTTATATTTATTTATTTATATTTATTTATTTATATTTATTTATTTATATTTATTTATTTATATTTATTTATATTTTAAATGCATATTTACAGAATAAAAATATCCAATAACAAAGATACATTATACAATCACAATTGCCTAATTAGCAATTTAAATTTAGTAATGTTCAGGTGGAAAATGTCGATGTCAGAGGCTAGTGAGTTTAGAAGGCCTATCATTCTTCCGAGAGGCATTGCTGATGGTAAGTTAGTCCTACATCTCGGAAGAATGAATGGTTTGTGTCTACGCGCTCTTGCGAAGTTATCAGGGACGTAAAATAAAATTTTATTCAAAATTTCTGGATTGTTAATGTGACTGTTCAACAAGTTATAGGCCATCATCAGCAACGCAGCTTTCCGCCTGTTGACAAGACTATCGATACCTAGCATTCCGGAAAGGAAGGCTGATGGGTATAAATAGGGATAGTACCCGAAGTCTCTAAGATAAAGATGACTCTTACTAGTCCAGTTTTCTTCCATTTTCTAAAATGTCTGAACTTTCGCTTTATATCACTAATAATTTCATTGGAAAACCATTGAGGATACTTTCTTTCATTCTTCGGAATGCGTTTCATTTTGAAGCACATATCGAAATAATTATTAATAGTAGAATAGAAATAGTCTACGGCTAAATTAACGTTATCAAAATTCATCAAAAGTTGCCAATCGTGCGATTGTAAGTGATTAAAAATCTGTTTAAAATTGCCATTTTCGAATTTCAACCCTCGCATTTTACTCATAAATTTATTATTATCATTAACTGGTTCATTTTTAATTTTTTTTTCATATATAGAAACTCTACGTCCAGTGATGGATGGTAAGGATCTTCGCTAACTAGCGAAGAAATAGACTTGTACACATTCAAATCAAAGTTACTCACAATTAAGTCTAATGAACGTCCTTTTGAATTTAACACAAAGTTTTTGTTTTACATTTGAAACAAATCCAATACATACGAAAATTCAGAAGTAGTGTTTTTGAAATTTAAACACGAGTAGAAATTAAAATCACCTATTAGCAGTATTTTTTTGTTATTTAGTAATTTGTGATTTGAGATAATATTTTCAAAGAGGCTAGTATACCTTTCAACAGGTGATGCCGGTGGAATGTAAACAATACATGTGTATATTTTCAATCCATTTAAATTAATTTTCAGCCACATATTTTCTCCGTCAGTCTCGAGATGTTGAAGTCTCTCGGCACGAGGTCCATAGCAAGCATTTATTAGAAAACCTAAATTAAACAGTTGAACTTGCGTCAAAATGATCACCGGAACATATTTCAGTTGACCTAAGTGATAAAGAAGCATTTTTCTAATGCTTACTTTGATGGCTTTACACCATTTCTCCCGTGGTAAGTTTTTATGTACGTTTCTTTTCCACAATATATCCGACACAACATTTCCGAATATATCCGAATTACGAATAACCTGACAGTATTGATAACCTCCTACAACCACCACAGTAAGCGGAAAATTTTGATTGTGTCGTGATGTAGGATTTAGCCAACTGATGAATTGAATGCACGACGACGCCTGGGTGGGACCGGAGCGCCCAACTCAGCCACTGACCGGTCGACTTGTATTTTTGTGCAATGGTTCAATTCAATAACATTAGTAACGAGATGCTAACATTTTAACTACTGTTCTTCAATGTTAAAAGCGGTTGATCTTAAGAATAAAAAACGTTTCGAAAAAAAATTGGCTTTTGAGACTGTCACATCGTCACACGTCACATCCATAGATTTTGTGCGATTTTGGGAGACCCGAAAAATTAGAACTTTGAAAATCATCTCAACTATTAAAACTAACGATAATAATTTAAAAAATACTGGTGTATAAGTTAGAATGTCAAAAAAATAAAAACGGAATGGGATCTTGGATCAAGCTTGGCATTCACTGTCGTTAGGTATTTTTGGTACTTACTTATACAAATTGTCCAGGGGTAAAGTGCACAAATATCCGGAGGTAATTCTACATGATGGTAGAAGTAAAAACATTAAAAATTCTGTTTTTTTTTTCAATACAAAAATATTTTTCCATATAAGAATATTATTTTCTCCCTGCAAACCAGAGGCGGATTTGCCCTTAGGCCTATGTAGGCCCGGGCCTAGGGCGGCCAGATATTAGGGGCGGCCAATCGTGACAAAAAGTCACATATGATAACAAGAAATTTCTTCCTAAGTACCTAAATATTCTACGTACGAAATAGCGGTATGCAAGAGCGTGTTCACACACAGCACACAGCGCGCCCCCACGCTCCGCAGCCGCCCTCGCCACACACAGGAGGCTTTGAGTAAATATTTTCCCTCACTTCCTATGTCATCTTAGGTGATGCTGTGTGGAGGGTCTTTTTAAGGAAGGGAAGGATAGGAAGTTCTGAAAAGGAAAATGTATGAGCGGTGGGTAGAAATCTGGGGATTAGTGTGTCCAGGAGTGACATACGTATGAATACATCCCTCCAACTGCGGTGCAAGGCGATGGGTCAAGATAGTCCGGCTGGAAAGGTCAAAAGGCCTCCCTCACCCAGTCTCTCTCGATCCGGCCCGCCACGCAGCAGGTGGGCAGACGTATCCGCCGCCAAGACCTGGACAAATCTCACCCCATGAACCATGAATGATAATGGCAGGAAAATTAAAACGGTTTTGACCCTAGGAACTTACTGAAAAGTTTGGATACTCCTGGTCAATATGATGGGTACTGAGAAAGGGGCGGCTACATGGTCTGGGGCCTAGGGCGGCCAAGACTGCAAATCCGCCTCTGCATACACTGTTGTTATTTTTGTTAAAAATATAAATATTCGTATTAAAATAACATACCGGGTGGTGGTTATTGGAGAGATTTTATCGTTGATTCGGTGGTGGATTGTATAACAGCATTTTCATCAGTCGAAAGCGCGAATAAAAATTTACATCATTCAACACTTTTAACTTTTCACTACCTTATTGTTCACTCTTGGTCTTCGCATTATTGACGCCCGCGACCCGTCATATGCTTCTGCATCTTCAATTCTGGCAAAATCTTCAATTAAATCCATTTTAAAGTAAAATAAACAATGAACTCTAAATAAAGCTGTAAACTTCACAGCTCTCAAAAGTGTCAAGTTAAAACGTACTGAAAGGCGATAGATAAAAAACTCGGCCAACTTATCGGATATATAACCACTATTAGCTGCTTCGAGTACCATTTAGTAAAGAGGGACTTTATCTTAAACATAAGCGTTTTTGAGCGATGATGAAAATCGACAAAATACTTTATCCTATGCATAGTGCTTCAGACAGCCTATGATCAAGATGGTAAAATAATCCCTTATATGTGTTAATGTTATACTTGATAAACTGCTTGCATTTAAAAATCTATTCACTTATTTCTTTGATCTGTGGTTCATAACGTGGCTCATTATCCTCTTTCTCGTAAGTCTTGCAAGAAAACGTAAAATACGATCAAATATGAAAATTACGAATGTATCCAATAGTATAATATAAGTACATAGAATAAAGTGAATAGAATAATTAATAGAATAAATTCAAGTACATGGAATAAAGTACATAGAATAATTAATAGAATAAATACAAGTACATAGAATTGGCAATCCAGATTTTTTTAATTCTAGTTTTCTGATTTTTCACAGTGCAGAATCCAGATTTATGAATAATATTAAATCAAAATTACTTGAATTTTTTTTATATATTTGTGATGGATTATGAAATGTACGCGTCCAATAGTAGCCTATTGTGTACTTTATTTAATATTCAAACATTTCAACAAGTCAAGTCGTAGAACATAAATTTATAATCAATCGGTTGCAAAATTTAAAAAGGCACAAGAAATGACATGTGGGCGTTTTTCGTGATTCAAAAGTTTGACCATTCTTTGCTTAATTTATATGTAGAGAACTAAAATTCAAATTATGGCGATATTCGATGTCAGGTAAGTACGAGAGACAGAGAGCACGCTAAATGGGATAGAAATAAAAGGAAAGTCAGTAGCGAATTGATTTCCATCTAATCTACATAAATCATACAATGCTAAAAATAAAAGAAATTCGCTTCTCAAACACCAATTTATTTACAGTATTTTTCCGATCGATATCGTGTGTATGTGTGTATATGTGTGTATGTGTGTTTTTATTAAAAAAATAATATTAAATAATTAACAGAAAATATAGTAATTATTTCAGCCAATTTTATACATAAGATGTACCACCATAATAAAGCTATGCTTGGGTGTATGGGGAATGTGTCATTTATTACGTTCATTTTATATAGGTATTTAATTTATATTTTCAGTAGATGTTTTAATGTGAATTGTGAAGAATGGGAAAATTATTCGAAATTAAACTGAAAGAAAGATTTTTTTCATTTATGTATTCAATAATATTCCTATTAAATTTACAAAAAAACTGTTTATTTAAAAACAAGTTCTGCTGTGTAATTTTTATTACGCGCGACAGCTGTTTAGCCCTGTGAAGGCATTATAAAACTATGGTGAAGCCATTTCCAGATTATATATTTACATTACTTCCATATAGGTACTAAAAATGAAAACAAATTGATTTAATTTTTATTACTAATGCCATTATCGATTTCCGAGTAAAATTATTAACGGTTATTCATAATTGAATTACCCTTTAAAGTTTCCAACAACAACTAATATAAGCTATATACAAACATTACAAAACTCCATTATAAAATTGTTAATCCATAAATATGACAATCAACACAGAAGTAACATTAAATTAATATACAAGTCCCTGAATGTTTTACCTGTCAGAGGATTATTGTTTTATAATATTGTAAGTCAAAATGTTATATTGTCTGATTCATTGTATAGGGAAAGAGTTTGCCATAAACATAACACAAGATTCACTCAAAATGAAGGACTGGTAGTTCCAAAATGTACTAATAAATATGGTGAAAGAACTTTAAACTATATAGTACCCAAAATTTTTAACCTATTACCAATGACAATTAAAAATAATAACATGTATACTGCTAATGTTAAATATAATCTAAGGAAATGGTTATTGGATAATAATGATCTATACTGATGCCCCTGAAATGGAATTCATATTCTTAGAAAATGGAAAAACAGTTATTTTGTAATACCTGACTACCTACCTCTATTTATGAAACTATTGATGTACTTGTTGATAATACTAATTTGTTCATACATTTATTTTTACTTGCTTATTATATAAGGCTTTTATGTTGCTATTTAAACTTTTCTGCAATGTAACCAATTTATGTAATTATGTACCGTTTCAAATTGTATCTTATGAGTGTATAAATGTTGTCTCTATGTCCCTGCTGACAAACTACGTAAGTAGTTTAGCGGGTTTAAATGTGAATAAATAAATAAAAAAATAAAATAAAATAAAAAATAAAAAATAAAAAAAATAAAAAAAATTCCATTGTTTAAATTTGACTAAAGGTTGTTAAAGTAAGGAAAATAATAATTTAGACGAGAGGCGAGTGAATTATATTTTTTATTCATTTATCAAACTAGCTTTGGGGCTATTAGGTTTTTTTTATTTCCAACTGTTCGTAAAGATTGAGTTTACGGCCTTTATCTTGTATCTGTAATGGGGTTGGCTTAGTATTATCATTGAGTGAGTGATTTTTTTCTAGAAGATGTTTACGAATTGTGACAGTATTCTATTTTTATTTTTAAGAAATCGCACGTTTGTAATAAATAAAACTCAACATGTCAACTGCAAAAAGTAAAAAAAAACAATGGGGAAATTCAATTACAAATATACATTGGAGTATTTTTTTATGATTCATTACCAGAAAGATTCATAAATATATATGACAATTTACCAGATTTTAAATTTCACGTTAAAAATCATGAAATGTATATAAACTGAATAAGTCTGACAAATAAACAAATAAATAATAGCAATAATATTTATTATAATGCTCCCCCACACACACAAGCTAACCTTAATTATCGGATACAACTTATAAATTACATTATATAAAATTATTTTTACACGTCAAAATTTTGTTTTGTAAATGATGGTGCATTACTTTTTTAATAAACATATTAAAAAACAATTAAAATATTATCGATTATCAATATTCTCATGAATTATTTATATAACCTTTTACTACCACATCTATTTCCAGTTACTAATAATTATTAGCTAATTAAATCTTTTTGAGTTGTGTTGTTATAAACTAGATTTTTAGATAAATTGAAAAAATAATAATTTATATACTATGAGCATCGATGTGACGACCCTGGCGAAAATTTTCGAAAGCTTAACTGATATTTCAAAAGGTTTTCCACGAATGACTGCCATCTATGCAGCGTTTCTTAAACTACGATTGGAAGCAAGTTAAAAAGCGTAGATATAACTTTTATTTTACGTAAGTAAATATCAAATATTCTAAAATGTGTGCTTATTACATCCAACAAAATTATAAAAATATATTTTTTTTAAATATATGTACTTGTTTACTTATTCTTACCTTTACTTGTAGCCATGGTGATAAAGCCAAGAAATGTTATGTTATGATAATTGTTAGGTAACGTTAATTTTGACAATTATTGTTCTTGTTCTCAGTCTTATATTTTTACGAACAATAAGAAAGCGCCGAACAGACGTAATTAGAAATTTACATTTTCATACATGTTCGATGGTTCGTATACCATCTGCAAATAGTATATTGCAAAAATCTTGAATTCTGAACACTATGTCCGAACTAGCGAACACTGTGATCGCCTTACGAAGCACGAACTGAATACACGAACATTTTATTTTTCATTCTTCTGCATACGCATGCGTCCATTACTCCAATCTCAAAATCAAAATGCCCGTTCGTTCGGAACATATTATATTTTCTATAACCAATAGTTTCCATTGAAGTCTTTTTTAATCTATAATATGCAACTCTTTTTGGGGACCACATTGCCTACGATTATATAAATCATCGTTCATCCAAATATAAAAAAACAATACCTATATTAATGATGTCTGAGCACATGTAGGGTTTTCCAATAAGAGGTGTTATTTTGAATAGCCCGCTATTTCGGTAGATGTTACTTTTGAAGCTGACATTTTTAATTTATATACATAATAAAATAAAAGAAGTGATAAGAAAGTGATAAGTGATAAGACGTGATGTGTAGTTTGTGGCAAGTGTGTGTTTATGTATATAAAATAAATAAACATTTAATTTATATACATAATAAAATAACACCACTTATTGGAAAACCATATATTTTTAATAGTGATCATCTTAATCGTTGATACCTTCTTTAAAATAATACACATTTTTAATGAATGACTCCTTTTTTGTTTTTTTTTTTTAATTCTTATATTTTCAATGTTTAAAATAAAAAATATATATGGTAACCAAGACTATATAACTCATCCTTACGTGGAAATAGCTCTAATAATAGTATTATTGATCCAGTTTATAAGTACCTACATAAGTAAGCACATATAAGAAAAAGTTTCAAATACATTTAACCTTAGAACGGGGTACCCCACTAAGATCACAACCTTTTACAACCTTTTCAACAAACGTAAAAAAATGTATTTATATATATATTTATGGCTATCTGCTACAGGCATATTTGTAATTGTTATAGAATAAATGGTAAATAATATTTTTTCTAATAATTATGCATGTGGTTCCGACTCATCTTGTTCGGTCCTTCTTATTTTCATAATTTTCTTCGAATCCTCGTTCCCTGCAAAAACGTAAATTTGCTCGTACGCACTTCCTTTTATTCCGGAATACTCGAGATTGTAATTATAAATCACTTTGGAATTTTCTTCGTCGACATCAGTGAAAGCGTGTTGGCTCATTCGGGCCTGGGAGACGAGGAAATCACCGAAGTATCTGTTGGCTTTGATAGCTCTCGCCGAGTGATCAATGTTTCTGTTCCGAACCCACTCGTAAATATTTTTTTCCGGGTGAAATTGAACCCCGTAGAATGGGTAGCTGGAATAAATTAATTATATATTATTTGTAGTTACAGTTGCTGAAAAATTATGAAATAGATCTAGTTATGGCGTTCCCAGTATCCAGTGGCGGATTTTCCACTACTCAGAATGCTCGCATGTATACAAGAGTAACCCTAATAAATTAATTTTAATTTTTTTTCCCTGTATATAAAATAGTGATATCTGTATAGCTACTAGGGCCAGACACAATGTTTTGTATAATATGAAACATGTGACATTTAACATTAATACTTGTTATAAAAATATATTTTAAATACCTACTACATGCGTATGCATACGAATGACCAATTGGGCAAATATTTAAAAAACCCAAACCATTTAATTGGGTACTTACTTCTGAGATTCCATTGACGAAACAAATTTCAAACCATTAACGTCGTCATTAAGCGATAAGACTCTCCAATCGTTTGAAAATTTGGACAAAATCTATAAAATAAATATGTATCATTATTATTATTAATATTAATATAATAAATCAATTTCCTTAAATGTGGCCTGTAAAATGAATACGTATCTGCCTACCAAATCTACGAAAAAATATTACAAGTATGAAAACTTACATCTTCTGTAATACAGTAAGAGTGGAAATTGGATGTGACGTTTTCGTTTGATAGAATGGACACCACATCGCTTGGAGCGTCTTTGAACATCTTACTTGTTTGGAAGTCTATAGATAGAAATGCCTGGTTAAAGTGCATAACATGATAATAAGTTAATAATAATTAAATAGTGACCCCATATCAGATTATGCTAAAGAAGTTGCGAATTAGAGGAAGGATGGTAGCCTGGGATAGCGGAACATGCTAATCTCTAATAAATCATTGCTGTGGTGCTCATAAAAAACAACCCCAAACTTAAACACAATGGACATAAGTAGATTAACAGAATAACTGATAACCAGCATCAATAGGGATGATGGCTTAATACTTAACCAGATGATTGGACTCCGAAAATCATGGTCAAGTGGAAGCTACCCAGAAGCAAACCGAGGAAGAGCTGGACTGACTGCGTGGAAAAGGATTGGAGCAGAATTGGTAGAACTGAGAACGGAAGGTGAATGTCTAGGGACCGGAGCCTGTAGAGAGCATAATTATGGAGGAGGTAAAATGAGGGTATTTTCAGATTTCAACGCAGTCTTCCACAATGTGACCCGTGACATTGTATCTAGTATCAATGCTACACAAACAATCCTTGATCTAGATGCACTCTACACATCTACCCTGAAACTGGAAACTGCGAGGTTGACCAGATCGTGATTTCAAGAAGCAAGAGGAAATGTAACAAAGCGTAACACCACAAAAATCAAAGAGCATTTTGTAATAACTTTAATGGCTAATGGCCTCCGCCAATACGTTGGTGACCGCAGCCTACCAGCACCAAGCGCCACTCCTGAGTGAGCGCTGGGCCCAAGCGCACTCAAGACCACACCCTGCATATTTGTCCTCATTTGTTAATTTATTAAATCTGTTATACAAAAAAAAAATATATCTATATGGGACGTGTGGGTATGCACTAACCTCCCCACATTCTGGAAATTTTAATTAAACATCCGATTTTATATCCGGGTTAAATCTTCCCCATAGGAAAAACTAAACCCTTCCACACGCTTTTCCACAAATGATCATCTAGTCAATCAACATTATGCAAGTGCATTATATAAGCAAAATAAATACAAAACAATACAAGAACAACACGTGAACTCACCAGAGATCAAATGGGAAAATAATTCACCGACTCCAGATATTTTCATATCAGAGGGTTCGGCTCGGTAGAACTCCTAACAGGGCCTATAAATCCTACTGATCCCTCAACATAAATATTTAAAAAATCTTTCGTTATCCTACATGTATTCAAAATGACCGACTTTTGCATCTTTATATATAATTTTTTTGATAGATCTAATACGCCTAAATTTTTAATGAGAGAGCTAGGTATAATGCCAGTAGCCGAAATAACAAATGGTAATATTTTTATAGTTTGAGAATGATTATTATTATTATTTATAAATGTTGGGTAAGGTTTGGGCTGTAGAAAATGCATTACATACCATTTTTAAATTCGAGATTTAATGATTCTCTCTCACTGCTGCACACCGCCCTATGTTCATTTCTGTTGTCTGAAAGATATGACAGCAATTCAAATCCGAGGCAGGTACCCCACAGAGGAAAATAGTCGCCACCGTCATTCAAGTCTTTCGCAATGTTGTAAATATGTTCTCCTGCATCAGCATAACCTCCGGATTGGTTGAACCAGGTTGCTCCACCCGGGAAAAGGACTCTGTAAAGGTGAAGACACATTACGCTATACACATCATGGCTTGACCTATTTCAGCATATCCCTCGGGATACTACTTATGGGAATGTATGGCGAACGATTTACTGAAATAGGCCAAATCACGAGAATATAGCGCGCTTATGGCGTGGTCTGTCACAGGCAATTTTTTCCACTATCTGCATAACAACACATGATACCGGAATATAATTAGATATTAGGTATAGGTATTACCTACCTAACAAAAATGTCATGAGTGCCAATTATTTGAACAACAAAAGTGTTAAATTATTTATCAAAAAGATGAGAAACAAAGTAGGTTATAGTAGCTGAATAAAGATAGTAGGTACATAAAATAGTAATGGAATAATGAGAAAAGAAAATTAAATTGCTAAATCAAGGTAGAACAAAATATTAAACTTTTCAGTTAAATATTTAAATTTAAGACCATGTAATGCACATAACTAAGACTGAAAATAATGCCACGCTTACAGCGAGTACTGCAAAACTATTACTGGATGATGTTTTAAACGATTTTTTAATTAAATATATCGATTTGAATTACACTTTGCAATGCAATTGTAATTTTACAAATGCAAATCTTGGTGGAAATCATGTACACACGTGGACAAATGCGCATTCCCCTGAAATCGGATGACATTACAGAAGTTAATATTCGAAATAAATGTCGGTCCTACCCGATCGGCATTTGGCAAGGTTGGTAAAGTAGTACACCAGTTCCTCGGTTCAATCCTCAGTCAACTCATTTTTTAAGTATCAAAACACATTTTAAAATAAATGTAGTACAAAAATCTGTTATTAATATATTATTCTGTGTGTTTTTTTACAATCTCCATAGATTACTCGGGCCAGTTAAAGTTGTAGTTATATTAGATATGTTTGAAAACATTTATTTCGGTCCTGGACGGTGTAGTGTAAGAAAAATTAAAACAATTATTTACCCATTAATTTTGCCCATTATATCTTCATAGTATGCCTTGTCTTTTCCAATCCTAGAATAGACAAACAAATACATATGTAAGTAGGTACGTTATGCATCAACTTTAGAAATAAGGAATTCCTATGAAACATGTCGTGTTGTCCTGCCACACATCTAACCTACAGAACCTCGCAGTTGTCCGACATTTTTTTCGACTAAAAACAAACAAAACATATTTTCTATCACACCTCGCCACTAAATATACAACCTAACATATCACGAGGTACTTGTTCCGTATCGTTCCAGCAACAACTTAAAGATATCTACATTTTTCACTCCAAATGAGCTCAGGAATCGCAGGTCGGTACGTCCAGATGCAACCTGTAATTATACATAAATCGCAGATCCGTACATCCAGATGCAATCTGTAACTACACATAAATCGCAGGTCAGTACTTTCAGGTGCAACCTGTAAATAGTAACATAAAACAACTTCGTTTTAAATTTAATGACACAATTAAAATAGTCACAATTAAATAATCTTCAAAAAATATTGAATAACCAACATATCAAAACACTCCGGACGAGTTTTGACGTCATAAGAACCGTTCTGAACGTCACCCAGTGAGGAGATTGAGAGCATATAATACATATTATAATGTCAAGTGTCTAGTACCTACCTATGGAAGAATAAATCGGGGAAGAACGATGAAGACAAGGAACGGTCAAATACTTAGTCGGTTATGTTAAAATTTTGTACAGTGTTGTAACAGAAGACTGAATGAATATAAGGAGAGGGGAAGGAGATCCGGAAGTGGAAACTTAGCCTATTCAGATCTAGTCACAAAACACGGCCATATAAGCCATTTGACTCGTTGTCTTTCACAAGGGCGACACAGAGAGAATCTACCTCAGGAACCTGGTGCAGCTTCTGTTTATGAAATTATTTATATGTAAGTATTCAAATTAATTTTTGCGTTATAGCTAGAATACATCAGTCAGAAAATTCTTAGTTATGTCCTGATTTACTATTTATCTGTACCTCAGAAGTCAAAGGTCGGTTGTCCAGTTTTTTTGTGAAAATGAGTTACGTATGAGACCTTTTTAGTTTTTTTTAGTATCTACACAGAGGTATAAAGACGGTTGTCCTATTACCTGAGTGAAATGTGAAACTAAGTTAGGTCAACATAAAAGTTCTGGAATCCCCAATTTTACTATTTCGTCTCTCCTGAACAATTTAATAAATGTCACAACTGACTAAGGTACAGTTATTACAATAGGTGAAAGGTCTCGAATATGAGAATGTGACTATTGCAAATAGTCAACTCACCAGGTAGGCAGAGTGGACGGACCGCCAAACACTTGGTCATGGCACACACTCCTTGCCTCATTACCATTCATACAACGTCGCATGCATATATTTTTACTATTCAGATTCTTGACATAATAACATTGCGTAACACCAAAAAATATGTATTTATACTCTTTGGAAAATTTGTTTAGCGTTGTTTTTATTAAAAATAGCCTCGAGGGCGCTGTAGGGATATACATAATTATTATATTGTGTTACGATGTAGTTAATATATATCTACATGATTATTTCATGATTTCATATCAGCTGATTGACTCTTTATATCGATCGATCAATTTATTTTAAATTTTATCGATCGAGTTATTTTAAGACACAATCTTGAGCACGTATTTTTTTTAATAGTTGATTTTAATCGTATTCTTCTTGATAAGTGTCGTATGATTAGCATCGCCAATTTTCATTATTCTAATTCAATGCCAAGAGTCCAATCTAGTGTTATGTACAATGTACACACTGGGGCATTCAATCCCGGGAATCTTTTTAGCACCGGGATTACGGTGCTAGCATTTTTCAATTCCGGGATCCCAATGCTGGCACTGGGAATTTTAATGTTTGAATTATTTAAAAAATAAGGATTGCAAAAATGATTTTTTATTTTATTTTTCAGGTATTATACATAGATTAGGTAACGTACATTATTAATTAAATTCCACTAATTTGAAAAATAGCTGCCCAACAGAAAAAAACAATTACAATAAAAAAATCTATATTTTGAGACTTAAAATGGAACCTTAATATGATCAAAGTGTCTAAGGTTTTAATATTTAGTGATGATCTTATTTTAGTCACTATTTTTTCACAAATCCGTTCGGATTTTACTCGGTGTTGGGAAATAAGAGCTTCTTAGATGCACTCATAGAAGGCAGTGCATAGAGCTTGCTTGGAAGTCCGCAAGATGGCAGCTAGTAGCCAGTAGTCACCAGGACCAGTTATAGGATGCTCCCAGACAAACTTGGTGTATCCAGATCTCATTTAGCCAGCTCCCAGTTAGGTCGACTATCGAGTCACCACCGTAATACGCAAAGTATTAATAAATCCCTGATTTAAAACAAATAACATTTTATTTAAAATCTCTTTCCACAAAGAGTTGGAGAACTGTTTGTGGAAACACAGCACTCTGTCAGGTGGTATTGATTTCAAATCCTTGAAGTAGTGAATTGCCAACTAATTTTCAAGATATTTGGTATATCTCTGCTTGTTCTTATTTTTTTTAATATTTTGGAATTAAGTACATCTATCTAGCTTCTCTTGTAGAGACATTCAATTTCCATATCTAATTCCGATAAGGAGAAAGATATCTTTTCTTCGACACATTTCGACTTGTCAGTAACCGTCTGTTGTCTTCATCTTCATCTTCTGGAAGTATTTAGGTTTAGATTTTTTGAAGAGAACATCTAAAACGGCCAGATAAATTGCATGTGCGAAACAAAGAGACGTGAAAGCTCGTCTGCCTGAACAATTCCTGTGTAGTAATGTAAGAAGACTAAATACTGAATGTTATTCAGACTTCCATAAAACTTTCCTTTCTTCTGGGAATACATGAATAAACCTACCCCAAATTGTTTATGACGTATATCCCAAGATCTCAAGAATATTGTGCAATGAACGTCGTGCTGCCGATAAAAAAAGATATTCCCACGGTTGAAACAAGCTTGTGAAACCAAAAAACATCCCGTAACCCGGGATTAAGATAAGCGCAGCACCGGGATTACGGTGCCGACAAAATTTCGGGATTCCCGGGATTGAAAGTTCTAGTATACACGTATATTCATGCTTGACGGTTTGGCTCGATCGAACGTGTTGACTTCGAACCACGCTCGTCGTTGGATCCACACGCTATCCAATATAACCATCGAGCATGAACGAGTGTGGGTACTGGACTTAGGACTACCGAACAAAATCTACTCTTCATATCTACAGAAAGTGTCCGTGTCAAAATTACAAATCTAAAGTTTTATTTAGAGATTGGTTCAATTTTGCACATTTGACGTTCAAAATAAGAGGAAAGTTACTGTCTAAATATGATTTCTTTTTGTTCTAAAATATTCAATGCAAGAATTCAGCCTTTCGATATTTTTTTTCGAATCCGCACCAATTTGTACCAATTTATGTTTAAAATTCAAGTCGTCGATCGACTTTCATGTTTAAAAATCAATAGTTAAGAAACATATTTTTCATGTAGTAACGTCGAAGCCGAAAAACAGAAATATTTCTTTAAATTATCTCGAATTTTATTATTATCATCAACCTATTTTATTCAAAATCAATTTAAAATTTAATGTATGCAAGAGATTAATTCAAGCATATTTAAGAGCGCAAAAATGAAAAATAAAAGTTATTTTTGAAAAAAAAATTTTTTTTGTAAATATGACGAAATCAAAAAGTAGAATAAAAAAAGGTAAAAAAGCGTTATGTTGGGTATGTAAGATATGATGTAAGAATGTGAATGAAGCAAGGAGTGTGTGCCTAGACCGAGTTGTTTGGCGGTCCGTCCTCTCTGCTTACCCCTGCGAGAAACAGGGTGATGGTTGGTGAATTAGTTAGAAAATTGAAAATAGGGACACGCTTAGTAGGCACTTTAAAAAACACTTGGTAGTAGTTAGATAATAAGGAGAAGTAAGTATATCATTTTCCAGAAATGGAAAATAATGCATTTTAATAGTTATTTGGTTAAAATTAAATTCACTTGGCGACCATTGTAAAAGTTTTAGTTTACTTTTTTTCTTCTCTTATTTAACTCATAATATGAACCTATAATCTTAAAATAGGTTATTAGGTTCTTAGTTTGGATTTAATTAAAAAAATAAAAACTAGCTATTACTAACTTTTGTCAAAATGTGATTTGTTTCCCATTTCAGTAAACTGAAATATTTACTTCTCATTATTATCTAACTGACGAAAAGAATTTTTAAAATAAAATGTGTCTATTAATAGTTTCCCTATTTTCTCTACATTTACCAAATTAAATAATAACAAAAAATAGGTATTTACCATATAGGAACTACCCGGGCCCCGGATCCTTCGATTAATTTCACATAAGAAGCCGTTATATAACTTGAATACATTCCAGGATAAACGGAATCGAGATAGTATGACATCTCCTGACTCAAGACTCCAATTATTGGTCTCTCATTATCAATAGTAGTGGCCCTCGACCAACTTACATCGACGGTAGCGGCCCTTCCTTCATAAAGGAACACTAGTAAAATAATCGTCAAACAAAACCACTTCATATTGATTTTTGATTATTAATAGGTCTAAGCCACGCCAGTGCTAAAAGAATACTGCATAAATTAACCACTCTCATACTGAAAACTAGTGATGGTATGCCCAAAAGTTTGTATTTCCCTAGATTTCAAACAGAAATTACCCGAGATTTCAATATGAATTTCTATGATATTTGCTCAGTAGGTACTGGATTCCCCACAAGATTTTAGAATCCATTTGGGGGGGGGCTTGGGAATTTCAGAGAGAATATTTGCACTAATATTTCCGTTTGGTCTAAAAACATTCCCCATAAAATATATCTACATTTTCTTAGAATTTTTTAAATTTCTCCAGAATTTCGTCAACATTTCATAATTTCCCTAGATATTGTACTTTTCCATCAATTTTTTTTTCTCCCCTAGATCTAGGGAAATCTCCCTAGACACGCGTCACTGCTGAAAAGTCATGTGAATAATGTTGTGATACGTTGGATATTGGATCGACCGGCTACCCGCGTACTAAATCATAATATGATATTATAATATTATATTATAATATTATAACGCAGGTAAGTCATAAGTCATTGCTATGACAAAGATAATAAATTATACAACAGTTGCAATGACAAAGATAATAAATTATAAAACAGATGCGTGGTCCTTTTCATACAAAACGGTACGTATATGTGCTACTTTATATATTAGTGTTATTGAATTTTAACCCTTGATTTACCCGGTGACTTCATACATACCTACACAATTTACCTGGTGGAGTCCCCAGGACTCCCGGAAATAAAATCGTTAATTTAACATTAAATAAAACATTATAAAAAAATGCTAGTTACATTTGTTAATTATATATTTGGCTTTACAATGGCATAGGTTTTTACTTAAAATTATAGAATCACGGCCTTTTATTAAGGAACTTTTAAAATATGGCACTTTTTGTTACAAAATCACGAGCCCTAACTTCTAGTCTCAACATTTCAAAAACAAATCAATTTTTAAAACTGATTTTTAAAGAAATATAACAAAATATACATAATCAATTCTTATAAAAAGCAAAAAAAAGGTTAGAAGAAAAAAACTTGCAAGACCTTCCAGTCACGGTTGGTGACACAGTCATTGCTTATTTTTTTGTACAGCTAAGGCACACAGGCTTAGTACAACTATGGCAAATATATACAGTTTTCCCTTTTAGACGCGGTGGACAAAGGTGACAATACTTTCTCTTATTCCGGGGAAAAAAGTACAAAAAAAACATACTGTAAAAATACCACAAAACAGGCTAAAACTGCAACATTAATACCCCGGTGGAGTCCCACGGACTCCATTAGCGTGATTGCTCATCTACCGGAGCCACGCACATCGACGTCCGCTCTCCCTTGCGTTTGGCGCTGCGCGTTACTGCGTGAAGCATGCGTGAAGGTACTGGAACGCACAGTTTGTAATTCCAAAAACGAACGGTTTTATGAGCACTGAAAGTTTTCAATGGAGTCCTAGGGACCTACCGGGTAAATCAAGGGTTAAAATATAGGCTAAACGTATTTAATTGTTCATGATTAATTTTGACAATATTTTGTGAGTAAATATTTTTTCGAATCAATTTTGCCCAATCTATCATGCAAACGTGATGAAATATAAAACATATCTTATGTCCAAAATAAATTACATATACGACAAATTTGTGTTGCAACGTAAATCGGTCGTTTGTAATTTAAGTTTGCACATCAAATCAATATTTTTGTTTTATTGCATAATACCCAAAAATAAATCACTATAATATTTTTGTGGTGAAAATCTCAAATCATATCAGTAGCACATGTATATTCATAATATTTGCTACACTCTTTGTTTAAAAATAATTATTCAGTTGATCAAGTATTTCGGCTTCATAACTTTATGCATATTCATATTGCATATGTACGGGCGCAAACAACACACAATATGAATCGAATAAATAATTTTGTCCGTAAAAAACTCAATTCTTTCAAGAAAGGCATACAAATACAATATTGTATCATAAATATAAAATAAACCCCCAAAACTGCTTTGCTTTGCTAAGGCAACGTCGACCGTAGGTCCGCCCATTACATAATGTCGTTAAGATTCCCACTTTATTTTAGATATTTGCTAGGGAAAATGCAACCACAGGTCTGTCCAATACACCAGGGCCGCTCGTCGGAAATTTTTGTGCACGGCTGCTTTACTTACGTCGTTTGGATTCTGGCTTTATTTTTATGGTATTGTCTCGTCTTAAGTGGCTCATTGTTGAAATATTTAAATAATTGAATAATTAGGAACATCATTGACTTTCGCGAACAGGGTTCCGTCTGGGACTGGCATGTGACGTCACGTGACGCATTGCTACATTGTACCCAAGGTTCGTAGAAAATATAAACGAAGAAACTCTGGAACGGGTTTGTTTGGCTGTGTAGAAGCGGTCAGACTCAAAAACGCAGCTTGGAAATGGAAAACAATGGACTCCGAAAAATTGGCTCATTTGATAACCTTTCGGAATACAAAAAACGGGCAAAGGACTGCAAGAGAACTCTAAATAAAGCTAAGAGCGACCACGATAAAATAATTGCCACAAAAACTTGCAGACTGCCCCACCGGTAGCCGTTTCTTTTTGGTCGCTCGCTGGTTCAATCGGGAAAAACTTTTGCAGAACTACTTTTCCACCTCTGACCAAGCCCGATGGTTGGCTGGCTAACTCGGCCCTCGAGAAAGCTGAATTACTAGGCAAAAAAAATCAGAAAACTTGACTCTTCAAGATAACGGAGAAACTCCTCCTTCCATTCCGCACTGCGGTTTTCAAATGAAGGAACCAAACCAAATCATTCTGAAAGTCCCTGTAAGAACTAGCAATGACGAAATCTTCAACAAACTTTACAACATGTCACTTAAACAACTCTATTCTTAGACAATACTCCCTTACATTCATAAATACACAACACGAGAAATAACAACTAGCACATATATTAGAAACACTGGATATCAGGGTCAAAAAAATATCCAATGAGCAACTACAAATACAACATTCGGGTAAAAAAGGTTCCTATACTATGGTACTACTACTCCTACTACTACAGTAAAATCCCACTCTCATTCAAAACTCACAACAATATTTTAACATTTAAATCTCAAATAAAAAGCTGGATAAAAAACATAAAGAGATCAGAAATAGATAATATACTGACACCAAATACAGACTGAAACTGAAACCACTCAACTGAACAAAAAAACACCATGTAATGTGTTCATAATTATTTCAGAAAAAACACTTTTCAATATGTTTATTACTTGATAATATCGAAACTACTAAATTTGATAACTATGGAAATGAAATCCTCAGCACGGGCAATCCCAGTGAGTGTATCATTATATCTATTTATTAAAAAAATAATAATAAAACATTATTATTATTATTACCTTCCACCCAATGCCTAAGAAATGGAGCGCTCAGATCCTTCCAATTACAGTCGCATGGCCATCACTTCCATACTCGCAAAGGAATTGGAAAGAGTGGTTAATTACAAGTTACTCACATACCTAGAGGATAACAACATCCTAAGCAATCGGCAATATGGATTTGCGTGAGGCTATCTGCTCGGATATGTGACGTATATTTGGTGGCGGTACTTGGAAAGTTTTGGAGAAACTCAAACTGCCTCGGGATGAGTACCTCCAAAGCCTTTGATAGGGTCTGGCACCGGGCGCTTGTCGGGAAGTTATTATCGTACGTCTGCATAATTTTAATGCGGACTTTCTCAAGGGAAGAACAATCCAAACCGTAATTGACGGCTCTTCTTCCTCTCCACAACAAATGAATGCGGGGGTGCAACAAGGATATGTGCTGTTACCAACGCTGTTTTTTGTTACACAGCAACGATCTCGTTGAATGTTCACCAATTCATTTCTACGCTGACGATAACACCGTTCGCGAGGGATATCTTTTTCACGTATGATCTCCGAACAGCTCGGGAAGTTTTAACATAAAAAGTTGGCCTCCACCTTGAGAATGTTTGTGCTTGGGGTAAGAACAACCTGGTCAGTTTCAACGTCTCAAAAACCCAGGCGTGTCTGATTTCAGCTAAGAGGCAGATCAGTAACTGTCTGATGCAATTTTATGGAAGCACCCTCCTCAATAAAGACTCCTTCGAAATGCTTGGAGATTTTCAAACATTGTTGGGTTATTCGTAACCTGGGAATGTTTGTCTTTCTTTAAAAAAAAATTTTAAAAAAAGTATTTCAGACTAGCTCAAATATCAGGGCTCTATAGAAGCCCGAGTAAATCTGGCTTCCAAGAAACTGTGCGTCTTGTTTACGGCTAGCATATTCAGCAACCAGCTGCTAACCCTGTACAAATCTCAAATACGCCCAACAATTGACGCAATGTGGGCATGGCATGCTGAGTCTTTTCTATAGGTATTTTAATGGAGCCTGCTCTGAGGAGCCAGCAAAATTGATCCCCGACGTATACGAGCGGAACACCCTTTCACAGTTGATGTTGCCTTCATGACAACGAGCTGCTTCTTCGACTCGTTTTTTGTTTAAGACAGCTCGTATGTGAAATGAACTACTAGCGTCTGTTTTTCCTCCTTCATATAATCCGGGCCTCCTCAAGACCCGCATTAACAAATCCCTTCCTACAGCCTATTACAGCCTACTACCTAAACCCGCCTCGCAACGCTGCCCAACCGAGTGGCAACATCGATCCTAGCCTTTACATTATACAGACAATGCGCTCTTGTAAGTTGTAAATAAAAAAAAAAATAAAAATGCAATTTAAAAACAAAATATGCAGTTGAATCACCAAAGTGATGTGAATATTTAAATACAATACAGTTCAAATTTATAGCAAGCATTTATTAGAAAACCTAAATTAAACAGTTGAACTTGCATCAAAATGATCACCGGAACATATTTCAGTTGACCTAAGTGATAAAGAAGCATTTTTCTAATGCTTACTTTGATGGCTTTACACCATTTCTCCCGTGGCAAGTTTTTATGTACGTTTCTTTTTAAGGCGATGCACTACGTCGTGTAATATTTTAAATTGAGCCGCTAGCAATAACAACCCTTACGTAGATGGCGATAAGGTTTAAATTCCCGCTTAACACCATCCGCCTGTTTTGATTTATGCAAGAAAAAAACATTGCCAAAAAGTGCATTTTATTTTGTGGATGTTCAGGCATAAATATTTATTTTTTTTCCGATCATTTTATAAATAACTTAATTTGCCACATTATACAATAAAATTATAACCGAAAATGGGTTCGTAAGTAGGAGATTTTGAACTTTAAAGCAGTTTTCATAGGCCTTAACATAATGTTTTTCTGGGCTTATAATAAGACTTATCTAAAAATACTCGATTATTTCAAAGGCCAAGATGTATTCTACTCGCATTATTTAATTAAAGCATCTGAAACATTTCTAGGCGACCAAATTTTCAAACCAAAAACACATGATTTTACATTACTACGTATGGCATCGCCTTGAAAGAATTTCCGAATATGTCCGAATTACGAATAACCTGACAGTATTGATAACCACCTACAACCACCACAGTAAGCGGAAAATTTTGCTTGTGTCGTGATGTAGGATTTAGCCAACTGGTGAATTGAATGCACGACGCCTGGGTGGGACCGGAACGCCCAACTCAGCCACTGACGGTCGACTCGTATTTTTGTGTATTGATTCAATTCAATAACATTAATGACGAGATGCTAACCTTTCAACTAGTGTTCTTCAATGTTAAAAGCGGTTGATCTTAAGAATGAAAAACGTCTCGGCTCTCATATAAAATACAGCGCCTGTTGAACATAAAAATAGGCTTTTGAGACTGTCACTGACTGTCACACCGTCACACGTCACATCCATAGATTTTGGGAGACCCGAAAAATTAGAACCTTGAAAATTATCTCAACTATTGAAACTAACTATAATAATTTAAAAAAATACTGGTGTATAAGTTAGAATGTCATCATTATGGCCTTGGATCAAGCTTGGCATTCACTGTCGTTAGGTATTTTTGGTACTTACTTATACAAATTGTCCAGGGGTAAAGTGCACAAATTTCCGGAGGTTATTACATTAAAAATTCTGCTTTTTTTCCATACAAAAATATTTTTCTATAGGAGAATATTATTTTCCCTCGGCAAACAATTCAACTTTTGTACCAGAAAACTACCTTAAAACGTTGAAATTTCTAAAAAATCTTTACTTTTTTTCTATTTTTACTTAATTTCCTGGAGGTGGTACCCAAACCTACCTCCCAAATTGAAAGCCCAGCAGGCCTAATGGCACTGGAAAATATCCGATGTATGTTGATGGAATATGGAACGGTTTTGGATAAATAGCTACTATCAACAGGTAATCGTGATTGTGATTAAATATGAAAGACTTGAGGGTCGAGGGAAACTGGTGGTTTGAGGGGGAGTGATGGTCAATGGCAGTGAAATGCGTTGATACCTCTCTCACAAAGCCTTAGCCGGCTAAGAGGGTTGCGGCCTTTTATTCTAAAACTACATATTGAAAAGTTAATTTCCACCATTAGCAAGAATGATTTTTTCATAAACTCCACAAAGAAGGTCTGAAAAAATTTATTTCATTTACTCAAGGCCCTACGGGCCTATTTTATCTCTTGGGATGCTATGTGGAGGGTATTTCTAAGTAAAGGAAGGAGAGGAAGTTCTGGAAAGGTAAAAGGCATAAGGGTTGGGTAGGAATCTGAGGGTGAGTGTGTGGGGGGGAGAGATTTTGGTTATTCAATGAATGGTTCCCGGGGCGGCGTAACAATAACGATCGCAATTGCAGGAATCATCATTAAATATCTGAAGAAAAAACACAAAATATTTTTTTTGTTTGTGTTTTAGTCTCAGGTCTCAAAATTGTAATCATGATTATTATTTTGATTGTGTGTGTTTATATTTATTTTGTTTCGGAGAGTAAGTACTGCTCAGTACTCACTAGCACGAGTGGCCGTGTATACGACAGGTATAATAGCCGTTTAAATCCATAAATTAAAATTCCGTCGGTATTGTAGAAAACTGCATGTACGCTGAGCGACAAATTTGCCGGATGAGAAAGAGACAGATGGAGTGGCACAGAAAATAGCAAAAATGCCGCTGCAAATGCAGAATGTGTTATTGCAGGTAAATTAAACTTTTATTCGGAGGAGAAACTTATTCCATTCTCTGTACTTTACGCAATACTGGCGCATTAGAAGTACTTTTAAGGGATTTCTCCTGTTTTTCCCTTTTAAGTTTTCGTATATGCTTGTCATTTTAGGTTGGGTATCTGCAATGACAGCTTTTATTTGACAAAACTATGCATATTACCCTTCAATTTGGTGTTTCCACAGAATTTTCAGTGAAATCCTCCCACATTTAACATTAAATCGACACCTATTGTGTATTGTGCCCATACGCACTAACTTGATAAAATATTCACACTTTTATGTTGTATTATTATTCTTTTTAGAATGCGGTAGAGCCTATGCAGGTGGATGCTCCACCTGAAGATAATGAGAACAATGAAGCCGAGAGTTATATTGTAGAAAATCCTTCACTGGATTTAGAAGTTTACGCTGGATCTTATAATGGTTTAGCAAAACTGTACAGGTTAATATATATAGCTGATCATTGCCCATCTCTGAGATTAGAAGCCCTCAAGATGGCAATAACATATGTCATGACAACATACAATGTGAACCTATATCAACAACTGCACAAGAAGCTAGCGGAGATGGTGGTAGGTCCGAGCCTGCCTGACATCGCTGCTCAGTCTACCTCGCAAGACTTACCCGCATTAGATAACTTATGGATAGAGGCCAAAACCAAAAAAGCCGCCCTCAAGTTAGAAAAACTGGACACTGACCTTAAAAATTACAAATCAAATTCTATAAAAGAGAGCATACGAAGAGGACACGATGATCTAGGAGACCACTATTTAGATTGCGGTGATTTGTCTAACGCCCTCAAATGTTACTCAAGAGCCAGAGATTACTGCACTAGTGGGAAGCATGTCGTCAATATGTGTCTTAATGTTATCAAAGTCTCTGTGTATCTGCAGAACTGGTCTCATGTCTTAAGTTACGTCTCCAAAGCCGAAGGCACTCCCGACTTCACCGAAGTGCACGGCAAGGACTCTAATCAAACCATCCTCACAAGGTTAAAATGTGCAGCCGGATTGGCAGAGCTGGCCACCAAGAAGTACAAGTCGGCAGCCAAGCACTTCTTGGCCGCTAGTCTCGACCACACGGACTTCCCCGAACTGCTGAGCGGGAGTAATGTGGCTCTGTACGGAGGGCTGTGTGCCCTCGCCACTTTCGACCGAGCCGAACTCCAGAAGCAGGTCATATTCAGTAGCTCCTTCAAACTGTTCCTGGAGCTCGAACCTCAGTTGAGAGACATTATATTCAAATTTTACGAATCTAAGTATGCTTCATGTTTGAGACTTTTAGACGATGTCCGTGATAATCTACTATTAGATATGTATTTAGCTCCACACCTCCCGGCTCTTTATACCATGATCCGGAACAGAGCTCTAATACAGTACTTCAGTCCCTACCTGTCGGCGGATATGCGGAAGATGGCCGGTGCCTTCAATAGGACAGTGAGTGCTCTGGAAGATGAACTAATGCAACTAATCCTCGATGGACAGATTCAGGCACGGATAGATTCGCACAATAAGATATTATATGCCAAGGATGTTGATCAGCGTAGCACTACATTTGAAAGAAGTCTAGCAGTTGGAAAAGAATATCAAAGAAAAACATCCATGTTGATATTGAGAGCAGCAATGCTTAAAAGCCAAATTCATGTCAAGGTGAGTATTCAGGTGAATATCCTATTTTCATTTTTTGTTTCATATTTTCTAATACTTACACTTGATGTTTACGACAAACTAATTAATATATGGTACACTACCTTGTACGAAAATTAATTCGAAATAAATCTCATTTATTTCTTGTAGAATGTTATAATTTATTATTAAACAGTTTTTTACACTGTGCTGATAAAAACATTGATCATATGACCAGTAACAAACTATACAGAGATTCTGTGCAATATCAATACTGTACCTCGCAAATTATGCTCAAACTTTCACATAATAAATTCTGCTTGCAACATATATAGGATGTTTAGAGACATACTTGACTTGCTTTAACCAGTGATTCCTGACATTATTTGGAGTAAAAAATGTCGGTGAAATTTTGGTCTCAGGTGACATTTTAAATTTTTTCACAAAAAACATAAAAACAGTAGGAATTGTACAGCTCGGGTAGATGTCAGGGGTTGGGCGTTTACTCGGCTGAGTGACCAGAGACGACATGTAGAAGAAATTTTGCTAAAAAGCATTTATAAGTCACCGCAGACCAATATTTCAGTTTTATTTTTTATTCCAAATATTGTCGGGAATCACTGGTTAATAATAAATACAATTACTTAAATTGTTCAAATGAAGTTGCAACATGAAGCAGAAATTTAAAAAAAATTCAATATCACAATGGCTAGGTAAATAATCCTCGCTAGTCAAATAATCAATTGAGTGTAGACTTCAATAATAACATCATTACAACGTATTTTTTAACATTGACATTGCCCTTGTGATAATTAAATTAGCTGAACACCCCGGCCTTGCCCGGGCCTTGCAGAGATTTTCGAAATCAGATGTAGTGATCTTAGAGCTGGATAAAATTCCGTAGAGTTAGATAAAAATGAAATCCACGCCGCCTGTGACTTGTCCAGCGCAGACAATCTTCTTTATATATATTGAATCTGGCGGTCTTTCAAATCTGACAAAGCCCGTTGTTTATTAAAATTATAACATTCTTATTCACTAATAAAATCTCACCGTCAGTTCTAATATTTTCTTGTCTTGTATATTCGCTCATTATAGAAAATGACACGTCAGTTTTAAAAAATTTTAGATCTGACTTTCGTCTGATTTTTGTTCTATGAAGAGCTGACTCTTGTCCGCTTTGGAATGTTCTAGAGCTGATTCCTGTCTCTTTTGAAATGTTCTACAGCTGACTCTTGTCCGCTTCGGAATGTTCTAGAGCTGATTCCTGTCTCTTTTGAAATGTTCTACAGCTGACTCTTATGTCTTTTAAGTGTTCTTCTTTAATCTCTCCGATCTGTTTTTAATGTTCTAGAGCTGACAACTTAACGTTTTTAAAGAAGGTATAATGTTATTGTTGCAGAATATGAGCCGCGAGAGTGGCCCCCAGGGAGGGGAAGCCCCGGGCTCCAGCACAAGCATACCTGCGCTGAACTAACTGCGATATCACCATCTCATATTCATCTTCACATGTTGGCGGATGCTGTAAATGGAATAACGTTCAATTGAATATTGGCGATGCATCCTATTTATATAAATATTGTTGCATTGTCTTTGCTTTGTCAGTACGATAATATAATATGTATAATCTTTATAGGATTCACTGTTTTCTAGAGGTTATGTTTGTCGGAGCAAAATATTTATTACACAATCCATTAATACCTACAATGTGTGAACTCCAAGACCATGTCTCAAATAGATTTCTAAACCATGTAAAAATCATTTTTAGAACCTGAATTAGCAGTAAAATATTTCTTGCTTTTTAAATATCTTACCATTGTTTTGAGAAGTAAAATGCTAAATGAATTCATGCAAAATTTATAACAGAATTCAATTCACTTTCAGTACAATTGGACTAAGATGATACTGAGCTTAACATTTTGTAATAATTTTTTCAAAATAGAATCAATGGTTTCCTTGCTAGTTTATTAAGTGTAAAAGTTATGGTGTTGGAATTTTCTTCCTGCATTGTAAGTTTCAACAAATACATGCCATATAAACTTACAATAAATTGACTTGACCATTTCAAAGTGTTTGACAAAATTTTCTAAATGCATCGGTCGTTCGGAAATTCACATTGTTTTCATTAAAACATTTTAGATTTGTCAATAATTCACCATAATCAAATCAAAGGCTGAAATATAAAAGGAAAAGGACCAACAATCATTATTCTGTCACAAGCCAATTCATCAGTTTCCAAACTTTTATAAGTTTTGACCGAACAATTCAGATGCACTGAGCTTTTTAAAAATTGTACTTATCCACTATATAATAAATACTTGACGCTTTGGGTTAAGTACTGGGATGTTCCGTTTTTGTTTTACTTCAAATCCGGGTTCCTTTATTTTAATCCTTTGAATACAGTACCTAAAACTTACCATTTTTATTTACCCTTTCGACATGTAAATCGACTGGTACATAGTACAAATCTTAAAAGACATTGCAGCTTGCACTAATGTGCTTTTTGTAGTATGTATTGGGTTTTTTTTTGCAGATCCCAAATCCAAAGGGTTGTAATTTATAATATTATAATGATTTATTGCCGTCGCAACAACAAAGTAATGCACATACTTACTGTACTATATTAAGAAAATCTTCTTTTTTTTCTTCACAGAATTTAAACAATTCGTCAAATTTCAAATACAATTTCTTGTTTTATTTCTTCATGGGCCAGTTTTTTCACTTGGATAATAATAGAACTTGAATAGGACTGTCACAGAACTTGAATATTTACTTAGAAATTTAATTAATTGTTTAAATTCCATGAAACAACCTGTCCTTAAAGATTATTGATATCTTTGAAACATTATAATATAGATTGTGAAAAGTATGTATAACAAGTTTCACTTGTTTCAGTTTCTCCGATAACTTAACATTATAAATTTTTATTACAGTAGATTTTTATGTTTTAAAGTTTGTAAAGCTCGTTAAGAGTTGAAAATTTATCAATTTAGATGTACACTTGTATTCAAAATTTTAACCATTATATTGAAAATTTAACATCCAGTACTTTAAGAATTAAACAGTTATCTTCATTGGTTATCCCTACATGTAAACATTGGCATGTATTGTCCATTTTGAGTTATTTGCATAGAGAAAAACTTTGAATGAATAAATGCTCTGAAATCTCAAGTCTCAGTGCATACTCTACCAATTTATTTTTTAAAGGATTTTTGCTTTCATTTGTCTGATTTTATATGGCATTATTTGAAAAATAAAAACCTCATGATGTTTACTCAAAAATTGTTAAATAATTATGACATGAGCATTCATACATTGTACTGTACTGTATAACATGATTACATAATAAAATAAAGTTTTAAGATATATACATTTCTTCCTTATTTCTCCACCATTTTCTTGAGATAGAAAGAGCTTAGTATATATGTAGATAGCATAATTATGGTTGAATTATTTGTATAGCGCTGTTTTCTTGGGAAAATCACATCAAGGGCACTTTACAACTTATTTTATTTAACCTACAACTTATCTTGAATCTATATTAACTTATCGCTGACAAATAGAACCAATAACTTACAGCTGAGATGTGTTACTGGTGACTTACAGCTGTTTTATAAGTGATCATCTATCTTCTATATCAGGGCTTCCCTAACTGTGAGTCGCGACGTCCTGGGGTGCCGCGGGATCATCCCAGGGGCGTCGTGAGGCAATCTTTATAGCGAGAATATCGTTCCATCAGCACTGCAGCGTTAAGGGTTTTATTACCGTTTGCGACATCATACTTGTGTGAGACGGGTTTCTCTGCAGTTGCAGTAATTAAGAATAAGTACAGATCAAAAATAAATTTAGAGGCAGAGACGAGAGTGGCGATTTCGAAACTTCAACCTCGTTTTGAGAAACTATGCTCAGAAAAGCAAGCACATCCTTCTCATTAATACCAAAGAAAAAATTGCTTTTTTATCTTTTTTGTTTGCTTCCATTTTTGTTTTTATGTTGTGTTCTTTATTTTCTAATAAAAAATTTAGATACTATTTGGAGTTTTTCTGACAAATTGTTATTAGGTAACGTACCCATACTACGTGACCCGTTCAGGGGGGGGCTTCAAAATACTACGCTTGGTACAAATGAGCGGCGGGGGTCTTAGATTTTTAGTCACCGGGGGGGGGCGGGGGCGTCGCAAAAAATATGGCAACTTCCCAAGGGCGTCACAGTTGAAAAAAGTTTGGGAAGCCCTGTTCTATACATATAAATAAAAATGTAAATGTTAGTTTGTTCAAAATCTTAAATCTCCGAAAGTTCTTCATCGATTGCTTTGAAATTTTGACATAACATTGCATTCGAATACATATGTGTTTTTATATACCTATATTACATAGATGTCACCTGCGACAGGTAAAAACTTGCTTTTTAGAAAAATAGCTAATCTGTTGGACGTAAAAGCAAAACGGGCTATTGTTTATCTATCTGCACAGACAGACTGAGCCACAGCAATGCGTAGCAAGTTACAGCTAGTAATTAAATATTAAACGGCAGCATACCCATAACCCTTTACAACCGGCTTCACACGAGAGTGAGTTTGTGTTTGAAGACAGAAAATAAATTTGTTTTTGTGAACGGAACCGGTGTCGATTGAACGTGCGAGAGCTGCTTATTTAGGGTACTTTCAAGCTCACATGTTTCAACCAGTAAGTCGCCCAGACCTATGAGATCATAACTAAGAGCTTTAACAATGTGGCACATCACAATTTTAAAATTTTTTGCCGGTTGCAAAGGGATAAGGATATGTTTAAAAAATCATTTCTTTGAATGTACCTAACCAGCTATTTTGGGGACACTACGAAAACAAAGTAGATCATATACTTTTTAAAAGCATTTAAACACTATCTGGTAAGACAGTACAATTTACAAAAACATAATTTTGCAAAAAAAAGTTAAGTTTGACAAATCACTGCGAGAATTTTAATATAGGATATCATAAATAAACTACTCACGGATATATATTTTATAATCCAAGAGATAGATACATTCTTGACGGATACATTAGAAGATTATTCGTAAACTGCTTGTTCATAGATGGCGCTAATTTTAGGGAGCAATGCCTTCAATATTATATAATTTTTTATTTATATTATCAAGTTATACGGAATTTAAGTAAATAGTTTTGTCAGTACAAAAACTCAATACTTGTAACAATAACAATACATGTAAATACAATATTGCATTTGACTGTCAGATATTGCATTTGTAAGCCTTTCTTGAAAGAATGGAATTGTTGTATGGGAAAAACTATTGATTCATATTTATATACCGTCTCTGCAGGCGCAAACAAACATTTCATCTTAATATTTTGAAGCATAGCTTGCGAAAAGTCATATAAACCAATGCTTTTCTTTTAATAATTGAATGAGCGCCATCAATGAAGAGTAATTTACGAATAAGTGCCTACTTTGCACATGTTTTGCAAATATTTTAGCTTTTTTAAAAGGTGCAGGGGACAGTACACTAATTTTATTAGGCCAAATATTTTAAAGTGCTTCATTCTTCTTCAAAAATGAGTCCAAAATGATTTGAATATATTTTTATTTTGCGCCAAATTTTTCCTTTTTTTAGTTCCACTCAGTTCCGCTAAGTTCTGTCAGTTGCGATTGCAGCGCCATCACTTTTATCGGCCATTGGAACTCGCGTACTTGGTTCTTCATCGATCAAGAAATATATTTAAAACGAAAAATGGCCTGTAACGCCTCAAAATTGCCTTTAATCCGGGCTATTTCCGTAAGTGTATTCAAATAAATTAATTTACAATCTCTGATCCTGAATTTATGTAAATTATTTTGACATAACTGCTGGATTTGTTGGCCTATTACATAAACATTTTGCTTCCTTTATTAATGTTTTCCTTTGTCAATCCTTATTAAATAATGTAGGTTGTGAGTAAAAATTATGGGTTTATTCACATGATTGCCAGTCAAGTCATATTTTCATAATGTGGGAAACAACAAACTTATCATCTTCTAGGTTAGGTGCCATAATTTTTATTCTTGATTAGATTTTCAGTACTCAATATCCTCAAAGAGTAAACACTTCATTTTGATAATACCTTTTAAATCCCACGTTGTTATTTTCCATAGAATCTGAGAAATGATTTTTAAAAATTTTATCCGGTCAAAGAGAAAATATGAAATTTTTGAAACATAATAGTTTGACAGTTTATTTATTCGTGGGAATTTTTTTGGACATGGCCATCTCAAAAAGTCGTATTATATTTTATAAAATAACTTAAGAAACTATTCAAAATGGTTTAGGAATTTTTACTGTGAACATTTATCTAATGTATGAACAGATTCTTTAAAATATAAATGCCCAGTACACAGAGACTCCTATAAAATATAAATGATTGAATTTAAACTTGGACCAGATCGATCACACTGACGTATTCCATGTGCAAACTGTACTGGCTTAAAGTCCGCTGGTTAAATGTGATTACCCTGATGAGAGATTTCCATTAAAAATTGGTACTTTTTTGAATGGCTTGTATTTAACAGTAATGTCTGTTTGCAGGCGAGGGGTTATTCGTCTGCCCCATCGGCAGCTCAGGCATGTCCCCCCAGGGCAGCCACCATTAGCTCCACCACATTGGCTAACAAGGTGTTTGTTGCCGCTCTGGACAATGGGGCACCAGTTGCTCGTGTCACCATTGCTTACAGGTGAGAAATAAAACAATTACATAATAATTTTTTTTTACTTGGATATGGGAGGCTCTCAGGTTTCCCGAGTCTTCAAGAGACTCATATACGCAATAACAATATTCTCATGAACAATGATTTTAAAAATTGACTCTGGGAGTTTGGCACATGTATTACCAATATTTGTGTTAAAATTGTAGTATATTTATTACTCATTCTTAATACGTACAGATTATTGAAATAACACTTCGTTTTAACTTAATTACTATAAGAAAGTACTATGTATGTAAGGAGGGGATAAAAATGATGCACTAAATTCCAATTTCTTTAAAATTGAGGAGTTGGATGCAATAACAACTTTAACGCGCACAAGCTGTTTTTACTCCCATTGCCTTTTCGGTATATCCAATCCCTTCTTTATCTGCTGTGTAAATATTACTACTGTAGGTTCTACACAGATGGAGCTACATGTAAAAGTTTTACTCAAAACTACAATTTTCATCATAATTGTTATTGCATCCAGCTCCTTAATTAAATGAATGGAAGTGTAATTCCTTGTTTTCGATTATAGTAATCATTATTAAGTTGAAATGAAGTGTTATTTTTGGTAATTATGAGTGTTAATAATGGTCTCATTACTTACTGTTTACCGTAAGCATCATTCATAGACCCATATTTTTATCTTCTATATTTCACCTTATTCTTTTGTTAGTAATCCAGTCCGTTAAATAAATTTCACCAGTCCCACAATATTTCTTCATCCTCTTCACATATCTCATAGCCATTGATGTCATCTACTCCCAAAAACTGCAAAATGAGGCAGCGTCCTATTGATAGACTACCAGTTCCCTTAGTGAGTAGTTGATTGGCTTATTTGTAGTTTGAACTGTCTATGAGTGCCTACTTTAGACTGTCCCTGCGCAACATAAATAGACTTAATGATATGGAAAGACTTCCCGAATGTGTTTATTTTCAGAGCCGGATCAAGGTTCGAGCCCAATGAAGAGCCCGGACTGTCACATTTCCTGAGGTGCGCTGCCGGCAATGGCACAGCAGACTCCACCGCCTTCGGGATCATGAGGAACCTGCAGCAGTTTGGAGCCAACCTCACTGCCACCGTTGACAGGGAAACCATTTGCTACACGCTGGAGGTAAATGCTAATTACATTTGTATCTAATTTAATACAGTATGTAAAATGCAATTTTAGTGATTCTGTGACAACCTGGCTATATTAACAGTGCTATAAATATGTGCTGGTCCCTTCAACGTCTCTTTGCGCTAAGTAGAGAGTGGAGTGAAGCCCTTTAATAACTGAAAACATTGAAGAAATCTTATTGCTATTCTAAAAGCTGTGTTTTCGTATTCTTACATCTTCTAGTATAGTAGTTCTGGTGAAACAATAATCATTTATTTAACAATTATTATTATTATGTAATGAGCAGATATCTGATTTCACAACAAGTTTGACAGTAATTGAGTTGTTTTAAGTTTGAATTAAAAAAAACTAATTTAATTCAATTTTTAAACTAATTTAAAACCAGATTATTTGTATTCAAATATGACTTTCCTTTGAGTGAAATCCTTTTCTAAAATATTAAAACTGCTGCTGTAACATTAGCTAAAGTCACTATACTAACTATATAAACAGGATTCAAGTGCTCAAAATAAAGGTGTGGATTTTTCCGTTCCATTTACTACGCACAGAATTTAATTATGCTTAATAAATATAGGATTTTGTCAATATTGCTAATATAAAATACACTCTTTCTTTTGATTTATAGGCTACCAAGGATAAGATTGAAGGAGCCGTCAAGTTCCTGAATGACGTAGCCTCAAAGCAAATCTTCCAGCCCTGGGAGTTTGATGAGGTCATTGAGCGCGTCAGATACGAATCTGCTGGACTGGCCCCTCAGGTAATATTTTCCCTCACTTTGTAATGTTCTTTTAATTACAAATACATTTATTTGAGGGAATATGGATCGTCTTCTTCAATAATATAGACTTGCTGATCTGTTTTTGTTATTTGTTTTTGGGGTATTATGCCGTGTTGCGCTAACTCCTTCTTTAGCCAACGTTTCGGACAGCATTGCAGTGTCCATCATCAGGGCAGATGTCTGATGATGGACACTGCAATGCTGTCCGAAACGTTGGCTAAAGAAGGAGTTAGCGCAACACGGCATAATACCCCAAAAACAAATAACAAAAATACTTTTGGCCGTGAAAATCTTAAATCATATTTGCTGATCTGTGATCACAAGTTAGTTTATTACAATAATGTCATGGCAAAGACAACGCCTTATACTCAAGAGACCCGAAGTGAATCTAATCGAGTCTTCTGTCTCCAGTGGCCACCGTCGGTTCCGTTTGTGAAGCTTCAGGAACGATCGGCTGTGCGCGCGTAACTAGTTGCGAGTTGCCAGTCGGTTGATGCCGAATAAAAAATACGGCCAGTACCTACATCAACGACACTACACTTATAAGAATCATTTGAATAGAATTAGTTTGATCAAATAAGATTCAATTATAATTCATTTGGTACATGAAGAGATGATTGCAATACATTTCTTTCATTCCATCATCTTTCTATTGTACCACAAAAATAATTCCACGATAGATATACATAACATATTTTACTGCATTTTTATTTGCCAAAAATATAATTTTCTGTTAATCTTTGTTAACCCATTTATTACTACTTTACTTCGATTCCTCAAACATATTAGGGACCGGTTTTTCATCTTAATTCTACAAAACTATTTACAAAATTGTTTAAAAAATAATAATTTTTAATACTAAATTATTATTTTTACAAAACTGTTTAAAAAATAATAATTTCTCCGAGTTCGCTATCATTTGATAGAGACAGGCCATAGCTTCAACCGGGATAAAACTAAGTTTAAATATTCTAACATTAATAAATATTTTAATTTGTGCACATTAGAAACATTGGAAATCAACAAAAAAATTAATTCAAGCATTAATATTGTAAATAAAATAATAGCACCTTGCAAATCACCTCTATTGACAATGTTCCCCGTTATGTTGACTTCTCCCTCCGTTTCCCTCTCAACCCCCTCCCCATCCCTCAAATCCCCTCCACCAAAGAACCAAACTAAATAAAACCCCATATTTCTGCACTTTATATTGTAAATAAAATAATAGCACCTTGCAAATCACCTCTATTGACAATGTTCCCCGTTATGTTGACTTCTCCCTCCGTTTCCCTCTCAACCCCCTCCCCATCCCTCAAATCCCCTCCACCAAAGAACCAAACTAAATAAAACCCCATATTTCTGCACTTAAAAATTTAGTTTTAAAATAGCTAGTTAATGACACGGACGTGTCGAAACCGGTCGCTAATTAATAAAATTTATACGTAACAAATGTACATTGTGAATAATAAAACTCATTAAAAACAAAAAATATCTACAAAACTAAATAAATGATTTCTGTTTTTACACTGTGGATGTGTTCCACAGAATACCGTGTATAAAAATGCAATAAGTAAAGGAAAATGGAATTGTATAAAATGTCAAAAGAAAAAATACATTGTTTATTCTCACCTTATTATGTAAATCTATCCCTCATTTCCTCATGTCCCTTCACATCCACTGAATAGTGTATGCACATATGTAATATGTTTATTATATTAAGTTTTCTTGACCATTTTATATCAAAATGTTGCAAAAACAAAATTGCTTTTCAGGTCAGGGCACTGGACCTCCTCCACAAGGGCGCCTTCCGCCGCGGCCTCGGCAACTCGCTGTTCTGCTCGCCGCGCCAGGCCGGCAAGTTCTCCTCCGAGTCCCTGCAGCACTTCGTGGCCAGCAACTTCACAGCAGAGCGGTGTGCCGTTGGTGTGGCGGGACTCTCGTTGGACCGTGCCGTCGCCGTGGCGCAGACACTGTGCCTGCCGGAGGGCTGCAAGGGCCAACAGACGCCCTCGCCATACAGGGGCGGAGAAGTCAGGTACTGATTAACATTGAAACGACCCACAGAGAATAATAGTAATTAGTTGATTGGGGTTGAAATAACACTTCTTTTCAATTATTTACGTTGGGTGATATGCAAAAACATGCATTTAAGTTCATATTTGGAAAAAAGTTGCTAAAAAGAAAGACTAGCCATGAAATGGGAATGCAGCTAACTTTACGTCGAAAACGCCACATACTGTCAAAATGTTACGCCACTTTTATTGGTGCAAAATAACTAAAAGGGAACATAACATAACCTTTGTTGCAAAAAGCAATCACTTTTTCTGTAAAATATTGCGAAATTCATCGAAGAATAATATCACTTTTCCCAAAAAGAATGTGAAACTTTCAGCAAAACTTACTGTAAACGGTTCATGGCCCATCTCACTTATTTCTATACATAAGACACTTAAAGGAAACTGTTATTTGTAATTTTAGGAAGGAGATTGGAGGTGAGCTGGCTCACGTAGCTCTAGCCGCCCAGGGAGCCGCCCTCAGCAGCCCTAAGGAGGCCATCGCACTCTCCATCCTAGCTAGAGGTAAACAAATCTTTTTGATCACAGGATCCTATTGTAGGTATAAGATTAGGCCCTTGGGATCCTTAGCTCTGTAAATTATTAATCAAATTCTAGAAACAGTCATCATTTTCGGCAATGTTTTGTGAAACGCTTAGGGGGTATTTCACAAACGTCCAAGTAAACTCCGAGTAACAACTTGTCTGATTAAGATAATCGCATGATTAAAATGACAAGTAAACAACAAACTTCCCACGACCTACAAACATCTTGCAAGCACCTACCCGACAAATATTCGATACTTCGTGTGGCAACGCTGCATTTATGCCGTCTGCGTTCACGCCGCTCTATCGCCCCGCCGCTTGTCTATGCATATTTTCAAAACACCGGAATGTTGTTTACGTCGCTGTCACCCACATTCTTCCGCCATGCGCCCGAGATATAATTGTTTAACTGTTTTTACTTTTTAATTCGTTATTTACATAGTTTATTTTATTCGTCTCCTGTTTTAAATAGTTAATACGTTTCTTTTTTTAAATTCTAGTAGTGTTTTTTGCTGTTAATATAGATAATAATTGGTTACATAGGTTTAAGGTTATAATAAGTTTTGTTCATAAAAACAATATTTCGTGTATTTGTGTTATTTTGTTAGTTTTTTGTATAGTTTAATTATGGAAAAACGGGTGCGTAGCATCAATTTTAGCAGGGAAGAATGCGAAAGTCTCGTGAACTTGATTCACAAATACAAAGACATAATTGAAAATAAACAAAGTGACACTGCGCTGTGGAGAGAGAAGGATGCCGCCTGGCTTCGAATTGAAAAGGAGTTCAACTCTTCGTCGTCCTCGTGCTTTCGTTCATCAAAGACTTTAAAAATAAAGTACGAGGGCTTCAAGAGGTCTGTCCGAAAAAAGAGTGCGCTGATCAGGACTGAGCACTATAGCACAGGTGGAGGGCCCAGCAAAGCAGTTCCCCTGGACACGATGGAGCTGAAAGTTAAGGACCTAATCACCTTAAGCGTCCAGGGAAACATGAATAGCATCGACAGTGATGCTGGAACCATTGGTAAGTCGATATTGTTTTAATAAAATTCAGACTTCTGGCTCAAACTACTATCACTTTTATGTATAATAATTATTTATTTCATAAAGGTAGGACCTAATAATGATAAATCATCTTACAAGATGCAGTCGCTGTATTATAATGTTACACATCTTTGCAAATCATATTATGTGTGGCAGAAGAAGGATGAAAGCAGACTGAAAATTGTTGAAATGAGATCTCGGAGGCATATCTGTGGTAAAACCATGTATGCTCGTGTGAGAAATGTGGAGATCCGCAAAGAATGCAAGGCTGATGTAAGCGTAATGAATAAAATTAAGAAAGGGACCCTCAGGTGGTTTGGGCATGTAGAGCGAATAAACAGAGAGAGTAATGTAAGAAGAATATAGTGTAGGAATATCTACACATATTTAAGTACCAAGTACCTATGATGTTTCATATCATTTTATCATTTATTTCAGATAACCAAATTTCTGCAATGGAGGTGTCAATTGAGGAGGTGCCGGCGACACCGTGCAGAATCGTGTCACAGCCAATCCGGCAGATAATCTTCCTGGACCCGGACGATCCGTGTGAGCCGAGCACCTCCAAAGCCGTAGAAGCCCGTGCAGAACCTGAACCTGAAATCATCATAGAAGAGCTGAACACCGATGAGCCCATTCCTTCCTGCTCATCAAACAAGGTGGCTGCTCCTCCTGAGCCGCAGCAGTGGGACAGGTGGAGTGTCCCGCAACTCCGTACCGCAAGCCACCCAGCCTTACGGAAAGGGGCAAAGAAAGTGGTAGATATCCGGAAGGATATTATGTTCATACAAAAAAAATTTTTAATCGAGGAATTTGAGGAAAAGAAAAAGGAATGGGCGTTCAGGGAACGTGAAAGAAAAGAAATTGAAAAGGAATGGGCATTTAGGGAACGGGAAAGGAAGGAAAAGGAAAAAGAATGGGCTTTTCGGGAACGTGAAAGGCAAAATAAAGATTAAACAATTCAAAAATTAAATTATTGAAGACCAAATTAAAGTTGAATAAATTTTATAGGTTTTTACCAATATTTGGCTATTTATTTGCTTCCTTCTGTAACTGTATTATATTTTATAAATTAATATGTCCCACATATATACCTATAATGTAGGTATTATTACTGGTCTTCGGCTCGCAAGACTCATAAAAATGATATGTTTTTAGCATCTAGTAGAATAGAAAGTTATCGTAATATGAAACTATTAATAAAGGTTTCCTAATGAGGTGTTCACAAAACATTTGATCATCCACTCACACTATCACATCACCTACACAAACCTGCCTTATAGTTTACTACTCAAATTTATAAATTAAAGTACAGAATTATGTGCTAATATGTAATAGTAATTAAAAATGTATGTGCATAAAGGTAAGGATTTATTTACAATAGTAGTATTATTACAATTAAAAGGAAACAGGAGAAGATATTAAAAAATTATAAATGTTCAAGTAAGAAAAATGTATGAAAACTTTGTTAGCGACGGGCTCGATTGTCTAAAAGATGGGTGAAATAACCAAGAATGAGGTTTCTTCTTGCATTAGTACCTGGGTTTTCATCATTTAGCTCTTCATCATATTCCACAGCAACTTCTTGTACTTCCTCTACCACAAAGGGTGCATCATTCATTTTTACTGCTATATTATGCAACACTGCGCATGCCACAATAATTGCTGTGGTGCGCTCCATAGATAACGTAATACGTCTTCGCAGAACAGGGAATCTGCTCTTCAGAACACCAAAACACCTTTCAACAACATTCCTGCTGCGAATTTGTGATTCGTTATATAGGTTTTCGGCTGGGGTGTTGGTCTGTGGTAATGGTGTGAACAAATAATGTTGGCTTTGATACCCACTGTCCCCTAACAAAATGCTGCCATTAAAATGTCCAGCCTCAAACTTTGCTTTAATCAGCGAATTGTTAAAAATAGTTTGGTCGTGGCTGGATCCAGGCCAGCGGGCAACGATGTCTCTGATGATGAGGTCTGCGTCGCAAATAGCTTGGACATTCATGGAGAATATCCCTTTCCGATTACGGTAAACCTCGGCATCTTCTCCGTCTAAAACAGAAAAATATAGCTTTACTAGTTGTTATGTAGCGCAAAGATATATATTTTATAAAACTTGTATTGAAATAGTTTTTCATATAAATACAGGTAGGTATACAAACATATACTTTTACATGTATTTAACACTTTACCTATATTACAATATTTTTACAATAGCACACCTACATATTTATTATGTAAAATTACTTTTCATTATTCATGTTTTCAAAATCTTCATAATTTTATATCACTACTCTCTTTAGATTTACAGTGCAGAATCAAATACAATAACGTTATGTACTTACTTGGAGACAATGGAACATGGGTGCAGTCTATAGCACCAATGACCTTTGGAAAACAAGCCAGATTATAAAAGCCCTGTTTCAAGGGAGCTAGATCCTCAGGAAAGCAAATGAAGACAGGGCGAAGGTATGCTATTGCCTCGGAGACTTCCTTGATAAATCGACACGCGGATGATCTACTGACACCACTGAAGTCTCCAGCAGACATCAGATATGAACCGGTTGCGAAATATCTTAATGTCAGTAAAAGTTTGATGATGGTTGGCACAGCTTTATTCCTGAAATGGTGAAAACATTATGTGAACCAGTTACGATCTATAGGCAAAATATGCATTGTGAATATTCCATAAAATATGTATTGTATAGATGTAAATTAGAACACTACATACCGATTGCTCCTGGAACATATTTTATCTTTTATCGTGTCGTGAATTTCAATGACAGCCTTCTTTGTTAAACGAAATCTCGATCTAAATTCGACATCGTCTAGTACATTTAAATAATTCACTCTTTGCCTATAAACTCTTTTTCTTCGTCTCTCCGCCATTTCATCTGAATAAATATCGTCTAAAATGTCTGAGATCTCCATATTTCGTTAAAAATCGACACTTCTTCAACGTAACTAAAAACACAACCTAACTTCTGAGCTGTCAAAAAGCTTTGGCGCCATTTTGCACTGGTAGTAGGTATTAAAGTAAGAGCTATTCGCAAGGATTACTTCCGAGTAGTTTATACAGCTATTTACTTGACGAACAGCGCTCTTCGAGGATGGTGGGATGGATTTTGTAATTTACTTGCCGAGTATTGCTATTCGAAACTTACTTAAAGTTGGTGAAATACCCCCTTAGTGTAGGATATCTAGAGCAAATTAATTAATTATATATAAATTAGTTAATTCGAACCCCGATAATTCGAAAAAATGCGTAATTTGAAATTTTCGCCAAAAAAATATTGAATAACTCGAAATTTATTTTTGTCCGCGCACGAAAATTTGTTCGTGTAATTCGAAAAAATTTGATTTTTGCGAAAATAAATCATAAAATTTCGTAAATCTGAATCGAAAAGACAGCCGTGGCGGTAAAACGCCGAAAAATGTATCGTGGTTATACATCATCCTAATTGGTATTATTGTTTTGTAAATCTCAATCGATTTCCTCTGGAATGTTGTATTTTTTCCAATTTATTTTGAATATCCGAGTTTGAAGGGCAGAGAAAATACGTTTTACGTGAAAATATGTCATAGTTTTACGAATTTACACCAAATATCTGAATTTAAAGGGTCGGCTGCGACGAAACTCGGCCGCTAAATTTCTCGAATTAAATATATCGAATTTTTGCGAATTCATTTAGAATATTTGAATTTCAAATGGCCCGTCGCAATGAAAATAGGCCGCGAAATCTTGATTTACGCTTAATATATTGTATTTTTACGAATTTATTTTGAATATCTGAATTAGAAAAGGTTCGCCGTGACGGAAATCGGATGCGTTATTTCAATTTATATGAAAATATATCGTATTTTACTAACTTTACTTCGAATATCTGAGTTAAAAGATCCGGCGCAACGGAAATCGGAAGAAAAATTTCGATTCACGCAGAAATATGACGTCTTTGCGAATTTACTTCAAATATTTGAATTTTAAAGGCCGGCCGCCACGAAAATCTGCTGAGAAAATTCGATTTATGCGGAAATATATAATATTTTTACGAATTTAAATTCAGATATTCGAAATAAAGGGCCGGCCGCGATGGAAATTGGCCGCGAAATCTCGATTTACGCAGAAATATATTGTATTTTTAAAAATATCTCAATTTTAAAGGGTAGGCCACGACCGAAATCGGCGACGGTAATCGGCCGCGAAAATAAAGGAATAATTCGTATTAATTTTTTCATAAAATTTCGAATTACGTGGGAATTTGTTAATTTGATTTTTAATGTCCCGTGGATTTCGAATTAACAATGTTCTACTGTAATTGGTAGTTTGGTTTGAACAAAGAAAGAACTTCATAATTTTATCATTTCCTGCCAAAATTCTTGCTGTTGAATGAATCTACACTTCCAAATATATTATGTTTGTACATATTTATTTTAAGAGCTCATAATAATGAATTTTTTTTTTCCCAGCCCTAGGAAATGGCCCCCGGGCCAAGTGGGGCACAGACAACTCCCCCCTGGGCAAGGCCATTGCCTCTCAGCTGGGAGATACTCCATTCGCTGTCAACGCCTTCAACATCACCTATTCCGATGATGGTCTCTTCGGAGTCATGCTTTCAGCCCCTAAGTGCTCCGCTGGAAAGGTGCGTTCCGTGCAACATTTATTTATAGTGTACTATCCTGCCGTGATAAATAAAAACACAGCTTCTCTCTTGAGAGTCTCAAGGAAAACACTTTGTTTTTAGTTACGGCAGCAGTACAGTAAAACTTCTGTTTTACGTCACCCCTATTTCAAATTTTCTTACTTTTTATAACAATGAGTCGTCCCAATTTATTCCATACTCATATTCTCAAAAAATTTACAGTTTTAAAAAAGGTGTTGTATACATTTTTTGTAAATCTTTTATCAATGATTTGATGATTTTGCATAGGGGAACTTTGTCAGAAAAAGTTTTATCATAACGTTATGAAATCAGTTTGAGAGGTTGTGGTAATTTGGCCACCAAATTCATTTGATGAGCATTAAAACGAGAGTTTAAATTTTGAAATGTGTGTAAAACCAGTAATTATTTCCACTACAAAATTTTTTGGAATATCTGGAGAAGAAAGGGAAACCTCACTTTTTCAGCACAAAATAATGATTTTGTGGTTTTCAAAGTAGGTAATAGAGTTTTACACCATACTTATATAAATTTTATTTTTAATTAAAAAATTGATTAGGTACCTACTTGATTATTAAATTTTTCCATACATTTTTCATTTTCTGACTTATATATTTTCTTAGTTTTACGTAACTTTAATACTTTGAGTAAACCCGAGTTTTAAGTCATGAGGCAGGTCAAGCAAACTGAATGGTTCATAAAAACCTGGGCTATTAAATCTGCCTTTTCTATATTATATTATTCTTCTTCTTAATCCCACTGGCTTTTCCAGCTTGGACATGGATCTCCCTCAATAGTCTCTAGTTTTTTACAATTCTTGACAGCTCTCACCCATCCCAAAGACGCCATCTAATGATAAAATCACCAAAAATACTAATTTTGGTTGTGTGTCTGTCTGTAACTCTAGTTCAATGAGCTCTGGAACTCGGATTTGCTGTGAATTTAAGTGCCATTTCTAAGTAGTAACTGATTTTAATAAAGCGATAAAATATCTATTAATATACGTGGGTAATTTGATAAGAATGTTCCGGGCGCTGATTTAGTGCATCAAACTTTGATAGAAGATCGTCGATTGACTGTTAAGGATATTGCTGAAGCTTGTGGGATATCATCTGAAGGCATGCACAAGATTTTACATCACGATTTGGATATGAGAAAATTATCTGCGCCCTGGGTGCCACGCTTAGGGGGTATTTCACTATGTCGGGCTAAATATCTGACTAGCTATCCGTTGGCTGGCTTTAGATCAGAATAACTTCGTTATTCAACGGCGACCGTTTCACCATTGTTTCGAGCTTCCGGATAGATAACACTCGAAATAGTCTGGCAACATCGCAAAATGTTGGCAGTTACTCCATCTACTGCCACGGCTGTCATGCGTCACAGTCCGCACACCGCGAAGTGTGCATTTTTTTGGTTATGTTGATTATCAGGTCATTTTAGATAGATTCGTGTCGAATTAATACATTGTTTCTTATTTTGAACACAATCAAATAATTCAGGATGGATCATACAAGCATTCAAATTCATTCAACAAAATTCGACTCACTTCTCAGCTGTCAAACTCGGAATGTTTTGACGCCATCTTTGATTCGAGGAATAGTGCCTAACGTGAAGTTCGAGCACTGATTAGTCAAATCGAACTTTAACCCGAGCGTTAGCGTTATTCAGATATAGTGAAAACGAAAAAATGACTAATCCGCGGATTAGTGCTTAGTCAGAACATAATCAGAGATAGTGAAATACCCCCTTAGTGTCTTAGCCTGTATCAAAAAATCCAGGGGAATTTTCGGAACATTTGACCAAATGTATCGAGTTGCAGGGAGACTGTCTGAATGACTAAGAAATTAAAAAAAAATTGCTTCGAAATATGTGTTTTTCTTATAAAGGCCGGAAACTTTTCCAATTACTTTTGTATAATTTATTTTTGCCAGATTTCTTTTGTATAAATTTATTTAGTACCTACCTATAAAAATATTATATTTTTATACCAGAAAATTATTTTCATCATAAATTCAATTTTTATTAATTTGATTTTAATTAAATTTAAAAAAAAGAGAAAAATAGTTCTACGAATTAAGCACAAAAACAATAAATTAATTCAATATTTTTTTTATGTGTATTTATTTCGTTTAAATTTCTTAGAGTTTCTGAAGTAAAGTTAGATTTAGTATTTTTTATAAGGGTCTTCGCCTTTTAGCTAACATGCAATTTTAATAAATTAATTTTTAATTTATCATGGGTCTGTTAGTTATACATATTCTAATTTCAAGTAATTTGTTTGTTAATCATGCTACGTGTCCAGCATAGTCCAACTTGTGTGTGGAGATTACGATAGTACTGTCGGCGATCTTTGTCTTGCTCCTAATGCAGTAATTTGTCTCTTGTGGCCACTTCTGTTAGTACATTCTTGGTGGGAGTCGGCCCATATTTATATCACTGATTCTTACCTAAATTTTGTTTGCAGGCCGTCCAAGCCGCCGCCCAGGTGCTGTCCAAGGCCTCCAGCGTGGGAGCTGATGCTCTGAAGCGGGGACGTGCCCAGCTCCTCACTGAGGTGCTCTCGGCCGGCGACACCACATACACCCTCGCTGAGGATCTCGCCATCCAGGGCCTGCTCACCGGCTCCGTCACCAAGGCCTCTGAACTGGCCGACCTCATCAGCAAGGTGACAGACAGCGAAATCAGCAGCGTGAGTACCACACTTTACTTATTTTTTTACTCCAATCGCAATTAAGGGCCCTAAAACTGCCAAACCAAATGTATAGCTCTCTACGGTAGGTCCCACCTGGTGTCTGTTCTGTGTCACCATAAATTGTGGAAAACCACCTTCTGACACACTACCAGAAAGTTACTGGTTGCTTCTGCCAGGAACCCTTTCCATGAAAAAGTTGTTGTTCAAAATGCTGACGATTCGGTCGGCCGCTCTGGTGTCTCGTTTGGTTGCCTATATACACCAGAGGGGTGGCAAACAAACCAACTTAAAATTTGATCAATTGCTCACTAAATCGTACATTTAGATCACTAGGAGAATTAAGTTAGTTTAACCCCTTTAATTGGTTCATTTTTGGGAACCTCTAATGGTCTCGTAGAAATCGTTGTCTCCCTTACTGTCATTGTGAGATATATGATCTAAACGGTATTAGAAAGAGAAAACACCATGCTTTATATTCAAATCCAGAAGTTAATCACAAAAGAATTGAAATGTGCAGTTTTATGTAATCAAAGGTCCTGACGGCAATTTGATAAAAAATTATGAAGCTCTGAATTTTATTAATTATTTTTAACTTCACTTTTTACTACTAAAAAGTGAGGTGAAGCGGCTCTTCAACCTTCTCTCAGAATATGCCAGAGGCCTTAGGTGTTAACGACTCATTCTCTTTGGTCATGCAGAGGTTATGAAAAGAAAAATCAGTAAACAAATAATGTCTTTCTCTGAAATATGGAGAAATTTTGAAGAATATAGTGAAACTCGCAAGAAGTTCCCAATTAAGAAGTTTGATTTTTTCGGTCCCTTGAAGGCTGAATTTGAAAAAGGTTTTCCCAAAACTAACCGAACGCAAACGGCGTGAATCACCACAAAACCATATGCAGCCTTAGATAGCTCTACATAAAATAAACATATTTTATAATAAACTCTGCCAGATAACAGTTCAAATAAGTTAATCCTTTCTCCTCTCCAAATAAGAATCCAATCGAGCTTTAAATTGGTTTATATTAGTAGAATCGATGACATATTTTGGAAGTTTGTTCGATGCATCCACTACTCTATTTGCAAGGAAGTGTTTCCTAGGATTGGATGCAAAAGGTGTTTGCAATATTTTTTTGAGTGTCCATGAAGATTTATATTTTTGTTGGTGGAAAAGATTTCTTAGGTGCCAGGGCAAAATCTTCAAAAACTAATAAATAATACTGTAGTATTATATTAATTTAATATATATATTTTTTTTTTTGCAGGTTGCTGGAAAACTTTCCAGGGGAAAGGTGTCCATGGGTGCCGTAGGAAACCTCGTCAATGTGCCATACGCTGATGAACTGCAATAATTTGAACATTCGTACCGGCTTAGTATGAAGCACAATAGTAAATTGTATTAATAATCTTTCCGCGTCATCTAATGTTACGTTGCAATACCATGAATGTATCCGTGTAGTAAATAACAACTTATCAATGTTGATTTAAGAGAAAGCCACTGATAGATGGAATATCGAGTTCGGTGATCATGTTGTATATTGTTCTTATTACATATATAATTTATTGTTCTTATTCAAAATAAAGATATTTATAAATGGATTGTTGTTTCAGTTTTCTTCATCTTTCAAAGTACATTTTTCTTTTATTCAGTTCTGGCAAAAGCTGCCCCAATTACACCATTCATTCACCCAGACCAGGGTCTATAGATAAACACATAGGCATTGTATTATGCTACGTATGCATGTGCGAGCCATAGTTTTGCTTTGCGGTTATCCCTGTGCGTGGATTTCGCATAAATATGCGATCAATGAATTTTCACTAAAATATGAAAATTGTGTCTAAACATACCACATGATGGGATAGATTACGTTGAAGCGGTCAGCGTCGTAATGAGAAATAAGTGTCATTCGTGTAGCAATAGTTAGTCAATATTGTGAACTACAATAATACTAATGATCAGTGGCGGCTCGTGACTTTTGGGTTACTAGAGTGCTAATATTACAAAAAAAGGCTTAATTGATGTTGTAGCTGAAAACGATTTTTTATTTTTTTTCGAAAAATTAATTTTTTGTATGAAGATTTTCAGGAATTCCGTGCGGCGCACGGCTATACTGAAATTTCCTGAAAATCTTCATACAAAAAATCGATTTTCGAAAAAAAATAAAAAATCGTTTTCAGCTATAACAATATCAGAAATGCCATTTTTTATAATATTAGCACTCTAGTGCACCCAAAAGTCACGAGCCGCCACTGCTAATGATGGTCTTCATTCCAGAGTGTGGGGAGGATAATGTAATCCCACACATCTCATAGGTAGTATAAATACATACAATCAATGATTCAAGTGAAAACATACTAGAGTTTCTAAATACAACAGCATACTTCTAGAGATCATGATTCGACTCACGTGTCTGCGCTTTTAGCCTGTGTTCAATTTATGCCGCACTAACAACGCTGCACAAATAAACACGGTAAACTTTTAGGATTGCTGGCCACGCTGAACCTAAAGTTTCATTAGCCCAAACGATGCTGAATTTGTTTTTCGATTTGCATTATGGTCAAAATCGCATCGCAAATTATTTTAAAAATGATAATATTAGAATGCTTGCATGTTCTTTAGTGACCCATCAGCGTTTCACTAGTTAATACGAAGATTTTTTTAAATAACACTTTGATTCAACATAATTATTATAAAAGGAATAATACATCTGGGGGGATGGAAAATACTGAATTTAAAATTAAGATTACGTGAAATGAAAATATACTTTTGTATGGGCACGATGGTCATATTGATGTTTTACAATAATTTCTGTTCATATTCTTTGACATTTTGGTGTGACGGTATTCCTGACATTTTTTATTAATATAATATATTTTTAGGCAATTTTTTTTGTATTAAAAATTTATTCAAGTTAAAAAGTATATTTTTAATATATAAAAATTTATATTTTTATAAGCAATAATTGTTCGCCTGAAACACTCATCCACATTGAAAAAATCTCCTGATAAAAAATACATGACGCCAACGGGACATGTATTTTTGTCATTTATTCTTGTCCCGTTGGCGTCATGTATTTTTTATCAGGAGATTTTTTCAATGTGGATGAGTGTTTCAGGCGAACAATTATTGCTTATAAAAAAATAATTGTTATCCTTTGTGCTATGCATAAATAAAATCTTGTCTTTAAAACATTAATTTATCAAAAAAATAATAATATAAAAATTTACCTAAAAACCATAGATATTAAAATTAATAGACCAGCCAGTCAGGGGGACTGTGATTTGCTAATAAATGAATCTGACAATATACAGGCAACTATATTGTCATTATAATATCATTGAAAATAAAATCGTTTACTGATTACATACTAGTCCTTTTAATAATGGAGCGCAAATTGCCAGCGTTTCTAAATACATATCCCAAATCGGGTAAACAAAAGTTCAGGCTTGTTTCCAAAATATCGTTGCTTCCACCGCAAAATTACCTAACTGCAAAAATGTACTTTTACAGGAAAGCGAAAAAACCTTCCCATTTTAAAATTAGACTGATTTTTTTATTTTAATAAAAGACGTATCTAATGAATATCTTTTTCCATTATATTTTATTTGGAAAAAATATATTTTTTTAAACAGTGTAGTGGCAGTGTTAGATAAGTAATTTTGCTTTGAAAAATTTTTTCACTTATGGAATTTTGCACGTAAAATTTACTACCTAGTAGTACTTCCAGAACAGAATATTTACATAATATTCGTGTTATAACACTAAAGTGACGAAAATAAAATAAATCAACAACAAGATGAACAAAAAATTAAGAAATTAGACGTCTTCGGTCTATCAAATAATAATGATTTTTGATTAAATAATATAATAAATAACACTGTTCTATGACACTTAAAATAAAAATTAATGCAAAAGTTTATCATAAAACTCCCAACAGAATTTCGGAAGGACACTTTTCAAGTCCTGGAAGTGGTCGAATTTTTCAATTTTGTTCAATTTTTATCTGTCTCTTATACAGCTGTGCTGGTTGAGCGTAGTCGTTTAAGGTTGAAACTGGTGGCTTTAATAATGGCTTCCACGAATCATTATAATTAAGTTTAAAGTTAAGTTTACCAACTCAATATTGCAAGCATCTTAAATCTGCTACTGTTGGGTCACCTCTTCTATGTCCTGGACGAATTGAACTATAGACATTAACATCGTCATAATTCAAAAAATATTCGTAACTTAAATACTGAAGTGGGTTGAGAAATTCTAGCTTCTCTGCATACTCCCAGATAATCGGTTGGGAAGTAGATTTAGTTATTTTTAAGTTTTCGTTCGATTAAACTATAGCAGCTATGTTATTCCATTTGGGTATGACCCTTTTCTAAATAGTTATGCTCTATTTCTATATTAATGTGAGTTAAACTTAATCTAAGTAGTGCGTTTGAAAGAGTTGTGTTTTTGTTTTGATAACCACAACCATCTGTGTACAAAACTATTTTTTTGTTTGGGTGTTTGCTGCTATGAATGATTCTAAAACTTTCACAAGTATTGTAGAAAATATATTGGCAATCAAACCCCCTTCACACTTATCCCATAGGTAGCAATAGCAATCCTTTGTTACCATGTTATAAATCGTATAATTGTGGACACAAAGTTTTGTTTTATAATAAAGTGCACTTGCTTTCAAAACAGGGGGCAAGTTTTACAGCTTGCATATCAATAGTGAACGTATGTCCTGCAATAATGTGACGGAAGTTTCGGTAGATTCTTTTTAAAAAATTATCATTATATTTAGCCCTTCTTCCATAATTGTATTATTATTGCGTCTGCGTAGTGGGACTTTCGAATTGGATTTGTGTGTGTGCATACCACTTTTGAAGGCTGTAATCCAATTTGTGATAGTAGCTGGATCTAAATAAAAAATACTGTCAAATGTTTTCTTACAAACTTGCTTTTTTTCTTCACCATTTTTCAAGTAGTAAACGTGAGAATATTGCCTTCTTGACTCTCACAGGCAGAAGGCCGCTTAGTAGGAATACTATCTGTTAGAGCTGATATATATTTTTTTCATATCCCGGTTCATATTTTACCAGAAATAAGTAAACATTTGTTGCCTCTGAATATCATTAACTTCATGACAATGTTTGTTTTTAGAAGTCAGGCATTTCTTTGAAGAACAAGTAGGTGCCTGGGATTCACTCAACAAGTATTTTCCATCATTTTGTTTTTTAAACCCATATCCTTTCCCTGCATTCTCCTTCTTTTGTTAGTTTCTCTTGTAGATATTGTTACTATGTTAGTATAATTTTCCAAAATAACATCTTCAATATTGTCAACATTCGTACTCGGAGGAAATTGTTTTCCTTGGGACATCGCCATCAGAATTTGAATCATCTGAGCTACTGCATTCTAATGCAGCCTTGTAATCAGAATCTAGGTTAACAGATACATCTTTCTCTATTATTTTCAGAATTATATGAAATGTTGCATTCTGGTACAGCTTCGTTATCCGGATCTAGATTTTCAGACACTTTTTCCTCAGTGATAATCATTTCATTAGTATTTAATTCATTCCCAGGATCATCGTAAGGAAATGTAATAATATCATCCATCAGCAGAAGTTGCTCAATATCAACGGCAGACAAGTTATTCTCATTCATTATGTATGATGCATTCATTCATATGTATGATGCAAAATTTGATAACTGCTAAAAAAAAATGGCGGTAACAAAAATATTCTAACTTGCAAAAATCTATAACAGACAAGTTCAATAAATTGTTATATTTAAACATAACTGACTAGTTATAAGTGTATTTCATGTATAAAATGGATTTATAAATACCTTATATATTTGTCATAGTTCACTTTGCATGGTAAATTCTATTTAAAATTACAATTTCGGAGTTTGAATGCAGCGCAACACAATGCGTGAAATCTCTCAAGTTAAAATGGCAGTTAGATAATTTTGCAGGCACAAATGAGAAGCTGTCAGATAGGTAATTTAGTATTTGAATTTTGTTTTAAAAACCATATTTTTGTTAATTGTATAATTTTGTATGGAAGTAAGGGTCATAATTGCAGACAAATTTGCATCATTAGTCCAAAAAGTGAAAATTGTCAGTTAGGTAATTTTGCGGTGGAAGCAACGATATTATATTTCGTTACACTATTTAATTAGACACTTTTACAAATATGTTATAATTTACCCATCTCTCTCAATTTTAGTATCACAATGAACATCCAGAACTTTACTTTTCTGCACAGGGTTTGGTTATATCAATGTGCACTCTTCAGCGGTCAACGTATGACTGATGTTGTAGTTTATTCTATGCTTGGTTTGTCTCCAGCTAGTCGAAATGATACCCAGATTTCATGTTATGGCAAGTCTATTAAGTTGGATGTCTATGCTGAAAACCTATTTTATATTACATTTCACATAGGTAATTGTAATTTTAAATACAGTATATTCCATCCCCACGGATGTAAATAATTGGATTTGATAGTAATCAAGTTGAATCAATGTTATTTTTGAAAAATCTTCATATTAAGCGTGGCCAGCAATCCTAAAATATTATGATAAACACTTTTCTGTGCTGACAATGGACATTTTATGATTATTAATGATATTACGTAGAAGAAACATTACACAAAACTTCTGAGAAACATAAATAAATCATATTAAGGAAATCTACCCAAACAATTTTTACTGTATAAATAAAAAAATCTTAATAACACTTGTTTGTCAAAGAAACAACATGAGAGTGGAATTGTTTTTTTATTATAACTTAATAAAATTGTATACACATAAACTTAAAACAGCTTATAAAGATAAGTAATAATTTGTAGGCTCTAAACTTCAGCTTCTGTTAAAAGCATATTGGGTATTCCTCTCACAATCGGAAATTCTCGCCCAGTCTCTGGGCACGTGAGGGTTCCTTCCAGAATTTCAACTTCCATCAGAGCCTTGTGTACTTTCCTCAAAAAGTCTTCGTTTTCTTCGTAATTCTCAATGAGGCTTTTTGGAAGATGTTCACTGTAGCCAATACTGTCCGCTGCAGCCCACAAAACAGAATAATCTAATTTAGGTATAAACCTGCAAATGAATTCTGGATTGAAGTCGGTTTCCTCCACTTTGCATTTTGTCGCCTTTATTTTCAGTGGGTAGCCACTTACAACTCCTTTCAAACATTTGGATGTCAGCATATTATGAGTAATAAGTTTCATCTTGAAGATTTAAAAATATATTATGTTAAGTATTCACGGAAAAAACGCGCTATATTCTCGCGTGTGTCAAACGAACGCGAGAACCTGCGAGAACCATAAACAAACCACTCACCATAGAAATTAGCAAAAAAATTAAACATCAATAATCTGTGGTTTAGTGATGGGCTTGATCGAAACTTTGACAGGATCGAAATATTTTAATCGAAACAACAAAAGAATCTCTCGGAGTTCAGCAAAAGCAATGGTCAACAAGAAGGTCACGGAAATTTCGATTTTTTGTATAAATCTTTGTTTTTGATTCCAAAGACAGGATTTGTAATAGATCGACAAATAAAACATATCATGCGACCACTTTAGTCATTTTTTCATAGAAGAGGATGCCTTAATAGTAGGTACGTTTAACGTCTAATTTCACCCGTAGAAACTAAAAATCGCAAGCGAGTTGAAATATGTGTTGATGGATGTCGAATCGGTGTGAAACTCGAATGATGACTCCGACTTGAATAACAAACGTTGCTGGGCTTTTAACTAAAAACTTGATCAACATTGTTGAAAGAGGGTTTACGCTTGTCGATAGGCTTGCTCAAAGAGAGTTGACCAACAGAAATTGAAGCGTCTGAACTGACCGTTAGGATTTTAAGTGGTGGACTACCAACGTAAAATATATATTTTCCCTATTAATCAGTATTTTTTACAAATGATATCACTAATATGATAGTGGGACGTGAACACAGTTATGGGCATAATTGAAAGATCTAATGATAAATCGAATGAATCGCTTGGAGTTCATCAAAAGCCATAGCGTCGGTCATAGGTAGCCTTTTTATTTAGGAAGAGATCTCGATTTTTATGAAATTTACAATATCCGTATTGAAATATTATAAATACAAATAGAATTGTAACAATAAATTACAAATAAAATGAAATATTATTGTAAATGTTGTAACTGGAGGTTAAAGATACTTTCATATTGCTCATTAATTCATTCTTCGATAGAAAAAAATACCAATTGTAACTTCAAGGAATGAAAATATTTTATCCTTACAGAATTTAAAAATTGAGAGGTGGTCAGAACGCAATATCATTGTTTTTCTTGGAACGAATTCAAATAATTAAAATTCGAATTGAAATCGCTCTCAAGTGGACTTCGCCCCAACGCTTTAGGTGAACGCAAAAGATACAGACTCATCCCCCTTGACACTTATTCAGATCTAAACCACATGATAGATACCTTTCACAACAAATACTTTCGTAAGCTTGTTTCACACACATAAAATGTACTGGAATCAGAAATCGTAACCTTAAATATTAATCCATTCTCCATCATTTTAATAATGATCGAACAAATATTCGATCAGTGATCGATTGTGCCCATTGCTAGATAGCCAACCTCACTTTTAATTGTCTATGGTAGCCATATGTTTTTCTCATGAACCATGGTTCATGGTTTTTCTATACAGTTATGACTTTCCGAATTTTATGGTATTGTCGATTGTCGTTGATGATTGACGTTTTCAAAAGGAAAGAAAAAATCAACAGCAGCTGCTAAATTGTCAGCAATTTAACAAATCTGACAAGATGTGTCATTCGGAAATTTTTATTAAGTAATTTAAATCAATTCAAAATCGGTGTCGTGTAAACAGCAGCACGGGATCTCGGTAAATATGTTAAGATTCGTGCTAATAATTGATGATTGTTATCTGTGATAATTAAACAGTTCGTGATAAGAATTCTATTGATTTTGTACAATTGTTTACTGATCTCACTAAATACCTTTTTAGAAGGTATTGTAATTAGGAAAAACAAACGTTTTGTATTTACCCATAATATTTTATGATTTGTACATGCAACGACGCGGTAAATTATAAAAAAACAGTTTCTAAACTAAGTGCGCTTGAGTTTTTGGCAGTCGATTCCAACTTTCACTTTTAACTTCAAACATTGATTTTCATAACTTTGTGTCATGAAACTGCACTGTTTATTGATCGGAAGTCCATTGTTTATTATAATAATAGATGTTTTCGTTTTTTAGTAACAAGATGGAGACTCCCGACACAGCTGATGATACAACAGACAACCTTTATCCAGCTTTAGTAGAATGTTTTACTGTTATAATTTGCGGGTAATTATTGTTTTCCTCATTTTCTTTGAAAAAAAAAACAACCATATACTTTCATTATAATTACTAAATAGATTGAGAATTTTTGCAAAGCGAGTAATGGAATAAATTTGTGCATCACGTTTTTAGCACATTTACATTTACGTATGTGTGAATGACAACAATATCAGATGATTTTTGCAACTCTGTGCAATTATTATTTTCTAAAGCGTGACCATAATAGTGTACACAACCGTGATATGTTAAAAACATTCGCAAACATTATTTATTTTATATCGGTTTACCAAGAAGTTACTTGGAATATAAGAGGTCAAATAGAAATTTTTTTGGTAAATATTCGGGATCCCTGACCATGTTAAATACGATTTTTTTAAAATAAAACCTTTTGATTCACCTTAATTACTATAAAATGCATCTATCTGCATTTGAGAAAATTTTAATTTTAACATTCTAATTTTTATTAATATAAAATAAAAATTCGCTTTCGTTGTATGGGATGACAACCATTTCCGATAATTTCTGTTGATGACATTTTTTTATGTTGGTTTTCCTGATATTAAACAAGTGGCTAGAAGAAACATTATTACCATTTACACTAAGTAAATTAGGTAGGTACTAATTTAGCGTAACACGGGAAATAAAATAAAATTAAATATAGGTATTTAGGCAAGTTTTTAAATACAAATATTTTATTTTAAGTGTTAGGTAATTATAGATTAGGTTAGGTTAGTATGGGTTAATGATACTAACCTATCCTTTACTAACCTAACCTTCAAAATTTCCCAAATGCAGATAGTTTCCCTTTTATAGTAATTAAGGTGAATCAAAAGGTTTAATTTGAAACAAATCGTATTAAGAGTGTCCAGCGATCCCGAATAATTACCTCTTATTTTTAGCATTGTTTAATGTCTCAGTTGGCAGCTATAAAATATTTCATTTGACTTAAGTTTTCTTACATTACAAATTATTTTGCTGATGCCAGAGGATAACTTTTGTTCACCTTAAAACGCGTCACCTTGTGAAACTTATTAAGTCGCTTCTCCAGCGACAATATTACCACAAGCATTGAACAAAATGCTGTGGCCCCAACCCAAAGTTTTTGTTTTTGTCCGATGTTTTGAAAACATTTGGTCGCTGGAGACCCGACTTTAGGTGAGTACTATTAACTAGGAAGCAAATCGATACGCATTTAAAAACTTTGAAATATGAAGATATATATAATAATATGGTCTATAAGAGTGAACAATTTGCTTTAAAAACCTTGAAACATACCCTTGAAAAACAAAGCAATAACCATTTTAATTAATACATGGAAATCAACAAAACATCTTTTAATGTTTTATGATAATAATCTTGCTATTGGCAAATGTTACATAAAGTTTAATAAATATGAATATGGATGGGTTAATGCTGTTTAATTTAGATGGCAATGGCACAATTACAACTAGGGTTCGTAATCCCGCATCCTGCGGGATCTCAGCAATATTTCATCCTGCAGATTTGCAGGATTGAAAAATACCAAACATACGAAAAGTCCTCTGAAATGAGAAAAAACTATGTTACCTTTTCCGTGTCTTTTTTGTAATATACTAAATAGTAAGTATCAAAGATAATTGATGCCAAATAATAAAAATTCTTATGAAATTTTGGCACACTTTCTATTCAATAACCTTTAATAAAATACCCCACAATAGAATTTGATTGAGGTGCGGGATTTGCAAACCCTAATTATAACCCTTATGGTTTGTAAAAATTCAAAGGAGAGAATAAAGTCACTCTCTCACCGGTAAACAATGTTACAAAATGTGTAGATATATAAATTATTTTTTTTCCTTAGATATGTTGCCGGTCGAATCAACATTATATCTCAAACCGAGGCCAAAGGAATAGGCACATTTGTGGGTAACTTTGCCCTGCCTTCTTTGATTTTCCTGTCTCTGGCCGAGCTGAACTTTGGCGTTGTAAACTGGTGGTTCCTACTGGCGATGCTTATCGCCAAAGCCATTGTGTTCTTCATCGTTGTTGTTGTGAGCCTCGTTGTGGCCAGACCTTTGAACTTGGGAAGAGCTGGTCTTTTGGCCATCTTCTGCACCCAGAGTAATGATTTTGCTATTGGATATCCTATTGGTAAGTAAATAAGAAAAAAAGTATTATTTTATGTACACAATTAAAATGATTGAATTAATTAACATAAGAATTATTTTAGTTTAAATGCTTTGGATATGTGGAGCGAATGAAAGGGGAAAGGAGAATATTATATGACCCAAAAGTGAATGGCAGAAGAAGTTAGAGACGCCCGGGAAAGACATAAGACGAACAAGTGAATTGAACACTTGAGTTGTATCATGTCAAGAGTCAGAATAACAGAAGAGAATATATTTATGGTTTTAAGAAACTTGTGATACCCATATTGAAAATGTTATTAGTTTTATAATATTGATTATTTTAACTTTATTCCTTACATTAATAGTTTTAGATTGTATACAGATTAATTAATAAACTATTTCTGATCGGCAAATCAATAGCTTCTTACAGACATGCTCAGCTAGCACATGAGTTCTCAACTAACCAATTTATTTAATTTTTATTTACTTACTTTCTTTTAGTAATTTGTACATTTACGTTTAAAAATTACTGATTATAAATACACTATTTATTAAAATAATTATGCAGTCGAAAGGTGTAAAAAATCAATTGTGACTCTAATAATATGCATATTTTTTGTGCCTTTCCATTTGTTTACATATTTTAATTATCTGGACGAAACTAACAAAGCATGATTTTTCAATTGTTATGTGCTTGCTTATTTATCCCTTTCACTGCATATATTTTTTTTTACTTAACCTCTCATGCCTCTGGCATATGACCGTTATATTTCTTAAAGACGCTGTCAGAATGCCGGAGAATTTATGTGTGTTTCCGCTTCGGTATAAAATCTGAATGGAATATTTCTAAACTATTCAAAACATAAAAACTATTTTTAAAAGGTGGTGAAATTCGCTAATTTTAACCATAAATTTAAAAAATTGAAACATAAACGTTTTAAAAATGGCTCACCTTAGGTTATTTGATCAAAACATCAAACTAAAGTTACTGATGATGAGAAAAAAATACATATTTTACTAGTCAAATGTATTATAAACATTATTGCCACCTCGCTCTTTTGTTGTTTCATATCAAAATAATTAATAAAAAATTCATCAAATTTCATATTTTTTTCTAAAATTGCGGTCGGAACCTTTGGTTTCATAGAGGTATGTATTCATTTTAACTATTCTGTGGTTAAATTCGATTTTTTTAATATAAAACATGGTGTTTTCTCTTTCTATCCCTATTTATTTATTTATTCTATACCATGACAGTAAGGGAAATACAAGGATTTCTATGAGACCATAGGAGCTGTCCCTAAAAGAGAACAAATTGACTCTACGGGTAAAAACCGAGCAATCTAACCTGGGGGTTAAATACACATATTATATTATGTACAAGGAGCAGTGGCGGGTCTTCTTAGAAGGTCATTTGGGCAATGACCTCCCAAAAATATGCTGCAATAGTATTAATATATAAAAAAGGATTTAACAAACTACCCAATTATTAATTTAGTTTTTATTCATGCAGATTTGTACATTTTATCGATTTGTTCCAGTGCCATATAGCGTCCAAATGAGAAGCTAACTAGTGTGAGATGGGCAATATGTATTAACATTTCATAATCTTTTTTTTTCGATTGACCTTCTAATTCTGGACTCCTAGAGTCGCCTCTGACAAGGAGTACATTTAGAATGTTTTAGTTTGACCTTGATTTACTTTGTAAATACAAGATGTGATTCATAAACATTATATTATGATTAGTCACATATAATGATTTAAAACGTAACATACACATAACAGAGAGTAATAATTACTATCTTGGCGTAGACATTTAAAAACTGTATTACAAATTATAAAATGTGAATTTTTTTTGCAGTTGTCGCTGTCTATCAACAAACCCATCCCGAGTATGCAGCCTATTTATATTTAATGGCACCCATCTCCCTCGTAATTCTAAACCCAATAGCGTTTGTTATGATGGAGATTGGGAAAGAGCGAGACAATAACACCGTAGAGACGCACACGGACCTGACCCCCAAACCTCCGCACTCCAACTTGAGGATGGCATACAAAGTGGTGAAGGGAATTGCAGCCAACCCAATTGTTTTTATGACAACGCTTGGAATAATTGGGAATGCTATATTTAAGCATACTTTGCCTCCGTTCCTTTCAGGGATTTTAAAGGTACACAGTAATAAATTAATAAATAATGTCTTCATCTATGTTTTTGCTTATTTTGTTTATCGATTGCTACCATTGTTTTCATCTATATTTTCTTCAAGTTTTTAATCTAGTTTTTCAGGTCTGTTTCCATCTATGTTTTCATCTAGGCTTTTATCTAGTTTTGTCATCTAGGTTCCTGCCCTGGTGGGAATTAGGCTGAGTTACCTTGGGAGACATACAGTAGAACCAGAAGACATAGCCATATACCCAATGACAACCCTGGTGAACTTTATTAAAGGGACTATGTTATTAAATGGGAGATAGCACAATGGGCCTATGGCCTAAGTGCTCACGGGAACTACGTGTAAACCGTCTCCGCTTTTAAAAAGAAAGAAGTCATCTATGTTTTCATCATATATACTTTTTATCTAGTTTTTCATCTAGTTTGTCATTTTTATTTATGTTTTCATATAGTTTTTCATCTTTACTTTTATATGGGTTTTTATCTAGTTTTTTAATTTAGTTTTCCATCTTATCTTTATTTGTTTTGTCTAGCTTTTCATCTACATTTTTATTTATGTTTTCATATAGTTTTTCATCTATACTTTTATACGGGTTTTCATATAGTTTTCCATTTTATCTTTATTTGTTTTGTCTAGCTTTTCATCTACATTTTTATTTATGTTTTCATTTAGTATTACGTCAATCTATAACTTATATTTTCACATACTGCAGCATTTCACATTAAATCAATATAAAATAATATATATTACACTTCCGACACATTCTTTGTGGTAAATGTTCTAAGTATCGCCACTGGTGAAAGACCACCATTCAGAATTAAAATGTTACTTGAAATGGCTTTAACCGTGTTTGGTGACAAGATCTGAATAGCCAGTTACTTTTCAACCTTCATCTTCTCATATACTTTCTCGCCCCATACTCTTCAACCTCACAACATACCACAATTGGGGATGCCATAGTCTCACTGACTCCGGTTAGCAGGGAACGGTATGAACACTTGTGCAGTTAATACTTAAAAATTTTGATGAATCAAAACTAAGGATAATGATAATAAGAGAGTCACTTTTTGAGAAAAGACAGTGTTCAAAAGAGTGAGATTTTTTTACCTCAAAAGTTCCCATTTTTAAAAATTTTATACATAGTATGCATCATAAAAAATTAAGCATTGTTAAAAAAAATACAGATATAATATCAACATAACCGAATCAATCAGATATTAATAATAATAAAAATATTTTATATTTTCTTGTTATTAATAAAATTGATATTATTATTAGCAGGATTCTTACAAACACTGCCGTACGGTGTACGTCCATACTCATTTACGCGTATTTTTTTACGGCCGACATGGTGCGGCCATACTCTCCTAAAATTTAACAATTATCAGAATTCGTATTCATAATAATACATTTTTTTATAATATGTATAATGAGCAATCTTAATCCCATTTGAAGTGAAATTCAGATTTATAAGGATAAAATTTCGTATTCTTGCTGTTTTTTTATTGCTTTTCATTTAAACAAACAAACAAACTTACTCTGTTCTCCCCTTTATCAAAAACAGTGGAATATGACTGCCATAGGGTTAGAGAATGATAACTTATACGTGCACCCATCATACATAATTAGTCCTCATTATCTATAATGGAGTATACCATTTAAGGGGGTGACAGATTACATTATAAGTTCAAAGCGTTTTATATAACTCCATATTGCTCGCCATACAATCCCATACAGACTTGTCACACCCAAAAAGATGATGTGCTATAAGTGTGGGCATGGCGACGATATGCTCTGTGATCTTCTAGCCAGGCTATATTTGAAAATTATGCAACCCCCTCTCCTATTTACGGCAGGAGAAGGGGTCAGACAATTTACGCAACGCCGTAATTACACAGCTGTTATCTGTCAAAGTGACAGATCCCATACAGAGAAATGATATTCGACAGCAGTTTTCCAATTGATCTGACCCCCTCTCCTGAGGAAGATTATTGCGTGTTTCACCTCAACATATAAGCCACGCCCAAATTATGCGCGCATAAGAGTAATGTGTCTAAGACTTTATGCCTGTGACAGACCGCACTATAAGCACGCTATATTCTCGTGGCTTGGCCTATTTCAGCATATCGCTCGCCATACATTCCCATTGGTAGCCATGATGCTTATAGCGTAATGTGTCGCCTTAATTGCAATAATATGTATTACTCTGTAATAAATTAAGTGTATTTACAGGTGTTAGGTTCAGCTTTCTCTGGCACCGCCCTGTTTCTACTTGGTCTGCGAATGGTTGGGAAGGTCCATAGGCTGAGAGGACCAGCTCTTCTATTGCCAATTGTTCTCATTATCGTTAAATTGTAAGTAAAACCATCTTGTCTTTTGTGAACACACATAATAAGACAAACTAATTTTCAAAATGTAGGTACTAATTTGGCATTTATTTTTTATGAAGCAATATAATTGTAGGTGTATAAATACCTATTTGAAGTAGTTAATCCTTAAGTAATAAACAATACAAATAATTGCAAATGTCAAATTTTTATTTTTATTATAAAATAGTGCAGACTCGTGAAAAATCACAAGGTAGTCTGAATTCTTGACAAATCAGTTCCAATTTTGAAGACTACAAAAATATTTTTTTCTTAAAAATATTATATTATGGGTAGGTACTTTATCAATTGTATGAACTCTTCATACAATCAGTTTTGAAAATGATGACACTTAAATTCAAAAAAAATTTTAGGTCACCGAGACAGATTTCATGCAGGACAAACGCACAGACAATTGAAATTAGTATTTTTGATTGGCCTATGTTACTGCACAAATTAATGTTTTTAAAAATAGTTTTATTAATTTTTTATGTGATATGTTATTGTTAAAGTAAGTTATTTTTCAGATTGGTGTTGCCAATAGTAATGCGCGAGTCCGTCAGTCTATTGCATGCTGGTTTCAATACCAGCGACACTCAAGATCTGGCGACTTACGGTTTTCTCTATGGAACATTCCCTTCCGCTCCAGCTGTATTTGTTTTTGCCTCACAGTATTCCCTGGATGTTGACTTGGTAACTATAAACACTTTATTTCATTCTACTTAGTATAGTCATTACAAAATAGCCAACATTATTTTATATTCGACTGAAAGTCCCTGGCTTCACCCGAGTTTTCTATATTTTTTTCTATAATTGAACAATTGAAAAATTTGTCTGCAAACATCATTACATCCCAGGGATTAGATTTCGTCCACAAATGTTCTCCTCTGGCTTTGATCCCTAGTCATTCTTCTCCAGTCATCTGGCCTTCCCGTCCTGCTCCAATTCTCTTCCATACAGTCAGTCCATCTATTTCTCGGTCATCCCAGGTTTGGGATTAAGTTTCCTCCGCAAATGTTCGTCTCTGGCTCTGGTCCCTAGTCACTCTTCAATACAGTCAGTCCATCTACATATTTCTCGGTCACCCCAGGATCCGGATTAAGTGTCCTCCTCAAATGTTCTCCTCTGGCTCTGGTCCCTAGCCATTCTTCTCCAGTTATCTTGCCTTCCCATCTCTTCCACATAGTCAGTTCACCTCTTTCTCAGTCTGGTTGTGGGTTACGTCCGCTGAAACACCGCACGTCAATAAATTTAATGTTTTCTTTTAGATTGCTTCCTGCATGGTAGCTTGCACCTTTATTTCGGCGCCGTTGATGTTCATATCAGCCCACATGGTCACAATTACAAAGGATTACGCCCCACAATTGTCTGCATTTGGCTTCGATGTATCCATTGTAGCCACTATCGCCTCTCTGTGGATGATCATTTTCTTCATAATCACCAAAAAGTACAACAGAATGCCTCACAGAGTTACTTTTTGTTTAGCCGTTACACAGGTTAGTAAAATTGTCTTTTTTAAATACATAAATTTAATTCATTTTTACACAATATTATGTTAGTTTTACCTCTGTTACACAGGATAGTGGAACTATCAATGTTCTTTCTCAAGAATTCACACTTAGTTTGTAATTTTAACTATTCAAAAGTAAAAAAAAATATTATTTTTTTAATAATATTATTCAATTTTTTAAAATTATTAAGGGAAGTTTTTTGTGTTCTAGTTAATAATGTCGGTAGGAATAATTTGGGGTGGTTTGACTCCCAAAACCGCTCCAGCTTGGTCCAAAATGTCCTTTGAAGCTGTCAAATATTTTGGAATTATGGGCACTCGTCTGTGGACTGCAATTTTGGCCATGGTTCTTGTGTTTCTACAGGTATGTTTTAAATTTTTTTAGATTAAATAAGCCATAAGGTAGTTTCGAAACCCACATGTTTGGTGAGTGCAGTTCCGCTGAGCTGTTCCGAACTGCAGTTTGCAGAGTGAAGATTGTCCTGATGACAGTCACCCTCCGATAAGAGAGGGCACCAGAATAAGAAGATCAAATAAGAGATTGTCCAATTTTAGCTTCTACTTACTTATAGAGTTTTACGGTTTAACCTTTTATAGCTAGACTGCAAGCAAAAGATGTTGCGCGTACGCATATATATTCTCATACACAGAAAGGACATGCTTTCTTAGTAATTCGTTGGCGGCTTACTACACCGCACTCGCCTTCTGCACCGTACTTCATTCCAGATGACGCCAGGGAATGTTCTTTTGTTTGTGGTCAAACCATAGCAATTTTATTTATGTTTCCAGTGCATATTTTTTTATTTATATTTGTGACTTTGTATTTTTTGTTTTTCTAGTCCCGTGGTCCATGTTTTGTCGTTAAGATATTCCCATGGCTGTGCTGCGTAGCTTGGGGAATCCCCTTTATCATAGTGGCTGTTATGGCAGCTGTCAAGGGTTCGACGGGAGATCTCAACGAAGGAGGAGCTATGAATGCCATTGCAGTTTTTTGGCTCGCAATGTGTCTTTCAGGTAAACTATCCAATAATCTTAGGACCGGTTGTTTCGGAGAATTTGAACAATTCATCAAATTTCAACGTTAATTTGCGAGTTCTGTGAAAGATATTTTCTAGTTCTGTTATTATTTCAGTTCTGTCAAGCAACTAGCCTATGATAATATAATATCAAAACTTGAATAGGACTTTCACAGAACTCGCAAATTAACGTTGAAATTTGATGAATTGTTCAAATTCTCCGAAACAACCCGTCCTTAATCTTTTTGTTATGGAGGAAGACATGGCATAATCAAGTTGACTCAAATTCTTGAGATGATGTATTACATAATGTGAATGGTGCCTGGAATGACAGCCCTATTTGGCGGTCCTATGCTTGGGCCCTGTGGGGAAATGACATGTTCTTTAGTTAATTATTTGATCTCCGTCAGGTTTTAATCCTAAAATTGTACCATGTTATCAGTTTTATTTAATTTGTTTGCAAAAAAACTGGTATTTTGCTATCTATTTGACACTGTTTGTTTGGCACAGTTTTATATCTACTATAATATATTGGCCAATTAAAGTAATGAAATGAATTTTCGTTAACCTTGCATTCAGGTAGATAGATTGCCTTTAAAAATATACATTTTATTGTTTATTATGACTTTTAATTTTGAATTGTGTGAATTATAATGAATTTTAAATATTTAATTTTAAATGTATTATGCAATTAATTTATGTATGTTGTACATAATGAATTTCAATATTTCATTTTAAATTATTTGTAATTTTTAATATCTGGGTTTTCCATATTGTGACCCATGTTTTGCGGCAGCACATGATTTTATCTCGGACATTTAAATTGGTGCACTAATGAAATATTGTTTCCATCGTAATACTTGACACAATCGAAATGTGAGTCTGGAGTTATGAAATTTGCACAATATTTTCTGTCTGTAATGGAACTATTCTTTACTCATAAAGTTATTTCCATCGTGATCTATGGAGCTTTAAAATGTTGTGCAACTGTCAAAATACAGTTTGGTCTTTATTAAAAAAAAATCTGAAATTTGAAGGTCGAGTTATCAAATAATCACTTAAAGAACACGAAAACGAAGTTTGTTTCTATATGTAATTATGTCATTAGTTTGTTTTTCGCTAACCATAATAAATATTATCATAGTAACATATTTTTCTGTTTGTATTATAGTATCCATTATCAGTCTCGTATTGTACGTACGGTACCGGAAGCGTAATGCACGGTACCTAACATTATCTGCTGAAGTATCGGGCCGGGAGGAGGAACTCATTAATCCAGTCTGCGGAAATGAAACGACCAGCTTGATTGAGAACCAAGAAGAGATTTCCAAAACTCCCAATCTCACCGGATCAATAAATGGTACATTTGATATTTTTTATTGTATTGTTCATAAAAAGTCACCCACTAACTTGACTTGCATAGTTTCACTTTTAAAAATGGTCTGCAAAAGTAAAGCCTGGATTTCACCTGATCTGTTCTATGATCTATTTTATGGAACGAACCGTTTGAAAATGGAAAGAAATTATTGTCATCTGTTCGCACTTACTCTAATTGAATTATTTTTTTGTATTTGACTTAACCATAGATATTACTATGCAGTGTGGCGTTTCTATAAATAAAAGAACGAATTTTGAATTTGATTCAACATTGGGTTTTTGTTTTTATCGGGCGTTTTATGACATAGAATGCATGTTCTTGTTACCACGGGATTAGTTAGGCAACAAATAAAATAGAATTAAATAAAGAATCCTTCACTAGTGCTCTGTAAACAAATGAGGTTTGACAACAGAAATAATGTTAAGATTTTAGAAAAATAGTACACATATTGAAATAAATCAGTCAGTCCAGAGGTGGACCAAATCTCTCGGCTATCGTACAAGGATTCCGCTCTTTCCCAGGCTATATCCATAAATAAACCACTAATTAGATTGATATCTTCGTTCTTTTTGTATGAAACAAACTGGTCCTCTATTTAACCATATGCCAATATTTAGACAAATTTTATGTGTGCTGCAATACTATGTCACACACCATCGACGAGGATAGAGGAAACTTTAAAAAAAGGCATTACCATAGACAAAATAATTCTCATTCGGAGCCTACTTATTAGCCTAAAATATTTTCTAAATAAAAATGTGTGATATGTCATAATATTACTTCACGACAGGAAAATGAAAAATTATGTTACAAGTTAAGCATTTTTATTTCAGCAACACAGTAAATTATAGATACAAGTAAAATCATTTATGAATAAGGTAGAATGATAGAATTCTACCTAGCATGATATAATCACCATCCAGTACGATCTCACAATACGCACATTCCTGGCAGGAACAGGGATACTCTCTGAAAAAGAAAATAGATTCATTTCTGCCGTGAAGTTAAATGAAGGTTATTACAAATTAGCAAATTAGGAACAAAACAAAAAGAGATTGTCACCTGTTTTTTGGTTACAAACACGTGTTCTATTTTATGTTTGAGATGTCAAGATTAAGTATTGGCAATGCGTTATTTCATAATGAACCACTCGGCCTCTTGCTTTCGATTGAGAAATGAGAGCCACAAACTGACGGACATCTCGCTAATATTGGATAAAACATTATGTTGAAATTCGCCAAAACTACACTACAACGGCATAGTTTGAGATCAAAATACAAACCAATCGTAGATTTACCACTCAGCCAGTACTCGGCTGTCAACAGTTTTTCCAAAGACATTCATAGTTTTTCATTGGTGGATATAGTTAGGCAACAATATGATGTCACAAGCCATGGAGATTACCGTGTCTTTTCTACGGTTCCGATTTTCAATCCGAGTTATACCCCCTGGCTCTGTCCTAGTTCGCAGGTTTGGCAACTAGTGTATCAAAAAAATCCAGTGTCAGCAATATGCACATTACACAATTGTCAATTGAATAAGTACTGGAGGTGTAATAACTACACACACCAAAACCATAGATATAAATTACAAATTACTAATCCTTTATGTAAAATTCTCATTGATCCATCCCATAGATTCTATGAAATAGATCATAGAATAGATCAGGTGAGAAAGTGCCATTAGCCACATATGCGCACATTTTATTTACAGAATTTAAAAGAAACTGTCTCTTAAAACACATTACAGGTAGGTATCTGCTTTATCGCTTGCCTGGATTTTAAAAGATTCTTTTTTGATTTGATAATTTCCTCAACACATCCATCAGTTCCAAATTTGAAAATTCACATTCTTAGGTACTCGCAAAGGAAATTATTATGTTGTTTAGTGACGAAATATTCTAACCTATGTCCATGATGTTAGGACCAGGAATAACTTATGGAACAATCAGTGGATCCCCTGCAAAGAATAATAATTGCTGCGGCGGAAGCACGACTTGCGCAAATGCTGGTCTGCCAACTCCCAGTACATCCAGAACAACTGTGGACATCGAAGATTTGGCCTCGCCTGTTAAAAAGTAAAAAATAGCATTTATTATTTTGGTTAATTATCTCAACAAGCAAACACTCTGTTTGTTTGTCAGGGCAAAAACTCTCAAACATGAGCACTGGCATTCTGAAATTTGCACAGAAATTTGGCAGAGGTGTTGGTTTTAGTACCCATGCCCGCCTCCCAGATTGATGTAAAAAAGAAAGACAGGATGCTGTATATTACACTAATAATTGTTTGTTCATTTTTTACATAACTAATATTGCTTTATAACCAATACATACATACTTTTATCAGTTTATATTATTATTATGAAGTGTCAGATCTCGCCATAACATGTTATGTAATAAATTTAATATTGACTGCTAAATTAAATATTGGCAGTCCAAACAATCAAATTAATGGCTGTTAATAAATTAAATAGACAGTCGTCTTAAAATGATATTTTGATGCTTTAAAATGCCATTAATAATGATTAATAGAATATGATTTTAATTACTGCGGTTGTCAACATAAAGGTTAAACATCCTTTTTCAGATGTGTCAACAATTTTATTTTCTGTCGTATTCTCGGATACGCTTAGATAGTTCCTTCTCAGAGGTTAAAGGTCAGTTAATGCCTTCATCACAGTTACATTGATATCTAGTCACATTATTATTAGCGTTATTTCTATTTAAAGCACAAGCTGATATAAAGCATGTGACAATATAATTTGATTAATCTGTTTGTCTTGGGCGCATTAACATTGGTTTTATTTTTATTTGTGAGGAAGAGGAATTATTATTCTTCAATTATTGTATAGATTATTATTATTAATTATAGACTTGTTCTCAGTGCCGGCTTGAGCACTTCTTCTATGGTGGGGACTGACATTTTTTGCACATACTGTGATCTCACTACCCGTAGAAAAAAAAAAAATCTCTAAAAAAAATGTTTAAAATGACAAGTCATGCACTTAATCAGATGTCTTAACAGATAATAAATTAAAATCTCTGTAGATGTATAATTTATAAATAATTGATCAGAATTATTGAATTCTCACAGTGACTGCATGTGCCCCGGCAGCAGCAGCACCCAGTGTGCCCCCGGCTCGGAGCAGCCCTGCCCCTACCTGGACGGCATTGAGAGGGACGCGGGTGCCCTGGGGCTCACACCCCCGGAGCAGTCAGAGGGCAGAGGTGGCCAGCTCATGAGGCATACGGTCATTATTGTGGCCTACACTCTGTCTATGTTCTTGGTAAGTTTGTAATTTACAATTATTATTCACCTGATTATATTATTATGCACTAAAAAAGTTCACGTCATGCAGAATGTGGATCCACGACAAAACAGAACAGTGACAAAAAATTGAAGAAAAGTGTAGAAAAAAATAAACTTAATCTCGTATTTTATCGTGTTCTGTTTTGTTCCTGTATTATTTTATACGGTCACCGCAAAATATGCACTAAGTCAAGTATTAAGCCTAGGAATGCGGGATATTTTTCTTTTTTCATTAAATTGGCCAACAAGAATGCTCCAATACTGGCAAAAACTCTGAACCAATCTTAATGAAGAAAGCAGTTCCTAATTTCAGGGAATCAGTTAAATCCCTGTCCATTTGTAGGACTTGAATTGGAGTTTTATTTGTCGAAGATAGACAAACATTCCCGTGTTATGAATAACGTAACAATAATTTATAAACTCCTAATACCACCATAATAAGCAGAAAATATTGCTGGTGCAATTATGGACTTAGGACTCGAACCAGCTGAGGAATTGAAACCACGATGCCTGAGTGGGAACCGGACGTATTTGTCAACTAAGCCAGCGACCGGTCGGTGTTAATTTTAAGGTTAACATGCCCCGTTTAGATAATACTCGATCAATGTCTGTAATATTTCTAATGTTTTTTACAGGGTTTGGGCTACACAACATGGAGCTTGCTAATGGATGAGATGTCAGGAATATACGTTGAATTGAGATTCTTGGACATCATCTTGAACTATGGGCAGAGTTTGATACTTTGGGCGACGTTTGGAATAGATCCTCAGGAGTTGATACTACCAATCAACAAGTTTTGGCGTAGAATATGGTAAATATCACCGCAAAATGTCGTTATAATTTCATGCATGAATGCATTGATAAAAAGTTGTTTAAAAGAAATGATTGCACATAATAATTTATTTGCTTTCATGTGTCAGAAATGATGTCATGTTTATTGTTATTGTTACACTAATACACTAATATATAAATATTCTTTCTCAATTAAAAGATTTCATTTTTGAATTAATTAGCTACTTACATGGCGATATAATAAAAAAAAATTACAGTTCAAGGAAAATTTCCAAGACATTTAATATTTTTATAAACCTTTTAATCGAATTTTTAAAACCCCCCGCTTTTTGATAATATAATATTTTTAATACCACCAAATTAAAAAAAAAAGAAAATTTATAAGCCAGGAATGTTATATTTAACATAATACATTTGATATAATGACAACCGTATAAATAAAATATATTTTAAAAAAGTCCACATTGCCTACATCTAGCAAGAAAAGAGATATTCATCTATCATAGGTTCCAGGATTGTAGAAGTAGATCAAATAAATTATTATAATTAAATTTCATTGTCAGTTTTAAAATGAGAAACGTCAAAAAGGCCGACACAGCGTTGCCATATTATTGAAAAAAACACTTTCATTTTGATGTTTTAGAATCAGCTCTTTTTCACAGGCTAGTTTTCACTAACTATCTTTTCGGAAACGAGTTTATTTAACCTCTCAGACAAAGACATTTATATACTATGTGTTCCTTTGAGAACTGTCAAAACGTGATAATTTTTGTGTTATTTACGAGTTTTGCTAAAATCATCATAACTCACGTCTTGGGAAACGTAGCCTCATTCTAAAAAATGTTTTGGAAAGATTATGAAATCCACTATCGCATTGTGTTGTTATAAGTAAATATTTGCGTTTCTAAATATATATTTTATGAAAACGTCAAAAATATGTAAGAATCGATAACCATTATTTCAAAGCCGTGAAAAATGTACTTTTTTCTGAGTATCATAAAGAAATAACACTTTATATATTGAAGAAATATAATTAAAAACTATTAGTCACCTCAAAATATTAACCGTCCAAACTAAAATATTTTTAATAAATTATTTAGAAACACAATAAATTATGAACGAACAAGATGACAGATTCAATCGGCTTAGATAATGCAGTTCTACGTTCCATAGATATTGTTGAATACAGACGCTTAGCGTTATTCATTATCGATACTCTGTTTTTTAAATCATGGCAATCCGTATACTAGTGATGGAAATAAATCGATTTTTGTAAAATCTCGCGCGTTTACGTGAAAAGACGTTCTAATGTCTTGACCGCTATTATCATATTTACGTCTTTTGACGTTCTAATGTTCTGAGTGGTTAATACCAAGTACTTTTTAAATTTGTTGCATTTCGTATGCTCACTAGAAAAATACATTCACATGATTTTTTCGTATCTAATTAAAAATGGATGCATGTGTGTAATTTTGTTTCGGAATTTGTTTAGTGGTTTGTAATGAATTTTGGCACTCTATTGTTTTGTTTGAATTTGCCATTTCTGTTTAGGAACGGTGCCGATGTTCTGTCACTGACACCAATGGACCAGCTATCATTTGAGACAAAACACGTTTGCGAGCAATTCATCACGCATCATTTAGATAAATGCAAGGAGGCCATTGCTAAAGACACGAGGTATCATTCAATAGCCCATTTTAACTTTTTCATTGTTTGTATAGTCTGTGTTGTTACTAATTTTATTTTGAAACCAAAAATTAAGTTATTAATTTGGTTCTCATATTCACTCAATATGTGTTACAGTCGCATTACATATTCACTCTATATGTGTTACAGTCGCATTACATATTCACTCTATATGTGTTACAGTCGCGTTACATATTCACTCAATATGTGTTACAGTCGCGTTACATATTCACTCAATATGTGTTACAGTCGTATTACATTTTTTTGATTCACTGACCGATCGAATATGTAATTACCACTGACATAAATTCATATTTGGAAATTCTACGTTTACTTTAATTTTTTTCTGCGCAGTAGCGAGCATTGCTACCGCAGTTATTGATAAGTCCATATTATTTATTACTTGGGTGTGTTCATTCTTATTTCCTTTTTAAGTGCCCTTGCATATTGTAGATGTTTATCAATATTATATTTATCTTTTTACTCAAGTGTAGTGATATAAAACAAAATAGTTTTTTTTTTCACCGTAAGACGACATTTGCTTCAAACACACATTTTGATTTTTAAAAATTGAAGTTTTAATTTATTTAAATATGTTTTTAATAATTTTTCTCTTATTTTATCAGCACTCAAGATAGTGGTAGTGGTACATGAGAAAAATTATTAATTAGTATTAATCTCTCGTGTACCGACCTAGCCCATTGGTTCCGCAAGATTTGTACTGTCGTGTGCCGGCTTCTACGCATAGGGCATTATATTTTCATTGATTTTTTTAAATGGAAATTCAGTGTTTTTTTATTGATTGTGGAATAATTTTAAATCATTAAATTATCTTTTAGATGGCGCATGAAGACATACCGCGGGGTGTTCCGTGGCTCATGTCTTGTTCACTGGATAACTAGCATAGGACTAGCCAAGGACTCAGCAGATGCAGTTATCTACGGCCGACACCTTTTAGAGGGACGACTGATCGCACACATCAATGGGGCTCACCATTTCCACGATTCGCCACTTCTTTACACCTTTGTCTAAGTACTCTTTTTTAAACTCAAAACAACTATGTATGAAGTATAATGATTTTTTTTTGTTTACCAGTAAAGTTGCAGGAAGGAATTATTGTTCTACATTTTCTTCAATAACTGAAAATTCAAGTTTTTTAAAATTGTTTACATTTTTTTTTATTGGGCTTATATTTTTGTCCGTTAAATGCGTCCTAAGTTAAATGAATTTGTTCTTATCAAAGATATTAGAAGAACGAGATGTGCTATGAGCAGTTCTTACTGTGTGGAATTGTTTTGCCGAGTGTCGCCGGTTTTGTTCACCAATACTACTGCACCCCTTCGCTTACGCTAAGGTATCCGCACTAATACATAGAACAGATTTCTGTGCGTACACGTCCCGATACCGTTCAAAGTACCCTAATTAGGTAGTACTCCGCCTACGGTCCGACGGCCAACATAGCATATCTCGTTCTTCTAATATCTTTGGTTCTTATATTTTTTTTTTTATGATTTGCCTCCAAGATTTGGTTTTAACCGAGGAGAGGTTTTATAATCAATTTTGCTAGTCACAAGGTAATATTCTCTATTGAATCTCTAACTTTATACACAAAAATATTTATGTACACCAGTTTTAGTTTCTTAGAACTTTATAAAATAAAAGATATTTCTGAAAATTTAAACTATTTGTAGGAATTTATTGGGAATTTGTTGGGTTACAATTAAATGGTTACCAAATAAAGTTCTTTTTTATAGTTGAGTAGTTTGGGATTTAATAGACAATATTATTATATCTTTGTGATTTGCAAACCAAATGGTTAGATATTGTGATATAAGTGTATGTATTTTTTTAGGTATCTAAGGTTTAATTTTTTAAAGTTACCTCGATTGTGATTTAGTTAGTATTGGGCCACTTTTTTGTGAGTTATTATCTCATTTCTTGTTATTATGTATTGTTATCAATATTATTATATAATATTTAAACTCTTTTTGTGAGATTTTTCCAAACCTTGTCAAGATTGTTGAGCTTACTCTCATGTATAACAAGGATGCTAGGTTTTATGCCAACACTTGTTTTGTAAGTAGATTAGTTTTGTTAACATGTTTTTATTTTCTGAAAATGTGTTTTTTTTTTGCTATATTATTATGTATATCTCTTGATCTATATAATGTTAAAGTAATCCTATGTAAACTGTTGTTAGTGATGGTCACATTTTTTTAAAAACCGTTATGCTCATGTATAGCTTTGAAAGACACAATTTAACGTTTTTAATTGGTAATGTGCCGATCTTGGGCAGAACCCGTGAGCATTATCTTTGTCTTATTAGGAGACAACATCCCCGTCCACCGACAATTTAAGGTTTATCTTCATAATTAATTTAATGGACAATTTTTTTCTATATTATATTTAGTATTTGGAATCAATCTTTTTTCTTTCAATTTTTTTCTTTCATTTTCCTTACCGTTTTGCCGATATTTTTATAGTGGTGATGGTATTTCAATTTTTTTGCACATTTGAATTTTCAAAGCACTAATTTAATATATTTTAGCACAAACGTGTTTCGGTAGTGTGACCAAAAAGTCTTGGCGCTCGTTTTTGTTTTAGACACAAACATATTTTTAGTACGTGTTTGGACATTTTAGTAGCGAATTTGTGAACATACTATCATATTTATGCCCCTTCTTGAGGCACTTGCCTGTACGTTTAAAAAAAAATTATGTTCCTTGCAGAAATATATTTTTTAGATTGCTTTAAATTTTTTATCAGTATTTCTTAAATGCTGTGAGTATAGTATTTTTGTGAATATATTTTAAACTTAATGTAATGATTATATAAATATGTACTATTTGAGTGCTGGAGAAGTGAAATATTATTAAAAAATTACAGTTTGTCTCTTGTCAAACTACCCCAAAGATCTTCGTTATTACTTGTTAATTACATAAATATTATTCCGAGTAGTTTTGGCTTTACTTATTTATCTATCAATCGAGCTATATAATTTGTTGTAGATGTAATACAGTGAACCTCTCTTATAAGGTTTTTTGAAAAAATACTTCTTATGTGGGAAAACCTTATATATGAATATAAAATTAGGTTGTTTTTAATTTTACATGTATTTACATAGTAGGTCAGGCAAGATATTTTTTTTTATATTTACCATTATTTCACGAAAATTTCACGTCAAAGTTGCTTCTAAAATCATGAAAAATTTAAACTCCAATGGTCTTTATTTTATAATTTAAAACACATACCTATCCGTCATAAGTATTTGCTGTACCTGATGAATAATTTTTTTTTCAGTTTGGTTTATCAAACCTTACCTTAAACACAAATTTAAGTTTTGTATGAAAAAGGCTGCGCAGCCGTTAATCTTAAGCATGAAAACTTATTATGCGGGAATTTCTTAAAAGGGTTTCACTGTATTATGTATTATCAATAATAATTGCTTTCGGGGCAAGGAGCTTTATTTCCTGAGAAAGTTAATAATATTTATACACTGTGCATAGACAGCCATGTGTGCAGTGAGTTCATTTTGAGACAATAATAATATATTGTATACCTAACCTAATACACTTATTATTATGATAAGAAAAGTGCTGTTTCAAATAAAAATCTTTGTAGTATTTAAAAATAAATTTCTTAATTTTTTTTTGTTGTACATAGTAATTATTCTTCTGTCTTTTGGTGGAAAGGCCAAAACTGAAGTGCCACCAAATTGCCTTTCTATGGCCAGGAGATCTTTTTATCTTCAGCCCACTGTGTGATACAATTTTTTTAGCGATTCAACCTAACATCTTTCACTATTTCCACAATTTATTGTGGAAACACACAAGGCTTCTTGTGCTAGCTAATTAATTAATATTTTGACCCCAAAACATCCAGTGATTTTTACTTTATGCTATTAACCTTTTCAATGCTGGCCTTTTAATTCAATCTATCCTACCACTCCGCACGATTCGATAGATTTCGTGGACAGCCACCGATGAATCAAATATGCGATAAAGTCCGGTTAGTGGCTGATTTGACAAGTGTGTTGGATTACCATCCAAGCATCGTGGGTTGAATTCCTCAGCTAGCTAAATCCTTTACCATGCCACAAGCAACATTTTCGCTTGGTATAGTGGTAAAAGGAATTTCTGAAATATTATCCGGATATTCGTAATCCAGAAATGTTTGTGAAATGTTATTCTAGCCAAAAAAAAATATTCGCATAAGCTTACCTGTGATCATTATTTAAACTTCCTAGACATATTTTTTCCTTCTGTTTTTTATAAAGTCCAGTAATAATTTTTTTGAATAGATGGTCCCGTAGAAGTATGATAATGAATTATTGGGAGAAAATTTATTACTATGCTTTAACTATCACTGATGACAACGACTTTTCAGCTTCCTGAGCTATTTTGTATGTAATATTAATGTCCATTGGATAAATTTATTCAATTGAACCAACAAAGTACAGAGGAATCATTTTAAAGAGTTTCTTGTTTGTGTAGTGGTGTCCTGTATCGTAGGACTACTGGTTTCAAACTGTTTTTAACCAATTTGACATACTATATGTGTGCATACATTCAAAAGTGCCCTCTTTAAAATGATTTTCCTGTACAAAATATTATTTTGTGATTTGAAGAGAAGAATTTCTCTTTTCTAATGGAATGTCTTTGTAATTTATTGAAAAGCATTTATGCGTCAAACATATCGATTACCTATGAAATTTATTGCATATATCCTCGAAATATTAATTATTATTTTATTTGGTTTTTCTCTAAGTTAAGAATAAATTGATACGCCTTAAATAAGGTAGGTAAATCACTTCCTTTAAACGATTCACAGTGTCGCCCAGTTGGGTATGAATGGTCACATTAAAATAAAAAAAATGGTTACATAAAAACTTGAGTTAAGGATATTCTAAATTGGTCATTATCAATTTTCAGGATTTACTTTATGATAATATAATTTAAACTAAAATTCTAACCGTCTACTTTATGTAGTGCACGTCGAACCCCAAAATGGTAATACATAAACATTTTTTTTATTGACTAGGTACTTTTATAATACATTTTTGTATCTATAAACACATGTTTTTAAAAATATTTCTTTCTAAAAGATAAAACAAATATATTTGTGCAAAGTATATCTATATTGCCTCTTTTGTGTGCATTATTTTACAGCTTAAATATAATAAAGTTGTAATTTATTGTAAAATGTTAACTTTAAAATTGCTTTATGAACTATATATAATAAATAAAATTTGTGTGCGAAGGGAAAAATGAGTTGATTCAAAATAAGCAATTAAATACATTCAACCATAAATTTTTTTTTGGCATATATTTTCAAACTGAATCATATATTACTTCTTTTGTTTCAATTAAAAGGATTGTTTTATTTTATACTAGCTGACGTGTACCCGGCGTTACTGGGGGTTATCCTTAGGAAATAGACATATACAATGGCAGACTTTTCTATAGGCCTATTCAAGATATACAATACCGTAGTACATTATTCTGACAATTTGTTTACAAAACATCGACTTTTCTCTACTTTCTATAAATATAATTTACATGTATTAAATATATAAACTTTCCGGAAGAAATTCTCTTCTAGTGAAAACCCTAATCGGCTCAAAAGTACCTTGTTTTGACTTCTCTCTTTTACTTTTGCACATAGAAATATCTTAACTTGCAGCGCAAATAAGCTGAAACTCTACAAAATTTATATTTAAAGTTTTGTTAAAATATGTATTATGTTGTTTCTAATACATCTCGGAAAGGATTGAGAGACTTGTTTTAGCCAAAGATTATAAAATAAATATGTATTGACCGTCGCCAACTATTAGCAAATATTAATAATAATCCCGCCCTCCTGGTATGAGGGGTATATTTATTGGAAGTATTAAATGTTGTGTAAAATTGTAACTCTGTCCAAAAGCATGAACCATTGTGGATTATGATTTTGACAGAATGTGATGTTTATTAATTATTGAATGTATGTTATATCTAAATTAAATATATAATCATTTGTTGCATCAACAAAATGCTTTTCTCTTGTAGCTCCCCCCAGAAATAATCTATATTTATCAAGAAAATAATATATTTATTGATTTTGAACCTGTGCGAAACCTCTTGAGCCAGAACCAGGGAGCTTACTACTCAAATAAATAACTACTTAAATAACGATATTTTTATGCATATCCATTCATTTTAACCCTCCATACATCCAACTACATTCACAGCAAAAATCGTTAAATCAACCACAGACGACAGTACTAGGTCTATAATGACAGCCGGTATCGTGCTCTCAATACAAGTCGGCCATTACTTAATTGAAACTGACAGTTTGTGCGATCAGCGCTTGGTGTATTTTGACATTATTATTCGTCAATTTTTCATTTTCAAGGAGTTCATTTTGTTGTGAAACGAAAATATATTGATTTTTGGAAAAATTGCATTATTTTTTTCCTTTTACATGTATTGTACTCAAATCTTATGGAATAATTTGATTAAAATCATAGACATATGAATATTAGTAGACCTGCCCTAAGTGATTAAAAGCGTATTATCCCCACTCCCCATACCGGTTCCATTGGAGCCGGCTGTGCTCGCGTATGGCCTCAAGTGAAATTTGAAAATGTGACGTCATCATTCTTGTGCGAACTATGGTCGAGGCATCATCGGTTCATTTTACGAAATAACACGGCAGAATGTTAACTTGTGCTATGAAAACTTGTAAAAATAGATGTGAAAAAGAGAATAAACCCAATTGTCCTATTACATTCCATATATAAGCATTATTTTACTTTATTTTAAGCATATTCACATCGTTATATAGATCAGTTGTTACTATCACATCGAGAAACGTCTGGACGCGAAACACAATGCTGGTTGGTTGCTGGGAAGTAAATTATGAACATTTATAAAAGTGTCTTAACTAAATACTTAAACGAAATATTCGACTCTGAAAATGGAACCGAATTTTTTTGCCGAATTTGGACTTCGCAAATTTGTTCATAACGTGGCGAGTAATTTGCGCTCCCATGTAAAAATGTCTATTCATTCAAAAGCAGATTTTACTTTTAAGAAGTAAATGGTGATATTATAATGCGAGATGCCTATTTACTGTCAGATTGATTTATTGACGAATCACAGTCAGCTTCACTCCCTTCGTTCTTGAACAGTTGATTTTACCCCTCGCCATTATCTTCTCGTCTATTAATTCCTATGTCTGTGATTAAAATACATAAATCGTGTTATGTATTAATTGAAATGCCTTATTTAAATGTTCGTTTGTTCAAAATCTTAAATCTCTGAAAGTTCTTCACTGATTGCTTTGAAATTTGGACACAACGTTTCATACAAATGCGCATATTTTGTTATATACCCATATTATATAGATGTCACCTGTGACAGGTAAAACATGCTTTTTTGAAAAACAGCACCATCTGTTAGACAAACATGCTTTTATTTTAAACAGCGCCATCTGTTGGACGTAAAGGCAACACATGCTATTGTTTCTCTATCTGTACAGACAGACTGAGCCACAACGATGCGTGACGGGGTACAGCTAGTTTCATATAAATTTATTTCACTTTTAATGTATATATAACAGCTCACATGTCTCAGAACTCACTTTTTCACATAACGCTGTTTTACTGCATGAGGGCTCAATTGCAAAACAAATACATATTTAGTCTAGTGTTGAGTAGGACACTATTTCAGAATGAATTTGTATGAGGTACTCAAATACTGAAATGAGATATTGAGGTGTCCCACCTCAAGTGACGTGAGGTGTGAGGGAGGTGGGCAGTGTATATCACTTCACCAGCTCATCACCTAACCACCTCCCGTTTGTTGTGCATCTTATATGAGGTACTCAAATACTGAAATGATATGTTGAGATGTCCCATCTCAAGTGACGTGAGGTGTGAGGGAGGTGGGAAGTGTATATCACCTCACCAGTTCATCCTAACCTAACCTAACCACCTCCCGTTTGCTGTGCATCTTTTATGAAGTACTCAATTACTTACTAATTATTTAGTCAGGTCATGTCAAGAGTCTGAATAACAGAAAAGTATATAATATAAATGTGAATAAAGCTAAGAGCGTGTGCCAAGACAGAGTGTGTTGTGCTGCAGTCTATCTTCTTTGCCTACCCCATCAGGAGAAATGGCATGATGTTTAGTTAGCTTACTTTCCTCTGTATAGAACACTGCCAAATTTCAGTTCAGTTTCAGTGCTGACAACTCGGGCGTTTATTTTATTTTTATTTTTTTATTACAAGGCTTTCTTCACTAGACGAAGTCTAAATATTTAATATGATATTCACTACCAGGTAGGTTCACATTTTTTAAACATTATCACCTTGGGTCTAGACAATATAATAAATATCATGTTAGTTTCAAAATCACTGAGATATTTATTTAATTTGTTTAGAAATATGCCCGCTTGACATACAATTTAAATTATTTTAATGTACCCAAATATGGTAAACTTTTAAATGCAAAGATAAAGCTTGGTGTACCTACTTTCCAAAACTTTTTTAAAAATTTATCCGACCATTCAAAAAAGAAGACAGAACGACTTTTACGAGGATGTGAGAAAGTGTCACTATTTGGCGGCAGATACGGCACAACACATAGAATAACACAAGAAATGTGATGTGTGCGTGTTTTGTGATCTAAAGTCTGATCATTCATTGCTTAAACTTTATACCTAGAACTGTGTTTCATCATCATTATAAAATTTTCATTTCAATCAAATGGGATGACGATATACTGTGTCAAGCAAGTTTAAGAGAGACAGAGCGCATGCTAAATGGGCTACAACCAACGGTACTTTCGGTAAGTCAGTTTCCACTCAAATCTACATGGAAGGCATTTCCAGTGTATTTTATCTATTCAGTGGTACAAGGTGCCTCGACAGCTATTGATGTTTCATGGCAAATACACCACACGTGACCCTAGTGACTAACAATTATTAAAAATTGTAAGAATCTCGATATAAAAAATGGCTTATTGAGGTTCACTCGACAGAAGATTGGTACCTTTTTAAAATCATTAAAATCCCTTGTTGGCAGCCCTGCAGTACTACAACTGATTTCAAAACATGTTCCTAATGTCACATGAACTAAGAAAATCTTTCACTGCAACAAAAAAGTCGGTACCAATTCGTTTATAAACTCTCTTATACCATGCATACACAGCTTAGGTAATCAATGTGCAAAAATAGCAGATATTTATAAAAAAATTTCACACATTTTTTTAAACGGTTATAAAAAAAAAAACAAAAAATTTTACATCATTTACAGAAAAGCTTCAAAAAAATTATTTCACATAGATGTAAGGTGTATTTTTTTATTTTTTTTTATTCTTTATATTGGCTTTCACCCATTAAGAGTGATCTTGGCCATCTCGTGACTCTTCAAGACCCATGTTCACTCCTTCCTCTCCAAAAAAAGACCCTCCACACAGCATCCCCAAAGATGACATAGGCCCCGAGGGAAATTATTTTCTTCAGGGCCTCCTGTGTGGAGTAAATATAAAAAAAAAAAAATAAAAAAAAAATACATTACAACATTTTTCTTATTAATAAATACAACAAATTACAGGATAAAATTGATTACACAACATAACATAACATAACTTAACATAAATAAACCAAACATAACATAAACATAACATAACATAAACATAACATAAACATAACATAACATAACATACTTAACATAAACGGTACAGAGCTGGTAACAGTACATTATCACAAAATTATAAAAATAGGAACCTGTGTACAATATAAGTGGGCGCTTTTCGTTATTTAACCAAAGATTTTTCTAAAATTAGTAGCGATTTTTTTAAATAGAATTGTGAAATTGGCAATCTTATAAACAAAAACAGCATATGGGAGTAAAGTAAGGTGTATTGAAAATAAATAAATAAGTTTGTGAAAACCAAAGAATAAATAAAAACACTTTTAAACATATAATATTTATTAACCTTAAAAAAAGTAATATCTACAGTAGTAGTGACAATAAGTGACAGAATAAGCTTTACTTTTGGTTTGTAAAATTGGCGATAGATGGCAGTAGTCTACTCAAATAAAGTTTACTGGTGTTAAGCGTTTATTGGTACATTATTTTCACATTACTACATTGATATGAGTACAAACATTTTAATCATTTCATCACCAACTACTTATTTTTTTATACATATTAACCCCACATAGGAGGCCCTGATGAAAGTAATTTCCCTCAGGGACTCTGTCATCTTTTGAGATGCTGTTTGGAGGGTTTTTTAAGGGAAGGAAGGAGAGGAAGTTCTGGGAAGCTAAAAGGTATGAGGATTGGGTAGGAAGCTAGGGATCAGTGTGTCTAGGAGTGACGGACAAATGAACAATTTCCTCACACTGCAGCGCAATGAGATTGGTCGAGAAAAACAAACAAGAAAATAGTTATAGCCGCGCCCAGGATTATAAATATAACTTTCAAAAAAAGATGAACATTAAACATTCTTAATGTGTTATTATAATAAGTTAAACAAGTATTATATTATTAGAAAAACAAACAAGAAAATAGTTATAGCCGCGCCCAGGATTATAAATATGAGTTACAAAATAAAGGTGAACATCAAACATTCCTAATGTGTTATTATAATAAGTTAACAAGGTGTTATATTATCAGAAAAACAAACAAGAAAATAGTTATAGCCGCGCCCAGGATTATAAATATGAGTTACAAAATAAAGGTGAACATCAAACATTCCTAATGTGTTATTATAATAAGTTAACATGGTATTATATTATCAGAAAAACAAACAAGAAAATAGTTACAGCCACGTCCAGGATAAGTAAGAGCGGATGTCCAGACATCTCTAAATAGTATAAAATAAAGTCGCTATCCGAGTCTCTCTCTTTGTGCGCTTAGTTCTTCTAAATTTCGCATTGGATTTTGATAGGGTTTTCACTATCATTTAGAGAATTTCTTCCGGAAAGTTCACATGTATATTATAATTTATAGAAAGCAGAGAAAAGTCGATGTTTTATAATCAAGTCGTAAAAATATATTTTCGGGCAGTACATTGTTAACGCTAACTAAACTTTGTGAGATACATTAAAATAATGTACTACGGAATTGTACCTGTTAAAGAGGCCTACAGAAAAGTACGCGATGGAATATGTATATCTCCTTAGGATAAACCCAGCAAAGTCAGGTACACGTCAGCTAGTCATTATTATAATTTCAGAACAAAATCAAAACTTTATTGCCCCTTAATTGAATTATTGTTTTATGCAAGTGCCTTGTAATAAATAATGAAATATCGGATAACTGTGAAACGTAGGTACTAGCGATTATTGCCGCCAATACAGGCAATATAACCCCAACACAGGCACTATGCCAAGCACTAACTTCTCCTCGGCGGCAAAACTGTTATAAAATATATTATTAATGCTTTGGGAAAACTTTATACCCGGAAATAACGTTTTATGGCCATTTTATTGGGTAAGATACCTACCATAAATGCGTGTTTCCCGTTTCCGCCGAAAGAATATCATAATAGGTAACACCCGTAGAATAGAAAACACTAGAAGTGCCATACATATTGATTTGAATTAAATCCAATGTCGTCTCTGACAGTTAAGTAGGTACATTTTGACTCCAGACCTTTCAGAACGCATTCTTTCTCTCTTCCACTTGCCTGAAATAGTACCTACATACCGCCATCCCGTATCGTTTTTCATAATGATGCTGAAACACATTTCTGCGTATTATGAAATCTAAGCCAAGAATGATCAGACTTTTGGATCACGAAACACGCCCACTTGACATTTCTGGGTTCTTCTTTATTCTGTGGTAACATCTATAGTAATATTAAAATCATAATAAAATGGATGTTATACCTAGTTAGCAGCGGGCATAATCGAAACATCCTGTTCCGAAGCGTTTATGCAATCGAATAATGTTTCGGACAGTGTATTCGATTATTATTCGTTTGGACACGCAGAAGACGACGTTAAAAAACGTCCAACCAAAAAAATACCACAGAATTTTAATCAATATACAATTTAGATTGCTATGGAAAAATCACTTAAATATTTTTTCCTTTCTTCTGATATCAGCATAAGCTTTGTAAAATTTATAGACCTCGGATTGCGTGCTTTAAAATGGCAAAAATGCAATAAAAGATGTATGCCAAAAGTACACTATTTGATAGGAAAATGTCCAAAATATGCATGTTTTATTGATGTGCAGGGGATCAATGCAGTATTTTTTGCTCTATCACTTTTCAACTGTACCTACTAGTACTACATACTCCAGTAAGCAGCAGGATTTCTGATAAAACTTACTTATACGTTAATTATTAACAAAATACAAAAGTTAGCAAACGCGTACTTACTTAAGTCTTTTATGTGGTAATCTGATTAAAGTGAATTCCCTAAAATATTATTTTGTTAAGTACCAACGTGTATAAAACTGTTATATTTTTTTTGTTGGGAATCAACTTGAGTGCAATTCTCCAGTCTGGGACCCATATTACAATATTCATGTACAATATTCATGCTATTGCAAGAGTACAAAAATAAATTCTTACGCGTCCAGCAAATTTTTTGGACTACAAAAACTCTTTTAAATAAGAATTATCTTGACCGACGACTTGGTGTTTTTTTAAGTAAAATTCTAAATGATGTAATTGATATTCCAGAATTGCTTGCATTGACAAGCTTTTGGATGTCATTACGTCGGGATTTATTAAAAATGCTCAGACTAACTACCATATGCATTCCTCATTGCCCAGAAAACTGACGAAGGGAAATAATTATGCCGAGTCGGTGGACAACTTTAGTGTATCACTAAATAAATACAAAATATTATTACTTAGGCAGTTAAGATTTATATTGTGCAATTTTAAAGCCCCTAAAAAGGCGTTAATAAATAAATATAATTATATGTTACACATTTAAAATAAATAAAATTGTACAAATTGAAAATTACTACTTTGCATAAACAAATCTTCTGTGAATGAGTTCCATATATATATAAGACGACAAGAGCGTTTAAAAAATCAACAATAAACATGTCGACAGTCCCTAGTTAACACCTAATAACATTGTGTTGCAGTAGTCAGTAGAACTTGTATAAGATTTGTTCAGGACACTGAAAAAAGGAACAAATCTGGTTACGGCGGTCGTGAGCCAGTTCAGTGTGGTCAGGAGATAAAATAAATGTTAATAAATAAATGAACAAAAAATACAAAAGCACGAGCGCAGATCTTGCTTCGTATGTTGGTAACTACCAACACGGGTGCTTAATAGATACTTATTACATGTATTCTGGAATCGGGACACGCGGTGGTGTTTAAATGAATAGATATTTAAAAACATGCTTATACATTTATTTGTCTGTACTGAATAGATATTAGTCTTCCTTGTAGATATTAGTTGAAACAAATGTTGCTACTGACTTGGCACGTATTGGTTCTAGCCCATATAGCATGCGCTGTGTCTCTCTTACCCTTAAAACTAGTAGTTCTGTGTAGACCTCGCGTCTAAAAAATGATTTAACTTATTTTCTACTATTTAAAAAATCAAAACCAAAATTTCTTAAAGTATGTACTTAAATACTTACATACTTAATTATAAAAATATAATTCTTATGTAACAGTTTTTTTTTAAATTTAAAGTACGGAATTGTACTGTTTGTCCAAAAAACGTCACCATCTCAATGACAGCTATTTTTTAAAACGTTATCTGTAATGTAGGGTAGGTACCATTATAACTAAAAATTTGCCGCCTACACAATGTTTGCCACCTAGACAAAGTTTGCCAAATAGACAAATTTTGCCACCTAGACAAGGTTTGCCACCTAGACAAAGTTTGCCAAATAGACAAAGTTTGCCACCTAGACAAAGTTAGCCAACTAGGTAAGGTTTGCTTGAGTAATAAAGTGCATTCAGAAGATTTTTTAAATGCAAATCAGTCGATTATCTAGTCAAAGTTTTCCATCCATTCAAAGTAAGGCTTGTTGCAGTTTTTGCCTTTTTATGTGAATAACTCACAAAAGTCCCAACTGCTCCAGAGTGTCCAGAATCAGTGGGAATACGGCATGTTGTGAGGCTGAAGTTAAATAGAAAGGGAAGGAGATAGGATAGCGAGAAGTTCTGAAGTACCTGGTTATTCAGATCTGGGCACTAAACACGGCTAAAACCATTTCAAGCAACGTTTCGATTGTGAATATTGATGTTTCACTAAGGCGATAGTTTAACTACAACATAATGGTATAATAAAAGAATTATAATCTGCTCTTTCATAAATGGCGCTAATTTAATTATTTTAAGTAAAAGCATTTTTGCAAGTAATGCTTTAAAATATTAAGATGAATTATTTGTTCTTTCAAGAAAGGCTTTTACAATATTGGTTTGAATCGCCGGTAAAATATTGTATTTGTAGTTTTTACACAGTTAAAACTATTTATTCATATTCATATTACGTATGTACTGGCACAAACAATTAATACCTATAATATATTAAAGCAAAACTTGCAAAAGTACTTTATCCTAAAATAATTCAATTGGCGCCATATATGAACGATCAGTTACGATTTTTTTAATTATTTTTATTAGGCAATTCACCCTAAAAAGAGTTCTTTGTGAACGAATAATTTTAATATTACTCAGTGTGTTCACTTATATATTATGAACGGATTCAAAGTGATCACGTTTTATTTAAAGCAACAAATGATAATATAACCTACCCAGTCACCAAATTATTTGTTCCATATATTTTTAGCTAATTTTTTTCTGTTTTCACTGAAATAAAAGAGAACCCAGAAGAGCTAACAGCAATCCCGGACAAAATCAGATAATGTTTATAAAAAACATGATTGTTCACAATCAGAAGGTATCAATTTATTTTTCCATTGTTATCTGCCGTGAAGATCGAGATTTTAAATCTATTCTTCGACTTTATAATATAAACTAGATTACATTATTATATTAGCAGAATCGGCTGATGGTTATAGGCACAAGGAATCCCCGTTATCTCGTTGCTAGCCAAACTAGATATCGAATGCCTATTGAATAAGATAATTTAATAAAGACTACAAAGGCGAGATGGTATTATTTATTGTATGAATCTTTCACCGTCCGCGGAATTCAATACAAAAGGCTGTAATTGTAATACAATCGGACATAACATAACGCAAACAGTCCATCGAAAATAATGTTGCATTGTCTTCCTGCTGGAGTACTCCGACGGCCTCTCAGATCGCCCCTGGACTACAAAATACAATTCTACCAGCGCTGGATTAAGGCCTCGTAGTAATCGTTCAAAAGTGGTTTGAAAGGGAGATATATTATGTAAATACAAATAATGTTAGAGGGAGCGCGCTAATATTAAAAAAAACTATATTAATTAAGCGAAAATGGTGAAAATATTTAATAAAACACGACTCGTTTAAAATAGATCAAAAATCTGTAGTCATATGTTTTAGATGCAAATAAAGATACACTGCGATTTTTTTTATGCCTATAACATAATATTAAATAATAGAACAAAGCGCGTTTTTAATAATTTTTGAAGCTTACTTTGCGATTTTTTTCTACCGAGGGAATTTCATATAAATAACGTTTCGATTAATTAACAAATGTAAAAATATTATCTTAAGGCGATGCACTACGTCGTGTAATATTTTAAATTGAACCGCTATCAATAACAACCCTTACGTAGATGGCGATGATGTTTAAATTCCCGCTTAACACCATCCGCCTGTTTTGATTTATGCAAGAAAAAAACATGGCCAAAAATTGCCTTTTATTTTATTTTGTGGATGTTCAGGCATAAATATTTAATTGTTTTCCGATCATTTTATAAATAACTTAATTTTCCACATTATACAATAAAATTATAACTGAAAATGGGTTCGTAAGTAGGAGATTTTGAACTTTAAAGATTTTTTCATAGGCCTTTACATAATTTTTTTCTGGGCTTATAAAAAGACTTATCTAAAAAATACTCGATTATTTCAAAAGCCAAGATGTATTCTACTCGCAGTATTTAATCAAAGCATCTGAAACATTTCTAGGCGACCAAATTTTCAAACCAAAAACACATGATTTTGCATTACTACGTATGGCATCGCCTTAAATAATAGCATTTTTTTGGAACTTTAAACTTAAAGAGTTCAAGAGAAATTTGTTATAAATCGGTAGAAATTGGGTATGCGGAGGTTTGACCACAATGCGGAGTAGGAAATTGCACGTGGGGCCGCTCCCCTTATGGGCTATGCGAGAACGAATAAAAAATGACAATTTTATTTCCAAAAGTAAATTTAAAATAAAATTAAAATGAATTAAAATCACTCTACCTCGACGATCCACAAACTACATCCAATAAATTGTTATTTATATCTGTAGGTTAGGTATACCTAAACCAAAAGTACTCCCGGCCTTCTAGAACAAACACATAAATTAAAAAATTTTCCGATCAGATCCCCAACGAACAAAAACATAATTTGCTTAATTTAGTTGACGTTGACCTAAGTTACCGACATTATCGATAAATCCTTTATTGATGTGCTTGTTCTAGGGTCCCCAAATTTTTACAAAATGCCTATATATTATTCACTTTTTCGTTATTTGAAATGAGAGAGGACAAAACCATTTGTAAACGCCCCCTTGAAAATACTTATCTAAACACAAAAAAATATTTTAATTAGATTAAACGATAAAATATTCCTATGGCGGTTTTCGCTGTATAATATGGTAAGAAATGAGATAGTTTAGAAGGGTTCTCCAAACATTAGTCTACCTTGGGGCCTTCACAGGGCTTAATCCGGCACTGAATAGAAAATACAATATACAACTAACCTATAAGATAGAAACACAATAATATACAATACTAGATGCGACCTGAAAGATGGCAGGAGACAAAACAATGCCAATATCATTGATTATTAAATTATTTCATCGTGTTTTATCGCCCGAATCTGTCAGGTGTGACATTCGTGGATTGGAAATGCCACTAAAAAGATAAATACACGAAATGTTTTAAAAATATTTACCACGTTTTAAATGGGTTTTGACGATCGAACTTTGCTTATGTACACATTCACAATAAAAAATAATAATAAAAACAATATTTTTTCGACGACACATGAATTTATTCCACCATCTCTCCATTTTCCTGAGTAGACATGTGGCATAGAAATCCATACCCTTTATTACATTCACATGCATAATCACATGTTTTATCGACTCTTCACAATTATAAAAGTATATATACAAAAATGTCACTTTCAGGTTACAGGATTGCTGAAAGAACTGAAATATGTAATCAGCACAACAGTTTTTTAACAAAGAATAAAATAAATAAAAATACGAGCACCATTCCCAATCTCCCAACCAATTATTGCTCATCCCAATTCAAAATGGATCTGCTGACAACAACGATCTCGCAGAGCTTATTATTCTGCAAAAATGTGTTATTTTTATATTACAAGCACTTCCCTCAACCAATTAGTTTTATTCAGTAAAATTTAAAATTGATTCGTTGACATCAACGATCTTGCAGAGCTTGAAGTAGATACTATGCAAAAATGTAGAAATTGTTTTTATACAAGCACCTCTCCAAACAAATTATTCCTCGATCAAATTTAAAATTGATTCGTTGACAACAACGATCTCGCCGAGCTTAATGATAAGTATTATGCACAATGCACATGCACTTGTATGCATGTATGTATGTGTGTCGTGATCCTGTTGAGATGCATTCGGCTGCAAGGGAATGTAATAGGTATAACGCAGTCGCTGTACCATTCTCAAGGGTTAGTTTAGTCTGAAGGCATGGGCGCCGAGGGAACTGTTACATTTGCATAAATACAAATTAATGGAGTTTCATTATTTGGCTTCTAATAAATTTTACTAATTTATTTTGGGATTTTAAGGAATTCAAAAAGTACATGCTTCTTTTGTAATGAACTAATTTTTGTAAGAAAAAAACCTTTTTGATATAGCGCAAGGGTAACTATAGGCATACCTCTGAGAGCTCTGTAGTTCAGCCCCATTTTTCTCATACGCTACGTAGGTGTAAGTATATATACTCGAATCAGAAATTGACATTATACAGGGTTTTCCAATAAGAGGTGTTATTTTGAATAGCCCGCTATTTCGGTAGATGTTACGTTTTAAGCTGTCATTTTTTGACATTTGACAAGTAGAAAACTACGCCATTAATAGAAATGGAACGATACACGCTTCAAAAAAGCATTGAAATTATTAAAATTCACTTGAGTGAATCAAATGCAAATCAACTCGAGTGATGAGGCCCATTTCCACCTCGGTGGCTTCGTCAACAAGAAAAATTGTCGCATCTGGGGCTCGGAAAACCCAAGAATTATTGTTGAAAAGTCTCTCTACGTGTGACTATTTGGTGCGATTTATGGTCCGGCCGAGTCATTGGACCTTACTTTTTCGAAAATGAGGCTGGAGCAACAGTTGAATTAATTGCGCTATCGAGAGAAGATTAATAATTTTTTATAGCCAGAATTGGATGGTATTGATCTGGACAACGTTTACTTTCAACAAGACGCGCGCTACGTGCCACAAAAGCAACGAAACCATTGATCTTTTACGATTGAATATCAAAATAACACCTCTTATTGGAAAACCCTGTACCTTAGCTCTTGGCGGCAGAACCACAACGATCATGAGTAGAGACATTATCAGTGAAGTATTATTTTTGTAGATAAACCTACCTGCATCCATTGAGTTATATATAAGTCTACATTTCTTATAATATCAAGATGATATATTTTTACCATGCGGGAGGTAGGAAGACGGGTGTGGCGGCTGTCGATGCCGCCCGAATCCTTGCAATCGCGAACGAACTCAACGAACGGAGTTGAAGGCGACCGGCAACCGCGTGCCCCACGCAAATGCTCCCTGAGTTTTTAATATCAATAAGTCATTAATTATTTTTGTGTTTAATTCATATAACTACATTTAATAATAGATAAAACAACGTTTATCTAAATATATAACAACCTCTTAATTTTTTAATGTTATAAATATTAACTAGTAGTTCTTAACAGTAGACGTCGCATCCAAAAGAGAATGTTTATAATTTTCTCTTATTTAATAAATCAAGATCCAAATTTCCTGTGAAATCACGAGATTTGTAGGTAGGTACTAAAGTACCTGCCCACTTAAGGACCCGCATTTTCGTTTTTAAGTTTAAAAAAATTTTTGAAGATAATATCTATCCATTTGTGATGCCGAAACGGTAATTATGTGAAATTCCCTCAATAGAAAAAAATAGCAAATAAGGTCCGAAAATCACTAAAATCACGTTTTGTTCTGTTATTTAATATGTTATAGGTATGAAAAAATTCACAGTGTATCTTTAAATGCAACTAATGCATTTGTCAAGAGATTATTGCTCTATTTCAAACGAGTCGAGTTTTATTAAATATTTTCAACATTTTCGCTTAATTAATATCGTTTTTTTTAAATATTAGCGCGCTCCTTCTAACATTCGTATTTACATTTTTCCCTTTCAAATCATCTATGAACGCTTACTACGGGGTCTTTATTGTAAACCATATAATAATATTTGATTTAACATTTTTTTTATTTGATTTGCTGTGGCTCAGTCTATCTGTGCAGATAGAGAAACAACAGCGCGTGTTGCTTTTTCGTCTAACAGATGGCGCTGTTTTTTTTAAAAAGCATGTTTTACCTGTCACAGGTGATCTCTATATCGTGCCATAATTTCAAAAGAAATCGGGAAGAACTTTCCGAGATTAAAGATTTTTATTTGTATAGATGAGACGGTAATTAAGAACAATAATATAAAAAAATGGTTTTTTGAAAAAACGTTTTTTACTGAACCGTTATTATTTTCCAATTATTATTACTAATAAAAGGCCACCATCTTGAAATGGAAACGAAACGCACAAACAAATTTACAGAAATACGGCATGCAAAACGGTCGAGTTAAAACAGGACTTTGCTAAGCTCAGACAATTAATCCACTAAATGACTAAATAATCATTTCCACCACGCAGCACCCCTGATCGTGTCCACTTATATCCCAGACGATGGCTCAGTCATGGCCGACCTTGGACTGGCCGCGAGAGTTTGCTGCAGGGGTCGCCAACTGGCCACTGATGACAAGACAGTGTAGAAGGGATTGGCAGGGAATATGGGATAAAAAAGCACAACAAAGTAACAATTTTAAATTTATTGATGAAAAATTAAAAAAAAATTACGTTATTACATACAAAACCTTTAGTTACGGTTTATTATTATTTGAATCCTTCTATCCACTAAAAGGCTCTGTTTTAGGATATTAATAGCGCAGATCCGTGAAAAATCATGGGATATTATAATTGTAAGATTTGTGAAGCTGAAAGTATTCACAAAAAATATGCTTGCCTTTCAATAACAAAGATTTTAGAGACGATCATAAATTTACCATTCGAATGAAAACCCTTAGTAAACTTGAAAATTATGACCTCTGTCAAAAAATTCAACAAAATAAATACACATTTCAAATAAAGAATTAATAATAAATACGTTAAAATATTTTTGGGTGGGTTGAATTCCTATAATCAGTTCCAATTTAGAAAATCAAAGCAAATTGAAGTTGCAGAGTTCATCGAACAAATAGAGTCACAACTGAAATGAGTATTTTTAATATTAAACTTATTTTTAATAATATCATCACAAACTCAGTTAAAAAATATTTGCTTCTGAGTTCAGATTTGTCCCCGAAGCAATAAAACTACATATTTTGTTGATTTTCGTGCTTTTTTATTTTATGCTTTTTTGTTTACACTTTTGATACTTTGCTATGCATAAAAAGCGATTTTTGAACTCAATAACATCACAAAAGCAATGCCTTAAAAATATATTTTTTACGTCATTATTACATAAGAGTTTCAACTTCCAGGAGTGAGTGGGACTATGGCATAACTAATTTGGAATATATTACGAGTCTGAAAGAAGTTGGATGGAGAAGGAGATGGGAAGAAAAAGGATGTTTCCTTTGGATATTTTGTTATTAATTTTTGAGAACCCTTACTTAATAATATTATCTCCTGGCCACAAAAAAAGGTGCTGTGTAAATTAGACCTGACATTCTCTGTGTAAGTCAGACGGAAAACGACCTCCCATGTGGCATGGTTACGATGCTCGACAACGAATCGGGAGGTCCCGGGTTCAAATCCCAGTGTGAGCATGTAAATTTTATTTGATTAATTTGTTTTATAATGTATTTATCTAAATAAGAAAGATACTTTCAGTATCGCCCTTGTGAAAGACCGCTTTAAATGCCGTTAACCGAGTTTGGTGACCACATCTGAATAGCCAGGTACTTCCCCATCCTCTTCCCCATTTGGGATTCCAGCAGTTGGGATTCATGTGCAGTATTCAAAATGAAAATAAATAATAAAATAACTACCTTCTTTACTGAAGCTGATTAAAAACATTTGAAACCGTTTTGGAATCAGAAGTCAATGTGTACCCAGTGGTAATGTGTGTACCAGGGAGATAGATAACAAGATGCGTTTTGAACATTCAACAAATAATAAATTTATTTAATTATTTTAGAAGAAGATAATCATAAAAAAACGAGAAGTGAAATGGAACAAGACACGGAACATAAAAAGGTAACGGTCGCAACTGGGAATCGAACCCATGATCTCTGTCTTACCGGGACAATGCCTCTAACCACTCATCCTAGTAGCCAGGTTTTGACTTTTCCTTGACATCTTGACAGAGATCCTGGATTCAATTCCCAGTTGGGATAGTTACCTTTTTTTATTGTCTGTATATTGTTCTGTTTCATGTTTCGTTTACATTTATTAGTATTATATTCTTCTTCAATGATACATTGATGGGTATAACCTTTACAAGTTATTCCAATAAAATTGGACAAATTAATAATTAAATCGTTAATTTATTATCAAATCGTTGCCGTCTAATGTGCAATAGTAACGTTGCTGACTCCTGCATCTGAAGTGGCAGCTGTGAGCTGTGAGAAGTGCAGTGCGCATCAAGGAACAGTTGTTTAGCCGCCCCGCGCAGAGCAGGCGCCCAGGACTAACAACGCTGAAGCGTTAAACAAATAATACCGAATCACTGTACAAACGATTGACTGTAATTGCATTCAGGGTGCATACAGCATGCAATTTCTGGCTAAATGACGCCCAGTGACGTTTGCATGAGACAAATAACTTGAGCAAAATGAACATGATGAATCATTTAATGTGTTTTCACTGGGGTTCACGTTCACTCCGCGTAACTTGAGGGATGATTTTTCACGAAAATCTTCATTTTTTCATTAAGGCTCACTAAAAAAGGTCATTTAGATGTTAGCCACTAAGGCCCAAATAAAAATACTGACAGACAACTATTTTTACTTACCTACGATTGACGAAAAGTTCGTAAGAACAATATGAACATTTCTTCAATAATAGTAAAATCCAAATTAAGCCCAATTTGGGCCTATATTTACATAAAAAACTGTGTTTCACTAGGATTACGAAATTGAAATAGGATAGTAATAATCATATTTGGATGATTTGTATTGTGCGGTTTTTGTGGAAATTCACCTCTAAGGCGCTGCACAAAAATATAGTATATCATTATGAAATACTATTACTAGACAAACTATTATAGCGAATTAAATTAATAATAATAATATTAGGATGATATGTATAGCCCTGTTTTTGTGAAAAATCACGTCAAGGGCACTACAAACATATTTATATAATACTCTATGTTATTACTAAGTGTAGACTAGAAACACCATTAAAACAACTTATGGCTACTAGATTGCATCCACCGGTTCGTCGATCACTAATACAAATTTATCTGTGCAATGAATTTGACCAATCAACCTGTAAGCATATTATTATTTATTTATATTATGTACAGGCAGATAGGCGATTCTGTACAGGCAAGTTTAAGAGAGACAGACCGCGTGCTGAATGGTCTAGAACCCATAGATACTAAGTTAGTGACACACTTTTTTCTATTCAAATTTGTATGGAACGCAATTATAGTTTTCTTCTTTATTCTATGGCAAAACAACGGTGTAGCGTCATTTTAATGAAAAAAATAACAAACTTTGTTTAAAATTATCCACATGCTTTAAAACTAATGGTTTCTTCATCAGGATACAAATTATACTACAAGAATAACGAAGTGTGGTGAAAAATATTTTTAATCACTATGGACAATATTAACGATTCTCAAACGACGGGAAAAGGATCCGATCGCATCTAGGATAATTGAACCCAAGGCCTCAGTCTTACTGGATCTTTGCTCTACCACTGAGCTAATTTTACCCTATCGTCATCATTTGACTTAGCGCTACTACTATCTTAGATAATGTTGATAGCTCCTAGTCGAAGTATGATACAGTTAAACATAATAAAAATCGGGCATTTTTATCCAAGACACTATCTAGGTTACCAACCAATTCCATAGAACTTTTTAATCGTTAAAAAATAAAGTTGCCAAAAATATGGGTTATAATAATATTGTTAATTCAGAGCGTGAAATCCATTGATGTATTGTGAAATCGCGTTAGGTAAGGCAAAGATCCTGGGATTTAGATTCCCAGTTGAGATCGGTATCTTTTTTTCCGTGTCTTGTTCTGTTTCATGTTTTGTTTATATTTATTATTATTACATTTAAATTAAAATATCTTCAGGAATCGCTGGTTTGAATCCTTCGAGTGTGGCTGTTATACCTTGTATATTTTTGAATAAGGCATGGTAGGTACATATTATATAACGGGTTGTAAGAAAACACCTCTCATCCTATGAATATATCCACGTTAATTTACCGCAGAATTCTGCTTATAATATCGTTAGCTTATAAAGCTTCCGCAGCCAGCCTGCAGTACAGCCACAACTCGTAAATTTATTCCATCTGTTGAACTAAGCATGTACCTTATCCAAGGTGTCTGGGTAAAGTGTGCTAACTTCGGGGGGTAATTCTACATGATAGTGGAAGTAAAAAAGATGCATAACTTGGATATGATTAGAGATTTTCACGGCCAAAAGTATAATAGCGTATTATTTTTGGGGTATTATGCTACGTCCAACTTCAGCCAACCTTTCGGGCAGCATTAGTGTCGGAATTAAAAATAAGAGGTAGAATTTAAAAATGAATGAAAATCTACTCTGATGATGGACACTGTAATGATATCTGAAAAGTTGGCTAAAGAAGGACGTAGATCAACATGGCATTATACCCCCAAAATAAATCACTATAGATGCATAGCTTGTTTAGAAATAGTAAGTTAGTTAAATTCTTTGTTTTGACGATTTCCGTGGTCGACGGGTAAAGATGGTGCTAGTCAATTTAATTTGTGTTAGTTTTACAATTTACTCATTTAAAATATTATATAGTATATTTATGGCACGTTCCAGAGCAGTAGATACTCTCAGTATCGCCCTGGTGTAAGATCACCATACAGAATTGAAACGTTGCTTGAAATGGCTTTGACCGTGTTTGGTGACCAGATCGGAATAGATACCCCACCTTCCTATTCTTCATCTTCTTACCATCCCCACTACCTTCCGCCTAACAAACTACCCCTTATGAGGACGCCATAGTCTCACTGGCTCCAGACGGTTGGGAGCAGTTAGGACTCTTGTGCAGTTAAACATAAAAAAAAATTAAAAAAAGGAAAAAATAAATTGACACGAAAAATTCTAACTTTGGACTTGATTTATTCGAAAACGAGAGCTCAAATAAAAAAAGTTTTACCACAAAATCGATTCCAAATGTGAAGTAGATTTATCAATTTTCCGCTTATACTACAAGTTTCCGGACACCGTGTATATAGATGCGCTTAATCTAAGGGTACGTTACTCTATCAAATACAGTTTTTTTAAATTTATAAACATACAAGTTATTAAAAAGGGTTTTTCAAAGGGTGAGTTCCAACCAAAGATATTAGAAGAACGAGATGTGCTATGAGCAGTTCATACTGTGTGGAATTGTTTTGCCCAGTGTCGCCGGTTTTGTTCACCAATACTACTGCACACCTTCGCTTACGCTAAGGTATCCGCACTAATACATAGAACAGATTTCTGTGCGTACACGTCCCGATAGTATTCAAAGTACCCTAATTAGGTAGTACTCCGCCTACGGTCCGGCGGCCAACATAGCATATCTCGTTCTTCTAATATCTTTGGTTCCAACTATTGAAAGCTATGGTAGTGTACTAATATCAAATACAGTTCAAGATCTGGTATCCCCATTGTATGTTGTGAGGTTGAAAGGAGTTGAGAAGGAAAGGAAATGGGTAGAGGAAGATAGAGAAGTGGTTGGATATTATGGTTGGAACGTCAACTTATGGGAAAGAAACGAAGCAATCGTAAATGGCATGAAACGCCGCTTGCAGTTGCATCGTTCCTTTTCCGTAATTCGTGGCTCGGTTCGCTTACCATTAGAAGAACCATTTTCATTTTAAGGCGAAGCTTAGTGCTAAATAACTATTTTGATTAATCTTTATAACGAATCGGTGTACATTATGAGTACCAAAAATATGCTTTAGATGAATTGAAGGTTTTCCTATCGTTTCGCTTGAGTAGAATACAAATAAAAAATAAATTACTCAATAAAAACTATAAATGTAAACCACAAAAAAATACAGTATTATAGCTAAGATTACCTGTGACAGATTCACTTGACTAACTTTTTTGCTTTCTTATAAGTTATTTACAAAATAAATAAAAACCAGTTTTGTGCTTGAAATCGAAAGTTTCTAGACTCCGTTTGTCAAGAGATTTTAATGCCGATTACCTACAATATAAGGTATATCCAGAATATACACATTTTTGACTTGTAGCTTCCTCTTAAGCAATGTACAACTTTTCGATTGTAAAAAGTGATCCCTCGCCGGACGACACCGGTGTCTTTAAATTATTTAGATTGTAGGTAAATATTATTTCAAATAAATAAATAGTTAAATGAAATAAACTCATCAAAAAACTCAACCCATATAAGTACGAACAAAAATGTTCATGTTATATGTTCACGTCAGATGAAAGGTTTTCCTAAACAAATCAATATTATTTGACATGTTCTGTTCAGATTTCCGATCTGTTCTACTTGTTATTTTTTTCGTTAAACATTTCCTTCCTTCCCTTTCTTCTTTCTCGTGTTATTTTCTCAACACATTTATGTAAATTGCAAGCTTTTTGCCATAAATAAAAATCTCTTCTGCGGGGCATATCTCCATCCATCTCCGTTCGCCCTTGGCCGCAGGCAATTAAATCAAACACGACTATGATTATTAGTAATAATCAGAGTCGAGGACTTAGCAATAATTGCCTTCCAGGGCAGGCGCGGCCATCTTGTCCGTTTTGGCGGGAGGAAGTGGAGGCTGCAGCCAATCAGACGCATCTGCAGCGGAGGTACTGCGCCGCCCACTTCCGGCCGCCACACTCGTTCCTGCTACCGGAGATCGCAGCATCCGACTTGAGATAAAATAAGATTTCCTCCATCGGCCTCTCAATTGCGGATAATTATCTCGCGGGGCAAGCACTGCTTCTAGATATTCATTTTCCCTAATTAATGTAGGTATAATCGAAGGTCTGCTGCCTTGTAAAAGCTTAAACGATGTTTCAGTTGATTTTCTATGTTCATAATTTAATTAATATTTACGAAGTTATACAGCCGAACTCACTTGTAACGAGCCCACTTATAGCGATAAAAGATTCAGTGATATTATTTATTTATTTATTTATTTATTTATTTATTTTAGGAACATTAACAGTCTTAGTAATATAATATACATAAGAGAATAACAAAAAACAGACCAATTATTAATGTTCACAGATATATATAGAAACATAAAACTAACCTGCAAACGATAAACCTATAATATGCCTACCATAAACAGCAATAAATAAAAGTGATTTTAACTATACTTAAATAGACTTGGGTTGGAACGGGAAAGGGGAGGAGAGGGATGAGGAAAAGTTGCCACGCAGGTAATATTAAAATATTAGGTACAATCATTTTAACAGTGGTTAATATGAGTTAGAATGTGATACAATGAAATTCTGTAGTGATAGTAACTAGCAGTGAATATGTCAGCACGAGTGTCTATATTTGCAAATTTATTATTATAGTAGTTACATGTCCTTTGCATAAATTCATTTTGGTTGGAATTGGTATTGCATCTATCAATGTAGAAAAGGGTATTTTGTCTGCTGTATCGAATTGGCGCATGGAAATTTATTTTGTTCAGCAACTCCGGGCAGTCAACTTTAGAGTTAATAATTTTATACAAGAGCATCTGATCAGCGACAATCCTCCTGTTGAGTAGTTTCGTGATTCGAAAATGTTTCTCGATTTCGTCGTAAGAGTTGTATATGTTAAATGATTTAAAATTGAGGAATTTGAGAAATCGTTCCTGAACTCTTTCTAACCTGTTAACATAAACAATATAGCGCGGGTTCCAAACCGGTGAACAGTACTCCAGGTGAGGACGAACATGTGAATTGTAGAGAGTCAGATATGTCTTAGTATTTTTGAAAAATTTGCATGTTCTCAGTACAAAACCTAGACTTTTTGATGCTTTGGTGACAATGTTATCAACGTGTTTATCAAAGGTAAGTTTAGAGTCCAAGAAAACCCCGAGATCACGCACATAGTCTTTATTTGTTAAAATCGATCCAGAAATGGTGTAATCATGCAGTATTTTCACACGGTTACGTGTGAATGTGACTTTGCAACATTTAGAAATATTGATAAAAAGCTTATTTCTGAGACAGTAATCCGTCAGTCGATCAAGATCTGCTTGTAAACGCGCAGAACAGTCCGGGGAGCTTATAGGAAGGTATATCTTCATATCGTCAGCAAATAGTAAAATTTGAGCGTTGTGAAAACATGTCGTAATATCATTAATATAGATAGAGAAAAGCAAAGGACCCAAAATGGACCCCTGAGGCACACCGGAAGTAATGATTTTCCAGACCGAGGAAAATCCACCCACTGTCACAGCCTGGGATCTGTTTGTTACGTATGAGGATAACCAACGAAGGAGATCTCCATGAGTACCATGATTAGCAAGTTTTCTAAGCAGAATGTTGTGGTTGATCTTGTCAAAAGCCTTGCTATAGTCGGTATAGATTGTATCAACTTGCACACGTTTATCCATGGAGGCAGACAAGAAGTTTGTAAAAGTTATAAGATTAGTAGCAACAGAGCGACCTGCAAAGAATCCATGCTGAAATTCGTTGATCGAATTCTTTACCACAGGGAATAACTGGTCATAGACTATGTTTTCGAACACCTTTGAAAAAATGCAAAGCTTGGAAATGGGTCTATAATTATCTGCTTCACACTTAGTTCCCGATTTATGAATTGGTGTGATGTAGGCTCTTTTCCATATATCTGGAAATGTACCAGTCTTGATCGATATATTAAACAGTATTGATAGCGGGAGTGACAAATGATTTGCGCACTCGGTAATGAACAGTGGTGGGATACCATCCGGCCCAGCTCCCTTGCTAGAATCGAGCCGTTTTAAATATTTGGACACGAGGTCAGCATCGATAAAAACTGATCCCATCGCACAAACCTGCTTAACTACAGAGTCATCGCAGGAAATCCCCAGAGGGTCAGCCGGTTCGTAGACAGAATGAAAGTAATCAGCAAATAAATCACAGACTGCCTGTCCACCCTCGGCTGTTACATCCTTAAGATTTAATACGCTAGGAATAGATGCTGATAGTTTTTTTGATTTAACATATGACCAGAATGCCTTGGGATCTTTGGCGATATTCTCTTCAGCATTATTAATAAAGTCTTCGTGACACTTTTTTGCCATTTTTTTCTGTCTGGTGCGTAGCCTTGAAAAAGTAATGTAATCGGAAGGGTTCTTGTAGGTTGTATATAGTCTGTGAAATTTCTGCTTTTCACGAATAAGTTTTATTAATGATGAGCTATACCACGGGGGGTAGGAATATTTACCAGTACGCCTCAATGGAACCTTATCAGCGATCAAATTATTAATAATATTGTAAAAATGCGATACTGCAGGATTGACGGAATCGGTAAGGTTAAGTGCGTTCCAATCTTCTTGTGCCAGGCTATCTCTTATGTCATCATAATTAGCCTTGTGGAATGAGGGCCGTTTAATTGAGTTTTCCTTTATGACCGGGGGTTCAACGAACTCAGCAGTGATAATGATGGATTTATGATGAGCATCCTCAGGAACCAACGGATCGTTCGCGGGAGCTACGCGTACCAAAAAATTACAGAGAACGAGATCAAGAATTCTTCCTAATGTATTTTGAATACCATTATATTGGTGGAGGTTACAGTAATTAATATTGTCGATAAATGTTGAGCTTATTGTAGAAGTGTAGTTGCTAGGAATCAGGTTAACCTCACCCACAGGAAGAGTCCAGGTAATATCGGGTAGGTTAAAGTCTCCCATGATAAGAAACTTGCCGTCTGGTTGATTCAAAAGCTTAATACCTAGATCATTCGAGAAGGCGGTGATTCGAGCATTGAAGTTGAAACTTTTTGACAGGTATGTACAACAGAGATGAACGTTAGTGAATCCAGTTGCACGTGGGATGCGAAGAGTAACCCATATGTCCTCATCCGTAGAACACCATGAGTAATTACAAATTGCATTGAGTTCCTTTTTGACAGCCAGGAGCACACCACCACCCATGGTTACACCTTCGATACTTCTGTCGCGTCGGAATACGTTGTATCTTGAGTCAAAAAGCTCACCATCTGAAATAGTATCTGTAAGCCAAGTCTCTGTTATGCCGATAACGTCATAATCACCGCTCGTAACACTACGAAGAAATGTGTCAGTTTTAGTCCTCAGACCGCGTACGTTCTGATGAAAAATACTTAAAGGCAGTGACTCTTTTTCAGTTGAGTGTCAATAACAGAGAATGCGTGAATAGAATGTGAGGTACAATATAGTATTATCTGCAGAAAATAAAATAATAGTAATATCTCTAAGTAATTGTTCGTTACGAAAAGGAGTGGATCCTATAGAAGCATAATACATTGTGAGTAACATGTGCACTTGGAAATGAACGCTTAATGAGCCATTCGCACATCAGTATTACAGAATTCCGAGTTAAATTATCGAGTGACATTTGAAATATGAAGTACATAATAATATGATGTGTACAGAAAGTGAGAACATCTTGCAGTTGACAGGAGTTGTGAACATGATGATATAATAAGGTAATGTTGTGAGAGTATAATAAATATAATAGTAATGCAGTTGCAACATGAGAGGGAGGGTAGCGGGCGTGTGGAGGGAGAGGAAGGGTAGCGGGCGTGTGGAGGGGGAGGGAGGATAGCGGGTGTGTGGAGGGAGAGGGAGGGTAGCGGGCGTGTGGAGGGGGAGGGAGGATAGCGGGCGTGTGGAGGGAGAGGGAGAGGGAAGAGTAAACAATAGTAATAGAATGAGCAGTATTTTCTTATGAAATTTTCTGGAGGTCGTCTTCCCTCCTGACTAAAAAAGCTGGTGAATTATCGTTTTTTCTCACTAAGATCTTACAGTCCTTTACCCATACAAATCTGTAGCCTGCTTCCCGTGCCTTGCTTTTAACTTTGGAGAGCAGAATCTTATTGTTGATTGTTAAGTGATTGTTAAGTATTATTTACACGTATTTTCACAGAATCGCTGGCAGTTACACCGAATAATAATAATAATAAATTATAATAATTGGATGACTTGTATAGCGCCGCTTTTGTGCAAAATCACCTCAAGGGCGTTGTACAAATTTATAATACTTTTCTACAGTGATCTATGTTAATGCTAACTGTTTATGGAGATAATATACAGTACAATACTTACCTGGTAGGTCACTTGAGATTAACACATAATTGACATTATCTGATTGTTTATTAGCGAAATTTAGATACAGGATTTAAGACATAATTGGAAAATTAAATATAACTGGACTTTCTCTTAGGAATGGTATATTTAATTTAAGGGTATGACAGCTTAAAAGGGTAAGTTTTTAGTTTAGACCTGAATTCTATGAATACAACTATTAGTGACCATCGGAATACTAGAAACATTCGTTTTTTATATGGGACACCTCACCAGTGTGCCACTTTATGTATAGTCTATGAACATTTAATCTATGCCGCCACCCGGTCAACTTTGTGAGGTGGGTCATGAAAAGTCCCGTAGGAAGGGATACGCGGCTTCTAAATTATGATAAAGCGTGTTTGACTGTCGCTTTCTTGCCCATTAGAGATCCAGAAATACGAAGCCATTTATTAAAACCAATTTAAATACAAAACTTTTTTTTCTGGAATCACTTAATGAGAAAAATCTCAAATTTTAATTTATTGAAGACAATATTAGCAACGGAAAAATCAGAAAAAACATTCGGTCGCATCTAGAAATTGAACCCAGGATAGCAGATAGAATATAAGATAGCAGTAGACTATAAAAACATTGGTTAACAAAATGAAGATAATGTTGGCAGTTCTTAGTCGAAGTATGATACAATTAAATATGACCGAAGGGGTAGGGTCGAATTAGCTCAGTGGTAGAGTAAAGCCCCGGCAAGGATGAGATAGATTTCGAATCTTTTTATTATTTTTCTTTTTCAGTTTTTCGTTTGATAGTCGCTAATGTAACAAGCTAATATATCAATATTACAATCTTTTTAATATATTTTATTCGTTTTCCACAGATGGGTGTGATATGGAAGGAAGGGAATATTTAACGTAGAAAATAACAGATAGAATAGATCTGAAATCTGAACAGAACAATTAAAAAAATATTGATTTGTTTAGGAAAACTTTTCATCTCACGTGAACATATTAAATGTTTTTTTTTGTATTTATATGGGTTGAGATTTTTGATGAGGTTATTTCATATATCTATTTATTTATTTGAAATAATATATATTTACAATCTAAATACTTGGTGGCACACCTTTAGGTGGAAAAATGACTTTGTATTTTTTGTTCCGTTTCATCTTTCTATCAAATTGTAATAATTTTTTTTTAACATTAACCCCACCAGGAGGCCCTGTGGAAATTATTTCCCTAAGGGCCTACGTAATCTTTTGAGATGTTGTGTGGAGGTTTTTTTGGAGGAAATGAAGGAGAAAAAGTTCTGGGAAGGAAAAGGCTAAGAGTGTTAGGTAGGAATCTAGGGATTAGTGAGTCCAGACGGACATACGAATATATTAAAAAAAAACCAAGCCCTGATAGGTAAAAGATACTCTCAGTATCGCCCTGGTGTAAGATCATTCAGAATTGAAACGTTGCTTGAAATGGCTTTGAGCGTGTTTGGTGACCAGATCGGAATAGCTACCTCACCTTCCTCTTTCTCATATACTTCACCTCTCCACTACCTTCGGCCTATCATTTCATCGTTTCATCTTTCTATCAAATTGTAATAATTTTTTTAACATTAACCCCACCAGGAGGCCCTGTGGAAATTATTTCCCTAAGGGCCTACGTAATCTTTTGGGATGTTGTGTGGAGGTGTTTTTTGGAGGAAATGATGGAGAAAAAGTTCTGGGAAGGAAAAGGGTAAGAGTGTTAGGTAGGAATCTAGGGATTAGTGAGTCCAGACGGACATACGAATATATTAAAAAAAACCAAGCCCTGATAGGTGGTCTTCAAAAAGATACCAGCGAAAGGTTGTTAGAAATATAATATGATGTGACAGCATTACAAACCTTGTCTTTGGATTAGATTACACAATAAGGTTGCCATAACAGTTAAGGCAAAGTGTGACAAGCAAAGAAATATAATTTTCAGGTGATTAAAAAATAATTGGCTTATAGCGTATATGCAATAGCTACCATATGTTACAATGAACGAGTCCTATATACTATTTTATATATGTTGTTTAACAAGTATTAAAGAGCTCCACTTTTTGTCCATTCAAAGAGCCACATTATTGTAATTGAGCCTTTTGTCGCGACGTCAATGTGCAGCTCGATGACAGACCATTTCGCCTCTTTTTAATTTAGAAATTAAGTGCACTTTGCGGGGTACAGAATAGTAAATTAAATTTCAATATCAGTTATAGGGACAAAGGCGCCATCTGAATTGGCTTCCGAGAAGCTTGGTAATTATCGCCACTTTGTATCGGAGGCAATATAAAGTATATTGCTTGGTGTGCGAAGGAAATGGGTAAGAGATGTGCTTTAACTTGTGCGTGGTCATGCCGTTTTTTGTTAATGCTCTAATTATAATATTCCTAGTATCAGTTCCAGTATAAACAATTTAAGAAACTGCTATCCTCTGAGAAACAATGGATTGGGAAGGTGCGAGAATACCCACGAACTAGTTTTTAAAGGACACTACGTCTGAGCGTCCGAGCTTTCACAAAATCTTTGTTTCACTTGAGACAAAATTTTCTACATTTTCAAATTCACTTCAAACTTCTTCGGTAACTCGGTGAAGGAAAATGTGCAAAAAATTAAATTTGGTTAAAAACTTGAATGCTTCTCCACTGCATACTGCTTTGTAAATGATCACAAAAATTTATTTTACAAAATATTTTTAAAATTATTTTAAGGATTAAACTAGCTTAAATATGCAATACGTACGACCAAAAAAGGTGAAATATTAATTTGTCAAAGTACATTAAAGAACATTTCATAATAAACAAATAACATCGCTATAATTATTATTTTGGAATGATTGCGATGTTTTTGCCTTGCAGTGACAAACACTACTTATAAATCCAAAATAACATTTAAAAAAAAAAAAAAAAAAAAATTTAATATTTAAAAAAAATATTTTTTTACATACAGGATATAAACAAGATATAAAACAATAGAAATTAAGGTAGCCTTTCCTCACCATAAAGAGACAATGCTCTTGTGTTTGGTGAGGGATTTCTAGTTCAATTATATATGGTTAGTATTAAGGTAAATAAATTATTAAGAAACAACACAAGATTTAAACAATATTACTTTTAGATGTAAGTAGTGAACGTATTTTGGACTTATAATAGTTTAAGGTAATTTTTTTAATTTAAGGTGAAATTCCTGAATATTTTCGATATTTTTTAAATTTAATGGAAGGTTATCAAAATAAATTATGCCTAGATAAAGATAGGTATTTTGAATGAGCTTAGTGTTAAATTTTGGGATTTTAACAGTTTTCTGGTATCTTGCTGATGTATTGAATTGCAAGTTATGAGTATTTGTATATGACTGTATTTCTTTGTAAATTTGAAGTATTGAATATTTTTGATACATTTTGTCTACTGTGGGTACTTTGAAAATTGAAAAATAATAATACATAATCATATTTATTTGATCTAAAAATGAATGGAATGTTTTTTTCTGAATTTGAGATATGATATTGTCAAATATGATGATAAATAAATAGGCCCCAATGGTCGAGAGTTTTAAGACTAAATTATAAAATAGTTTAAATTATAAAACAAATGCAGCATCTAATTCGACAATTAACCGAGCTCTTCATTTTCTAAATAATATTTGTCTTAACTCTAACATCGACATTTTTTCGGATTCACTGCCCAAATTCAAACGTGGCATCATGTCAATAATTTAAACTAATCAATGCGCATACGTACACACACACACAAAAACTCACACATACATTATGCACGTCACACACACCTATAAACAACACAAGTCACCTGGTAATTAAGGAATAAACATACCACGTAGCAGACATTACAAGGAAATATATCATAGGTACCCAACATGAAGTATCTTATTCCTGTATATTGTTTTATCTCTGTAAATCATGTACTGCTTGTTTCTATAATATAAAATAAAATAAAGACGCCTTTCCTGGTAGGCCAAGAGATCCTGGGTTCAATTTTTAGTTGTGTTTTGTGTTTCGTTTTGATTTATTAGTATTATCTTCTTCTTCAATAATATATTACACTGATGAGTATAAAATAAGTTAAAATGTAAAAGTTGTCCCTCAAATTAATTATTTTCAAGATTCTCCATTTGCCATGACCGAAGTATCAAAAGCTGCCGCCAATCGCTTGAAAAATATAACACATACCTACATATATAATATTTCATTAGAAAACGTTGACCATATAACGTATCTAGGTCTAAAAATAGATGGAAATTTAAAATGGACCAATCACATTAGCTATTTAGATAATAAAATTAAAAAACTAACTTATTTTTTCAAAACTATCAGGAATGTGCTCATTAAAAAATACTTAATCAAAATCTACATGGCTCTCTGCCAATCACTGTTAGAATACGGTATTATCGGATGGGGCAGTGCAAAAAAATATACTAAATACACTAATTAAAACTCAAAAAGCCAAAATGAAAATTATACTGAAAGTTCCTGTAAGAACTAGCACTGACGAAATCTTCACCAATCTTAACATCATGTCAATTAAACAACTATATTCTAAAACTATACTCATTTACATTCATAAATACAAAACCCAAGAAATAACAACAAACACGTACAATAGAAACACTAGATCTCATGGTCAAAAACTTATCCAACAAATAACTACTAATACAACTTTTGGGCAAAAAAGCTTCTTATATCATAGTAGTAAACTCTATAATAAAATACCACTCACACTCAAAAACCTCAACACTTTAATATTTAAATCTAAAATAAAAAGCTGGATACTTAACATAGGGAGATCTGAAATAGAAAATTTACTGAGATCAAACACAGACTAAAACATAATCAACTGAACTATACCAAAAAACACTATCTTACTTATTTTAAAATCATTTAAAAAAAATATATACTACATGATATATGTTCATAATTATATTCATATGTAACTTTGATGTAATATTAATTTTCTTATAATTAAATTATACATAATATGTAAATGAAATCCTCAGCACGGGAGATCCCAGTGAGGATATCATTATATCTATTTGTTACAAAAAAAGATAATAAAACACCTATTATTATTATTATCTAATCTACCTGTCTTGTACTCGTATAATAAAAGTACTGTAAATATTTGGCCAAAATGCAACGCGCGTACATCGGCGGTAAAAAACGTGAACCCAAATGCGCACGGCTAATTACGTCTGTAATTGTCTCGTCAAGACCACATCAGGTATGTTATTTGTACTCGGGCAGGAATGGGTGTCAAGAAAAAACGGCCAATTTTAGATAACCTTCCATTCCTTCTGCAAATCATCGCTGGCCGGGCGGAGTAACGGTTGTGGGAGTTTTTGGTCCATCGGTACCGCAAATTAAATGTAATATTCCGTCCATTCACATTAACCCTATGTTGACCGGATGCGAATTTAATTGACCATGTAGGTGATGAAGTTTTGCGTGTTTTGCAGGTCTCGTATGTTGTTTGGAAAAATGATTGATTGTAATTGTAATTGAATCTGTTGTAGTTATATTGAAAATAAAATACTATTATTTATTAATAATTATTAATTTTAAATAATAATTTAACAATTCATTGATTTTGAGTCGGCTGGTTTCGTCCTCGAATTCCAATGCAAAACGGCTTACGTGGTCGAGGGGAAAGGCTTTCGACTAGTAATCCAAAGGTCGCGCACTCAAATCCCTGGTGCGCAAGTAAAATTTCTTTTATCAATTTGTTTTATTTCATTTAAAATAATATATAGGATACTTGCGGCAAGTTTCAGAGTGGAAGACACACTTAGTATAGCCCTGGTGTAATACCACCATTCAGGATTGAAACGTTGCTTGAGATGGCTTGAGCCGTGTTTGGTGACTATTTAGCCCCACTTCCTCACCCCCATCTCCTCCTCCTCCCCACTACCTTCAACCTCACAGCATTCACCAATTGGGGATGCCATAGTCTCACTGGCTCCAGACGGTTGGGAGCAGTTGCGTTTACCATTTCATAAATTATTATTATAACAATATTCACGAAAAATCACTGGTATTGTTATCAATGAATGTTTTGTGAAGCTGACCGTATTTATGAAATATTTAACTTATTTAAAAAAAGACGATTTAAGACGATCAGAAATTTACTTTAGTAAATCTTGTTAGTCGCCTAGGAAATAATGCTTTCTTGAAAATGGAAATAGAGCAGATCCTTGAAAAATAAACGAAATATGATTTTACCTTTCGAGATTAACTGTAAGAAATTTAAACAAAATAAATACTCATTTCAAACATAGAAGGGAAAATTAAAATAATTTTCCTGTAAAAAATACGATATTATAGATAGGTACTTTGAATTCTTCACATAATCAGATCCAATTTTGAAAATAATTTAAATTCAAAGCTTGCAGACCAACGCACAGGCAAGTGAAATTAGTATTTTTGATTTGATATGGGTTGCCGATCTTTATAAAAATGCACTTAACTACTGACTTAAAAACAGTACGAAAAACAATATGAGGAGACGTAAAAATACCTAGGTAAGTACTAGTAAATAGTTACTTCCCAGCATCCTTCTGGTTTCAACACACCGTTTTCATAATCTTACTTAATAATTATTGAAAATATGGAACAAACACTGTGGCGTTTATGTTCATTACTAGTAGGCAATATTTAAAATTAAATAGCTTAGGAAAACTGTGTGATGTTAAAATATATTAGATCTAATTATAGGTCTATAAATAATACAAATTCCCTAACCTTCAAAGGCTTGACGCAAACAAAATTTCCAAATTATTTGAAATATAATTTTCTGAATTTTTTGGTGTAAGCCTTAATGATTTTTGTCAGTCATTAGGCAAGTAATCTTTTATATTGATGTGGGAAAAGTCGTGAACTGCATCAAAAACTTGACATTGTCTTAATTGTTTATGTGCCCTGTTTTTGTAATAGCGGTATTTTTAAAAATTCTTATCCTTAAATTGAAACATTTCTCCTTGTATATGTAATGTGTTGAAATTGGACATGGTCTGTTAGTAAATAAGTAATATTATGAAGGTGCAGGTTCCAACGTGATTCGAATAAGATTCGCTATTCGTAATAAAATATTAATTCTTCTTAAAAATGTTTTGTCTTAAAAACGTCTAAATTATAAGGTGGAGAATCACCACAGGCCAACGAGGACACCAAACATAAATGAATGGTATTATTTTCGCCGTGGAAAAAGCGGTTAAGTGCCCACCTGGGTAGAAATTACTACCTTCGTAATTTAATGAAATTGTCTTGCTGAATGCTTTAGTTAGAGATCGGACTCTGTACACGATTTGGATCCGAAAATATCCAAAATAAACGACTGAACGCAGGGGCGGATTTACTGATGGGTTGAATACGCGCAGCACTAGGGCTCGCGCTGGGAAAGGGACTCCGAAAAAATACACATATATTATATTTTATCTCTCTTAGAGTACGGACCACTCACGCATTACACAGCTTCTAGAACTGTCGGAACCGTTCAACAAGGCGTACGCCTATATAAACGCCTCACCAGTTACACAGTTTCATGATCAACTACTTGCGACTGGCGAAACTCGCGTCGCCGCGTTACGTCGCCGACTTATGTCTCCAACTTAAAGAAATCCGCGAAAGGGTCGTACTTTACAAAATTTCGTATGGATGATAATATCTATAGATATCATGTTGTCTGTGGAATTCTGGCCACTGTCTATGATTATCCTATTGTGTGCACAAAAATACAATAAATGATGTATCGGTCAATCAGGCCCACATGTCTGTTATATGTTACTTTCGCGTTATTTCATTAGGTTAGTTTATTGAGTGCAAAACGAACTTGAGGCGAACTATCACAAAACTAAGCTATATTAATAGACTATTATATTTTTCGTGCAATTTCTTGCACATCTACGCAAAGTTTTATTTTAAAGGTAATTAATTATCTGAGATTATCTGTGGTACAACAACTTACATATAGTACTTTCAACTATCCAAAAATAATATTAGAATATTCAACACTTTCATCCACTCGAGTTTTCAATAAAATTATTAAGGAATACAATTTTAAGAGTTTATCGCCATTTTTATTTTTATCTTTATTTTATTTTCTTCTTCTGGCACCTTCTCTTACCGAAGGTTAGCTATCATCAGAGCCGTCCCAGAGAACCAGTCCCATCTCTGGGGGGTTTTATTTCTATTCTTATCTTTTATTTCTATTCTGACCCCCCGGTCAATTGATGATGCGAGTAGTCCGCTCCTGACTGAACGTGATGCTGCAGACCAAAAGAGAATTAATTCAATTATCCAAACAACAATCATAAAATTACCGTTCACCGTTTTTTGTAAATCGATAGGAAATGACGCGACTGCACCCGGTCATTAAATCACAGATACTTTCAAGAGGTGTTTATTTCACTTCTGCAACTTAATTCTGTTCAAACAGAGGTAGAGTGTATGGATTAGAAAGAGGCACAGTATTTATAATTCTAATCGATAAGTATTGAACTGATGTAAGACTGAATTAAAAATAATATTATTTATTAGGTTTGTTAACGATTTCACAGGAACTTAATTTTAAATGAAATAATCGAGTAAAGTTTAATTAATGAAAGGATATTAATTTTCGAAGCTCTATAGGTACCTCTATCGTGAATAACGGATAAAGTTGGGAATAGTTGCTTAAATGTTGAAAAATCTGAACACAGAAGGGCAAAAATTATGCCAGAAGACACATTTCGCAAATCGCTGCTTTGGGTAAACATTTTTTAGGTTTATAAAGTCGGGGACGCCCGAGGAAGACATGGCATGATCAAGTGAATCAGACACTCGAGTCGGGCCATGTCAATTGTCAGAATAATAGAAGAATATGTATGAGACGATGTATGAATGTAAAAGAGGCAAGAAGTGTGTGCCACGACCGAGTTGTTTGGTGGTTCGTCCTCTCTGCCTACCCCTGCGGGGAAACGGTGTGAAGGTTAGTTAGTTAGTTTAGTTATGATTTGGTTATTGAATATTTTTCAAGTTTCAACTACATAATATACCAATTTTTAAATAGTAATCTATTAAACAATAAAGTTGCCTTTCGTTTCCTCGCTCTTTGTATGGGTGGCTTAAGACACTCGAAGTAGGTACTCAAAATAATAATTATTTAAAAAAGTTTGCGTCCACCGCTTTACTGGCAATTCCCGTCGCTTTCCTTTGAACCACCATCCACGTGGAATCATTGACTATATGTTTATCAATCACTGACGTACGACTCGGCGCTGTATGATAAAAACAAACTTAATAGTCGCCCGTATTTCCTCGTACGGTTCGAGGCAAGAGCAAAAGGAAAGTGGGAACGGCGGCTAAACGGTAAAGAAAAATAAGACGTCGAGGAAAAACAAAAAGCGCATTGCATCGTAAACGCTTTCATATTATTTCGTTTTTCCCCGACGGCCGTGTTTTTATTTTCTTGTCGGGAGTCGACCTCTTTTTATTTCGGCCATACAAGGATATGTAGGTCGGGCAAGGCGGGGACCCACTGGCTGCCAGTACGGACTGAACGAGGAGCACTGCTCCGCCACAACAATACGGACGGACCAACTTTTTATGAAAAGCTTTGGCTTCGTTAACACCTCGCACAATTAAATCAACTTTACTTATTGGTTTATTGGTAGCGCTAATATTATACTCTGAGAGCTTTTTAATGGACGTTTTACGCGATGTTTTTTTCGCTCAGTTTCCATAGAGTTCGTCTTTTCATGTTGATGATTCGTGTTGAAAAAAGGACGTGTTCTCTTTTGGCACCGATTTTCGCACATTTTATGATGATGGAAATTATTTGACATCTATCGTCTGTCACTGTTTCACATAAATATATAATATATTATGTAGCAGGCTTAATTGTTTTAAAATTATTCATATTGGTAAAAATTCTATAATATTTGTTTATTACTGATTGTGAACGTGTATTACTAGTCGATATTGTGAATTTTGCATTTATTTTTGATTATTTGTAGATGGCAAAGGCAAAGGACAAATGTTTTCTTGTGACCTGTGGTTACATTCAAGGTCACAAAATTTTCTAACTCTTTATCAGGAAGCGGCTTGCAGTCCCGTTTTTAACGGGATTATCAATAATTTGAAGAGATTTTAATAAATCTGCATTACCTATTCATTTATCTCCGTGTACCATTCCAAAATATTATTTATTTTATAATGTTTGAAATCGTGAGGATCAATAGATAGAAAATGATCGTGTAAAACGGCCATAAGGCTGTGTTTGCCTAGCGGTTTTTAACGATTGTAGTATGGAAATGGTGGCAGAAGACTTTTTAGTTTGTTGACGCATTTTTTGTCGTTTTTATAATTAATTGTCAGGATGATTAGCTGTTCGACGGCCCCCTTGAGGTTATTTTTCACATAAACGGCGCTATACAAATTGTTTTAATGTGAAATGGCACAATAGTCCCAACCCGTCAGTGAGACAATGGCATCCCCAATTTAGGTATGTTGTGAGGCCGAAGGTAATGTGGAGGGAAAGGATATGGGAAAGAGGTAGGTGAGGAAGTACATGGCTATTCAAATCTGGTCACCAAACATAGCCAAAGCCATTTCAAGCAACGTTTCAATTCTGAACGGTTATCTTACACCAGGGCAATACTGAGAGTATCTTCCACTCTGGAACGTGCCGAAAATATACTAGATATTATTTTAAATGTGTAAATTGTGAAATAACACAAATTGATTAAATAAAATTTACTTGCGCACGCCGGGATTTGAACCCACGACCTCTGGCATGCTAGTCGAGAACCTCACCCCTCGAACACGGAGGGCGTCAAACAATATTTTTATTTTACTAGTTAGAATGTTTTAACAAAATATTTTATTATTAGTAAGAATATCTGAACGACTAATATGAATTTAATAATTTTTTACTAGTTTCCCATTTAACCATGTTTTTGGGGACATATATCAAAATAAGAGAAACATAAAATTAGCAAAATCCAAATAGTTTCAAATTAATGAAAGCATATTCTGATTCGAATTACTCTAATTTTATAAAAATTTAAAGTTACTTTCCTAAATCAGCAATATTCAAGTTTCCAAGATTTTATATAAATAATAAGAATATAAATATACTACAGGGATTTCCAATAAGAGGTGTTATTTTGAATAGCCCGCTATTTCGGTAGATGTTACTTTTAAAGCGGTCATTTTTTGACATTTGACAAGTAGAAACTATGCCATTAATAGAAATGGAACGATGCACGCTTCAACAACGCATTGAAATTATTAAAATTCACTTGAGTGAATAAAATGCAAATCATCTTGAGTGATGAGGCCCATTTCCACCTCTTCGTCAACAAGCAAAATTGTCCCATCTGGGGCTCGGAAAAACCAAGAGTTATTGTTGAAAAGCCTTTCTATCCTCAACGACTGTTTGGTGCGGTTTATGGTCCGGTGGAGTCATTGGACCTTACTTTTTCGAAAATGAGGCTGGAGCAACAGTTGGGGTGAATGGATTGCGCTATCAAGAGTTGATCAATGATTTTTTATGTCCGAGATTGGATGGTATTGATCTGAACAACGTTTACTTTCAAGAAGACGGCGCTACGTGCCACAAAAGCAACGAAACCACTGATATTTTACGATTGAATATCAAAATAGCACCTCTTATTGGAAAACCCTGTATTATAAAATCTGATTTCAAATTTATATAGGATTATCGAGCTACCTTTATCACACCTCAAATGATGGCCATTATTACACCGGTTTCGCACAGCCTCCGTCTTGTGTTTACGGCCAATAACTGAAGATGTTGACTACATGTAAATCCTGAGATGAAATACGTGCTTCGGAATAAAGTGCCGTCAGGTGGCCAGCTTACCATCCTCCATATAATGTTATTAAATCTGCATTATCCTGGAAACCCGATTCAACAGATTAAAAGCCAATCAAAATGATGGGGCAGATTCTCGAAAAGTACTTGAACAGACCGTAGAGTGGCTAAACGCAATAAATAATGATAGTTAGTTTTCATGGCGACATCTTTTGTGAATTATCGCTTAGATAATATGTTAGAAAATATCTTTACCAACTACCTTTAAATGTACCTGCTTGCATATATATAGCCTAGTATGGTGCTCTAATGTATCTTCTCTAAATAAATGTATTAATCATGTAACATGTACTTATAAATAAAATAAATAAATAGATTAAACGAGACATTATACAACTTTTTATTTGATTATCATCAAAAACATTACAGGATTGTAAACATACAAACTATTCAAGTAACATTAGATATATAATGAACAACAACTGTTATTTGCATGCGGGTGACCCAAAAGTGAATCCCCCGAAAATTGGTCCCCCGACAGTTGGCCCGCCAACAGTTGATCCCTCTACCATTTGATCCCTCAAAAATACGAAAATCTTATTTATGCAGACTGTTTAGTGAAATAAGCCACATCTACTTACATATATGTTATGAAATATGTATATTTCCCAAGCAGCGAGTATAGACGGCCAAATAACAAAAAAGACATGCTTTTGTATGCTGTTTGATTAGGGAAAAACGCTACATCTAAGTATTCCCGAAGGGGTATGGAGAGAGGATAGACGGCCAAATAACAAAATAGTAATGTAGTCTGTTTAGGGAAATACGCTATATGGACGTATATCGTCTCTTTGTACTAATGAGGACTTACAGAAGAAATAATCTTTCGAGGGATCAACTGTCCAAGGGACCAACAGGCAGAGGGATCAAAAGTTCGGGGGATCAACAGAGAAAAGAGAAGAGATCACAATATAATTGAAACGTAACAGAAAAGGACATGTATGAGGATTAAATATACTCGTACGTATGCCTACATAATAATTTTGAAGAGATGAGAAAAAGTTCCTGGTTTAATGGTGGTGATTCTCCAAGACGACAGTGAGAGTAGATACTAAACCTGAAGCATTTACACATCGACGTCCATTTAGGAGTGGTTGCATTAAATTATGATCAATTGGAAGGTACTGAATTATATATTTGTATAATTATTTTTTATGCACAATGGAAACACGCTCATTAAAGAACATAAATATATATATTATTGAAATAAATACCGGAAAGTCCAATTATGTCCTATTTTATAATTATTTCCTAAATCCTGCATCTAAATTTTGTTAATAAACAATTACTTAATATTAATTAAGTGTTACTCAAGTGACCTAGCAGGTAAGTATGGTACTGTATATTATCTCCATATATAGTTATAAATAACAAAGATCATTGTAGAAATGTATTATATATTTGTACAGCGCCCTTGAGGTGATTTTGCACAAAAACGGCGCTATACAAATCATCCAAATATTATTATTATTGATCAACAAACTGAAAAACAATATTTTATTAATAAATTATTTTTATAGTAATGTAATTTAAGACACATTTATATGGCAACAAATGAACCATTTTGATATACAGCACTTTTAAAGCAGGTATTTATTTACCCATAAAGTAAATCATAAATGTCTTCCCCACCAAACCACATTAATATAACGCACAAGCGACAAAAAAACCTACCGAATGTGAAAGGAAATAAAATGCAATCACAGACCGAACGAAAACCTCTAGAATTTGAGAATTTGGCCCAAAGAGGGAGCTTCCAAAATGAAAGCACTCCGAAACACTTTCGATCGTACGGATAGATTCCGTGTCGTCCTTGAACCTGTTTCGAGTTCAGAGGGATCCGACATCCGACCACTACCTTAACTACCTGCTGGTCGGGTTGGGATGGTTGGGCCTGTCGGCTGGTGGTAGGTGTGCCCTGCGAGGGGCCCTGGGACCGTGCCCTTCAGCCTCCCCCTTGCCCTCCCTCCGCACGCCCGAGGTAACCCACACGACCGCAAAACCACTAAACCAAAGCTCTTGTGTACTGTGATATTGTGCTTTTAGCGGTGGGTAACTATGCTGGGTTCATTTTATTTATGGAAACTATTGCAGTAGTCCGGTCTAGAGAATACGAAAGCAATTTACTAGAATCTTGGCAGAATCTTTTTGGAGACACCTGTTTTGTTTATGTATTTTTATATGATTGACTCAGCGTAGCTAAGTCCTGTTTTAACTCGACCGTTTCATATTTTATATGTCTCTAAATTTGTTAATACCTTTCGTTTCCGGTTACAAAAATCTGCTGAATCCACTTTATTATTCAAGTAAATCTAATTTCTTATGTTATTTTCAGATAATGACGATTCTGTGGACAAATTACATAACTCCTTTTTGGAAATATAAAAAAAAATGTTTCATGAAATATATGGTATATATTATTATGTTAGCGGGTATTTTGTGTATATATATTTGTCATGCTATAAAAATTATATCTTTAGGGTTATGTCAAAAAAAAATTTATCTTACTAGCCAATAAAAACACGCTGCCGCGGTTTGAAAACTTTAACGGTTATTTTTTAAAATAACAGAGGGCGCCACTTCTGTTTATAACAATCCTTAACTATACAGTCATTAAGATAATAATAGACTACTGTTGATTAAGTGATTATCAACGTATTTTAAAACGTGTGTAAATCCAAAGGTTTGCGATTTGCGGTTTCGGTGAGTTGCGTTAACACTTGCCAAGAAGTTATAGGCCGTAAAGTGAGTATCTACATAAAGATTCGGTAGGGATGTTGATTTGACCTTACAGTCGTTATTCAGTCGTGAGATATCACGTTATAAACAGACGATTCTAATTAAATAAAGCGGATGCACTCGTCTTTGATACTGCACATTAGATTGATGCACTTTTCGTATACCTACCTCAACATTGAAATAAAACTTTAATATACTCGTAACAGAATAACGAACTGATGTTGATGGTTCCTAGAAAAGTGGTAAGTTTTTTTTTATTCTAGGCCCAGAGGCTACGGGTCTTAAACCCAATGAAGTAGGTACCTACTTACGTATAATATAATAAAGATATATTTTTTCTCATCACATTGAAGTTCTGAAAAAAACCTGATTTATGATAGAGAAAGGACGAAATTAGACTGTACAAAAGACATGAGACATGAAGAGATCCAAAAATAATGCAAGGCTGGCATATAAGAAATGAACATGGTCAAGAAAGGGATTCCAAAACGTTCTGGACGAGTAGAGGGGATGGACGGAGAAAAGAAACTCAGGGAAATCTATGACACTTAAATAACGCCCTAGGTAGTCATGGTACGATCAAGTATGAAGAGTATGTAATATAGCAGGAATGTAAACCAAGAAAGAACTCTAAGAAATCCTCGGGCGTTCCCGACTTTTTCTTCCAGTTAGTTCCATTTATGAAACAAACGAAACCACGGTTTACATCTTCTCATAAAACTGAAATAAACAAATAAACCCGAATATCTCATGAATAGCTACAACCATTAATTGAGCACAACTGTTGGAAGACTAAAAAGAATTCCTGACAATACAAAATTAAAAACCTACCTTTATCTATAAGTATTAAAACAACAATATATCTATTTATCGTACCATTATTTGATCATCACGTATTATTTGAATTAAAAAATTAAATTTTGGTATCGAGTGACATTTTCGGTTGTTTTTTAAATTTATTTTTTTCTAAAACGTTCGAATTTTTATTATTTCACATGCCGTCACTACTGATTTCGTAATTGAAGTAAGTGAATAAAATACATAAGAATAAAAAGAGTGTAAATGTCATTTACACAAGTTTTCTGAAGAAATCTCTTAAGAATAAGAAGAGTATGGATGTCTTAGTTTTCTGAACAAATCTTTTAAAATAGGAAAAGTGTGGATGTCTTAGTTTTCTAAACAAATCTTTTAAAAAAAGAAGAGTGTGAATGTCTCACTTTTCTGAACAAATCTTTTAAAATAAGAAGAGTGTGGATGCCTTGGTTTTCTGAACAAATCTTTTAGGTTTTATTCAGAGATTGGTAAAATATTGCTAACTTTACCTTTAAAACAAGAGGAAGGTCACTGTCTACAAGAGATTTCAAAACACCACTCCTGTCACCCTTTTCACCTCTTAAAGCAGAATTTTGAGACTCTCAAAATATGAGATGTCCCATCTGATTTCGAAAAACTGTGCGCAAAGCTCGGGCAACGCCGGGACAATTACGGATTTATAATATTATCTCACGTAATTTATTCCTCTTACTCTTACTCCGCACATAATGACATGCCCCTGTATAATAATATAACTATCACACTTGTTCCCTTTTGCTCTTACTTGGTGCAAATGTAGATGGATCATTTTAATGTAAGTGCAACACGCAACGATTCTGATTAAGGTTGTGGTTCATTCGGTGGGTAACCGGTTTGGCGGACACGATAGAGGTTGTTCAAGATGGATTGTGTAGACGTAAATGATGCAGATCTGCGAAGGCATTATCTATGTTGCTTTAATTTGAAATATTTTTGAAAGATAAATACAAAGACAATATTTTAATAACTCTCGCTAGCATCATAATAAGCGAAATATGTCGCTTGTTCAGATATTGTGTCAGCGCTCTTTATTAGCAGCAGACACATGTCGGCGCTATATTAGCAGCAGACGATACCTGAACGGATGACGAACCTCGTGCTGGCACGGTGGACGCGGTGGACTTTCTCCCTGCAGCAGCTGGTACAGTTCCTTCACCACCTAGGATTCTTGCAGCAGAGTCTCCATCTTCTATCTTCATGTCACCTGTTCCTGTTCTTCATTTTACTTTACTTAACTTCACTTTATTTTGGTAATATTTATATTTTTTTAATACCTGCATCAACTGTAAAGCGCCCCTGAGGTGATAACTCACAAAAGCGGCGCTATAAATTTTTTTCCAAAATTTATTATTTATGGAGGACTTACCTAGCAGATTAAATAAACTCAAGGCGCCTGGATCACTAGACCCAGTTTCCAGACAATAGATGATGATACCATGTGGATAGATATTGAGGGCAACAAAACACCAATAAATGCAGAAAATGTGAAGAGGATGAAGAGACCAATTCACCTATGGTGCCAATGTCTTGCCCTGGTGGGAACTAGGCTCAGATACCTGGGGAGACATACAGTAGAACCAGAAGACATAGCCACATACCCTATGACAACCCTGGTGAACTTTATTAAAGGGTCTGGGTTGTTGTTAAAGGATTGAGGTAAAATGGGAGATAGCACAATGGGCCTATGGCCTATCGCCTCGGTGAGAGGCCACCATTTATAATGAACACATTATTGTTAGAAAGGTTGGTTTTAATTAAATCAATTTGAATTTCACTATTGTTTTCTTGATGAATGAATGAATGAAGTAGAATTTTGAAAGTGGAAATTAACCCACTTCCCGACATTCGATCGAGCTAAAACTCGGCACGTAGACTCCTTATCGGTGGCAATCCCGCATACACACGCTTCTAAAATTGGATGACAATACAACAGTAAATATACTAAATAAATGTCGGTCCTAACCATTCGGGATTTGGCTCAGCTGTTAGCACGGTTGACTCCAGTCCCTGGGGAGGAAGGTTCAATCCACAGTAGAACAAAAAATAACATAAAAATCCAATTATAAAAATCTGTAAAAATTACATCATTTTAATATTAGTGTATTAGGGTTGCAAGGGTACAGAAAATTAATCATTTTAAAGAGATCACATTTAAATGTATTTGTGCATACAGATTATTGCAAAAACACTGGATTGATGGGTTGTATCTTTCAAAATGTTATAATTGAATTAAAAATAAATATTTTCACCTAGAATCAGTATCTAAGTACTTATGTAAGTAATCGTTTTAATTCAGGTTTAGGATTTTAGCATATTTACTCTTTATAATATCCACATTAACGTACATAATTATACGTATTTTTTAAAACTTTTTATTTTATTTGGTTAACTGCAAGAAATAGGATGTACCTTCAACCTTCGAACTCTATGTTTTATTTGTAAAACAAAGATTTATTAAATATTAAAAGTACACCAGCACAGCTTAAAATGCTTTAGGAACCTGTACGTTTTTATTGTGCCTGCAATAATTATTTTTCAAATTGGCGTTTTTGACATTCGTAAATATTGCATTTTTCATTACACAAACAATTTATTACACTTTCCGAGATTTCACTTTTTATGAAAAGCCATCAGCTGATAATATTATTTTTTGTTCTTTAATCAGTGGGCCGAGGCATGCGTATTGTTGAAAATGGGCTTTTAAACAGATGTCCGATTTAAAGAAATGACCGGATTTTACTACACGCAGCAGGGTAATAATTGCTTTCAAGTAAAGATAATACAATGTTTTATGGGGAATTTGGACAAAATAAATATCGATTTTTTTTTTAAATTTTCTTTATTCATTGAAATTACTTGTTACATGCATTTAGGATTTTTCGACAACCATGCTAGGCACATGCCCGTGTTATAAGTTATAATACACATACAATACAAATGATGATTGATATTTCGCAAAAAAATATGTATTTAAATAAGCGCCATTCAGTGATTAGTGCAAATAATAATATATGTATTATCCATACAATATCTTTAAAATAGAAGGATGGATTCATACGTCCGTAACTCCTGGAAACGCTGACATCCAGATTGCTAACCACCTCTCATGTTTTTTTTCTTTAAAAACAACCTCCACGCAGCATCCACAAAGATGACATAGGCCCTGAGAGGAATTATTTTCCTCAGGGCCTACTGTGTGGAGCTAATGTAAAAAATCATGGAATGGAATGTATAATATAAATTAATTTTTTCTCCATTTATATTTGATTCAGACCGTGTATCGAGAATTTATTTTGTAAGATATTTACCGCTAAAAATCATCATTTTCCGAATTAACTGGACGTAACGTCGGCGAAGCCGGAATCTCAAATAGGGAATAAATCGATGTAAAGAATTTCTTTTGTTGCCGAAATGACAAATTTCACGGTGTAAATAATTTGGAAATTCTGTACCTACTTAGCCGATTATTCTCGAAGAAAAATACTGTTTGTCACGTCTCAACTGCACAAAGGAGATGTTGGTCTTTGCAGATAAATTTAAACTGTAATTTAATGGAAATTATATTAGTACCTAACTGAAATAAAAATACAATATATTAAATACGTACTTTTAATTTTAATAGTTTTATAGGTGGGAAATACATAATTACGGCTTCCTAGTGTTGCGTAGGTACATTTTTGTTGTTACGAGATTAATTCTTTTATTTTTATGTGAATACCGCACTAGATTTTAAATTGCTTTCAATCGCCTAGAGCCATTGATACTATGACATTTCCTATCGGGGTATGTTGTGAGGCTGAAGGTAGTGGGGAAGGGAAGGAGATGGGGTAGAAAAAGGTAAAGAAGTACTTCACTTTTTAGACATAGTCGCCAAACATAGCTAAAGCCATTTCAAGCAACGTTTTATATCTTAATAATGGTTATATGAACCCAGGGTTTTGAACACGCGATCCTCATACCTCAACCACGGAAATCGATGCATAAGAATTAGATTTTTTTGTGAAATTTCATTTTATATCAAACGGTCTCGCTTTCCGGCTTAACCAGATTGAATAACAATTAATAATAAAACATATTTTGATAAATTAAACAAATTATTTGATTTTACGTAGGTAGATTCCAACTCCCTTCTTTAACAAACATAATATGTTTTAATGTTAATTGAATGGTAGTAACATTGGAGCTGATTGTAGTAATACGTTGAACTGTAAATTACAGCTTAACAACAGAAAAAAAAAACTGCAAATTTCATGATGCCAAAGCTTACCTTACTCGTTTTTAGTGGTACAAATAGATATTCTGCTGAATACAGCAGAACATCTATTAACAATAGTTAAAAAAATTGTTTTTATTTATATAGAATTCAAATTGATAATTTTAAACATTATGATATACCTAGTACTGTAGTTTCATATAAGTTGGAAGCTTTAATAATTTGACTATAAGACATATAATTTCATTCTCAACTATCGGATCATCAATCAATGGCGATTGTACCTAAAACGTGCCCCTATGGAGTTAAAAGTATTTTGAGATGAGTAAAACAAACGTATAATATGATCTCTAAAATATGTTCTAACCCAGACCCAGAGGTTTTCAAAGTGGTATATAATCACCCGCAAGGGTAGATTTCAACTTGCTTGGGGTCCATGTAAGCGAGAAAAAAAATTGGGGGTTCGCGTGTTTTAAATGGGGGTAGGTACACCGCGTACACATGAGTGGATCCCCATTTACATCAAGTCGTTATCAATACTCAGGCATCCCAGAAATTACATAATACGTAGTCTCACGTCTCGATTACTGCAACGGGATTTATGCCAAAATACCAAAATATCAAATTGACAAACTTCAATCAGTGTTTAATGCAGTAGTATGGCTCATAACTGGGGTCTCTAAATATTCGCACATTTCAGAACACCTTCGTAACCTTCACTGGCCCAAGTGCCCTGAAAGAATCCAGTACAAATTCAAGCGTCAAACAACAAACACCTGAAAACACTGGTCTAAGGCAGTCAACTTTTAGATTAGCAACATCATCAGCAGCTGTAGGCAGACAACCTAAGCCTAAGCGCAAGCCAAGTACTAAATTTGGTGATCGTGCTTTCGGAGCATCTGAGCCGAAGGCTTGGAATAGACTCCCCTCGGAACTAAGTTGTATAACATGTCCAACAGAATTCAGGTCTAAACTAAAAACTTAACTTTTTCAGCTCTCATACCCTTAAATTAAATATACTTGTCTGCATTCTTGTTTTGCCTATAATACATCCTAATCGCACTTATATTCATTCGATCATTGGAAATCTGTATTATACCGAGGGACAATTCACGTTTAGGAAGATGAATTCAGATTAAAACCTTGAACTGTAGTTGCACCCAGCACAAAATTAGCTATTCCTTTCCTAAACACGCTCATTAAATAACATAAATACTTATTATTGTTTAAATAAATACCGGAAAGTCCAAGTATGTCCTGTGGGTGCGAACCATGTCTAAATTTATCTAATAAACAATAAACAGTGTTAATCTCAAGTGACCTACCAGGTATGTATGGTACTGTATATTATCTGCCTGTACAAAATATAAATAAATAAGAATAATAACATATGTACATTTTTAGAAATGTATTATATATTTGTACATGGCTGTTGATTTTGCACAAAAATGGCGCTATACAAATCATCCTTTTATTACTTCCGATTTTATGTCCGGGTTTTTTTAAAAAAAAATTTTATTATCAATATAAAGTTTTTTTACAGGTTTTTTTTTTCGATGTCTGTCTCACTAGGATAAACCTGTGTCGAGACAGACGTATTTGATACATAAATTAATGTTTAATTTTTTTATGCATAAAATATTTCATTACATTGTGAAAAAGATAACAAATAATAAATAATAATAATAAATGATAAATATGTTAATCAGCATCTAGTTGGAGTACATACTTATGAAGGGATTTTTATAAAATTTTTGATCTTGGATCTGTCTTGGCTGATGATCCAAGACTTGATGTCTGTTTTATATTTCAAAAAATAATCATTCAGTCTAACGGTTAGTGGGAGAGCATTATATAGCCTTGTTGCAAAATATCTAAAAGTTCTCTGGCCAAAAGTTGTTTTAGCGAAAAGGATTTGTAAGAAATTATGTCCTTTGGTTCTAGTATCACGAGCAGTTTGGATATTGTCAAAAGTAGTTTTGTGTTTGAAGAGGTATGTTAGTATGTTTTTGGCATAAAGTTGCCTAATGTCCATAACACAGATTTTCCTAAAGATTTCATCCGAACTGCTTGTGATTGGTAGTTTGAGGATAATCTTTATTATAAGTTTCTGTGCTTTAGATATTGGATCAATGGCGGCAGATAAATGTTCCCCATAGGAAAAACTAAACCCTTCCACACACTTTTCCACAAATGATCATCTAGTCAATCAACATTATGCAAGTGCATTATATAAGCAAAATAAATACAAAACAATACAAGAACAACACGTCAACTCACCAGAGATCAAATGGGAAAATAATTCACCGACTCCAGATATTTTCATATCAGAGGGTTCGGCTCGGTAGAACTTCTAACAGGGCCTATAAATCCTACTGATCCCTCAACATAAATATTTAAAAAATCTTTAGTTATCCTACATGTATTCAAAATTACCGACTTTTGCATCTTTATATATAAATTTTTTGATAGATCTAATATGTCTAAATTTTTAATGAGAGATTTTTTTTTTAAATTATTATTATTTGTATTATGGAGATAGAAATTTTATTTTTGAGATTTCATAAATTTGTTTATTGAGATATATAAATAGAGTCCGCATTCTTTTTCTTGTTGGAATAATACTTTGACGCAAAAATCGCACATTAGAAGGCGGGAATTTTCCCATTTGTCATTAACTAATGTCTACGATGATAACGTTTTGGCATATATTCAACATTTAAAAAACGCTACCTGGTTGTTGGGCAGCGTTGGGAGGCGGGGTAAGATAGGGGCTAAATCGGAGAATGACTATAACAATAATGTTTATCACAGCGTTTCCGTCTTCAAACCTCTAAAAAAACACGTTTGACGTTAATAGACTTGGGAAAATTCAATAATCAGCGGGCAAGGGGTATACGGATAAATTATATTGGCAAGTGGTCTACGCGGCAAATAAGTTATTTCTTACAATTTTGATATCAAAATACCAATGTAAAATTGTAGCTTTTAATTCCCACCTACGTATAGTAAGTTCCTCTCGTCCTACAATGAATTTTTTAACTCATCGGGATTGCTCTAGCAAGAAATAAAAAATAATAAAAAATAAGTAAAAGTTTGGGAACATCTGACTCTAACCCTTGAAAACTTCGTTGTTATCTCTCTTTCTGTTACATGGGTGGTTTATAAGAAAGAGGGGATCGAGTAGAACGGAGCTATAAGCGGTATTGCCTCTACAACAATATACTTGTTTTATTGTAATTATTATTCGAGTATTCACTGGCCGGTGCATTTATCTATCATGCTCCATCTACGAGCGAAATGAAGGATCACCGGAAGGATGCCATTAACTTATGCATGATGCGTTCTTAAGCAAATAGAGCTGATGTATTCAACATTTACCAGAAGATAAGGCACCTATTTAGTTTGCACGACTTGTAAAAAAAAAATAACTAAATATATTGGTACATAACCTAGGATAAAGAAGATTTAAGAAGTTCTACTAAATTATACCTAAAAGGGATATTATTTTGTACTTTTCGAAGACATGTATATTAAAATCTAAGTTTATTTATTTATTTATTTATTATTGGATAATTTGTATAGCGCCGCTTTTGTGAGATATCACCTCAGGGGCGCTTTACAGTTGATGCAGGTATTACAGAAAATATAAATATTACAAAAATAGAGTGAAGTTAAGTTAAGTAAAATGAAGTAAAGGAACAGGTGACACGAAGATAGAAGATGGAGACTCTGCAGCAAGAATCCCAGGTGGTGAAGAAACTGGTCCAGCTGCTGCAGCGAAAGAGTCCACCGCGTCCGCCAACAGTGCCAGCACGAGGTTCGTCATCCGTCCAGGTATGTGTCTGCTGCTAATAAAGCGCTGACACACTATCCTCTCACAGATACCAGACCTTGGCAGCACCGCTGTGACGTTCTACGAAGATAGAAGATGGAGACTCTGCAGCAAGAATCCTAAGTGGTGAAGGAACTGGACCAGCTGCTGCAGTAAGAGAGTCCACCGCGTCCAACAACAGCGTCCAGGTATGTATCTGCTGCTAAAAAAGCGCTGACACCTCACATAGATAAGAGACCCTGGCAGCACCGCTGTGACGTTTGGCAAGTCCATCATTTATCTCCATGTAATCCTGTTCCTGGTAATTGTTGAAGTGGTGCATTCTGTCCGCAATAAAAAGCGACGGTTGGGTAATAAATTGCCCTGGGCTTAGTAAAAAAAACTTGCCAGTGTCCAAGCTTGCCCAGTTTCCGAGAATTTTGTTGATAACATCTGGAGTGCATTTACCGGTCGCCGTTCGTTTCGAAAGTCCGATATTTTTGAGCAAATTTCAGAATATTCACTTTAAAACACTGCACTCAAATCACATATTATAAAGTTCTAATAATTATTAAGTTTATTTTTATTTAAGTTCAAATGTTGATGGATTGATTTTAAAAATAATTTCAAAGGGATGTTGCCTCATTTCCCTTGAAAATACTAAAAAAACACAAAGCGGTTGGAGGAAGCGTTAGGACGCGTCCTGCTGCCACGAAGGGCAGTTTTAACAGTTTTCTTCCAAATGTTTCGTAGATTTTAATTTTTGTTTTTCGTAACTGGTAGCTCTACCGAGCTACTCCAATGTACATTTCTCCCCCTCAAATGTACCTACTTATTAAAGCTGCGAAATCAATTGAAGTAATTTCAAATTAAATTAAATCAACCTTCTAAATAATCACTCCAAAAATGTTCAAATTAACGTTTTGTGTTTTTTTCAGAAAGTTTCTTTCAGAAACATAATTTTGTTTTTTCGATGCACTGAAAACAGTAATAGCAGTAATAATTTAGATTTTTCTAGTATTCCCTTGACGTCATTCTTCCACTAAAATTAGAGTTTTTAGAGAATGGGGTATTTTCACTGTTTTTTTTCACTCTCCTTCAAATTACGATAATGAAGGTATTTTAATTTTATTTTTTTATATTGACGAATTAATTTTCTATGACGGTTTAAAATGTGCTATTTTAGATTGCCGCCAAAACGGCATGTTTATTTTTATTCGGGAATTTGGCGACGTTGACGTCACGACTGACAAGGTTGGTGACAGCTTACCAGCCAGTGGCGTTTTCTTACACATTTTTTGATACGAGTAAAATCAGAAAAATAGACTTTAAATCTTCCACACTTATTTAACGTTATTCATAGTTTGTGAAAATATCCCATTCTTCTATAAAATATGTGTTAAAATAATTGTTGTAAATTCTGATTTAGAAACACAGGTTTAGTTGAACCCAATTTCTGCCAGGGGATATCCTAAGGATGAAGGATAGAGGATAAATCTATGTCGATACTGGTATTAATTTATCTGCCGATCCGATCTAGGACAACCGGTGTGCTGTGGTATCTTTATTAAAAACTTATTTTAATTTATTATTTATCAGATGCGTGTGTAAAATGTGGGAATATTCTATTTTTAATAAAATAATGCTTAGGGAATGATATCATGTTGCTCACATTCAATTGATGAATTAATTTCTGCAATAGACTATGTTGAAATTAATCTTAAGCCTGCTTATAAAGAGTCTAAAATTATTATTGCGATTACAATATTACGATTCGCGTTTTCAAGTAGCTGAAATGTGAAACTTATTTTTCGGGAATGAATAAATGCAAATCTTGGAAGTGGAAATTAATCCACTTTCCAACATCCGATCCAGCTGAAACTCAGCAGCTAGGCTCGTTGTCGATGATAATGCATTCTAACAAGTTGTGGTGGCAATCTCACGCTCACACGCATATACGCATTTCTGTCAAATTAGATGACATTACAGCAGTTAATATGCGAAATAAATGTCGGTCCCACCCATTCGGGATTTGGCTCTGTTGTTAGCGCGATTGACTCTAGTCCCTGGGAAGGAAAATATAGTCTCAGTGAAACCAAAAAAGTATAACTCCATAGTCCATGTGAAGGAAGGTTCAATTCTCAGCCAAATAAAAAAAAACATGTTTTAGATTTATTTTGCTAAATAAACCGATTTTACGGGATTGTTGGTTTTTTAATGTTGAATTTCTTAGTATCTAAATTTGACATGACCATGTAAGCAAAATTTTTAAGTGATTTCGAAGGGGCACATTTACGATGATCTTCTCACGTAGCACGTGCTTATGATTAGACTTCGTCTAGAGTCTAGACCTTCTTACCAATCTTTCTTAGGATTTTATAATCTCCTTAACGAAATTTGCGGTTCATCCTTTCAATACAAAGTATCGTTTTTATTTTTACTTTATTTATTAATTATGCAAAATACGTTTTTCAATCTATCTTAATCGCCAACTAGGTATTAATATGTAATAATACAAAATTATACATATCAATCTGTCTCTTACTGAATCTCATTTAGGAAGATAAATTCTAATAAAATCCATGTACCGCACATCTTAAATTTTGCGCTTTACATTTCCTAAACACGTTAATTAAAGGACACATATATGTAAATATTACTAAAATAAATACCAAGATTAAGTAATGGCCAATAACACTATATTTTTCATATTATGTCCCCTCAATGAAAATCTCTAATAAATAATAAATAGTGTTAATCTGAAGTGACCGGCCAGGTAAGTGTGATCGTGTATATTATCTGCCTGTACAGAATATAAATAAATAATAATAAATGGCATAAGAACAAACAAGTGAATTATATTTCTTTTAGTATTTTTACACCAATGAAGAGAACTAGCTCTTAATTTTGGTGTGAATTGAGTTTGGTGTGATTGTATTTATGGATTAGTGATCGACGAACCGGTGGATGCAATCTGTTGGTCATAAGTTGTTATTTATTTATTTATTTATTTATTTAGACGCCGTAAAAGGCTTTTACAATATACATGATTTATGTTTACAGTGGTTCACAGGAGCGAAACAGTATTATGTTAAACAGAATAATTACTGAGAAATTATGTTGAAAATTAAACAAGAATAACATCTGGTATACATAGGTACAATAGCATTTTTATTTTCAATCCGTACAGTAGTTTAGTATTGAGGTTATTGTTACCTTCAATATTGAATTTGGTTGAATTTGCTGAGAACTAAGAGTTAGCTCTATTGAAACAGGGCTGTCAGTAAGACATCTCATAACAATTTTGGGAAAAAATATAGTTTTGATTAAGTATATAAAATTATTAAATAACACTCTTCTGTCTGATATCTGATGTAAGTGCATAGTTTAGGTTCTGTGATAACTTGTGAATAGAATGGTATTATGCCTAATAACATTGATAATTACGACAGAGGTATGTTATTATAGCCTTCTTATAACTATATTCCGTGCAGTTGAACACATCTACTACTTCTGAGAAAGCATTGCCAACTGCATGCAATCTAGGTATAAGCGAGTTTCTAAATGACTCAGTCCTGATATTGTTATTGAAATTAAAAAGAATTTTGGATCGAGTGGTTCTAGTGGGTATATGGAAGGTAATTAGGCTTAATATATCAGGGCTGTCTATAATACCATTGACAATTTTAAAAATAAAAGTCAAATCGGAAATAAGTCTTCTATCTGAGAGTTTAAGTAAGTTTAATTCTTTCATCAAGTGATTGTAATTTATTGATTCTATAGGTAGACCGAGTTTATAGTTAATGTATCTTAGGAATTTATGCTGAATTTTTTCAACAGAGTCGGAGTGGATTTTAAAGTAAGGACACCAAATAGGAGAATTATATTCGATTTGACTTCGAACAAGTGAGGAATATAAGATTTTTAGTGTTGAAATATTTTTAAAGTCTCTGCCATTTCGGAGAATGAAGCCGAGCATTTTTAATCCTTTGTTGATGACTGTTTCTACATGTGAAAGAAAGTTAAATTTTGAATCGAAAATAATGCCGAGATCGTTAATTTCACTTACAGAGGCGAGAGAAACATTATTAATTTTGTATTGATAGTTAAGGGGTTGTGTTGTTCTAAAAAATCTTATAATGTGGCATTTACTAATATTGAGATAAAGTTTGTTAGTTTTGCACCAATCTTGAAGTTTATTTAAATTTAATTGAATTTGAATACAGTCATTTATTGTTTTTGTAATTTTAAATAGTTTAAGGTCATCGGCAAAAAGTAGCACTTCAACATTTTTATCAAATACAGTAAAAATATCGTTTATGAAAAGGAGAAACAGTATTGGGCCTAAATGTGACCCTTGGGGTACACCGCTAGTAGCTATGAATTTGTGTGAAAGGTTAGAATTATTTTTTACTTGTAGATTTCTATTTGTTAAGTAGCTTTTTATCCATTCCAATAGTTTACCCTCAATTCCGATTTGACTAAGTTTATTGAGAAGAATTTTATGGTTAACTTTGTCAAACGCTTTTACAAAGTCTGTATATATTGAGTCGACTTGGGTTTTGTTTTCGAGTGAACATGCTATAAAATTTTCATATAAGGAGAGATTTGTTAGTGTGGATCTGCCTGGCATAAATCCATGTTGATTAGTTACAATGATGTTGTTAATATGTATGGAGATTTTATCGAGGATAAGTTTTTCAAACAGTTTGGGGATAGTTGAGAGCATGCAGATGGGTCGGTAATTAGTGACATCATGAATATCGCCTTTTTTAAATACAGGTGTTAGATAGCAATTTTTCCATAGGTCGGGGAAGCAGCCAGAATTTAATGATTGGTTAAATATATGACATAGTGGATTGGCTATTATTGATGCACAGTTAATTAGAAAGGCAGGACTAATTTTGTCAGGACCCGCTTTTTTCTTTAAGTCGAGTGTTTTTATTTTGCGTATAACATCAGGAACATTTATATGTAAAGCGGGAATGTGGACCGATTCCTTTGGATGAAAGGGTGGAAGTTGAACATTTGGGATATCATTATCGTAAACATTTTTGAAGAAGTCGGCAAACAAATTAACGATGTCATTAGTATCACTACTACTTTTCCCTTCGAAATACATGTATGTTGGTAGGCTAGGTTTGTTTTTTCTTAGTGAGTTTACATGTGTAAAAAAGTTTTTGGTATTTGAAGGAATAGACTTTTCTGTGTTGAGTATGTATGTTTGATATAATTTTTTGGAGAGCTTTTTACAGTCAGTTCTATATTTATGAAATATTTTGTAGTCTGAGATAGAGTTGCTCTCTTTGAAATTTTTGTGCCAGATTTTTTTGTTAATTATTAAGTGTTTTAAGTCATTATTAAACCATTTGGGGAACTTTGATGGTTATAACGGATTGTCTAGTCTGTAGTTAGCAATAAGAGCATTATATAAAAAAAATATATATTTATAATAATAATAATAATCGGAAAGTGTTTATTCCGGTATGTGGGGAGGTTAGTGTAGTCCCACACATCCCATATAGAGATATAAAAAAATATATGATCAAAAAAAGAAAAAATAGAATAGAAAAACAAAACAAACAGAACAAATTTAAAATAAAATAGAAAATATATTTGTACAGCGCCCTTGAGGTAACTTATCACATATCGGCGCTATACAAATAATCAAAATATTATTCTTATTTTATTATTAATAAAACAAAACAAACGCCGTGCTCATAAATGATCATTAAAATATTCATATTTATCATCAGTCATTTGGTAAGCGCATAATTCGGTTCATTTAAGCACAACATGTGTCAAAATTTAGTCCCGCCGAGCCTTGGGATGCTGCATTCCTTACTCATAATAAATAAGCACCACCCTTCAAGGTCTAAAAACTAAATGATGAACTCTTAGCACATGTGGACGCTATTTCTCTCGCACCCAAAACAAATGGTCGCGATAAAAGCATCGAGTCACGCGTAAAAAAACAAGGGAATAAATTAATTTCTTTCCCACGCATAAATTTAAATTAACTCCATAAACCTTTCGTAGTCATCCCCCTATAATCGATAAAAAAGGATCAAGAAAAACTTTGAATTAAAAAAAATTATGAACCCAAAAGAGTGAAACCTGAAAGGGTTAGATGCGGGGTGACTTTGCGTATAGGGTGGTTATGTAAATAAAATAAAATCTTTAAAGTAAAAATCAAAATAAAAGTTGTTAATTTTATCACCTTCGCAGGTGCTATAGATACAGTTTTATAATATCCACCGTAAAAGCTGGTAGATCTGATGCTGCAGCAGTGTCCGATGCCATCTCTAAAAATTTTTTTTGATGGAAAAGATTTTATTCTTTTTTGCTGGAAAGCACAAAATCCAATCTCTATAAAATACCTACACATGTCACCAGTACCAAACCACGAAAGAATGTTGAATGGTAGTTGGACGGAGTGTAAGGTCGATTAGGCTGATACAGCTACCTTGGAAATAACTAGAGAACTAGAGGGACACAGCTGGAGTTAGACAGTGGAGGTATTTCCTTAAGGTTTCCAGGACTTGCAAAGGACTGTAGCACCGATGGTCATGATAAAATACTCAAATACATTTATATTGCGACATTGCCTTAGGTTGAAATTTCAAGGTTCAAAAGATTCAGATTGGTATTTAAATATATTTCTATAATTTATATAATGAATTGATTGGGCTATTAGTAGCCCAGTGAGTTCAGACACACAAACCAATTAGATTTGGAAAGGTATCTATCAAAAATATATTTTCATCAAGCTGTAAAAAGTACAACAAAAAGTGTGATATAAAAAAACAGCGATACTTTTGTGTAATCGAGGTTTAGATTGATTCAAATCGAGAATCCGGAACATCATCATACTTCAATTCAGAACCTCAACATCCGTGAAACGACAAACAAACATAAAAACACATTATGCCACACGAAGAATAAAATCAAATAGTATTTGGATAATATATACATATATCATTTGCATCAATAAAGATGCGGAGCGAATTCGGGTCAGAAAAACTCAGGAAGGATCAAATAATGAGATAAAAAGAAATAAATTCAAACTTAAATAAAAGAAAAACGTTAGAAAATAGAGATCACCGTGTAGAAGAACTTGTTACAAGAAACAGGTGCATCTTCCATATGCATAGACACGCTGGAGAACATTTTGTTTCTCGTTTTCTCCCACGGGCACTGCACAAATAAGACGGGTTGAACCATAAGGGCTTTTTATATACTCAAAAAAGAGGACAGACATTATATATATAATTTTTTTATTGACGCCAGTTCAAATGGGAGCACGGGAAGTCATTGAATATTATAATATGTCATTGGTTTAGCAAAATTAGTTTTAAATAATTTTGTTATTTAACTATTTCGTTTGACTATGTTAAATTTTTTATATGATTACTAAAGTAATTTAATTTTAAGAACACTTCCTTTTGGTTCAACACATCAAATTTAATACAGTGAAAAACTGCTTAGCTAGTATAATCGGCGGAGCAATTTTACTCCAGGTCAAAAAGTTTCCGGTTTGATTTCAGCGTGGAGATACTACCAGTATCGCCCTGGTGTAAGACCACCATTCAGAATTGAAACGTTGCTCCAAATGGCTTTAGCCGTGTTTAGTGACTAGATCTGAATAGCCAGGTACTTCCCCACCTTCCTCTTTCCCTTCCCCACTTACCTTCAGCCTGACAACATCCTCCAATTGGGGATGCCATAGTCTCACTGGCTCCAGACGGGAGCAGTTGGGACTCTTGTGAGGTATTCACTATAAAAAAAATAAAAAAAAAGCCGCAAATCTACAAATTTAAACCTTTGAGGATTTTCATTTAATAATTGCCTTAAATAGGCAACTATGGTATCTCAATTAGATGAAAATGAGAGAGGTTGGTTGGGAAGTATCTGACTGATTAGATTTGTTCACAGATAAAGACATTTCAAGCAACCGACTTTTTTATTCTGAATTTATTATATCGGTCAGTCACCAGCACGGTATTAAGAGTATCGCCCTGAACTATAAAAACCGCAAATATTGACACTATTGATGATTTTTTTAATAAACATTGCGCGAATAACCTAATAATATAAACATGCCTCCCACTACCCTCACTATAAGCGAAAAATCTTGCTTTAGTGTGATGGAGGAGCTTGAAGAGGATTAAACCTGCAAAGCCTGAGTGATAACCCGACGCTACGAACCACTCGACTATCTAGGTTTGAAGAGTATAAAATGAATGAAGGCTATTTATTCAACTTTTTCAGATGCGCCAAAAGCATCACACACTTTGTTATAAATGAATAAGCTCGTTCGCCATACTTATGTAAATACCGCATTCCTTGTCGTGAAGTTGGAAGAAATATTCTCTGTTCAGTTGGGTAAAGTGTATATGTATAGAATATAATAACTCACCAGTCCTGTGTATCAGACGCGCACAAACATTAATGTTGAATTCTTTATCGTTTCTGGAATGGCGCATACCATTCACTTTCCCTTTCAAAATATTATTCTGTTATTTCAGGGCTGTAAAAATAAGAGCGGAGTGTTTAAAAAAAACACTGTTTCTGAAATAAAAACCCGGGCGGGAGCTCCTCTATTTTTCTAAGGCTTGTGTGGCTTTGTGGCCCGTGTTTTCCAACAAAATGTTTTTTTTCCATCCACACTTCTTGTTATGTGAAATATTTTCGTATGAAGTCCTTTCGTCAATATCTCGCAAAGATCTTTTTCCACGCTTGACTGGAAGACTTTTCATATACAAAGACTTCTTATCTATGCCCTTTCCAGGACTTTATTATTTTGGTAGGAGTGTCTAAACATTGCCTTAAGCATTGGCCCTTTTTCGTGGTGCAAATAATGACATAAACCTGTCTCTAAAATCATGTATAGTAAGAATATTATTACAATCAGAGTCTCAAAGATTTCGCAAAATTAAATCAATACAATATTAACAGTTGATATTAACATACCAATATAATATCAATGTTTTATAATAAAAAATAAGAATAAATCAATAGTTCTTACTAGTTAAGATACTTTCGTTAACAATATAAACAATTCATTATTTTTAAGCAATAATTATTAGTACAAATTAAATTATTTGGTGGGTTTTGAATAAGCCAACGTAATGCTGTCAGAAGGCTGCGGGTTCAATTCCCATCGACGGCATGTATTTTTTCTCGGAAGATTTTTTCTTGATTACTAGATTTAACTCTATATAGATGACCGTAGGTATGAACTTTTCATACGATTTCACTAACTACTACCTAACTTAACCCAACAGAGTGGGCAAAATCATTGAATTCAGATTTGTTAGGGGGAATTTTGAATTTAATGTTTGCAAACATTTCATTAAGTTTCTAGCATGCTAGATTTTTTTTTCGAAATTATTGAAAACAAGGCTATGGTGCATGAGTAGGTAATTTTTCAGAAAATAATAAAGGAAAAATCCTTCTTTCGGTCATATTTAACTGTATCATACTTCGAATAAGAACTACCAACTTTTTCTTTATTTTTTCTGTGACCGTATGTTTTTCTGATTTTTCTGTTTCATATATTATCTTCAATATTTGAATATAAAAAAAAATACGTTTTACTCATTAAGTTATTCAAAAAATGAAAACAATAGTTAAACAGATGTAGTGTAATTAAATAATGATAATGGTACATTTTCAGAATATATAACAAACAGAAAACAAGTGAAATATATTGAACACAAAATTTTATACAAATAGCCATTTATGGCGGATATTTGGCCGTCTCCCGTCTCCAGAGGGCCATGAGAGAGGACACCAACTAGGCAACCATGGTAGTGATAATGGTATTCTTCGATTTGCGTAGTCTGCGCCTTAAGCTTCCCATGCGGTGGCGAAGAGGTGTTATGAAACCCCCAGGAGGCGCTGCAGAATCTCGGTAGGTGGAATAATTTTAGCTTATGTCATTGGGATGCCGTGTAATCTACCCATAGTTCTAAATTATACGAAATAGCAAGAAATTATCCAAAAGGTCATGCATCTTGACAGCTTATCCGACACCTTGGAAGCCGCGCTAAAAGTAGCGGCTTTTTTCAACCATATTGGAATCATATTCTGACCGGGCTCTTAAATATCGCTTTCTGACCACAGATGACGTATTTCTTCAATATCATATTGACTGTTGAGGTAAATGAAAATAACGTATTGCGATATAAGTAACGAGGCAATAAAATGGTGATGCACCTCACTTGAGCGACATAAGAGGGTATTGTATCAAATCGATCCGTCATGATGGTGACATAAAATGAGCAGACACCCCAACCCTCTCCCCCGCCCTCTCTCGGCAGACAGTCAATGAACTCGGCCACATTAAGTGTATAGTGATACAAAAAATCTCCGGTTATCAAGTTGCATGGAGCCACTTAGGGTCGAGTGGTGACAAGATTCACCCCTAACCTCGAATGTTCCTTACCCCCTAAAGCTTAAGGTTATGAAATAATTACAGAACATTGCTGAGTTTTCACCATTGAGATTTATTTTTATGAGCATCACACAAGAGTCAACAAGTAAAGAAACACATTTTAGGAATTGTTATAAGTGAGAACAAAATGGGAATGGAGAAGAGAAAGATTTAAAAGAAGCTTATTGTTTAGAACTGGTCACTTATATATACGGTGTCCGGAAACTCGTATTTCCTTCGACTGGGAAACTGGTGAATCTACATCACATTTGGAGTCGATTTTGTGTTATAACTTTGTAGAGGAATTGCTAGACAGCAGTTTCGCTGAATTTGTTCCTGGCTCTGAAGAGTGAAGTCTTTGAAGATTGTAGTTACTGCACTGATGATAGCCAACCTTTAATATGAGAGACCATCAGAAGAATGGGTAAAGAAGACCAAAATTTTACTATAAGAATAGTAGAACAGAGCGCAAAGTAAATGCACATATGAGAAAGCTAAAAGAATAATGTAGTGAAAAAGTTCTATTTGGCCGACCTACCTTGTACATAGAGAATAGAGATTATCAGCTTCACTAATAAAAACATCTTCACAACCGTTAAACAGTGTTTTTGTTACATATTGTACAAAGACTGTACAATTTTAAAAAAAATGTTTCGCAACATTGCATTTCTGGCGCATTTTCATGGCAATATGAGTAATATAACAGCTATTATTTGAGATTTGTAATATGCGATTTCAAACATGTTTTTGTTAATAATTTCTCTTCTAATGATGAATTCACTATTGTATAATTCAATATACATATTAAATATTATTTTTGTTATTTTCATCAGTTTCAATCCATTTTGTGAATTCAGTTTCATATTATTGGCAGAAGCAAAGGTTGTATAGGAGTTGTATATATATTGTATATTGTTTGATTTACTTTTAATGCATGAATTTAATAAAACATACATGAAAGTGAATTTTACGATGTAAAAATTCAAAAAAATTTTCGTGTATATTGTGCCAAAATGGATCCAATATGTAGATTTTTTTGGTTATTTTCTGGGAATTGTATAATTGGTATAATTGTTTAATATATTTTTAATTATAAACGAGATAATAAGTCAAGTGACAGCTTTCTTGCAAACTCCTTAAATAAAAGGACTTTTGTTTTTGAATTTTGACATTTTGATAAAAAAATGTTTGTGATATCCCTATTTTAAAACTTTTTCTTTGCACTTTTTAAATATTTAAGTTCAATTAAAGTACCAAAATCTGAAAGGTATTTTATCTAATTACTAAAATGGTGTTTGTATTTACGACATCTACAAGAAATATATAGAACATTTAAAATACCTTGGAAAAATTCCGAAATTCGGTGAGAAATTATAATTATTTATAGTTTATACAACAGATAACAACCCTATTCGACTAGATAAGCAATGTATATATCTTTTCACAAACTATTTTATGTCAGTTTCAATGTAAGGTTTTCAAATACACGGTCGTTTATTAATTGAAAAAAAAATTCACCGCGTTTTTTAGTAAGACCTTGTTAAACAAAATGCCTGTTAAGTATCCAAGAAAACATTTTTGCTAGATTGACTTTCATCTACGTGAATTAATTGGTCGTCCTTCTCAAATATTTATAAGTGTAATTATTACATAATATTTTATGTTTCGTTTTGTGGAAAGTACCTACGTGATGGATTCCCTAAAAGTGTGATCGTTGTAATAAAACAACGAATTATATGTTCAACTAAACGTTTTTTACGAAATTCATTAGAAAGCTCACCTCATTATTTAGAACGGCAGGTAACTGAGTGACAATGTTATTATTACTCTCTAAATATTTCCAAACATAACATAAACCCAATGAAGTAGAGTATTATTGTAGTTTTTCACCAGACCGATTAATTATTTTCTTGTTGCAAAAAAAAACTGAATTCCAAAAACTCGGCAAAGCACATCAATCATTCCGCCACTCCTCTGAAACTTTAAATTAATTGCAACAAATCTTTGAATGGAAATATACAACACTTTTTAAAGTTTATTTTTAAATCACTGTTTCACGTAAACCGTAGACGGGTTTACAGTGAATGGAAGAGGCGAGGGGGTCATAAAAACGTATTTGATTCGTTTCGATCAGAATTACGATAGTAAATTGTGTTTTTTAGTCGTTTTGAGTGATCTTTTTCAAGACGTCAACTGCGCTGATGTCGCTTTGGCATCTTGTTTACAGTTTCTCCATAGACTGATGCAGTAGTTGGAACTATGTGATTGGATTAACTACTGTGTACACAGTAGTTAGAGGGGTAGATACTTTTAGTGACGCTCTAGCGAAAAATCATCATTTAGAATCGAAAAGTTGCTTGAATTGGCTTTAGTCATGTTTGGTGACCAGACCTGAGTAGACATGTACTCTTCCTCTTCACCATCTCCTTCCTTTTCAAATTTTCCTCATGGATACCCCAATATATATATTTTATATTTATGAATATAATATTGGAAAATGATTTTACTAATACGGAAAACTTGGTTACAAAAAAAAGGGATCATATTTTATTGCACTTAATTTACAGATAGACACAGACCCCAAGAGTTGCATGTGGACCGTGATGAACCTATAAAAATGGTTATTACTAAATTATTAAGAATCTTTTCAAAATTATTGGAAATCCGATTAAAAAGGTGGGCCTAACAGGTTTAACAGGTTTCCTTTAAAGGCTGAAAAGCTGTGCATACCCTAAGTAAAATGAACCATTACAAAAAATAAAAATAATTTTAAATTGAGAATATTTTTTATTTCGCAAACCTTCTACATTCAGCTGTTTAGTCATATAATTGACCCGTTTTAAATATGTTTAATGCACTATAATAATTCATACACGAACTTGAAAATCTAAAATGCACACCACTATAGCTATTCTAACTGTAAAGCATATCTGTTTGTATTTTCCACTAGAACTCTCTAACGGTGAGTTCTGGCGTGGTGCAATTTTTTTTATTTTATTTTTTTATTTAACGGCAATATAAAGTAAAGCAAAAAGTTACAATATTAAGTAAAATAAAGATGTAAAGTGATGTAGTTTGTTCTCAGTCCTCCTCACTAGGTATTCCTGTTCCGAGGCGGACTGTAGGTTGTTGTATGTGTGTTGATGTTGTGTGTGTGTTGATTATGATTTCCTCATCTTCCAATTTGTTGGTTCCGAGGGGAGTTCCAATCTCGGATATTACCGGATAGTCAAAACCAGGAAAATGATAAAATATTAAAGACAGCTATGGGACTATTCCTAAAAAAACTCACCGAAAGAGCACGGAAATACAATGTCAAATAAATAAATAAGGGAAACTTTATCACTACCTACATCATGTCAAAATAATTCCATAGGAGTTCCTCGACTTTATTGTGAAGCGTAAAGGGCCCTTGAAATAATAATGAAGAGATCCCAACACGATTAACCTCGCTACTTGCTTCTTGCTGGTTGACGAGGCTAGTTACCAACTTTACCAGGGCTAGACCAGGGCTCCTCTGGACTTGCTGCAGATCCCATCTCCAGTCATCCGGTACTGGGCGGCTAACGGGTCCATTCGTCACGCTGGCCCGCCACAATGGAAGTGATTCCGAAGACTCGGCCGCACTTTATCCACGCTTCCCTATTCACCACGGTGCGTGGCGTCTCTTCGTGGCAGCGTCACGCCTCGACCTGCCGAATTTCAAATTATTTCTATACCGTTAGCTTCCTCCAACTAAATGGGATGGATTCACAGCCGGGTAATTGCAGTTTTTTTCTCGCGGTGGCATTTTAATAGAAGCGAGTGACATGTTGAAGAACCTACCGAGAAGACTTAGGACGGGTTGTTTCACAGAAAATCAAATGTAACATTGTCATAAAATGGCCATTGGGTGCCATTGTGTTTTATTACAGTTGATAGGTCCCTGTCAAATGCTGATTCTAAGTCAGTTTCATCATTTGAATATTATGTGATCAGCAGTTAACTAACTATCATGTTGTTAAGCTTTTCAGCCTATTAGAATTTGATAGTAAGATGTTTTATTCCAATTTCGGAGGTGGGCTTGGGTACAGCCGCCCCGGGAACGATTTATTTAGATAACCAACATCTCTGCCATACGTTACTCCAATAAGTACACTACGTTTCGTTATTTAGCAGGGGTGCCCGGGTTCACCGGGTGAGGTGTGTTCAGGATGCGCTTTCCCACTAACTGCGTGGCATGCCAGATCGGGAGAGGCTAGTTTCATACGTCTGTCACTCCTGGAGACACTAATCCCTAGTTTTCTACCCACCCTTCATATCCTTTTCCTTCCCAGAACTTTTATCTTACCTTTCCTTAAAAAAGACCCGCACACAGCATCCCCAAAGATGACACAGGCCTAAATATCTGGGGCTATTACAGGCCTAAATATTTCGGCCCTGGGGGAAATTATTTTCCTCAGAGCCTCTTTTATGGGATTAATGTTAAATAAATGCACCTAGATTCGGTATTAAACGGGGACCTTTAATAAAATTTAAAAAAAGATACCGAATGGCTATTTTATGATTTTATCACTAGTAAATTTTTGCTAAGCAACTAGGCCTTACACGGAAAAAACGTACTATTATGAAATATTGGTAATTTATTAAAATCCGATCAAATTATTCGTTTTCTTATTAAACACGGGACTAGAGGCTTATAACGAATGTTTTGACAAAATTTCATAACGAACTATCAGTAAAGCACGAATATGTTATGAGGAACTCGGAACATATATTCTTCAAATTGGAATTTTTTCGCATCTCGTTTATTATGTTTATTTTGAAAAAGCCACCTGCATTGAAAACGTGTTCTGATATATTCTGAAAGACTAATTTCATTAGGAAATGGTCATGCAATCACATTTTTAACAATCTTGATAACAAGGCGTATATTCATTTTTCGCCGTGTAGGAGTGTACCAATAAAATCAGCTTCTAGCTGGCAAGCTGCTAGAAGTCATCAGCTCCTGGGAGAAGACTTAATGACATTGAAATTTACCTATAAAAGCAGTTAAGATAAATGCACCTAGCTCTGGCATGCTGCTAGAAGTCATCGACACCTGGGAGAAAAATAAGTGATATTGTAAAGCACCTATTAAACATCTACTACTGGAAGTTATCAGAACCTAGAAGATTTAGACCGAAAATTTAATAAAATAAATTACAGACCAATTAGTATCAGTGTTTTTCCAAGGTTTTTGAATCTCTGATATATAAAAATATGTTAACACACTTTGAACCCTTTCTCTGCGCCAGGCAACATGGTGTTTGTTCCTCACAGATCTACCAATTCAAATCTTTTGGAATTTTGTAATTCGTTTGATGACAGATTACAAGTAGATGCAATTTATATCGATTTCCAAAAAGGTTTTGATAAAATTAACCACTTCATCTTTCTAAAAAAGCTTTATGAAATCGGAATGCATGGATACCTATTTCGTTGGGCGAAATCATATTTATGTAACAGAACAAAACTAGTACTTATTAATGAATACAAATCATCCTCCACGTTTGTAACTTCTAGTGTACCACAGGGGTCAAATCTTGCCCCCCTGCTCTTTCTAATATTCATAAAGGACCTTGGTTAAAAATGAAACTGTGATTATGCTTTTTTTGCCGATGATCTTAAAATTTAGTTTCCGAACATCAACTGCTTCAAATGACCTTGAAATATATACTGTCAATGATATGTACTGAAAGTTTGAAAAATGTCTCACTTTAAACTACACTCGTAATAAATATAGGATTTTTCTTATGTTATTAATTATTCTATTCTTAAATAGTTTTTTTCCATAAGAGATCTAGGAATCAATCTTGATTCTAAATTCATATTTGATGTACACTTTAAAGATGAAAACAAGTAAGTCTTAAGTTATGCTGTTTGAATGAAAGTAGGGGAACCCTCATATAATTCTTTCCATACGAAAACAATGTGCAATATGGTTGTGCATAATGAATATTTTGAGCTGTTTAATGAGTTTGTGTATTTGGGAAGTGTGTTTAGGAAAGATTTGGAGATGAAAAAGGCTGATATAAGCGTAATGAGTTACCCTAAGAAAGGGACGCTTAGATAGTTTGGGCACGTAGATCAAATGAACGAAAAAAGGAGTGTAAAGGGAATATATGACGAAAATATGAATGGTAAAAGCCGGGGAAGCCCAAGGAACACATGGCAAGATCAAGTAAACCAGATACAGATTTGGGCCATGGCAGAATATTAGCAGAGTATGTATGAGTCGATGCATGGATGTAAATGAGGCATGGAGTGTGTGCCAAGACCGAGTTGTTTGTCGGTTCTTCCCTCTGCCTACCCCTGCGTGATGGTTAGTTGATTCCTGGTCAGTATCACCAAATAAACATCCTTTAATTTGATGATTTTTGATCTGCTGTAGGTACATATCTGCTATTTGCCGCTCTAGTAAATAGATTCACCTTCTACTAAATATTAACCCCGAAAGATCCAGCAGGAGGAGCAGTTATATATCTGCAAATTATAATACGGCTAGTGATTAGTATAGGTGTCAGTGGGTTTTTATGGCCAAGAATAGTAAAGACATTATAATATCGGCCCTTGTAATTTACGATTTTTATGATACATGTATATCAAGTATGATATATGTATACCTACTTGATTGCCAACGGCATTGAAACAACGTGATGGACAATAAGACAGTGACCGACGTGCCCACTTGAAGTGGGATGGACTTGGGAGATAAAGTCAGGAGCAATCGCGGTGAAGCTGTAATGACTCGGTAATGAGATGGTAATGACTTGGTAATGACAATGAAGCAAGGCGTCATCATGTGGACGATAGGCTAGACGTCTTTATGTGTGGATGGATTGAGCGAAGATTGCATCTCCCCTTGTGAAAACATTATTTGGATTTTCCCATAGTGGCTTGAGCTTAAAAAAAGTATTTATTTTGTTTTCTAATGTGGCACATATAAAATTAGGATCTCACCTCATTAGGTCTTGAACAACATTTTTTATAAAATGGTAGGTACTCTGGAAGATGCGTTGCTTGAAATGGCCAGATTCATTAACTTGATCTGAATTATTCTGAAATAGCCAGTTACCTACCGCAAAACCTTCCTAATCTCCGTCTTTTTTCCCGTCCACTTTATTTGACCCCACGAAAATCCCTACAAATGTAAATGCCATAGTCCCACTAGTTTCTGGCAGTTGTGTCTCCCATGCTGTATATACGGAGAAAAATGATCATTTTAAATAAATGATAGCATGCCCATTTCCTGATAAAATATTAGTAATTCAGAATATATCGAGAACTCGTATTCTTTTCCTTATATATATCATGACGGAAACAGACAATATCAGTACCTCAATATCAATGTCAATATTTGTATGAACACGTATTCCGCTGTCCTCATAAAACATTTGCTGATACTTTGTACATTCATTAAAGGTGAAATTTGAGCAGATTTTTAATAAATTAACAGTATTTTATGTCAGCAAGTTTTCTCAGTGTAAGATAAAACAAGACTATATAAATAATGCATCCGGACGCCATGAATGATGTTCATCATTTAGTTATATTTTTTAATACCATGAGGACCAATATAAGTACCGTGGATATATTTTAAAAAGATTGAACATACCGCTACCAACACTATCGTACAGTTGATTTTTAAGAGATTCAATACAAAATGCATGAATATTTTGTAGATAATGAAATAATTTATACCGTTTTTTCTATGCGATGGTTTAACTCAACCCTCGGATTCAAATAGCTAGGTTAGTCTTAGACTGATCTACGCATTATTGAACGCTGTATAAAAAACGTCAATATAAACACAATTGTATATATGTATCTGTGAATATAATTAAATGCAGTAAAAAACATTCAAATCTCTTTCAATCTCCATTCTGTGAATAATAATTACATCTGGATGTTTATTAGCCCGTCCACCATCATCAACTTTGAAAGAATAACTTTCATGTTCTACTTTTGCAAGAAGGTTGTTATTAACTTGTCAGTTAATCCTTCGTTTAAGCCCTAGTCATCAGCGAGAATACGGAAGCGGTTACCCATACGTTTAATTGTGTTCTATGAGTTTATGGGATATAACGGTATGAAGTTCTAAATTAAATACTGGTATAACATAATATTTTCAAGTCTGTAATAGATGTATCATTCACTGAGCAAAATGGTGCTTCGATTGTGAAGCAACTAAATACTAGGCGAATAAAATGAAAATATATATTTTTAATGCCTTTCCAATTTTCTATTAGGCATAAAACTTTTATTTTTTTATTCCAGATAAAAGAAAATTACATATTCACTTATTTAACTAGAAATAACTAAAACAAATACATTTTTAAAATTACATTACACATAAATACATAACATAAAAAATATTATTAACTTTTTGTGTTTTGCTGAATAAACATAAAAGGAAACCATTTTTAATGTTGTCTGGGCAATTATATATGTTGCCCCCCTTCGTAGCCAATGGATTACTTACCTTAGTGAGTATGTACGGTGTTTAAATGTATGTTATCGTGTTGCCGTGTAAAGTGTGTGTGTACTTTTTAATGAATTCTGTAATTGTATGTATGACTTTATTATTTATTTTTTATATTGAGACATGTATTATATTCACATCGTTTTCTTAATATATTTTTTTACCAATGTGGTGACGTATTATGACGCGAACTGTGGGTAGGTATGTTTATATTGTATCTACCGTGAACCTAAAACGCCCTGGACAGAGTTATTCGAGAAAAATTTGAAGCCACGGGATGAGGGGAAAGATATATGAAAATTGCGTTGACCTTATTAATTTTATCATGACATATTCCATTCATTATCTCATTAACTACCCCAAAGAAATCAAAAGTCGTTGTCATAATACATTGACAATATAAAAATAAATATGAAAACTTAAAATAGTTCGTTTTAAACCACTTAAAAAACACAAAAGTTTGTCTTATAAGATGACTGCCAAGCAAATTTGCCCTCACACTCGATTTGGCTTCAATGTTATTCATACAAAATCGCACTAACGCTGTGTCCAAAGCCTTTTATTTTCATCATATCTACCCATCATTCATTTCGTATTGGATAAAATATGACCATTTTTAGATTTTAGTACCTTCCTAATTGTATTGAATTTATCACTGGTAATAACATTTTAATAATAATAATATTTGACAATTTTTATAGCGCCACTTTTGTGAGATATCACCTCAGGGGCGCTTTACAGTTGATGCAGGTATTACAAAAAATATAAATATTACCAAAATAAAGTGAAGTTAAGTAAAGTAAAATGAAGAACAGAAACAGGTGACATGAAGATAGAAAATGGAGACTCTGCAGCAAGAATCCGGTGGAGGAAGATTTTAAGAACGCCCCAACAATATGTGAATTGATCGAGTCGGGTCATGACAAGAGTTGGAGTATCAGATCAGAAGTAGCAATGAGATTGTGTGACGTTATAGTACTTATACATTTGCGAACCGAAACGTGAACCGACTCACGAATTACGGGAAAGGAACGAAGCAATTGCAAGTGGGGTTTCACGCCATTTGCGGTTGCTTCCTTCCTTTTCTATAAGTCGAGGTTCAGTTCTGCAGTTCGACTCGCGTATGTATACTTAGTATTAGATCCATTCTGCCGAACTTTGTGGAGATATAGTTATTTACGTTATTTAGTTATTTACAAAAACATTGCTTTCCTTTAAAGATTTCAAAACTACATAGAGAGCAAATAAAGGAAGAAAATTAGAATAAAATAAAATAAATTAAATAGAGGAACAACTGTGTCACAGGGAATAAACCATTTCCTTCACATCTTATTATCACGTATAAAAATATTTACGACATATTTATAGTTTCATTATAAATAAATATACAATTTTATGCCTTCACAAATTCTCAACATCTCCGTAGGCTTATTTTTCTTACTACTACAGCTATAATAATTGCAGTATAAAACCGAGTCATCGTAGACTTGACTCTAAGATGGAGTCTTAAAGCAGTACATTAATGGCCGCCACTGTACCATCTCCTTAAAATGTAACATGATTGTGTCTTTACAATTTGATTATTAACCATTAAACAGAAGTCGTTAACCAGTCATTAAATAACAATTCTGGACGCATTACTTAGTGCTTACCTTGAAATATTTTATACAGGGTAATAATGTATCGGGCATTGGTTGTAAATCTTTTTCGGACGAGCCACATGATAATGATATTAAAAACAGGTCAGACAATGCAAAACTCAAACAGAGTTATTAGTTTAAACGTCTTCATTAATTCGAACAATTATTGGCAACCAACAAAAAACAGTAGTTACTATCGAAGACTAAACTAATACTGCTTCTTTTAAGATCCCGTAGTAAGCGTTCAAAGTTGCTTTGAAAGGGAGGTATGTAAATACGAATGTCAGAGGGAGCGTGATTTTATTAAAAAACGATGACAATGAAGCGAAAATGGTGAAAATATTTTGATTCTTGATATAGCCTGACTCAAATATCTGATTCACGTGATCTTGCCATGTCTTTTTCGGGCGTCCTCGACGTCTGCTACCATTCATATTTGAGTCATAATTCTCCTTACACTCCTTTCTTCCCTAATTTTCTCTACATGCCCAAACCATCTAAACGTTCTTTTCTTAGACTTACTCATTACGCTTACATCAACCTTGCATTCTTTGAGGATCTTCACATTTCTCATATTCATGGTTTTACCACACATATGCCTTATGGATCTCATTTCTACAGAATTCAGTCTACATTCATCTTCCTCTGCCAGTTCCATGCGTCACTGCCATACATTAGAGTATTGCATACATTGTGGACTGCTAGCTTCGCTTCTTGGGACATTTTTTTATTAGCGCTAACTGCGTTTAGTCCTCCATTAATAGAGTTACCTGTTACCTTTCTTTCAATATCTCTGTCAGCCTTCACATCTCTCGTTAATATACTTCCTAAATACACAAACTCATCCACCTGCTCCAAGTATTCCTCATTTACAATTATATTGCACACTGCTTTCGTACTCTCTTTTTCAAACACCATGACTTACTTACATTCATCATTAACTCATTCTTCTTACATATTTCGTTCATCCTAGAAACGAGAGATAATAGATCTTCCACACTGTTAGCAATCAGCATCGCATCATCGGAATACAACAGATAACATACTTTCAGATTACTAAGATTAGCGCCCAATCGCACTTCTTTTAATTCTTGCATATAATTATCCATGTATAGATTGAATATCAATGATGACTTTACGCAGCCTTGATTAAAACCTTTTGTAGGTTATACATTCAACGCTTCCCTCATATAGAGAACCAATTTTCTGTGTGAGATTAGTATTCACTCCATAATAGCCCTATGATTCCCACATTCCATACGTGATCCTTTATCTTTGTATAATGGTATGATCACAGCCCTTTTCCATTCTACCCTTGTTACCCTTCTTTAAAACACTGCACTGGTTAAAAAAATTGCACAACCATGTGAGAGTTATATTTATATCTCTTTTAAAATATTCAGCAGAAAAATTGTCGAAACCGACAGCCTTACCATTCTTCATATATTTAATCGATATTTTTATAACATTCAATTTGACACCACCATATTTGATTCGCCGCTGGAATCACCGTCACTCGTGTCGCTTTCGAAGACTTCCTCAAAATAATTAATTCATTTCTCTTTTATTTTATCCTCATTCGTCAACATTTTTCATCTTTCGATTTGATCACTTTCATGCTTCCGTTTTCTAGACCACTCCGGAACCTTTTGACTTCCTTCCAAAAAAGTTTAGTGTTTTCTTGGAAATGGTGTGTCATTTTGATTCCCTTTTCCTCTTCCAGGCGTTTCTGTCGTTCTTTCACTCCAACTCTTACTCTTTGCTTGCATCTCTTATACACTTTTTTCTCTTGATCCATCTCTTCGCTGGAAGTACTGCCAGCCGCAATTAGACATAACTATGCTTTCTTCTTCTCTGATACTAGTGCTTTAATTTCATCATCCCACCATGCATCACCTTTCTTCCTACTTTGCGTACTTATTCCACACACCTCTCTTGCAGATCCACAAATACTCACTTTTATGTGGTTCCATGTTTCGTCTATGCTTAGACTGGTCTATTTCCATTCTATCCCATCCAATCTTATCACTGCACAATTTAAATACTTTCCTCTCACATTATTGATTTGCAGTTTTTCTATTTTGACTCTTGTTGGAGTTGATACCGTTTTCACGTTAGAGCGCCAACCGCAAAAGAGGTTTACTCTTAACACTACCAGAAAGTAGTAGTGTTAAGTTCAGTTTCAACCTCAGCCCCTCTGTGTCCTCAGTAACAGTTCTCAACCTAATTACTACAAAATCAATAATTGACCTCTCATTTCTTCTTTCCCACTTATATTAGTGGATACGATTATGATCGAAGAAATTATTCGATACCAACAGGTTCCACTCTAAATATACTTCAAGTGTTTTGCTCCCGTTGTCATTCGTTCTTTTATCCCCAAACATATCTAAGGCCAAATCGAATCCGTCACGTCTAAATCCCACCCCCCATTCAAATCGGATGCCATTATAATCTTTTCATTCATATATTTTTTGTCTCATTACATCATTCAAACAAGTCCAAAAAATGATCTTTCACTTCGTCGCTTTCAGAATTAACAGGTGCATAGCAACTATTAAGAAACACCCTTGTCAAACCGATTTTGAATCTGATCCACATTAATCTTGGACTTTCACATTCATATTGTAACATACATTACATTACCATTCTGGGAGTCAGTAGCGCTGCAACACACTGAAAAGTCCTGTCCGTGTCTTGTCTCCCAGACCAAATGCCGAGCCTATCTTTATGCTGCATTGAACCGCTCCCTCAACGCGCTCACTTTTTTCAAATTATCTGTTATACAAAGTACGTCCAAACATTTGCTAAGGATTGTATCACACAATTTAATCATCTTTCTTTCCATTCCTCCTGTAATATTCCATGGACCAATTCGACATTGTTTACATTCCGTCCTCCGTCATCTATAATTAGAAAATTTGCGTCTCAAATCTTAAACTAGATTCTTGCTTCATTGCTTGGTACGAATATTAAATAGGCAATACATTATTAATTATTGTTATTGATTGGTTCAATAAAATGCTACACGTATGCAAGTAGTGACTCCCTCCTGGACAAGTTGTTATTTGTTTGATTTTATGAGTTGAGCGAATCGCAATATAAAAGTGATAGATTTTCCCTTCACTTTTTTCAGACGGATGAGGTCAGATTAAAAAGTTGAATTCTAGTCCAGTATCTAAATAATACACGTCTTGCATTCGTGTTAGCTACCTATAGAAATTATGTGCAGGTGCCCAATAATCACCGTTCTCCTTTTGGAATCTATCTATAAATTAAAAATGTTTGTTTTCAAAGTCAAATAATTTTACCGGATAAAATGTACTTGATTACCAATTTTAGCTTATTCATCATACTAACCAATCTAAAATTGTAAATGATCGGAATAACGTTCTTATAATATTTACGTATTTCTTTCCAAAGTTTGATATTAAAAGCCAATAGCTTTCTCACGAACATATAATATAATATATACGGTGTTCAGATAAGCAGAAACCTGACGAATCTACATCACGTTTGTACCTTTGGAGTAGATTTTGTATTGTAACTTTTTAAATTTGGGTTTTTAATTTTTCGAGTTAATCGAGTCCTAAGTTGGAATTTTTTAGTCAAATTTGGACGAAATAGAAGTTAGGGGGTTAACCTGTTTAACCTCTTTTAAAATGCGTCGAAGCGTAGAAACACCTCCAAAACTTTTTTAATCTTTCAGATGAAAAAAATTGTTTTTTTTTTTGAAAAACGAAAAATGCTCGGGTTGACTATAAAATATGAAGTCACACAATAATTGGATAAAAACCATTCAATTTATATATTCCCTGAATAAATAGTAGATTAATCTCTAAAATGAGTTAATCATGCTTTCTGGTAATAACCAAATAATTGGAAATTCAGCTGTGAAACACCACATAGCGAAGAAGATGGGAAAATCCATATAATTGTAATAAATTCTTTGTACCATTCCCGTTAATCCCCACCCCCTCCCCCAAATGACATTAATATAAATCATAAAGAAATAATTGTACCTGTCTGAAGAAATAAAATAAGTGGAAAAAGGTTATAAATTGATTCAATGTATCATTACTTTACGTTAGCTAAATAACAACTTATGATTATAACCTTGGAGTATTGATAAGAAAATAAAAATTTCATAACATTTTCATTATCATAAGATTTTTAAGAAGAAGGACAAACATTCTCTGGTTACGAATAACCTGACCATATTTGAAAACCTTCCACTATCACCTCAGTAAGCGGAAAACGTTGCTTGTGTTGTGATGGAGGACTTAGCCAGCAGAGGAATTGAACACGATACCCAAACGCAATGTCAACTCAGCCACCGACTTGTCGAGTTATCTTCGTTGTTCGGTTTGAGTGTATTTTTGTAAGGAATGTATAGGCCTCTCTAGTCAACTTTGTGATCAAAATGCATTGAGCGATCAGTTCATCGCTCACATAAAATGTGTATTATCTCTCAGACTTTCTTAAACTCATTAAATCCAGCATTATCCCTGAACCCAACTCGAGGTGTCATTCTTCGTGAGATAATTTAAAACGCATTTATATACCCATAAAATACTACATTATTAAGTCTGGTGCTAAAGTAGGTAAATTAGTAGGTAAGTAGTGCTCATAAAATGATGAGATAAATTATTTTGCGAAAACTTTTATAATAATGTAATTAAGTACCTTCATATTAAACACGATATTAAGACTAACCTGACTTACTTTATCAAGGAGAACAAACTTTGATTAAAAATTTTAACCCCAAATAGTTTCAAGAATCACTGATAAAATCTAAATAAAATTGTTTAGACTAATATTTATTTTTATCGAACGAAGCAAATACTCGGTGTGTACACATTCAAGGGGTGTACTAATATACGTGTTTTAAAGTTTACACAACTGATAAACAAACATTAACTTATCGTAAATGCTTGGTTGAAAATGGTGAAAATATTTAATAAAATACGACTCATTTGAAATATAGCAAAAATCTCTTGACAAATGCTTTAGTTGCATTTAAAGATACACTGTGAATGTTTTCATGCGTATAACATATTTAATATCAGAACAAAACGTGTTTTTAATAATTTTCTCAGCTTACTTTTCGATATTTTTTTTATCGAGGGAATTTCATATAGTTAATATTTCGGCATAAAAAATGTAAAGATATTATCTTCAAAAATATTTTTTTTTGATATTAAATACTTAAAGACTTAACGAGAAACTTGTTATAAATCAGTAGAAATTGTTTATGCGGGGGCTTAAATGAATAACACATTTTCTAAAACACCACATTGATTTAATATTTAGTCAGCCGATCGGGTTTGACTTTAGGCTCAAGCTTCTTCAGGGCTCAAATTTTAACTAAAGTTTTGTTGTTCTAAAATTAAGAGTATAAAATGGTCATTTCTCTTTTGGTTTGTTCCCATAGACATTCAAACAAATAGACGAGCCAATTAGGGAAAAGGTAACAAACCAACTGGTGCGGTCGAAAATAAAATCTGCTTACAAATTAATAGTCCTTTATTGGCGGGCAATCGGGTCAACAAAAATTCGGTCTTTTTTCCACAATTGAATATTTTGTTATACTATTTAGTTAGACACTTTTATAAATGCACATAATCCAATTATTATTATTAAAAGTCCCACAATGGACAGCGCTGCAAATCATTTTTAAGGCTTGTAAGCTTTTGCGTACTTCAATGTGCCATCTTCGGTGGTCAGTGTATGACTGATGCTATACTTTATTCAAAGCATTCACAAACCCTCCTGGTGCAAAGTTTTGTCACGTGGTTTGCCTCCAGCTTATCGAAATGATATTAAAATTTATCATGCTTGATGTCTATGGTTTTTGTCCAGCTTTTTTTTACAATAGCTCCCCACAGGAGGCCCATAGGAAAATAATTTCCCTCAGGGCCTATGTAATCTGTGGGTATGCTGTGTGGAAGGTTTTTTTAAGGAAAAGAAGGAGAGGAAGAGGGGGAGATCTGGGAAGGAAAATGGTATGAAGGGTAGGTAGGAATCTGGGAAGGTGGGAAAATGCGTCTGCCACCAAGAACTAGACAAAACTCACCTAGTGAACCCGGTCACCCCTGCTAAGTCACCAAACGTAGCGGATTCTTGGGGTGACCTATGACAGGGGTGTTGGTTATCCAATAAATGGTTCCCGAGTGGCGGTACCCACACCCGCTTTCAAAATTTAAAATTGCTAAGCTCGAATGGTAGCAGAAGTTGGCACGATCAAGTGAATCAGATACTTGAGTCGGGTCATGTCAAGAGTCAGAATAATAGTAGAGAATGTATGAGACGGTGTATGAATGTGAATGAGGCAAGATGTCTGTGCCGAGAAATGTGTGAATTATTTTATTGTATTAACATAACATATATTTCTTGTATTATATTATTGTACATATATTTCTTAAATACTAGTCCCTTTCTAATTTCTAACCATGCATTGAAGATGAAGTAATAATAAGATTCAAGGACCAACGCACTGCAACATAACTCTGCATTGACGACAGAAATAAATGCATTTATTAAAATGCATGCAGTAGAGATTATTAATGAGTATCTAAGACCATTTTATTTTTAACATGTGCTCGGCAAATGTTCACAGAATACGCCCAACTGCGAGAACTTGGCATCTAATGGTGGGGATGCTGATGAATTAAATATCATTAAATAAATATTTATTTCTTTTAGAGGGTAGGAGTACAGGATTCGCAGTCTAGTTTAATAGTAAATTACATTAGTGGATTCAAATTAACATAATAATAATAATAGTTTAATTTCCAGCTACATGAAAGAGGTATGCAATTCAATTTATCCATATTGGCACTATAGCAAATGGTATAATATAAAAATAATATTGGAACCAAATAAATCAACGTTATTAGGCACTACAAATATAAAGAAAAGAGAAGAGAACAAAATTATTGATACCTGCCAATCATTAAAAGAAAAAGTCAGGTAAATTTTAAAAATAAACATAAAAAGTAAGTTACAGATAATTATAATATTAACGAAACAAAATGTTAGATTTTTAAAAAATATCAACGTAACTGAATTTATTTCCAAGCCTATGAAGTCTCTGCCCTGGGAATGAGTATCATGATTTATTTTTGAAGAATAAACAAAGAACAACTCTGGAAGCCTCGGGTTATTATTTTTATTGTGTGTGTGTGCCATGGGTAGTTTCCTAGTAGTTAAAAAGTTGTAAATTAGAACCTAATAGCTTAGAAGGGATTTTTTTAACTGGACCGTCGCAAAGTGCACTGTAATAGCTCGAAATAATGTTATTTTGCACCCGTGCTATTGCAGCGCTTCGGTGATATTGCCTAACGTCCTTCTCGAGAAGCTACCGTTATAGGGCTCTCTGTCCCTACCAAACCTATAATGTTTTGATTTAAAAACCAGCACTTAACTACTAGCCTATATTTTACAATTTAAAACACAAATAAATAAAATAGCTAGCATCTGTTCTAGATGTGTACTAAAAATTTCGTTAGGAATTTTGGGCCTCAAATCAAAAATTATGTTTTGGATATGAGGCCCAATGGCGGGTCTCGAATGACGCACCCATCAAAACACGCAGAGACAAAATTTAATTAATATTATTTAAAATAAAGATATAATATTATTTTGTTCCGGTTTGAGTCATCAGGTGTATTTTAGCACGTTCTACAAGAAAAATCACACGCCATTAGAAACATTATCACATAGTGAACAGTCTGAAATTTAAATAACATGAACACGACTCGACGTACGTTTTGATCTTGAGAAAGCTTTCGATACATAATTTACAGGTATAAAAAGCGTCTTTGAAATATACAACATGGATTAGATTACTATGTTCATCAGAGTAGAGATCGACCGAAATACCATCTTTTTAAATTTCGGCGTAATTCGATCGGAATCTAAAACCGAACCAGTTCTGAAATTCAATAAATATTGCTCTTCAATATGTAGAAGAATTCTTCTGGTATTGAATTTTATGATCTTAAAAGCTTAGAGGCTATAACGCTCGAATTAATTTTTTTTTTAATTGCACTTAAAATACTAAACTAATAGGGAAAATTTGACTTTTTTATTTTTATTTATTACTAGCAAATGAACTAACTTTACTACCCGGTTTCGTTCGAGATGCGGAGTAAAAAATAAGGAGAAAACAATAAATGAATGCACTTAATATGACGTTTCAAGCCTTTATAGCTCAAAAGAGATAAGGTATGAACTGAAATAATTGTGACGTACCTAGAGTTCACATTTCATTTAATAAACAGAACCATTTTTCTCTTTACAGTTAAAATCATTCAGATCATCTGCATTTTTCAAATTAGGAATGTGCCACTTTTGGGTAAAATTTCAAGAAACTCAATTATTAAATACTGAAGACAATATTAGTGATTTTTTCAAACGAAAATCTGAAACAGAAAAATCAGAAAAGGAAACGGTCACATCTGGGACTCGAACCCAGGACCCTTGTCTTTCCGGGACAATGCTCTACCAACTGCGCTAATGGGACCCTATCCTATTCGGTCACTTTTAACTGTATCATACTTCGAATAAGAACTACCAACGTTGTCTTCATTTTTTCACCGCACATTTTTATTGGCAACTATCTTTATCCAATAAAAATGTGCGGTGAAAAAATGAAGACAACGTTGGTAGTTCTTATTCGAAGTATGATACAGTTAAAAGTGACCGAATAGGATAGGGTCCCATTAGCGCAGTTGGTAGAGCATTGTCCCGGAAAGACAAGGGTCCTGGGTTCGAGTCCCAGATGTGACCGTTTCCTTTTCTGATTTTTCTGTTTTAGATTTTCGTTTGAAAAAATCACTAATATTGTCTTCAGTATTTAAATATTATAATTTGAGGTTTTACTCAATAAGTTATTCCGAAAAATAATAATTCAATTATTAAAATTTTCGGATGAAATCAACAGAAATTTGCCGAAACCGAATCGGACTATTCGGTCGGAGTCTACAGTCTACATCAGTCTCCACTGGCTCCATCTATAGCTTTTTTTGCCTCTAGAGATTCTGCGGGAATCCCCTTCTCTCTTCGGAGCACTTTTTGCCGCCAAATGATCTGAATTATAACACTACCACCGCAAGTAGCTCGTGATGGAGAAAAAAGCCTCTAGCGAGCAGAATCGTAAAACGTTATCGTCCAATCAATTAAGGAGCAGTGTAATGATGATTTGTCAGTCATGATGGATGAGTTGCTGACTACCTGTTGCGAGTTACAATCATTAATGCTGAGAACTAAATCTATATATTCTAGTAGAATTATTCTACCATTGAACTAATACGAGTACAAGAACCCTATATTAATTGTTGTACTTCATAAATGTAAGTTGATGTATTTGAACCGCTTATTTTAAGATTACAGCATCATTTATGAAAGTAGATTTACGAATGTAAACAAAAAATAATTGATATGATTTTTACATTCGCGGTGAAAGAAGGCACTGTAAAATGTTGCATCAGTCTTATTTATAATGTTTAATTAATCTTTGCTATTACTCATTATTCGTAACTAGATTTACGTTTATGCAAATAGGAGAGGGCTGACAGGAACATTAGAAAAGTCATCAATTCTTATAACACCTGCAAACTATTTATTAGTAGGAAGCATTATGTTTGTACCTTCTCTCTACGGAAGATGGAGTGCATAGAATACTGTCCGTTAATTTATCAAATCTGGACCCATTATATAGTGAATGATAAAATGGATAGATTAATTGGTTAGTTTTGAAAAATCTTGACAAGAGGTGCCTTCTCACGATGGAAAATGTTTAAATTATATGAAATGAAATGTATCTGAACCAATAAAACATCGGTACCCTCTTTTGGTAAAAGATATAATACTTGGTTAGTTTAACAAATACGAACCATTACGAAGGTATATTATGTAATTATGTATGAAGGTACATTCTCTCCTTAGTGGGTGACACAGTTCATAGATTTCTTAGACAATTTAATAAATCTTAACTCGTAAGATCGAAGATAGATAATTAACAACTTTATTCACAATCTAACAAATCTACAAATTTGTGAATTAATATTAATATGAGATTGGCAAAAATAACGTACAATAATTATGTTCCAATTGTCGAATGGTTAAAGACGTTGTCCCGGTAAGACAGAGATCGTGGGTTCGTTTCCTTTTTGAGACTGTAATCTTTTTGTTGTTGGTGTCTCGTTCTGTTTCCTGTTTTGTTTATATTTATTAGTATTATGTTCTTCTTCAATGTTTACCTAAGTACTTATTCCATCAAAAATTATTTAATATTCCACTTACCTTGCACTTGATAGTGCAAACCCCTTTTTGAGAACCTGATAACGGGATTTTATACAGTAATATTTGGGCTCTTACTATTTTATTAGACAAGAAGATGTGTATAATCCGTCATAAGGATATTTTACGTAAAACTTCTCGGAGAATCTGATGTACGAGTAGATGTGCCTATCAATATTTATTCTGCTACAAAAAAAGTAATTTTTACCACCGTATTATTCTAGAGAGATCGCTGAGATCAATTAATGTGTCCCTATTCATTGCTCTTGCTTCACAATATTAATATATGAAGATATAACTGTTTCAGGCAAAATTCGATCATGAAATCAATCATCTGTCTATCGCCAAATGGTTTTTGGGTTAAAATTTCGCTACCGCGTTTCGTTTGGAAGTCGTGACTGCGGAATAAAACGTGGAATTATCTGAGGTGTCTGCTACAGTTTTACCTTCAGTGCAATAACCTTTCTCCGGGAGATGATGCCAAAATAATGACAAATGGGCGGAGTTCACATCAAGAGCTAGGTCAACGAAAAAACACGAGCTGCGTTTATTTCTCTGTTATTCCTTAACAAGTTGATTCGGTGCCATGATTAATATATAATTTACCGTCTTTTAAACGTTTATACGTTACGATGCACCACTTTATACGTGACGTTGGGTGACGACAAGTTAGTCCCCGTTGCAGAGAAAATATTATATTTCAATATACATAGATTTTCATATATAAAAATTGGTGATTTTCATTTTCCAACAACTGTCTTAGCGTTCTTTTTTGTTGAATTTTAGCTAGTAGTTCATACGGTGTGCATTTTGATACTTTGAAACCTGGTTTTTTATACACGAAAAAAAATGTGGCTGCATACCATTTCCTTATAAAATATTAGTCATTCAGAATATATCTGAACACGTATTCACGCAGGTGGCCTTGTTCGAATAAATATAATTGAAGAGATGCGAAAATATTATTTTTCAGAACACGTGTTCCTACATCCTCATAACATACTCGTGCTTTACTGATAGCTTGTTATGAAATTTTTCAAATCATTCGTTATGAGCCTCCAGTCCCTTTTTTAACAGGAAACGAATAATTTGACAAAGTTTTTAATAAATTAACAATATTTCATGTCGATATAAATATTTCGAATGTATTTTTCAATAAACAATTTGAATGTATTTATTTTATTTTTTATAAAATTTTATATTTTTGGTAGGTCCACAATGTAAGATTTGTTATTTTATGTGAAACACGTTCTCTGAGAGTAATATTTTTTAAATGATAGTTGCAATAACTTTAAAAATAACTGAACTATTGAACACAAAAAAAAACATATTTTTTTTATTTCAAATAACTCAATCATTATCGAGCATCAAACATGTTCTACCACTGTCAGTTTTAATTCAGGTCTGAAAGGGTTAAATCCGTTTAGAATCGATTAGCTACGTGCTCTTTCAAACAATTCCAATTTGATTCTCATTTAAAATAAAATAAAATAAATTGTACTTACCAATCATGTCTTAACCACAATGTAGCATTTTTTGTCTTTTCCTAGAAAATTCACTACCAATTTGCGGTGAATCTTAACACACACTTATTTCGTTGTACGAAATTGATATTATTATGTAATTTTATGGCATTTTCACTGCAATATCTCACTGTGTATTGTTTTAACCGAAATGTCTCAATTATTAGTGTATTTTCGGAGATAAGAGTGCATGAGCGAATCAATGGCGCAATTATTCAATCATTCAAATTATAGACGTAAAAACATATGATCGTATGACGAATTGGGACTTACGTAACTAATGCAGTTTGTGAAGATTTATTAATAAAATAGTGAACAACGTTGTTACAGTTACAATGGTCTAGTGATGGGGATCCAGGGTACCTAGCACAGTTGATCTAAGTCAATGGATCGTGTACACGATTTCTTTCAAATCTAAGAGCTAATTTAGTTAGTTCACCTCCATTCATTGATAAGCCAGTTATCCAAAAAGTTGCGCATATTGATAGCTTATCCTAAACCTTGGAGGCTACTCTAAAAGCAGCATCTTTTGTTTAGTGACTGTCGGAATAATATTCTGACCGTGCTTGCGAATATCGATAGCTGATCATAGATAACGGATTTCATCAATATCTTATTGACGTAGGGTTATACAATTATACTGAAAGATACTACTGGACTCCGTCCGAGTTTTTTTTTTTTTTTTAATTGCCGGCAACCCGGGCGTTTATTGCAATAACATGATCAAAATTACAAACATGAAAGTAACCCCCCTTCACTAGAAGATTTCTGTTCTGAGGCGGGTACATATATTTGCTTACACATACACATACATTTATACAAATATATCAATATATACATGGAGCATTCTATATATAGTTACATAAAAACAGGAATTTCGTAGGAACTTTAAATTTACAAAAAGGTAACGTCTAAATCTCATAATAATAACATTTCAAAAAATAGTTAATTCTACCAAAAATACTAAACATTATAATTCTTCTTGTTAGTATAACATTGAAAATACGCAATTCTTATTAAAAAATACGTTATTCTTATTTTCAGTAAAAGTGACGATTTTTTCCGCCGTTCTTTGAATAGTTGGTTATTATTATCTTATTATTAATATTGATTAACCGCTCACTACATCGATACCTAAATATAGATTAACCGCTCATTACATCGATACCTAAATATAGATTAACCGCTCATTACATCGATACCTAAATATAGACTTACCACTCACTACATCGATACCTAAATATACGAGTGGATTAACCGCTCACTACATCGATACCTAAATATAGATTAACCGCTCACTACATCGATACCTAAATATAGAATAACCACTCACTACATCGATACCTAAATATAGACTTACCGCACACTACATCGATACCTAAATATAGACTTACCGCACACTACATCGATACCTATATATAGACTTACCGCTCACTAAATCGATACCTAAATATAGATTAACCGCTCACTACATCGATACCTAAATATAGAATAACCACTCACTACATCGATACCTAAATATAGACTTACCGCACACTACATCGATACCTAAATATAGATTAACCGCTCACTACATCGATACCTAAATATAGATTAACCGCTCACTACATCGATACCTTAATATAGAATAACCACTCACTACATCGATACCTAAATATAGACTTACCGCACACTACATCGATACCTAAATATAGACTTACCGCACACTACATCGATACCTATATATAGACTTACCGCTCACTAAATCGATACCTAAATATAGATTAACCTCTCACTACATCGATACCTAAATATAGATTAACCGCTCACTACATCGATACCTAAATATAGAATAACCACTCACTACATCGATACCTAAATATAGACTTACCGCACACTACATCGATACCTAAATATACGAGTAGACTAACCGCTCACTGCATCGATACCTAAATATAGATTAACCGCTCATTACATCGATACCTAAATATAGACTAACCGCTAAATAAAATAGAATAAATACCAACTTTCCTCCCTTAGATAGGTACTAAAGCATCCTTTTAAAAAAGAAACATGTTTTACTAACTACGGCCTCCGTGGTCGAGGGATAAGGTTATCGACTAGCAAGCTGGAGGTCGCGGGTTTGAATCCCGACGTGCGCAAGTAAATTTAATTTGATAAATTAGTGCTTTTTCTCAAATAACTAATTTATAATAATATGTAGTATATTTGCGGCACGTTCCAGAGTGGAACAGGTGTAAGACCACCATTAAGAATTGAAACGTTGCTTCAGAATAGAAATGGTTTTTTCCATGTTTGATGACCAGATCTGAGTAAAAATTTACTTCCCAACTTTTCTCTTCCCCATCTCTTTCCCCTTCCCACTATTTTCAGCCTAACAACATACCCCAATTGGTGTTGCCACAATCTCGCTTGCTCCAAACGGTTGGGAGCAGTTGGGACTGCTCACACATTATTTTTTTTAAAACCAACCATTACTCCGTTTTCCCGCAGGGGTAGGCAGAAAGGACGGTCCGCCAAAAAAACACGTACCCGACAAACACTTCTTGCCTCACTCTCATTCATATATCGTCTCATACATACTCTTCTATTATTCTGACTCTTGACAAAGCCTGACTCGAGTATCTGATTCACTTGATTGTACCATTTATTCCTCGGGCGTCCTACTTCTTCTACCATTATTATCCCTTAACTCCTTTCTTCGATCATTCACTCTACATGCCCACTTTCTCACTACTTTCTTAATCTTTCTCATTATGCTTACATCATTGCATTGTTTGCGAATCTCCAAATTTTTCCCGCGATCATGCATGGTTTTTCAACACATACGCCTCAGGGATCTCATTTTTACAGCATTCAATCTATTTTCATTCTTCTTCTACCAGTTCTATGCCTCACTGTCATACATCAGGGTAAGTACCATCACTCTATTGTGGACGTAGCGTCAACCACGTTCAGTCCTCCATTAATAGAGTTACTTGCATTTACTTTAAACAATTATAACCGCTCTAGGACTAAGGTTGTATCCCTTGTACCTTAAACCCTGTAATATGTATTTAAATGTATATACATAGTTGATGGTGGAAAAAAATCAAAGTACCTAACTATCTATGTACGGAGGCGCAGGCAGTAGAGTAGTAGGCAATAGGCAACACTAGAATAAAGCGCCTCTCACAGTTGGTTGGGTGTGTAATCAGGTGCCTGGACTACTTGCGGTACTTACGTACGCGGTACCGTTACACCTGCCATTCCCATCTTCGACTCGTGCAGAAGTATGTAAGGCTAAGCGGTTATTTTATTGAGAAGGCCAAAAAAACTAGAAGAAAAGAGCAGCAAAAAGAGGCAAGATGGCGGTCACGGTTTTCGGACGCGCGCGCTTTATCTGACCGGAAATGTTGGTTCGCGTGCCGCCTTTTTGTTTCCATCAAAGACTCCGATTTTCTGAGAACCCGAACTTGCATTGTCGTCTACGTTGTCGTGTACATGTACGAAATGTACATTCTGTGGAAATGTTACTATAAAAACCCGAAAATTGGTAAATATTCGGAATTACTGGTAATTTTTTTGAAAATTTTATTGCTTTTTGCCATTTAACGAATCGGTGGTGGGAACGCCAGAATTAAAAGCTTTTACAAGTTTTCTAACCCAACCTTATATAGACTAATCATTTTAGTTTATTTCATAGTTCCGAAATTGCAGAAACTTGAAACATTAACACATAAAATAACAAAAGCTAACATTACCTAACCTTGGCGTTTTAGAGATTCACAACCATAGAAATTTAATAAACCAAAAATTATTCCAAAATCGGTATATTTTTTGTGTAAATAAGAACGATAAACTAAGTTAGATTTGTGAACATTTTTTAGATTTACTGCTAAAAATGGATAAAACCTAAGACTTACCAATTTTCTGGCTACAACATAAATTTTTTATGAGTTAGTTGGTAAAAAAAACATGCAAAGAATGTGTTTTGAACAAGTTTTGAACGTCGGCCGAAAAAATCTAATATTTTTATTTTTCTATCTTTTACAGTAACATTAACATTCATCACTGTGAGCATTGTATTCGAGTGAAGAACTCAGTCCAGTCCAATTGTAAATGTACTATTGGATCGCTAATGTAATAATTATTATCACTTTTTGTAGGAATTGCCAGCGGATTTAATTCACACGTGTGATTACACCACGATCCAATTATTTGCTTTGGAGATGTGTTATTAAAGAAGAATTTTAAAAGGCTGAATTGATACCAAAATCTGTTCAAATTGGCAAAAAATGTACAAACGAAATGTAACGAATTTAACGAGTTCTGTTAAGAGAAGATATTGTCTTATGAACATCTAATAAAAAGCAACAAACGTATTTAAAATAATCTATAAATTCTTCAGATGTCTTTACCGAAGGGGTTCTTTAAGAGATTAACGTAGTGACATAAATGAATAAATTATCAAAAGTTGCAAAACACCCAGACAATGAGCTCTGGCATCATGAATTGTCTAAATCTAGACACATGATGTCATAGATCGATGAAAATATTTCGAAATTGTAGCATCAATTTCAATTTGAATTATATATTATTATTATATATAATTATTCAATGTACACGCTCTTCTGTCCTGTTCAGGATGGATCAGTGCAAAACGAACTCTAAGCAGAATTCTTGCCTGAACAGACTAGGCAATAATTGCAATAGCGTATTATCCAAGGTGGATATTTTCAGTTGCGAACTTACCGAATACAAGAGGTCCATAAAATAATATTTCTCTGATGGTTAGTGAATAATGTTATGTCTCTATGATTTATATTTCTATTATAATTTGATTTATATCTACAATCTCTATCCATGGCTATAAATGTATTGATAAATGTCTTGCCTATAATCTTTTGTTTTGTATAAATTTTTGATTTCATATTCCTTTCTTACAAATTTAAATTACTTATTCCTTATTATGCTGTCTTAGTAGAGGTAAAGTAACAAGGAGAAAATCCACAATTGTTTTTATTTTAGCCATATAATACTTATGTATAAACTGAAATAAATGTAAGCCAAAATGAAATATATAAATATACACCACCTGCTCAGGGCAGAAAATGAGTGCGATATCACATGAAAAAGAGTAATCAATTGCTTGCCTCATGATGAAATTGATTATTATTAATACTGAGTTAATTTTTATAGCGCAATTTTTGTGAAATATCACCTCAAGGGCGCTGAGAGAGGCTATTGACAGTACCGTAATATAATCTGCTTAGGAAGCTTCCCCAATCATAAGGTAGATAGATATAAGGCACTTCCTAACGAATCCTCCGTTACACATGGTAACCGAAACTAACCTAACCTAACTAAACGGATCTTCCGATACACGTGGTAGTCGAAACGCTGCCACTTTTATGTAGGCATGATCAAGTCAACGTGTGATCGTGATGGGCCATGATGAAGGCATCTGGGCGGTCGCCGAACCCGGCACCCCAACATCCGTGAATAATTCTAACAAATGAACTATATCACATAGTAATACAGTAACACAGCAATGCCGAGTGTGGTGTTCTCGGTTCTCAACATGCTCTGGCCAACTGGGCGCGTGAACAGGGTGGGATGGAATTCATTATTTAAAAGACACCCTTTTATTTGAACTCCGTCACATTTAACATCGTCACCAATTGATAATCAACGCTATTTTGATTTGTTTTACATTTGCCGCCTCAAGTTAAGGGGAAGCTTAATGCTAAATCACCATTTTGATCAATCTTTATAACGAATCGGTGTATATTATGAATACCAAAAAATATGCTTTAGATAAATTGAAGGTTTTCCTATCGTTTCGCTTGAGTAGAACACAAATAAAAAAATAAATTACTCAATCAAAAATATACATGTAAACTACTAAAAAAAACATTTTTTTCAATATCAGTATGAACGCGTAAAGGAAAAAACGTTTAAAAAATACAGTATTATAGCTAAGTTTATCTGTGACAGTTTCACTTGATTTACTTTTTTTCTTTCTTATAAAATTATTTACAAAAAAAATAAAAACCAGTTTTGTGCTTGAAATCGAACGTTTCTAGACACCAGTTAAAGAAATACAAGTATTTCACTTTTTAACTAAATAAAAGCTATATAATTTTAACACACACAACAATTATAATTTTGCACACTATAACAATAGTGTATAAAATCTTATCTTAATAATCAATATACATTCTAAATAATTATAAGCAATAATTAGTCGCCTGAAATATTAATACAAATTGAAAATATCTCCCGAGTAAAAATAAATGCCGCCAACGAGAATTGAACCCGAGCCTTCTGATGTCCGGTCAGGTGCTCTGTAACAACTGAGCTATGTCGGCCTACATTTATTTTTACTCGGGAGATATTTTCAATTTGTATTAATATTTCAGGCGACTAATTATTGCTTATAATTATTTGTTATCCTTTATGCTATCCATAAAACCTTGTATTATAAACATTAGTTTATCATTAAAAAATAATAATATACATTCTGTTTGCTTATTTTATTTATCTTAAATTTACTTTTCGATTCTCCTTTTTTAGGCTATAGGAAGGACAATATAAATGTTTAAACCCTCATGACATATGCTTCTCTTACCACTTTCAGTCTTCACTGTATTAGCATACAATTTATTATGTTGTCTTATATAGTGTTCGTGTACTTGTGACATTTTTATAAATAATAATAAGAAAAAGTGCATAAGTCCATTTTGTATTTTGTAGATTAAAATACATAATATGTTATATTCATAAAAGTTTCAAATATTTTATAAGTTCATTTCTTCAGTCGCTTCGTTGACTGGCGTGTTCTAACAAGCAGATGTCCTCGCTTTCGGAGTTTAAAAAAGTGCATGGGATCTCCCATTAGTATACGTGTTAGACACATAATAAGTTGTGCGCTTTCTGGAGGTGTTGAAATTGAGAATACCTGTTAAGAACAAGGATGGATACAGGAATGGATAGTACGTATATTCTCTCATATTCAGGTAACGCATAAACAACTTTTTGTACTTTTTATATTTCTAGGATACGGTTTTATTCAGAATTCAGAAGAAGCCCATAAAATTAAGCTATGTTCTAGGATACTGCGAAAAAGGGCTTAATATACTTATGCATTAGAAAAATACACCAGAAAATATGTTACTATGGTGACCACAATTTTTGTACTTGAGACCTTCCGCTACCCTGGTGATTGCTCTACATGGAGAAAACTTACTTTTATAAAATACTGTTAATTTTTAAAAAATGCTGCTTGTTCCAAAATATAACAATAAATACGGACAGCGAACCCTAGAATATATCGTGCTCAAAATGTTCAAAATGTTGCCAAGTAACATAAAAAATTGTAAATTCCCAAATAGATTCAGATATATGCTGAAAACATGACTAATAAGTAGAAATACTTTATACTAATCATAACTATCAATATAGTTGTTTTCATTAAAGAATATCTTATAAGCAGCAACAATATTATGTATATTTACAATTACCAATAATATTATGTATACATATTTACATTGTAATTGAACATGTAATTAAACATGTAATGTTAATTGTTTTTAACGGGATAAAATATCAAAGAACAATAATTTTTTTTTTAAATAAAAGTTTCAATTCTACATATTTATAATGAACAATGTTTCAATTTTTAGGTAAGGTAGGTGGTTTTTATGGTGTGGTGAAGATTCTTCCTGCTTTACTTGCAGACTAATCGAGTTGTGTGTTATCTGAAGTAGCAAACATTCTTTAATGGATTTTAAGCTAAGGATTGTTACAAATGATTATTAATACATATTAATTTCCTGTACAGTTCGCCCCTGACAATGATAGCTCGGGCGGGTGACGTTTGCCCCTACAACACAACCGTCGCCCAAGGCCCGAGAACAAATTAAATCATGTACGATGTATACAAAAATTAATATTATTAAATCTGACAGGCTTGTTTCTTTGTGATCTGACGGTGTTGGTTTTTTTACTACTGATGATGAATTTACACGTGTTTCTTTATGTTCTGTGTTGTTGATGAACAGGTCGAACATATAACAGGTATGCGCACTACCGCAGACTTACGTTATAAATTAGAGCAACTGAATGACTATAATGAAATTTCAGAAATCAAAGTATTGAACCCTCATACCCAGAAGCTGGAGTCAACTCCCGATTGGGTACGACCGAAAATTATTTCGTATTTTTACCGCTGTTATTTCATCTAATTCCAGAGAATTGCATATATGATAGCGTTTGCCGTGTTTTAGCTTGATCGGATGTCAGAAAGTCTGTTAATTTCTACTTCCAATATTTTTACTGATTCATTAAAAAAGGAAATTCAAATAGATTAGTTGAAAATGTGCCTTTTCAGCGTATTAAACTGATTTATTTAACATTTGATGTATTTATGGTACAATCATGGCTACATTTTGTCCATAGTAATAATTCTAATGGTTTACTAAGTTTTCGTCTCTAATTATATTTGATACAGACAGGGGTATATGGAAATAATTCCAACCCGACTGCCCGAAGACAATGAAAATATGTGTCTCCATTTTTGAGAAGTGCTGTAAGTGTGTTGAATAGAGAAGTAAGGGTATCGAAGGAGATGGAAGATGAAGATTGTAATTTATAAAATATCTGATAATAAATAACTGTAAAGATGTAGTCACTAATAATTAATACTATTTAAAAGTTAAGTAGATAAATTATTGAAACGTTCTATTCAGTTAAATTCGAATTCACGTGTTATTTCGAGTTCAGTAGCAAGGTTATCACCACAGCTTCTTTTAAACACCGTAACTCTGTACCATTCTCCATCTTCCACTTAACCCCGCGATTTCAATGTACAGTACAGGTACACACAGCCTCCGCGCAGACTCATATAATGAGATCATCTCGAGATAGAGAGAAGGCTCCACTGATGACGTGTTGATGGACTTTTCTTCATCTTCGTGACTCTTCTTGGACTAGAGTAGAGAAGTTGAATTCTATTCTGGCCGATTATCGACTAAGATCGTAAATTAAAAAATTATAATTCGTAGTATACTATTTCAGCTATATGGTATGATGTCAGATTTCTAGATTAGTATTTAAGAGTGTTATTGTGGATGTATATTTAATTTCCATTATAGTAAAATTGTGGGCCAATTTCCTTCAAGATTAAAAAAGTTCTACGCGCTATCTTTATGCAGCTAACCCTTTGGTTTCACTCAGGATCTTTTTCATCTCTATATAGCTAACCCTTTTGTTTCACTCAGGACCTTTTTCATCTTTTATTTATTTTTTTTAAAGAAAGACAAATATTCCCGGGTTACGAATAACCTGACGATATTTGAAAATCTCCTACTACCACCACAGTAAGCTGAAAATGTTGCTTGAGTTGTGATGGAGGACAATCTTTATACAGCTAACTCTTTGGTTTCACTCAGGACAGGACCTTTTTCATCTTTGGGGTTTGAGAGGAGTAAACTTTTTGTGGGAGAGAGGAACACAACAATAAATAGATATCAGTTAGGTGTTAAGATATGCACAAAATATTACTTTCATCTAGTTCGGGTTCTAAAAAAGTTCTGAAAAAAAAATTATTTCACAATTATTATGTGCGTACAATTTTCAACGTAATAAAATTAGTGTTTATTGCAATTATTATGATTTTTGTTTTGTGTTTACGGTTGTTTTGTTTTAACTGTATCATAAAGTATCCATAAAATATAAGATAAGTTACCAATATAAACATAAAATAATACAATCTAAGAATATCATCTTAATAAGCCTAACGTTTATTTATTACATTATATGATATTAGTAATGGTATCTTATTTATATACTACAGGTTTTATTACTTTATTATTTTATTCTTTTACTAATTCATTATTGATCGGTTAAAAAATTGATTAATTGTTTTGTTAATGCGCAACCGTTCTATGTTTGTTTATAGCCTCCAACCAAAAGCTCGTTAGATAAATAATAACAAATCGATAGTATTAATAAGAAAGCATTTGTTGCTATCGCACATTATAATGGCTTGATAAAACAGCATGTTTCACGATTTGCTTTGCTCTTCTTACTGCAAGTTTTATAATGGTCCCTTAGCACGACAATGAATCGTTGGGTTCATTTCTAATCTTAGATTACAACAAAGTGGAGGATACATATTTCTACGACGATAAACAATCTATTTAATTCACAATAACAAAATAATGGTTACATCCACCTCGCATTGGTTGCAGCGTCTTTAGTGCTAATAATGGTGCACTTCAGTGTAAGTACTTAGCGCTCGAAGTTTTTGTTTGACATTCCAAAGTTTTTTCTAAAGCGGTTGGTCACAATTTTAATCAATTTCAACCACGTAATATTTGCATTAAAACATTTATTTATTTTTAAGGCTATTTTGAAAGTGCGATTACTTTAACAATCAACGATTCAAATCCCAAAACCTAGGATGTACGTACCGAAAGGAATAAAATTCCTTTCACGTTTGTACTGCCGAAAATAGAACCAAAAACATCCCTGCTTAAATTCGAAGTTTAGAGATAATTTTCAGCAAACAAATCAAAAATTCATTATATTTCTAATTATTTATTATAGACACAATATTTCCACAATTTGGTGGTATTAATACAAACAAATTTTTCAATGAATACTAAATTCATTTTATATATTAATTATAATTTTTATTTTCCAATAAAAACAATTCTTGGTACATCCTTAAGTACTCTCTTAATCCTAATCTTAATTTCTGAAGAAAAACAATACCCTAGAATAAAGTGGGAAACTTAACGACGTAAGGGAAGAAGGAGTGAACAAAAATATTCGGCGCGCGGCCGGCGCGTGTTGGACGCATCTAAGGTCGAATTTTCCCTAGCAGGCCTAGAATATTGATCTTTCCGCGGGGCTTATTTTAATTCTGATAAAAGTATTACTAAAATTGCAGATGTTTCTGAATAAATAAACATATTGTAGTTACGAATTCTGCGGAATTCATTAAAATGTTAGCCTCAGTGGCTTTAAATAAAATAAAATGTGGGGTTAAATAAATTTCTTCGTGATAAGTGATCTTCTACATTTCTTCCATCTGTACTTCTAATCTACAATTTTCCTACCCGAGAGCTCATTATTGTCAACAGTTTAACAATAGACTGTTTTCACGAAATACTTATGGCACTTTTCGTGTCCCTAATGGGCCTGCATGTCTGAAATATATCGCTTTCATGCATTTTTTATTAAACTTTTTAATATTCGAATAAAGATGTTTAAAATAACTACTTTATTAAAGTAATATACGAATGTACTTATAGTAGTTAGGCAAGTGTTTTATAATAAACACATAACTTCAGCACACAGTTAACACATAGCAAACAGCATTAATTGTAATTTATTTAACGGTGGTATGTTTAAAATAAATTGGTTTGTAGTATTTTTTATGCTTTTTAGTGGGCCTTAGTTGTCGTGATTATTTAGACAAATGTAATATTTGGACTGTTTCTTTTTAAACAAGCCAAGGTGCTGGAATCAGTTTGAACTAACAAGTTGTACTTATATGTACATTCTAACCTCAGTATCACGTTCATTGCTTAAATACTGGTACATAAGTTTTGTATTAGTGATCAACGAACTGGTGGATGCAATCTGTTAGCCATAGGTTGATAATAGTTTGTCTTGTCCTAAAGCTAGTAATAAGATAGATCATTATAGAATTATATTATATATTTATACAGCGCCCTTGAGCTGAGTTTTCACAAAAACGGCGCTATACAAAGCATCCGAATGTTATTATTATTATGACGTGTGTTGCAGAATAAGCTCTTGTTCGGACAAAACGTGTTTCCTCATTATTACAATACGTGTATCTTCAAAGTCCTTAGCGCATTATCCCCAAAATAAAATCTGAGAAAAACCTCACAGTCTTGTGTGTGGTATAAAGTTTAATAAATATTAAGTAATTTCTAAGAGTTGGTTTCGATTCTCTCGAGATCATAAAACATATTATTAAACATGAGTGATGTCATCTATATACTCGCTTTCTTGACTAAGTAAGACAATGGTTAAAACGATTAAATTATTATTTTTTAAATCCAAACAAATATATTTTTGTACCATTTATAACACCTATAAAGATATGATTTTCACGGCCAAAAGTATTGTGGTGATATATTTTATTTTCTTTAGCCAACGTTTAGGACAGCATTAGTGTCCATCAACAAGGTAGATGTGTAATGATAACTGATGTGCGATGATGGTCCCTGTCTGAAACGTTGGACAAAAATGTCATAATACCCCAAAAATAAATCACTATAATACTGTAGATAATTTACCGCGATTTTGGGGAGTTGAATCATCGTCACTTACAGCCCTAGGCTAGACCATAATATACGCCTACATATTTGTCTCAATGAAAACTAAAAATATAATATATATAGCAATAAAGAGTTTTATATTAATTTATAGGCGTGTTTGAATAATAGCAAATATTAATATTTTCATTCTTTAGAATGTTTTAAATTCCGCATGTCTAGTACAGGGTTTTCCAATAAGAGCTGTTATTTTGAATATTACTTTTGAAGCTGTCATTTCTTGACATTTGACAAGTAAAAACTACGTCATTGATAAAAATGGAACTATACACGCTTCAACAACGCATTGAAATTATTAAAATTCACTTGAGTGAATCAAATGCAAATCATCTTGAGTGATAAGGCCCATTTCCACCTCGGTGGCTTCGTCGACAAGCAAAATTGTCGCATCTGGCGCTCGGAAAATCCAAGATTATTGTTGAAAAGCTTCTCTATTCTCAACGTGTGACTGTTTGGTGAGGTTTATGGTCCGGCGGAGTCATTGGACCTTACTTTTCGAAAATGAGGCTGTAGCAACAGTTACGGTGAATGGATCGCTATCGAGAGATGATTAATGATTTTTTATGGCCGGAATTGAATGGTATTGATCTGGACAACGTTTAATTTCAACAAAACGGCGCTACGTGCCACATAAGTAACGAAACCATTGATCTTTTACGATTGGATATCAAAATAACAATTCTTATTGGAAAACCCTGTATTTTACAAAGGAAAACATTACATTTTGACACGTACTCAAAAGATAAAATAAGATCGATACAAGATAAGCGCTTTTTTGGCAGTGAGATATTACGAGCATTGTTCATCAATTAATCTGTTGATTTCTTAATGCTGACCATTGAAATATCGATGCGTTCAGATATTTCTAATGTTCCGATCATGCTTCCAAAACGTCACCTTAAGTTACGTTGAATGATTATTGTTGCTTTATTAGGGTCAATGTGAGGGAAATACGAACTACACGGGTACCTTGGGTACGTACAATGTACCAACAGTCAGACTCGTAAATAATAACATTTAATAATTTTAAAAAAACCGAGTACCTGCGAACACATTTGCGAAACAACAAAAAATTTGATAGTCAATTATTTTGCATTTGATTAAGTCTCCGTCTCCTCGTTTATCCGTGATGGAGATTTTTTATGTAGTTGTTATTTATTAAACGGAAAAATAAACTAAATTTCAACCCATCGGGGTGCGTTGTGGGCGAATCTTTGTCCCCGAAGTAAGCTCAAGTTTTTCTTACTGTTGGTTGGTTGGTTTTTTTTTAAATAGAAAACCAAATTTCATTGGAGTGGTTGGGTCCCAGGGGTTCGAGTTTTTTTTTAAATCGATATAAATCACGCTTCTGGGGATCTAGCACATATCGATAACTTCGATAGGAGTAACTACCGATGATTTTATACCGATTTCCCGAGCACGGTCGTTCTGTTGATAGCCAGATCGATATTGATAACGCAATGAATCAGAAATTGATATAAGCTGGCAACACTGGCGCAGCTCCATGAATTGATATTCCTAAATATCAGAGGACTAAATAGTGTTTCTGTACTTCATTTTACTTAATTTAAATTCAGTTTATTTTTGTAATATTTATATTTTTGTAATACCTGCATCAATTGTAACGCACCCCTGAGGTGATAACTCACAAAAGCGGCGCTATACAAATTGTCCAATAAATAAATAAATATATAAATAAATAAGTCCAAAACACTTTTTGATTCTGAAAATGGAGTTAATTAGTTCAAGAATAACCATAACTAAAACTCTTGTTTTTCTGAAGTTGGAACAGAAACAATTGATGGCGTCTTAGGTATATGGATCGTCTACACGATTTCTTTCAGTTCTAAGAGCTTAGTTAATTCATGAATATGCCAGTTATTATGCATAACGAACAACATTATCTAAAAAGTTGTGCATATTGGCAACTTTTCTGACACCTTGAAGGCGAGGCTATAAGCAGTAGCTTTTGTCTACCCACTGTCGGAATCATACTCTGATCGTGCTCGCAAATATCGTTTACTGATCACAGATGACTCATTTTGTCAATATCGGATTGATGCAGGGTTTTATCAATCTACCATGCTAGATTCCCTGGTGATTAATTTGTCCCCAATAATATCAATATTCTCTTAAAACCCTTCTCGTTTCAAAGAGGTTCTCGGACTTTGTTGTTTACCCATCATTGCATTGGACTGACCCATCCATTTTATTTATTTATTACGTTGGTACTTTATCTATAAATACATTCACCTTATTTACACTTAATGATCATGAAGCGAGGAGAGTTAAAAGCCGAGTCATCGACACACAATTAAAAAGCATCACCGAAGAGGTCCTGCCACTTCAACGGCGAGTTAAGCGGACTAACTTGGGCGCTGAATTCGATACAGGTGAAGCCAGATTGGAGTCAGTGAACAGTGAACAAATCACCTTTTTTGGGAATCATAAAATTACGCGTTCAGTATCACGTCCATCTATTTTTTTAGTTAATGGACTCATTTTAATTACAACACGTTTTGTTTTGTTGTTTTGCTAAGTACCTAATTGTTGTAACTAAGAGTTTTCAGATTTCACCCACGCACACATTTGTTAAACTGTTGTCTCTCAGACTCGCGCTATTTAAACAATTTGTTTATTTCTACACATGTATACGTAAACGTCCTATCTACTCAAAATTAGTAACACTATTTGAGATATCCTTTTTTATATTATGGATTCTTTCGTAATCCTCTAACTACCTAGGACTATATCAATACCCTTTGTGGCCTAATCTTCATCTTTTGAAACTTTCTCCGTTTAACCACGTCACAAACCCGTATTAACCCTTCTCTGACGGTGTTAAAAAAATCCTCATCACCCAGTGCTATACACTCAATAAATATTTATATATTGTAATTCCTTAATGCAATAAATAAATGTATTACGGAGGAATTCCAAAAAATTTGAACTCGGTGTTTAGTATATTTATAGAGATGTTTTATTCATTAGAGACGATATTCACTCAGTTGACAGCACCGGTAAAGAAAAGGTTAAACAACGAACTTCCTGGTTTGTTAATCCGAAAGATACAGAGTAGGTCCCCTGATTATTGTATTTACTTGTCTGATTTTACGTTACAGTTTTATGAGGAAAATTACTGAAATTTTGAAAACTGGATAAAAAACCTCATACAAATGACAATGACAAGAAAAATAAAAACAATAATAACAAGAGTTATCCTAAAATCTCTTATTTTGGCACATAAATGCATAATATCTCATTGCCACATACCTACAAAATAGTAGTGTTCATATCTATATGATATAGTTCTGACTTCTATAGTTCTAACTTCCACACAGAAAAGATTTGCGATTTTCACTAAGTCATTTAAGAGTTTATGTTGCGTCAGACTAACATTTTTAGTTTTTCAATTGAATTAGATATGTCGATTAAACCGAAAACATGCAATCCCCATTTTCTTTTCTATCACAAAATTCTCCAAAGGTTAATTATTTTGATGGTGTTTATAATATTGAAAAATATTGTACTTTCAACGCCAAATTACATTCGATGGGTAAATCTGTAAATCATGGTAAATGGCATTCTTAGACAGGCGTTTCAACAACGACATAAGGTCATATTATTTTATTTGTAATCAGTAATCACACCAGTAATCAAATTGACTTGGAAATCTCGCTAACACGTTGACTAGTTGTTTCCTTTGCACCTATCTGGTTTGCTGATAACCAGCCATTAAACTGGGCTCTTATTAACCATTAAATATTACGCACTACATATGGCTTCATGCTCTTTCTTACCACTAATAACTCATCCCGCTGCTAGTTACTACCTTGATATTATAAAATTAGGTTTTTTTAATTTTTTTATTTTATTTTATTTTATTTATTTTTTTATTTTTTATTTAATAAAACAGGTAGACCAACAAAGCTGTCACATGCCAGCTTGTCTGCAGGATCCACCGAAATTCAAACTTGAGGTACTAGAGAGAACTCCATCAGCTTGATGATATCAGTGCGTAATCACACCTTCCATCAGCTATTTTGCTAACATTAGAGTTCAATAAAATAAATGTTTTTTCGGTGGTACACTATTTTATAGACGATTAATTATCCGTTATAATTTTTAACTTATGGAAATTTCAAAGTTATAAAAATAAAATTAAAACGTTGAGAAAAAATCATTTTTGCTATCCTCATATATAAAATTTTGACCACCCAACATGTGATGAAAGGCTTTAAATCACAGTGAAAAAAAAAAACAGATAAACCATAGCTGCAAGAAAATATGCAAATTATTTATGAAAACGGACATGCTAACGACATCTGGCGGAGAAAGAATTGATCCAGCTTGCTTGCAGTAGACACCTGTAATAGTTGAAATTAAATCAAGGTTCCGGGACGAAAGCAGAGAGGTCGTAAAATCGTCTAGGACGACTGGTACTTCCCCTTTCCTAGGCCTAAAAATAAATATTGAATTTTGTCAACCAATAGATCTGAACAAAGAGCTATAAAATTTTGAGTAACCAATCAGTGAACGGAGAGGCGTACACCAAATACAGACAAAGGAATGAACTGTGGATCGGGCAATAAAAAAGATAATTAACGACATTTCAATTCTCACAGAAATTAGAGGTGAACGCACTTTAGGGTCAACATCGACTTTCAAGGTGACAAACTCCTGGGAATGTTTACAATAACTGAGACATATATGGGGTATCGAACCATTGAAATCGGGTGCTTGGAAGTTTTACAAGTTGTAAAGCGCACACACAAAAATGCAATGAAAAAAATTATAAACGTGATAGTATAAAAAAAGGACGGGAAAAGCGAAGGAAAGTTACTGGCGGAATTTCAACTGTAGTGCAATTATTTATGATAGAAGGAGGGTGTCATGTTCGATAAAAATCGTACTAAAGAGAGGAGTGAGTGTTGGAAACAATGGAAATTAATCGTTATCAATTTAAGATGAAACAGACATATTGGTAAATCAATTTTGAATGAAAAATCTCGCAAAAAAAATACACATTTTAGAAAAGTGCGGCGATCGAATGGAAGGATAATACAGAGATTTTGGACTGCTACGAAGGTCCTAGGGACGTGAAAATCGAGTATCAGAAGAAGACAGTAAAACTAAACATATAGCGATAGATTAGATTCAGGAAAAGGAGACATTTTACATAATTATTAGGTTAGATATATATTAGAGTTACCCAATATTACGGAGGGATCGAAACAAGATAAAAGGTTGGCGGTCTCATGTATATTTTGAAGGATAAACAATCGAAATCCGAACATGATTTTTATTTACGTTAAGGTAATAAACGATTAGAAAAGCGATTAACTTTAACGTTGGGCTTATGAAGTATTTAGATAAGGCAAAAGAGATTAAAATTAATAGGTTTGAAATTAAACTAAATTTACGAGTCTAGTACCAAAATTTTAAACGTAAACAGATGTCAATGCATATGTTTTATGTGAATCCTGGTATGAGAAAGATAGAAAATTGGGCGGAGATTGAATAAAACAATAAAAATGACAGATATCCCAGAGTCTAATTAGGTATATCTCCCATAGAAGTGTGGAAAATTATATATTAATTAATAATAGATGAAGTATGAAATTTTCCTGGAGACCACACACATCGGGAAAAGTGAAGAAAAGATAAAAGGAAGGGTAAAGAACGGAGATAAAGAATAATCCAAGTGGAGAAAAGTGATACAATTCAAATTTATCCGTGGAATAAATAAATACGACTTGGAAAATAACTAGTTATAGAGTTATGAGAAATAACAAAAGAATAAAGAAAAAAACTGTGCAGGAAAACGTCGCGAATAATATAAAATTCAAAGTAAAAGGGAAAATTCGAATCTGCGACTTAAAGAAGAGAAAGTGCGGGTGGAAATGGAAAAGCTCATATAAGTGACAATAAAATTAAGTAGAATTTAAACAAATCGAAATTCTAAACTGCGTAGTAGGGATTTCAACATGGATTTAGGCATTTTTCGCACGAGATGCATAAAATTGAGATGTATATATATATTATTGAGGACGGACCTATCGCAAATTGAGAAAAAAAAGGAACACAAAATCATGAGAATTTAACTACATTTTGTATGAACACAGGACAAAGGAAGCTTGGGCGATTAACACAGACTTACCCGATTCGGACCCTATCGATTTAGATTTGTGAGATGGAAACTGACCACCGCCTTGAGCCGGAAAGCAGAACATCTTATGGAAGCACAATCGATATTGATGGAAGGGGTGTTCGGATTTACGAGTTGATAGGAGATAGAATTAAGCATCAAGAGAAATTCAGATACGTCTTTTGGAACCTGAGAGGGGTATAAAAGATGGAACACATCAGTCAGGAGACAGTCGCGCCGAGGATTCGAAAAGTTGTTACGTGGCAGTACTACGTCTTTGGTAGGATTAACAGTGAAAAATCTTTAAGTGTTAAATTTTAAATAAGCCCCTGGACTTAGGAAAATTTTGTGAAAAGTACAAGTGCTAGAGTCAGTGAAATTTAATAAGTCAGTTAATTTAAATCAAACAGTGAAAATAAATACAGTTTAAACTCAGTGCTTTAAAAGTAAAGTGTGAAGTGCTTAAAAGTGTTAAAAGTGGATAGTGCAAAAAGTGTTAAAAGTGAATTATTAAAATTTAAAAATAATTATTTCATTCAAAGTGAAAACATTAGAATTTAGTGGAGAGTTTTATCGTTAATCTAGAGTGAACGGGTTCGCGGATTGATATTTAAAAATAGATTATAATTTTGCATCAATCAAACACAAAAAAAAAAAAAGGATTCAATAATAATAATCGCTCAAACCTTTGTTCTAAAGGTAACAATTCGAAAAAAAAAAAAAATAATTGTAGATAATTTAAAATATTGGTGAAAACAGTGAAATTTAGAAGAAAGTTTTAAACAGATATTTAATTTATTCAGAATCGAAATATTTAAAAGTTTGCGCAATTCGGGATGAATTTTCTTATAAATTTATATAAAAAAAAAAAAAAAAAAAATTTAAAAAAGAGTGAAAACAACAAAAAATAGTTCGACCTAAATAATTTATAATTTTCCGGCACATCTATATCACGAATTTTAAATATCAGCTAATTTATATGAATCGAGCAAGAATAAAATATTAAATAGGAATAAATAGTCGAAAAGATTAATTTTGAAAATATTTGGAAAATACAGTTAATTAGGTAGGATTTCTTTGACAAGATTTGTTGTGTGGCACCCAACTGGAAAAATCTTGGTGGGGGGGTAAGTTTTCCTTTTATAAATAATTTTCAGGACCTAGGAGTGAGGAGATACAGCTGATTATGGTATATCAATTAAATTATTAAAAACAACAAAACATAAAATCTATGGTTAACTGTAGTGTTACGATCAGTAATTTCCGCGATCCTTATAATCTAACCGAAAAATAAATAATATTGATTAAAAAACACAAAGAAAACATTTCAATTAAAGTATAAACGCACTACGCTTTAAATATCTAAAATAAATAGTGGATAATACCAAAGAAAAGTAATATCTGTGCATAAAAACAGTTACTTAAAACAACATAACCTCAAACGCCAAGACTTAGTGTCATTGTCTATGCAAGAGTGCCAACAATAAATACGTAGTTATTGCCAGTACTAATTTTTCAAACGTACATTTGTGAGGGGTATTTCTGAACAAATAATTTAGTGATGTCAAACACTCGTAGCAAAAACCAAATAATCGCTGATGAAAAACCAGACATGGACAAAACTTTCGAGTACATTGATAAAAAATTTGAAAATTTGAAAAGGGATTTATTCATCAAAATTGAATCTCAGGCAAAAGAGACTACAAAATCCATGGAATTCATCAGTGCTCAATATGATGAATTAATAAAAAAAATGGATGCCACAAATAATATAAACCAAGTTATTCAAACTGACTTTCAAAATATTAAAAAAGATCTAACAGAAAAAAATAATATCATCAAAAGACTTGAAATCAGACTGGCTGACATTGAAACTACTTCAAGGTGTAATAATTTAGAAATAGCTGGAATTCCTCAACAGAACAGAGAACAACCTATTGAAATTGTGAGGAAAGTTGCTGCCGCAGCTGGAATCAATCTAAAACACACTGATATAACTGACGTCAACAGAGTCCCAGACAGACGAAATGGGGCTCCACCTAAGCTTCTTGTTACCTTTTGCGAAAAAAGACAAAGAGATTCCCTCCTTGAAAAGAAGAAAGAGATAAATTATGAAGAAATCAAGGATCTGACTACATCTCCAATCTTCATTGGGGAAGATTTAACCCCGTACCACAAAGAAATTCTTTGGAAATCTAAACAAATAGCCAAAGAAAAAAATTACCAATTTGTTTGGTATAAACAAGGTAAAGTTATGCTGAGGAAACAACAAAATGAAAAAATTATCTACATTAAGCACTTAGATGATATAGTGAAAATAATTTAATATAAAATAAATATTAAAAAAAAAACGTTACCATCCACTTAATAATTTAGTTTGCTAAAATGAATACCACAATAATTACTTCTGAACCAAAGATTTTAACAACTTTAAATAATTACTTCAAAATTCTACATACAAATATAAGAAGCATAAATAAAAATTTCGATGAATTGCAAATTCTACTAAAATCTATCGGACTTCGCTTTGACATCATAATTCTCACTGAATGTTGGATTAATAAGAAATCTTCACCCATGGAGATTGCTGGATATACTACCTACTCAACCTTAATTAGTAATAAACAAAATGATGGCGTAATTGTCTACGTAAAAAATGAAATAAAAGCTGAAGTGAAGGAAACCACAATAATAAATGCCAATTGTCTAAAAATTAAAATTGGAAATGAATCAACTATACTAGCAATCTATCGATCACCTTCGTCTTACAATTTGGATCCTTTTATTAATTCCTTGGATGAGGTACTCTCTCTACAAAAAGAAACTAAAAATGTTTTTCTTATTGGAGATCTAAATATAAATATTCTCGATAACAGTCACCCCCAAAAAAATGAATATCTGCAGACATTAGCCTCTCATGGTCTTAAAAGTCTTATAAATGAACCCACTCGAAAAGTTGAAAATTCCAAAACCTGCATTGACCATATAATGAGTAAAACTAAAAAACATACGCAATCTGTCATATACGAATCAACAATAACTGATCATTTTACAACAATCCTAGCAATAAACCAAAACAAAGCAAGGAAAATTCAAAATAGACCGTCGATAATTGAAAAAACAGAAACCAACTGGAATGCCGTTAAGCATAATTTGCAAAGTACTGAATGGGAAAAAATTCAAAATATTGACAACACAAATGATGCGTGGAATAGCTTCATTGATATAATCCAAAATAACATAGTGTCCAATACCAAAAAAACTACGAAGAAAATTTCACACAAGAATATACACATAAAGCCTTGGATCTCACAGAATATTATAAACTGCATACGAAAAAGAGACGAATTACATAAAAAACTTAAACAAAATCCTTATGATATACACAAGCTACGATACTATAAAAGATATAGAAACATCTGCAAAAACATCATAAACACCACAAAAGAGTCATATTATAAAAATAAAATAGAAGCATGTAACGATAATCCCAGAAAAATGTGGCAAATCATAAATGAACTCACGAATTCTAAATCCACCAGTAATACATCAAAAATCGATGAACTGAACATAAACAAGGTTCCCACTCTATATGCCGAAAACCCTGACAAAATTCTTGATCATGTTAATGATTTTTTTACAAATGTTGGATCAAAATTAGCCAAACAAATTACATTACGTGTTAAAAATGATGCAGACAAACCAAATGAAGCTCGAAATCTGGAAAGAGAACTTAATTTCAAACAAATAACCGCTGACGAAATCAAAAACATAATTACTTCCCTAAAACCAAATGTGTCATCAGGGGATGATGTAATCTCAACCAATGCAATAAAACATCTCAGTGAAGAAATTACCTTCCCGCTGACACACCTTATCAATCTATCTATAGCTAAAAGCGTATTTCCCACATCCCTTAAAGAAGCTACTGTTATACCTATTTATAAACAAGGATGTAAAAATGATATCAATAACTATCGACCAATAAGCCTTCTCAGTACCTTTTCTAAAATATTGGAAAAAGTACTAAAAAAACAACTTATGATGTACCTAGAAGATAATAACCTAATATCGAAATCTCAGTACGGTTTTAGAAAAAACTTGAGTACTGCCGACGCCATAGACGATATCATACATACGATCACAAAAAGCTTAGACCAGGGAAATAAATCTTTGGCAATTTTTATAGACCTGCAAAAGGCCTTTGACACGATAGACCATAAAATCCTTTTCAAGAAACTTAAAACAATTGGGATGTCAAACACAACTCTAAATCTACTGATAAGTTACATGTCAGAACGTTCACAGTGTGTTAAAATTGATAAGTGTAAAAGTAAACCTCTCCCAATCAATTACGGTGTACCGCAAGGAAGTGTCCTAGGACCTTTATTATTTCTGATATATATAAATGATATCTGCAACTTACACACCAACGGAAAAATCATTAGTTTTGCCGACGACACTGTCATTTTATTTAATGAAAGTGATTGGATAACCACCTACAAACAAGCTGAAAACGGGCTTATCCTTCTGCAAAAATGGCTTATGCAAAACTCACTCACACTTAATGTTAACAAAACTAAATATTTAACGTTTTCTATAACGGCTAGAGGACAACCAGCTGAGGATTATGCTCTAAAATTACATGATTGTCAAGGAAAAAACGAAACGCAATCATGCCACTGCCCCACCATAATACACTCTAGAAGTATAAAATATCTCGGCATTGAAATTGATGAAAATCTTCGATGGGACTCCCACATAAATAGTATTACAAAGAAACTCACAAAACTTATATACTACTTTAGAAATATACGCAATGTACTAAGTATAAATTATTTATATAAGGTATACTATGCTCTCTGTCAATCACGCATAGAATATGGAATTATTGGATGGGGATCTGCCTCAAACATCCACATGAAGCAGCTTATTAAAACTCAAAAAGCAATAATAAAAATAATCCTTAAAGTACCCATAAGAACTCCATCAAAAGACATTTTTAAAAATTTTAAAGTGTTCAGTATAATAAAACTATACTCAAAAAATGCTCTAATCAAATTTACAGAAAAATATGAGTACCCTGCTGACCAACACAACTATATTACAAGGAAGAAATCTTCAAAACTATTGAACATCCCAAAATTAAATACGTCTTTTGGCCAGAAAAATCATCATTTCCATGCTACAAAACTATATAATGCCCTGCCAATTGAACTAAAAAACACAACGGAGACACAAAAATTTAAAAACAACATCAAATTATGGCTAAGTAAACATGAAGATGAGGAAATCAATAAAATTATGAACTGAACAAATGTGAAGACAATTTTTTTTGTAGAAATTAACAAGGAAATCACGATCTACACCTATACAAAAACCTACAGTCCGCCTCGGAACAGGAATACCTAGTGAGGAGGACTGCAAATAATATACTTAACTTTGTAATTATAATTGTCGTTAATAAAAAAAAAAAAAAAAAAAAAAAAAAAAAACAGCATTACACATTAATATATGTATATTATGTATTTATTTATATAAAATAAAGTAATATATTGTATATAAAGAATAAATATATGAGTAATGTAGTTATATATATGTATTTTACTTATTAATCGAAGCATCGAAATGGTAGCGATTTTTAATACCTACCCGAGGACATATCGATATTATTGAAAAAAGAAAATATGTATTTATTAATATTCAAGACTATGTAGAATCATATATCTTATATTTATTTATTAATATATGTAATCTTACTTAACGTATTTTGACAATCGAGATATGTGTACATATATATATTTATATTATTTTCACCTAATTTCTAGTAAATTTCCTAAATTCGGGAAATGAAATAAATAGTTTAACTTCAATAAAGGAATTAAAAATATTTAAATTAACAATGCACAATAAAAGTAAAGAGGCACAAATGACTTCTAAGGAATTTTAAAATAAACAAATCTCACATTTAGGTTAGTGTGTCAGGAGATGGTTATATTATTTGTTTACAAATAAAGACGTACGGGGAACTGGGTCAACTGCATAGTTTGGAAACGACCTTGGCCGTAACTAGATAATTTATCAGAGTTATAAGGATAATCATCAGGATGTTATTGTGAAATGTGCAGCGATTTGGGTCATTCACAAATGCCTATCGTTCGCAAACTACAATTGAAAAATCACGGGTTAGCCAGATTTATATCGAAATATTACATAAAACATTTGAATACCATTGTTTAGATAGTCACATAGATTTTATTAGTTATCTGAACCAGCTGGAAGCTGCGTGCGCTCAAATACCTATCAATCACAAACGACAATTGAAAAATCACGGGTTAGCAAGGATTATATTGAATAATTATACGAAACATTTGAATATTATTGATTGGGTGCTCATACAGAACCCCATCAGTTGCCTGAAACATTTGAGAGTCGAGTACTCTCTAATGTGGCAATCAACTACTTGAAACAATTGGAAAATCACGGGATAGGATGAACAAAAATTAATGTTGAACCCTGGAGGAAAAATTTAAAACAAATACAGTTCATCAATAGGAGGCAGTGGTCGCTCCTATAACAAGACCATTAACCAAATCAAATAGAGATGGCGATTCTCTTAAATAAAAACGTCAAAACCAAACAAAAAGCCTGGAGTTCGATAGCTCTCCAAAACAAACTATCAAATAATATCTTATTCTACTAGTATTTATTAGTATAACCTTATTCTTACGTATATATTCGGTTACCAATCCTAGAGTTTCGCAGAACTCTTCGTGCGAGATCCGAGCTCGGAATGCGAGGTAGATAGCCTCGTATTGCGAGTTATAAACCTTTCCCAAACTGTATGTATACATATATTTATTCGTATGTACTGTTTACTGGAGAATGCGGACCTGCATACAGCTTGCATTTTAGGTCTTATAGACCACTCTCGCATTTTCTTTTAAACGTGGAATGAGGATTCACGACCCGTAAGTCCACACCAACCGTGAGTATATGATTGTATATAGGACGAAACCGGTTCGCCCTAAGTAAATTGTAGTCCAAGGAGGGGTCGGAATTTGGGGGTATCGGGACTCGAGGGGAAACTTGAAGGCAGTACATGATGACGTGGAAGGCTTTTTGGGACGCGATAACTTAGGTATCAATCAAAGAGCCGTGTCAAAGGATTGTGCAAATTTCTTGTTGACTCACGATCATCTCGTTTACTTGCAGGAGGATTTGGAGCCAAATTATGCCAGCAAATGGGCTATTCCGAGTTCGTCAAATATGCGATTAACTAATTACATTAACCTACTAAATCAATCTTTACATGTACCTTATAGCAGCAGAATCAAAAAGGAGTGGCGCCAAACAGACCCAAGAGTTTACCAAAATCAAATTTACTAACAATTAACCATTTGAGTTATATCAAATTACCTGTCCAAATAAACATGTATAATATCTTTTATCAGCGTTTAACTACGATTTTGTTAGGGTGCAGGGAATCAGAAAATTACAATAGGAAAATTAGCTCATTCAGGGAATTCATTTAAGTCTAGGTTTGCAATGGAAAGACCAATTAAATTGTGAAACTCAACACCTCGATCAGAACCAAGGGGGTTACCACAAAAATGAAGGTAATTAAAATCCTATATCATAAATCAAAAAAATTACACAACGTTTGATGGAATTTAATTACAATATAAATACGGAAATATTTGCGTTCAAGTTCGTAAATAACGTATTAATTAGTTGAGTACATATGTCTATGAAGATATATAGTACAAGAGAGCTTTAAGTAGCTTTCTGTAGATATCAAAGAAAAGGGTCCAATTTTCATGGAGGCTTATGTGTTGTAGGGGAGGAATTTTCCATCCCTGCGAACACATATGCAAAGCCTTAGAGAAAAATTAAATATCGGTCATAGCCAAGAGAGAAGAAAATTTTATATTGTTTTAAACAAATAAAAATAAAAGAAAATGGTGAAAAGGTGAAAATATTACAAACAATAAAATAACAGAATACAAAATTATTACAAAGAGAAAACTTACTGATAAAAACTATTGGTAATTTATTAAAAATCGCTTCAAATTATTCGTAATCAGGTTAAAAACGGGATAGCAGGCCGTTAACGAATGAATTGGTAGGATTCCTAATAAACTTTTATTGAAATACCGATGTAAACACATGTTCATAAAAAACCTAACATTTTCGCATTTCGTCATTATATATTATTAGAGAACCGTAGACAAACGTAGGTTCATGAACATGTATTTCTACATATTTACTAAATATTTATCAGGAAGCGGACTGCAGTCCCGTTTTTAACCGGATGACCAATAATTTTGAGGGACTTTTATAAAATCAGAAATATTCAAATTCTATGTGAATATTTTTCCTTCTGCTGCAAGATAAAAATATATCACACCCTTTGGTGAAACATACGTTTACAAGTATTTTATTCCTGAAAACAGTAAATGTTTGTGCATTTCTAGTAGATACATACAAACAGCACAGAACATAGAGATTTCTAGGTAGGAATGGCTTTGAATTGACCACACTGCCAGTGCAACAATCGACGGTATTTTCAAGTAACAACAGCTTTAGCGTATTCCACCGACCAAATATTATTACTCTGTGGTGAATTCCGAGAATTAATCTGAACAAGTCCACCCATCTCCAGTTAAACATTGTATTATTCTTTAATTTTTGAAAAAAAGACACACTTTCTAATAGAATGCTTAACATAGCTGCATGCTGCTATATGCACCACGGTGGCCGCAAGACAATCATTTTACCTACCACCATGACGATGTTAACAAATTAATAATGATTTCAATCGAAATAAGACGTGATTGTGGATGAATCTACAATACCATTATTAATACCGTATTCATTGACCACTGTGCAACGTTTACCCCACTACCAGCACTCCTTATGTCTCTAAGAAACTAAAATAGTAAATTTATACTAACTTACGTAAGGCTCTCGGCTAGCAATCCCAAGATCGCGGGTTCAAATCCCGGCTTGTGCAAGGAAATTTTATTTGATGAATTTTAGTTATTTCACAATTTATTTAAAAAATAAAATATATGTATTATATGTTATACATGCGGTACGTTCCAGAGTGTAAGATATTCTCAGTATCGCCATGGAATAGAGCACCATTCGGAATTGAAACATGGCTTCAAATGGCTTTAGCCGTGTTTGGTGACTAGATCCAAATAGCCAGGTAATCCCTCACCTTCCTTCTCCGCATCTCCTTCCACTTCATAATACTTTTAGCCACACAACATATCCATATTGGGGATGCCATAGTTTCACTGGCATCAGACGGTTGGGAGCAGTTGGGACTTTTGTGCGGAAATCTTTTTTTTTGTATAGCGCAATTCAACAACATTTCACCTCATCGGTAGCGAGTAGAGAATAGAATCGAATCGCTGTTTAGTTACTAGATTATAATTGCCAGTTATTTGAAAAAAAAACAGATGAAAAATATTGCTAATTTATTCATAATCTCTTCAAATTATTCGTAATCCAGTTAAAAACGGGATTGCAGGCCCTTAATGAATGAATTTATAGGTGTCCTAATAAACATTACAACGTGTTCATATAAATCACGATATTTCTGCATATTGTCTTGTATATTATCAAGGCAAATGCAGGTGCATGAACACGTGTTCTGATATATTAGGAATTTACTAAAAGTTTATCAGGAAGCGGCCTGCACTACTTTTTTTAAGATTTCCATAAATAAACTATACTCAATTTTCTCCGTGTACTTCCCAACTATCCTCTTTCCCATCTTCCTCCCCTTTCTAACTATTGAAGCTTCACGAACTTCTCCAAATATAGATAGGGTACACTTTTCGTGGTAATCCCAATATAAATAGTCATGTTATAATGAAAAAAATAAGCCAATATAATCGTAGGTACTTTCCAATCTTCCTCTTGTCATTTTTTTTCTTCTCCACTTTCATAAGCTTCGTTACATTGATCAAAGGAGTATCTCATAATCCCACTGGCTTCAGGCAATACCAGCTGTTGTGCTGTATCGTGCCAAAAATACACTGGGTATCTAGCACGGTCGATCGATAAAGGATTAATCGATAATGTCGATAATTTGTCACCGTTCCTGAGCACGACTGCAAATTGCTAACTTACAAACAACAGTACACGTCACATGAATTTCAATCCGACTTTGAGAAGTGTTGTTCGTTCGTTGGCGATCTGCAGTCAAGCTCAGGCCCGATGATATTATCGATAAAACCTTTTTCAATCGACCGTGCTGGCTACCCAGGGCTCGTAGCACAAGCCCAATGAGAAAGATTTTATCGGCAAAATCGATTGCTTGTCAAAGTTTCCGACACAATTAAGCAAAATTAGTCGAGGCGAACTGTTGTTCGTTTGTTGGCGAACTGCAGTCGCGCTTAGGAGTGAAAAAATAATGATACCTATATGATCCATAAATTTTTTTTCGATTTGCATGTGCTAGGGCCCCTGGAATACTTCCAGATCATTCTAATTTCTGCGATATGCTTAGGTATTAGTTACGTGGGGACTAGGTACAGTAAAGTACCAACCCATGTATGTAGGGGTGACCGGGTATCTCATCAAAATGAAAGTTCAACACACCTACAAAAAGTGATATAAAGTCATGAAAAGTGATGAAACAAAAAACAAAAAACTTTTGTTTCATCACTTTTAATGACTCTATATCATTTTTAACGGTGTGTTTAGTTGTAATTTTGATGAAATATCGTGGAGCTGTATGTAGGTACTAACCGATAAAAAAAAAGCGCGCAATGGCCGCGACCATTTCATCGGCGTTTTTGTTATTTTAGAGTTTTTCCCTCCCGCTGTTATTTCAGCGAAGTCGTTAGAGATGGCGCTTACATAAACACCCCTGGAAGATAAATCCACCAGGGATCGAATTTCAAAAAGAAAAAAAAAACGCCGGGTTTGACAATCAAAATTAGACTCCTTGCATGAGATTAAAAAGCATAAAATTTATAACTATTCCTCCAACTTTCAACCTTGTAATTTTTTTTATTTATTATTTTTATCAATTACATTTGAATTCTTCCTACTACCGCCGTAGTCGAGGGTAAGGCTCTCGACTATCAATCCGGAGGGATCGAGGGTTCAAATCCCGGCGTGCGCAAGTAAATTTTATTTTATTAATTTGTGTTTTTTTACAATTTATTTATTAAAAATATTATATTTTCGGCATGTTCTAGAGTGGAAGATACACAGTATCGCCTTTGTGGAAGAACACCACTTAGAATCAAAACGTTGCTAGAAATGGCTTTAGAAGTATTTGTGACCAGATTTGAATAGCCATGTACTTCTTCACCTTCCTCTTCGCCATCTTCTTCACCTCCCTACTACCGTCAGCCTCACAACATACCTCAATTGGGGATGCCATAGTCTCACTGGCTTCAATTGAGACAGGGAGCAGTAGAGAATTTTGTGCAGAGTATCGCACAAAATTTGCAATGATTGTCCATCGTTCTACATAGGACAACTGGAACTAGAAATATTAGAATCACGGAACATTTAAGATGTTTAAATTAAAATAATTTTTCAGAGTTTGCTAATCATCTCATTTCCATCGATCATTCTTTTAATAAGGACACAAAGGTCAAAATTCTTCACTGTAATAATAAAGAAAAAAATTAGATACCTTTAACGTACTTGAAATTAGATAATCCCTAAATAATAACTCCAGTTTATCAAATAATAAATGTTTTTTTTAGGTATAACTACTCGATTCCATATTAATATTATGAATAGTGTTAATTAAATAATTAAATTATGGTAAATGTAATAATATCACTTCAATCGCTCGAGTGGATTTTAGACAAATTTCCAGTAAACCGCTCTGTTCTTTCCAAAAGTCCCCTAATTACCACTTTCCTTTTGTTCACCTCCCACTCCAACACCTAGAAAATTTATGTATATATCTGTAAGTATCGTGTATCTTAAGTTAGTTGTAATATTCTCCTGATATGGGAAGAATTCCCCCGAAACCGGTTTAGTGTTTAATAAAATTTAAAGTAAAACGGTTTAAAAAAATTAATGTGTTTCTGTTGTAAACATTTTTGTTACTTAACTAAGAAAACATGAAATATATAACTTTCAATCAGGCCTATTAGTGTCCATCTCAACTAAGATATTTTATTAAGGCCAGCAAAACAAATTATAAGTTTCACTATTTTATACTGATAAAATGAATGAAAAAGAATCTACGTAAAAAAATGTGGTTCGTTTTTCCAGCGCAGCCCGGGCTGGGATATAATGTTATTTTTTCATTACGCGATTTGTTATTCAGTTATTCTCAGGCAGATAGTTCAGTACACGGTCCTGCGGGAGGGATGTATGAGGGATGTTCACAGTCATGAAATGAAAAAATTACAGGAAAACGGATTAAAATTCATCAAAAAATGTATAATCACGAACATCTGCGATTACCCTACTTAAAAATGTATAAACACCAACATCTGCTATTACCCTACTCTAAAAATGTATATACACCAATATATGCGATTACCCTACTCTAAAAATGTATGAACACCAACATCTGCGATTACCCTACTCTAAAAATGTATAAACACCAACATCTGCGATTACCCTACTCTAGGAAAAAACAAACCAAATCATATATCCAGGGATCATTATTGAACATAACCTCAGATAGATGGATCATACCAAACAAACCACAAATAAACTATTCAAAACAATACACATTTTCTTTAAAATAAGAAACATGAACTTACTGAAACAATGCATTTTGCACTTTGTCAAACCATAAAAGAATACTGAATTATTGTTTGGGAAGGAGCAACCAACTCAGCTATTGGTCATAGGGAAATCGAACAGAAAACAATACATAAAAAAATAGAATGACTGATACAGATAAAATATTCAACATTTTAACTTACTAGATATACCTACGCAAAAATACATAAACGTAAATAAAATTAGTGTTTAAGGGGTAATGTCTGGAACAACGTGATCACATTTGATCTTCAGTCCCCTTTGTGATAGACCCGACTTCCACCATGATACAGGGAATTTCGTACATTATACACTTTAAGAATTTATAGAATTTGAGCAAAATCATTCAGAAAACTATACAGATAACAAGGTAGTATATTAAACTAGCTGTTAAAAATATTATATAAAATAGGTAGGTACTTTATCGCTTCTCTAAATGCTGAACACAATCAGTTCCAATTTTTAAAATGACTCTTAAATTCAAAGCAAATTTAAGTTCATCGATTAAGTTTATTTGACCCCCAGACAACCGAAATTATAATTTTTGTTTCGTTATTATAGAAAATACAATTCTGTTCTAAGCTTGCTACAAACTCGGGGGAAGTTATAATATTTCAAACTAGCAATATTTCAAACTAGCAATATTTCAAACTAGCAATATTTCGAACTAGCAATATTTCAAACTAGCAATATTTCAAACTAGGAATATTTTAAACTAGTAATATTTTAAACTAGCAATATTTCAAATTAGCAATATTTCAAACTAGCAATATTTTAAAATAGTAATATTTTAAACTAGCAATATTTCCAACTAGCAATATTTCAAACTAAGAATATTTTAAACTAGGAATACTTCAAACTAGCAATATTTTTTACGTTATACATTCTTTGTGTTCAAATTATTTTTAAGTGCTCTTATATGTGACAGTAACAACACAGCTTTAGTGAGAATTAATCAGTAAATCTAAAATTCTAACTTCTGAATGCATAAAAATGCAGCCTGCGTATGTTTGTGCTCGCGAAACTCGAAAAGTAGTTGACCAATATCTATGAAAATTTCCAAGTTTGTTGCCAGGAGTATTTAAAGTTGTCTTCAATTTATTCAAGTTCTGTGAAGATTCTTTTCAAGTTCTGTTATTTTGTGAAACAACCCATCCTAAGGACGGGTTGTTACGTTGAATTTGAACAATTCTTCAAATTTAAAAGTTATTTGCAAGTTCTGTGAAAAAAATTTCAAGTTGTCATTCTTTCGGTTCTGTAGAACAATTAGCCTACAGATATGTAATAACAGAACTTGATTAGGACTTTCACATAATCCGAAAACGAACGTTGAAATTTGATGAACTGTTCAGATTCTGTAAAACAACCCATCCTTAGTCTTTACAATGGAGCTATCAGTGGAATGCCTTTATTTAGAAGTTTGGAGTATTTGAATCATTTCGATGAAATATTTAATAAATGAAAGTATCAGTTGGATTGAACTATCCTCCTCGGGGTGGGTATATAAAGGACGCTTGACGATGTGGGTATGAATTCCAGGACGGGGGTGGTGGAATGGTGGACGGCGAGGGCGGGGGCGGTTCTCCCCTAAAACAACAGCCCGCGGGGTGTTTTCGTACGCTGAAGCGCGCGGACAACCCTCGCAAGAGCGAGCAACGAACAACCTCATCTCGGAAGAAAAATATCCTCAAAAATGTTATTTAATAATTTTAATTTTCAAACATACCGTAACGAGTATTTGAAAATAAATGAAATTTTTTAGTTTTTCCGTCTGTTTTTGGTGAGTTACCGATAATATTTTTAGTCTTATGTTTTTATCTTTGTTTTTACCTTTTGGACAATTACCCTTTCAAAATTATTGATATTTTATGTAAACCGTTTCAGAAAAATATTCCAAAATACGCCTTATATTCTATTATATTATTCTTTTTAGTACCCATTTCTGTAGGTACCAAAACTTATCCCTTTATTCATAATATTTAAAAAAAAATCAATTATACTCTCTAAGTTTTAACATATTATAATATTTGATAGACTACTACAGATTATTATTACTTGAATACAAGCATTTTAAAAATCTTTACCAAAGACTCTATTTAAAAACCAAACCAAATCCATTTGCTATGAGATATTTCTGACTGAGAAAAAATTTCGTGACCCTACCGTTTACCGGTAAGCTCGGCATACTTTGTTGCTTCAAAGTAAACAGACTTTCGACTGTACTCGTATAGTTTACAAAATCATATTGGTATTAATTTATAACTATTATCATAACGATCAGAATACCCCTTATCACAAATTTATATAACTTATACCTTATTAGCAATTAATGGCAGGGTTTTTCACATTGAGCACATTATCATTTTTAATAGAAAAGTTCAGAACTTTATAATTTATTATACTCTGTCAATGTATGTTAAAGGGATAATGTTTCTGTGGAATTTCACCAAGAATTAAAAGTTTCAGAAACAGAACTCCATGCAATTAATATTTAGACATATATTAAAACCAATGGATTAGAAATAATAGCTTGGAACAGTTTGAATATTTATTGAATTATTAGGTATTAGAATTATTAGCTTGGGTCAACATTTTCGAGGCGCAACTAAAAACCTTTTTTTCAAACGTTTTGAAAAATTAATAAGTATTTTATTTGGCGTTATTACGATTAAGTTGACTTATTAATTACAGATAGCTTAAAATAAACCTAAAAAAATAAGAATAATTTTTAGAAAGTGAAAGCAATGAATCAAAAAGTAACAACTTGTAAACAGATAATTATAAACTCAGTACAAACAATGCGTAAACAACACAGTACAAAATATTTACAACAGTAAAATAAAATTTTAAACAAAGTATAATCAAAGCGCAAACTAAAGTATAACAAAATTATAAAAAAGTATAAACAAAGTTTTAAAAAAAGTATGAACAAAATGTAGAAAAAGGTGTAAACAAAGTACACGCAAAGTGTATACAAAGTATAAACAAAATGTGGACAAAGGCGTAAACAAGTATAAACAAAGCATAAACAAATTTTAAACAAAGTAATAAAGATACCATTTATTCTGTCTTTCTTTTTCTGGGCGTCATCATAAGAATCCGTAATCAGAGATTGAAGCAGAATGCTTTCTTCTTGAGTATTGCTGCACCAAAGAATGCAAGTAGGTTAAAAATAAAATCATCGTGTCTCGCGTCTAACAGTCTGTCGTGTATTTATCTTACGTTCCAGAGTCAAAAATCATGAACACGTTTGAAACCGCTCCAACAATCATCAATCGAAAACAAAACTTTTTAACAAACATGAATCATGCAGAAGTACATTTCATTGTGTTATTTTTCAAAGTAGACCACCATATTTGCTGTCTAACAAAATAACCTTTTTTTCTATTTTAGTCTAATTTGCAAGTTATTTAGAGGTATTGGCGCTTTTCAGGAAAGTTTTTGAAATTTAAAACGTTTTTGGAAGAAATACACACAACACTAAATTGTAAATATCCACTGCCCATGAAGGAAGTGAAGTATCGAGAAGGGAGTTTCATAAAATAAATAATACATTTAGATAGGTAGGTACTTAATTGGTAAGTCAACGAAACTCTCGGTATCGCCCTGGTAAAACCAGGTCTAAATTAGTCAGGTACATTCCAATCTCATTGTCATTGTCCCTGATTTTTAAAAAGGGTACGCGCTTTTATTATTTTAGTGAAAATTATTTGCATTAGTTCGGTTCAGTTAAAATATAATGTTAATTAAGTAATTAAAAATATATATATATTCAAGGTAAACTTGTGTTTTAATTTTTAATCGGGAGATGTTTTAATTTTTTAATTTTTTTGTGGTTCAGGCTAATAATTTTTTAAAAACAATAAAACCTCGTAAAATACGGTTCAGTACGCCATCAGCCATCTTGTCAAACATAAATATCTTATTTTGCAAAAAAAACGCTCACTTGTCGTCGTGCCAACGAGCTCTCGTGCTTTCTAACCTAATGCGATTGCGTGGAAAAATTATGAGTACTGACTTGGGATTTGTGAGATGGTCACTAAACTGACTTTTACATTTTTAATTGAATTTCACTTTTGTTTTTGATAATGAATGAACGCAAATCTTTGACGCGGAAATTAACCCACTCCCCGACATCCAATCAAGCTGAAACTCATCAGCTCGACTTGTTGTCGATGACAGATCACGTACACATACGCGGACGTGTAAGCATTTCTCTGAAATCAATTACAGCATTTAATATATGAAATGAAAGTCGGTATTACACGATCGGCATCTGGCAAGGTCGGTAGTGCGGTTGAATCCGGTCCCTGAGAAGTAAAGGATCAATCCTCAGCCAAACCAAAAAGGTTTTTTATTTCAAAGTTGAAAAATACATTTTAAAATCTATAATATATAATTAAATGTGTTTTAGAAAAAAACTTTACTTTTTGTGGTTATTATAAAAGACACTACTTCTATGTAAAAATAACGGCTCTTTAAAATAAAATAAACTTATGAAGGTAGTCATAACAAAAAAAGTTAGTCATATAAAAGTTTAAGTGCTTCCCAAACATTTGACGTTCGTTTATAAAGTCAGTGACCGTAACCACCGCCCTCCGAAATCCCTTTTATTGAAGTTTTAGTTTAAGATTTTCACAGTTTTTCATTGGTTTGTTTATTATGTTGTTGAGAGTTCCACGTTTCCCGCGTGCCAACGGTTGCCTTGGAAATGGACGACGTTTTCCCTGTTGATGGATACTGCAAGGCTTTTTCAGATTTACAAATTCATATACATGAATACACTGGCAACAAAAATACGTATTAAAAAATGAATATGCTATTTTCTTCACAGTATCCACAATGTAGAGAAATTCCAAACTACAAAATAGATTTGTGTAATGTGTTTATTGGCTTAAAAAGGAAACACAATCTAAAAACCACGTAAGACTTGAAAGGAGTAAGTTTTATTTTTTAAACTCAAAAAGATTCATACTTTATATTATTTGCAGAAGTCAGACTGTGGTCGTGGCTCCATAATTGCCAAAAATAATGCAGACGCCAGTAACCGGCTGGCGTTACTGACCTAACGTAGAGAATTGATAACACGTAGATTCCGTAGTAAGTGTGTTTATTGACAGAATAATATATCTTTTAACTACTTAACTGCTAAATTACATGGTAAAAAATTATATCAGAGGCGTGCATTCTACATATATCCATTTACGCACATAAGCACAGCTTACCCTTCCTTAAAATTAAATAATATTAAATGTATAAATATATTCCAAGAAATCAATTAAACATTAAAAAAAGCGCATTCTAGCTATGAATCGCAACGCCCCGCACACCGTACCGACTGCACAGCATAGCGTGTCAAAATCATAAACTAAGTATGCTAATTGTCGCAAATATTCGAGTATTCAATGTTTACTTTATAAAAAAAAAATATACACTTGTGTGATGTGTGCGCATACAAGAGATTACTCGTTTGTGTTAGTGTCTAAATAGGCAAAGCTTTTCAGAACAAATAGCGACGGCCAGCAAAAATAGCAATAAGCGCCATTTGTCGTCTATTTATTAGTAGAACTTTACTAAATATATAATGATAATATTATAATACTTTGACTTTCTTCTGAAATATTATTGCCTGTGTGTATTTAGGGGAAAAAATATGGAAATTTTATGTACCAGTTGTGATGAAAGGCTTTAAATCACAGTGAAAGAAAAAACAGATAAACCATAGCTGCAAGAAAATATGCAAATTATTTATGAAAACGGACATGCTAACGACATCTGGCGGAGAAAGAATTGATCCAGCTTGCTTGCAGTAGACACCTGTAATAGTTGAAATTAAATCAAGGTTCCGGGACGAAAGCAGAGAGGTCGTAAAATCGTCTAGGACGACTGGTACTTCCCCTTTTCTAGGCCTAAAAACAAATATTGAATTTTGTCAACCAATAGATCTGAACAAAGAGCTATAAAATTTTGAGTAACCAATCAGTGAACGAAGAGGCGTACACCAAATACAGACAAAGGAATAAACTTTGGATCGGGCAATAAAAAAGATAATTAATGGCTTCTTCTTTCCCACAGAAATTAGAGGTGAACGCACTTTAGGGTCAACATCGACTTTCAAGGTGACAAACTCCTGGAAATGTTTACAATAACTGAGACGTTTATGGGATGGCGAACCATTGAAATCGAGTGCTTTGAAGATTTTACAAGTTGAAAAACACACACACGAAAATGCAATGGAAAAACTATAAACGTGATAGTATAAAAAAGGACGGGAAAAGCGAAGGAAAATCACTGGCAGAATTTCAACTGTAGTACAATTATTTATGATAGAAGGAGGGTGTCATGTTCGATAAAAATCGTACTAAAGAGAGGTGAGAGTTTGGAAACAATGGAAATTAATCGTTATCAATTTAAGATGAAACGGACATATTGGTAAATCAATTTTGAATGAAAAATCTCGCAAAAAAAATACACATTTTAGAAAAGTGCGGCGATCGAATGGAAGGATAATACAGAGATTTTGGACTGCTACGAAGGTTCTAGGGACGTGAAAATCGAGTATCAGAAGAAGACAGTAAAATTAAACATATAGCGATAGATTAGATTCAGGAAAAGGAGACATTTTTCATGAGTATTAGGTTAGATATATATTAGAGTTACCCAATATTACGGAGGGATCGAAACAAGATAAAAGGTTGGCGGTCTCATGTATATTTTGAAGGATAAACAATCAAAATCCGAACATGATTTTTATTTACGTTAAGGTAATAAACGATTAGAAAAGCGATTAACTTTAACGTGGACCTTATGAAGTATTTAGATTAAGCAAAAGAGATTAAAATTAATAGGTTTGAAATTAAATTAAATTTACGAGTCTAGTACCAAAATTTTAAACGTAAACAGGTGTCCAGACATATAATTTATGTGAAATCTTGTAAGTGAGGGATGGAGGATGGGGCGGAGATTGGATCAGGCAATAAAAGTGACAGATATCCCAGAGTCAAATTAGGTATATCTCCCATAGAAGTGTGGAAAACTATATATTAATTAATAATAGATGAAGTATGAAATTTTCCTGGAGACCACACACATCGGGAAAAGTGGAGAAAAGATAAAAGAAAGGGTAAAGAACGGAGATAAAGAATAATCCAAGTGGAGAAAAGTGATACAATTCAAATTTATCCGTGAAATAAATAAATACGACTTGGAAAATAACTAGTTATAGAGTTATGAGAAATAACATAAGAAAAAAAGAAGAAATTGTGCAAGAAAACGTCGCGGATAAAAGAAAATCCAAGAAGATAAGGAAAAATTCAAATCTGCGGCATTAAGAGAGAAAGTACTGGTGAAAATGGAAAAGCCCATATAAGGGACAATAAAATTGAGTAGAATTTAGACGAATCGAAATTCAAAAATGCGTAGTAAAGATTTCAGCATGGATTTAAACAATTTCGCACGAGATGCATAAAATTGAGATCTATATATATGTTATTGAGGATGGACCTATCGCGAATTGAGAAAAAAAAGGAACACAAAATCATGAGATTTTAACTACATTTTTGTATGAACAGAGGACAAAGGGAGCTTGGGCGATTAACGCAGACTTACCCGATTCGGACCCTATCGACTTAGATTTGTGAGATGGAAACTGACCACCGCCTTGAGCCGGAAAGCAGAACATCTTATGGAAGCACAATCGATATTGATGGAAGGGGTGTTCGGATTTACGAGTTGATAGGAGATAGAATTAAGCATCAAGAGAAATTCAGATACGTCTTTTGGAACCTGAGAGGGGTATAAAAGATGGAACACATCAGTCAGGAGACAGTCGCGCCGAGGATTCGAAAAGTTGTTACGTGGCAGTACTACGTCTTTGGTAGGATTAACAGTGAAAAATCTTTAAGTGTTAAATTTTAAATAAGCCCTGGACTTAGGAAAATTTTGTGAAAAATACAAGTGCTAGAGTCAGTGAAATTTAATAAGTCAGTTAATTTAAATCAAACAGTGAAAATAAATATAATTTAAACTCAGTGCTTAAAAGTGTTAAGTGAAGTGCAGAAAGTGATTACGGAATTAAGAATTTAATTAAAATTTAAAAATAATTATTTCATTCAAAGTGAAAACATTCAAATTAAATTTAAGAGTTTGTTATCGTTAAATTAAAGTGGATGTGCTCGTGAATTGATATTTAAAAATAGATTATAATTTTGTTTAAAATTATTAATAGTAAATACTTCATCTTAGGTTAAAAGAAACACAAAAACAAAAACAAAAAAGGATTCGATAATAATAAACGTTTAAACCTTTGTTCTAAAATTAACAGTTCGGAAAAGAAATTAATTTATTAAGAATAAAGATAATTAAAAGTCTGCGCAATTCGGAAAAAATTTTCTTATCAATTTATATAAAAAGAAATTTAGAATTAATAAATTGTTCAATTAAAATCCATCGTGCGTATAGCGACAGTGTTAAAAGTGTTTGTCGTTCTAACCGGAATTTTAATCATCAGTCTATCATTTCGAAAAAAAAATTTGAAACAGCTATCATTCAAAAGCCTAAACTAGAAAGGTGTTATTAAATCAACGGGTTTTCTGGATTAGGATTTCGTTCGGAAGAAAAATTAAATATCAGCTAATTTATACGATTCAAGCGAGAATAAAATATTAAATAGGAATAAATAGTCGAAAAGATTTATTTTGAAATTAGTTGAAAAATACAATTAATTAGGTAGGATTTCTTCATCAAGGTTGTTGTGTACTACCCGACCGGAAATACCTTGACGTGGGTAAGTTTTCCTTTTATAAATAATTTTCAGGTCCCAGGAGACATAGAAGGGCCGTGAAATGGAAGTATATCAATTGAATATTAAATTAAAACAACAAAACAAAGAATTACACATTAATATATGTATATTGTATATTTGTATATATATTTATAAATATAAAATAATATATTGTATATAAAGAATATATATATGAGTAATGTAATTATATATATGTATTTTATTTATTAATCGAAGCATCGAAATGGTAGCGATTTTAATACCTACCCGAGGACATACCTATATTATTGAAAAAGAAAATATGTATTTATTAATATTCAAGACTATGTAGAATCATATATCTTATATTTATTTATTAATATATGTAATTTTATTCAACATATTTTGACAATAGAGATATGTGTACATATATATATATATTTATATTATTTTCACCTAATTTCTAGTGAATTTACTAAATTCGGGAAATTAAATAAATAGTTTAACTTCAATAAAGGATTTAAAAATATTTTAATTAATAGTGCACAATAAAAGTAAAGAGGCACAAATGACTTCTAAGGAATTTTAAAATAAACAAATCTCACATTTAGGTTAGTGTGTCAGGAGATGTTTATATTATTTGTTTACAAAACAAAGGATCACTGGAGAATTGGGTCAACCGCATAGTTTGAAAACGACCTTGGCCATAATTAGTTAGTCACAAAGGATTTTATTAATTACCCGAAACAGCAGGAAGATGCGTGTTCTCAAATACTTATCAATCACAAACGACAATTGAAAAATCACGGGTTAGCCAGATTTATATCAAAAAATTACATGAAACATTTAAATATCATTGATTAGATAGTCGCATAGATTTTTATTAATTACCCGAAACAGCTGGAAGATGCGTGCTCTCAAATACCTATCAGTCACAATCGACAATTGAAAAATCACGGGCTAGTAGGATTATATCGAATAATTATACGAAACATTTGAATTTTATTGATTGGGTGCTCATACAGAACCCCATCAGTTGCCTGAGATATTTGAGGGTCGAGTACTCTCTAATGTGGCAATCAACTACTTGAAACAATTGGAAAATCACGGGATAGGATGAACAAAAATTAATGTTGAACCCTGGAGGTAAAATTTAAAACAAATACAGTTCATCTATAGGAGGCAGTGGTCGCTCCTATAACAAGACCATTAACCAAATCAAATAGAGATGGCGATTCTCTTAAATAAAAACGTCAAAACCAAACAAACAAAAGCCTGGAGTTCGATAGCTCTCCAAAACAAACTATCAAATATGACCTTATTCTACTAGTATTTATTAGTATCACCTTATTAGTACGTATATATTCGGTTACCAGACCTAGAGCTTCGCAGAGTTCTTGGCGCGAGATCCGAGCTCGGAATGCGAGGTAGATAGCCTCGTATTGCGAGTTATAAACCTTTCCCAAACTGTATGTATACATATATTTATTCGTATGTACTGTTTACTGGAGAATGCGGACCTGCATACAGCTTGCATTTTAGGTCTTATAGACCACTATCGCATTTTCTTTTAAACGTGGAATGAGGATTCACGACCCGTAAGTCCACACCAACCGTGAGTATATGATTGTATATAGGACGAAACCGGTTCGCCCTAAGTAAATTGTAGTCCAAGGAGGAGTCGGAATTTGGGGGTTTCGAGACCCGAGGGGAAACTTGAATGCAGTACATGATGACGTGGAAGGCTTTCTGGGACGCGATAACTTAGGTATCAATCAAAGAGCCGTGTCAAAGGATTGTGCAAATTTCTTGTTGACTCACGATCATCTCGTTTACTTGCAAGAGGATTTGGAGCCAAATTATGCCAGCAAATGGGCTATTCCGAGTTCGTCAAATATGCAATTAACTAATTACATTAACCTACTAAATCAATCTTTACATGTACCTTATAGCAGCAGAATCATAAAGGAGTGGCGCCACACAGACCCAAGAGTTTACCAAAATCAAATTTACTAACAATTAACCATTTGAGTTATATTTAATTACCTGTCCAAATAAACATGTATAATATCTTTTATCAGCGTTTAACTACGATTTTGTTAGGGTGCAGGGAATCAGAAAATTACAATAGGAAAGCTAGCTCATCCAGAGAATTCATTTAAGTCTAGGTTTGCAATGGAAAGACCAATAAAATTGTAAAACTCAACACCTCGATCAGAACCAAGGGGGTTACCACAAAATGAAGGTAATTAAAATCCTATATCATAAATCAAAAAAATTACACAACGTTTGATGGAATTTAATTACAATATAAATACGGGTATATTTGCGTTCAAGATCGTAAATAACGTATTAATTAGTTAAGTACATATGTCTATAAAGATATATAGTACAAGAGAGCTTTAAGTAGCTTTCTGTAGATATCAAAGAAAAGGGTCCAATTTTCATGGAGGCTTATGTGTTGTAGGGGAGGAATTTTCCATCCCTGCGAACACATATGCAAAGCCTTAGAGAAAAAATTAAATATCGGTCATAGCCAAGAGAGAAGAAAATTTTATATTGTTTAAAACAAATAAAAATAAAAGAAAATGAGGAAAAGGCGAAAACAATACAACTGCATAGCCGTGTCCAGGAGGTTCAGGTTTTATAAGTCTTTGAGAGAAAAAAAACAAAGTTATTGGTCAACCTATTGCAAAAACGGAGAAAATAATAATAATAAATAGGACGAAATTAATTAAGGAGTTAACAAAAAAAAAAAAAATTTTATCAGAAAAGTGCGACATTACATAAATATACAGTAAAATTTAAAAATAATAATAGATTAACGTAAACAAACAATAATCCAAAAAGAAAGTGTTAACGAATAAATCTTATAATACAAAAAGTGTCCTTATAAATAAAAATGTGTTAATTCAAATGACCGTGAACTTTAGAGTCAATAAAAATACCTTTCATACGATAATATAAACAATATGAAAGAAGTAGGTTAATGATGTCATTCACTCGAGAGGAATGCGTTCCGTAAACAAAAACATTGTTTATGTTTTGGGTTCACCGAACGAATTGGAATGTTGATATGAAGCAAGTTTAATAAACAGACAAACCCGAAAAACATCGAACTTATTGGGACAACAAAGAACATCTAAAAATTGACATCGAGATTTTAAAAGTCGGAAACATCGTTGAATAATACGTATCACTCCGAGGAACAAAAAAAATTAAATAACAAACGTCGAGATTAAATAAACAATGACACAAAACGAGATAGCTGGAACAAATATAACATAAACATTGCGTTCGGATATCGTGGAGTATTGACGTAAACAATTATTGTTTATCTTATATCCGAAAATACAGACCAGCGGCGGTCTGTGGTAATTTAACAAATTATTCACAAAGTCAGGAAAAGAAATTATTATTTTTATCGCTAGACATTCGACAGAATTATTAGAAGGATAGAAAGGTTTAGACAAATTAAAATTGATTAATGTTTTACAATATCCAATGTACCTTACTAGATATCATTGGTTTTGCAAAAATAATAATTACGAAAAATATAAAATTGATTAATATCAATTGATTAACAAAAAAAAAAAATTTTTTTTTTTTTTGATTAACATCAATATCATTATAAAACAAAAGAAAACAATTATTTTGAGATGTTGGGGTGTAATCTATTATGATCATGTTGTAACATAACAAATAGCGGAAATATTACACCCATATCATGTGATAGATAGATCTATAATAACAATAATCAAAATAGAAAAGTGTAATTGTATTACATCATAGTTAATCATTAGGACCACGTGTTAGATTCAAATGGTCGCGCTACGTGCCGCCAATGTAGATACTTGTTGTCAGGATCACAAATCTCGATAATCGACAGAGACATTAATGAGGGTGAAACATTTGATGTTTTGTGAGGTAAGATTAATCTTACATAATATAATTTACCATATAAACGGGTAAGTTGAAATAACGTAAGATTTACTCATGATAATTTTGTTGACATTCGGATCAGGTTGTTGACTATTAAGACATATTTTAAGACACAGAGAACTCAGTCAATGGATTCGATAAGGAATTCAAGTATAGACCAAACAAATAAACGTTGTTTTGAAAAGACAAAATGTTAGTTGAGAATTCGACCTTCAATCTCAAAGGAAAAAAAAAATACAATTCAGAGTTGGCTCGAGATTTTAATGTCGTTGACGAATGTTTATGATGGGATATATATATGTGTATATATATACCTATTGAAAAGAAATTCATGTTAGGCATTGAAAAAAAAAAAAAAAAAAAAAATCATAATAGATTTTGCAAATTTTGCAAATTAAATATAGATTTGAACTTAAACAAAAATCAATATGGCGGAGAAAAGAAAAATCGATGACGCGAAGGTAAGCACCGAAACAATTCCTTTAGTTGATGAACTAAGAGAGATATTCAAACGATCGCGAAAAAGTTCGTTACAAGTCGAGAATTTGAAGGCACCTGAAAATATGGGTCAGTCAGAGGGGGAGGCTAGAACATATTCGGATATCAAACAAGACGAGGGTATACAAGAGAGTGATGTGAAAATCATAAACGAACTTGAAATTTTACAGGAACAGCCAGGTGACAAAACACATAAAAAATCTAGAAAAACAAAAAAAAAAAACAAAAAAAATAAGAAAAACGAGAAAATTTGAAAAAAAAGATATAAAGAATAAGAAAGGCAACATATATATAAATAATTAAGGAAGTTAAAATAGGAATATTAAGGTTGTCGCTTAGTAAGAAAAAAAATATAGATACATAAGCCGGTAACACTCGGAAGAGCTAAGAAAATGGTGGGAAAACGTGGAATGGGGAGGCAAACAGAAGCTTTAGTGACGGCAATCGAGGAAAATGCTACAGTTGGGACGTCAGCAGTGAACATCGGAGATATTACTACAATAATTCAAGCAGCTTTAGCACCGCTTGTTGATAAAATGCAGGAACTTGAGAAACAATTAGGAAGACCAACAACAGTGGCGGTGACAGGAGAGGATAGTGCGCCGAAAAACGTTCTCCAAGTAGTGGAAATGCTACCGCAGCAAGAACGACCTTCATTTTCCGGTGGAAATCAAAACCCCATAAGTTTCTTAGAAGATTTAAAAGAATACACTAGAAAAGTGAAACGTACAGATCCATTAATTGTCGTGCGGGAGAATTTGAAAGGGGAAGCAAAAACGTGGGCCAAACTATACAACAAGCGATGGGAAACAATGTTGGATTTCGAAAGAGATTTTTTAGCTACCTATTGGGGAGACATAAAGAAGAATGAGGTTCGCCGTCGTCTTGCAGAAGGGGTATATGATGCCAAGAGAGATATATCCATGCTCACTCATTTCGCGAATTATTGGGATTTAGCGAAAGCATTAAAAATCACAGAAGCACCGTTAAGCGTAGTTGACGAAATTATGAGACATTACCCTAAAGAAGTTCAATCGCTATGGTTTTCAGGGCAGTCAGGAGATGAGATTGTCGCTGCTGAGTTTCTTCGAAAACTAGATACAATGGTTTGCACACCGGAAGAACGGAATACAAAGAAAAGGAGTGGGGAGGAGTTCGCCAAGAAGGACAAATACCGTGACCGTTACCACGCTATAAAGAAGAGAATTCACGCAATAGAGAGTGTGGAAGGAGGCGCTAGCTGCAGCAAGTGTGCCGAAACTACGACATCTTCAAAGGGAGGTTCTACAATAACTACGAGCGGCACGGAGCTAGTCATCACAAACAATTCGGGAAACGGCCGAGGGTTGATTCATTAGCCCTCATGAATACGACTCACACAGGGAGAGGGACGCCGGCACCAAAACACAACACTGCATTGAAGATTATGATGAAATGGGGGTGGAATCCAATGAAAGGACTGGGAAAAAATGAACAAGGTATGATTGCCCCAATAAAAGCAGAAAGGAATGTGAGAAGACGAAAGGATGGAGCGGAAGAAACGAGAACGGAAGCGGAAATAGATGTGGAAGTATGTGTCAATTCCTTACAACAAATAACGGATGAATGGAATCAATTGAAAGTGAACGAAGAGAAAACAAGAAGGGAAATTAGTGGGTTCAACAACATTTTCGAAGACAGAGATTATGAGGAAGTAGAAAAGGGTAGCACTTTACCGTTATTACCGGAAGCCAAAGCACAGATAGATAACACGGAAGTTCACTGTTTAATAGATACCGGAAGTCAAATCACGTGCGTTTCTCAAGAGTTTTATGAAAATTATTTAAATGATCAAACAATTTATCCTATTATGCCTGTAACGACTATACAGATTAAAGTAGCGATAGGACACAAAAGTCAGAGAATATCTAGGTTGGTTCTAGTACCGTTGCGATTTGGAGATGTTATAATAAATACGCCGTGTTTAATAATACCAAAGTTAATTAGGCCAATTATATTGGGTATCAATTGGTTAGACGAATATACAGCTGAATTTAAATGTGGAGAAAACAGAAAGTTAAAAATAAAAACAGAAAATGGGAAGAAGGAAATAGAGTTAGTAAATTCAACCGTAATTCATAGGAAACCTAAACAGGAGGTTAGAAATCAAAATTTCACAAGTGGAAAAATAATTAGTATTGAAGTAAACCCTGAAATAAATAATACGGCGTGCCTCGAGCGTAGAATAACGACCTTTGTGTCTGAGTTAAAATTAGATTCAAAAGGAAAAGAAGGGTTAGAAAAGATTTTAATTAAACATAAGAATGTATTTATAGACAAACCAGGTCTAACTACTTTGTACACTCACGAAATAAGGATGACGGACGAGACGCCTTTCGTTAAGCGATCCTACCCAGTACCATTTGCTTACAGAGATAAGATTGATGAAAAAATTAGAGAATTGGAGTCATTAGGAATCATCAGTAGAGAGGCCACGCAGTTTTCTAGTCCTCTAACATTTACCTTGAAAAAAGATGGGACGGTTAGGATACTCTTAGATGCTAGATTCTTAAACACCAGAATGCAGGCGGAAGTAGAAAAACCACCATTAACTTCAGAAATTATACAGCGTTTTCATGGTGTAAAATTCATAACCACAATAGATCTAAATTCAGCTTACTTTCAAATACCTATCAGTCCAGAAAGTCGCAAGTATACTGGGTTTGTATACAATGGAAAATCTTACGTATACAAGGTATTACCGCAGGGGTTAAAAACATCAGTAGGGAGTTTTTCAAGAGGAATGGACAAAATTCTAGGACCAGGGGTGAGGGAATTCTGCGCTAATTACTTAGATGATTTAATAATATATACGTGTGGTAGTCAAGAAGATCATTTTGAACATGTAAACGCAGTGCTTGAAAGGTTAAAGGAAGCAAACATGACTTGTAAACTCGAAAAATGTCAATTTTTATTCACAGAAGTACGTATGTTAGGACATATTATAACGCCTTTGGGAGTTCAAATGGATCCGGAAAAGATTGACGCCATAAAAAATTTTCCGGTACCCAAGAAAATAAAACAAGTTAGAGCCTTTCTTGGACTTTGTAATTATTACCGTAGATTCGCGAATAAATATGGGGAAACAACACGGGTTTTGTGCGATTTACTTCAGAAAAATAGAACCTGGCGATGGGGTGACTCAGAACAGCGCGCATTCGAGAGGGTGAAAACATTATTTTTAGAGACAGTTATTTTACATCATCATGACCCAAATAGTACTTATTATTTACAGACAGATAGTTCGGGGTTCGCCATAGGAGGAGAATTATATCAGTTGGATGAGGAAGGGAATCACCACGTTATTGGATTTATTAGCAAAGCTTTAAGAGGACCGGAGTTGAAATGGACCACGTCAGAACAAGAGTTATGGGCGATAATATATGCTTTACATAAATTTGAGACATATTTAAGAGGAGTACACTTAATAATTAGAACGGATCATCAAGCATTGACATTTTTAAAGAGCTGGAAGATGTACAGTGGCCGACTAACACGGTGGATTTTGTATTTAAATCAATTTAACTTCACTGTAGAGTACGTCAAAGGGAAGGAAAATATAGGGCCTGATATTTTATCTCGTTATTCTTGTGATGCAAAAAATGTACAGGAGGAGAAAAACACGTGCCCAGAGATAGCAGCTTTTGCAGTGAAAGGTAGACAACAGATTCGAAAACACTTAGAAAATATAACTGAACTACAGAAACAAGACACATTTTTGGGAGAAATTTCCGGATATTTGCGCAAGGGAAAATTTGGGCCGCCGACAAAAGATGTTAATAGGTATTTGAAAAATTACAAAAAAATAGGCAAGACTTTATATTACACAACAGGACTAAACAAAACGGTGTTAGCAGTACCACAAGAGTTGACTGAAGAACTAATAAAAATGATACATTTAGAAATTGGACACGGAGGAGTTTTTAAAACAGGAACAGCTTTGGGAGATAGGTATTATTGGCCAGGCATGCACCGAGATATAAAACGCATAGTGAGAGGGTGTCACCTATGTCAGCTGGCGAAGCGCGAAATTCGACCAACTGTAGGGCCGAGTAAATCCATAATTACCAAAGAAGTAGGACAATTAGCTATGGCAGATTTATACGGACCTTTACCGAGAGGAATAGGAGGGGTTAGATTCATTTTCGTGATCCAAGATTCATTCAGTAGATTTGTAAAATTATATAAATTGAGGATAGCAAGTACTAAGACCGTGTTAAATTGTGTAGAGGATTTTAATAAAACAATACAAATAGATGCTTTGTTAACTGACAACGGATCTCAATTTACATCGAAGAAATGGGAAAACAACTTAAATAGGATGGGCATACGAATCGTACATACTTCAATACGAAATCCCGGACCGAACATAACAGAGCGCGTGAATAAAGAATTAGGTAGAATTTTCCGTATTTATTGTCACGAAAAACATACCAAGTGGGCGGCTTTCCTTAAAGAAATAGAAAAAACCTACAATAATTCGATACACTGTTCAACAGGATTCTCACCTAATGAAATAGCTTTTGGGAAATCACCAACTTATAGTTTAGACAGGTATACTCAAGGCTGCGGAAAATCTACGAAAACAATAAATGAAATAAGATTAGCAGCACGGAAAAATTTAGAGAAAAGCGCTGCAAATCGACAGAAATACTATAATCTCAACAAAAGATTAATGACTTATGAGGTTGGGACTCTGGTCAAGTTGAAAAAATTTACACAATCAAACCTACTCAAAAAAGAAATAAAAAAATTCAATCTGCTTTACGATGGACCTTATGTAATTGGGTCAGAAGTTTATAGTAACACGTATACGCTAATTGATCCGGTAACTCGGGAAATAAAAGGAGATTATAGCGCAATTCATCTAGCGAAATATTATACATGTAATAAGGAACAAAAACCGAGTTAAGAGATAGTGGAAATCAACGAATAAAATGCGAAATTTACAAATATTTGAAACTTTAAATAAACAAACGATTGAGAAATACAAATAAAAATATGTTAGAATACGATGAATTTAAGGAGGGAGGGAGAAAGAAAAAATTACTGAAATATTAGACTATCAGTTTGTTTGCGAGGGGCGGGTCGTCCTTAAGTCTTTAAGGTTGAGTGAACAAATTTTTTAATAAGCGACAATCATATTCTAATTTACTAATAGAGTAAGAGAAAAATTTTTCGATAATATTGATTTTCTAGTTTAGAAAAAAAAATTGTGGGTTAGTGTGTAGGAAAATTTTGTTAGATAAGTAAGAACACAGAAGGAAAGAGTATGGGAGTTATATACCCACAAAAGGAACAAAAAAAAAATACATATATTATAAATAGGATAGGGTACGTTTTATAAAACAAGATTTTAAATTGACAATGCATAGAGTTAGAATTTTTTTTGAAAACTTGAAATAAGGTTGTCTATAGGTTTAGAGTAGACATTAGGTAAAGATAAAAAGGGAACATTAGAAATTACGATATGGTTAGGTTAAATTTAAAAAAAAAAAAAATTTAAAAGGAAACAGGAACGATGAGAAAATTGGAGGTTAGTTAAGAACAGTTATGAAATAAAAAAAATTAGGATGGACAACACCTAGGCTAGAACAACTTGTTTGAATGATCTATGAAAAGACAATTAGAAATTACACAAAAAAAATTTTAGCGAATAAGAAAAAAAAAAAAAAACCAAATGCTGGAAAGTTTAAATGAAACATGTATACCACTGATTGTCGGATTGGGCGAGGTTGTGCAAAGATATACATTTCACAAAAATATAATACTTACAAAACCAAAACAAACAATTATTTGCACACCAAGAGACCACCCGCCCTTCAGTTGGTCAATAGACCGCGAGATTGCACACAATCTTTACCTGAATCATTGTGAGGGAGGTCTTAGTCCAACCAGGTTGAGGACCACCTAAACACGCGAGTCGAGGGGCGTGTTTTTTTTCCCAGAAAAAAAAAAAGAGATTAATTTTGAGTTTATCAAAATTAGAGAAAATTCCATAAAATAAAATCTACGCGAAAAGAAAATAGAAAATACAATGTGATTCAAAGTCAAGGTTGTTAACAATCCAAACAGAATGGAAAGAGAGATAGGGAATAACAGAATGAGGGGGGGGGAGAAAGGAAATAACAGAATGGAAAGAGAGATAGGGAATAACAGAATGAGGGGGGGGAGAAAGGAAATAACAGAATGGAAAGAGAGATAGGGAATAACAGAATGAGGGGGGGGAGAAAGGAAATAACAGAATGGAGAGAGAGATAGGGAATGATAGAGTGAGGTAGAGAAAGGAAATAACAGGAAGTGATGTAGGAAAAGGAATAACAGAACGAGGGGGGGAGAGTAGTTAGACTACATTTGAACACAATTTCGATGTCTAAAGTAGTATACAACGTTAGCCACAGCAAATTGAGTTCAGAGGGGGGAACTGTGATGAAAGGCTTTAAATCACAGTGAAAGAAAAAACAGATAAACCATAGCTGCAAGAAAATATGCAAATTATTTATGAAAACGGACATGCTAACGACATCTGGCGGAGAAAGAATTGATCCAGCTTGCTTGCAGTAGACACCTGTAATAGTTGAAATTAAATCAAGGTTCCGGGACGAAAGCAGAGAGGTCGTAAAATCGTCTAGGACGACTGGTACTTCCCCTTTTCTAGGCCTAAAAACAAATATTGAATTTTGTCAACCAATAGATCTGAACAAAGAGCTATAAAATTTTGAGTAACCAATCAGTGAACGAAGAGGCGTACACCAAATACAGACAAAGGAATAAACTTTGGATCGGGCAATAAAAAAGATAATTAATGGCTTCTTCTTTCCCACAGAAATTAGAGGTGAACGCACTTTAGGGTCAACATCGACTTTCAAGGTGACAAACTCCTGGAAATGTTTACAATAACTGAGACGTTTATGGGATGGCGAACCATTGAAATCGAGAGCTTTGAAGATTTTACAAGTTGAAAAACACACACACGAAAATGCAATGGAAAAACTATAAACGTGATAGTATAAAAAAGGACGGGAAAAGCGAAGGAAAATCACTGGCAGAATTTCAACTGTAGTACAATTATTTATGATAGAAGGAGGGTGTCATGTTCGATAAAAATCGTACTAAAGAGAGGTGAGAGTTTGGAAACAATGGAAATTAATCGTTATCAATTTAAGATGAAACGGACATATTGGTAAATCAATTTTGAATGAAAAATCTCGCAAAAAAATACACATTTTAGAAAAGTGCGGCGATCGAATGGAAGGATAATACAGAGATTTTGGACTGCTACGAAGGTTCTAGGGACGTGAAAATCGAGTATCAGAAGAAGACAGTAAAATTAAACATATAGCGATAGATTAGATTCAGGAAAAGGAGACATTTTTCATGAGTATTAGGTTAGATATATATTAGAGTTACCCAATATTACGGAGGGATCGAAACAAGATAAAAGGTTGGCGGTCTCATGTATATTTTGAAGGATAAACAATCAAAATCCGAACATGATTTTTATTTACGTTAAGGTAATAAACGATTAGAAAAGCGATTAACTTTAACGTGGACCTTATGAAGTATTTAGATTAAGCAAAAGAGATTAAAATTAATAGGTTTGAAATTAAATTAAATTTACGAGTCTAGTACCAAAATTTTAAACGTAAACAGGTGTCCAGACATATAATTTATGTGAAATCTTGTAAGTGAGGGATGGAGGATGGGGCGGAGATTGGATCAGGCAATAAAAGTGACAGATATCCCAGAGTCAAATTAGGTATATCTCCCATAGAAGTGTGGAAAACTATATATTAATTAATAATAGATGAAGTATGAAATTTTCCTGGAGACCACACACATCGGGAAAAGTGGAGAAAAGATAAAAGAAAGGGTAAAGAACGGAGATAAAGAATAATCCAAGTGGAGAAAAGTGATACAATTCAAATTTATCCGTGAAATAAATAAATACGACTTGGAAAATAACTAGTTATAGAGTTATGAGAAATAACATAAGAAAAAAAGAAGAAATTGTGCAAGAAAACGTCGCGGATAAAAGAAAATCCAAGAAGATAAGGAAAAATTCAAATCTGCGGCATTAAGAGAGAAAGTACTGGTGAAAATGGAAAAGCCCATATAAGGGACAATAAAATTGAGTAGAATTTAGACGAATCGAAATTCAAAAATGCGTAGTAAAGATTTCAGCATGGATTTAAACAATTTCGCACGAGATGCATAAAATTGAGATCTATATATATGTTATTGAGGATGGACCTATCGCGAATTGAGAAAAAAAAGGAACACAAAATCATGAGATTTTAACTACATTTTTGTATGAACAGAGGACAAAGGGAGCTTGGGCGATTAACGCAGACTTACCCGATTCGGACCCTATCGACTTAGATTTGTGAGATGGAAACTGACCACCGCCTTGAGCCGGAAAGCAGAACATCTTATGGAAGCACAATCGATATTGATGGAAGGGGTGTTCGGATTTACGAGTTGATAGGAGATAGAATTAAGCATCAAGAGAAATTCAGATACGTCTTTTGGAACCTGAGAGGGGTATAAAAGATGGAACACATCAGTCAGGAGACAGTCGCGCCGAGGATTCGAAAAGTTGTTACGTGGCAGTACTACGTCTTTGGTAGGATTAACAGTGAAAAATCTTTAAGTGTTAAATTTTAAATAAGCCCTGGACTTAGGAAAATTTTGTGAAAAATACAAGTGCTAGAGTCAGTGAAATTTAATAAGTCAGTTAATTTAAATCAAACAGTGAAAATAAATATAATTTAAACTCAGTGCTTAAAAGTGTTAAGTGAAGTGCAGAAAGTGATTACGGAATTAAGAATTTAATTAAAATTTAAAAATAATTATTTCATTCAAAGTGAAAACATTCAAATTAAATTTAAGAGTTTGTTATCGTTAAATTAAAGTGGATGTGCTCGTGAATTGATATTTAAAAATAGATTATAATTTTGTTTAAAATTATTAATAGTAAATACTTCATCTTAGGTTAAAAGAAACACAAAAACAAAAACAAAAAAGGATTCGATAATAATAAACGTTTAAACCTTTGTTCTAAAATTAACAGTTCGGAAAAGAAATTAATTTATTAAGAATAAAGATAATTAAAAGTCTGCGCAATTCGGAAAAAATTTTCTTATCAATTTATATAAAAAGAAATTTAGAATTAATAAATTGTTCAATTAAAATCCATCGTGCGTATAGCGACAGTGTTAAAAGTGTTTGTCGTTCTAACCGGAATTTTAATCATCAGTCTATCATTTCGAAAAAAAAATTTGAAACAGCTATCATTCAAAAGCCTAAACTAGAAAGGTGTTATTAAATCAACGGGTTTTCTGGATTAGGATTTCGTTCGGAAGAAAAATTAAATATCAGCTAATTTATACGATTCAAGCGAGAATAAAATATTAAATAGGAATAAATAGTCGAAAAGATTTATTTTGAAATTAGTTGAAAAATACAATTAATTAGGTAGGATTTCTTCATCAAGGTTGTTGTGTACTACCCGACCGGAAATACCTTGACGTGGGTAAGTTTTCCTTTTATAAATAATTTTCAGGTCCCAGGAGACATAGAAGGGCCGTGAAATGGAAGTATATCAATTGAATATTAAATTAAAACAACAAAACAAAGAATTACACATTAATATATGTATATTGTATATTTGTATATATATTTATAAATATAAAATAATATATTGTATATAAAGAATATATATATGAGTAATGTAATTATATATATGTATTTTATTTATTAATCGAAGCATCGAAATGGTAGCGATTTTAATACCTACCCGAGGACATACCTATATTATTGAAAAAGAAAATATGTATTTATTAATATTCAAGACTATGTAGAATCATATATCTTATATTTATTTATTAATATATGTAATTTTATTCAACATATTTTGACAATAGAGATATGTGTACATATATATATATTTATATTATTTTCACCTAATTTCTAGTGAATTTACTAAATTCGGGAAATGAAATAAATAGTTTAACTTCAATAAAGGATTTAAAAATATTTTAATTAATAGTGCACAATAAAAGTAAAGAGGCACAAATGACTTCTAAGGAATTTTAAAATAAACAAATCTCACATTTAGGTTAGTGTGTCAGGAGATGTTTATATTATTTGTTTACAAAACAAAGGATCACTGGAGAATTGGGTCAACCGCATAGTTTGAAAACGACCTTGGCCATAATTAGTTAGTCACAAAGGATTTTATTAATTACCCGAAACAGCAGGAAGATGCGTGTTCTCAAATACTTATCAATCACAAACGACAATTGAAAAATCACGGGTTAGCCAGATTTATATCAAAAAATTACATGAAACATTTAAATATCATTGATTAGATAGTCGCATAGATTTTTATTAATTACCCGAAACAGCTGGAAGATGCGTGCTCTCAAATACCTATCAGTCACAATCGACAATTGAAAAATCACGGGCTAGTAGGATTATATCGAATAATTATACGAAACATTTGAATTTTATTGATTGGGTGCTCATACAGAACCCCATCAGTTGCCTGAGATATTTGAGGGTCGAGTACTCTCTAATGTGGCAATCAACTACTTGAAACAATTGGAAAATCACGGGATAGGATGAACAAAAATTAATGTTGAACCCTGGAGGTAAAATTTAAAACAAATACAGTTCATCTATAGGAGGCAGTGGTCGCTCCTATAACAAGACCATTAACCAAATCAAATAGAGATGGCGATTCTCTTAAATAAAAACGTCAAAACCAAACAAACAAAAGCCTGGAGTTCGATAGCTCTCCAAAACAAACTATCAAATATGACCTTATTCTACTAGTATTTATTAGTATCACCTTATTAGTACGTATATATTCGGTTACCAGACCTAGAGCTTCGCAGAGTTCTTGGCGCGAGATCCGAGCTCGGAATGCGAGGTAGATAGCCTCGTATTGCGAGTTATAAACCTTTCCCAAACTGTATGTATACATATATTTATTCGTATGTACTGTTTACTGGAGAATGCGGACCTGCATACAGCTTGCATTTTAGGTCTTATAGACCACTATCGCATTTTCTTTTAAACGTGGAATGAGGATTCACGACCCGTAAGTCCACACCAACCGTGAGTATATGATTGTATATAGGACGAAACCGGTTCGCCCTAAGTAAATTGTAGTCCAAGGAGGAGTCGGAATTTGGGGGTTTCGAGACCCGAGGGGAAACTTGAATGCAGTACATGATGACGTGGAAGGCTTTCTGGGACGCGATAACTTAGGTATCAATCAAAGAGCCGTGTCAAAGGATTGTGCAAATTTCTTGTTGACTCACGATCATCTCGTTTACTTGCAGGAGGATTTGGAGCCAAATTATGCCAGCAAATGGGCTATTCCGAGTTCGTCAAATATGCAATTAACTAATTACATTAACCTACTAAATCAATCTTTACATGTACCTTATAGCAGCAGAATCATAAAGGAGTGGCGCCACACAGACCCAAGAGTTTACCAAAATCAAATTTACTAACAATTAACCATTTGAGTTATATTTAATTACCTGTCCAAATAAACATGTATAATATCTTTTATCAGCGTTTAACTACGATTTTGTTAGGGTGCAGGGAATCAGAAAATTACAATAGGAAAGCTAGCTCATCCAGAGAATTCATTTAAGTCTAGGTTTGCAATGGAAAGACCAATAAAATTGTGAAACTCAACACCTCGATCAGAACCAAGGGGGTTACCACAAAATGAAGGTAATTAAAATCCTATATCATAAATCAAAAAAATTACACAACGTTTGATGGAATTTAATTACAATATAAATACGGGTATATTTGCGTTCAAGATCGTAAATAACGTATTAATTAGTTAAGTACATATGTCTATAAAGATATATAGTACAAGAGAGCTTTAAGTAGCTTTCTGTAGATATCAAAGAAAAGGGTCCAATTTTCATGGAGGCTTATGTGTTGTAGGGGAGGAATTTTCCATCCCTGCGAACACATATGCAAAGCCTTAGAGAAAAAATTAAATATCGGTCATAGCCAAGAGAGAAGAAAATTTTATATTGTTTAAAACAAATAAAAATAAAAGAAAATGAGGAAAAGGCGAAAACATTACACAGTTAGACTAGTAATACGCATAGGTTAATGAGTTGGCTTATGATATCCCATCCAAATCGGTTACAGCCAGCAGCTTATCCATTCGTAGCGAAAACTTGGACAAAAGAGCAGTAGTCTCTGGAATTTTTTTTCAATGTATTCGCTGTTTTCCATTATGCCTACTCTCATACAAAACTCTGTGCATGCCACTGCCTTACATAGTAAAAATTCTCCATTCCACTAGTGCCTCTGAGGAATTTTTTTCTCCGTTGAACTGCAATATTGTGTCACAGAATTTAGGACTCCATCGCCCTCTGTTGAACTCAAAAGTTTCATCAGCGATCTTTGGAAATTCCTTCATTCAGGTAATAGAAAACCTTCCGCGCGTGTACCGATACTCGTTGACCGCACAATATTCAAAGATACATTTTACTTTGAGGGTGAGTGACCAATAAATAAGGACACATAATACTGAACGTTAATTTGTACAGGTAACTTTGGAGGTACATCTGTACGTTGGTTTAAAAAGCAAGCACAATATAAAAACCAAGCAATGCAAGAAAAATGTTCATACTTTGTATTCAAATAAGGATTAGTCTGAGCTATAGTATCTAAGACTTTTAAATATATATACATAATTTGCACTTAAAAATAAAAATATAAATAAAAAAGTCATCGATTGGGAACAACTAACATAAAGACATTCAGTGAAATTTAAACATTACAGTAATTGGGGAAACTTTACTGGGGTAATAACAATTAATAATTTCTAACATTTTACTCAGAAATCAATTAAGAAATCAGTAATTGAAATTAAAATACCTTTCTACAAATAATATAAATGTATCGTCTGTAAGTGGGCTACCCACAGTTTGATAATGCCTTCAGAGGGCGAAACAGCTGTCACGCGTAATAATAACTACACAGCAGAACTTGTTTAAAAATAAACTGTTTTTATAAACCTAATAACAATATTATTGAATATATAAAAAAATAAAAAATAAATAAAAAAAAATGAATAAAGATAGCTGCCGATAAAAATATGCGGTAAGAAAATGAAGATAATGTTGTAAGTTCTTATTCGAAGTATGATACTGTTATTAAATATGACCGAAGGAGATAGGGTCCCATCAGCTCAGTTGGTAGAGCGGCGCCCGGGAAGGCGAGGGTCTTGGGTTCAAGTGCTAGATTAGATAGAATAATCATTAATAAGAATCGCTAGTATTGTCTTCAATAATTACATATTAAAATTTTGAAGTTTTACTCATTAAGTTATTCAAAAAATAAACATGAAAAAGTTCGTACTCTATTTTCAAAGAAAGGTATATTACTTGGAGCGTAAGCAACTAAAATATTGAAAAAAATATTAAATGTTAATCTCAGATAATTTTGCTCAAGAAGCCATCGAGATTAAAAAATCAAGCAACATAAAAAAACGTTCATACTCTGTATTCAAAGACACTTTACTAGGAGGGTGAGTAATGTTATCGTTAAGAAATAACGAGTGCACTAGTCATACAGATACAAGTCATGCAAATATTCCTTGGGCTATTTATTTATTCACATAAAGTCTCATGTCTCTTGAGACGTCCCTGTGTGTGTAATTAACTGTTTTCCTTTCTGGGTAGACGGTCATTATTTTTCAATTTACAAAAAAACAACGCCATCATCTCAAAGCTGCAGTGCATTGCAAGCATTTGAAATTAGAACCGTCTTACAAAAACAAAAGAAAACATAAACAAAAGCCAAGAGAAAAATGAGACAAAATAAACGAAGCGAAAAGGGAGACAGAAAAAAAAGAAATAGTGTTTCCTGCTTCTGTATTACTGACGGGAGTATATTATGACACTCGGTTTTCTTTGAGGACATCTGTGTGAAAAACCAACGTGGCCTAACAATAGCAATTTCTAATTCATTACTGACTTCACTACTAACAACCTTTATTAGTGATTGATTGGCACTTCGATGAGTTATTTAAAAAAGTATCGCTTTAAACTTTTGAAAGAAAATTTTACTATACAAACAGATATTTAGAAAAAAGAATCAACAATTTTTACCTTCGTGTACAAGTTGAACCCTTTTTAAGAAATCCTCGATTGTGTAGTAGTATACTGTATCGCAGGGTAAGACGGGACCAGGGTCGAGAATTCAAACTTTTTCTAACCAGTTTGTCAACAAATACATTCAAACGCACTACCGTATTTTTTTAAAAATGTGGAACTGTTCCCAACCGTCTGGAGCCAGTGAGACTATGGCCTCATATGGTATGTTGTGAGGCTGAAGGTACTGGGAACAGGAAGGAGATAGGGAATAGAAAAGTAGAGAACCTGGCTATTCAGATCTGGTCACCAAACACAGCCAAAGCTATTGCAAGCAACGTTTCAATTTTGAATGCGGGTCTTACACCAGGGTGATACTGAGAGTATCTTTCACTCTGGAACGTGCTGAAATTATAAAAGATATTATCTAAATGAGTGATTTGTAACTAACACAAATTGATCAAATAAACTTTTCTTGTACAGGCAGGTATTTGAATCAGCAACCTCCAGCTTGCTAGTCGAGAGCCTGACTCCTCGACCACCGATATTTCAATTCATTTGTATCATATATTTAAAAAAAAAAAACGATCCGGTTGACGATGTTTTCGAAGCAAAATCTATGTTATTTTTTTACTAATCTCACCACACAATTTAATTCGAATTAGTATTCGAATCTTTCATTTTATTCGTAATAAAACTTATTTTTCTGCCCGACTTCATTCGAAATTAAGATTGATATAAATGTTATAAAAGTATTAATTTAGTTGCGCGCAATAGGATATTTCATAGTTCCAAAGCTCATGATGGAGAAGGCGTTGCAAGTTCAAAATAGTTTCCAACAAATAAGCTAATCACAACGAATTGAAGAACATTTTAAACGTCTAAATTAATCACAACATTTTTTATTTATTTTTTCCCAATTTTTACATTAATTACATACAATATTATATAAATCAATACGAATAATGGGAACCCACTAAGGCGCAGCCTGTGTGTGGGTAATATATATATATAAGTTATTATATTATTGTACCTAGAAATAAACAAATGACGGGCATATAGAACAAAAACAAGATTACATTTTGTCTAAGCGGTTTGTATAAAAAGTGTTTACAATAGTGTATAGTTATAGTGTAAGTTATAAGTGTTTAGTGTAATATATAGTGAATAAAGAACATTTTAAACCAATAAAGTAATAACAACGATTTTAAGCAAATTCCAAAGAAAATAAAGTAATCACATCGAAATAAAGAATATTTTGAAGATGTCAGTGTTTGTAATAAAATAATATTAATTGCTTGGAAATTAATTAAACTCCATTCGGGCAAGACGACAAAATAAAGGGCCTAATGAAGTATGAACGCATTAGTTATAGTGTCAACCCATTAAGAGCTACGGGATCCTGTATTTCCGGTAATAAATGTGTCTCTTATTCGTCTCAGTGCTTCGAGATGAACATTGTATAATGCCTCTTAAACTTACACAGAAATAACGGCCAGCCGATGGAGGTTACGGAATACGGACCGATTTATATAAACGAGCGCGGGTGTGAAGTTATATAAGGATTGGTATTAAGCCTATTGAAGTTTGTATTATTTTATATTTATATATTTTTTTTATTTATTTACGCCCTAATGGGCTTTTGCATGAAATTATTGTAATTAAGACAGCCCCCATATGGGAGACTTAAGTTGCGGTGACAGTTAGTAACTATTAAAAAATCCATACGAATTCAAAAAAGTGTGCGCCGCAATGGGTTTTGATGCACGCAACTGTTGTCGTAACAGAAGTCTCTCTTGTGCGGCCTGCCTAATACGGATGGGTCAACTATTTTTGTAAATGGTAGAGCAAATACATGGTATTGATTTATAAAATAAGTAAAGTTACAAAGCATGTAAAATAATATATAAAACACCCTTCTTTCAAATAAGAAATAAGATTATCAAATTAAATTAAATATGCATTCATTTTAAAATATAAAATAAAATGAAAATAGAAAAGCATAATTAAAACTAGCGAGTTCACTGATGTCAAATTCGGGGTGCCTCAAGGAAGTATTCTGGGTCCATTTATGTTCCTTATTTATATTAATGACCTTTGCCACATAGAATGTGAAATATTTTTTACGGATGATACTTTTCTACTAATTAATTGGAATAATTTAGCAAAAACATTTAAAAACGGAAGACACGCTAAACAGGATTAAAACATGAAATAAAAAAACACTCACTTAAACATAATATTAATAAAATCAAATTCATCGTTTTCAAAAAAAAAATACCAAAAACTCGGAATGAAAAGTGAACTTGAAAATTCATGGCTCCCATTACATAAATGGATTTGTTTGTTTTATAAAACGGCAAGATAACAAAACATTTATTACATTATAATAATTTGTTAAACTTCGGCTTAAATTTTTTTATATTTCGGCAAAGTGTTTATTAGTTTCATCTATAATACGGAATCTCTAAATATCAGAATATCTGATAATTTAGAGGTCGATCGTGATTACTACTTAGCATTAGAGTTTCGACAAAACAATTCTTATTTTGTGTTTGAGTACATTTAAAGTTTTTGATAGAAATGATGTTGCGAACATAAAATAGTAATGCTGGCTTGAAAATCTGGGCAGGAAAAGATTTTCAAAGCTCACCGCTGAAGAGTTTAAGCTATTGATAAAAAATTCAATATATTCGATTATATCACGGTTACAATATTGTCGATTATATTACGGTTACAATATTGCCGATTATATTATTATTATATTGTGATCTGAAGTAGTTAAAGTTTTCTTTGTATTATAATTTACATTTACAAGTACAATGGGTTCATTTAATCGATGTGATATCTAGAGAAAGGTTAACACCTTAATAACTAGCTAGGTATTGAATTAATATAAGCAATTATATATTGAATACATTAAAATTTGAAGGGTTAAATTAAAAGAAAATTTGGTAATAAGTTGGGTCATCTGTTCATGCTGGATTTTTTTTTACAGTAATCGCTGACCAACGATATATGGGCAGGAAGTAGGAACTAGTGGTGTGTATTGCTCTGGATAGACCAAAGCTAGGTTGTCTGGAGTTAGTAAGTTCGGGTAGGAAAAGTGCGTAGAATATTTTTAAATTATCATCTTCAACTGATTGTTATGGCCAGCTGAATAAGTTAGTGTGCAAGTTGTTTACTAAATCCATTAAAAAAAACTTTTGGAATAGAAATTTTTCGTTTTCAAATTTTTTCTATAATTTCTTCTATTGTGTGTTTTCCGCGGTAGGCCCAGCTTTTGAGCCTTTATGGATTTCACTGGCTTATGGATTGCCACTGGCAGGTACATAACTGCAAAAAACCTTTATATTTTGTAGTGAGAAGTGGATACAATTTTGGAATCAAAACAAATATATTACCTTCCTTAAATAAACATAAAATTTCATTTTGTAAATACACTTTTTACCCAAATAACATTCAACTGTTTCTTTAAAGTAACGTTTCTCTTACAATATATAATAAAATACACCAATCAGAAATGGAATCAGACCAACAGATCCAATAAATAATAAAATATTTCATTTCCCCAGCACACATTTATTACTGTCGGCGTAAAAATTTAATGTCTTAAAATCGGTGCACCAGAAATTAAAACGGCATAAGAAAAATCCACGGCGCCTTGAACAAGAAAGTTCAATGAACACGCGGTGCCAATTTTAGTTTAGTGATGCACCGGCGTCTCCAGCACCCCTACCCCCTCCCCTTACCTCCCCCTACCTCCCTGGACACGCCGGGCCGGGGTATGCAGGGGATATTTATTCGACGAAAGATTCCGACACGCGAATGTTTGATGATGCACATTCGTATTCGCGCATACACGCACAAATTTTGCACGGCACGTAATGGGCATGAATAAATTTTATTAAATTCAAGGTCGAAGTTCAATTATTTCATTAATCGATTATTCATATTGCTAGGTCATTAATAACTGCGTATGTAAGATATAAAGGCGCATTTACCTTTTTTCAAAACTCAAAAATAAATATTAGACTTCGAGAGCACAAATATTATTATTTCAACTTCTCTGCGGAAGTGAACTCAAGATTTGAAGTATTTAATGCTAGGTAGTTCAAATAAGAACCCATATTTCAATGTGTTAAAAATAGTAGTTTTGTGAACAGTATACCTCGCGTCAAAAAATAATGTTTTCAATTTTCTCACATTCAATAAATGAAAATCAAAATCTCCTCTAAAATCATAAGATTTTTTTTCTTCATTTTCTAGATTCTTATTTTCCATGAAGTGGTGAATCATTTATTTTTTACCTCATATGGGTGTTTTAAATTTACCTGGCTATTATAGACTTAGAGGCCTTGTGTTTTATGGGTAGGGAAAAAAATTGTTACCTTAAACCCTGCTAAAATTGCATGTTTTGGAGAATCATATTCTTCAGCTTCAGCATCACCAGCAGCCGAAAGCGGCTATATACTACATACATGTCTGTTTGTGTTATGTTAAGATCGGGGGGAAATTCAGCTGCGCCTTATTATAAGGAATTTTTCCGCAATCACCTCATTCATAAGATTTGTAAGTAGGTTAATAAATAAATACCTACCTACCTACTTAATAACAAAACCTGACGATTTCACATTTGAAAAAATAACACTTATTAAATCAGATTTCTTATTTCATATTTTTGTAATAACTTACTTAATTTTTTGCCAAATTAAGCTTTGGTAAATTGTTCCACCTTTACAGAATATGTGTTAATATATATATTTTTATAAAAGTAGCACCTATTTAATGTGCCATAAGTATTTTCCGAACAATAATTAGTTGTATGTAGAGAAATGATTTTTTTTTCGTGCCTATCGGCTACTGCAGAAATAGCCACCATCTTTTACCGGAACCGGTACGTAACAAACAAATTTATGGAAAGACGAAATGCAAAACGCTTTATTGGTTCGAGTTAAAACAGGACATCCATACGCTCTGTCAATAATGCTCTTCAAAATCACACCTTTCGTAGGACGTTATTTACAAACGAGAACATAAAGATTAAGGTGGAAACACATTATTAAAACCCGACGCGACCCGATGAAACGCGATGCGTGTTGAGTCGAATCAAATGTATTGTTTTCTTATGACCAGAATCACACTATGAACATCCGACGTGACGCCATGTCGGGTGTTCATAGTGTGATTCTGGTCATAAGAAAACAATACATTTGATTCGACTCAACACGCATCGCGTTTCATCGGGTCGCGTCGGGTTTTAATAATGTGTTTCCGACTTTAATGATGTTTTCTTGGGGTTTCAAAATTTTTATGTCAATTTTCTCATAATAATGGTTTATAATGTTGCAAAATATCTCTGCAAGATTATTATTCCTGCTAATATTTTTTTTACATTAGCTCCATACAGGAGTTCCCGAGGACTTTCTTCCCTCAGGGCCTTTGTCATCTTTGGGGATGCTGTGTGGAGAGACTTTTTATGGAAAGTATGTTCAGGTATGAGGGGTGGATAGTAATCTGGGGGTCATTGGGTCCAGAGTGACGGACATATGAATCGATCCCTCCCGGCTGGAGAAGTCAAAAGGTCTTCCTCAACCAGTCTCTCCAGATTCGGCCCGCCCCACAGTAGGTGGGAAAACGCATCCGCCGCCAAGACCTAGACAAAACTCACCCCATGAACTCGGGCACCCCTGCTAAGTCACCAAACGTAGCGAACCACTTTGGGTGACCTATGGCAGGGTTTTGGGTATCCAATAAATAGTTCCGGAGCAGCGGTACCCATACCCGCCTCCCTAATTGAAAAATGAACAAAGCTACATATAAATTGTGTCCGTCTAAAAAAACTTTGATTTGGTAGGGGGTACGCGCATCAAGTTCAAATAATCAACCTCATAAAAGTCACACAAAAGGGTTGCTTGCTTTCAAACACTATTTTGTATTTTAAAATAATTACCCTAAAATCATATATAAATACAAACAAATAAAGCTAATTTTTTAATAATTTATTCATTTATTTATTGAATGCCCGTAGGGCTTTTACAGATACACAATACAGATAAAATAATGAAGTGATTGAATTATAATTATAACCTTATTACATTTAATACATATCATTAGATCATTAGATAAAATAAATCGACCAACTACATTTTGTACATCCAGAGTCTTAACTTTGTTTGGTTTATAGTTTACATTTCACCAAATGAATCAGTTATATTTGATGTCATAAAATCTATTAACGCGAACTTATATTGGAACATTGTTGAGCTAAATATATCTACTACATCGGAGTATATGTTATCCAAATTATGGAATAAAATAATATAAAATTCAAACAAATAAAGATAATTTCATCATAATAATCATAGAGCGCCAGTTTCGGCCCTGAAAGCGTCTCGTGTTATCCTTTTGTGGGGCGCTTTGCCAAATGGCTGCTGGCCAAAAAGTGCGTCTTCTTCTCGCTTCTTCCCGCAGAATTAACTTATTTCGGTTGTCCCCGACTCTTCGTCCCTGCACACAATGCACTCTCGCGTCTGTCCTTCCTAGCGCGGCGCATGTGCACGAAATAAAGTAATTAAAAATGAGTATTTTTACATTTGAAACGTGGAAAGAATGGTCGCAGTGATTCGGCCATTACGCGAAAGCCGATGGCGTAACTAAACTAAGATAATTAAACGTTTGTAGGATATAAAAACGCTATCAAATTTACAAGTCAGGTACTAATTTGTTTATTTACACCCATCAGCTATCTCAAATTTAAAAAACGCTTATTGTTAAGTGGGAAACATACAATAAAGCATCTATTTAAGGAACAGACATAAATTTGATTTAAACTGCACCTACCATACAAAAATATAAAGTATAATTCAACGTTGTAGTGATTTATTTGCTTAATGTAATGCTTTACCTCCTTCGTTAGACAACGTTTCGGACATCATTACTGTGTCCATCATCAGGGCATCTGTTTGGACGGAAATGTTGGCTAAAGAACGAGGTAAAAATAAATCACTATAATACTTTTGGCCGTGGAAGTCTAAATAAAAAAAAATAAAATCGTCTTTAAAATTCAAAGTGGTCAAAAAATAATCATTTCCAAGATGACACTTATCAAAAATAATTATATTGTAACAATATATAGCGATTTATTTAACAATTATCATCATCTGAATTTCAATATTTCGTATTTTACATAAAATATTTTGTAAAATCCTGAACAAGTTTTTCACGAGTGCGATGGAGATTTCCGGGAGTTCGTGTTTTGATTCGACTATAGATTTAATTAATAATATGTTTATTCGTAAATGTCGGGAGGTGTGTGCAATCCCACACATTTCATAAAGCATATACAATAATAGTACAATAATATAAAATAATAACGTCCTGTAAAGCATAAGTATACCATTATATATGTGGTTTGAGTGGCTCGAGCTATATTTCATATCAGTGTGTTATCTAAATATATTCAAAAAAACTCATAAAAACCAAGTTTTAGATATGAATTAGGTAGGTAGAAACACTTTTTCCGGAAGCAGCGGAACATTGCCAGTATAAAATTTACACAGTCAAAAATCTTTATATTTTAGAAAATGATGAGGGGCAAAATTAATTCCACAAACATTTTAGAATTTCAACATTCCAATATGATCATTGATAGTAAACTATGTGAGAAAGAACACAAGATTTTATTAAGCTACGATGACATCTTTATGTGGCGAAGTTAACCTTAAATTTCGAAAACTTATTTTTGACATATAGCAAGAACTCTTCATAAAGCGTAATTCAAATAACTTTTATTTTCATTATTTATGGTGGCACATTTTAAACTATTTTTTCTCGCTTTTGCTCTTATTCTTGTGACTTCTGTTAGAATAAACAGTCGCAAATTTTCTTAGACGCGAAGCGCATGAAACTCAAAATCACTTCGACGCCTCGATTTCTTGATGCTACATGTATTTACTAAAAATGCTTAACACAAGAAAAGATGTGTCGTGTCCTATGTTTGGCAAACACAAATGGTTAAAATACAACTTGCCACCGACTTATTTTGATGGAGTTACAGACGGACATAGAACTGAAATGTATAGTTTGGATATTAATTTAACCAATTCATAAAAGATAACGTTGTTCAAACAAATATTTATCCACCTACGTACATTCCTAAATGTGTATAAAATGGGAATTGCTTTTATTGAAAGTACTTCCGTCTGAAATGGGGTAAAATAACTCCCTTTGTGTTCGTACGCGTAGTCAGGATCATGTTTATAAAATTTGACAGGCGTTGGTCAACAGGACGAACGGAATCCTGACTGTCAATTAGTGCGGAACTACAAGGCACAGCGCGTCCAGGCAATTTATTAGATTGGTCCGCCGGACCGGCTATAAAACTGGGAAATATGTATCTTTGGACTCACTGAAATGAAACTTTTCCGTCATGTTGTATTTATAAGCTTTCGGGGAAATAGTAATGTAAAAATGAGAAAATAATACTTAATGATAAGGGAAAATTATTGACTGAACGCAGGGAAATCCTAATGTGTGGCATAATCCGTGGTTTTAACCCGAGCGTTTTGCATTTCTTCTGCCTGTAAAATTGTATGTACCTACCTTTTCTGTTCCGAAATGGTGGCCGTTTTAATGGTTCGATAAAGATTCTTATTCAAATGTGAAATTTTCGTGTTTATTTATGACTTCTTGTTTGCATTTTTTTTAATATTATATTACTTACCTGCCTGAAGAAAGCTAAAAAAAGTATTTTCATTGAGAAGTGACGTGTATAATGGTTTGTTATGAAGAAGGTGGGTATTTAAGTATCTACTTAAAAACGTTGTATGATTTCAGAGGAAATTTTAGTTTTGATTTATTAAAATCCACTCGAGTGATTTTCGAAAAATTATGCCGAGTTAGGAAAACATCTTGAATGATCGCACACCGTAATATGCCATTTTTGACTCGCAGAATTTAAGATTTTTCAATATTTTTATTATAAATCCTAAAAATATATGATAAATGGTAAAATGTGGGTGAATTTGTTGGCTATATAGTAGGTACTATAATAAATTTACATGTCTCCCTAATAAAATTCAGTGAATTCAATTCAATGAATGAATTGACAGTTTTCCTAACAAACTCTTGGTAAAACACGAATATGTTATTAGGATATTACAACATGTGTTAATAAACTAATAATTTAACATTTCGTCATTATTATTTATGCACGTGTTCCGATTTATTCTGAATAGAATAATATTTTTTAGGAAATGGATTGCAATCACGTTTGTAACAGGAATTCAATAAATCAGCCATATCTTTTTTTCTCCGTGTATACTCGTTGCGTTTGTTAACAACCTTTAGAAAAACTATATTCTATATTAACAGTTCATTGAATGAGGTTTTAACATATCGATTAAAATGGCAGTAAAAAAATAGTAAAAACTCCGTCACTTTACAAGCGTTTTAAAATCTCCCAGTTTTATTTCCAGCTCTCTTTTCGGATCGCTTGCAGGGCTGCATTTTCGCTTGGTCTACGTAGCGTAATCAATCACAGGATAGTCGGGGTCACCCCCTAGTGGGGGCCCCCTCGCCACCCACAAGTCTCCTACTACCCCCAGGGCGGGGGGCGGGGGTGGGGGTTCATCGTCCGCCCTTCCTACCCCCGGTCGCCCTAGGACCGGCGACCTCTGAGGCTTTCGAATGACGTAATTTTAACGACTTTTGTTGCCGAAATACACTATTGTTCTTTATTACTCGCTTTCTTTGTGAATAATATTTCTATTCTCTTTTATTTTGATTTAACTCTCCCGAAATTAAAGAAGTTGTTTTTGTTTGAAGTAAATTATATTTAATTCCCATATTATGATATCATTACTAACAAGTATATCTAACGTTAAATTTTCTATTTAGTTATAAAAATTGTTAAATAAACTATTCAGAGATTCATTACAAATTAGATATAAAAAAGTATTCACGAACAAATAACGAATTATATAAGTTTTTAAGAACCTAATTTCATAAAATATTTAAGTATTTAGACTGACGTAAAAAGCAAAAAAATCTTCACCTGGATGCTAAAATGGCTAATTTCAAGATTAAATTATTTACTGAAACACGATTTGAATAAAACTATACCGAGTATTGCTAATTTATTAAAAATCTTCAAATTATTTGTAATCTGGTTAAAAACGATATTTCCTGATAAACTTTTAGTAAATTCCTAATATATTGGAAAGCATGTTCAAGCACGTTCATTTGTCTTGATAATATTTAAAGACGAAATACGAAAATATTAGGATATTCATGACCACGTGATCCGACATCGTGACAATATACTCGTATTTTACTAAAAGTTTATCAGAACACCTGAATTCATTCGTTAAGACCTGCAATCACTATTTTTCGGATTACCAATAATTTGAAGAGATTCTTAATAAATTAGCAATACTCATGTTTTACGCGTAAACTAGGGATAATTTGATGGTCTTTCTTAAGGCGATGCCATACGTAGTAATGCAAAATCATGTGTTTTTGGTTTGAAAATTTGGTCGCGTAGAAATGTTTCAGATGCTTTAATTAAATACTGCGAGTAGAATACATCTTGGCCTTTGACATAATCGATTATTTTTTAGATAAGTCTTTTTATAAGCCCAGAAAAAAATAATGTAAAGGCCTATGAAAACGGCTTTAAAGTTCAAAATCTCCTACTTACAAACCCATTTTCGGTTATTTTATTTTATTGTATAATGTGGAAAATTAAGTTATTTATAAAATGATCGAAAAAAAAATTATATTTATGCATGAAGATCTAAAAAATAAAATAAAAGGCACTTTTTGGCCATGTTTTTTTCTTGCATAAATCAAAACAGGCGGATGGTGTTAAGCGGGAATTTCAACCTTATCGCCATCTACGTAAGGGTTGTTATTGATAGCGGCTCAATTTAAAATATTACACGACTTAGTGCATCGCCTTAAGAATATTTTTTAAAAAAATCAAACTAGATCCCTTTAGTCGCTCACAATAATGTTTATCGCCAACTATTCCGCCTACTGAGATACTGCAGCGCCACGGAAATGTTCCTGGAAGGAAGAGTACACTCTTTCAGAGCGCTTCTCCGCCATCACATGGGAAGCTTATGGCGCAGATTACGCCAGTCAAGTAACAAAATCATCACTGCCATGGTTGCCTGGATGGAGTCCCCTCTGATGGCCTTATGGAGACGGGAAATGTGCAAATATCCTCCATAAACAGCTGCTCACACTCATTTTTGTGTTTATATTTTATGTTTTTTCACTTAAATTCCGCTTTTTGTGCCTATCGGAATCACCTATATATTATTATTATTGTTCTAACTCTAATTATTTAAATTATTTCAACTATGGAATGTATTGCATGCATACATTCTGGAATAAATTCTTATTACCTATTAAAATTCTTATTATTTATGTTTGTTGTATTTTTGATTACCGCACAAGTCCGAACTGCCCGGAGCCAGTGGAAAGCATCCCTTTGGATGAAGTTGAGAGGCTGCAGTAAGCGTTGAGGGGAATCATGTAAGGAAGAGAAAAAGTAAGAAGTATGTTTTATTAGATCTTGTCACCAAAACTATTTCAAGCAACGCTTCGAATTCCAAATGTTGTCTTCTGCTTCTGACCAGAGTGATATTCATGCTAACTTTTACCGCTCAGATAGAATAAATAGTTAGGTACTAGTAATTTATTAAAATTTGTTTCGCTTTCCATTTGACTGGCGGTAATTACCAATGGGGGTTGGTGTCTGCATATATCCCTCCCCCACCCAGTACCCACCCCAAAACACTTTAGTCTCCCGCCAATTCTGTCTGCCCATTTTTACGTTCGGCAGGTTTTTCAGGTTTTCAGGTACACACGAGTATAATGGCGCATGCTTCAATTTTCATGTCGGGCGTTTTTTAACCAATCGATTTTTGTATAATGTACCAAGAGTAGACGTTTTTGTTACATATGGCAGAGCATAGAGTATGCATGTTTTGCATTACTGATAGATAGAATACCATAAATAAATATATCGGCATTATTATTTCGTTAAAAAAACTTTTAACTTCCTAGGTTTTTTTACGATGCCACTTATGTTTGAATAATTCATTAGGCATTTTATGTATAATTTAGTGTTGGTGGTTATTATTTACGGTTTTCCAGCTCTTAATAAATCATGAAATAGTCTCTTTTACATTTTTTTTTATTTCTATCTGTGTTCATTATCTTTTATGTAATTAAAAGGCAATGTCTGTATGTGCGTTCTTTGTAGACTTATAAACTACTGGAGTAATTTGAATGGTAGAAAAATTTGGGGACGCCCAATGAAGACTTATCTCTGCACCGGAATTAGGTATGGACTCGAATTAAAGTCGAGACAATGTAGTTTTTAATATTAACAATGTGGTAGACAACATTCTAGAACTATTCCGTAACTCTAGAGAAAAAATGAATGCATTATCTGTGCACTGCAATGAAATACGATTTCAAAATAATGTTGATATAAGTAGTTTAGTATTTGATACTACGTGAATTGATCGATAGAAAAAGTCACAGAACACCCAAGGAAGACGTGAATCAAATAATTATTTTTGGTAAAATAATGCTATATTATGAACAATAAAAGGGATGTCAGGAGAATATACGAAGTGAAAGTGAATGGTTTATGAAATTGGGGACGCCCGAGGAAGACGTGGCGTGAGAATCAAACACTTATGTCTAGTAAAATATGGCGTGTGTGATGAACAAAGAATGCTGTGTAAAAATAATTTATGATTTCATTATTGAAGACAATATAAGCGATTCCTAAACGAAAATATGAAACAGAAAAATCAGAAAAAGATACGATCACATCTAGGACTCGAATCTAGGACTCTTTGCCTGGCGGAGCTCCGCTCTACCAACTGAGCTAATGGGACCCTATCTATTTTGGTCATATTTAATTGTATCATACTTTGGATAGGAACTACCAACATTGTTTTCATTTTTCTTACCGCACATTTTTATTGGCAGCTATCTTCAATTCAACCCGAACTAAATGCAATCTAGACATTGTCTTTAGATAAATATATATTATTGTAATTTTAATATGTGACATTTATTGACTTTTCTGCAAGTTTAGGATGAATATTTTTTTTAATAAGCTCATGAGTAAAACTCCGAGCAAAGGGTCCCGGGTTCGAGTTCTAGATGTGACCGTATCTTTTGCTGTTTCAATTTTTTTTGTTTAGAAATCGCTAATATTGTCTTCAATAATTAAATATTACAATTTTAGGTTTTACTCTTTAAATAATTAAAAAAAATATATATTACGTGGAAGTGAATGGTAGAAGAAAGAGAGGACGCCAGTGAAAGATATGGAAACGATCAAGTGAAACAAACACTAAAAAATAGCAAACTTTTCAAATCTTTACAATAATATAGCCTCGTGCTGGCACAGTTGGTGGACGGGGTAGTCTCTCTCCCTGCAGCAGCTGGTACAGTTCCTTCGCTACCTAGGACTCTTGCAGCAGAGTCTCCATCTTCTGTCTTCGTTGAGCGTCACAGCGCTGCTGCCAAGGTTTGTTGTCTATGTGAGGATGTTGTGTCAGCGCTCTTTATTGGCAGCAGACACATGTCAGCGCTATATTGGCGGCAGAAACATGCCTGAACGGATGACGAACCTCGTGCTGGCACAGTTGGTCTAAATAACAAATGTAGATCCTAGGAAATAAATTGTACAGCGCCCTTGAGGTGATTTTTCACAAAAACGGCGCTCTACAAATTATCCAATTATTATTATTATTATTATTATTAATATAATTTCCATCTAAAAAATGCTCCCAGTTTACAAGTACAATGAAGCCACTACCTCAAAACTTCACTTTACAACCATTCACAACCCGAGCAACGCCGCACAGTGGACGGAATGAAGAAAAAACACGAAATAATGGTGTGCTGGCTAAATATTAGTGCAATATTTTTTTTTTAATATTATTAATGAATTATAACTATTTTTAAGTAAAAATATTAATATACTCTTATGTAGAAATTTCTTCATTAATTGTAGTGAAATTTTTTTAATGTTTTTGTAAAATGTAGGGCTCAAAATGTTAGAACCTGCCGCTATGTGGTATTTTTGTGTTACGTAATTAATTAAAAACTCTTTTGATTTCACAGAAGTGGCATTTAATATACCCCGTTCTTTTAATGCCTCGAATAATTCTCTCCGGGGAATGCATATAGGCCTTCCTGAAAATAACAAAATTGTTCAAGGAAGGACAAAAGATGATCACAATTTATATATGACATTAAAGGTGAGACTTCAGTCTACAATACTTTTATATTCATAAATGGGAACAAACTATGTTTTGTTTCTAAATGCTAATTGAAATATGCATTTTAACAGCAAAAAATTTCAAAAATAGTGTAAAATTAGATGTTAGTTCAAATCTTACACACATGATATATGGATATATAGTTTAGTAAATTAAATTAAGAATACCTTGAGGAATGTCAGCCATAACAAACTTTTGTAAATATATCCAAACGTCACTTTTTAGACAACCGACTCTGCTCACGCGTAGGAGTGAACTGAAAAACGCGATGTCGAATATCCAACTTACGACACACTTTGCAGCGTTGCCAAACTTCCATCAAGCCCTATTGACATATTTAAATTAACACATAAAATGCAGAAACTATTGTACTACACTAAAAAAAATATAAATATTTAAAAAATTAACATTTGCAAAAACCACTTAATTCGCGTTTTTTTTCCATTCCGTCCAAAGTGCGCCGGGTATAAGTCAGCTAGTGATATATAAAGAAGAGCTTTAATTTTTATACAATTCTACATTTTTAATCCGCGACTATTGAAATTTTGCTTCATGAGATTTGCATGAGATTTCAAAAAATTACCTCCATCCCCTTTTCCCACCCCTTAAATAAGATTTTTTATACTTCTTGGTGAAATTTTGCAACCTTAACGTTCAAAATAGTTGGGTATTTGGATAAGTTTCAATGACCATGTATAAAATTTATTCACTGAATAGACAATACGCGCTAGAAATACATTCCATGTATTGAATGGAAACCAATGTCGCATTTTGGTTTTAGCCCATTTAGAACGCGCTCTGTCTGTCTTACAATTGCCTAACATCGTATCTCAATAGCAAAAATACTCCTTAAAGTACACGTAATATGAGATTTAAACAATCAACAAACAATCATACAAAAGATTTATCCTAACAAAATTAGAATCTTATTTGCTTACTTTCGTCTAGCATTCCAATAGACTCATTTGCTTCGCGAGTTCAGATAATTCCTTTCATGAATTAAGAGCCATCAATTCAAATAAAGGAGCGTCGTATTTCCCGCCGTCACGTGACGCCCGTGAAGTGCGCGCGCACCGGAAACCGGAAACCACTCTCAGCGTCGGCGTCGTGGTGACATTCATGTGGTTATTTTTATTTACTTACTCCAAACCGCCCGACATACATATCATACCGACGGATCGGGGGCCACAAAACTTGCAGTTGGAGAACGCTGACGGATATTGTTTTAACTTCCTCCCGGATTCTATGAATGAATTTGAAGACGCCTTCAATATTAAATTACACAGTAATAACTCCCCCAAGCCAAAATTTTTGTTTTATGTGAATACCGCACAAGATTTTCAACAGCTTCCAACCATCTCGAGACTTTGGGACTATGACATCCCCAATCGGGGTATGTTGTGAATCTAAAGATAGAGGGGGGAAGAAGGAAGATGAGGATGTAAGTATTCTTATCTGGTCACCAAACACAGCTAAAGCCAAGCAACATTTCAATTCTGAATGGTGGTCTTACACCAGGGCGATACTGAGAGTATTTACCACTCTGGAAAAAAAAGATTGTGTATTTACATACACCTATTTCCATTAACTCTTTCCATTCTCACTACCTGTGAGAAATTATAATCTAGAATCTTAATATTTCAGGAAATAATTTCATCTTTGTATTGCCTGGTAGGAACTTCCCAACCTTCAACTTTTGTTTGTTTTACATGTCGTCGAAAAGATCAGTAAATTTATTAAAGTACAAACAAACCAAAGGTATTACAATTAAACATTTAGTTGAGGCGAAACTTAATGCTGAATCACTATTTTCATTAATCTTTATAACGAATTGGTGTACATTATAAATACCAAAAATATGCTTTAGATAAATTGAAGGTTTTCCTATTGTTTTGGTTGAGTAGAATACAAATTACTCAATAAAAAATAAAAATGTAAACTATTAAAAAAAAATTCAATAGAAATGTGTGAGCGCGTAAAGGAAACAACTTTTAAAACTACAACTACAGTATTATATCTAAAATAATCTGTGACAGTTTCACTTGATTAACTTTTTTGCTTTCTTATAAAATTATTTACAAAATAAATAAAAACCAGTTTTGTGCTTAAAAATGAACGTTTCTAGACTCCGTTTTTCAAGCGATTTTAATGCCTATTACCTACGATATAAGGTATACCAAGAATATGCACATTTTTGGCTTGTAGCTTCCTCTTAACATGTTTTTGTTTGTTTTTTTTTTAAAGAAAGACAAACATTCCCAGGTTACGAATAACCTGACAATATTTGAAAGTCTTCTACTACCATCACAGTAAGCGGAAAATGTTGCTTGTGTTGTGATGGAGGACTTAGCCAGCCGAGGAAGCGAACAAACTACGTCTGGGTGGGACACGAACCAAAACCTCCTAGATAAAAAAGGCCGGAACACTGAATCAAATCAGCCTCCTCACTTGTATGGCAACTCAGCCACCGACTAATTGTACAATTATTGTATGTACCTACAATGCACATCTCAATTAAGCACACTCTGAATGCGATTAAACATAGCACGAATGTTGAACAGTTTAACATCGTGGCATCATTAAGCCACAATTTAATAAGTCTATACAATTAATATAGTCGGACCTCACAAGCAGAATGACTATTGTATCGTATCGGAATCGTGACCACCGATTTGCTGGTGACGTTTTTCTGTTAAATTCTACAACGGCTTATAATTCCTTGATGACTTTTGTAATGTAACGTGAAAAGTAGTATTAAAAATACATTTGATTTTACCCGGCGGGCGTTTAAATTAAATTAATATCAAATATCTGTAAGTCCAGAGGGTGTTGAAAATTAAAACAATTGGATGGAATTTTCGTCTCCGGTGATTTTTTTTTGTTATTTACAAATTATTATTTTTTTATATTGTACAGTTAAGGTATAGGCGGCTGCAGATTAGGTGGTCATTGAGTGACCCGGGATCTCATGCGAAAGATTTGTTTATATGTTTTTTATTTTTAAAAAAATCACAGAAAATCATAATTATTTTATTTATATTTTTACTTCAAATAGGGTTAGGAATCAATGGTTAAGATTTGTCAAATACACGGAGAAAAATTACTGATAAAAATATTGCTATTTTATTATAAATCTTGTCAAATTATTCATAATCCGTATTAAAATAGGGTTGTAGGCCCTTACCGAATAAATCAAAAGGTTTTCTAATAAACTTTTAGTAAAATACGAAAGTATTAACCCGATGTCGTAACACGTGTTCATAAAAATCATATAATTTCCACATTTTGTCATTGTATGTTATCAAGGCAAATGCAGGTGCATGAACATGTATTCCGATATTTTACGAATTTATTAAAAGTTTATCAGGAAACGGCCATCATCTAATTCTGAAATCTTTATTAAATTAGCTATACCTACTATAATTTTTCTCCGCGTACGTCTCTTAACACAATATATTCGTAAAAAATTCATAAACTGAAAAATTAAAACGTTGATAGGTACTGGAACAAAAAACACTCTCGAAAGTTGAGAATGACGTCAAAAAGTTATTAAATATTTTCTGACTGGAATTTCTGTGTTAACTCAACTATTTTCAGCTTGCTACGCCATTTTCAACCTGAGCGAAAGTACTTTGAATTAGCCCTTCAATTTGTGTTGAACATCTCATGAAGCCCGGTGATAAAACAATTCGGTTCATCACACAATATCCTCTTGAATGTCAAAAATTGGCAATAAACTCACTTGTAAGTAAAATAATATTTAGGCGTATAAATAAATAAACACAAATTATAAATTGTAAAAAAAATAAATTATTTGTTTCTCAGTTGCATATTTCTCAAGAATTTAATACGTAAATAGTGTGCTTTAGTTGAGGAATTCAGGGCATAAATTCATTGTACATCCATAATGTAATAAAATGAAAATTACTGTTTTTAAATAAATAAATGTTAACCCTTTTTTAATTATTTTTTTAATATTTATAAATCTGTTGAACAATTAATATATAAACGTAAACACTTATTAATATGAATAGATTATTTCAATCATAAGTTTTTTTCACTGGCAACTGTTATGTTATTTATCATCGTCCAATTTTACATTTTTTTTACTGAATGTTTGCGTAAAATTACCGCAGAGTGAACATCAATATTTTCCTACAAAACTCAATTAACGTCAACAAACAAACACGTTGGTTTTAAATGCTGTAAAAACATATTTTTTAATTCGTGTGGCATGATAATTGTTACGAAAAGAGCGAAGTAAAGGGGGATAATACGTGACAATTTTACAACTTCAGTAGTTCAGTCGTTTACAAATGGCTTTTTCAGAAAAAGGTGTTGTTTTAGATCAAAATTTTAGACCGAAACAACCCGTCCTAGTGTTTCTATCACTTATTTATTTAACTTAAACTAGTAGATACTATCTACGTATTGTGGATAGTACTTATACTAGTAATTATATATAGTGGTTACATGGCAATAAAGTTACAAACTAGGTAAATTAATATGTATGGTAATAAAGATACAAACTAGATAAAGTAGAAGTTTAAAATTATAAAATAAACAATTTGTTAGTTCTTCTCTAAAAATCGTCTTTTATATTGGTCGATATTTCTCGGAAGATCTTCAATTTCCTATTTAGTAATGAGGGTTTATAATATATATTTATATGTTTTGACCACAGATGTGTAATACTAAATGTATGTATGTCGATTCTTACTTAAGATCACAGAATAATATTGTAATAAAAACACGTGAAAACTGAAATAAAAGAACACTTAATCGTAGAGTAGCAAACAGAAATAGGCTACTAAAAAACCAACATCTAAAAAAACACAAGAAAATATTAGCTGTAGCAATAATAACCTACTTTGTCAGCAAAGCCTTGCCAGCAGCTAGTGACTACTGACTAGTGACTAGGGCGCCTGGGCGGAATGCAGTTCCTACCGCCTACCGCCTAGCTAAGTGATTACAAGCCTTGCATCAACAATGGGAATTCATCTTTTCTGAGCAGAATACTCCCCTTCACAAGTGCATCGAGAACACGGAAGAAATATTATGCATGCTGAGAGGAGGGGATGATTGTGGTGACCAGGCAACCCTAAATAATGGAATTTGTTTAGATTTAAAAAATATCTTCTCATAATTAGTATTTTCAATATATTATTCTCATGAGACATTACCTACTTGCTTAAAAAAATGGAAAAGGTTTGCATTTTAATTTTAGGTTTAGTACATTATATTATGTTGAAAAACACGCACAATCCTAATGCTACGTTTTATTAAAATTTCAAAGCAATCGGTGATGAACTTTCAGAGATTTAAGATTTTGAACAAACGAACATTTAGGACGGGTTATTTCACAGAGTTTGAACAATTCATCAAATTTCAAAGTTCTGTAGAGGTTCTATTCAAGTTCTTTTATTATGTAATTACTGGCCAGTTGTTTCTCAAAACTGAAATAATAACAGAATTTGAATAGAACCTTCACAGAACTTGAAAAACAACTTTGAAATTTGATGAATTGTTCAAAATAACATTCTTATTTGTATAGATTATTTTAATAGCTTGTACATGAATTTTGTAATTTGGGTTCCAGACGGGAGAATTGTACTCGAGTTGACTTCTAACAATGGCAAAATATAACAGTTTAATACACTTATTATTGTTGTATAAATCCCTAAATTTGTAAGCCCTTGTTGGAGATTTCCGTTTTGTTATGTTATTGCAAAATATTATGGGTGCAGTTTTTAAGCAAGGCAGTGGATTTATGTAAAACTTGAGTTAGTTTTTCATAATATGGGTATGCATAACTAAAAAAAGTCTTATCACGTGACTTTTCGTAGATTTCACATTTTTTTATAATACAAGAAGCCTTATAATTCCTCTTTCCATATTTCGGAGTGCTTCGCTTTTAGTATTGATACTTTTATATTACGAAACTGAGTAGTAACTACTTGAATTGGTAAAGTGCACTTACTACTGGAGGTGATTTTACGTTATTATAAAAGTAAAAAAGATGCATAAGTTTTTTAGAAATTCCATTATTAAGGTAGTTCTCAGGTAAATAAGTAGAATTTTTTGCATGGAAAATTAAATATTCTTTCTGTAAAAAAAGCTATTTATCTTTTTTACTTCTACGATCATGTAAATTCACCTCCTGAAGTTTTTACGCTTCACCCCGGACGCCCTGTACTTTTAATGTTTCCTCTTCACAGTTTCGCCCAATCGTTCGCGTTATAGTTTATACATTACAAATAAGTAATTTTTTATGAGGTATCCTATAAAATATCTTTATAAGACAATGTGAACCTATTTATAATAGAATGATTGGTTAACTGTGAAATACCCATATGTTATCTACACCAGCTTAAAGCTGCATAGATGTGTCTACGGCAGGAAGGTAGTGTAGGAAAACCTGGTAGAACTACAGCGGGGGCCCTCTGAACAACTGATGAAACAAAGGTAATTCTTCGGTACTGGGTCAACAAAGAACTTCTGTGTACAGAACAAGAAAATATTTTATTTTGTCCCATCTAAGTGTGCTCCTTCTTTGTGAATCTGCCAGTGATTTGGCTCATTTTATAGAGGAACTACGTGACGGTTAAAAGTAACAAACCCTTGAAGATATTTCATACAAAATGACATTTTTGTATGAAATATCTTTGAAAATCGTTATTATATTGGTCAATGATACAAGGTGTCGGGAGTAAAGTGCTCAAACTTCGGAAGTAGATACATAACATATTTTAAAATTCTGACGTTTTAAGGTAGTTTTCAAGTTAAAAGATTGATTGATTTGTACGGAAAAAATTATATTATTCTACGAAAAATATTTTCATCATGTAGAATCACCTCCCGAAGTTTGTGCACTTTACTCTCGGATACCTGTATAAAAAAATCCTAACACTCAAATATGAATATAACGGATTAAAGAAACAATCTAATTTACCTAGGAAGCGTCCGCTCTCAAAATCTATCGAATTACAACAAATTTAGGATAATGTTAGCAATGGGTATTTTTACAAACTACGTATATCGTTAATTTTTTTTTGGAATATTTAAAGTTTATTTTTAGATTATCGTACGTAATCGTAATATTTTCATTTATAATTGTTTATTTTAGAAACGCCAAAACCGCAATTTAAACGATTTTAAATCATTATAGAAAATTTATTCATAAATATTTAACATAAAACTTATTTAGCAATTTTTCTTTTCTTTATCTTTTTGTTATCTTTCAATAACTTTCAAGGATTTAAATGATACTTGCTATTAATTCTAAATAAGTAAATTAGTAACTATTAAAATTGTTTTTTCTGTGACTCAAAATGACTACTGCATTAGGATTAATAGCATCCCTTCTAAGATAAATCTTGTCCAAAGATACTTCAATATATTACTCCCATGTTGAACGATCACCAATCGCCAATCGGTCAGTGATGACAATAGCTCCGGAAAAAGGGTTTGGGTGTTAGGATGGGGGGTCCATTAGGGAGGCAGGTTGGTAAAAAGGTTTGAGAAAGGTGGGAAGGCTTCTTGTCCTAGGTTCCCAGCGCGAGCTGCGGTTGGGGAGTGGGTCGGGGTGGGGACGCCGTTAACGACCTCGGCGTCGGGCGTCGCAACGTCTTGCATTGTGCAGCGAAGGCTTTGATACCATTTTTATATCCTATGCCAATACAAGATTTATTATGTCAGATATAGCTCACCTACTTGAAAAGGAATTACTCAAAGTAAACATCGAGTTTCAGATTAGAACTCGAGTCATAAATGCTGGGAAGAAACTGTAAAAGTTCTTCTCAGAAAACCATTCTAAACAACAAACATGAAGCTATGATAGTCGGAACCATAAATATAAGTAAACGAGATGAAAACTAGCCAATATAATGAACTAAAGATGTACCTACCTTCGCTTATACGAGTATAAGAAAACCTTATAAGACAGTGTGATTTAAGGATAAAATAAATTGATAAATGATCTCGTGGGGAGAAGAAAGCTTTTTTCGACGATAAACGGGGTTTTACGATCTTGTGCATTCAAATCCCTTTGTAATATATGCACGACTGAATCCAAAATATATTCCTTTTTGGTCCAGTTTCATAATTAATTTACTAACTAATATTTTTTTTAACAATTCTAAATTCTTTCATTTTTAATTTTAGAAAAAAACTAGCGCAGATTAATAATTTGAGGAATACCATTTTGTGACTTGTTCAGTTTCATGTTTCATTTAGATTTATTAGTATTATCTTCTTCGTCAATGATATTTACATTGATGGGCCTTAAAAAAAGTTAAATAAAAAGTTGTTCCCAAATAATTAAGTAATTAAAATAAAATAGTTTTGGTACCTACTGTTTCGCTTGTAATAATTATATTGGACAATTTGTATAGCGCCGCTTTTGTGAGATATCACCTCAAGGGCGCTTTGCAGTTGGTGCAGGTATTACAAAAATATAAATATTACAAACATAAATTGAAGTTAAGGTAAAATGAAGAACAGGAATAGTGGAGACTCTGCAGCAAGAATCCTAGGTGGTGAAGAAACTGGACCAGCTGCTGCAGCGAGAGTCTACCCCGTCCACCAACAGTGCCAGCACGAGGTATGTGTCTGCTGCTAATAAAGCGTTGACACAATATCCTCACATAGATACCAGACCGTCTGAATTGTTCTCAAAATCAGTTCAGCTTTTGAAAATGTCAGTTAAATTCCAAGTTCTAGAGTTTTAAGTTATTTTAATTAATTAGTGAAATGAATAAAATATATTTTTAAACAAGCAAAAATCATTTTTTAGCTATACAATTATCAAAGGTCGAAAGCCACCTGAAGAAAACAACTTAAAAATGCAGACGTCACGTTACGAAAGCGCACGGTTTTAATTAACCTATCCAAAAAAGACGAATGTTTTGGCAATTACTAACCCCTTCAGACATACACCACTAGTTAGGTTAGTTAAGGGGAGTTTTGATGGTGTGTTCCTTTAATCACTAGTGCCTGCCTACTTTAATGAAGGTAAACACATAGGTCACGACGATTCCTCCATGGTGTAAGCTGGAACAATTTGTGATAGTCTATAATCCAATGTATTTGATTAGAGTATTGGATTGAAAAAATGGTCTCTAAATTGAACGTCGATCTGAAGAAAGATCTGTCAAAAATATAAAGAAAGAAACATTTTGCATTACATTCAGCTTATCCTGCATTGACGTAATTTATAAGGAAAAAAATAGTAACTACCAGACTTCATTCGAATTTTAATACACATTTTCCAAAACCGTTTCTTTTTATTAATTATTTTAAATGGTGGAACAAATGATATTACTTTGTTTTCCTAAATCTTATATTTTAAAGATCTATAAATCACGATGGAGATGGAGTTACGGGTACTTAAATATTTTAGAGTGAAATGTAGCGGCTACCTAAACATTCTGAAGAAAAAGTTTCGGGTACCTAAATATTTAAGAGAGAAAGGTTGCGGGTACCTAAACATTCTAGAGAGAAAAGTTGCAGGTACCTAAATGGAATAAATCTTTTTCAACTTAAAATATTAGATGAAAAAAATCATACTCCGCGAAAATTAACATTTACTCATTTTAATGTGAAAATACGAATAAATTTTTACGGCAAACATTAGGTATTTACATTTTTATAATATGAAAAAAATCTTAATAAAATTAAGCGTCTACCAACATGCTTACTATATTATGTTAGCGAGTCGGTTACACGATATTCTTCTTTTAACATAAATCTTCATGCATCATTAACTGCATACACGAAACACATGGGTTAACAAATGCACATTTTATGTGATACAATGTTCTTTTTTGTTCTTCGGCTCTCTGCTAATGCCCAAGAATTAACTCATCAGGATTTTCAGAGCCACTCCTTAAAAAAATGTATGTACATGGTTCTGCTTTTTGTAGCATCTTTTCTATTAGTTTTATCGTTTTTATAAAGGTCTATCAGCATCGTGTCATAATCATTAACCTCATGATTAAGCCCCCTTTATGTGGAACGATATGTTTTAATATTGAGAGCTGTTATGACTATGGCTTCCACAAATATTGGGGTACGTTGAGAGGTTAAATGAAGTAGAAGAAAAAAATTAGGGATGAGGAAAATTGGATAATTTCTCGCTGTTGTTCACGTGCGAGTTTTTCACTAAACACGTCTACAGCTGTTTTAAGAATCGTTCAGATTCTAAATAGCGATATTTCACAAGCATGCTACTACTGAAAGTATCTGTAATGAAAATTATAAAATGCTGAAGTATCTCAGTAGGGTATACTTAAAATAGTTTAATTATTTATGGGAAAAAACACTTTTTGCAATTGGATTGCATCATCGATACAATATTGCATTTTTGTACCTTTCTTAAAAGAATTGTGTTAATATACGGACAATACTATTTGTATAAGCATATTTACAGGCATAAAAAAATAATTTACCTTGATATGTTAAAGCATTGCTTACAAAAAGTTTATTTTTCTAAAATAATAAAATTTGCGCCATTTATGGACCAGCAGATTGTAAATAATTTTAATTCGATCTTTAACTGCAATTATCACGAACATTTCTTAGTTTTAAAACCTTAAAAATGGGATAAGAATAACATTAACCTTTTTTTCACGGAGATAATCACTTCGTGCATCTTGTTCCCCCTTCTATTCTAAGACCCTGTGAACCCTTAGCCGATGGTCTCCCTTCCCCTTTTCCCTCTCCACCCTCTTCCTAGACTCGGGAGACCTGTCAAAGGCATGATTAATTAACACACAACAGAGAAGAGTGAGAAGAAGGAAAAGAAAATACTCTTTCGTCCCGATTGTCTCGAACTGAAGAAATTAAAAGAATTCCATCTTTTAGCAACTCATTTTGGGTTCAACAACAAACATGGAATTTAAAGCAAATGAGAGTTGTTACAGATGAATAATAAAAATTACTTTAACATACAAAACTTTAATTTGGATTTGTGGCCAAAATACTTAACCAAACTAAATAATGTATATATGAAAATTAAATACTTTTTAATAATCAATAATGATCTACATGTTTCAAAGCCAATTACTACTTCGTCAGGATAATGAAAATAAAATAATTATTATTGATCATAAATTGTGTAAACAAATTAAATACATAACACGACTTTTAAATCAATTGTGTAAACAAATTAAATACATAACACGACTTTTAAATCAATAATACAAATTAAATACATAACACGACTTTTAAATCAATTGTGTAAACAAATTAAATACATAACACGACTTTTAAATCAATAATCTACATGTTTCGTAGCCAATTGCCTCTTCGTCAGGAAAATGAAAATGAAATGGTTATCGTTGTTTACACAGTGGTAAAAACAAAGTATTTCATTTATATACAATCAAAATGATGCCACAAAGTAATTTTACAACTATTGAAGAAGTAAATAATATTTTTTTATCAAAATATATAGCAAATATCTAGTAGGGATTCAAATTTATTTATTTCTCCTTTAAATTATGATATATAGGCCATTAAAGAATTCAATATTTCATTCTTTCATGGATACGAATATCGATACCATTCCCAATCCATTCAGACTCATAAGAGGCATATCATAGTTTCACAGACTTCGGACAGTTGGGACTTTTGTGCAGTAATCACATAAAAAAAATATTCACAAACTCTAGTGATATAAAATTGTCTAGAATTTGTCGTGGTCTTTCGTGGTTTCCATTGTAAACCACAACTTGAGACGTTAATTTATACCGCAGTGGCACGAGCACGGCATTCAAACATTTTACATTTATCTAGGTTGCCGACACAGATGCACACAAATTTACCGTCACGTAATTTTTTTTCAACAATCGTTACAGATTACCATAAAATTGGAACAGAATATGGGATAAAGCCGAGAATGGAAGCTAAAAAAAAACTATAGATATTTACAGCCTCCGTGGTCGATGGGTAAAGCTCTCGAATCAGGAGGTTGCGAGTTTGAGTTCAGGAGCACGAAATTTAATTAATTTGTATTGTTTCACAAATATTTATTTTAAAATAATTGTACCAGATTGGAAGATACTCTCAGCAACGCCCTAGTGAAAGACCACCATTCAGAATTCAATCATTAGTTGAAATGACTTAAGCTTTATCTGGTGACCAGATCTGAATAGCCAAGTACTACCCCACCTTCATCTGCCCTACCTCCTTCCTTTTAACGCTACCTTCAGCCTCACAACATACACCGATTGGGGATGCCATAGTCTCACTGGCTCAGGATGATTGGGAGCAGTTGCGTTATTCACCTAAAAATTGAAATGATACAAAAGGGGTAAGGAAAGTTTGTGCAGTACAGATCTGATTACTAAACCACGAAAGTATATCTACCTTGTAACATATTGGAACATCAACAACAGTTTAAATATTCATCATTTTGATTCTAAATTGAATGACTCTGAATTTGACTGTCTAACTACAGGGTTTTCCAATAAGAGGTGTTATTTTGAATAGCCCGCTATTTCGGTAGATGTTACTTTTGAAGCTGTCATTTTTTAACATTTGACAAGTAAAAACTACGCCATTAATAAAAATGGAACGATACACGCTTCAACAACGCATTGAAATTATTGAAATTCACTTGAGTGAATCAAATGCAAATCATTTCCACCTCGGTGGCTTCGTCAACAAGCAAAATTGTCGCATCTGGGGCTCGGAAAACCCAAGAGTTATTGTTGAAAAGCCTTTCTATCCTCAACGTGTGACTGTTTGGTGCGGTTTATGGTCCGGCGGAGTCATTGGACCTTACTTTTTCGAAAATGAGGCTGGAGCAACAGTTACGGTGAATGGATTGCGCTATCGAGAGATGATTAATGATTTTTCATGGCCGAAATTGGATGGTATTGATCTGGACAACGTTTACTTTCAAAAAGACGGCGCTACGTGCCACACAAACAACAAAGCCATTGATCTTTTACGATTGAATATCAAAATAACACCTCTTATTGGAAAACCCTATAATTGAATGTGTGGTAGAGACTCGAATAAAACAAATTTAAATTCACTTAATAATTAAGATAAACGTGCTGGTAATTTACTTACATCTTTAAGTATGAATCATTTCATAGGGCGCCATGTCATTTTTATTAAAAAAAAAAGTGGGTGTGTCAAGCCTACGCAAGACAGAAGTGAAACTTCTTTTGTTAAACCGTATGAACCACAATCAATTACGTATTTCACTCGTATTACACTCACGACGCAGTATACTAACCAAGCAGCTGATGCTTGGCGTGGCGCAGTTCGCTGGTGTCTGAGAGAGAGGAAAGAAGAGAAGAGAGAGAACGTTCGTGAGCGGCTCCCCCACCTCAACAAGCGCATATGTTGAGAGAGGGACAGTGAACGGTGAGCGGTGGTGGGGGTACCCGCATTTTCGTGTCGATCCTGACTCGGTTTTACTCCGTCCCCGAATTACGCGCCTAAAGAAGTTTCACTTCAAAAGTGGGTGTGTCAAGCCTACGCAAGACAGAAGTGAAACTTCTTTTGTTAAACCGTATGAACCACAATCAATTACGTATTTCACTCGTATTACACTCACGACGCAGTATACTAACCAAGCAGCTGATGCTTGGCGTGGCGCAGTTCGCTGGTGTCTGAGAGAGAGGAAAGAAGAGAAGAGAGAGAACGTTCGTGAGCGGCTCCCCCACCTCAACAAGCGCATATGGTGAGAGAGGGACAGTGAACGGTGAGCGGTGGTGGGGGTACCCGCATTTTCGTGTCGATCCTGACTCGGTTTTACTCCGTCCATCGAAAATCCATTACGCGCCTAAAGAAGTTTCACTTCAAAAATAAGACAATAGGAAAGCCAAGTGAAAAGTCAAAAACTAATTCCTGCTAATTAGCTCGGAAAAACCACTCGCTAAACCTTCCTTTGGGACCGCTCGTCCCGTTAGTCCAAGACTGAAGTCATGGATAATGTCCCGCTCTCATCAACGCTGACAGCTGTAGTACCAATATTTAGTGTGTATCGTTGATATTGTAACGATCACCGTGGTTTGATGGGTAACCGGATAAATCATCACAATGATAACCGTCATTTTTTTTTATTCGTTTTCGGATTTGTTTTCCATTTTATGCAGCACTCATCGACCAAGTCCGCAACTGCAACTCTGAAATGATTCAATTTAATTTATATACGAGTAATAGTTAGGTGTATAGGCATGTAAATAAGCTTACATATTACACCAGTAGACACTACCAGGCTTAATCCGTGTTTCAGCTTTCTTTTTAAATACAAAATAAACCGTTAAAAAACTATGTTTTTCGTATAATACGTTAAATTGTTCTATAAAACTTTAAAAATGGATTGAACCCTCCTACCCAGGAACAGGAGTCGACTACTTTACCAACCTCGCCAAATGCCGATCGGGTAGAACCGACAATTATTTAATATTTTATATATGATTCATCACATCTTTAAAAAGTTATATAAAGTCATGGAACGTGATAAAACAAAAACTTTATTAACTGGGTTATGTAGGTCAGGTTAGGTTAGGTTAAAAAAAAATTTCATCGTTTCTAATGACTTATATCACTTTTTCAAAGTGTGTTGAATTGTCACTGTGTTGAGTTATCATGGAACCGTTTGACGTTCCAATACGTTACAACCTAAAACTGAAGCTAAAAAAAATGAAAGAACATTCCAGATTAAAATGCAAGTTCACAACAAATTTAATTACCAATTTAGATATGAGAACAGTCATCAATACGTTAGGAACGAAATTTGTCTTTTTTTTCCTTATTGTGGCAAGTTTAATGACGCCTTCAAACAAGTTTTAATTTATAATTCACATTTCGGGAAAATGTACCACGTCATCCAAAATAGATTATATCTACATATTTTCGTTGTGACTGTCACTGGATGGTTGGTAGATAGGTATTTCTCACTACTTTATTACTCACATCAAATATCGAATTTAACACATAAATATATTGAAAGTTTCAATTACTAGAATTGATTCACAAATGATGACTGTACCTTTAATAATACACCGTTTAGACGAAATCGAAAATAGTACCATTTGCCATTTTTATGGCAGGATTGCATTGTAAATAAGATAAGATTTAATTGGATATAAAAAAGTAAATCATTTGGTATTGTATAAACTTATTTGTGTACGAGTATCTTAGTTTCATACTTTCTTTTAACCTGGCAACGTCACATAAATACGTTAATAAAATATTATCAAAAATGCCTGTACTTAACAGAATATGTCTCAGAGACTGAGTAAATGATTTACAGAGAGTGAATTTGTGAAGAATGTGATTTTTTTTTCTAGTTATGATCAAATAATAAAAAAAATGCATAAATAAAGGAGTGTAAGGAGAATATATGCGGAAGTGGATGATAAATATAGTCGGGGTAGTCTGAGGAAGACGTGGTATCAAGGCAGAGTTAATAATAATAATACTTGGAGAATTTGTATAGGGTCGTTTTTGTGAAAACTAACCTCAAGGGCGATTTCAAACTAACCCCACACAGGAGGACATTAGGAAAATAATATCCCTCATTGCCTATGTCATCTTTGTGGATGTTGTGTGGAGGGTTTTATTAAGGAAAGGAAGGCGAGGAAGTTCTGGGAAGAAAAAAGGTATGAGGGTAGGAATCTAGGAGTGACGGATAAACGATCTATCCCTCCCGCTGGGAGCAAGACGATGGGTCAAGAGAGAACAGTTGGAGAGGTCAAAAGATCTCCCCAAATCAGTCTCTCCCGATCTGGCACGCCACGTAGCTGGTGGGCAGCCGCATCCTGAACACACCTCACCCGATGAACCAGGGTAGCCTTGCTAAATCACCAAATGTGACAAACCACATGGTGTGACCTATGACAGAGATGTGGTTATCCAATAAATGGTTCCCGGAGCGGCTATACCCAAACCCGCCTCCCAAATTGAGGCGCTGTACCAATACACATATTTTATTAATTCTTTATCTTATTACTAGTTGTGCTTCACTCCATCCTCTCTTCTTACTCCTGCGGGGAAATGGAATGATGGTTAGTTAGTTAGTTATATAATCATCTTAATAGAAAAACGAAAAAATGAGAAACTCCTGAATTATTAATGAACATTGATATCTAATGTCAGAGCAATATTTATGACTGGTCTTAAATACAGTTTTTAAAGTGCGACTAAAATACATCGTATATTCCGCGACTGCGAAAATTTTAAAGAATAATGGAAAAACAATTGTCTTATTTTAAAACGAAATTTGGCGCACATCACGGAAGCTGCATGTACCTCAGAGCCGTCGAGAAAGGAGATTTATCTTCCAACTGTCGTGTCCCCACCTCCCCGTGGGGGGATCGCCGGCACCACCAGGCTGGCGGGAGATGGGGGAGGAAGGTTTCACCGCCCGCGGCCTTCTTACGTCGCGGGTGGAGCGGCCCTTAATGTGCGATCCCTGACCTTCGACAATGTGTGCAATCATGGGAAAAGCCCGTGGGAAATGCGGTGAAGATGCATTTTCTTGATTGAAATTGATTTTGATTGTGTGGAATTACGTAACGACTTTAGTTCTATTGAGGTGTGAAGCTAAATTTTCTTGGTAAATTGCTGTATCATTTTATCACTTTTAGTTACTTCTGTCTTCTGTGGATGTATATTTAAATAAAAATTGAAAAATTATGAAATCAAATAACGTCTCTTGTCTTATTTTTGTCTGTGAATGGATAATAACATTTTAATGCTCCATACTTCATAATAATAATAATTGGTTAATTTGCGTTGCGCCATTTTTGTGAAAAATCACCTTAAAGGCTCTGTACAAATTTGATTTCCCAGGCTCTATCTAATTATGTATAAACAGATACAGAAAACATACTTACCAGGTAGGTCATGTCAGATAAACAAAGTTTTGATTATGTATAAACAGATACAGAAAACATACTTACCAAGTAGGTCATATAAGATAAACAAAGTTTTAATTATGCATAAACAGATAGAGAAAACATACTTACCAGGTAGATCATATCAGATAAACAAAGTTTCAATTATGTAAAAACAGATACAGAAAACATACTTACCAGGTAGGTCATATCAGATAAACAAAGTTTTAATTATGTAAAAACAGATACAGAAAACATACTTACCAGGTAGGTCATATCAGATAAACAAAGTTTTAATTATGTAAAAACAGATACAGAAAACATACTTACCAGGTAGGTCATATCAGATAAACAAAGTTTTATTAAGCATAGGTTAAAGAAGATGCGATTTTGCACGTAGAGGACACAATGTTAAAAAACAATACACATCGTATGATATTTTATCCCTTTTTAACCCTTTATAGAACAACTTTTTTTAACGATACGCCTTAATTGTTTTTTTTTTATGTATTCTATATTCATTTTGATGAACAGAAAAAACATTTTTTTTTTTTACTTTTTTTTTAAAATTTCAATTTTCCTGCGGTCTTTTTTCTGACCGGAGTCCATTTAGGTAAAAAAAAATTGATTTAAAATTTTTGTTTTCATTACAAAAAGACAGGTTGGTAAGGAAAAATGTACTTTTATTTATTTGCGTTACAGGAGAATAACTGCTTTGATAATTTTATAGAGAAACTGACCAGGACGCGATTTTCGTAAATTTACTCAACATGTGCGAATTTCGGGGCGGTTGATTCGATTCAAAACCTCTGTGCGTTACCTCAGAATGATTACAACCCATAAGGGCGATTATAACTTGTAAACATAAAAAATATAGACCTTAATGTTGCTGGACTCAAAACTATCCGTTTTTAGCTTATGACCTATAAAGGGTTAAATAAATCCATTTGAATTATTCGACTACCATAATACGGACGGTAACCGGATAAATCATCACAATGATAATTCAACACATCTTTAAAAAGTTATATAAAGTCATGGAAAGTGATGCAACAAAAACTTTACTAACTGGGTTATGTAGGTTATATAGATAAGGTTAGGTTAAAAAAAAATTCATCGTTTCTAATGACTTTATATCACTTTTTAAAAGTGTGTTGAATTGTCACTGTGTTGAGTTATCGTGGAACCAATACGGACATGTGTCTAGTGTGGTAGTCGAAAAGCATGTAAAAAACTGAATACAAATATATTTTACGAAAAAAGGAAAGAAAAAAAATTACTTTTGTTTTCGGTAGTGAATGAATGAATGCAAATCTTGATCGCTGAAACTACCCAACTTCCTATCGAGCTGAAACAAATCGACTAGTTATCGATGACAATGCATTCTATAAACTTTTAGTGGAAATCGTATACACACACGCGGACATATAGACCTTTCTCGAAAATCGGACGATATTACAGCATATATATTAATATTTATTTATCGGAATAACTTTATTGAGTAAAACCTCAAATTGTAATATTTAAATATTGAAGACAATATTAGTGATTTATAAACGAAAATATGAAACAGAAAAATCAGAAAAGGAAACGGTCACATCTAGGACACGAACCCAAGACCCTTGTCCTAGATGTGACCGTATCCTTTTCTGATTTTTCTATTTCAGATTTTCGTTTAGAAATCACTAATATTGTCATAAATATTTTATTTATATACATATATCAATATATAAAATAATTTTCGGTTCTACCCGGTCGACATTTGGCGAGTTTGGTAAAGTAGTCGACTCCTGTTCCTCGGTATCAGGGTTCAATCCATTTTTTAAAGTTTTACAGAACAATTTAAAATAGATGTATTATACGAAAAAAATAGTTTTTACCAGTTTATTTTGTATTTAAAAAGAAAGTTGAAACACGGATAAAGCCGGGTAGTGTCTACTGGTGTAATATGTAAGCTTATTTAGAGGCCTATACACCTAACTATCACTCGTACATAAATTAAACTGAATCATTTTGGAGTTGCAGTTGCGGACTTGGTCGATGAGTGCTGCATAAAATGGAAAACAAATCCGAAAACGAATTAAAAAAAACGGCGTAAAACTTCAATTAGCTGTCGCCGTTCGTTTGCTGCGCTCACATCTGTCCGTCCGAAATCCGTATTAGAATCCTCGATTAGGGAACACAACGAAAGGAAAAAAATCCAGGCTGGATCGATTGAAAAGTTCCGTTAGCTGTATGTAGCCATACCTATTTGTGTCAGATAAGTGGTGAGTGTCACCCACACATGCAAATCACTAGTTACCACCACCCCGGTTTCCCATACACAAGATAAATGATACGATGAATAAGGTCCTAAAAAAACATTAAATTTTAGCTTTCGTTTGAAATGACCCGAACAATTTTTAAAATTGCTAATTGGGTGCTTTTAAACTTCCCACGGCAACGACAACGGCAAAGGTGTTTGATTTCTTTAATACGAGTGAAGGAAACTTATGACGCAGGTATACGTACCTTGTTTGTCTCACTATTTTTCGATGTGTAAGAAAGAACTGTAGCCATTATTGTGATAAAAAACGTAAGTTTTATGCTTTTGTGCCGTTGCCGAGCTATTGCCGTGCCGTTATCGTATATCGGAAATTTTAAGACCGCCCATTCACTATTTTACTAATTTACTAATCCCCCAATACACTGATACACTAATTCATTTCTTCACTACAGCCCTCATTTTCTGATTTAATAAATCACTAATTCACTACTTCACAGTTTCGCTAATTCACTACTACACTAATTTCACGAATTCACTAATGCTCTTATTCAATTCACCTGAGCGTGTCCATCTTCATGAGTCGTTCCTGAACGTCATTCATTTCAACCCTTGCCCATATCACTAGGCCTATATATTGTCCAAACCTTCCGAGTATTCCTTTCTTAAGGCGAAGCTTGATGCCAAATCACTATTTTGATTAATCTTTTTAACGAATTGGTGTACATTATTAATACCAAAAAATATGCTTGAGATAAATTGAAAGTTTTCCTATCGTTTTGCTTGAGTAGAATACAAATAAAAAAATAAATTACTCAAAAAAAAATATAAATGTAAAATATTAAAGCTAAGATTATCTGTGACAATTTCACTTGATTAACTTTTATGCTTTCTTATAAACTTATTTACAAAATAAATAAAAACCAGTTTTGTGCTTGAAATCGAACGTTTCTAGACTCCGTTTTTAACGATTTTAATGCCTACAATACTCTTATAAGGTTTTTCAAGAATATATACATTTTTAGCTTGTAGCTTCCTCTTAATATTGTTAATTACGATGGCGTATTATCAGTCTCGCATTTTGAGGACACCTCATTCGTTACATCTTTTTACTCCAATACTACCCCTAGCAATAAAATTTATTATTATTCAGGAACAACTTTTTCTTTTAACTTATTTGATGCTTATACCCATCAATGTAATCTATTATTGGAGAAAATGATAATACTAATAAATCTAAATTAAACATGAAAATAGATTAACACAGAAAAATAAAGAGATAACGGTCACAAGTAGGAATCGAACCCAGGATCTCTTCTCTCACCAGGACAGGCGTCTTAAACCGCTCGACCATTAGGAACTATTTATTAAATGTATTATATTTGTGCATCTCATATTTCGAATTCGGAAGTAACAATATCATCTTATGACCGGTATCTTTGTATTTTTCTGTGACTTGATTTATTTTCATGTTTCGCTTGGATTTATTTATATGATTTATATAAGCATAATAAATACAAAACAATACAAGAACAATACGTCCGCTTATCAGAGATCAAATGGAAAAATAATTCACCTACTCCAGATATTTTCATTTCAAAGGGTTCGCCTCGGTAGAACTCCTAACTGGACCTGTAATCCTACTGATCCCTCAATATAAATATTTAAAAAATCTTTGTAATCCTACATGTATTTAAAATGACTAATTTTTGAATTTTTATATATAAATTCTTTGACAGATCTAATATGCCTAAATTTTGAATGAGAGAGAATCCAAGGATTCACTGTTCACAACCAAAATTAAATTGTTTAACAATAACAATACACATTGTTTTCGTATCTCCCGATTTTAATAACACTACTTTAGAACTTCATTATATAACATTCATCAATAGTTCCGTCCATACGAAGCTCACACAACGTGCTGAGCCGCTCCCAACTAGCGAAAGGGCAACATAAAGTTTACGGGACTTTCGATCAATGTTCAAGTATTTTTATAAACTTAATTGTTAGTTCTCGCAATTCAGCACGTTGTGCGGGCTTCATGTGGATGGAACAAATGAATCATTTGACTACATACTTGTTCACCCTGGATACGAGAGACTCCTGATGATTCATACTAACACAAATAGGCGCTGCATAGAGTGCTTAGTGCATAATCAATGTCAACAAGCAACTTACACTCTTTCAGGATATTCATTTCCGTGCCCACCTTTCATGTCTTGTATTCAGCCAATCATAGTACATGATGATATATAAGTAACCGGATAAAATAGAAAAGTGAGAAAACAGACTACGATAAAATAACAGGGTAAGTTAGATTAGGTTAGATTATGTAAGGTAAGATTATATTTTTTTTTTCGCTTTTATTAAATATTATCCTATTTTGTCAAGGAACTATAATTATGTAAAAAAAAACTGGTAAACATTTTCCTCCAGCTCTACCAGTCCATCCAGAGTATGTCAACACCCACCCGTTTGCCATCCACCCCTCCCATCCCCAACCCCATCCCCACCCCATGCTTCCCGTGGCCACAGGATTTTTTTAATTAAGGGCCTTAATCTGGGAGCCAGGCCGTGCGGCTGCATACTAAGTGTTGCATTCCGTGGCGCGGCGTCCTTAATTATGAGTGTGCAATTTCTTATGGGGAGCTCCTTGGGTAGCTGTAATTTTATTTTTCACTGTTTGCTTTGGTGTTGATTATTCTTGCACAATGTGCATGTACATAATTCAGGGATTTATGCAAATTGAAAAAAGGTTTTTTTTAATTGGGTGGCTTGAAATTTAAGTTTAAATTCGCAGGTTTGGATTCTGTGACGTAAGTATCAATTTTTTTTTATGTTCATCGAAATTTGCAAGTAACATCATGACTGCATCGCTCATTGTAAAGTGATCGAATAATTCCAACACTACATGCTTTTACATCACGAAAGTATCGAACCAGCAACGTTCCGAGGCTAACAGAGCAAAGATGATTTATAAAGGATTAAAAATTGTGATTGTGATTTTGTTATTTCTCTTATCTCTAGCCAAACTATATTCCTCGTAATGGATCGGATTAAACGATGGTTCAGAATCTCTCTGTTTATTATGGGCATGTCACTTAGTTTACGTGTTTTTTTTATTCAAGGAAGGGTTGATTGATTACCTTAAAACTAAGGAAAAGAGGTTTAAATTCAAAATTTCATAAAAATAATTAAACAAAGGACAAAGCAATGGGATCGAAAGATTTTAAGGCCGGTCTTGGGGCCAGCATCCAGTGTGTCTAGTTCGTACAAAACGGTTACCTTGTGTCATTGATTTACCCTAGTTGAAAAAAACCTTTCGATCAACCAGTTTCGGAAAACCTTTTGATCGTCAGGACAAAAAAAAACAAAATTGTACTACAAGTACTTACAAAAACTGCAAAAATTCATAGGCATTAAGTATTTGCCTGAGATATAGCACAAAATGAAGGGATAGGCATCTGAACTAATATTTTCTGAGAAATAGCACAAGATGAAGGGATAGGCATCAGAACTGATATTTTAGAAGTAGAAATAGAAATATAAATAGAAGAAGAAGAATAAGGCATCAGAACTAATCTTTTCGGAGAAATAGCACAAGATGAACGTATAGGCTTCAGAACTAATATTTTCTGAGAAATAGCTCAAGATAAAGGGATAGGCATCAGAACTAATATTTTTGGAGCCATTTTGGAACAAGTCTACAATTAAATTATTAAAATCATTTACAAAATTTTTTTCATTGTTCACAGCGATTGCATGGAATATTTATTTGAAATAATTAAATAAACTTTCACAAATCTTTACCAACATAAAGCATAAACCTCATTATTTGCACATGCAGAACTGTCTTGGCATGGTTTCCGAGAAATTTTAGGCTGGGAATAAACGCACCAACAAATCACCGCGCATTTGTTTGGATGGGAAACCGATTCCGCGAACTTTGTTAAAGTAGAGAAAGAGGAGGAAATGGAGAACTGAAAGAAGAAGAAGAAAAGTTATTCGATGAAGGCCGGGCTAATCCGGAAAACTGAGTTCAGGGGGGAATTGGGAGACAATATCACCGTGTCTAAGACTATCATCACGGTATTTTGCCGCCTACGCGTTAAGGATAAATTTTAACAGATAACAGGTAATTTAATTTAAAAGGTAACAGATATAAACTTAAACATAAACTTAGGGCGGATTGTTTCAAAGAAATTAAAATGTAACATTGTCATCAAATGATCATTCAGCGCCGTTTTGTTTTTTGACAGTTGAAAAGTTTCCGTTAAATGTCGATTCGAAATCCGTTTCAGCCATTGAACAAATTGTGATCAGCAGAAAAGGATAACTATCATGATTTTAAGCTTTTATTATTTGATTAATGACCATTTGATCATTTTGTTACATGTGAATTTCTGAGAAACAACTGACCGTTAATGAATATCAGTTGTTGTGGGCATCGCTGTCGAAGTTATTGTGTTTTATACAAGTAATTAATTATGGATAAAACAAGTAAATTAAAATGAACAAACAATAAATTAAAACATCAAAAATACGAGTGGTAGTTAGGTTTCTCTCGGCATCGCCCTTTAATTAAACGTTGCTTAGTGGCTATAACCTATTTTGTGACCAATTGTGAATAGCCAGGTACTTCCCAAACATCATAATATTCCCCTCTCCGCTCCCTTCAGTCTTACGACATACCACAATTGTGAATGCTATAGACCCATTGATGTATTTAATGATTCCGGCTAATTGAGACGCATGTGCGATATTCAGAAACAAAAAATAACACAAATTATCTAAAACTATATCAAATTATTTTTTTATAACTGTTTGTGTTAGTTAGATGTACCTATTTCAACTGATTGCTTTCAGAAATCATGTCAAATAAATACTAATAAATGATGAACAAATTTTTCTTACCGCCGCTAATGTAATTTCCGCTATCATTTTCAGACCTCGGTTCATCGACGCTGAAACTAGGTACAATAGGTATATTCTTTTCTCACTTACCTCGCTAAGTGTTACCTACTGAAAAATCTCTGAAGGTTTACAACATTTAGCTTTTCGTCACATTTCGTTAAACATTGTTTTTATTTATTACAAAAAGGTGGATCCATTAGGTGCCAATAATTGAATCAAATATTTGCCAAAACATTCAACAAAATTTTACTGATTTTTTCTCGTTGGAAATTATAAATTTACATTTTTAAAATAGTCGTACCTATATGTAAACATACGGCATGTTTGTCGACTGCATTCCACGTGACCAAGACGAAAAGCACATTGGGGAAATTCATGTGAATAAAAATGATAATTTTTCCTGGCGTGCAGTTGTTGTAGACTAAAATTATTATTGTGTACCTAAATATATTCAGCGAGTTTTCAGTTTGGTGATTTTAAACTCGCAGAGGGTACACCAAAATTTATATTTATTTACAATTAATAGAAATTAGATAATCTTAGGGATATGCCAAATAATAAATTTAAAAAAAACATATTTTTCTTCTGGTGTCATGTAGATTTCGAAGCTGTGAAGCTGTGTGTCTTCTTTCAATCTTCCCAAAATATAACTTACCTGCTAAGTTACATCTTCTTCAAAAGAACATTAATAATTCTGCTATAAAAAAATTCTGCTATGAATATCTATACAAAAAGGTGAATGAGAAGTATAAAAATCAATTCAGCAATGGTTCGAATGACAAGAAACACCACACATAAAAAATTGTAAAAGGAAAAATTACAAAAAAATTAACACATAAAAAAATAAATTATTATTATACATAAAAAAATAGTTCTGCTATGCAATTATTGATTGATAGCTGTTTCAGATTGAGAAGGTATTATCAAGCGATATAGAAATTATGTTAATAAACCTTATTTTTTTAAGTGAACAATTTTCGAATACGTATTACTAATTATTAAAAAAAATGGAATTCTTCAAAATAAACTCGATAACAATATACCTAAGGTTAATAAAAAATTTAATTTAAGTATAATGTTAATAATAATAAATAAATATTTTTTTTAGCGCCGTTTTAGCGAAAAATCACCTCAACTGAATGTTCTCAACCTGTGTTATGAATTATTTGTACTTATCTTTCAAATATAAAAAAAAATATTTTCTATCTTTTTTTAAAAAAGAGACATGAAATTTCGAAAAATAGCTTTCATACAAATTAGCCAATTATTTTTATTACAATATTTATCACGTCAAAGTCGCGTGATTTGAGCACTTAGCTACCAGATGTTTTTGATTCTTCTATCATCATGCATCGCGTGTGCAATTAAGCCTTGGTCCACGGGACCAGCCGGGAGCGGAGGCTGAGAGTATAGGAGCGCGAGGGGAGATGTGATCTGTAATTTATCACTACCTAATTACAGAATCTGCCAATCATAGGGCATGGGATGTGACGAATGCCGCTGACTTGAGGGTAATTAGATATCGCAAGCTAGCCTTTGTCCTTACAGTCGTTGGTCTAGCGAACGATGAAGATTAATAAATTAGAAAAGGAATTGTACCGTCGCGTCGCCTGACACTTAGTCGAATATGTCAAGAGACAATAGTAATACTATTCGGAAAACTTCAAGTATCTTTAAAGCGCCGTTAGTAAGAAAAAATAGTACAGGAAAGGTTCCCAATAACTGACAGAAAATATGTGGGCATTTTCGCCAAAGTTTGTACATTACTTTTTTGGTGTGTCACGATTTTGATCACGAATTGTAGAATATTGGAAATAAATATTTTTATCAAAGGCAAGTGTGTTTTTACGATATCCCATTTCTACATAAAAAAGTCTGTTTTCGTATGTTATTTTAGGTAAGATTAATTTTATAGTCTCTAGTAGCTTGCATATGTATCGAAAATATAAGGTTTCATATAAATTTGGACCAAATTTTCTGGTAAAAAATAATCCGTTAGTTCCTTTGTGTTGCCAATAAAAAAAATTTAACGCCCTATTATCGGGGCTTTTACAGGAATAGTTTATAAAATATATTTTTTTATAACTGGTGATGTTAGTTACGAGTACTTAATTCAGAAATAATGTCAAATAAATGATGAACAAAATTTTCTTACCGCCGCTAATGTAATTTCCGCTATCATTTTCAGTTTTTTTATCTTTTTATACATATCAGAAGTACAATAGGCTTTTGTATTTATTAAGTTATACATTGAAGATGTTCGTTGTAGAATACAGATCTTACCCTCCGTTAGTTTTCTGGGCAATGAGAAGTACATATTATGGTAGTTAGTCCCAGAATTTTTGCACCGAAAAATATCTGTTATAAGTGAAAACGCAACGGAAAGTATAAAAACGATAATATTATGTACAAATTTTGGTGAAAGTGCATATGTATTAATTTCAATGAAGCCAATCATGTTGTATAGTGTTTCGTCCAACACCATTCTCAACACCCGCGGGGAAATGACCTGGATACTTCGTTTGCTGACTTCTCATGTCAAAGTGGAAACGGTTGAATTTTCTCATTACTTATTTTAATACAAACATCGGAGGGTAAAACTACTGAAAATCATTATGTTTCATTTTGATAAGGAAAACCAACCCGATTATTTGTGTTTAATTTTAATTAAAAATTAAAACTTTTTAATAAAAGTAAACCGGAAGCCCTGTCCTTGTGTTAGGCGTCCCTAACAATGGCTGCTGCATCCTAGATCCGGTAGCCAATGGAGGCGCTGCACACGGCATCGTCGCTTGTTCTATCCATCTCCATCAGCGCCGTACATCTATCTCTGTCACCACCCACCCCCGAGCGCGCCCCCCTACCCACCCTACCACCCACCCCCCCCCCCCTAGCGCGATGGTAGAGGCTCCTTCCCCGCTCCATTTTTAAATAATCCACGATAAAAAGGTTTAAGCGACGCTCTTTTTTACATCGTACCCACCGTGTAAAAAGAATGTGGCGCATACGCCTTTCCGTCGAATCAAGTCTCCCCCCCAGCCCTCGGGCATGCAGCTAGCATGCACGGCATCGCGAGGCCCAGAACGCCGTAAGCACCTTACATTCTGTCGGACCGAATGATGGATGGAGATTTTAGTCCGGGATAAAGGATAGTTCCTTCGGAGGATGTTGTATATATGCACTCAGATTTAGAGGTCCGTATTATAGAGATCCTAAATCATACGACGGTGTCAGCGGCGCATACAGGTTGTGCGAATTGCGATTTCAGCGAAGCCATTAAATGCCGCGAAAACACGTCTCAGTGTACTGCAAATAAATAAATGATGACGTACAGACACGGTGATTTAAGATATCCTATTTGGTGATTGATGCAATTTGTGCAACGACTGCGGTATTAAGTACATCACCGTGGACCATTCTAGAATGAACATAATAATCATTATTTTGGTATTTATATAATTATAGACGAAGCAGGTTGTGTAAGATCTTTTGTTTATTACACAAAGGCTCATTTAGTCTCAAGTGGAGGTTTTAAGATAAGTAAGACTAAACTTTTAAGTTTTTTCTTTGTTTAAAGAGATACTTATAAATTCATTAAATTTCATTGTTTGTTAATATTTTTCAAAGATTTTACAGAGAAGACGTGTATTTTCTACAAAGACTGATAAATATATTTTTTTTAATTTATTTATTGCATCTCACTATACATAAAACACTTTTTTTCATATAAAAATCAACCTCACTAGGACTAAGCCTGAATCGAGGTTGACAATTTACATTTGAGTGAAGCAAACATAAGAGTAATCACAAACATAAAGTAATTCTACATACAAACACAAAATATTTCTAAATTAAAGAAAAAAATAAGTATTAGATGTGTTACCAGATGGGTAATTTGACAGTATATTGTAACAATATTTGAACCATAACTAATCATTGATCATTATTCAAAAGAAGAAGCAAAGTAAAGACAGATAGGGTGACATTCAGTTTTAAGCAAATGGGACTTACATAAAATCTTATTATTTAAGAAAGGACAAGGATGAAAAAATATTAAGACAATCGTCTGTCAATACAAAAAACTTAATTGACTTTTTAAATTTAACTAAGGAATTAAACATAGATTTAATTTATAAATGTGCAAATATATACATAATTTATATATGAGCATAGTCTTGCGTTCGGTAGATACTAATATTGCATCTTAAACCCAAATACTTCAGAGTTTTTTTATCCTGAAACATGTGTGTATTAAGAACCGAGACTGATACTAATTAATTCACAGATAAAAAGAAAATAACTCGGCTCTAATGATGCAGTGCGTCCCCAATCCCACAATTTATAAATCTCGTATTTCGTTTAGTAAAAAACAGATGTCACTCATCTTTCTGACATGACGAACAGTGCATTTACTTGCAGATTGCCAAATAAATAAAGACAATTTTGAAAAAAATGTGTCGCCCACGCCAGTGACATTAGTAGTAAAATATTCTGTGCATAATATTTATCTATCTACTCTGACAACACTGTCTGAAATTGTAGCACCATTAGGAATCTTTTATTTAATGAGGTGACTATTTCCAGAGCATCTCAAATGTTTTTTCGGTTCATTAATGACCTCTGTTAAATAAACTACTGTGACCTTTGTGGAACTTTTTGACCTCTTCTTCATTATTGTAATTTCCGATGGCATTTCATTGGTTTATCAAGTGTAGTTCTACGCAAGTTATTTTTTTTCTGTACATGGTAAAGGGATGTGGGTACTTGACTTACTTAACCCGATTGATTTCCGATATTATTTGGAATTAAGTTTTGGTCACCCGTGACTTTTTTTATGTTTTATTTTTTTTTCAACTTAAAACATAAAAAAATTGTTAAGTAGGTATTGTACTGTTATGGTCGGGGTTAGGGCTTGGGCGGTTACTCGGCTCGGCGTTCCTTGATGTCCCTTAACACCCTGTATATGCCTATATATTACAGTATACAAGGGAGAAGTTTTTATCGAGTTTGAATTTGGAATGTTTTAAGTCTAATTTGAAAAATCGCTATTGGTTAATAAATAAGCTGTCAAAATGTATTTAAGCGTAGATCCGGCTTCAAAAGTTTTTTTTACACTTTAGTTGTAGAAAAGAATTTAAAAAGTTTTTTTTTAAATGCTGAGACCAAAAAAAATAGTTCTCGATGTACGTACCCCACTTGCACTATAATATTCTGACACCCTTTTGATATTTTTAAAGAAAGAAAAACATTCCCGGGTTACGAATAACCTAACAATAGGTATTTGAAAATCTCCTACTACCATAATTATGCACGGAAGATGTTGCTTGTGCAATGTGCAATGATGGATGACTTACCAGTCTGAATTGAACTCACGACGCCTGGTTGGGAACCCGATGCATTTGAAAACGCAGTCACTGGCCGGTCACTGCCATCGAATCTCTTGTGCCTGACATACAAAAATAATTCAAAGTTTTATGTGGGTATGGAAAAGAAATATTAGTGAAATTTTAAAAACTTGTTTCCGTCTGGAAAGATTTTGAATAAAAATTAACTTTTGAGCACAGACATAGGAATTAATAGACGAGAAGATAATGGCGAGGGGTAAAATCAACTGTTGAAGAACGAAGGGAGTGAAGCTGACTGTGATTCGTCAATAAATCAATCTGACAGTAAATAGGCATCTCGCATTATAATATCACCATTTACTTCTTAAAAGTAAAATCTGCTTTTGAATGAATAGACATTTTTACATGGGAGCGCAAATTACTCGCCACGTTATGAACAAATTTGCGAAGTCCAAATTCGGCAAAAAAATTCGGTTCTATTTTCAGAGTCGAATATTTCGTTTAAGTATTTAGTTAAGACACTTTTATAAATGTTCATAATTTACTTCCCAGCAACCAACCAGCTTTGTGTTTCGCGTCCAGACGTTTCTCGATGTGATAGTAACAACTGATTCATATTATACGATGTGAATATGCTTAAAATAAAGTAAAATAATGCTTATATATGGAATGTAATACGACAATTGGGTTTATTCTCTTTTTCACATCTATTTTTACAAGTTTTCAAAGTACAAGTCAACATTTTGCCGTGTTATTTCGTAAAATGAACCGATGATGCCTCGACCATAGTTCGCACAAGAATGATGACGTCACGTTTTCAAATTTCACTTGAGGCCATACGCGAGCACAGCCGGCTCCAATGGAACCGGTATGGGGAGTGGGGATAATACGCTTTTAATCACTTAGGGCAGGTCTACTAATATTCATATGTCTATGCTTTTGAGTCATTATTTCCACAAGAGCTGTATAGCTTTGAAATAAGCATTAAATTACCAGAAAGATATGAATTAACTATGTTTTTTTAAATACAGTTTTTAAATGGCTTGGTATCTAACTATTATTTTTAAAAGTGTAACCAGATAAAACAGAAGATGATAAAATAATAGATTACGTTAGGTTATGTAAGGTTCAGTTTGTTTATTCGCTCTTTTTCTTCTCTTTTCTTCAATGTTCTGTGGTAACTTCCACTAGACAGAATTATTTTTAAATCTTAATTATCCACTAATCTCATATTCTGTTGTTTTCAAAAGCCGGCTTGGGAAGGGATGGGGCCTCAAAGGACTGCAGACATTTCATCTCTATCATTAATCACTTCCTCGGAGTGTTCGACGTTGCCTGGACTCCGCAGGGTTCATTGCTTTCCCCCTTTCTTGACAAACAAAACACCTACTTCATGGTCATCCATCTTGTTAAAAAACAAAAACACTTTACATTTAATTTTTTTTCTCAAGTTTTGTCAATGACGCAGTGGCTCGCCTACCTGTTTTTTGCCATTGATAAAATTAAAGAAAGAGAAGATAAAATTAAAGAAAGAGAAGATAACATTTTTAAATAAGGGAGAATTTGAATTAGTTCCATTCCCGATTTCACTTTTCTTTTTGTGCTACTTTTTTGAGCAAAAATTCTGTTCAATTTTGATCAAACGCTGCCACGGGACGAGATCTAGCGGTGAACGGTAATTGTGATAATGTTAAATGTTTCGGGGGCTCAAACAATCAGGCCCTTACCTTTGACTCACTTTTTGACAGTTTTGATAATTGAAAGAACATTAGTAACAGAAAATAGTTATGCTGACCTGCGAATTTAGATAGAAAAGCTGTACAAATTTTCATGACGCCAGAGCTCACCGCTTTAGAGTTTTATTAGTTTATATAACACGCAAACCAATTTTGTGTTTTAAACTTGCTGCAAAAAAAAAAATTAAACAATTCCAATTTAAAGAAAAGAAAGACGATGAAATTACAAACTTGTCATATTTGAATAACAGTCGTGATAATAATTGTTTGAGCGTGTCGAGAACAGACGCAAAAGGTTTGTAAGATATATTAATTCATTCTTATTAAAATCATCAAAACAGAATATTTGCTTTATTTTTAAAATCTCTGTCTCCTTTGCAGTTGTGTGTTGAGACTGGTCCGATGCATTCTTTCTGCAATGATGTTATACTTAATTGATTGCAGGCAAAGCTAGCACCAGTCACCTATTATATGGAAACATTTCTCATGATTCATAACTTTGACGACAGATACGCGAACTACAAAATGGGATCGAGTACATTTGTCTATGCCTTTGATTTACGCTGTTGATGTTTTTTTATTAAGAATTGTATAATGCGACATTGTAGACGAGAGACTGTTATATAAAATAACAAGATTTTTCAAAAGTTAATCAAATACTTGAGTAATGCCATATCAAGAGTCAAGAGATGTGTGGGAGAGTGTGTGAATATGACTGAAACAAGGAGTGTTTGCCAAGATATGTGTGGGAGAGTGTGTGATTATGATTGAAGCAAGGAGTGTTTGCCAAGAGATGTGTGGGAGAGTGTGTGATTATGATTGAAGCAATGAGTGTTTGCCAAGAGATGTGGAGAGAGAGATGAGGGGAGAGTGTGTGAATATGACTGAAACAAGGAGTGTTTGCCAAGAGATGTGTGGGAGAGTGTGTGATTATGATTGAAGCAAGGAGTGTTTGCCAAGAGATGTGTGGGAGAGTGTGTGAATATGACTGAAACAAGGAGTGTTTGCCAAGATATGTGTGGGAGAGTGTGTGATTATGATTGAAGCAAGGAGTGTTTGCCAAGAGATGTGTGGGAGAGTGTGTGATTATGATTGAAGCAAGGAGTGTTTGCCAAGAGATGTGTGGGAGAGTGCGTGAATATGATTGAAGCAAGGTGCGTTTGCCAAGATATGTGTGGGAGAGTGTGTGAATATGACTGAAACAAGGAGTTTTTGGCAAGAGACGTGTGGGAGAGTGTGTGAATATGACTGAAACAAGGAGTTTTTGGCAAGAGACGTGTGGGAGAGTGTGTGATTATAATTGAAACAAGGAGTATTTGCCAAGAGATGTGTGGGAGAGTGTGTGATTATGATTGAAGCAAGGAGTGTTTGCCAAGAGATGTGTGGGAGAGTGTGTGATTATGATTGAAGCAAGGAGTGTTTGCCAAGAGATGTGTGGGAGAGTGTGTGAATATGATTGAAACAAGGAGTGTTTGCCAAGATATGTGTGGGAGAGTGTGTGATTATGATTGAAGCAATGAGTGTTTGCCAAGAGATGTAGAGAGAGAGATGAGGGGAGAGTGTGTGAATATGACTGAAACAAGGAGTGTTTGCCAAGAGATGTGTGGGAGAGTGTGTGATTATGATTGAAGCAAGGAGTGTTTGCCAAGATATGTGTGGGAGAGTGTGTGAATATGACTGAAACAAGGAGTTTTTGCGAAGAGACGTGTGGGAGAGTGTGTGATTATAATTGAAACAAGGAGTATTTGCCAAGAGATGTGTGGGAGAGTGTGTGAATATGATTGAAGCAAGGAGTTTTTTCCAAGAGATGTGTGGGAGAGTGTGTGAATATGACTGAAACAAGGAGTATTTGCCAAGAGCTGTGTGCGATATATCCTCTGTGCCTATACCTGTGTGAAAAGAGGGGATAGTTAGTTAGTTTTAGGTCTTAAATTATCTTTAGTCAGCTTTTGTATCTGTCATAGAATACGGGTTTCTTTTACACATACCAACCCTTCTAATTCTAAACATGTAATAACAGAATAAAGGGGGTGGAGAATGGAATGAGATGTGGTAGAGGAAGGTAGGGAAGTTCTATTTGAAAGGTTAATGCCATTTCTAGGAACGCAACATCTCGCTTATGAGTACATTCGAATATTAATTATGCGACTCTCTCAACCCATCACCTTGTGAGAGCGATAAATTCATACGTACGGGTCCGTCACTCCTGGACACACAGACACCAAGATTCCTAGCCACCCCTCATACTTTATTCCTTCCATGACATTTCTCTTCTTCCTTTTTATTCAAAATACCCTTCATACAGCATCTCAAAGAATAACATAAGCCCTGAGGCAAATTATTTTCCTAAATGGCCTCCGTGTGGAGTAAAAACATAAATAATAATAATCAGATAAACATTTTAATAAAGCAAAGCGAGTTATTAATTTTGAGACTATTTGAGACTCTCATATAATGCATGTGTTTTAAAATATTGGTTTATTTATTTATTCTACTAAATTAAGGCTCTATTCTTACCGGGCCGTGATTTCGGAAATCCGTAAAAAAGGAGGTCCTTTGATCCAATGAATCAACAGCCTGCATCACTGGGCCACTGCACCGGGGCCCGAACCCCGGCCAGGTATAAGGCCAACCGGTCAGACTGGTTTTTTTCTCACCGCTCATCCCTCCGAAAAACCGCCGAAGCATTTTTTTACTCCAGTCCTTGCATCCCATTACAGCAGAGGTCAAAGTCGGATGAGGCTTTCGCAGGGATTGGGCCCTTGCAGAGGCGCGTGGTTTTCTAAATCACGATCTCACAAATAAGTTTTTTCGTTTCGATTAGTGAAGGTAGCCCGCGCTACCGTTCGCGATAATAAAACATTATGGCTGTGAGAGAATAAAAAATATCTTATAATTATTTAACGGTGGGTAATATCTTAACAGTTTATTTTGCGTTTTTGTGTGTGTTGCAGTTTTAATGATGCATATTTTATTGCGATGATTTAACTGCGGGCTATAAAAACAATGTACAAGGTACTGAAAATACAATGATGCACATAATGAGTACCTAGTTGACAGTAAGCATTATCCTTAAATTAATATCAAAATCACTAATTTACGTTGGTGGTTGTAGTAGGTAATTATGCATTAGTCATCTCTAATTGTTTAGGAACCAGAGGTGCGATTCCTGTTCTACTTAAGGTTAAGGAATTGTCCTTAACCTTAAAATTAAAGATTTTTTCGCCCAAAATAACTGAAATCTCAGTTAACGAAAAAGTCGTTAAATTTATGGACAAGGATACTTCTGCTTTCATACGAGCACTGCTACAACTGGACTCGCAGTTTGGTAACGTAAAATTTGCTGATAATTTTAAGGTGAGAGATAACTCTGCTGTTATCCGAGAGAACTGGAATTGTAGTTAACGTAAAATTTGATAGTAATTTTACGATCAAGGACAATTCCTTATCGTTAAGTAGAACCGGAATTTCCTTCCAGGTTTATCCACTCCGAGATCTTGCTTTATATTGCAAGTGTGACCTGTAAAAAAAAGGTATTCTGAAGGCTTGTGAGTCGTCCTTGATGAGTACTGTGTATCAGTGATATCCTCTGTTTTTACTGAACTCCTTTTTACCAGTGACTGTGAGTTTATCCAATTATGTGTTCAAAATATATCAGGACACGATGTATGCAAACGGTTTCGGCATGTTTGGGTGCATAGCCCTACCATAATTTGTCATTTATGTCCTAGTTGCTGGAGTGGAATGACTTTTGACGTTTGGCGTATGAAATTATGTACCTTCGACAAGACTTAATAATAATAATGTCGACCAATGCATGTACTTTCGGCGGCGATTGCGAGCGGCCTGGATTGGAGAATGGATACCCTGGAGGTCTAGCACAGTCAACAAATAAGGACCTATGTTAATACGATACTGACTCATTTCATCATCTATGGTTAGTTAGCGATATTTGCGAGCACGGTCAAAAATTATTCAAGAAATCTTTCGACGACGATAGACATTTTAGCGCGGCCCCCATAGTATCAGGTAAGCTTCACTTAACTGTCAATATACACATATTCTTGAATAATGTCGTTCGTTACATTAAATTACTGGCCTTAACTAACGAAGATCTTAGAATTGAAAGAAGTAATATACGATGAGTTGAATCCGTTCGGGCCAATGGGGCCAAATACGGGATACATGGTTTCGGGTATAGAGAAACGAAAGTTTTTCACATAACTTGACAGTGCTGGTGCATTTATTTATCGTTTTGTTATTGAAATGTGATATTAACAACTCATAGATTTAGTAAGACGTTACGAAGTGATACGAAAACATAAAATTCATTTAGAGTTGCGAAAATACAATACATAATAGCATGGGAGGAGTATATGTGCATCATCTAAGAAGGGAAACGATCAGAAAGTTATTAATCAGAATTTGTGTTCCATACCTACATATGATAAGTGTGCACGTCGCATCGGTGCGTCAACGTAGTATCGCATACGTTGCATACGTGGGTCAAGTGTTTCCTACCTTTAATCTATTTAGAATTACAAAATAATTTTAACTTTGAAATATTTTCCAATTTTTTAAAACCGCCCTTGATACAATTAGTATTATATTTACTATTATCTAGCTAGTGCATAAGCTGTAGCGAGGATCAATGATTCTCATATTGTATGTATTCTTTGTTATTTATTTAACATTAAAGGGATGTATGAATAATAAATTTAAGTGATTGTAGTAATGCTTCCAATGGGAATACCAAGTTTAAAATTCATATGTCTTATGCTTCACATCTTTCCCATGTCACATGTTAGAGAGATGTTCACATCAGCTAACCCATTATTTTTTTAAGGACCTTGTACTTAAGGCGCATACTTATTTACGTCGTGCTTAATTTATTTGTAATTTTTTTAATCCCTTTTGGTTTTTTAATGCTCTTGTAATGAGTTTTTAATATAATGGATTTTTTATGTCTCATTTGGATAGTGCGTGCAATTTACCACAACTGGTTCAATTTACGAGGATGTTGATTATAAAGGTATTTAGTGGAAGTTTCATTTCTCGTCATTTGGGTCTGGGTGTTGCAGTAATGATGTAAATTACAGGTGAAGGGTGCCCAGTTATGATTATTGGTGGAATAGGCGGAAAAATATTCACACATCCCTTTACAACCCTTTACAGAAATTATGAGGTGTCGCCTTCTTAATATGATTCAAATTACAAGTTAAAACTTACCCTTAACTTAAAGGACAGACCGAAAACATCGAGTTGATAATATTCACAGCAGCATAATAATATTATTGTACGGGTGCCTGTTAGGTTTTACCCTAACATTTAAGGGCCTTACTATGAAACGTGTTTTAAATTTTACACAACTGTGTAAAATTTAACCCTCGTTTATTAGTAGGTAATTGTATAACAAAATAATCAAAAATACTAATTTCGGTTTTCTGTGCGTCCAACATAACTCAGGTGAAGGGAACTTAAGTTTGCTTTAAACTTTTTGTTGTTTTCAAAATTGAAACTGATTGTGGTCAAGAATTCAGATAAGCGACAAAGTGCCCAACCAATTAAAAAAAATTAACAGAACACTATTTTTTGAAATTTTATAAATTGGAAGTAATTTTTTAATAATTCAGATTAATTCAGAAAGTTAACTCAACGATAATCAATTATAATTAGTAAACTAATAAAAAAAATACATAATGTTAACTCAAAACAGTGTTTTCTTTTGTATAGAGCAGAAAAATACCTAAGGGTAATTCAAAACCCTTATGTACAATAGAAAAATACACACAGAGGTGATATCTCACAAAAGCGGCGCTATACAAATTATCGAATAATAAATAAATAAGGTTAACTCAAAAGCCTTCTATGTAACAGAAAAGTACACAAGGTTAACTAAAAAAACCCTTCTATACAACAGAAAAATATTTCTGTAAAATAAATTGTAACATATAATCTAACAACATAAAAAAACATATCGTAATTAGCATCTTTGTTGGCCAATTTAATATATGTTAAAGGCGTAAGCACAATCGTGATATTGATTAACGTACATCTCACCATCCCGATGAACTCCGTGACATTTTAAACGTCTAGCAAAAAATACGATTCGTTGTTCTTTAGGCTTTTGTGATTCAACCCTCAACATTGTCATCAAGATTATATTATAAGGCCATCAGTCAGAGGCACAAAAAACAGACCCTTACCCCTTCCTTAGTCTGTGCAACAGGTTCTAACCGCGGCACGAGGTGTTGAGTTGGTCTAGTTCCGTCTGCGAGTTCTGAGCGCGGCTCAACCCGTAATTTAGCAGGAGCTACTCTTGGATAGGTGAAGAACCAAACTTATGTGAAATAGCTTACCCAATATTACGTAAAGCTTAGTTCACATGAATTCTTGTTTATTGAATGTCAAATTAATTGTAAATTATTATGTGGGTGGATATCAAATTAATTGTAAATTATTAAATGGGCGTCATCTTCTTCTATATATAATACACACAAAGAAGACTGTTCCGGTGTTGGTTTACACAAAGAAAAATGAGTATCAAATCTCTTCAAATTATTCTGTTAAAAACGGGATTGCAGGCCGTTTCATGATAAAGTTTTAGTACATTCCAAATATATCGGAACACGAGTTCATGCAACGGCAACATGCCTTGATAATATTATATAATGATGAAAAGCGAAAATATTATAATTTTTATGAACATGTGTTCCGACATCGTGATAATAAATTCCTCTTTTACTAAAAGTTTAACAGTGAACCTATCAATTCATTCTTTAAGGGCTTGTAATCCCGGTTTTAACCGGATTACAAATAATTTGAAGAGATTCTTAATAAATTAGTTATATATCAGTAAGTTTTCTCCTTTTAAACAAACCATGTACAGTTTTTTTCTGTGATTTGAGCTCATGCAAGAAGTATTTTGTACACCGTTTTCGGTCTGGAATTTCTAGTTTAATGCAACTATTTTCAGGTGACAATGCCCTTTATATCATAAACACATTTAAACGTAAAAAACATCGTAAAATTTAGTTTACTTCATATTTTCAATAAACAATTTGGAAGGCGGTTTTGGGTACGCCGCCCTGGGAACTATTTATTGGATAACCAACACCTATGCCTTGGGTTATCCCAAGAGGTAGCAGGGGTGCCCAGGTTCATCGGGTGAGGTGTATTCAGGATGCGCCTGGCCACCAGCTGCTTGGCGTGCCAGATCGGGAGAGGCTGTTTGAGGAGTCTCTTTGACATCTCCAACTGGTCTTGTACCGCAGCGGGAGGGATGGATGCATAAGTCCGTCACTCTAGATATACTGATCCCTAGATTCCTACCCACCCCTCACACATTGCTTCCTTCCCAGAAAACTTTGTTGAAACCGGTAGAAATCAGGAAGGCTAATATGGATAAATAAAAGATAAAATATTTACTTAGTTAATTATTATAAATTACTTATAACCATATTTTATATTACATACATACGACATATAAGAAATAATACAAAATTATTTAGATTAAATAATAATAATATGTTTATTACCTTACTATTTTGGAACAAGTAGAGATAATGATGTCCTCATTGAGATCTCCCATGCTGAGGGATTCATTTATATATTATTCAAATTTAGTATTATGAATAATATGAAGAAATCATAAATTTACTATGTGGCGTTTTTTTCTAAAATAATTAATATACTAGCAGTTAAAAACCTGCTCCGCGGGTTTTTTTAAATGAATAATAACATGCTAAATTTACGCGTAATAAGAATGACAGTTGTTTGAATAAATTAAATTTTACGTATTTGTGATGGATTATTTCAAATGAAACACTATTATTGACTACATGTCTACAACTGATATTAACTGGTATCGTACCTGATATAATTAGCTCATAGGAGACTTGCAGTGCTTAAATATGTGTTACAACCGTCAATGTCTATAAGTTGAATCAATATCGTCTAGTTTGTCACAATTAAAGATAGTTATATTGACTGAAATAATAGATTATTAAATATTTTGAAATTTTAGAAATTAGAAAACATGTCAATATAAAATCAGATATAATTAATAAGCAAAAAAAATATAAATAATAATGAAAAATGCCATTACAAAGTGATAAGCTTCCAGAAGAAATTTTCTTATTAAACGCTTTTTAATGGACAAGTAGTCAAGTATTGTAAGCTGCATATTTAAATATTCGCGCCAGTCATTTGGTTCGTTTTTATACCGCCAGAGGTGCGCTCTGTCGGCCATCTATAGCCGTGCGTATCGGCCATATTGGAGGAACGCGTGATTTTTTTATAAACGTCAAACATAATCACGTAACTGTGGATAATTTTCATTGTAATGTAATTAATCCAATGGATTATGAACTTTCTAAAACATATTTTCTTCGATATTATCCAAAAATTATATTAGCAGAAACGATGCTTTTGAAGAAATCTCGTATTATTATGAGGCGATCCTATTTCAGTATGAAATCGGGTCTTAATTTTCAAGTTAGCGGAATTTATCCGAAACATACTATTTGAATTCGACCAATCGGAGGGCCCAGACCGTCCCGACGCTAGGATAATAATATTATAGATATTACACACGTGTTTTTTAGTGTAGTTGAATGGTTCCGGTTTTATGTAGTCTGTTTTTGGTGTCAGTTTATTTTCTATTTCTGATCTCCCTATGTTTTGTATCCAGCTTTTTATTTGAGATTTAAATTTTATATTATTATTATAATTTTGAATGAGAGTGGGATTTTGTGCAGTTTAGTACTATTAGTTTATTGCCAAAATGTTGTATTTGTAGTTCCTTATATGTTTTAGATATGTTTTAGACCCTGATATATTTTTTTATTTTCCATTTAGAAGATAAACAGAATACATATTTTTTATAATTTTTTAAAAACGTTCTCTTGTCTAAACTCCCCTTAATACATTTTTTGCAAATTCGTCGTAGCCATCTGTCATTATGTAGAAAGGGTAGAAATTAGAGGTAAAAGGGACGAAGGTGAGATTCCCATAATGTGGCAGGCTAATGGTTACCTGCCAAACTAATAATAAGTATTTGTGGGGGAATAATGGACCAATTAAAGGAATAAAAAATAACATAATAGAAATATGACAGGGAAGATAATTTCTTCAAAATTTCTGTTGTCCTTTTTTTATCCTTCTCACTTCCGTGCGTTTCTTTTAAACTTTTTGGGGTTGAATCAAAATAATATCTCTTTATCTAAAATAAATATATACAGTGGAGTGGCTTAGGCAGGTTAATGGGATAATTCTTTTACGCGATAGTGTATAAGAGTTTCTGCTAATTAGAACCGGTGGAACTACGATTTTCGTATTAAAGGAACGTTGTAAGGCTAAAGGTGGTGGGAAAGGAAAAGAGAAACGGTAAGGTTAGAACTACCTACCGGGATATTCAAATATGGCTACTAATCATGGCTAAAGCCTTTTCAATCAACTTTGATACTAATTTGATAATAATATATTTGCCTCCGCGGTCGAGAGGTAAGGCTCTCAACTAGCAAGCTGGAGATCGCGGGTTTAAATCCGGGGTGCGCAAGTAAATTTTATTTGATTTGTTTGTGTTATTTCACATATATAGAAATAATATATAGTATATTTGCGCACGTTCCAGAGTGAAAGAAACTCTCAGTATCGCCTTGGTGTGAAACCACCATTTAGAATTGAAACGTTGCTTGAAATGGGTTTGGCAGTGTTTGGTGACCAGATCTGAATAGCCAGGTACTTTCCCACCTTCCTCCTCTCCATCTCCTGTCCCTCTCCACCACCTTCAGTCTCACAATATACCCCATTTTTAATATGCCATAATCTTATTGGCTCTAGACGGTTGGGAGCAGTTGGGACACTTGTGCAGTTTCACATTAAAAAAAAACACATAAAAATAACCTATTTAGCTTAATATTATCTTAGTACATATATCATTTCACAGAATTAGATTTGTTCCTTTAGAAAGGCGAGGTGAGGGCACTTTGTATTATTAAACTACGCTACTTCTACTCGTACATTACATACACTGCAAAATAATACGCAAGCCATCAAAACGCCAGATGCGCCATTTAAACTATATTAGGAGGCTCTTCATGAAATATATTATACGTATGCCTGTTGATAATGTTAATGGTTAATCCAACAAACGATTCTTCTTTCAACGCTTGATCACCAGTGAGTACATAAGTAACCGGCGAGCCAAGGAGCTATATGATGGGAGTCCGTTAGTTGAGTACCTATCTTCGTAAGCCAAAATCTGTTAGTCAACTCACTTAACTCTTGACAGAGTTAAGTCTTCTGACGACCCCATGCATTTTTCTGTCTTATTCGCTTTGAAACTATAGAAATCCCAATTATTCAGTAAATTATCAATGGTAACATATGTATTTGCGCAGGAATACGTAAAATACTAAAATGATATGTCAAGTACTTAAGCTAATATAATGATGATAGTAATTTTGGGTACAACCTACTCCACCACTTGGCTATTAGATAGTTAAAACTGTGAGGCTATGGATTTTTTTTCCAATTCGAATTTTTAAGTTCCAAGAAACTACTGTCAGCATACAAAGTTAATTTCATCATTTCATCAGTTATGTTTAAAACAATAATTCTTACCCCCTAACTAGTTCCCGAACGAGCCACACAATTGAGCTAGCTCTTTTTGATGAGCCGTATTACCGTACGACTCCCGGTAAATCGTACTACGGCTCAATTGAACTGTTACTCTTTTTTATATTATTTTTAAATAATAGCTTATTGATCACATTTGGTTCTATGAATACATTAATGGCGTTACGTTAGTTAGCATGATTTCATAATAATAATTAATTATTTGCTAATGAAGCAACCATCATCGAAATTACACAGATAAATTCGAAGCAATTGACCTGTAGACTTATAGGACAGTTTATCATAGATATAGTTACTGAACACGTCAAACTTGTAATCTTACCAAGTGTTCCAATATTAACGCGCAAAACAATTAAATTTGAGTATTTGCCCAAAAATGTTTCAAAAATCGCCCCCATTAGATGTTACTGTTGTCCAGTTACATATTCATCCATCATGATAGATATTTATCATCGTAAGAGCTGAATCAATGAAGGCTTTATGAACACCCTACATAATGACTAACCCCTTGGTTTGAATTGTTTCAATCTGTCGGACAGTCGGAAGTAGTGAGTTTGAAATTGAGATATTGGTGTTTTTTCTGATCTGGCTGTTTTCTGTAGAATATAATATAGTGAATGTATGCTCAGTAATCAACTAACTGTCTGACCTTTATATGTGAAAAATGTTTTCTTCAGAAAACAGCCAGAACTACTAAAAATACTAAAAGTATTGTTATAAAGAATATAGAATGTATAAAACGCTAGCCATATGTATTAAAATCTCAGGGTTCGCTGGTTCAAGCCATCTCTCAAGAAACCATCAAAATGAAAACACTTGAAGTTATACTGATATACCATTTATTTGGTAACAAAGTTATGCATATTATTAATAAACTATCTTAACACTATTGCATGGAACAATTGTACGCTGGAAGTTAGTGGCTCTATTTCATTACGTTTGTTAGTTTGTACTGTGCATCGATGTGGGACGTTTATGTTGCTTCTCTCGTGTGATGGTTCAACCCTCCTGAGTTTTAGAGTAAAACAGTTTTTGACCTAGCCGCTCTGTGTGGGTAATAATGGATAGTCTCCCGACTCCCACAACTGAAGTTCACGGCTCTCTGTACTGAAGTGCCAAGTTCTCCCAACTCAAATCCCCGTCTACCGCTCTGTGTGTTATCCTTCCCCTCCTGTTTTGTCTCTACCTTTATTATTTCCCCCTCGTCCATAGTTAATTATTCCTTTTATAGGCTTGATTTTCTCGTTAGCGCTTATGCCTCTTCACTTCACTTGACCAAGGAATATTTTACACTATATTATTACTTGTTTATCATCCAGTAACCAAACTTATTCACTCTAATTACATTAATTATATCAATTAAATATTAGCTACAATCAAAAGAAATACGGTACTAAAACAATTCAATACACACTACGTTGTATGACTCACAACAGAAAAAAGTTTCGTTCAAGTTCCCACACATTTTTTGCATTGTTTTGTAAGTCAGCTCATAATCTATATCCATTTTGATCGACGTTTTTTAATGCGTTCAAATCTAAAACTGTTACAAAAGTAGTACAAAAGATATTTCAGTTTGAGTTTTATCCAAGTCTGCCGCTATTTACCCAGTTACGTTCAGAATAAAACTGAATCACAATTAGCATTCAGAAATATTCATTTTAATGATCACGAAAAATAAATTTCGGACAGCTTTGGTTTTGTTTCTAGAAGTGTAAATGCACTCAAAATTATTTAGGTATATCAAAAAGATACCTATATTTATATATATTATTTATTTCAGAATTTTGACGTAAGAGATATAAAAATATGTCATTGTGATAATATTATTCAATTATTTTTGTTTAATTAATATATCAATGCTCCATAGCTCATGATAGGAGTGATGTGGCAAACATAAATAGTTGCCTCGGCCTAGAAATTTCCGACAGAATAAAAAATCAATCCGTAAAAACTAAGTTTTTTACTATAATGCATCTATTTTAAAACTAATGAACTTTCCTACCCAGAAACTGGAGTCCGCAACTCTACCAACGTCACTAAATGCCGATCGGGTAAGACGGACATTTATTTCGTATACTGTCAACCGATTTCAGAGAAATGCGTATACGTCCGTTTGTGTGTATGCGATTGCCACCAAAAGTTGAAAGAATGCATTGTCATCGACAACGAGTCTATCTGCCAAGTTTCAGCTCGACCTGATGTCGGGAAGTGGGTTATATTCCGCTTCCAAGATTTGCATTCATTTATTCACGAAAACAAAAGAGAAATTCAAATAAAAGTTTTTAAAAAACATTTAAATCAAAGGCTCACCGTTCGTGAGTTCCTACTTATTTTCTGCTTTATGGTTAAGAGTTTTTTCAGACAACCATGTCGTGAAAAATAATCCACATGGTTTAAGAATTTTCACTACAAACTACAATTATTAATAATTTTATTGCAAACTTATAATTCTGTATGTAATTATTATAACTCTGTATGTAATCCGGATGCTATAACTGCAATAAGTGGGGCAGTGCTTCTTTACAACTATCTTTACGATGCACTTGTGGTCAACTTCAAATTTACTGCTTTTCCATTCATGAGCTACCGTAGCAGATGTTATAATATCCACACCAACAAATAATGTTCAGCCCATAACAGTGTATAACCAAGTATGGATAATTGTTCCAATTGGAGGTATCCAATCTCTACCGACGTGTGTTGAAATTCGCCAAATTATAAAAGCAATCAATCAAAATCTCTTTTATATGATTCAGATTATTTTGCAAATATTCTGTTACATTTCAATAGTAATATTATGTAGATCAGATCAATTGAGTCAGCCTGTAGCCGAGTCTTCCATCAATAATTTATATTTGCTTTGGATAAAAGTAAAACAATCATTTTTGTCGGGAATACCAAAAAGTCTTCAACCAAATGCAGATATTTTGGATGAGAAAGGATTATTAGCATTTAGAGTAAAGCGTACGAAATATTTATCCGGTGCAGAGAGATAACTAGCGTTGTTCACAAAACAACGTAATTATCGCAGCAGTTATTTACAAAACAGGTACCGTTTGTTGGAGTGAAATTGCCTGGATGGCTTGGCAGAGGTACAGTGGTTGTAGACAAGACGTGACCATTTCTGCAACAACAACGGCTTTGTTCCGGTGTCTTGGGTATTTTTTATACTGCAATTAGAAACATCAAAAATTGCACTCGATCTGTGACAAGCCGAATTCACGTACCTAGACCTTGAAAATGCTTTTGTATTTTCGCGCATGACTTAACGTAAAGGTGGCTTCTCTTCGGTTTCACAAAAAATGCTCGAGAGATTTAATTAATCTATTTTTTGTGCGAAAGTAATCGCTCGAAATGAAAATTCAAATGTATTATTGCTGGGTTAAAACGGTGATCAGTTTGATATCGTTTAGCGTTTACAATTTAATCGATTACTTACATAGTTGTGCGTCCTTGGCAATCTGAATAGATCATTTTAACACCTGTCTAAAATCGATCACACAATGAAATTCGCAATGCGCTGAGGCGGTTTCAAGTGATATTGAAGAAAATGATAACTAAACATTAATTGTCCGGACACTTATCCGGTAATAAAACAAATCGTTGGCGGAAAATGATTGCACCATTCACGGCGTTTTATTGTACAATAAAATGCGAATAAAGAGCTGCAACCCAAAGTGCTTTTGAGAATTCCTCATAATGTTTAAATACATTGTACTCTGGATTATTCAAGCAATTAACAAAGAATAATATATGTAATTTACCCCTCGTTAAGGCTGCAAATTTACACGTGAAACATGACTAGCAAATAAGTAAAATTCAAATCGGAGAACTTGGTTAAACACAATAAGTTGTAAAAATAATTCCTTTCATTAAATCATTAGATTGTTCAGATAACATAATAAAATAATGTCATGATAAACTATTTGCAATTTTTCACTGAAAATCAATTCACTTAGTAACAACGAAAAAACACAATATTTAAGGGTAGGTTTACATTTTCGAACCGAAACGCGAACCGTACCAGGAATTACGGGAAAGGAACGAATCAATTGCAAGCGGCGTTTTGCGGTTTCTTCGTTTCTTTCCCATAAGTTGAGGTTCAGTTCGGCAGTTCGGCTCGCAGATGTATACGTAGCATAATGCATCGCCACTAGTTCTCCTATTGCTAAAATTTTGACGAAACCACAGCATGAAAATACACATTTACAAATATTCAGATCCAGACTGGAGTCTAAATTCCAGAGTCCAACTTTACAATTCACAATTGTTATTTTACTATATTTATCTAAATGAATAAAATAAGTAAATAAATTATGTAAATATTAAGGCGATGCCATACGTAGTAATGCATAATCATTTGTTTTTGGTTTGAAAATTGTTGGCCTAGAAATGTTTCAGATGCTTTAATTAAATACTGCGCGTAGAATACAACATGGCCTTTGAAGAAATCGAGTATGTTTTAGATAAGTCTTTTTATAACCGAAGAAAAAAATAATGTATAAAGCCTATGAAAACTGCTTTAAAGTTCAAAATCTCCTACTTACGAACCCATTTTCGGTTATGATTTTATTGTATAATGTGAAAAATTAAGTTATTTATAAAATGATCGAAATTTTTTTAAATATTTATGCCTGAACATCCACAAAATAAAATAAAAGGCACTTTTTGGCCATGTTTTTTTCTTGCATAAATCAAAACAGGCGGATGGTGTTAAGCGGGAATTTAAACCTTATCGCCATCTACGTAAGGGTAGTTATTGATAGCGGCTCAATTTAAAATATTACACGACGTAGTGCATCGCCTTAAGACAAAGTGCAATTTTTTTGTATGTGCTCCGTAGTCATTTTTCCTTCAGTTCCGAAGGCGATTGTTAGATAGACGGGACGCTCGGACGCAGCCTAAAATAAATAGAATTTTTCTCCAGTTCGGAAGCATCGCGCATCGGTTCTTTGTTCCTTTTGGCATTCTGCTCCCCGGCGCTGATTGGCCCGCATACCGCGGATTTTCTGCACGGAATCATCTAATGATTCTTGTGGTTATCTATGCATAAAACTCTAGACAGGCGTGCGGTGGAATTGCAATAAAACCGCCGTCTCAATTGTAACTGACCGCCATTCAAAATTACTACAGAGTATGGGGTGCATGGGGCCAAATTGACAGATACATTAACTCGATAAAGTGGGTAATCAACATCATCTAGACACTGGGAACAGTGGGAACCAATGAATTTAACATCAATAATGACACCTTCTGCGCGTTGTAAGTTAGACTCGTGTAAGTTATATATAATTGAGTGTACTAACTGATATTAATATTTAAAAAAGTGTTTTGTTCAACTTTTTATATGCTTCAATATCAACTCCTGATAATAAAACAAAAATACCGTATACTAAATTTGTCGTTATAAATCGAGGCGATATAAATTTATCACAACTTTATGAGGCTTGGTTTTGTTTTGTGGGATAACTCAACTGAAATGCTGAACCAAGGTGTGCGAATGCAGTCATTTGATTTTGTGAAAAGCCGTATTTTTCTGTCACATATTTTATATTTTTTTTATAACACGGGGAATTATTATTTTAGAAACAATCTCACGCTTCGTCGACACACTTCACTGGCGATGTAGTTTCAATGGAAGAAGTTATTGTTATGCTGTTAGACCGTTTAACGTTTTTCATTTTTTTGCCCAATAAAATATAAATTAAAAATGAATTTAAATTATTGCGTTACTGTGTTATTTTATGGTGACCAAAACTTGAGTTTTTATGAAAAAATAATAAATCACTGAAATATATTTTTATATTATTTTATATGAAACTGTACAAGAGTCGCAACTGCTCCCAATCGTCTAGAGCCAGTGAGACTATGACATTCCAAATTGGGGTATGTTGTGAGGCTGATGTTAGGGGGGAGGGGAAGGTGATGAGGAAGAAGAAGGTAGTGAAGTACCTTGCTATCAGATCTGGTCACCAAACACGGCCAAAGCCATTTCAAGCAATGTTTCATTTCTGAATGTTGGTCTTATACTAGGATGAAACTGAAAGTATCTTCCACTACGGAACTTACCGCTAGTAAAAACATAAATATTAAGAAATTTTAGCCCTGGTGAATTTTGGGTCAAAGCAAAACTCAATCGGTAATAACATTTTAATGAATAGCGAGATAAAAAAGATACGAAGTTTTATTTTAATATAGATTTATTAAGTGTCTTAATGTGTAGATACATTTTATAAAACGACTGAGACGTTTCTGATTAATTATCAAAACTATTTTCATTCGAAGGTGTGAATAACAAAATGAACCTATTTATTTTGTAGCGAGAGGCGCCAACTCCGTTTGATATTCAAAAAAAATCAAAATGATCTCACCAAATGCGGATGCAAGATAAAGCTTAAATTGGTGCATTGTAATCACTAATTATTATATAAACAGTTTAGAAAAAAACCTATACAGAAGCGTGAATTTGGTTGATTCAACTGTTGTGTAAACCGTTGTGTCAACCGTTGAGTGTACAGATGACGTGATGATTGGTTCAATTTTGTCTTCTACTTTATTAAAAAAAGCGATTGCTCTAGTAGCATCGTTAACTCTAAGAGGGTAGCAGAGATAACGATTTTGTCGAAATTTACTAAAATAGTTAAAAAATTGGTCGAGTGTGTCGCCCTCGTCGTATTTTGTGGACAATTCCGCCAAAAGCTACTGAACAAGTGGTTTGATCCTACTATCCGGGCATAAACACCCGAAGTCTCCCGTTCGACAGCAACGAACATTCCCGATGACAAATTAAAAATAGCGTGTTTTATCTTGGCCGTTTATGTAGTAGCTGGCTTTCATTTTTTCCCTACAATGTGGGAATTTTCCCTTGAGATTCCCTAATGTGTTGATAAACATTATATGAACGGCTTTTCAAAAACTGGCGGATATCCACGATTAAAATAATTTGATTTTATAAGTAAACTATGACTTTTTACTGGGTTTAACCACTACTATTTATGCTTATTTTAGTTTCAAAATACATAAATGTCGAAAGAGATCTCCAAGTTTTATGTAAATCTGCATCTTCTCCATATGAAATATATATATATTTTTTTTTCTTTATTCATAGAAATATATTTGGATACAGGTTTTTTACATGCTTTTCGACTACCACACTAGACACATGTCCGTATTATGGTAGTCGAAGAGGTATTGATTTAATTAACATGTAAACTAAAATTCTCTATAAAATTGTAAGAATTTAGGAAAAAAAATATTTTTTCCCCAAATATTGGATATATTTCATTTCGATGAAAACACTCGCCAGCGGTCGGCTCTTCCGACTTGCGACTGCTGCTAGGGCTGTCACAACATTGAAATGTAAAACACCGTTGAGAATACTTTTATTTATTTAAAAGTTTAGGTTTTTACAGTGAGGAGGTTGTCACAACATTGAAATATAAAACACAGTTGAGAATACATTTATTTAACTAAAAGTTTTGGTTTTTACAGTGAGTAGGCATATAAAAAACAGTGTTGTTTGCTTTATCTGGTGTTACTGATGTGGGAAAATTAATTTAAAGGATATGTACAGATTGGAATATTCCAAATAATAGAACTTTTGTGCTATTCTTTTTTTGCCTAGATCGTAATAGTGAAAAATTTTGGCAGTAAAATGATTTACGAATTTTTTACAATATTTATATATTTTTATAACGTCCCGATAAACCAATTTTTGGCAGATTGACTAACGGGTCCTTTTTTAAAGAATTCTGATATTAATATTCCATAGATTGTACTACATAAATATATAAAATAAATCATAAAAACAACAATAAAACATTACATAAAGTAGTATTTCAGAACTTAAACCAATACAAACAATTTCTTTCAGCTAGCTATCAGTCTCCAACAATTATGTTGATTCCGTTTATAATTTCAGTAGGTAAAATATTTAAAGAACTAGAAATCTTGTTATTAAATGTTCTTTATTCACATTTATGTGTATGCTGAATTGCTAAAGTACAAATCATTTGAGCTCTTTCGTTTATTGAATTAATTCGTGTTATTTCACAAATAGATACACGCATTTTTCATATGATCATAAAACTCAGTTCAGTAGTACATTTACCGTACTTTCCACAGTGAAATGTACTTTCCACCAAAAAAAAAACAATACTTAAAATTGCTTTAGCCGTGTTTGATGAACTGATGTAAATAGCTAAGTAATTCACCACTTTACTCAATAAAATAATACTATACGATACGATGCATGAATGTAAGTGAAGCTCTCAAGATATGAAATGAACTGTGTACAGTTATTGTAGGGTTTTCCAATTTCAATAGAAACAACAGTTTTTTTCATAAGGAACATAATACAACATAATTTACAGAATGATGATATACCACGTGATGCATACGGTTGTAACTGGTGGCGACAAGTTGAAGAATTTTGTTTTTTATTTGAAAACATGTCAGCGGGTGGCAAAATGAAAACTATATTTTTAACGTAAAATAATCTCAAGAATTTCTGGGTAAAGTCTTAGGTCTTGATATGGTATTTATTAATAACAGTAGTCTTAATATATTTAAAGTAGTTTTGACCGGTCAGTGGTTGAGTGGGCATAGCGCTTGGGTCTCACCCGAGCGTCGCGTGTTCGATTCCTCGGCTGGCTAAGTCCTCCATCACAACACAAGCAACATTTTCGGCTTTCTGTGGTGGTAGTAGGAGATTTTCAAACATTGTTGGGTTATTCGTAACCTGGGAATGTTTGTCTTTCTTTAAAAAAAAAAAAAAAAAGTTATGTTATAAAGATATTAAAAAAATCATACTTTTTCTTCTTTCTGTTGAGCTGACGGAAAGTTTTGGAATGCCATTTGTTTCCCATATTTATACACTGAAATAAAATTAATAAGCTAATTTTCATTTCTTCAAAAATGGCAAATTCTAAATTAAATTAACAAATATATTCAAAGAATAACTAGGGTTAGATATAATTTAACAATATTTTTCACCTCTAATTAATTTTTCAAGAGAACTTAATTTTTTTATTTTTTATATATACAATAATATTATTATTGGGTTTATAAAAACAGTTTATTTTTAAACAAGTTCTGCTGTGTAATTATTATTACGCGTGACAGCTGTTTCGCCCTCTGAAGGCATTATCAAACTGTGGGTAGCCCACTTACAGACGATAAATTTATATTATTTCTAGGTAGGTATTTTAATTTCATTTACTGATTTCTTAATTGATTTCTAAGTAAAATATCAAAAATTATTAATGGTTATTACCCCAGCAAAGTTTCCCCAATTAGTGTAATGTTTAAATTTGACTGAATGTCTTTATGTTAGTTATTCCCAAACGATGACTCATAGGGTTATTTTAATAGCATAATTAAGTACTTCATAGTGCACTCATATTTGCATTAGGTTTGAAGATATCTAGTAGGGGTGAACGAATTATATTTGTTTGTTCATTAATTAGAATAGCTTTTGGATTATTAGAGTTTTTGTTAATTTCTAACTGCTCTAAAAGATTCAGTTTACGGCCTTTATTTTGTATGTGTAACGGAGTTGGTTTATTATTATCATTAAGTGAGTGATTTTCATCTAGGAGATGTTTGGCAAATTGAGATTGTATTTTATTATTATTTTTAAAAGATCTTATATGTTCTTTAAACCTAGTGTTAAAGGACCGGCCCGTTTGTCCAACATAAACAGCGTTGCATTCGTCACACTGGAGTTTATAAATGCCACTATTTTGTAATTTGAGTACCTTACTTTTTGAGTTTTTAAGAGATGATCCTAAGTTGTTATTTGTGCGGAAGGCAATATCTAAACCACACTTTTTGAGGACTTTGGCAATTTTATTAGATGTCTGTCCGATGAATTCTAAACACCCGAATTTATTATTCGTCTTATATATTCGTCGTTGGGTAAATTAATTTAAGGTTATTTTTGTGTTTGTTATTATTAATTATTTTTTCAATGTCTCTACCCTTGAAGCCATTATTTTTAGCAATAGTTAGGATTGTATTTTTTTCCTTCTCGTATGCTTTCTTGTCAAGTGGGATATTAGTAAGCCTATGTACCATTGAGTGGTAGGCAGATAATTTATGTGACCATGGGTGTAAAGATTTATAATTAATGGTCGTATCTGTAAACGTAGGCTTACGGAAAATTTCAAACGTATGTTTATTATTTTCTCTACCGATAGTTAGGTCTAAAAAATTAATTTTATTATTACACTCTCTTTCAACCGTAAAGCAGATTTTACGGTTGATGGAGTTAGCAAATGTGACAAAAAGATCTAATTGTCTGTTGGTACCTTTCCAACAGACCAAAATGTCGTCAACATAACGAACATAGTATATTATGTGTTTGCTAAAGATTGAATTTAAAATTTGTTTTTCAATGTAATCCATGAATATTTCTGCAAGAAGTGGACTGAGGGGCGATCCCATTGGTAATCCGTCGTTTTGTTGATAGAATTTATCATTAAACTCAAAGTAGTTAGTTTCAACACAAATTTTAAATAGATCGAATAAGTCTTTTTTAGTAACTGGGTTTATATTAGATTCGTCTAAAATATCTTCAATGATTTTAAGGCATTCTTGAATAGGGATATTGCTAAAGAGACTGACCACGTCTAAAGATATGAACTGGCAATTGTGCGGTAGATTAATGTTTTTTATTTTATTTACAAGTTCGAGAGAATTTTTAACGCTATGTTTTGGGTAGAATTTAGTATGTTGTTTGAAAAGAAAGTTAAGTTTTTTGGCGAGTATTGTCGTTGGGGCGTTTATAAAAGAAACCACGGGACGTATGGGGATATTATCCTTGTGAATTTTAGGTTGTCCGTATAATGCAGGAGCCCTTGGATTCATCACCATTGCACTTCTTCTAGCGAATTTATTTGGGAATATTGATTGGCAATTATTTATTAGGTTGCGCACGTTTACTGAAATTTTGTCCGTTGGGTCCTTTTTTAAGATTTCAAAGTCTTCTGGTTTTAGGAATGCTTCTACTTTATTTAAGTAATCAATTTTGTTTAATATAACGACGGAATTTCCCTTATCCGCTTTAGTAATTGTGAGGTCGCTATTTTTAATTTTGGCTTTAATATCATTTAAAATTTTCGTTTCTTTTATATTGAATTTATTTTTATTTTTACTGGTTGATTTCAAAGTTTTTCTCAATATATCCGCTGTTATTTGTTTAGGTAAGCCGTTATTTTTTATTTTAGACAGAGAAATTTCTGTGTCGATTGCCAAACATTCAATTTGTTTTTTAGTGATATCTGAATTTATTTTATATTTGAAGCCTTTATCTAGTAAATTTATTTCATCTTCTTCAAAAGTTTCACCTGATAGGTTAATAGTTTTTATATAAAACTCCGTGTTTGTATTACTTTGATATTCATTGACTTTTACATTTTTATTTTTAGATTCGACAAGTTTTTTAAGTTTATTTTCCTGAGTTTTGAATTTATCAGATATAATTCCGCCGATGTGTTCACGAGTATCGTAATCCAGGGTATCAAATTCCCATGGATGCAGTTTAAAAGTTAATTCCGAATGCAATACCTTGATGTAGTGAAGTATTGTGTCCCTTTTCCGACAACATTCCTTAGTCTCCTCCTTCAACCATATCCTCTGCGCTCGATGCACAGTTTTTATGGCTGCCGAGGATTTGCTTTTGGTAGAAATATGCACGTACTTGGGGATCACGTTTAACTTCAAACACTCTTGGTTAAACCAAAGGTTTTGCACTATTTTCCGATGTTTTAATTTTAATCGTCTGTAAAAAATCACTTGGGTAGCTATATCAGCAACCTTCAATTTATTTATTGTTATTAAGTTTAATTTGTAGAACTCCATTTTATTTTTTTATTTTTTATATATACAATAATATTATTATTGGGTTTATAAAAACAGTTTATTTTTAAACAAGTTCTGCTGTGTAATTATTATTACGCGTGACAGCTGTTTCGCCCTCTGAAGGCATTATCAAACTGTGGGTAGCCCACTTACAGACGATAAATTTATATTATTTCTAGGTAGGTATTTTAATTTCATTTACTGATTTCTTAATTGATTTCTAAGTAAAATATCAAAAATTATTAATGGTTATTACCCCAGCAAAGTTTCCCCAATTAGTGTAATGTTTAAATTTGACTGAATGTCTTTATGTTAGTTATTCCCAAACGATGACTCATAGGGTTATTTTAATAGCATAATTAAGTACTTCATAGTGCACTCATATTTGCATTAGGTTTGAAGATATCTAGTAGGGGTGAACGAATTATATTTGTTTGTTCATTAATTAGAATAGCTTTTGGATTATTAGAGTTTTTGTTAATTTCTAACTGCTCTAAAAGATTCAGTTTACGGCCTTTATTTTGTATGTGTAACGGAGTTGGTTTATTATTATCATTAAGTGAGTGATTTTCATCTAGGAGATGTTTGGCAAATTGAGATTGTATTTTATTATTATTTTTAAAAGATCTTATATGTTCTTTAAACCTAGTGTTAAAGGACCGGCCCGTTTGTCCAACATAAACAGCGTTGCATTCGTCACACTGGAGTTTATAAATGCCACTATTTTGTAATTTGAGTACCTTACTTTTTGAGTTTTTAAGAGATGATCCTAAGTTGTTATTTGTGCGGAAGGCAATATCTAAACCACACTTTTTGAGGACTTTGGCAATTTTATTAGATGTCTGTCCGATGAATTCTAAACACCCGAATTTATTATTCGTCTTATTATTAGTCGTTGGGTAAATTAATTTAAGGTTATTTTTGTGTTTGTTATTATTAATTATTTTTTCAATGTCTCTACCCTTGAAGCCATTATTTTTAGCAATAGTTAGGATTGTATTTTTTTCCTTCTCGTATGCTTTCTTGTCAAGTGGGATATTAGTAAGCCTATGTACCATTGAGTGGTAGGCAGATAATTTATGTGACCATGGGTGTAAAGATTTATAATTAATGGTCGTATCTGTAAACGTAGGCTTACGGAAAATTTCAAACGTATGTTTATTATTTTCTCTACCGATAGTTAGGTCTAAAAAATTAATTTTATTATTACACTCTCTTTCAACCGTAAAGCAGATTTTACGGTTGATGGAGTTAGCAAATGTGACAAAAAGATCTAATTGTCTGTTGGTACCTTTCCAACAGACCAAAATGTCGTCAACATAACGAACATAGTATATTATGTGTTTGCTAAAGATTGAATTTAAAATTTGCCTTCAGAGGGCGAAACAGCTGTCACGCGTAATAATAATTACACAGCAGAACTTGTTTAAAAATAAACTGTTTTTATAAACCCAATAATAATATTATTGTATATATAAAAAATAAAAAAATAAAATGGAGTTCTACAAATTAAACTTAATAACAATAAATAGAACTTAATTTAACTAAGCAAATCATAAATAGTAATAATGGTTATAGACAAAAAATTATTGTCAACACTTAAAACAGTCATATTACCTTTTACAAAAAAAATATATATGTATACATATATTATATTATATAATTATATTTTATTTTCATTTGTTCAATTCACGAAGAACTATAATAGCCAAATTAAATAATCAAATTATTATTTTAATTAAACATCTATTTGCACAGCCCTATAACACTAGTCACATGAAATACGATACGTCTGTTCGTCTATACTGCTGGAAGAAATTATAATACTGCTGTCTCGTCCGTACATATCCACAGCGGGCGCTGGCAAATGAGATGAGTTACAATAATTAAGACCTGCTACATATTGTTCAGCTGGAAGGTAATATATGAGAAGGTACAATCATCTCAACAACGTTCGCCTCCACGCTATTCACATTCCTGTTCACCTTTGACACGCTCCCTTCAAATTACATGAACAAATTCTACGTTTTGATTTTATGTCTACAATATATGCGTATATCGAAAATAAACTAATACACTTACGTTTTTTAATACTACTTCACAGAAGACAGCGTCGCGAAACGTGCGCTTGTGGCGAACGATGTTCGCGTTATGATTGAATATGTAAAATGCCATCATTTATATGTGTTTAGGGTTTAAATGAATATAGAATATTACCAATTAAATCCTTAAATTAATTTATCAATTAAGATAGTATAAATACTGTTTAATTATACGGTATTCTTTTTTTGTTCAAATTGCTGTTTTTTAATAAATAAAATTGACTTCAAAATAAGTTGATTTACATAGTTTTTCCAAATAATATCACACAGTTATTTAGCTATTATATAAAAATATAAAAATTGGGTCCTATAGGTTGAGATATGTTTTATTACAAAATATTTTTTATATATTTTTGTCATGTTGTATGTAGTAGCAGATGAAAGTAATCTTGAGGTCGATTAGCGATTTATTGAAAACTACTATTTTATAAAGAGCTGTAAAGTAAGAAAAATATTTTTTTAGATTATTTATTTTTAACAGGTTGTATATAACATACATGTATCTAAAAAACATACACAATAAATATTTTTTTGAATATGCTGTTACGGACACAAGTGACTTCGAAAATACGAAAAAACCGCAAAAATAGAAAAAGCTCTCTTGGACCGAAAATAAAAAGACAAACGTGGGCAAAAAAAAATCAATTGTCAGAATTTAATAGTGGTTAAATATAATCTTAGTATCCCACAGTCCAGTTAAATACTTAGGTAAAATACTCATGCATGGAAATGTATTTATTTTTATTTGTTCGCAAGACGCCTAGGGATGCTGACTGGGTAAATTTGGTTCAACCGCTCGAATACGACAGACGATCCAACTTGGTTACACGGTTGGATTGTTGGATGGTAGTTAGATGCTCCTGCAGTACAACGCATCTCCAAACGGTTCAACTCTACACCTTTCCTATCTCTGCTGTATCTGGGGTTTTGCCTCAAAGAAATTGATAGCTGACCTGCAGGTGGTTCAAAATCGAGCTCTCAGAAATGTGTTTGAACTTCCATGGGACACTCATGTTAGGGACATCTATTCAGTTTCTGGTATCCTTCCAATTACAATCCTTCCTAAATATGAAATCACAAGCACCATCCTACAAATTACCCAAAAATCAACTCACACCAACATCAAGCCACTTTACAATCAAGACATCCACAATCCACAACCACAATACTCGAAATAACAATAAAATCCGCATTCCTCAAACACACACTACAAAATATGGGTTAAAATCACTGAACTATATTGCCTATACACTATATAATTCGCTTCCAGATATGTACAAACACATGCACCATAATAAAAAATTACAAAGCAATGCTTTAAAAGAATATTTTTTAACTACATTTAAAAATGAAAATATGTAACTGTGTTGTCATTTCTTGTTGTTTCTTATCCATGTTTTTCTTTTTTTTCTTTCTGTACTTGTTTTCTATTGTTGTTTGTTCTATTTAACGTGTCATTATTTTAATTTTTATGCTGTATTGAATGTGAAACTTATATTTGATGTCAAAATACCGTTGTAAAATTGTACCTACTACCTCCCACATATGAATTGTAAATTCCTCCTGCCCTAAAATGAGTTCTGCAACTCATCGGGATTGCTCTAGCAAGAAATAAACACAATAAAAAAAAAATTTAAAAAAATCTCAACCAGATTGATAAAACCGCTCAACAAAATTGAATGGTCTATATCATAAGAGGAAGCTATAAGCCAAAAATGTGTACATTCTTGGTATACCTCATATCGTAGGTAATAGGCATTAAAATCGCTTGACAAACGGAGTCTAGAAACGTTCGATTTCAAGCAAAAAACTGGTTTTTATTTATTTTGTATATAATTTTATAAAAAATTAAAAAAGTAAATCAAGTGAAACTGTCACAGATAATATTAGCTATAATAACGTAATTTTTTAAAGTTGTTTTCTTTACGCGTTCATACATTTCTATGGAAAAAATATGTTTTTAGTAGTTGGCATTTATATTTTTTATTGAGTATTTTTTAAAATTTTATTTGTATTCTACTCTAGCGAAGCGATAGGAAAATCTTCAATTTATCTAATTCATATTTTTTGGTATTCATAATTTACACCAATTCGTCATAAAGATTAATCAATATAGTGATTTGGCATTAAGCTTCGTCTTCTTGAGTTGGAACTTGACGCATCGCCCTTTAGAATAATATAATATCTGATAAACCAAATGGAATCTCAAACACTCCCCTCAGGACCAAAAAGGTACTCTCTTCCCACTAGTTTGATGCTCATCTTAATTTTTTGCTTTACCCACTCGAGCGATTTTCGCCATATTATGCCGAGTTTGCTAAACGTCTTGAGTGATCGCACGCCATAATATGCCATTTTTGACTCGCAGAATTCGCGAATTTTTGATTTTGTAATATTTTTTTATAAATCTTAAAAATATTGTGTAGGCGGTAAAATATAGGTGAGTTCATCAGCACTACAATCAGTTTACATGTCTCCGTATTAAAATTCAGAGGTACGATTTTTTTTAAATGAGGGTGAGAAATATCCAACTCGAACACCAATCACTATACTCATATTCCATGTATTAACGCGAACACTCCAGTGGTTGTGCATATTATGCATATATTTCCTACAAGTTGATATGTTTTTTAAACATTGGCGCCACACGGTAAAAATGCGACATAATGTTATTCCCACTGTAAATCTGGGTTTATTTGATAAAGTTGCCACTCAGTTAGAAAAGGCCCAGCAACCACTCAATTTGGTAGGCGGGAATGGGTACCGCCGCCCTGGGAACCATTTATTGGATGACCAACACCTCTGCCACAGGTCACCCCAAGTGGTTCGCTACGTTTGGTGACTTAGCAGGGGTGCCCGGGTTCATGGGTTAAGGTTTGCCCAGGTCTTGGTGGCGGGTGCGTCGGCCCACCTTCTGCGTGGCGGGCCGGTTGGGAGATGCTGGTTGAGGGAGACCCTTTACAACCGGTTACCGCTGTCCGGGCCGCTCGATAGTACAGGGGCCCGACCCTCAGGCTCACGACTAAGGGTGGGCTGCCCCATCAGCGAGTGAAAAAACCCCGCCACTGCTGTTGTGCCGGTTCGTGACCGGAGGGGACCCAGCAGCAGCGTTTGGGGCGCATTGGATGCCCTCTCCAGCCGGACTCTCCCAGCCTATCGCCTAGCACCGCAGTGGGTGGGCTGGAACCAAACGCTCATCACTCCTGGACAGCCTGAACCCCATATTCCTACCCACCCCTCATACCTTTCCATTCCAGACCTTCCTTTCCATTCCAGACCTTACTTTCACTTCATACCCTTAAAAACAAAAAACAAAAAAATTAAAATCATGAATATACATAAAAACAAACTTAACATCTTTACAGCGGCGAGTAGCAGGCGTCCCCGGTGCGGGCCAAAACTGTTGGTAAATTTTGCCAACATTCGCGGCCTGCACACAAATTTAAATTCCGTCCATCACCATCTTTTGTCCCAACGTCCCAACCTTCTTTTCCTATCCGAAACTCAGATAGCCGAGCCGCCAGACTCCTCCTATCTGGGCTGCCCGGGCTTTACCCTCGCAAGCAAATTCCGACTGAAAGGACGAGTCTGCCTCTATAGTCGATCTGACGTCAACTGTGTGCGACTATTGAGTCTGGAAAACTCCAGATTCGACGTAATGTGGGTGCGCGTCAATCTTGCCAGTACGGCAAGATTCTACGCATGTCTATACCGCTCACCGAACCATAGCGAATCAGACACTTCCGAGCTCTTCAAACATTTGAGCGATACTATTGATGATCTCTTGCCCCGCTACCCTTCGGCCGAGTTTGTTGTTCTGGGGGACTTCAACGTTCATAACGAACCATGGTTGAAGTTCTCAGGCCCAACGGACTCGGCTGGCCGACAGGCGGAATCCTTTGCCATTTGCTACGGATTAGAGCAATTGGTTCAGGAGCCTACAAGGGTTCCTGATGTCCAGACTCACCGCTCCAATCTGTTAGACCTATTCTTAACTACTGTGCCACACGGTTATAAGATTGACGTCACAGCGCCTCTGGGATCATCTGACCACTGCCTAGTGACGACATCAATCCCCGTTAGCCTCAGACCAACCAATGAGAGGCTGAGGAGAAAAGTGTGGCACTATAGGTCAGCAGATTGGTTCGGTATGCGGGCCCATTTCAATGCTTTTCCGTGGTCAGCTGTTTGTTTTCGGACTTCGGACCCTTCAAGATGTGCCCAGGAGATTGGTGAAGTCATCAATTCGGCGATGGATGGCTTCATACAATCGACTACTAAAGAAACTGGTGTGGGCTCAAAGCCGTGGTTCAGTCGACAATGCTCCGAAGCAGTTCGACGAAAAAACGCGGCTTACCGAGCCTACAACACATCTCGAACGCCCGAAAGCAGATCAGCATACAACAAATCGGCAAAGGAATGCAAGAGAATCATCAATAGGTCAAAATTCGAACACGACCTGCAGATCAGCAAAAAGCTGGCTGCCTGCCCGCATGGCAGCAGAGCATTCTGGTCGCTTGCGGGCTCAATAGGTCGAAATTTTTGCAAACCCAGTTTGCCACCTCTTACCAGACCTGACGGCTCACTAGCAAACACCGCCACCGAAAAGGCAAACCTTTTAGGGAAAATGTTTGCGGAAAACTCGACCCTCGACGACGGGGGTGCTGTTCCGCCGTCGGTTCCTCACTGCGGCTTCTATATGAAAAAGCTGAGGATCCGGCATCGGGATGTACTCTACGTCATACGGGGGCTCGATGTTAACAAAGCTAGTGGACCTGATGGAATACCTGCCCTGGTATTGCAGAGGTGTGCTGCGGAAATAGTTCCAGTTTTGACAAAGCTCTTCAAAATGTCCCTGAAGTGTGGCACTGTGCCCTCTGGTTGGAAAAAAGCGGTAATTCACCCTATTCCCAAGAAAGGTGACCGCTCCAACCCGGCCAACTACCGCCCCATAGCGATCACATCAGTTCTGTCCAAAGTGATGGAACGTGTGATCAACGACAAACTGCTCACATACCTCGAGAAGAACAAAATTATCAACGACCGTCAATACGGATTCCGGCGGAACCGCTCGTGCGGTGATCTTCTCGCGTATGTGACGCATATTTGGGGGCGGTGCCTGGAACGTCACGGTGAGACCCAAACGGTCGCACTAGACATATCCAAGGCCTTTGACCGGGTCTGGCACCGAGGACTTGTCAACAAATTGCATTCTTACGGACTTCCCGCATCCCTGTGTACGTGGATTGCTGACTTTTTAAGGGATAGGTCGATTCAGGCGGTTGCTGACGGTTTCACCTCTTCCTCGCTCTCCATAAATGCTGGCGTCCCACAGGGATCGGTTCTGTCTCCGACTTTGTTTTTGTTGCACATCAATGACCTTTTGACATGTGCACCGATTCATTGTTACGCGGATGACAGTACAGTTCATGATAGCTTTTTGTTTGACAAGCCCCCAAAGGGCACACAAACTCCAACAGCTCGGAGGGCTTTGAAGCAGAGAATGGACGGTTATCTCGAGAGTATTTCCTCCTGGGGTAAAAATAATCTCGTCGAATTTAATGTTTCAAAGACCCAATCCTGTCTGATTACGTCTAAAAGGGATCCAAATGATAATCTAGTCTCCTTCAACGGAAGCAATCTTCCGAACAGGCCTTCCATTGATATGCTTGGTGTAACTATAAGTGACCAGCTCAGGTACGGGGGCTCCATCGAAGCTAGAGTAAAGTTGGCCTCTCAGAAGCTGGGCGTACTGTACAGGGCCCGCAGATACTTTAATAGTACACAACTGCTCACCCTGTACAATTCGCAAGTGCGCCCTACTGTCGAATTTGGCAGCCATCTCTGGTCTGGAGCCCCAAAATACCTGAAAAAAACCCTTGACTCTGTGCAGAAACGGGCGGTCCGTTTGATAGATTCCCCAATCTTAACAAACGGACTGCAATCTTTAGAGCACAGGCGTCAGGTAGGTATGCTGTCCTTGTTCTATCGGTATTACAATGGAAGATGCTCTGAAGAACTAGCGTCATTGATCCCTTCGGCACCGGTGCGTAGTCGGGAAACACGCCAAACGCGCGCCCAACATTTGTACACAGTTGACACTTGTCACATGAGAACGGGTCGCTTCTACGATTCGTTCTTAAGTTCAACAGCTCGGCTGTGGAACGAACTGCCGGCCTCTGTGTTTCCTACCTCCTACAACATGGGACTCTTCAAGACCCATGTTCACTCCTTCCTCTCCACAAAAAGACCCTCCACACAGCATCCCCAAAGATGACATAGGCCCTGAGGGAAATTATTTTCTTCAGGGCCTCCTGTGTGGAGTAAATATAAAAATTAAAAAAAAAACACTAAACAAACAAATATTTTTTTCCAGTTTTTAATTCGTCTTGATTATTCTTATTTAATCCGATAACGGTCAACCTGCTTCCAAGCAGCAAGAAACACTGTCTAATCGCTATTATACGTTCGTGAATACATTGGGAGTAAGTAGGCATATCTCATCAACACACGGTGTCCGGAAAGTCGTAGTACAAGCAGGAATGAATCTATTTGTACATCACACACAGAATCAAAAAAACTTTTTTTTGATCTAAGATTTTAATTTTTTTTCCATTTTTAAGTGATTAAAAATGGAGTAGTGAGCAAATAAAGGAGCCGTGTTCTAACAACTACGCATTTTAAAATACATTAAAAAGCTTTTTTTTAAACCCCCAGCAATAGATATTTTTTTCAAATTTAACCTAAATTACTACTTCGGACTCGATTTACTCGAAAACGAAAGCTAAAATCTTTTTTTTTCCACAAAATCGACTCGCATGGTTTTCCGCTTGTACTACGAGTTACAGGATACAGAAATATATTTATAACAGAAAATATGTTATTACAGAAATCCTATTTAAATGCAGCATGTTTCCTTCATACAAAGAAACGAGACATTGTGAGACTCTATTATTAGAAATATGATATTATTAATTACATGGTTTGTAAATATTCCGAAACCGAAAATATATATACTTCAGTATATAAACCAGGCAATCAATACGTGTGTGAAATATCTAAAACAGCAAAAACTCTCAAACTGTGAGTTGTCGCATTATGACATTTGTGGAGATTTTACATTTGCAGCTTTTTACTTAATTTCCATCACGAGCTATAAAAGCTTCGAAGTATCCATTTATCTGACAAAAAGAAGACAAGATGTCATAATATTATTTGTTCCATCATTTTCAATTATTTAAAAAAAATTGCGAAACCGGGTGGTAACCAGCAACCAATAATTAAACAACAAAAAAATTCCAGTTTAATAATTCGTCTTGATCACTCTTATTTGATCTGATAGCGGCCAACCTGCTTCCAAGCAGTAAGAAACACTAGTCATTAGCACAATACGATATATTAAGGTTACTCCGTTTGGAGGCCACCTCGGTTATTACTGCATTCAAATAACAATAGTAACTAATTACATCATTTCATTAATCACGATCAATTTGATCACTTTTACACTAATGACTGTGATGATGTTGCACCTTTATCTTTGGCGTAAATCAATACGGATTAGCTTAAGAAAATTCATATTTGTTCCGTTATTATGGCACCTGTATCTCGCGATTGTTGCAGCTTGACACATTTAACTTTGCAGATGACTACTTCTTATTTGCCATGAAGTGGTGAATCATTTAAATTAACTGAATTTAAAGTTAATGTTCTTTATACAAATAGAAGGGCATCATATGCGCCTCACATTTTTTTACCTCATATGGGTGTTTTAAATGTTACCTGGCTATTATAGACTTAGAGGCCTTGTGTTTTCTCGGGAGGGAAAAATTTGTTGCCTAAAAACCTGACTGAAATTTCATGTTTTTCATCCTCATTCTCAGCATCATTAGCTTACAAAAACCAAAGGTTTCATGTATATAAGATACCCTCGACATCGCCCTGGTGAAAAACCACTACTAAATATCGAAACGTGGCTTGAAATGGCTTTAGCTGTGTTTGGTGAACAAATCTGAATAGCCAGGTACTTCTCCACCTTCCTCTTCCTCATATCCTCCCATTCTACTCACAGCCTCACAATATACCCCGCTGAGGAGACCATAATTCTACTGGTTCTTCTAGTTCTACTGGAAATGGTTTTAGCTGTGTTTGGTGAACAAATCTGACTATTCAGGTACTCCTTCCCTTTCTAACTTCAGCCTCACAATAGACCCCATTGGGGCGTCCATAGTTCAACTGGTTCAAAGTTCCCATTGAATCGAGTTCTACAATCAATAATTCAAATTAATATTATTATTTCTACAAATTCGACAAAAAAAAATCTATATGCCACAAACTGGGAAATCTACCTCAAACAGAGATTAAAAAAACTTTTTTTTACTTTTAGTAAAACTAAATGCGAATAATAAACTCTTTACTTTTTTTCTTCAAACAATGACAATTAAAGATAATACACGGCCGATAGTAACCTCCTAGCGAACTAAAAACTTTGGACGGAACGCTCAAATAAAAAAAAATTGTAATTTTTTTTTTCAAAATACCATCGTTTTAAGGTAGTTTTCAGGTACCAAAATTGAATTGTTTGTTTGGGAAAAAATTATGGATTCGATATTCTTGTATGGAAAAAATTTTTGTATGGGAAAAAACATCGACGGAATTTCGAAAAATCATTTTTTTTTTACTTCTACCATTTCTTATACGGGGACAAAAATAAATAATGCTGATTTATTAAAAATCTTTTCAAATTATTGGTAATCCTGCTAAAAATGGGAATGCAAGCCGCTTCCTGATAAAGTCATACAAACATAGGAACACACCTGCGTTTGTCTTAATAATATATCAAGACGAAATGCGAAAATGTTAGGATCTTTATGAACAAAACGCATCCAGCCAAAACATTAATATTTTACTTAAATATCAGGATACATATCAATTCATTTGTTAATGGCCTACAGTCCGTTTTAACAGAAAATCGAATAATTCGTTGAGATTCTTAATAAATTAGCAACATTTCATTCCGGAAGTTTATGCCGTGTATCACAAATCCGAAATTGTTTACAGTTTTCTAATAATTAAATCCGGTTTTTCAAGGGGATGTTTTTATTTGATACGTAAAAAGTGGTGAAAGAACGGGCAATAAATAATAGCGCTTTATCTGAGGAACCCAGGGTGCTCACATACCGGCATAAAATCTCAAGCAATCTCCGTCAAAAAAGAGTCCAGTTTTTTGTAGATGTTATTCGGAAAATGGCATTTTTAATAAAGACTTACAATTGCGGGTAAAAACGATAAAAACCTTGGCAATCAATTCTGTTCCGACGTATAATGACACTGCATTGTGACCGCTTCGTGGTCAGCCGGTGTGTTTTCTCCCGAATCGCATTAGCGAAAAAATGCAAAAAGTTAACGATTTCTACGAAAATCAACAGCAAATCGGGTGTCGCCGCAGCCAATTGATTTACCTAGTCGCGGAAAATACTAAATCAGAGGACAGTTAGAATATTACATTGATGAAATTAACAAATATGATAAACACGTTTTCATTAGAACGAACGGTTGCCTGACTGTCTTTAGGCCTTTCTCTTTGAAAAAATGACGCTCTGTTATGTGATGTTTTCAGTATTTTTTATTTGTTTTATTTCTTTTACATATTCCCATAGTTTTTACAAAAAAATCTGATTATATTATTTTTTTTTGTGTTTGTAAAATAATATGTTAAATGCAGATTTGTGCAATTTATAGCTCACGGTGGAAAATATTTTTTGCCTTGACAATGACTAAAAATGAATGCCTTTAAAATTGTAGACAAAAAAACTGTTTATTTCATCACGTCATACTAGATTTTGAGCTTCTCCCGATTAATGAAAGATATTTTAAAATAGAAAAAGATAATTCAAACATTAAAAAATAAAAAATAGTTTTAATTGATATCACGTTTAGCATTCTTTAAATTTGTAAGCTTTATTCTGTAAAAATAACACTACGATTTTCATTATTCAATTTTTTATCATACTTTTATTACATAATAAATTTAAAACTTCCAAAAAATTATATTTATTTTTAATTTTAAGCTTAAGATGGAATAATAATTTAAGATACTGATTTAACTCCGTTATTATTCCTCTTATCAATTTAATCAGCCAATTTCGATCACTTTTGCTGAATCAGGAATCTAATGCTTTAACATTTGTATACACAATACAGGGAGATCAGAAATAGAAAATATACTGACACCAAATACAGACTGAAGCCGAAACCACTCATCATCACTATAAAACATTATTTAATAATTATATATTACAGTAAAAACACCACATAATATATTTATCATTAATTTACAAATTATCCATAATACAATTTTGTATAATATGTAAATATAATCGTCAGCATGAGAGATCCCACTGAGGACATCATTATCTCTACTTGTTACTCTTCCTTATAAAAAGGAAGATAATAAAAGATGTATTATTATTATACGGCACGTCGAATCTACGATAACCAATTTCTGGGTTATTTCAATAAGCTAAGTCGAATTTTCAACTTTAAATTCTGAATTTTTCTCATTAAAATCTAATTGGACTCACTTCCAAATTTTAATACTGTGATATATTTTTATATGATTCAAAATCCAAGCAAAGCTGCCTGGTGATACGAATGTCAACACGTCATCATTTAAAAAAAACGTTGATTGGGGCATGAAAGGTGTTTAAATTAAATTTTCATCTTTACATATTCAACAAACCGTTATAAACGTAACCATAGCACATAAAACATTGTTTATCCTGACCCAATCCACCAGAAAAGAGCGGACTAACGTTATGGATAGATGAACAAATAAACAAAGTTAACAGACAAGAGTTCGCTCTGTAAAAAGTTGTTTGGACCACGTTGTCTGTTGTCTCGTTGCCGTATGATTGGTCTTGACCTTAACATTCACTTTTTAAAAACCTTGGTGCAACGGATAAATATTATAAATTTGAATACTGGCGTCCATTAGTTGATTTTATGGCATATGCCTCGGTTCACAGAGGTTCATGTACGAAGGCTTGGAACTTGATAAATACTAAGAATATTTTATGGGCGTATTAAAAGATAAATTTTTAAAAGGTTTGTTAATTGCGTTTTTGTCATATCCCACGATATTAATTGTTTTTTCATAGTTAAGTATTATAGAATATTGGTAAGTTACATATTTTTAATATGCAAATTTATTAATTATTAATAGTTTAGATGGAGGAGGTGTATTTTTACCATGTCCAATTTCTACATTCAATTAAACTTAGTTCGATTACATATTAAATTTTATGTATATAAGATTAATTTTGTGGTGTCTTAAATAGCTCGCATAATTCATTTTTTTGAAAATATAAATATTATCATACATTTGAACCAACATTGACAAAAATCAAGTGTAACATTTCTGTTAAAGAATCATTTATACATAACTAAAGTGCCCAGCAACAATCTTTTGTATTTATTTAGTGATAAATTGAATATGTCCACGACTGAAGATTCGACATTATTACCCTTGTATTACCCACATAATTACCGTTAGTAAACTGAGTGTACGGATTGTGGTAGTTAGGCCCAGAATTTCTGCAGTGAAAAAAAATCCTGACTTCTATAGTTAGTTGAAAACTCAAATAAAACGTAAAAGTAACGAAATGCACAGAATAAAAATGATAAAAACGTGTAACAAATTAATCTAAGCGTTTAAGTTACACCCTGTAGCTGTTCGACAACACTTTAGTGACTTTTATCTTCGGTTCTATTCAGTATTTTCCAAAAATTCAAAATGTTTTTTCACAAACATGCTCTAATTTTTAAAATTAATATTTGTATTTTTTTTAGAAAAAATAAATATTTTTACATTTTATACAGTAACATAAAGAAAAATAAAAATAGCCGTGCTTCACTATAAAGAAGAGATAAGACCAATTAACATGATACATTCGTTGTAGGGGACATCCTCATTAGAAGAAAGATTTACTATTGTGTAATTTTTGTGGAGCACCACTGATTCTATTGACTTACCCCCTTACTAATAAACGTGTTTCAAATTTTACTCAACTGATAAACAACTAATTACCGCACATTATTGGTGGTTTATCAGTAGTAAAAAAATTAAAACACGTTCATTAGTAAGGTCCCAACACTTTACCACCTGTGAAAACCACATTTAAAAAACTTCTTCAAAAGTTACAAAAAAATACGTAAAAATGTAAAGTTATTCGTTTAAAGTTGATTTGTTTAAAAGTTGCTATATTATTTGGTTTTATCATTAAAGGAGTTACTAGATTCTTCATCCGCTCCATGTGATCAATACGACTTTATAATATAAACAAGAGGCTTTGATGAAGTCAGTGTGGGGCGTTATGGCTGGGAGGTGTGCTTGTGGATGTGGGTGTTGGTGTGGATATGTGTGTGAGTGTGTGTTTGGGACTAGACAAGCTGGAATGGGACCCACTAACAATAACCACATTGTCTAGGTCTGGACAACCAAACGGCATATATTCGTAGGGCCGACTATTAAATTGGTTTTATTTTTTATTTGATGTGTGTAGGTACTAGAATTTAGCCGTACGTTAAACTGTTGTATTTATTACTAAGTAGGTCTTTATGTATGTTGTTAAAAAAATACTATTTTTACTAGTTTCTTTAGTAGGTGTACGGGACGGCACTGTAGTCGCCGGCCGCACAGACGATATAGCGGGAGTGGCCGGCTGGCCGCTTCGACGCCTTGGAAGGGAAGGTCGGGAAAAAGTAGGGAGAATGTTGAAAAAATGGAAAAAATGGGGAAAAATATGGGGAAAATGAAAAGTGGGGAAAAATGTGGAAAAAATGGGGAAAAATTATGAAAGGGAAAAATGGGGATAATGTGGGGGGAAAATGGGAAAAATATAGGGAAGGGAGAAATGGGGAAAATGTGGGAGAAAGGTATAAGGCAGGGGGGAGGAAGGTAGGGGGGAACCTGCGCCCTGACTAGGGACGCTTCGACTTTTGTGACAGTTTATTCTTGATGAACACCAGGGAGCCGGGAGAAAGAAGAAGGCCAGGTTACAGTGAAGGTCCAGGGCAGAAGAGGCTTGAAGAAGGCAGTCAGGGCAGTCCAGGAGAGATGTTGATCGTTCGATGGTTGCTGGCTCTCTCCCGAATTGCACAAGTTTTCTGCCTTTTAAAGGACCAACGGGCCTAGCTCTCCCTTTGTTAGCGACAAATTCCGAGAATTATTTTTGGGTTCCCGGAATTTGTCACAGGAGAGAGCGCCGTTGTTGCGTAACTTGGAAGGGGACGATTTTGACTAGGTCCCTGACTGTTCTTCAACCCACTTTGCCCGGGTCATTTTATTTAAATACATTTTTGTGAGTTTGCACAAATTACATATTAAAAGGGGGAATTGACATCCAAAAGGCAGTTTTGCACAATATTCAATTTTGTGCAAACGGCAAGTTTTGTAAAGGAAACTGCGTTTGCACAATTTCAAACCTTGTGCAAATTTACATTATTAAAGGGAGTTGGTATTAAAGGGGAAGATTTGCACAATATTCAATTTTGTGCAAACGGCAAGTTTTGTAAAGGAAACCGCGTCTGCACAATTTCAAATTTCATGCAAATCTTCCATGTTTTGTACAGATTTAATATAAGAAAGTATTTGGGGGGTCAAGCCTTTGTTTTTTGTCTATAATGATGACTGCTTGACCCCGTGGTTTTATTTATTGATCAGTTTTTCGTATAAGATTTACAGTTTTACACAAGTGCAGATAAGATTACAGATTTTTATAGAGAGAATTTTGTTGCCTAAATTCGAATATGCGCAGAGGTGAGTTTGTAAAGGAACTCCCTCTGCGTAAATTCAGATTTATTAAAATTAATTTAAGTCGGTGGAGGTACGTCCGGTACAGTAGGTATAGGTATAGATATATGGAAAAAATTGCGTCATGAGTCGTGGAGTCGCAAATTGCGTCATGAGTCGTGGAGTCGCAAATTGCGTCATGAGTCGTGGAGTCGCAAATTGCGTCATGAATCGTGGAGTCGCAAATTGCGTCATGAGTCGTGGAGTCGCAAATTGCGTCATGAGTCGTGGAGTCGCAAATTGCGTCATGAGTCGTGGAGTCGCAAATATTGTATGTGAACCAATTTTTAGTTTTATTGTAGACTGTTATCAATATTTGATACAACTACTGGGATAGCTGTGGTAAATATTTAGAATCAGAAATAGATTCTGACTGACAATTATCTAGATAGATGCAACTGTATTTTGTTATGATTTTTCTGATTCAGATTTACGTTTGAGAATCGATAGTATTGACTTCAATGATTATAATGTGGGGTTACTGCCAAAAACTTACAAGACATGTTTTGGAGTAAACTTAATTTTAAAGTTTGATCTTCATTTATTAGGTCAGTATTTTGGAAATGATTTTAAGTTAAATTTTTTTAATTATTTAGGTGTTGTTTTCTAAACAATGTGCTTTTGCAGTAATTTCCTTGAGTATAAATTATAAAAAAAAGTTTTTTTTTAAGGATCAATAGCTAAAAACATACTCAACGGCACAAGAGGGAACCCAAATTTATTGCAGACATAAATTATAGTACATAAACATTAAAATCACCAACCATTAAGTTACCACTTTTGGCAATAATCCCATGAGATATTAAAATTTGAGGTTTTTACTCGCTAAGCTATGCCAAAAATAGTTTTTACAAACAAGCTAAAATATGTGTTAAAATCAAAAATGTCTTTGAATAATTGACTAATTCTCACTTACACAAAATGCGGCAGCCTAAAAAAATGCTATCTCTAATTTTTATTATAAATAAATAAGAATTAATTCCTTAATGGTTATTATATACATTGGTGACCTTAAATTGAATAAAAAATGCCTTTGTATTCAAAGTGTCTAAGTATAATAATTCTGAAATGATATATTTTTTAATGACAAAAATACATTCATAGTATTAATTTTACTAAAGTATAAGAAATGCAAGTTTAATTAAAATTCACATATCTAATTTCAGTTGTAATTTTTTAATAATTTATTTGGATCACTTGATTAATGGCCTATTGTGAAGTGGCCTCTACGATTTTTCATAAAAATACACTATACAAATTATCAACTTGTTACTATTCAAACCTGTTGGATGATCTCATAAGTATCAATATAATAAAGTTGTTTTAGTAATTAGCGGTGTTTTGCTGAAAGTTTTTTACTTGCAGTTAATACTTGCCTGACATAGTGATTAGTTGGACATCGCTTGTCTTCCAACAATTACCACATAGGTGGGAAAAACTCATTTTCGATTTATGGTGAATTCCATAAATAAACGCATTTTCCCTACTTAATGAACGAACTTGTATCGTGACATAATATGTAGGTACCAACGTGATGCGGTAAAATAAATTTAATTTAAAATTCATAATATAAAAAGTAGGTAAGTTTTTTGATTTTCACGGCCAAAAGCATTTTTGTTGTTTGTTTTTGGGGTGTTATGCCGTGTTGCGCTAACTCCTTCTTTAGCCGACGTTTCGGACAGCGTTGCAGTGTCCATCATCAGGGCAAATCCGGTAGATCCGAAGATGTGTGACACAAAGAAGGAGTTAGCGCAACACGGCATAACACCCCAAAAACAAACAACAAAAATATAAAAAGTAGGTCAAGTTACACCGGCTAAGTAGGCACTATTAGGGACTTTTGTTTTTTGTATAATTTAATTTTGTTGAGCGCGCAGATATTATACAATACCTTGAGATTAAAAAATATTTAACAAAAACCAAAAAATTGTTTATTTTACAGCAGATTCATTATAACCACAATTTATTGAAATACCTACTAGACAATACTGACGTTGTAAAGTGTGTTAAATAAAATTTTGGTCTCCGGTGACTTTTCAAAACGAACAAAACAATTTGGTGACTCTGCTGAGTAACCATCTAACCCACCACCCAGACCTTTACTCTTCGTTACTTATTGATTTTTTATATTTTTTAAGAAAAAAAAGTCACCGGAGACTAAAATGTCATCTATATCATCACTAGAAACAAAAAAATAACCTCAGCAATTATTGGAAAGTCAGTTGCGTCTCAATACGCTACAGAGGAACCTATCTAAGAACATATAACTCTTTTGCTGTGTGACCTCCATTTTTTTGTTTTCAATTACTTATTAATTAGCACATGTCATGTCTTATCATACTTAAAACTTCCACATAATTCAGAAAATGAAAAAAAAATCGGTACGGACAGTTGTCTAAAACTGGTAAATTTAACAGAAACCTCTGACTTAAACAGGGTTTTTTTTGCATCAGATTTTGAAAGAACGTTTACATTTGATTACCCATTGATTCGTTTAATTTCTATGAAATTGATCAATTACCTCACTTACTTCGCCTCCTATATCCACTAAAATAGTAAATGTTTCCACCCAACTCACGGACCAACTTTATATTAAGTTTACACCGGCCCGTAAACTTTATAACTGGAAATTTTACGGGCAAAAAAGTCACGGCGGAAAATTCCAAAAGTTTATTCTTACAATGAAGTTCATCACGTCCAGCCCGGGGTAATCCCCGCAGCTGGGAGCAGAAGCAGCAGTCATGGGGCTAGAGGAAATTTATACGAGACAAAACTGCAAGCAGGCCGCAAGGAAATTGCGGATGATAATGTACAAGACAAAGTCGATTATGCGACGGGTGGTTAGCATATATTGCTCTAGGGGATGAAACTATAATATGATACTAGATATACTAGTACTTTTATGAACAGTAGACCTCGCGTCCGAAAACGTTTGTTTCTATTTGTCACTTATTTATTAAATCAAAATAAAAAATTTCCTCTGAAATCATACGATTTGAAAGTAAACACTCAAATAGGTAACTACCTAATTTTAAACCATAAATATATCCAGTAATAGTTTTATTTTATTTCAAATTCGGAATTATACGATTTTTCAAAAGAATTGTCACTGATCAATAGATATCAGTGACAATTCTTTTTTTCAAACCATCTTCAGGCTGGTGGGTACTATAATACTGATTATTCCGATTTGACAGTTCGTGGTGGGAACCATGGCACGATCTTGCGAACTATGGCGGGATAAAAAGGTAGTATCCAACAAGGCCATCTTGAACCGGAACCGGTACGTAACAAAAAAATTACAAACAGATGAAATGCAATCCCTAAGCTATGTCCAATATATCTGAGCGAAATGATGCCAGACTCGAAAACGGCGTAAATAATGTAAATACGAAAATAAACATTTTTACGCATATATATGCATTAGGTATTAATAATATTGCATGGCACAAAAAATGCTCCCAACGGCCTGTAGCATATGAAACTATTTTTTTAACTTGTGTTTATCGTAGCATAATGCCAATATTATATTAACCAGAGAATTCTTGCATATGCACATTCAGTTTTGTGTATTTGCCTATATTTACGGGAATATAATTATTATATAAATAAAAAACTAAGCAAGAAGTGAATGTCAATGAAAGTGAACAATAAACATGAAAAATAAAATGCATCATGCAATTATTAGTCATTAACATAATTTTTACTTAGATGACAGTATAAAAAGAGAAGAGCAGGATTATGAAAGCGAAACCGGTTCTTGACACAGCAGTGATAAGAAGTAGGTACACATTTCGCTGAGATCTCATTATAATATGTATTACATAGTGTAATCTATCAAAGACACGCAATTATTTCTAATTCGGAGTCTATATGTGACAAATGCGACAATATACAAAACATGGACAATATATACACAGACAACGTTGAAGCCCTAAGTAAGTCTGCCTATATTTTATTTTACAGGGAGAGCGATCAAAACAAACTAAAAAGCCATCGTGACATTGCTGGTTGCTAACACTTACGAAAATTCCAGATCGGCATTGATGGAGTGGATTAAATATGGGAGACCATTACATGGTCCCATTGCGGATGAAAGAAAACGAAAAAGGAAAGAGTTTAAAATAGTTCTTAAACACTGTCAAAGCTCTTCTAAACAAACAAAGATGGATGATATCGTAAAATCACTTGACACAAAGCAGTTTGCCCAATTCTGGAAGAAAAGCCATAACCTGGTCAAACCAAAAACTCGAATCGCCAGCCAAATTGATGGGTCCGTCCCTGATACCGTCTGTCCCTGATATTATGAAATATGATGGACAAAACTTTTCCTCTCTGAAAGTAATATAATGAAGCCCATAACAGGCACTAAAGCTGGTAAATCTCCAGGACATGATAATCTAAGTATTGAACACATAAATTACAGAGGTAGATACATACCCAAACTACAAAACATACTGTTCAACGTAATCCTTAAACACAACCATATACCGGGCGCAATGACGAAAACAATCATAACTCCAATCCTGAAATCGGTACAGCCTGACATGACTAACTCCAGCAATTACCTAAGTAAAGCCTTCGACAGGGTCTGTCATAAAATATTATTGAATAAATTGAAAGCTATTAATATACCTACCATATATATAAACATACTATCCAGATGGCACTACCAGCAGAAAAATGTTGTACGGTGGGCAAGTACATACTCCCAGCCGATATATTTGCGGTCGGGGTTAAGGCAAGGAGGGTGTATGTCCCCCATCCTATTTAATGTATACATGGACGAGTTGTCAAGTCGCCTGGACATCAGAGCGGGCTGTCGTGTTAACAATGCATGTATAAACCATATAAGCTACGCAGACAACATCCTATCTCCGTCGATCAAGGAATTAAGATTACTTCTAAACATTTGTGAAGAATATGGAAAACAGCATAATATGATGTATAATCCAAAGAAGACGGAATTGATTGCGTTCCGACACGGAAAACATCCAGTTAGAAGTAAGATGCTCCCTGTATACCTTTACGAGGCAAGAGTAAATACATGTTCGAACGTAAAATACTTGAGCCACATTATTAATCAAGACCTATCGGACGATGGCGATATCGAACGACAAAGGAGAAGCCTAAGCATAGTGTCTAATATGATTGCCCGTAGATTCTGCAAATGAAGCAATACCGTTAAAAAAATACTGTTCAACGCATTCTGTACTGGCCTGTATACGTGTGAAACATGGTGTCGCTACCGAACTTGCTCGATGGAACGACTCCAAATTCAATATAATGACGACTGTAGAATCATATTTGGATGCTGAAGATATAGCAGCGCATCGACAATGTTCACAGAATTAGGACTAAATGGATTTGCCGGCCTGATGAGACACCGGGTCACTGGAGCCAGGATGCGGCTAATGGCCTCCGCCAACACGTTGGTGACTGCAGCCTACCAGCACCAAGCCCCACTACTGAGTGAGCACTGGGCCCAATCTCACTCAAGACCACCCCCTGAATAGTTGTTAATTACTTTGTTGTTAATTTATTCTTTGTCATATATTTTTTCGATTTCACATACCTACTGTGCAAAAAATATGTATAAATATATGTGGGACGTGTGGGATTGCACTAACCTCCCCACATCCTGGAATAAAAATTATTATTATTATTATTATACTAAAAATGTTTGCTTTACGCATATTAATATCCAACAATTAACACGAATTGCTTGAAGGAATTCAATTCAAACCAGACAAAACCACACATTAAACATCCCAGAATGCGACGATAACTCAAAACAGAACACATTCATTAACCGCGTTTCATACATTTTAAACATTTCATACAGTGAATTTGACTTAATTAACTCAGCATCTCACATATTCAAATCTAAAATCAATAAATAACTTACAAACAATACATATTACTCTACACAGACTAGATCCATTCCCTTCCACTCGCTACCACCCTTTCTCTATTTTCTCTATTATATCAATGAGAACCTATTATTGGTTTAACTATTGCACATATTTTACAATACATTATAAAAACTGTCGATTTTCCCAATAAAATAGAATAAAAATGACGTGAATTTTTTTGTTAAATTTAAAAAGCTTTTTCAATGTGCACATTCAACGTTACAAAAAATTATTTCAATAGGTTACATGTGAGCGAGAACAATCAAATAGTTTGTGATAAAAAATATTAAATGATAGCGTTAGCGATATTAAGAAATTACCCAATCTTTGTCTTGTCGGTTAGTTTTTAGGATTTTGAAGTTTGTTTTTCACAAATCCTTATCCAAAGCCAACTAAAGTCAACTTGAAATTACTATATTTCTCAGATTTTAACTAAATAATTCCTGACCTTTACTTTTGAGATTACTATGTCAATTCCTCATTTTATCGAATGAATCAATGACTTAAGATGCAATTTAATGATTAATTAATTATTATGCACATTTAATTAAAAGTTATATTTCACTGACTTATACATTATAATTTTTCAAATATATGATTGACTGCACATCTGATTAAAGTGTTAGCATTTAAAATCGATTGGGACCTTTTCTTGAAGGTCAAATCGTGAAAAATTGAGCTCATCACAGATATTGAAAGCGAAATAGTACAAACTGTTATTGATTTGATTAATAGCGTAAAGGCCAAGGACATCTAATCATCGCACTGCGCTTAAAGGATATTTTTTCCTCATAATGTTTCTTGCCCAAAGTGATTAGAGCATTCGCTGGTATTTTCAGCAAAGTTACCTAGACCGGTTCTTTTAATTTTGCGCATACAAAATAACATCGCAAATCAATTACGGGAACTTCAACAAACATTTAACGACTTTGTAGAGGAAAATATATATTCCGTTTTGATCACGGGTGTGAAGATCTACAGACAATAAACACGATTGCTATTAAGATGTTGTTTTGCATTTAAAATTACATAAAAATTTTAAATTTTGGAATCACGATTTTTCCTTATGGGTTTCTAATGATTCCATGGGTCAAGTTGATAAAATTATGTTAAGTATGGCATACAAAGAAGTTACATTACATATGTTTTTAATGATTTATATTAATGTATGTTATATATTAATCCGATAGTATTATTTTACTAATGACTGCCCAGTTTAGGATTGTTGTAAACGGAAGTGGCGCCCTCTGTTATTTTCAAAAATAACTGTTGAAGTTTTCAAACCGCGGCAACGGGTTTTTAGCTGCTAGTCAATATTAATGTTTTTACATGCCTTGTCTGGCTAATATCCGACTATGTTTTTTGCATAAATATTTTTATATTTAAATACAATTACAATCACCAGACGAGAAAGACAAAGTAAATTAGATTGATCGCAAGGAAGAAATCAAGCACCTACAAATCTCTTATGTACCAGGCCGTCCAACTTTACAACAAAATACCGAATGAAATTAATTAAGATTGAAAATATGATTCATTTTAAAAATGAACTAAGAAAGTATATCTACTTTGAATGTTGAAGTTTTGTTTGTGATTAAAAATGTTTAAATTCAAAACATTTAAAGATATATTACGTTTGCCAAATAATGTTAATTATTGTTTCTAAAATTATTAGCACACCCGACAATGTGAGCTAACTTAAGATTGATAAATATATATATATTTTTTAATGAACTACAAAAACTATATAATTGAAACGTGTGTATGAAAACTTATTGCAACCATTTAAAAATTGTAATAAAACATAACCAATAAACAAGCAACGAATTGTGTTAAATTTATTATTTAACACAATTCGTAGCTATTGGATAATTAAGTAATTGTGATTTCCTTTTTTCCTATAAGATTATTTATAATATATTTTCATAATTACTACTGTTTTTGTTACAAACTTTATGCCACTGCCATGTATGTTATGGTGACCGGATAAATCATAACAATGATAATTCATCACATCTTTAAAAAGTTATACAAAGCATGGAAAGTGATGAAACAAAAACTTTATTAACTGGTTTAAGTGGGTTAGGTTAGGTTAGGTTAAAAAAAAATTCATCGTTTCTAATGACTTTATATTACTTTTTAAAAGTGTGTTGAATTGTCATTGTGTTGAGTTATCATGGAACCGTATGTTATATACTTTTTTATCAAATTTATTCTGAACTCACATGTTTGTGATGCATTGATGTATTAGTCAATAGTGTCATGCCATCCAGAATCTCAAAATCTTTTTCTTGAGTTTTGTTTGTTCTATTTTAAAATTGTCGTTTTTTTGGAAACATTGCAGACCTGCATGTTTTTAAATAAAAATGTGAAATTTTTTATTGACGGATTTATCAAAAATCTGACAAATTTTAAATAATTCACTTTACATCTATCATATATTTTACGAATTTTCTGAATTTGCTGTCCACTGACATACTTTTTCCTAAGCACGCAGCACATTTTTTCTTTCATCAGCAGTATTACAACTGTCTGGTGATAATACATCTTGCCGAAACGTCAATCCATTCTGTACATGTTCTTTAGTCCCTACATAAGAACTAACACGATCCAATGATAAAAGCCTTGCATTGTTATATCAGCATCGTTGTATCAAATTCAACAAGACACTCTTGAGAAAGCCCTCACCAGTTGCTTCTTTTCTAATACTCTTGCATGTACAAATGTACATATCTCGAATCTACAAGATGTTACACGTGTACCTATTTTAATTGAAAGAGACTTGGCATAAGCGGTGGCCGTTGCGAGGAAACATTATTCCATCCACATTTATTCGACCAAACGACCAAATGTGCACCGAGCTTATTCATGGGCGGAGGCTATATCTGGCTCTGCTAACGATGGTTTTTAAGTCGAATAACGGCTACGTACTGTAACCTAACGACAGAATAATAATAGACATATATTTCTTACATAATTGCACACGTGATATTTTAAGTAGAGAACTTTTTGTGTAGGTGTTTGAAAAACAATAACGAGGAAGGTAATTTCGTTTAATTCCATCCAAGGTGATCTTTTTTATTAAAATTTGAAAGAATAAACGAAACCAATAAAAGAGCAGTTATAGGTAGGTACTTATAACTGCTCTTTAAATAAAGACATTAAGGTACTTATCTATTACCGATGATATTACAATACTCACATATATGTAATTGTTTGGTAAAATTATGACAAATGTGGCAAGTAAGAATGTTATGTTAACAGCAAATTATTAATTCAAACGTTGTTCATGTTAGATAGAAATTCAAAGATTATGTATTTAAGGGCGGGGGGGGGGGGGCATTTTTGTGTTTAAAAGTTGCGTCGAATTCTACATTCTTCATTACGGATGAGACTGAGATGACAAGATACGATTACTCGCTTACACTAAGACGAATACGGAACGCTACGTGAGACGACCTACTGCAAGTAGGTTCTCCTTCTTATAATAATATTTTTTCAGGATGTCGGGAGGTTAGTCCAATCCTACACGTCCCATATAGACAAACACATTGATTGTACAATAGATATATGAATATAGCGATTTTTTTTAGGAAATACGAGTAAGTCTGAAGTTATGTGTTTATACGTTCGCTATCTCACGTTCTCTAATGGCACTGACAATTTTCGGAAATCAATCGAAATAATTGTATTTTTCACAATAATAAATAATTTGTTAATTCTTGGCTTTTACTAGTGTTTGGCATGGGGCGCTATTTCATCACACACGAGGGCATTTTGGCACTTTATATGCAATTTAGGTAGCATACAACCTCACGCGATGCGTGACATTTTAGTACGAAAACTATGAAATCTAAAGTACGACAATCAGCGTTTATTTGGCTTGCCACTTTGAGAGTTCTACAACATGCCTATATGTAAAATAATGTCATTGTCTATTACCAAGTTTTCTTTTATATTTGAACCCTTGCACTTTTTAAGTGTACTGAATTATCCTGTACCTAATTGGTTTAGATAGTTTATTGCTTTGATTTATTTTAGATGAAGGTTAGAGAAATTATTAAAATTATGATTTATTGTTATAAGTTCATTGGTATAAGAGAAATGCATGCAACTGGTGTTGAATTAATATTGTTCATATGGGTTCCTACGTAATCTGTAAAAGGTGTGTAACAGTGCTAGTGCAACGTCCGAGTTTCAGTAATCTATTTTTAATTAATATTTAGATAGGTAGGTTCTGAAAGTAGTTGTCATGGGTCATGACAACTACGGGGTTTTCCAATAAGAGGTGTTATTTTGACATTCAATCGTAAAAGATCAATGGTTTCGTTGCTTGTGTGGCACGTAGCGCCGTCTTGTTGAAAGTAAACGTTGTCCAAATCAATATTATCCAATTCCGGCCATGAAAAATCATGAATCATCTCTCGATAGCACAATCTATTCACCGTAACTGTTGCTCCAGCCTCATTTTCAAAAAAGTAAGGTCCAATGACTCCGCCGGACCATAAATCGCACCAAACAGTCACATGTTGAGGATAGAGAGGCTTTTAAACAATAATTCCTGGGTTTTCCGAGCTCCAGATGCGACAATTTTGCTTGTTGACGAAGCCACCGAGGTGGAAATGGGCCTCATCACTCAAGATGATTTGCCTTCGATTCACTCAAGTGAATTTTAATAATTTCAATGCGTTGTTGAAGCGTGTATCGTTCCATTTTTATTAATGGCGTAGTTTCTACTTGTCAAATGTTAAAAATGACAGCTTTAAAAGTAACATCTACCAAAATAGCGGGCTATTCAAAATAACACCTCTTATTGTAAAATCCTGTACTTTCAGCATATGTATTTAAATATTTGTATTGAAAAGAGAAAAATCTATGTAAATTTCATAACGTCAGGCATACCATTGGAGAGTTTTACTGATTCAATAAAATGATTTTCTGTTTTATATATGAGTTCTTCCTTAGAAAAGGGTAATTGCGCATTTGAATAGGTACCTGGATGCAAATAAATAATATCAAAGGTCGTATTGTCAATAATAGCCTCACCATATTGCGTGTCTGCGCATGAGGAAAATAAACTGTTTTTGATTAGGTTTTCCCAAAATATGTTTACGTAAACTATACCTACCTACGCAAATTTTTTTAATATATGCTACATAATTTACATTTAATGGAGCAACATCTGCATCAAAAAATAATGACGAAAACATTCATTTTTTTTAGACTCCTTTTAGTGGCGGAGAGTGCATTTTGTCATGCTGAATGATGGCTATGACCAAACAAAAATATATATTTATTTTAAATCACTCTTTTAATTTTTTCAGGCACAAAACAAAACAATTATTTTTTATATTTCGGCCTTTAATCATAGTGGTCTAAACATTTGATCTACAGTCAGAAAGTTGCGAAATTCTTTACAGCCATCTTATAAAGATAGCACATAATAAAAGAAAATAACTACATTTTTAAGTTAATTTTAATTGAAACCCTATAGCACTGAAAAGGTGACGAATCGGCAATGATTAAAGTTCAGCTTGATAATTCCCGGAAGGAAACAGTTTTGAAGCATTAAATGAGTTTCATTGCGTACACCTCATTCTACCTCCAAATTAGATAAATCCCAGAGTAATATTGATACAAAAACCCGCGCACTTTAATCTGTATTCACGATTGCCTAGGCTAAAGAATTCAATAAAGGTGAAAACACATTATTAAAACTCGACGCGACCCGATGAAACGCGATGCGTGTTGAGTCGAATCAAATGTATTGTTTTCTTATGACCAGAAACACACTATGAACATCCGACGCGACGCCATGTCGGATGTTCATAGTGTGTTTCTGGTCATAAGAAAACAATACATTTGATTCGACTCAACACGCATCGCGTTTCATCGGGTCGCGTCGGGTTTTAATAATGTGTTTCCACCTTTAACAAGACCTGACTTGACTATTCTGCCAATTGAGACTAAAATAGATTCATTCAATAATTTAATCAATTCTAAGGAAAAGTATTCGATAATCTTAGAATCCTAGACACATCTACGTGAACATTCGCTATAAATATCAGAATATATTACCATAACATTATGCACCTATTTTTCATACTGCTTTTTATTTTAATTTTCGTTTTAAACAAGGGTTCTAGATTATAGTTTTCAGAGAGGTTGCGGAGTAGTTGTCCGGAATTTTCATATTCAAAATTTTTAATTTTAATTTGCATTTTTTCCACTTCTTAGCTCATAATAATCTGGGAATTCCTAGCTAGCTATCAGGGCCGGGGGCGTCCAGGGGATAAGGAGTGTGATGAGGGGGAGCGGTGGTAGGGAAGGAGGCGGTGGAGTGGTGTGGGGGGGCGATGAGGTCTGCAGCAGAACGAGTCCACCGTATAATGAAGTCAGAAAGCCGAGGTTATTTGAATTATTTGCATATTTTTTGTGCATCCGCGACGCTGTCCTGCCACTGCACTTTCTTACACAAAGATAGCTGCACAATAGAAAACAAGATGCATTCGGAGATAGGCAGGTACCCCCGCTGCATTAGGTATACACAGTGCATCTTGCATCTAGTATCTGCCACCCACTCGAGCTGGATCTCGCCCATTCCACGGGATTCTCAATATAGAGCAAATATCTAAAGTTCCGCAATAATGTTTGCATAAGGGAATAAGATGGCGCATGAGATTTTGTTTGCTGTTCGGAAAATTACGCAATGGAAATGATCTATGACCTCACCAGTGGAAACGCAAACCAGTGCGAACACAATCAACATAAAATGTTTCTCCGTGATTCTAGATTATTATAAGATATCAGAGTAGTTTTTACTCTAGACCACGACATATGTACCTACCTGTAAATAATATATTAAGATCTTAAATATGGTAATATGATATTAATACGCTGCACATCGTTCTGATGACGAATATTGAATAAGAATTTAGTATTCTTAAACGGTGATTTTAAGAACAGTAATTAATTGCAAACTTGCATCTTATTTTTGTTTGAGAAGAATAATAATAATGAGATTTGGATGATTTGTATAGCACAGTTTTTCTGCAGAATACCCCTAGTGCGCTGTATACATATATATATATTTTTTTATGTGACACCTCACAAGAGTGTCCCTGCCTGTGCAGTGAACAGACAGGGGAACTATTTCACCACCCGGTTGGGCGGCGTTGTGAGGCGGAATAAGGTAGGGGCTGTAGGAAGGGATTTGTTAATGCGGGCCTTGAAGAGCCTCGGATTATAGGAGGGAGGAAAAACAGATGCCGGTAGCTCGTTCCACATACGAGTCGACTTACACAAAAACGAGTCGTAAAAACGGCCCGTTCTCATGAAGCCAACGTCAACCGTGAACGGGTGTTCAGTTCGTGTCCGCCGAGTTTCGCGCACGTGCACCGGTGCATCAGGAATCAATGCTGCTAGCTCCTTGGAGCAGGCTCCATTGAAATACCTGTGGAACAGACACAGCATGCCTACATTGCGTCTATGCATTAGAGAAGGCAATCGGTCTATTAACAACGGATTGTCATTCAGACGGATCGCTCTCCTTTGCACAAATTCAAGCAGGTTTATTAAGTATTTTGGGGCACCAGCCCAAAGGTGGCTCCCAAATTCAATAGTTGGGCGGACTTGAGACTTGTTCAGGGTCAGCAGCTGGACACTGTTGAAGAATCTCCTAGCCCTGTACAAGACTCCCAACTTTTTGGAGGCCTGATTTACTCGGGCTTCTATGGATCCCCGATACTTGAGCCGGTCTGATATAGCAACTAGAAGCATTTCAATGGAGTCTTTACTGGGGAGAGTGCTCCCATCAAATTGCACCAGACAATCATTGATCTCCCTCTTTGCCGAAATCAGACACGCTTGGGTTTTTGAGACGTTGAAACTGACCAAGTTGGCCTTACCCCAGGCACGAACCATCTCGAGGTGGTGGTCAATTTTTTGCTTCAAAACTTTCCGAGCTGTTCGGACATCATAGGTGGAAGAGGGCCTGTCAAAAAGATAACCCTCGTGAACAGTGCTGTCATCAGCGTAGTAGTGAATTGGTGCAGCGTCATAAAAACAGCGTCGGAGACAGCACAGATCCTCGTAGCACCCCCGCATTGATTTGGTGCGGTGAGGAAGAAGAGCCGTCAACCACGGTTTGAATTTTTCTTCCCCTTAGAAAGTCCGCAATCCAACTATGCAGGGTTGGGTGGATCCCAAACGATGGTAACTTCCCGATAAGCGCCCGGTGCCAGACTCTGTCAAAGGCTTTGGAGATATCCAACCCAACGGTTTGAGTTTCACCAAAACGTTCCATATACCGCCCCCAAATATGCGTCACATATCCGAGTAGATCGCCACACGATCGGTTTCGACGAAATCCATATTGCCGATCGCTTAGGATATTGTTATTCTCGAGATATGTAAGCAATTTGTTGTTAACCACCCTTTCTAATATCTTGGAGAGTATGGAAGTGATGGCTATGGGGCGGTAGTTAGAAGGGTCGGAGCGGTCCCCCTTTTTTGGGATTGGGTGGACGATTGCCTTTTTCCAAAGATCTGGCACCTTTCCACCTTTGAGAGAGAGCCTAAATAATTTCGCGAGCACTGGAGTCATTTCTGCAGAACACCTCTTGAGGACCAAGGCAGGTATTCCGTCCGGCCCACTGGCTTTGTCGACTTTCAGCTCGTTCAAGACTCGGAGAACCTCTCTGTTCCGGATCTTCGGTTTCTCCATTTGAAAACCGCAGTGCGGAATGGAAGGGGGAGTCTCTCCGTTATCTTGAAGAGTTGAGTTTTCCGCGAAAATTTTGCCTAATAATTCAGCTTTCTCGTGGGCTGAGTTAGCCAGCCGACCATCAGGCTTGGTCAGAGGTGGGAAAGTGGTTCTGCAGAAATTTTTTCCGATCGAGCTAGCGAGTGACCAGAAAGCACGGCTACCAGTGGGGCAGTCAGCCAGCTTTTTCGCAATTCTCTGGTCGTGATCGCTCTTAGCTCTATTTAGGACGCTCCTACAATCCCTTGCCCGTTTTCGGTATTCCGAAAGGTTATTTATGGAGCTAATCTTCCGGAGTGCATTAAAAGCCGTATTTTTGAGTCTGACAGCTTCAGCACAGCGATGATCAAACCACGGTTTTGTGCCCGCTCCAGAGGATTTAACGGAGAAGGGAATGTAGCAATCCATTGCTGATGTGATTACTTCTCCTGCCTCACGTGCACAAATTGATGGGTCCTCGGAGCTAAAGCATACAGTACTCCAAGGAAAGGCGCCGAAGAAAGACCGCACGCCGTCCCATTTTGCTGCCCTGTAGTGCCATACCTTCCTCTTTACATGTTTATCAGGTTGACGGTTCATGGAGGATGGGACAGAGGTGGTAATCAGGCAGTGGTCAGAGGATCCTAAGGGCGCTGTCACCTCCACTCTGTACCCGAGTGGCTCACTAGAGAGAAACAGATCGAGTAGGTTAGCTCGATGTGATGGGATATCAGTAGGGGTACGTAAATTTCGCAAATAAAAAATCGTGATTTCGCATTTAAAAAAACTCAAAATAGAAAATTTCGCATTTATTTCGCAAAAAAAATACAGTGTTAAAAACTCAATTAAAGGCTAGCATTGTTGTAATTTCTACATTTTCATCTTTCATTGTTTGCCTGCGATCAGTAACGACAATGTTGTAGATACTAAAGTACCTCTCGGCATCAACACTATTGACAGGGCAATTGAGACATTGAATAGCTGCTTTTGCAAATCCAGGGTAGCAAGATTTTGATGTAACTAAAACTTGCATTACATCCACAGGAGCTTCTTGGCCGACCAATCGAAGTAATTGTCTGTGAAAATGAGAGTACCCGTCAATTAGTTCTTCTTGTGGTACACTTTTAAAAAACGGAATTTTTGCGAAGCTTTCCACTATGGAATTTGAATTGACAGAAGAAGAGGGCACATTTGCTGCTTCCGATGGACAAAATAATCTGCCAATGTGCTTGTAGCACTCATTTGTTGGATTCGGCCCCCCATGTGTACCAACAATTTATCCAAGCTCTTTTGAGCTGCTGTCTTCAACATCATGCTGTGATCGATAGAATTTTCGGTTGATAAAATAGCCGTCTCTGTCTGTTTTGAACAGAGTTGTAATAATTGTTAGCGCGTCTGATCAACATTTGAAAGCACGTAACGTGTAAAAAGGTGCGAAAGTATTTAATTTTCAAATTTCGCTTTTATCGCAAATAAAATGCAGATTTCGCTTTTATCGCATCTATTTCGTAAAAACGAAATTTAAGTACCCCTAGATATCAGGTATTCTGGTTGGAGATTCTATGAGTTGGCTTAGTCCATGGATAAGAGCAAAGGATTCCGCTGATCTACCGGCAGGGTTCTTTGGGCCCGAGAACTTCAGCCATTGTTCATTATGAACATTGAAGTCCCCCAGGATTACAAACTCGGCCGATGGGTAACGGGGCAAGAGAATATCTACATTGTCACTCAAGTATTTAAACAGCTCAACAGTGTCTGATTCGGCAAGGTTTGGTGAGCGATATAGGCACGCATAAATTCTCATCATACCGGTGAGATCCACACGTACCCATAACACTTCGTGTTTTGCGCTCTCGATATTTGCGAGACGAGCGCAGCTGATGTCAGCAAGGCTGTAAAGGCAGACACCTCCTTTTGACCTGAAAAGGCTTTCCAGATGATATCCTGGGCAGTTCAGATAGGAGGTATCTGGGGGCTCTGCAATCTGTGATTCCGTAAGGAAGAGGAGATGGGGATTTTGTGAGAGAAGGTTGTAGTGGATGGGAGTTAGGTTGGTGTGCAGACCGCGAATGTTAGCGAAATTCACCTTCATCCTCGGTCAACACTGAGGATTCCTACTGTTCGCTGTCGCTGAGTTTATATTAATTGGTTGTGAATTCATAGTTTTTAAGTTTGTTTTATTTGTTTGTGGAATTTAGGATGGGTTGGGAAGGATTAGGTTAAAAAGGTTGGGTGGGGAACTGGAGAGTGGAGCAACTGGATACACCAAATTTAAGGTATGTTCTTCTGACTGCGGTTCCAGGCAATGGGCAGGAGAGTCCGGCTGTGGAGGTCGCTTAGTGCGCCCCAAACGCTGGATGCTGGGTCCTCACCGGTCACGAACCGGCACAACAAAACGGCAGGGTTTTTTCACTGGCAGATGGGGCAGCCCACCCTTGGTCGTAAGCCCAAGGGTCGGGCCCCTGTACTATCCAGCGGCCCGGACAGCGATAACCGGTTTACTGGATCTCCCTCAACCGGCCTCTCCCAGCCCGGCCCGCCCCGCAGTGAGTAGGCCGACCCATTCATCAGTGTGATCCAGAACGCACAACCCTCCATGAGCCCGGGCACCCCTGCTAAGTCACCAAACGTAGCGAACCACTTCAGGTGACCTGTGGCAGAGGTGTTGGTAACCCAGAGTATGGTTCCCGGGGCGGCGGTACCCATCGACCACCTCCCAAATTAGAGATATATAAAACATTTCTACAATGATCTATCTTATCTGTAAATACCTGAAATATTAACAGTATTATTAAAATGAAGGCCAGTTTATAAATCAAAAAAATATTGCTTTACTATTATTATAATTATTTAATTACATGCTTTTTTTTAAACGCTGTTGTCTTTCAGGTGCATGTGGAAATCACCAACAAACCATCTTCTCAAATAAAGTGAACATACCTAGGTAGATAGGTATTTACTGGATAATTATAAAACTAGTTTTTACTGTTAATACTTAAGTGGATCACCACAAATAATTACGATAAAAATACCAAATCAATGATTTTAGATAATTAAAAAAATTTATTTATTTTTAATTTGAAAAAGTTTTTTGCTATATAAATATTAACCCAGTTTAGCTCCAACTACTAAAGTTTAATTTCATCCTACTAGCAATAAAAAGAATTATTTATTATTTTTCGGAAAAACTTATTGAGTAAAACCTCAAATTATAATATTTAAATATTGAAGACAATATTAGTGATTCTTAAACGCAAATCTGAAACAGAAAAATCAGAAAAGGAAACGGTCACATCTGGGACTCGAACCCAGGACCCTTGTCTTTCCGGGACAATGCTCTACCAACTGCGCTAACGAATACTTATTCGAAGTATGATACAGTTAAAAGTGACCGATGAGGATAGGGTCCCATTAGCGCAGTTGGTAGAGCATTGTCCCGGAAAGACAAGGGTCCTGGGTTCGAGTCCCAGATGTGACCGTTTCCTTTTCTGATTTTTCTGTTTCAGATTTGCGTTTAAGAATCACTAATATTGTCTTCAATATTTAAAAAAAGAATTATTGCTTTTTTAATCTTCTGATCCAGATTTTAAATATGCTTACACTTTTTTATGTTTTTATTAAAGCTAAAAGAAAATAACATTTTCACTTATTTAACTAGAAATAACTAATTACACTTAAATACATTACATAACAATACTATTCACTTTCATTGTTTTGTTGATTGAGCATGAAAGTGAACATTTTTTTTTTAAATATACGTATTTAAAATAAACTTTTTTTCATTATCAATTTTGTCTGGAAGGCAATTTTATATGTTGCTCCCCTCGTAACCAATGGATTGCTTGCCTTAATGAGTATGTATGGTGTTTAAATGTATTTTATCGTGTTGCCGTATAAAATGTGTGTGCTCTTGGGACTTTTAATTAGTATTTTATTTGTATGTATGAGTTTATTTTTTTTGTATATAAGGAGACATGTAATTTATTTATTTATTTATTTACTTATTTATTTATTTACGGACAAATAGTCCATTAACAACATATTAATTACACGATTAAGTTTTATAAACAGAGATAACAGTGAAAGGAGAGCATATATAAATGAGGAGCGAAGACAATAACAATGACAATAATAATATAAAAGTAAGAATGGGAGATAATAATAAGTCAAAGCATGAAGATGGTTCAAAGGGCATTAGAAATTAGACATTGCGTATTGACTGTCGAAAGTCATTTAGGCATATACCACAAAATTCAATGCTTTGACTTGACAGTGAGTTGACAAGTCTCGACATTCTGGACAAAGGAGAATGGTATCCATAATTGGTAGAATGTTGATTGACGAACAGCAATTCATTATTTCGGAGTCTACGGGAAGGGATGTTGAATTGGATAAGTTGCAACAAAGCAGGTGAGTCTGTAATACCATTGATAATCTTAAATATGCAAATCAGATCAGTGTCCCTTCTACGTTTCTCCAAAGAAGAAATGTTTAAAGTTTGTTCAACTTCATCATATGTTATTATAATAATATATATATATATATATATATTATTATAGTAATATATATATATATATATATTATATATATATATATATATATATATATATATATATATATATATATATATATATAATATATAATATATACATATATTATTATAGTAATATAATATTCATATAATTTCCTTAATGTAAACAGTTTTGTTTCCATAAATTATTGTTTGAGGATGTTCTAGGTTTGAAGTGAAATAGCTTTTTGATTACTTTGTTTTGGGTTACCTGTAGTTCATTTATAAATTGTTCATATACACGGTGTCCGGAAACTCGTAGTACAAGCGGGAAACTGGAGAATCTACACCACATGGGGAACCCAAAAAAACATAAAGTTTTTTGATTTGAGCATTTTCAAAAAAAAAAAAAAAAAAACCAAAAAAAAAATTTTTCGGCTATTTTAGGGTTAAAGTTTTTTCTGGTGTTTAGGGTTGAATAACAGATGTTTTAACCCTGCAGAGCAGAAATATTTTATGATTACACCGGGTTAAATGAAGGGTGATTTCAAAATAATGCTTCAAATCCGAGTTTCTTCATTTGTTTTACTTTCAAATAGTTTTAATTAGTTGGGTACTTTGATCTTTAGTAATAATTTATAAGAATTTGATTAAAAAAAAAAAAAAAAATCAACTTCAAACTCGATTTACTCGATAACGAAAGCTCAAATAAAAAAAAAATATACTACAAAATCGACTCCAAATGTGATGTAGATTCACCAGTTTCCCGCTTGTACTACGAGTTTCCGGACACCCTGTATAATTAGCTTAATTATAGTTACCATTCTGAATAAGATACATATATATATATATGTGTTTCTTCAAAAATTAAAATATGTAACAAAGTTTTTAGTCACAAAAAATATTTTAAACCAGTTCCGTCACTGAAGAACACAAAAAAATCCTGTAAATATGGTTGTCAGATAGGTATCATTAAAGATATTAATATAAAACCTCATTATTAAAATCCTTTTCAGTCCCTTTCAGGATGTCTCTTTCATAAGGATCTCATCTTTTGGGAAGACCCTGTAGCCTGTGTAGCATGGTGGAGAGGGGAAACACCGGGTACAGGGTGCAGCGGTCGTGAAACTATTGTCCGTAATCAGCGACTGAAAGATTAAACGGTGCACGCTGCAATTTCCTTTCCAGGCCGGACTCCTTTTCATTTTATTCCGACCACCCTGTTGTAATGTCTTACGTATTGAATCATTTCATTTTTGAAATGGCATCTTCACCAGTAAAATAATTAAAATACTATACCCGACTTCACGCGCGTTTTGTCGGCAGTTGTATCGTGTCCTAGACGTGGATAATGTTTGTTGAATTATTATCATTTATCGTCGCACTTTCAACACTAGTGACATTATAACAAATATATCTTGAAAGGAATCAAATCAATTGTTATCAAATCGACTCGCATATTAAACAATTAGTATGTGTACACCTACCTGTAATATAATATATACTTACTAACAAGTAATGGGATAACCCTATTGATGGGCATGAAATACAAATACTTACATATTTTCAAATTTTTTTAAAGAAATAAAATTTACCGGGTTACGAATAACCTGAAAGTATTTGAAAATTTCCTATTACCACCATAGTAAGAGGAAAATTCTGCTTGTGTTGTGATGGAGGACTTAGCCAGTCGAGAAATTGAACGCACTACGCCTAGGTGGGACCTATTTGCTATGTCAACTCAGCCACAGACCGGTTGTCATAGTCTATTGCTTTTGCACAACTAGTTAAAACGCTTAAAGATTATTTCCTGAAAATTTTTTTAAACCAGTGAATTTTCGCTCGCTTTCATATGTTGGTTTACTATGTTTCATGTGTATAGATGTCTCTCAGTATTTCTAAAATCTCTATTCTTAACAATGTATTTTTCCTTTTTTATTTATTTTTCTTTTCCTTTTCAATATGTTGTATTTTTTTAAAAGTGTAATATCCTTGTAAAATGTATTTTATGTGTCTGTACTTCCCGTAATGAGTTTTATAATAATAATAATAATAATAATAATAATTGGATAATTTGTAGAGCGCCGTTTTTGTGAAAAATCACCTCAACTCAACTCATTGGGAATAATGTGTTACTTACCATGTTTTTTGTAATACATTATAAATAAATAAATAAAAAAAAAATAAAAACTATGAAAAAAAATGATTAATTCCGGTTGCTGTCCCTTCGAAGCCCGGATGTGATAAAGATTTCCACTCGAGATATAGAAGTATGTATATATCGATCGTTCCCCGTTTGCGACACTTGTAATGAAAACAGGAAAAATATACCAAAAATCAGAAGCAATCTTAGAGAGGTCAAAGATGAGTGACTTTAGACATTTCGTTTACGCATCTTAACACAGTGAACATTTCATATTTTCTACCTGTTAAAAATTAATAAAATATACTAATTTGTATGTTATTTTATTTAAACGGCGACATTTCACAAATATCGTGTAATTATGTATGATTATCATTATCACCATTACATTAATATGTTTTCATTTTTTATTATTTTAATCCTTATAGTATTGAATACATAAATTATACCTTTTGACCATAGGCGTCTTGTTTTTCCTGTTTTGCTTGAATTAATCTGACGTAACTTTTCAGGTGCCAAATCACGAAAGTCATGTTACCAATGAATCACGAATATTTACATAATTAGTTTATAATTTTAAAATTTCATTATCACTGACGAAAATAATTATTTATTTGAACACATCATTTTATATAAAAACTCATTCGTCAAGCATCTGACGGATGCATATTTTCTGAGGTTAAATTCCATTTATCCAATCAACTGTAAAATTACTAGCATTTAAATTGAACTACATCAAAGCATTCTACGTTTCAATTACCCAACAAATTTAATCATTAATAACGTCAAAAATATTTTAATTTGCAATTATTGCACATCACTGCATTCTAAATTTGAATGCATTCGGTGTTTTTTTCTGAAGGTCAAGGTTGCCTTGGGATTATTATTTTTGTGAATATTTAGACTTTTTATATTCTTATTAGTAATAATATTATATTATATTGATATCAAATTTTAAACGATATATTCATAATAAGAAATGTCAATATTCAAAAATAACCTGAATTAATGGTAATGATTTGTTTTATTTATGTTTTCTTAGTATCTATTTATTATCATCAGCAGGCTGCCAAACCTGGTTTTGTTTTAGATATACATAACTTGATACCTTTTTTTTAAATAAATGCGGTTGTCGTCTACATAAAATTTTATGATGCATAAAATTCTGGTACTAACTACCATATGTATTCCTCATTTCCGAGAATACTTATAGAGGGAAGTAATTACAACGAGTCAGTGGACGTCTTTAATTTATCACTTAACAAATACAAAAGATTGTTATTGAGACAGTTCAGTTATGCATAATAATTATGTACTGTATTAATATATAATGTTTACTATTTATATGTCCCTAAATGACGTTAATAAATTAATAAATAGATAAATCACATTAAGTAGAATGACTACATACACTCACCTTTCTTCTGAGGTTGAAATTTTTCAGTTAAACTTGAGTGACTTCAAGATGTATTTTTTAACACAATTCTGCGTCTAAACTGATGAAAAAAGTGTAATGTTAAATTGTTAATTATTCAATGTCTAATAAAATAATAGTGGGTTTATTTTTAAGGATTATTACATTATGAATATGCCAACTTTCAAATATAACCAGGATAAATGGAAATATTTAGTTTCGATGAATAGATAACACATACATGCTTCTTTATTGTATGCTATTAATTATCATAAATAAATTGTTAACAACTAATTATATTTTAGGTAAAAAAATTAACCTTTTTAAATAAACGAAGATCTTTATGCCTTTTTTGATGCACAATGTTGATTTATTATATGTAATTTCATGAGTCTTAACAAAATTAGAGATCCAACTACTAACGAGTATTTATTTTTATTATGTTGTTTTTAAGAATGGATATCAAATTCGTTATGTATGACTTCTAGTGCAAACAATGTTTTAACGAATGCGAGCAAAATAATATACTAATAATCCCTCATATTACTTGATTTAAAATTATTATTTTAATGCATAATATTATTTCAGTTTTTAGTTTTATAATCATCTGGTAGGTGATAACTTTATGCAATCAGTTTACAGTGTGCATAACAATTAAATAGTTGTATTGATAATCTGGGATGTTGGGCACTGTGGAAAAAATAGGTTAGTTTTTCAAAGCGGACATAAAGAAAATCTCTAACACTTCCAAACAAATTGAAAATATTTTATTATTGAAGAATATTTTTTAAATACTTACAAAAGGCATATTGACGACACTAAATTTAAATACAAAGATAATAGATATTTATTGTTATCAAGTTTAATTTGTAGAACTCCATTTAAATTTTATTTTTTTATATATTCAATAATATTGTTATTGGGTTTAAAAATAATCTGTTTTTATAAACCCAATAACAATATTATTGAATATATTAAAAATAATTAAATTAAAAAAAAGATAATACACATTGCATATTTAAGCTAAAAATCAATCTCTATTAAGGATTCAAGATTTTTAATGAATTCCTGACATATGTTAAAAAAGCTAAAAGCCTTGCTGCTTTTCGTGGGTTATGCCTAAATACTATAAAGAATAAGTTTTAGATGTATTGTAAAGTGTCCTTAATGTAATAGAAATAAGTTGCCAAAAGGTATATACTAGATATAAAAATGTAATTTTTTTATAACTAAATAAAAACATACACAAAAAAACAGTGAAGAAACTTGGTTTAACAGGTTAAGGCAAAGTTTAATGCCAAATCACTATTTTGATTAATCTTTATAACGAGTTGATGTACACTATGAAAACCAAAAAATATGCTTTATTTAAATTGAAGGTCTTGCTATCGCTTCACTCGAGTAGAATACAAATAAAAAATAAATTACTCAATACAAAATATAAATGCAAACTACTACAAAAATATTTTTTCAATAGAAATGTATGAACGCATAAAGGAAACAACTTTAAAAAAAAAAACAGTTTTATTACTATGATTATCTGTGACAGTTTAACTTGATTAACTTTTTTGCTTTCTTATAAAATTATTTACAAAATAAGTAAAAGCCAGTTTTTTGCTTGAAATCGAACGTTTCTAGACTCCGTTTGTCAAGCGATTTTGATGCCTATTACCTACAATATATACCAAGAATATACATTTTTGGCTTGTAGCTTCTTCTTAATCGTGAAACTTATAATGCGTTTCCATTCTTCTTCTTCTACTGACTCCCTGCGTTTCGGGTGAAAGTTTCGATGACTGAAAGGCTATAAAACATAATTGCCTTTTTGTAACCCTCCTATCGAAATTTGGCTAGTCATTAGTTAAATCTTCTCCCTGCAAGCTTAGGTACGTAACAATTAAGCAGAACTGCACTCGTACCAATCCCATAGATTTCGATATTCCGAAGAGCAGTGTATTCCTAGTACCTACATCTTCCACTAATCTTTTATTGCTTGTTTTTATGTAAATACCGCACAAGAGTCTCAGTTGCTCCCAAACGTCTAGAGGGTTTGGAGCCAGTGAGATTATTGCATCCCCCATTGGGATATGTTCGAGGCTGAAGGTAGTGTCGAGGGGAGGGAGATTAATTGGAAGAAGGTGGGATAGCATCTCCAATTGTGGTATGTTGTGAGGCAGCAGGTAGTCGGGAGGAAAAGGATATGAGGGGAGGGAGGTGAAGGAGTACCTGGAGTAACTATTAAAAAATAATTATAATTTATTTGTTCTCAACATCTGCATGTGCGCATCAGCATTACAATGGCAAACTTTAAAAGATTGCATAATACGTTACGTCCCCGCATCCCTGAAAGCAAAATAATAGTTGTGAAATAAATCACCGCTTCTCAAACTTTCAGTTTTCCCAATACCGACAATACATCCCGCATACACATCCAGCAGCGAACTGGGAATATATAATAGGAAAGGACTCTCAACTAGGATGAAGTAATCGTCCAGTTATAAGAAATTTATGAGTGTCAATACTATCTCAATGACTGTGCATCTCCTGGTAATATTTTTTTAATACTGTAGGATGATAGTACCATCTTTCCGAAGACAGTTGGACTAAGACATATCTCATTTTGGGAATATTGTGAGACTTAAGGAAGTGAGGAGATAAAGGACGTAGTGACGAGAACTGCTGGCTTGATATTCAGATATAGCCACTAAACACCGCTACGACCTTTCCATGAAGCCATTAGATGCTTAATTTTTGCTACTACTTGGCAATACTGGTGGTATAATCTACCACTCCAGAACATGTGTGTGGTATATTTCAAACCGTACTTACAATATTTTATTAATTTATTTATTTGGACGCCCATCGGGCATTTAAATACATAGATATAAAATAAGTACACAATATGAAAAATTAAGTACACAATAGGTTATAATAATCATATAATCATAGTAAAAATAAAATCATATTCACAGTTAAAGATAACTGAAAATCTGTAGGTATATTTTGTTTTCAAAGGAACCAATTTTATCAGAGCACAATAGAGCAGTTTGATGTATGTAAAATTAGTGCGAGAAGCAACTACATGAAATGGAAAATGGAGTTTCGTGTTGTATTATTTATGGCTACTCATCAGGTCAGAGGGCTATCTAAATATCCGTTATTGATTTTAAATTATAATAAAATATCAAATAAAAGTGCAAGCGATCAATCGATCGCAACTTCACATAAATAATAGTATTGCCGTATTTCAATGTCAGCGATAAAGATCTAAAATGATCGTGACTGGCGAAAGATGATCCCGTCATTATCTGAAATGCCACAAACCAAACAAACTTTTCGTGGAAACATATCATGCTTTTCTGTATTGGAACGTGAGTTGAATGATTTGATCGATACACAATGTTTAAATATAGTTTGAGTAATCAATAATCACAATTTAATCAAACACCATATAAGATGATCGACAGACTTGACAGATCGGGGAAAAATGCTAATGGACAGGTGAAAACCATTAACTAAAAGTCTAAAAATGATAGCTCTGTTGAAATCTCTCTCTCTCTCTTTCTCATAAATGACACATGCAACAGAAAGAAAGGTTACAACGAAACTGCTAAATAACTCTTTTTTAAGAACAAGAGACATAAGTTCTTTTTGCATTAGCTCGACACAAGAGTCCCTGAAGAAAATAATTCCTCTCAGGGCCTATGTCATCTTTGGAGATGCTGTGTGGGGGTCTTTTTGAGGAAGGAAGGAGAGGAAGTTCTGTGAAAGAAACGGACAGATGAATCCACCCCTCTCACTGCGGCCCAAGGAGGTGTTCCGAGAGCGTCCTGCAGGAAAAAAGGTCTCCCACAATCAGTTCATCGCGATCTGGCCTGCCGTGCAATTGGTAGGTGGATGCATCCGCCACCAAGACCCGGACAAACCTCACCACATGAACCCGGGCACCCCTGCTAAGTCACCAAACGAAGCGTACCGTAACATAGTAATCTTCTGCTTTGTTTTTTCCTACAAGGCTCAGTTTCTACAGTACCTGATCCTGGGTTATTGTAAGCTATTGCGCATAGTTCCTCCGGCTTTTACTCACAAGGCTCTGCCCCAAGTACACTTCGGAGCGGCTGTACCATGCTGCGCTTTAGGCCGCCGCGCAGAAAGTCTCACAACTCACGACTTCTCTGTTAACCGTTACCTTACTTTCGGACTTTATTTTTCTGCGCGGCGCCTGGAGCGGCGCGTGGTACCGCCGCTCCGAAGTATACGTGTGACAGAGCCCATTGACTAATGTTTGTGGAGTCTCCTCTATAGCTCCTACATCATTGGCAGCGCATCGCAAACTGTCGGCGCACTCGCGCCACACGGCGCACATAAATCCCCATCAGCCGCTTCGTTCGTCTTACACCTGCACCTACTACGGAGCATGCAGTTGTGCCGGCTATAGCACGCTCTTGGCTGTTACTTGCGACTGCTTCTGCTACTCGGTGCCGGTGCCGGTGCCCGTCCCCGTCCTACCTACCCATCTACCACCTACCCTCTCACTACCCGCTCCGGCTAAGGCGGAAAACGCGAGGTGATTTATCATGGAAAGGCGAACAAAGCACGTCCCGACCGACACAGCTCCCGAAGAAAAAGTATGTTTTTTAAAAACAATTTTATATATAAGAAATGCAAACGGAAATTGTTATTTGCATGCATAAAACAGTGTTTGTGCTGTAAATATTCTTTAAAGGGGAAATTCATTATGATAATAATATACCGGCAACATACGAGAATGCTAAAGTTAACGCTAAAACGAATTTTTACAGCGAATTTTCAGAAGAACAAAGGAAAATTTTAATGTACTTTATACCTTACAATCTTACATATATCCCTTTTGTTCGAGTATACTAACTATCGTCGCAGGAAATAAATACTGCTGGGTCAGCACGAACATTTCCATACATATTTGATTTGAGATTTTCACGGCCAAATTTATATATATATATATATATATTTTAATCTAAATATTTTCTTTCTTGACTTAATAAGACTATGGTTAAAAAGATTAAATTATTATTTTTTAAATCCAAAAAAATATTCTTGTACTCATTTATGACACCTATAAATATACGATTTTATTATGCCGTGTTACGCTACCTCAATCTTCAGCCTACGTTTCGGACAGCATCCATCACAGGGCAGATGTGTAAAGCTGTCCAAAATGTTGGCTAAAGAAGGAGGTAGCGTAACACGGCATAAAACCCCTAAAATGAAAATCTATAATATTCATACATTATTTTATAAATCCTTTTGCATTGATCTAACACGATTCCGTTACTCCCATGAAAATAAAGACGAAATTTAAAAAATTAAGTTCGTCGGCTTAAAGTCACGTTTTTTCATAAATTTTAAAATCTATTTTTACTTTCCAGGTACAAATATATTTGGTTCAAATATAAAAATCTGTAAAGTTATTCTGGTTCAACTGTTGAAGTTGAACATTCAATCTTCAAATTGGAACTGATAAGTATAAATCATAACAGATAGCGGACAAAGAATAAAGTAGGTCCCAACAATATTTTATTTATTAATTATCCTTTATTTGAAGTGTGTTTTTCTTTTGTTTGAATGCTTAAGGTAATAAATTCAAATTTGCTAAAATTCGAAAGACAAATTTCTTCTTTTCAAAGGCTATGATGGATTGCAACAATAACATTTGGCTGTCATCAGTTGTTTTGTTTTGCTCTATCTAAAATTAATTTTTTACCATTCTTTTTTGTTTTCTGGCAAAAAAAAAAGTGTAGTGTGTTGTGCCTTGAGGTTTCTTCTCCCTCCTGATCTTCCAGGAGTCACTTTTCGCTGCTGATTTCCAGATATTTATAAACTTTTTTACTTCTGTCATTTTTCATACAATTATTGTAGTTGTTTACTGTTGTGAATAATGGAGGAAGATTTCCCTCCTGGACCCCCTACAAAGCCCCCAGATCCCTCTCCAGACCCCCCAGACGGGGAAAATGTAGAAATTTCTGACAGTGATTCTGTCATCTTGACTTCTACCAAAAAAAGGAAATTTACTCCTTCTTCCCCAATAAAACTTGACTCGCCTTCGACTTCACTGTCCCCACCAGCACTTTCTCAACTTCCTCCAACAAACTTTTATTCTCCTCATTCCCGTGGCCCATTCATAGCATACGCCCAAAAAACTGAGCAAGGAAAAACCATCCACCCTCTTGAATTTGGCAAATTCCTATCAAATAGCAAGAATCTTTCAATCAAACCTGGAGGTGTAAAAGCCGAGGGTCGCTTCCGAATCTCCGTCGAATTCCTCTCAGGGCCGGCTGCCAACAGTTTCATCAAAAATATCTTCATTTCATCTAATTCAAAGTTCAAGGCATATATCCCTACTTTCAATGTCACTCGCATGGGCCTGGTCAGAGGTATCTCGACCGATCTGTCCATCGAAGAAATTCTGTCTTCACTTTCAACCCCCCAACACATTGGCAATCCCATAAAAGCCAGGAGGCTAAATTACAAGGACTCCTCTGAGGGTATAATTACCTGGAAGCCCTCCCAATCTGTTGTTATCACCTTTGAAGGTCAATCTCTTCCCTCCCATATATATTTATTCTTCAACTCATTACCAGTTGAAATGTATACTTATCCCACCACTCAATGTTTCAATTGCTGCCGTTTTGGTCATACCAAAGCTGCATGCAGATCTCAACCCAGATGTTTTAAATGTGGAGAAAACCACGCAGCTGACCAATGTCCTTCTTCCTCCTCACCTAAATGTTTTAACTGCTCAGGCTCACATACAGCTATCAACACATCTTGCCCAGAACAATCTCGCCAAAAAAATATTAAAATTTCTATGGCCTCTCAGAACTTGTCTTTTCTGCAGGCTTCTAAATTATTCCCGCCTGTCAAAAAATCATTTGCTGAGGCTTTATCCAGCAACTCCTCATCCAACCCTCTTCCCTCCACTACAACAACTTCTTCTCGTTCAACTAAATTCACATACAAAAACGCTATCTCTAAACCGGCTCCTGGATACGATCAGCAACAACACAACTCACTGCTCTTAAATCCCAATGGTTCACCTCTTTCAAATGCCACAAATGGGTGTGCAAATAATTATAATCCGTCCTCAATGAACTCTCTTAAACTTTCTGAAAAACTCTCCCAAGACAATTCTTCATTTATCCAAACTCTTATTATTCTTCTAATTGACCTTATTTCTTCTCAAACTAATCTACCGTCCAACGCTGCTACTAATATTTCCACATTAAAATCATTTATTCAAAATGGCTCTTCAGGATGTCAGAATACTTCAGTGGAATAGCCGAAGTGCTATTTCTAACAAATCTGATCTCCTTAACCTATTAAATTCCAACTTTATTTCTTTGGCTGCTATCTCGGAGACTTGGTTTACTCCATCCACCCACTTTAATGTGGGAGGGTATTCCTGTCTCCGCGACGATCGCCCGGAAGGTTCGGGCGGCGGTGCTGCCCTTTTTATTAAAAAATCCATATCATTTTCCCCAATAAATAATATCAAACCCCCCAATGCTGACTTCCAAATGGTTGCAGCTAAAATAAAGGACACATCCCTTATTTCAGTCTATCTTCCCCCAACAGCCCACTTCAATAAACAAACTTGGTTGCAAATTGTAAGTCAACTAAGCCCTCCTTTCTTTATATTAGGCGATTTTAATGCCCATTCCCCCGTCTGGGGTTCTGCTTTCTCCGACCGAGATGGTCGAAGTGTGATGGATTTCCTAGATCAATCCAACCTTTTCCTTTTGAATGACGGATCTCCTACTAGGATCTCACGCCCCAGCACAAACCCCAGTGCAGTGGATCTATCGATATGTTCTACTAGTCTGGCTTCTCTCTCCTCGTGGGTGGTGTCCCCCGACCCTTGCTCCAGTGATCATTTCCCGATCATCATTACTTATCAAACTTCTTTCCAATCGGACAAGTCTCATATTTCGACAAAGATTAAAACGAAACACACCAAATGGGATGAATTTTACTCTCATATGGACAAGTTCCTACTAAATTCACCCGCCACCGATATATTTTCCGTCAAAGATGATTATAATAACTTCAAATCAATGCTCATAACTGCAATAAATAAATCAAATCCTCCCCCTAAAACTAAATCTCTCAAAAAACTCCCTCCAACTCCCTGGTGGGATGAGGAATGTTCCAAAGTAGTAAGAATTCGGAAAGCTAAATCTCTTTCCTATCGTTACAATATGACTATGGAGAACTATCTTATATACAAAAACGCTGAATCCAATGCCAAAAGGGTATTGAGGTCAAAAAAAAGATCCGGGTGGTACAACTTTTGCAGTTCAGTATCTCCGAACACTCCAATTTCGGAAGTTTGGTCTATGATCCGAAGATTTCGATCCTCCTTCAGTTCACCATCTCCTCGAGCGTCCCATTCTAAATGGATAGATGAATTCTTGGACAAAATTGCCCCCCCTTCTGTTCCTAACTTAGATGAAATAACGCCCATCTATAATACTCCCATGTCTAATTTATTTATTTATTTATTTATTTTATTTTAAATGCACATTTACAGTTATACATAACCAATAATAAACATACATTTTATTTTAATTTATTAAGTAATAATAGCGTTTTTGAACTGGTGAATATTAAGTTGGAAAATATCTATATCAGGGGACAGGTAATTTAGTAACATAATCATTTTTCCGAGCGGCATTACTAATGGTAAGTTGGTTCTGCATTTTGGAACGACAAAGGTTCTGTGCCTGCGCGCTCTTGTATAATTGTCGGGGACATAAAACTCAAATTTTTCTATAATATCGGGAATACAGACGTTACCATTTAGAAGTTTATATGCTGTTATCAGCAAAGCAGTTTTCCTTCTATCGGTGAGGCTATTAATACCCAGCATGCCGGACAAAAAGGCTGATGGATATAACCAGGGATAATATCCGAAGTCTCTAAGATATAAATATCTCAGAAACTTCTTTTGTACTTTCTCTATCATTTGAGAGTAAGTTAAATCCATTGGTCCCCATATTACAGAACCACTTTCCAAAATGCTACGTACTAAACTATAGTATAGCACACGAATCGCGGCCGAGCTGCAAAAATGTCTGGAGTTGCTTAGCACAAATCCTAGCATTCTTAAAGCTTTGTTGCATATCGTTTCTATGTGGACGTGAAATGTTAAGTGCGTATCAAATGCGATTCCCAAATCTCTTGAAATAACAATGTGCTGAAGAGATGAATAAGACATTTTGTAGTTATAGTAAATCGTTTTGTTTGCCTTGGTGTAGCACATAATGGAGCATTTCTTAATATTAAACCCTAATTTATTGGTATGACTCCATTCGACGATAGAATTTATATCACTTTGTAGCTGCAAGCAATTTTCCAAAGATTTTATTAAAAGGAATAGTTTCATGTCATCCGCGAATAAGAGAAACTTGGAAAATTTTATGCAATGGTAAATGTCATTGATAAATAGCGAGAAAAGTAAGGGTCCAAGATTCGACCCCTGTGGAACTCCAGAGTTTGTGATGAAGTTGGAAGAGTGGAAAATACCATAAGTTACGTATTGTTGTCTATTTGAGAAATAACTTACAAATAGACATAGAAGTTTCGCTGAAAATCCAAATTGGTCGAGTTTATTTAGGAGAATAAGCGGATCTACTGAGTCAAAGGCTTTTGCGAAGTCATTGTATGATACATCTACTTGATTGTTACTATCAAGAGCTTGAGATATGTACTCCGTAAAAACCATTAGATTAGACACAGTAGATCTGCCAGACCTAAAACCGTGTTGCTGGTCAATTATAAAGGGTTCAACTTGGGTATAAATGCATTTATGAATTATTAGTTCAAACAACTTGGCTGGAGAGGATAGGATCGCCACTGGTCTATAATTAGAGACTGAAGCCTTATCACCAGTTTTATGTAACGGTGTAACTTTAGAGATTTTCCACAGGTCTGGGAATATTCCGGAGTTAAGTGAGAGATTATAAATATACGCGAGAGGTGTTAATAAGGGCTCAAAGCATCCCTTTAACACGAATGACGGAATAAGATCCGGTCCAAAAGAAGTTTTGGATTTTAATTTTTTAACAGCAGCGGTGATGTCAGTGTTTGTAATATTTTGAATATCAACATTCTGTGCTTTTGTTGGCGTATTTTTTCCAGGTATAAAAGATTTCAAGTCCGCAGCTTCCTTACTATAAGTTGATTTAAAATAGTCTGCAAATGCTTCTGGAATATCTGCTCCTGAGAAAGACTGATTATTCCAAGTAACATGGTCAACAAACCCGCCATCACTTCTTCTGGACGAGATATACTTCCAGAAAGATTTGGGAGATTCTCCATTCACTCATTGGCTAGACTCTCCATTCACCTTAATTGAGCTAAAAAATGGTTTATCAACAGTCAAGGACTCATCTCCAGGCAGAGATGGTATACCTTACAGCATAATCAAAAATAGTAATGATAATGTTCTAAACCACTTCTTAAGCATCTTAAATAAAATCTTCCAGACTGGTATAATGCCTGATGACTGGAGTTCTCAAATAATCATCCCTATTTTAAAAACAAACAAATCTCCAAATTTTGGATCCAACTACAGGCCAATCGCTCTTTCATCCACCCTCAGTAAACTTTATGAAAAATTAATTAAAAACCGATTAGAATTTTTTGTCGAGAGTAAACAGCTTCTCTCTCCATCTCAATTTGGATTTAGGAAAAAAAATCCACTCAGGATAACCTTGCCATCATCAGCACTGATATTAATTTATCAATTTCTAAACAGGAAGTTTGTCTTGCCGTCTTTATAGATATAGAAGGCGCCTTTGACAATGTTTCCATCCCAATCCTGAAAAAAAAACTTCTAGGCCTTGGCCTTCCCCCCATGTTTGTCCAATCAATTATTAATCTATTTCTAGATAGAAAAATTTTCATTGAACTTCCAGATATTTCTCCTCAAAGTAGGTCTATTTGGAAGGGTTTTCCACAAGGCGATGTTTTGTCCCCCTTACTGTATAATATATACACATATGATATGCATGTCACTATTCCCCCACAAATAAAAATTATCGAGTTCGCAGATGACATAGCTTTCTTCTTATCATCCAAAATCATCCCTCTTGCCGTCAAATATCTTAACGAAGCCATGAATGCCCTTTGCACATGGCTCACGTTACATGGTCTTGAACTTTCAATCCAAAAGACTCAGTGTGTCACCTTCTCAAACCGCCATAAAAACCCCCCCGTTCAAATTTTATTTAAAAATTCTCCAATCTCCAACGCTTCTGAAGTAAAATTTTTGGGAGTAACATTTGATAGGAAACTTAAATGGTCTTCCCATATTAATAATTTAGTTACTAAATGCGAAAAAAATTTAAATATCATCAGATCATTATCTGGCGTTTGGTGGGGAGCTCACCCTACTTGCATTAAGTTGCTTTACAATGCACTTATTCGAAGCCATCTCGACTATGCCTGCCCACTTTTTAGTACTGCCTCAAAAAATGTACTTAATAAATTAGACAAAATTCAATCTAAATCTTTGCGAATAATAACTGGAGCGATGCAATCGTCACCCATCAATTCCCTTCAAGTAGAATGTTCTGATCCTCCTCTTTATTTAAGGCGTCAACTATTTGCTGACAAATTTGTTCTTAAATGTTTAAATTCTAAATGTCATCAGGTTATCCCCAGCGTCTCGTTGTTCATTGACTCAAACCATTCATCTACAATCAGAGCTTCAACTAAACCTATTCCTGACATCTGTAAAAATTTTAAGTCTCTCTCAGAGCTCCACATCATCCAAAATGATCTACTTCCCTTATACAAACTAAAATATAGTCACGTCACCCTATCCCCAACAATATTAGAAGGGATCGGAATCTTTAAAAGTCATTCCAATCTCCCGGCCCGAACTGTCAATAATATGTTCAATGACATTATTTTATCTAAATGGCCCAACTTTTCTCTTTTATTTACTGATGGATCCAAATCTCCCGACTCTCCTAACTGTGGTATAGGTATTAACGTTTACCACAATAATTCTAATGATAGAATATTTCATTCAATTTCAAATCAATTTTCAATATTTTCAGCTGAGTGCATTGCAATAATAGAATCTATCAAATATATAATCAAAAATAATTTTGAACATTCCCTCGTTCTCTCTGACTCTCTCAGTTCCCTCCAAAAACTTAAATCCAGTCCTCTTCTTCATCCTGATGATCATTTTGTATGCCTTATTCGAGTGATGATAGCATCCATTCAAAGCTCTGGTAAATCTGTAACTCTGATTTGGATTCCTGGACATGTTGGTATCATGGGTAATGATATTGCGGATGCCTTGGCAAAACAAGGAGCGTCCAACCCTGTTGTTACCCTCATAAACCACATTCCCTTATCTGACATTTTTTCCATCATCAAAGAAAGATCCCGCAATGTTTGGTCAGAGTATTGGCACATTGCTAGTCAATCCAAGGGAGCCTGCTATGCCTCAATACAAAGGACTATACCATCAAAACCGTGGTTTCAGCAATTCCCTCATTTTTCCAAAAAAGAAATTTCTTCACTCATTCGAATGAGGATCGGTCATTGTTCCGTTCCTTCCCATCTTTTTAAAATTCACATCCTTGACTCCCCAGATTGTACATTCTGTGGTCTAGAAGTGGGAACTTTAGATCACATATTTTTTGGTTGTCCCTCTCTAAACAAATATCCTCTCTTCTATCAAGCCTTAACTAAAATTGCCTCCCCTCCATTCAACATTTCATCTCTTTTAAGTCTGAACTCGACTCCAATTTTCATTATAATTTTGAAATTTGCCTATTTAAATAAAATTAATATTTAAATTCACCTTTCAATACACCTTTCTCAATAATTTTAAATGATGGCCAAGAACACCCTTGAAGGGTGAAAGCCAGAAATAATGGAAAAAAAAAAAGGCTATGATGATTCTGAGGCAAATATTATTTTTATAAATATACTCAGCTTCACAAATCCGACAATTATAATATTTCCGTGGTTTTCCACGGATGCAACTTTTCTGGTTAACAACCCAATGTTCTGAAGATTACAAAATATCAATATAAATATTGCACAATTTTATCAAAATAATATTATACCTAGCTCTCTCGTTAAAAATTTGGGCGTATTAGATCTATCAAAAAATTTATATATAAAAATGCAAAAATCAGTCATTTTAAATACATGTAGGATAACGAAAGATTTTTTAAATATTTATGTTGAGGGATCAGTAGGATTTATATGCCCTGTTAGGAGTTCTACCGAGCCGAACCCTCTGATATAAAAATATTTGGAATCGGTGAATTATTTTCCCATTTGATCTCTGGTGAGTTGATGTGTTGTTCTTGTATTGTTTTGTATTTATTTTGCTTATATAATGCACTTGCATAATGTTGATTGACTAGATCAGGGGTCTCCAAACTTTTCAGCCGGAGGGCCACATTGACTACTCCAGTGAGTTCGGAGGGCCAAAACCGTTTTAATTTCTAGACACCCATATTTTCTGTCCTAGGGAGGGGGGGGTAGACAATAGAATTTTCAGGGATGAAAATATAGCTTTAGATAACGTAGCTTTGAAGATAATTTTTGATACTCGTTTCTCAGACCTTGATATCATTGCGAATCAAATAAAGATTTTTAAAAAAATCCTCTTGATATATTCGCGCGATACTTGTGGATGCAATGTATCGGTGCCAAGTACCTCGCCAACGAGCATATTTATTTGTTCGCACGAAAAAATTCGCGGAGTTTTCGCCCCTTCTGAGCAAGGTCTTAGCCATTAGCTGTCGCGGGTCCTTGATGAAACTGGTCATAAGATGTCGCGGGCCGGATGGAAGGCACTGGCGGGCCGGATACGGCCCGCGGGCCGTAGTTTGGAGACCCCTGGACTAGATGATCATTTGTGAAAAAGTGTATGGAAGGGTTTAGTTTTTCCTATGGGGATGATTTATCCCGGACATAAAATCGAAAATAAAAAAGTGAGTACATTAACAGTTGTACTTATAAAGATTCCATAATGCGCCACTGCAGCGCTGATACGGTAAAGAGGGCCGAATGTTGCTCGGGTTAAAATATTTACACATAATAATATTTATGCAAGATTATTTTAGCATGGGACCACTTTGTTCCAATCCTCGAAAACATGGATATTTTCGCATTTCGCGTTTAGTTGCTAACTTCAAAGGTTTGCTTTGAATTGCTTCAAAATTTGATTATGCGTTCCGTATTTGCTTTGGTAAATTCATATTTCGGTTTCAAATATTCCTCTGACAGTGCTACAATTAGGTATTACTGCTTTTTCTACATTTTCATTGCGTGCCCGATCGATATTTGTCAAATAAACCAGATTGTTATCAAAGTCCGCGATCTCCGTCTACGATAGTAATACGTCCATAATCCTGGGGGTTTAAAAATCTGTCAGCCACTAATACTGTGGTTTTATGGCCGGTATAAGAAGTACGCACGGGCTGGATTATGAGTAACGTTTTCTACCAACATACTCTTATCCCTCCGTATTTTCTATTATGAGTCAGACAGAAATAGTATAAATTTTACACGACTACACAATATCAAGGTAGATACCTAATTATGTGCTTCGCATTATTGAGAGCCAAGAACAGGAAAATTCTAAAAAAAATAAGGCTGGACTAAGCCCGAGAAGTCATATACAAGTACCTAGATATCCTGATTATATGATACCAGCACCTAGATATACATGATTTGAGATTTTCGCGGACAAAGGTATTATGGTGTTTTATTTTTGGGCAACATGACAGATATGTTATCATTACACGTCTGCCCTGACGATCGACACTGTAATGCTATCCGAAACGTTGGCTAAAGGACGTAGCGCAACACGGCAGAATACCCCAAAAAATCACTATAACATCACACATATTTATTACTATTTTAATACTTACTATAATAGTAATAATAATAAAAATAATAAAAAGGAGATAAAAAGAATTTGGCATTCTCAGACTATAAAAATATTACCATTCTTTTTCGGGTTCTGTGAAAGTCTTATTTAAGTTAAGTTAAGTAAGTGATATCATTATAAGCTAGTTGCTTGAAAAAACTGAAATAATAACAGAACTTGAAAAATCTTTCATAGAACTTGAAAATTAACTTTGAAATATAAGAATTGTTCAAATTCTCCGAAACAACCCGTCCTTAGTGAAGTCTTAGAAGTAAAGAAAACCACATAATAACACCGACTAACACTAAATGTGTAGGACAGCACACATATTTTCAGGTTGCAATGACATTTTTATAATTTTGCTTGTTTTAAAAATTTCTACAGAAATAATTTTAAAAATTATCGAAAATGAGGGTTAAAACTTTGACGAAACCGTATACTACCGGATACCATTTGTAAAATAAAACGTGTATCGATAAAGCTCCCTGCAACCAGCAGATATTTGCACAGTTTTTTTCATTCCTCTTTCTATACGTTTTAAATCAGTAGCTGAAAATATTTTTTTCAGGAATCGTCCATGGGCGTACACCGGGGGGTGGGGGATGCATTTTTCATCAGTGACGTACCTCCTCCCCCCACCCGGTCTCCCATCCTGAACTCCCCCCACATACAATCGCGAGTCAAACGGCAGTTTATTTGGCCACTAACCGAAATTTTACAACAATGAGCGAGCGACTACTATCGTGCTTTTTGTGAAAATCTATGCATATGCATCGCCGTACAACCAGACAACTAAAACAAGTTGTAACTAAGTTGTAACAATCACTGTTTGTGGAATTACTTATATTATTTTGACATCTATTGGTTGTAATATTATTTGGAAAAATATAGTGATTTTTTGTCACACCAAAACCTCACGAACAGAAAACCTATTTGAGGCAAGATTTTTTAGTAAAACTTTCTGCCACAAATTATAAACACATAAGTTACAGCGCCCTTGAGGTGATTATGCACAAAAACGGCGCTATACAAATCATCCAAATATTATTATTATTATTAAGGTACACATTTTTTTTTTAAATGTCTCCTTATATCTGTCGAAATTTTACATCCCAAGATACTATGTACCATTAAAAGAACATATTATATTCTTTCCCCAAATATTAAGAAAATACTATTTTTCGTATGATATTAAAAAGGAAGAAAAGTTTTCCCTCAGAATGCAGAAATAAATGAGCAATTAGATGCTTTAGGTAGAAAAAATAATTAAAATTTTGTGACAAAGTGACAAAAAGTGCTTCTTCGATCGTCAATTTGATATAAAAACTAGTTAAAGTACCCGGCATTTTACACAGAGTTTTCTATTTCAGATGTAGACAGTAATTTTCATCTTATTTTGAAAATTTTATCAAGAATTATCAAAATTCAGCTTTAAGGCGTGGGAAATGAGAATTGGAGTTGTTTTTAGAAATCTCGTTTAAACAGTGATCTTCCTCTTGTTTTGAATGACATGTGTGGAAAATTACATCTCTGAACTAACTGTAAAATTTTACTGAAACTAACCCACCGACAATCTTCCGTATATAGACAAATTTATATATGTATTTATATAAGATGTCGCAAGTAGTATAATACTCCCTCATGAAAATAGTACAACAAAGAGCATCGCATATGTATGATCAACGAATTAAACGAAATTAGTCGGTAAATGACGCAGGAAAAGCTGGACACAAAAGGCAGAAAAATTGTGTTATACCAAATTGAGCAATAATTCCTGACCAACACGGATCAGATCATAATTTTCAATAAGAAAAGATTGTTAAAACAAAGGCGAAGTCATGTATCAACAAAATAACGCAATTCTGGGGTATTGTGTTCGTAGTAGTGTGTCCAAAAGTACTAAAAAAAGAATTTATCAACTATATATACTATTTTGGACCTTTATAACATAATTTTAAAGTTTGTGGATTTCAGTGGATTTTTCAGTGCGCTGGTAGTACCTAGGGGGGGAGGCCACCCACCCTCCCCCCAACCCCTCTCACCGGACCCGCCAAGGAAAGCGGGGTAGTTTTTTCTCGCGTGCATACTTTTCCCATTTATCTCCTTCATTGTAAAGTCTGGCTTCTGAAACAGGGTATGAAGGCTGCACTGCCAAAACCTCCAGCGGTGAAACTTGTTTAGGTGGCTATACCGACTATATCCTATGTGCCTTGCTATAGATCGCGCTATAGCGGCTATGTGCATTATATCTCCGTTTCGCCCAAACTTATCTATTGCATTCTGAACGGAGCATTTCTTGGTAAACTCCCGATGTTTTTTTCAGCGATGCTTATTTAAAGCATTTCGTTTCGTGTAAGCACGTTACCAAATATATTATGTGCACATAGTGCTTTATGGAAGGTGACTGGACTTTAAAAACAAATAGAAAAGAGGCTATTAGGTACTTATGGCTACAATAGTAGTCATACCAAATTTCAAACAAAGTTCTGTAGCGTTATGGCAAAAGCTCATGTTGGGTATATTCTCACAAGAGGATGTTGTGAAATAATATGGAAGAAGAAATCTAAGAAGACGTGTCACGATCAAATGAATCAAATGGTGACCGGATAAATCATTACATCTTTAAAAAGTTATATAAAGTCATGGAAAGTGATGACACAAAAACTTTATTAACTGGGTTAAGTAGGTTAGGATGGGTTAAAAAAAAATATTTCATCGTTTCTAATGACTTTAGATCACTTTTTAAAAGTGTGTTGAGTTATCAAATACTTGAATCGGGTAATTGAATCGAAAGTGATATGATACTTATTTATTTCTTATTTTGTAAATTTACAATAAATGACAAATTTGGTGATTTTCTCAACTACCATACCCGGCTCATGCCCGTATTGGCTCATGCCCGTATTATAGTAGTCGTACTGATTTATCTAAGAATAGAAAATAATATTTTTTAGAACAAATAATAAAACATAAGGGAAAATGACGTGTTATGGTAAAACAAAAATTTAAAAAATAAATATTATAATAAAAATAAAAATAAAGATTAAACTAAATTATAATATTATAACATTGAATCTAAGTAAGAATCGTGGCTCCCTTATCAGGCACAAGAGCTCCTCTTTTCTGATAAGGTATACATGACCAATTACGAACCTTAATATTATATTTTGCAAAATATGTATGTATTAATGTAACCCATATGATGTATATTAAAATAATGAAAAAAAATAATAATAAAAAATAAAATAAAATAAAAATGATAAAAAGATATTTTAAAGAAAATAAAATAAAAATTAATATCAAAGTAAGATTAAAATATATGCAAAATTATACCAATTATTTTATATAATTGACAAGTCTTATACAACCTAGTATAAATTAGTTCAACTATTGTTACACTGGTATTTCTTTTGAATTGTGCATTATCTTGATATTATTTATTATTAATAACTGTAGGTATCACTTGTAATAGTGTTTTTGTGAATATATTAATTGTTCTTTAATTGATTGCTATTATTATCCTGTTTACCACTGCACGCTTGTAATTCTATTATCACTGCACATTTGAAATTAGTGGAATAAAAAAATTAAATAATAGAGTGAAAATTTTCTGCAGCAATCTGCACAAATAGTCTATAAATTTCTTGATAAACCGGAACACATGGGTCAAATAACCATTTGATAGATTGCTCAAAATGGCTTTTGATTTGGCTAGCTCTAACTAAGGCTTATAATAAATTAAGGTGTGTATTTATTTTTAATTCAATAGCAATCCATAAAAAATAAGTGCAGAGTCATAACCGTTAGTTCGGTGCCAAGGCCACTTCTCTATATTGTCGCAATTTCTCCGACCGATAAAAAAATACGACAGCCCAATAAAAAAAACAAATAATACCAATGCAGTTTTGAAAAATCGCAAGAGAAAATAACGCGTGAAACAATAAAAATATTATGATACTTACACGATTAATATCACAAAACACTAACCAAATTTGTTATTACTTTTGTCGTCGCAAGTCTTGCTCGTAACTCGTATGTTTTTTAAGAGCTTTATTTATAACTAGCTGTTCTCCGCCACGCGTTGCTATGGGTTAGTCTGTCTGTGCAGATATCGAAACTTTCCTGCTTTCACGTTCAATAGATGGCGCTGTTTTTAAAAAGGGCACGTTTTTACCTGTCACAGGTGACATCTATATAACACATGCATATTCGAACGCAACGTTTTGATAAAATTTCAAAGCAGTCGGCGAAGAACTTTTGGAAATTTGAGATTTTTGAGAATGTGAAACCGCACAAGAGTCCCAACTACTTCTAACCGTCTGGTGCCAGTGAGACTATGGCATCCCTAATCGGGGTATGTTGTGAGGCTGAATGTAGTGGGGAGGTGAAGGAGATGGGAATGAAGAAGATGTGAAAGTACCGGGCTATTTAGATACCAAACACGGCCAAAGCCATTTCATGCAACGATTCAATCCTGAATGGTGGTCTTAAACCAGAGCGATACTAAGAGTATCTTTCACTCTGGAACGTGCCGCAAATATACTGTATATTATTTTTAATTAGTAAATTGTGAATTAACACAAATTAATCAAATAAAATTTATTTTGAGATTTGAACCGGCGACCTCCAGGTTGCTAGTCTAGGGTCTTACACCTCGACCACGAAGACGAATAATTTAATCATATAATGAATAACTCAATTTGTACACTTCACCCGTTATAAAACAGGGGCATCCCTACACCCCTACATCCCTACATCCCTACATCCCCACATCCCCACATCCCTCCATTCCTGCATCCCTACATCCCTACATCACTCCATCCCTACATCCCTACATCTCTACATCCCTACATCACTCCATCCCTACATCCCTACATCCCTAAATCCCTACATCCCTATATAACTACATCCCTACACCCCTGCATCCCTACATCCCTACATCCCCACATCCCTACATCCCTACATCCCTCCATCCCTACATCCTTACATCCCTACAAACCTAACATCCCTACATCCCTTCATCCCTACATTCCTACATCCCTATATCACTCCATCCTACATCCCTACATCCCTATTCCATACATCCCTACATCCCTACATCCCAGGGATGGTGGATGAAAGAACACTAAAAAATGTATCCACTGTAAAAATTTTTTGAATAAAGAAAATAATAAATGTATCTAAACTGGTTACTTTTTTTAATAGTTCATGGTTTCGACACGTCCACGATTTTCACTAGCGTTTTAAATATTTTTTTAATAAAATATATTTATTACAATATTAATATATACAAAAAGCGACATTAGTGTACATTACATTATATTATCTTCTGTTTAGGCGGGGGTTTTTTATGGCAAAATAATGCTTCTGATTACGCTCGGAGATCGATCATACGAGTTACAATAAAAAACAATGTAGGGATGGTACTTCCGGTAGGTAAAAGCGGGATGGATTATTCTGCGGTTTTGTTTCATTTGTTTTATAAATGACAGTTAATTTCGTACTGATTTAATTGACTCTAATGAGTTTTTAAGGATAGGTACGGCGTGAATTGGATTACACCACAACCGATTACAAACTGAAGGCCTGACTAGGAAGTTGTAGAGAGGGGGAAGAAACAAAGGAAAAATTATTTGCAATATTAAATTCCCGATCCTCAATCAAACAAAAGCCAATATGCCGGGTTGTCACCCTTATCGACGCGAACAACTTCAACAATTATTTTTTTTTGAAATTGATATGTAATTAATACGCAAGAAATAACCTTCTAAATGGTATTAATACCATAATATTGAAAAATGCTAGTAAGACAGTGTAAATAAACTCAACAATTTCACATTCGAAAAAATTATCTTTAGTGAACCATTGAAACGGCTACCTTGAAACGGAAACAGAACCCAATAACAAATTAACAGACAGTCGAAATGCAAAACGGTTGAGTTAAAACAATATTTGAGAAACAGGTGATTTTTTTTGCTGTTGTTCAATTTTCTTGTTCAATTCTATTCGATATTTTCTTTTGTCTTGGTAAATTAGCCAAACGAATTTCGAGTTACGTTTTCAACCAAACGTTTTCTAAGCAGGAACTTAATCCTCCACCGAATATTTTCCTGCATCTCCCGATCAACCAATCGGCGAGCTCCGCCTTTCGGATTTCGTGCAATCCGAAATGCAAGTTTAAAAAATATCCAGCTCGATGATGCACAGACCGCTCTAATGCACCAAGAAATTAATCCCGACATAACGGAGACACGGAAGGGGGGTGGGGAACCCAAATCTACAACTCTCTGATAAGGGAACAAATCTGAAACTTTCATGCCGGTTAAAGTAATGGGTTCCGTGGTAACTGGAAATAATGACAATTCAACACACCTTTAAAAGGTGATATAAAATCATTAAAAGCGATGAAAAAATCTTTTTAAACCTAACCTACGTTACAATATGAGAGTATGGAATGTATAGGGAGCATCTCCTATCCTCTTCCTATTTTCCTCTTCCTCCCCCCTTCCTTTAACACCAAATTAATTTTAAGATATTAAAACTTCATTTCCAATGAACTTAACATAGAAACTTCTGTATCTTGACTTCAGTTAACTTGTATATATATCTATCATTGTATATTATATAAAAGCTGTTTGTTTCTTACAAAATAAAATAAACGATCATATTTAACATAGTTTTTTCATCGCTTTTCATGAATTTATATCACTTTTTAAAGGTGTGTTGAATTGTAATTGTACTGAGTTATCATGGAACCCGGTTCCATGATAACTGGACACAATGACAATTAAATGCACATTTAAAAAGTGATATAAAATCATTAAAGGCGATGTTAAAAACTAACTTATAAACCTAACTTACATAACCCATTTAACCTAGTTTTTGTTTCATCACTTTTCATGACTTTATATCACTTTTTAAAGGTGTGTTGAATTGTAATTGTATTGAGTTATCGTGGAAGTATTATTTTGTCATTGTATATTATTAAATTGTAAAATGGGGGCCTCGGCACGAGTAAAGCCTATAGGTAGAGCACTCAGTGAGGCCCACATCATCAAAATAAACTAACTTATAAACCCAGCCTACGTAACCCATTTAAACTAGTTTTTGTTCAATTACTTTTCATGACTTTATATCACTTTTTAAAGGTGTGTTGAATTGTAATTATTTTGATCATGGGACAATTATCTTGTTATTGAATATTATTAAATTGTAAAATGGGGGCCTCAGTATGAGTAAAGCCTATGGGTAGAGCACACAGTGAGGCCAACATTATCAAATAATGTTTTTAAATATTTAAAATTATTGTACACAAATACGGGCACGAACCTGAAGTATTTTCATTCAAACCCGTTAAAATAATTATATCACGTTTTAAAGGTGTGTTGAATTGTCATTGTGTCCAGTTATCATGTAACCCAAGATAATATGAAAAAATAAAGTGAAATAAAATAAGGCTGTATTGAAATGTTGTGAGGTGCGGTTGTATTTAATGATGTATGTATTGAAACGGTATTGTTGTATTTTCATTGTGGTGAGTTATCAAAATAATGATGTATTTCTTATGTTACATGTTATACAGTCAAACCGAAGATCTCTTGTTTTCAGATGTTTGTCAAAAAATATATTCTTCCTTACTTCAAAATATTTAGGATTCGAATTTAGTAGAGTTTTTTTTAAAGAGTGTTAAATTTGATATGTTGGTGATGGTGGGGTGATTATTCGTAACTAATTTGATATGTTGGTGATGGTGGGTTGATTATTCGTAACTAATTTGATATGTTGGTAATGGTGGGGTGATTATTCGTAACTAATTTGATATGTTGGTAATGGTGGGGTGATTATTCGTAACTAATTCGATATGTTGGTGATGGTGGGGTGATTATTCGTAACTAATTTGATATGTTGGTGATGGTCGGGTGATTATTCGTAACTAATTTGATATGTTGGTGATGGTGGGTTGATTATTCGTAACTAATTTGATATGTTGGTGATGGTGGGTTGATTATTCGTAACTAATTTGATATGTTGGTAATGGTGGGGTGATTATTCGTAACTAATTTGATATGTTGGTAATGGTGGGGTGATTATTCGTAACTAATTCGATATGTTGGTGATGGTGGGGTGATTATTCGTAACTAATTTGATATGTTGGTGATGGTGGGGTGATTATTCGTAAATAATTTGATATGTTGGTGATGGTGGGGTGATTATTCGTAACTAATTTTATATGTTGGTGATGGTGGGGTGATTATTCGTAGCTAATTTGATATGTTGGCCATGGTGGGGTGATTAATCGTAACTAATCATCTTTATTAAGTGTTTACTAGTGCAGACCCGTGAAAAATCATGACATAGTATAATTTCTTGACAAACAAATCAGTTCCAATTTTGAATTTGTCAAAATATTATATAATATAGATAGGTACTTTATCAGTTCCAATTTTCAAAATGATACTTAAATTCGAAGCAAATTTGAGTATATTGAACCAGCGTTTTGCAGGACGTACAGACAACCATTAGTTATTTTTATTAGTATTTTTGATTGTATTCATATAACTCTTTGAACCGGTTAAAAATTTCATTTTTTTAATAATATTAATGTGAAATAATAATTTATGTAGCGCAGTTTTGAAAAGGTTCAACTCAAGTACGCTTTACACTAAATAACCTAATATAATGAAAAATATAACAGGTAGATATATTATGTACGGAAATGAAAATATTCATCAGTAGCAGAATCATTTCAGTAAATAATACTAGCATTATTATGTACCTTTATATTAAAACATAGATATCTAATCTCTATAATCTTTGCAGAAGATTTCAGAATATTCTAAAAGTAAAAAAAACAGATTTGTTGTTTGCGTAGATTAATTTATTTGTGGTTTGTAAATATATATAAAATAAAATCTTTTCTAAGAATGGCTACCTAGTATAAAGTTTTTTCCTTTTTTTTACTAATCTACTATTTTGACATTATCGACAATTGATTAATATGTATCGACACACGGAGGGCCTAGCGAAAAAAAACCCTCAAAGCATTTGTCTTCTTTGGAGAAGCTGTGTAGAGGATATTTTAAAAGAAATGAAGGAGACGAAGTTCTGGGAAGGAAAAGGGTATGAGGGGTGGGTAGGAATCTAGGGATCGATGTATCCAGGAGTAATGGACGTATGAATCTTCCCCCCCCCCGCCGGTGCTAGGCTAATTGAAGAGGTCAAAGGGTCTCCTCAAACCAGCCTCTCCCGATCGGCCCGCCATGCAGCTGATGGCCGGGCACCATCCGCCGCCAACACCCAAACGTATCACTGATGAACCTGGGCAACCCTGCTAAATCACCAAACGTAAAAAACCAATTGGAATACCCTATTTCAGAGGTATTAGTTACCCAATAAATTTAACGATTCCCAGGGCGGCGGTACACAAACCCGCCTCAGCTTCAGCAGACACTTTAGGTGTTTTATGATAGCATCAGTCGTCAGATACGTACGTGTTCATTAAATAATTAATATTGTAATAAAATATGAATTATGACTCACACGCGGAAATAAAATGCTCGCTAAACCAAATCTTCAATTTTTCAAAGATCCAACAAGAGATTACTGTCTGTATATAATACTTCACACTCTGTACGTGCTTCGTGATCATGACCTTAGTCAGATTAGAGCCGAGTCTGGGAGAAAAATAATTAAATTATCGCGTTTAAAACAAACCAACGGTCTCAGAAATGTTGTTTGGTTCACGGCGATCGGGGTCCAGGCGAGTTGGCCGAATCAATACTTTTATTCTTCTGTGTTCTGTGTGCGTCCGCTTTATGTGCCAATACTGGCGCATTTTTTAGCAGTCCTCGTCTCGTAAAAAATGCATCGTTTGCTTGTGTTCGTCCGGAGCTGATGCATTGGTGTTTGAAAAATGGTGCACAGCATTTGGTTGCGCGTCCTACTCGAGCCACTGCCAAAATGCCGTCTATGAGAGATGCTAATACGAACGATGCGATAAAAGATTTTCGGATCTGTTTATCCTGGATAAAAAATAAAGCACGTATGAGATATAGTACCTACCTGCGTATTAACACATAAATTTATTGAAATTTTATGCACTTTGTGGTTTTGTTTGAGATTGTGAACAAGGCCGTGTCGATGTTTTAAAATGTTGGGACAGGTCGTCACCTAAAACTCTAATACAATTTATTTTTCTAAATAACTTTGTAAGAAAAGCTTATCTTAAAAATTACCTGCCAGAAAGTCTATGTGCTGAAAAATCAAACATTCTCCAACAATGAGCACTGAAATTTGAACAGCGTGTTCTTTTTTGGGTTTCTAAGGACGGGTTGTTTCGGAGAATTTGAACAATTCTTCAAATTTCAACGTTCATTTTCAAGTTCTGTGAAAGATTTTTTCAAGTTCTGCATTTATTTCAGTTTTGTCAAGCAACTAGCCTACATATAAAAACAGAACTTGAATAAGTCTTTCACAGAACCCGAAAATGAACGTTGAAATTTGATGAATTGTTCAAATTCTCCGAAACAACCCGTCCTAAGCCAACGTTTATTATTAAAAACTCAACTCTTATGTTCATTTCCATCACGAGCTCGTGCTTGAAGTTATTTTAACTATCGAAAATAGTTTGGAATATCAAGTATTATTCGGTTTCATATTTTTTGAACCCAGGGTCGCTTCTTTGCCGGGGAAGTGCCCTGACCACTGAGCTAATTCGACCATATCAGCGTCATTTATAACTGTATACCAATATTATCTTCATTTTCTGAATGATTTTTTTTTTAAATTGGACTCTATGATTATGTATACATAAAGATAGCAGCTCTCAGTTGAAGTACGAAAAAGTTAAAAATTACGTATGTTGATATGTCGAATTAGCTCAGTGGTCAGAGCACTTCCCCGGAAAGGAAATGGTTCAGGGTTCTAGACATTATATAATATTATACATACATATACATATTATTTAACCAACATAAATTGAAAAATATATTTTCTTACGAACGCCGGGATTAGAACCCACGACATCTGGATTTGTAGTCGAGAGTCTGAACCCTCAATCACGGAGGCCAAAAAAATTTTTTTTTTTTTTTTTACTTTTCCGAAAAGTTGTCTGAAAAAAGACTGGTCTGGTAATTTAAAAAATCTGAAAATTTTATTTTTTTATATATTCAAATATGAAGCACAGAAAAGTAACTGTTCTAGTGTACTATGGTGAAGGAAAAAGTAAAAAATGAGAGAAAAAATTTCCTGTTAATATTGTTGAATCCTTTTTCTTTCCCGTTAAAAGCCTTTTGAATGACTTTGAAATAAGCTTGAGTGTTTGAACAGTATGTGTTTTGCAGGTATATAAGTAGGTACTTACATACTTAAACCAAGGAAGTATTATTAAATCAACAATGCATAAGGTATTACAAAATAATAACTATCACTTACTTATTTTGCTTAGAATGTAATAAAGAGCTTCATAAAGTAGTAGTATTTAATATTGCTAGATACTAAGGACGGGTTGTTTCAGAGAATTTGAACAATTCTTCAAATATTAAAGTTCTGTTATTAATTCAGTTCTGTCAAGTAACTGGTCTCTAATGATAACAGACCTTGAATATGAACGTTGAAATTTGATGATTTGTTCAAGAAAGAACCTATCCTAAGTTGACGCAACTATATGAAGTAGATGGAAACTTGAATTAAACCTCCTGACCTACGCTAACATAACCGACATAGCTAGCTCAATAAGTGACAAAGTAAGAATCAATCAAAACTCACTCATTATAAAAACATAGAGTGACATTTTTTTTATTTTAAGAGCCTTGAATGTCTACGCATTGATGTATGTAGATAGAGTCTATATTCCATGCAAAATCAGTGTAAAATGTTGTTCCCGTGCGGGAAGTAGGAAGGGGGGGGGGGGGGGGGGGGGTCGCCCGAATCCTTCAACGAACGGAGTCACCGGTGACCGCCCGCCGCGCTACTGTCTGGATCTTTTGGGTTATAGCCGCACCAACTTTAAACGCTCCTTGAATTTTTCAACATTAAAAGCCAAATTACAAGAATACTGATTATGGTAAAACCCTATTTACCGATGAAAAGTTATACCATTGCGTTCCCTACCTTTTCCTGTACGGCTTGTACATTATCTCAGCGTGCATGATGGCATGCCAGAGACCTGTGCTCGGCGAGCGCTTGTAACCGACTAAAGTTTGTAGTATCTCACAGCGGACAATGAACGGATGTAAGTGGCTCATACTTCGAACGCAATGTTGTCTCAATCTATATACCTCAATGCGTCTAAACGGGTTAACCATATGAAAAAGATGCCGGCATTTTGGTATCAGTATACTTTATACATTATTTATACAACATGTTATGTAAATTCACGTAGGTGGGTATGAACTATTAACAGTACTTACACAGAAATGAAATCCTTAATAGATGAATTTAGTATCTGCTTTGTACATATGGTACCTAAGTGTGAATTATTTAAGCATCATGCAACCACGGTATAAAAGTGCACAGGTTTTTTTATTTGAATAATTATTGCATTCAAGGTTATTTCATGTGAGAAGGAAGTGTTCATAAAAAATGTTGAATATTTAAAGTAAGATATATGCAATATGCAAAACTGTGCATTTATTTGTGCATGTATTTTTTAAAACAATATGTATCTTAAAAGCAGTATTAAATGTAAGTTAATACATACAGATCCAATTACCTATGACAACCCAAGGTAATCGTAATTTTATGTTTCTGCTTTCTTATCTTATTACAGATTTTTTTGGTCGTTGTACCTACCTAAGTTATTTATTTATAACTTACAAAAACAATATATTTAAACTAAGACTTTTTAAGATGTTTTAATAAATAAGAATAAATTGAAAAAAAAATTAGTTCAACCTTTTTTTTGTAAAATCCCTTACAAATTAGGGGGCTGCTTTGAATGAATGTCCCGGCCTTGTGATCTAGGAGGTTTTGTCTTAAGCCGACCTTTAGATCGGTTTTACTATACCGACGCTGAACCGATGCTTAATAATCTAGTAAGTAAGACGGATTTATATTTTGTGGTACTTAAAGTATGTATCTTTGTAGGCGAAAAATCGTGTGGAAACAGTGGAGTAAGTTGCAAAAAAATTGTTTTACCATAAAATTATAAATCCAAGACTTAATGATGAATATAAATTAACATAATTCTGAAAGATACTGATCTGATTTAACCTTGTGGTGTCAAAATTTAACGTTCGTCAAAAATCATAATTATTTGAATACATTACAGTATTTAAGTTTTACCTTGTGGGTAAATGGAATTTCCTTGACTACTCGTATTATAAGTACTATTATAAATTAAATATTATAAAATCGCCGAATCATCACCGCTTTGTTCATACATGACCAATTTTGTTTTACTATGTTTGTAAACCATACGGAATAAAAATACGCGAAACTAGTTTGTGAATTCATTTAAATTTCACATTTATTGTCAGAGTTCCAACAGAATAATACTAAAACATATACCTAGTTTATACAGCACAGTGGGTAATATTTCACCCCATTGTACTTTAGTCTAATAGTTTAACCTATTGTACACTAAGGTGGAGTGAAATTTTTTTTTTTGAGAATTTCGAAATCGTCATAGTTGGGAAAGATGCTCCATATATTAACAATTACAACAAAAATAATTAAAAAAATATATTCACAATACCTGGACATCGCCAAAACTTTATATTTTATCATTTTCACGATTTTACCTAAGTATTTTATAGCTCATATATGCGAAATAAAACACACATATAATTTGTATTTTACCATTTATTTTACAGATAATACATTCATAGATTGTTAGAATGGAACAAATAGTGGAAATAAAAAATGTACATATATTATTTACCGCATTGAAAAACTTGAAAATTACAAAAGTTACTATGAACGGTACTGCATTTTGGTGTTAAAATAGGCATAAGGTGTCGTGACTCTAACCTTGTTTTTATTAATCCATCTCTCCTCAAGGGTCCACAAACAACGGCTGAGGCTTCTGTTTCAATTTTCACACATCTCTCTGTAGCTTGAGTGTGGCAAGGAAAATTCTTTATCATTGGTAGTACCTATGACATCGTCAATTATCGTGTGATCGTTAATGGCTTGTAAAATTGTCTCGTCACTTACAAATTTAGTTAGTGGTGGCTCGGTTATATTTTCCCACTTTATAACATCAATATAATCATCTGCTGAAAAATCAAAAACAGGCACTTTGAAGGTACGAATAAAGTCTGATTGCATTTTCGTTTGCCGAGCTTTCAATTTTCTTCTCAACGCCAACTATCTTACGTATTTTTGGTTGTCGTTTAACATGGCTAACAATATATTTTCGTAATGCTAAAAAAAGCCATTCCGCTGGATTACTGGATCAATAATATCTTTTAAATCACTGGGCTAATACCGTGAAAGCACTATTGTTTCGTGTAAATGCCTTGCACCGGAAATACATAATGGTTTGGTCTTAATGTTGAACCACATAGGTGCGTAAACTGTTAATACAAATGTCGTTAAAGTTACCATATTTTTTTATGGTTTTAGGGTAGAAATGTAAAGCCGAAGAATCCAGTTCGCTGTAGTGAGCCACCTGGATTGTAAAATTTTAACGGGATTTATTTTTGATAAATTTTCATTGCAGAATCCGAAGTCAATAGTTATACACATTTTCAGTAGATATAGCTGATCTGTACTTAAATCTTGTGTATTTGTCATACTTGGTAATGAACATTGAATGATTTTAAATTTCACGACAGGAAGTTGTTCACACCTATTTAAAGATTTATCAATAATTCCAGTGAAACTTTGCGGTCCAGTCGTGGTTCCGTCGATGTTCTCAAAGAGATGTCGCAAAATGAGTTCGTTTGCATGTAATTGACAGACAATCCACTGTAAAGGCCGTTTGAGATGTGATTCAAGGCGCCGAATAACACCTCCTTTGTACCACGTATTTACTGCAGTTCCGTCGCATCCAATTGCAACAATTTTTTCCAAAGCAATAATCTTTCGAAGACAGTAATTAAATAATTCCATTACTTATTGCTTCAGATTTTCCGGTTTTTAATGAAATTTGTCCTATGTACTCGCTACCTGGTTCTTTTACTAAACTAACGTGTTTTTCAGTTATTATTTTTCGCCGGTTGTCCTCCATGCTTAAAGTTTTGTCCTTCCGTCCGTCGAAGTATAAACCAAATTGATTGGAATCGATTACTAACGGCTTACTAGTAAGGGCAGTTCTTTTCTTCATTCGAGCTCGACGAATTTTACTCCTATCCACAACGCGAGATGTATCGTTCTGTGAAATTAAGCTAACATCTTGTAATACAGCGGAAACAATTGCAGCTCCTGCTCGATCTGAAATACAATATCTGTCTAATGTTCTGGCCACAACAGGGAAGTCTTTCACCTCATGGTGAGAATTATTTGGTTGTGCTTCACTTTGCATTATTTCTTGAGGAATTGAAAACGAAACACATTTTTTTTTGAGAGTCTAAAGTTTAAACTACAAGAAGGAATAGCGTCAGTACCCCGATCTACTAGATAATGTCTAGCGGATCGGAAACTTCGCCAAGATGATATTCGATACACTTCACTCTGTTTGATACGCGTTTGGGGTAGAAGGATTCGTTGCTGTGTGGGAATAGTTTAACTGTTCCTATAGTCCTACTTTATAATTATATTATAAAATAATAATTTAATTATATCATAGGTAATAAATAAACACTCGAGTTTTTGTTACATAATTATAAGCATTTCTAAGAATCGGGAGAACATTATTGGTGTTTTCAGTGTTTTTATCAAAAATTCAAAGTGGTGGCGATGTCGTAATTATGAATAAATATTTTTTTATATTTTTTATTTAAGATAAATACATAACGGAGCATCAATCCCGCGTATGCCGAATTCTATATTACGAAAAAAAAATTCTCCATACTAGACCGCTCCACCTTATTGTACACGACATACAGCGCTATTATTTTAATTTAATTACAAAACAAATGCAGCATCTAATTCCCTGATTAACCGTGCTCTTCATACATTCAATAATATTTGTCTACATTCTAACATCGACAATTTTTCAGATTCGCTGTCCAAATTTAAAAGTGGAATCATGTCAATAATATTATAAACTGTTATATATATACACTCTCTTACATACCACATATGAGACATTACAAGGGAACAATTCATAAGTTTCAAAAAATTCTTTCATCACTGTAACCAATGTACTGTTTGTTTCTTTAATATAAAATATGTAAAAATAAAAATAAAATGCATTTACTAATTTTGATTCCCTACAGTGGTGTAATAATTTAACAACTAAAATTAATATTAATCAAACCATGCAACAACTATTTACATTAATTTGGCTGAAATTCATAAATGTAGGTTTGATTTAAGTAGTATTAATATTATTTTATAAAATATTTGCTTCACGATCATTGCATATCAAAAGAAGGAGAAAAGTAAAAAAAATTGCAAAGAAAGTCAGAAAATTCCCTTTTGAATGAACACCGTTTACAGTAAACTTTAAAAAAAGTTAGTAATTAAATTTTGTTTTTAAATTCCCTATTAAAATTAAAATTTATTATTAAAATAATATAGTTTTCATACCTACTATAATGTTTAGTTCCCGCAAATAAGTTTTAACTGTTAAAAGTTCGTTGAACGTGAGTAATTTTACGCATTACATTACGCAATAATATTTCACAAATCACACACATATTCACAGACAACTGAAACTAGTATGATTTTGATTAGATTTTTTGACAAGAAATGTGTGAAAACAAAAAAAACTTTTATTTTGTTTGTTCATGATTTGAACCATCCTAACTAGGAACTGGAGACGACAACTCTACCAGCCTCGCCAAATGCCGATAGGGTAGGACCGACATTTATTTCATATATTAATTGCTGTGATGTCATCTTGTTTCAGAGAAATGCGTATATGTCTGCGTGTGTACGTCATTGCCACCAATGATACGAGTAGAATGCATTGTCATCGACAAGGTTTCGGTTCGAACGGATGTCAGGAATTGCGTTAATTTGGGAGGCGGGTTTGTGTACCGCTGCCCCGGGAACCGTATATTAGATAACTATCACCTCTGCCATAGGTTACCCCATTTGGTTGGCTACGTTTGGGGATATAGCTGGGGTTTCGGGGTTCATCAGGTGAGGTGTGTTCAGGGTGAGCATGCCCACCCGGAGAAAACTCACTAATTTATTAAAAATCTTGTCTAATTATTCGTTTACCTTTTAAAAATGGAACTGCAGGCCCATAACGAATGAATTGAAAGAGTTCCTAACCAAGTATGCGAATGTTTTATGGGAACGGCGGAACACGTGTTGAAGTGCTCTCTCTTGACCCACCGCCTTGCGCCGCCGCAGCGGCAGGGATACATCATTTGTACATCACTCCTGGCAATGTTGATCCCTCGATTCCTTCCCACCCTTCATACCTTTTTCTTTCCAGAACTTCCACTTCTTCCTTTCCTTATAAAGACCCTCCACAAACATGAGGTGCTGAGGAAAATAATTTCCCTAGTTTAATGTACAAAAACTGATATAGACCAAATATTCAACAGTTGTGACGTACTAGATATACTTCAATTATATGTTAAAGCACTAATAAACTACATTTTTGACCAAAAAAAAAAACAAATTTCAACATACACAAAATATCACTAACAGTCCAGTTAGACAAGCGTACAAAGAAAATATAAAAACTCCGACGGTAAATACAAGCTTTGGACAAAGACACTATCAATACCATGCTATAAAAGAATTCAACAGTCTAACACTTGAAAATAAAATAGAGGAAAACAAACAAATTCAGACACAAAATTACAAAATGGATTTTAGAACAAAAAAGACAATATTACCAAAATTTCATAACAAAAACCTACACGTAACACTCAAAACCAATATAAAACACACATCACTCACAAACACACGACATATAATATAAATATACTGATTTTAACTTTATTTCTTTTTATTTTTATTTTATTTTACTTTAATTTTAAATCTATATTTTTAATTTTAATTTATCTTAATCTTTTTTTTTTTCGTCACCAACATTGTATATATTTTCTTTTAATGAATTAGGTATATTTTTTTATTATAAAATGGAGGCTTCAGCACGGGTAAGCCACCCAGTGAAGACAACATTACTGGATTGTACTATGAAATGTAAAATATTGTACCAAAATAAAAAGTACTATTCCTAAATAAGGTACACTCATTACAAATCATTTAAAATACCCAATTTTATTTCTCTTCCAAATTATCTGAAGTGTCTTCTTTTCTCTCTTTCTTTAGATAGATACGAATTAAAAAATAGAACTCATTAAAATATCAATGAAAAATATTATGAGAATTTCTTTCAGAAAACTATTTAATTGAATATTTACTATTCACTACACATCTTCGGATCTACCGGATCTGCCCTGATGATGGACACTGCAACGCTGTCCGAAACGTCGGCTAAAGAAGGAGTTAGCGCAACATGGCATAACACCCCAAAAACAAACAATAAAAATGCTTTTGGCCGTGAGAATCTAAAAACTTACCCAATATTTACTATTATTTTCTTATTGCCGTAATATTAGGTTAAAAATGATTTTTACACCAGTATTGAAAGGTTCCTTCGTCATTTTTTATATTAGTGAAAATATGCTTCTTTTGATGTTTAGCTTTAGATTATTTTTTTTAGATAACTAGACGCATTTATCAATTAGTGTTACTATTTTTAAAATACTATTTATTTTATTTTATGTTTTTATTGAAAATTTTTGTTACATTGGAACAATTGACGGCCTCCGTGCTCCGTGGTTGAGGGGAGGTCCCGGGTTCAAATCCTAGTAAATTTTAAAAAAGTTAGTAAAATAATTTCACAAATTTTATTCATATTTTTACCTTATCACTGTATTCCTAGAGAGTAATGAAAATTGTGAAAAGTATAATATGAATCCTAGCACTGCATACATTAGAGAGATGTAACGCGTTAATAAGTGGCCACACTTTCACGTAACAGTTGTTCGCAATATAAGGGTTAAAATTTAATACAATAATACAGTGCATAAACACCTCATTCCGGCCCTTGCTAAATTGAAGGTTAAACCAGGGCCGGTCCAATGGTAATAAAATTTGGGCACTCTACTATATACAGTGTCATCTAACAGTGCGCTGCATAAATAAAGTAGGCGACAGTGATACAACCCTCTCACTCAGCTGTCGTTCGATGGCCATGACCACGAGTGCAATAGTATGCATTTGTGGAGCTGGTAAATGCACACGTATTAATGCATTTGCCTGTACAGAGACATGATGTATATTGCAGTATTGAGGTGTTTCTATAGCAACTTGTAAAGCGCGAGTTCGGCCATCACACGAGAGTAAGGCCCACAGACATTAAACAAATTCGCGAATTGCTTGTGGAGATAGTGGCAAACGCCGCAACTGAAAAATTTACCAGAATTTTATGAACTACAAATCTAATATTTTAATATATATTTATTAATAACCTAAATTCACTAGATTTTATATCCACTTTTTGGAACGAATGAGAAATGAATTATGAACTAGAACCTACAAAATAGAATCGAATTAACTTATGTTTGTGTAAAAAAATTTCAACAGGTTAAATCAAAATTTCCAAGAAAATCAAATCTTTTACTTTGTTTACTTCCTCACCCCTATCTCCTTACAATCAACAATACTTTCAGCCTCACAACACACCCCAATTTGGGAGGCCATGGCCTCATCGACTACAGACGGTTGGGACTCTTGACGGTATTCACAGAAAACAAAAACTTTGAAACAGCACGGTAATTTTTTAAAATTCGATAGAAAAATATGTGATTATTTAATGACACTGCAGCCTACCCTTCAAGTGTTTTTACAGCATCAACATCCAGATTATCTGTGTTTCAGTAAAAATTATACAAAAATTTCTGCGTACGGTGGTTTGCAATTTCGGCGCCGTGAATATTGCGCCCAACAAATGCACAAACGACACATACAATCATCCGAATCGCATCACCATCCACAATCCACATGCAATTCACTAACACAGTCGTGGCTGGTGTCTAAATTGGGACGGTGCATGTATGCAGCTGGAGCGAGACGTACCGAGGATATGCAGACTTTGAGCTTTTATATTTCAAGCAACTTAGGTAGGTACCTACCCACTCGTAAGATCCTTTTTCAGTTTTAATAGCGATCATCTGATATAACAAAAAAATATATACACATTGACTATTTACGTGGGCCACACTTACCATTTAAAAATAAATATAAATCGTCGGCTTACGTCATAAGTTAATAACTAGCAAAATTTTGATTCTGAGATAAAGTTTCACCTAACTTTCATCAGTTATATGCTATGCATGCTTAAATAATAACAAAGCCAATTTTTTAATTAAATAAAATAGAACTACTTCTAAGTGGGAATTTCAAATTTTGCTTTAGCATATTAATAGGAAAAACATGATAGAAGTCACCGAAAAGCGATTTTTATGCGTAATTTTATGTGCACTTCCACACATTATCTTACATTCAAAAGTCTATAAAATATTTAGATATATATAAGTTTTCTTTAAATAATTTTTGGTTTTAAAGGCACTTAATGACAATCGGTTTTCTCAATTAGTTACAAACAACGTGTTATTTGACAAAATGACTAATTTACTGGATAAAGCATTACAGAATGGTAGATTGTGACGTCTTTATTCGGTGACCGGATAAATCATCACAATGATAATTCATCACATCTTTAAAAAGTTATATAAAGTCATGGAAAGTGATGAAACAAAAACTTTATTAACTGGTGGTAGGTTAGGTTAGGTTATTTTTTTTAACCGTTTCTAATGACTTTATATTACTTTTTAAAAGTGTGTTGAATTGTCACTTTGTTGAGTTATCATGGAACCCTTTATTCGCATTTGGCAAAATGTCACTTAATGACTTCTGGCTGCAAACCGACGATATATAAGATATATGCACCCTCCGCAGCATCATATCACGTGGTACAAGCATGCTGGCATTGGATTCTTGGTAGAGGCGACGTGCGAATGAAACAAAAATTTAAATTTTTAATTTAAAAAACATGTCACCGGATACAAAAATTCCACCTGAATTTTAAACTACAAGCTAAGGAATCGTTGATGAAATTCTGATACATAATATAAGAACAATTCTGATACATAATACAAGTTAAGGAATCGCTGATGAAATTCTGATACATAATTTAAGAACAATTCTGATACATAATACAAGCTGAGGAATCGCTGATGAAATTCTGATACATAATATAAGAACAATTCTGATACATAATATAAGAACAATTCTGATACATAATACAAGCTAAGGAATCGTTGGTGAAATTCTGATACAAAACTTCTAAGATATATCCTTACACATTATATCTTAGAAGTGTTATCTATGACGATTGGAAAGAAAATTGCTGTCGCCAATTATTTACACAATAATTTCAACTCCTGGTTTCTGACAGGAAAATGAAATAATTGATTATTTATTTAATTTTGGGAAGCTCTCATTAGCTGTGCGTAAGGTATATGCCCGAGATGAAAAGTACACAACTGCCAACCCTGGACAAATCACAAGCGCGCCCTACGGTAAAATTTGACAGCCACCTTTGGTCTGGAGCCCCAAAATACCTGTGTAGAAACGGACGATCCCTTTGATAGATTCTCCTGTCTTTACAATCGTATTGCGATCTTTAGAGCACAAACGTCGGGTGGGAATGCTGTCATTGTTCTACCAGTATTTCAATGGAAGATGATCCGATGAACTAGCATCGCTGATTACTTCAGCTCCAGTCTAGTCAGAAATTACGCCAAGCGCGTACCCAACATTTATATACACTTGACATTTCTCACATGGGAACGGATCATTTCTACGACTCGTTCTTGAGTTCTACAGCTCGCCTATGAAATGGTTTGCGGGTTTATGTGTTTCCTCCCTACTGCAACATGGATATCTTCAAGATCCAGGTTCACTACTTCCTTTTCTCGAGAAGACCCTTCACACAGCATCCCTAAAGATGACACAGGGCGTGAGGTAAATAATTTTCCTCAAGGCCTTCTGGCCTACTCGTGTTAATATTTAAAAAAAAAATGGTCACGAAAGAATCTAGATGATTAAAAATATGTGACAATTTCACCGAAGTAGAAAATATCCAGTTTACTTGTGGCACACAAACACGCCAACAAACATCGGTTTATCTCTACACTGGCGGTCAGGCACATTGCCAACAAATATTTTTTCTCATGAAAACAAGTTGAAAGACCGTCAATAAGAAATATACTCACTTGACAAAGCTTGGCTTTATTTCAATATTTTCAAGTTAAAATTACTGGTACGAGTGCAGTGACGTTGAAATGTTTCGGGTCGTTCCAAGTTGTTCTCGACTGCAACCTATAGGTTGAAGATTGCCTGAGATGATGACCAACCTCCGATAAGAGAGGACACCAGAAGAAAACAAAATAAATTTGATGTATTAATTTCTACTTACTAAGTTATCACTTTGCTTAACTTTTATGTAAATATTTTTTTTAATTATTGAAAAAAATTAATAGATTTTTTTTTTACTGTAAATAGATCTATTTTCAATTTTCAGCAAAGTTGCGCCTTTTTTATTAATTTCATTTTCGAAGAAAAAAATGGTTTGACTGAGAATTGAACGATGATCCCCAGAGACTGGCCTTAAACTGCTCTTAACTGTGTTTTTTAATGCTCTTACAACTAAGCCAAATCCTTATTGGGTAAGATCGACATTTTAACTGCTGTAATATCACACATTTCAGAGAAATGCGTATTTGTCCGCGAGTATATGCCACCAGTTGATAAAAAGCTTTTTTTTTTTAAATATATATTTTTTACAGTTTTGTCATAGAAAATGAGTATATATGCCAAGTTTCAGCTCTATCGGACATCGGGATGTGATTTAATTTCCACTTACAAGATTCAACTTCATTTATTCATTAATTGAAAATAAAGTGAAATTCAAATATATGTATTTAAAAATTAAAAACTTCACTGTAGTCGCAATATTTGTCTGTGAACTGCCTCCATGAGATGTATTTCATGGAGGCTACCGGTCTACATGTTGTGGATTAGATTATTTATTACTAAAATTACGTAAATTGCTTTGTAAATGTTTACGAGTATATGACTAGCATAAATATAATTAATAGTAGTCAACAAACTTGAAGGTAAGAAAATAAACTAACATGAAAATGAGTTCAACAAACATAATGATGAGGAAATCAATAAACTTGAAAATGAGGACTACAAATATGAATTCGAGGAAATCAAGAAATTTGAAGATGAGGTAATCAACAAACACAAAAATGTGGTTTACAAACATGAATTTAAGGAAATCATGATGTAACATCAACACGACAACTTGCAGTCCGCGTCGGAACAGGAATCACTAGAGAGAAAGTCTGTGAATATACTATTACTTATAAATCTTTAAAAAAAATAATAATAATAATAATGTATGTGACAACTGGTAACAAAAATAAGATAAATAATATTTGGAGTTATAATACAATTAATGAATTCTGTTTTCTGATACATGTCACTACATTGATTATTTCATCAGAATCATCGCAGTTTGCACGAATATCTCTGTATTTTTATAGTACCTATTAACCATTTATTTTTGGAATTTTAAATGGTGATAAGACAGTAAACCGAGGCACAGGTAGATTAATCGTGTAGTACTAGGTAGGTGTATTGTATAAATATTGATAGTAAGGAAAAGAGGTTATCTGTCTTATTGCAAGTATTTTTTCACGTAATAAATAGGATAGTAAAGCTGTGGAGAAAACTTCAAATCATTTATTCCAAAAAGGAATAAAAATTAGCCGGAAAAAAATTAAGTTTTTTTAGATTGTTTTTATTTTTTGAAAACTTTTTTTGGCTTGACTGACGATTACCTACCCAGAAACTGAAGTCAACAACCTCTCCAAATGCCGATAGGGTAGTACCGACATTTATTTTGTATTGTAACTGCTGTAATTTCGAACGATTTCAGAGAAATGCGGTTATGCCCGCGTCTGTGTACGCGATTGCTATCAAAAGTTGATAAAATGCATCGTCATCAACAATGAGCTTATCTGACGAGTTTCAGCTTTTTTTATTCCAGTTCCAACTGCTCCCAACCTTCCGGAGCCAGTAAGACTATGACATCCCCAATTGTGGTATGTGCGAGACTGCAGGTAGCGGAGAGTGAAAGGAGATGGGTGGAGTAATATGGGGTAGTATCTGGTTATTCAGATCTGGTCACCAAACACGGCTAAAGCCATTTTAAGCAACGTTTCCATTCTGAATGGTAGTTTTATACCAGGGCGATACTGAGAGTATCTTTTACTCTGGAACGCGCCGCAAGTTTTATACATTATAATTCTTGCGGCAAGTAGTACATATTATTTTAAATGAATAAATTGTGAAATAACATAAATTCATCAAATAAAATTTACTTGCGCACGCCGTGATTTCAACTCGCGACCTTTAAACGAACTCACGCACTTGAAATTAAAATGTCAAGTTTTGTCCGGGTTATCATTATTTATCGAATTATATTTCAATTTTCGGCTGCAAAACAACACTTGGCTTCTTTGTGTGATAAATAATCCAAGATTATAATGTTAAGTTAATAATTTATTTATATATACGCCCATTGGGCTTTTACATACATAATTCATAAAAAAATAATAATATTCTGAAGATTGTATGTAAGTTCACAAAAGTAATAGTAAAAATAATGCTTATTACTTTTTTTTGACGGAAGGAAATACTTTGTTTTGTTACACTAATATTAAATGATAACACCCACTTTGTAATGTAGCACTTTTAATGAATTAATAAATGTCAGCCAAACAGGTTTCGACTATCTCTAGCTTCATCAGAGCTTATATACTAACTAATCATAATTACACACAGACACATGATTATATGCATCCATTGTATTTTAATTTGGTAGGCGGGTATGGGTACCGCCACCCTGGGAACCATTTATCGGATGACCAATACCTCTGCCATAGGTTACCACAAGTGGTTCGCTACGTTTGGTAACTTAGCGGGGGTGCCCAGGTTCATGGGGTAATGTTTGTCCTTCCGGCCCACCTTCTGCATGGCGGGCCGGATTTGGAGATGCAGGGGCCCGACCCTCGGGCACACGACTGAGGGTGGGCCACCTCATTAACGAGTGTAAAATCCCGCCGCTGTGGTTGTGCCGAATCGTGACCGGAGAGGAGCCAGCAACATCGTTTGGGGGGCATCGGGCAACCTCTCCAGCCGGACTCTCACAGCCTTATCCTAAAAAATACACTCCACACAGCATCCCCAGAGATGACAGATGGTGATACATTATTATTTAGAAAATTGGTACTGATTTTTCAAGACTTATTGTGGTTTTTCACCGGTCTGCGTTAGTATAACTCGTATTTTGCACAGAACGTCTGATCGGGAATTTGTGAATAAGGTTTCGTGTCTACTTGAGCAATATATAAGTCTTGAATTTACGACATCTGGGTGACTCAGATGCGATACCAACTCAGCCACTGACTGAGAAAAAATATTGCTAATTTATTGAGAATCTCTTCGAATTATTTGTAATCACATATCGGAACACGTGTTCATAAAAATCCTAACATTTCCAAAATTCGTCATTATATATTATTATCAAGACAAGTGCATGAACACATGTTCCGATATTGTTACAAAAAGTTCATCAAATAACTGCCTGCAATCCCGTTTTGAACTGAATTATCAATAATTTGAGGAGATTCTTAATAAATAAGCATTACTCATTTTTCTCCGTGTATTCCTATATTTGTCCTCGTTGTGTTTCGAATCCTGAACTCTGGGTTTCGAGCCAAGATCTGCCATCTGTCAAGGTATATTTTCCGACACTCTATATAAATAAACCCTGTTTACTTTCTCTGTAGTCATCAACTTCAGACAATCGCTCACTTTAGCGTTCACCGAGCCTTTTAAAAAAGTAACCAGCAACCTTTTACCAGCATTGTTCATTCGAGCATCTTCCTTCCACTGGTGACTAGTCTTTCCATCAGATCAGGATTAATCTTCATGGCATTTTTCCAGAAGCCTTCCTACTACGCAGTGAGCTTCTTTAGGCCCTTTGTCATACCTTTTCGATGTGACCAAAATAATGTTCTGATACTGGAGAGCAAAGGTCAAGAGTCTTGTTTCCATGTTCATCTCTGGTAGGATTTATGATGTTTGGACAGTCCAGTGCATATGCGTCTTCAAAAACACCCTTCCTGTTTCTCTTTGTAGCATAAACGATGTCTCAATCTTCTTTTAGATACCTATTTTATTAGATACGTATTATAATTTATGAACAACTAGTTACACTACGCTGAATTTCGCCCAGATATCAAAACTGTTTTTGTCGAGATCTTTAATTTATTTAATCCGCATATTTGAAACAATTTGCGTTTGGTAGGTATGTCAAAGCACCATAGCTCATAGTGGAAATGAAGTTGTGAACTGAAAGTGGTAGCGTTGGCGTGGTTTTTAAACTAGACAGATATGATTCTAAACTAAAGGCTAATTAAATTTTAGACCACTTAAAGTGCCGAAACCGACAATCCTTTATTTCACGGAAAAACTTAATGAAGTGGTTTATTTTTAATTCAATATGCTTTGATATTACAGAGAGATACTTAAAAATATTCACTTATCCTGACTTGTTTGTGTTACGATTATATTTATAGATGCACATGAGAATGGAAGCAGAAATAGGGGACGCCCGAGGGAGACATGGCACTACCAAGTGAATCAGATACTTGAGTCGGGCCATGTCTAGAGTCAGAATAATAGAAGACTATGTATGAGACGATGTATGAATTTGAATGAGGCAAGGAGTGTGCGCCAAGACCGAGTTGTTTGGCGGTTCGTCCTTTCTGCCTACCACTGCGGGGAAACGGCGTGATGGTTAGTTAGTTAGTTATATATATATATGTGTGAATAATGCTCACCCTAACAAATATTTCGTAATACATGTAAACAATCCAAATGTGTATGTATTAACATTCTGGCGCCACCTACGTCTCGAATATCCTGCCAACGTTTTAATTTATAATCTAATTATTGCAGTTGTAATTTTGATAGGCAATAAAATGGGAATAACTGCGACATTTGAAGCAGTCAACAGTTCGGCAATATATCTTCACGGTTTAAGGTGACCTATTCGGTTGTTATCCAAAGGTATTTGAACATTCTATTCCACGACCATGAATTATTAGACCAGTCCCAAACCACTTCAATTGACCTTCCTCAATGTTAATGAATTCGTCATAATCTTATATTTTATTCTGAGAGTCTTTAGACTTCAACTTCCACCAGGTTGGATAGAACAATCAATAAAAACACCCATCGTCAAAATATAATAGTGCTAAATTCTTGACTTTTTGGTTGTTCACTGAGAAAACTTACTGATATGAAATACTGTTCACTTATTAAAAATCTGATCTAATTATTCGTTTTCCTGTTAAAAATAGGACCTATAACGAATGAATTGAAAGAGTTCCAAACAAAGTATCAGTTAAAAGCGACGTTTTATGAGAATGGCGGAACATGTGTTCATAAAAATATTGATATTAATATTGACATACTGATATCTATTAGAAAAGGTAGTTAGTTATCTTTAAAAGTTAAAAAAATTAATTCCCGATATATTCTGAATGACTAATATTTTATCAGGAATTTAATCATTTTTCCCAGTGTGTTACAGCATATACATAAAATTGTTGAAGAGACGAAGATGTTTTGAAGTTTTTGAGTTAAACATGTCGTTAATATAGTGCAGAATAAAATAGTACATAAATATTACCGGTATTGTATTAATTTCACGTTTATATTTGTATATTTATGTAAGCTGCACCAATCGTTTTGATTATGCCGTATTCGTAAGAGAATAAATGTTCGGCGGCGGGTTTTTTTGCTACGAGTGCGCTCTCAGTTTAACATTTACGAGTACCTACTATCCAATAAGTGTCGGTTATAATGATGATATTTTTGAACGGAAAGAGTCTGAATAAGCGTCATTTTTCCCATCAAAAGACATAAATTAAAATTATTAAAAATGTTTTTCATAAGTGCAAATGAATACTTTGATGCTGATTTTAGCTGAATGATACCATCCATATTTTTCTTCAGCCTATTTCTGTCAGTCATCTAAATTGCCAACATGTTCAGTAGCCACAACTCTAATGTGCACTTCTGACGACCTCTAAATAAAAACAAGATAGAAATTAATAAAATACTTCGTTTTTACCACTTTTTAAACAAACAAGATAGACAAAATTGCAATGTGTTAAAACACCTATTGGGTGAATGAGGTTTTAAATTAGCGAGTCAAGTGTGTAACACATCAATACGAATGTCAATGGTTTTAAGATTCAAAATTGTTGATCAAAAATATGTTTCACTTGTTCTGATTTTACTAGCTGGCTTTATCTAGTGTAATCAATAGCACTGGCGGATCCGTATTTTGTATTTATAGTCGCGAATGCAATTAAATCAAGTAAAGTGTTTATTTCCGAGGAATTATGGCGAGAAAATATTATTTAAATTACACAAATTGATGCTTAATTCAGAGGAGTTTTCCTGTTTATTAAATAAATAATAATAATAATACTTGGATGACTTGTATAGCGCCGTTTTTGTGCAAAAACACCTCAAGGGCGCTGTATATTTAAAGTGACTTCGGCGGCTACCTATGCATTTTTATTCAAGAAATTATAATATGAGATATAATATATTTAGAGATATAAAAAAACACATTCATGATTAAATGAGTTGCAATAAGTTTAAGCTTAGATTTTGTATTCGACAACTTTACAAAACCCATATCAAAAATCGTAGCCCTATTTAAAATATGAAAAAAGCATCAATTCCTTCTCCAATTTTGTTATAACATTTGTTCTATTCAAATTTTATACGACAAATATATATTTTTAAAGATTTAAAAAGTCATAACCGAACCTATACTACTGGTGACAAGATTTGCAGCGATCGTACCACGTTTCTGAAAATTCCTGAAAATATTTTATTATTTATTTTTAAAACCATTTTTAACTTCATAATATATAATATTTTAACGTTTTAATAAGTTCTTAATTTAAAAACTGTAAGCACACTCCACATTTCATGACGCCAAAGCTGAGAGAGATATTGTTTCTTCAACCACCCAGAGTTTAAAAAAAATTAACAAAGTTTTAATTATTTTTTTTACCGGAATAAACGAAAAATTTATTATTGTTTCAACTTATAGTTAGGTTATCATTATGCTCTATTCTTGAAAACTAAACCCTAACAATGAAATCAAACATAAAATAACATTTACTTGAATTGAATAAACAGACCAGACGCTCACCAGACAGCACGGTAAGTACCACACACTTATCTCAAAGATTCCCCCTACATACAAAAGGTCTAAACATCCACTTAACAACGACTAAAGACTTATAAAAATGGCTAACACCTTTAGTCAAAGAAACAGTTGATTTACTTGTAATTTTCATTCGTTGAGACCTAACGATTAATAATAATAACACTTATAAGAGATTTAATCAAAAATTTTAAACATTCACAAGTAAAATAAACTATTTTTTAACTATGTTTTAGCGCTTTTGGCCATGTGCCTGTTGCTTTTCTGGATAATTTATCTGGTGAAGCTCAAGCCCGAGAACTCATTTGATGATTCACTTCACTTTTGCTTATTCAAATTTACCGGAGAACCGCTGTTTAGTGAAATAATACTCAGTTTATGTTCCACTTGACTCGCCCAGTGTTCGCTGCTCGCTGCGGCGCGATACGACCCTGTGAGAAGAATACCCGATGAGAGAGATGGCCGAGATAAAAGCGAAATAAATTATTATTGTTAATTTAAAGCGAGAATTTATTTATGCAAGCCCTTTACTTTTTAAAGAAAATCATAAAAAATGGTAGGGTGGTTCACATTCAAAATATTTTATGTTACTTAATGTACAGTATAGCCGGAGGTAAAGTGCACAAACTTGGGGAGGTGATAATTTTCAAATTATTTTAAATTATTTAAAATTATTTTGCAAATGACCATTTTCGATATTCCGTGTTTTGTTTTTACAAAAATATTTATCCATCGAAAAATATTTAATTTTTTCATACAAAAAATTGAACTTTTGTACCTGAAAACTACATTAAAACGTTTAAATTTCGAAAAAAGTAATTCATCTTTTTACTTGTACGATCATGTAGAATCACCTCACAAAGAAAGTGAATTTTACCCGTTACTTTATTATTCTAAAATGTTTCTAAATTGTGATTAAGTTTACCTATCCTAAATAAATATATCATATTTCTCTTTAAATGTATAATTAGGTCATAATGAACAACACTTTTTTAGTGTGGTGGAAATTTGCCATATCAACAAAAAATAATTAAATGTATACTTAATTAATACAAGATATACCTGTTTATTTACATATTTAATATATACCGTATATATTTTAATTTTCGGGGAAAGAAAAGATTATAGGACTACGATACTAATCTAATCGTAGAAAACAAAGGATTAATAAAACACACAAAACAGGTCGAAAAAATACGTAAATAAAAATACATGGAGTAATAATTATCGATTTAAATGTGCAAAATATATAATAAAATATACTGTTATTACGATAGCCCGTTTCTTTTGAAATAAAATCATAGGAAAGGGTGGGGTGGTTCATATTCAAAATATATTAATGTCCCGAAATTTAATTGCCTACTTTCATCACTGTAAAATACCAATAATCTTCACTGTAAAAACTGAAGAGTTTGGTGAGTTATACGAACGAAAAAAAATAATTACCCTCTCATTTTTGTCTGAACGTGATTTCCGCAAAAGTGTATCAAATCACGTCGCGTGTTCGATTCATCGGCTGGCTAAGTCCTCCATCACAACACAAGCAACATTTTCGGCTTTCTGTGGTGGTAGTAGGAGATTTTCAAACATTGTTGGGTTATTCGTAACCTGGGAATGTTTGTCTTTCTTTAAAAAAAAAAAAAAAAAAAAAAAATTCTGGAGCCAGGTCCAGCCCATGGCATCTCTGATTAGAGGTATTCTGTGAGGATGAAAGAAGTTGTTACATTGGTAAGGAAAGAAGAAAGAAAAGATAAAGGTTGAACTACTTGACTTTTCCAATAAACAGGGCTACAGCCATTTTAAAGTGACAAGGGCGGTACTGAGAGTATGTAACAGTCTGGTGCTTGAGAATCTAATTTTATTCTAGGGAATTATTTCTCTCGCGACTTTAGCCACTTTATAGTCCGCCAATATTATGTATGTCTTTTATATGTAGGTGTAGGTGGCACAATTTTGATGGCAGACAATTTTGAAATCTAAGAAAGAAATAATAAAAATAAAATTACAAATTACATAAAAATAAAAAAAAACAAGAAAAATAATCAGAACATAAATTAAAAAATGCAACTTCTGTTTAGGAATAGTGTTGGAATAAATCTTTTACGTGATCCACAAAATTCGCAAAGTTAATATTAAATATATCGACATCACCTAAGTATTGGTTTCCCATAGTGTGAAACCGTTGTATTGGGGAGTTCGCAATATAATTGCGCTTATGTGTGTTGCAGTGGAATAGTATATTTTGTCGTGTTGTTATTGTAGATATTCGTAAGATTATGAGTTGCAGAAGTACGCAACAGTCGAATTTAGAGTTTATAATTTTGAATATTTATGAAATTATTATGAAATTTCTGATTTCTTAAATTCAACAGACTGGTCTTTTCTGGAAAACACAGATATTAACAATAATGTCAATACATTTTATTCTATTCTTAATGATGCCATTGCAAATTTTGTGCCCATTCGACATAGTAAAATTTCTCATTTTCCAAACTGGTTTAGCCCCGAATTGATCACATTAACATATAAAAAGAAAATTGCTCATATAAATTACAAGCGATCCAGAATGTCAAGTGATTACAATAAATTTCAATTGTTAAGAAAGGAGTGTTGTAAAATCTCAAAATTGTGCTATAAAAATTATATTGATAAAATTGAAAATGATATCCGTGTAAACATAAAACATTTTTGGAATTACAATAATTCTCAAAAAAATAATAACTTGGGTATTCCTCCTTGTATGAACTTCAATGGGAAAATTGGTTGTAATGATGAAAACATTGTAAACTTATTCGCCGATTATTTTAAGTCTGTATATGAAGAGGATATACCTAGCAATGAAATTCCCCAATTCTCATCAAATCTTAGTCTGGATATATCTGAAATACGCATAGAAATTAATGATATCAAAAAGCATGTAAATTTGTTAGATGTTAGAAAAAATGCTGGACCTGATAATATTCCACCGGTGTTAATTAAGGAATGTTTAAACGGCCTAACTGTTCCTCTTTTCCTAATAATCAGTCTCTAGAAACAGGTTGTTTCCCTGATACACGGAAACACAGTTTTCTTACACCTATTTTTAAAAAAGGGGACAAAACGGACATTACAAATTATAGACCGATATGTATCCAATCAGCGATACCCAAACTTTTTGAAAAAATTGTACTCTCTAAGATAACTTCCAACATACAAAAAATTATAACTTCCTACCAACATGGCTTTTGTTCAAATAAATCTACTTTAACTAATTTACTAATATACGAAAACTTCATATCCAATTCTTTAGCAAACAGATGCCAGGTTGACTCAATATACACTGATTTTAGCAAGGCCTTTGATAAGGTGTGTCACAAAATATTAATTAATAAATTAGCCACACTTGGAGTTTATGGTAGTTTATTAAATTGGTTTATTAGTTATTTGTCCAATAGAAGTCTTAGTGTGAAAATAAATGGCACAAATTCATACATATTAATAGCCACAAGTGGAGTGCCACAAGGCTCTCATTTAGGGCCCATTTTGTTTATTATATTCATAAATTACATTGTTGATATATTTACTAACATAAAAATATTACTTTTTGCTGATGATTTAAAACTTTATAAAGAGATTAATAACATAAATGATTGCATTATATTACAAACTAATTTGAGAAATCTTTTTGAATGGTGCTCTATCAACAAACTTGCATTGAACATAAAGAAATGTCAGTTCATTAATTTTTACAGAATAAATAATCCAATATTTTTTCAATATACATTAAATGATAAAAACTTAAATTGCGTCAGTGAAATTATTGACCTAGGTATATTGTTCGATAGCAAACTAACTTTTGTGTATCATATTAATAACATTATCAATAAGGCTCTCAAGACTCTTGGATTTTTTTTGAGAATTTCAAAAGACTTCAATAATTTAGGCACATTTATCATGTTGTACAAAACCCTTGTTAGATGCCAACTAGAGTATAACTCTACATTATGGTCTCCCTTTTACAATATTCATTCCGATAATATTGAAAAGATTCAACATAAGTTCTTGAAGCATATAAACTATAAATTTCATATTCCTGTAGAAAACATTGATTATAACTACTTACTAGATAAATTGTCCATATTAAAACTTTCTGAAAGAAGAATAAACACAGATTTAATAGTACTACTTAAAATACTTCATTACAAAATTGACTGTCCTGAGTTACTCCAATTAATCAGCATCCACATACCCAAAAGATCTTGCCGAAATTTACTACCCTTTTATTTTTACAACACCAGGACACTGTCTTATCAAAATTCCCCAATTCCAAGACTTCACAGTCTCGGAAATAAATACTCTGATCTGGGAGATATATTTCATCTTAAAAATAATCAATATAAATATTGTTTATTTCAATTCTTTTATAGATCGAGACACAAATAGACATCTATAATTTCCGCAATATATATATTTTTATTTTTATTTTGAATATCTATTTATGTGAGACTTCTTATCATTTTTACTAATGTATCTTATTTTATTATATGCTTTTGTTGTAACATTTAATATTTTTTTCTTTTTTCGTTGCATTATGTTTCCTTTATTGTTTTAATTTTGTAGAATCTATAATAACTGTGATACTCTACTATTAAACTTTGTAGTGTGTAAAAGCCCATTAGGGCGTGTAATAATAATAATAAATAAATATGAATGTTAAATCGTTTATTTTACGCCTCTCTTCCAATGTGTGTAATTTTTATATTTATATCTAAATCTATCTAGCCGTACACGATACTAGGATGGAGCATATAAATATACGGTTCCATGATAACTCAACACAGTGACAATTCAACACACTTTTAAAAGGTGATATAAAGTCATTTGAAACGATGAAAAAAAAATTTTTTTTAACCTAACCTAACCTAACCTACTTAACCCAGTTAATAAAGTTTTTGTTTCATCACTTTCCATGGCTTTATATAACTTTTTAAAGATGTGATGAATTATCATTGTGATGATTTATCCGGTCACCAAATATACATATAAATGAAGATAATCATTTGTTATGCACATATTACTCGTAGGATCGTAAAATGAACTTCATCGTTCAACAACAAATGTTACAATTCTTGAATTAAAGTCGATAAATCTTCGCTTTTCTTAATAATGAACATTTTTTGTCAAAATAAGGCATGGTTTACATCTTTATGAATGGTGTTTGGTTTGGAAATTTACCATCATCATTATTTTCTTGAATTCGATTGATTTTGATCTTAGAAATAAAATTTTGAAATAGATGTTAATACCGCACAACCATCCTGTGAATGCTGCCAACCATCTGGACCACGTGAGACTATGGCATCCCTATTTATGGAAAGGAGATGGGGAAGAGGGTGGTGGGTTTACCTGGCTATTCAGATCTGGTCACCAAGCACGGATAAAGCCATTTCTAGCAACGTTTCAATTCTGAATGGTGGTCTTACACCATGCGATACTGAAAGTATATTCCACTCTGTAACGTGCCGCAAATATACCTTATCTTATTTACATGACTAAATTGTAAAATGACACAAATGTATCATATAAAATTTACTTGTGCATGCCGGAATTTCAACCCGCGGTCTTCGGCTTGCTAGTCGACCACGGAAGCCGTCAAATAGTTTATAATTTCATTTAGACAAACTGCGGTACGTGCTAAATTCTTGCTAAATGATTACATATGATGCTGGTACATGTATTTACTATTATTTATTTATTTATTTAACGCCCAGAGGGCTTTTACATGGTTGGTAGTATAATTTTAATTTGACAGATACTTTGAAACATAAAAAACAAGAATAAAATTACATTTGGTAAAAGCTATGCAACAAGTCATACAAACACAAGAAACAAAAACAGAAAATTACAGCTATTTGTAGGTTTAAATGATGTGTTTAGGAGTATTGTTTAAGTAAATGTTTTAAATGATCCACAAAACTTGCCAAGTTGGTATTGAATATGTCAACATCACCCAAGTAATGATTTCCCATGGTGTGAAGTCGTTGAATCGGATGATTATATTTTATTTAGTTAGTTAGTTATGTAGTAGTTAGTGAATGTTAGTTATCAACTTGACTATCTTCGTTTTTTAATCGATTCAACTATGACTAGCGGAAAATGTCAATGATTTTATTTTATTTTATTTAAAGTCTCAACGAAACACTTTCCTATCTACCTATATACGTAGAAAAAATGTTATTTTTATATTTATAATGTTTTTTTTTTCACCGTTGCCACTATTAAATTCCATGTGCCGACTAGGAATACAAGACAAAATATAACATTCTTCTGCAATACATACACAACCAACTATCAGACACACTCACTGACCAATAGGATACATAATCTGGGCAACAAGTATGGGGGTACTATAGATATATGTATTGACTCCATTTATAGAACTAAGCGTAATCTATTCCAGCACTTTGTTAAATCCTACAAATAGAGTAGCGGTGGTAATGTAGTTAATAATAATAATAATAATTGGATAATTTGTAGAGCGCCGTTTTTGTGAAAAATCACCTCAAGGGCGCTGTACAATTTATTTCCTAGGATCTACATTTGTTATTTAGAAAAGATACCAAAACATACTTACCTGGCAAGTCACTTCCAACAAACACACTTATATTTAAAAAGTTTATGCTTATAAAAGATAGAACTGCACGCAGAGGACACTATATCAAAAAACACTGGTCGTCGCATGATCTTAAGTCTGCTATAGTTTTTATTTTAATTTAAATGTATTTTAACTGTCTTAAAAGCCTACAAATTGTTAGTTGTTATCATTTTTATTTTTATTTATTTATTTTTAATTATTATTTTTATTTATTTTATTTTATTTTTAGTATTTTTTACATTTTGTTAATTTAAATTTAAATTGCCGTCAACTGTGAAAGTGGAGGTTTCTGAAATTATGGATACGACTGTCTGAAAAGGTGCGTTTTAAGTTTAGACCTAAATTCTGTCGAGTCTGCGATCATTCTCAAATCATGTGGCAGTCCATTCCAGGCTTTAGGTCCTGACACGGCAAAAGCACGCTCACCGAACTTAGTATCTGGTGTGCGCTTTGGTTCCTTCAACCTTCCGATAGCTGATGACGTTGCTGACCTAAGGGTTGACTGTCGGGAATTGGAATCTTCTGGAATACACAATTCTGATAAATAAGCCGGAGCCATTCCGTTAAGTGACTTAAATACCATCCAGCATACCTTGAACTGGATTCTTTCAGGACATTTGAGCCAGTGCAAATTTTTGAGATGCTCTGAAATGTGGGAGTATTTAGATACTCCGGTGATAAGCCTTGCCGCGGCGTTGAGAACGGATTGTAATTTGTTGATTTGACATTTAGGGAGACTTGCATATATTCCGTTGCAATAATCTAGACGTGAAAGTTCTAGTGAGTTGTCTTATATGTAGGTAGTATTGTTCTAGTCTCTATAATATTTTATGTTACTGTTACATGTTTTACTAATATTATTTTATATTCGTTAGATTTAATTTTTTTTCGTAACATATTAGATAGCTTACTTGATATATTTTGTTATAAAATGCATGTAAAAGCCTGGCTGGGCGTAAAATCTAATAAAATAAATTAAAATGAAATTTATAAATTTAAATACAAAATATATTAAAAAACGTTTTTTCAGCATTTCCTTGATTTTATTGGATGTCTTGAATTTTTATTGCATTTTTCGGGCAGGTTTAGATATTATTTGATTGTGCATATTATATTATAGTCATTCTAAATATTGTGCAACATTTGAATCATCAGACATATTATTTACATTCGACAGATCCTAAGCATTTTAAATAATTATACTATATTTTCTGGCAGTAATAAAACCACAAATGGGAAGGAATTTCTACGTGGATTTCGCGAGTGTTAATTTTTATTTCTTGTGTTTTATAAAAACTCAACACGAATGTAAAATGTGATAATGGATCATTGTTGCAAGCGCAATGTATTTTTTGCAAAACATAACGCTTTACCGCCTTGTCCGGTCCAAGGAATGCATGACGTCATCGCAAAAGAACAATTGGAAGGCTTGTCGGGCTCTCAGCCGGCTTTATCACTCGTCCTTTTCTCACCAACACCGCGACAAACACATCACTTGTATGGGTGACCCACACATGTGTATACACAAATCAGACGCATACATCAACCCCATACACTCAAATCAAATTATCGTCACAATCTACACCCACGCACAAAAGGCTAATTTTATCACAACTAAATATCTTATTGTCTTTAGGTGTTGAAACAACTTTTAGTTTAGGTGTCTTTCTTTTTCAGCTCCGTGTCTGGAGTGAAAAGTGCAGACGAGTCCATGGTCCGTCACATGCGAATAAAAACGCGCCAGCAAAAATATCGTCCTAATGCTCGTCGAGATGCTATCAAATAATTTCGGCAGTCTTAAAAATGGGTAGAGCGACCTGAATATTAATTTTGAAAGGAGCATAATATTTAATGATTTTTTGGTGAGTGCGCTGGTTTTTATGACCCCGCTGAATGGTGCAGACTGGACGCGCCGAAACCTTAATGTTGTTACGCTGGTAATACGGTACATCGCGCCAAAACAAAAAACTAAAAAACAAAGGATGCTACGGATCGCCATGGTCTTTTTAAGGGAAATCCTCATTGTATTTGCTTCGGTACAACACGCTGCCATAGAGGTTCTTATGAACATCGGGTGTGCATATTTCGAAAACATGGGTATATTTTACAGGTAGGTCTATTTGGCATTTTCTATACCTTCGTCCATTCTCACTTGTTGCGTCATCTTTGGAGATGATGTATGGAGGGTAAAGAAAGTTCTGGAGAGGAAAAGGGTATGATGAATGGGTGGAATCTAGGGATCAGTGTGTGACGGACGTATGATCTATCTTTCCCGCTACAAAGCAAGGCGATGGGTCAAGAAAGATCAGTTGGAGAGGTCAAAGGGTCTTCCCAAACCAACCTCTCCCAATCTGGCACGCCACATAGCTGGTGGGTAGGTGCATCCTGAACACACCTCACTCGATGAACCCGGTCACCTCAGCTAAGTCAGCAAACGTAGCGAACCACTTGGGATGACCTATGGCAGAGATGTTAGTTAACCAACAAATCGTTATTGGTAAACATCGGTGCTTGATGACATTAAAATTATTTCTTAAGATCAACCCAAATTTACAGTGGAACTTTCACCACTTTTTGCACAGGATGGGAAAACCGAAAATATATTGTGGGCATTTATAATATTACTTCGTATAAAACTATTGATCAAACATTTAAAATACATTGGCCTGTCTGGGACCCACACGTTGACAAGTTAAGTTTTCTTTCAAATAGGTGAAGATCCTACAGATTTTTTAAAAATTTTAATTTATAAAAACTAACTATAGTCGACATGAGAAAAGATGAAACTAATTATTATAGTCGAGTTGAGAAAAAATGAAACTAATTATAGTCGAGTTGAGAAAAGATGAAACTAATTATAGTCGAGTTGAGAAAAGATGAAACTAATTATAGTCGAGTTGAGAAAAGATGAAACTAATTATAGTCGAGTTGAGAAAAGATGAAACTAATTATAGTCTAGTTGAGAAAAGATGAAACTAATCATAGTCGAGTTGAGAAAAGATGAAACTAATTATAGTCGAGTTGAGAAAAGATGAAACTAATTATAGTCGAGTTGAGAAAAGATGGGTTAGCGAAAGGAAAGGATTGAATGGGTGTAAGCAAAGCAGTAAGCTTGTGGTAACAGAAAGTGCTTCGTGGATTTAGCCTTGAAGTTGGTATTTTAGAGGGCGCTGCGCATATCAGAGGGCAAACCGTTCCAAAGACGATATTCTTGAATTTCTATACTCTGAATAGAGTTAAATTGATTTGAAGTTTGTCGGGATTTCAATGGTTTTCTGATAGCTTGAACAAAGACAAAGCAAAATAATGAAGACACAATTTTGATTTTTTAGACGCTTTTTTAAAATGCTGTACTAGAATCCCAACAGTCTGGAGTCAGTGGGAGTATGGCATCCCTAACTAATGATAAGGCTAAGGCTAGGAAGTATGGCATCCCTAACTAATGATAAGGCTAAGGCTAGGAAGTATGGCATCCCTAACTAATGATAAGGCTAAGGCTAGGAAGTATGGCATCCCTAACTAATGATAAGGCTAAGGTTAGGAAGTATGGCATCCCTAACTAATGATAAGGCTAAGGCTAGGAAGTATGGCATCCCTAACTAATGATAAGGCTAAGGCTAGGAAGTAACTGGATATTCAGATCTGGTCACCAGTTTTTTTATTATTTATTTATGTCTATTCTTGAATACACATTTTACAATTTTTTACAGTGGTTTATATTGTAGTACAGAAAAATAGGTATAAAAAATAAAGAACATAGGTTGATGTAGGTAAAACTGTGTGTGGTTGATATTGTATGTTACGTGAACACCTCACTAGGAGAACCTGTGCTGAGGTGTTTACGTGTTTGTGATTAAGTGTGACAGGTATTTATGTGTTGTAGTAGAAAGTTATTATTATTTTATTTTTTTTCACAGACATATTGAAACATGAAAACACACATATATATGTGCGTTTGAATGTTTGAATGAACTTATTAAATGAACATCGATTCCTTAAATTTAGAATTGGTCAATTTATTTCACATTACAAAGCAAAGCTTATTATTTAGTTCTACCTTGATTTTAAATCACTGAGATAATCTGCATATATAAATAAAGATAAATTATTTTAGTATATTATTTCTACGTTAAATACGAATGTAGGTAGTGCATGTATGGGTCAGTTATTCAACAAAATATTCATTGTTTATCTCGTTTGGTGCATAAACAAAGCCAGCGGTCGTAGAGACGTTTATAATTATAATTACCAGATTTATTGCAAAAAATGGCCATGAAAATATTTAAAGCAATATCGTAATCGCAATATTTCAACTTGATAAGATACTGTGGAAGATGCGTCTCGTGTTTAAATTAATTCACTATTTCATTAAAAGATACTGTGGAAGGTGCGTCTCGTGTTTAAATTAATTAACGATTCCATTAAAAGATATTGTGGAAGGTGCGTCTCGTGTTTAAATTATTTTTTCTATTTCATTAAAAGATACTGTGGAAGGTTCGTCTCGTGTTTAAATTAATTAACTATTACATTAAAAGATATTGTGGAAGGTGCGTCTCGTGTTTAAATTAATTTACTATTTCATTAAAAGATACTGTGGAAGGTTCGTCTCGTGTTTAAATTAATTAACTATTACATTAAAAGATATTGTGGAAGGTGCGTCTCGTGTTTAAATTAACTAACTATTTCATTAAAAGATATTGTGAAAGGTGCGTCTCGTGTTTAAATTAATTAACTATTCCATTGAAAGATATTGTGGAAGGTGCGTCTCGTGTTTAAATTAACTAACTATTTTATTAATAGATACTGTTGAAAGGTGCGTCTCGTGTTTAAATTAATTAACTATTGCATCAAATGTTAAAAAATCTTTTCTGTGAAAATATCGCACTAGGTGCTTTAGCGATAATATAAACAGCTGTTTTGCAAATAACAGTTCAAAACTTAGAACAGAGTTAAATAAAAAACACGTCTTAGTTTTCCATTCTAGAGTTTCAGGAGGGTTTATTTAATATGTTTATACTTAGTTTCGTATCTTCCAACCCAAGTCATTGACATTGTAAAACTACAGCTTATAAAAGTTGTAAGTCGCTAGTCATAAGTCTTCGTTGTGAGCCACTGGTTTTAAGTCATAGTGATAATTTATAGATAAGATAAATTAAATTCTATTGCGCCTTTGCGATGATTATTAAATTATTGATTAATATTATTATATGGCATAGCCTAAAAAAACGTGAAAAAGCCTTGCTTTGTGTTATCCCCATGACGACCAAAACAATTAATTTATGACTGAAAAAACCGTTGGATGTGTTAAAAACGCATCGTTATGGCTTCGATAGTGAAATAAATAGTTTTAACAATATTAAAATAAAGTTAATGTGAATAGTAATTTACGAAGATATTATTATGCTAAAGAATAATAAAAGCATTTTCGATTGAAGTCATCCGCTCTTCTTCTAAAATCCATATAATATTTCACTCGCTGCAGATCTTGTCTTTTATAAAAAAACCGGTGCTGTTAGTTTTATGCACTAAGTAATAATTAAATAAAAATTCTACAGGGTACCCGGCTCCGCTCGAGGATTCCGAATAATTATTGCAATAATGAAACGTTGCTAATAATGTAAAATATTTTAATTTTTATAATATTTACGATTTTCCATAAATAAAATTTCTTTATCATAAGCAATATCGTAATAACATCAACGAGATTCCTGAAGCGTGGTTGTGGTAAAACCCATGTACGGTAGTGTTACGAATGAGGATTTCCTAAAATAATGCAAGGCCGATGAAAATGTAATGAATAAGATAAAGAATGAGACGCTCGAACTATTTGTAAACGTGGATAGGAGGTGAATTCAAAGCTTCAATCAGATAATTTCAGATACCGGAATAACACAGGTGTATTTTTTGACGTGACTATGGCATCACCAAGTCAGGGTACTTGAGAGTCTGAAGGGGAAAGAGATCGGAAGGACGAAGGCTGGAAGTTGATACATTGCTTTTCAGATCTGGTCACTAAACACCGCTAAACATTTCATTCTAATGTTTAGTTTTTCGAATGGTGGTTTTTCACTAGGGTGATACTGAGAGTATCTACTAATCTGTGTTAGTATAATATGATATATAATGAAGCAAGGAATATTTACAAAAGCATTTTCACTAAAATTTGTACATGCTTTGTATTATTTCCACTCTTTCCATTATGTTACTTTTAAGTTTTATTTTTATGTTTCCACCAATACCAGATTACTATGCTGGGATTTTTAATGCAAAAATTATGGGTCTATCATAATATATATTCTTCATTGCCCAGAATACCAATGGAGAGTATTAATGTGGATTCTTCGGTGGATTAATTTCAAAATAAATAACAAAAAAACAAAAAAATAATTTTAAAATCCTGTATGCAAGTAAAATTATCGTTTATTTATAAATAAAAATGTAAATGTTCGTTTGTTCAAAATCTTAAATCTCCAAAAGTTTTCACCGATTGCTTTGAAATTTTGACACAACGTTGCGTTCGAATACATAATAATAATAATAATAATAATTGGATAATTTGTAGGGCGCCGTTTATGTGAAAAATCACCTCAAGGGCGCTGTACAGTTTATTTCCTAGGATCTACATTTGTTATTTAGACCAACTGTGCCAGCACGAGGTTCGTCATCCGTTCAGGTATGTGTCTGCCGCCAATATAGCGCTGACATGTGTGCTGCCAATAAAGAGCGCCGACACAACATCCTCACATAGACAACAAACCTTGGCAGCACCGCTGTGACGCTCGACAAAGACAGAAGATGTAGACTCTGCTGCAAGAGTCCTAGGTAGCGAAGGAACTGTACCAGCTGCTGCAGGGAGAGAGACTACCCCGTCCACCAACTGTGCCAGCACGAGGCTCGTCATCCGCTCAGGCATGTGTCCGCCGCTAATATAGCGCTGACATGTGTCTGCTGCCAATAAAGAGCGCCGACACAACATCCTCACATAGATAAAAGACCTTGGCAGCACCGCTGTGCAAAATCACCTCTTCCTAGTCTACCCTAGTCTCTCCAGTCACCTCCCAGCCTTTCATGCCACCTAGTGCATCCTCTCGACCCTTTCAGACTCCTTCCTGGCTCCAATACCTAAATAAAATCCAGCAAAAAAAATAAAAAAATAAAATTCTTTCTATTGTCGTGATCCGACGATTTCACACCTCTGTCTCAGACCCTTAGGGCTCGCTTATCGCAGGCTATCATAAACAAAATCTTGAACCAAAGTCAAAGTGAAGTTTATGTGTGTCATCTGTAACAAAATACATGTGTTTTTATATACCTATATTATATAGATGTCACCTGTGACAGGTGAAAACATGCTTTATTTCAAAAACAGAGCCAAAGCAACACGCGCTATTGTTTCTCCGTCAGCACAGACAGACTGGGCCACAGCAACACGTGGAGGAGTACAGCATTTTTTATATAATTTTAAAATCTATTCCAAAGTAAAAACCCATAAAAACGGCGTTAAAAGAATACATACCTAGATGGTCCCCAAAAAGGTTGTTTCCAATGGTTCCAAAAATATATTATACAAGCTGTTTTTTACCACGAAATTAATCTTACTTACCTAAAATTAAATACAAAATCATAAACACTTTGTTTAATGTTATGTAGAAAAGGGACACGGTAAAAATACACTTCCTTTTTCATAAAATGATTAATAAAATATATACAGTGTTTTCCAATAAGAGGTGTTATTTTGAATAGCCCGCTATTTCGGTAGATGTTACTTTTGAAGCTGTCATTTTTGACATTTGACAAGTAGAAACTACGCCATTAATAAAAATGGAACGATATAGGCTTCAACAACGCATTGAAATTATTAAAATTCACTTGAGTGAATCAAATGCAAATCATCTTGAGTGATGAGGCCCATTTCCACCTCGGTGGCTTCGTCAACAAGCAAAATTGTCGCATCTGGGGCTCGGAAAACCCAAGAGTTATTGTTGAAAAGCCTCTCTATCCTCAAAGTATGACTGTTTGGTGCGGTTTATGGTCCGGCGGAGTCATTGGACCTTACTTTTTCGAAAATGAGGCTGGAGCAACAGTTACGGTGAATGGATTGCGCTATCGAGAGATGATTAATGATTTTTATGGCCGGAATTGGATGGTATTGATCTGGACAACGTTTACTTTCAACAAGACGGCGCTACCTGCCACACAAGCAATGAAAACGTTGATCGTTGAAAGGTTCAAACGTTAAAAATGTACAACTTTCTAATATTCTACAATACGTAACTGAGAAAAAACCAATTAAAATCGTGGAACAAAAATGCAATGTACTTTGGCGAAAATGCCCACACACGAGTTATATTATATTCTATCCTCTTTGCATACCCTAGCTGAGAAGATGATTTATGGTTAGTTAGTTGGTGATTTTGTATATCGTCCTGACTATGTAGATTCTAGTCGATATTGCATTATCTAAATTCTCTAAATTATACGGTCTAGTGAATTTGTGCCTACACTTTTTAGTACAATCCGTCAATTGGGAAATTGTCCGGAATGAACCGAATAAAACCATCACCATTTTTTCAAACGAGTTGTTACATTGATCGTTAGCCCGATTCTCGTTATTTTAGGTACCTCAATGATAAATTACCGCCGTAGTGTATGTAACACTTAAAAAAACATATTTTTCCTTTTAATTAATTTTTTTTATAATACATTACAAGAAGACATTAAAAATAGACTTGTATTTTGAAAATCCAAACAACGTCAAGTCATTCTACCTTCGTGAAACATGAAAAAAATATCTTCATTACTTTATAAATTTATAAACAAATAATTTTGATTATTTCCTGCGGCTTGTCATCCGTTTCTACATACCGTAGTAAAATTGTTGATTATAACTCTTAAGAGGAAGCTACAAGCCAAAAAAATGTATATTCTTGGTATACCTTATATCGTAGGTAATAGGCATAAAAATCGCCTGACAAACGGAGTCTAGTAAAGATCGATTTCAATCAAAAAACTGATTTTTATTTATTTTGTAAATAATTTTATAAGAAAGCAAAAAAGGTTAATCAAATGAAACTGTCACAGATAATCTTAGCTATAACATTGTATTTTTTAAAAGTTGTTTCTTTTATGCGTTCATACATTTCTATTGAAAAAATATTTTTTTTAGTAGTTTGCATTTATATTTTTTATTGAGTAATTTATTTTTATATTTGTATTCTACTCAAGCGATGCGATAGGTAAACCTTCAATTTATCTAAAACATATTTTTTGGTATTCATAATGTTCACCAATTCGTAATAAAGATTAATCAAAATAGTGATTTGAATTGTAAACAAATAAATATGAAAAAGTTTTGTACGATGTGTATCGAACAAAAAAGTCCACATATTTTATTTATCTTGAATAAAATTACTTTTAAACGTACGTCTGTCTCGAAATAGGTTTAACTAATCATCGATCGCATCGATCAAAATCAAAAGCTATAATATAATTAAATATTTTTCAAAACTCTTCCAAAGTTCGCACATTCTTAAATAATTATTTGAAATCAGAATAATTATAAGTTACTTTCATAATAATACAGTGCTACAATTGAAACTAGTACAATTGGAAGGAATGTGTACATATCAACAACCTTAGGGATAAGTACAGATATGTACAACCGAAGGTATTTGAACAGATCAACAAGTCCTTGGCGATGTTACTGCAGATTTTTTTCACACAAAAAGTCAATGGATTAAAAAAAATCGTTCATTAGTTCGCTCTTTGGTCTGCAAAGTAAACCCAGCCAAGCTCTAAAAGACTAGGTAGGACTCTCTTCGATGCACTGACAATACAGAATTAAATTTGTTACCAATTTTATTTACATATTTATCGATTAACCAAGTTCTAAAGCAAAATAAAAATATGTTATAATAGTGCCACCTAAATTATATTCTTATTTTCTTGCTGCCCAGCTGTTATTAATTATTTTAATCTTCCCGTAAGAATCTACTGGGATTTTTTCACCGCATTCTAAATTACCTCTCCGTCAAAGATCATCAGCAAGAATTTAACTCTCGGCCATCCCAAATCTGTTCCCTTTGCATATGTGTGTGTGAAACTTAGGCCACCTGCACCGTGCTAAGGGTTAAACTACCCCTACAAAGAACGCAAAACCCACTCCTTAATAAAAAGTTCACCTTAAAAAGCTCCATACGAAAAAAGCGCCGGACATGGATATGCATGGATCGAACGTCTGTGTAGTTTCGGATTTAAGGACCCGTCAAACCACTTTTGCTTTCCGACCGAATATTATGGTAAGATCTATGCATCCCCCTTACCCACATAACCCCACCCCTCGCTCTAATCGTCTTACCCCTTCTGACCAAAAATGTCTATACATCGGGATAGAATACACACAATAGGAAAATAAATTCTGCGTTTACAGTCAAAAGGATAAAATCAGCGTTTTGTCAATATTTCAAGGAGTATTAACTTGATTATTGTTTTGTTTGAGGTGCATAAAATCAGTTTTTCAACCTTTATTTAAATATGACCAGATTACAGAGAAACTTTCAGTTTCGAATAGATGTTAGAAATAAGCCGGTGAATTGCAGAAGAATGACTGTGGCTAGTAACCAAAAAAACTCTATGTTTGTGTTTGGTTCGATTAAACTCGTGACCGATATACATTTATTACTTGTTTTGGCAACAACAGGTTTTCTTATAGGTAAATAATATGAACTGCCGAAGCAAAGCATAAGGCTGAAACCAATATTTATTCTTATCAAGCTTAATTTGTAGTATAAGGACTTTTACAGGCGAGCTGTTTCTATTACTTCTGTATACCAGTAAAGAATATCTTTATCAATGATTTTCTAACGTCATTGGATCTTTTCATTTCAATACCAATTCGTAATAATAACGTTTCAAAAATAATCTTGGGAGTCAAAAAAAGTATTGAATATTAAAATATATTTCTAAATGTTAACACAAATTTATTAATTGCACGTTTTTATACATCACTACAAAAATATCATTTTGATTTTTCAATAGCGTTTAAACCCAAAGCCAATTAAATAAAAATACATAATTAATACCTAAATTTCTATGGTTTTTTATCCGTGATTAGTGACGTGATCAGTTGGGCGGGGGACGCCCAAATCTGACGTCACAAATAAGAAAGAAAACATAATAATAAAACTGTTTTTGCATAATACACTCCATGCTTCAAAGTCATTCATCTTCTAAAACATTTTATCTATTTGTTGTACTGAATCTTGATATCATCCAATTTGATTAACTTGATCGTGCCGTATCTTCCTCGGGCGTTAATTCTGTTACCATTCGTCATAAATATACACTATCTCCTTCTTCAATGGTTGTAAAATTACTTCATGGCGTCATTTTGATTATATTTAAATGAAATACTTTGTTTACACCACTTTTAATCAGTAATAATCTACATGTTTCAAAGCCAATAGATTCTTCGTTAGAATGAAAATTAACGAATTATTTAATTAATTATCCTGACGAAGAAGCATTTGAAAGAAGCTTTGAAACATGTAGATTATTAATAATTAAAATTAGTGTAAACAAAGTATTTAATTTACATAGATACATTATCTACTTTGTTTATTTTTTATATTTTTTTATATTATAACTTACGTACTATATTTTCTCTAGCTTAATGTGGCTCCTACAATACATCTTTAATCTATCAATTTGGGAGGTGGTTAGGGGTACCGCCACCCCAGGAACCATTTATTGGATAACCGACACCTCTGCCATAGGTCACCCCAAGTGATTGGCTACGTTTGGTAATTTAGCAGGAGTGCCCGGGTTCATCAGGTGAGGTGTGTTCAGAATGTGCACGCTCATCCTGGTTGATAGAGGCTGGTTTGGGGAGACCCTTTGCTATCTTCAACTGGTCTCTCTTGACCTATCACCCATCTTCCCAGAACTTCCTCTCATTCCTTTCCTAAAAAGACCCTCCACACAGCATCCCCAAAGATGACACAGGTCCTGGGGCCCTATTTCCCTCTGCGTGAGGTTAATGTTAAAAAAAATAGTTCAGACTTTAAAGTTTCAAAGTTTCGGGACCGCATTATAATACTTCATCTCTTTGTGTGTATGTGTGTCCTATTTGTATATAAATTCGTTTGAAATGTATTTTGGTAACAGGTTCTTTATTATTTTATATATAAATATCATCGAGCTCAAGGTCAGCATCTGTTTCACTGTTAGCTAATTTATTTCCTTTAAGATTTTACTTACTTTTGAAAATCTATTTCGCAAATTTATATAAGATCTTTCTACTCCTAGGCCCCAGACTGGCTAGTGAAATAGTTTTTTTGTTCTTTAAAAAATGTTGATAAAAAAAAATAACTCAGTAAGTAATCAATACGTGTGTATATGTAGACAGTATTGTGTTGTGACGTCACGCAGCTAGGAGCGGGTCTTTATTGGCCGGCGCAGCTCGCCCGTTGCCCTTCGTGATAAATCATGTTATTAGTTGGCCGTCTCGTGGCCTTGAGCAGGACCGGTCTCCGTCTGGGCCCGGGCTCCGGGCTCCGGGCTCCGGGCTCACGGCTGTCACATCTCCTTACTCTGCTCCTGCTTCATCCGTCCAACCACCATACAGTCAACATACACCATACACCATACGCCATATACATATATGTAGATATTATAATATACCTACGGCAACCCCGGCCGCGGATACGTAGATGTTGATGCGCGCGGTTGTGTAGTCTAAAACAAATTGTGTTAGGTACGCGTACGATACGCCTAAAACAAAAGAATAAATGTTCGATTTTTCAAATGTAATTTTATACTAATTTACAGTTCGATTTTTGTAAATGTAAAGTTTCGTGTGTCTTACTAAAGATCGAAGGACAGATTGTTTCATAGAAATTCAAATGTAACATTGTCATCAAATGGCCATTCAGCACCATTTAGTTTTCTCTCAGTTGAAAGGTCCCCGTTATCCCTTTCAACACCAGAGGTCCTCATGAGGAACATGAACAAAAAAAGTTATATCTCTTGATTTGTTTGTCTGTCATTATATTTACATTTCTTGCTGGAATAATGGTTGCAACGAAGCATAAAAATAGGCGCTATGAGGAATATCCTTCACAAGCGTAGGTAAAATACGGCCAAACAAATCGCACCGTATTTTACCTATGCTTGTGAAGGATATTCGTCATAGCGCCTATTTTTATGCTTCGTTGCAACCATTATTCCAGCAAGAAATGTAAATATAATGACAGATCTGACTGGGATCCATTATTATTTTTATGTTATCTTTATAACTAATAAAATAAAACCCTTTAAGACCTAAAAATAATATAATATTAAATTAGAAAAAAATCTTAATTAATGAGCAAAAATATGAATCCACCAAAAATTTTCAAATAATTGTTTAAGGTATTATCAAGCTTAAAATATAGTCCATATGTGGAAATAAGTGCGGTGCTAAAAGGGTTAAATGCTGATTCTGGATCCGTTCAACTTTTCAACAAATTGTGATCAGCAGAAGAGGACAACTATCATGATGTTAAGCTTATCAGCTTATTTGGTTTGCGTACCGCCGCCCCGAGAACCATTTATTGGTTAACCAAAACCATTATTTTTTAATAAAATGTAAGATGCGATTGATAATTTTATAGTCTAAAGAATATTGTGGTATAAGTTCGATACATATTATAGAGTAACTTACTCAGCTAAGTAAAACGGTTCCATGATAACTCAACATAGTGACAATTCAACACACTTTTAAAAAGTGATGTAAAGTCATTAGAAACGATAAAAAAAATTAATTTAAACCTAACCTAACTTAACCCAGTAAATAAAGTTTTTGTTTCATCACTTTCCATGACTTTATATAACTTTTTAAAGATGTGATGAATTATCACTTTGATGATTTATCCGGTCACCAAGTAAAACACGGGACGACTAAGTACAATGTATAACTATATAATATTTTGTATGCCTCCTTTAAAACAGTGGGGGTATGGCATCTCCACTTTGGAGTAAATTATAAACCTGAAGGTTGGGGTCAGGGGACGCAGATAGGAAAGATGAATACATGGCTATTGGGCTCTAGTCACTAAACACGACCAATGTCATTTCGATCCTAAATTGTGCTTTTTCACAAGGACGATGTTGAGAGTATTTACCACTATACAGAAAATATCATATATTTATCAAACCTTTCTATAAAGTGGCTGGCTCTCTGTCATTTGAGTCTGAAAGAAACTATTTGGAGATCTGATTCGCACAGTTGTAGTTTTTAGGGACAGTCTGAAGATCATTAGGTGTCATTAAAAACATGACTAGCGTATACTATATTTGTTTGTCACTTTTCTCGGGATTACAAAGTAGCTACATCTATAATGAAATAATGTCTAATATCGTTGACCTCAGTAAATTTTATTTAATTTTTTCTATAATTGAAAAATATATAACAAACAATAAGGCATTCTTTATTATTAAAAACACAAAAAAATATAACTACATATTACATGATGAATTCTGTTCATGAGTTTTTATTACTTTAAAAAATAAACAATTTTTTCTTCTGCTTTAGGATTATGATTGCTTTTTTATGTGAATACCGCACAAAAGTCCCAACTGCTCCCAACCGCTTGGAGCCAGTGAGACTATGGCATCCCCGATTCGGGGTATATTGTGAGGCTGAAGGTAGTGGGGAAGGGAAGGATATGGGAAAGAGAAAGGTTGGAAAGTACCTGGCTATGCAGATCTGGTCACCAAACACGGCTAAAGCCATTTCGATTCTGAATGGTGGTCTTACACCAGGGCGGTACTGAGAGTACCTTCCACTCTGGAACGTGCCACAAGTATACTACGTATTATTTTTTATGAATAAATTGGGAAATAACATAAAGATAGTTGCCAATAAAAATGTGCGGTGAAAAAATGAAGACAATGTTGGTAGTTCTTATTTGAAGTATGATACAGTTAAAAGTGACCGAGGGGAATAGGGTCCCATTAGCTCAGTTGGTAGAGCACTGTCCCGGAAAGACAAGGGTCCTGGGTTCGAGTCCCAGATGTGACCGTTTCCTTTTCTGATTTTTCTGTTTCATATTTTCGTTTAGAAATCACTAATATTGTCTTCAATATTTAAATATTACAATTTGAGGTTTTACTCAATAAAGTTATTCCGAAAAATAAATACAAATAAATTTAGTTAAATTTCAACCCGCCACCTTTTTCGACTATTCTTTCGAGTGCTAGAAGTGTTAGACTACTCCTCCACGGAGACTACTATATATAAATAAATGTATGAATGTACATCCGCCACAAAAAAGGCGTAAAAATCTTTAACATGCATGCAGTAAAAGAGTAAGCGTTATATTTGCCTTAACTTAACTATTATATTTATGAATGTATTGGGTTCGTAATAATTCCATGATTTATTCGTTCCGTAAAGTACATTTATTTGTTTAAGGCATACATTATTCATACGGCAGCACAAAATTCGCAGCGATGTTATTTTAAGATTTTAGTATGATTAAAAACTGTTATTTTAATTCAGTACAAGCCGAGTCATCTAGCTGCTCAACTAATTAAAAACCCATTAATTTCACGCCATCGTAAGGCTTTAATCACAGAAGAGATTACCGAATACCGCCACCTCAAAGAATACTACTCTTTCTTCTTCTAAACAAATCGTTTCCGAGAAATTACCTTAACATACAGTTTTGATTGCATTACGACGCGAACAAAAAATAAGCCAACATACGAAATGTTTGCAGTTCAGTGAATCCGCACGAATTTAACTTGATGCAGTCAGATTTTTTGCCACTATCACGGGATCGGTTGTTCTTTCGTAGGGTGACAATCCGTTGTTCAATGCAGACGTTCAAAAAAATTAATAATATAAAGCAATAATGATAAATAATTATAAAATACCTGTGAATACTCTTCATTTACCGATTGAAGCAGGTATCAACACATAGACAAATATTATGGAATAAACTTAAAAATGTAACAAGTTACCAAGTAAATAATGCCAATTTTTCCTGTGTACTCTAAGCGGAGTTCAGGATTTTGATCAGTAAGATTTTCCTCAAGAAATAAACGTTGTGACTAAAACACAAAACAGTACGGGGTTTTACTAATATAGTACGTAGCCCTGAAATGGCAGTTAGATCAAGCATGCTCTGTACTTTTAAAATTAAATATCTTGGTGTATATATAGATCAATATTTTAAATGGAAAATGTGCTTTTGTGAAGTTGTCAAACAAATAAGTATAACTGATAAATTGTATATTTACAAGACTTGTGTAAAACATGTGCTTAGCTCCGTGGTGTGATTTCACTTCAAGTGCGCTTTATTTTTTATTTTTTTTTTATTTTTTTTTTTTTTTAAAAAAAAAAGAAAGACAAACATTCCTGGGTCACGGATAACCCAACAATGTTTGAAAATCTCCTACTACCACCACAGAAAGCCGAAAATGTTGCTTGTGTTGTGATGGAGGACTTAGCCAGCCGAGGAATCGAACAGGCGACGCTCGGGTGAGACCCAAGCGCTATGCCCACTCAACCACTGACCGGTCCATATATACTTATACTTATTACTATAATAATGATTTAGCATCTCCATTCAGTGATTGTGGTCTTGAAATCACTCATTTAACATTAATTAATTATTATGAAACTGTACATGAAGAAAGTTGCTTTATATTCTAAGATTTGGAAATTTACTGTGTATCGAAAATACACTGAATGTTGTTGGAAAATCATAATCTACAACAAATGTTCAGTAATAAATAGTGAAGAAGTTTGCATATTAGGGCGCAGAATGAGTAGTCACCCTGCTCGCGGGCTGTGGCCTTGATCTGCTGCCCGACCAAAGAAACGAACCGTAATCCCTCCTTCTACGTCTCCCATACACACAGCCACACAGCTACCCGGAGCACATGACGTTAGGTGGGTACAGTACACACCACACACTAGACGCTAGACCTAGACACATAGACAGCATTCATTCCAGCTACCAGCCCTAGAATAGCACTATGTCTCCCATAGAAACAGTATCGTACCAGTACCAGGAGTATATGTTTCTAGGAGGTGAGTGAAATGCATAGTAGATTCCACATTCGTTTCAGGCCTGCTTGGCCGCAGCGTCTAGCCGGGTGACCTTTGCGATTCTCTTATCTCCTGGTAGCATCCAATAAATATTTTTGTCCATGCAAGGTTGGTTGCTATCTTAAATCTTTGGAAGTTAAAGCTATTTCTTTGCATTATGTTATTGTACACACATAAATTTATGATATTTTATTTTTCTTTAAATTATGTTACCTACTCACTCATTTTCTCGTTCGCTAACTACAAGTAAATGAAGCTCCCTTGAAGTATTTTCTTTTCAAAAAACGGTGCTATGCAAATTATCCTATTATTATTAATGCTATTATTTTACAACGCCCTTTAATAAAGTCCTTTTGTATTTTGACTAAAATACAAAATATAAGAAGAGTACAGTTTTTTTGTTTACTACGAACTTTTGTTGATGATGATGATGTTCATGAACTGTTAGGATATGGGTGTTTAAAGCAGACAAACGAGAGTAAATAAAACGTATCGATTACGAAAAGGGTTTGTATTATTTGAACTATTGCCTTCGAGAACGGTTAAAAAGCAAATATATTTATATTTTATCGTGGGCTCAGATAGTTTCTTGTAAGGATGCAGCGAAGCCGCCTCTTAGTGAGGCAAACCAACTGGTTTGTACATAAATAACTCTCGTGTCTCCCGCTGGTTTATGCAGATTTTTCAGCCTAAGTGGCGAGCTACTTCGGCCGAGTCCTCGCAGTTTATGAAGTAAATATTGAAAATACTCGTAAAGCGCACTCAACACTCCCTTTGTACTATGGAGTTACCTATGCCCCTGAAGGAGCGAGTAGGAATTACAATTACAACAAATTTATTAAGATATGTCCATTTATATTCTTCAGTTCGAACATAATTTCCAGGGTTTGCATGAAAATATTACACTATTATTGTTGTCGACTGTGTTTTTTTTTAAGATGTCAAATCAGTGGTAATAATGAGGAGAAGACGGAATCCCGTCTTTGATGTAGTTCTGTCACATGATCATGTCGAAGTTCAGCTGACAGTCGAATCTACCTGGCCGGAGGTTTTCCCCGGAAAACCTCGAGAGCGATCCAGCAGCCTCTCCATCAGCGGCGGATGGGGTGGGGCGGGGGCGGAGTGCGAGGGAAGGGGGGAAGGAGGGACATCTCGCGGGATGGCGGGCCGGCGGGCTGGCTGGATGCACCGCGGCGCGGGGGACTGCACGCTGCCGCTGCACGAGGACCGGGCGCATGCGCGCACTTTTGTTTTCAACCGTCGCGCGGTGCGGACGTTCCAATTCAAACGACCGCGGGCCGGCGCGGACGCCATCCGCGTGCTACTGCCACCACCGCTAGAGACTAGAGACATCGCACCGCACACAACCCGCTCCATCCCGCTCCGTCTCCCGCTGCCATCTGTCAGTGCACAGTGCCCAGTGCCCGGCGCCCGGTGCCCGATGCCGATGCCGTCATGACGGACCACAAGAACCCTCGGCGGCGACACTCGATCTCCAACCGTGGCTAGCGGCTAGCCCACTGACGACAAGACGAGGAAACAACAAACAAACAAACAAACAACATGCAAGAGGATATTCAGTGCGCGCCGAAATTGGCAAACAATTATTTTACAAATCAAAAGTGCGGTGTTTAATAAATTATTTATTATAAAAATTTGATACATTGTTGTTTTGCGAAAGATTTTATTATTTGTTTGAATCAAGTGTGTGATATTGAGTGCAACATTGTTTTGACAAGACGCAAGCATGGCGCTCGCTTCTTCTGTGAGTTTATACTACTCCATCGTACAGAGGGCGGCTCGTCACTACCTCGAGGACTACTGTCACACTGGTTAGTTTACTTTACTTAACTTACTTTTCTCCCTATTATTACTCCTTGTTATGTTATTACATCCCACGTGAACAACAGCTCTGTTCAAACTAACCGCAGTTTAAAACTTTGAAAATTTCCAAACTTTAGTCAGAACTTTCAGTAAAATGTCTCATAAAGATTTAAATTCAAAGAAACGTGAATAATTCAATTTTGTGAACTTTGTTTTTAATATTTAGTTTACTTATCGACAAAACTAAGTTCTAATTTTACCATCTAAGACATGTATATTTCAAGAGATTGTAAAAACGAATTTTTTTCTCGTAGTTTAACGAACAATAAATCGTTGCCGCCTAAAACCATATAAAATTCTGAGAATTATTGCTTAATGGATTCTGGTTAGTTTCGTCTTGGGTCAGTTGAGGGGTATTTAGTTAACGAACCAAAGCAGCGCTGCGCAGAGACTGGAGACTAGAGACTTATGATTCATACTACTTCTTACAACTGAACCGGAGCAGAACATAATGTTAAAAATTTATCCGAATATTTTAAAATTCGATTAATTAAGTTCCATTTTCAAACACCTATGCAAGTAATACTTTATCTAGAGGGGACTACCCGTTTTCCCGCTGACAGTCGTGATCTATGACTTTCTAGAAATATAAGTAAATTTTGAATTTAAATTGTAGAAAAGTAGTTATAATATACTTTTTAGAATACCTACTTAATGTTTAAAAAAAATGACGATTGTACATAGATACTTCATCGAAAAGTATATATAGTTTGTATAGCGCATAAGTATCGTATATAAGTGTGCAGTGCCCTTGAAGTAATTTTAATCATTAAATTATTTTTATGTTTTTTTTTTATTATTTCGCATGCTAATAAGTGAAAAACATGTTTCAATTCGGCTTCGCAAAAATTGGGCCCTTTCTGTGAAAATGACAGTTTTACAAAAAATATCACAAATTAACATTGTTTGCAAACCGGCGGCTTTGAAACCAAAATATTGATTAAATTAGTATTTCAAGATTCACCTGTAAGAACTAGGTGTTTCTAATGAAAATACCTATTGAAAGACGTCAATTATTATATGTCATATTATAAGTATTATTATGTCATTATTTTACTGTTAAAAAAAAGTATACTTATTTTAGGGTATCGACGAGATTTAATATTAAATGACTCAACCCATAATTATATAATTTTAAATTTTCCCTTCCAAAAAAACCCTACCATAGTCTAGTGGTGCAGAAATAATAGATTGTTATGTAGATTTTGCTGTTAAAATATTAATACTGTTACAATACCTAACAAACTCTAAATAAGATAATAAACAAAGATCATCATAGTTGGACAACTTTACGTTTCTGGTATCAAAACTTTCCATCAAGGCGCGAAATTGGCAGTAGGTAATATCCCTACGATAATTACATCAATGCCTAAACCAAACTAGAATCAGTATTTTATAAAAAACAGAAAAGAGAATAGATTCAATTTTACAAAAGATAATTATTATTTTAATACAATATATATTAAAAGTGGTATTTTTCACTACTAATGATTTATTCTAAAAAACCAATCCATTTAATACAAATCCTTTTGCTAAAATGTAGAGAAAGTCATTTTATGTCCCGAACTAAGTTCTATTGGAAAGTGTTTCAACGACGGAGGAATTTTTAAAATGATGTTTTTAATCTTGGATTTTTCACCATCTTTTCATTCTTACCAAAATTACTCATCGCACATTATCACATCGGGTCTAAATTTAATTTTTATATATTTACCTATCTACAAATCTTTTTAACAAACAAAACAAAATTTATGCATCAATTTTAATTTTCGCGTAACCATTGATGTGATTCTGAAGAAATATATCTCATCGAAGTTCAATTAACTTTCAAAAAAATTAATGCTATTTCCGGAGGAAGTCAAACATTACTTACTTTAATAAGGTTTAAATTGATTCACAATAAGTCATCGGTTCTTCTTATAGAAGAAGTATCTTCTCGTTGAACTTCTTACTTTAAAAATCCTACTAATCAGGAAAAATAATAAATTTGCAATTTGTAAATTACATTTATTTTTATAAAAATGATAATATTTTAATGTCCTTGATTTTTCATTATTAAATTAAAAATAAATTAGAATAATCGTAAATTAACATCCCATTTGTTCCAATTCCTTGTATTATTTAACGATATTAACCTTTAGGTCTACATTTTAACGCATTCTCAAAAGCAGGTTTTCTGCATATTTTAGTTTCGTACAAAACATAAGCCATTATAAAATTCAAGATACTGAAAATATATTCGTATTATAAGAGGCTTTTATTTTAAATCACATTCTTAATTTAGAGTATTAGTTTTCAAAGAACCCTTCCTTCATAAGGTCAAAAAATAATTACAGAAGTTTAAACCAAGTATTTATGTGTTGTTACGGTGTACCTAATTGCTTTTACGAACAAAAAAATTGTGTATTCAATACGTTCTCAAATTTTAAGCAATGAAATAAATGTATACTGGTCTATCCAAATACACATAAAACCTGGATTAACTCATTGATTTTTTGACCAAAAGTGTAATTAGGTCTAGTTTATTACATTATTTTATTTGGTAACTATAAATATTTAATTCTTAAATCAATCCAATATATAACTTGTTTTATTTGTCTAGTTTGTACTTAGTTGTATCACTCTTTACTTTTTGATAGGAGCACATGTTTTTGTCCTTAAATCAATGCCTTTTTCTAAATAAACCTATCATTTCACAGTAAAATAACGACGCGTTACTTCCCAAAGCAATAGACCTGTCTGGATGTTTAAGCCGGCAACTCAATTCTCGTTATTTTAGTATTTATAGATTCGTAGTGACTTGTTAGTTTCTAGAGTTTGTGTTTGTAAGGACATCTTTCATCTCCTCAAGTCAAATCGTAAACTTCTTCTCATTCGAAACTTTACGCGCATATTTTTACTGGGGTATTTTATGTGCCATGTAAAATAATAACGCCAGGGGTCAGGATGGACGTTAAAAAGCTATTTTTGTATGAAAGGGCGCTTTGTAAGTGATGTACGATTGGAAAATTTCTACGGGACAGGTAAGTTCAACTTACCTACGAACTTACTAAGTTGGGCAGTGTATAAGGTAGAAAATCTCTGAAAGTTATTCAGAGGTTACGGGTTTGAAGCCCGGTTCTGCATTGTGAAAACAAAAACTGCACAAAAGTTAAAACATTATTTCACGAACAATTAATATGAAATAACATACAATCGATGATTGCGGCTCGACCCAGACTGGGAAAGCAGCTACAACTCTTGAAGCTAAATGTATGTTTGGAAGATGTGGCTTATATGCACTATCAGTATTCCCCTGGTGAAGGACCATCAATCTGTGTTTTGTGGCCAAATCTGAATACCCAGGAACTTCTCAACATTCCCCTCGCCTAATTTATTATGTTCGCTTTCAATTTAGTAATTTCCATTTGAATGGTACATTACAAAAATTGAAGAAGTTATAGCTTTAGTTAAGTTATAAGGTTTGCCACGAATTTGCACTCTTAAAATGGCTTAATTTAATAATTTCCTAAGCTATAACAACTTTCCTTTATCATAATCTTATTTTATGCTTCGTTTTCTGAACCTGTTTATTTTTTTCCTGCACAGTGCGTACTTTTTTACGCTTAGAATGATTGAGCCTCGTTTGATAATCAGCCACAATTTAAATGAAAAAATACTAATGCCATTTGCATAGAGGTGCTGCACATAACAACATAATTCATCATTACCACCCACTCGAGATTCAATCTTGCCATCCTCAATGGATCCATAATTTAAGCTGTTGAAGATTTTTATTGTATCGGTATTTAAAATTGATTGATTCAAATCCCGGAGAGAGACGAACCGGACCTTGTACTGAGCAAGATGTTTTCTCTCTCTCTCTCTCCCTCTGTACGTGCTATCATTTCAAACTCTTTTTCAGACGAGATAAATATAACAGAAACGCTTTTATAAAAAATTCGAATGGGTTTTTATAGTTAACTCAATGCTTGCGGTTTATTTAGGAATGTAGGTACCAATTTGATGTGCCTTCATCTAAACAATTTATATTTTATTTTAAACACATTGCATCCATATTATATACCTACACAAGACAACAGTACTTTTATACTATTTAAACGTAAACAGGAAAATAAAATTTCTGCTAAATTAAGGCCTAAACCTTTTAAAATTCTACAGGTAGTGGCGTTAATATTTTTTATGATGATTCTTAATCAAAAAAATTTAAACGGTAGGTGAGCAGCGGTAGTGTATTGGGATACCTTCTATAATTGTGAAAAATACAAAGAATAACAGAAAAGGGAATCAAAAATCTATTTTTAAAATAAATAAATAACTGTATAATGTATATATAGGTACATAATATATTCAAGATTGTGGTAAGTAATATTTAAGGTTGGACAAAACTGAATGTAATTTAACCAAGAAAATTAGATGTGAAAATGATCTATTTTGAATATTTATGATTTTTTTCATATATTTTATTAATTAATTAGTTAGTTATCAATGTATCGTTTGATTTGAATGTAACTTTCCCGAGACCGTTATTAAAATGTGGAAAAAGTCAGTTTCACAAAATGTATACAAACTTTTCAAGAAACGTTCTTTATCAATGCATTCCGTTTACTGCCAAACCCCGAACAAGGCCCAATATATAATTCCGATTGAAAAACGTGGTACCGCAAAAACAAGTGCTCCAAAATAATCATGTCAAATCGAGTCGGGTATTCCCGACCGTCTCAACCAATGGCAACTGTCGGATCTTATTATTCACCTGCACTAGTGGCTGCACAAAGAAACTTTGGTATTAGTTGTAATTTAGAGATAACGGACGTCGTGACAGTTTTTCTTTTTTTATAAGCGGCAAGGAAACGTGTGCAATCTGTTCAATCATGTGCAATGATTGTTCGATTTCTATTAGATCTACAGAAAATAAAACAAAATCGATTAAAACTAATTTTAATGTTTTAAAACCGTCTTCTTGAGCCAATGTTTTGGACAGCTTTACAGTATTCATGTGAAGGAAGATAACAGGGTAAAAGAAAAAAGCTCAACATGACCTAGTACAAAAAAGCATACAAAATATTAAATCCTTAGTCAGAATCATAAATCATACATATAATAAATATTATTTTAAAGCTAGGTACCTATAACATCTACCTACATTAAGTTATCACAGATATGTGTAAAATAATTAATTTTCAACTTATTTTTAAATTTGTGGCTTTTCATTTTCCTCTAATAATCTAGAAAGAAAAGTCCATTGAAAAAGCCGCTTTACGTTACGACCAGCGTTTTAATCGGATTTCTTAAACCGGCCCCCCCCCGAATCGTACAATCATTTATGGCAATCTCGTCTATGTTTCAATCGCATTCTATATTTGTAGCACCATTCATTATAAGCATCACATCCCACTCATTTGCTATAAAAAGAAACTTCTTTTAATCTATTTTAGAGCAGTTTTTAAATAAATTACTATAATAATGAAATATCTTCTCAATGACAACTCCACAAGAGCGGATATATGTTTACCAAAAAAATGCAGCATAATTTTTTCAATTTGATTTTAAGACATTTTAAGCTGAACACGTAAACAAATTACAGTTTTCTACCGAATTTTGAAAACTTTTAAACAAAAATATTTCTCAACAAAAATATCACAGGGACAATTTCCAAAAAAATCGCAGAAATACTTTAGTACAATTTTTTATGTGATCAGAAAATGATGAAGATGATTGTACTTAGTGATAATTACCCAATTATATCTCGAGCAACTGCACTTGTTTAAAAAAGCAAGCACGTAAATATAGGTTAGTGTTCACTAATGTTATGATTTGATGTTCTCACATTGACAAAACGGTACAATTTCCTGGCTCTTTCTCTCGAGAATGCCATTAGAGGCAAAATGCCAAAATCACGTCTCGTGATTACTACCAAACAATTCACAAATGCCCATTCAGTAGGCTCTATCCAATGTACTAGCCTAACTGTCTGTTAATTATATTGTACCATTTTTAGTTAATTCTTTATCTTTTGCCTGCTTAATTCGATTTCTTTGGAGACATCACTTTTCAGTAATCGATTGCATTACAGTAATCGAGTGTTTTGGTAAAACCCTTCAAACCACATTTTTGGGAATGTAACTTTTCAGTAGTTTCAATTTTTTCCTGATCAAAGCATTTTTAATACTATAAACTAAATTATAAATGGTATCGAGAAAACTAAAGATAAATTTACTAAATCCTCAAATCTCTCGTAATTATAAGTAGGAATGCAATATTTTACATGAAAAATTGGAAAAAAAAAATTAAACTAAAAAAATTTAAATTAGTGTTACGAATTAAAAAATATCCGTGTTTTTCGTCTCTTGTGAAGATTTAAATTTGTGGCCTGAAGGGTATTACCAAACCATCGTCGATTTGCATCTGACGAACTCAAAGAGATGTCATAGGTGTTTCAAACTTAATCATATTTTATCAACAAACCGACAAAAAGCGCAGTTTTGAATTTATATATTTGAATGGTTCCGTTAAACACCGATTATCAACGTTTTTAGCTTTTGATCAACTTACATAACACAGCTGTTATACTTGATAGCTGATTACAATTTGATCAAAACTTATAACGGATCGGGAAACACGGTTTAACTGAGACCAATAAAAAAATGCAGATATTATCGATTCTATGGTTATCAAATGTTGTCGATTCTATCGTAATCAAATGTTTGCAGATATTGTCGATTCTATAGTCATCAAATGTTTGCAGATATTGTCGATTCTATAGTCATCAAATGTTTACAGATATTGTCGATTCTATGGTCATCAAATGTTTAAAATATAAGACAGTTACCCAACAATATTTTTTCTTCTTAAAAAGACAATCGAATCTGCAACTTACGTATTACGTTGCGTTTAAACGAGGTATAAGGAAAAATCTTCAAAAAATATTATTTGTTTAGGAATATATTAGAATTAGGTACTACGTACAGACTATAAGCAGTTTCAAGTTGAGACACGCATATGAACGAGTCAATATTTATTTTTTACCAGCACCTACCACCTAATTTTCCTGGAAAATGAATACTTTTGTAGCAAGCTTCTTTGTTCCGCAGCGTTGTGAATGATTCTCCAAATGTACGTTTCTTGTAAATACATGAATGTATTACCCACTTGAGCGATTCTTGACAAATTATGCCAAGTTTGCGAAAAGTTTTGAGCAATCGCTTGCCATTATGTGCCAAATTTATAAAACCCAAAAATATGGGATAAAAGGTGAAATCTGGGTGGATTCGCTATAAACAGCAGTTGGCAGTTTCATGCGTTTCCATTTTAATATTTTAAGGAATCGTATTTATTAAATAGTATGGTCAATATATATATAAGACACGTACGTTTATGTGCATTTATGATGTTTACTAAACCAGATCCACTGGTCACCTGTTCTATGAGGAAAAATACATTGCAAAGGCTATTCACGTTATATTTTTGGGTAGGGATATAAACAGAATGATGAAAACGGTCGATTCGTTCTGAAATATCAATAAGGATAAATTCGTTGAATAAAATATCTGTAGAACACCAATGTAATCTATTTTTATATGAGGTACTTATTACCAAAAACGCTTTTAAAGTCCTGCAATAAATATATTTTACGGCTATTAGACTAAAATTCATATCCGTTTGTCTGTAGCTAGTTAAATAGTTGAAAATACTCCCTTTATTACTCTGATAAGAGACGATTTTAATAAGCGAAACTTTGATTGAAATAGTTTTAGCTATGTTTAGTGGTTTGTTACGAATTTTATAATTTTAGTTTTTTCCTGTTTGCTATCCGTTTCTGCTTTTACATTATAAAAAAACCTTTCAGAACATGAAACCAAAAATGCTATATAAAAATATTTTGAATAGTAGGTAATAAATATAAATTAGACTGAAATTATGTTGAATATTGTCAAGAAAATTTATTTATATTTAAAAATATATTTGGTAAGGTCCCCCGAAACGTGTCAATTTTTCATTTCCTCGCGAACTTGGTCAAATAATAAGATTGGGTTTTCCAGAAGTAACGGAGGCGATGTGCCTCGTAAGCCCAGTGGATGGTGTCCGTCTAAGAGATACATTTGTGTAGTTGGTCGTTATAGCTTGCAGCCACTGTTATACTCACGGCTAACATCAGCTCTACAGCCAGCGCTGTCATTATTCATCTCCGTCATTAGTACGGACCTCTTTTTATTTATAATTATCCCGAATATGGCTGAATGCGGAATTAAAACGCATTTGTCTGCGATAAAAGAAGTCGTGAGTGCGCCGATTAAATTTTAAATCACAAACTAGGCTCATCTCTCATTTTAGGTTTTTCATCAGTTCGCGGGTACATTAACGTATGAATAAGATTTATACGCTATTTTCTATAAGACGAATCAACGGTACAAATGACATGATAAAAAAACCTATCCCGGGTTATCAATAACTAGCTGGCAACGAGATAAAATCCACTTTAATTGCATCGAATACAAGTTATGTACAACTGAAAGGCTGAAAAATGCTGAAAATAAGCTTAAATCCACTGGGGCTGGATATTTCGTCCGCCGGCTGGCACCACCCCCCCCCCCCTGCTGCCCCGCGCCCCGCGCCCCGCACCCACCGGTACGCCCCACGGGCCCCTCCGCCCCCTGTGCCCCCTGCCACCCTGTGCCTCCCGCCCGCTGCAGGCCGCCGCTGCAACCTACCTCTACATATTTACACCCCGTCTATATAAAAATCCCTCCATTTTTTCGCCGGCGTCCTCTTCTCCCTCTATCCGTCTCTGTCTCTCTCACTGGGGGGCCGTAAGCCGGGTCCGCTCGCGGAATATATCACCGTCCCGCTTTTTCTTTCTTTACAGACCGGGCGATATATCTATTCGGGTTTGCGCTGTGTTTTACGCGAGCTGACTGAAAAAAAGCGCTGCGTTATTGATTTTTCGTTCACCCTGTGGTGGCTGCGTTCCCGGGTGGAACCGGGACTGGGGGCGGGAGGCCTCTTTGTAATGTATGGAACGGTGAACTTTTATTCCTTTTTACGGAGGTTTCGGGGGTGGTGGCCGCCGTCTGGCCGCCCCGAATTATTCATTACGGGGGATGAGAGATGAGAGTCCTGTCAATTGTATTTGGACAAGCGATCGATCGTGTCATCCTGTCAAGCGTATATACATTATGCAGCCCACCACCCAACCACCCACAGCCCTTCATTCCTACCCTTCCATTATATTATAAACCCGAAATGAGGAAAAAGCTTCGACTATTTCCAACCTACCTCCATAACAGCGCAGATTTAACGTAAAATCTGCATTAGAATTGATACCACGAACAAAATTTGTTAAAATCATATGTAAAGTATAATAACCTTGAAAAAAAAAATTGAATTATTAAATAAAAACTAGCTATTTTAAGCTATGTATAGTGTTTATTCAGCCACATTCAGCGAAACAAAGATCATGCCATTTCGGAAGTTTAAACTTTTAAGCTCGTTCACCTTTTGAACATTGCATGTTTGCATGTGGATATTGACAATAACTTTAAATAACCTCGTAGCTTCATGCTTGTCTGCCCGCTCCGCAGCTTTCTGATGGAAATAACTATTATTTTTGATTGAAAGTAAATTATTCTAAACAAAACATTAATTTCAATCAATGGAAATTAATTTGTTTGAAATATATTATTTCTTGAGAAATTAATGCTTTCCATTTACAATGGTTTGATTCCTAAATAAAATAACATTTTAAGGTAAAGATCTACCACATTAAACACGATGTAAATATTACGCGGCGCATAACGTCAGGACAGTGAATAACTTTACTTTTTACCGTGACGTTTATTTGTTACAACGGTCTTAAACCGCCAGCTTAATATGCCGGCTTTACCACACAAAGATTAAGTGAGTGTCAGAATCTAATTAGTAAGACGATTACATTCAAGATTTATGATCATTGTTTAACGCACTTATTTCACACTATTTTGAAATTCAATCAAGGAATATAGAAAAAATTGAACCAGAATAATTGAAATACGAAATTAATACGAATACGAAAATTAATTAACTGTCATGAAGAATTTTTATGAATCTTTATAATTTGAAGAATTAAAAAGAAACAAAATACACGAAGAAAGTTTTAAAAACACCTTATTCATAGTAAAACTGTATTACTCACACCCAACACAATTCACACAACTGAAAAAGTTTGCGTGACAAGTAGTGTGTTAAAAAAAGGCGAAAGTTCGCAACTACGAGTATGTAGGTAGTATCGGTCTATGCGTGGCGTCTACGAAGTTCGCGTGACGTCACATTAGTGCTACGTCTCTACGCACGCGGCCGCCGGTTGTGGAAGGCTACGCCGCCGGCTCTACGCGGGTAATGGTTTGTTTACACCCCCTCCCCCCTCACCATTGCACTCCTCGCACTCCCGCACGCTGCACACGCGTGGCGGTGCGTGCGATCCACACAACTAGTAGAGTACCTACGTATTCGCGTAATTTATTCAGAGTACTGCTCGCGTGTGTTGCGGTACGAGGTGACCTACGCCATTTTGATACGTCCGATTTATTATTTAACGACATAATAACATATCAGGTATTGTAAAAGATGGACAATGGAAATATAACTACAATCATTGGTAAATATTGACGCATTTAGTGGTCATCATCAGACATTTTGTAAGGAAAGGTGAATTTTCCAGACCACATAATAAAACTTAAACAATATTGCTTTCACAATGTTTCTACGATCGTGAAAGTTCAATCAAAAAAATTCAATCAAGTGTTTGGAATTGATTGATAATTGTAAAAATATTATTTGAATTTAAAATATTAATAATCAACTCAATTGGGAGCTTTTTAGCCATCATGGTTTTATGTTATTCTACAGCTATCCTATTCTAAGCTTATCTTTTGTGTTATATACTCGCATGATCAGTTCAATTAAATTCAAAATCTCCCTGCACTTCTTCCACATTCTTTGTAATTGTGATACACTATCTATCTTTCTGTAGCTATCTTTTGTGTTATATAATATATATTATATTATATTATATTAATTAATTAATTAATTAATTAATATATTATATTATAATCAGTTCAATGAAAAATTAAAATCTCCCTGCGCTTCTTCCACATTCCTTGTAATGGTGATATACTATCTATTTTTCTGTAGCTATCTTTTGTGTTATATATAATCAGTTCAATGAAGAATTAAAATCTCCCTGCGCTTCTTCCACATTCCTTGTCATGGTGATATACATAGCTATTTTTTTGAAAATAGCGCTGAAATTATAATACCCGGACCGACACGATTTTTTAAGTTTTTCATCCCGACTAAGACCAAAGTTTAAAAATTTTTTTTCTCATTAAATTTAAAATGCCTTCATGATATATTAATACATATTTTTTTTTTTCTTAATTCAGTGCATTGTTTTTACAGTCATTAAGATGTGAAGTACATTCAAATAATTACATTAGTTATTTATTGGATAGTTTAAATTTAAATTATATTTCACTGCTGAAAATAGTTTATATCAAATTTAAAATCTGGGCAAATTTCATTACTCACCGTTCGAGATACGTTTTGCTTAATAGAAACATACATAATATTTTCATTTATCATTATTTTACAATATTCATGAATATTTTTGTACCTGAAGGTTTTTTTCTCACATATCATGCTAGACACCTTTTTTTAACATTTATTTATTTATTAATGTAACGTTATTACAATGAAGTCCAGTTATAGCAGTTTATACTCCTTTATAGCAGTTTATCTACGGATTAATCTACTTTTTATATATTTTTTTTAAATTTGGATCTAGTCGTGTATGATTATATAGCATTATTATTTTGAAATCATAGATTTAAGATTAAAAAAAAAAATTAACAAAAAATTAATATAAAATCAGAAAAAGTATAGAAAAATATAGAAGAGTAGAAAAGGGTGTTTTTCACAGAACCATTAAGACTCAAACTCGTAAAATATTCAATTTCATTTACGACTTTATGCATTTTTAAATTGTCTCGATGTGGCTGACAGGCCAACCCTGCCAAATAAAGTTAGTTATTCACGTGTGTCGGCGATGTTCACACTAATAGGTAATTTAATATGAACGGGTACTACTGTCCTGACTGTACTACATGATATCGTAACATACGGTTGTATCGTTTTGATTGTTGAGTGAGTGAATGATCACTCAATTAAATAAGTTTTCTATAACATTACATGAAAAGAAACCCCTTATTAAAGTTTTAATATTAAGATAAATATTTATTCAGTCTCATTTTATATATTTACAACGTGGAATCAATGTTTTAACTGTTTGTATCCTTACCTGCAACTATGTGCATAACAGAAAGTAGGTACCCAATGTAAAACTGTTACAAGTGCAAAAAATAAATTTCCTAATGTCAATATAAAACGGCTGTATTCGGCAGTTCCTTGATGGTGTTTGTAAGTGTAAATATTACAAAAGAATGTTGAACTTCTGTTACAAAACAATCCAAATTAAGATGACAAGTCTCTACGGTGAAACTATTTCTCTCAGGGCTTATGTCATCTTTAGGTATGCTAATTAGAGGGTATGTTTAATGAAAGGAAGGAGAAACAGAACAGCTGGGTTTTAAGCACAAGAACGAGTGAATTCGAATTGACCTTATAATATTACATATTAAGTTTTGACTTAAATATTAGAACTCAATATGAAAAAAAATTAAAAACAATTTTACATATGAGTTGCCATCACTAGATTCTGAACCTGACTTCCCTGGATCCGGAGAATTTAGAACCGAGTGACCGGTAAACTTTGATCTTGTGGGACCTTTAATTTAATTTTTATATTTAATTAAAAAAGTAATACTTAAAGTACCAATACTAACACCCACTTCAATCATATTCGAAAAATTCCCAGTGTAGAAGTTTCAAAAATTATATTCAAAACAAATACTAACTTTCCTTTACAAGAACCTAAATACATTTAAAACTTCACAAATTTCTCACAATACTAGAACAAGACATGCACACCAACTGCTAATACCAAAATCAACACATCCTTTGAACAAAAACACTACAGATTCCAGGCTATAAAACTACATAATTCACTTCCAAAACAATAAAAAACATATAATCTTACAGAATACAAAAAACACATATGAAGCTGGCTACAATCAATTCAATATTTAATTTTGTTATATTTCGAATTTGTTTTTGTTAAAACTATGTAATAATCGAAATTATATTTTAATTTTTATTGTTTCTCTGTGTAACTAATCTCCACTGTATTGTTTACTATTATATAACTTTACAATTGAAAAAGTCCTCCACAACACAGATGAACTCCTAGCGTGGAGGACAATATACTGTACCTTTGTAATACTAATATATTTAAGAATAAATAAATAAAAAATTAAATAAAAAAAAATTGTAGTATCAATTTAATTTTAATGGTACACAACAACTATTGACTCTTGTACAAATCTCAATTGCACCCACTGTTGAATTTGGTAGCCACTGGAGTCCCAAATACGTGAAAAAAACACCTCGACTCTATGCAGAAACGGGTTGTCCGTTTGATATATTCCCTTATCTTAACAAACGGATTAGAATCTTTAGAGCACAGGCGTCAGACAGAATGCTGTCATAGTTCTACTTGTATTTCAATGGAAGATGCTCCGATGAACTAGCGTCATCGAACCCGTCATGCAGCAGTCGACATTTCTCACATGAGAATGCTATTCGACTGTTTCATGAGTTCAACAGCTCGGCTGTGGAACTATTTTTTTATTTATTTCTAAATTCACGTCCGGCTGGGCTTTTACATTTTTTTTTCACAAAAAACATCTAAATTAACACAAAAAATCAAAATAAAAAAAATCAAAATAAAAAAAATCAAAATAAAATCAAAAAACAAAATTTAAAAAAAAAGGTGACATAATGAAACACAACCTCTTAAACAAAAACAATGTCAAAACGAAATTAAGTGGAAACTAGACATTCCACCATGCAATTTGCCGGTCTCTGTGTTTTCTCCCTCCTACAACACGGGTATATTCAAGACCCGTGTTCATTCCTTCTTCTCCACATAGCATCCTCAAAGATGACAGATTCTCAAGAAAATTATTTTTGTCTGTAGTTAATTTAGAAAAAAATTATTAATTTACATCAACATCAATGTTGCTATATTTTTGTACAACGCCTTTATCCACCGATGTATTCAATTATTTTTATTAAATTATTTGTTTAAGTTGTTTTAAATTTATGTTTTGTTATGATCTTTCTATTTGGCACTGATATGTCATCCACAAAGGTTAATTATTTTAAATTTGTTATATTTCTATTCTGTTTTTGTACAGATTAGTCAACATATTATTTAACTTATCATTTCGATTTATAACAATTTGTTAAATTTTACACCTTATAATCCACAGTGACGCCACTCCCCAATTCAAACATGAGAAATTATTTCTTAATTGAGTTTCGTAAAAAAAAAAATATTTTTTCGCAATTAGCTTAAAATATTTCTATATTTGTAAATTATTGTAATTTGTTTGTATATTTAATAATGAAAAAATATGAAACCAATTTACGTACTACACGGAGAAAACTTACTGTTACAAAATATTACTAATTTATTAAATATGTGATCAGTTTATTTGTATTCCTGTTAAAAACGTCAATGAATTGACAGATTTCCCGACAAACTATCAGTAAAACGCGAATGTATTATGAGGATGGCATTACATTTATCAGGAAAAGCGCAGCTGCATGAACACGTGTTCCGATATATTCCGAATGGACTAATATTTTATTAGGAAATGGCTTGCCATCACATTTTTAACAGGATTTTAATAAATCAGCCATAGTCATTTTTCTCCGTGTAATCGGGTAAAAATAACACAAGAACGAAAATATAGCAAAGTATACTATTATAGACCAGCATAATAAAGAATTTAGCTACTTATAATGTAATATTAACTACATCAGAAGAGAATATAGGCTTTTCCGATGCAGTCAATCTTCATACGCCTTCCTTATTGTAACCTTGTATCCACTTCCTCTCGGCAGTAAGTAGCAAGCAGTAAGTAGAAAGTAGCAAGCATTATGATTCCGGCCGTATAACCAACTCCAAGTCGAACTAGAACTGTTTGTTTGCCCGGGTAATGGGGAGGAAGTTGGGTAAGGGTAGGATCGGAGGGGAAAGTTTGCCGAGTTTAGTTGGTAAAGGGTTGAAAGTGAAACATTTCACACTAGCCCCGTAAGAGGGAGAGTATCATTGAAATGTCAGAACTAACCAGTGCAAGTGGCGTGTAATTAGCTGAGGGTTACGCTCGGAATTTTCCTCTATTATTATGCAGTACGCAAAGGTTGATCTGTTTCATTGTTTAAGCTTGATGCATATTGATATGAATAGTTTATGTTTATGAGTAAGTCCTTAATCAATTTCCGTGTTTCGATATCACATACGATTTTCACGGCCTTATATGACATGGTTAAGATTTTCACATTTTTGTGTTTTTTTAGGTAATGGTAGGCTCTTGCCTAACAAGTATAGTCCTCATTAAATCGGTTTACTACTACGGTATTGTATTATTGATACACATTTTACTTTACACGTCTCACTGACGATGGACTCTAAGGACGGGTTGTTTCGGAGAATTTGAACAATTCATCAAATTTCAACGTTCATTTTCGGGTTCTGTGAAAGTCCTATTCAAGTTTTGTTATTATATCATTGTAGGCTAGTTGCTTGACAAAACTGCAATAAAAACAGAACTTGAAAAAATCTTTCACAGATCTTGAAAATGAACGTTGAAATTTGATGAATTGTTCAAATTCTCCGAAACAACCCGTTCTAAAAGTCGTCTGAAACGTTGACTTTAGGAAGAAGAAGCACAACACGCATCAATAACACATTATAATACACATATAGATAATTAATGTGAGTCACTTATTCGGTTTAGTACCGCGGCCAAGCAAATAAACGTACATTAATGCAACTGCCCTGATGATGGACGCTGAAGGTTGTCTGAAGTGTTGGCTTAAGGCGGAGGAAGAAGTGCAACGCGGCTCAATAACCCAAACGTCAAACAAAATTATATATTTATTCAGTTAACAGCTTTTAGAAGTTTGCGCTGCAATGGAAAGCTCGTAAAATCTATTTTGATTTAATAATGTAATCAATTTGTGTGTGCAAATATCGAAGAAATGTTTTCCCACGGTTCGCCACGGGCTACGAGCCCGAGACAACACAAAGGCGAGACTTCATTCATTGCCACCGTCTAGGGCCCCGGTCTAGGGGGGTTGGCTTGCGGGGGCGGGTGAGGGGGCCGGGGGACTATATGAGCTGGCCATTATTTTTCAAACCCGCCTACGCACACCGCGCCACGGCTCCCGGGGATAATCACCCTTGGAGAGAGGGCAATAAGGTGCAGAGTGCCCTTTCCACCCCCGAGCGGGCGCAAAAAACTCAGACGTATTTTTTCACAACAGGTTTTTCGTCGAGACGGGTCGACGAACTCGACCGAAATGCGCGTCAAAAACTTCGGTCGAGAGACGGCGTATTTTTAGCCACAGCCATGTAAAATGGCTTGTGAGAAAGATGCACGAAATTTGATATATTCGTCGGGTCGGGTGTGTCACTCCGGCGTGCAGTACTGCATCGCCCGGTAAACCCATTATACACGTACTAATACTATCCGATACCCTCACACTGTCCTCAGTCCTCAGACCTCTGACAGCTGCCCAGCCGGCTCCTCGTCACACTTCGTCCTCTTGCGTTCATCTTTTCCTTCCAGTTCAAGTTACGATATTGACATAAGAGTTAGGTATGCAATTGTCCTTCTTATGACGTTTTTAAGTGTGTTTGATTTTCTACTTATTTTTTCATTTTTTGATAAATTGGCATATTATGGAGTAAATACCTGAGGCAATTAAGCTATCTGATCTTTCAAGGTGGAAAATTGTTACATATACAGTTATTTTAAATTTTTTTTGTTAAGAGAAACAAATTTTACATGCCAAAAATTGCAGGAATGTCAGGAGAGGGCAGATCCATCGGGAGGATTTGGTTGACTATGCCCTGCAGTGGAAACCGCCAGTATGTCCGTGTGTGCTTAAAAAAGAAGGAGCAATAGCAACAGAACCTCAATTCTTGTCTGCTCAAACACATAGTTGATTTTTCTTAAATATGTATTTTTGGTAAGCAAATTAATAATGTTTGATATGGGAACTACTCAAATTTTACATTGTAATATATTATACTGAAGTGAGTTTCTACCGCTGACTTTGGGAGAAAGACACCCCGAAGAGCTCTCTGCTGAAGTAGTCTGACACAGACTAAACAATGCCGCTGAAAGTTTTATTCCTCAAGACGACACGTGATATGGCCACGAAACGTCTGATATAGCCGCCTACACAAATCGTATACGACGAACTATGTAGTGTGTGCTTGTAGACGTCTCGTGGTGTACAAATTGCATATATCTAATGCCCATAATTTATTTTGTTTTACTAATCATCTGTATTCCGTTTTGATGAAGTGATTCCTGATCAAGTAGGTCTAGCAGATCTAGTAGATCTGGATGTTTTTTCGATTTTATTAGCGTAATTGTTTTTTTTTAGGTAATTTATTGACAATTATAATGTCTAAAAATTCACAATTTTAGAACATTACTATAAAGTACTTTAAATGCTTTTATAAACCTAGAAATGGTTGAAGTTTTAACACAATACTAACCCTTCGTGAAAATCATCAACCCACACAAAGAATGCTTTCGTAATGTAATAAGTCAGTAACGAAGTTTATAGCGTACTACATTTTTTTATTCGATATCTTGGTGAGCGCCCCCTTCAACAACAGGGGAGTCACAACGCCACTGCACTGGGCTGATAATTACAAGGTGTTCGGGGGTTAAGTGCACTAACTTGACGGGAAGTGATTCTACATGATAATAACTAGAACAAGACATGCACACCAACTACTAATACCAAAAACCAACACATCCTTTGGACAAAAACACTACAGATTCCAGGCTATACAATTCACTTCCAACACAATATAAAACATCTAATCTTACAGAATACAAAAAACACTTGTGGAACTGGCTACAATCCTTTTAATATTTAATTTTGTTATATTTTACATTTGTTCTTGTTAAAACTATGTAAAAATCGATATTATATTTTAATTTTTTTTGTTTCTCTGTCTAACTAATCTCCACTGTATTGTTTAGTATTATATAACTTTACAATTGAAAAAGTCCTCCACAACGCAGGTGAACTCCTAGCGTGGCGGAAAATATACTATACCTTTGTCATACAAATATATTTAAGAATAAATAAAAAAAAAATAAAAAAAAATATAAGTAAAAAAAAAATATGGAATACAAGTAAAAAAGGTTCCATATTTTTGTATGGGAAAAAAACGATGGAATTTCGAAAAGAGTTATCAACTTTTTTATTTTTTATCATGTAGAAGTAGGTACCTCCAGAAGTTTGTACACTTTACCCCCGGACACCCTGTATCATTTGCGTGATAAATATTATTTTTAAAGTACCTACTGATTATGAAAAACTCGTGTGTGTCTCCGTTATATTTTCGTTTGCGATCCTTTCGTTTTCCTTTGTAACCTTTGTGGCCATCTTCCTTTCGCTTCGCAGACGTATTCACGCGAACCGCAGACAATCCGAGTAATAAATGCACACTCGCGTGGCATTATAATAATATAATCCGCTGTGGGTTAGTCACCGCCGGATCTGAACCGAAATAATATATTTATTTCTGCCGGCGTTCACAACGCCAAACCGCGTGTTTACAATCGGGCGGGACAAGCACCGAGCACTTTGAGTAGTGCAGTGGAAGTGTTGTTGTGTGCATTGCACTTTTTGCCAACACAAAAGTGCAATGTTCTTTCTTTACTTACTGGCTGCATTTTCACTTCAGAAAAGGGTGAATTATTGTTGATTTTTACAAACATAATATATTTTGTATCTGAATATTTATATCGTAAATTTGTTGAGGCTTATAATTTACTAATGCAGACCCATGAAAAATCACTGGATATTATAATTGTAGGATTTGTGAAGCTGAAAGTATTGTATACATAAGGACCAAAAAACTTGTATACCTTTCAAAAGACGATCATAAATTTACATTTCGAATAAAAACTGTTAGCTAACTTGAAAAATTAAGACATCTGTCCAAAATTTTTACAAAAGAAATACACATTTCAAACATAATTTTTTAAATGAAAATAATGTTTGTACCTGCTTTATTGCAGGTCTGAATCGTTCCCGTAATCAATTAAAAATTTGAAAAGCACTGAATTCATAGATTAGATCCGCAAAAAGTGCAAGGCTGATGTAAGAATGAGATGTAATGAGTCATGTAGAGTGAAAGAGCGAAGAAAGGAGTGTAAGGAGAACATATGACGCAAATTTGAATGGTAGGGGAGGCCCGAGGAAGACATGGCACGATCAAGTTAATCAGATCTTTGAGTCGGACCATGTCAAGCGTCAAAATAATAGAAGAGTATGTATGAAACGATGTACGAATGTGAATGAGGCAAGGAGTGTGTGCCAAGACCGAGTTGTTTGGTGGTCCATCCTCTCTGCCTACCCCTGCAGAAACGGCGTGATGGTTAGTTAGTTAGAATTCAGAAATACATAGGCACACTACCAAAATTATTATTTTTAATAATAATAACTGTAAAGGATGACGATTTTCCACAAAGCTATTATTTTTTTAATTTTATTTCCATATACATTTATTTAAATATCACTTACTTTATGTATTTTTAAAACCTCTGAAAAACTCAACCTTTCTCTAACAGTACCGACTGATTTTCCTCTAAGAAAAAGGAATAAAGGGTGGCTGTACTTAGAAAATTTTATAAAACTCTTATTTTAAAATGATGCTGCACAAGACTTTAAATCGCCCGGAGCCAGTGAATCTATGCGGTATCTTCCCCTTGAAGGTATTGGGAACATTGTGGAGAGAAAAATGGTTGAAAATAATTACCTCGCTATCCAGATTTGGTCACTAAATGTAGTAAAAGCCAAATCAAGCTCAAGTAACGTTTCGTTACCGATGGTGGTCCTCACCAGATGATAATGTTAGTTCTATCCATGTTCAGTGAATCTAGAAAGAAAATCAAGTAATGTAATAAGTTACATTAATTTATTGACTTTTTATATATTTAAACTAAAATAACCACCTCATGGTGGATTAAGAGATTCAATGAAATATATCAATGAAACACATCCTCGGAGTTTTTAATCGTAACTGCATATTTTATAAAGGTCGCTGCTTATTTAAGTTCATTCAATTCAACCAAAATCAAAAATGAAAATTTGGCCACCGAAGAATTCATTTATTTATAAAATGTCTTGACCTTTCTCTGACCTAGAAAAAGAAGTTCGCAAATTACATTAAATAGTAATAATAATAATAATTAAATAATTAAACCAATCAATACTCAAAAATAAATAATCTTATCTCCAACAATTGTTTTCTTCAATAAAATAGTATAATAGATTGAATCCTCATCGATTGAATATTTATTTATTTATTTACGCCCCAATGGGCTTTTACAAAAGTAGTTAACAAGCAATAAAGTTGTGTTACATAGTTTAGAATAAATTATGATTTTTGATTAAATTAAGGTAAATTCAAATTAATAGTGTGGATTACGGAAAGCTAAATATGTATTAAGGAACATATAAATATAAAAACAAAAGTGTATTAACTACGGAGTTGTGAATTCATACATCTCAGTAAAATGATTAAAAAGATTTCGTTTTATAACTTATACGGAATCTTTAAACATGTCTACAATATTCTCAAATTTATTGCCAAAATGATGTAGTATCAAATATAATATAATATGAATCGAATGCAATCCTAAAGTCTCAAACAAGAACGAATTATATATAAACACTCATTTTGTAAAACTGACAGATCAGTTGTAACCTCTCCCTCTTACTCACAAACGATACAAGTAACAGAAAGAGAAGTTACAACTGACCTCTACACCTCTACACGGCAGTACTCTAGTTAGGTACTCACCGGTCAGTGGCTGAGTTTACAAATGCATCGGGTTCCCACCAAGACGTCGCTGATTCAACTTATCTGCTGGTTACGTCTCCATTATTGTACAACCAACATCTTCTGCTTCTTATGATGGTAGTAGGAGTTATTCAAATATTGTCAGGTCATTCCAAACCAAGGAATGTATGTCACTCAAAATATTCTCCGGTCATTTCAACGTGAGGAATGTTTGTCACTCAAGATATTCTCAGGTCATTCCAAACCCAGGAATGTTTGTCACTCAAGATATTCTCAGGTAATTTCAAACGTTTGTCACACAAAATATTTCAGGCAATTCCAAACCCAGGAATATTTGTCACTCAAGATATTTGAATTTTACCAGTAGTAATTTACCTGCCAAGAGTTTTATAAGAATTTTTTCGCGAATAAAAAGTTACATCATGTAATTACATGTCTGAAAAAGAATAACGCTTTATTGACAAATCCCTATTTACGTCTAACAATGTGATACATGATGTTTTTAAAAATGCATAAATCCACAATAAGTTGAGAGCTCGCTTGAGAAAAAAAAAGCATTTCTTCACATCGCGTTTCGAATATTAAAGAGAACTTTCGCCCTCCATAAGTCACGGCAAGCGCCGCATCGCGCGTCGGTCAATTCGCACCTGTTAAACGATGCATTCCTTATTGGTCATACTTCTTTTTACCGAACATTCCTGGCTGCATTTACTTGCAATGAAATGTGCAATCATGCGCCCGCCACCTGTACACGGAATTATAAGGAGCTTTAGGCAAGAGCTTTAAAAAAATTAGGTGTATAGATTAGTTTTGTGGTGTCTTAAATAGCGCACGTAATATATATTTGGAAAATATACAGTTTTTACGTAAATTAGGAACAACATTGAAAAAAATCCCATTTAACATTTCTTTTATGGAATCCGTTAATTCCATTCCGTGCTCATTTAGGTAATATATTTTACGCCGTTTTTGCATAGGAAGCTATTAAAAATATATTCAATTATATTACTTGTATACAGTTTTATTTGCACATGACCTAACTGCCCCAGCAACAAACTTTTTTATTCATTAAGTGATAAATTGAAGATGTTCACTGAAGAATCCACATTATTACCCTCCAGTAAACCTGGGCAATAAGAAGTACACATTTTGGTAGTTGGACCCAGAATTTCTGCATTGAAAAAAAACTCCCGACTTCTAGAAATCTGGTATTGGAGAAGACATGAAAATAAAACGTAAAAGTAACCGAATGTAAAAGGATAAAAAACATGTTCAAACCTTGGCGAAAATGCCCAGAAGTGATAATGGTACATGACAAATATTTCAGTATATTAGCGGTGCATGTAAAATGATTGCTTTTTAACAACAAAAAAAATTCAAACTAAAACTGTGACTATACAGGGTGTATCGGCACTAACCCGACAAACTTTAACCAGCTATTCCTTAGCACATTTGGAGTAAAAAATGTTATGGGCACTTTCCTGTCCGGTAGCATTTTTTTTTTCAATTAAAAACAAAAAATTAAAAATTTCCACACTCCATCACTGTCATTGGCATTGCTTTTCGTGTTCAACAGCTGTTATAAGCAAGTATGTCGAAAAGCGTCTTCGCTCTTTCGCACACACTAAATAATAGTAGTTAAAAATGAGACGAATGGTGCCGTGCCATTTCGTTGTGATTGTAAAAGCGCGCCAATATAGGTACGCACGTACATTATTTAACGGAATTCGAATAAAATCTTGCCAGATGGGTTTTCAAACTTTGACAAAGGATAAAACAGTGGTGAAAATATAAATAGTAAATTTTTTATTAAAAAAAAACGTTACCGGACAGCAAAGTGCACATAAGATTTTTTACTCCAAATATGCTAAGGAATAGCTGGTTAAAGTTTGTCGGGTACGTGCCGATACACCCTGTATAACAATTCTTACAATGTTTATTAACTCAATCACTCAATCGATTAATCAAGGACTACGATCGTCAGCTATTTTCTTCATAGAATCTTAAAAATTATTTGTAAATATTTTCAAGTGTTGCGCCCGAAGTATCTAACAAACGTATAGACTCGTATTGACGTCATGAGTACACAAACATAAAGTAATCCTAATATGGAATTCACCCAGTGTAAAATTTGGTAATAAATTTGGAAAAAATAATAATTATACAGCTTTTCGTTAAGACTAGGTAAATAAAGATGTGGAGCTAAACCAGTAGAAATATAGGTTTGCGAACCAAAAACTGGTTAGGTGTCCTTGAATTACCCGTCCAGATCTACTGGGAGCCACTTTCTAACTGAAAAAGTGTAGGTACGTTCTAAAAACATACTTTTTAAAATTTGCTATATCATCGTGTTAATGCATCGAATTTGCCTGAAAATCAGGCCTCCAGCTTTGAAGAATTACCTGTACTTATGGTTATTATTTTTATTCTTTTATGGACGTAATAAATACTAAGGAAATATTCAACTTATTGCTATCATTTTTTTTTAAATTATGATAAATTCATTTTCATTCAAAATAATCTCATACAAAACCTGTCCAAGAGATGTGAGGTCTGAAATGTAAGGAAAAAAATGTCAGGAAAAAAATCACAAATATCTGAAATCATTGTAATATTTTTTAACAAAGTAGTAGATATCTAATCTAAATACCGCACTGTTGAGAAAGACCACCATTTACAATCGAAATATTGCTTGACATTGCTTTAGCCGTATTTAGTGACCATATATAACTAGCTAGGTACTTGCCAACATCCCTCTTCTACATCTCCTTCATCACCCCACTCCCTTCAGCATCGCAATATACATCGATTGTACATATCGCAATTGGGGATGCCACAGTCAGTTATGCCGTAGGGCAGTTGGAAATCTTGTGCGATACCCACCTATTTAAATTTTTGGTTTGATCGTCATATTTCGTCCGTATGCAAATGCGACCACCCTGTGGCTGGGGAGAGGGAGTGTGTAGTAGGTAGTAGGCGCCATCTCACGGCCGCTGGCGAAGCTGGTACCAGATTTAGTAGCCCGCGCCCTTTATTCATGAACCAGTTATGTAGACAATAATTGCACGACTCAAAACAGGTTTAAATGGAGCGATTACCATCCTGCATACAATCCCAACAACTGAATTATAAAGTGCAAACAAGTTAAGAAAAGCTCACAGCTTTGGACATGACTATCTCCATATTAATACTACATCAATTCAAATCGTTCGATTTTGATCGATTATAGCGTGAACTGTGTATTTAGTTAATTACTGAAAACATTGAGTACCGGAGTTGTCATCTAATAGGTTATTTTCCGACAGCGATAGAGAAATTTACAATTTGAATAACTACTATTGCTTCTTGATAAGTCTCTCCTCATTGTAGCTATCTTCACCACCACTTGAATTTGTTGATTTTATTGAGATTTGTTAGTTTTTTAAAAAATAATTATATCTTTTGAAGTTAGTTTTTTTTAAATATTATTAGTAAATCTTTTTGTCTTTGCACATATAATACGCAATTTTTATACTATTTAATTTAAAGTTTGTAATGTAATAATTCTACCTAATAAGGATTTTAAATTTTAAAATCCCAGAAAAAGTTTAAATTCTTTCTTTACTGCATTGTTGTACATACGGTGGTAGATAGACAGATCTGATTTTTTCACCGTCACGATCCATTAATATGCATGAAATATATCTTTTAAATATTGCTCCACACGGGAGGAAAAAAATCTCTCAGGGCCTGTGTCATCTTTGGTGATGCCATGAGGATGGTATTTTTAGGAAAAGTAAGGAGAGAAAGTTCTGGGAAGGAAAAAGTTGTGAGGGGTGTCCACACTAGCAAAAATATATTAAAAGTAATTTAAAGTTTTTTCTTAATTTATTTAGGCGGTTAGATTTTCATTACCTACTCAACTACTCATAGATACCTATATATGACATTTAAATAAATGGTAGGCGGTACCTACCTATCTATAGATTATTGACTATCAAAGATTTAGAATTCTGCTCAGCTTATAAAACAAAACAAAAGACCACGCTACGGTGAATAAAAATGGGTACGGTATTAATTCATGCATTATTAATGTATGGTTGCTTTTTCATTATAGCATAACGTTTGTATTATTAAATCCATTTAATATAATGGAAATATAATATATATGGCCTTTAGATTAATAAATTCAATATAATTTAACACCCGAAGAAAACTCTGGTACTACGTTTAGCGACACTAGCGACATCTAGGAAATTTCCTACGCACTAACCCCTAACGCGATGTTGAGAATCTATCAATTTTCTCTACACTTTCTACTTTCAACATCTTGTTGTTCATAAGTTATATTTTATAATTTACGGGTCATTATGATAACATCTGATTAAATTAAGTACACTATCCCTAGTAGATATTATTAAGAAAGCTGGGTCTGACTGAATGTGATAGGGATGATTTTTATAATGTTGGTTGATTTTTGGAACGGTTGCAAGGTCTTTTTCATAAAAAAACTTAATTAGATTCCAATATTATTTTTTATGAAAAAGCCCACGCAGCCGTTCCTGTTGTTACTCTTTCATGGGAGAATGTTTCGAACAGCCGTATGCTATCCATCATCAGCGCATATACAGTGTCAACACTGTATTTTCACAAGCAATATATAGTTGTTTTTTTGTATATTTTTTTAGTTTAAAAGGTTTTCAAAGATAATGGAAAACAAAGGATATGGACAGTATAGACATACATATTATGAAAAGTTAGTGTCTCTCGTCTCCAAAAAATATGTTTCTAATTTAATAAATTAAAATAAAAATTTCCTCTGAAATAATAATATTAAGATAAGAGAAATTATACGTAGATGGATACTTGAATACCTACCTACTTAATTATAAACCATAAATATTTCATATAAGGAATCATACAATTTTTCCAAAGAAATGTAATCTCGATGACAATTCTTTTTGAGCTTTCCTCAGGTCAGACAGTTGAAAGTAGGAACAGCAGGATAAAAAGGTAGTATCAAACAAGACCACCATCTTGAACCGGAACTGGAACGTAACAAATAAAATTTACAGACACATTAAGAAAAATTAGTTTTGCTGATTTATTAAAATCTTGTTAAAAACATGATGACAGGCCATTTCCTACAAAAATATTAGTACATTCAGAATATATCTGAACACGTGCTCATTCAGCTCAGTTCATCATGATACATATACATCGACATTTTCAATGTCACCTACAGACAATTCAGTAACTATCTTTTAAAACATGTCACAAAATAGTAAAACTGCCTCTGTAAACTTTTTAATTATTTGTAATCTTCTCCATGATATATTGGTGTATAACCGTTTTATGGAGAACATGAAAAAATAAATAAATAAAAATAATAAATAAATATAATGACGAAATGGGAAAATATTACAAATTTTATGAACAAGTGTTCCGATATCCTCATAATACATTCGTGTTTTACTGATATTTTCTTAGGAAATCTGTTAATTTTATTCGTTAAAGGCTCAGTCCCGTTTTTAATAAGAATACGAATAATTTTACCAGATTTTTAATAAATTAGCAATATTAACTAACTAACTAATGAACTAACTATCACGCCGTTTCCCGCAGGGGTGGGCAGAGAGGATGGACCGCCAAACAACTCGGTCTTGGCACACACTCCTTGCCTCATTCACATTCATACATTGTCTCATACATACTCTTCTATTATTCTAACTCTTGACATGGCCCGATTCAAGTATCTGATTCACTTGATCGTTCCATGTCTTCCTCGGGCGTCCCCTACCATTCACATTTGCGTCATATATTCTCCTTACACTCCTTTCTTCGCTCTTTCACTCTACATGACTCATTACATCTCACTCTTACATCAGCCTTGCACTCTTTGCGGATCTAATCTATGAATTCAGTGCTTTTCAAATTTCGTCCCGACTTCTGCTACTAATATTTTATATCAGTAAGTTTTCGCAGTGCCGAAGTGCCAAATGGTCGAGTAAAAACAGAACTTGGCTACGATTGAATCCGCGACTGGACCATTCGACGGCCGGCATAGTCCAGTGGTAACGCATTGGACTGCCATTCCGAAGGTAGCGGGTTCGAACCCGGCGTGTTGACGGCCGGCATAGTCCAGTGGTAACGCATTGGACTGCCATTCCGAAGGTCGCGGGTTCGAACCCGGCGTGTTGACGGCCGGCATAGTCCAGTGGTAACGCATTGGACTGCCATTCCGAAGGTCGCGGGTTCGAACCCGGCGTGCGCAAATAAATTTTATTTGATTAATTTGTGTTATTTCACAATTAATTAATTAAAATAATATATAGTATATTTGCGGCACGTTCCAGAGTGGAAGATACTACCAGTATCGCCCTGGTGTAAGATCACCATTCAGAATTGAAACGTTGCTCCAAATGGCTTTAGCCGTGTTTAGTGACTAGATCTGAATAGCCAGGTACTTCCCCACCTTCCTCTTTCCCTTCCCCACTTACCTTCAGCCTCACAACATCCCCCAATTGGGGATGCCATAGTCTCACTGGCTCCAGACGGGAGCAGTTGGGACTCTTGTGAGGTATTAACTATAAAAAAAAATATAAAAAATAAAAATTCGGCCATGTATTCAGTGCTGCCTGATATTTCTGCAAACATTATTATATGAAGTCATTATCAGGTATAATAATATTGAAATCGAACATAGTATCATTACTTTGTGCATTTGGTAATGTGCATTCGATATTCAGGACCACTTTTTACATTCGCTTCAATGTCAATGTCAAACGGTGAACGAGGTTTTTATGGTTGGCCATGTTACAGGCAATATGTTAAAACACAAAGCCAGAGGTGGGCGGCGTGGTTAACATTTAAATAAGACGAATGCATTATGCATTCCTGCTATCGCCGAATCTCCGTTGCTGCAGCTCTTTTCGGCCGTGTTCATTTTAGATTTGCAACATTACAAATATGCATTTTATAATTAGGTAATACCCACTATTAATATCAATAGATAATTTGACTTTTGAGGGAACTTGCCAAGGTTTATTTACTTCATTTTTATTTTTTTATATTTATCCAGGCCTTGAAAGCTTTCACATGTTGTACTCGGAGAAAAATGAGTATTGCTGATTTACTAAAATCCTGTTAAAAACGTAATGGCAGGCCATTTCCTAATAAAATATTATGACATTCAGAATAATCGGAACTCGCATCCATGCATTTAAATTTAATGATGACATACGACAATATTAGAATTCTTATGAACACGTGTTCCGACATCCGCATAACAGATTCGTGTTTTATTCGTCATAAACGGCTGCTGCGTACATTTTTGTTTTTAACTTTTTTCACTTGTTTTCCGCATTTTTTGTGCCTATTGTTATTTTGTCCAATTTATTTTTCTTATTGTTTGTCTGATTGCTTTTTTGTTAAAATATGGAAATGTATTGCATTGCACAACCCCTGCATTCTGTAATAAAATATCGTTATTAATATCATTTACTGATAGTTTGTTGGGAAATCTGTCAATTCGTTCGTTAAAGGTATGCAGTCCCACTGTAATAGGAATACGAATAATTTTAATCAGTAAGTTTTCTCCGTCTAGGTAAGTTGCTATAATGTAAGTTGAGTATAATATCATAACAAACTGAGTATGAACGATATAAACACATACAATATAATTTACCACTGAGAGTTAATTTTGTTTTAAAAAAGGGTGCAATAATTTTATATAGTGATTAGAGTCCAAAATAAATGAAAGTAGTTACAGAACTATGTGTAGTAACTTTGTTGATATATATTTTATTTACATGAACAGTTTTAAAATATGATAGTGAATATATGTATAGTAAATTGTATTTCTTAGTCCTCCTCACTAGGGTGACGAAATTGACTAAAGTTATTCATTTCTGTTTTATTAGTTTTCTATGTCGTATTTGATGTTTTTTTCAGAGTTTTTTCATTAATCTCTTTCAGCCAGATTTTTACTCTTGATTTATAATCATTCAAATTTTCCATACGCTTTATATCTAAGGGAAAGATGTTGTGGAGTTTTGTCGCAAAATAAATGTAATTTCTTTGTCCGAATGTGATTTTATGACCTGGAATATTTTTTATGTCATTGTGATTTGACCTAGTTTGATACGCGTTTAATACGCGTTTAATACTAGTTTAATACGCGGTATTGTAGAGAATTCAGTATTTTTGAATAGTTTCAATAGTATATTTTTAGCATATATTTGTTTTACATTTGGTACATCAAAACTATTGAATTTTTGTATTTATCAAACCTTTATTACGCAAGATTGGGTGTTTTAGAGAACATAGATAAATGAATACAGCGTGAAGAAGTATGAAAGATATATATCGAAAGTTGTACAATAGAATTTAAAGTCTATTATAGTTATACGTTTTTTAAGATAACGGCTGCGCGACCTTCTTTATACTAAACTTATATTTGGATTTGCGGCCAAAATACTTGACCAAAATGAATTAAATAAAAAATTTAACAAAAAATTTAGCAAATATCTAGTACGAATACGTACTGCTTTATTTTTTTTTATAAATTAGAAAATAAATGCCATTAATAAAGACCAAAGTAATAAAGCTGTAGCGTGAAGAAAAAAACCTTAAATGAATTTGCCACCGAGGAAAGGTGGAAAACCGAGATGTCCATTTTGTTAATAATGAACTGGTTGATGCTAAAAAACGGAATTGCCTTGCTACGCGCCTCTTTGAGTTAATTTGCAGAAAAACTGGACATTTCGCTGGATGAATCAACGCGAAAGCATTGCCTGTTATTTAACCAAGGAAGGAATGACAAAGACTTTATAACGTGACAGTAAATATAATGTGGAAAATGCGTTTCAATTTATGGTGTGCTCTGGCGTACCCAGAGTTTATATTCAGGGAAGGCATTAGGAAAAACAGCGAACAAATTGATAGGTTTTTACAAAATTACTCCAATTATCCGATGTTGGTTTGGATTACCTTAACCACATCAAATATACAAATAACCGCTTTATGTATGCATATTTCAAGGCAATTTCGAATATATAAAATGTCAATATATTTTCCACCAAATAAACACAATATTTTGAAAGAAAGCCAACAAGATATATTATCAGTTAGTTAGTAAAGTTGAACTAATTAATAGAGGTACCAAGAGATGACGCTGATTACTACATTTACTGGCACTGCCGAAAGCACGAAAGTCACTGATTTTATAGACACCAACACAAACGAGTAGTACCCTTGCGCACACATGTACGTTTTTGAGTAGAATGAAGAAAAGAGTCAACATTATTTGAATATGATATGTATACTTAGTTTCTGCATTTGACACGATATTATAATATTACATGCGGTCAGTGTGGCGCACGCGGCGCTGTGGTTCGTGATTGATACTCTGCGCATATTTTGAAAATTATTTTGTATTCGTGCAATTATTTTACATACAATTTTGGAGGCGGTTTTGGGTACCGCCACCCCAGGAACCATTTATTGGATAACCAACATCTCTGCCATAGGTCACCCTAAGTGGTTCGCTGCGTTTTGTGATTTAGTAGGGATGCCCGTGTTCATCAGGTGAGGTGAGTTCGGGATGCGCCTGCCCTCCGGCTGCATGGCGGGCCAGATCGGGAGAGGCTGGTGTGGGAGACCCTTCGACCTCTCCAACTGGTCTCTCGACCCATCTCCTAACGCCGCAGTGGGATATATTCATACGTCCGTCACTCCTGGACACACTGATCCCTAGATTCCTACCCAACCCTCATACTTTTTACTTTCCCAGAACTTCCTCTCCTTCCTTTCATTAAAAAAAACTCCACCAAGCATCCCTAAAGATGACAAAGGCCCTGAGGGAAATATTTTTCAGGACCTCCTTTTTGGGGTTAATGTAAAAACATAAATCATTTTGCATACATTATATATTTATTTTAAGCGAGTAGGGTAGGGGTAGTGTATATGAATAGAACGCCTCTGCCTGCGTATAGTTATATAGGTATCGCAGCAAATGTTGTGTCGAACACGGTAGATACCCACGCATGTGCATTGCTTGCACACAGAATGATTCAAACATTTTATTAGACTTCACAAAAGAAAATTTCAAAAGTTCAGTTTTTAACAGTTATCTACCACACTGAAATACTACTCTCCCTCCAATATTATCAACCAGAACGACTTTCAGTTCGGAACGCCATTTCCATCATGAGCTATGGAACTTTAAAATTCTAATTTGACGGGCAAAATATAACGCTAAACGACCAATATTACATTGTCCGAATTACACACGGACGGAGTAACACTCTCAGTGGTCGAGGGGGAAGGCCCTCGACTAGCAATCCGTGATTCAAATCTCGGCGTGCGCAAGTAAATTTTATTTGATAAATTTGTGTTATTTCATAATTTATTAGTTAAAAATAATATGGGGCACGTTCCAGAGTGGAAGATACTCAGAGAATCACCCTGGTTCTTATAATCTAAACGTTGTTTGAAACGGCTTTAGCCTTGTTTTATGACTAGATCTGAATAGCCATGTACACCCCCCACCTTCCTCTCCCCATAGCATTCCCATCCCACTACCTTCAGCATCACAACAAACCCCAATTGGGGATGCCATAGTCACACTGGCTCCAGACGATTGGGAGCAGTTGAAACTCTTGTACGGTATTCACATAAAAAACACGTAAATTACATCCACTGGAATTACACACATGAAAATAACCTAACCTAACTTTTATCAAATATTAAATTTATTTAGCAAACACTTACAATACTACGTGTTGTATTACCTTAGAGGAGATATACATATAATATAATGTATATTGCCTCCAAAGTAGGTACCTACTTACCTACATTTTTCAAACACTTTTAGTTGATTATGAAGTTATAAGGGTTTTATCGATTTTCAATATAAAATTAATTATTTCGGCTGTCACCTCTCTGCGAAGCTTCCTTCTCTGACAATACAGTCACGTTTCAAGCCAGTAAATGACCGCATTGTCCGGGAGTTAATTCTATCTCCAAAATGATGTAGATATCTGGCCGGACTCAGATTTTAGCAGATATCTTATTACGAACTGTAACGGTCGATATTTATCGAATAACGGTCTTACAAATAAAACAGTCATAGTGATAAGTTAACAATACGATCTCGTTTACGTTTGGTCATATAAAAATACAGTTTCGATACATAACAGCAGATTTTCCGCATTTTTCAAGTACCTACCCACTTACCAAAGATCTCTCAACACCGGATTTCCTATATCTGTTTTACGGTAATATTTACACAATAACTTTGTAGACAAATTAAAATTAGGTGTGTAATATGAAAACGCATTGCAGCCAGTTGATTAAAGTTTAAGTAGCTACCTACATACCCAAGTAAAATCAACTAAGAACTTCTAACTGCTTGATATAGACAAGGAACAAACGAATGAACCACGAATAAAAGATCATTTTTTTAAATCCATAGATTTTTCATATCTACAAAATCTACGTCACCTTGGATGTCACCAATTGCAATTTTAAGTGTTACAAGCTGTAGTTTTTTCGTTCTATAAAATTATTATCAGGCAAATCAATTTAGAGAGCCCCACAGTAATCATATGGTACTACAGTACACAAGCAAGGATCTCTTTTAAATGATGAATTGTTCAAATAATCATTAGAGATTTAAATGATCTATTTTAGCTCTTTAGGACTCTAAGATGAACCTTTCTACCTTCATCGGAATTTTCTAGATGCTCTTACACAAATAAAGATAATAATCTCTATAAACTGGTCATACCTAATACTAAGCATGGTTGAGTTTGCGTTTCGAAGTCTGTTTTAACTTGAGCGCTTTGTATTTCGTCTGTATGAACATGTGTTTGTATTCCGTGTCAGGTCAATCCTGTCAATATGATAGCCGTGTTACATAATATACTCCGCCAGACTTCGCATGAGCAGTACGAGCTGTCAAATTGGAATAATTAACATTATGCTAGGTCTAATGTGTATGCAAAGAACTACGAGTTATAGATGTAGGGACATGTTAAAACGTCATGCCTACCTTGAACTTATGCCAAGTACCACAGGTTGTTTGTAGAAATGACGTTTTCTAATGAAATGCAGTTTTGAGGTGAAACTGCCGCTTGCATGATTGCTTCAATTAGTGGATCGACATCCTATACTAAACCTACTTTAGTAGGCTAAATGTTACGTACTTACATATTTGTTTGTATGTAGGTAAGGTAAGAGGTGGACTATTTTCATGAATGCTTAGAAAGTCTAATAAACCTAACCCTGTTCAGTGCAGAAACGTGTAGCTGTAATTAATTGCTTGTGTTACAATTCTGAAAGAAGGTAGAGGAAACCGGGGACAGTTGTACCAAAAATATTAATTTTTCCTTTCTCTGCTTTTTAGGTATAAGGCTTGTGAAAAAAATATTCATATTCAACGGCGCATAATTTAGTTATCTACCAAATTGTTATATAAATACTAGCTGACGTGTACCTGGCGTTGCCGGGGGTTATCCTTAGGAGATATCCTAAGGATAACCCCCTGCCATCCCAGACTTTTCTATAGGCCTTTTTAAGATATACAATTCCGTAGTACATTATGTCGATGTATCTCATAAGGTTTAGACAGCGTTAGCAATATAAGCGCCCGACATTTTTTTACGACTTGATTTCAAAACATTGACTTTTCACTCTTTTTTTTATTTTTTTTTTATAGTGAATACCTCACAAGAGTCCCAACTGCTCCCGTCTGGAGCCAGTGAGACTATGGCATCCCCAATTGGGGGATGTTGTGAGGCTGAAGGTAAGTGGGGAAGGGAAAGAGGAAGGTGGGGAAGTACCTGGCTATTCAGATCTAGTCACTAAACACGGCTAAAGCCATTTGGAGCAACGTTTCAATTCTGAATGGTGGTCTTACACCAGGGCGATACTGGTAGTATCTTCCACTCTGGAACGTGCCGCAAATATACTATATATTATTTTAATTAATTAATTATGAAATAACACAAATTAATCAAATAAAATTTATTTGCGCACGCCGGTTTCGAACCCGCGACCTTCGGAATGGCAGTCCAATGCGTTACCACTGGACTATGCCGGCCGTCATACTCTACTTTCTATAACTATATTGCGCATATATACAATATACCTTCCGGAAGAAATTCTCTCAATGACAGTTATCAAAATACGTTGCGTAGTTTAGAAGAACTAAGCTCACAAACAGACAGGCGAATAGCGAATTTATTTTACACCATTTGGAGATTTCTCTAAATCTTATAGAAATTAAAATATAAGCGCATAAACAGATCGGAGGAAATGCTAAACTGTCCCTGACCACGGGGTCAGTTGTATTGTATTGATTTTTAAAATTAGAATAATATTTAACATAATACACATTTTACCTGACCTTAAGAAAACTCATATGGAATTCGTCAGTTAAAGTGTTATCACGAACCTTAACTATTTTAGTGTAATAAAATTACAAAACAAATATATGTGAATAACAAAACTTGTTTTAATCTCTAGAAAAGGAGAAAAATTAAGATTTTAACTCCCTTTTTTGAGTAATGTTGTAAAATTGTCCCTGTGGTACAACTGTACCCCAAAAAAAGAATATATTTTTCACGGTAAACATAGAAACTTTGTCATAAAAGTTTTAAATCTTAATAATGCTTCAAAAATAATTGTTTGTTTTTGAACGAACATACAAAGTTATCACAAATTAAAACGCAAATTTTTAGTTACTCTCTACTCTCGACCGCTACAAAAACCATACTAAAATATACTCATTTGTCCAAATAAATGTGTGAATAGTAAAATAGGTACAAACGGAGCTCAGTAATTGCAATATTCTGCTGTGAACGCAATCGAAAAAAGTTACTTTTGGCGCCCAAAAATTTCTTATTCTAATTGCAAACGCCCGGGTTCCATTATGTCTTGTCATTGTTATATTGCACTCAAATGTTTTATTCACTTGCACACACTATATTTTTTTGTCTGGTCAAATTCTATCACATTTCTAAACGAACTAAACTACAAAAAACAAATAATACAATAAAAAAATATTCATATTCAACGGTAGAGTACAAATCATCACCTACCTAATAAAAAATGTACCAACTCCACGACAGTTCCAACGTAAAATTAGCTCTTTTTTAAGTTATATTTTTTTCCTTTTTTTCAGATACTGGGGCGCCATACGTTCTATACAAAGATGGCATGGAAAGGGGACAGGGCCAGTGGGGAACCGGGGTGCTGGACGGAGGCTACGGGGGAGGACAGCAGCTGCACCAGTCCCCCCCGAGCGGCGCGGGCGGCTCTCCCCACCAGCAAGCGGAGGTCGAGCAACAGCAACAGCAGCAACAACAGCAGCAACAACAGCAACAGCAACAGCAGCAACAGCAACTGGGTAGCCCCGCCCCCCCAGAGCAGCCCTCCCTCGCGGAGCAGGACCAGCTGCCTCAGCTGCCCCAGCAGCCGTCCCCAGCGCACCTGCCGTCCGAGCCCCTCGAGCGCATTCACACGGGCTACGCCTCTCCCGCCGAGCAACACCAAGACCTGCAGCAGCAGTATTCAGCCCACTATGCGCGCGCGCAACACCCCTCCAGCGGGCACATGCTGGCGCCCGGCGGCTTCCCGGGCCTGCACTACCTGAAGCAGCCGGGCTCCATGCTGCCGCTGGGCGACGGCGGGCCGCTGCCTCTGTCGCTCCAGGACGGCCACCAGTACGGGAGCATGCCCGATCTGCGCAGCGCGCTGCCCGACATCATCCAGCAAGGCGTGCACGCGGCGGACGGCATGATCGCCAAGCCGCGCAAGCCCAACCCCAACGGAGACCTGCGCCTCTTCAAGTGCCTGACGTGCGGCAAGGACTTCAAGCAGAAGAGCACCCTTTTGCAGCACGAGCGCATTCACACGGACTCGCGGCCTTATGGCTGCCCCGAGTGCGGCAAGCGGTTCCGCCAGCAGTCGCACCTGACACAGCACCTGAGGATCCACGCCAACGAGAAGCCGTACGCCTGCGTCTACTGTCCGCGCACTTTCCGGCAGCGCGCCATCCTCAACCAGCACCTGCGCATCCATTCCGGTGAGAAGCCCTACTCGTGCGGGGAGTGCGGCAAACATTTCCGCCAGAAGGCCATCCTGAATCAGCACGTCCGCACACACCAAGGCGAGCGATATTCTCATTACAGAGCATTGTGCCCTTCCCTCTCAGCGACCTTCTATGCGCTTCCTCTGCCCTTTACCCTTTACCTCTGGTCGCCGAGCTATCCGAGACACGCTTTATCCCATTTTCGTTTTGTCTATCAATTAACACTAAACAAAGTTAGATGAGAATATTGCGCGACTCCCAACTTATGAACCGAGGGTCGCGATTTGCTATATCACCGATTGGCCTTCTGTTCATTTGTTCAACTTATTTAGATGTCTTTTCGAATAATATGAGTAAAAAATTGAATACTTAGTCGCAGTAGATTTAAATAAATCATACTTTTAGATGCGAAAAGTAACAGGACAAAATGCTTCCGGCACATATAGTCCGTCTAGTTTGCATTCTAAAATATTCAGGTTATAGGTTCTGGCCAAGATAAATTGTCAATAATGAATAAAGACGCATTTCATAAATCAACAGCCATTTAAATGTATGTATTTATAATGTTTCAGACGTGTCTCCACACTTAATATTCAAGAACGGTATGACTCCCACCCTGTGGCCCCAAGACGTGCCCTTCCCCCAGGACGAGGGCAAGGAGGAGGTGGCTTCCACGTTCGGAGACGCGGACAGCTCCCACCCAGACCAGAACAGGAACGGCTGTTTCTCCCCCACGGACTCGATGCAGTACCCCGCCTACTTCAAGGACACCAAGGGGCTCGGCCACTCCGTGTTCGGCGGAGCCAACTTCAGCGCGCTGCAGTATCTGAAGGGTGCCGGTGGAGGCAAGGGACTTCCCGACGTCATCCAGCACGGCAGATCCGCGGGAATGCCACTGTACGTCCGCTGCCCCATCTGCCAGAAGGAGTTTAAGCAGAAGTCCACTTTGCTCCAGCACGGCTGCATCCACATCGAGTCGCGGCCTTACCCGTGCCCGGAGTGCGGCAAGCGCTTCCGTCAGCAATCGCATCTGACGCAGCACCTGAGGATCCACACGAACGAGAAGCCGTACGGCTGCGTGTACTGTCCGCGCTTCTTCCGCCAGAGGACCATCCTTAACCAGCACCTACGCATTCACACGGGCGAGAAGCCCTACAAGTGCGGCCAGTGCGGCAAGGACTTCCGTCAGAAGGCCATCCTGGACCAGCACACGCGCACGCATCAGGGCGACCGGCCCTTCTGCTGCCCGATGCCCAACTGCCGGCGGCGCTTCGCCACGGAGCCCGAGGTGAAGAAGCACATCGACAACCACATGAACCCGCACGCGGCCAAGAACCGGCGCAACAACAACTGCAACCCGCTGATGGACAGCAAGCAGCCGTTGCTGCGCGCGCTACCGCCCGTCAAGCCGGAGCTGTACTTCCCGCAGTGCTACGCGCCGCCCTTCCAGCAGTTCCCGCAGGGTTCCCCCGCCCCGCAAGAGTTCAAGCCTCCGCAGACGGCGCAGTGACAGCCCCCCCCGCCCTGGGGCCCCTCCCTCCTCTTCTCCCGTCCCTAGGGGGCGCGATGCATGGTGCTCGTATGGAAACAATATTATACTTTGGGAGATTCCATTTTGATTGTAAGATTAGAAATTTTCGCGAAACTTGATTCAAACGCAAACCGCGCCGTAGATTTAAGATTCAAAATGACAATTTCAATTTTTATTCCAAATCTCGATGTAAAAAGAATAGTTTTTAGGTAGATAAATAATTGTGAATTTCCGATATAATCTTTGGCGTGAAAAATTGAATGAATTAAATCCCTGAATCCTCGTTGAATAATATGTTTCTGTCTAATAGGAAAATATCAGAAAATGTAATTAGCGCAGTAAACCCTCGGTATTCGCCAAGCACTCGAATCATCTGTTTTACTTTACAAATGAGCAAAGTTTACTATGGCCAGTGGCCAGTGGTCACCATGACGGCAAATACCAAAGGTTTATTGTAAACCGCTCCATATTATACGATTTAATACTTATGAGATGCGTTTATATACATGTATAAGAATTAACTGTGTGATCTCTTTGTGTATTTTTTAACTGTAATGTTTAAAATAAAACATAGGCTAGAGAAAGTTAGGAATAGGAACGACAGCGGCCCCACGAAACCCAAGCTCACCGGAATAAGTTTTCATATTTTTGTAATCTGCAAGCCCTCCATACAATTTTATATCGACTTACATATTGTTATATTTACAGTTATATAAAGTAATATTTTAAATGTAAATAATAGAACCAGTTGCGGAAGAAGCCGACCTAGCAATGTGGTGTGTGTGTTGGCCGCGTGGCTCGTGCCGCGTACCACGTTGCCTTGGAACTAACTTCTCCTTAGTAATAATAAATGATACCGACGTACCTTAACAGAGCGAGGGCTCGTGGGGCTGCCAGACTAAAGGTGCCTAATGGTTGGGAGGAGTGTTTCACACTTAACTGGATATTTTATACATATTTTCTCAATAGATAGTTGTGTTTTAAAGGAATTTTAAAGCTCTGTACTATTTGTGCATTTTAAACTATTCAATAAGTTGTCCCGTCCCCCAATTCTTGATCAATGAAGATCACACCACAACAAAACAATAGTCAATTTTAACATACTCACATATTTACATCCTCAAATGTTTCTAAATGCCTTTTTTAAGAAAAACATTCCCACTCTAATAAAAAATGATTGTAATTACTGAGAACAATCAAAATCTCCAAGAAACTGCATTTATGTTAATTTAATGAAAGGCATAATATTTATATATAAAATGAATTTAATCAGTTGAATGAAAGAATGATGAGAACAGGGAAGACTATCATCAAAGAATATAAGTATTGTATGTATGAAGACAATCTGTAAATGCGGGCCAGGTCAGTCAGGTCAGGCAGGTGTAGGGATTATATCAGCTGCTATCTCACCAACACGGCAACAATACCACAATTATACCACAATAGTAAGTAAGAAGGATGAACAAGAAGTATACTCGCTGGTTGTAAAGCAATTGTTGGCTAGTGGACCAGAGTGAATGGTAGCTAATGTTGATTAGTTCAGCAGGGTGGTGGTGGTCAGTGGCTTGGCACACTCGGAGACTTTTCTTTTTATTTTTCCAGGTAAAATAAAAGCTTTAAGAAGTGCGTATCAGAAGAGAATGGAGCGAAGGTTATATTATTGTAGAAGATAAGGAAGCACGGTATTAATACTTGCCAATGTTACGATTAATGTAGTGCATTATTTATGTAGCACTTTATACTACCTATTATATTATATTATTATGCTACGTGTGCTTTTAACATTAAGTTTTTTATCAGCATCTTTTAAAATTGTAAATTTCTTTTAAACTGAACATAATGTTTTTATAGTTTTATAAGATTTTGATTTATTTTAGTTTTGTTAATATTACATAATGTATATTTTTACAAGTGATCATATTTTGTTCCGAACTCTTTACCATGTTTGTTTCATACTCTAGTGTTGAAGAGAATATAACTGACTCAAAGTAAAAGTAAAATCCATGCTCAATGCTCAATGCTCAATGCTCAGTGATGACGTTGTCAAGTTGCCACGATTTGCTTTAAATATTGTAAAAAGACAGTGCTCTGGTGTTGATATTCCTTATGTACTTTTCTATCTGGTCTGAAACAACACTGCACTATTCTACCATACATTATATATTATTATACAGGCAGGCCTAATTTGATATTAAAGTGTTCGGTGTGACTTCATCATGACCTATTGCATTATACTACTCTAATACTTTAGACTTTTTACTCTAATGCAGCCGTTACATGCTAACAAATCATAATGCACTCATCTCAATACAGAGCATTGCTGCTTACAACAAACAAGATAATTCAGATACTACTACTCTGTTGTCAAGTTTTTATATGTTTTTTACAGTAAAGTGAGTGACTATTTTTCTGTTGTTATTTTCACTACATTATGTAAGCCTCAACTATTTTAATAATTATCATTGAAGTGTTGATAGATTAAGACATTTAAAAAAGTTTTTTATTATTAAATATATTTATTAATAAATAGAAACCTTGGAGGTTGTACACACATACTGGAGCAACAAGACTTAATGAATGTTATATAATAACAATAGATATTATGGCTACTTAAGTTTGTAGAATATTCTGTCTTGTGCATTTCTTCTATTTGTTTGATTAGAGTTATAATACGGAGATTATATAATTATACGCAGGGGTTTGTTTTACCGAGGAGCACAGCATTTACAACAAACTTATCTTTAAGGACTGAGCCCTGCTGTGATAAATGGAATTTTCATTCATTCATTAAATGGTTATATTATTTATACAAATTATTGTTTTTGATTGAATACATTTACGTTTTCTTGTTTGGCTGGCAGTAATACAAAGGCAACTATTACATCTTTCTCAAAAATAATCATTCAACAGTTACATGTGTGTAACCGTAACCTTCTGATAAACATTTACATTAAATGTGTTTGAGTTTCATTTTGAGTAAATATGGGCGGTTCCCAACACGGGGAGTCAAGGTGTACCCGTACTTTGTTATTTGGCCACAACCAATATTATATATTTATAGGGGATGTAACAACCAATAACTACATGTGTTTTGATGTGTAGGTAATGGGAGTTACTATTAGAGCCGCCTCTATTTGCACAGAGTATCGTCAATGATAACACTTATTTACTGGGTTATCAATAACAATATGATATTGCCATAGATTATTATTAGATTACAGACAGAATATGAGCCTTTGTCCATTGTTTGAATTCAACTACAAATTAGTGCCATAGAGAATACTAGAACCACAGATACATTTTTATACAATACCATTAAAATCCATAGAAATAATAAGGAAATATTTTTTTTATACAGATGTTTAACAATAATATTAACAGACATAACCAATATCTCAAACCTCATACTGAAACAATAAGTCATGTTTTATGACAGCTACTCAATTTAATGAGAAACATTATATTATTTGTTATCGAACAATATTATAATTGGGAACGGTTTCCTTTACTAGGTTATTCTACAAACACATTATACATTATAAAATATATTCATTCTATTTACTTGTTGTACTTAAATTTTACAAGCATTTTGTTACAGGTTTATTGTTAACACCTTTTGTAATAACTCTATAGCATGTATACGATCTTCTTCTTTTTCTGGTTTGGTAACAAGTAACAATACTCTTCCAACTCGTTAGGTATTACTTGCTTATGAATGCAGCCTCTTGAAGTTGTCTCCATTTGTGTAATATATATTATATTTCATCCAAAACTCCTTTATTTCAATGTTCTATAAGATATTACATAAGTTGATTGCTCAAAGAATTCAATCTCTAAATACTGTATGTAAGCTTCTGCAAAACGTTTGGTTATTAGTCTGTTCTGTGGTAAGTCGGGAGTCGGCTGTTGTGAATGAAACCAAACACATATTGTATTATTATTCTCTTGTTGTTCACAACAACTAAACACAGTTCACGTCATTATCCAAATCGGTTAAGGTCAGCATACAAACATACATTTAAATAAAACAGATTTGATATAATGAAACACAGTTTTAATATTTTAAAAAATATATTTATTAAGACAGTAAAACTTTTAAAAGATACATTTCATTTTTGAAAGTTACAATGTACAAAAAGATAAAAGTAATAAAAAAACAAAGCTGTTACCCATACTTACAATATAATAAGAATTAAAAATAATGCATTTTAAATTATAAATTTAAAGTAGGCACTTTGAAATCAACCATTCGTTCATATATTATGGTACAGATTCATTATTTTTAACATATCGCAAAAAGATGTACCTACTATTCAAATTATTTATTTGAATTTGCTGCAGAAAAAAAGGTAAATTGGCAAAATTTTAAAATTAGATTTATGCTTCCAATAAAATATAATAATTACTCATTTCATCGCTTCAGATATTACTTTTAATTTATAAAATTGTAAAAAGTCTTTGTTTGAACTTTACAAACCGCGCTACAATTAGAATTAATATTGGTTCCTTTGAAAAATCTTTTGTAGAAAGAATAAACAAAATGAATATCCCAGAAAATGATCATAGGTAAACCAAGTGATAAAGTAACATGTTAAATATAGATAAGGATAATAAGTATTCAGACACACTAAGAAAATGCACATTTAACTTTTCACTCATTTATAGTCAAATGTCCGGGCAAAGTTGGCAGTAACAAAATAAGTATAAATTAATTTAAAGCCTGACAGAGGAATTTCAACAAAAGCAAATGATTGAGGGAGTTTGAATGTGCATTACTTGGGACAACGCCTTCCACGTGAAGAGTATTGTCCCAACATACATACATACATACTTACATACATAATATTAGTCATTAAAAATCACATACAAATAAGTTAAAGTCCTTGTTATAGTGATAACTGATTGCAGTACATGAAATGGTTTATTTTTTCATACAGCGCAATAAGTACAGTAGTTTGTTTGTTATACAGCCAGGTTTCCTTTACAGAGTTATTGTTATAATATTGTTACAGTTACAGTTACAGTGATTGGGCGTTACACAAATCAATAGAAGAACACTCGCTAATATTTTATGTAGATGTTTTAAATGAAAGAATGAGCCATCCGAAGATATTTTCTATTATATTATATGACAAAGTTATTCTTGGATACTTTGCACCACATCCGAATAAACATCCATTTTCCATTACTACCTTTACAAAGTTATTCTTGGATACTTTGCACCACATCCGAATAAACATCCATTTCCATTACTACCTTTACAAAGTTATTCTTGGATACTTTGCACCACATCCGAATAAACATCCATTTCCATTACTACCTTTACAAAGTTATTCTTGGATACTTTGCACCACATCCGAATAAACATCCATTTCCATTACTACCTTTACAAAGTTATTCTTGGATACTTTGCACCACATCCGAATAAACATTCATTTCCATTACTACCTTTACAAAGTTATTCTTGGATACTTTGCACCACATCCGAATAAACATCCATTTCCATTACTACCTTTACAAAGTTATTCTTGGATACTTTGCACCACATCCGAATAAACATCCATTTCCATTACTACCTTTACAAAGTTATTCTTGGATACTTTGCACCACATCCGAATAAACATTCATTTCCATTACTACCTTTACAAAGTTATTCTTGGATACTTTGCACCACATCCGAATAAACATCCATTTCCATTTCTACCTTTACAAAGTTATTCTTGGATACTTTGCACCACATCCGAATAAACATTCATTTCCATTACTACCTTTACAAAGTTATTCTTGGATACTTTGCACCACATCCGAATAAACATCCATTTCCATTTCTACCTTTACAAAGTTATTCTTGGATACTTTGCACCACATCCGAATAAACATTCATTTCCATTACTACCTTTACAAAGTTATTCTTGGATACTTTGCACCACATCCGAATAAACATCCATTTCCATTATCTACTACCTTTACACAGTTATTCTTGGATACTTTGCACCACATCCGAATAAACATCCATTTTCCATTACTACCTTTACAAAAAAAATCTCCATTTGAATGAAACCATTTTAAAACTCTTACCAGATCACAATAAGATAAATAATTACAAACACATAGTTTTAATATAACCTTATTTGTTTGTTACTATAAAAATTGTACATTGGGAATTAATATTACTTTTGTTTTATAGTTGCATTATGTCTCCCCTATTAAAAAAATATGTGTCCATTTTATCTTTTCCCCCTTTGAAATCTATGTAATAAAATTGAATATCAACCATGATTATATCCTAAAATAAAGAGATAAAACTGTGTAAATATACAATCAGAGTTTTCTTAAAATTGACTGAACCTCCTCTTTCTGGAACTATTGAACTATCAGCCATGGTGACATGAACGAAAACAGAAAAAGACACCACAACCCCAGGGTTGGAAGAGAGACTAAAATAGAATGCATCGTCATTGACAACGAGTCTATCTGCTGAGTTTCAGTTCGATCGGATGTCGGGAAGTGGGTTAATTTCCACTTCATTAATATATTTTTTTATTTATCCATTCATTCAAGAAAACAAAAATTAAATTCAAATATGTAGATTTATTTAAAAAGAAGCGAGAGAGAGGTAAGAATAATACAGTATACCTACAACCTTTCGAAAATAGGGAACACTAATAATACTAGATCAGGAAAAAATGACAGGAAATTGGGACCATCATGCTCTCCGGAATTTTGCAAAAAACGCCTGCACTGCAAAAAATTTGTAAAAAAATGTTCAATGAATTTTGGAAAGAATTTGTTACAAGTATGATTGACATCGAAGAAAAAAGAATTTAAAAAAGGTCTATTTCAAAAGAATTTCTTTTAAGTAATGTGAGAAAATGGTTCATCAGAAGATGTTCGTTCGCCGATGTCTCAAGACTAACAGTATGAATGTTTCCCGGTGAAGTTTCGTTCTGTCTGAAGGGAACTATTTGCACAGTTTATTTATGAAAACTTATGTAACCAGTCCTTTATAGTTATTTCTTTATCTTTGGTCAGGAAAAACTGCCTGGCAAAACTGATTATTTTGTTAGAGTTGTCAGATGCAGGGACGTATAACTCCGGTCTGACCTTGAAACCGTGATGATGCGTGATATCATCAACATAAAAAAATTGAAAAAAATTACACCACGTATTAAGTATAACCAGACAGGAGGCCTGGAGAAAAAAATCCCTCAGACCTATGTTATCTTTGGGGATGCAGTGTGAAGAGTATTTTTAGGGAAAGAATTTGAACAATTCTTCAAAATTTCAAAGTTAAGTACTGTGAAAGATTTTTTCAAGTTCTGTTTTTATTTCAGTTCTGTTAAGCAATTAGCTTAATATAATTTTTTCAATCATGGCTCCCATGAAATTATATATATTATTCTCGTCTTCTCGATCTTGTCTTTACAAATTCTTCTAGTGTTAATGTGTATGCCTCTGATGAAATGATTCTTACATTCGATAAATACCCCCCCCCCCCTCTAATAATCAATTACCTCAATACTTATGTTAAGGTAATTGACCAGACGATTGTCAAGCGTAATTTTGAAAAAGCAGATTACCCAAAGATTATAGAATTTTTATCTACTTATAATTGGGCTTATGATCTCGCTTGTAAAAGCTCAAGTTTAAATGGGGCCTTAGAATACTTTTACAATGTAATTTATCAAGCAATCGATAGATTTGTACCCCTACAAAAATATTACACTTCTAAATTCCCTAAATGGTTCGATTCTGAACTAATTAATCTAACGTACGATAAAAAAATTGCCCACAAACGTTATAAAATAAAATACATTTAAAGCGAAATTAGTCCACCACTTTTTAAATGTAAATAATGTATGAGAAATCATTATATTTTATTTCGATTTTCTATTGTTTGTTTTATACTGTTGCTAAAATTGAAATTTGTAATTTTTATGTATTAAAAGCCCAATAGGGCGTCAATAAATAAATAATGATATAATAACAGAACTTGAATAGCATTTTCAAAGAAAATGAACGTTGAAATTTGATGAATTGTTCAAATTCTCCGAAACATCCCGTCCTAATAGTATGAATGTGTCCCGGTGAAGTTTTGAATAATACTAATTTAATAACTATGTGTACAATACTACAATAGTTTTTTGTCGGTTCATCATTTTTTGGTATCTTTTGTTTGAATAGTGTAATCTTTGTCCTCAAATGTTGTCTTTTTCTAGGTAAGAGGAAGGGCATTTTGAGCTACATTGGGCCGATGGCAGCCCTTTCTCCCTTTCTTCCTCATAATTTGGGGACCAGGCGGCAGCTGCGATATGTCTAAGAAAAGAGTCTAAGAAGATTCTTTAAAAAATGTATCACTATGGCAACTCTCTATAGAGACAGAAATAGCTTAGAAGATTCGCTTTCAAATTTAAATCTCGTTCTCTCTAGATTCATTGTCATAAGCAAAACTTAGTCCAAAATTAACATAGCTCAATTTTTGCTTTGTTATTTACAAGTTCTTAACTTTGTTTTAACTATACCTACTATTCAAACATTGTACATACAAAATATGATAGTGAATATATGTATAGTAAATTGTATTTCTTAGTCCTCCTCACTAGGATGACATGTGCTGAGGCGTATTTAGGTTATTCATTTCTGTTTTCTATTTAGTTTTTAATGTTTATTTCAGAGTTTTTAATCTCTTTCAGCCAGATTTTTATCCTTGATTTGTAATCATTCTGATTTTCTATTCGTTTTATACCTGGGAGAAGGATGTTGTGGAGTTTTGTCGCAAAATAAATGTATTTTCTTTGTCCGAATGTGGTTTTATGACTTGGAATATTTTTTATGTCATTGTGATTTGACCTAGTGTGATGAATACGCGGTATTGTAGAGGATTAAGTATTTTTGAATATTTTTAGCATATATTTGTTATACATTTGGTACATCTAAACTATTGAAAATTTCAATCGAAGACTTCAAACTCCTATCCTTTGTTGCTTTACAAGCACATATCGGCGTTTTATTACTTACGCAATTCGTATTTCGTATATTATGTCTTATGATTTAAGTTATCTATGTAAAAGCCAAAACGCGGTAATATTATTGTTTGTCAAATTCTTTTTTTTTATTACTTCCTCGAAATCTTATCACGCATGCGCTTGAGGCGCCAAGCGCATGTTTTTCATGGTTCTGATTTAGTTCAATTTCTAGCCACCGCTATGAGCAGACGTGTTTTCGTGTATCCGTAAATGAAGTTTTTTTTAATTCTTAATCACAGAAACTATGGAAATTTATATTGTTTTTTTGTTATTTTGTTATCCTACTAAACAATCTCATCAAGACATCAAGTGCGCGTAAAAAGAATGTGCAAAAAGGGCGCCATTTCTTTAAGACATTTGTTTCAAACTTTGTATGTGTTAGCAAATATATGTACCCGCCTCAGAACAGAAATCTTCTAGTGAGGGGGGTACTTTCATGTTTGTAATATTGATCATGTTATTGCAATAAACGCCCGGGTTGCCGGCAATTAAAAAAAAAAAAAAAAAAAAACCGCGTATTTGGAAACTCAAAAATCAACTCTGCTAAACGATCCTAAACTAATCAAACAATATAATCAGTGATCAAAAAAAAATATTTTGGTCGATGGTGTGCCCCCACACCAAACCCGTGGAACAATTTGGATTGTTCAAGGGCATTCTAGAGACTTCTAGATGTGTCGAGACTCATCCAAACCTCCCTTGGAACTTGGAACCCGTGGACAATTCACCCGTGGAACAATAAGGATTGTTCTAGGGCATTCTAGAGGTTTCGAAACTCATCCAAATGGTCAGTTGACTCATACACCGTGGACACATATAGGGTCAGTGGGCCGGTTGTGGCCATTGGGCTGGTTCTGGCCATTTTCAACTTTACAAGTCGAAATATAAGCTAAATAAAATCGAATCTTTTTTTACTCTATGGCAAAATGCATATTTGTCAATGGTCTTCGTTGACAAGTGACACAATAAATCTTATTGTTAACAGTTTGTGTTTGGTCGATGCGAATAAGTGTTGCGGAATTTTTTGTTGAGATTGTTATCCAAAACCTTAAGGAACCCACTGTAAGTAATCTTAATGCTTGGTCCACACCGAAGCCAACCTTCCAACTTCAAACGTTTGGACGATCGTGTGGAGGGGTAGTTCGTGCGTTGGAAGTTTGAGTTGGAAGGTTGGTGTTTGAGTTGGCCTGGGATCGCCTTCGAGGCGATCGCTTCGGCCAACTGCGGCCAACTCTATGGCCAACCCGCACGAACCGGCGCGGCCGTCCGAGCTGTCCACACATCTCTGCGAACGGCAGGCAATCATAACAAAAGTGACATTTGCGTATAAGTGACGTTTACGTATTATCTTTTTCGCGCCAATCCGTTAACACATAATGGCAGAGTGGAGTAATGATTTAATATTGTCGGACTCGGATTCGTTCAAACGTTCGGAGTTGGAGGGTTAGCAGCAATTTCTCTAGGTGGCCACCACACGATCGGCCAACCTTCCAACTCCGAACTAAGTTCGGAATTGGAAGGTTGGCGTTGGTGTGGAAGAACCATTATATATATTTGTAATCCTTTTGATGTTTTATTTGAAAACAAGTTGTACCCATTATAAAAGGGTAAAGTAATATGTTTTTGAGCCACATTGGTAGCCACAAGTGGCTCCCATACAGTACTAGTTTTGGCCATTATCTAAAAAAATGTACATATCCGCTAAATTTGATATTTTAACTTAATAAATTATTATGTTTCTTCTTCAGAACTGTGAAAATGACTCCGGCAAATAAGAAGAAAGATGCTATTGAGCACTCAAAACGCAAACTTTTTTGTTATTCAAAATCGAAAGTGATTTTGGCATTCGATGCTATAAAAGGAGGTATGAAGGTATCTACTGCTAGTAAAAACTACAAAGTCCCCCGTAGTACTTTGCGTAACAAAATATGTGGACGTGCACCAGCGGCCTCAGGTCACGTAGGACCACAAGCTGTACTTGGTATAGAAATAGAGATGTCACTAGTCAGGTGGACTAAAGATTTTGCCCGGGCAGGTTTTCCAATTAACAGGGAATGTTTATTAGATTCCGTAAAGAAGATTGTTGTTACTGGCAACATCAATACTCCTTTCATCAATAATCGCCCTGGGAGGACATGGTTTGAGTCATTTATGACGAGACATCCTGATTTAAGCAAAAAACATGCAGAGTACATAAACAAGGCACGCGCATTGATAACCGAAGAAAAAATCAGAAACTGGTTTGAAGAAGTCATTAGTTTGTTATCCTGATGGATGTAAGATTTTTGAAGATCCTGCTCGAGTATGGAACTGCGATGAAACTTCATTCTTCTTAGCCCCCAAAGGTGGACTTGTCTTAGCGACGAAAGGCGAACATGTTTACGACACTTCAAAAAACAGTGATAAAGAAAATATCACTACTCTGTTTACAGTAAATACTCTTGGAGAACTAGCTCCACCTCTGACACTTTACAAATAAAAAAGAATGAATTCAGATGTAGTTCAAAATGCACCTAACCGTTGGTCTATTGGTAAGACAGACAAAGGGTGGATGACTGCTGAGTCTTTCTATGAATTTATTGGTAATGTGTTCCTGCCTTATCTCAAAGAAAAGGGTACAATATTTCCAATCGTATTATTTTTAGACGGACATAAATCCCATCTGACTCTTCACCTGAGTTCACTTTGCAGAGAAAACGGAATTATCGTCATAGCCTTGGTTCCAAACACAACACATATGCTGCAGCCACTGGACGTGGCTGTATTTTTTCCTTTTAAGCAACGTTGGTTGAAGTACATTCGTAAGTGGAGAATTGATAACGAAGGACGAGAAATAACTAAATTTAATCTCCCTTCTGCTTTGAACAACATTCTGATAAATGATACAAATTTTTCTAATAATGTGAAAGCTGGATTCAAGTCTTGCGGACTTTATCCATTTGGTCCTGATTTTGTAAACTATAAAAGAATTATAACTGCACCAAAACATACTGAAACTAATGTAAACATGCGCCTAGTGGAATCGACTCATCTACAGTATTTGGAGAGTAAAATTGAACCAAATATTCTTAAAGATTTCAAAGTCACTTACAGCACTGGTATGGATTGGACAGGTTGTACTGAAGGGTTGTTCCTGTATAAAGTATGGCTGGCCTTCAAAGACGATAATACTGCATTGCCAAATACAGATCTTACTTGTATTAATCTAGATCGAGTTACAACGCCTCCAGAAACTCCTGTTATTGAACCTTCATTTCCAATAGCGGTAAACGAAGAAATCCTGGACGTATCAGCATCAACATCTAAAGATATTGTATCCACTTCTGAGATTGTAGAATTGAATATGCCGACGAGTGAAAAAATGCATCATATGGCCTGAAAAGAAGACAAATACTACCAGTCGAAAGAGAGAGTATATTCCTTCAGTGTTAACATCAAATAAATGGAAAGATATTATGATAGCTAAGGAAAAGGAGAAAAACAGAAAAGAAGAACAAAAACAGATAAAACTAGCTAAAAAAATAAAGAAGAACATTAAAAAAAAGAAACCGACCGTTGAAATTTCAGAGACGTCAGAGGAAGAAAATTTGCGTGATACGTCTCATTCGGACTGCGAAGACTGGATTCCACAGGTAAAGCCTTCGGGTTTCGAAGAACTAGATCGAACACCCCTGGAAGGAGATTATGTCCTGGTTGAATTCAAGAATCCCAAAGCCACTTTTTATTATGTCGGCAAAATATTGCGTTCAAAAGACGAAGACATTGAGTTCGAGATAAGCTACCTGAGAAAACATAATACCACTGGTAGCCAATTCACAATGCCACAAATTCCTGATTTGGCATCTGTTGCTGAGATTGATATTAAAATGATATTGCCACCACCATTGTTTACAGGTACAACCAAAAGGCAAAATCCTTTTTATACTTTCGAAATCGAACTCTCAGGTCTAAATTTGCGCTAAATCTTATTTTTTATAAGTTTATTGTATAACATGAATAATAAACATCGATTTATAATAATTACTGTGTTTAATTTAGATTAAAAAATGTAAGTTCCCTACATAGATTCATGTGGCCAAAACCGGCACACGAGTGTGGCCAGAACTGATTAAATTGTGGCCACAACTAATGCATGGGTCCAGTTCAATGAAAAAAAATTATTTAAAAATAATTTAAGAACTGTTACTGGATATATTTACATATATTAAAGACAGGTATTTTTACTGTACATTAATGTTGGAAAAATTATAATTTACATTTATGTGCAAGTTTGGTAACTAACTAACTAACTAACTAACCATCACGCCGCAACAACTCGGTCTTGGCACATACTCCTTGCCTCATTCACTTTCATACATCGTCTCATACATACTCTTCTATTGTTCTGACTCTTGACATGGCCCGACTCAAGTATCTGATTCACTTGGTCATGCCATGTCTTCCTCGGGCGTCCCCGACTTCTGCTACCATTCACATTTGCATCGTATATTCTCCTTACACTCCTTTCTTCGCTCATTCGCTCTACATGCCCAAACCATCTAAGCGTCCCCTTCTTGATCTTACTCATTACGCTTACATCAGCCTTGCACTCTTTGCGGATCTCCACATTCCTAACATGATCATACATGGTTTTACCACACATACGCCTCAGAGATCTCATCTCAACTGTATTCAATCTACTTTCATCCTTTCTTTGCCAGTTCCATGCCTCACTTCCATAAATCAGGGTAGGCACCAGTACTCCATTGTGGACTGCTAACTTCGCTTCTTTGGACAATTTTTTGTTAGCGTCAACTGCGTTCAGTCCTCCATTAATGGAGTTACCTGCATTTACTCTTCTTTCAATATCTCTGTCAGCCCTCCCATCTCTCGTAAACATGCTTCCTAAATACACAAACTCATCCACCTGCTCCAAGTATTCCTCATTCACAGCTATATTGCACACTGTTTTCGTACTCTCTCTTTCAAACACCATTACTTTAGAATGGCTTTAGGATTAAGTTAAATATTGTATTAATTTGTATGTTAGTGATTTATACCTGAGTATCAGTATGTTAAACTAGATAAGCATTTCGTAGAAGGGAATGGCCGGCACAGGTGTCGATGAGGCTCGCTATCCATCACATCGCCAACCCTTCGGTGGCGTAAAGAGGAGGAAAGAACTCGAACAATGTCTTGCAAGTTTGGTGCTTATTCAAAAACGAAAAAATCCTTAAGGTGGCCACAACCGGCCCACTGACCCTATGTGTTAGAATAAGTTACCCAAGTTCAGAGACTATATACCTACTGACCGACTTTAGAACCTTCTAGAGGCAGCTGAAAGGTTCTGGAACCATCCGCACAGTCAACTAATACATAGACAGTGAACACTTGCGACATCGGGGATCAAAGGTTTAAGAAGGCTAGTAAGGCCAAAGTAGCTACTTCAACCGTTCTCGGCGGTCATGACCCCTCAGGTTCTGCCGATCAAGATTGGTCAAAGAATTTTTATTTTTTATTTATTCAGTGAAATTTATGAATTACAATTTTTGTGTACTTAATAACTCCCACACTAGGCTTATGCCCGTGTTGTGGTAGTCATAATGGTATAAATTACAATAAAACCATATGTTGTAGTAAGAAAAAATAAAACATAATATAGAAGATGTAGTGGTACGCCACTACTTCATTCGAATGGAATTCTAGAAGTTTCGATTTTTCCAAAGAAGCTTCTTGGATGTTCTTTTATTTATTATTATTACTAGAATATTTTTTGCTAATTTATGTCCGATAATAACATCACCATAACTCCTATAACATCACCATAACTCCTAAAATTATTTCTCATGACTTTAATTGCATCCATAACTTTGTAATACAACCATGCTCATGCAAAAATATTGAACTTGTTTCAAAATATATATATCTAGGCTTAACAATTGATTGTAATTTTAAATTGGATATACATATACAAAAAGTGTGCACACGGCTTAGAGCTATAGTGAGCAAACTTTATAGATTGATGTTTTTTGTTCCACCAAATACCCTTAAAATAGTATACCTATCATTGGCGGAATCCCTAATAAGATACGGAATAACTTCATGGGGACATTCAACAAAAACAAATCTTCTTTCAGTCCAAAATGTACAATATTCTTTGGTAAAATTATTATTAAACAGAACTAAATACGAACAAAGAAATGACGTACCAAAGTCATTACTATACAACTCTGTAAATGTATTATCTGTTCGTGCTTTATTATGGCTTAAAATTGCGAGTCAGCATACATCTCAATCTGAACATAATAAAATAGTGACACATGTTCATAATACAAGACTTATTGCAAACGATGGACTTGTAGTTTCCCAGATACCTGAATAAATATGGTCAAAGAACTCTAGAATACCTCGTTCCAATAATTTACAACATGTTACCAAACTCAATAAAAAGCTGTGAATTGACTCACAGAAGGAAATGTATGTTAAAAAAATGGTTATGTGAAAGAATTTTTTTGTACTAATGTAATTATGTGTATATTTTATGTACTTGTTAAAATTGTATATGTATTTAAGAAGTAATTGTTAAAAGAACCCGTTGACAAACTGATACCAATCATTTTAACGGGACTTAATTGTAAAAAATGTATTTTTTTGAAAGTTAATTAATAAATAAAAAAAAAATTAAAAAATATTGGAAAAAAATTGATTGAAATGGTCGGATATTTTTTCAGGTTCAGAATTGATATGGGTTGTTTGGTCTTCTATGTTAATTTTAACTATGGGTGAGTCGATTTTATGAATATTGGCTATATCTTTTATGATATTCCAATTTTTTTTTTGTCATCAGTAGCTTCACTGATTTGTTTTTTGTAGTAATCTCTTTTAACATTGTTAATAATTTTTTGCAGTTATTTCTATAGTGTTTATAAAATATGAGTGAATCATAATCGTTGGGATTTTTTCTACAGAAGTTATGAATCTTGTCACGCTTTCTGATACAGTGGAGAATACCTGCAGTGATCCATGGTTTGAGTTTTGTGTCGGATTGTTTTTTTTACTTTTTGTGTATGATGTTGCATCGGCCAAGTGGTTTTGTAAAGTATTTGTAAATATTTCGCATGCAGAAGTTGTATCGGTACAAGAATAGACAAGTTCACAGTTTTCTTTAGAGACAGTATTTAGGAGAATGTCATAGGAAATATTTTTTTGAGGGAGAGTATTCTGAGGTAGTTTTTGAATATTTTGGTTGATGGAAGTGATGGTTGCATAGTGATCTGTGACAGTTGATTGATATAAAATGGATTTGCTTCCTAGTTTACTCTTAACAAAGACGTGATCTATACAACGACTAATGTTTGAATCTGATTCTCTGGTTGGGGCTGTGACGGCTGGCAAATATCCTGATAAAGTTAGTGTATTTAGGTATTCATTCGCTTGAGGATGCATTCTGTTGATTATATTAATGTTGAGATCACCAATAAGATAGGTGTTTTGGCGGTGTTCTATATTTGTTAAAATTTCATGCAGAGATTGTATGAATGGGGTTATATTATGTGTGCTTGTGGATCTGTATACAGTAATGATTGTTATATGATTATCAAGTTGAATTTTAAGACAGTTTGCGTTCTTAATTGTGACCTCTTTGACTGAATGTATGATGTGGTTTTTAATGTAAACAATAACGCCATCATTTTGAGTTTGGTTTTGTAGAGTATTATAGTGGTTGTAGTTTTTTATCGTTTTTGGGACGAAATTTTCTTTAATCCAGCATTCGCTCAAAACAATTACATCGAAATCTGAGGCAAGGTGAGTGAGAAGAATTAAGAGTTCATCGACACTGATGTCATTAGTATTTGTACATGGAATCGGTGTTATGTTGTCTAGTAAGTCTGTTATGTCTTCCATTATTTGTTTTTTTGTTTTGCATTAAATTTAACGTTCTTGATTTTGACAGTAGCTAAACATGTGTGATTTCAAGGCATAAGCGATACTATAATTATAGAACATAGTAAGAGATTTATAGTTGGTTATGTTACGACAGTAAATGTTGTTTAACAAAGCAATAAATATAATACAAAATACAAGGTAATTGATTTTGACATCAGTATAATATTTGTGATGCTTGAGTGAAAAGGGAATAATAAAATAGTACAATACAATAATTGATTTAAAGTTGGACATGTTAAAACTGTAATTATTGTTTAGAAAGGCAATGAAAAGAATGAAAACTTTTGAGTTATTTATGTTGACACCAGTAGAGCGTTTCTGACATTTTAGGGATAAAGTAATAATACAAGAGCTGTAGTTGTGTATGTAAAAATTAAATGTACTCTTTGAGCAATAGCTATTATATGATGAGCTTAAGGTTTTATATAATTTTTTTGATGAGCTTATAATTTGATGATGAGCTTAAGGTTTTATATAATTTTTCCTCTTCCTATCATCTTCCTATTTTCCTCTTCCTCTCCCCTTCCTTTAACACCAAATTAACTTTAAGAAAGTAAAACTTCATTTCTAATGCACTTTAACATAAGAAACTTCTGTGGCTTGACTACAATTAACTTGTATAATATTTATATCTATCACTGCATATTATATAAAAGCTGTTTGTTTCTTACAAAATAAAATAAAATAAAAATAAAAATAATGTAAGATAAGAAGAAAAAATTCCAAGTAATGTGGGGAAAAAACAATGTTTCCATAATTGTGTGATTTTAGTAGAACTAGGAAAAAATAAATTAAGAAAAATTAAAATAATTGGTAAATCTAAATAGTTATAATAGTTACTAAAGTAAATTCTAAGCATGTTGATTTTAAATGTTTTTGGTTTCTGAGAGTAGTGCCAGTTTTTCCGCATTAGAAACAAGAATGGCAGCTGTTCCGATGTCTCGACGTACATATATCTGCCCCCTTTGATCCAAGCATATTTACATTTTTTCTCTTTTGTCGCCTGGCGGGCCAGATACCATAAGTGGTTTCCACGAAATGTCAGATGCTCTGCTATGTACACTGGTGAACTCGGTCCGGCAATCCCCATGTTCAACGTATTAAGTTTCTCTTCAGGACAAGATGCTTGTTTGTGAAAAGCCTTAAGGTCCGATAATAGTTGGTCTCGGTAGTAGTTAGAGGTGAATTTTAATATTATCGGTCCATTTTTATGTTTTTGCGTGGTCCTGTAGGCCGCTTCAATGTTTGAGGTATCCACTTTTGAATTGATAGTTTTACATATGTTGTGAAATATGTTTTTCAAGCTTTCTCCATTTGTTTCTGAGATACCCCGCACCTCCACATTTTTCGCTCTTGCTGTTCTTTCAATATTTTCGAGTTGGCCTTCTAGTATTTCAACTCGGGATTCTAGAGAGGAATTATGTTTCATGAGTATTAAGTTTTTGTCTTCAAGATCCCGAACGCGACAGAGGATGTCTTCATATTGTTTACTCATGTAGGTTATTGATTCCAGGATTTTATTATTTTGCGCAATGATCGCGTTTTGACTCTTGATAAAGTCGCTGTTTTCAGTTCCTGTAGGTATGTCGCCACTGGAGACATCGCAAATCGGTGACTTTGTGGTGGTAATACACTTCTTGCATTTAAGCTGGTTCCGACGTTCTTGAGTGAGGCGCCGTTATGCAGTTTCGGTTACACCACCGCAGAGGAGATGGTATGCCTCTTTACACACTAGGCACACAAACGTTAAGACACTTTTATAAATGTTCATAATTTACTTCCCAGCAACCAAACAGCTTTGTGTTTCGCGTCCAGACGTTTCTCGATGTGATAGTATATGTTTCTAAAACTGATCTATACTATACGATGTGAATATGCTTAAAATAAAGTAAAATAATGCTTATATATGGAATGTAATACGACAATTGGGTTAATTCTCTTTTTCAAATCTATTTTTACAAGTTTTCATAGTACAAGTCAACATTTTGCCGTGTTATTTCGTAAAATGAACCGATGATGCCTCGACCATAGTTCGCACAAGAATGATGACGTCACGTTTTCGAATTTCACTTGAGGCCATACGCGAGCACAGCCGGCTCCAATGGAACCGGTATGGGGAGTGGGGATAATACGCTTTTAATCACTTAGGGCAGGTCTACTAATATTCATATGTCTATGGGTCTACTTAACAAGGCGCTATCGGCGCGTTAATCCACAGAGCTACGGCCCTCTTGTATGTGCCCGAGAAATTACGCTCTTATATACCTACTTGTGAAAGGTGTAGAAGGTTTGCGTAGGTCGGTAGATTATAATACTGTTTAGTGGTTTTGATTATTTTTAGTATTTTCTAACAACTTTAAACTTTTTTGTTTTAATATTGTTCACTTTTGATCATTTCAAATTCACTTTTATGAGCAACACTTCAGTTCTACGCAGTTCACGTCAATAAACTTTAACACATTTGACGAACGCAACTCTTCAGTTAATGAATATTTCAACTTTAATGCAATTCACACAATGTTTGATTAACAGTGACAAAGGGCAATGCTGTTCAATCACCTTATATCTCAGTTTTTTGCTATACAAAGGGTTATATTAGGAGCAGTTTAATTTTTTGACGGAGCAAAACAATAATGAAATTGATGTGTTAGCGAAGACACGAACCGTTCTCGTTAATTTATTATTATGTTATCATATTACAAGCCACGTGCATTATTATTTATTCAAAACACTCCGCCCCCCCTCACAATTATCAATTCAACAAAGTCTTTGTCGATATCACTGGGTACTTGTTGACAAAATCTGTCAATGTTGCAATGACGTTTTTTTCGCGCAGCAAGTCGCAATATCGTGCCAAGCCGTATCGAGTTGAGTTAGGTCATAAAACGGAGCAAATATTGGAAAATATACACAGTTCTGTAAACAAAGTTATCTCAGGACTTTCAATTTTTTTTTTTTTTTAAATCTATGGTCACTCGTGACGGTTTCTGTATATTTACTTTTGGCCAAGATTTTTTTTGTTAACGAAGTCTTAAAAAAGAGGCTTGTTACCTCAGCCCAACCAATTTCAGAAATCCCCCCTAAGAAGACCAATGCGAGCGCGACCTTTGATCCCCCCGGCGAAAACCATTATGGTGGATGGTTATGATAAGATCCTGCCACCATTACAGCCTACAGCCTACAATTGCGGAAGATAAGACCTCAGAGGAATTGAAAAAAAATTAACTAACGTACTTAACCCCAAAAAGAACGGCTTCCAGGTTGTTCGCAACCGAAAAATAAAAGGCGGCGGAATAGCTCTGCAGACTACTCAGGTGGTCTCCTAAATATAAAATAGGCGGAGGACAAACTGACCGCCACAGGGATAAAAATCATCAGCCCTCAAGGACTACCAAAAATTTGTCACTATTCGAGGAGATTTATGAGAATAATATTGCAGGTGTATGTAGCCTGTCTAAGGAGGACCACCTGCGGACCATGCGTAGGGTCAACCTCTTTGGGAAGAAGGACTCCGGAACCATGAATATGATCATGACATGCCACCCAGAATCCAGGAATGTTCTCATGGACGGTATGTGCTTCCTTGGGTGGAACACATGCCACGCTCGGGATTACGGGAGTAGGTGCGACGCGGAGCTTTAAGTTCCATCAGTAAATTTTGAGCTCGGGAATCTTTAACTTGTGGACAGTGGAGAATCCGCCTACGATTTCGAGGTCTGCCCCAAGAAGGCTCAGGCCACTGTCTGTGCAACCTGTACAAGCTTTAACACTAGAAAGACAAAAGCGGTCATTTTGACCGTTTCTCGATGTAATATGACGATATTTTGCTTAAAATTTATGGTAATGATCTGAATTTTTTTTAATTTTCATGATTCATGATTTAACGACTATGGTGAAAAAAACAGGTATTTACCTTATTTATTTATCGAAATATAATGATTTATACCTACAAAGACCGCCGCGGTCATTGTGACCGTTAGTGCCATTTTAAGCTGGGTTTGTTTATGATCTTCTTTATTCAAGTTTAAATATACCCATTCCACCTTACACATATTAGTACTAATTTACCTTTCTCTTTCTTTCGGTATCATTCTTACTCGATCTGTACTATGGGTGTCGGTTGTTAGTATTCTACCGCATGTTGGTCTGTGCGTACGTATTTCAAGTCACCGAAAATTTCTTTTTATTTTTGTAGATTGTGTTCTAATCATTTTTGCTATAGTTTTATTGAAACTTTGGAACATAATATCATATCGATATGAGTGCTCGTAGAAATCTTACCGAGTTGGATATAATGGAAGAACTAGCAAGACTTCAAAACATTGCAGAGGATCATTCAGATGAAGAATGTTATGACAGTGAAATTGATGACACCGTTTTTGTTTTGGAGCCTAATATTTCTTCATCGGACGCTACAGAATAAGATGAAGATCTTCAGATGACATCGACATCTTTTCCTAGAAATCCGATTTCAAATCGTCGAGGTCGAGGGGTTAGAATAGGAGGCAGCCGTGGAGGGAGATCTACACAAATTGGAGGACGTTTTTCTGCAAGAGTAACAGAACTTCCGGAAATTGGGAGATATTCAGGTTGCAGTTGACGGTACAGAATGGACGTGTACATCACATACTCAGAGTACTTCCAGCCAGCAAGGACGACGTAATCGAGAAAATATGCTCAGAGAAAATATACTCAGAGAAGTTGCAGGCCCAACACCTTATGGGAAACGATATGTTGAAAACAACAAAGTTTTAACTGCTTGGCGATTATTCATCGATGAACCGACCCTTCGACATATAAAAATGTGCACCGAGACAGAAGCTCGTCGTCAAACAATGATAATTGGAGCATATCTTTGGATGAGCTTGATGCATTTATTGCCGTTGTTTATGCTCGCGGGGCTTATAATGCTAGCCACCTGGATATTGACTTATTATGGTCGACATTATGGGGACCCCCCATATTCAAAGAAACTATGAGTAAGAACAGGTTCAAAGAAATTATGAAATATTTGCGTTTTGATTTGCGAACTACGAGATCTTCGCGACTGGCAACTGATAAATTTGCACTAGCATCGGCAATTTGGAACAAGTTCATTGAAAACTGTAATCTGTGTTACGTTCCTGGTGAAAATTTGACGGGCGATGAACAGCTATTTCCTAGCAAAACTCGATGTCCATTTACTCAGTATATAGCAAATAAGTCTGACAAATTTGAAATAAAGTATTGGCTTCTGGTGGACGTAGATACTAAATACCTATGTAATGGATTTCCATATTTAGGTAAACTGAAGAAAGTTCAAATGAATCATTACCAGAATATATAAAAATGAAACTATAACAACCGTATCTCAAAAAGGGACGGAACATCACAACTGACAATTTTTTTACTTCGATGAAGCTGGCAGAAAAATTACGAGCTGAACAAACAAGTATTGTCGGAACGATGAGAAGGGCCAGGAGAGAAATACCAGCAGTTTGCAAAACCATTTGTACACCACGTTATGAATCATTTATTTTAAAGGCTAAAAATGGTACTATACTAACTGTTTATCAAGGAAAACCGAAGAAAAATGTAATGATATTAAGTACAGTACATCCAGAAGTTCGATTTGGCGACGGAACAAAGAAAATTCCCGAAACGATTGAATTTTATAATTCTACAAAATATGGTGTCGATATAATCGACCAAATGGCTCGTAAATATTCCGTAAGAGCTGGAAGTAGAAGGTGGCCTGTACACGTTTTCTACAACATACTTGATCTAGCCGCTATAAATGCATGGATAATTTATAAAAATAAACAGAACAAATATATCTCGTCACAATTTTATTCTACAGCTTGTCGGAGAACTAAGGTCAGCATATACAAATACCAGAGCTGGTCCAGTTGTGTTTGCTCCTGAAGAATTGACAGAAAGGGAACAGGAAAATAAAACTTCTAAAAGACGACAGTGTCAAATTAATAAAAAATGTAAGCAAAATAAAACAACTGACACATGCGATAATTGTAAGAAATCTGTTTGCGGAAAGTGCCTAGGATATTATAAAAAACAACAGTTTGTACTAAATGTGCACCTAATTTATTAAAGTAAATTATTTCATTACATGATAATTGTTTTTTTATTTAATATTATGCCAAATATTACACAATTACAATAATAATAAACTCGTATGTTATCAGCGGTCAAAATGACCGTTGTGGTCTTTATAGGTATGGAACAGTACCCGGTATTTCTAGTGTTAAGATACTGGCCAATCATCCTACTGTGGACAGAGTTTGCCCTACGCTCAGAGCGGCCAATGAAGCCCAAGTACGAATGACGGATTATGGACTGTAATCCAACTCTCTTCATAGGTCAGATCAAAAAGACTGAGCCAACATGAAAGAAACTGAAAAATGAAATTAATAAAATATCCAAAAAAGACATTACATATTAAGGCAGAAGAAATATGAAGAAAAAAACCATGTGTAATATTCAAAGGAATACAAAGAACATTTATTATTTCATTCCCGCTCTTTACTCCTGAGGAACAAAAACAACTATGCCATTGAAATTGTCGTTGTTGTTGTGGAGAATTGGCAGATTTGAATATACTGTTTATCCAATATTAGCGTCAGTTTGTGGCTCTCATTTCTCAATCGAAAGCAAAGGGCCGAGGTACAATTTCATTGATCTACCTTATTCATAAATGATTTAACCTGTAATCTATAATGTATTGTCTTGCTGAAATAAAAATACTCAACATGTAACTGAGTTTTTCATTTTTCTGTTATAATAACATTACCTACAATCAAGTGAAACTTGTGTTTAACTCTGCTCCCTAAATTAATCAAAAATATTATGTTATATTGAACATTTTGCACACAACGACGCTTTCTGTTTGCTTGGAAGTAAATTAACAAATTTGAAAATTGACAAAGTTTAGTGGATTTAGTGACCATTACATTGCAGAAATCGATTTTGAAGTCATCAATTTACCCACCATGAGTTCTACCTGCAACCAATGTAACAAGGCAGTACAACACAGGTGAACTCCTAGCGTGGAGGACAATATACTATACCTTTGTAATACTAATTTATTTAAGAATAAATTTAATAAAAAATTATTTTTTTTAAAACGTTTGTAAACGACTGTATGAGGTGTATAAGTTGTAAAAACAAAATGCATCTCAGCTGTGACCTCTGCGAATTTTAAGAAGATGTCGGGGGAGAACAGGGAGTCATGGATGTGCGCTAAATGCAAAACAGGACAATCACCGCTCTCCAGCAATCTCAACTCTGTCGACTCTTCAATTCTTCTTAGCGAAATCGAGAAACTCTCCTCCCAGCTGCACTCAATGAATTCAAAACTAGCTTCATTTGAACAGACAATCGTTCATAATAATAGCATAATCGAAGACTACACAAACAAAATTTTGGTTTTAGAAGAAAAGCTAAAATAAATGGATAAGCTTGAAGCAGAAGTAATTGAATTACAAAATTTCGTAACTTATCTCGACAAAACAAACAAAGAAAGAGAACAGTAGGTGTTGCAGGAGGTAATTTTTTATAAACGATCACCTTACCAGAAAAAAACAAATTAATACTAAGATCAGCTAAAGAATTTAAAAATATAAACAAATATGATTTTTTATGGGTACGAAACTCAAAAATTTATATAAGAAATAAGGTGGAAACACATTATTAAAACCCGACGCGACCCGATGAAACGCGATGCGTGTTGAGTCGAATCAAATGTATTGTTTTCTATAGACCAGAATCACACTGTGAACATCCGACGCGACGCCATGCGCGCACACGCCACCCGATCCAGACGTGCCAGGTCGGTGTGTTGCCCATGGTGGGGGTAAACACGCCACCCGACGCGGCCTGCGCAGTATGTTTCTAGACAACACCCGACGCCACGCGTCAGTCGTTCGAGAACTGTCACAGAGCATAAACGGAATTTATGCCAATTTAATATTATTTTTGCATTTATTTAACGAAATGACCGACGAACAATTAATTGAGTTGGTAAAACGATATCCTGTTCTATATGACATGAGTTTAGCTATATACAGGGATCATACTGTGAGAAATAATCTTGTGTATGTCACTTTGAATAAATTCGTGTATATCTTCAAATTGTGTTTTAGTAACCCGAAAATACATATGAAATCTTTCATTATCTTGAAGTAAGTCTGGATACAGAGTATGATATTCACCACACATACTTCTCTTTTGATTTATGTCATGAACCCAGTAACGCCTAGTTATTCTCTTTTTCTTGAGTCGTTTAAGTATCATATATGTACCCATAATTTGCATCAAATCTTCTTCAAAGTCTTCATCTGACTCGTTATTTATTAAATCCATAGTACAAAACCATTCACTTCCACTCCTGTTAGCTTACTGTATTCAGAAATTGCTAGTATGTCGTGGCGTCGCGTGTTGGTAATGTGCACGGTGCATATCGAGTGTCGAGACGTGGCGTCGCGTCGCGTTTTAATAGTGTGTTTCCTCCTATAATTTTACCTCTCTTGCTATCCTCATGTTCGGGCATAACGCTAATAAATTATAATCATTATATTACCTACATCATATTGTTCCCACCTTGCCATCGGGAGAGAGGGATTTCGTCTGACCGGCGCCAGTACAATTTCTACCACCTACCGATACGCGTCTCGGGTCATACCTTTCATGGGCATTTCTTTCGTGGTCGATATCGAGTGACGGAACAAGATAAATACTGTGTGAGTTTGGTGCTACCACGGAGGCTGTAAGGAGATACATGTAAAAGGTAGGACTTTTCCTTAATTCTGGTGGCATCCTCAAATACCTATCCCGTTCCCGTATATCGTTCAACTTGCACCCGACAAAGACGATAAGTTTTCAAGAGCTACCGAAACATTGGTCCTTCTCCGGATTAAGATTAGTTTTATGCGTAGAAATTGTATTCAAATAGTTTTAAATGGTTCAATAATCGTACGATTAAAAGATTAATTCAAGTAGTAATTATTTCTTACCGCGCGCCGCGGTTGCATTTCATAGGTGGGTAGTAATTTCAGTGCATGTTTCAAAATGGACAAGAATGAAACCAAGATTGTTTCGTTAAAGTTAAAAAGGCAAAGATTATTTGGGCGCATACAAGCCGCATATGATCTTATTAAAGATTTAAATATAAGTGCAAAGTTATGTCAATTTAAGGCTAGAATGGATAAAATCGAGTCGACATATGAGGAATTTCAAAACATACAATGCGAACTGTCGGACCTGGTTTCACTTCCCGAATTTCAGTCAAAAAATGATATTTTGGAAGTTTCCCGTGTTTTTGATGAACTGTTCTTCGAGGTCACGTCGGCGCGTGACACTCTCGAGGTGAATAGAAATGGTCATAATGACTCATCAGGTGAGGAAGTGCAGCGCCCGGGTCGAAGTTTTCTGACCACAAAAATAAAAATACCATCTTTCAGTGGCCACATTAGAGATTGGCCTCCGTTTTTTAATTTATTTAGGAGTCTCTATTAGAATAATGGTAACAAAATTATCAAATGTGTTTAGTGGCGCCATCTATATTGAAACAATGTGTAACATTTCAAATAAATTTGAAGAACAATAAAGATTATTCTTTTGTCTATTGCGAAAAGCAACGTGTTTTAATGGGTTATGGGCAAATATCCATATATTTTTCGGTTTTTACTGTGTAAATTTAGTATAAAACAGTCTAAAATTGTTGACTTTTCGTGTAAATATGGCTGTAAACTATTTTCAAAGTATTGAGAAGCTGACAGGACGTCAGAATTATGATCAGTGGAATTTTGCGGTCGAAAATCTGTTGGTGCTTGACAATCTCGCAAACTATATCAAGTCGGAGCCAGATAAAAATTTCGAGTCAAAAGCATCAGATGACGCCAGAGCCAAGGCGAAGCTAGTTTTAACTACTGACCCTGGATTGTACGTGCATATTAAGGAAACAAAAACAACTTTAGAGTCATGGATTAAACTGAGGTCTATATTTGATGACTCAGGCTTTTCTCGTAAAATATCTCTACTAAGACATTTAATCTCGTTACGACAAGAAAATTGTGATTCCATGACTTCCTATGTCACGCAAGTGGTCGAAACAGCTCAGAGATTGAAGGGCACAGGATTTACAATTACAGAAGAATGTGGTCGGATCGTTACTTCTTGCAGGTCTGCCAGAAAAATTCATGCCAATGATTATGGCGGTGGAGCACTCAGGAATGTAGATTACCACCGATTTAATAAAATCTAAGTTGATTGATATGGAGGTTTCAAAGAATGACGTGGATTCCAGCGGCGCAGCATTTGCTGCAAATAAAAGCTACAAGCAGAAATTTAAAAATGGCGCAACGTCATCGAAAAATTCAAAAGTGACAGGTGACAAGAACATCACTTGTTACAAATGTAAACAGACGGGTCATTATCGAAACCAGTGTCCAGTGTTACAAAAAAACAAACAATCAAATACTTTTAGTGTAGTTTTTTTGAACGGAGAACACAATAAAAACGAATGGTACATTGACAGTGGCGCAAGTGCACATATGACGGCCAACAAAGAGTGGATAAAACACGCAAATTTTACGCCATATTTATCAGAGATAACCGTCGCCAATAATATGAAAGTGCCAGTTTTGCGTTCCGGAGATGTACAAATAATAACTAACTGCAACTACGATATCATGGTTAAAGATGTGCTTTGCATACCGAGCTTAACAACAAACCTGTTGTCAGTGAGCGAACTAATCAAGAATGTTGTTTTTGGTGAAAACAAATGCTACATACGTAACACTAAGAATGTGTTGGTGGCCACAGGAACGTCAATAAATGGAGTGTATAAGCTAAATATCAAAGTAGCAGATTGTATACTGGCAGCACCTGCTGTAGTAAATGCAGATCTTTGGCACAGGCGCTTAGCGCATATTAACAGTAATGATTTAAATAAAATGAAGAACGGCATTGTAGATGGATTGTCCTACCCGGGTACCAGTGATATGACAATGGCGAAATGTGTGACCTGTTGCGAAGGTAAACAAATGAGGTTACCATTTCATCATGTTGGAAAAATAAGTACAGAAATACTACATACAATACATGCAGATGTATGTGGTCCTATGGAAACGAAGTCCATAGGTGGTGCTAGGTATTTTGTCTTGTTCATTGATGATCACAGTCGTATGACCTTCATATACTTCCACTAACATAAAAATGAAGTCTTCAAGATATTTAAGAATTTTAAAGCAATGACTGAAAATAGTCAGAAAACAAAAATAAAAATATTACGCACAGATAATGGTGGTGAATTTTGCAGTGGTGAGATGGACAATTACTTACTCAGAGAAGGAATTATACACCAGAAGACAACTGCATACACACCTGAACAAAATGGTGTTTGTGAACGGGCTAGTAGAACTATTATAGAGAAAGCGCGATGCTTACTTTTTAATGCGAAATTTAAAAAAAAGTTCTGGGCTGAAGCAGCTAATACAGCAGTATACCTAAAAAATAGATCTGTAACTTCAAGTTTGGGAAATAAAACACCCTATGAAGCGTGGTATAAAAAGAAACCAGATTTAAGTCATATACGCCTATTTGGCAGCCCCGTAATGGTCCACATACCGAAGGAAAGAAGATTAAAATGGGACAAGAAGGCTAAAATGCAGATTCTTGTAGGATTTTCAGAAACAGTAAAGGGATATGGTGTATATGATCCCATAAAAAATATTATAACTACAAAGAGAGATATAATAGTGATAGAAGAAGAAACAGTATCATCGGAAATCAATGCAGAAAACATAGCAGAATGGATACAGGATGATGTTGAATTTGAAGGGCATGAGTCTCCGGCAACAAACGAAGATGGCAGAGATTCAGTGGGGAAGTCTTCAATGGATGAATCTTTCCAAAATTCAAATACATCTGTATATACTGATCCGGCTAGTGAAAATGATGACGATACAAGCATCACAAACATAGAGACAGATATCTCAATCAGTGAGTTGCAACCAATTCCAGAATTACCAGAACAGGAGAAGAGAACACGAAAACCTTCGGAACGTTTTGGGTTTGGTAATATCTGTATTTCCAATTCCAATCCAGATTTCGAACAAATAGACTTCTCAGAAGCGCTGAATGGACCAGAAGCTGATCAGTGGAGACAGGCCATGCGAGAGGAGCTTCAGTCGTTCGAGGATAACGATGCGTGGGAAATTGTTGATATACCAAGTAATGGATTAATTGTGCAAAACAAGTGGGTGTTAAATAAAAAACTAGATGAGAATGATAAAGTGCGGTATCGTGCCCAACTCGTGGCTAAAGGTTTTACGCAACGATGTGGTATTGACTATGAGAACACTTTTTCTCCTGTCATAAAACATTCTACGCTGAGAATGTTATTTGCTCTGAGTGTACAGTGGGATATGGGCATAACACATCTAGATGTGACAACAGCTTTTTAAATGGAAATTTAAAAGAAAATATTTACATGTCAATTCCAGAAGGTTTTGTAAATGAGCAAATTAGAAAGGTCTTGAAATTAAAAAGAGCTATATACGGACTGAAACAGTCTGCTTTAGTCTGGTATGAAAAAGTGAAAGATTGTTTGCTGAACTTTGGTTTTAAAATAAGTAAATTTGAACCATGCTTGTTTACATTTTTTTATAAGAATGTCAAGATTATTGTAGCTATATATGTCGACGATTTTTTAATTTTTTCTAATAGTATTGCAGAAACAGAAAAATTAAAAAAAAATTATTAAGTTCTCAATTTAAATTAAAAGATTTAGGTCCTGTTAGACGTTACTTAGGCATGCGAATTAGTGTAAACAAAGAATGTAAGACTATAACAATAGATCAGCAGGAATATATAGAGCAATTATTATTAAGGTTTGATATGTCCAATTGTAAAACTTTAGATACCCCCATTGAGAGTAAGTTGAACATAGAAAAGGCTGAAAATTGTCTAGTAAACATTCCATATCAAAAGCTAATTGGAAGCCTTATGTATTTGGCAGTTTTGACTAGACCAGACTTGTCGTATTCCCTTAGTTATCTCAGCCAGTTCAATAACAGTTATAATGAAACTCATTTTAGTTATGCTAAACGAATATTAAATTATTTACAAAAGACAAAACACTATTGTTTAACATATTGTAAGGAAAATGTAGATCTGACAGGTTTTGTTGATGCAGACTGGGCTAGTGATAGTCTGGATCGTAAGTCTTATACTGGGTTCTGTTTTGTAATTGGTGGTTCTGTGATTTCCTGGCAAAGTAAAAAACAAAAGACTGTCTCCTTATCCAGTACTGAGGCAGAATATGTTGCTCTCTCAGAGGCATCTAGAGAAGCTGTTTATTTCAGAAATCTTATGTATGAACTTACTGGTAAAAAATGTGTAATTAAATTGAATTGTGATAATCAAAGTGCATTAAAATTAGCAACAAGTCATCAGGCACATGCTAGATCAAAACATATTGATGTTCGGTATCATTATGTTAGAGATGCAGTTCAAAATAAATTAATTAATATTGAATACATTTCAACTCAGGAAATGCCCGCTGACTTGTTAACCAAGGGTCTTTTGTCAACTAAGCATTATAAGTTCATGCACATGCTGGGAATTAAAATTAAATAAAACAATATCTATGTATTCTGTTTAAAAATTCACATTTATTTTGTTAAGTGGGAGTATTAGAATAATGGTAACAAAATTATCAAATGTGTTTAGTGGCGCCATCTATATTGAAACAATGTGTAACAAATAAATTTCAAGAACAATAAAGATTATTTTGTCTATTGCGAAAAGCAACGTGTTTTAATAGTCTCGTTCACGAAAATACAGTTCTCACTAATATTGAAAAATTTCACTACCTACTAAGTTCTTTGAAGGGCACAGCATTATCCTTGGTTAAAACAATTCCAGTAATACAAGAAAACTATGAATTAGCATGGGAAACATCAATTTTTGGAGTTGAGAGCATTATTTATACACTATGCAAACTCTATTGAAAATTGCGATTTCACTAGCAATGTGGAGATATTAAATGGATTGCGTGAAAATCTTTCAGGTCTATACGAACTAAAACGAGACAAATTATTCGAGGAATTTATTTGCCATTTTGTTTGACAAAAAATAGATTTAAATACGCGGCGGTCTTTTGAATCTAGAATTGAAAAAGATGAAATTCAGAATGTCGAAAAATTAATTAATTTCTTGGCGGCGCAAAACCGCATAAATATGCTTTCAGACTTAAAAGAGAATCGTAAGTCTAAACGGGTTCTATTTGTTAAAAACGATTACACGAAGAAAATTATTTGCAGTCAATACAAAGGCGCTCACCACCTTATGAAATGTGAAATATTTATTGAATTAAAAGTAGACAGTAGGAGAGACTTCGTCAAAAGAGAAAGATTATGTTTCAATTGTTTAAATCCACATCTAATTAAAAATTGTCGATCTAAATTCCGATGTAGAAGTTGTAACAAGTCACACAATACCCTTTTACATAGTGACGAAAAGTCACCTTCACCGAGCAACCGCGATTCTGAAAACGAGAATTCAGTAAACTGCAATGCTGCATACACGCTGCCGAGCTAACAAACGTAATTCACAACGTGGTGCATGGACATTCGATGCTTTCTCTGGATTGTACCAGCAAATTATGTATTATATTATATTATATATCGGTCTCCATCACAGACTAATATAGACAACTTTCTCGATTCATTGGATGAATTGCTTGACTCTGTATCCTTGCAATATAAGGAGATTATATTACGTGGGGACTTAAATATTTATACTCTAGATTTGAAGAACATAAAAACACAAAAATATCTTTCACTTCTAGAATTTCATGGTATTAAGCCCATAATAAACTCACCAACAAGAGTAACTCCTAACAAATCAAGCTGCATTGATCATATTATGGCGAAATCAAAATTAAAACCACAGGGAGCAGCTTTTACTACTGGCATAACGGACCATTTTGCAATTTTGATGAAGTTTATGAGCTTAACTCTTAAAAATATTTCAAATAATAATGGAAAACCAAAACTTATTGTTGACAACAACCTTTTGAAGACCAAATTAAAGGAGGAATCCTGGGATACAGTACTATCAACGAACGACGTCAATCTGGCAACAGATAATTTCATTAAATGTTTGAAAACTCATGAGCAAAGTTGTACGTCAGTACAAATTGAGAAAAATTACAGAAAATATTTAAAAGCATGGATAAATGTTGTAATAATCAAATGTCTCAGAACACGTGATAAATTGCACAGTAAATGTAGAAGAGAAATCTATAACAAAGAACTGTTGGAATACAATAAAAGATATCGGAATTGGTGTACAAAGATAATACGAACAACAAAACAAGCATACTACAGAAAAAAATTGGATGAAGTCAATAGTAACATTAAACAATAGTGGAATATTATAAAGGAGGCTATCAACCTACAAAAGGAACAAACTGCTATAAAAAATTGAAAATTAATAATATTATTACTTCAATGGAAGAGAGTCCAAATACAATTACTAATCATATAAATAACTTCTTTAGTGACATTGGTCCAAGTTCGCTAATAATTTGTGCAGTGCTAATAAAACTAGTGAGATGTGTCTTGTGAATGATTTTAAATCTGAACATCACGTTACAGGGGACAATTTTTATTTTAAACCAACTAGCATTTCTGAAGTCACAAATGTGATAAATGATTTAAAAATGTCTTTCTCGTGCGGTAGGTTGTCGCACATATTTTTATTTTTATTTTTACATAGCAATTTGTGTGACAATTTGTTGAATGTTTTATTTTGATCTAACTATATTTTCTACCCACATAGTTATGTAGGTATGACGGATTCTCCAATTGTGACTAGAAGCCAAACGAAATTGAAATTCATCATGTCGAAACCAAACGAGGACTCCCCTGTTCATAATTACACGGTTTCGTCAGGCCCGGTTCCCGTTCATAAATGGAATTTAACTTTTGACGGTTCCGGCGATGTTCGTCATTTTATAGAAAGAGTCAACGAGTTAGCTTTTTCTCGAAATGTAAGTACCATTTCTCTTTTCTCTTCTGCTGTGGAACTCTTTTCAGGTAGTGCCTTGGATTGGTTTAGAGTAAATCGCGACTCGTTCTCTTCCTGGGCAGACATTGTTGTCGCGTTAAAAGATGAATTTGAGTTGTTGGACCACGAAAGACGTCTCCTAGCGCAGATCAGAGCCACGTTTCAGCAACAAAAGGAAAACCTTGGGTGCTTCATTACTCGAGTTTTGCTCTTAAATAATCGCTTGACCTCTAAGTTGCCTGACGATGAAATTCTTGAAATTTTACAATGTAACATGCTTCCTAGGTATATTCAGAAACTATCTCTTTCTTTAATAACGGATGTGAATTCTCTAAAGAAGTTGGGGAAAATGATTGAGTTGGCTGACAGTCGCTCAGATTCCAGATTTTCCTCTGCAGAAGCGAACTGTAACAATAAAAACGCAAATCGTTCATCTTTTAATAATGCTTCATCCAGAGGAAATAATAGGAATAATTCTGGTAATCCTCATTTAAATCCAGATCGTGTTGCTAACCACAATAATTTAAATAATCCCAATTATAGGAGTTTTCGGCAATCTTGTGATTTCAATAATCGTAGCCCGTCTAACGTGAATTCTAGGGAGGTGAGATGCTTTCGCTGCGGTCGTCCTGGTGTTAAGGCGCCTTCATGCAACTGCCGGCGTTCAAAAAACTAGATGCCCTGGGGGTCCTGTCTGCGAGCGTCGAACATCGTTCGCTGACATCACTTCCAGGCATCGGGTTGCTGTGCTGGCTGAAACCAGAGCTTTCTTCGAGAGCCTTTGGACTTCGAAGGTGGTGCGTGCGGCCGACAGGGATGGCCGTCCACACATCATCTTCAGGGTTCTGGGTTCGGAATTCTCTGGCCTTCTTGATACTGGGTCACATGTCTCCATTTTTGGTAACAATTTTCATCGTCATTTCTCAAAGTTAGGTTTGAAACTTTCAAATCTGGGGAAGAAGTTCACACTCACTTATGCAACGGGTCATACAGTGATGTGCGTTCTTAAAATTTCGGTTCCAGTAGTTCTCGGTAACGTTGAGAAATTATTCAATTTTGTAGTCATGCCAGAGATCAAATCTAATATCATCCTTGGTTGCAACTTTTGGAAAGTCTTTAATATTTGTCCAAAGGTCACAAAATTAATGTCTAACGAGGCAGTCGAGAATTGTGTAGCCGAGGTGGTAGGCCTGGATAGCTATGAGAATTTAAATTCTTCGCAACAATTGATCGTAAATAACGTGATTCGTGAATTTGAATCCTTTTCAGGAAATCGCTTGGGTAGAACGTCGCTTGAAAAACACGTCATTGACACAGGTGATTGCACGCCGATTAAACAACGTGTTTATCCGATATCTCCTCATTTATTGCCGGAAGCACATAGAGAACTCGACAGACTGTTAAATCTAGGCGTAGTGGAACCCAGCAATAGCTCGTGGAATAATCCCATTGTTTTAGTGCCCAAGAAAAATGGTTCCTTCAGACTTTGCCTTGATAGTAGAAAACTTAACGCAGTCTTGAGACGTGACGCCTATAATTTACCGCTGATTTCTGACATTTTAAATAGTCTCGGAGGAGCTCGTTATCTCACGACTTTAGACCTAAATGATGCATTCTTTCAAATTCCATTAGAGGAAAATTCAAAAGAGAAAACCGCGTTCACTATCCCAAAACGAGGCCTCTTTCACTTTGTGACAATGCCTTTTGGCCTTCATGGTGCCAGCTCTCGGATGATGAGGTTAATGGACAAGGTTTTGGGTCCGGAGTTTGATGGGAAGGTTTTTTGTTATTTGGATGACATCATTATAATTAGTTCTACTTTTGAAGAGCACATTGAACTTTTAAGACGGGTTAAACTAAAGTTACAAGCTGCGGGTTTGACAATTAATGTAAATAAGTCAGTATTTTGTCGTGATTTCCTTAAATACTTAGGTTTCGTTATTGATAAGGATGGGTTGAGAACTGATCCTGAGAAAGTAAAAGCAATAGTTGACTTCCCCATACCAACGTCGCAAAAGAGCCTGCGTAGATTCATCGGTATACTCTCTTGGTACAAAAGATTTGTCTTAAATTTTTCATTAATTGCGGCACCTTTGCACAATCTAACCAAAAAGGCGTTTTCAGGTAAAACTTTTGTGTGGAATGAACAAGCTAATTCTGCTTTTACCAAGTTAAAAAATATTCTGGTCAATGCTCCTGTTCTTGCTTGTCCCGACTTCAGCAAACCTTTCATGATTAGTTGCGACGCATCTAACACTGGGCTAGGCGCGGTTCTTTCTCAAGCTGACATTAATGGCATAGAACACCCCATTTCTTTTATTTCCAGAACACTAACTGCACAGGAGAAAAATCACTCTACAACCGAGAAGGAATTAAATGCGATGATTTTTGCACTTGAAAAGTTTAGAGGTTATATTGAGGGATCGCCCATTCCGGTAAAGGTTATAACAGATCACTATAGTTTGAAATGGCTTACGAACCTAAAGTCTCCGTCGGGTAGATTAGCGCGGTGGGCAGTTAGACTACAGCAGTTTAACTTTGAAATCATACATAGGAGCGGTAAAGACAACGTTGTTCCGGACGCACTGTCTCGTGACCCCTTACATGTTAACTTGATTGATCAGTCCTTTTCCACTTCCGGCCATTGGTATTTAAGTTTGAGAAAAAAAAAATTGGCTAATCCGGGGAAATTTTCAGCGTGGAAAGTCTGTGATGGAGTTATTTTTAAACACATTCCGAGCATGGAGGCACTACATAGGTCCTATGACTGGAAAGAAGTTCTCCCTAGAGAGTGTAGGAAAAACGTAATAATTCAACATCACGTTCCTCCTTCATGTGCACATTTTGGCATAATGAAAACCATTAATAGAATTAGACAAAAAATACTATTGGCCCAAAATGGCAGCGGATGTCAAGTCGTTTGTAAGTAAGTGTCACACTTGTTTGGGATACAAGAGCTCAAATTTGTTACCCCCTGGTCTCATGGGAGACCCTAAACTAGTACAACGCCCGTGGCAAATGATAGCGACGGACCTTTTAGGTCCTTACCCCAGTTCTTACAAAAAGGGTTATACTTATTTATTAGTAGTCTCAGATTTCTTCTCTAAGTATACAAGACTTTTTCCACTTAGACCAGCTACTGGTAAGGTCATTGCTGAAACTTTGGAAACTGAAATATTTTATATATTCGGGGTACCTGATATGATTATCTTGGACAACGGTCCGCAGTACATCTCGCGTGACGTGAAAGCGCTAGCCGATAAATTTCACATCCGTCACCTTTTCTATAATTGCAGATATCATCCGCAGAACAATCCTGTTGAACACATAAACAAGGTACTGGTATCAACCATGGGCTCATTCGTAGGTTCTGATCACAGATCCTGGGGTAACCATCTTCCGGAAATTGAATTGGCAATTAACACTGCTGTGCATGAAGTTACAGGTTATACTCCGTTTTTCCTAAATTTCGGAAGGGAAATTGTGATTTCAGGGAACGAGTATAAGGGTGCTGACTTCAACGCTGAAGACATTAGATTTTCAGTTCGCGATACGTGGGCATCAGATTTGCAGGAACTAAATGACATATTTTCCCAAGTTCGCACGTTCCTAAGACGTTCGTATGAACGCAACAAGGTAAATTATAATCTTCGTCGTAGGGATGTTCAGTACGATGTCGGGAACATTGTCTGGAGAAGGTCGTTTGCTCTGTCCGATGCTAGTAAATACTTTTCAGCTAAGCTAGCACCTAAATTTATTCGCAGCAAAATTATTGGTAAGATTTCGCCGGTGGCATTTCAATTAGCGGATATGGCTGGTAAGCCAGTTGGCACTTTCCAAATCAAAGATATTATAAAGCTAGAAGATCCCGATGTTTAGTCATTTCATCGAGGGGGGACTTCCGTCTCTATATTGAGGATATTTTCTCGTATTACATAAATTTTAGATTATAAGTTTTGTTTTGGTATTAAGCTTACATGATTAGCCTCATGTTTGCTTATTCATTTATGTTAATGGGTATTTTGTAGGCAATCACTGTGAAGATATGACCTTATATTTATAAAATTGTGTCTTCACATTGATTTTATGTGTTTATTATTATAGGTTCTGTCTACCTTATTATTATTGTAATCACAGTTTGTGTATTTTGTTCCTTTCAACGCGTGAGATTGACTCACACTTAGTCCCACGCATTGAAAACTATAAATTTAGCTTGGTACATCCTTGGGCATTAATTTGTGCAACTTCAGCAGGCCACTGTAGTTGTGCTAATTTCTGTCCACTTTTAAATTTTAAATTTTGAATTTTACGGAATTGTGCTGTTTTGTTTCACAAAACTAAAATCCGTGATAGTGACTGCGCACTTTGTTCTGAAATACTGGTATGTCATTCCCTGTGGACAACCTTTCCTTAATTATCTACTCACATTTCACTCATGTTTTTCAAAATTTTCCTAGCACTAAGTTTTGTTTTATGTAGTTTTATATTTTCTGCATTCTTCCATTATACCAATTTTGGTGGTGATTTTAATGTGTTTTAAGTCACCAAATTTTTCTCTTCTTGATAATTTTGGTTAAAACCTCCATGCTATTCAAACACGAGAGCCTCAGAAGCTAACAATTATCTATTTTTGAGGTTTTATGAAACCTTATGCATGGTTCTTTGGCGATAAGTTTTATTGATACTCTTCTTACACAGGATCGTCTTAATTTTAATCAGTATAATGGGTAATTTTAATTAGTTTAATGGGTAATTTTAATTAATATGAAAAGAAAATTTTAATCTTAATCATTTTTATCTCATTGAAATTAGTCTAATGAGTTTTGAACAATCCTTTTTTTTAAATGATTGTTTTTAAAAATAATATAATAGTAATCTGTTTTATGGCAGTTGTTATTTAAGTTTTCTTCTGCAATTTTCATTGTGCAACATGATTAATTTCTTTAAAACTCCTTTGACTTGCATCTTGGGTTTGGGTCTGGGGTTTCAGTTTGTTTTTTTCTTATGGCTCACAGATGGCAGTCTCATAGATTTTGCAATTTGAATGCATTTCGTGCATTGTGTTCTGTTAATTTATTAATAATATAATTTAAATTATAACTTTTTTTTGGGCACTTAGATTCACGCAGTCTGTTAGTTTTTTTAGCTACCATTTATTAATGCTCTAGATTTTGGTAATTTTCACCACAGTTTAAATTTTGGAATTTGTGTTATTCTAGGTTTTATTATAAATCATTAATATTTTCTTTTCATGTCAGTAATCCATATTGTAAGCTTTAGTTTAGTTCTCAATTCAAACGCCTCATGTTAGTCAATCTCCTTCTACATTCTACATACTTCATCACTTCAAGACCATATCAAGATGATACTTCAAGGATGCAGCTTATCAAAATTTTACTTCAAGCAAGCGGCCTGAAATCTTTAATTTCGTGCTTAAGGCAATTCAAGATCTTTTCTCCTTGAGGGTCCATCATCAACTGGAACGGTCAAGATTGATCTTATTGGACGCGTCATGTCGTGAGCCGATTCATTGATGGATGGGGCAGTTACTCCTGGCTTCTGTTGCTGTCGTCTTGCTATACGACTTACGATTGCAGTGGTCCACAATTACTACCCTGCGCTTTCGGATCTCTTCAAGGATATCAGAAGATGTTCAACATTCTGGCGTCACTAGATCGCCATGGCTTGCTGCTCATCTTGGCGTCATCAATAGGCATGATCAGCTCTTGCGTCTGCCTTAACCTGGAGGGCTTGGATCCTTCTAAGAGGAACTTAGACTATGGAGACACGATGGAAAAAAAAATTGTCCTTGGAAAAATTTTTTTTGCTGAGGAAAGGGGATAATGTAGCAGTCTCGCCCGTTTAAGTACCTACCTTACCGACAGTCAGCATTCTCAAGTTGCCGTCTTGTTTTGCGAACTACTCTGAAGGGCGTTGCGCTGCATTGAATTGTTGGTTCTAAGAGTTGTGGTTCGAAACTCGTGTGACAAGGAACGGTGAAAGGCTTACCGACCTTGGCGGACCCTGAATTTACGTAAGAGGCCCTTTTAATTGAGATTGACATATTTTTAGTTTATTAGGGATTACACTGATAATTTATAAATTTGTTCAGAATTATCTAATTCTGAGCTGGCGCCCATTTATTCTTATAGCACCATTAATTCTTTGTAAAATCTTCAACTGACATGACTTGCATTTTAACTATCGAGCATTTCTGTCTCGACACGCTTTGAGATATAACCTTTATATTGAGTCTCTTGTCTCTTTTATTATTTCCTAGAGCTATGTGTTAAGAAACCGCATTTTATAAAATAAATCTTATATTTGTTATAAAAGTTTTATTACTGGTGCAAGCATTTAATCTACCCACATATATCTTGAGTTCCTTTTGAGAAGTATTCAATACAGGTAAGATCAAATGTTACAAAAGTAATGTACAAAAAAAAATTCTGTTATCCATCCAACCTACTTTATAAGGAATGTAATGTTATGTGTATAAAACAGCTATATATCACTCAAATACTTTGTTGATTTTTTATCAATATTAAATTTGCTGAAAGAACAAAACAAATGCGGACAACTAGAATTAGCTCTACATTGAACTTTGTGGCTGTACATACTAAAACTTCTTTTGGTCAAAGAAATTATTTATATCAGGCACCACTTATGTTTAATATTCTTCCAAGTCATATAAAGTCTACCAATTCCTTAGTTAAATTTAAAAAGTTAATTAAGATTTTTGTATTGACAGACGATTGTCTTAATATTTTTTCATCCTTGTCCTTTCTTAAATAATAAGATTTTATATAAGTCCCATTTGCTAAAAACTGAATGTCACCCTATCTGTCTATATTATCTACTTTGCTTCTTCTTTTGAATAATGATTAGTTATGGTTCAAATATTGTTACAATATAATGTCAAATTACCCATCTGGTAACACATCTAATACTTATTTTTTCTTTAATTTTGAAATTTTTTGTGTTTGTGTGTAGAATTACTTTACTCTTATGTTTGCTTCACTCAAATGTAAATTGTTAACCTCGATACAGGCTCAGTCCTAGTGAGGTTGATTTTTATGTAAAAAAAAGTGTTTTATGTATAGTGAGATACAATAAATAAATAAATTAGCTCCCATCGTTCATCCGGATTCGAAAACCGCTGGTGGCATGCAATTAGGTAGGTCAAAAGCAACTAAAATAGCATGTTCTGTACTGGCCCCTCTGTCCATAACACCAGCGGTAAATCAATTAGTCGACCATGATATATTTTATTCAATAGGTACAGACGCTTCAAATCACGGAAACATAAAAATGTTTCCACTAGTTATAAGATATTTTACTCCAGAAGATGGTTTGAAGCACTACCTTTGGGACTTTTATGAAGATGCTAAAGAGACCTCTAATGACATTTTCGTCAATTTAAAAAATAAACTAACTGAAAATGATTTAAAAATTGAAAACATTGCCAGTTATTCAGCTGACAATGCTAACGTAAATTTCGTTCGTTTAAATTCGGTGTACACTTGTCTCAAGAATGAGAATGATCATATCCTCGAAGCTAGATTTTTGGCTCATTTAATTCACAACACCCCAAAACTTGCTATTGGGAAGATGGAATTTGATGTTGAAAGATTCGTAACAAAAACGTTTACACATTTTTCAAGCCATGCGAAAAGGACCAGTGAGCTAAAGGAAATGTTTGAATTTGTAGACATCGAATATGCGCCTTTGGTGAGGCACGTGCCGACACGATGGCTGTCATTGTATCCTGCCATTGATAGACTCTACAAAAATCTTCCCGAAGTACAAGCATATTTCCTATCAGTCTCTGACGTCTCCAATGATATTTTGAAATACTATGAGACGAAAATAGCTGGCACTGAGGTGTTAGAAGCAGAATTATATTTAGCTTTTTTCCACAATACGTTGATAATTTTTGAAGAAACTGTTCGTCAACTTGAAGGCACAAACGTCCTAATGTGCAACGTATGCAAAATAATGAATAATTTAAAACAAAAGATGAACCAGAGAATTGAAGATGACTTTTTTGGAATGACAGTCCAGCAAATTCTTCGAAAAATGTCTACTTCTCAGGCTGAAAAATACACTACTATATTTTTGGAGTGGTATCAAAATGTACTGACATATATAGAATCGCGATTTGATTTCTCAGAAAATAGTAATTTCCACTGTTTGCAGCCGCTGACACTTAAGTTCCAAGATTTGTGCATCATGGTATCAAAACTACAAATACCTAATATTAACCTTGATACATTGTATGAAGAGTTCTGTATATTAAAGCCTCTCCTGACGAAAATTATAGACGATAAGAAGTCTGAAAATGTTCTTGAAATTTGGATTCAGATTCTCAAATCTACGGATGAAAACAAGAATCTGATAAAAATAATACAATACGTATTATGTAGCCTGAACCGTCATTTTAAACCTTTATTGAGAGAAGCATTCTCAAATTCCCTTTCGCGTGGCCCTTTCCCGCTCTTTTTCAGCACCTTGTGTTGGTCAAGTGGTCACCAGATGCTACACAAAAGTAAAGCGCCACCTATGTGACTTTTGTCTAAGGCATTCTTCCTCATTAGCGTTTTAAATTCCGTTGCTGGCGTTATCGTTGCGAAGTAGCTCCGAATTTATAACGATTTTTCTCGTATATAATTATTTTAAGTATATAATTATTTCAATATAATACATTATATTATAACAGCGAGGCTGTTCGAAGTATTTTTTAAAACAGAAAGAATTTTTAATTGTTTAAAAACGGATAAAACACGTGGTGAACACGACGGAAAAGTTCGTCTGCAATTTTGTGTTGTTTTTTTATTTACATTGTGTTTTGTGTACCTTGTGTTTTGGTTTCTTTTCCAATTAACAATGAGTGGCTCCGAGATGTCATCATCCGAATCGGTAGAGATGACGGTAGAAGAAGTGAACAAGATTATTTTGCCAAAACAAAATGAGCCGAAACGAAAGTTGCCGAAATCGACGAAAAGAGATCGCATTGATAAACTCACGGCTCAATTGGAGTACATTAGCTCGTTTATTCAGGATTTCATGGCGTCTAAAACATACGAAGATAGGAGAAACGTGGATTCCGACGAGGACGCATCATCGGAAGATCAAGAGATGCACGTGGAGAGAAATTCATCATCTTCGCTAGGGATGGGATTAGTAAATCCTAATCATGAGTTCAAGGAATTAAACCTGTCGATGGCGGAAACCACGTGTAAGGAACCTACAGTTCCTACGGCTGACGCAAACCACGTGAAGAAAATCGAAGATTTACAATACTTCGGTTCGCCTAAATGGAACGAAGTAAGGTATGGGGATGTCGTAAGGAAATACCTGGCCAACCCCATGTTCAACCAGTTGGAGGTTAATGGAGAGTTTCTGCATTTGAATAAGGCAGAGCAATACGCGGGATCACTTGACAAATTTTGCGGGTCACTAAGCCATGCCCTGTTGCAGCAAAATGAGTGCCTCAAGAAATCTCTTCAGGAACTGGTAAACTGGAGTGCAGAGGAAGGCAAGGAATTGTCAGCAGGTTCCCTCTTCAAGAAAGTGGAGTCGCTATTTGCCCCGGATACGCAATATCAGACAGTGGCCAAAGATGTCCTGCAGATAGTCTGTGGAAGGAGAGCAAATGCGATCCAGCATCGCAGGGACGCAATCCTTAACGAGATAAAGAGCCGCTACGTACGGGAGGCAGTCATAAATATTCCTCCAGCAGAGGGTTATCTTTTTGAACCAATGAAGCTAGAATCCCAGATTCAGCGGATGGGAGGACTTGATAAATGCTTCCCACACTCGAGCTTCGACCCTCAGCCATCAACCAGCTCGCAGATGCCCAAGAAAGTGCCAGTGAGGAAGCCTTTTCGTGAGAGCAGGCCCTTTCGGGAAAGCAGGACGTTTCGGGACAACAAGCCCTTCCGAAACAACAAAGCCCCCGCGGAGGGCGAACTAATCAAGACGCAAGAGGTGCGGACAAGAGGGGACCAGCCAAACCAAGAAGGAATTTTGGCAACAAGGATAGGCTATGACTATCCGGAGAAGGCGTTTCAAGGGGGGCAATGCACTTTATAAGCAAATGGGAAGAATTAGAAGCACCACCAACACTGCTTACCATGTTGCGAGGGTACAAGCTACCCTTTCGGCAGAAACTCCCTCTAAGTATAGTAGCAGACACGGTAAGCTCAACTTATAAAACCCAAATCACAGAAGAAATGACACGACAAAATGAAAAAGGAAAAGATATTGGAATCAGCTTCAATATCGCCTTCCTTTCTGTCACGGATGTTTCTCATACCGAAGCGAGACGGGTCATTTAGGCCGGTTTTCAACCTTCGTTGTTTGAACAATTTCTTAACTATTAGCAAATTCAGACTTATTAATGTTAATAAGGTTGCAACATTTATTCAACCAGGGGACTGGATGGTTAAATTGGATCTTTCTCAAGCCTACTTTCATCTTCCAATTCATGAGAATCATCGCCGTTTTTTGAGACTGATTTTTAATGGAGAACTGCTTCAAATGACATGTTTGCCTTTTGGACTAGCCTAAGCTCCAAAGGTTTTTGCTTCACTTACCAATTGGATATCGCAAAAATTAAGAGACAAAGGTCTCAGAATAATTGTTTACTTAGATGATTTTTTGATAGTACATCAAAATGAAAATATATTGAAAATGCATACATTCAAAACTATGTCAATGTTACAAACTCTTGGGTGGATAATACAATTCAGTAAATCCACTCTGGGTCCAGTTCAGAAAATTGAATATTTGGGAATTTCATAGAATTCAATGAATTTCATGACGACTTAAAAGGCCTCCCGCAAACTAAAATAGCGAAAATAACAAATTTACTGAAACAATACATTAATCTAGGAAGGTGGTCTCTTGAGCAGGCCCAGAGCCTCTTGGGTACCCTCAATTTTGCTAGTTTCGCCATTCATAGAGGCAGGCTTAACCTTCGCATGTTACAGTGTGCCAGTCGCAAGCTGCCTGCATTCAAACCGAGACGAATCCATCCCATTCCTCGAACAGCGATAGAGGAGCTGAGATGGTGGAGCAGGTCCCTGCAGAGGTGGTCACCAATGCATCAAGCAGTGATTCGTCACACCCTCACGACCGACGCCTCGGACTGGGGATGGGGTGCGCAGCTAGACGACCTCAGATTGAGTGGAGCTTGGTCCCAAACACAGCAACCTCTCCACAGCAATGTCAAGGAAATGCTCGCCGTGCTGGCAGCACTTACTCCTCACGGGCCAGAGCTGTCAGACTCGGGTCTCCTGATCCAGTCAGACAACAAATCGGTGGTCGCGTACCTTCGCAAACGAAGGCGGAACACGATCTAAGACATTGCTCGAAACGACTCGTTAAGTCCTTCAGATGACAGACACGTATCGCATTTCACTGTCTGCCCACTACCTACCAGGAAGGTTCAACGAGGTGGCAGATCAACTCTCCAGAAAACGCGAACCTCCGAAGTGGCATCTTTTACCAGCAGCAACAAAATTGTTTTTTTTTTAAATGGGGGAGACCAACTATAGACCTGTTTGCATCGGAGACAGCTCACGTTGTAGAAGATTATGTGTCCCTAAATGCATTTGACAAAGAGGCAAGTTTTGTCAACGCTTGGACTCGAGAGTGGGATTTTCCTCTAGCTTGGATGTTCCTCCCTACGTGCCTCATGCCGAGAGTTCTCGCACTCCTCATCCGGGCGAAGGGCCTATACCTGATTGTAGCCCCGAGATGGAAGAAAGTATTCTGGAGACCAGACTTGAAAAGTCGAGCGACGGGCCCTCCTTTCACCATAATGAACCTGACAGAAGTTCTGGTAGACACCAGAACCTTGAAACCTCCTCCACAAGTAGAGGATTTTATTTTGGAGGTGTGGAAATGCCGGGGTGGAGTCAGTCATTAACAGATTGGTCGGAAAAACAGAAAGAAAAACAGAAAGTCAGGTTGGAGAGAATCCACACTTAAAACATATAAACCGGCATGGCTTAGGTGGCAAAAGTGGGCTTTTGGGCACCCATATGACTGGTATCAGTTAGTTCGAGGATGTGGGAATCGATTTAAAGTTGTAGAAATGGCTCAAAGAGACTTTTTAATGTTTTCATCACTGCTTAGAGGGACACTGGTTTTAATAAAACGAGATTCAGAAGGACAGCCTTTCAAATGGCACGAGGCTTGCTGGTTCCATTATAATAAAAACTTTGGAATCATTGGGTACAAAAAAAGTTTAGCCGACGAAGAACCGTTCCGAACATTAAGTTTAAAAAGACGTAACACTGCAGAGTTACCACAAAATTTTGTATTCCCGATTATTAATAATAATCCAATACCTATAAGTATGGAGAAAAAAATGGACATTCTTTCAATGTCGGATTTAATTCCCACAATATTTCATGATTTTTATCGACAACTTCCTTCAATTAATGCGCCAGATCAAGATCCAGACCTTGTTGATGCAGAATATGATTAATCGTCGTACTTCAAATTTTATTATCCACCATTTTCATTTCTGCTATGGCTGCCACTGACTATTTTTATCACGACTTATTTTTTTAAACACAAATCTACCCTAACAAAGTGTTGAAATTATACTAATTTCTGTAGGTCACCAATTTCATTGAAAAATATTAATAAAACTACCTTGTGTATTGTTTTTTTTTTTTTTTGTACCTAAACACATAAGTCATATTTTTTTGTCATTTTGTTTGTTCAATTACACATCAGTCGAAACTTTTCATGATTTACATTACTTATGTAAATATTACGTTGTTGTAATTGAGAGTGACTCATTGGATAAACAAAACAGAAAAAAAATTTAAGGGGTTCTTTGGAAAAAAAACTGAGAGACAGAAAAAACTGTCTCCTGGAAAGTAAGCTAATTTGACTTATGTGATTATTCCCCCTCCCATAGATATATTATCTTGCACTACTGCTGCGGGGATGTGGCGAAAGTTAACGAGCATTTTTGAACGAAAAAGTGAAACAAGTATTCACATAATCCAGCAAAGATTCTTCCAATATAAATGTGAAGAAGGAATGGAGATGTCAGTCTTCCTGTCAAAAATACAGGAGTTACAAAATCAACTCAAACAAATGGGTGAAGAAATTTCGGAAAAATTCATAATTACGAAGGTATTGATATCATTGCTAGATATCTACAAACACTTCATATCAGCATGGGAGTCTGCGCCAGATAACAAACAAACCTATTATAACCTTGTCGCTCGTTTGTTAGTGGAAGAGGAGAGAGTAAGGGAAAAGGCTGAACTCGCATCGCCGTCATCTGCGTTTATGGTAAAGAAAACTGCTCCAAATAAAAGAAATATAAAGTGTTTCAAATGTAATAAGATGGGACATTATCAATCTGAGTGTATGAGTCATGTGAATAATAACCATCGTAACTTTCCAAACAAAAGTTTAAAAAGGTGTTATTATTGCAATAAAGTTGGGCACAACAAGAGTGAGTGCTGGCATAAGAAAGGAAAGGAGAAAAATGCGTTTGTAGTACAACAAATACCTAAATAACTGTATCAACAGTCAAAGTGGTTGGTGGACACAGGTGCCAGTGAACATATGTGTCAAGACCAACGATTTCAACTTGTCATCGCGCCTCTAAATTCGCAAATTAACCAAGTACAATATGAGTAAACAGCGAAAAATGCAGAAAAAACAGTGAAATCGAGTGACACGGACGAAGATGATGTTTCTTCAAACAAATTAATCAAATATATAGATAAGAAATTTCAAGAAATGAGTGAACTCTTTATTAAATCAATTAAATAACAATTCAAAAACGAATCAACCGACCTCAAAACATCGATTGACTTCTGCTGTAGGTACTAATTTTTTTTTTTTTTTCTTAAGTTTGTCAACAGTGATTCATATCAAAGCTCTCGAAATACAATTACATTAATTAAACTTGGTTGATACTATCACTAATTACAGACAAACACAACATTGATGAACACAACACTGTAAGTAAAGAATAATGTACATGTATGCACCTACATGCATACATGTATACACACATACATACACTTACATATACATTTCATAACAGCAACAGTAATTATTTTTTAGATCAACACGATAGGTAGCTTCAAGTCTTGTTTACGTTTGATTTGAAGGTGGCCAATGATGACATTGACAAATCAATGAGATGACTTTTATATGTCTCGTTAAAATAACGGCACATTCTCGGTAAAGGTGAGTCATACCCCAGCTTAGTTTTATATTTTTTAATATGTAACGGAATATAATGTATAAGTCGGCAACCAATTCTAGGAACGTTGAACATAATTTGATAGAGTAAAAAAGGGCCGTTTATTACAGCATTAACAATTTTGAAAAGAAAATTTAAATCAATATTTAGTCTTCTCTGTTCAAAGGTGCGTACATTGTAGAAATTTAGTCTATTGGTGTAATGAGGAAGTGATCGAGCTCGCTTATCACAATACGCTAGGTGGTACATAAAATGTTTTTGAACCCGCTCTATTCGCTGCATATGAACTTTGTAGGTTGGACTCCATATAGAACTTGCGTACTCCGACACGTTTGCGGGTGAAGGAATTGTACAGCGTTATTTTTTGATTTGGGATTCTGAAAATTTTTACTATTTCGTTTGATAAATCCTAGCATTTTCAGGGATCTAGAAATAATGCTGTCGATATGAGGTGTGAAAGTTAGTTTTTATCAAATATTACGCCTAGGTCCCGAATGGTTGTGACTTCCTGGAGTTTAGTACCGTCGATAAAATATTGAGTTGAGATAGAGTTGCGTTTACGTTTAAAAGTTATGTGGACACATTTTAAAGAATTCAGAAACATTCTATTGTCAATGCACCACTTAGAAACTCTGTTGATATCATTCTGAAGAAGTATTGAATCAAGTAATGTGTGGATAATTTTAAAAATCTTACAATCATCGGCGAACAATAAAATTTCAGAATCCAAAATAACATCGCACAAGTCATTTATAAAAACAAGGAACAAGATCGGGCCCAAATGGGACCCTTGAGGTAATCCAGACGGTACATCTAATCCTCTTGACTCATAACCATCAAATACTACTCTTTGTTCACGGTCAGTTAGATAGGAGTAAAACCAGTTTAGCAAGGTACCATGAACACCCATGCGTTTTAGTTTATGTATTAATAATCTGTGATTTACCTTATCAAAGGCCTTGCTAAAGTCAGTGTAAATGCTGTCTATTTGTTGACCTTTATCGACAGCTTCGGTTAAGGTAGTGACATAGCAAAGTAAATTAGAGGATGTAGATTTCTGGGAGAGAAATCCATGCTGTTTTGGAGTAATAAGATTTTTGAGATGATAATTCAGACTTGGACAAATTATTTTTTCGAAAATTTTAGCAAACGAACAGAGAATGGAGATGGGTCTATAGTTTGTGACGTCGTGAAGGTCGCCACTTTTAGGTATAGGTACAATATTTGCTTGTTTCCATCTTGTTGGGAAAACGGATGAAGACAACGATTTCCTGTAAATGATAGTCAGAGGGAGTGCGAGACTGTATGCACACTTTTTAATTAGGATAGGTGGAATTTTGTCGGGACCCGGACCTTTGCTCTGGTCGAGGTTAAGCATTGCTATTTTTACATCATGCACACTAATATTTACTGTGTGCAGAACGCCGTTTGATTGATCAGTTGAAACGGGATGAGGTTGAGTCTCTTCGTTGCATCTTATGTTATCTTTCTCATATACTGATGAAAAGTGTTGGGCAAATAGTTCACTGCTTTCCTCGCCATTGGATGACTTTTTTTCTCCATACGTCATATTTTGGGGGATAGTACTGTTATTTTTTTTCTTTTGTTTGATAAATCTCCAAAAAGTTTTAACGCTATTATGATTAACCAGACACGATTCGATTTGTTGAATATATTTAAAGTAGCAATTACTAATGAGTTTGGAACAACGGGTGCGTAAGAGTTCGTAAGAATTTCTATCACGAGGATTTTTATATTTTTTATAGAGAAGTCGAAATTTATTTTTTTCCTTAATAAGTTTAACTAAGTCTGGTGAGTACCAGTAAGGATACTGCTTGTTACAATTTACAATTTTGGTTACGCATTTCTCAATTATACGATTCAGATGATTGTAAAATATAGAAACCATATTGTCTACCGACATGAATTCAGGTAAAAGTAATGCCCAATCTAGTTCTTGTAATTCCCGATTGAATTGAATGTAATCATTTTTATTAAAATCATATTTAAGTAAGGTTTTATTTTTTAGCATTTTTGTTAATTTGAAATCAAAACTATAATCAATCTCTAAGGGTGGATGATGTACATCAATGCGACTTAAGGTATCGGTACTTTGCATGACTTGTAGTGCATGTGAATTGGATAAAACGAGATCTAAGATTCTACCGTTACTGTTCACAATGTCATTAAATTGATTGAGGTTATTTAGGGCAAGAAAGTTCACAAGATGGTTGCCGATGTCATTATTATAATTTTCTGGAGATAAGAAATGAGTCTGGTTAGGCTCATTGCGGGTCCAACGAATACCTGCCAGGTTGAAATCTCCTATAATTAACAAATTTGATTCACCAACGCCTTCCATAACATTGCTAATTTTTTTAAAAAGGTATTCAAAATTATCAACAAGCAACGGGGGAGGTATATAAAGAGTACAGATATAGAGACATCTCGTTAATTTGTTCTGGCTGAATTTGATAGTCACCCATACGTCTTCCAAGGTACTTTCCCAATGCTTGCAGCGGTTAGTTTGGTACTCTTGTAAAACGGCTATCAATACACCCCCTCCGTCACTTTTATGGTTAGAAGAACTGTTACGGTCCCTTCTGAAAACATTACAACGCGAGCCAAAAATTTCTGCATCAGATATAGAGTCGTTCAACCATGTTTCAGTTAGAATAATAATATCAAAATTGTTATTAAGTATTTCTAGATAAACTTCATTAAGTTTAGTTCTTAAACCCCTGCAATTCTGGCAGTAAATTCTTAGGTTGTCCATGTCAGTATTCATAATTCACAGATAATATACCAATTGAAATTAAACAAAATACGGTAGGAATCAGGCAAGCGAAGCTAACGAGTCCTGGTTGCGAATCACCACTACATGCGCTGAGTTTTCATCTTTACTTACAAATATTTTACCATTACGGATCCACACAAATTTATAATTAGCTTCTTTCGCTTTAATCCTCGTGGCTGCATGCAGGGTCTTGTTTGCTGGTGTGAGGTGTTCGCTGACGTATACCGGTGATTTGATGCCGTCGATGCCTAGATGTGTTGAGTTTAGCTTGGAGTTCATGTTTTTCTTGTTGTAGCTGACGACTGCAGCCAGGACTTCATCCCTTGCCCTCACGCTCGGGAGCTTCACGACGATTGACTTGGGCCTTCTGGAATCTGGTTTGATCTTGGGGACTCGATGAATGTTAAGTATTTCCGACTCGGCAAAGGGGCGAGAAATCACGGTTCCAAGTTGTTTAACGATCGATATCAGGTTCTCAGATTTATGCTCAGGTACGCACTGGATCTCGACGTTGGTTTCCCTGGCTGTCTGTTCCATGTGGGACACGCGTGCGTTAAGATCGCGCACTTCTGAATTTAGCTTAACATTCTCAGCTTATAGACTTTTTATTGTGCCCAATGAATCAGATAACATTTTTTTCAGGTTTTCGTACTCGGCGGAAATGAAGCCGATGGAGTCTTTTATGTCTGGCAGAATATTTAGTTTCGTATTAATTGTTTCGTTCATTTCTAGAAATTTTTTATCGATATAAGTAATGATTTTATTGTCATCTTCCTCAGCGTCACTAAATGTCGTTGATTTCTTTTGTGCATTCCTCTGTCGACTCATGTTTATAGGAATTTAAATATTTATTTTTAATTTGAATGTAGACACAGTATCGCGACTAATGCACAGAGCGAGAATAAATACAAAACAATCTGTTGAATTATATGGGAGCAATAGTTGTAATTATAGCAGCACTTTTAATTCCCGACTGCACCTCGCATAGAAATCGTTTCTCACTGCACCTTGCCGAGGTACTTTGTCTATGGTAGTTGTCACTTGTCACACACACTACCACACACTAATGTCAATGTTAAAGTTGTCAAAATTATTAAGACAAAATTACGCATGTGTTTACAACAGCATTCATTTCTAACACTCACACGGGTAACTAGGCACTTTTATTTTATTTTAACAGCACAGTAATTACTGTATTACACCGCAATAAATAGATTAAAGTTTATATTCCAAGAGAGCTACAATGACAGTTGTTGCGTATGTATTGGTTGAAATTAATAAAATTGACGATTAAGAAGCTGAAGTCAAAACCCTTGATTGTGAAATAATAACCTTGAATGAACGTGTTAAGATGTTAGAATTCAAAAACAATCTAAGGGATCAATGGGACAGATCCTGTAACATTGAAATCAGTGGAGTCCCGACCTCAGAAAAAGAGAATCTAAACGACATTATTGGCAATATATCCCAAAAAGTAGGATTCCCCATAAAAAGAGAAGACGTTGATTTCATCCATAGAGTTCGCCAATGGCCTAGGTCAACGGCAACTCCCAAAGTCACACCCACGCCTACATCTACGTCCAACATTATTCTACGTCTCCTTCGGCGAGATTACAAGGATGCTTTGCTGACAGCTGCTCGACGCCACCGGACCCTGACTTCAGCAGATATTGGTCTTCCAGGAGCAGCCATGCGCATATTCCTCAACGACCACCTCACGCCTTCTAACAAGCTACTGATGAAGAAAGCCAGGGAAATTAAAGCTGAAAAACAATATCAATATCTGTGGACAAAAAACTGAAATATATTTATGAGAAAAAGTGACAGCTCTCCTGTCATTCGAATTTCCTCTGAGGCAGATATAAGCAAAATAGCATGACTCTCTATAAATACCGTAATAATTTCATTTATATTATTCAAACAAAATCTTTTTTCTTTTCATTTAGTTTCGCATTTAATTTTATTTCACTTACATTATCTAAACAAAGTATTTTCTTTTCATTTAGTTTTGCATTTAATATTATTAAGTCGCACACAGAACTTAAAACTATACTTCATTTTTTATATACTAACTGTCAGTAAACAAACTACTTCCAATCAGATTATGGCATGCTATACATCTCGTGAGGTATTGAATCTGCATCGAACACTTTTTGTCTATATGAATCGAACTCACATACTTACATCATCATACCATTATTATTATTTTTATTATGAAAAATGTATTTTTCTCATATTTTATCTGTGTAATACAATATGGCTTCTTTAACTATATATTATCAAAATGTACGAGGACTGCGCACAAAAATGCATGATTTTTTAAGGGCTGTTCTAAACAATGACTTTGATATCATCTGTATTTCAGAAAATTGGCTTCTCGATAATATTTGTGATCCGGAGATTTTTGACGACAGATATAATGTTTTTAGGCGTGAAAGAAACTATAATCTCACAGGTCAAACATTGGGAGGGGGTGTTCTTATTGCTGTCTAGTCCAAATATAATGTTACTCATCAAACTAGCTGGTCCACACTAGAGGCTGAAAATATATGGGTAACTATTACTTAAAACTACTTCTAATAAAAATATTAACATTTGCTGCTCTTACCATCCCCATGGAACGAATCATATTAGAAATCTTAAAGCTCACTTTGAGTTCGCTAGTCAGCTCCGATTGAACTATCCTGATGATGACTTTCTTCTGGTAGGTGATTATGACATTTCTAGACTTATCTGGAATCTAAATTTTGAAAGACAGATGATCCTACAAATACCTGTTGACGAAGCCAGCTTTACTGTTATAGACATTTTATCTCTTTGTGACTTTTTTCAATATAATAACATCTTAAATGTAAATCAACGTGTTCTTGACCTAGCCATTAGCAACATGAACTGCTCATTACAACCTTGCATTCCTCCCCTTTTAACCGAAGATTTGCATCACAAATCTTTCAAAATAGTGTGGATCGGGGTCACCAGATGTGGAAGTTTCAGGATGTGGATTGTAGTTCGCTATAAATACTTACTCGTGGTAGCAGGGCCGTTGACTCAAAGTAGTAAAAGAAATTTCCACGTTTAATTATTTATTCAACGGAAGGTTATGTTTAACATTTAAGAGCGAAAGTGATTTTACAAAGGTAACGAAGTGTTGGCTCTAGGACGCCCAAAAACAGAGTGCCGCTTGAGTCGCTAGTGTGTCCGGTCGGACCGTTTGTGACTCGAGCGGCCGGTGTTGCTATTTAATAAAGGGTGACCATCTACTAAATAATAATCAAAATATTGGGGTGCTTTCTTAGATCTCGACAATAGAAATAAGTCTAAAAAACGAACCTTGCTTAATACATCAACCACGACAAGTCTCATTATTTAATTCAGCTGACTACGTTAAGATTAACGAGTTTTTGGAGCAATTTGACTGGTCGAATATTTTTAGTTCAAGGGGTATGGAAGAAGCAACTGATAAATTCTACGAAATTATTAATGTAGCTATTGATCACTACGTACCATCAAAAACCATTTATCTCTCTCCCACATATACCCCGTGGTACAGTCCCTACCTAATCAAAATCATCAAAGAAAAGCTTAAGTATCACCGAAAGTTTAAAAATTATTCACACCCCTCAGATTATCATACCTTCTCATTACTCAGGACTCGCCAAAAAAGAATAGAAAAAGAGTGTTATACTAATTATATAAAGAAAGCCGAGTTAAATATATATAAGGAAATATAAGGAAAGATGTGAAATATTTTTGGACTTTCGTGAAATCAAAACAGTCATCTTCTGAAGTACCTAATAACGTGTATCACAAAAACATTTCCTCAAGTGATGGTCAACGAATTGGCAATCTTTTTAACGATTACTTCCAATCTGTCTGTATCCCTGATAAAACTACTAATAATACTTCCACAAATATTCCAAATTCCTGTAATATTCAAAAATCTGTTAATGAAAAAATACACAGATTTAGGAAATGAAATAAAAAGAATTTGGCATTATCAGACTGTATCATACGTATCCATACCTCCAGAATATTTCAAGAGAATTCATATTTACGCCAAAATCACAAAAACACTTCAACCCCGAAACCGCTCGATACCGAGTCGCCGACACATTTGGAAAACTTTACATCAAAATAACTCAATCAAATGATGTATTATATGTGATTAATCAAGATAATTACATAGGAATATAATAGCAGAACCTGAAAAACATCTGAAAATAATCATCCAGCACCTCCCTCGGACACACCAACCCATGAAGTGACCACGGCTAGGAGGGCTACCCAGTATTTACGTAGGACCCCCTCCACTACTCCCCGGATGGAATTCCATGATGGCCGCCGTCTCCAACCAATCACAGCACGGCATATCACCTTGACTTTCTTATCAAACACTGATTACAGATTCAAATGTGATTAATTGTGATATCATCAGACTGGATTTACGGGAAAAAGATGCAAGATATAACTACGAAATGAATATCAACATCAAGAAATGATTATATACTAATATATTTGCATGAATAATTATATCTAACTATATTTGTTACCCTTTGGGAAATGTTCAAACCAAAGATATTTAACTTCAAACCCAATATGAAAACTTGTATAATTATTTATAAAATAAATAAACGGGACTGCGGGAGATGGTTTTGGTAGATTGAACTGACTTGGTGAAAGGTATCATATTAAAATATAACTTTCCTCTCAACAAGATAATTGCAGAGAGGAAAAATACCTAACCACTTTACTCCTCACGAAAGAGGATAGAACACCTCCGAGAGGGTTCGATTTGAAAACGTTCTATAAATAGAGAACCGAATTCCATACAAAGTCAGTTCAACAACTACCTCTGAAAGAGAATCCTCTCTCCTGAAGAAACCATCTCCAAGTCTCCAAAGTCTCAAGAAATATTTTCAAGTGTTTTATTCAGTAGTAAATTCAGTTTTTACCAGTAATAAATTCCTTTCGTCAGTTCAGATCTGGAATAAATTCCTCTCTGATCGTGGCATTAAACTCCACCACAAAGGCTCTACAACATCTACCAAGACTGAAAACGCTAAAAAGTGTACCCAGCTACCTTCGTATCTACAGTTATTGTACGGACAGTATATTGTTTCGTACACAGACTATAAAAATATTACCATTCGTTATTTCGGCTACTGGCATTATACCTAGCTCTCCCATTAAAAATTTAGGCGTATTAGATCTATCAAATCTATCAAAAAATTTATATATTAAGATGCAAAAGTCGGTCATTTTGAATCCATGTAGGATAACGAAAGATTTTTTAAATATTTATGTTGAGGGATCAGTAGGATTTATAGGCCCTGTTAGAAGTTCTACCGAGCCGAACCCTCTGATATGAAAATATCTGGAGTCGGTGAATTATTTTCCCATTTATCTCTGGTGAGTTGATGTGTTGTTCTTGTATTGTTTTGTATTTATTTTGCTTATATAATGCACTTAAATAATATTGATTTACTAGATGATCATTTGTGGAAAAGTGTGTGGAAGGGTTTAGTTTTTCCTATGGGGAAGATTTAACCCGGACAATAAAATCGGAAGTTAAAAAAAAATGATGTTACCATAAATTCAATTAAATTGATATAACCGCACCATTAGTGTTGTAACATCTAGAAAATGTGGACACAAAAAGAGTGCCGGTTGTGATAAGTTACACCCAATTTTTATTGTTAATTGTGCTGAAACACTAGTTACTCCTGTTACACTACTATTCCAAAAATCTTTTAAAGAAGGTGTATTTCCTACCATTTGGAAACAAGCTTTTGTTTCACCTGTTTTTAAAAAAGGGGACAAACACAACATTGAAAATTATAGACCTATCTCTGAACTATGTATCTTAAGTAAAATCTTGGAAAAAATCGTTTGTAACCAACTTTTTGACTCTTGCAAAAATACTATTATTAGCCCCCATCAATATAGGCAGATCTGTTGATTCGAACCTAGGACAGTTTACTGATTTTGTTCTTAACTCTATGGATAATGGGAAACAGGTAGATTCCATCTACACAGATTTTTGTAAGGCGTTTGACAAAGTAAATCACGACATACTGTTAAACAAGCTCTCGAAGATTGGTATGTGGTAATCTTCTAAGATGGTTCTCTTCATATGTTAAAAATAGAAGTCAAGCTGTTTCTTTAAAAGGTTACATGTCACAAATTATAATTATTCCATCCGGGGTACCGCAAAGCACCCATCTAGGGCCTCTCTTGTTTATTTTATACATAAACGACATGAACCGTGTTATTAGTAATTCTTGTTTCCTATTTTACGCTGATGACATGAAATTATATAAATGTATTAGCTCCATAGATGATTGCGACCAATTACAAGAAGACCTTGGTAAAATTGAGGAATATTGCAAAAACAATCAACTATATCTAAACATAGATAAATGTAATGTTATTACTTTTACACGAAAAAAACATTCAATATATTATACTTACAAACTAAACCATGTACCCCTACAACGAGTAGAAACAATAAGAGATCTTGGAGTATACTAGATTCTAAAATGTTATTTAGGGATCATATTGAAAATATTCTAAAAAAATCTTATAAGCAATTGGGTTTCATTATTCGCATTACAAAGCCTTTTACGGTAGCGCACATCCTAATTCTGTTATATATGTCATATGTACGGTCACAACTAGAATTCGCCTCAGTAATTTGGAATCCTCAATATCAAACATATATTGATCGCATTGAAAATATTTAGAACAAATTTATGAAACACCTATCGTATCGTTTTAGTGACCATCGATTTGTCCCTGTCACTTTATAAAAACGCAGAAAAATCTCTGATGCATTATTCTTACACAAAATCGTGAACTGCCTTGTTGATTCATCATATATGTTAGAAAGGATTGCATTTCGTTGCCCCAAGCAAAACACCAGATCGAACGATTTATTTAGAATGCCACATTGTAAATCCAAATACGCGCAAAAATCTGTAACAGTTACATTAGGTGGACAAAGAGACACCCACTGTACGGCTGTACGCCGTTACTTCTTGTTAAACGTTATTCGTAAAAAAGTGCACTAAAATAGAATTATCATATACGTGTGGTACATTTTTTTGTGGAGAAATATCTGATTATTCTCCTGCAACAATTAGTTTTTCGTGTATCTTAAATAAACTACGTGAATTTTAATTCTAAAAGTGACTTTGACAGCTGAGTTAACCATAGACAATTGTTGATGTAGACGGTGAATCGCAGAAAGTTTTCGCAACCAAAAAAGTTTTTAACCATAGACACTTATTGAAATAGACGGTGATTCGAGTTGTGATAATGACATTTTAAAATGTCTTCCATATCACCAGCAGAGAGGCTGAAGACCGCAAAAGATCTTGTAAAAGTTTGTAGCAAAACTTTAATTTCTAACATTTTGTCAAAGGAGCAAAAGACCTCCCTTTCTGAGGCAATGACAGAAATGTTGAAACACATTGAGGCATTGGTCCTAGAATACAAGCCACCAACATCTAAAGATGATGAGGGACTCGAAAAATTATTCCGATCATTATCTAAAATTGAAAAAAACGTTGAAGATCTTAAATTAAATATGGTATCTAAGTCGTATGCTGAAATTACGAGAAATAATATAATTCATGAAGAACCAACAAAATGCAAGAAACACGAACCGATAGTCATTATAAAGCCGAAAGATAAAGATCAAAAAAATACGGTTACAAAGGATGAAATAAAACAAAACATTGATCCTGTTAATTTTGGTGTCACCGGAATTAGAAACTTTAAACAAGGGGCAGTAATAGTAGAGTGTAAGGATGTTGCTGCAACAAAAAGATGGAAGAACAAATAAAATCAAAAATGGGAAAAAATTATGATGTGAATACACCAAAACCTAAGAATCCCAAACTTAAAATTATTGGTTTATCGGATAAATACACTCTGGAAGAAATTGTATCCAAAATTAAGATGCAAAATGATTACCTTGAAACACTTGATAGTAAAATTGATATTAAATTTATAAAAGAAATTAAAACCAAACGAGGAGACATTAACTACACCATTTTCATGGAAGTTGATGGTAAAACATACAATAGAATGTTACAAGAAGGAAAAGTAAATATTAGTTGGGATAGATGTCGGGTGTTCGACAACATTTCACTTCTAAAATGTTACAAGTGCAATGGCTACATGCACAAGGCACAAGACTGCAGAAGTGAAAAGCATGCACTCGATGTTCCGGAACACACGACGACGACAACGAAAGCTGTCAAAGAGACATCCAATGCATTAACTGCAAAAAAATGAATGATCGATTAAAATTACAACTGCCAACTGACCATTTTGCTTGGAGTGATGAATGTTCAGTGCACGTGAGAAAAGTTGAAGCGGAAAAAAAGAAAATTGATTTTTTATGTCACTAAAGACCTGCTCTAAGGTAAACAGTAACATAAAAATATTTTCGAACAACAAATTAGAAACCGAAGAGATCTTGTACCTTAATATACAAAGCTTGCCTGCACACCATGAAGAGTTACAAATTTTACTCGAAGAACGAAAACCTCAAATGATCATGCTCAGTGAAACGCATGTCACAGAAGAAATAGAAGAAGTTGAAATAAAATTTACGAACTATAAGGTAATAAGATGTAATTCGAATAGTCGGCATACAGGCGGAGTAATAATGTTACTGAAAGATAATATAAATTTTGAAACAATTTCTAACGAAAATCACAAAAACTGTACCTGGATCTTAGCAATAAAAATTAAGAAAGGATTTAGACCAGGAGTATACTGCGTAATTTATCACTCCCCAAATGCCAGAAAAAGTGACTTTATAAATTATTTTGAAAACTGGTGTTCAAATTTTTTAAAAGAAACTGATCTCAATATAATTATTGGAGACTTTAATATAAACATGAAATGCGAAACAGATTTTTATACAAAGAAAATGAAAAGCATCATCAACATTACAGGAATGAAACAGTTGGTCAAAGAATACACTAGGATAACACAATCAACCTGTACACTCATAGATCTTGTTTTATCAAATGATTATGAACTAAATGTAAAAATATTAGATACACCTAAAATAACAGATCATAGCATCATTAATATAGTGATGGCAAAAAATAAAAACATCGAAAATATCGAAAAAGTTATTAAAAAAAGAAACCTGAAAAGATACGATAAGAGTAAAATGATTCAAGAATTATTGATTCAAGATTGGAAAGATGTAAATAACTTAGATTTTCACAAAAAAGGTGAAACTATAGTAACCAATATGACTGATGCAATGAATAAAATAATGCCTGAACAACGTATTGTAATTAAAACCAATAATCAATGGTATTCCAAAAAACTAAGACAAATGCAATATGAACGAGATACTTCTTATAAAATAGCAAAAATTACAAAGGATGACGAACATTGGAATAGATTTAAAACAATTCGAAACAAGTACTCAAAACTTATAAAGGATACAAAAAATGAACATTTCATCAACAAAATTCAACGGGAAAGGGGAGATCCAACGAAAATGTGGAAAACACTTAAGTCAATGATGAAAAATAAATGTGAAGATGTGGAAAAAGATATCATATTCCCAACCGAATTGGCTGGCGAAAACAACATGGCTGATAAGTTTAATAAATATTTTGTGACAAGTATAGAAGAAATTAACAAAAATATCCCAATCATAGAAGAAGAAGAAATTTTTAATTTAGAAGAAAAAACTTGCGAATTAAAGTTTAAGAAAATAGACGGCCAGAAACTCCAAAGAATACTGTCCAAAATCAAATCAAAACCCAGCCAAGATGGGATCACTATTCAAATATTAGAACATGCATTACCTGTAATAGGAGAAGAGTTTCTTAGTTTAATAAACGAATCGTTAGAAACAGGGAAGTTTCCTGAATCATGGAAAACGTCTATGGTGATTTATTTATTGTTTTTAATCCGTAGAACTCCATTTAATTTTTTTTATAAATTTAATTTAGATTAAATTTGATAATATTATTATTAAGTTCTGCAAGTGTTTTAGTTTTTTATTATTGCGACAGCTGTTTCGGCTTACAAGGCCATTTTCAAACTGTGGTTAGTCCACATTGGGACGACGTTTTTATACTATTTCAAATGTAAATTTTGAAGGTGCATACATTGATTTATTACTGGTTACACCGATGACATGATCTATTGTTGGTTAAACCAATCTATGTTTTCCCCTCAGTAAATGGTAATGGGTTCTTAATTATTTACTAATGACTTTATTGCTATGAATTATTTGGGTGCATTATACTGCTTGGGTTTTGTGAAAATACTGAGAAGTGGTGAGTAAATTATTTTCCGTACTTTATTAATTAGTGTTAAATTTGGGTCATTCGTTCGTTTATTGATTTCTAATTGTTCAAGTAAATTTAATCTAATGCCCTTTTTTTCTATATGCAATGGTTTAGGACCCTTTATTTTACTAAAAAAAAAAAAGTCTATGGTGATACCGATTCCAAAGATTTCGAACACAAAAAAATGTGAAGACTTTCGACCTGTAAATATGTTACCAAAATATGAGCAAGTGATGGAATACATAATTAAATCTCAACTTGAAGAATACTTGGAAAATAATAGCATCCTTTGTGACGAACAATCTGGATTTAGGAACAATAATTCATGTGAAACAGCGTTAAATTTAGTAATTGATGATTGGAAGGAAGATATAGATAAAAACTTGCATATTGTTGCGGTGTTTTTAGATTTTCAGAGAGCTTTTGAAACAATAGATAGAAAAAGAGTTATTAAAAAATTAAAAAAAATATGGAATAAAGGGGAAAGAACTGGAATGGTTTAAAAACTACTTAAGCAACAGACAACAAACAACAAAGATAAGAAACAATATATCAAATCCGATTGAAAATAAGCTGGGTGTACCGCAAGGATCTGTATTGGGTCCGATATTGTTTCGATTAATGAATAAAAATATCTACGACAGTGTGTGTTTTAGCAAGATAATTGTATGATCGAGACATTCTAGACATAGGATTAAAATATCCAGTGTTATTGGCAAAGATTTCGGTCCAAAATATGTTCATATTTCTGGTATATTTGGGCCTGGCATAAAAATTGATTTGATTGACTAAGTTACTATTTACACGATTATTCACAATTTTGTAAAGCATTAAGAGGTCATTTATATTTCGTCTTTTAACTAAACTCTCTAGTTTGAAATATGTAAGTCTTTGTTCATACCCATTTAGAAGATGGTAGACACCTGATCGATAGGACAAAATCCGTGTACATTTTCTTTGGACAGATTCAAGTCTGGATATCTGTGTAATGTAATGTGGATTGCAGACTGTTGACCCGTACTCAAGAACACTACGGATTAACGAATTGAATAGAATTATTAGGCTATTAGAGTTCTTGAACAGTTTAGTTGATCTTACAATAAAACCTAGTGCTTTATTTGATTTATTTACAATGTATTTTATGTGTTGGTTGAACGTTAGTTTGTTGTCGAATATAATTCCTAAATCTTTGATCGATTCAACTGTTTCCAGATTGTGATCACATATGCTATATGAGTATAGAGTTTTGTTGGTGTTCTTGGTGAAATTTATAACTTTACACTTAGCTATATTCAATTCCATTTCATTGTCAATACACCAGGCAGATAATGTGTTAAGGTCTTGTTGTAAGAGTTCACAATCTTCCATAGATATAATTGCTTTATATATCTTGAGGTCGTCAGCGTATAGAGAAAAATTACAGTGGAGTTTACATGTAAGGTCGTTAATGAAGATTAAGAAAAGCAAGGGTCCAAGGTGTGATCCTTGTGGAACGCCCGACGTGACTAATATTGGGGAAGAGTTAAAACCGTTAACAGTAACTAATTGACTTCTATTTGATAAATATGATTCTAACCAACGAAGCAGATTTCCGTGTATGCCGATTTTATCCAGTTTATTCATTAAGATAGGGTGACTAACTTTGTCGAAAGCCTTACTGAAATCGGTGTATACGGCATCTACTTGTGTTTTTTTATTCATTGATTTACACAGAAAGTCCATATACTCGATTAAATTAGTGTTTGTGGATCGTTTAGCTACAAAGCCATGTTGGAAAGGGCTAAGTATGTGTGTTACATGATTAAATATGTCTTTATATACAATGGACTCAAATATTTTGCCAAAACAAGATAAAAGGCTGATAGGACGGTAGTTCTTTACATCGTTTTTACTGCCAGACTTATGGATCGGAATGACGTGGGCAACTTTTCACAGATCTGGAAATACCCCTTCGTTCAGACTTTTGACGAATAATTTGTGTAAAGGTGCTGCAAGTTGATCTGCACAATTTCGAATGAATAGTGGAGGAATACCATCTGGACCGGAACCCTTATTGATATCGAGAGTGTTCAACTTCACCTTGACCTCGTCTAAGGTTATTTTGATATGAGATAGTGGATAATTATAGAGTGGGAAAGAAAGTTTAGAGTCACTTTTAGAATTAGATGGTGAGCTAAATACGGAAGAGAAGTAAGTAGAAAAGAGTTCGCATGTTTCTTTGCCATTTGTTGCTGATTTGTCGTGGAGATGCATGATTTTTGGGAGAGAATTAGAAACTCTTTTCGATTTAATGAGGGTTGACAGATTTTTGATACTGTTAGGGAAAGAATTTTCTATTGAATCTACATAGGCTTTAAGGCAGGAACGTATGGATAATTTTACTCTAGCCCTCAAGATGGAAAAACTGTCATAGTCACATTGATTTTTGTATTTTTTCCACTTTTTTCTAAACTTTTCTTTTTCTCTGAGTTGGTGGATCAAAGCACTGCTGAACCAAATTGGAAACCTTTTGTTGCTGTTTCTTAAGCGCGGAGTGTGTTTTTCAATTGATAGCCATAATAGGTTATAAAAATGTAGTAGGGAGTCATTACAATTCAGAGTATTAAGATCGTTCCAGTTATTTAGTGATAGCATTTCATTGCATTTAGTGTAGTCCGTTTTTTTGAAGTTATATTTGATGTGATCTGGGTTGGTGGGTAGGGGTCTGTATTTAGACATTTGAAACTCGAATTCAATGGGAGGATGATAGGAGTCAACTTTAGATAGCACATGTGAAGCAATTTGAATTTCAAGGTGATGGTTGGAAAACACTAAATCTAAAATTCGATCTATATTATTAGAGACGTGATTGAACTGATTAAGTCCAGTCAAATTTTGAAAGTCTATTAGGGATATTGATTTTTGGCTATTATATATGACTGGTCTGGTGTGAATTTCATTGACATTTAGTGGGCATTGAATAGATGGTACATTAAAATCGCCCATTATTATTGTTACATCCTCTGATGATAAATTATTATATGTTGTTTGACATATCTCATATCTCTTTTATTTCAACATTTGCATCATCCCGATGTTGGTACCAATCGAGGGATTAAATCTCGTTATAATAGCGCCCAACGTTATAATAATAGCGTTATAAGGTTACGTTAACTAATAATTCAACAGTTAACACCTCTTTGTCAGGAGCAGCGGCAATTATTGGAAAGATTTTTTTTTTTTTTTTAATTTAATTTTATTTTTTTTTTTTATTATTTTAATATACATCATATGGGTTACATTAATACATACATATTTTGCAAAATATAATATTAAGGTTCATATATGGTCATGTATACCTTATCAGAAAAGAGGAGCTCTTGTGCCTGATAAGGGAGCCACGATTCTTACTTAGATTCATAATTCATAATGAGATATAATAATAATAATATAATAATATATATTATAATAATAATTATTATATTTTTATTTTTGTTTAATATAAGTTTTTTTGGAAAAAAAGTTTGATTTTATTTATTTGTTCTTGTTGGTTCGTAATACAGCGCAATTCGGAAGGGAGATTATTGTAGTTTTTTATGGCTTGGTAAATATAATGGTTTTGCATTTGAGTTGTTTTAAAGATTGGCGTAATAAATTGATTTCCATTTCTCATGAGTTTATAAAATTCTTGATATTCTGTGTTATTTTTTTCTTTACACATTTTTATAATGGAAGTTTGCTTAAATATATCATCAATATTTGGTACTGGAAACAATTTAAAAAGCAATTTTGTTGGGAAAGTAGAGTTTTTTTTAAGTATTACTTTTATAATAATTTTTTGCGAGACTTTTACTGAGTTTAGGTTGTTTTTATAAGATCCTCCCCAACCTATGATTCCGTAAATAAGCAGGGAGTGGACAAGAGCATAATATACATTTTTTAGTATTTTCACATTTAAAATATTTCTTAACCTAACAAATATATATATATACATTTCCTTATTCTCTTTACTAACTCCCTAATATGGCTTTTCCATTTCAGATTTTCATCGATGATCACACCAAGATATTTGATTTCAGAAGATGAGTTGATTACAGTACACATAGGATTAAGTAGTTGACAGTTGATATTGTCACAATTTTCATCATGGATTATGATATTTACTTCGTGTTTAGGTATTTTTTGTAGTGAAAATAATACATATGTTGTTTTTTTAGCATTAAGTGTGAGTAGGTTATTATCAAACCATGATTTTAAGATATTAATACATTCATTTGCAAGTTTGTTAACTAGGATCCTAGGAAATAAATTGTACAGCGCCCTTGAGGTGATTTTTCACAAAAACGGCGCTATACAAATTATCCAATTATTATTATTATTATTATTATTCCCATGTTTGACCTTTTATTAATAAAACAGTATCATCAGCATAAGAGATTAATTCACCTTTGATTTTCTGTTGGAAAATGTCATTTACATACATTAAAAATAGTAATGGTCCGAGGACCGTGCCTTGAGGAATGCCAAATGTACTTGTTAGTGGTGTACTAAAAGTTTGGTTTAATTTTACAATTTGAGGTCTCTCTGTTAAGTAGCTTTCTATCCATTTAAGGGCTAAGTGGTCAATGCTATTTTGTTTTAATTTTAATATAAGTTTTTCATGGGAAATGCTGTCAAATGCTTTCTTTAAGTCAATAAAAATTCCTATACATTTATTTGATTTGTCCAGGGTACTCTGAATACTAGATGAAATTTTTGCAATGGCATCTTGGGTACTTTTTCCCTCTGTGAAACCGAATTGATTTTCATTTATAATTTTGTTTTTATTTAAGAATGCAGTTAGTCTTTTTTTATCAATTTTTTCAAAAATTTTCGATATATTAGATAAGAGTGAAATGGGTCTATAATTAGAAATGTCCTCCGGGCTACCGGACTTAAATATTGGAGAGATTATGGTTTTCTTATATATATAGATGTTTGGAAAGGTATTGTTTTGGTCAGTTCGTAACAAATATTGTTGTATTTGCGCTCGAGCAGAAAAAAAGCCACTTAACGTAAAGGACACGTATGTTTTAAAAATTACACCGGCTCTTCAAGCGGCATGGAGTCAGATATTCTTCTCGAGGGTTTTAGGGAGTCGATTAAAGAATACAACTTAATTTATGCTCGGTTAGTATCAGATGGAGACTCCAGCACGTATTCCAAAATATTGAAAGTCCAACCTTACTTGGACAATACAGTGGAAAAGATCGAATGCAGAAATCACGTGTTACGTAACTGTTAGAATATGGCAATATGAATGCAATTATCTTAGGTTGGCTATAAGGTATCTGTAAACATTGTTTTGTTGGCAATACTGTTTAACCTTGTCCTATTGTCTATTACTAAGAAGAGACCTGTCAATGTGCACATTTGTAAGAAGAAGAATAAAGTTATTACTGCATAAAACTGAACCCTTTTTATTGAAATAATCACAGGTTATGGGCCCAGAGTCGCTAATCTGTTGATGAAGTTAAAAGTACGCAAAATAAATCAACGGGAGTGAATATCAGCGAAAAGTGAGGTTAGGTTGCCGGAACGCGTGCAGAAAATTTTCATTGAGAAGGATAAAATACCACTGATATATCTGATCAGGCAAGGCAGGATAGCAAAATGGAAGGAAACGTGATGACTACCAATGTATTGAAGTTGGAAGGGGCAAGGAATTGGAATATTTTGAAATTTAAAACGACAGTACTTCTCAGAGGACAGGGATAGCTGGACATTGTTGAAGGGCGCACTATGAAACCTGAAGATGTTACCGCGCGAACCACTTGGGAGACAAAAGAAGCTAAAGCTCAGACGCTATTGGTTACGAGAGTGTCGGAAAACGCTATGCTACATATCATATCGTGCACAACTTCGGCTGCAATGTGGAGTAAGCTTCTAAGTGTATATGAACAGAAGTCGGAAACCAGTATCCATATTATCCAACAAAGATTCTTTCAATACAGATATGAGAAAGGCACCGAAATGTCAGTTTTTCTCTCTAAAATTCAAGAGATGCAAAATCGTTAAAACAAATGGGCGAGGATATGTTTGATAAATTTATAATAACTAAAGTCTTAATGAGCTTGCCAGATGGATATAAACATTTTGTATCGACGTGGGAATCGGCGTCAGACAACAAACAAACGTTCGACAATTTAGTAGCCAGGTTATTAATTGAAGAGGAAAGGGTGAAAGTTAAAAGTGATGAAATACAAGATACTTCGTCCTCGTCTGCGTTCGTAGCTAAAAGAAATGTTAAGTGTTACATGTGTGGTAAAGTCGGACATTTACAAGCTGAGTGTAGAAGTAATCGAGACAGTGAGTAAAAGTTAAACGAACGTAAATGCTTTTACTGTGGAAAATTCGGGCATTATAAGGCACAGTGTTAGTTTAAAAAGTCAAATGAAAATAAGAAAACAAGTAATGCTTTTGTAGTGTCGAATTCAGCGCATACAAATTATGAACAATCAAAGTGGTTAGTTGACTCTGGAGCAAGCAAACACATGTGCAACGATCGCTCTTTATTTACATCATTTTCAAATGTTCCGCAAAAGTCTGTTATTGTTGGAAATGGAGCAATCATTAGCTCTACCGACATTTGTGGCTCAGAATCTACACAAACTACCGCCTGTCAATTTCGATCAGGTAGATGTCACTTGTCTAGTAAAAGATATCATGGCATTAAAGGGTGAACTAACCACAATTCAGTCACAAATGTCCAAACGAAGCGATCTGGAAGTATTGCGCTCTGAAATGGCTCTCCTAAGGAATGAACTGAAAATAAATAAACATAACCGTATTCCAAATCAAGACGAAAACACATCGCCGTCCTTGAACACATTGAAGGTCACCATACCGGTAGCGTTAGATAAGAACCGCTCAAACTCACGGTCGCCAACTAATGAATTACATTTGGACAACAATGCGCACTGCAGTAATGTGACAACCCCGCCCGCGCCCCTCGCATTAGCTGCCACACATGTCATGCACTCTCCTCAATCATGGAATAAAATAGCGGCTTCTAGCTCTCTCACACAACAGCAACAAGTCATACTACAGACATCACAGGTACATCAACCGGGTATTCATGAATCAGCCAAAGTTGCACGCACACAATCTCACAAAAATACATTTAAACCAGAGACAACTAATTTTAATACGGATGGTTATAAAACCGTTACAAGAAAACTAAGGAGATCGAGAAATATTATTGCAACTGGAACAGCGATGGAGAACTCCCTCAAAATAGCTGAGTTAAAAACAACGCTCTATGTGTCGAGGTTCGACAATAGTGTAACTGAGGACAGTATTCGAAACTTTATCACTTGTAAAATAAATGGAAGTAATATCCAAATAGAAAAAATAATACAACGAAATCCCACGCAGTTTGGATCTTTCATGTTGACTATACCGAATACGGATTTCAAAACCTACATGAACAAAAAATTTTGGCCGACTGGTACTGTTTTCCGAAAATTTATTGAAAAAAAATACAATGGAAAAGAACAAAATTAAGATAATTTCAATAAACTGCAAAAGTTTTAAACGAAACGTCAACTTCGTTATAGATATGTGCGATATCTACGATGTAATACTTTTGCAAGAAACGTGATTATTACAAAACGAAACATCGAATCTATCCAAAATTTATCCGAACTTCCAGGGATGGGGTACCTCTGCTGTAGATTTATCAAACGGACCGCTACGAGGCCGACCCTACGGAGGAGTCGCAGTACTTTGGAGGAACGAGCTGCAAGCTTCAATAATACCGTGTGGAGATGACCGCATCGCTGGTATTCAGATAACCACCAACGGAGGGATGATAAGCATACTGACTGTCTACATGCCGGTATGTCACGCGCACAACCTTACCGACTTCACCAACTACCTTTCCAAAATACATACGATCATTCAAGATAACGAACACTCTGAAACCATTGTTATGGGAGATTTCAACGCTCACCCATCCTCCATATTCGGGAAAGAACTCTCTCATTTCTACACCGAAAATAACTACAATTGTATCGATATTGAAAGACTACCGAATGACTAACTAACTAACTAACTAACCATCACGCCGTTTCCCCGCAGGGGTAGGCAGAGAGGACGGACCGCCAAACAACTCGGTCTTGGCACACACTCCTTGCCTCATTCACATTCATACATCGTCTCATACATACTCTTCTATTATTCTGACTCTTGACATGGCCCGACTCGAGTATCTGATTCACTTGATCGTGCCATGTCTTCCTCGGGCGTCCCCGACTTCTGCTACCATTCACATTTGCATCATATATCCTCCTTACACTCCTATCTTCGCTCATTCGCTCTACATGCCCAAACCATCTAAGCGTCCCTTTCTTAATCTTACTCATTATGCTTACATCAGCCTTGCACTCTTTGCGGATCTCCACATTCCTCACACGATCAAACATGGTTTTACCACACATACGCCTCAGGGATCTCCGAATACACATATACATATATATACCGAATGGGATACCGAATGACACATATACATATATTAGCGATGCACACAATACCACTTCCTGGCTCGATCACTGTATATTAACTAATAGTCTTAACCCTTTCATCCCCAGTGTTAATTCAAATTAACATGAACTTTGTGATTTTTTTTACCGTAACAGTAGCGATTTAGAAAAGCCTTGTTTTTGTTTTCTTATAGCTTAGTCTTTTCTGTAGCGTGTATTTTTTCTGCTAGGTTAAAATTCATATTCCCGCCACAACAACGCTAAATATTTTGACATCTGCTAATTGTGAGTTTCATCGAATTTCTGCCGTCATTGATTACTTAATTTAAAGTGAGATATCAATATTTTCTACTCGAATTACAAATATTTTAACGCATTAAGATGTGTTCTATAATAATAGCATCAGTTCAATTCAATGTTCACAGTCATTTCCCAGAATATTGTAAATGAATTTCAATGCTCATTCAAATTAACACTGGTAGTGACGGACATGTTTTCGACTATTTTTTATTTTCGGCGAATTTTTAAAGATTTATTATCCTAGATTTTTCTTTATTTCTGAATGAAATTTTAGTTAAAATGCTATTTGTTTGTACTTTAGAGATTATCACTACATTATAAATGTGCAATTTTTACATGAAACAGTTATTTCCATTCCTTTTGCGTTATGTTTATTTTACTTTACTATGTAAAAAATACCCTCTGACGCCTAATGTTAATTCAAATTAACATAGATTAATTTATGAAAAAAAAAAAAAAATACCAAAAATTTTCAAATAATTTTGTGATGTATTATCAAGCATTACATATTTTATATATGTGGAAACAATAATGTGGGTGTGAAAGGGTTAAGAACAAAATAGATAAAAAAAAGTATAAAAATACACTATGATACCGACTGGTCCAATCACAGGCCGACATCTTGCGTAATCGCTGCTGAAAAATTACCTGCAACTATTTTTAATATTCCACAACAGCCTAATAACATAATATGGAGAAGGAATAATAATAAGAAAATCAGTGAATATACGTCTGTAGCAGAAGCATTACTTAGTGTGATCCATCAAAGACACTCCGAATCCATATGTAATTCGGATTCTATATGTGACAGATGCGACCATATACAAAACATGGAAAATATATACACAGACATCGTTGAAGCCTTAAGTAGGGCAGCCAATACTGTATTTCATTGGGAGAACGATCAAAGCAATCCAAAAACACATCGTGACATTGCTGGGTGGAATCAACAAGTTAAGGAACACTACGAAAATTCCAGATCGGCGTTGGTCATGCATGGCGGCATGGTCCCATTGCGGATGAAAGAAAACGAAAAAGGAAGGAGTTCAAAAGAGCTCTTAAACACTGCCAAAGCTCTTCTGAACAAACAAAAATGGATGATATCGTAAAATCGCTTGACACAAAGCAGTTTGCCCAATTCGACATGATCCTCCTAGCTCCGTCGATCAAGGGATTAAGATTACTCCTAAACATTTGTGAAGAATATGGAAAACAGCATAATATGATGTACAACCCGAAGAAGACGGAATTGATTGCGTTCCACCACGGAAAAAGTCAAGACACAAGTAAGATGCTCCCCGTATATCTTAACGAGGCAAAAAATAAATACATGTTCGAACGTGAAATACTTGGGGCACAATATTAATCAAGATCTATCGGACGATGGCGATATCGAACGACAAAGGAGAAGCCTAAGCATAGTGTCTAACATGATTGCCCGCAGATTTTTCAAATGCAGCAATACCGTTAAAAAAATACTGTTCAACGCATTCTGTACTGGCCTGTATACGTGTGAGACATGGTGTCACTACCGAACTTGCTCGATGGAACGACTCCGAATTCAATATAATGACGCCTGTAGAATCATATTTGGATACCGAAGATACAGCAGCGCATCGACAATGTTCACGGAACTAGGACTGAATGGATTTGCCGGCCTGATGAGACACCGGGTCACTGGAGCCAGGATGCGGCTAATGGCCTCCGCCAATACGTTGGTGACCGCAGCCTACCAGCACCAAGCGCCACTACTGAGTGAGCGCTGGGCCCAAGCTCACTCAAGACCACGCCCTGTATAGTTGTTAATTACTTTGTTGTTAATTTATTCTCTGTCATATATTTTTTCAATTTCACATACCTACTGTACAAAAAATATGTATACATATATGGGACGTGTGGGATTGCACTAACCTCCCCACATCCTGGAATAAAAATTATTATTATTATTATTAGTGTGTTAGGCTGTGGACAGATGGCGGTGCAAGTCTATAATGGGACTGAATGGATAAATTCAACCATAAACAACGTTTTGTTCGTTCCGGATCTGAAGTCAAATTTACTTTCTGTGAAATGCGCAGCTGACCGCGGATACACTATTGTCACAAGTGACAGTTCGTGTTTATTTTATAAAAATGGCGTTGTTTGTGCGATAGCAAGTCGAGTAGACAGTTCATACTATATGGATTTTCGTTTTAAATGCGAGGTCGCAAGTGTTGCTAATATTATTAAAAATGGCCTATACGAGTGGCATGAGAAATTCGCACAACAAAACTTTGATTACGTGAAGAAAGCATTGCAGAAAAATGACATTGAAGTAAAACAAACTGACGTACCCCAATGTGAAAGTTGCTTCAAAGGAAAGATACACCGGCTACCATTTAAGAGGAGTGAGCATGGGAGCACAAAAACATGTGAAATCATACACGGGGATACTTGTGGACCCATGGAAGAAAAATCAGTTGGCGGGTCGAGATATTTTGTCGTTCTAAAGGGGCTCAATGACTGGAAAAGCCACGGTGGAACATTTTCCTGCTGGGGGATGTGAACCTATAAAATACCGTGATACGCCATCTTGCAATAACATCAGCAACATTTCCAGTACGTCCTACTCCTTAGCGTCCTAGAGTGGTCTTTGTGATCCCCCGAGTCCCGGGCAATATGACCACTGACCCTAACATCATGGTCGTAGCTGATAAGGGGAGGGCGAATGGCGAGTTTCCGGCGCCATAAAACCGGATCAGCTCAGCTAAGGGAAGATAACCCCTACAGAAAAATCCCTGGAGAAGGCAATGGGAAACCACTCCAGTATCTTTTCCCAGCATATCACTATGGAGAGAAACCAACCAATGGCCCCGAGTCCCGGGCGGCCCTTAAATGGGCCAGGGGTGCGAAGAATCTCCCATCTCAAAATAGTGAATTCAAAAATAAGACTAGGAACATGGAATGTAAGAAGTTTATACAGCGGTAAATTGGATAATGCAATACAGGAAATGGAAAGATTAAAAGAAGATATTCTTGGAATTAGTGAACTGAGATGGACTGGCAGCGGCAAACACCAACATGAGAAGGGAAATCTATACTACTCAGGAAGTGACCCACAGGACAGAAACCGTCGAAACGGAGTTGCTGTATTTGTCATGGAGAAGTATGTAATTTTTTTTAAGAATTTCGTACCCATCTCGGACAGAATAATATTATTACAATAACACTGTCAACCCATCAACATTAATATTATTCAAGTGTATGCACCAACAGCGGAAGTGAGATATGATGGTGATGTGGAATCTTTTTATGACTCACTAGCCAGTACATTGCAAAGTTTGAAAGGAGGAGAAGTCAATTTTGTCATTGGAGACTTAAATGCCAGAATTGGTGAAGGTCGCCGCTCTCATATAGTTGGTGAATATGGCTTAGGCATAAGCAATCAAAGAGGTGATAGACTATATGAATTCTGCCAGGATAAAAATATGGTTGATATTACATCAGATATCAGACAGAAGAGTGTTATCTAATAATTTTATATACTTAATCAAAACTATAATTTTTCCCAAAATTGTTATGAGATGTCTTACTGACAGCCCTGTTTCAATAGAGCTAACTCTTAGTTCTCAGCAAATTCAACCAAATCCAATATTGAAGGTAACAATAACCTCAATACTAAATTACTGTACGGATTGAAAATAAAAATGCTATTGTACCTATGTACACCAGATGTTATTCTTGTTTAATTTTCAACATAATTTCTCAGTAATTATTCTGTTTAACATAATACTGTTTCGCTCCTGTGAACCACTGTAAACATAACTCATGTATATTGTAAAAGCCTTTTACGGCGTCTAAATAAATAAATAAATAAATAAATAAATAAATAAATAAATAAAATGCCTGGTTTAAACTCCCGAAAAGAAGGCTTTATACGTGGAAATCACCTCAAGATGGAACAATCTATGATATTGTCAAGAACCAAATTGACTATGTGTTAGTAGACCATAGATTCGGGAACTGCGTAAAGAGAGTCACCACCCGATATTGTTTTACGCTTAAAACAAATAAAAAAGCCCAAAACCAAAATTAAAATGGATATCTCGAAACTCCATGAAGAAGTGGTCAGAAATAGGGTATCTCAGACTTTGAACGATAATATTAGGCTACTCCCCTGTGATGGAAATTTGAAAGCTGATAAGCAAATTAGAAAAAAGAATTGGATGACTGACCACATTTTGAACTTAATGGATGAGAGACGTAAACACAAACATAATGAGACACAATATAAAAACTTACAAAGAACGATTAGACGTGAAATTAAAAAAGCCAAAGAAGAATGGATGGAGTCACAGTGTGAAGAACTAGAGTCGTACAGTCGTAGTCACAATGCATTCAAACTTCACAAAAATTAAAAGAAATAACAGGCACTTCTAGAAAAATTACTCCATCATGTTTAGTTGACGATTCCAATAAATTAATATTGGATGAAAAAGATATTTTACAAACATGGGAAAAGTATATTCATGATACATTCAAAGATATTAGACCTGACATTAATATTCCCAATGGTCCGATTCGAGCCGCGGTCGACAGTGGTTGTGTGTACCTATTGCTTAGTGCCGTTCACCCGTTCCTGTGCAGCATACAGATAAGAGATTATTGTTACATTTTATTTAATTTTGTTTATCGTATACCTATTTGTTTGCATTCCTGCTTACGGCTAATCCTTTTTTGTTTGTACAGTCAATGAAATGAAAAAAAAATGAATGAATATGAAAAAGAATATCTCGGAGTTAAATTTTTTAACTCATTACCAGAAAAAATTAGAAACATGAATGCAAATATAAACGAATTCAAAAGCCACCTTAAAAAGTATTCCGAACAGTTGAACTGAATCGTACCAAATATAAAAAAAAAATATAACAACACCCCCATACACACAAGCCCTGCTTATTTATGGGGGTACATCGAATACTTATATTATGTAATTAATAACCTACTATATTGTGTAATTATATTATGTAATTGTTATATTATGTAAAAAAAAAAAAAAAAAAAATAGACTGCGTATTATTTTTTCAGTTTAATTTTTAACAGTTAAGTTTTTTTTTCCCAGGTTTCTATTGCGCTCCCATCTCGTAAACGACTTTATCCTGCTTCAGCTTCAACAGGGAAAACTTATTCATCCTTTGGATTTTGGAAAATTCGTATTTGACTCAAAAAATAATAACCTTGGTATTGTTAACGGTTCAATTAAACCGGAAGGGCGATATAAATTATCTATCGAGTTTAATACTGCCGCTTCCGCAAATGGATTTGTAAAAAAAATTGACTCGCTCTCAAATCATAAATATAAATCGTTCATCCCTACATTTAACCTTTCGAGAATGGGTCTTGTGCGAGGAATTCCCGCGGATATTCCAGAGGCTGAAATTGTTGATGCTTTGAATAATTCCCACGGATCCCCGAAAGTATTAAAAGTACGTCGACTGAACTACAAGGATTCTACTGATGGAAACACGATCTGGAAACCTTCCCAGTCTGTTGTTGTTACATTTTAGGGACAATCCCTACCGTCTCGTGTGTTAATTTATTATACCTCGCTTCCCGTCGAAGTTTATAAATTTCCAACAATTCAATGTTTAAATTGCTGCCGGTTCGGACATTCGAAATCCGTATGCCGCTCCCCCCCACGTTGTTACTATTGCGGAGAAGGTCACCCATTTGATCAATGTCCGAAATCTTCCAATGATCCCATCTGCATTAACTGTTCGGGTGCACATACCGCGGTCAGTCTAGCCTGTCCGTAATTAACAAGACAGAAGAACATAAAACATAAAATGGCTACCGACAACATTTCGTACTTCCAGGCCTCAAAGTTAATCTCTCCTGCGAAAAAATCATTCGCAGAGATGACATCGTCCTCAGCTCCTTTCCAAACAACCACCTTTTTAAATTCAAAGTCATCTTCTCACAGAGAAATCATTCTCAAGCCAGTCAAACCCAACCCAAAATATACACCTTACCTTGATAAAAAAACAATTGAATAGTAATATTTTAGCCAGCCCGAATGGGAATGCCAAATCCCAGACGCCCAATGGGTGTGCCATTAATGGTAATACTTCCCCTCCTGCTCTCCCCGAAATAGTGAATAATAATTCTTTTATACAAATTTTAATTACCCTTTTAATTACTATCCTTACAAACAACAATACTGTACCGTCCAACGCTGCCGATTACATTAAATCTTTATTATCTTGCCTCCCCAATGGCTTCGAAACTGAACAAAATTCTTCAGTGGAACAGTAGAAGCCTCTTCGCTAACAAATCTGACCTAATTCAATTACTCGACGAACACGACGTTTCAGTAGCCGCCATTTCTGAAATGTGGTTAAAACCCTCCTTTCACTTAAGAATTCCAGGTTATTATTGTCTCAGAGACGACAGTCCGGATGGTAAAAGCGGCACGGCTCTGATAATCCATAATTCTATCCCGTTTAAACAAATTAATATTCATACTCCCTCCGACGATATCCAGATAATAGCAGCTGTCTTATCTGATATCACAATATTGTCAATATATATTCCTCCCTCTACGACTTTTATTGAAAATGAATGGGCACCAATCTTAAAGCTACATTTAAAGACCTATATATTAAAAACTCATTAATCCAAATTATAAAAGTAAAAGATAAATATCAATTTTTAAATGAAAACAGAACGCGACTTAGACATGTTTTTCTATGCCCAAAACTAAATACGTCTTTTGCACAACATCATTATACTTACCAGGGAAGAACTTTTTTCAGTCGTCTACCAGAAGAAATCAGAAGCATTAATGATAAAACCCAAATACTGCTCTCTGTCAAGAGACACTTCAAAAATATTCTGAAAAAAAAAAAACTACTGTCACTTAATTAATCTCACAAAAATCCTTAGTTTTCCATAACTTCCTTTCTTTTTTTAAATTTATTATATTAATATATTATCCTTCACTACTACCAAAAAAAATACTACAGCAAACATACATTTATGTACAATGAATTATTTAAGTACTAACTAACAACAAAATTTATGTGCATTTATGTATTTGGCCTCATTGCCTGAGTGGTTTATTATGCATGATTTATGCTCATTGCTATTTGCGGCTGGTTGTGCATTTATAATGTTTGGACTTAATAAAATAATACGCAAGGAAACGGGAGGGTTTACCACAGAAATGAGAGAAACGGATATCAAGAAAAAAATTTCAGTAAAATTAATTCAAGCCATTGGTCGTTCTTTTAACAACGCAAGTGAGACCAAGAATTGTTTGAATTATATCAGCGCATTTCCCGAAGTGATAAACTTTCATATAAATAACACTACACCATTCCTGAAAGCTTGCGCCTCGGGTTCTAAGGAAAAGCAAATAAATAATTCATACACAAGCAAATGCTTTCAATGGAAGAGTAGTAAAAAGACCCAAGATGTAAAATGAATTATGTACCATGTAAACATATTATTAAAAATAAAAAATAATTATTAAAAAAAAATAAAATAAAATAAAATAAAATTATGATAAAAGATGACAAAATTCAATTTTAAGGTCTGAAAATAAATTTTAAAAAAGGTGATTTATGACATTTTAAACTGTTTTTATTACACTGACTGTGTTTAAAAAACCTGTTGACTCTAAAATCCGGGGTTTTCACGCCTCTTGTCCTGGTTGCCAAATTTTAGAGATGGCAACCCTATCTATGAGCATGGCTGCTAGTGATGTGTCATGGCTTATAAATCTGCTAACTGAACTTGATTTTAAAAATATTTGCCCTGTTAATATATTTTGTGACAATCAGTCGGCATTAATAAATGCAAATACAGATGCTATAAAGCGATTAAAACATGTAGATATTCGCTATAATTTTGTTAAGGAATTGGTCAGAGAAAATAAGATTTGTGTAAGATATGTTAACACAAATTTGCAACCAGCTGACATATTAACAAAAGCTTTAAGCAGAGAGCTGATTGTAAAACATTTAAATAAGTGTGGTGTTATGGGCAAAACTGTAAAACATAACACAGGCCTGCAAATTGACACTTTTTGATAGTTTTTTCACCGTAATGGGTGAATCGTATGTATTTTGGTGCGCTGAGTCCAAATATGCGTTTTTCTCCAGCACGTAGAGATTTTCCGCAAAATGAAAATGAAAATTATGCAAAACCCGCAGTACAGTAGGTAAAAATGCATTTTGAAATGAAAAATAAATATATATTACTAGTGGTTTATTTACATTTTTAAATACAATTTGATAAAAATAATATGTATATACAATAAGGATTTATAATTCTTTATAATATCTACATCTTTTTCCCTCAAAACTCCGTTTTGAGCTTTTCCGTTTGTGTGGATGTCTGGAAGTTCTCTATGGAGAATCCAACAGTAGTCTCCCATCATATTCACATCCCATCATCCTTGGTACCTCCGTTCCATTTCTTTGATGTCTTGGTGGAACCTCTCGCATTGCTCTTCACTTACGGCACCAAGGTTTTCTGGGAAATAATTCAATGGGAGTATAAAAAGTGAAGTTTCAAGCTCATGGAGCACCCCAAGGTTTTAAAACATTTCAACATTTTATTTACAATTTCTTCATAATCCGGGTCCTATTGTTCCCCAAAAACTTAGTCAAAACTTCTTTAAATGATATCCACGCCTCATTCTCAGCTTTTTTCATCACCTTTTCAAACTGATTGTCTTTCATTAGTTTCCGAATGGCCGGACCAACAAAAACACCCTCCTTTAACTTTGCCTCAGACAGTCACGGGAATATCTTTTCAAGGTACTTGAACGTTTTGCCATCTTTTGGCAATGCCTTGACAAACTGCTTCATCAGTCCAAGCTTGATGTGAAGTGGGGGTAAAAGCACTTTTTTGGGATCAACCAAAGACTCAAAGTGAACATTTTTTTCTCTAACCTTCAAAGTTCTCGTTGGCCACACTTTTTGGCTCCAGTGCTGTGCTTTTGCCCGGCTATCCCACTCACATAGGAAACAGGGGAATTTCGTATAGCCACCTTGTTGTCCAAGCACCATAGAGATGACTTTGAGATCACCACAGATAGGCCATCCAAACTCCTTATATTTCAATTTATTAAGTATAAAAGCCATGTTGTCATACGATTCTTTTAGATGCACAGAGTGCTACACGGGTACAGAAGCATATTTATTGCCGTTGTGTAGCAAAACTGCTTTTAAACTTCTTATTGGTGAGTCAATAAAAAGCCTCCAATCATCTGACACATGTTGAATGTTAAACATTGACATCAACTTGGGAACATCAGAACAATATACAAGTTCGCCATCTTGAGAAAAATTTGGCTCAAATTGTTTTTCTCTGCTTCTGTACCAAGAGAATGTAGTTCCAAATCTCAACTAATACTGTTAAATATACTAATTTTTATCATATTTCATAGTTTCTGATATAAAACTATAAAGCCGAATAGGAAAAACAACTTTTTTCGGCATATTCCTCAATGTACTCCTTAAGGTAGGCAATCCCGCAGAAAAATGCATTTTCCGGAAAATGCTTACGTGCTGAAAAAAAACTGGGGGAATTTCTGAACTAATACATAAGAATCACCCATTATTTTAAAGAAAGCAATTTGGTCGCAGGCCTGTGAATCAATGTTAAAATATGGATTATTATTAGTTTGTTTATGTTTAACAACTGTATTTACATTGAGAAGGGGTGTTAGAATATGGCAATATAAATGCAATTATCTTAGGTTGGCTATAAGGTATCTGTAAACATTTTTTTGTTGGCAATACTGTTTAACCTTGTCCTATTGTCTATTACTAAGAAGAGACCTGTCAATGTGTGCATTTTTAAGAAGAAGAATTAAGTTATTACTGCATAAAACTGGACCCTTTTTATTGAAATAATCACAGTAACTTTTGTACAAAACTACGCTCTCTCGTCACTGACACAAAATATCCCAAGAATTTGAGAACATTATTGAGCATTAGTAATATAATGTCTCTCCGTAAGGCTGTTACCTGTTCAATCAAATACAATAAAAATTCTAACATTCCCTTGTCGAAAAAAATCGAAAATTTGCATAAAGACATTATAAATTCACCCTATCACGTTTTCGGAAACCATGACAAGTGTAGATATTATTTTTGTTCTGCGGAAAAGACGGGTGACTCCAGATTATTGAAGATGCTTAAAGGAAGCTCGCTGTGGCTAAGAATCGTTTTAATAACATCTGCTGTCGGTGCACATGCACGCAGTCTCATACACGATGTGGATAGTAATGTCGTTGAACGATTTAATGGAATAATCGCCAAGTTCATAGGTGGAAAGATGATAAATTTTGCAATGAGGCACGATGCCATGGTGCTGTGGTGTCTTTTAATACAAGAGCCCCACAGTGCAATTTACAAAAATCTTTTTTTCATAATCCTAGCACATGTGTGAAAATTCTTGAAGCCAAATGTCAAAAGAGTGTATTAAATACACAACGGTATATGAGGAAAAAGAATCGTGTTCTTCAACAAATTTCTAAAAATGAAGAAATTCATGGTGTCAATGTCAGGCAACCAGACATGCTACCAGAATGTTTCCAGAAGAGCAAAGAAGAATTTCTTTTGAATTTAAGAGAAAATATTATAAACCGGGACAAAATCCAAAAAGAAACCATTTTGCAGAGAAATTCTGGTGAATGGTTGCAACTAAGGCGGAATATGTTAACGGCTTCCTTATTCGGAACTGTAGTCAAACGAAGGGAAGATATTAACTGCGAACCGCTGGTGAAAAACTTGTTAAATCCAAAAAGTCTGTTAAATGTAGCAGCCATTCGGCATGGAATCGACAGTGAAAAGGTGGCTCTTAAAAACTATTTTTTGTGTAAAAGTTTTATTAGTAAAATTTTTGCACTGTTTCGTATGTGCAACTTGTAATTTTGATATCAAAATACCAATGTAAAATTGTACCTATTAACTCCCACCTATGCATTGTAAGTTCCTCCCGTCCTACAGTGAGTTTTGTAACTCATCGGGATTGCTTTAGCAAGAAATAATTAAAAAATCATTAATAATTAAAAACATGCGAAATTTTTCTTTAAGCTTTCATTGGCTCCTATCAAAAGTGTCTACCAAATAAATATACATTTATTAACCAAAAAAGGATTTGTGATTTATAATTTATAATTTTTTGGGATCCCTTACAAATTTTTTCACTGTACGTAGATACCATGAATTTCCAAACACCATGCAAATTATGCAATTCATTAACTAATCCTAACAATAATTATTATTATTGCTATCGTACAGAAAATTATATTTATAAAACTTGTCCGTGTGAAATCAAACCATGTCACACTGTGCAATATTTGGTCCGTTGCGGCGCGCAAATGAAACTTGATACTAAATGGATCGGTCTCTGGCTTCGCCCACTTAAAGCGCGTTCACGCCCATAACTGATATTTTTGGCGTCTTATTTTGCCTTAATGAATAATTTATCATTTTTATACGAATGTGTAAAACGACGGAAAACATTTGGTAACATTGAGTTACCAAACAATGACACTGAAGATGATTCTCAAGATTTGAGTACACAAGATTTGATGATGAATTACTTACATATGATGACGTTCACTACCTCGATGGAACATCAAAAGAATATGTGGAAAAACTTTATTTTTATTTTTTTTTATAGTGAATACCTCACAAGAGTCCCAACTGCTCCCGTCTGGAGCCAGTGAGACTATGGCATCCCCAATTGGGGGATGTTGTGAGGCTGAAGGTAAGTGGGGAAGGGAAAGAGGAAGGTGGGGAAGTACCTGGCTATTCAGATCTAGTCACTAAACACGGCTAAAGCCATTTGGAGCAACGTTTCAATTCTGAATGGTGGTCTTACACCAGGGCGATACTGGTAGTATCTTCCACTCTGGAACGTGCCGCAAATATACTATATATTATTTTAATTAATTAATTGTGAAATAACACAAATTAATCAAATAAAATTTATTTGCGCACGCCGGGTTCGAACCCGCGACCTTCGGAATGGCAGTCCAATGCGTTACCACTGGACTATGCCGGCCGTCAAAATTTGGACGAATAAACTGGTTTGTGATTTTATTTAAAAATTTTATAATATGGCTTTATAGATACTATTATCAGACACTTTCGGTTGTAGCAATTATGTTTATGTTGGAATGTAAAAAGTAAAATTGAGAATGATTTTATACAGCTGATGATTCCATCTGTAATGATTTGTCTCGATTATAAACATAGTAATAATACTAATAAAATTTTCAGATACGCACAGGGATTTTGTGTCATATCAATGGACGAGACAGTAGAATCTGTAGGCTGCACTCCGAGAGCAGCAAAATTCCCACGCTCCAGATCCACGCCATTAAATGAACAAAATCCTAACAAAGCATCCGTTCAAGCCAAAATGGATGAAGCCATAGATGTATTCAAAAAGTTTGTGACGGACAAAAACACATTGAGTGTGGAAGAAAATTCATCGCAAAACTTTTGCAATTCACTATATGCTGATTTGAAAAATATAGAGAAAATCAAATTGGTAAAGTGCAAAATAGAAATTATGCAAGTAATTTACAAATATTTTGAGTAATACATATTATGTAGTGCCGTTCCTTATCCAGAATATTCCTAGGTGAGAGATAGCATCTCTGTTTCTATGCGATTAGGGCTTGTCTCTTCTTTCAGTGTTCAAATTTCGCGCCATTTCCCGCGAGTTTTTGTCCCTCTGAAATGTCAACTACTGCCGCCAACAGCTGGGCGTACGCAAGTGTAAATGCGACGCCATTTTCTCAATTGACATCAAGTTGCTGTCGCGGGCGGTTGTTTAAGTTGTAATATCGCGACTAAAAACAAAGATTATATTTCTCCTCCAAAAAGAATTCTACAATGTCGACTAATGTTTGCAAAGCGGTTGAAATTCGCGCATCCGCGAGTAAACATCGTGAAAATCGTGACGAAAGACGTAGAAACAAAAAACGGAAGCATTTGTGTTCTGAAAGTTCCTCGTGTGAATCCGTATGTGACAAACGAAAGAGACGAATTCATCGACGGCGTTCACCGAGTTCCGATAGCTCTGCTTCCAAGAGCTCTTCAAACACCGAAGGTTCACGCTCCAGAAGGCGGAAGAAGGGAATGGCCCGTTCAATTAAAAAATTATCAAAACAAGTAGGCAGACTGCAAGACTTTGTTTTGTAAACGCAGTGGTCTGGATACGGAGATAATACAGCCGCAGACAATATGTCCACCGGGGAAAATGAAAGTTTGTGCTCAGTTGAAGCCGGGCATAGCTCTCGTACCTTTCAAATGGCGGGACCCACCACTTCTCTCAAAGAACCCTTGATGCCTGCACCTCTTCGAGACAGACTCGAAGTGTTGGAGCGCCTTCAATGCTTTAATAAAAAAGATTGGGCCAATGTGAGGTAAAGCAAGGTCATCAAGGACCATCTTGCCGACCCCGGTTTCAAAGAGCTCGATGTGAACTTTGAATTGCAGCCGTATGATTCCGCGTCTTTCCAACATGCTGCTATCGAAAGATCGTTCGCGGCAATAACACATGCAGCTCTCAAATACAGGGAGCAGCTGCAGCAGTCTCTGCAGCAACTGATTGAATGGGGTTTCGAAGCGCAGGATGTCTCTCCGGAGACTTTGTCCGAAAAAATTAACTAATTATTTGGAGGTCAGAACGACTTGCAAAAATGTTCCGATGATTTGCTGCAGATTAAAAAACGAGCAGAGATGATTAAACTCAGGAGGGATCGAATCCTCAATTCCTGCCTACAGAAATCGGACAAAAGAGTATTGATGTAGATACCTCCGACCTCCTCTCATCTCTTCAACGAAGAAGCCCTCTCTGCCCAGTTGCAGAAATTGGGAGGAGTGAAGAATTGTTTCCGCTCTCTTCAACAGGCCAAGACATCAACTGGTCCACCAAAGGAGGGAACTGGTACAAAAAGGGTATCGAAGCCAGGCCGAGATTTCTTACCGGCCCGAGATTTATTTCCGGCCCGAGATTCTTTTCCGCCTCGAGAATTTTTTCCATCCCGAGATCCCTTTCGCCCGAGGGGGGCAGACCCCCAAAGGTACCCCCAGCCCTCCACCTCCGGAGTTAAAAGGGGGGGAAGGGATAGTAGCAAGCGACCGGTTCGGGGGCAGACCTCTAACTGGCGTTACTACAGGGGTTCATGACTGGAGGCCACCACAGTTTCGGGCGGGGCAATTGTTGAATTACAAAGACAATTGGGCAGCTCTAAATGCTCCCAGAGTCATTCTAAAAATCATAGGGGGTTACAAAATCCCCTTCTTTACAAAGCCCCTAATATTACGCCCAACTGCCCTAATTTAAAAAAGATTCATGACAAAGACTACCCCAGCAATGACAAAGGAAATAGAAATCCTCAAAAAACCAAATATGCCGGAGCTGGCAGTTCACAACTCAGGTTTTCTTTCCCAAATGTTCCTGGTCAAAAAAGGGGACGGAAGCAACAAACCTATCCTCAACCTGAGGGGCCTGAGCAGTGCTCCACAAGCCTTTGCCAATGTGACCAATTGGGTCGCAGAGACTCTACGTCATTAAAATGTGAGGACCATTGTATACCTGGACGATTTCCTTCTGACCCACCAGGACAAGGAAACTCTGAAGGTCCAAACAAAACTGTTTTTGGATCCAAGATACTTAGATTGGACCGTCAATCTGAAAACATGCGTCAGCGAGCCTACACAAGTAGTGGAGTATTATATTATAGCTATAGCTTTATATAAATCAGCTATTTCAACTTTATGCAACCCAGATAATGAAAATAGACTAAGTAACCATCTCGTGGTGAAGCAAGTTATGAAGGGTATAGTAAACAGCTCGCTTAAAGTGCAACGGGACACAATATGGGACCCGAGACAGGTATGTTCTTGGCTTCAGAATAACAATGTGGAAAACATAACCTTATTTGAAGCATCCAGAAGGTGTGCAATCATACTCCTATTAGCCTCCGGACAAAGGGTACATGATCTGACACTTTTGAGGTTAACCTCGGAACACTTTATTGATATGAACGATCATATTATTTTAAGGCCTGCATTTGGCTCAAAGACAGATTCTGCAAAGTATCAACAATCAGGATGGAGATTAAACTCATCATCAAATCAATCCATAGATCCTGTTTTTTGGCTTAAGAAGCTGCGTGTTCTTTCAGAGGACAGGAGACGAGAGGCACTCAATATTGATAACCTGTTTTTATCCACATCGGGTCCAACAAAAACAGCTTCTAGAACAATTATAGGTGGATGGGTCAAGACAATACTTAGAGATGCTGGTATTGAGGCCTCTGCGGGGAGCACTGGGTCGGCAGTGGCTCCACTTCGTTGGTTTGAAAATTGTCCAATAGAAAAAAATTTGGAACAGGTAAATCGGCAGAGTGAAAGTACCTTCAAAAAATATTACAGAAAAGAAATAAGACAGTCCAATATTCAGGAGCTGGGAACTTCATCATCCCTGACAAACCTATTTAATCCAATCATTCACCCGAGGGGGGCAGACCCCCAAAGGTCCTCCATTTCTGGCAGACCTCCAACCGACGCTTCTACATGAAGGTGATCACAATTGACATCAACACTGCCATTAGACGATAGCAGACAATTCGCACCTAGGAATATTCTGGATAAGGAACGGCACTACATAATATTGGAGTTTTATCTACCATTAAAACTCTTATTATGTTGCCTTCCTTATCTAGAATATTCCTCATCCCCTGTCTGGTGAGACTACAATTGAGAAAATGGCGTCGCATTTACACTTGCGTACGCCCAGCTGTTGGCGGCAGTGGGTGACATTTCAGAGGGACAAAATCTCACTGGAAATGGCGCGAAATTTGAACACTGAAAGAGGAGAGAAGCCCTAATCGCATAGAAACAGAGATGCTATCTCTCACCTAGGATAAGGAAGGAAGGAATATTCTGGATAAGGAAGGCCACATAAGAGTTTTAATGGTAGGTAAAACTCCAATATTGCATAATATGTAATATCTTTGACTAAATAATAAGAGGACTCAGGACATAGTCACAAAACATTCTAATATGTACATATTTCATATTCAATTGGTTTGTGTCACCGCTAACGCACGTAACACATTGTTGACGTTATCCGTAAATAAATATAGTTTTTGCTGATATAATATCTTTTATCGTAGTAAACTATAGTGTAAAGTGATTAAACAACATTGCCCTTCGGCACTAACTAACTAGCTCTGTGAACATTCCCCTCAATCTAAAAATATCGCGAATGTGAAATACGCTTGTCATCGTGATAGCTTAAAACTTAAACAAAACAACAACAAACAAAACTAATCTCGTGCTGCATACAACACAATTCTTTGCGAATCTCACCATTCAACTAGTTGAAATCACAGTGCAAAATATAGTGAACTATAGTGAAAAAAAATAATAGTGAAAAAAAAACATAACAACATATTATTAAACTTAAGAACTTACAATATAAATCCTATGTCACCAACCTAGAAATATAAGAGTAATATCCACCGTTGTTCGAAAAGGGCGAATAGCTCCGTGGTCTAAAGCACCATAACCCAAGGCGACGCCCATGGTTCGATCCTCACACCGGCGAAATTATAAAAGAACTTTTATTTTTATTTTTTATAAATCTAATTTTTAATATTATTTTTGATAATAACAAGCTATTTTCATAAAAATAAATTTATTTTAATAATAATAATACCTGCCAATAAATAAATAAAAATTAAATTTAACACCTATCAGCACAAAAATAAATATGGAGAACTTCACCTGCAGCAAGTGTCCAGAACCTATAATTACAAAGGAATCGATGTTTTGGTGCTCTTCCTGTGAAGAGAGTCTTCACTTTGCCTGCGGCGGCATAACTGAGGGTCAGTACCGGAAGCTCTCCCAAGAAAAACGAGCCAACACCAAATGCAGTGGATGCAAGACAGAACCTCGTCGAACGGCGCGATCAACTTCCACATCGAGTAAAGAGATCGCACCGCCTCCTGCCAACGTCAGCAAACCAGGACTAAGTCCAGGGGAAACTCTTCTAATGGAGGAGCTCCGACAAATCAAGATGGAACTCCAAGGGCATCCAAACAAAAGTGGCAGTATTATATGATGAATTCAAAGAATTCAAGAATTCATTGACCTTTTTTAACTCAAAAATGGAGGGATTTGAGGATGAATTGAAAAAGACAATCCTCAAAATGAAAACAATAGATTCAGTCCAAAAGAAAAACATGGAACTTGAAGCAAAAGTTACAATGCTCGAGTTTAAACTAGACGATCAAGAACGCAAACAAAAAAATTTCGCTGCCGAAATAAGAGGAATACCTGAGGCTGAAGGTGAAAAGTTACAAAACATTATTTTCAACATAAATCAAGAAATACGCACAACCACCACTAAAAATGACATCGAAACAACCTTTAGAGCTCCTGGTAGGCAAGCTCCAACAAAAACCCGGCCAATAATTGTGCGGTTCAAAGACATTCACTTAAGAGATGAATTCTTAAATTGTGTAAAAAAATACAATTTGAACGCTACCACGAACGAAGACAAACTCAACACGAGCTCCTTAGGCCTCTCCGGACCGCGCACTCCAGTTTATATATCGGAACACCTAACGTCGACAAATAAATGCTTACTCTACCTGGCGAAGAAGACGGCTACGGAAAAAAAGCTAGCTTACGTATGGGTTAAAGCGGGAAGGGTCTACGTACACCAAACATCAGAATCGCGAGCTATACACATTACATCTGAAAATATTCTTCTCACACTATGACTCACCAATACAAGCATACACATAATATTTTACTCAAACACCACACACACATCTGTACATTTACAAATCTTATCATTGTGGGTATACTTGCATTATATGGCTACTCCATCTAAAATTGCGACAGAGATAATAGAACGCAATATTCATCCTCTAAAATGGCCTCAACACTGAATATTGATTTTGAAATATCAAGTAATGTAGAACACACTTTCACCAATACTACAGATTTTAAAGCAACCGTCGCCGAAAATAACTCCCTAAACATAATTTCTCAAAATATTAGAAGCATTCAAAAAATTTTTGACAATTTTGCAGTATTTTTACAAGACCTTAACACTCATTTCGATATTATCATTTTAAGCGAATGTTGGATAGACGAAACTTTCACTGACATTAACATATTAGGATATACGACTTTCCACACAACTACTAAACTGAACCAAAATGATGGGATCGTTATCTTTATTAAGGACTCGCTGAACTCTTCTCTATCGGAAATAAAATTAACAGAAGCAAATTGCGTCAAAATATCTCTAGGATCAGATTTATCTATTTTGGCTATTTATAGGCCCCCATGCTACAAAAATATATCACCTTTCCTAAACTCTTTACAACAACTCATGGAAAACAATAAAAATACTCAACAACTCATCTTAGCAGGAGACATAAATATAAACCTTCTTAACTGTAAACCCAAAACTAACGAATATCTAAGTCTACTAGCTCACTATGGCCTTCAGTCAACTATAAATTCTTCGACAAGAACCTCACTAGAGTCAAAATCCTGTATTGATCATATTTTTGTTAAAACAAAAAATAAAACCATCTCATCCACTATTCATTCCACCGTTACCGACCATTTCACCACCACACTTGGTATGCGATTGAAAAATGAAATAAAACGTAAAATATATACAAATATGTCACAGCATATCATAGATTTCAAAGCACTTAGCTCTGATATAAGTCACGAATCTTGGATTACAACTCTAAAAGAAACGGATCCAAATAAAGCGCTAAATGAATTTCTATTAACCCTGAATACGTTTACCACTAAACACACTATAATAAAAACACGTAAAAACACTACTCACAAAACACTTCAAATTAAACCATGGATTACAGCAGGGCTAGTAAAAAGTATACACAAACGGAATATAATGCATGCAAGAGTAAACAAAAACCCAATGGACAGTAAACTAAAACACAATTATTTATTATACAGAAACCTATGTAATAGACTAGTAAAGCAGGCGAAACATGAGTTCTACAGGAAAGAAATAGATAATGCCGGAGGAGACACAAAAAAGATATGGAGAGTTATCAAAGATGCCGCTTATTCAAAACCTAAGAACAGTACTTCTATTAATAAATTGTTAGTCGATGGGGAAATCTGTTTAACACAAAACGAACCCAAAAAAATTGCAAATCACATTAATTATCATTTTTCCAACGTTGGCTTAGATTTAGCGGAAAAAATACTTACAAAGAACCACACGACAGAAGAGCTACTTGTCAAAGAAAGTTCCTCCTTGCGACCAAATCATTCCTTTAACATTTATAAAATAAATAAAAAAGAAATTAACGAACTCATTCTTTCTCTCAAAACTCATTGTGCACCTGGCCCGGACAACATATCTAACCAAATCCTGATTAATTTACGAGAATATATCGGTATACCTCTCCTACATATATTTAATCAAAGTTTCTTCCAATGTGCTGTACCTGACAAACTTAAAATTGCCAGTACTACCCCGATCCATAAATCTGGAGACAAAACGTTAATCTCCAACTACAGACCTATTTCACTACTTAACTCTCTATCAAAACTCCTAGAAAAAGCAATGAAAAAAAGACTGCTATCCTACCTCGATAAACACAACTTACTATCAAGTCATCAATTCGGTTTTCGGGCAAAAATGGGCACAGAACAGGCAATTTCTGAATTAACCAACTTCATTGTTAAACATGTAGATAAGGGATCTAAGGTAATTGGAGTTTTTCTAGATCTGGCTAAATCCTTTGACACCATCTCTCATGATATGCTATACGAAAAACTTAAAAATATTGGCATCAATGGAAAACCGCTCAAATGGTTCATCAGTTATACAAAAAATAGGAAACAAATAGTTGAACTTAATAAATGCTTGAGTGACACAGCAGAAATAAAGTACGGAGTGCCTCAGGGTAGTGTCTTAGGCCCTATTCTTTTTCTTATCTATATTAATGGTCTCACTGATATTAAAATTCCAACACTCTGCTATAATGTGATCAGCTACGCAGATGATACTGTACTTCTTTTTAAAGAGCAATCTTGGGAAAAGGCATTTAAGAGCGCCGAATTTGGTATGAGGGAGATAAAAAAATGGCTCGACAAAAATCTTCTTACCCTAAACACCTCGAAAACCAAATTTCTAACATTCAGTAAAACAAATATTGGGCAACCAAAAACCGTCCCGCTTTTACACCTGTATCCATGTACTACATCACAAACCAAAAACTGCGACTGCGAAAAAATTGAACATTCGGATAATATTAAGTATCTTGGTTTAACAGTGGATTGCAAACTAAAATGGGAACTTCACATAATTTCACTTGCAATGAGAATCCGGAAACAAATATACATTTTTAAAACGATTAGAAACATTATGTCACTTAAACTACTAAAAAATGTCTACTTTTCCCTTTGTCAAAGCATTTTAATTTATGGTATATCGGCATGGGGTGGTGCCGCAGACACATACATCAAGCTACTTAATACAGCTCATAAAGCACTTATTAGAACTATGTTCAAAAAACCATATCTTTATCCCACTGAAAATCTTTTAATTAAAAATAAAATACTTGATATCAGGAAGCTATTCATAAAAAAATTATCCATACAAATTGCATAAAATCGTCACCTTCACACATATCTCACTCCCAGAACACTAGAGCTAAATCTAACAATCATTTACAAGTGCCAATAATTAAATCCACTCTTGCTAAAAAACATGAATCTTACCTCGCACCTTCCATATTCAATATTTTCTTAAAAGAAACACAACATACAACTCAAATCAACAGAAAATGTACATATAAATACTTTAATACGTGGCTAATGAACAAAAAAAGAAATTGCATTAACAAGTTACTCGCAAACCTTCCATGCTAATTTTTATATGACATATTAAAATGTTCAATTACTGTTACATATGAATGTAATAATTTATATTTAGATTATTTTATCTAGGTAATCTTTTATTTTTTAATTACGTTTCTTTTTCCTGTATCTTGTATTTTTATTCTTTTATTATTATTGATATATGTAATAGTAGATACTGCTACCCGGCTCAGAACAGAAATTGTCTAGTGAGTCGGGTAGCGCACATAATTTGTTACCGGCAATAAAAAAAAAAATAAAAAAAATAAAAAAATATTACTCAGATTGGAAATTATATATATATTATATAATTTTACATAAATAGTATTTTTTTTCCTAAACACGATTGTACAATTTTTCTTCGAGTGGTTTAGACAATAAACAATTGATACTTTTTTTAATTAACATTTATCATTAAAAAAAATAATTACAATTACAATACAAAGGCGATGTCTGATCGGTCTTACATTAAGGAAAAATCGAGTTTCCATTTATTGAGACTTCAGTTTACTAGAATGAAAAAACAGTGTCACAAAAATTTGAAGGGCAATACACTAGTTGTTCGGCATTTCTTTCAGAAATTTGCAGAATAATTGTTTAAGCATATTGTGGCAGCGGTAATCCTCTCTACATTATTAACTTATTACATTATTATGTCGTCTCGAAACTCGTCGAAAACGTCTCGAAACTCGTCTCGAAACTTCGTCCCGAACTGAAATTCTCTGACCACATATCGCAGCTCACTCAGTCATGCTACAAACTTCTTGGGTTCGTCATTAGGACATGCAAGTAGTTCAATAACCAAGATGCTATGTTAGCATTATTCGATGGCATACTGAGAAGCAAGTTGGAGTATGCAAGCGATTTTGGGCACCGTACCACCAGAAGTAGATTGATATGATGGAGCAAATCCAGAGGAATTTCTTCAGGTATGTCTATATGCGGACGCATGGAACCTATCCTAGGTTCACGCACCATATCGACTTACTTGAGGAACTAATTCTGTGAGTCTGGAAACTAGGCGGAAAGCAAGTCTAGCTATTATGTCTTTCAAAATTTGGAACAATTTTATCGATAGCCCATTCCTCTTGGGATGCTATGATTTATATGTACCAGACCACTACAGCCGAAGTCGATACCATGACCTATTCAGAGTAACAAAAGGCAAAACCGACGTCCTGGCAAAGCATAGCATGACGAGGAAAGTGGTGCTATTGAACGAACTAGCAAAGAATTTAGATGTAAGTGATTGTTCTCTAAATGACCTAAAACAATTATTGAAGAGTCACTTAGCTAAATGCTGATGTGATGTAAAATTGCACTGTATTATATGATGTAAAATTGTACTGTAACTGGAATGAATGTTCTGTTGTACAATAAAAAAATAAAAATAAAATAAATAAAAAATAAAAAATTTCGGCAATGATACTATTTCGCAAAATTCTCCACCTAGATGCTAAAATGCCAAAAGAATTTTCTATTGTTCTCCTTGCTCTTGATAATCGGTAATTAAAGATTCGTTTTTCTTGATTTAAATTCCTTCCCGCAAAATGTCTTAAAATTTATGGTTTTAGAGGAAAAGCCTCGTCTCCAACGATTAATATGGAAAATCAGTATTTGTGTTCGGTAATGGTGTACCTGCTGGTAATTTTATTTTACCAGAGTCCAAACCTCGGCCGAGGGCTTAAGGCCCGTTTATAATAGGAATAAGTGGTAGGAATAGGCCGTGGCCGTAATCCGTAATTTTTTAAATCATCGATTATAATTGGAACAGGAATAGAATAGAATACGCCCATAGAAGTGACTATGCCGCTGTCACTTGTCTATGTCAACTGTCAACCGAGAGTATATTCTTCCTCTATCTTATAAAAGTCATATGGTTTTATATAAATAATAGAGATATTCCGACTAGTCGGCGACTAGTCGGTAAAGCCGACTATCCGGCCACTATTGTAGTCGTCGATTAGTCGGCGACTAATCGGCAAAGAGCGCCGACTATCCGGCTTCTTACGTTGTATGTATTTCTCAATAATATGAATGCGGGGAACTACATGAAATAAAAACCTTGATTATATATATTTTTTTATTTTATAATCAGTCTTATACATTAAAAAATGTAAAGCAATCTTTCCTTTGGTAATCAGTTTTTAAAATTACTTGCTTGTAAAGAAAACATAATTATGACATTTATTGAACAAAATTAGTACCTATCCTAATTAACATAAAAAACAACATAATATCTTCTTATCTTCAATGAACATTTATAAGTATTTCTTATTATTAAAATAAAAAGTAGACTTTTTAAATTAACAAACTCAGTTATATGTATTAAAGCAAGATTGTATGTACAAGATGCACAGTAATATATATCCAAAAATTCTAAACATGAACTGTTTGATAAAAACAAAAAAAAAATGAAAAAAACATATTTCTTATAACCATACCTACATAATCTAATCAAATGAGATAGATGAGATGGAGCAACGCAGCAGAATATGCAATGTAGACATCCATGGGATTCCCGAAGCAAAGGGCGAAAATTTTATGACATTAATAGAGAAAATAGGATCCAATATTAACGTCCCGCTTCCAAGTAGCTGTGTGGTTTCTGCGCATCGCGTGGCTCGCGGCCACTCCTCGCCCTCCAACCGTCCACGCAATATAGTGGTCCAGCTCTCCACAAAGCGACTCCGTGATGATGTCATCGCTGCAGCAAGGACTCGCCGCGGCCTTACCACGGAACAATTAGGTTTTAGTGCTCCCACCACCAATTTTTATATAAACGAGCACCTTACATTGAAAAATAAAATCCTATTTGCCAAAACACGAGCCGCCGGAAAAACTAACGGCTTTAAATACATTTGGGTGCGTAACGGCAGTATTCTGGCGAAGAGGAACGATCTCTCTCGGGTTTTCACCATCCGCCGTGAGGGAGACCTTCAAAAGATAATCACACATGATCAGCAAAACATGTGACTAAAAACAAAACTAAATGACTTCAAAAGAAAAGGACTGATTAACTGCATGTATATGAATATCAGGGGAATGAGGACAAAAATTGATGAAATATACGAAAACGTCCTTATCAACGACTATGACCTAGTAAGCCTAACAGAAACATGGTTAAAGGAATCTATCTGTGACCAGGAATTAGTAGATAACCGGTATGAAGTATTTCGGAGGGATAGAGTTCACAAAACAAAAAAAAGATGGAGGAGGAGTCATGGTTGCTGTATCGAGAAAACTAGAGGCGAAGAGGATGGCGCATTGGGAATGTCAAGCGGAGGACTTGTGGATCCAACTCAATATAAACCATAATAACAGGAGTATCAAACTGAATGTTTGCACCGTATATCTACCGCCAACTGAAGAAGAATCTATTGTAAGCTCATTTTTAAACAATCTTAGGAATGTGTACCTAACAACACCAAACCAACACATCTTAATATTTGGCGATTTCAATAAGTCTAACATTCATTGGATTACCGATGAAACAAACAATGTATTACCTTTCACCACAAACACAAATACAATCACCTCTGACATCATCGATACACTATCATTCTGTAATCTTAAGCAATTTAACGGAATCACCAATCCAAAATATTGGATCTCATTTTATCAGATAAAGAAGACATATCAGTAATACGTTCTTCATCCCCACTAAGCAAAGAAGATCCATACCACCCTGCTCTAGAAATAAATGTTCTTTTTAATTTTCTACCACATCTAGAAACCCGTAACGCCCCAAGACCAAACTTTTATAAAGCCGACTATAATTCAATTAATACCGTTCTTCGTGAGATTGATTGGGAATTCATTAATCAGGGAAATATTGATCAATCTGTCGATCAGTTTTACAGTATACTCTACCAGATTATCTCTTCTCATGTTCCCCTCAAAACGAACAAAAATCACTTTCCTAAGTAGTACTCAAAAGATCTCATTCGTTTGATAAAGAAAAAAAACAAATTTCATAAAAAATATAAGAAATATGGTAATGAACTAGATCATTTATCATTCAGCTTGATTAGAACCAGAACAAAAAATCGGATTAGAGTTTGCTATCATAAGCATTTAGACTGAATCAAACAAAATTTAAAAGCTAACCCGAATGATTCCTGGAAATTTGCAAAAAGCAAATATAAAAACACAACCGATATTCCGAAAGAGATGCACTTAAATGACATAAAAACTACCCAAGGTCAAGTTATCTGCGGGCTTTTTTCTAAGCACTTTCAATCTGTTTATAAACCTCACAATGCAAACTATTCACCACAAATATCTGAAGATTTCTGTAACGAAAGCCTTGGTATGATCACTGTTTCGCCCTTAACGATATTAGTCAAGTGTAAGAATTTGAGAACCAATAAGGGATCAGGTCCTGATGGTATCCCGCCAATATTTTTGAAAATGTGCAGAGATGTTCTTGCCAGACCACTTAGCCTTCTTTATAACAAATCATTACAAGAAGGTGTTTTTCCAGTCAAATGGAAAACGGCTTTCTTAACACCTATATTTAAGAAAGGTTGTAAGAGCGATATAAAAAATTATAGACCTATCTCTAAACTTGACTGCATAGGAAAGTTGTTTGAGTCAATAATATACGACTGTCTATTAGCTCATGTAAGTAAATATATTATCATTGAGCAACACGGGTTTTTCCCTCGGCGTTCCACAACTAAGATTTTTGCAAAGCATTTGACCAGTTAAATCAATCATTACTCATCAAGAAGCTGGAAAAGTTTGGCATAAATGGAAATACTTTGAAATGGTTCGAAAGTTACATTACAGAAAGAAAACTGCAAGTGGTTGTAGGAGGGTACTCCGCGGATCTTTTTACTGCAACGTCGGGAATTCCACAGGGCTCGCATCTTGGACCTTTGCTATTTTTAATCTTTATAAACGACATATAAGTGCGCCCTACTGTCGAATTTGGCAGCCATCTCTGGTCCGGAGCCCCTAAATACCTGAAAAAAACCCTTGACTCTGTGCAAAAACGGGCGGTCCGTTTGATAGATTCCCCAATCTTAACAAACGGACTGCAATCTTTAGAGCACAGGCGTCAGGTAGGTATGCTGTCCTTGTTCTATCGGTATTACAATGGAAGATGCTCTGAGGAACTAGCGTCATTGATCCCTTCGGCACCGGTGCGTAGTCGGGATACACGCCAAACGCGTGCCCAACATTTGTACACGGTTGACATTTGTCACATGAGAACGGGTCGCTTCTACGATTCGTTCTTAAGTTTAACAGCTCGGCTGTGGAACGAACTGCCGGCCTCTGTGTTTCCTCCCTCCTACAACATGGGACTCTTCAAGACCCATGTTCACTCCTTCCTCTCCACAAAAAGACCCTCCACACAGCATCCCCAAAGATGACATAGGCCCTGAGGGAAATTATTTTCTTCAGGGCCTCCTGTGTGGAGTTAATATAAAAATAAAAAAAAAATAAAAAAAATCAAAATATCTCCTGTTTGCCGATGACCTTAAGTTGTACAAAAAAATTACTTCATTAGAAGATTGCACCGATTTGCAAAATGACTTATCATCACTTCATGAATGGTGTACACTAAATGATTTATATTTTAATGAAAACAAATGTGCCGTAATTTCATTCACAAAGAACATTAATAAATTCTCAAACACATATCACATTAACAAAATCCCTTTACTAAACACAACTTCAATCAAAGACTTAGGCGTGACATTTGACTCGTCACTCAGCTTCAATAAACATGTAGATACAATTTCAAAAAGTGCATCACAAGTATTAGGATTAACGCTAAGAATCACAAATTGTTTGAAAAGTACAGAATTAACTTTGACATTATATAAATCAATTGTGCGAAGTATTCTCGAATATGCATCAACAATTTGGTCTCCCAATTATGAGATTCATAATTATAGGGTTGAATCCATACAAAGGAAACTAACCCGTGTAATTGCTTATCGTGAAGGTTTATCTGGTCAATTTGGAACTTATAATGACCGAATTTTGCACTACAAACTACACTCACTGACGGTCAGACGTAAACTTTCTGACGTACTGCTCCTACACAAAATTATACATGCATCAGTTGATACACCAAACATTTTATCCCAAATTAACATCAATATTCCATCAAGAAAATCAACAAGGATGATGAACGACATTTTCTATATTAAAGCCTCCCACACAAATACAGGATATTTTTCCCCTGTACCGCGAACTTTAAGAAATTATAACATTATACATGGCTCTAATAATGTAATAGACATTTTTAATGACCAATTTAAACACTTCAAAAAAAATTTATTACCTTTAATCATATTAAGTTGATATTGTGATGAAACCCTTTATTTAATGAGAAGCAACATTGTACCTACCTAATCAGTGTCTCACCAGTACAGGTGTGACAATAACAAATCGTTTATGAACATATTTGTATTTACCTTTTACCCATTCTTATTTGTTATTTACTTCTGCATATTTAGCTTATTCATTTTGTTACTATTTTTGTTGTTATTATGTATTTAAACATCCATGTATGTAAATTCTTGGTTGTTTTATGTACTTAAATAAATATAAATAAAAAAATAAAAAAATAATAAAAATAAAAAAGTAAATCTATGTTAATGTCACCGATCACCATTAGCTCTTCATTTGGTGTACAGTTAAATAAGGCCAAGTCTAAGGATTTAAGGAAGGATGAAATATTTTGGTGTTTAGGTGACCTGTATAGTGCAAGAATTGTGGTTTGGATGGTTTTTATTTTAAGGCAGTTGGCATTATCAATGAATAATTCAGAGATAATCGGGTCCAGCTCAGATTTTACATAGACAATTACTCCATCTTAAAAAAAAAAAAAAATCAAAGTCACAATTGTGACAACCAAAAATATCATAATCTCCTTATATTTTTTATAACTTACTTATATTTTTTAATTAGGGTAAATTATGATGTAAGAAGACTAAAGCTTCTGCTTCAAACCGTAATCGGCTTAGCCGACTAGTCGGTCTTATTACAACCGACTAATCGGCTAGTCGGCTAGTCGGCGAAAGTCATAATCGGCACATCTCTAATAAATAAATATTGAAACGATGGATTCATCAGACATTGTTACATGTGGAATGTTTTTGTCAATTCTGGGGCTAGCACACACTGCAACAGAAGACGACAGTTGACGAAAAAAATATGGAAAAAACGACGTTGGAGTATGCGTCCAATTAATCATAAAAGGAAGAAAACAGGACATTTCCATAATTTGTTTATAGATATGGCGGCAGTAGATAACGATCAATTCAAAAAATATACAAGAATGTCGCAGACCAATTTCTATAAATTGTTAGGACTTCTAAAACACAAATTAGTAAAGCGGAGCAGACGTGAGCCTGTAAGTCCGGAACATAGGATCACATTATTGAAAGTGATAATATCTTTTAATATTTATAATGTAAAGAATTATATTTATTCATTTTGATGCAAAAAATAATGTATTTATATTATTTTTGCCATTTGTCTCAAGGCTGCAGTCTGCAAGTAGTTGTATGGTCCTCTATGATTGGAAAAACCACTGCACATGTAATAATAAAGGAAACTTGCGGGGCAATATGGAATGTTTTTAGTCCCATATATTGCAAAAACAACCGACAGTCAAAGAATGGAAAGAAAATGCCAACGAATTTTACAGGCAATGGAATCTCCCTAACTGTTGCGGTGCAATCGATGGTAAACATATTACAATTCAGGCACCTAAAAATTCAGGAACTGCTTTTTTTAATTATATAAAAACATTCAGCATAGTCCTCTTGGCTGTGTGTGATGCTGACTACATATTCACACTTGTAGACATCGGAGTATATAGCTCGCAAAGAGATGGTGGAGTATTTTTGTGGTGGAGAATTGGCAGATTTGAATATATTGCTTATCCGATATTAGCGTCAGTTTGTAGTTCTCATTTCTCAATCGAAAGCAAAGCGCCGAGGTACAATTTCATTGATCTTCCTTATTTACTAATGATTTAACCTGTCATTTATAATTTATTGTCTCGCTGAAATAAAAATACTTAACATGTAACTGAGTTTTTCATTTTTCTGTTATAAGTAGAGAAATGTTAAAATTCGAAAGTGTCATAGAAAACCACTGAATAAAGACTGAATCCACCGCGCCGCCACACATAGGAGTATTTTCATTAAAACTCCGGTTAAAAGTCGATTTTACGAAGTTAAATAAAAACCTATTAAAGTCGCTCTTTTTTGTAGCTTAATAACCGTGTTTAGTATTGAAACAGCTTTTGAATATTACCTACAATTTTTCCTTACTATCCATCTCCTTCCCTAAAAACAGCCCTACCCACATTGGACCTTATGAACATTTTATGTTGCACTAATTGTCGCAAATACCAGTCGAGCTCGTGTCATACATCAAGAAGGTGCCACCTTAAGTTTGTCGTCGTATCATATGTGTAAATACCAAAATAAATTCGTTTGTTGTTCGTCTCGTTGTGGAGGAAAATTCACCAGTGCAAAGTGCATCGACAGCCCGTATTTTTGCCCGGATTCATGGGAGTTCAGGTAGGCTGTTTTCCTTCTTCCACTATTCCCGTGATATTCGGAACCAATTGAATGAGCCTTTAATTATCGTTTTTTTACAGTTCACTCAAAGTGTAATAGAACACGCTACATTGTTTGGTCCTCTCCCCGGATATCGATCTGGTTGGATATTGAACATCGGTTCAATTAGCCATTCAATTGTTTTTTTGAATATCACAACCTTGTCATCCATTCTCCTGTCTAAAAGCTGTTTCAACAATTTAGAATCATTATTAAATAATAGAAGCATAAATTTAGTACCTAGAATATTGTCAATATTGTTTGCAAATTCGGTGGGTAATCTTAAATTTGTTACCTTCAAATTTGAAGTAGGTAGGTGCAATTATTTTTTAACATTGTCGTGTCGGTAAAACAGATTGTTTCGATAATCAGAAAGTGGCTGGTTTTTAAGTTGGTACTACTGAGTAGTCAGCTGTCAATTGGACGGCCATATTGGAATACATTGTTTACAAATTATCTAGCTGTCAAAATATTGTGTTGTTGTTTCTCGGAATTTTGGACACTAAAATACTTTTCTTAAATCTGCAAATATGGCATCGAATGCAATTAAATATAAATTGGCAATTTTAGATCTAGAAAGTATTCGCGCGTCGGCGGTTAAGGCTTTAAAAACATCGGAGTTATCAGATAAGAAGATTTTTAAAGCACGTTTTTCTGATTTAACAACAGTTAGAGATAATTTCGTACAATGTCATATGCTTTTGGAAACTTCGAAAAAGGAAGAATCTGAAATTGCAACTTTGCAAACAAAATATTCTGAATTTCAAGATATTTATTACGAAATACAGTCACATCACAGTGAGTTGTTTCCGGAAAACTTAGGAAATGATTTGGAAAATAAAAACGTTACTAAGAATTCAAATATTTCACTACCGAAAATTAAATTGATAAATTTTTCTGGAATTTCAACAGAATGGGTAAATTACATAAATACTTTTGATTCGTTAATACATTCAAATAATACTTTAAATCCTGTACAAAAAATGCATTATTTAATTAGTAGTTTATCTGGAGAAGCATTTATTTGTGTTAAACATCTTCCGATTTCAAAAGAAAATTATATTGTTGCCTACAATTTGTTAAAGGCAAGATTCGAAAACATTCGGTTAATAGCAGATACCCATATCGAGTTAATATTGTCATCTCAAATTGTCAAAGCCAATGATAACTTGAGAAAATTAATTTCAATATTGAAGGAAAACGTAGCGGCTTTAGTGGCATTACATTTTCCAGTACATGAATGGAGTTTCCTATTATTACATATTGTTTTACGTAAATTACCAAAAGAATTACGTATTGAATTTGAGATTCAAAATAAATTGGAAAAAATACCTACATTTGACCAATTATTAAATTTTTTGGAACAACAATGTCTAGCTAAAGAGACCGCTTTAGGCATTTTTCCGGAAAATTTGTCGCAAAAGGAAATCTTCAATAAAAACCCCTCGAAATCATATAACATTAAAAATCGTTCGAATAACAATAATAATGTTAATTCTTTTGTATCAAATGTCGAAAATAAATGCCTTGTTTGTAAATCGTCACATTATCTGAATAAATGTGACAAATTCCTACGTCTGTCACCAAAAGACAGGTTTTCATTTGCCAAGGAGCACAAGCTCTGTCTCAACTGCTTACAAAATAAACATAATGCAAAAAATTGTCAGTCTCGTTTCTCTTGTAAGGAGTGTCAAGCTAGACATCACAGCCTATTGCATTTTCCAAAGAAAATGTTTGAAAATACTGAAAATCAGGAAAATTCTGAAAATCAAGAAAATTCTGAACCACTTGCGTTAACAACATTCTACAATAAAAATAGTAAATCGGTACTGTTGTCCACAGCCTACGTGGAAATATTAGGAAAAAATGGCGTTTTTCAAAAAGCAAGAATTCTTTTGGACTCGGCGAGTCAGGCTAATTTCATTTCGGAGGAGTGTGCAAAACGCCTCGGCTTTTCTCGTTCAAGTAAACATTCATTTTCTATCATCGGTATTGGTGGCACTCGCACAATTGGATCAACCGGATTGGTAAAAACAAATTTTCGTCCTGTCGCCTCGAAGGAGTCTGGTATTACAACAGATTTCCTTATTATCAATAACATTTCATCGTACTTGCCGTCGTCTCATATCGTTGAACATGACTGGCAACATATTAGAGGACTTAAATTAGGAGACCCAACCTTCTATTTGCCATCAGCAATTGACATTTTACTCGGAAGTAATATTTTTGCATCATTATTAGGCCCAAGTAAATTGGTCGGCAAAGAAAATGAACCTATTGCCATCGAAACAACATTAGGATGGGTTTTAATGGGAAATGTCGGATCGTCAAATCATTCGATAAATTCATTTTTTACTTCAATGGATGACTCAATTGAGGATAAACTTAAATGTTTTTGGGAAATCGAAAATGTCCCCTCTTTGAAAGAAATTCGATCCCCTGATGAAATTCGGTGTGAAAAGTTGTATGTTGAAAATACCTACCGTAACAAAGACGGGAGGTATGTCGTAGCTTTACCATTTAAGGAAAGTCCAGAAAAATTGGGAAAGTCATATGACACTGCATTGTCGCGCTTCATGCATGTAGAAAAGAGGCTGGATTCAAATCCTGATCTCAAATCCCAATATATTTCTTTCATGAGAGAGTATTTAACTTTGGAACATATGATTGAAATACCATCTCGGTCACCAGTTGGAAACTATTTCATACCACATCACGGCGTAATCAAGGAGACAAGTTCTACAACTCGTTTGAGAGTCGTTTTTGATGCAAGTACCAAAACATCATCGGGTATTGCATTGAATGATATACTTTTAGTGGGTCCAAAATTACAAAAGGACATAGTCGAATTGATGTGTAATTTTCGTATACACAAAGTCGTTTTTACAGCTGACATACGTCAAATGTATCGACAAATCCTCATGGATTCAAACTCGTGTAATTATCAACATATATTATGGCGGGAGTCGCGCAATCATCCCGTAAAAGAATTTGAATTACAAACGGTCACATATGGGACAGCAAGTGCCCCTTTCTTAGCTATTCGAACATTGCATCAATTAGCAGCTGATGAAAAATCTAACTATTCAAAGGCTGCAAGCATATTAATTAATGACACATATGTAGATGACATTGTCAGTGGTGCGCAAACTTTGGAAAGCGCTCGATATTACATCATGGAGTTGAATGCATTACTTCAAAAGGGTGGTTTTGAATTACGAAAATGGACTAGCAACTATCCTGAAGTTTTAGAAGACATTCCTCTCAATTATCGGGAAGTACCATTAAGTTTTGAATTTGACGGTAATAAGAAAAATATTAATATATTAGGTATTCAATGGATCCCGTCGCTCGATAAATTTACATATAAAATTAATAATGCTTTTAGTGACAACTGCACTAAACGTACAATGCTATCTACCATAGCACGATTATATGATCCATTAGGATTCATTAACCCTGTCGTTTTTGTCGCTAAATATTTCATGCAAGAAATGTGGAAGTTGCAAATTGGTTGGGATGAGGTAATCCCCATGGAAATGAGTTTGAAACGGAAGAAATATATAACGGAACTTCCTTCCCTATCAAAGTTAAGAATTGATCGCTTTGTTACTACGTCTCAAAAAAGTCGTTGTATACTGATTGGTTTTTCTGACGCCTCTGAACGAGGATATTGTGGAGTTGTTTATTTGATTGTAATCAATAATCGAGAAATTTCAAGCCACATTTTACTATCTAAATCAAAAGTTGCACCCATTAAGGTGATATCTATTCCACGGCTTGAACTGCTTGGAGCAGTTTTGTTGGCAAAGCTGTTAACCTATTGTAAAGAAGTATATAAAGATCGACTTCAAATAGAAAACATTATAGCTTTCACCGATTCCACTATTGTTTTGGCGTGGTTAAAAACACCTACGTTTCGTTTGCAAACTTTCGTCGCAAATCGTATTGAAACCATCATTCAAATTCTTCCTTATGTACATTGGTTTCACATTTCGTCGCAAGAAAATCCTGCAGATTTGGGGTCACGAGGAGTTTTTCCAAGTGAAATTGCCGAATCTTCACTATGGTGGTACGGTCCACGTTTTATATCGTCACCCGTAGAGGAGTGGTCCTTTGTTAAACCTCAAGATATTCCGGTAGAACAAATACCAGAGTATAAATCGAAGAATCTAATTTCAATATCAACTAATGTGTCAACTCGTGACCAAGACTTTTTATTGAAATTTTCATCACTATCGAAATTATTACGGGTTATAGCTTGGTGTCGTCGATTTATTAATAGATTAAGTTTGAAATCAAAGATAAGTTGCAACACACTCTCGTTGAAAGAAATTAATTTATCTTTGACCTGTTGCATTAAATTCGTTCAAAATATTTATTTTAAACAAGATATAGATAATATAATCTCGCATAATGTGTGTTCACCGCAATTGCAAAGGCTTGCTCCCTTTATCGAGGAATTTGGAATATTAAGGGTGAGCGGACGTCTTCGCTTTGCACAAGTAGTGTCGGAAACCTCTAGACATCCTATTATTTTACCAAAGCAATGTCATTTAACAACTTTAATAATAGATTATTACCATCGTTTGTACCATCATCCTGGCCCGCGTGCATTGCAATCTATACTATCGTTAAAATATTGGATAATTTCGGCTCGTAACGTAATTCGACATCGTTTGAGCAAATGTATCTCTTGTTTTAAAAACAACCCGTGTGGTAGTTTACCCTTGATGGGTAACTTGCCCGCTTCCCGCTTTCGAGAAGGTCGTCCATTTTTAAATGTAGGAACCGATTATGGAGGTTCGTTTGTAGTCCGCGAAAGTAGGCGTCGCGGCGCTAAAACCTATAAAGCCTATTTATGTCTTTTCGTTTGTTTATCGACCAAAGCCGTTCATTTGGAATTAGTGTCAGATCTATCCACTGAAGCATTTATAGCAGCATGAGATCGATTCATTTCTCGTCGTGGACTTTGCCAAAACATTTATAGCGATTGTGGTACCAACTTTGTCGGTGCCAATAGATATATCATATAGGTCTTTCTAAATTTTTAAGATTACCTGAAAACAATAACACACTTATAGACGCTACTGCCATTCGTTCAATTATCTGGCACTTTAATCCTCCCTCCGCCCCACACTTTAACGGAGTATCGGAGGCTGGAATTAAATCAACTAAACATCATTTGAAAAGGGTGGTGGGAAATCAAGTACTCACTTTTGAAGAGCTAGCCACTGTTTTGACTCGTATCGAAGCAATCTTAAATTCTCGTCCTATTTGTGCGATGTCAACGGATCCGTCTGAAATGGACGCCCTGACTCCAGCGCATTTTTTGATTGGAGCTCCTCTAGTTTCTGTTGTTGAAGAAGATTTTGTGGACGTACCAATGAACCGTCTATCGCGCTGGCAATTATTGAAACAAATGTCTCAACATTTTTGGAATCGTTGGCGAAAAGAATATTTACACACTCTTCAACAACGGAACAAGTGGTCGTCATCATCACCCAATCTGAAAGTCAACGATCTAGTAATGATTGACGACTCACATTCTGCGCCCATGCGTTGGCCCGTTGGGCGAGTTATTGAATTATTTCCTGGCGCTGATAAAATTGTTAGTGTCGTTTCAGTTCGTACGCCACAGGGTGTTTTTAAACGTCCCGTGGTGAAACTATATCGATTACCTATCGAATAAATTTTGTTCTATTTAGTCTCTAATTTTAGTTTTAGTTACATTAACTTTAGTTTATATATATTTTGTTTATCTTCTTTTTTCATGTCGATTGTTGAGAAAATTTGTACATTTCCTCAAAGCGGGCGGAATGTTTAGTATTGAAACAGCTTTTGAATATTACCTACAATTTTTCCTTACTATCCATCTCCTTCCCTAAAAACAGCCCTACCCACATTGGACCTTATGACCATTTTATGTTGCACTAACTGTCGCAAATACCAGTCGAGCTCGTGTCATACATCAAGAAGGTGCCACCTTAAGTTTGTCGTCGTATCATATGTGTAAATACCAAAATAAATTCGTTTGTTGTTCGTCTCGTTGTGGAGGAAAATTCACCAGTGCAAAGTGCATCGAGAGCCCGTATTTTTGCCCGGATTCATGGGAGTTCAGGTAGGCTGTTTTCCTTCTTCCACTATTCCCGTGATATTCAGAACCAATTGAATGAGCCTTTAATTATCGTTTTTTTACAGTTCACTCAAAGTGTAATAGAACACGCTACAAACCGGGTCAATGAATGAGTGATACATTAGTTACTCAGTTAGCCGTCCTTTCTCGCGCAGGCAGTCGGAACCCAGTCGTTGTGCAGACCGCACGTCTTTGTACTAGGCATTCGTTATTTTCATTATTTTGTAGTCGCAGTTGTGATTTGGTGTGCTAAATTGTGGACAAAAATTATTACGAATACGGAAGTAGAAGATACGTAGAATATTTTACCATGCCAATTTTCTACTTTATGAATTAAAGTTTTTTAAAAAATTAAGCAAAATTAACCGAAAATTAGACGAAAAACCAGTGAGATACGGAAGCAAATACCTCCTGAAGAACTTGTTTATGCAGCTGGAGTCAGTCAACGCATTATTGAAAATACTGATGCCTCAGTATTGATAAAAGAGATTGTAGCAACGCCAACAAGAGCATCAAAAATTCGCAAATCTTATTCTCTATCCCAAAATCAAATAAATGTGAAAAAGCACACACCACAAGAGGCATTAGCAATATTTGTAGAAGGCGACTTTACGAGGAGGCAATGGGAAATAATTTATAATGCTCATAAGAGTATCTACCCATGTAACTCATTAATCCAAAAAGCAAAAAAAGACAGTTACCCCAAGGAAGAAACAATACGTGTGACTGAAACGTGTTGTTACGTATATAATCGTAACAAAGTAAGAACTTTTCCTTCCCCACATAAAAGGAACTGTGTGGGATGCGCCTGGCAACACTTTTCTTCAAGGTGGCAAGATTGGAATCGGAAGGAAGGAAGCGGTCATTCTTTATCTTTTGGTTCAACGGCTTGGAGCACCGTGGAATCATAAAAACGACGGATCACAGCCTGATCGCCATTTTCAACTTACAAAAGGCAGATGGATTAAAATGGCAATCTAAATATCCCGGCGAGGATAACTCTAATAAGACCAATGGATTGGCAATACAAAGCCACACTTCAAATCCTCAAGTAAGATGTAAATTTGCCTACCCTCCGCTAATTCTGGAACCTCAGATAATATTCATAATTGCTACCTGCTTACCGATGAAATGGATTCACAAGGAGAATCCATTTGAAGCCATCGCTCGCCCGAGCGGTATAATTATTTTGACAAGATGACATCGTACCTGGAAGGCGCAGTTCGCAATAATTTCAAGACTTGAAATGCCCGAGTAACGTATTAACTTCTTGCCCAAAGCTAGATTAGGATGTATAACACTTCTCTGTACTTTGTGCGACTCATATCTTTAAATTATATCTATCTAATTTACACTCATAAATTTATCTTCTTATTACAATAACCTAACCTATGAATGCCAGCACTCGTTGTCCACTTAAACCCTGAAATTCCATCAATGGTTTCCTGTTTCCCTTACTCAAACAAAAAAACAGGTGGCGCTCAAGATAAATTCACGCCAAATGTTAACTTCGGCGTTAACAGTGTATGGAAATTCAGGTTCAAGGTTTACTGGATCATACGGCATCTCGCCTATATAAGTACCTTGCGGAGGTAATAGAGTTATTAAGAAACGATGAAAAAGAAAACTTGGAACTTATATCAAAATGGGGATGTGATGGATCACAGCAGTCGCAGTTTAAGCAGAGATTTCAAAATAGCTCAGATAGTGACGCTAATATATTTCAAAGTTCCCTCGTACCTCTGCGACTGAATGTAAATGTAAATGGCGAAACGAAATTAATTTGGCAAAATCCGACGCCATCTTCAGTTCGATTCTGTAGACCGATTCGGATAAGATTTATAAGTGAATCCAAAGATATCACTAAGGAGGAGATAGCTTATGTTAATCACCAATTAAAAAAATTGTCACAAACAGAAATATATATACCTTCCAGTGGATTGGTGAAAATAAATCATAAGCTACTATTTACAATGGTTGATGGCAAGGTATGCAATGCTGCTACTGACACATCTTCAACTATGCGCTGCTATATTTGTGGACAGACTTCAAAAGATTTTAATAAGCTGAAGGAAGTACAAGAAGTAAATTTTATTTATTTTTTTTTTTTTATAGTGAATACCTCACAAGAGTCCCAACTGCTCCCGTCTGGAGCCAGTGAGACTATGGCATCCCCAATTGGGGGATGTTGTGAGGCTGAAGGTAAGTGGGGAAGGGAAAGAGGAAGGTGGGGAAGTACCTGAAGTACTTGAAGTGAAATGACACTAAACTGCGCTATATAAATTCCATGTTATTATTATTATTATTACCTGGCTATTCAGATCTAGTCACTAAACACGGCTAAAGCCATTTGGAGCAACGTTTCAATTCTGAATGGTGGTCTTACACCAGGGCGATACTGGTAGTATCTTCCACTCTCGAAATGTCGAAGCCTTGCAGTTTGGACTATCTGTTCTCCACGCCAGAATACGATTTTTTGAGTCCCTTCTTCCACCTCATTCATGCACATTTCATGCACATTTCATGCACACAAAACAGCGCGTTTTATAAAGGGCAAAAACTTTATAATAACCTACCAAATGTCATAAAGGAAGCCCCAAGCCTTAGCACTTTTCGTAGGACATGTGCTTTATATGTCAAAAATAATTTTTGATTGTTGAGCTCACCAATATTATTTTAGTCACCTAGATATCTTATATAATATAATTTTGTGTATTTATCTTTTTCTTTTCAAATGTAATTGTTATTTCTTGTATTTTTTATATTTTCCTACTAGATGTATGAAAAAATTTGCATACATCTAAATAAAGATTCAAAAACAAACAAAACCTCGCCTATAAAACCCCCCTAAAGAAATGGCAGGCGCGTACACCAGAACTTAAAATAACCGTCAAAGAGACGAAAGAAAGAGTGCAAAAAGATTTCAGAGAACGAATGGGACTGCTCGTAGACGTGCCTAAAGCAGGATTTGGAAATACTAATGATGGCGATACAGCACGAAGGTATTTTGCTGACCCTGATACATCTTCTCAAATAACCAGTATTAATTTAGAACTCATCAAGCGATTCAGAACAATCCTTGAAGTGATTTCTAGTGGAATTAGCATAGATACCGAAAAGTTTGCTACCTATGCCAACAAAACTGCAAAATTGTATGTAGAATTATATGGATGGCACCATATGTCACCTACAATTCACAAAGTTTTAGTTCATGGGTCCCAAGTTATAAGCCATGCAATTTTACCAATTGGTCAATTATCAGAAGAGGCGGCTGAGGCCCGAAATAAACATTTTAGACAATATAGGCTTAATTTTGCAAGAAAATTTTCTAGAGAAGCCTGTAATAGAGACATTATTAATAGATTATTGCTAAGCTCCGATCCTTATTTAAGCTCCATTAGACCCAAGAGTCAAACCAAGAAAAAAGCATTTTCGAGTGAAGCGCTTAAACTGATGGTCGCGATTGCACCGTCATCTTTGCCTTCTACATTAAATGATGAAGAAGATGACGTTAGCCTAGAAAATATTTAGGAAGAGGATGAAGATGTAGAAGATGATGTTAGCCTAGTAAATATGGAGGAAGAGGATGAAGATGACGAGTACGATTAAATATTTTTAATTTGAGTTTTTGAAACTGAAGAAAATAATCAAAAATTGCTTTATAGTAAATATTTGTACTTTTTTATTTAATTAAAGACTGTATTATATAATAATACGTTGTTTTATTATAAAAACGACCATAAAATAGTTTTGACCGGATTTCACATCGAAATACTCCTATGTGCGCCGTACAGAACTCTCGTTCGACGCCGCTCTCGTGCAGTGCCCGCCCGCAGTCTACCAAACCCACGTACTCGTGTAGTGTTCTGTGATATACCAAACCCACGTGTTTATTGTGTTCTGTGCCCCCACCTGTGTCACCCGTTGTATTCAAACACCCAACCATTGTGCTCACGCAAATTCAAATCAGCGCCTTCACGTTTTTTTACTCACTCTGAGATTTTTTCGTGTAAAGTGCCCGCCGCCAACGCTAACTGTGCCAAAATTCGCCCACACACCGCCTCCGCCCATTGTGGTTTTAGCCAAGTCAAATCAGTGCTTCGTTCTGACCATTCTGTGACATAACAATAATAATCCTACAAAGCCTTTGTTCGCCGCATGACAACAGCCAACAACCTAACAATCTACCAGCGATAAATTTACCTAGCGTGAGTGAAAACAGAAAAAAAACCTAAAACATGTATTTTTAAATAATGGTAATTAATATTTTCTTCACAATAATTTAACCTTTTAACGTTTGTTAATTATTAAAAACTGCGTATAGTTGACAAAAATTAAATAAAAAAATCAATTTTATTAATGAAAGTAAATCTACAAGAACACCGAAATTAACAAAAAAATGATAAAAATCCACTAAAACGTTTTCCATTGCAATTAAGTTTGCTTTAATTTTCAATTATTGGACTTGGTTTGATATTTGAAGACTCAAATGAACATCTCCCCTTTCCTTTCGTCTGCTCCACCACCTCCTTCTCCTACCACTGTACCCCTACTCCTGCCACAGTAAGATGTTTGTTTTTTGCCAAGTTAAAAAAAGTCAAAAGTCAAAAAAAAAATTAAAAATAATTAAAAAAATTAAGTCGTTAGTCGCCCGCAACGCGCCCGCCCGCTGCAGTTGTCTGTATTGTTTTATGCGACAGTGTATCGTTTTGTTATCTAAGTCTATAAAATTATTAACATTACGTTATCAGTATGATTTCCAAACGTATAGACACTAGGACTAGATTATCTACCAAATTAAGTATTTTGACAAGTTTCCTGAAGAAATTAAGTGGACTACTCTGCCAAGTTATGAAGATGTCATCAGTAGTCATATATCATCAGTAAGTAGTCATATGTAGAAAAATGCAAAATTTTGACCTTTTCCAGAAAAAAAAACATCACAATTTTTTGGCTATTCAATAAATAAAACAAATTTAGAAAGAGTAAAGGAAATGCGAGATCTTGGCATAATAATGGATGAGAAACTAGACTTTACGGCCCACATTCAACAAACTGTGAATAAGGGTATGAAAGCATTAGGTTTTATATTAAGAACAATTAAAAACTTTGAATCTTTACAAATCATAAAACTATTGTACATATCCCTTGTTAGAAGCCTGATAGAACATAACTCCATAGTTTGGTCGCCCTTCTACAATGTACATATTCATAATGTTGAAAGAATTCAAAGAAAATTTCTACGCTTCGTCAATTTTAAACTTAACATCCCTTTAGAACACATAAATTACCAGTCATTATTGAATAATTTAAATATTCCGACATTAGAAAACAGAAGAAAAATAAACGACCTAACCTTTTTATTAAAATTATTGAACTCTAAATTCGATTGTTGTGAACTCCTGCATTTAATAAATCTACACATACCTACACGAACAACTAGGCAAATATCAACATTTTACATACATACATCTCATTCCAACTATAGTTTTCACTCTCCAATACAACGTTTACACAGTCTTGGTAACAAATACTTAAATAATATAAATGCATTTGACAATAATTTGAACTTGGCCAACTTTAAACGGAGTATGTGCGAACTATTTTTACCTAATTTGTAAACTATTGTTATACTTTCTTATTATCATTATGGTTGATTTTGTGGATTTTGGAAGATTTTATATTTTTCGTCTCACTTACTCTATCCATACCTATATTTTTAAAATTCTTATATTTTATGTAACATATTTTGTCAACTCTGATATTTTTTTTGTAACCTGTATTTTGCTAACACTGATTTTTTTTATTTTTTTTTAAATTTTTTATATGTAATCTGTATAACTAAAAAATAAAGATGCACATTATTATAGGTAAAAGCCCTATGGGCGTTTAAATAAATAAATCAGGCATTACGAGTGGTTGCGGTATAAAATGAAGCTGACAACATTGAAAGAGCCATCTGCCGCAGAAATCTCCACAAAGGTATCCCAAGTGTTGACTGAGATATGGCAGAAATCTTCAATTCCTATTATTTCTTGTCAAAGGATAAAATTCCTTTTTTTTTCCCTACAAAACTGAATACAAACAACTATTGAAAAATTTAAAAACAAGTACCAGCAAGTCCCAAGCATACATCAATAAACTAGATGCATTCATCGTGAAGGGTCAACAACTTTTTGATATTGCAGCCTGTAAATGCACAAACTATTCCATCTGCAAATGTGGCAGGCTGAGGTCAGTCCCACAACAAGAACGTCTTTTTTTGGAGGATCAACGTAGTCAAAGATTAATGATTATGGGGAATATCGATTTCAACACTACGCAAAACCTTCGTAAAAAATATACAAGGGCGCAAAAGATTGTAAATCCGAATAAGTCACGACCTTTAGAAAAACCATCTACTCTTCTTCCGCTTCTTTCCAACAGTTTTTCAGATTCTGATGAGGAACCAGCGCTAAGTGAAGATCATCAATCTGCAGTGGCTCATGATACATTATCTCCTCGAAATATACAATATTCGAAGATGAAGAATCCCTTGACGAAGTTATCTCAAATTTGTGTGATAACGCAGAGCAGCAGCTGCCATTGCTTCTGCGGTTTTACAAGATGTAAATGAAACTGGTCCGTCTTCCGTTATAGATCATAGTAGATTACGAAGAGCTAAAAAAGACTAGAGATATGTTATTAAATAGCCGTAAATTGACAAATATCGAAGGTTTATTTTTCGATGGGCGCAAGGACAAAACAATTTTTATTATCAAGAAAGGAAGTAAATTTTATCAACGAATAAAAGTTGAAGAACACATAACGCTTGTGCAGGAGCCAGGATCAGTGTATCTCGGACACGCTACGCCATCATCTGGTACTACTAAAGACAGCGAAAATGCCATATGTTCTCTTTTGGAAGAGGAAAATCGTCAAATGGAGAAAATTGTTGCAGTTGGTTGTGACGGAACAAATAAAAACACTGGCCGGAAAAATGGAATCATTTCAAGAATGGAAAAAAGACTTGGAAAGCCATTGCAATGGCTTATCTGCCAGCTGCACGCCAATGAACTACCATTGCGACATCTGCTATCTTCATTAGATGGACCGACTAGCGGACCTGTAGCTTTCTCGGGACCAATCGGAAGAAACTTAAAAAATACTGAGAACATGAAAATTATTCGGTTTGTTCCCATTCAATCCCGGAAAATATAACAGAAAAATTAAGCACGGACCAAAATTATTTATATAATATGTGTCTGGCTGTGTCAAAAGGTATGATAACTGTAGATTTGGCAAGGAAACAACCATGGAAAATGTCTCATGCTAGGTGGCTAACAACTGCAAATAGAATATTACGGCTATATGTTGCAACGGAAAACCCAACAGAAAATTTGCAGATATTGGCCACCTTGATTGTGAGAGTATATGCTCCAACATGGTTTACCATAAAGTGCAATAGTTCTTGTATAGATATCTTTCAGCAGAATTGAAAGTTATTGTCGACCCCGTGATTCAGAGGAACGCATATTTTGCACACCCGGAAAACATTATTCTATCAATGTTAACCGATGACAATAAATGTATAAGGGAGCTAGGATGTAGAAGGATCATTAAATATAGGGCCCTTCAAACTTCAGGAGTGAGACTTCATAATTCCAAAAATTAATTTAAACTGCAATAGCTACATAGAATTAATTGACTGGCAGGCCACAGATTTAATTCTGACAGAACCTCCACTCCTGAGCAACGTAAAAACGGACGAATAACTTAAATTGTGTGATGAAGGAAATGTAAAAAGGTTCGATTTTCCTAAATTTCCTTGCCACACACAATCAGTGGAAAGGTGTGTGAAGTTGACCACAGAGGCGTCTTCTTCTGTTGCTGGTTTCAATGCTAGAAAAGGTTATATTTACGCCAAGCAACATTCAAGAAACATAACGCCAAATTTTAATTCTAAGCAAGATTTTAAGTAATTACTGTTTTAACAATATGTTATCATTCAATTTTGAGCATCCATTATTTTTTATTCGTTGTATTTTGGTCAAAAATGTTGTTGTACGTTATTGTTTAGTATGTTGAATTTAACCATAAAAAGTGTTATTTTCCCCTTTTATATTTTTAACAAACACATCACATATGTATAAAAAATATTTATTTTTCTTTCTTTGTACTGCAGTTATGGAAATAAAATTAAGTGTGCTACAAAATATAAAATATGGACCCATTGTTTTATTTTTTTCCCAAATCACGAATCAAATTTTTTACAAAACTTCCGGTCATTTTAGCGCGCTAATAGTGAACACCAATTTCATTTATTTTTACGTTTTCGAATAGCTACAGATCATACGCAACTTTTGAGACCCCAGTCGTTTAAAAATAAGGCAATTTTTTTCTATCTATGGAGAGCGACACACGCTATTGACCATTGCCCATCGTTTCGACGGATGGTTAGCTTTAATGTCAGTATTTTAATTTGACTGCGCGTGAATATTTTACTCTAAATTTGTAATTATTTTTAGATTTACATCAAGTCTGCGTTAAAAGAAGATGAAATAATTAATCTACTACAACAAGAACTAAATAGCGATGCCCTGAATGATAGTTCTACAGTTCTTCATGAACCATCAGATTCCGAGGAAAAGTATGTAAGCCCACTACCAAACTTGTCTTCAGACGTGGACCGTGATTCGCCAGTCAGCTCAAATACTGGTCCTGCAGAAACCAGGCAGAGCATCATACAACTTCCTCAATCCACGTTCCTACGTGCGAGGTAAAAATCGTTACGTTTGGGCCACAACTAAAGGGAGCACTTCGACTAGAACTTCGGTGAGGAACATTGTGCGAACTTCAAGGGGACCTACTCGTTCCTGTCGGGGATTAACGGATGAATTGTCTTGTTTCTAAAAGTTTTTTACCTACGAAATATTTGAAGAAATTGTGAAATGGACAACTGTCGAAATATCTGTAAGAAGACCCATGTACAAGACTGTGACCTCAACACAGGCCGACACAAATATTTTTTAAATAAAGGCGCTTGTTGGGGTTCTAATTCTAAGTGCTGCTCTGAAAGATAACCATTTGACGTCAGACGAGATATTTAATTCAAATTATTGCGGTTCTGGATATGTCGCTGCAATGAGCCGCGAAAGATTTGATTTGCTCGTAAGATGTTTACGGTTTGATAAGAGAGATTTACGACTGCAAAGAACCCAAGGCGATGTATTTACGCCCTGTTTCGTGACGCTGAATTGTTTTAATGCTTTTTCCGCTCCAACCAATAAGGAGGCTAGGATTCAAATTTTACTGGTTTGAATCTGCGCAGTGTTGCTTTGAGTTGAATCTAACCGCCCGCGCCGGCGCCGTAGCTAAAACGTCATCTAATGACAGTTAACAAAACACCATACCGATAAAAGAACCGATGTGTCTTATACGAGTGCCTGTGAATTCCTTCACCATACGAGTGCTACAAAAAGAAACATATCATCGAACGTCAGAACACACTCTTCCGTAAGTCACATTGGCGAATACCTATCTTTTGGTTCAGCGAACAGAGCGTTAATTTACATAGTATGCATACTTGCCTAGATTATAACTATTATAACCTAACCCATGTATCGATAGTCTACGCTAATATCGCACACTTATGGTGCCGAAACCAGGGAACTTTAGATTCTTTTATTTTAATTATATATTAACCGAACTCAATGGTGTGAAACGTTTCATGAATTTGGATAGGATTATTCATTTAGTATTACTTTGAATAATAGAATAGATTACCTAGTTTTTCATTATTTACAACCTACCGACATTTAAATACTAATACGATTCTCGGCGCATTTTATATCAAAATGGCACCTACAATTCAAACCTTCCGCCGTAAACGGTTATTATCGAACAATCGATTACTAAAAACGCACGAAATTGCACAACTTGCTTTGCAAAATGCAACAAAAATTAATCTATTTTTAGCGCATTATACTGGGCTAGAAAAGATCGTTACTGATTTTGAATCGGCCCATAAAGATATTATGGTAATGGATGATACAAACGAAGCCGACGAAGATAAAGTTCGCCAAAATTTTGATGAAATATATTACCAAATTATCGTTATATATCAGGAGTTGACCGTTCAGCCTTGCGAATCCAAAGCCACTGATAGATGCACGAATGTCAAGTTACCAAGTTACCAAAAATAAATATTCCCATATTTTCTGGAGATGTCAAAAAATGGCCCGAATTCTACGATATCTTTACCGCGTGAAAATATTTTCATGGCGAGACTTTAGGTTTAATTCGCACATTTCAGTGAATCCGAGGCACTGAAAAAGATGGGACCTATTTTTTCTTCAAAGAAATGCCTGACTTCTAAAAACAGACATTCCATGAATTTAATGATATTCAGAAGCAACAAAAGTTTACTTATTTTTGGAAAAATATGAACTGTGTATGAAAACAATATATATCAGCTCTTTAACAGATAGTATTCATACAGAGCGGTGTTATGTTTGCACATAGTAACAAGCTAACTGCACAGTTGAATATATCAACACGTGGCCCCGGATACGGATCACGCATCGACAGCATGTCTGCAATCGGGTGATCACCAATACATACACGTACATCGGCGATATCGTTGCCTGGTACGGAACACGCGGGCTATCAACCAATCAGATGGCTAATTGAAGAAGATGCCCAAATAGGGTATCCCTTCCACATCGCGACCGACGCGGGTCAAGTACTTGCCGCTAGCCCCCCACGCGCCAGTTCCCGGCGAGACGCGTAGTGATCAACACGATGGATTAGTTCCGAGTTAGCGTTTGCCGCCAATTGCGCCGGTAAATATGGACCGGCGTGATTATGTTTTATAATGTGCCGCGTCTCTAGACAAAGTTCACCACGTCAGGACAATCATCGCCTAGCCAGCCTAGCCTAGCCATAGCCGACCACACCGACATGGATATGACATATCCCTATGTGTCATATCCCTGGGCCGCGGCCCGTGCGCCCACGCCGCCGCCCACGTGGTTCCAACTACAGGCTTTTGCCGCCTGCCGCCCAAGGCCCCGCCCATTGTTTTGCCGCCTGCCGCCCAAGGCCCCGCCATTGCTTTGCCGCCGCTCCGTCGCCACGCCGTCAGCCGTTCCACGTAGGCGCCCGAACAGGGCATCCACCCACGCCGCCGCCACCCTGTAGGCGTCGTATTCCCGCCCGATCGTCCGCAACAGCCTAGGCCCAGCCTATGGCATCCGCCCATCGTTCACTGCATCCGCCGTAATTTACACGTGAGCTAATAATGTACCTTTGTCAATCAGAGCCTATAGAGTCAGTAGATTGCTCTAGTATAACCGTCAGGCCTTAAAAAGCTATGTACCTTATGTAGAACTGTCTGATTATCCATTATATGTAACAATAAACATGTTATATCTCAACAGCCTGTTTCATTTGGGAGACTAACTAAAATCCACCCCTGAAGATTATAGTTTCACTGCCCTGCCGGCCGTCTAGTAGGGCAAGGGTATTTGTATAACTCACTTTACTAACTTATAACTCACCTATATACTATTTTATGGCTATAACAGTTATAAGATATGTAACAGCGGCCTTCTGTCTGTGAGTTAAGAAGGTAATATTCTCACGTTTACTACTTGAAAAATGGTGAAGAAAAAAATCAATTTTGTAAGAAAACATTTGTCAGTACTTTTGATTTAGAACCAGCTACTATCACAAATTGGATTACAGCCTGCAAAAATGGTATGCACACAGACAACGCCAATTCGAAAGTTCCACTACGTAGACGCAATAATAATACAATATGGAAGAAGGGCAAAATGAAAACATAATTTTTTTAAAAGGTCTACGGAAGCTTCCGTCACATTATTGCAGGGCAAGCTCTAATAAACTCTATCTAGAGCCGACATCCGACTCTAAATTGTAAATTGTAAAGATAAGATCTGAACCAACCCATTGCTGTATAGTTAATGCCAAAATATAATCATTTTTTAATGAGCGATTCGTGGGAAACAGTATCAAAGGCCTTTGATAAGTCCAAATATGTACAGATTTTATAAAGAAAGAAGTATAGAATTGGGTGCGTACATGATGAAAAAAACCATTCTTTTTCAGTGAATTAGATAAACAAAACATTGCTATTTACCAACCAAAGAACAGTGCGATTTGTGTTGTTCTTGTAAACCAGTGATTCCCAAAGTGGTCTATATCGACCCCCAGGAGTCTATGACAACCTGCAAGGGGTCTACGTCAACGAAAAAAAAAATTGGGGGTCCATGAAATGAAAATGGGGGTCCACGATAGTGGATCTCAACATACACTCATAGTACCTATTTACTTACATTATACTATCTTATAATATTAAGACATATACATTATTTATAAAAGTACCTATGAAGTAAAAAAATTATTATATGTTTATTTATTTATTATTATTACATTTATTACATACAAGATATACAAATATAAAAGGAAGCTTTGACTGTCCAACTAGGAAGTTTTCCGTTTTAGGACAGTCAAATTGGCAGGTTGCGTGTACATAATTCCAGGTAGGTACATGTAAAATATAAAATAAAATTAAAATATAACATATAAATGTAAGAAAGAAAAATAGAAAGAAAATATTTTTTTAGGAAAATACAATTTAGCAGTAATAAACAATAAAATCCAGATAGGTACATGTAAAATATAAAATAAAAATATAATATATCAATGTAAGAAAGAAAAATAAAAAAATATTTTTTAGGTAAATATAAAATACAAAATCGAAGAAATCAACTCAGACTACGTTTTTTAATAATTTTTCGGAATCTGTCCTACCTAAGTCTAATAACCATTTAGTAATTTTAGTACCGAAGGCTGATAATTCATACAGTTTAAATTGAGAGGGGATTTTGTTGTATATTTTTGGTCCCAGGTATGAGAAAACTTTTTGATAAGCCGCAGTATTGCTAGTTGGAATAGAAAGGTCGTTTCTGCTCTTACTTCTGGTTTGATGATTATGATCGACTGTTATCGTTTTGTTTTTATTTTTGTGGACGCAGATTGTTATTTTTTTTATGTAACACTGTCGAACATCAAGCACATTAAACTCCTTGAAGAGAGCGTCGCTCGAGTATCTGAAGGGTTTCTTCATAATGACGCGTAGAATGGATTTATGTGCCTTCAGTAGCGGGTATAATATTGTTAATCCTGTTCCACCCCATCCAATGCAACCGTAGGTTATGACGGAGTTACAGAGCCCGTAGTATATTTTTTTAATGTCTTGAGTTTTTATAATTTCCCGCAATGCTATAAATATATAAATAAGCTTGCGCACTTTATTAGCTGTGTTTTCAATTTGTTGTTTCCATTTAAGATGGTTATCCGCTATTATACCTAAATATTTAATAGATTTAACACATTCAAAGGTTTCGCATTTACAAGTATGGTTATTATTTACAAGGCTACACTTAATATTATGTATTGTGAGGTGATGAGGTGTTTTGGGTTGACCTGCAAGGGTAGCGCTAAATGTGAGATATTTTGTTTTTTGTATGTTTAGTGTAAGCAAATTACTGTCCAGCCACTGTTTTACTCTGTTTATACCTGTGTTCGCAAGGTGGTGTGTTTCTTTCCAATCATCTCCTTCAAACAAAATAACTGTATCGTCAGCGAACGTGATAATTTTGCCACCAATGTGTTGGTTACAAAGTTCGTTTATGTATATAATAAAGAGAAGGGGCCCAAGTGTACTTCCTTGTGGTACCCCAAAAGTGTATTTTAGTGAAGTGCTAATAGCCTCGTTAATTCTGGTTTGTTGAAATCTATTAGATATATAACTTTCTATCCATTGAAAAGCTTTTCCCTTTATTCCTATATTTCTAAGTCTCTGTAAAAGAATTTTATGAGATATAGTGTCAAATGCCTTGGCCAGGTCCAGGAAAAGGGCAATAGTTTTCTTGCCACGGTTCATATTCCCTGCAATAGTTTCAGTGAGACATGCGATGGCATCATCCGTTCCCTTACCCGACCGAAAGCCGTATTGGTTAGGACTTAGAATGTTGTTTCTCCACATATTCGTTTAACCTAGTTTTGAAAAGCTTTTCAATGACTTTGGATATCGCGCTTAATAGTGATATTGGCCTATAGTTTTCTACAAGAGATTTAGGTCCACTTTTGTGAATTGGGACAATTATTGATTTTTTGAAGTGATCAGGAAATATTCCTGATGCAAAACTTAAGTTGATTTACAACTTAAGTTTTGCATGTTAATATATGATAGCGGAGCAGAAATCTGATTTTTATTTTTTTTTAGTATTTGTGTATTTAGACTATCTGGACCCTTTGCATGTGTAGTATTAAGGCTGTTGATTATTTTTAAGACCTCTTCTACAGTAGTTGGTTTAATATTAAATGAAAAAGATTGTTCCTTTGTTTCAATTGTCGATGCTAAAGAGTCTTCCGTTTTCTGGGTTTCTAATAAATTTTTTTGCTAGATTTGATCCAACAGATGCAAAATATTGATTAGTATGACATGCAATTGATTGATTGTCAGTTATAATCAAATTTCCGGTATTTAATTCAGTTACAGATGCATTGGTATTTCTTTTACTTTTAGTTATGTCTCTGACAACATTTCACATGTTTTTGCTGGAATTATCCTTATCAAGTAAGAATTTATAATAACGCTCTTTACATTTGCGAATAACGGTTTTGCAAATATTACGGTATCGGTAATAGTTTTGCTGTTTAGTATCGTTCAATGGGTCTCGTTTAGCTATTTTATGAAGGTGATTTCTTTTGTGTATAGATTTAACAATGCCGTTGGTAATCCATGGTGTGAGATGTATTTTACTATATGGAATGCGTTTAGTTATTGTGTGTTTTGTTATGAATGTATTGATTTCATTAATAAAATAGTTTAGAGCATTGTTAACTTCAGTCTCTTTATAAACATATTCCCAATGTTTATTATTAAGATCATTTAATAAAGCCTCATAATCGATAATCTGTTTGTGATTAATTTTATGTTTTTTGGGTGTTGAGTTTGGGATACTGATTGCAGTGGTGTAATGATCAGTGATTGTATTATGTATTACAAATGCATTTGAATTTGTTATATTTCTGGTATATATATGATCCAAACACGAGCTTGAGCTACTTTGTACCCTAGTTGGAGAATTAATATTGGAAATAAAGTTACTTTCAGCCATAGCACATAAGTAGTCGTCGGACTGCCTATGCAATGCTTCTCCTATAGTATTTATATTCATGTCCCCGATCAGTACATATTGTGCATAATCCTTAGTTTTTTTTAACTCACCAATAAGATTTTCCAGGAAATCTTGGATGTCATTGAACGATGGCGATCGGTAGATAGCTAGGATACCTAAATTTTCATTAATGTTGATTTTTAAACAATTACACTGATTTATGTTTATTTCTTGTACTAAGGAATTTAATGTGTTGTCGATATATACTACTACTCCGCTATTTTGGTTAATATGCGATGTTGTATGGTATTCTTTATAGCCTGAAATTTGTTTGGCTATGTATGAATCATTTAACCTGCATTCAGTGAGAATTAGTACATGGAACTTTACCACAGCTTTTAATTCATCCAAAAATATAAGAAAATCATCCAAGTTTCCCATCGTTCTAATATTTTATTGAATAATATTAATCCTATTAGATTCCCAATTAAATTGCATAATTTTGTTAATGTTTTCAAAAATCATTTCAGTATTTGGCACTAAGATACTATCGATTTCATGTTGAAGATCGTTTATTACCATTAGAATTCAAAAATTAATTGTTGTTTTCTGGGTAAAGTTTTAAAACAGTATTTTATTATCATATAAATACTTGTAGTACGAAATATGTAGCGACAAAACTGTAAACAAAATGATGTAGTTAGGAAAAATAAAATATATCTGAGTAAGAAATAATATCTGAAATAAAATCCAGGAAATAAATAACGTATGTAGTTAGTGTGTGGCATTTTCTCTTTCAAAAGACAGTAAAAAGTAGTATAAGTATGAAAAATAAGTAATATCTGGGTTATATAAAATATGTTGATTAGAGTTCTCTTTTGCCGAATTATTAGTAATATTACTAATAAATCAAATAATAATCTTAAAATAAGTGTAGTTACCATTCTAGAGAGAATAAAGATTAAAATTAAAGTTAAAATTAAAATTAGGATTAAAATTATTCCAGTACAAATTGGAGTTATGCAAAAACCTAGGTGTTCATATAATATAGTGCTATTATGTAATAGAGTATGAAATGGCGATATAAAGCGGTAGTCAGTAGTTTTATCACGATAATCAGAATAAAGAGCAGGTAGTCAGAGCTTCGGTATAGCTTGTTCTGAGTCTATGAATATAGGTCGAGAAGAGTCATCTTTTTTCATGTAGATTAGACCTGCTTTCGTCCAGACGTACCTATATTTACATTCAGTCGCACGTTGGCGAGCTAGATACCAAAGCCGTTTGCCTTTAGACGTGAGGAGTTCTGAGACGTTTATGGGTGTAATGTATGGGCCAGACAATCCGATTGTTCCCGTGTTTAGTTTGTCCCCAATCTTTTCGCAAGACCTGTTATATTTTTTTATAGCATTAAGGAGCTCCTCTTTTAACGGTATTGAATTAAAATTAATTACCACTGACCTAGGTTTAACTGTTGGAGGAATATTTTTGTTTCTTTGTGATACTCTATATATATTATAAATATCATTTGTATTTAGTTGGCAGTCTACTATTTTACTGGTGTTGAATATAATGTCTTTTAAGGTTTGTGATGTTTCCTCTTTGAATTCTGGAAGCCCTCGATGTTCCAAACAAGTATTGTTAAATCGTCTGTTCCTGTTTTCTTGGTCAATCTCGATCGCTATTATTCTTTTTTCTAGGTCTTCATTTCGTTCTGTCAAGAGACAAATTTTTATTTCATTTTCTTTATTTTTTTCGCTTTTTTTTTTCTAAGTCCTCAAGTCTTGAATTTAAGGCTGAGTTTACTTGTTCATGTAGTTTTTCCAAATTATTTATTCGATATTTTAAATCTTCTTGCTGTTGAGATATGTTTTGAATGGTTTTTAATATTTCATTATTTTGGAGCAGGATTGCATCGTATTTTTTTCCAACAGATTCATTAACTGAGTCTTTGAAATTTGCGAATTCAGTTAAAAATAGATCGATTGTCAGATTACTAGTGCCATCTGTGGTTGTTGGTGGTAAGTTCACAATGGCGTATGATGAGGCGGCAATTGTAGATTTTGGTGTTGATGATGGTTGTTTATTAGGTTTCTCGATAGATGTCAGTTCTAGATTTTTTTCAGACGTATTTTTTTTTGAGTTTTTTTGTGTTTTTGTGCAAAGTTTGCAGCGCCACTGTAAAATCTTAGTTCCTCGCCGTGAGGTCTCTGCGATATCGGCACAAATGAAGTTATGTTGAATGAAGTTAGTTATCGTCGCAGATACAACATCAGATTGAAGTCTGACGGGGTTTCAATGTTTTTTTTACAGATGGAGCATAGTGTATTCATTTTAAAGGTAGTTTTTCAAAGTTTCACACAAAAAGAAAAAAACGACACAATGCTTGTTTCTTGTATGAGAGATGGCAGAGCCTTTGTGATGCTAAAAACGCCTTTGGGATAGGTTTTTTGTGTTTATATAATGATCGAGTCACTTTTGCACTGAGTTGTATTTTGTGGTACAAACACCAGAATAATGACGAGTATTCCGCCTTAGCGAGATAATTTGTGGGATAAAAAATTCACTGTCCCAACGCGCACTCTCCTGATTAGACGAGTTAACCACTTTTTTAGTTTGATTTTCTAATATTATGATTGTTAAAGCTAGGTAAATTGAAGCAGCTGTCAAAATACGTCAACACTGGTAGACAATATGGCGGATATATGTTTATAAAATTGTGTAAGTTGTAAGATGTAGGCATTCGCTTTGTGGTTTCAATACATTTTGAACTTGTAAAAACCTGCACATAATGATATACCAGTATCATCTTGTTACAAGCATTAGCGCAGTAAAAATTCTTGTCAATTTTTGTCTCAGAGCTTCGCGAACTTGCACTGATTTGTTCAATTCGTCACTCTATAAATACGAATGTGAGACAAATACGTTTATTCGTTTCCTGAATCTTGAAAAGGAAAGTGCTAAGAAAATATTTAAAAAAATATAAACTGGTAGTTTATCACACGAATTATAGTGAATCAGTGTTATTTTGTTTGAGAGTGCCGGAGAAAAGTAAGTACATTATTTTTTATTAAATTTTAGTTTTGTACTCGTACTTAGCAAAGATAGAAAAATTACGCCGATCATGACTTCAGTTATTAGTAGTTTAATATTCAAATAATGCAAAATTATACGACTACTCCTCAAGAGTTTCTTTTTTAAAGTTTTAGCTATCGGTATTATAATTACAGTGCAATCTCCGTAATCCGGACTAATTACCGAAAAGTTCGGATTACGGAATGTTTTCGGAAAAATCTAAAAAAAGACAACTGTACATACATATTACGTATGTATTTTATTATTAACACACAATATGTTACCACTTTGAAAGATAAATTAAGAAAATAAGAAATCCAAAACTGTACAGCTGCGTGTTTTTTGAAGAATTTCCAATACACACTCTCATTTCTTTGTTTTTTTTTCATAGAATTTAAATATTTACATATAGGAAACATATTAAAAAATATATTTTGGAATTAAACTACATATTTTGGCCGGTCACATATAAATAAATATGTATGTGTGTCAATATTTACTTATTTATGACCTTGCTAGGTATTTATTATTCTTTTATAAATACATATATCTTACCAAATAACTTCTCAAAAAAGTAAAAAAAATGTACTTTTGTCCATTGGTCGTTACACTGTGGGACAGTTCGTATTACTGGAACGTTAGGATTACGGAGGTTCGGATTATGGATGTTGCACTGTACATACTTCTCTATATTAAAATTAAAATTTTGTATTATTGCTAAAGTGGAACCAGTGAACTTTTACACATGACAGACGAATGTACGTAGAGATAAATCGCATAAAAATTTGTTTTTATTATTCGTTGTATAATATTTTATTTTAACTTTTTTGTCATGTTACTTTCAAATTTCCTTAAAGTTCCATCATACCAAAACCTTAGGTAACATTCATAACATTCCCCTTCTCACATTAATTTATAATGGCTGTACGCCTATGCCTGCCATAAAATCTAAGACCATACAATTTAAATTTGACTTTGATTTTTTAATATACAGCTGCTGGACTTTATGTCTTATTTAAATAGATTAATTTTGCCCACAGATGATTGATGCCATGTTCGAATCTAAAAAGAAATGTAGACAGTACAGTGTTGATTATTTGAAGCTTGGCTTTATTCCATCATTGTCGGACAAACAATTGCCTATGTGCCTTTTATGCAACAAAGTTTTGGGCAATGACGCTATGAAACCATCTAAGCTGCAGGATCATTTGAGAAGATGTCACCCTGATAAAACAGATTAAGATTTGAAATACTTTCAAACACTCAAAGATAAACTTCAGAAGAGACCTACGCTGGACAGAATGTTCGCTTCGACGTCACAAAGAAACGATGATGGTTCGCGGGCGTCTTACAATATCTCGCTACTTATAGCAAAATCCGGAAAACCGCATACTATCGGAAAGAAGTTAATTTTGCCAGCCGTTGAAGAGGTTTTAAAAACTGTTTTACACAAACCTGCATCTGATATTCAAATGGGTAAATTAACGCCTCGACTCTCAGTGCTATTAGGCAATATTAGTTTGGTTTCCACAAAAGTTGTTTTTCTTGAAGGTGAATTGAATGCCTACAGGAACATTTCACCTAATCATTCCAAAAATTTGTCAACTACCAACATCGAAACGGAACAACTAACAGGAATTTGCCAAACTTTGAACGAAATGGACGAGAGAAAATCGCGATCTAAAAATGTAATAATGTTCAATGTTCCTGAAAGCTCGGGCAATTCTCAAACTGCAACAATGAGCGAAGATCTGAATAATGTCAAGAATATTCTTAACCCTAGAAAGATAACCTACGCCTCAGAGGCGCCCGCGACGGTAAGAAAACGCTGTCTCTTTCTAATGAGCTCGCGCATCTAGCTGTCCTTTTTCATTAGCTCAGTCGTCGGCAGTGTTACCGAAGCTCCCGATTTTTCGGGAGATCTACCGATTTTTCACTTCATCTCCCGATCTACCGAAATGGCACCAAAATCTACCGATTTTTCGGTGTTCTCAGCGATTTATCGTTTCTCGTCGATTCTTTGTTTATGGTCCGCACAACAGGCAAATAATTGTCTATGGTTAAAAAAAAAAAAACTAAAAAATTCCCCGGATTCGGGAATTGACCAGAATATTTACAAAATACTGCAATCTAAGCATATCTCTATTATACGCGGTTCACACGGGGAGACTTTTGTCGGTCAACTTTTGTTGGTTGGACAATTGAAAGCTAATCGCCACGTGTGAACACTCTGTCAACAAAGTTATCAACTTTTTTTGTTGCCTAGCAAAAGTTGAAAGCCCGTCTACTTTTGACGTTCGAGTACGACCATCGCCATTTTGGTTTTACTTGTCGTTCGAGTTTTTCACCGAATCGCCCCGTGTGAACACATGTTTCAACTCGCTTGTCTTTTTTAGTTACTCGCGGGAAAAAGTAAAATTTGAAACGGACCTCCTTCGGCGAGGAGTATTTTTATTGTAATTAAATTTAATCTAATAAAATATAACAGGAGGAACAAATTGAAAGAAGCTATGAACGTTATTAATTAGGCATTTATTCTATAGTTCCGATTAGAATGGGTTAATTAATTAATTTAATTAATTATAATTTTCAGTTGACGCCATTTTGAATGTCAAAATCGCTTCAACTTAAATCGATACGTGTGAACCAAATCTTGTTCAACTTTTTTCGTAAAATAAAAGTCGGCCAACAAAAGTCGAAACGTCAGAACGCGCCATTATAGACCAATACGAACCGATCAATTACGAGTTACGAGCTGTGCTGTGATTTATAATTTATTACGTAACGCCAACTCCTCTTGCCTCTCCGTTTGCGTTTTTCAGTGCTTTGTTCTACAAACGTTTTTCTTTAATTATGACGAGCTCAGACTCTGATGCAGGCGAAGGTACGAGTAGGAGCATTGCTAAAAAAAGAAATATTCCCAATTATATAAAAAGGAGTGGGAAATTTTTCCCGATTATGCAGGTTGGCTTGCTCCTAGCAAAAAAAACGCAACTTTTGCATTCTGCAAGAGCTGCAACAAGGACATCAATATTGCCTCTGGAAGAGATGCAGTAACGAATCACTCAAATTCCCAGGTACATCTAAAAAGCAGGAGATCAATAGCATCCCAACCGATGATCTCCATTTTCGCGAGCAGTGGAAAAAAGGCCCTTGAAGATCAAGTCAAGGAAGGTTAGTACTTATATTTTTAGAATGAGTCTCGCCACTCGTTATTTCACTAATTTGTTATTAATTACTAATTTGTTTATTATTTGTTCTGTGGGCCGTGAGCTCAGTTTTTCTGATTTACCTATTTATTAATTTGGCTTTCACTTCACCTATTTTAAGGGTGATCCTGGCCATACAAAGTTTCTTAAAATTACACAGAAGAAACAAACTTATTTATAAAAAATACAAGGTTTGATCTTAATTTCGAAACTTGAACTACTATTAAATTAAATTAAGTATTCTTTTTTTGTTTTTAAGCTGAAATTCGCATGAGTGGATTCGTCGCTGAGCATAATTTGCCATTTACAATCATGGATCTATCCTTTTTGGACTAGACGAAAAATAATTATACATGTCCCTAACAAAGTCCTCTACAAAACGAGGCAATTTCTCACACGCATATGATGCGCACAAATGAAATGTATGGCAAATACATTTCATAACAAATAAATTTGGTATTTCTAATTTTAAAAAAGTCATGACAGAATGTTGATGACCCATCATGACGTTGGCCCCATCAGATGCAAAACCGATAACCGATATTTTTTTATTACTTTATAGTTATGATATTCTTTTGTAATATGTTATCTTTAAACATAACTAGGTGATACTTGCATCCTATCTATGGGTCCTTCCACATAGAAAGCGTGTTTCGTATTTCGGACTACCCGCGCCCAGCGCCCGAATTTTGTACCGAGTTGCGGCAGTCTGTATCTGGCTTCACTGTGTGCGCTTTACTACGTTTACATACAATCATTCTTGTCGGCCGTCGGCCGCCCATGCGCCGACTGCTTTTCCCGCTTTCTATGTGGAAGGACCCTATTGATGGGTATTATTTTTATGCTTTCCGGCAGCACATTATTATTTTTTATTCCTTATAGTTATGATATTGTTTCGTAATATGTTTTCATTATCATTATTATTTTGGTAACACATTGTTTATTATTTTTTTTTTTTGTATAAATATTATTGTTTTTGATATCTTTGTTTTACTTTGTACATCGTACAAAAAAAAGGATTGTTGAGCAGTGATAGAAATGCGGAGTTGTATACTGCGCTCACAGCTTTTTGGGATAATTTTTGAAGGATTCTTCCCAGATAAGAGATTCTACTGCCCAATTGTCTTTTGTATACACTCAGCATGCTTGTAAAGATTTAATTTTAATCTAATATAACTCCATTTATAACAATTTCTGTATAATTTCATTAACAATTTTAATTTGGCCCATGCACTTTCTTTTTGTTTTTGATGATTCAACTGAGATATTTGTAGGTATTTCTTAATAAAGGATTAAGGATTACTAAACAGTGTACCTACCGTTATCAAGCATCTGTCGCCAGGTGACAGGTGTTTTGAAAAAGCCCATGAGGTGGTTGATTGGTTCCTAAATAAAATTAAAATTCATAAATTTTTTCGTTTCATTTAATTGTACACATCCCGATGACGAAGGTCGTTACTTGTATGAATGTCGCTCACTTTTAAAAGTAAGTAGGTATTACATGATTTTTGACGTCTCGCAAAGTGACAGGTGACAGTCCAAGGTCGATGTTTCACAAAAATTTGCGCCGAGTTGCCAGACGTAAAATAAGTCCCCGTTAAACGTTAGGGCAAATTGCGTTATTCCACGGGCAACATCTACAATAATCATATTGACGGCGCTGCTTATGGGTTTTTTCGTTAGTTGTTAAGGTTATGCTTCGGAATAATAAAAGGGATTCGTATTATTGACAAAGGAGAAATTTTGTTAAAATAATTCTGGTGATCTCCCGATTTCTAAGAAAATCTCCCGATTTCTCACGATTTCTCCCGATTTTTAGGCGTAAATTCTCCCGATTTTGAATTTTTGAGTTCGGGAACACTGGTCGTCGGTGCACAGCGTCGCGGGACGGTCGTTTTTACGCGGTAAGTACCATATTTTTCAAGTTATGACCAGGTAATGCGCTCCAAAGGCGTATGGTTATCTTTTGCGTGACTTTTAGTAAAAGTATAAATTTGTTTATACTTACATTACATGTTTATTATAGGTATTTTGTTGTTTGTTTTAGCATGGTTTTTTTAACCTTCATAATGACGAGCCGAAGAATTATATCTGATGATCAAATATTGAGATTTTTAACTGAAGAAGAAGAGAACGAGCATGATGGACATCAGGAGAGTGGCAGTGAAACAGAAGATCATGTGAGTGAAGATGAAATGCAGAGTGACTATGAAGATGAGTTCATCGATGATGAGGTGCCAGAAGAATTGAATGATACACAAAATGAAGACATTATAACTCCACCAGTATCTTCAGAGCCTGGAAGTTTGGAAACATCACGTCGTGACCGCCGTATAATTGTTCCTGATCGCCGTGTGCTAAGGGGTAAAAACCAACATTGCTGGTCAACAATAAAAGGACAAAGTCGTGGTAGGATATCTGCCATAAATATAATTCGCACAAACAGAGGTCCAACGCGTATGTGTCGCAATGTGTATGACCCAGTATTATGTTTTACTTTGTTTGTTACCGACGAAATAGTGGGTGAGATCGTCCGTTGGACGAATATTGAGATCTCTGTAAAACGTCGAGAAAACATGACCAAAGCCACTTTCAAAGATACGTCTATGACAGAAGTCCGAGCTTTGTTTGGGATACTGACCTTGAGTGCGGCGATGAAAGACAATCACTTGTCTACCGATGAGCTGTTCAATAGTAGTTTTTCAGGAACATGTTACGTGGCAGTGATGAGTAGAGATCGTTTCGATTTCTTGATTAGATGTCTGAGATTTGATGACAAATCTATACGGCCCTCCTTACGTCATGAAGATCCACTTGTTCCCATTAGAAAACTGTGGGAATTATTTATAACTCAGTGCAAACTGAATTATACACCGGGTGAGCACGTCACAATTGATGAGCAATTATTGGGGTTTCGAGGACGGTGCCCATTCCGCATGTACATCCCCAATAAACCCAGCAAATACGGGATAAAAATCCCTATGATGTGTGATAGCGGAACAAAGTACATGCTAAATGCAATGCCGTATATTGGAAGAGCCACAAACACTAATAGTTTGCCACAAGGTGAATATTATGTAAAGGAGTTGTCTCGGCCCTTGCATGGCACAAACCGGAATATTACGTGTGACAATTGGTTCACTTCGGTTCCTCTCGCGAAATCCCTTCTTCACGAGCCGTACAAACTAACCCTCGTTGGAACCATACGATCCAATAAACGGGAGATCCCCGAAGACTTGAAAAATACACGGTCTCGATCCGTAGGCACGTCAATGTTCTGCTATGATGGATGTTTGACCCTAGTCTCGTACAAGCCGAAGCCCTCTAAGATGGTTTACCTGATATCATCGTGTGATGAAGAAGGTGTCATCAACGCCACAACCGGTAAGCCTGATATTATAATGTATTATAATCAGACTAAAGGCGGGGTGGACACGTTCGATCAAATGTGTTCCTCAATGTCATGTTCAAGAAAAACCAATAGGTGGCCAATGGCTATGCTTTATGGCATACTGAACATGGCATTCGTCAATTCTTATGTCATATACTGTCACAACGTTCTAGCGAAACATGAAAAGCCTCTAAATAGAAGGGAATATATGAAAAAGTTAAGCACTCAGTTATCTGAACCGTGGATGACGGAAAGACTCGAAGCTCCTACTTTGCTCAAGCGTGTGCGAGAAAATATCACCAATATTCTTCCGAATCCAGATGTGCAGAGCTCTAGTGATAATGAAGAAGAACCTCCAGCCAAGAAAAGACGGTATTGCAGCTTTTGCTTAAGTAAAAAAAAAAGAATGTCAATGATGACTTGCGCCAAATGCAAAAAAACAGTTTGCGGCGAACACAATAAAGATGTTTGCTTTGAATGCCTCTAAACCAAATTTTTAGCAAAATAATTATAGTTTTGACTGATTATTTTATAGTTTATTAGTAAATTAAAATAATTTAATTAGTTTTATATAAAAAAAATATAAATTTGTGATAATATTTTCCAGTAAACAGAATACGGTTAATTTTATTGTTTTTTTCTAGAGGTTTTTTTAATTTAAGTTTAATGTTTAAAATAAATAAATAATTTCAGTAAAAAAGTTTTTTATTATTAGTTCATTAACCACACATTAAAATAATTCCGCTAAAGAAATACATTACCTAGGTATTTAATTTTTAAAAAATGATAAATATATTATGCGCCTCTGCAGCGTATGGTTATCTTTTATGTACTACAAAATATGGTTATCTTTCTAGGGTTAACAATGTTGATAATGTAGATACCTCGCTAATTAAAGTGTATCGATTGGGTAAGAAGACACTAATAAAACACGCCCCATCAAGGTCGAACTGTCCGATAAATATCAAGCCAGAACTGTTCTACAGAAAAAAGGAATACCGTATGGAAATGTAATTATCAAGACCAAGAACGACTTAACAATGCTTCAACGGCAAGAAGTACAAAACTTGTGGAAGGAGCTGGAGGATCGAAAAAGCAAGGGAGAAAATAATTTAACCATCAAATATATCAACAATAGACCCAAAATTATAACAAATATACCAAAAAACTTATAACTGCACCACGTTACATCTTCTAACAGAACGTCAGGGGACTTCGGACTAAACTCAGTGACTTTAGAACTAATGCACCCACCATCACACAGGACATCATCATACTCTCTGAGACCTGGCTGGAACCATCGATATACTCAGCGGAGCTCGGTCTACCTAACCACAGTATCTACCGAGTTGACCGAAATCGGAACACCAGCTCCAAATCAAGAGGAGGAGGCGTCCTGATAGCAGTAAATAAAAAAATTTCATCGAAATTATTAAAAAACAAAAACAATGATGTTGAGCAGATTTTTGTAATGTTAAACGATAAATCCAAAAAAACTATCATCGGATGTGTATATATTCCACCAAATTCTAATATAATAATGTATAAAAATCATTGTGAAGATGTCGAGCTACTCAAATCTAACCACCCTAATCACAATATTATTATTTGCGGTGATTATAACCTACCTAATTGTAAATTTAATGATTTGGATTACTTACCATTAACGGCGTGCGAGAGAGAAATCTTAGACATGTCGAACTATTTAGGTCTATTTCAATGTAACAATGTGCCGAATTGTAGTAATCGGACACTTGATTTAATTTTCTCTACTGATGAGGATATAAAAGTCTATGAGTCAGCCGAATCCTTTGACCCAATTGATAATCACCACCCTCCACTAACAATACTATTACCTATTACAATAGAGTGTGATCCCCTAATTAAAAATTGTAGTCGTAATTTCATTAATGCTAATTACCAGGACATTAATCATGCACTTAACAAAGTAAATTGGTCTGTTCTTAAGGAAGGTGATCTCCACTATAGCGTAGAACTATTTTACTCTCAACTGAATAGTATCATTTCCGACACAATTCCTCAAATTCATCATAAAGTACGAAAGTATCCGATATGGTTCAGCAAAGAATTAATTCAGTTAATTGTTATTAAAAAAGAAACACATAAAAAATATAAAGGACACAGAACAATTCCCAACTATATGGCATTCAACAATATTAGAAGAGATTGGAAAAAAATGACAAAAAGATGTTATAAAAATTACATTAATTCTGTTGAGAACACGATACTTCATGATGTAAAATACTTTTGGAAATACACAAAATCAATGAAAAACAATGATGCTGGTATTTCTGGTAATATACGTTACAGACAAAATAGCTCCAGTAAAATTTATGAAATTGTTAACATGTTTGCTGATTACTTTTAGGACGTGTATGAACCTGATATTCCAGATGACTTAATTCCTTACTTCAATACGGATTTAAATTTACACTTATCGCAAATACACATTGATATTGAAGACATTATAGTCTGTATTAAATCACTTGAACCTAAAACAAGCTCGGGACCTGATAAGATTCCTTCCATCTTACTTAAGAATTGTGTCCAAAGTTTATCTGTTCCGCTTAATATACTGTTTAATAAGTCACTCTCCACAGGACACTTTCCAAAAATATGGAAACTTAGCTACTTAACTCCTGTATTTAAAAGTGGTGATAAATCCTTTGTTGAAAATTATCGGCCTATCTGTATTCAATCGTCTATACCTAAACTTTTTGAGAAATTGATTCTTAAGAAAATCAGCTTCTTTATAAACTCTTGTATCGCAACTTGTCAACACGGCTTTATCTCCGGCAGATCAACTTTGACTAACCTAACATTATATGAAAATTTTATTTCCAATGCACTTGCCAACAAACAACAAGTTGATTCTATATATACCGACTTCAGTAAGGCGTTTGATAAGGTCTGTCATAAAATCCTCATTAATAAACTTTTGAAACTCGGAATTAATGGAAACCTTTTATCTTGGTTTAAGAGTTACTTACTTAGGCGTCAGTTAACTGTCTGTATTAATGATCACTTATCCTACATGTTCGAAGCTACCAGTGGCGTACCCCAGGGTTCGCATCTTGGTCCTATACTTTTTAATTTATTCATTAACGACGTAACAAACATATTCACCCGTGTTCTCATTCTAATGTTCGCTGATGATATGAAGATATATAGAATTATTGACAATATAGAGGACTGTCTAACACTTCAATCTAATATTAATAGCTTTAACGATTGGTGTCTTAAAAACAAATTAACACTTAATGTAAAAAAATGTCAACTTATGAGATTCCACAGAAAAAAAAACCATTGTTGTTCACCTACTTTCTCAATAATCACACCTTATTATCTGTTTATAAAATAAGAGACCTTGGTATAACCTTTGACACTAAATTAACATTCATTAAACATATTAATAATATAACCAGTAAAGCAATGCAAATGTTAGGATTTGTCTTACGGATTTCAAAGGATTTTAAAAATTTAAAAACTGTCAAATTACTTTACACTTCACTTGTTAGAAGCCAACTAGAATTTAACACCACCATTTGGAGTCCTTACTACAGTGTACATGAGAATTCCCTTGAGCGCGTCCAACATAAATTTTTACGTTATATTAATTTTAAATTAGGAATACTCATCGAAAACATTAATTACCCCTCTCTGTTACATTTATTGGGACTCGATACATTAAAAGAAAGAAGAATTTGTTTTGACCTATTTTATTTATTTAAAATCGTTACCACCCTGTTGAACTCCCCTGAACTTCTTTCGCTAATATGTACCTAGTGTGTACCTCCGTGTACCTAGTCGATCAGTTCGTTTCAAATTACCCTATCACTGCAACAATACAGGATCTAACGCTGAACTCAATTCCATAATGAATCGCCTACATGTACTTGGTAATAAATATGTTTTGGATGAATCTATAAACATTGCTAGTTTATCCTCATACAAACACCACTTAATTAAAACTGTATGTCAGCGCTTCTCTGATTGAATATAACCAAATACAGTTTTAAAGTATTAGTTTATCCGGGATTTATTGTAAATTAATTGTTTATATATTTATATATACACATTGTTGCATTGTATTTATAATAACCATTTCTATTGTTCTCTTTTATGTATTTTGTATTTATATTTTTTTATCTATGTATATTCTGTATTTATAATAAGTAAAAAAAAATGTTATTCTTTTGTAAAAGCCGCTATAATCGGCGTTAATAAATAAATAAATAAATATCATTAAAAGAATTCCCTTAAGCAACAATATTGTTGAAAGACGTATTGATGAAATGAGTTCTGATATTGAAAGGTTCTTGTGTAATTATTTGCAAACGACCCATTTCTCTATACAACTGGACGAGTCAACTTTACCTGGTAATGAAGCATTATTATTGGCATATGTTCGTTTTATTATGAATCAAGAAATCTACGAAGAACTGTTCTTCGCAAGAACTTTGACAACCGACACTAAAGGTGAATCAATATTTCATGTTTTGAAGGATTACTTCATTGAAAAAGCAATCCCTTTATCAAATATAATGTCAGTAGCTACAGATGGAGCACCTGCCATGGTTGGACGTTATCGTGGATTTATAAGCTATTTAAAACAAAATGTGCCAGGGGTGTTAGCAATACATTGTGTCATCCATCGACAACATTTAGTTGCTAAAAATTTGAGTGTTAGATTCAGTTTTTTCAGTTTTCAGTTTCAGTGCCGGCAACCCGGGCGTTTATTTAATTTCATGGTTGTTTACATTGTTTTCTTTTCTTTTACCCGCCTCACTAGACAAAGTCTGTTCCGAGGCGGGTAAATCACATATTATATTTGTTCCAAAAGAAATATTTTTTGTATTTAAAAAAAAAATATATATATATGTATGTAAATAGATTACATGAATCTATTCAATTAGTCACTGATGCAGTAAACCGAATCCGAAGTAATGCGTTGAATACGCGGTTATTTGCGCAGTTGTGTGAAGAAAATGACGAACACTTTCATCAATTACTCCTTCACACTGAAGTACGCTGGCTGTCGAAAGGCTTATGTTTGACAAGATTTTTTGCACTTTTTGAGACTATTTTAGAATTTCTGGATACTAAAGATAAAATTTTAAAAGACAATTTAATGAAGTGGAAAACAGACATCGCCTATTTAACAGATTTGTTTACAAATAATATGGTTAATTTGCAGTTACAAGGCGACAGTCTAAATTTGATTAAAACAAAGTCCATCTTATCAGCGTTTCTTGCCAGAGTTAAACTAATGAAGCAAAATATTGGACGGGACGAATTTTCCCAGTTCCCCAATTTGTCACAGACAAACTGCCAGGAAGACGACGTTTCAACCTACGTTCAACATTTAAATGCCCTCTATTCAGATTTTGAAACTAGGTATGCGGATGTTTTGACTATGGTAATACCACCGTGGATAATTTTATTTATTTATTTTATTATAAGAACTTGTTGAACATTTATACATATTTGTGATAATTCATCCGCCATGCTAGGGATGTCCATGTGTTATGGCGGGTGATGTTTACAGATTGGATTTATAAAATAAGTTAATTATAAGTTATAAAGTTATACAAATTAGATTAATAGTATATTAGAGTATAAGTGGATAAACAGGTCTTTAAAACACGCGCGATTTTTCGAGCACGACGGCGTAGCCGAGTGCTCGAAATAAAGCATGTGTTTTAAAGACCAGTTATCCACGAATACTTTACGCTATTTTTTTATTGGTACACTTTGAAAACATAAATATTGATATTATTATTAAAAATTTGGAAATAAGAACTATTAATGAATTCGTGATGTGACATCACAATATCTTGTTGTCATGGAAATGAAAAACACAAACATTAATTTGCAATCTGTCACATAAGATTAATAGTTGACATCACAGTTTTTACTAGTTATTGTGTGTTGTAAAATGAGTTCTAACATTCATAATTTAAATACCAAAGCAGAATCGCGGTTAATACCTGAAAAATCCAAAGACGTTTATAAAAAAGAATATGAAAGGTTCATAACATGGATGGAGGAGCAAAACGTAGTAGATGTAGATGAACGAGTTGTGCTTGCTTACCTTCAGAAAATGTCGGAACAGTACAAAGCATCGACTATGTGGGCCATACATTCGAAATTGCAATGTCTGTTGAGGATAAATAAAGGGGTAGATTTAAAATCATTTGTGAAAGTGCATGCATTCATGAAGGCAATTAGCAAGGATGACGTTGCTAAGAAGGCGTATGTATTCAAAGAAGATGATTTGCGGAAGTTTTTCACGGAAGCACCGGACATTACGTACTTATTTTTGAAGGTGGTAGCCATTTGCGGAATCTTTGGCTCTTGCAGAAGACGTGAATTGCGCGATTTACGCTTATATGATATCAAAGAAGAAGGAAGTGTTTTGCTTATTACCATCCGACCATCTAAAACAGTGAAGGCTCGACGTTTTACTGTTGCCGACAGTGGTGCAATTAATTATGTGCGTTTGATGAAGCAATATTTATCTTTGCGACCCCAAAATGTAAGTACAGACAGGGTTTTCTTACGGTATGATAAGGGTAAGTGCACCAATCAAGTGGTTGGTATTAACACATTTGGATCATGCCCCTTACAAATCGCACGCTATCTTAAATTGAACGATCCTGAGAAATATACAGGACATGCGTTTCGACGTACATCCGCTACCATTATGGCAAATAGTGGCATGACAATTGATCAAATCCAACGACAAGTAGGATGGAAATCGACAGCTGTGGCGACTGGTTACGTGGAAGAGAGCATTAGCAATAAGAAGAATGTTTCAAACATTATTGGAACTGCCATTAATGGAAGTGCAGCCTCATTGACTTCCGAGAATACTATTAATTTGAACACCATTTCCTCCGATTTAAAAAACGGAGGTGAGTATTAATATTTCAAATAATACGAACTGCTCTTTTCACATCCATTTAAATAATTAGAATGTAAACGATGTAAAAAATAATGTAAAATTTGAATAAAATTTTTGAATATTTGTAATGTTTTATTTGACGTTTAAAATATTCCTGTCAGATTTATAGTTAAAAGTTGACATTTAGGACGGGTTGTTTCGGAGAATTTGAACAATTCATCAAATTTCAAAGTTCATTTTCAAGTTCTGTGAATGATTTTTTAAAGTTCTGTTTTTATTTCAGTTTTGTCGAGCAATAGCCTACACTGATATAATAACAAAACTTGAATAGGACTTTCACAGAACCCGAAAATGAACGTTGAAATTTGATGAATTGTTCAAATTCTCCGAAACAACCCGTCCTTAGACTTCACATTTTGTGAATTTGTTGATGTTGCCATGGTAACTTTAAAAAACGCGCGTTCCATAAAGTGCGATTTAAACACGCTAGAGCGTACTTTAAATGAGTAAAAAAGGGCACCAATAAAAAAATATATAAGTTAATTAGATTATACAATTAAATTAAATAATAAGTAAGTAATAAAACTATACAAATTAAATTTAATTAAAAGTTATTAAAATATACAAATTTAATTGCATTACAAATATTAAAATCATGGTTTCTAAATGTATTTATAGTAATAAAAATAGTATTAAATATTAATAATAATTGATAATTAGTTGATAAAATTATAATATAATTTAATTTATGTACCAATTTTTGTATATTGTGGTCTCCAAGTGAACTTATCCATTTTGATGTTAGTTTTTAAAATTTATGGGGTTGGGTTTCGGTTTTTAAGTTTTCAGGGAAGAGGTTAAATATTTTGGGAGCTAGGTACATGAAATGTCTTCGAGCTGACGTGTTATGTAGTGTAGGTACGTTGTAGTGTCGGTTGGTTATTGTTCTGGTGGTGTAATTGTGATGTACGAGGGTTTTTTTCTTATATTTGTACAAAAAATGCATTAGAGTAAATTTTATGTGGAGTTGCCGTATGTTTAAGACATTGTATTCAGTGAAGAGTCGAGTGGAGGAGTATCTTGTCGGTCGCTTGTTGATAGCACGTATTATCGTTTTTTGGGCTTTTTGTAATGGATCAATAAGATAATGTGCATAACCGCCCCAAATTATGATGCCATATGCTAATTGGGATTGGCAGAGAGCATAGTAGACTGTTTTCAGTATTGTAGGCGTAAGGATATTTCTTGATGTTCGAAAAACATAACAGAGTTTGCGAATTCGGCTGTCAAAGTCTTCAGTTAGGCTGGCTATGTGCTGATCCCAACGAAGATGATGATCAATTAGGACCCCTAGGTATTTTATATGGGATACTTTTTCTAAGTTTGTGCAAGTACAGGAAGAATAAGGTCTTAGACAAGAGTGAATTGTTATTTTCTGATTGTTAGTAGGTTGGGTTGCAACAGATAGACTGAAGGTTAGGAATTTTGTTTTACCAGCGTTGAGGGTCAGGAGATTATCATTTAACCAATTCTTTACAAGGCCTATGTCGTGTTGAGCTATGTCAAATGCTCCTTTCCAGTTTTTATGACGAGCTATGAGCACAGTGTCATCTGCAAAGGATATTAGTTTTCCGGTTATGGGTAGGTTACAGAGTTTGTTGATGTAAATGAGGAACAAAATAGGGCCTAGGACACTCCCTTGTGGGACTCCGAATTGAATTGGTAGAGGGTTACTTTTAGCTGTGTTGTTAATTTTTACAGTTTGTGATCTACCAGTTAGGTATGAGGAGAACCAGTTAAGAATTGAGTCCCGGATGCCTATTTGAGATAGCCTTTCTAGGAGTATGGGGTGGGAAACCGTGTCAAATGCTTTGGCTAAATCTAAGAATATGGCTAGACAGGAATCGCCTTCATCCAGGCTATTAGAGATGTTCTCAGTCAAATCTAAGATTGCAGATTCTGTACTAATTTTTTTTTGGAAGCCAAACTGATTGGACGAGAGAATCTTCTGGGTTTCCAAATGGGAGATAAGTCTACTTTAGACAATTTTTTCGATGATTTTTGAAAGGACACTTAGCAAAGAAATGGGTCTGTAGTTTTCGATATTTGTTTTGTCGCCACTCTTATAGATTGGGATAACCGTAGCATGTTTTAGTTAGTTGGGCAAGGTGCCACTTTTGAAACTTAGATTAACAATCTGTTTTAACGGTGTGGTAATTAAGTGAGCTATGTGTTTTAGTATGTAAGGTGAAGTTTTTGTCATTACCTGCAGCACTATTTGTTTTTATAGAGAGTATAGTGTCAACAATTTCTTTGGTGGATGTGAATAATTTTTATTTATTTTCTTTTCTCAGTCAACTTTGCTCACATCACAAATCTATCTATAATTATTAATAATCTTACTGAACTTATTAACTTGCTTCAAATATTTATCGTAACTTGCTCCATAATTCCCCTTTATCTGATCATTTTAAATCACTCAAATATTCTTTTCTATATATATTCTATGTTCTATTCTATATTCTATTCTACAACTATTCCAATTCGTCCATTTATTTCCACTATGTTAATTTATCGAATTATTATACCAAACTTAATTTACTTCAATATTTTTAATTACTTTATGTCGTATGATACATGTGATACATTCAATTGTTTTAAATTATAAAATAATTTCAACTAAATTAACTCCTTATATTCCCATGATAATCCTAATCCTATCATATCATCAAATAAAATTATCTTACATAAATCAATTACCTCACTTAACTTCTCTTAATAATGCTATTCAAAATTGGATACAACTATTCTAATTAATTTCATAATTTCAAACCACTTGATTCCGTCTATCCTAGTGATTGTTTTTATTCTTGCACTTTTTTCACTTTTCTTAATAATTTCAATTTTGCTAATTCTCTTAAATGTGGTATATTTATTAATTTTCTTACATCCCTTGGTAATTATTATACAATTAATTTTAATAACTCTACTTCTCCAAATAACTAAAGTCTTCTATAATTCTCTTAACTGTCGCATGAACTATAATTATAACAATTGTTTCAACCATTTCCTATGTATTATTATTTTAAATCGTGATATCTGTTTTAACTATTTTGATTATTGTGTCTCTTATTTTTCGATGAATTTAAATTGTTCCGTTTATATTTTTATACACATCTGTTTTAATTATTTTGTTTATCTCAATGTCTCTTATTTTTCGATGAATTTAAATTATACCAATTTTATTCTTATAAATATGTGTTTTAATTTTTTTGATTATCTCAATGTCTCTTATTTGTCGATGAACTTAAATTATTCCATCTTAATTTGTATATACATCTCTTTTAACTATTTTGATTATCTCAATGTCTCATATTTTTTGGTGAATTTAAATTGTCCCATTTTTATTCTTACAAATATCTGTTTTAACTATTTTGATTATCTCAATGTCTCATATATTTTGATGAATTTAAATTGTGCCATTTTTATTTTTATAAATATCTGTTTCAACTATTTTGATTATCTTAATGTCTTTTACTTTTCGATGAACTTAAATTGTTCCATTTTTATTTTATATATATATATATATATATCTGTTTTAACACTCTTCCTTTTGTTCTAATTCCGTTAAATCATATAATTCTACTAAGCACTAGAGTAACTAAACATCTGCAAAAACACATCTTAAATATCAATTGCTATGGTTTTCCATTATCTTTATACATCCACTTAACTCACAATGTTACTGATGAATTCGAGCCCCCGCCATACACAGACGCTTATAATGGACCCAAATAACCCTATCGATAACTTACTAAACATCACGGTTCAAACGACAAATGATATAAATGAATATAAAAAAATTATCTCCACACCTAAAGCACTAAAAATATTTGCCATGAATATCCGCAGCCTCAATAAAAACTTTGACAATTTACTTGTACTCCTAACTGAATTATGGAATGAATTTGGTATAATTGTGCTGTCAGAGTGCTGGATAAATGCAAATTATATCCCGAAAATAATCAACAACTACTCCGTGTTCAATACAACTCGGCACATGTCCCAATCCGATGGGGTCATAGTTTATGTCAAATCTTACTTAAACCCTATAGTGTCTGAAATTTCAGTTGACCATGCAAATTGCCTCAAAGTTACTATTGACAACTTAAATGTCTTCGCCATATATCGCTCCCCTAAGCTCAATAATGTCTCCCCTTTTCTCTACTCACTCGAAAAAAAAATCGAAGACTCAACTAAAGATCTCATCATAATTGGTGATATCAACATAGACATCCTAAACGAAGCCAGCCCTCAAACAACAAAATACCTAAACCTAATGGGCCTGCATGGCCTTATACCATACATCAACAATATCAACATACCTACCCGAGTCACACTCACTACTAAGACATGTATAGATCACATCATGGTCAGAACAAAGCGATCTGCTAAATCAATTGTATTCGAATCTAGACCACTACTCAACCATCCTAGAATTACAAAATTCAAAATCTCCTCCCCCTAAGCCCAGTAATCCTACTCATAAAATTGTAAATATGGATCATCTGATAAAGGCAGTAGAACTAGAAAAATGGGAGTCTACCCTGCTTTCTGAAAATGTCAACACAGCTCTTGAAACGTTTTCTGCATCACTAACTGCACACATTAATTACGCGTCTTTCCCCACCAAAACAGCCTCCAACAAAAACAAGAAGTTGAAACCTTGGATTACGAACGGCCTTATCTTCCGCATACGTAAAAGAGACAGACTCCATAAACAAGCACTAAATAACCCTGACCCCCAATTCTCACGTTTCTATATATATTTTTTTATATTAACTCCACACAGGAGGCCTTGAAGAAAATAATTTCCCTCAGGGCCTATGTCATCTTTGGGGATGCTGTGTGGGGGGGTCTTTTTTGGAGAGGAAGGAGTGAACATGGGTCTTGAAGAGTCCCATGTTGTAGGAGAGAGGAAACACAGAGGCCGGCAGTTCATTCCACAGGCGAGCTGTTGAACTTAAGAACGAATCGTAGAAGCGACCCGTTCTCATGTGACAAATGTCAACCGTGTACAAATGTTGGGCGCGCGTTTGGCGTGTATCCCGACTACGCACCGGTGCCGAAGGGATCAACTAGTCGCTAGTTCCTCAGAGCATCTTCCATTGTAATACCGATAGTAATAATAATAATAACCTGATAATAATAACCAAACAAAAATATTATAAGAAAAAAATTGAAGAATCAGGATATGACAGCAAAGTAACATATTAACCCATATGGTGACATAGAAGAAACGAATGTCATAAAACAAGAGGAACTGACTGAAATAAGTACAAACGAAGAACTTAAGGTTCAGTTTAAGCACGGATATCAGCACTTCTGGCTGCAAAAAAACATACCCGTTACTTATCCCGTATTATGGAATATAGCGAGGAAATTTTTGATTTCCTTTCCATCGTCATACCTAGTGGAAAGGGGGTTCAGCGTTGTTACCAATCTCCTAACGAAAAAAAGAAACAGACTGGACATCATTAGCCGAGGAGACTTAAGATTAAACCTTACAAAATTGAAGCCAAATGTTGATAATTTATTATTAAAGCATCAGGTTCATCCTTCCCACTAAAAACATTTAGGGGAGGGTGGGGCGTGTTGAGACGGGGGCGTGTTGAGACATCGCGTTTAAAATTCCCGCTAGTTGACTTAGCTGCGCGCGCATCGCGCCGTTTCGTGTGAACCCCGTACCGCCAGTTTCTGTCAAAACGGTGGTGCCGTGTGGTCGATAGAATTAAAGTTATACGACAAAGTAAGATTTTTAAGTGCTAAACGAACTTTTCTAAGAAATTTTCGAAGTCGTCTGCCAACCTGCTAACACTCGGTAAGTCGTTATATGTTTTTTCTCCACAAACTGTATCTTTGACTGTGTTATTAGTTATAAATGAAATGCGTACGTCAAGTATGTTTACTTGCATGGCCATTTTTATGTAAAATCGTCGGGTGGGGCGAGTTGTTACATCAAGGCGGGGGCGAGTTGAGGCAGACATAACTCGCCGCTAGAATTTAGTTTTTTTTACGTTTATATAAAATATGCATTAATACAATATGTGTTATGTAAACAGGCGTATTTTTTTTAACATATTATGAATGTATATATGTACCATTATTACCTAGATACATTTCCTTTTTGTGCCTATTTGTAATTTTTTTTTTCAGTCTTGCAAAATGATCCGAAAATATAAAAAAAAGACGAATAGAGGGGAAATTCCAGAAAACGTTTATGAACAAGCTGCAGCTGAAATCATTACTACAAACGTGTCACTTCGAAAAACTGCAGTCTCTTTTGGAATTAATCATATGACACTAAAGCGGTTCATCGAAAGGAAAAAAGCTAGTCCTCTTACAAATTGTAAGGTGGGATTTTCCAATCCTGGTCAAGTTTTTACTCATGCACAGGAAAAAGAACTTGCAGATTACATCGCAAAATGCAGCAAAGTTTATTATGGGCTTAATACAACTGATGCAAAAAAGCTTGCGTATGAGTATGCGTTCCAAAATGTAACGAAAATTCCGGAAAATTGGAAGAAAACTCAAAGCGCTACAAAAGATTGGTTAGTCAGCTTTATGAAAAGGAATGCGAATTTGTCTATCCGTGCACCAGAAGCCACGAGTTTGAGTCTTGCCACTAGCTTTAATAAGCACAATGTGGGTTTATTTAATGATAACCTAATATTCTTGATAGGTTTAAGTTTGAATGCCAAGATATTTAGAATCTTGACGAAACAGGTGTAACGACAGTGCAGAAGCCAACATTAGCTGTGAAAGGGGCACGGCAAGTTGGAGCAGTAACATCAGCAGAAAAAGGCACGCTCATTACGATGCTGATTGCAGTTAGTGCTAGTGGAAATTCTGTTCCACCACTCTTAGTATTTCCACGAAAGTATTTTAAAAATCAGTTCATTACTGATGGACCACCTGGATGTATTGGAGCTGCTCATCCAAGTGGTTGGATAACAGAGGAGAGCTTTTTACTTTTCATCCAGCACTTTACAAAGCAAATTCGATGTACCAAAGAAAAGCCCATTTTGCTACTTCTTGACAACCATTCATCCCATTTATCGATAGCAGTATTAAACTACTGCAAAGACAATGGTGTACATCTATTATCATTCCCACCTCACACAACGCACAAGTTGCAGCCCCTAGACAGGTCGGTCTATGGACCTTTTAAACGATACTTTAATAATGGTGCGGATGGTTGGATGAACGAACATCCAGGGCATTATCAAAAAAACTCTTCCGCTTGCTATCACGCCAAATAATATAATGGCAGGATTTAATTCAAGTGGAATTTTCCCGTTTAATAAGGATATTTTCACAGATGAAGACTTTCTTCCATCGGAAGTTACAAATCGTGCTGAGGTGCCTTTGACAGACTCCTCTGCTGCTGATCTCACAAGAACACCATTGCAAGACCTAACGAATGTAGAAATTGAAGAAAAATTGTTGGACCCTCAACCATCAACTAGCGGAACCATTAAACCCGTGTGTCAGAAAACACCAGAACAAATCCGGCCATTACCCAAAGCTCAACCAAGAAAGAACTTTCCAAATCGTAAAAAACTTACGAGCGCAATTTTAACGGACACCCCTACAAAGAAAAAAATAGAATTAGAAGACAAACTAAGAAAGGAAAAGAAAGAGAAAAAATTTAAAAAAGCGTATATACAAAACTAACTAAAAAAAACAAGCACCCAATAAAACAAAGGTATTGTCAAAAACAGAACTACATAAAAAATATATTTTGGACGTAAAAAAACGAATTTTGGTGTCCACATCATCCAGTGAAACTGAAGAGGAGCTACCACTTTTGGAAACTGACGACAGCGATGCAAACGAAGAAGAGCAATGTATATTTTGTCGTAACCCCTATTCTAATGATATTTCTGGTGAAAGATGGGTGAGGTGCATAAAATGTCATAAATGGTGTCATGAGTTATGTGCCGGAGTGGATGAATACATTCCTGACTTCATCTGCGACTTTTGCTTGACTGACTGAGATTTATTTTAAATGTTTTTATTTTTTTTATTACATTGGAGGTATACTAAAACCACTTTTATTTAACTGATAATAATATATTATCGGGACTTTCGTTTTTACAAATTTTATTTCGTACCTACCTAATGCTTTTACTTAATTATTTGTTCGTCTCAACACGCCCCACCCCCGTCTCAAATAGCCCCACGGGTGGGGCGTGTTGAGCCAATTCCCATATTTTGTAAAATAATATTTTGTCACTTTATTGGTATGTTAACAAGGTTAATAATACCAAAATAATGTAGCCAAAGAGTTATTTGTTTCCATTAAAATGTCAAACCTTTGATTTCATTAAAGATTTTTCTACTACACTCAGTTTTGTAATTTAGTCACAACACGCCCCACCCTCCCCTACTTATTGCTTAGTTTATTTTATGTTACGTTTATTTCATATAACAGATACAAAATTTTATTTTGAGTAGTTTTAATTTAAATTCAATTAATAAATGTATAAAACTGAACAGGTGTTTTTACTTTAAGTTTTTAACACTAAACTTCACTACAGTTAGAAATTTACAAAAAATCAATATCAGGTAAGTAGGGGGTCTACCAAAAACAGAAAAACATGGCAAGGGGTCTACGACACAAAAAAGTTTGGGAACCTCTGTTGTAAACATTCAAACCTCTCCAGTGATCTATACGCGGAGCACATCAAAAAGAAAGAAGAAGCAAGAGAATCAAAGGCTGCAGATAAAAGAGAAGCAATGGAATTACCTGCAGAGATACCCATGTTCACTATTGATATGCAAGCTGTAAAACTTGCCTCTTTTTTGAAAGCAAGTGCACTTTATTATAAAATAAAACTTTGTGTCCACAATTATACAATTTATAACATGATAACAAAGGATTGCTATTGCTGCCTATGGGATGAGTGTGAAGGGTGTTTGACTGCCAATATATTTTCTACAATACTTTTAATTTTCACTTACTCAAAATTATTCTTTTTCGAGAGTTAAAACCACAGTTTATATAATTGTAACCTAACGTTTCAAACTAAGTAAAGCAAATTAAATAATTATTAATAATAATTTATTAAAATAATAATATTTTTTTTGAATAATAATAATTTATTAACACATTTCCACATAATAATTTACTAAAATTATTTATGAACTCATTTCCGGCGGGAAGGGTAGCTCTGCCTTTTACGCCGGTTCCACTTGTATGGCGGAAAAGGAATTGCTGTCTGATAATTTTATATAAATATCTTATATCAATCTCTTTGTAAGGTTCCTAACTACGCGCTAAATGACACCTAAATGACACTAAACTGCGCTATATAAATTCCATGTAATTATTATTTACAGTCGAACTTGGTTATAACGATCATGGCAGTAGCGAGTTCACGGCAAGAGCAATTACAAAACGATATTTTAGTTCAGACTTATCTTCATATAATTGTTGACTGTTATAACGAGGTTGATTCACTGATATACCGAGCAAATTATTTTGACAACACAATTTCTGAAAATGAATGGGTCGTTGGTGTTATCAGTATAATGTTATCTATGGCCATTTCCTAATATATTGTCTGTGCTACACAAACCCTAGCTGTCACCACTTGTCAACAGATCGCCAGCTGGGCTGGTTTAATAAATAACATATCAAATACAAACGTGTTATAATATTCGTTCACCACAATACAACATGGTGTCAGGTGTGTCTTAATAAATATATTGTGAGTGAAGTCAAGTCAAGTCACATCAAGAGTCAATAATTTGTATCCAAAACAAATTGTCAAAAGAAATAAAATGTCGAGTCATATTGTGCCTATGGTGATTGTTCCAAATATGGCGGGTGAGTGGAAGAAATTTAAGCAATCATTCCTTATTTATATGATGGCTAATAATTTTAATGAAGAAAAGGAAATTCAAAAAGTGGCCAGGCTTCTACACACGATTGGCCCGAAAGGGGTAGAAATTTTTAACTCATTTGGCCTCACAATTGAGAAAAGTACGCTCGACGGTATTTTACTCCTTTACGATAAACACTTCATACCCACAATAAATGTGACAGTGGAACGATTTAAATTCTTCACGAGGAAACAAGGCGACAGTGAAACAGTCGAAGATTTTATTGCTTCGCTACAAAATCTAAGTCAAACTTGTGATTTCGGCAATCTACAAACATTCTTAATAAAGGACATATTCATATGTAACCTAAATCGAAATCTTTACTACTTGAAAGAAAGACTTTTACAAGAAACGTCGTTAAACTTTGAAAAAGCGATTAATTTGTCAAGAGCGATTGTTGTATCGAGGGAAAACACAAGAAGTCTTGAGGGGAATATTATACAACAAGTTCTACGAAGCCCTTCTTCATCTTCACTATCAGCCAGAAGCCATTCCAGAAGTCAATCCGGAAGTCCGAGCAATCATTCCAGAAGTTCATCGGGAAGTCCGAGCAGTCTATCCAGAGGTCAATCCGGAAGTCAGGGCGGAGTCTGTACCAAATGTGGACAAATTCACCGCACAAACTGCCCGGCATCATTAGCTAAATGCTTTAATTGTCTCAAGATTGGGCATTATTCGAAATTTTGTTTTAATAGGAAATTGAAAGGTAGGAAAATTAATGTTAATACATTGTCACAAAGTAAAATACCCAACCACGACTATACAATTGATACATTAAATTGTAACAATATTAATTCAACATTGAATTCATGGCACATTAATTTAAGAATAAATAATGTTATAATTTCATGTCTTATATATACCGGTGCCAATGTAAATGTTATGTCTTTTACAAATTTTAATAAACTTGGTTTGTCAGAAAAAATTATCACAGAAACAGCATTTAAAATAAATTCATTCGGTGGTACTAACATTCCTACAAAAGGAATTTGTAAGTTTAATTGTTTTTATAATAATGATAAAAATATGTCCATTCCCTTTGTCATCACTGAGTTGAAATCATGTCAAACTATATTAGGGCTAGCTACTTGCAATGCAATGGGAATAATAAAACGTGTGTATTCTAACACGAATAATTCTGAAAATATTCCCAACAATGATTTGTCAATGTATAATTCGAACAATTTAATAAAGAAATTTAATGATGTTTTTCAGGGTCTCGGATGCTTACCTCACGAATGTCATCTAACAGTTCGATCTGATGTTCATCCTAAAATCGATGCACCAAGAAAGATTCCATTCAAGCTGCACGATAAATTAAAAGAAGAATTAGATAGAATGGAGGAAATGAAGGTCATTGTCAAGGTTACAAAACCAACACCGTGGGTGAGTTCCATAGTTGTCGTAGAAAAAAAAAATTCACAGTTACGCATTTGTCTAGATCCACGAAATTTAAATAGGGCTATTTGCAGAACGCATTATCCAACACCTTCAATGGACGAAATTAGGTTTAAAATTAAAGGAGCGAAGTTTTTTTCAAATCTAGACGCATTTTCAGGTTTTTGGATGATACGCTTAGATAGTGAAAGTTCAGATTTATGCACTTTCCAAACACCTTTCGGCAGGTATCAATTTTTAAGACTTCCGTATGGAATTAATTCAGCTCCCGAATTCTTCTCTAGAATAATGACGGAAATATTTGCTGATCTAGAAGGGGTGATAGTTTTCGTTGACGATATTTTAGTATGGGGAGAGAATCTTGAATCTCATGAAAGGAGATTAGAAAATGTTTTTAAAAGAGCCAGAGAAGTAAATTTAAAATTCAATCTAAATAAATGTCACTTTGGCTTACAGTAAGTTACTTTTCTAGGTCATATCTTTAGCAGTCAAGGGATCAGGCCAGATGAGTCAAAGATTAGAGCTATTCGAGAATTACCTACTCCCACTTGTAAGAAAGACTTACAACGGTTTTTAGGTATGATTAATTACTTGGGATCTTTTATCAAAGATTTGTCAAAAGAAACAGAACTTTTAAGGACTTTGCTAAAGAAAGACGTCAGCTGGCAATGGGATGCCAATCACGATCAGTCCTTTGTCAATTTAAAGAAAATTATAAGTTCATCTCCAGTACTTATTAATTTTGACATTAAAAAACCGTTAAAATTATCAGTAGATTCTTCGCAGAGCGCAGTGGGCGCAGTTATTTTGCAGGAAAGTAGACCGATTGCTTATGCGTCAAAAACACTAACGTCCAGTCAGCAAAATTATGCACAGATAGAGAAGGAATTATATGCAATTTTATTCGGTTGTCAAAAATTCCATCAGTATATTTATGGCCACGTAGTAAATGTTGAAACAGATCATAAACCACTAGTCACACTTTTTAAGAAATCACTTTCTGAAGTTCCCGCAAGGTTACAACGAATGATGATGTCTCTACAATGCTACCATTTAGACGTCAGATATGTACCTGGTAAATTTATGTATATTGCCGATACGTTATCTAGAGCGCCGTTACCTGATACAGAAATAACAGATGCGGAAAAAGAAATTGACATACATATCAATTTACTGATGTCAAGTCTGGCAGTTTCAGAAGAAAAACTGAAATTAATCACTGAGGCGACGAAACAAGATCAGTCTTTATTAACTTTAATGAAATATTATAAAACCGGTTGGCCGTCAAATAAAAATGTAATTGAACCCTGCGTTAAACCATACTGGAATTTTCAAGCAGAAATTCATGTTGTCAATGATCTGGTATTTAAGGGACCTAGTTTAATTATACCGTCAATTTTACGTCCTGAAATTTTAAAAGATGTACATAAAGGTCACTTAGGTATGTCAAAAGCAAAAAGTCTAGTCAGAAATATGATTTTTTGGCCGAATATTAACTCTGATATTAAAAACATTGTCGATCAATGTCAGATTTGTACTAAATTTAAACCTAATAACCCGTCACAGCCTCTTTTGCCCCATGGTATCACTAATTTTCCCTGGGAAAAGGTAGGTGTAGATTTAATGCATTTCAACAACTCAAATTATCTCATTGTTACTGATTATTATTCAAAATACATCGAAAATTCAATGTTACACAATTATAACGCGGAAACTGTAGTCACACACTTAAAATCTATATTTCCACGTCGTGGGATACCGTTAACGCTTGTTAGTGATAATGGACCACCATTTCAATCAGCCATTTTTAAAAACTTTTTATATGAGTGGGATATTGAACATATCACCACTAGTCCAAATTATCCTCAGTCAAATGGTCAAGCTGAGAGTTCAGTAAAAATAGTAAAGAATATTTTAAGAAAATGCCTTGAATCCAAAACTGATCCGTATCTTGCTATGTTACATTACAGAAATAGTCCAAAAAATAATTTTCCATCCCCTGCAAGCCTCTTAATGTCACGTCAACTTAGATGTAATTTACCCATAACATCCAGTCAACTTAGACCAAAAGTCGTGCGATTTAAAGAATATGAAGATAAATTTAAGGGTCGTCAAAACAAAATGAAAAAATATTTTGACAAAAAGGTTCGGAACTTGTCTGAGTTGAAGATAGGCGATAAAGTAGTTTTTAAAAAAGATGTGTCAAGTTCATGGTCACCAGCTACTGTAGTAGAAATTGTTAAAGGATGCCCGAGGTCATATATTGTTGAAACTCCCGATGGTTCAAGATATCGCAGGAATAGGAAACACTTAAATTTAGACAGATCACGTCAGGAATCATCATCACCGCTGAATGGAAATAGTTCATCGGAGAAAGGTGTACGTTTTGACAATGATTTTCATTCCATCCCGTTCTATCCAGGTCCTACAACTTCTGATGAGCTGACAAACAATGAGGCAAGCATTCGAACTCGTCCGGGCAGAATTGTTAATAAACCTGATAGATATAATCCATCTGATTATAATTAAATTTGGTAATTGTATTTCACTTACAGTTTATTACTATGTCATGAATTATGTTTATTTGAAAAGAAAAATTTATATTTGTAATGTTCATCTTGTCTTGACTTGTTTTTCTTTATTAGGAAAAGAGGGATGTTGGTGTTATCAGTATAATGTTATCTATGGCCATTTCCTAATATATTGTCTGTGCTACACAAACCCTAGCTGTCACCACTTGTCAACAGATCGCCAGCTGGGCTGGTTTAATAAATAACATATCAAATACAAACGTGTTATAATATTCGTTCACCACAATACAACAGTTGGGTCTGAAAAAAATAGTTGGAAAGAATTTCCTATCCTGTTAGGGACAGATTCATATTTTTATGGCACTACCTGTGTAAGATTGTCGGTTATGTGAACCATTGCTATCCATCGGATAGAATGTAAAACTGCAAAAGTCATGCGAAATTTGAGCTTCGCAAATTTGTTCCCTTTTTACTTCTTTTTTTTGTATTATAACTCATCGTCAATTTTGTTGAAAAAATGAAGGTACCTAGTTACGAGTACCTGCATCCCTGCACGGAGTAAATTTATGATAGTGATGCACAACTTTTTCAGCAGAGGGGTCGCTTTGCCTATTTTTCAATAAGGCCGCGACCGCGGTTGATAGCGAAATTCAAGAATTAAGGTTTCTGTCGATTTTTTGAATTTTGTGTTATGCAAACCGGTTCTTCAAATTTGCCAAAACCAAAACTCCATAAAAAAATGTTCTCAGCTAGTGTTTTCAAGAATTACCCAAAACATTTAGTTTTTCTCTACAGCCAAGTGGGCCGTGTGAAATTGACAGGCAGGCAGCTAGAATGGGGCCGCGAGTTGTGCATCACTGGTTGGTGACAAGTATAAATTTACAGCCGAAAAACAAAACAATCCCGCAAGCTAGTTATTTATGACAAGGGCGATTTTACAAGCGGTAGGTAGGGGAGATCTAGGAGAGTTGTGACAGAAGAGAGTTGTGACAATGAAGATTTCTCCCCACCTATAATAGTTAGCGAGATGGCAACAACGCTCGTTTGTCGCTCTAGAGAAGCGCTACTTCACTCAGTACACGCCGCACACTGGGGCCAAATACCAGAAGTTGATACAATAAACAAAAAAAAAAAAATTCAATAATACGATGTCGCTTTATTTGTTTTGAGGTACCTCGATAATTGTAGCATTATTATATAGCAGGTAGAAACCCTTAACCATACCCTTCTACCTGTGACACCGCTCAGTACAGAGCGAACAATCGTGCAGATAATACGCCGTTTACAAGTGCCAGCATAAACGTCAAGTTCAAGTATTTATTTCGGAAGACACCTATTACAAATCCCAAAAGTGAGTATGGAACCATCATGTTCAGGTATTTATCTTATTTTTTCACATTACATTTTGAACATTATTAATTATTTTAGTAGATAAAGTTGTATATCAAATATATACAAAAATTTAGTCGTGATTTAAAAAAAATTTATATTCTTTTAGAGATTAGTTGAGCTCCGGGCACCTCCGGGCTATCATTCAAATACTTTTAGGACCAATAACTATTGTTATTTACGAATCACTTGTAAAATTTTGCACATATGTACACTTTTTTAAGTAATTAATTATTTTAATGTGATCGGTAGCTATAATTAAAATGAGCAGTTTTTTTAAAAACTCGGGATCAGACAATTTAATATCACGTTAGTTACAAAACCTGTCAGAATAGAGATTTATTTCAAAATAATCGTTACCGACATTCAATTTCCATTTTTTGGACGTAAGGTTGTAAAGTGTAACTCAAAGATAAAACTTCATGGTCTCCCTTCCTAAAACTGTTTATACCACATATCTGGTCATAATAGAACAAAGATAGAACGCGTTTTCTGAGAGACATTAAGTCGTATCAGTTGGTGACAGATATAGCACAACGCAATTCAGCGGTTTTTTATGCTTCGCGACAAATACAGCACTACGTGAACCGAGCGGAGAAATTTATTCATTTTCTTTTTTTCACACAGGTGTGAATTCTGATACCTTATTCATGACAAGACGACAATTATTCACAATAATGAAGAACTCTGGACACGTAAACATTCCAGATCAGCTAAATTCGCTGCAAAAGGGCTGAGTTGAGGACAGGATGCATCGGTGATCCCAGAAAACATTTCGAGAAGGATAAATCGTTTCAAATCAGAACACTATACACGATGGGTAAAAATGAAACATTGAGAAGAAAAATAAAACATTGTTGGTTTCATCAATTTATTTTCCTAATCTTACACTAAAACGCGGTGGTCCCGGTCGCCCGAAAATTACCTTTGATCAGAGTACAAAACGAATGAAACGACAAAAGACTCTGAATTTGAGAATGTCTACTCCTCTAACTGAATTAGTTTATGCCACACATTTGGAAATTAGAGTTACAGGACAGACAGAGGCGTCTATAGCAATCACTGATATTTTATCTGATTCATCAAGTCCCAGTAAATATTTAAAAGCTTATAGAAATTGTCCTGAAACAGTTACTATGTCAGGAGAGGATGCTGTAGCAAAAATCAATGTTAGTGTTACTTCAGTTCATGTTTATTTGCAGAAAATGCTCAATCTTACCATTAAGCGTTTGTTCTTCGCTCAGGGCGATGTAATACGTACACTCAATTCTAGGTAATTATAAAATATGTTTTCAATTTGTTGTTTTTGTCATCAGATCCTCTGATAACGAACAAAAGGAAGGAGCCAAAAAAAAGTTGACCACACTCCCCATAGAAGCGGTAGAACTGCTAATGGCTCCATCATTGCAGCCGACAAGTGAAAATTATTCAAGTACTCAGGATGATGATGATGATAGTGACGATTACGATTATAATGATGATCGTGATGATGGTAGTGTTGATGATGGTGATGATGATAGTGATTTTGACTCAAACAAGTCGGATAAAGAGAATTGATTTTTTTTTTTTTTAAATCGTGTATATATAATATGTACATAATAAAGTTTGCATATATTATGTATTTAAAATTTTTGTTTTTATATAACCTTCCTTTCCACATTCAAATTTTCTCTTAAAAACGTCCCTGTGAATAAAGGGCGTTTTTCATCACTCTTGCCCCAGTGTGCGCCGGTGGCGCACGAGAAGCGGTCGCGTAGTTACGACGTCTGCGTGTAAAAAAAAGCGAAAAGTAAGTTTTTATTCAAAATTTTGATTGTATTTATAGCATGTCTTATTACATGTGCGTTGTTGTGTTATCTTTTCTTAAGTTGTATGGTTATTTAACCCATTACCTCCATGATTTATTTTTTATTTTTATAAACTTGAAACATCATTATAACCCGATAGTATAGACTTAAAGGAGAGCCAAAAATCAGTTTTAGAATTTTCCGCCCGCCCACCCTCTCACCGGAGCGTCTAGAAAATTGATGCCTAAACGCAACGCTTGGAGGTAACCCCCCTAAGCAAAACTTACGTCAACTATGGGTAAAATGCAGTAAACTGTATGATTTATATTGATAATTTAAAATAAATAATTGCCATTATTTATAATTCAATGAAAATACAATTTATTAATGGAAAATACGCAAAATAACAAAAAATTCAATATTAGAAAAAACCTTCTAGAATGAGGAAAACCATCATTAACCAAATTTAACCAAATTATTCTCTAAGTGATACCGTTCGAAGCAGTCAAAATGAAGGGCGCGGTTGCAGGCCCGGCATCGATAGACTGCTGGATTTTTTTTACATAGAGCACAACGAATTCGAGATTCGCCACGATATGTCAAATGAAATTCTTGCATTCGACGCACACAATTCCCATCTTCTGCGTCATGGCCTTCTTCCTTCACACGAGAATCTCCGAATTCGGCATTGACCTGATTTGGAAAAGACAATAAAAGAGTACGGGTAACCTCCACACGGAATGCCTTCTGGGAAGGTTTTTTCTGTCGCCTAGTCATCTGGTTTCCTATATCATGCTCGTACTTCCTAAAGAATCATAGCAACTTCCATCCATTTAAAAGAGTGCTGCTCAGGCAAGATGCAAATAAAGGCCAGTACCACTTCTTTGACCGAATGTTGACCCGATAATTTTGTATACCATTATCATGGAGGTCTACCCCACCCATTCCAAAATTATAATTTCGTGTTGGCACGCTGGGCAACCGATTTTTTTTGCATGCTTCCTTCAAAACTTTGCCTTTTTGTCTTTCTTCAATTTCTGCCAACTCTGCACTTGACTTACTGGCTCCATTCGATCATAGTTACTGGCTTCATTCGATCATGATTTTAACAATAAAACAGCAGGGTCTGTGATAATAACGGGTATTAAATATATTATATATTATATATTAAATATATTATATTAAATATATTATATTTTGCAAAGTGAATGGTAAGTTTTTAGATTTTCACGGCCAAAAGCATTTTTGTTGTTTGTTTTTGGGGTGTTATGCCGTGTTGCGCTAACTCCTTCTTTAGCCGACGTTTCGGACAGCGTTGCAGTGTCCATCATCAGGGCAGATCCGGTAGATCCGAAGATGATCATCTGATGAACATCTTCGGATCTACCGGATCTGCCCTGATGATGGACACTGCAACGCTGTCCGAAACGTCGGCTAAAGAAGGAGTTAGCGCAACACGGCATAACACCCCAAAAACAAACAACAAAAATGTAAAGTGAATGTATTGTAACATTTATAAAATAAACCAGTGTCTTCAAAACAACAAATCTTCTTACTAATACTAATTAATTAACTAATTCTTACTAATTTAACAATTGTATTTTTAGTTTTTACTATATTTTGTGAGGTCAATCTTTGACTTACATGGCGCCCAACATTTTGTAACAAGGTTAGTTCTTATGGTTCAATAATGTCACATATACGAAATAATGCTTTTCGATGCTTTTTAATGCTTTTTAATGTGGCCAATGGCAATACCATCAGCCATAGCAGATAGGAGAGGATGAATGGCGAATCTCCGGCGTCATAAAACCGGAACCTCCCAGCTAAGGGATGGAAACCCCTACAGAAAAACCCTGACCCTCCTGGTAGGGGGTATGGCGAGAGGCTAATAACCTCTCCCTGTAAAAGCGACGCTATTACGAATCCCAACACAGAGCCTCGGACAACAACTGAACTTAGGAAAAGACCCGGCAAACGAAATAAGGACTTGAAAATAGCTACCTGGAACGCAAGGACGCTGTATAGAAGTGGAGCCCTAGGAGAGATCACTAGGGAGATGACGAAATATAAAATTGACATAATGGCGGTGCAAGAAACCAGATGGATAGGATCTGAGCCATTTGACACAAGAACGCATACGATACTGCATAGTGGAAATGAAAGACATCATAAATTCGGAGTGGCCTTCATTGTGCACCGGAAAATGGGAAAATGCATATTAGACTTTAAACCCATTAATGAAAGAATGTGCAGCTTACGCATAAAAACGAAATTTCTCAATGTAACATTGATCAACGTACATGCTGAAACGGAAGATAAAGAGGACATAATGAAAGATACATACTATCAGAAACTCGAACAGGTCTACGACACATTACCATCGAACGACATTAAGATGGTAATTGGGGACTTTAACGCCAAGATAGGACAGGATCCTCTGCTCCAACACATTGCAGGAATGAACAGTCTACACAAGCACGCTAATAATAATGGAACCCGAGTGATTGATTTCGCAGAATCAAGAAACCTTATCGTGGCCTCGACTCAATTTCCAAGAAAAGACATACACAAACGGACCTGGACGTCGCCAGATGGTAGACACCATAACCAAATTGATGATGTCCTGATAGAAAGAAGGGGGGCAACGAGCATCACAAACGTAAGGACGTATAGGGGTGCCAACTGTGATTCAGACCACTACATGGTGGTGGCCACCTATAGGAGCCGAATTGCAAACAACAGGACACGAAAATCACCAACTATTTGTTACGTAATACAGTCTCCCTATGAAGTTGAATAGGGCATAGTTGCCCCAACATCCCCTCACTAGTTGCGACACACGCGGCCAGATGGTCGAAATACGTGATACACGCAGCGTCTTCGGCTAAACACTGCTCGTTACCGCCGCGCTCGCCAGTCTCCATTCCACCCGGGCCTCGGACAGTCACGCGCTCTTGCAGTTTGTCAATTATCCATTCACCCGAACCTCACGTAGTTCTCGCGTGTGTAAACTATCTAAATTATTGTAATCAATAGTCTGCCGCATCATTCGAATACATGATTCTACATCCCGAGATTAACCTTTGTCCATCGGAGCCACGCTTCCGTCGAAGCACCTTGTGTCTCCTCATCACCTCAACGGTACCGCTGCTTTTAAGCGCGGGAAACCTGGGTCAACATGATGTACCACATCTCAAGGCGAATCGTAAGCTTTCAACCTATCCCCTTTTTCTTGTGTTCAATTCTTGTAACTTCATGTAGAATCCACGCTCATCCTGTCGTCAATTTAGAGAAGAGAGTAGAGATCTATTTCACCCTTGTAATTTCTCGAGATGTTTAATATACCTTGTGCCTTTCTACCCATGTGTATTTATTGTGTGTAAACCTGTCCGACCTCCTAACCGATGGACGAGCTGATGACCAAAGGAACTGCCCACCCCTGATAGTACACGAGTTTCATCTGCCTACCCTTTTTATCTGAGCTCAGCCAACAAATTACCTGGTTCGATTCCCGGTTTAACCATATGTTAGCACTGGCGCAAAAACGTGGTTTTTTTTGGTTATTAATCGTCCATCGGGAGGTCAAATTGGAAATAATCTTGTACTCCTTCACTCTGTTTTCATGCCTTGTTTTGTATTAACCTTTGAATAACAATGTTTTCTTCCAATAAATCATAGCTGTTCTACAAACCATCGCGTCAAATCTAAAACAACCGTTGTTCAATTTTGCAGGCTACCGACATCTGTAGTCTAGAAATTTGAAGTTACTACGTTTAACCAAAATGGTGTGAGTCCTTGCTTAGAAAATATTGTCAATTTGGTCGGTATAGCAGGTTTCATTTTTACTGCTAGACATCACGATGACAAGTGGTTTATTTACATGTGGTGGTTTTTGAAGTCTTTAAAAAGGCTCGCATTATGTGTTTTTTCGTCCCTTTCTCAACAATAACTCGATAATAAACAAGCTCATAAGTCAGAGCGATCGTAGCAGTGTTATTCGCACAGTTCTTTATAAATATTATACCTGTTTCAATAGTTTGAAATAAATGTAAAGTTGTGTCAAGAAAACCAGTTTTTATTCAAAAAGGATCACCCCCAATTTTTATCATTTGATCCTTCAACCGGATTACGATCAGGAGATTGTATGTAAAAAAACAAAGAACCAGCAGCCAAAAGGATACAAAATTGATTGAAACTGGAAATCATTAAGGAAAGTGGACCACATCGCAAATCTGAGATAAGTATTCAGTGCTTTCCTTCCTATCATCCATTTTATGTTTATTCAGGTCTCATGTAATTTAAACGAGATTAATCTTAAATAGAGTCAATATTATAAATAAAATCACTACCCACTTGAAAATAAGAATATAATATTATTGAATAGTGTTCTCAAATAGTATTGTCAAGGTTGTCGTGGTATTCTTTCAAACGGGTGTTTGCTAAAATAAAATAATTGTCAACCGATATTAACAAAATATAATTAAAAATGGAAAATATGAAGTCATTAATAAACAAACGCGGCGTAATCAAAGGAAAACTAACCCGATTCGCGGATTCCTTAAATGCATTGTCGGTAAATGAAATTAAATTAAGATATGAGCGGGTGAAATCATTGTTAGATGAATTCGAAGCAGTTCAACAGAAAATTGAAATGTTACCGGATTCAGACGAAATTGAAAATTATAGTCAACGAGAAGCTTTCGAAAACCAATATTTCTCAGTTTTGGCAACGGCCAAAGGTGCGATCGAATCCGTCGATCAAAGTAAGGTGGAAATTAAACTACCCAACCTCCAATTACGGGAATTTCATGGCGATCAGAAAAATTGGGTTAATTTCGTCGAAACCTTCAAGACTTTAGTCCATAACAATAGTACTTTAAGCAACGTACAAAAATTCTTTTATTTGCAATCAACTTTAAAGGGAAACGCATTAAAGATAATTGCTAATCTAGAAATTTCTGAATTAAATTACATTTCCGCTTGGGAATTATTAAATGAACGTTATGCAAATTTAAGAACTACCGTTCATAAACACATCCAAGCTCTATTTTCATTAAAAGACATGAAACAAGAAGAGCCTGTAGCATTGAGGTATCTAATTGATGAAACAAACGTTAGTTTAAAGGCATTACAAAATATCGGGGTCAAGGTAGATCAATGGGATCCATTGGTTATTTATATAATATCAAATAAATTAGACGCAGCTACCCGAAAAAATTGGGAACAATATACATTACAAGACGAATTACCTACGTTAAAGGAATTCTTAAAATGTTTATCTGCTAGAGCCCAAGTATTGGAACTGATGAACGCTTCTGAGAAAAAATTTTCTAGCTTACATAAAACACAACTAGGCAACAATAATTGCAAAAAAGATTCATCAGTATTTTTAGCGGTAAAGGCTAACAACTGCATTTATTGTAACGAGAAAGGTCACCATATTTATTATTGTAAAAAATTTCTAAAATTAAAATTACATGAGAGGATTGATGCTACGAAATCAATCCAAGCTTGTTTTAAATGTTTAAAGGTGGGTCACCAGGCACAGAGTTGCAAGGCAACCTTTTCTTGCAGGCGTTGTGGCAAAGATAATCACAACACCTTGCTACACAATGAGGTACCTCTGCGGGAGGCCTCCAATATGGATGCTGATAACGAGGTTTCAGTATCGAATTTTTCTGCATCGGATAAAGCAGAAAAAATAATATTATTGTCAACTGCCAACATAGGAGTTGTGGGTAGTAACAATAAAATTTTTAAAGCCCGCATTCTGATTGATTCAGGGGCCCAGTCAAATTTTATGAGAGCAGAATTTGCTAATAAATTAAATTTACCATGTGAATTGATAAACAAACCCGTTTCTGGGATCCATAATAACATCACTCACATAAAAAAGAGAATTTCAGTGGAGATGAATTCGCTTCATACTGATTATAAAAGTGAAATATCATGTCTGATTTTACAGGAGATTACAACAAATTTACCACAAGTGACAATGGCGAAAAAAGACTTCAAGTTACCACGAGGATTGGAGCTAGCTGACCCGAACTTCAATATAGCTGCACCCATCGACATCCTGTTGGGCGCGGAGAGCTTTTGGGAAATCCTAACCAACGATAGATTGAAACTCGAATCGGGACCAACACTTCAACGTACGCAACTGGGATGGATCATATCAGGACCAATCCACATGTACCCAAAGCAAAGGCCTGTATCAGATTGTTGTAATTTATCTATAAATAAAATAAGTCATCAAATAGAAAAATTTTGGAAATTGGAGGAGATTAATCCCACTAAGATTCTAAATCATGAAGAAAAGGCTTGTGAAGCCAGTTTTGCTAGTACTCATACTAGACAAGACGACGGTAGATACGTAGTAAGTTTACCGCGTCGAGCATGCATTGATCAGCTGGGAAGTTCATTGCTCACTGCTGAAAAAAGATTTAAAAATTTAGAAAGAAAATTTGTGTCAAATCCCGAATTGAAGACACAATATATACAATTCATGCGTGAATATGAGGAATTAGGTCATATGGAGGTGTGTGACCAGTCAAAGGGGGATCGTGAATCCTATTTTTTACCTCATCACGCTGTAATAAAAGAATCAAGCACTACTACTAAAGTGAGGGTCGTTTTTGACGGCTCCGCCAAAACTTCAAATGGAATTTCTCTCAATGACGCCTTGATGACAGGACCTGTTATACAAAAGGACTTATACACCCAACTATTGCATTTCAGGAAACATCAAGTAGTACTGACGGCTGACATCGAGAAGATGTACCGCCAGATTAACGTGTGTGAAGCGGACCGTGACCTGCAGAAGATAGTGTGGCGCGAGTCGCCGCAGGAGGTGCTCAAGCATTACCGTCTGAAGACAGTCACATATGGTCTGGGGCCTTCCTCTTTCTTAGCCACTAGAAGTCTACGGCAAATTGGTATGGATAACAATATAAATTTTCCTAGAGCTAGTCAGGTCATAGAAAATGACTTCTATATGGATGACTTGTTAACCGGAGGAGATGACATGGAATCCTGTAGAGAGTTAAAAGAGCAATTAATCAACATCTTTTTGTCTGCGGGGATGACCTTGAGGAAATGGAGGTCCAATGTCTTGGAGTTGTCAGCCGAGTCGGGCCAAGCTAAGATTGCCGAATCAGGCAATTCTGAAAAAAATATTACTGACAATCCAAAGACTGAGAAAATATTAGGATTAATATGGAATAATGAATCTGATTATTTTTCTTATGTAATAATGAAACCATCAAGTCGAACCGAGAGTAAAAGACAGATATTATCTTGCATCGCATCAACCTTCGATCCATTAGGTCTTCTAGGACCGATTATAGTTGTAGCCAAATTGATAATGCAGAAGTTATGGCAGTCTAAAGCAGCGTGGGATGATCCATTGCCTAATGAAATATTAGCACCCTGGAGGTCCTACCTTCAAGAATTAATTCAACTAAATGTGTTGAAAATGCCAAGAAAAATTATTTGCAGGCAATCTACATATCTACAACTACACGGTTTTTGCGACTCATCTGAGAAAGCTTACGGAGCCTGCGTTTACATGGTGTCAGTGGACCATGTCGGTAAGCGGCATTCACATTTAATAACGTCCAAATCAAGAGTGGCGCCATTGAAGTGTATTTCCCTGCCCAAGTTGGAGCTTTGTAGTGCTGTGCTACTGGCGAAATTAATTAAAAATGTAAAACAAGCGCTAAATATAGTGGAGATCGACACACATTATTGGTGTGACTCCATGATAACGTTGTGCTGGCTGAAAGGTCAACCTACGAGATGGGCTACTTTCGTTGCAAACCGAGTAGCTGAAATACAAGAACTTAGTGATCCAGATCTATGGAGACATGTATCATCAGCCGACAATGCAGCAGATATACTTTCAAGAGGAACCACTACAGATAAATTGATAAATTCTGCAATATGGTGGAATGGACCAAGTTGGTTGACCGAGGGAGTCAACGCTTGGCCTATATCAAATATTTCGTGTTCAAACCCTCCGGAACTCAAAGGCAAAAATATTCTATTATCCAGAGATATTCAAGAATGGGAGATATTTGAAAAATTCTCATCATTTATTAAATTGAAAAGAGTTACTGCGTATGTATTGCGATTTGTCAATAACTGCAGAAGTGTTAAGGGTAAAATTTCAGACAATTCAAGTGTGGCTGAATTGGAATCAGGCTTGAAATGTCTATTGAGATCAGCTCAAATACACGCCTTTCAAAAGGAATTGAAAGAATTAAAAAACCATGGCATCGTCAACAAGAAAAGTAATTTAAAATCTCTTAATCCCTTCTTACATGATGGTCTAATATATGTAGGCGGTAGGTTGAATTTGGCTACACATTTATCTTACCAACAAAAACACCCAATTATCTTGCCGGCTAAACATAAGCTAACTGAATTGATAATACGTCACTACCATTATGTAAACCTACACGCAGGACCTCAAGCTTTGTTAGCTGAAATACGATTAAAATTTTGGCCCATCTTTGGTAAAAATACTATTAAAAAGATATTACATAAATGTATTGTATGTTTTAGATGTCGTCCCCGAACCGGTCAACAAATCATGGGAAATTTGCCACCCGAAAGAATTACGCCGAGTCGTCCTTTCGCTATCACCGGAATAGATTACGCCGGACCAATTCTAATTAAAAGTGGGACGCTGAGGAAGGCTTCCCTCGTAAAATCGTATTTATGTATCTTTATTTGCTTCTCAACCAAGGCTGTTCACTTGGAATTAGTTTCGGATTTATCTAGCAATGCTTTTTTGAACAGTTTAAAAAGGTTTATATCCCGCAGGGGACAACCTGAAAAGATCTTTTCCGACAATGCTAGTAATTTTAAAGGAGCTAGCAGCAGGCTCAAAGAGCTGTACACCAGCTTGAGGGAAAACAACGACAATATTCAAAATTATTTAGTGAACAGAGGTATTGAGTGGAAGTTCATAACCCCTCGAGCCCCTAATCAGGGAGGTTTGTGGGAAGCAGCAGTAAAATCAGCAAAGTTCCATTTGTATAGAATCACCAACAATTCTTCATTAACATTTGAACTCTTGTATACCTTAATTTGTCAGATTGAGGCCTGTTTGAACTCCCGTCCATTAACTTCCTTATCCGACGACATCCATGATTACCAACCTCTTACCCCAAACCATTTCCTTATAGGCACTGAATCCTGTATCATTCCTGAGAGAGACGTCCGGGCGATACCGGACAACAGACTAACTCAATATCAGAGGATCAGTTCGCTAATTCAATCTTTTTGGTCTAGATGGAAGCAAGATTACCTGATGGAACTACAAAAGAGGACTAAATGGCAGACCAGCACTCAACGGGCACTGCAAAAAGACGATCTGGTGATTTTAAAGGAAGATCATTTACCTCCACCTTTATGGAAAATGGCCCGAATTCTGCATACACACCCTGGAGCGGATGGAGTAATACGAGTTGTTACCCTAAAAACACCTCAAGGAGTCTTTGTGAGGCCCATCACAAAGATATGTCTGATGCCCCTGGATTCAGACACTAAACCTGTAATTGACGTCCCGGACCTTACCAAGGATTGATTATGTACATTACACTATGATGCTTATCTTCTCGACTCCACCTTGGATGGATCAAGCAGAAGACCTGAGAAGAAAGAAGAAAAAAAAAGGAACAATAATTGTGTTGTGTTCAGTGTGAACTATATTATTTGTGTTATTGAACTATTTAAATATGTAAAAATTAGTATGCAGACGTGTGTAATTTAGTCATTTTTGAATTTTTTTTGGTTATTTAATAGGATTAATAATTTTCTAGTTATTTTTAGTTAATTAATAGAGTAATTCAACAGCATTTATACAGTTAAATTTATAAGTTTACCAGTAGGGCATAAAAAAAAGGGGGTTTTATTTTGTTAATTTCTGCTATTTTGAATTATTTTGTTAGTATTTTTGTGGTATATTTAGATTAAGAATTTTTAGTTTATTCTGTTTGTTTTATAGTTTATTTTTAAATAGATTATCATTCAAAAATTTAGTGCAATTTTTGAATCCCGCCCCCTGGCAATATGTTCAATTTTGCAGGCTACCGACATCTGTAGTCTAGAAATTTGAAGTTACTACGTTTAACCAAAATGGTGTGAGTCCTTGCTTAGAAAATATTGTCAATTTGGTCGGTATAGCAGGTTTCATTTTTACTGCTAGACATCACGATGACAAGTGGTTTATTTACATGTGGTGGTTTTTGAAGTCTTTAAAAAGGCTCGCATTATGTGTTTTTTCGTCCCTTTCTCAACAATAACTCGATAATAAACAAGCTCATAAGTCAGAGCGATCGTAGCAGTGTTATTCGCACAGTTCTTTATAAATATTATACCTGTTTCAATAGTTTGAAATAAATGTAAAGTTGTGTCAAGAAAACCAGTTTTTATTCAAAAAGGATCACCCCCAATTTTTATCAACCGTGTCACATTAAAACAACTCGGTGTTAAATTACAAGTTTTACGAATCGTCACTCGACAAAATTTTAAGTACCGGTATTCTATCACAAGGTGCGCAACCAACATTTACTTCTTTTCGGACATCTCAAACATCACATAGTGATCCAAAACCACAATGGTTTACTTTCCAAGTGCAATTATTAGAGAGAATGAGCTACAATAATCTACAATTCAACAGTTTCAAATCTTGTACATGATACAAAATAAATTCCTTGTTCGTGGAACCATAAGCCAGCATTGCTCTGCAAAATACACAACCAAGGAAACTAAAGCCCTTCTGTCATTTGATAATTCCGCTTTATATGTAATAAAGGTGGGTAGAGTATCCTTTTTGAAAGAAAAGTCTTGAAAGCCGACTTACCCTTTACATATAATTGAGATTCGCGATTGACGTAAACCCAGACTCTCGGCGCTTCTCCGCAATGGCCTGTCGATTGTCCAAGGGAAAGGGAATTTTACGAGTAAATAACCAAACACTGGTTCTGCTTAAATTCAGACAATTGGTCACGAATCACAAACAAACCCTCCAATAATTGTTGAAAAAACAAACAATACTCTCTCGAAATCTGCACTTTGAATTTTTGTTTTTTTTTCGGAAGAAAATTTTTCAAAAATTTTTTCTTCGAAACCAAGGACTTTGAATTTTTTTCGGAAATTTTTCAAAACTCACATCTCAGGGACTTTTTCCACTAAAATTGCAAGGAAACCCCTGGCCGTTTTGTTTTCACAAATCAAAGACTTGGAAATTTTTTTCAAAAATTTTCTTCACTCATCAAGGACTTTGAAATTTTTTCGGAAATTTTTTTCAAAACGCACAATCTCAGGGACTTTTCCACTAAAATTGCAAGGAAACCGCTGGCCATTTTTTTTTTTTTTTTCCATAATTGGAACTTTGAAAATTTTTCGGAAATTTTTCAAAAACGCACAATCTCAGGGACTTTTCCATCAAAAACACAAGGAAACCGCTGGCCATTTTTTTTTCCATAATTGGAACTTTGAAAATTTTTCGGAAATTTTTCAAAAACGCACATCTCAGGGACTTTTCCATCAAAAACACAAGGAAACCGCTGGCCATTTTTTTTCCATACTGGGACTTTGGAAAATTTCACAAAATTCTTCACCTACCACCACAAGCAAACCCCTGGTATTTTTTTTGAAAAACAACCAGCCACACACTCAGACAATTCTTTTTCTTCTCACAAAGTCTAAATCAACTTCCACAAAATGAATCCTCAAAACAACACCTTAGGCATAATAGCCAACATCTGCTCTCAAAGTACGCAAAGTTTAGAAAAGGAATTAAAAGACAGGAATATTTCTCCTTTCAACAAAACCAAAAACGTCCTGATTAAGTACGCAGCATTTCACAACAGGAAATACATAAAAGGGCTGCAATTTCAACCCGGCAGTATAATTTCTGAGACAAACAGACACAATTTACGGAGGAAACATGTTACCTTTAAGGAAAACGACACAGTTTGGAGACGCAACAACACACTCTCACAAGGTGCTTTGTACTTCTCTGCAAAACTGGCTCCTCGCTTTGTTAAAGCAAAAGTGCTGAGAAAAATCTCAGATGTAGTGTATACCCTATCGGACGCCTCTGGTAAACACATCGGTAACTACCACGTGAAAGATATTGTCAAACTAGGAAGCGTGGACACAATGGACACCACCTTCACTAGGTCACCACACACATAGCTAACAAACCTTTGGCTCTACCTTTGTCCCACGAGATTTGGCCCTCGTGCAGACAAATAGCATGTCTTATCGCGTAAGTTTCATATAAAAACTCGCACTTCGACCTCTGCAAGGTAACCTTCTCATTTTTTTCTAAAAACACAGAAGTGTCAACTGTGGTTTTTAATCATTTCTCACCCATTCTTGTACTACTATGCTCTTTTGTATAACCCCTTTGTTATTTTTGTTTCTTTGTCACACCTCACCATGTAATGTATATAAATTGTACTCATATTTTGTACGTATTCTTCTCTGGAACTGATCATTCCAGTCAAGAGACTTTTCTGCTTCCCAAACAATTGATGCTCCCGGAGTCGCGTCCCTGGACATAAATTGTTAGTCGTCACCATTCTGACACTTACGACACTAAATACATAACTATTTTTTGTCATAACTACCACAAAAAGTCACGTACAACATTGTATGTAATTGTTTTTTTAATTCTCTCATGTTCTCTGTTATTCACATTGTTTTTTCACATTGTTCTTTCACATTTGTTCGTCACATTTGTTCCAATGGGTTCCATCGTACATATAATAATGACCCTTTGCAACATACACCCAATTGAGGTGAATTTTTCTACCCCTGTAACTTGTAATCATAATGCGTGTGTAAATTCCAGTTTGGTATCGTCATTTGATTCAAGTTTACATAGGTGTAACAAATAAAAGTTACAATTACCTTTTTTTAAAGTTTTTTCAGTTTTGTCTAAAAAATTGAATGGCGCTCAACATTCCCATTTGCTCTAATTTGTTGTTTTTTCAGAATTTGATATTGACACGTCAATTCTGAAAAAGGTTGTTGTAAAGGAGAACAAACGCCGTTTTGTCCTCCTCATCAATAACAATGTATCATACATAACACCTTTCGGTCACATTGAGTATGTAAAATCTTAAGATCTCAACTTTCTGACCCCAATTTGTTATATTATGTACTATATTTTGACTTAAATGACATTAATTTGCCTTGTCAAATACACCGAGCCAGGTCACTTATATTAAGTCATCCTGTGTCTCTAGGTGCCTCTTGTATCTACTTGTAACATAAAGTTCACAACATTCGTGTTTGTGGCAATTTTGGCAACACCAAGTGTGTTCCCCGTTTTGTGTTTGGTCATTTTAAGTAAGTAAAACCCTAAAAGGTCTTAAATAAACCACTACAAACCTTTTTTGTAAGCAAAGAGTAAGTAAAACCGATTAGGTCTCTTTTGCTATATGTGTGTCTTGTTTAAGACATCCTTATAGGCATATGTTTTGTATTATTGCCAACTTAAAGCATAAACCCAACCAAGGGTTATGCCATCTCAACATATTGTAAGCAAAGAGTTAGTAAAACCAAATAGGTCTCTTCTGCTATACTGTGTGTCTTGTGTAAGACATCCTTAGGCATATGTCTTGTATTATTGCCAACTAAACGCATAAACCCAACCAAAGGTTATGCCATCGTCATTTTTGATAATACCAATAGCCACTACTTTATTGTTTTTGACATTGTGTATGTATCTTTTTTCCGGTATTGAAATGGTACTTTTTTATTATTGAACGTTGATATGTTATTTTCATGATACATGAGAATGTTACAATATCCACCATGAGACGAGGGATCGTTATAAAATCTAATACTATACATGAGAATGTTATAATATCTACCGTGATACGAGAAGTTCGTTATAATTACTTTTTTACTGGCTCACATACACTGTGGCCAAAGAGATAATTTGTTCCATAAATGGTTATAAATATCTATGTTGTACCGTCCTTTCAATACTAGGGTTCTTTCGTAATTCGTTCAATTTCTACATGAGACGTGGAAACGTTATAATATTTACCATGATTCGTGCGAACGATACAATATCTTGTTGTTGTTTTCTTTAAATAAGTTGACACTATGTACTTGTTCTACCGGACGTAGATCATTTTACCCTGACTTGTCGCCCTTAATTGGGACCCTTTTGTATAACTCATAGCACCGAGGGAAATGTCCTTCACTGTAGTGAGAATTTTTGTTCTTAAATCATGTATATGTGTAAAGAGTTAGGAAATTTGCTGGTTGATATATTTCGTCCTCACATGGAGATCGAATTGAGAATTAGCTCAGTCACTATCAATTTTCGCTACTCAAACCCTCCATCCTTCACCCTTCCATCAAACTCTTGTACATTTGTAAAAGCTAAGAAATCTGCTGGTTGACCACATTTCGTTCTCTGAAAGAGATCGAACGGAGAATCAGCTCCATCACCAGCAGACCTTCTCGCTCTACGCCTTTTTTCTCATCCCTCATTATCTTTGAGGTTGATTTCATGAATCTGGAAGGTGTACCCTACGCACATAGCGTATCGTCTGTCTATAAGACAATCTTTATCCATGAAATTTGCTTCAAAAACTTCCTTTTTCACCCCATTCCTAGGTAATCAACACATTTCTTGTAATTTTGAAAGTCGTAAGTTGTTATCGCTCATGCGCTAACACCGGCCATGGAAGGCCAACTTCTTTCAGAAACTTGGTGTTACTACGGTACAACCACCTACCTATACCTTGTAAATCAAATAGGTAACCTCACGCTAGTCGTGATAGTTTTTGTCTCCCCAATCTCGGGATACTCATGGTATAGTCAGCACATTAGATCTCTCTCTACTCTCTCCTCTCTAACCAAACAACGTTTTTTTTGTCTTTTCTCTTGAACACAATTTGTTTCTCTCCAAACGTTTTTTCATCATTGGTCTACCAGGCAGGTAAACTTCAAGAATTTTGACTCTAATAATAACCAATTCCCGGATTAAAAAAGACCAGCAGCCCTCCTCATCACCTGCAAGCTGAGCTTCACTTCTTTGCCGCCTTCACTTCCATCACTCACTTCTCCCCAATCTCTGCGTACCAAAAACACCCGACCGCACCCAAATTAGGTGTGAGTCGTGCGTGCAGTAGCAAATCAAGTTGTCTCATCATTCAAACCACATTCAAAAGAACCAACCTCAGAGCATGCCAGCTCAAGGTTAGCTATGTTCCTGCAAATCATCCACTTGCCGTTGTGCAATCAACCACTTGCCATTTGTACAAATCAACCACTTGCCGTTGTGCAATCATCCACTTGCCGTTGTGCAAATCAACCACTTGCCGTTGTGCAATCAACCACTTGCCATTGTGCAAATCAACCACCTGCCGTTTGTACAAATCAACCACTTGCCGTTGTGCAATCAACTACCTGCCGTTTGTACAAATCAACCACTTGCCGTTGTGCAATCAACCACTTTTGTACAAATCAACCACTTGCCGATGCGCAAACTCAACATAATAGCCATCACACGCATCAACCATCAATCAACTTACTGGTATTACTCCATGTTATTACCAACTTCATTTCACCTTGACAACCACTGCTCCACCACATCAGCATAATGAAATTCACGCTGGTACAACAACAGAACCCGGATACTTCTGGCCCTCAGCATCACCATCTCTCAACCACAACCAAGAAGCACAGTTCAATTTCTATGGCCCTAGTGATACTTGAGTGCAATCTCAAATGGGTCAAGTTACAGTGAAAGTGTAACTTTATTAACTTCAGTGAAATTACGTCTACTTGGTACTCAACGAAACACTACGCTCTTCAAACTTAGCTTACAGACCAATGAAATTTTAGAATCAGGTTGTTGTCTTTTCATCACTGCATAAACTTGTATGTTTGTCTTTTCACCACTGCATAACCTTGTATGTTTGTCTTTTCATCACTGCATAACCTTGTATGTTGTTCTGTCATCACCGCATAACCTTGTATGTTTGTCTTTTCATCACTGCATAACCTTGTAGGTTGTTGTCTTTTCATCACTGCATAAACTTGTATGTTTGTCTTTTCACCACTGCATAACCTTGTATGTTTGTCTTTTCACCACTGCATAACCTTGTATGTTTGTCTTTTCATCACTGCATAACCTTGTATGTTGTCTTTTCATCATTGCATAACCATGTTTCTTTTCTCTTTGTTTTTTTTGTAAATCAACACTTTTTTTCTCTCTCTACTCCCCTCACGACAAGGTGAAGAGGATTTTTAGCGCCTAAAGCTTCATTACCACGTCGCCTTTTACTGGCGGAGGGGGAATGTGTTACGTAATACAGTCTCCCTATGAAGTTGAATAGGGCATAGTTGCCCCAACATCCCCTCACTAGTTGCGACACACGCGGCCAGATGGTCGAAATACGTGATAGACCACACGCAGCGTCTTCGGCTAAACACTGCTCGTTACCGCCGCGCTCGCCAGTCTCCATTCCACCCGGGCCTCGGACAGTCACGCGCTCTTGCAGTTTGTCAATTATCCATTCACCCGAACCTCACGTAGTTCTCGCGTGTGTAAACTATCTAAATTATTGTAATCAATAGTCTGCCGCATCATTCGAATACATGATTCTACATCCCGAGATTAACCTTTGTCCATCGGAGCCACGCTTCCGTCGAAGCACCTTGTTTCTCCTCATCACCTCAACGGTACCGCTGCTTTTAAGCGCGGGAAACCTGGGTCAACATGATGTACCACATCTCAAGGCGAATCGTAAGCTTTCAACCTATCCCCTTTTTCTTGTGTTCAATTCTTGTAACTTCATGTAGAATCCACGCTCATCCTGTCGTCAATTTAGAGAAGAGAGTAGAGATCTATTTCACCCTTGTAATTTCTCGAGATGTTTAATATACCTTGTGCCTTTCTACCCATGTGTATTTATTGTGTGTAAACCTGTCCGACCTCCTAACCGATGGACGAGCTGATGACCAAAGGAACTGCCCACCCCTGATAGTACACGAGTTTCATCTGCCTACCCTTTTTATCTGAGCTCAGCCAACAAATTACCTGGTTCGATTCCCGGTTTAACCATATGTTAGCATATTCCAAAAATCAATACGGAAGCTCTAAAAACACCAGAAGGCAAAGAGCAGTATCACAACGCCCTTGTAAATAGACTACCAGATCAGATCACTGAGCAGAACTCCCAAGAATCACTCGAAAAAGATTGGAATGTTATAAAAGAAGCAATTGTAAGAGCAGTGGAATCAAGTGTCGGAAACATGCCCAGACAGCCCAGGAACCCGTGGTTTGATGAAGAGTGTGAAAGAAAGATAGCTGAAAAGAATATACTCAGAAAGAAGTACTTGGAAACGTCAACAAGAAACAAAAGACAGGCGTACGAACAAGTGAGAAAAGAAACGAATAAGCTGATACGGGGAAAGAAAAGAAAATTCTTGAATGATATACTGCTAAAAATGGAACAGGACGTTGTCAATAATAATCCTAGAGAAGCATATAGGGGAGTAAACTTCTTCAAGAAGGGTTTCAAACCGAATACAACATTATGCAAAGACGCTGATGGATCAATTATATCAGATAAGGAACGAATAAAAACAGTGTGGAAAAACTACTTCTATAAACTTCTCAACCCTAATAGCGACCTGAGAAGTCACCCTACCAACATCCCCACTGAATCAAGTAATGAAGAATCAGCGAATCCACCAACAATGGAAGAAATAAATGCTGCACTAAAGAAACTTAAAAACAACAAATCACCTGGGAAAGACAACCTCCCGGCAGAGTTGTTCAAATATGGAAATGAGCATCTGAGAAATCTGCTACTCAATTTAATAACATGTCCATAAAATATGGACACTGGAGAAAATCCCAGAGGAATGGCAAATAAGCATAATATGCCCAATTCACAAAAAAGGTGACAAATTAAAATGCGAAAATCATAGAGGCATATCACTTCTATGCACAGCATATAAAATCTACACCATGATACCGAAACAAAGAATTGATAAATATGCAGAAAACCTACTGGGAGAGTATCAGGCAGGCTTCCGCACCGGTAGATCCACAACAGACCAACTGTTCACCGTCAGACAGATCTTGGCAAAGTGCTGGGAATTTGACATAGACATACACCAACTATTCATTGATTTCAAGCAAGCATATGATAGCATAGATCGGTAGTGTCTATATGACATACTACTACAATTCCAGATTCCACCTAAATTGGTTAGGCTCATAAAAGCCACAATGTCAGACTCAAGATGTCAGGTCAAAATAGACGGAGAATTGTCGGAAGAATTTAAAGTATCACAGGGACTTAAATAGGGGGACAGTCTGGCTCCCACTCTCTTCAACATTGTGCTCGAACGTGTAATACGAAAAACACTAATAGACACTGGCTCCAATATTTGTTTCAAGAGCAGTCAAGTTGTCGGATATGCGGATGACATCAACATTGTCGGAAGATCAATTTCAGCCATTAAGGAGGTCTTCGACCCTTTAGAAACAGCGGCGCGGGAAGTAGGACTGCGAGTTAATGTTGACAAAACAAAAATGATGGTACAGAGTAGGAACCCCTCACACAGAAGAAGAAGTAGTGCACTATTTAAAGACAACTACTCATACGATGTGGTCGATCAATTCACCTACCTGGGCTCCAGCCTGACAGAGAACAATGAGGATCCAGCAGAAATCAGAAGGAGAATCACAGCAGCCAACAAAACATACTTCTCTTTGCTGCCAGTGTTTAAGTCACGTAGTGTCCACAGAAAAACCAAAATAACCATATATAAGACCATTGTAAGAACTGTATTGGCATATGGATGTGAGGCGCTGACACTGACGGTAAAGATGGCTGAAATGCTGGATACTTTTGAAAGAAAGGTGCTGAGAAGAATATGTGGACCCGTGAAAGAGGGCGAACAGTGGCGTATCCGGCACAATATAGAATTGTACGATATATATAAGGCCCCTAGCATCTCTGCACACATGAGACTCCTCAGGCTGAGATGGGCTGGGCATGCACAGAGAATGCCGGATACACGCGTCCCAAAAAGAATTCTGACTGGTCACCCAGGTGGAAAGAGAAAAGTGGGAAGACCCAGACTGAGGTGGGAAGATGAGGTAAGAGGGGATGCAGCACAGCTTCTCCAGGTGACAAACTGGAAGTCAGCCGCTGAGGACAGGAGGAGTTGGAGGCGACTGTTGCAGGAGGCCAAAGCTCGATATGGGCTGTAGCGCCAGAATAACATGAAAAATTATAGCTAAATATATTTGTTACTCTTTGGGAAATGTTCAAACCTTTGATTATATAAATGTCTAGATTGAGCGTTCGAGCGACGAAACGCCAAAAAAAATATCAGCCAACTGTTGGCTGATAAGCTCGTTCAGTCCGCTCAGTTGCGAAACTATCGCTGTGCGGTAAACACGTGTTGTGTGACATTTGAAAATGACGATTTGCGCTATAACAGTGTGCAGAAATTACAAAGGACGATTGAAAATAACTAAAAATGTTACCAATCATAGGTAAGTTACCTTTTCAAAGCCATATAATAACCATTTTGTTAAAGAAACAATTCAGTTTTAATAGTGTAATTTAGTCTTACCATCGTCTTGACAACGCCATATTTTGACGCATTGTTTACAGGGTTGCCGTTCTTCAAATTAAAATACCCACATAAGGTAAAAATTGCAAGGCGCAAATGACGCCGTTCTATTTATAAAGAAAATTAACTTTAAATTCAGTAAATTTAAATGATTCATCTCTTTAAGAAATATAAGAATCTAGTAAATAAAAAAAATTCCCATGAGTGCGTTGTTAATTTTAAAATAGGTTTTAATAATTACCCAAAGTACACTATATATAATAATATTATAAATTTGAAAGTTTGTCTATGTGTTTAAGTGTTTGTAAATTCTTCGCGTTGACACTATATTTAAAAAAGTTATGAATTCGAAATTTCTTTATCTATTAAAATTACAAAAAAATGTGACAGGTTTGTTTGGTGAAGTATCAAGTAAACTTTTAATTTTATTCATGCATATTTTACAGAATACCTAATGATCCTATATTAAGAAGTAAGTGGATAGAAATAATAAGAAAAAGCCGCGGAGAGGATGTCTGGCAACCAGCTAAAACATCTGTTATTTGCTCTGATCATTTCCTTGCCAAAGACCTTATTTTGTCAACAATCAAAAGCGTCGAAGGTTGAAAAAGGAAGCGATCCCGTGCAAGGTAATTTTTTAAATTTGTAATTTTGTTTTTAGCGGCCCGTACCAAAAGGTGCCAAATATCGTGTTCATGTATTTTTCTTCTATAATTTACAGGCATTGTTCTTAACATCATTAGAAACAGATGATGATGATAAGAGTAACGATTCAGTTGAAGATATAGAAAAAATAAGTGAATGTGTAAAACATGTTTTAGATGAAGGAGTAAGTTTTTTTAGTTTAATAAGTAGTTTTGATAAAATAAAAAATCCCTTTTTTTAAGATATTGTTTCTGGGTGTTTCGATTACTATTTTCTTATAGTAAACCTAACCAATTTTCTGAATCTGTCGCCTGTTTTTTATTTGTAAGAGAAATCTGAATGTTCTTTGATAATAGTACCCAAATTATATATGATATATGAGTTACATTATATATTACATTACATATATGAGTTACATTATATATACATATATATATTTTACAAAATATTATAATAAAGGTCGTTTTTCGTCATGTATACCTTATCATAAAAGAGGAGCTCTTGTGCCTGATAAGGGAGATTATATATTTTTTATTCTTTTTAGATAAGTTCGGAAACCAATCAAAAAGAATCTTGTGGTGTTAAAATAGATAACCACCACACGACATCTTTTGTGGCAAGTTCTGAAAATATTAAAGCATCTGGCAGTAGGTACTAGTAATTATATACCTGGACAAGCCACTAGTAGTTACATCGAAGATGAAAGAAGAACAGAAAACAAAGACGAGATTATTGGAGATTTTTCTGATCTTGATTCCATTTTCGATTCACCAAGAAAATGTAAAATGCGTCGAGATTTACGTAGAAGAATACAACTACAAAAAAAACATACTCTAAAGATCCAATCTTTAAGACGCAAAAATCTACGACTTAAAAAGAAAATAGCTTCTTTTAAACAAATTATTGGAACGTTAAAAAAAGAGAGATACATAGGCAGTGACACTCATAACATTTTAAGTGACAATGTGTTTGCTGCGGATCTGTATTCCAATATGATGAAAAAACGAAAAGGATCTAAGAGGCCAGTTAAAAAGTATGCTCCAGAATTTAGAAAATTTTGTTTGACGCTACACTTTTTATTTCCTAAGGCGTATAGTTACGTCAGAAGTAAATTCGAGACTTGTCTTCCACACTCAAAAACTCTATCCAAATGGTACTCAAATATTGATGGCTCCCCGGGTCTGACGGAAGAAGCTTTCAAGATGTTGAAAATTAAAAGAAATGACTTAGACAAAAATATGATTTGCGTATTAATCGCCGATGAAATGGCTATAAGACAGCAAGTGTGTTTCAACAAAAAGACTTTTCGAGATGAGGGTTATGTTGATGTAGGGAGTGGACCTTCTGACAGTATGAATATTAATGCATCAGAGGCATAATGTATTTTTGCTTGTCTCGTTGAATGAGTCTTGGAAATTACCTGTTGCCTATTTTTTAGTCCATGGCATGACGGGAGAACAAAAAGCCAATATCATCAAAACAATATTATATAAATGCAGTGAAGTAGGCGTCGACATCGTGTCGCTGACGTTTGATGGCCACAGCACAAATTTCTCAGCCATGGAAGTGTTGGGTTGCAAATACAAAAATACAAAAGATCTGAAGACTACATTTAAACATCATGTGCTTATTACGAGGTGGCAGTATTTTTAGACTCCTGCCATATGCTAAAACTAATACGAAATCATTTTGAGTCGAAGGAAGTGTTTCTATATAAAAATAAAGAAATAAAATGGGAATATATAAAAAAAGTTAGCCCAAGTACAAGAAGAAACTGGTTTACATCTTGCTAACCGCCTTACAAGAAAACATATCCAATTTAGAAACTCCGTAATGAATGTTAAGCTAGCAACCCAGCTTCTTAGCAGGAGTGTTTCTATTGCTATTGAATTTTGTCGACAAGAGCTAAAGCTGCCAGACTTTTTGGAAAGCGAAGCAACAGAAAAATTCATAATGATTATGAATAATGTTTTTGATACATTCAATTCTAGAAACTTACATGCACATGGTTACAAGCATCCATTATTCCCCGGAAACAAAAATGAGGTGTTTGTAATGTTAGAAGAAGCAAAAGATTTAATTTTTAATCTAAGCCTAAAAGTATCTAGAAAAAGAACATATCAAGAACATCAAACATCAAAAACACTGGTATTAAAAAGCTTTGCACCAGTTCTTAAATCACAACCATTTAGAGGATTTCTTGGCATTCTAATTTGCATAAATAGTTTGAAATTTTTCTATGATTCTTTAATAGAATCGAACAAATTGAAATATTTAACCACATATCGCACCAGCCAAGATCACGTAGAATTATTTTTTGGTGCTATACGGATGCATGGAGGCTATAATGATAACCCTAATGCTAGACAATTAAAGGGTATTTACAGAAAATTGCTTTGCCATATGGAACTTAAATCTGCTTCGACAGGAAACTGAGTGCCATTGGAAAACATAAGTATTTTAACGTGCTCTTCATCCCTTAACTGCATCAACGCTGTCATCACAACTGTCCCATCGTTGAGAAATGATAACGAAGAGGACAAAAGTGTCGCCGAAAGTTTTAATGAAAACGAAGAAAGTACAATGTGTCGACTATTAAATGTTTCGCAATATTCTGAATACTCACAACAAATTGTAGGATACATAGCAGGTTTTGTTGTTAGAAGTTTACGAAAACAGGTAAAATGTGTCACTTGTGTTGAATGTCTCATATCAACTGAAAAGTTCCTATACCATAAATTGGTTAATATGCGAGATGAAGGTGGACTTATTTACGCCTCTCATGATGTATATTCTGTCTGTAAGACGGCTGAAAATGCCATTCAGAAGTTCATGAAACAAGATTTTATAATGACGTCCATAACTTATGCAAAAATAGTATCCGCTGTTATGAAACAATTTGTTGGAGGTGATAATTATTTCGAAGTAAAAACTGAACATATTTGCGGTCTTCTGCATCAAGTTAATTTGATAAGATTGGTTGTGGAAAAATATTTGACCTTAAGATATCACTATAAGACAAAATTGGAAAATATTAACCGGAATGTAAAATCTAAACGAAATCTGTTTAAAAAACAAATTCAAAGGGAAGGTCATTAAGAATAAATAATAACTATCGATAGCTTTAGTTTTAAAAAGTTGCATTGTCTTTTTTAGTGTGACGTGTTTTATTATTATTTTGTACAACAGACAGGTAAGTCCAATATTGGTACAATTTTCTTACAACTAACAATACATATACATAATTTATTTTAAACATGGTATAGTGATATTAAACACATCTATATTTGCTGGTAGGGCATTAAGCAATGTCATACCTCTTGTCATGCTATGTTGAGCCATGACATCTGTGCGGTATGCAGAATAGGGCGTGGCTACGAGTTCGACAGTGTTTATCAGGAGCGAATAAGCCACAGCATGACAGGAGATATGGACAATCGATAAGATGTTTTAATAACTTTAATTCAAATACCATGAGTCCGGCATTACGCATGGTCTCCAGGCTATGATAATTTGTCTCCTTTAGCATTTCCACGTGATGCATGAATTTCGGATATATTCCGTATGATCACATGTAAACGTACCTTAGGAATTTTTTTTGAATTTGGTCAATCATATTTATGTATTTAAGTTGATAAGGTATCCAGACACTACTTTTTAGGTAGGTATAGATTTACCTGGTTGTGGGCCACCTTCTTTAATTGATGATGATAAAAATTTAAATTTAGACACAGCGATACCTGCCGGCCATTTGGCAGCGTCTAGGAATGTATCTTTCTTATTTTCCGTATTTCTTGTTTATTTGTTAAAAATAATCAAATAAAAATAAATCTCTTTTAACAATGATTTTCTTTTCATTTATATCATTATATTTATGTAGAAAACTATCTTACTTAAATGAATTCAAAATTAAACGAATTATAGGTCCCGCAAAATCGAAACATATTTTTTCCCAACTTTTTTGGGAAATACTAGGGAGCTGGTATCACTCAATACGCCTACAGTGACGTTAAGCGCTTACGTCAACGATATAAGTTGCGTATACTTGTGTGCGTGACACGCACACAAGTATTTCAAATCTGGCCTGTTCTTTCTGTCGGAATAACAGTGCGACACTATATCTAGACATTTATATAATCAAAGGTTCAAACCAAAGATATTTAACTTCAAACCCAAAATAAAAATTTGTATAATTTATTATAAAATAAATAAACGAGACTGGGGGAGATGGTTTTGGTAGATTGAACTGACATGGTTAAAGGTATCAAATCAAGATATTACTTTCCTCTCAGCAAACTAACTACGGAGATGAAAAATACCTAACTAATTTACTCCTCACTAAAGAGGAAAATCTCCTCCGAGAGGGCCCGATTTGAATTTGTTCTATAAATAGAGAATCGTATTCCATACAAAGTATCGTATTAAACAACTACCTCTAAAAGAGAATCCTCTCTCCTGAAGAACCATCTCCAAGTCTCCAAGAAATATTTTGAAGTGTTTTATTCAGTATTAAATTCAGTTTTGCCAGTAATAAGTTCTTTTCGTCAGCTCAGATTTGGAAATAAATTCCTTTCTGAACTTGGCTTTAAACTTCACTACAAACCTCCACTACATCCACCAAGACTGAAACGCTGACAAGTGTACCCAGCTTCCTTCGTATTTATAGTTATTGTACGGATGGTAAATTGTCTCGTACAGATGTATTGGTGTAAATGTTCCAAAAGAAGAAAATCTTAAAATCACAATAGAATGTAACTTTTAAAAAATAGGGTGTGAAGACTTACTGGACAACAATAACATAATAAACTCCTACACCAACCCCCTAAAAAAATTATTACCTCAAAAATGGCCACTAAAGAAGCAAAAAAGTTTGTGTTCTTCTTGGCTCCAAGAAACTTGTCATTGGTTGTGTCTACATTCCCCCATCCTCTTCAACAGATATCTACAAGTCACATACTGAAGCAGTTGAACGTATTTCCATAAATGCCGATTCATTAATTATTTGCGGTGATTACAATCTACCGAAGGTAATGTGGCTTAATGACAATCATGGTGTGAAAACTCCTAGTAATATTTCCCTTCAAGCTTCCATAATAATGAATCTATTTGCCTACTTGAACATGTTCCAACTAAACTCGATCCATAACTGTCAAGGTTACTGTTTTGACCTGATCTTTACTAACACGCCTAGCGTTTGTGTAAGTGAAACTTCGGACTCATTACTACCAATAGATAAATGTCACCCACCACTCGATATCAACTTCACTAATCCTTTCAAAAATGTTACCTTAAAATCAACGGTTACATACCACTACAAATTTAACAAAGGTAACTATACTAGCATGAACAGATATCTCGCCCAAACTGACTGGACATTTCTTGAATCGAACATCAATATTAACGATGCTACATTTAAATTCAACGAATGTAGAACTCATGCCATAGACTTATACAAATAATAATAATACTGTTGGTCATTAGGTACAAACCTAAGGGAACTTATTCCCAGCCTAAGTTTCCCATTTGGTTCAGCATGAAACTGAAAAGAAGTTGATAATCTAGAAAAATAAAATACACAAATTATTCAAATGTACAAACAACTTAGCGTATTATCAAAAATTTTCTTAGCTAACAGAACTATCCAAAATCGAATCTGCTAGGTGCTACAAATCCTACATCGAACTCACTGAGACACAATTAAATCTTAACCCTAAACAATTCTGGAAATTTGTTAAACAAAAACGTACTGATGATAATGATCTCCCTCCAAGTATGTTCTTTTATGAAAATCATGCTACCAACGGTCTCGACATTGCTAACCTTTTCACTGAACACTTCTCCTCCGTCTACTCTGATACCTCGTGCACTATCCCTCCACTCAACTATACTAATACTCAGTGCTTTTTTTTCCATTTAACGCGGTGGAACGGCGTTCCGGCACCTTTTTTCACGGTTTTATTTCAAAATCAATTAAACGAAAAAATATTTGCGCTTAAGTAATTAAATAATAATTCGTTAAACTGATAACATAGGGTACAGGTGGAAGCCATTTTGAATGTTGGCGTGTTAGTGTTAGTGAAGTAACCGTATAGTTTAAATAGCAAACCTGCGTATATAACTAGCTTCATACGTATGTCTTTGCGTATTATGATTTTGACAGTTTGACGTTTATCGCATGGCGATAAAAAATTTCCTGTTACTTCTCAACCACCGGCAGCGGCGCCGATTCCGCAAATAAAAAGCTCAAAACAGTAACAGAAACGATGACAGAAGATATGGAAATATCGGTACGTGTAGATGTTCCTGAATCATCTCGAGCTGATCTCGGGGATCAAGGTCGAACTCAAAACGATTGGCCAGACTGCTGGTCATTAGATCAAAAAAACGATTTTTGCTCAAAAAACGAATGGTTAAACGTACAAAAAATGAAACTTGGCTGCACAATTTGCAGAAACGTTGGAACTCTTGGAACTGAAACGACAATGGGAATGAAAATATCCAAAGAATGGGCCAATAATGAAATTACGTATTCTGGGAAAGAGAGGAAGCTACAATTGGGGTCACTTCGAAAAAAAAATTCAATCACAGAGGATCTATTGCACACAAAGCAGCATTAAAAATCATTTCTGAAGTCAAAAATAAGCGGAATGAAAATACTTTTTTAAAATCGTTATCTCGCGAAAAAGTAATAACAGCAAACATTTTTCGAACTGCATATAAAGTAGCTAAGGAAAATCAACCATTCAATATGTTTAAAAGTGAAATTAATCTCCAAGAACTAAATGGGATCGAAATGGGTCATATTCTCCATTCCACTAACGCATGTATTAACATTGTAAATCATATATGTGATGAAATGAGAAAAAATGTTTTCAAAGAAATTGTTCAATCGAAAAATATAATTTCTTTGATAATTGATGAGTCTACCACCATAAAACAAAAAACCACCCTCATTGTGTATGTTCGATGCTGTGTCGAAAGTGTTGGAATGAATTCACCAATTAATTTGTTTTTGGTTTTAATGAACTTAAAGACGTAACGGCAAAAGGAATATTTGAATCATTACTCCAATCTCTTGATTTATACGGGATGACAGAAGAATATTAAGAATAACATGAGACGGCGCTGCTGTGATGTTAGGTTCTAAAAATGGAGTGAAAAAATTGCTGACAGAAAAATTTCCTTCAATTATAGTTTGGCATTGTGCTAATCACAGATTAAAATTATCAGTGTAAAGAAAATTTCAGGGATCAATAGATTCAAATCATTTATTGATAAACTTTATGTTTTATACCATGCGTCGCCGAAAAATAATAGAGAGTTGCATTTATGTGCAGAATCACTAGGCGTTGAGGTACTGAAAATCGGAAGAGTTTTAAGTACCCGATGGGTGGCATCTAGTTTTCGTTCAGTTTCGGCTGTGTGGAATAATTATGAATCCCTTGTGCGTCATTTTGAAGAAGCGATGAATGACCCTACAAGAGATAACAATGACAAGTGTACTTAAAGTGACTTAAAGAACAAAATAACATCAACAGCATTTTTATTGGATCTAGCATTGATGTGCGACGCTCTCCAAGAATTGTCGAAACTTAGTTTGGACCTACAAAATCGCAATGTGAACCTTTACATTGCAAATCGAAAAATAAATGAACTCGTTCAAGTTTTTGAAGAAAGAAAACAGAATTTTGGACCCTATTATAAATGTGCTGCAGCTGCTATAAGCAATCTGCATTTTCGTGGAGTTTTACTTCACGAAAAAGTTTCTAAAATGATCCTCCTATTAATCCGAAAATATTTTATTCCACGTTGAAAACATCAATTGAAAAAAGGCTGCTAGATAATAAAGGTGTTGAGTTTGCACTTTGGGCTCGTGTACTTGACCAAAAATATTGGCCTGAAGACATTGATAATCGGTTGACATTTGGAGAGATGGAAATTAGAAACATTTCGATCAGGCTACAACTAGATGAACGAGAAATGATTCGTGGATTTCGCGAATACATTCTCGAAAAGACATATTCTGAAAAACTCTTGCGTTTGGTATATGCTCTGAATTCTATTCCCATTTCTTCAAGTGAATGTGAACGGGGGTTTTCGCAAATGAATCTTATTATTACCCCAACAAGAGCTTCGTTAAACACTAAAACAGTTTCGGCACTCTTGTTCATCAAACTCGTGGGACCACCCTTGACACTTTTCTAAATATGTTGATAGGTGGTTACTTAAAGGAAGACATTCGGCCTTAGACTCTAACACTAAGAAAAGGAATCGAGATGATGTATCAGACGAGAATTGGAAAAAACTTTGGAAATCACTCTAAACTTTTATTCAAGTTCATAAATAAATACATTACATATGTATTTACAATTATATTTTAAATTTAGTCTTATTTGTACAATATATTTCAAATATAATGTATGTATTTTATTGTTTCTGTAGCTTAGTCTTGACTAAAATAAAAAATTATCGTAAAAATCAACCTTTTTTTGTTCGCTTCGTGGCATAGCTCCTTTAAATTTCATTTAAGTGACATTTGAATATAATTTTATTTAGTAAAAAGCTTGACATGAAGTGAGTTCCGGCACCTTTTTTTTTAAAAAAAAGCCCTGCTAATACTATTGATTTAAATAATTGCCAAATCACACTTATAGGTGTCTTTAACTCCTTAAAAAATCTCCCCAACAAAACAAGCACTGGTCCTGATGATATTCCAGAAATATTACTGAAGGAATGTTAATTTACTATATCTAAGCCAATTTGTTTGTTATATAACTTGTCAATATCATCTGCCACTTTTCCGGACTCCTGGAAAGTTTCTTATATCAGACATATTTTCAAATTAGGCAATAAGTCGAACGTAGAAAACTATAGACCCATATCGATATTATCCCATATTCCTAAAGTATTTGAGTCAATAATCACGAAGAAAATCACACCTATCTTTAAAAACGTACTGATCGACGAACAGCATGGATTTAGATCTGCTAAATCTACACTACTAACTTACTATCCTTTACCAATTCCATCGTCAATGGCCTAGAAGATAACTCACAAATAGATGTTCTATATACCGACTTCTCTAAAGCTTTCGACAAAGTAAACCACTCAATCCTTATGGCCAATCTATATGCTATCAATATTAGAAACCCCTTGCTATCGTTCTTTAATTCTTATTTAAGCAATAGAAAACAAAGAGTTAAATTAAACAACTTTGTGTCTACTATTATTGAAGTAACGTCCGGCGTAACTCAAGGAGCACATCTTCTTTTTAACTTGTTTATAAACGACATTATTAGTATTTTCTCTCATACACGCTTTTGGCTTTTTGCGGACGACAATAAGATTCTAAAAATAATAAAAAATCACGATGACTGCCTTCTTTTCCAATCGGATATCGACTCTTTCTATGATTGCTGTAAAATTAATCGTTTGAAACTAAATGTCGATAAATGCAAAATTATGTCCTTCTATAGACCAAAAAAACCGATTGTCTTCGAATACAAACTTAATAATATTTGCTTAACAACTGTTACATCTATTAAAGACCTTGGTGTCTCTCTAGATAGCAAGCTTTCTTTTCGGGATCACATAACTGCAATCGTTAATAAACCCCTCAAACTACTTGGTTTCATCACTAGAATCACTTCGGACTTCAAAAACGTAAATACCCTTAGAACTCTTTACTGCTCCTTGGTTCGCCCAGATCTTGAATATGCTTGTGTTATCTGGTCTCCTTTTTATGCTGTCCACATTCGACGCATTGAATCTGTTCAACATCGGTTCTTAAGAGGGATTGCTAGGAGGCTAGGATTAGAAAAAGGCAAATACTCATATGATGAAATTGAACTAACTCTAAGAGCGGGAGCACACAGAGAGCGGTCAGGAGTTCCGAGTTCCGCGTTCGGCGTTCATTAGAATGTACTGATACTATAACAACAACGCACACAGCGGGCAGTCAGACCGCGGCGGTCAAAACGGAACGTCGCGTTCTAAGAGTTCTTTTCCCGCCGAGGCAGAGAACGCCAGAACGCCGCGATGTCTGAGGTTACAAACACGGAAAAGTTAATTGAATTGGTTAGGCAAAGGAGTTTACTATACGATTTAAGTGATGTAAATTATTTATTTGTATATATTGTTATTATTTCTAAATATTCTAATGTCTTTTCTTATCCTTAATAAATAAATACATACCTTAAAAATACAGCCAGCCTTTCTTTTGATGAAACACAGTTCCTTTAAAAAACTATTAATCGACATTATTATGATTCATTAAAACTATTAATCGACTATTAATTCGAAAATAAATATAGAATTGTTGTTCATCTTTAAGTAAATCCTGAAAAATACTAGTAAATTCGCCGTGTTCTTCTCGCGTTGTGTTGATTGGGTGCACCCAATACTTCCTTTTCTTTTTAGAAGCTGCTAAGCTCCACAAGAGCAATAATTCTTCATCGGATGATGAACTTTCTAGTGACGTGTTGCATATGCAAAGACCCAAACGAAACTAGAACAAGAGAATTTGAACGCCGCTTGTGTGCTTTGGAACTCTTGAGCGGTCAACGGTCACTAGAACGCAGAACTCTGACCTCTCTCTGTGTGCTCCCGCTCTAAACCTCTCTCCTTTGGAAGTCCGTCGGGAAAGAAATGACCTCATTTTCTTCTTCAAAATTATAAATGGTATTATTGATTCACCTACTCTACTGCAACTCATTCCCTTCAATATCCCCTCGCACAGACTCAAAAATAATGAACTGCTCCTCAACCATCATTCGACAAATTATGGATATTATTCACCATTGTCCAGAATGTGTAGACTGGTCAACTCAAGTCAAAACCTTAACTTTTTTGGAATAAGTCTGAATGATTTTTGCCAGTCGCTAAACAAGTGACGTAATATTATAAGTGTCCTGTGGTCCTGTCCCACGGCGTAGTCTTGACTTGATTCGACTTGTAACTTTATTTTCTTATATTATATCTGCCTTATGTCTTTGCTTTCATGTACCTTTGTCTACTCCTGTATTTTTCATTTTACTGTATTCGTGTTATTATTTTGTAATTTGGACGATGTCCGTTAATAAATAAATAAAAGATAGGATCATTTTCCAAAAAAAGAAAGCGGAATATTTCTCCACCAGAGACATCAACCACTCCTCTTCAGAAACCCCGATCTACATTAACGAAAAGCTGACGCCACATAATAAACAACTGCTCTAGCTAGCAAGAGCAACAAAAGCTGCGGGTTATCAATACGCGTGGACGAAAAACGGAAATGTCCTTCTCCGCAAAAACAAGGAAACACCAATTATATATGTCAAGGACGCGAGCGACATTCTTCTTCAGTGACTTGGACTCCCTTTAATAACGACCCTTGTAACGGGATAATCAAGTACCCCGTTATTTTTATTATTGGTGAGACGTCTTATATCTGGCGACACTAGTGAATGCAATCCCGGTATACCGGGATCCCGAAATACCAAGATCCCGCAGACATTTTGCGGGACTAATCTCGGCGAAAATTTTGCGGGATCCCGCTGGACTGGGATTACAGAGAAGCTTCTACAACTGCATCGACGTCCAGTTCTTCCACATCGGCTCATTGTGAACCTCAACCATCATCAAATTCAAATTAAACCAACACTTTGTGGAATCATACAAATTATTGTAATAGATTTAACGATTAGATATGTTATTGTAATGTTTTATATTATATTTTGTTCTTTGTTATTGTTAAATATTATGTTGTTTAAAATGTTTCTTTACGCCATATTCTTCAAAAACTACTTGTATATTTTTTTAAAATTCTTCACTTTTATAACTCTTAGTATAAATTCTAACTCGATAACTTATGTAAAACTTATTTATAATCTATGTAAAAGCCCCTATGGGCGTATAACAACAACAATAAACAATAAACAATAAACTTTGGCAAAGAAGCATAAAATCACTGACCATTTTTCAAGCGAAAACAATACCGTCGAAAAGAGGGTATCACGAATGGTGTCTAAAGATGGTTTACCATACCGAGTTTTCTGTACTTCGTCGGATTTGCGAGATCTTTTTAAAGCCAGGGGTTTTAACTTACCAACATCGTCTAATTCAATCAAATTAATGGTTATGAATTACGGCAAGACACTAAAAATGATGGTTATTCAAGATCTTTTAAAGCTGAAAGAGAGCATCTACAGATTTACCCTCACTTACTCTGAATTACTTCGAGTCCGGTGGATTAAAAGGCACATTACCTTCAATTCACTTACAATGCGCTAATGACTATTGTGCCAACCAGCGTGGAAGCTGAACGAGCTTTTTCAGCCGCTGGCTACCTTGTGTCCAATATCAGAAGCCGTTTATCAGATGACACAATTAATACTTTAACTTTTTTACGAAGCTATTTCCAAAATAATTTTTAATTAAACTTATGATGCTCATTGTACAAGAATATTGTGTATCGTGTGAACTTTGTTATTTAAATTTAAGTTTCAGTTCAGTTTCAGTTTCAGTGCCGGCAATCCGGGCGTTTATTTTATTTCATTTGTGTACACAGATTTCATGTAAATTTGTATATTATCTTATTCTTTGCCAATTTATGACTTAAACTTTACCTATGTCTAACTAAAGGTATACCTATTAATAAATCATTTAAAATGTCCCAAAGAACTTGTTTTATTATAGGTATAAATTTAAAAGTCTAAAAACAAGGTTGGTAGATCGAAGTCTTTATTATACGATTGATTAGATATCTAAGTCCACTCTGCTGGATCCCGCAAATACCTGGATCCAGCGGGACTAAGATTGTTCAGTCCCGCAAATACCTGGATTGACATTTTCTTGCGGGATTGCATTCCCTAGGCGACACTGACGGAGAGCGGTTTCAAGCTTGGCTGATAGAAGATTACAAGATGAGACAGCAGTTTTCAAGTGACAGCGCTTGTAGTCTGACGTATGGGAAAGAGGACTCTGCGGGATGGCGTTCGACACTGAATCAATCATCCAATGAGGTTTTACCAACATGCATTCATCTCTTTAGTTTCTCTCTTTTATTTTAATAATAATAATAATAATAATAATAATTAAATTTTCTAACTAAGGGTATTACTTATATGTTACCCAAAAGCGAAAATATTAATAATCCTTCTCAGTACAGACCCATTACATGTTTACCGACAATATACAAAATTTTAACCTCTTGTTTAACAGATTTAATATATACTCATTTAGATGAAAAAAATATTTTATCTGAACAACAAAAAGGTTGTCGCAGAAAACATATGGGATGTAAAGAACAATTAGTTATCGATTCTGTAATTCTAAAACAGATTCAAACTCGAAAACGTAATTTACATACTTGCTATATAGACTACCAAAAGGCTTTCGATAGTGTCCCGCACTCGTGGCTGATCAAAGTATTAAAAATATATAAAATTAACCCCATTATTATTAGCTTTTTGGAAAATATTATGTCCTTTTGGAATACCAATTTACTTATCAATTTAAAAGGTAAGAAAATAGTAATACCGGGCATTTCAATTAAAAGAGGGATTTTTCAAGGAGACTCATTGAGTCCTCTTTGGTTTTGCTTAGCATTGAATCCTCTATCTAAAATGTTAATTAAAAGCAAGTTTGGAATAAAAGTTAAGGGTAATACAAGGGAGAGTAGTACAATTTCGCATTTATTATTTATGGATGATATAAAATTATTTTCGAATTCTGAACAAAATTTAGAGAAAATGATCGAGGTAGTTAAAAACTTTTCAGATGGTATCAAAATGACATTTGGTTTAGATAAATGTAGAACGATCCATATAGAGAAAGGCAAAATTGTAGATGGGGACGAGAGTATATTTAGAAATTTCCAAATTACTAGTATGAAAAGGGATGAGGTTTATAAGTATTTAGGATACCCACAATCAAATAGATTAGACCATAGTAGTATTAAAAATGATATTAGGATTAAATTTCAAACTAGGATAAGGAAAATTTTAAAATGCAATCTATCTGCTAAAAATTTAGTAAAAGCAATAAATACTTGGGCAATACCTCTATTAACGTACTCATTTTGGCATAATTAAATGGTCTAATACAGATTTAGATAACTTAGAAAGATTAATTAGAACTACGCTAACAAAGTTTAATTGCCATCATCCAAATTCAGCTATAGAACGAGTTAATTTACCTAGAAATTTAGGAGGTAGAGGTATAGTCAAAATAACTTCTTTGAAACATAATCAGGTAGAAATGCTAAGAACTTTTTTCCATAGGAAAGCTCATAGCTCAGAAATGCACAAAATAATTTGCAAGGCAGATAGAAATATTACACCTTTAAATTTATACGATGAGAATGCCAACATTTTTATAAATCCCAACCAGGAATTATTAGATTCCTGGTCAAATAAAATTTTACACGCAAAACACTTCAATTATCTCAACCAAACGTATGTTGACAAAATTAAGTCAAACAAATGGTTGAGTATTGGAGAGTTGAGCGCAGAAATAGAAGGATTTATGCTTGCAATTCAGGATAGAGTCATTAATACTAAAAATTATAGAAAGCATATAATCAAAGATACAAATCAAATTGATGATTTGTGTAGAAAATGTTTGGCTTTTCCGGAAACTATAGAACATATTATATCGGGATGTTCTATATTAGCACCGTCCGAGTATACATTTAGGCACAATCAAGTTTTAAAAATAATTAACCAAAATTTGGTAATTAAACATAACTTGATTGACTGCCGTAATGTAGTACCATATTATGAATACGAACCAAATTCATTTTTAGAAAACGAATTTTATAAAATATATTATGACAAAACTATACTAACAGACCGAGCGATTAGTCATAATAGACCCGATATAGTTTTACATGACAAAATTAAAAAAATAACTTATATCATTGAAGTTGCTATTCCAAATTCCTGTAATATTCAAAAATCTGTTAGTGAAAAAATAAGAAAATACACAGATTTAGGAAATGAAATAAAAAGAATTTGGCATTCTCAGACTATAAAAATATTACCATTCGTTATTTCGGCTACTGGCATTATACCTAGCTCTCTAATTAAAAATTTAGGCGTATTAGATCTATCAAAAAATTTATATATAAAGATGCAAAAGTCGGTCATTTTGAATACATGTAGGATAACAAAAGATTTTTTAAATATTTATGTTGAGGGATCAGTAGGATTTATAGGCCCTGTTAGAAGTTCTACCGAGCCGAACCCTCTGATATGAAAATATCTGGAGACGGTGAATTTTTTTTTCCCATTTGATATCTGGTGATTTGACGTGTTGTTGTTCTTGTATTGTTTTGTATTTATTTTACTTATATAATGCACTTACATAGTGTTGATTGACTAGCTGATCATTTGTGGAAAAGTGAGTGGAAGGGTTAAGTTTTTCCTTTGGGGAAGACTTAACCCGGACAACTAAATCGGAAGTTTAAAAAAGAAATAATTCTTTATTCCAGGATGTGGGGAGGTTAGTGCAATCCCACACATCCCATAGATGAGATAAGTACAAATAATACATTGGTTAACTATAATTTTAATTATAAATTTCGTTTCATTTTCATTATATGGGAACGTTTGAACTGTTTAATTGTCGAATTGTTGGTCTTGAAAATGCTTAGAGTTTGTAAGAACTCAACCTCAGAAACATAAACTGACACATACAAACTGTATATTAATGATCAGAGTCAGACTAAACTTACGTTGTCGTCTCCTAGTTTACTACAAATAAAAATATTAAAAGTTAATGTGATCCAAGTGTAGAGAGAGAGTGAGGTGATAGGGGGTGGGGGGGGACTTGTAGGTTCGGGAGAGAGAGTGTGGTGACAGGGGGGGGGTATAGCATTATCTGCCTCTAATAAAAAAAAATCATTCAGTTACCAAATATAGAAAATAAACAATCTTATGGTTCTTAAACACAAGTTAATCAAATAACCTATACCAGGGAAGTTGTATCACTCAAGCGTAACGTTTAATATAAAAAACAGTGTCCAAAACGTTCAAATAAATAAAATAACAAGCGTTTGCATTTCGACGTAGACCGCGCCACTGTTTTGTAAACACGCAAGTACCCACAACCTACTTACTGCCAGTGTTGCCAACTTAGTGGATTTTCCACTAAAACTGGTGGTTTTCGTACTTCACTTAGTGGCGAAATATTTCATTTAGTGGCTAGTGGATTTTTCTAGTGGTTTCGAAAATTTTTGTTTCATTACTAAAACTACAATGACTCAGCCACTTATATGTTTAATCTTATACATACTTCTTCGTTCTACTTTCTTTAATTTTAAATGGAATTTACGTAGGTATACTGTGTAGGCAACACATCTTACTAAAAAGATGCGCAGTGTATATGGGAATCCCCATGTATTTGTACATGGGGATTCCCGTAAAACATTTTTCAGTCAACTCTTTTATTGAACTGTTCCGAGCAGCTCAGTTTATTGATTTATTGTGTTATCATTTATCATCACGAGTGCGCAACTATGTCGAAACCACAATATACGCAACATTTTCGGGATTCTTGGCTTCAAGATCCACATTTAAAAGATTGGCTACAAGTTATTGAAAGTACCACGGGTCAACTAGCGAAGTGTAAATTTTGTGGAACAACTTTAAGGAGTCACTATGGAGACTTAAAGTCTCATGGGATGTCAAAGAAGCATCTACAAAATAAAAAGGTAAACAACTGCTTTTTATTAATTGCTTATTTATTGGTCAGTTTTAAGTTTTTACACAAAAAAAAGAATAAAGCGTTAATCTACTCATTTACTTAACGCTTTGTATGTTTTAATTTTTTTTATGTAGACAGATTTTCGTTTTTATTTATTTATTTTGACATCTTAATTTTGATAAGTGAATGGTTTCAGGTTATAATTGCGCAGCCTAAAATCCTGTTCAAGCCCAAGCCCATTGGAAGTAAAAAAAAGGAAGAAGCCAGAATTGCATTATTCACAGCCATGCATACTAGCATACGTGTAGTTGACCATTTAGGAGAGGTAATTAATCACAATCATGAAAAAGATATAGAAAAAGTTCAACTGCACCGTTCTAAATGCACCTCGGTTATAAAAAATGTGCTAGCAATGCATTTCACTGACGTCCTAAAACAAGATTTTAAAGATCAACCATTTAGCGTATTAATTGATGAATCTACAGATATTGCTGTGCATAAATACTTGGGTTTGGTTATAATTTATTACAGTAATTTACACCAAAAAATTGTTTCCACGTATTTAGACCTCGCTGAACTGCATGAGTGTAATGCTGAAGGTATTGTTTCTGCTATAAAGAAGACGCTATTACGATTCGATCTCAGACTTGAAAATTTAATGGGAATTGGTACAGATAACGCTTCTGTGATGGTTGGAGTGAATAACGGAGTCTATGCCAAATTGAAAGAAGAGGTACCACATCTGATATTGGTGCGTTGCTTGTGCCATTCCTTGCAACTGGCCGTTTCTGCTGCTGCAAAAGATTTTTTACCAAGAAATTTGGAGTTCTTAATAAGGGAAACATACGATTGGTTTAGTCGCTCGTCTTCCAGACAATCGCTTTATAAAGAATTATACAAAACCATCAACGATGGACAGAAACCGTTGAAAATAGTTCAAGCATGTCAGACAAGGTGGCTTTCAATAGAGTCCGCTGTATCGAGAATATACACGCAATGGCTAGAGTTAAAAACACATTTTTCCATAGCTAAGGTGCATGAAAGGTGTCACACAGCTGAGGTATTGCACTCTATGTACGCGAACGAGTTAAATTACGCATATATTTCGTTTTTATATCCAATATTAATTGAAATAAACAGAGTCAATAAAATGTTCGAGTCTAAAGATACGGACCACACCAAATTGTGTGAAGAGTTGACCGGTCTGATAGATATGCTTGTCTGCAAGATTACGTTGCCTACAAATAAAGTTGATATTTTCACTCAGAATATTCGATCATTCTTGGATCAAAAATGTTATCTTGGATTCCGATTTGAAAAACAAATAACGGAAATGAAAGAAAAAGGATTACCAAAGGAAGAGGAAGAAATGATGCGGCATCGGTGTATAACGTTTATAGTCAGTCTAATTGAAGAAATAAAAAATAGGTTACCAGAAAATTTGGCACTGATGAAAAAAATTTCCCGAATAAGTGTTGAACAAGCACTTAATCACAATAAAGAACCACTAATTGACATAATGGCTCAGTTCAATAAAAATGCAGAATATATAGCAAGAGTCGATGATCAGTGGCGTCAAATTCATTTATTGAAATGGAATGAGACTAAAAACACAAAAAAATTTTGGAACGAAGTTTTGAATTTCAAAGATGCTCAAGGAGGGTCGAGGTTTAAGGAATTAGCAACTTTTGCGATTAGTCTCCTAATACTGCCTCATTCTAATGCCGATGTTGAGAGACTATTTAGCAGTATGAATATAATAAAAAACAAACAGAGGAATAGAATGAAGTTAAATCTTTTAACTGCTATATTGAGAGTACGCTGTGGTTTGAGGTTAGAAGGAAAATGCTGCAATGATTATGAAATTCCAGTAGCCGTTGTAAATCAAATCGGTACCAAAGAGTCATATCAATCTGAAACCGACGATTATGGTGCAGGCAAAAATGATTCGTCTGAAGAAGACGACTTAATTTAGAATTAGTCATTTCTTAGTTTCTTTATCTTTAAGTCTACTACCTATTATATAAATCTTGCGTTCTTTCTTACATATTATTTACTCACCAATTACAATAGTTTTTGTTACAAACTTACATGGTTCATTAATTTATAATGATTTTTTAATTTATATTATGATTTTTTAAACTTATCATGATTTTTATTTTAAAATTTATATACGATATTCTAACCTTACTTATTACTTAACCTTACTTATTAATAGTCGTTATTACTAACTTAAACGATCTTTTAATTTACGAGTACTATTTGAATTAGAATTCCCTCACCAAACACAAAGGCATTATCTCTTTATGGTGAGGAAAGGCAATTTTTTGTTTCTTTGTTAAAAATTTATGTAACTATGTTATGTAACGGATGTAACTTTATATGTATTTTAATCAGTATTGCCAAAATAAATATAAAAAAAAAATAATAATAATTGAACAATTTTTATATTGATTTACCTACAAATGTTATGTTGGTTACCAATGATTATTTTTGTAATAATAAAGGAAACTAATAATTTCTAAACTTGTTTTCTTTCATTAAAATTTTTTTTAGTGGATAATTTAGCGGAGAGTGAGTGTAGTACTATATTTTTTAGTGGTTTCCTGGTGGATTTAAAGGTTGAATCTGGCGGAAACCTGGTATAACTGTTGGCAACACTGCTTACTGCGGGAAGTTAGCCCTATTGCCTACTTGACAGCTGTCAGGTGCAAATTATTAACTAAACATTAACAAAGACGGTGATTCAAGTTGTAAACAACAAATTTTTCGTAATCTCGTATTTACAAAATAAAAACTCAAGATGGATCCCCAGAGCTACATAACAAAAGCAACGTAAGTGGTGAAACAGATGCAATACTGTATTAATGACGCTTCAACGAAACTCACCAAAGAACAAATGAATAAATTAAATCCAAATACTATAACAATCAGTGGCGGTCGGTGACTTTTTGTAGAAGGGATGCTGGACATCAAATGTTTATACTCGTACTTACTACGTACTTGATATCAAATATGCATATCTAGACGCTAGCCCTCGAACAAGATTCAATTAGGTACTGTCTAAAATTATCTCCATAAATCCATTAAGCTCCATAACTCAATATTTCCAGTATCCAGAATAAGTTTTTTTTCACAAATGGCCGAGACACAAAACTTTTTCGCATTAATGATTCAATTATGCAACCACACAAATCACTATCAACATTTAGAACACGTTGGCGAAGTATCCATCTTATTTTGGGTGTTCATTTTTATTTATTTAACCCGTAAGTGTCAAACGCCCCATTTATAAAACGGTTAGTAATTTCCGATTAAAACAATATCACATGCTTTTGTTTTTTTTATGACTAATAATTTATTTATTATGATTCCTTGCAACACTAATAGATATTTTTTACGCGCAAGATGCCATTTTGTTTTTCATTATTCACGTCAAAAGTGTCATAGTGGTCCTTGTAGCAATGTCGCGGAGAAAAAAGTAAGTAAATGTAATTTCCATAGTTTTGCTGCAAATTCGATATTATGTCATTGTATAATATGTATACTATAAAATAATAATATAAATAGTTTAATTAGGCAAAATTTCGGAATCAATCAAGACAGTTTTGTTGTACGCCCCATTTTAGGGGCGGTGAGCGCGGCAGTGTACACATTGTATAAGTGTTTCTTTCGATATAAACTTTCGATATTCCACAGTTGCACATAAAGATTATCAAATATTGTTAAAAATAATATCATAACAGCATACTATAATTGAATGCATCGCCCGAATAACGTTGCAAACAACAAAAAATCTTAAAGTGATTTTTTGGTGGAATAATGTTCTTTATGAGTACACCTATCTATCCTACTCTTTCTCCCTCTTTTAGTAGCATCCGCTGTGCGCTGGGGAGCCAGTCTCAGAGGAAAAACGTTGCGCGAGCCGACATATCGTCTGCACAGCAGGTAGTTTCGGTGTCTCCGTGTATGTTAAATAATATGAATAAAGGGAAAAAATGTAAAATTTCTTTTGAAAACTGGAAGGATAATAAGCAGAAGGCATTAAGAAATTCTTATACAAGTCGTAAAGGCAAAGCGGTTAGCGGCAAATCGCCCCCAACACAGGTTAGTGGAATAACGTTACACTTATATTTCTTATGTAAATAAGTTTTGAAGACAATATTAGCAATTTTTAAACGAAAATCTGAAACAGAAAAATCAGAAAAGGTGTAACGATTTGAAACTACTCGCCCCGGTGTCATGCGCTTGCAAGAACTGATTAACTTAAGAAGCGTGCAATTGTGAACACAGCGACGGCCGAGTACATAATCATAGACATCAGAGATTGCGAGCCAGTTCTAGGGAGATTGGACAGCGGTCAGGACGTGCGTCACGGAACGGATTCCAAAGAGGTTTTGCGCCATTAAGCACGTGAGCGATTGTCATCATGCTAATTTAGATTTCACAACATGGTTTACTTTAATTTATAAATTTGTTCTTCACAAGATGATTGGGAAGAGCTGGCGCCCTATGTAATCAAAGCAAGATTAATATTTGAGATGTGAAACTTTATCCTTTTAATTTTTAGTATCCACAGATTAGCATATTAGAATTGTAAATTCGCATCACTAGTCAGATTCAGTTTAACGATCTGAACATGCCCTGATTTTAATAATAAACGTAGAGTCTCTTGCTATTTAACTTGATAATAATGTAATTTAATAGATGATAAAGTACTTTGATAAATAACCTCAATAAATTTTGTTCTTAGCATCCACACTATTCTTTAATTTCAGATTCCCTTATTGAATATTGTGCAACACATGAGATATATGTTTACACACCTTTCAGAAATTTCACACCAATAAATCACGGTACATTTGGCCTCCCAACGTGGATTAAACCTAGTGATCTGTTACTTTGTGGGTAGGATGTAAATTTGTGCTCAATGTTTTTTAGTGTAGTTAAAAGTCTCAAGTGGTAATCTTGCTAATTTGTGAATATATGATGACGGTCACTCGCGGTTTTGATGCTCTGTGGATCTGTTTCGTGATGAAATTCCATAATTAAATAATAATTTTACAAAGTTTATATATTTGAATGTTCCCCCAAGAACTCTAGCGCTCTGCGTTTTTTACTGTTTATTGACTTACAGTACGCTGTAGTCAATTTTTTTTTTTACGAGGCAAGGTTATTGTCGTCGTGTATATTTGGTACATGTGCTAATTATTTCTTTCATACATAGCATAGTTTCTTCACGTCATGTCGGAACCGCAAATTGTAACGAGGAGTCAGGCCAAGATTCAGGATTCTGTGACAATGCTGAATCAAAATGAAGCTTCGCCGGAGGGAAAGGCGGAAACCCAATCCTCTTCCTGCAAGTCATTCCCCGTACACAAATGGAATCTGGTTTTTGACGGATCCACATGCGTACGCAATTTCATAGAACGTGTAGAAGAACTAGCAGATTCTCGTGGTGTAAGTACCAATAATCTATTTTCTAGCGCGATTGAATTTTTCACAGGCGATGCTTTGAACTGGTTCAGGGTGAACCGTTTTACTTTTAATTCATGGTCAGAGATTGTTGCGGGTTTGAAGGAGGAGTTCGAACTCTTGGACCATGAGAAACGTCTTGTAGCTCAGTTAAGAACTACATGTCAAAAACCCAAAGAAAACTTGGGTTCATTTATAACTACAGTCTTACTAATGAATAATCGCCTCTCTAAGAAATTGCCGGAAGAGGAAATATTAGAAATTCTAATGTGCAACATGTTGCCAAGATACATACATAAACTTTCTCTTACAGAGGTGACTAATATTACTGCTCTAAAGAAATATGGAACGATGATAGAATTGGCGGATAGTCGCACGGATACTAGAAACCATCCTGCAAATTCAAACTCTTACAATTCCAAAGCCAATAATTCTGCCAACAATACTTCATCTAATATTAATAACAGGGAGGCTTCTCGCAATAATAACAATTATAATCCTAATGTCAAAAGAAATCAAAGGTATTTTTATAACAATAATCAAAGCGCTCAAAACGTGAATTTCAGAGAACCAGTGAGATGTTTCCGCTGTGGTCAACCTGGTGTAAAGGCTCCTGACTGCAGATGCAAGAACCGAAAAAACTAGCAGCCCGGGTTGCCTGTGCAGTGGGCGAGGAGACGTCTTCATCTACTGTGCCGTGTGACCCGGAGTGGTCTAATTGGCTTGCTGTCGTGGAGAAATTCTACCAGAACCTTAGAACGTCAAAGGCGGAGAGAGCGGGTAACAATGATGGCCGTCCTCACATATCATTTCAGGTTCTAAATACTAAATTTTCTGGTTTCCTAGATTCAGGTTCTCACCTGTCTATTTTGGGAAATAACTTTCACACACATTTTGTGAGATTAGGATTTAGTTTGGCGATTTTAAAAGAAAAATTTTCTCTAACTTCTGCGACAGGTCACTCAGTGAAATGTACACAAAATATAACAGTTCCGGTGCTGTATAAAAACATTGTCAAATATTTCACTTTTGTAGTTATGCCTGAGATCACTTCAAATGTAATTCTAGGTATAGACTTTTGGAAACATTTTAATATTTGTCCGGAAATTTGCAAATATATATCACCACGGGAAATCAGTCACAGAGATAAAAGGATTAGAAAACAGCTTAAATTTATCGAATAGACAGAAGCATGAGCTTAAATGCGTTATAGACGAATTTAAAGGTATCTCGGGAGACAGGTTAGGTAAAACCGATTTGGAATATCACGTCATTGACACAGGTGATGCTCAACCGGTAAAACAAAGATATTACCCAGTTTCACCACACTTGCTACCGGCGGTACATAAAGAATTAGATAGAATGTTAGAGTTAGGAGTCGTGGAACCAAGTCATAGTGCGTGGAACAGTCCGATCTTACTTGTTCCCAAGAAGGATGGGTCATTTAGGTTATGTTTGGACAGTAGAACTTTAAACTCGCTGTCGAAAAAAGACAGTTTTCCTATTCCTTATGTTTCAAGCATACTAGATTCCTTAGGCGGTGCTAAATACCTGTCTACTATTGACTTGACAGCAGCTTTCTGGCAAATTCCTTTGGAGGAAAACTCTAAAGAGAAGACAGCTTTTACTGTTCCGAAACGAGGATTATTTCATTTTGCTAGAATGCCATTCGGTCTTCATGGGGCGAGCTCTAGAATGATGCGCTTAATGGATAAAATATTTGGACCTGAATATGAGGGCAAAGTATTTTATTACTTAGATGATATAATAATTATAAGCACTTCATTTGAGGAACACATGTCTCTTTTGAGGAAAGTTCGACAAAAACTTTCTGATGCGGGTCTAACTATCAATATGGACAAATCTGTTTTTTGTAAAGACTCATTAAAGTTTCTGGGTTATGTCGTCGATAGTCAAGGTTTAAGAACCGATCCAGATAAAGTTAAAGCCATAGTGGATTTTCCTATACCGAACTCGCAAAAAAGCTTAAGACGTTTTATAATACAAATTATACAAAACTATACAAAAATTATACAAAACAGCTGCTGGACAAAATTCAACAGCTTGAGTCAGATCTGGGTCCAGTAATGCGCCGTGTGGCTGATGCAACAGAGGCTAGCCTTTCATTTGCTGAAGTTACAAAGAAAAAACTCCCAGTGCCTCCACCACTCACTCGTACCAGTATCAAAATAGGGAAACCAAGACCATCTGTATGTTTTTTTCCCAAACTACCGGGGGTCGATGATAGCGATGGGACTAAAAAAATTATTAAGGACATCGTTAAGCCATCGCAATTAGGAGTGAGGATAACGGGAGTAAAAAACATAAAAAACAAAGGAGTCATTATCCACACTGCCAGCAGCCAGGAACAAGAAAGGCTTTTAAATGATCCTGTTATATCCAGCTCTGACTTGCTGAGTGCCCGTCTTCCAGTTAGGAGGCAGCCAAGGTTAATATTTTTTAACGTGCCCCGTGAACTATCGGATGAGAAATTTTTAGAGAATGCCCTCTCTGGAATCTCTGAAGGTGACAACTTTAAAGAGTGTGCATCCAAGTGCAAACTTAGTCATATGGCTGGAGCTCGAACCGGACCGTCTTGCCACAGAGTGTACTCGGTGCCCGCTAACATTCGTCATGCATTGGTGCAACAAGGTCGTGTATTCGTGGACTGGACCGTTTGCGGTGTGCGTGACTTTGTAGGACTTACAGTGTGTCTGAACTGTCAAATGGTTGGACATTCTCACAAGTACTGCAAAGATACAAAGAGATGCTCTCACTGCGGTGTAGAAGGAGACGCGCGCGAGGCCTGCCCCGCTGCTGCTGCAGCACCCAGTTGCGCTACATGCGCACGTTTTGGAAAGCCTGCAGTTTCCCGGGCCCACCCCACTGGAGATAAGGACTGCCCGGCGTACAAAGCGGCTTTATTGAAGGATCTCTCCACCATCGACTTTGGCGTTTAATCATACGGAAAAAGATGACGAGGCAGTTGCTGTTGATGCATTAAATATACTATATCAAAACGTGAGGGGTATTCGAACAAAGACCGTAAGTGTGCGCAATGAAATTTTAATCAATAATTATGACATTATTTGTTTTTCTGAAACATGGCTGAACTCAAAAGTGTTTAGTGAAGAACTGTTTGATGACAGATATATAGTATTTAGGAGAGATCGTGAGTCAACCAAATCTGCGTCTAAAGAAGGTGGCGGAGTTCTAGCCGCCGTTTCTAAAAAACTGCTTGTGTCCAGAAAAACGGAATGGGAGAGTGACAATGAAGATTTGTGGCTTGTAATTAAATCTCGTTCCAACTCGCTCATCTTTATTTGCATCCTCTATATTCCTCCTAGTGTAACTGTAGACAATTATTGTAATCAGATTGAAAAATTACAAGATCTGTATTTAAAGTATTCAATTTCCAATTCACAGTTTATTATTATTGGTGATTTCAATTTGCCCGAAATAAAATGGTTACCTGACAATTCATTTAAAAATAATGTACTTTCACCTTCTAATTATAAAAGCATGAAAGCACACAGTCTTGTCAACCTTTCATCAATTTGCAACTTGTATCAATTCAATAATGTACTAAATACAAATGAAAATTTATTGGATCTTGTTTTCTCTGATAAAGTTAACATAGATATACATATAGCACCAGGCTTAACCAAATTGGATCAATATCACCCTTCATTTGAAATAATGGTGAAACAGAATAAAGATCAATTTTTAGAAATCAATAGAAGTGACTCAAAATATAACTTCAGGAAGGGAAACTTTCATGAATGTCGACAGGATCTATTATCTGTTAATTGGATAACTCTTTTTAAAAATGAAAATGTGAATAGTATGGTGATCTTGTTCTATGAAAAATTATGGGAAATAATTGACAAACACTTTAAAAAATATATGACTAAAACAAAAAATCAATATCCTGTCTGGTTTAATCAGCATTTGATTGCTCTTCTTAAGAAAAAAACAGCATTAGACTTAAGGTAAAAAAACATGGTAACGAGTCAGATTATAGAGAATTTTCTTATTTAAGGAAAGTTACAAAAAAAATACAAAGCGAATGTTATAAATCATACATCAACTCTGTCGAAAGTGGTCTGCAAGGTAACATAAAGGTGTTCTGGTCATACTCAAAATCATTACGAAAAACCAATTGTATTCCTAAAGTAATGCATCTTGACGATATTTCCGCAAATGACGGTGAACACATAGCAAACATATTTTCTAAATATTTTTCATCTGTTTATACCAATTCGGAATCATCCACTAATGGTTCAATGCCAAAAATAACTGAACACAATCAAAGCAATTTGGGTAAAATACATATTGGTGCAGATGAAATAAAATGTTTTTTGAGTAAAATAGATTCCAACAAGGGTCCAGGCCCAGATAATATTCCTCCTTTCTTTGTCAGTTGCTTTGCAGACTCTTTATGTTTACCGCTTTTTATAATTTTTAATACATCCCTAACCACGGGAACTTTTCCTGATCTGTGGAAAAAAGCACATGTGGTACCAGTATTAAAATCGGGAGACCAATCTTTAGTAAAAAATTATAGACCAATCAGTATATTATCCTGTTTTGCTACGGTTTTTGAATCTTTGATATATAAAAATATTTTTTCGCATTTTAAGCCCCTTCTCTGCACTAGGCAACATGGGTTTGTTCCTCAAAGATCTATTAACTCAAATCTTTTGGAATTTTGTAATTATGTATGTAATTCTTTTAATGAAAGATTACAAGTAGATGCAATTTATACTGATTTCCAAAAAGCTTTTGATAAAGTTAATCACTCCATCTTATTAAAAAAACTTGAACAAATAGGAATACATGGAGATCTACTTCGCTGGGTGAAATCATATTTATATAACAGAACTCAATTAGTTCTTATTAATGGATACAAATCATGCCCCTATAATTGTAACTTCCGGTGTACCACAGGGTTCAAATCTTGGCCCCCTGCTTTTTCTTATATTCATAAATGACCTTGGCTCGAAATTAAATTGTGATTATGCTTTTTTCGCCGATGATCTTAAAATTTTTCGTAAAATCAAGTCTGTTTCCGATCATCAACTGCTTCAAAACGACCTCCACACACGTAATAACTGGTGTACTGTCAATGATATGCACTTAAATGTTGAAAAATGTTACATTTTAAACTTCACTAGAAATAGAATTATAAAGGATTTTTCCTATGTTATTAATAATATTATTCTCAAAAAAGTATCTTCAATAAGAGATCTAGGAATCACTCTTGATTCTAAATTCATATTTGATGTACACATTAACGACATTAAGTGCAAATCATTAAAAATGATGGGATTTATTCATAGAATATGTAAACCTTTCCAAGATCCTCAATCAATTCTAACTCTTTACAATGCCTTAATTAGAAGTAAACTTGAATATGGAAGCTCTATTTGGAATCCACATTACTGCAAATATGAAAATATTGTAGAATCCATTCAAAAAAAAATGCTAAGAATGTTATCCTTCAAATGTGGATTACATGACCATCTAAGATCATATGACGTACGTCAAGATTGATACACTTAAAACTAGAAGGCAATTGACTGATCTCATATGTTTACATAAAATTATTCACGGTCAACTTGATACTACATTATGTCTTAGCAATATTAAAATAAATGTCCCCAATTCGCATTGTTTAAGGCGCCATAATATTTTTCACCTGAATACATTTATAAATAATATCGCCTACTTTAGCCCTCTGACCCAGATGTGTCGACTATATAACAAGATAGAGTGTGCTGAAATAGATATTTTCGTCGATAATTTGTACGGATTCAGAAAAAAAGTTCTGGCGTTATTAAAAAATATTAGCTAATTCATTGTGTCAATTTTCTCTCTATGCATACCTCTCGTATTTCTTATGCCTCTTACCACTTGTAATAATGTAATGTGTTACTTGAGCGAGCTTGTGTATGATTGTGTATTTTATTTTTATTTTTTGATGTTTTTGTTTTCTAATTGCATGTATCTGTATTTAAATTGTATGTATCTGTATTTAATTTATTGTATCTTTATTTAATTGTAGATTTTTGTAATTGTACAATAACTGAGTTTTTATAAGTGGATTGTTCTCACGTAAGTGTGATCATCTGTAAAACCCAGTATAAATAAATAAATAAATATAGGCATACTATCTTGGTATAAAAGGTTTATTTGTAACTTTTCCATAATAGCAGCTCCGTTGCATAATTTAACAAGAAAGGAATTTACGGGAAACAAATTTAAATGGAACAGTCAGGCAGATATAGCCTTTAAAAAACTTAAAGATATTTTAGTGAGCGCACCTGTTTTAGCTTGTCCTAACTTTGAAAAACCTTTCATCATATCATGCGACGCATCCAACACCGGGATAGGGGCGGTCCTGACGCAGGTAGACGATTCGGGTAGAGAACACCCTATATCATTTATTAGTAGGTCTCTGAGTGCTCAAGAGAGAAATCATTCAACTACAGAGAAAGAGCTAAATGCAATGATTTTTGCTCTGGAAAAATTTAGGGCTTACATAGAAGGTTCTGTCATACCGGTTAAGATAATAACAGATCATTACAGTCTAAAATGGTTAGTGAATATTAAATCTCCTACAGGCAGATTAGCAAGATGGGCTGTCAGGTTACAGCAATTCAATTTTATTATAGAACACCGTAAAGGAAAAGATAATATAGTGCCTGACGCATTATCACGTGATCCCGTAGAATTAGCTGTAGTAGGACAAACTACACCAACCAAAGAATCGTGGTACGATAAAATGTGTAGAAATGTTCTAGCTTTTCCAGATAAATTTCATGCTTGGAAAGTTAATAATAGAGTATTGTACAAACACATACAGAGTATGGAAGCGCTACACAGAGTGTATGACTGGAAAGAAGTGGTACCTAAAGAGTCTAGGAAAGATATAATAACGCAATATCATGTACCTCCTTCGTGTGCTCATTTTGGTATTATGAAGACTTTGAATAGAATTAGTCAGAAATATTACTGGCCGAAGATGGCGGCCGACGTAAAATCATTCATTAGCAAATGTCACACTTGCTTGGGTCATAAGAGTACGAATCAGTTACCACCAGGTCTTATGGGTGATCCCAAATTGGTTCAACGTCCTTGGCAAATGATTGCCACAGATTTATTAGGTCCTTTCCCCAGCTCCTACAAAAAAGGCTATACATATTTGTTAGTAATCTCTGACGTCTTTACAAAATACTCTAAACTTTTCCCATTAAGAAAAGCTACTGGAAAGAATATTGTTGAGATCATGGAAAATGAGATATTTTACAAGTTTGGGGTGCCTGATACAATAATTCTGGATAATGGTCCCCAATATATTTCAAAAGACATGAAGGCGTTAGTTAGCAAGTTTCATATAAGACACCTCTTTTACAACTGTAGATACCATCCGCAAAATAATCCGGTTGAAAGGATTAACAGAGTGTTAGTGTCTGCTATTAGCTCGTACGTCGGTGGTGATCATCGGAGCTGGGCAGATTGTTTACATGAAATTGAACTCGCTATCAACACAGCAGTACATGAGGTCACCGGATATACTCCCTTTTTCTTGAACTTTGGTAGGGAAATTATTATTTCAGGAAACGACTACAAGTCTTCAGACTTCAACCCCGAAGATATCAGATTTGCCGCACGGGATTCTTGGGCTTCGGATTTGGACGAGTTGAACGATATTTTTTCACAGGTTCGTACGTCTCTAAGGCAGTCGTATGAAAAGAACAAAACTCAGAATAATCTACGTCGTAGGGACATACAATATGAAATTGGTGACATCGTTTGGCGCCGATCGTTCGTTCTTTCAGACGCTAGTAAGTATTTTTCAGCGAAATTAGCTCCCAAGTTTATTCGCAGCAAAGTCATTAAGAAATTGTCTCCGGTTGCTTACATTTTAGCTGATTTAAATGGAAAACCTGTGGGAACCTTTCACATCAAGGATATAATCAAACATGAAATCTCAAATTAACGTCGTGTAGGTCAGGAGCGTATTTTAACTATTTTATATACTTTTGTTTCCATTATGCGCAATAATGGAAGCGATTAAAAGATTCCATTTAACGTGAGAGAATGACTAAAACTTATGTTCTCACATTGAATGCAATTTTATATTTGTTTATGATGTTATTTTGTTTGTCCGTGTCCAGGTATTACTAACATATGTATTTTGCTATTTTTTATACTTGTTCAGTGTGCAAGGGTGACCTACCCTTACCCTTACGCATTGAATGTGTGCATATGAATGTACATAGTACTAAATTTTGTAAATTTATATATTCAAGTCATCAAATTTTGATTAAGTTTGGATGTGTGTGATTACATTGTACATCCGTTTGGGATTTTGATGATTTTCATATGTACTTTTACCATATTCATTTTTAAATGGTTATGTAATTAACTGTTTTCAAGATGCGCTTGCTAGTCCGGAATGGTGGGCGTATCTTCAAGATAGTTTATAGTAGAATACAGTTGGGTATTATGTTTCGTTGTCTTGTTCTGTTTCTTTGTCTTGTTCTGTTTCATTATGCTATTATTAATAAGTTTTTTTAATGCCCTTTGGGGATGTTACATACTATAAACTGGAGAAATAGTGCATTTTCAATTGCATGTGGTACAATACCGTGCCTATAGTTATCAAATGATTAATGTTAATTTGGGTTATCCCATTCATTAATCTATATTATCAAATGAGTATGTATATTCCTTGCAGGATCTGCTGGATATTGGTTACAATTTTCTTATAATAGAATTAATGATTTATAGTTAGTACTATTTATTATGTTGCTTTGAGTTAGAAGGCAAACCGAAGAGTTCATTCAGAATCTTTGGCATTGGGTTACTATTTTCATCACATGATAGCAATCAGATGCTTAGAATATCTATTTAGTAACTTTAGGAAGTTATGAAACCCAGCCAACGGTTTTCTATGTAATTTCTTTTGGTAGTGCTTATTTTATCCATTTGGGTTTTTTTTTCTTTTTGGATTCACATTTTATGTTGTTTTTCATCCTTACAAATTAGAATAAATATAAATATAAATTAATTAAATAGAGAGTTTTGAAATCCTCAACAAAAAAAAAAAAAGAATTGCATGTGGCATATGCCAACGTCGGTTTACTTTTAATTTTATTTTAAATATAATAAAGCTTCCTTCTTCGGGTTGCGGGGGTCATTCTTGAGCTCGGAATGACCTCAACAAGTCGAACTAGCATTCGATAATTCAATCAATACCTTGTTCTTGATCGAATCATTGAATGTTAATTGGTTCTTTATTCTTAGAGATTTACAAAATAGAAAAAGAATAATTCAATTTTACTGCAAATTGCATCATCGGATTACATTTTAACTGAAAATTCAAATTTTGATTTATAGTATACTACATTGGGGTATTACAGAATTTGTTTATTCACAAGCTAATTTATTTCTCAAATTTTATCAATATCAAAGACAAAACTTATTTTTACTCAGATCTATGGGAAGGATAATAATGTTCATTTTCATATAGAAATCTTAATATCTATTTCACAGTTAAAGCTTAAATTTTTAAACTTGGAATTAACTTGTTAGTAAAATTATAATAAAATTTATTTATAAAGATATTTAAAATATCATTCTATTTTAGAGGAGTGACATCTAGGTGGTCTGTTTTGAAACTTCAACTTATAACTAAACAATCAGTTCTAACTTAATTTTTTTTCTACTTTTCATCAGTAAACCATTTTATAGTACAATAGCTTAGTCTTCGCAACATCAAGAATTAAAATCAACGTTAGATCGCAATCATCACTACAAATTCAAGACCTTAACATATACTGTCCGGTGGAATTCATTGCTGCTTTTGGCCAAAACAATTACAATCTACATGGAAGGAAGAACTTCAAATTCATATGGACATATTTACATAAAATGGACCCGTCATCTGCACTGGACAATATCAAGAATAAAGACTATCAAAATTGAACTTCAACTTTCTTCTTCTACATTGATCTTCGGCTTTCATCTGTACACTCTTTGGATGCTCATCCCAGCAGTTTCAAAATTCATCATGGCCAGATTAGGAGGAGGAGTTTCGCTTTCATACAATCACCAAACAAACCTCTAAGCTGATAATCACCACTTCTGCCTTCAAGATAAGTTGTCTATGGACAAGTGAAAACAACAGCTGATTCTGACAGATCCATATTTAATGACAAAAGTAGTGAAATTTAAGCAAATTTAGCAAGTAATCAAAGTTGAAACACATAAACTAGTGAAAAATTAATCAAAATAATAGTGTATTTCGTGTTGACAGTGCGAAACAACTTTACATATTGCCCTGAAAAATTACGCATAACGAATTCACTGTCATTGTAAGCTATAACCACAGACAATTTATGTTTTTGAATTTTTGAAATCTTTTTGAATTTGTGAAGAGGTTTTTTTTTGTCATAGACAAATAAGTTAAATTAATTTTAACTCAATAAGGGGTATTTCTGAACAACTATAAGAAACCTACCTACAAACTAAGATATAAATCAACCAAAATGTCTAAAACTCGCAAGGTTTGCAGTGCAAAGAAAGATACATCTTCACCTTTAGCAACCACGTCTGGCCCTATTGATTCACCGTCGGCGCATCAGTCAATGATTAACATTGACACTGACTCATTAATCAATTTTTTTGAGTCGAAACTTGAAATCATGCGCACTGAAAACAAGAAAGCAATTGACGCTGTTCAGTTAAAATTAGATGCGCTATCTAACGAGTGGAAGGACCAATACACAAAAATTCTGGGATGTGTGAGCGTTCTCCAAGAAGAAAACTCAAACCTCCGGCAAGAAGTCCAGTCACTCCGAGATGCACAAGATGAGATGGAGCAGCGCAGCAGAATATGCAATGTAGACATCCATGGGATTCCCGAAGCAAAGGGCGAAAATTTGATGACATTAATAGAGAAAATAGGATCCAACATTAACGTCCCGCTTCCAAGTAGCTATGTGGTTTCTGCGCATCGCGTCGCTCGCGGCCACTCCTCGCCCTCCAACCGTCCGCGCAATATAGTCGTACAGCTATCCACAAAACGACTTCGTGATGATGTCATCGCTGCAGCAAGGACTCGCCGCGGCCTTACCACGGAACAATTAGGATTTGGTGCTCCCACCACCAATTTTTATATAAACGAGCACCTTACATTGAAAAATAAAATCCTATTTGCCAAAACACGAGCCGCCGGAAAAGCTAACGGCTTTAAATACATATGGGTGCGGAACGGCAGTATTCTGGCGAAGAGAAACGATCTCTCTCGGGTTTTCACCATTCGCCGTGAGGGAGACCTTCAAAAGATAATCACACATGATCAGCAAAACATGTGACTACAAACATGTTACTGCTGTCTTTGGTATCCGCTTTCTCACAGTATTCTGTATCCTGTAATTTGTTTCTTTCAAAGCTACTTTATATTTTTGTTTAGCGCGCAATATCCCTATAACTTTAAACCAATACCATGTTTCTCACATATTCATTCACATTCTAAAATGTCAACATATTTCACATTCATTGATCTAATAAGTAGTCTATGTTTTTTATGTAATTTCGAAGCCTCATATGCCCTGCATAATGTATCACTCGTGCGATTGTGGAATATGTCAAACGGCACTCCCACTCTGGTGAAATGATCTCATCATCATCTATAACCGTTTATTACCAGAACTGTGGTGGTATTAGGACCAAAACCCAGGAGCTACTAATTAATGTATTATCGAATAACTACGACGTTATAGTTATAGTTGAAACATGGCTTGTAGCAAATATAAATACTGCTGAATTCATAGATTCGCGTTACACGGTATTCCGACGTGACAGGGACCGTACACTCACTGGTAAAATGGATGGAGGCGGTGTTTTGGTAGCAGTGCGCAAGGAGCTTGCATCTTCCCGGCTCGATGACTGGGAAAATGGTCAAATCGAACAAATCTTCATTTCTATTCCGGTAAGGTCTTTCAATCTCATCATATGTGCAGTATACATACCTCCTGCCTCACAACCTACGGTCTATGATACGTTCTCCAAAAACCTGGAATCTGTATATTCATCACAACCAAATAATACTTTTTGTGTACTAGGAGATATGAATCTACCAACTCTGACTTGGTCATTTTCCGAAAACAGCAGTCAAGGTCTCGCCTCCTCAAATACGGCTGCATCGAAAACGTTGCTTCAAGCAATGTCATTGATGGACTTATTCCAATATAACTGTATACCTAACCATAATGAAAAATACTTAGACCTCGTATTCTACAGTCGTGAAACAAATGTTACACGTAGCAACAACCCTCTCATCTCTTTATGCTCAGATTAATGAGGACATTAATTGTATTGATTGGTTATCTGAAATCGCAAATTTATCAGCCGAAAAAGCAGTAGATCGATTCTATTTAAAAATAAACAATGTAATTGATAAGCTTATTCCAGTATTGGCACGACGAAATGACAAATTCCCCATATGGTTTACTCCAGAACTTATTAGGTTATCAAGGAAAAAAGATAAAGTCTGGCTCAAATGGAAGACATATAAAGGTCTTTCTGATTATCGTGAATTTTCCTTCTTACGTGCTACATACAAAAAATTGACTTATGAAACCCGAAGGTTATTTTTTGACAACATCGAAAGTTCATTTCAAAATAACATCAAAAGCTTTTGGTCATACATATCCTCATTAAAATCGTCTGATGGATACCCTGCTGCAATGTCCTTCGAAGGGCGCAAATCTGACGATGCCCAGGAAATTTGTGATATGTTCTCTGAATTCTTTAAGTCAACATTTGAACCTTCCTCTATCAATGACCCAATTATTAACATTGACCAACTTGAGGAAGTTCAGGACTCTGGACTTGCGCACATTCACACAATTAAACTAACGGAAAAAGAAGTGCACTCGAGTTTAAAATCGATGGACATAAACAAGGGTGCGGGTTACGATGGAATACCGGCGTTTTTCCTTAGATCTGCTGCGTCGTCACTGTGTGTGCCGCTTACCATAATATTTAATAAATGCCTGAGTGATGGAGTTTTCCCTGATAGGTGGAAGTTGGCATATATTATACCGGTCCACAAGGGTGACTCGCGTCAAAGAGTGGAAAACTATAGACCAATATCCATTCTCTCGGCGATCCCTAAACTATTGGAAAGACTTGTCCATAACAATATATATCCCCAGCTTGCTGCCAAAATTACTGAACAACAACACGGGTTTGTAAAAGGCAAATCTACCATGAGTAATTTACTTATTTACTCAAATTTCTTATTTACTAGTATGGATCGAGGCCACCAGGTAGATGCAATATATTGCGATATCAAAAAAGCTTTTGACAAGGTTGACCACCTTATTCTTATCAAAAAAATTATGTACAACGGAATTAGAGGAAATTTATTACGTTGGTTTATCTCATATTTAACAAAAAGACAACAAGCCGTATCATTACGAGGACACACTTCTACATGGGAACCAGTTACTTCTGGCGTGCCTCAGGGGTCAATCCTGGGTCCGCTGTTGTTTATTCTTTTTATTAACACTGTTACTAAATGTTTCGTGCATTGTTCATATCTTTTGTACGCTGATGACATAAAAATATTTGCCATTGTTCGGAATCTAAACGATTGTCTGCTCATACAAAGCGACTTAGTAAGGTTCGAAACGTTTTGCAATGAAAACAAAATTTACCTAAGCTACAATAAATGTAAACAAATAAGTTTTACTAAAAACCACAACGCTATCAAATACAATTATTGTATTGGTAATTATTTACTCGAGCGCGTTTACTGTATAAGAGATCTAGGCGTTCTTTTTGATTCCAAACTCCACTTCGATGCGCACATTGATAATATTGTGAATAAAGCTTACAGCATGCTAGGATTTGTCATCAGAAACAGCCGTGAATTTCGAAAACCTGAAACATATCTTCTTCTTTACCACACTCTGGTCCGTTCTCAACTTGAATACTGCACCTCCATATGGAATCCACTTTACGATATCTATAAAGAAAATATTGAAAGTATTCAAAAGAAATTTCTGCGTTGCCTCAATTACAGAATGAGCGCACCCAAACGCGGGTACATAAATATGCTCTCGAGTTATAAAGTCTCCACTCTATCTAACCGGCGAACATACCTTGATCTCATGACTCTGTATAAAATCTGTAACAACGTTATTGACTGTCCCGACTTACTGAAATTAATAAACTTCAAAGTACCACCCAGAGTAACAAGGCTTAACGACTTATTCCACATTAGCAGGACGCGTACAAATGCTGGTGTCAGGGATCCAATCAGAAGAATGTGCGAATCACTTAATCAGAACCAAAACCTCAAGGACTCTGACTTATTCTTTGATACACGCACTACTTTTAGTAGAAAAATGAAGACTGTTTTCCTACAAAGTTCACAGTAAAAAACTTAGACATACTTGTTTAAATATGTATATATTTTTTAATTTCTGTTTAACATTGTTTATCTATTTATATATATATATATATATTTTTTTTTTTGTTTTACTCTCTAAATTTTTTCAAAAATAATTTGTAAATTCTTATAAGGATATTGCGCATTTCTTTCATATCTCTATTTGTAAAATAATATTCTTATGTATATATTTTTCCCCTATTTATAAGTCAAAATATTTGTAAATGTTTTTAACTGCTGTTTAAGTTAATTCGTGAGAAATAGTTTGGATGCAGGTAAATTCTCTAGTTGATGTTTTGTATATTCTTGTCAATTGATATCTGTATCTGTTTTTTCTCCTAAATAAAAAAAATAAAATAAAAAATAAAGACCTGGACCCTGTACATGACCTTCATATTGGACATAAATTACCTGGTTTCAAGGTTACATTCTGAAATCAATTCTTCCAGAGCAAATCACCTATTGGCATGATCAGCAAGCTTCCTGTCTTGAAATGTGTAAAGGCGCCAGGAGGGCCTCAAATTTCCTTGGAAATTTTTTGAAGGGAAGGGAGTAATGTAACGATTTGAAACTACTCGCCCCGGTGTCATGCGCTTGCAAGAACTGATTAACTTAAGAAGCGTGCAATTGTGAACACAGCGACGGCCGAGTACATAATCATAGACATCAGAGATTGCGAGCCAGTTCTAGGGAGATTGGACAGCGGTCAGGACGTGCGTCACGGAACGGATTCCAAAGAGGTTTTGCGCCATTAAGCACGTGAGCGATTGTCATCATGCTAATTTAGATTTCACAACATGGTTTACTTTAATTTATAAATTTGTTCTTCACAAGATGATTGGGAAGAGCTGGCGCCCTATGTAATCAAAGCAAGATTAATATTTGAGATGTGAAACTTTATCCTTTTAATTTTTAGTATCCACAGATTAGCATATTAGAATTGTAAATTCGCATCACTAGTCAGATTTAGTTTAACGATCTGAACATGCCCTGATTTTAATAATAAACGTAGAGTCTCTTGCTATTTAACTTGATAATAATGTAATTTAATAGATGATAAAGTACTTTGATAAATAACCTCAATAAATTTTTTTCTTACCATCCACACTATTCTTTAATTTCAGATTCCCTTATTGAATATTGTGCAACACATGAGATATATGTTTACACACCTTTCAGAAATTTCACACCAATAAATCACGGTACAAAGGATACGGTCACATCTAGGACACGAACCCAGGACCCTTGTCTTTCCGGGACACTGCTCTACCACTGAGCTAATGGGACCCTATCCCCCTCGGTCACTTTTAACTGTATCATACTTCGAATAACAACTACCAACATTGTCTTCAATTTTTCACCGCACATTTTTTATTGGGAACTATCTTTATGTATGATCGCAAGATTCAACCCAAACTAAATGCAATCTAGACAGCGTCGTTTTAGATAAACCTATCTTATTTTTTCTTTTTAATGTGCGACATCTATTGACTTTTCTGCAAGTCTAGAATGAATATTTATTTTTCGGAATAACTTTATTGAGTAAAACCTCAAATTGTAATATTTAATTATTGAAGACAATATTAGCAATTTTTAAACGAAATACTATCCACTCAACTAGCACTCACTCACATTATTCAACCAATAATACAAAACTATGCGATTCTTTATTTAGCACCCCAGGCACCCTTACTATATTAAATCAAAACATAAGATCCCTAAACAAAAACTACGACGAACTAGACATACTATTGTCCTCCTTTGAAATAGACTTAATTACTACTATTAACAGGATGCTGGATCCCAACCTCTTTTACTGTAAAACACAAAAAAAACTACTCCTCATAATTCACAACAAAATACCAAAACCAAAATGATGGAGTTGTTGTTTACATAAAAGATAATCTTAACGCCTCTGTCTCAGAATTCACCCTAGAAAACTCAAACTGTTTACAAATAATCGCTGACCCAGATACGTGCATACTCGCTATTTACAGATCACCTTCATCACACAACATTACGCCCTTTCTAATAGCTCTCGATTCTCACATAAAAAAAATTACCCACTTCAAAAACATCATCGTAACTGGTGACCTAAACATAAATATACTTCCACAAGGCCATCCCCAGAATATCGAATACCAACTGATGCTCCTGGAACATGGCATAATAAGCGCCATCAACACTCCAACCAGAGTTACCAGAGACTCGGAATCATGTTTAGATCACTTAATGATCAAATCCAAAAACAAATTCTGTAGCGTAGTATTCGAATCCACAATCACAGATCACTACACAACAATAATAGGACTGACCACACAGGCATTGAACCCAACAATTCAAAACAACATCACAAAATTTGAAACTGACTACGTGAACCTAAAACATTGCCTAGAAAAACAAATGTATGAACACCTTAAAAAAATTAACAACACTGAAGAAGCCTGGAATTACTTTATAACATACCTACAAACGCTCATCACTCAAAACACCACAAAAACATTCAAATCCTTCACGCACCGCAAAATAAGACTTAAAAAATGGATTACTCAAAGCATAATAAATAGCATTATAAAACGGGACAAACTGCACAAACAAGTAAAACGCAACCCAAATGATACTTTTCTGAACTCTTTCTATAAAAGGTATAGAAATACTTGCTCTCTAATTATACGAAAAGCCAAAGAATTATATTACAGAAACAAACTGGTAACTGCTAACTTTGACCCGAAAAGCGTTTGGTCTATTCTGAGGGAAAGTACAAATACACAAAAAAACAAAGATGATGAAATAAAAAAATACTTATCAACGACGAAGAAGTCGACTTCCACAAAAATCCTACACTTATCCTTAATTACATAAACAGACATTACACAAATATCGGAGCTAGCCTAGCCGAAAATATAAAACAAAAGTCGTCTAGTAACGATAATCAAGAACCTCAAAAAATTCCGACTCAGTGCACTCACAAAAATAGTGACAGTCTATTCAAATTACATAGAGTAACTCTGGAAGACACCAACAAATTAATACATTCCCTAAAGAATAACACAACATCAGGTCCCGACGGAATAGACTCTAAAACAATAATTACACTAAGCCAACAACTACTTACTCCACTAACATACGTTATTAATCTTAGCCTGGAAGAAGGAATTTTTCCGAGCATCCTAAAAAAAGGTCTGGTTATTCCTATTCATAAATCAGGACCTAAAAATAATGTAAACAACTTTCGACCCATTACACTATTAAACACGTTGTCAAAAATTCTTGAAAAAGCAATAAAAGAACAGCTGCAACAATATCTGGAAAACATGCAAATACTCTCAGTTAACCAACATGGCTTTAGAAAAAATAGGAACACAGAAAACGCAATTGCCACTGTAACCGAGTTTATTACACATAATTTAGATGCAAAAAAAAAGTTATTTCAATCTATTTAGACTTATCTAAAGCCTTCGATACAATTTTGCACAAAAAACTTTTCAAGAAGCTAAAAAACATTGGCATAAATGGAGTAGAATTTGAATTAATGAAAAGTTTCATGTCTGACAGAACACAACAAGTTAAAATTGACAACAAGACAAGTGAACCACTTTTAATCACGTACGGAGTCCCACAGAGGAGTGTCCTTGGCCCACTAATATTCCTCATATACATAAACGAATTATGTGACATTGAAATTGATGGTAAAATCGTGACCTTCGCTGATGATACAGTTCTTCTGTGTCAAGCAGCCACATGGAAAGATTTATTCATAACAGCTGAAAAAAAATTGTCAATTGTCATAAAATGGCTAAACAGAAATACTCTTACCGTTAACACAGTCAAAACAAAATATATCACACATAGTATTACACAGAGAGGTCAACCTCCTTCTAACTTGGACTTGTTTTTGCATGAATGTAAACAAACATCATCCAATTGCCAATGCGAACACATCGAAAGGGTAAAACAAATAAAGTACCTAGGAGTTATTATTGATACATACTTACAATGGACTGAACACATTACTTTTATTACCAATAAACTAAAACCAGTCTTGCACCTAATAAAATCCATTAAAAACATTTTCCCACTAACAATACTCAGATCAATATATTTTGCACTGTGTCAATCCGTTGCCACTTATGGAATATTAGCTTGGGGAAGCGCTACAAACACAACAATTAACCAATTCAAAAAGTTCAAAAGGCAATAATAAAACTCATACTGCAAGTACCATTCTACACAGACTCAACCAAAATCTTCAAAACACTAGACGTCATGTCAATAAGACAACTTTACGCCAAAACTGCTCTCCTACACCTCATCCATAATAATCTTCATATTACAAATCAAGCAAAAGCCATAATAAAAACCAAGTCCTCAACAAATAAAACACTGAACATTCCGATAACACACACCACACACGGACAAAGACACTTTCAATACTACGCAACCAAACTTTTTAACAGTATGCCCATTACTTTGATACAATTATTGACTACACACACATCTACAAACTTTCTCAAAAAACATCGTAGCCTGGATAAAAAATCAAGATATTCACTTTATTCAAAAGATTATAATTCCAAACCAAACATAACCAAAATATAATAAGTAAAATTAAATATTATACACGTTCTTCAAGAATTACCACAAATACATACACTCTCATATAAAAGTGTTTTTTCATGTTTCAATATATGTCTGTGAAAAAAAATAATAATAACTTTCTACCACAACACATAAATACCTGTCACCCTTAATCACAAACACGTTAACACCTCAGCACAGGTTTTCCTAGCGAGGTGCTCACTAGTGATGGGAATGATCGAAATATTTATATAATCGATTTTTTTTAACCGAAACATCAAAAGAATCGAATGATCCATTCGAATGAATCGCTCGGAGTGCGGGAGCAATAGCTACGGACAGGGGCAAAAAATTTTCCGTCGGGGGGGGGGGGGGGGAGGATTCGAAAATAGAAACTTTGACCGGTCAGTGGTTGAGTGGGCATAGCGCTTGGGTCTCACCCGAGCGTCGCGTGTTCGATTCCTCGGCTGGCTAAGTCCTCCATCACAACACAAGCAACATTTTCGGCTTTCTGTGGTGGTAGTAGGAGATTTTCAAACATTGTTGGGTTATTCGTAACCCGGGAATGTTTGTCTTTCTTTTTAAAAAAAAAAGAAAAAAAAAAAAAAAGAATATCAAGACCATTCCTATCGTAAAAAAAAATTGTTTGCATATTCCGGTTGTAATTTATTTTCATGGTAGTATGGCAATATTTTTGGTAAGCAGGTACTAGCGAAATTTCAATCACTAATTTTCATTCCTGGCAATGATTCCCTTGTTGTCTGCTAGCAACATTAGTATTATTCCTGTTAGCCACGAATTTCAAATATGTTGTATATAATATTGTAAGCTCCTGCTGAATAGCTACTTAGTGTAGCCAGTAGGTACAAATTCCCATTAATAATATTTATAATGTACCTCTTAATAATAAGATAATAATTATATGCCGTTTTGTTAAAAATAACCTCTAAATCTCATGTACGTTGTAGGCGCCTACTAGAACCCAAAACAAACCATTCATTCATTTGTAATTTGTATGCAATTCACAAATTATTATTAAGTAAATAAAGTTATTTTACTACAGAAAGCGTTTAATTTTAATTACTAACTAAGAGACACCGATGTTAATTTCATTCATGTTAATTTCAAATAAATTAAATATATTTGTTCGTAGCATAGGTAGCAGAAATTGTCTAGTGAGTCGGGTAGCGCACATAATTTGTTAACAAATATTGATGTCAATAAACGCCCGGGTTACCGGCAAAAAAAAAAAAAAAATTATGTTTATATGAACGAACACATGTCACTTGATGAGTTTAATATATACTGAATATTGTATACTGCCCGAAGAAGCTACGGTTGTAGTGAAACCCGATCAGCATTAAATATAAAAATGGTGTTTGCTAAGTTATTGGTTTATTTTATTTTAAATATACACTACCCGAATGTCCCGAATAGATGATACATAACCTAAAAATAACATAGGTAGGTATTAAACCTTCAATTGTGAAAAACTATCACCATGAAAATCTTTTACACATAAACTATACCTACTGGAAACGTAAATCGTCACCTAAAAGTATTAATTCATAATTTACAATTCACACACGAGGTTGATTATAACATCAACATGCTTCAGTAGGCAGCCAACAATGTACTTATAAAATATTTCGTTTGTGTCAAGCAATCTGAGATATTTTGACATCTCGAAATATAACCTCTCGAATGTGAGAATCGATTTGCGTTTTCGAACGAATTCTGACAGTTTGAAAACGATTGTCTCGGATTGAACATTCGAATGATTTCTGACATTTCAGAGCGATTGTCTCGATTCCACTTTCGATGACATTTGAAAACGATTTTTTCGGACCGTGCATTCGAATTAATTCTGACCAATCACAACGCTTGGCTGGCATCGATTATTTCTGACCAATCACAGCGACGACTTTCGATGACGTTTCAAAACGAATGTCTCGGAGTTGCATTCGAATTAATTCTGACCAATCACAAGGCTTGGCTGGCATCGATTATTTCTGACCACTCACAGCGACGACTTTCGATGACGTTTCAAAACGATTGTCTCGGAGTTGCATTCGAATTAATTCTGACAATGAATCGAGATATTTCGAATGGTAAAAAAGATTGAGTAAACCATCGAATTTCATCGATTCCGCCCATCGCTAGTGCTCACGTTACATATAATATCACACACACACAGTTTTACCTAAATCAACCTATGTTCTTCATTTTTTATACATTTTTTCTGTAATTTTTTCTCTGTACTGCAATATAAACCACTGTAATAATTTGTAAAACGTGTATTCAAGAATAGACATAAATAAATAAAATTTCTATCTGAGAGATAAACAATTCCTTGTCCATTGTCAAGTTCTTCAATATGTTTTTATTTATTTCTCCTTTATTTTAATGGTTTTTTTAAATATTTTTTCATATGTACCCTTGTTTATGTCTAAGTAATATAAAACTTACTGTAAAAAATGGGATGTTTTCTAATAAAAAATCATTTAAAAAAGTTTTTTCTTGTTTCTGAAAAATCTTGTTTTTGTTGTTTGCAACGTTATTCGGGCGATACATTCAATTGTCCCTAAATTGTTTTTTCAGCTTGACGGTGGCCGATATATGCGATATACTGGAGCAGGATGACGACATCATAGAAGGGACGATATACACTTGTCCGCCGAGTAACCATTTGCTCAGTGATGAGGACAGTGATGAAGAAGACGCCCTTGTAGGTGATTTGAATCGGTTGTCTGGCAATCAACTTAGAGCGGAAGCACAACTGGATATAACCAGGAAAAGCGGAAGTGGTTTGCAGTCTTAAATAATAGAACAGGCTGTTATTAGTTACGAGAGTGACAGCGATGGCGACATACCTCTGTCGGAGATGGCATCGACATCAAACAATAGTCTGCCGCCGAGAAGTAGAAATATAAGAGTGGAAAGAGATTGAAAAAAACAGGACCTACCAGAGTACAGTAGACAAGAATGGACACAACCAAATTTCTTGAAAACTAACAAATCACCAGTGGAGTGGTTTGAATTCTTTTATGATGAAGAAGTCGTAAATATGTTTGTTGAGAACTCAAAAAATATGCAGTCTTTGTTGGCAACAATAATTTTGATGTGACAAAAGAGGAACTGCGCCTGGTTATAGGCATATTTTTGTTGAGTTTATGTGTTTATGCCAGAAATAGAATGTATTGGGATACTGGCTCAGATACTTACCACCCTGGTGTTGCTGAATCAATTTCCAGATCCCGATTTGAGCAAATCATGCGCTTCATTCATGTTTGTGACAATGCTGCTTTAGATGCTGAGGACAAGTTCACAAAGGTCAGGCCATTGTGGAAGATACTGAATGAAAATTGGATGGCATATTCTCCACAATTTCCGGAAGTGAGTGTCGACGAATCAATGATTCCTTATTATGGACACCACACCACCAAACAACATATACATGGCAAACCAATACGGTTTGGGTTCAAGAGTTGGTGCATAGCTTCACGGCTTGGTTACCTTATACAAGCTGAACTTTACCAAGGCGCGAGTACAGGAAACACTAATCCCGAGTTAGGCGTTGGAGGTTCTGTGGTAACTAACCTTATTGCAAAGTTACCGGCAGGACAAAAAGTCCATGTTTATATGGACAATTTTTTTACGTCTCTCCAACTGCTTACCCACCTCAAAGAAGCAGGCAATCAAGCTACAGGTACCATTCGTATGAATCGTGTTGAAAAGGCGCCTCTGAAAGATACTGCACAAATGAAAAAGCAAGCGCGTGGCAGTTACTATCAACTGACTGATCAAATATCAGGTATCTCCTTGGTCCAATACAACGACAACAATGTGGTAACTGTAGCATCCAAATGCGAAGGAGTCAGCCCGTTGGGCTCGGCTCAGCGATGGTCTAGCAGTGAAAAGAGAAGAGTTGCAATCCAACAGCCGTCGTGCTTTCTACAATATAACAAGTATTTGGGCGGAGTGGATCGACTTGACCAAAACATCGGTTGCTATAGGATAAGTATCAATCGCAAAAAATGGTACTGGCAACTTTTGATGTGGCCTTTGAATGCATCCATGAACAATGCATACCAGCTCTACAAATTGTCTCCAGCCGGTCAGGCAAAAGGATATTTAGATTACCTGGCATTTATACGAGAAGTTACCCGAACTTACCTTGGTCGATATTCATCAGCACGTTCTATCAGTAGACCACTGAAGCAAACGACAAAAAGACGAAGAGTCCCAGATGGAGTCAGGCTGGATGGTGTAGGGCATTTGATAGTATCAAGTCTTACACAAATTCGTTGAGCCGAGTGCCACAAAAATACGACTAAGAAGTGCAGGAAGTGTGATGTTGGCTGTCACACAAACTGTTTTGTCAATTTTCATACTTAGAGTTTATAGAATGTTGTGTTTAGTTGTAAGATTTTTTTTTATTTTTTTTTTATTTAATATTTGAAAAAAATATTTTTTTACATAGATAAGTATACAGGATATAAACAAGATATAAAACAATAGAAATTAAAGTAGCCTTTCCTCACCATAAAGAGACAATGCTCTTGTGTTTGGTGAGGGAATTCTAGTTCAATTATGTACATGTTAGTATTAAGGTAAATAAATTATTAAGAAACAACACAAGATTTAAACAATATTACTTCTAGATGTAAGTAGTGAACGTATTTTGGACTTATAATAGTTTAAGGTAATTTTTTTAATTTAAGATGAAATTCCTGAATATTTTTGATATTTTTTTAATTTAATGGAAGGTTATTAAAATAAATTATGCCTAGATAAAAATAGGTATTTTGAATGAGCTTAGTGTTAAATTTTGGGAATTTAATAGTTTTCTGGTATCTTGCTGATGTATTGAATTGCAAGTTATGAGTATTTGACTGTATTTCTTTGTAAATTTGAAGTATTGAATATTTTTGATACATTTTGTCTACTGTAGGTACTTTGAAAATTGAAAAAAGAATTTCGGTAGAAAATTTTTATGGTTTTTTCAAAATTACTTTGATTACCAATCTTTGAACTACTTTAAGTGGCTTCAAAATTTTATTATATGTTCCTCCCCAACCAATAATACCATATTGTAATATAGATTGAACAATCGCATAGTACACTCTTTTTAGGTTTTCTAGTCTAAGAATATTTCTAAGTCTTATAAATATATAAATACATTTCCTAATCCTTTTGAAGAGTTCACAAATATGTGTTTTCCATTTAAAATGTTGATCTATATATACACCAAGATATTTTATTTTGGATGTTGGACTAAGGATAGGACAATTTTGATTGCAGTTAGTTCTGCTACATTTGCGTTGGTGTATTATAATGTTTAACTCTGGTTCTGATTTAAATTTATTGATTGAAAATTGGATAAATTTGTTATTATTATACTTTTTGATACATTCATTTTATACTATAATCCCATTTTTATTCTCAACTTCCTAACATTTTTTTATGCTCGGTAATGCGCCCAGCGCCCCATTTTTGAGGCGGTCGATTTCTCTATAAAAAAATAAAATTATAACAAAAAATTGTATACTACATCATTATTAAAGACTAATCGAATACTAAAATGGACATATAATAAGAAAAATTTTAAAAAAATAAAGTTGAGGACGAACGGGTTAAATTATGATTAAAAAGTATATCGCAGGTTAATAATATTCAATAAGAATTCAAGCTCAAAGCAAACTGTCAAAGCAGCGCGCATACAATCCAATGGATTAATTAATACTAGAGTATACGAATCTGTGCATCATACGTATGAGCATTAAAGACGGTTTTTGTACGTTGGATGCTGTCATTAATATTGTATAAAGTTGACGAAGATATTGGTTTGCGGGTCTCAATGCGCATGCGCGGAAAGAACGTACATTCTAGCATTATTGGATACGGTTACATTATTATTGGATACATTAAGGTCGCTGTAGAAATATTAAAATATTTAAATTGCAGTATTGCTGTTTACGACTAGAAGTCCAAATCTTTTTACTCTAAAATGAAACGAATGACATTCCTTCAGAAAAAAGGACCAACTAACCGCATTGCACGTGAAAATAACTTATATCTTTCAAAATGTCTGATGAAAATTTTTTGTACGAAAATTACATTTGTAAACACAAGTGAACTAAATAATCACTTTAACGATGTTAACTTTTCAATTCTTAATATGAATATTGGAAGCTTAAGAAGGCACTTTGACGAACTCTGTATTCTTCTTGATACAGAGAACAAGAACAGAAACACAAATGAAAGAAGTAATCCCATATAACCTGCCAGGATATGTAACTATTACATCTGAATATAAATATACTGGTCACGATGGAATCACTGTATTTATAAAAAATTGTTTTAAAAAAACTGACTTCGAAATTCTAGACTTTAAAACAGCTAATGCAATTAAATTAACATTTACCCACAGTAATTGTACTTATCTGCTATTAGCTATCTATACATCACCTTCATTAAGTGAATCTCTCTTCACTAACGAACTTAATTCGCTTTTAAAAATGACCAAAAAAAATAACTTGCAATATTCACTGGTGATATCAATATAAACATAAATGAAATCAACAAAAGAGGAATTCTGTTGCTTTTTTTTTGTTCGAATACGAAAAAATCTAATTTTATAGCCTTGTAGGTTAAAACTATATTTTTTGTCCTCTTTGAGTGCCTTTATTGCTGACCAAGTCCAGTAAGTGTAATTTTCTCTTAATATACATTCCTTTTTGCCCCAATGGCCTTTGCCGTGGGTAAGAAGCCACCAGATCCCGTCCCCCCTGACCCTGACCCTATTAATTTTGAAAATGATATTGCTAGCGAGGTAGAAATAATGACGGATTCCTCTACTCCCAAAAAAAGAAAAGTTAGCGTCCTTCTGAAAAAGGAATATTCTCAGGTTACAGTTCCTGTAGACTGTCACTCCTCCACTCGTTTCTCTGTACCCGACTTTAGCAAAAGCCTCCTTCATTGTGTACATGCAAAACAACACACAAGGCCACTCCCTGCATCCAATTGATTTCGGTAAATTTGTAGGAAAAAAACCACTTGGCATTTCACCAAGTGGTATCAGTTCGAAGGGAAGATTCCGCATTTGTGTAGAGTTCACAACTGCACTCAATGCCAACAAATTCATAAATTTTATTGACTACCTCTCTGCCAAAAAATACAAGGCTTACAACCCTTCATTTAATGTCTCGCGCATGGGTCTAATGAGAGGTATCACCACAGACCTATCAGAGGAAGAACTCATCGCGGAACTGATTATCCCAGTATCTTTGGTGAAAGTTTTAAAGACTAGGCGGCTTAATTACAAAGATAGGACTCCTGATTCTATAGTTTGGAAACCATCCCAAACTGTAGTTCTTACATTTGAAGGCCAATCTCTTCCCTCTCATGTGTACCTTTTCCACAACTCTCTCCCAGTGGAAATTTATTCATACCCAACAATTCAGTGCTTTAACTGTTGTCGGTTCGGCTATTCCAAGCAATCATGTCGTTCTTCTCCTCGCTGCTTTAAATGTGCAGAAAGTCATTTAGAAGACCAATGCCCCTCCCCTTCCAATCCCCCTACTTGCATCAACTGCTCAGGCTCTCACACAGCCATTAATCCATCCTGCCCCGAACTTTAACGCCAAAAAAACATTAAAAGTTATATGACTTCCAATAGTGTATCATACTTCCACGCTTCTAAAATAATAGCTCCCTCTAAAAAAATCTTTTGCTGAAGTCGCCTCTTAACCACAGCTATCTCAAAACATTATTCTTCCAAACTCGTCATACAGGAAGACTGTAATGACAAAATCTGCTTCTCGTCCTCTTAAAACCCTCGGATATGATCATCTTGACCATAACTCTTGTTCCAGCTCTTGTTCCCAAATGGTAACATCAGCTCCCCATTTCCCCAAAATACCATCTTTCCTAACAGCAATACTTTGAACTGCAATGCCTTTATCCCTGAATCAAATGGCAATTCTTTAAACAACGTCATTTCTAATTGACAATTCTTATTTTATTCAAACTCTCATCATGTTACTTATCTCTATAATTAATAACAATAATTCCCTACCGTCCAACGCTGCCTCTTTACTCTCCTCCTTATATTTCGCCCGTTGTCTGGAGGTTTGTTTGGCAATATTTATAGCCATACCAACTAGAATGTTTGAGGACGTTCTTCACCTTATATAAGCGACAGCGGGAAGGAACGCTGGAAAATTCATTTTCCCAAGCCTACGGTGTCTTTCCTACACCCACCAACTCGCTCCGCCGAGCCTACCAGCCCAGTACGTCCACCCACTGTGTATAACCCTCCAAATACACTGGCATCACAGCCCGCTGCGACTTACCTGCGCTCCCCGACCGCACCTTCCTCATCCTACTCTGCCCGGTGACCTACCTGTGCTCCCCGACCGCACCATCCTCATCCTACTCTGCCCGGTGACCTACCTGCGCTCCCCGCCCTACCCTGCCCCAACCCTCCTGCCCAGCACAGACCACCCACAGCGATAACAACTAACTCTTCCAACATGGAAACCTACCTACTAGAGTTAGAGAAGTTAGATACACCATTAGATGCCCTGCAGACATATATGAAAAACCGCTCCCGCACCCTGACCAGCACCTATCCCCGAAAGGTCACCTTCTACCCGGACGGGGTAAACTTATCGGCAACAACTTTCATGCACACCACGTAAAACCCCGCCCATCGCCACCCAACCACCCACCACCTCCGCTTCCACCTCCACCGCCTCCGCCTCCGCAAACAACAGCTTGGCCATCACCACCGCTCTACCCCTTTTACCGTCAAAAAAATCCACGCTAGATTTCCCACCACTATGGACCACCCCGAGCAACCCAATCAAGACCAAACCAACCACGCCTCCTCAGACCCTCGCTAAAGCCAACTGTTTCCAGTCCCTGACCCCGCCCTCCTCTCAGTCAACAAACTCTGACACTGAAACAACTGACCGCAAAATCAATAACGTTTTAAATCTACTCCCCAATACAAATATCCATTTCACTACCCAGCCAAGGTCATCCGCGCTATAAAAAGCCGGAAAAATAATAAAGCACCCGGCCCGGACGGCGTCACAAACTTCGCTCTTAAAGCCCTCCCCCAAAAAGGAATACTTGCAATAGTAAATCTCATCAACATCGCTCTCAGACTACGCTATTTCCCGAAAAGCTGGAAACACGCGCACGTCATCCTTCTCCCAAAACCGGGAAAAGACCCCCTCTTCTGCAAAAATCACCGTCCGATCAGCCTTCTTTCAAATATTGGTAAAATTTATGAAAAAATCCTTTTGACAAGGTTCCTCAAGCACATTGACGAGGTTTCTACATTACCTGAAGAGCAACACGGCTTTAGAACAAATCACTCCACCCTCCACCAACTCCTCAGAGTCTCCGAAATTATCATCGGAGGCTTCAATACCAAGCGATCAACTGGCGCCATATTCCTGGATACTCAGTGCCTTCAAATCATTTCTACGCCTACGTACTTTTCAAGTAAAATACGGAGGAGCTCTCTCAAAACAACGCTTCATGACAGCAGGGGTCCCGCAAGGGTCTCCGCGTTCTCCTATCCTCTTCAATGTTCTAATTCACACAAAGCTCTGTACGCAGATGATACCACAGTTATGGTTAGATACTGTTCACTATCTCTACTATTTTATCTCCCGGCCTGCAGAACTAACTTGCCAATGGTCAAGCCTGTGGGGAGAGCAATCTTGCTGTTGAACAGAATCAATTCAGATATCGACATTTTTAGCATCAATAAAGCTTCCTTTAAAAGGCAAGCTCTATTATCACTGGCATAGTTGATATACACACTGTTAATATTAATCTAAGAATTCTTTTTGCAAAAATATTTTAAAAACGCATTGAAATTAACAATTTTGTAATGTTTTTGAAATGAATAACCAAAATTGAACTAATTGAATTCACCCAGGATGATTACTTACCGACTACAAAGAAACATCGAATGACTTCAAGATTGGTATGATAGATGGCGTATAGACGTGAATCCCTCAAAGAGCATAGCCGTCTTTTTCTCTCGTAGAGAGAAAAAAAAAAAAGTTTCACCCCTATAAGTTGCTATAGGCAGCCCACTCATCGGGTAGAAAAAAACCATCCCATAGGTACTTACCCTCACTTCAGTTCACAAGACATGGAGATTAATTTCCCCACTCTGTAAAGTTTTACAATAGGATACCGAACTCACCCCAGTCATCAATTAGCAGTTCTGCAGGGACCAACCTGTGAGCCCGTCAACTGCTTGCTGCCTACTGAGGCGGCCGGCTGCTACGGCCAGTTCCCCCACGTCGAGCCCTGCTGTTACTCCACTGCGCCGCTACACGGACCTACCATACCTACGCCCCGGCTCTGCACGGACTACGGATTACCATGGATTCTTCAGGATCGCATCAGCGCCCTGGCCCTGGATATTATGCTTTCTCTCTGATAATATAATCTCGCAAGTACCTGTTACACCCTAGTGACGTCTAACGGACTCTGGCGTAAGCTTTATGACTACCGCCATCTATCGATTAACACTCAACCTAATTACCATACATCACAGCTATTAATATTGATTGCAATGAGCTTAAATGATATATCTTTTAATTAGATTGTCAACCATCTCATTGAAGAAACCTGCCTCTTTGTCTATTCTGAAGTAAATAATAATCCTAATGAAGATAGTTAGCATTATGGGGATCGTATAATGCTCCCACAAAGTTACGGACAGCGAAAGTGGATAAAATCCGAACATATTAGCATACCGACCAACCTTAATACCTTAATGCCATTCCAAAAGACATTTTATTGTCTTCATTGTATACTTAAGGGACATTGTTGGCATTGTTAGTGCACCTTTCGGAATTTTTTTACTGTATTCATATAATTAGAGCAAATAATAATTTGCAAAGTGCAATTTGCTAAGCAGAGGGAAATGTAGGCGTACTCTTCAACCTACACTTAAGAAGTGAGAAATAAATAACATATTCCCAATGTATGACCTACACCAAGAAGTGAGCATTACTTGATGTTATTGCCTATGTCCAATGAATGAATGATTGTCCAATGCCGGCGGTAAATTAGCTCATTCAAAATTGAAATTGCCGAACAAATAAAAGCACTACATTATTAATTTATTTATTTTTTATGATTATTTAACGCCATCTCTGTCTGCATGCAAATAATATGCAAATCCTCTACAACTCAAGGCGTGCAATGCTCGTCCTGTAAGGAAAATCTGCACTACAAGTGTGGAGGTACGTCAGAGGAAAATTATAAAAAGCTGAAACTGGACCTGAGAAGTACTTGGCGATGCAGCAGGTGCAAATCTTCAAATATTGCCATCGGCGTCCACGATCTGACCACCATTATGGAAGATATCAAAAGGATCCAGATGGACTTGTCATCATTCAAGGCACTGCACGACGATATTAAAATCCTCCGTGAAGAAGTACAAGGCGTACAAAAGTCGGTTGAGAGCTGTCACCATGATGTAGCAACATTCGGAAACAAGATTGCCGATATGGAAAATCGACTTCAAAAGGTCGAACATCTGGAGGCAGAAGTCTCCCACCTGAGAACCGAAGTACGTAACATGATCGAGGAATCAAACAGAAAGGACCAATGGGCAAGACTGCAAAACCTTGAAATAAGGGGTATCCCGGATAAGAAGGGTGAAAACTTAGTAACCATTATTTCAAAAATTGCTAGTCTGAGCAACGTGGATATCGGCGAAAGGGACATGGAGTTCGTAACACGTGTTGCTCACAGAGGCCGTGAGACTGGGAAGATAAAAACAAAATCAATAGTTTTGAAATTTACCAGCCGAAACTTAAAAAACCAGCTTCTGCAGGCGGTAAAAGACCGCAAAGGGATATCATCAACGGAATTAGGATTTACGGGATTCCCGCAAAATGTCTATGTAGGTGACCATCTCACTAAACAAACAGCTATTTTACCGCGCAAGGCTTCTCGCGAAACAAAAGGGTTTTCAATTTGTATGGCCAAAATCTGCATAATTCACGCTCGACGAAATACGTCATCAGCGCCCATCATAATCTCAAAGGAGGCAGACTTGAAGAAGATGGACCGCGAGCCTCCGACCACAGGACCCAACCGAGGAGATGCAGCAGGCCCTCAGCCGAGCCAAGCCTCAAGATAAGACCATTCAAATTGATCGTATTTCATACTAACTTCATTTTAACTATTCTTAATGTTTTATATTACTTTAAATGTACCCTTCCCTCCCTCATCCCCATCACCTACCCTAAGGATCTATTCACACTAACACACTTTTCTTCCTTTAAACATTTTGCAAAAATATTTGGGAATTATATAAAAATAAACACAAACTTAATTATCGATTTTTCTCGGTCCAATGACTCTAAATAAATTAAATATATATTACCAAAACGTAAGAGGGCTACGCACTAAGACTGACACATTGCTGATGGCTGTTCGATCCAACGAGTATGACGTTATCGCTCTGACCGAATCGTGGCTTGTTGATGGCATCCGTAATGAAGAGTTATTTGATGATCGCTACGATGTACACCGCCGAGATCGGGACTACGCTTGCACAGGGCAGCGCTTGGGCGGGGGTATCTTAGTCGCTGTTCGTCGTGAACTGGTAGCTCACGAGCGCCCAGGGTGGCATTCACGAGCTGAGGACATCTGGATATCATTAGAATCCAAGGGATCCAAACACACAAATCTTCACATATGATGTGTTTACCTCCCTAAAGGACCAACATATCGTGAAAATATGGAAAGCTTCCTCACCCAAATTTCAGCACTTACGTTGCAATTTCCCTCAGACAAATTCATTATCCTAGGTGACTTCAACCTCTCTGACATTTCATGGAATAAGTCTCCCAATAACACGTCCTTTATACACAGTGATCGCTTATCGCCTGTTAGCACATCATTTATAGACTGCATGCATTTTTCTATTTTTAAAAAATACAATTTTTTTATTTTTAAAATGGAAGGTTATGACGACTGGAAACATATTGTAGACGCCATAGAAAGACACGGGACATCTAAAATTCACCTCGATTCTTGTTTAACGTATCAACAATAAAACATTACAAACAGAACACTAGATGAAGAGCAAGAATTCATGACCAAGAAAGAAAAATCTTTTTGGCGCCAAGTACTCTCTAGACTCCTTGATGTTACTCTGACACTTTCAACGTGTAATTTAGCCTTTCTTTGCCACTGATAAAAGGTAGATTGCAATGATCCAAGTTCCCGAGGAAACTTTTTGAGTATTGTCGAGTTATTAGCAAAATACGATCCGATTTCACAAGAGTTGTTAAGTAAATTAAAGGGCCAGATAAATACTTATGTTCAAAAATACAAAATTAGCTCATTCTGTTCTGGTTCTAAAAATTATAAAATCCATATCAAATCCAACCAAATTATTAAACCCATAAATCACAAATATATACCTCTAAATAAATGTCGAGGACAAGGATATGATGGTGCTAACGAAATGAAAGGCACTTGGAGTGGAGTTCAAAAACTCATAAAAGATATAGAGCCAAATGCGGTATATGTTCACTGTGCTTCTCATAACTTAAATCTAGTACTTAATGATGCAGTAAGAGAGGTTATTGATATGCAACATTTTTTTGAAACAGTTCAACAAATTTATAATTTTTTTGGGCATAGCATCAAAAGTTGGAATATCTTATCAAGTTTTATATCTGATAAAAAAGGGGAGTCTTCAACTTTGATAATATTAAAAACATTGAACCCCACTAGATGACCAAGACGTTATGATGCTATTTTTGCTTTAAAAGTTCAGTTTGTTGAAGTCCAAAAAGCGCTAACGAAAACAATTCTGTTAAATTGCAAATTGGATGAAAGAAATGAAGCTTTTTCAATCAAGAAGAAGATTGAGAACTACAGTTTTATTATGTTATTGGTTTTCCATTGAAAAATTCTACAAACTATCGAAAGTAGATATTATATTATTTAAGATAACATATTATACTGACAATCTTACAAGAAAAACCTTTAGGGGATGCCATACGTAGTAATTCAAAATCATGTGTTTTTGGTTTGAAAATTTGGTCGCCTAGAAATGTTTCAGATGCTTTAATTAAATACTGCGAGTAGAATACATCTTGGCCTTTGAAACAATCGAGTATTTTTTAGATCAGTCTTTTTATAAGCCCAGAAAAAAATAATGTAAAGGCCTATGAAAACTTGTTTAAAGTTCAAAATCTCCTACTTACGAACCCATTTTCGATTATGATTTTATTGTATAATGTGGCAAATTAAGTTATTTATAAAATGATCCAAAAAAAATTAAATATTTATGCCTGAACATCCACAAAATAAAATAAAAGGCACTTTTTGGCCATGTTTTTTTCTTGCATAAATCAAAACAGGCGGATGGTGTTAAGCGGGAATTTAAACCTTATCGCCATCTACGTAAGGGTTGTTATTGATAGCGGCTCTATTTAAAATACTAGACGACGTAGTGCATCGCCTTAATTCATTACGATAAAAAATGGTTTTAACTTTATAAGAGAAACATCATTTAAATAAGAATAATTTTTTTAAATATGTACTAATTTGATAAAAGTATAAAGTATTTGTATATATATATATAAGAGTTACATTATAATATATTATTAAAAAAAAAACTAAAATAATTCCCACGGTTTGAAAATTACCGGCATTTTAAATAATGGAGACTTATTGGTTGTTGTCTTTGATAAATTTTTCAATGTTTTCTATTATCTTCAACATTATGTAGCAAATGTAATCTCTTAATTTAAATTTGCTTATATTTAAGGCTGGCCGCATACATACGTTTCCCGTATTCAATTACCGAATTCGTTTTCCGTATTCGGAATTCCGTGAGACTAGCGCAAACGTTCGTTTTTCTTCATTCGGAATGTATAAACGTCAGTACCAGTGTTGCCAACAAGGGCGATATATCGCCATTTAGGCTACTCAGAGCGAGAATCGGCGCCGAAAAAATCTAAAAGGCGACTGGTCGCCAATTAAGCTACTTCAAAAACATCAATTTTAAACATGTCCCGAAATTCTCTAGCCACCCCCCCCCCCACGAAATTTTTATTTTCACGTAAAAACATCAATTTTAAACATGTCCCACCTAACAGCAAATTCGGCTACTTTACGCTACCTTATGTATGAGAAACGGCGATATTAGGTCAAGATCCGTTGGCAACACTGAATTACGAACGGAAATTTCCGTACGTTTGCGTCGGCACAAACAAACTGTATGCAATAGCTGCGTTCCACATGACGTCATTAGGTTTTTTTCCATTCGGTTTCTCCAAACGCGCCGGCTCGCATTCGGAACGTGCGTAAGGAATTTGTTCCGTTCGGAACTAAAACGAACGTGTGCGGCAGTTAATGTATTTTCTACTGATTCCGTGCATTCGGATGTCCGAATACGGAAAACGAATTCGGAAATCGAATACGAAAAACGTATGTATGCGGCCAGCCTAAACGACTATGGTGACCCTATACAAACTCGATGAAAACTAAAAGAGGTGGGCGTTGACCATTTACAATTCGAAATAAAGAATGCCGCGTCTTAACCCAATATAAATATGTATTTTATGTTTCTTCTTTTTTTATTTAAATATGTAGTTTATGTTACATGTGGATTGTAAATGGACAAATATCTGTTATGCACAAAAAAAAACCTAGACTCAAGAAATGATAAATACATACATACCATTATTCCCATTGTACAATTTTCCATAACAGATTATTTTCTTAAAGTTAAAAATAATGACAAGTTACCTGCTTGAGGATCGCTAATTTCTGGAACTACCCATATTGTTGATGACCTTTTCATTCTTATGAATGCACAGTTCCATAAAAGTAATACACAAAAGTAAAGTTTGACAGAGGACTTCCCTCTGTACGTCCGTTTGGCTGAAGTAATATTGTGTTATGGGATCGCCTATATGCAAAGGTGTGAGCCTGTCTATTATTTCACCTATTTCATCGTGTTTGTTTGTTTCTTCAAATTTATCAAGCATCCTGGCGATGACAGATTGAGATGAAACCCTCTCATTTCCCACAAATGTCCTGAATAATCTGAAATAATGTTTTAGCTAATTTATCATTCTTGTGGGATTTCTTGTGGTTTATGATATGAAAATTCACATTACTGGAAAGGAAAAAGAAATTGATTATTTTACAAAAATCACAGGAGTGCTCAAATACAACAAGCAAATATAAATAAATCCACCATTGAAATTTTAAAATCTAAAGTTATTTACAAGATGTCTATTAAAGGTTTTAGTGTAACGTGAAGCGTCTTGCTTTTAACCCTTTGAAGCCTGAATTTATTTTATTTATTTATTTATTTATTTAGTACAGGAAAGAAAGAAAGGAAAAGGTAGAAGCTTGTTCATATTTTAGATTTTTTTATTATTTTGAGATAGAATAAAAAAATTACAATTACGGCAAAATTAAGTAAATCAATTTTTACCAAAAATATGAATAACTCATTTTAGACATCATACAAATTAAAAATAGCGTAAGGGTAAATCATAAAAACAAGCTGTCTTATTGTGACATAACCACATTTTGATAATGGCCTTGAATGCCAAACAGCTGTCATCACAATAATAAAAATAAAAATGTAGAAATAATAACAATGTATTATGATATTTGATTTACTTTAACCTCTCAGAAAAGGACTTTTATTTACTTTGTGTTCCTTTGCGAACTGTCAAAACGCGGAAATTTTTGTGTTATTCACGAGTTTTGTTAAAAGCTCCATAACTCACGTTTTGGGAAACGTAGCCTCATTCTAAAAAATGTTTTGGAAAGATTATGAAATTCACTATCGTATTGTTTTGTTATACGTAAATATTTGCGTTTCTAAATATACATTTTCTGAAAACGTCAAAAATATCTAAAAATCGCTGACCATTATTTCAAAGCTGTGAAAAATGTACTTTTTTCTGAGTATCATAAAGAAATAACACTTTATATATTGAAGAAATATAATTAAAAACTATTGGTCACCTCAAAATATTAACCGTCCAAACTAAAATATTTTTAATAAATTATTTAAAAACGCAATAAATTACGAACGAACAAGCTGACAGATTCAATCGACTCAGAAAATGCACCTCTAGATTCCATAGATATTTTTTAATGCAGACGCGTAGCGTTATTCATTATCGATACTCTGTTTTTTAAATCATGGCAATCCGTATACTAGTGATGGAAATAAATCGATTTTTGTAAAATCTCGCGCGTTTACGTGAAAAGACGTACTAATGTCTTGACCGCTATTATCATATTTACGTCTTTTGACGTTCTAATGTTCCGAGTGGTTAAATCATAAAAAAGTTAAGTGGAGTTATGTTGTGGGGAACATTCATAAGAGCTGGGTGTACACAATGCTATTTTTCATACGATCGACAAATTTATAGAGCGAGTGATTGTGGATTGGCACACTAATCATTCAGGGTGTAAACCAAATTTTCAACCTAGCGAATAAAGCTGGCAACTGACTGAAATATTGTCGACACAGCAAGCTGAATACTTTCCACAAGCACTATGTGTTACACTAGCTTGTCGATTTTCTTGCGAATACCTTTGTTACAAAATAATTCAGTACAGACACTGAGTACAAAAAATAACAATTAAAACCAGAGTATCGTCGAGCCGAGTATGCAAAACAAGCATTTAAGGTAACCTAATAAAGGGTGTAATATAAAAATCTTACCTCGACAGTCATATTATGAAACAAGTAAATGTTTGAAATCAGTGGCCGCCTTGGATAAAATGCTCTTGTATTTTACCAAACACTTTATTTAAGGATTTGCTATGAGGAAAGAAAATCTTACCTTGATGGTAGAGTTGATCGAAGATAGAATACTTTATGATGAAATGTTTCCTGGTGATGTTCGTATTCTGAATTATCACCGTCAGTATTCACATTACTGGAAAGGAAAAAGAAATTGATTATTTTACAAAAATCACAGGAGTGCTCAAATACAACAAGCAAATATAAATAAATCCACCATTGAAATTTTAAAATCTAAAGTTATTTACAAGATGTCTATTAAAGGTTTTAGTGTAACGTGAAGCGTCTTGCTTTTAACCCTTTGAAGCCTGAATTTATTTTATTTATTTATTTATTTATTTAGTACAGGTGATGATACAATGACACATGTAGATAAAAAAATACTTTGACTGCCCAACTAGGAGGAATTCCCGTTTTAGGACAGTCAAAATTGAGTTAGTATTCATGCACGCATACATATTTTGTAAGAACAAAAACAAAAAAGGAAAAAAAAGAAAAGTAATATAATATATACACAACTAAAAAAATATATACATATATAACTAAAAAATAATGATACATTAAAAGAAAAATATTAGTATAAAAGATTAAAAGCAAAAAGTTATAAAGTTAACTGATGTTAACTTGTTGTTTGATTTGTTTAGTTTTGTTTATTTTCTTGTTTTCTTAATGTGTTTGATATTTTGTTTGTTTTATTTTTGGAAAAGTGTGAGTTCACGCTCTTTTCTCCCTAATTGGTGAAGCCAGACAGTGATCGATTTACGAAGAGCACCTATGCTTTCCTTTTTCCAAGCATCAGGTATAAAGTTGTAAAGTTTTGGGCCTAGGAATGAAAAATGTCTTTGAGCAAGTGAAGTTTTGGTTGTGGGTGGTACGATTGGATTCCTCCGTGAGTGTCGGGTGTCGTGACAGTGGTCGATAGATGGGTAGAGATGACGTTTTTTATGAGTGTTCAAAATTATTTTCCTCATGTATAATTGTCTGACATCTAGAACTCGTAACTCTTCAAATAGTGAATCGCTGTGGTGCCTAAAAGGTTTTTTCATGATTACCCTTAGTAAGGATTTTTGGGCCTTTGCTAAGTGGTCTAAAACCATTTTTGCGCATCCACCCCAGCCTAATGATGCATAATCTAATAGTGACCCACACATAGCGTTGTAAATGAGTCTTAAATCTTTTAGACATAGGATATTTCTAATTGGCATAAAGATATGCGTCAGCTTTCTAACCTTAGTAGTCACAAGGTCTATATGTCCGTCCCATCTAAGATGTTTGTCGATAACAATACCGAGATATTTTATACTGTTCACGCATTCTAATTTATAGCAATTACAGATATTTGATTCGTTGCATTTATGTATGAAAATATTGTATAATTCTTTGGGTTGGCCCGCTTCTGTCGCACTAAATCGTAAAAAATTTTGTTTTTTCTGAATTGAGAGTCAAAAGATTATAATCTAACCAATATTTAAGCTGATTAATACCGTCTTCTGCTTTGTTGTGTACAGCATTCCAGTTTCTTCCTTCAAATATTAAGACAGTATCATCCGCAAATGTTATGATGTGATTGGAGAGATTACTGTTACATAAATCATTTATATAAATACTGAACAGAAGTGGTCCTAGGGTACTCCCTTGCGGTACACCAAATTCTATAAGGGCGGGATCGCTAACTGTATCATTAATTTTAACTTTTTGGTATCTGTTCGCTAAGTAACTATCCATCCATTTGAATAGCTGTCCCTGAATGCCGATGGCCTGTAGTTTTTTCAGAAGTATTTTATGCGAGATGGTATCAAAAGCTTTTGCCAGATCAAGGAAGAGAGCGATGGACTTAACTCCCTGGTCAATATTATTGGAAATAATATCAGTCAGCTTGGCAATAGCATCTTCTGTTCCTAAACCAGGTCGAAAGCCAAATTGGTTCTTAGATAGGATCTTATGATTTTCTAGGTAGAGACTAAGACGATTTTTGACGATTTTCTCAATAATTTTTGAAATTGAATTTAGTAGAGATATAGGCCGATAATTTTGTATATCCGATTTGTCTCCATTTTTGTGAATCAGTATGACAATTGATTCTTTTAAGTGGTTCGGAAATATGCCTGATTTGAAACTAAGATTACAGATAAATGCAATAGTACTAGCTATAAGTGGTTTCAACACTTTTAGCAAATTTGTTGACACTTTATCTGACCCGCAAGCATTCGATGTCTTGAGTTCATCTATCATTTTCATTATTTCATTAGTCGTAGTTTGAATCTCATCTGCTTTACAATTATAAACAGTTGAAGGTATGTTGGCTAGATCGGATTCAGTTTTCTTACATTTATCGAGTATTTTGTTGGCGAGTGAAGCTCCTACGGAAGTAAAATAATGATTTGCAAAATTAGCCATCCCCTTGGGGTCAGCAGTGTTTGTGTTTTTAGTGTCTAATGATTGTATGAATGACGACTTATTATTTTTTGTTTTGGTGATTTTTCGAAATATATCCCAGAAACGTTTCGGAGTTAATGTGTTTTCGTATATATATTGTTTGTAGAATTTTTCTTTTGTTGTTTTAATTAATTTTTTGCACAAGTTCCTATATTTCTTATATTGTTCTTGTAGTAAAATATTACCTGGTTGCCTTTTCGCAATTTTGTGGAGTTGGTTTCGTCTGTGAATAGATTTGACAAGGCCAGGGGAGATCCATGGCATGAGTTTAAATTGTTTGTTTGGGATACATTTGTTGACAGTGTTATTAGATATGTAGAATTGCAATTTCTTAATAAATTCGTCCATTGCTTGGTTAGTGTCAGTCTGATCTAGTACGTTATGCCACTTTTCTGTACGTAGCTCCTCGAGCAGGCTGCTGTAATTTATTCTAGAAATATATTTATTTTTAGCAGCAGAGGAGGGCTTATTTCTTAGACCGAGCGCCGTGGTATAATGGTCTGAAATTGTTGTGTGTATGACAAACGAGTCTATGAACTTAATATTTTTTATGTTAATGTGATCTAAGCAGGATTTGCTCGTGCCTTGTACTCTAGTGGGGGTGTTAATTGTTGGAGTGAAACCGTTTTCGCTCAGAAAACATAAATAATCATCGCATTGACGGTGATTGTCTAAGATTATATCGACATTTAGGTCTCCAATGATTATTTGATGTTCTGAGTTGTTTGTGTTGTTAATGATGGAATGTAGTGAATTAAGAAAGGTATCAATATTGTTGAAAGATGGTGATCTATAAATTGCAAATATGCATACATTTTTGTTAAGTACTATTTTTAGACAATTTGCTTGTGATAAAGCGAGCTCGTCAACTTGAGCTTGTATTCCGTTCCTGACATAGATAACAATTCCACTGGATTTATTTATTTTTATAGATGTGTGGTATTCAGTGTAATTTTGTATTTCTTTGGAGGTATAGTATTCATTGATCCAGCACTCAGTCAAAACTAATATGTCAAATGTGAATTTAAGTTGGTCAAGAAATATGAGAATATCATCAATATTGGTAATACTTCGTATATTCTGGTGTACAATTTTTAGACTGTACGATTCCCAACAGTATTTATTTATGTCTTTAGGATTATCAACTACATAATTGTTGCATGTGAGCATAGATTCATCGGGAATTTCAAAAGAATGTTGGATCATTTTTAGAGTAAGTTATCTGTAAGTAAACCCACACGGTAATATTAATTTGGGATGGTAAATTTATGTTTTTGATGTGTGAACAAAGAGTACATAAGTTTGGTTGCTCAGTTATTGAAATAAAATAATATACATAAATTATTGTAATACATAAATTGTGAGAAAACATTAGCCATTTCATGTTCTTTGAATGGTACAAATAAAAATAACAATTGGTATTAGTGGTGAATTGGGGGTTAGCTAGTAATTTCTTATAATAGGTAAGTAAAGTAGTGGGGTCAGAGAGACACAATGATGTAGTTGTAAATTTGACATATGAGAATTTCCTGATAATGTGTGGGTAATATAAATGCACCACGATGTTAATAATTAAATTATTAATTGAAATGTCTGACATCGTGCTTATTTGGGGATTGAACAATGCAATATTGTAGTATTTTTTTGAAAGGAATAGAAATATCATGAAATATAGGAACACTCTGATTAACATTTTGAAAAGGGATACAGGTAGTATGGGTATGATTGCATTTGTGAGTCATAGTGCAAGTAAGATATTCTCAGAGGTGATATGTACAGCTCTCGATTCCGTGGTTTGGCGTATATATACTCGTCCCGCTTTTACCCATACGAATGCAAATTTTTTATCAATAGCCGTCTTCTTCGCTAGGTAAAGTAGGCGTTTATTTGTTGAAGTCAGGTGTTCCGATATATATACCGGCGTGCGCGGTCCGGAGAGTCCTATTGAGGTCGTGTTGAGTTTGTCTTCCTTTGTCACAGCATTCATATTGTACCTTTTTACATCGTTTAAAAAGTCATCTCTTACGTGAACGTGCTTAAACCGCACAATTATAGGTCTGGTTTTTTGGGGGATTGTCTTACCCGGAGCCCTATAGCTAGTCTCAATGTCATTTCTCGTAGTGTTTGTTTTTATTTCTTCATTTATGTTAAATAAAATATTTGCCAAATTCTCACCTTCAACTTCCGGTATACCTCTTATTTCGGCGGCAAAATTTTTTTGTTGCCGATCTTGATCGTCGATCTTTAATTCGAGCATAGTTAGTTTTGCCTCGAGTTCTGTGTTTTTTTTTTGAACGGAGTCTATGCTTTGTAGTTTTATCAGAGATTTTTTAAAGTCTTCTTCAAATCCCTCCATTTTGCTATTAAAGAATGTTAGCGAGGCCTTGAAGTCCTTGAATTCATCGAAAATTTCGTATAATTTCGTCTGGACATTCTTGAATCCCTGTAGCTCAGTCTTGATTTGACGTAATTCATGTGTGATTAGGTCGAGCTGTGTTTCTCCTACTTTAGTGGTGCTGGCCGCTGGGGTCTCCTTACTGGAAATGGAAGTAGAACGCGCCGTACTGCGCGTTTCCGTCTTGCAGCCAGTGCATTTGGTATTATTGCGTTTTTCTTGGGAGAGTTTTCGGTAATGACCTTCACTTACGCCACCGCAGGCGAAATGTAGACTCTCCTTGCAGGAGGAGCACCAGAACATTGATTCCCTCGTGAGTATGGGTTCCGGGCACTTGCTGCAGGTGGTGCTCTCCATATTACAGGGAGTTATTATGTATTACAATGAACAATCGACACAGAAACTGAGTTGTAAAAAAATTATATTTTAGTATCACAGTGTTGAAGGATTTGTATTAGAATATTATATTTAGTTTATTTTGTTGTTAGATTTAATATCACATTTATTTTTAAAATTACAGTAGGTATATATTTGATTTATTTTGTATGATTTATTGGATTGCCATCTGTTGGATAGTAAGTAAATCAAACTTCACAACGTAAAAAATAAAAATAAATGTTTACTCTGGGTTTCGAACTCACGTCCCAGGAAGGTAGATCGGAATGTGTCGGCGCCTCTCACCACTCTGCCAAGTACCGATAAACAGCTAGCGTGATTTATTCCAATATAAATGGTAGACTTGCGAAATAGTCGTACAGAAGGTCTAAATTGTGGTTTAGTTGTTTGACACTTATATAACGACTGTTTTTTTCGAAAATAAATCGTGAAATTCACGTTCGCGTACAACGGGTTCACTGGTTTAGTAGTAATTATTTTTAATGTTTGTTATTTAGATTCACTTTTCACTATGTTTATTGCGATTGTTTGTTGCCTTCTTTTGTATGTCAGAAGGTGTTGATATAAAACACAAATTTAATGTCGGTTTGTCGTTATTTAGAATAGCGCAGCTCACAGATAGTGCGCAAAGCAAAAATGATTATATTCACTTGAATTCTAACTTTAATTCTAACTTTAAGATTGTTTTATTTTTAATTTAGTTTATAGTAAAATGAGATGCGACTGGTCGGTAGGTAGTTTTTTCTTACGATTTTCTTACGACTTGAAAGAGGTATTAAATTAATATCCAATGCTTGATAACACCTTCAGTGAAATTATTTTGTACCAGTGCTAATTGACTGAGCATAGTGAAGTCCTTTTTTAACTCGACCGTATGGAATTTCATCTGTCTAATCAATATTATGGTACCTACCGGCACGAAGAAAGTTTTTTAAAGGAACTGTCATTAAGATGGTGACATTTCTTTGGACGAATTGCATAATTCCTTTTTTCAAATGAAGAAATGTTACGTAAAATATTTATGGTTGATAAATAAGGAGGTTTGTTTTTAAATACCTAATTATAAATCTTATGTTTTCAGAGGAAATTTTGGTTTAGATTTATTAGAGAAGAGAAAATTAGAAACTTTTTTGGTCGCAAGGTCTACAGAACTCCTAGTTTTAGCACCATACAGAATTTAAATTATTTTCGAAGAAAAGGGGTTACTACAATAATAATCAAGCCGACGATATACATATATAGAAATAGCGGATGAAGGCAAGTAGAAAAAGTTCACCTAGATGTAGGGTTGCCGATAATAGTTAGGGCAGAGGCCAGCATGGCAATCAGCTGGGACTTCTGCAGGTTGATATGCACAGTCTTAGGATTATTGGCATCAGCTCCGGCAGAGCGCAGAACAGTCGGAGAGGCCTCCATCACATACACATCGCTCCGAGGAATGGATTGGCAAATGGACCACACCTATAAAAATAACATTAATATTCAACACATAAAGTTATATTTTTCTGCAAAAAATAAATTACACTGTGTTAGTGATAGACATATTTGAGAATCAACAATAAAAAAATATATATAATTAGAACGAATTAATTTTCCAAAATTTTCATATGATTTTCTTGGGCGTCACTGTAAACATAAGAGAAACTTTTTCATCCATTTTGGCGTATCATGGTGGATTCACTATCAATATCACTTCATCATTATACCGGAACTTGAATCTATTTTTCGAGGTATGAATTAATGATTTTTTTTCTATAGCTACTGGGTCAATCCGCACCAAATCATCCAGAAAATTTTGGATTTGTCACCCACCATCTCAGATTTTGATGAAACTTTAAATTTTTAATCCTTCCATATAGATAAGAAAATATACCAAATTTTACCTTCCTACCTCAACTCGTTTTTTTTTTATGGGCAGTTGAAGTTTGGGCAAAATAAGCGTTTTTACATATTCCGAGCACTCCGGAAGAGCTTGTACCTTCAATGAAAAAAAATTGTATCTTTGTCATTTATAGTGCAAATGCAATGAAAATTTTCAATATTATCAAGAAAACTATGCTGATTGCAGAAAAAAATAAATAAACCCTTTACATTTATCTACTTGACTTTAAAAAATTACCAAAAGTAATTTTTTAAGTAATTTTTGGGACGGAAAAGGTACTTTACAAAAAAGCAATATCTCGGGAAGGTAGTGTTAATGAAGTAATTTTTTTTTTTATTCATATCTACAAATAGCATAGAATCACATACAAAAATAAAATTCATGGCATTTTACTTGCTTCAATAAATAAAATCCATTTTAAACTTTTTTCAAACTTTTTGTAATTTTTTTTTTATTCTTATCTACAATAAACATAGTACAACCTAAAAAAATAAAACTCCTGGTATTTTGTGTGCTTCACAGTGTAGAAACGTTTTTAAAATGAGAAATCTTAATCATACAGAATTGTTCCAAGTTTTTTAAAATCTAGATACTGTATTTGCAAATAAAAAAAGTCAAACTTATTCGGTCCTTTACAACATGCTGGTAAGCTTGCAATGTAAGCTTAAGGCACCAACAAAATAATGTACCTTGTTCCTTACCCTGAATGCATACACCATAGCAATATTTTATAACAAGATCAACTTTTTAACTCTTTTCAATACAAAGTTAACTCTTTAAAAAACAAATACAATAAAAATAAAACAGGCAATGTAGGATTAGGTTAAATGAAAGTACATTACAATAATATTGTTTACAAATAAATGTTCAAGTTCATTTTTTACTTTTATTCTTGATCTGACCCATAAGATGGTTGAACTTTTGATCAGCATGATGAACGTCTTTTTCAAGAAAGTAGTAAGCTCTTCCTGAACCTTTTGTTGTGGGAGGGTCAACGATATTAAAAATATTTTGTAGTGGAACAAAACAAATATCTTCTTTTTGATGTGGCCAGTAAAAGGATGGAGCTGGGCCAAAAGGATGCATAAACTTGATTGATACATCACACTCGTCTTCATCTTTGGAAACCACAAGTCCAAAAAACCAATGGTTGTCATATACGCAAGCTACATAAGAGTTTGTACAAATTTGTACCATACTTAGTTGCTCAGAGCGATTTCGTTCCCCACTGAAGTTAAAAATCAAAGCATAATCTGAATCTCAACTTATCCTTTTTGTGCCAACTTCATTTTCAGACAGAGGAACAAAGCAGTGGAAACCTCGAGTGCCTGGTATTGTTTTAGCTTGTGAAAAACGCTGCTGTAATTGTTGCCTGCAAGTGAATAAGCTTTCATTTCTCAGCAAGTAAAAATATATATTTTCTACTCTCGACTGACAAAACTTAAAAGTTTTGTCTACAGTTGTGATAGTGTTGCCAGGGCCAAGTTGCAAACTTTCTCTAGTTAGAAGACGTTTTACTGTTCCACCTATTCCATCACAGGGAGATTTCCCATGACTCGTAGCAAAAAACGACCAACATGCTTTCAAGTTGAAGTCTTTTTGATGGTGACACAGATTTAAAAAGTTTTTGCAGTTTTTATATTGCGCTGCGCAACCATCAGTAAAATAATGAACACTTTGAATTTGGGGAAATTTTTGATTTAAAAATTGAGCAACAATTTTTTGAGTTTCGTAAACGAAACTTACATCATGTTCCAAGTCATCTGAAATTACACACAAGCTTGACACTGTGAGATCTTTGCCAGGCTCTTCACAAGTGTAAATTACCACTGGGTGGAGTGAACAACTGTCTTGCGTCCAGTGGTAACCCTGGACTTCATTCTGGATAACATAGGAGAAGTTTTCACTGAAGTCTAATAACACAACAGCTTCATTTATCTGAAGCTGTGCTTTTAGGGACTCTTTGAGATATTTTGATTGAGACTTTGTTATAAAAGAATGAGGAAGAAGTTTTACAAGACTCTTCACAAGATGTTCTACATATTCATGAAAGGGAACTGTAACTGAAACCTGCTGTGTTCTATCAGTAGTTACCCATGCACTGTATGTAATTTCATCTTCTTGGTCCCATTCTTCAAATTTTTCTAACAAATGTTTCTTAAGATTTTCACTAGATGTTGAACACTTATCGCAATGTCGAAGCATACAGTCTCTATTGTTCTTTGAGCACACTAAGTAGTCCATTAAATCATTGTACGTTTCTTCACTGTCACAAGCATTAAGAAGCAACACTACATTTTGATGAATTGCACAAACGCAGACAGAATGAGAGCCTGGAGAACCTACTGGCACACACCATTTGGGACGCAACCAACAAAATTTCGAAATCCCAATTTTTGAAGCAGGGTATTCAAACTTGAAGGTAGCATGAAGTTCATTCAGGTTACAAAGCAATAGTCTTTTTTGTTCATAAACATTTTTGGTTATGCTAACTTTATCTTTTTTCCCTGGCATAACACGAGAAAATTCATCGTTTTGGTAGAAATTTTTAACCAAAGTAACTGTTCCTTGGTCTAATGGTTTTCCTTTTTTTGGATCAGGTAAAGCAATGATACCATTTTCATTTAGTAGCTCTCGTGCTTTACGAACTGAGTATTCACCAACACTGAATTCTTCAGCAACCTTTTTTCTACTCCACGAAGTTGGAGCGAGAGTTAGAAGCTGAATTCTCTCACGGCGTGTAACTTGTGTTTCCAATTTTTTTTTAACCAACTCAACAAGCCTGTCCATGTCATTAGCTTTTTCTTGAATACATCTTGATATTTTTGCATCACATTTTACTGGGGAAAATTCTTTTGCTAAAACTTTACTTACTTTTTTCTTTAAGAGTGGGTTATAGGGCATAATGGTGATTTGCTGGAAAACGGCTCCCTAAAACGGCTTAATACTACCTTTCGTATGTCATTCTCAGACTTCATATTTTTTTATACCAATTAATGGACTATTATTTTTCAGTCTGCCTATTTTTTTTTGTAGTTGTTGTAGGCATTCGACTATAAAAAATAAAAACATTGATACACCATACAACCCACTTTTAAAACTTCGATCCATGATTATCGCATTAAAAACGCTTTTACACAATATTTTTAATTTAAAATATGTATATAATACACACATCTGTAGAAGTACGGCCTCTTATTATCGTTATGATATCTGTGGATATTAACAATTAAATAAATACTTCATCTTGCACCAAATTTTCAAGACATTTCACAGTATTTTACTTATTACGGGTGAGAAGCCCCCGTGAACGGTACTGAAGTTATCGCTCCCTGTTTCACGGCGTATATATTTCGAAAATGCCATCAAAATGTTTCATTAATGGGTCTAAAAGTAGAATACCGACTCACTTGAAGCATTGCAATAATTTAAAGAAGCTACGAAAACAGTAAGTACTCACAAATTCTCTTTTTTCATATAAATTTGTCGCATTGTATATTTTCAAGTGTCAAATTCTTTGAAACGTGTAATATCCAACATTTAATATGCGTTCCGTTTCCTAACGGTTAGCACTAACGTCATGTTGTTTACTGGCGGCATCTTTATGCAAGTGTGTGTGAGAGAATTCATTGTCTTTACGCGCTCTGACTAAGTGGGAGATAGAACGTTTTTTCATAGGGCACGTTTGGTAATTGAACCAAAAATTACCATCTCACGCCGAATCATTTTTAGTTCATATCACCTTTCCGCGTATAAACACGTAACCATTCACACATTGTCAAATCAAAGATATTCTATCTATGTGTTGTGTTGTACAGTTTCAAATAATTATATTATTTTTCTCTTTGTAGATCAACACATGATTTATCCATAGCAGCCGGAAAAAATACTCCAAACAAGGTATGCTTCGAGCAACAAATTAATTTGAGTGCGTTGGAGTCACGGGGGGGGGGGGGGGGGGTTCTGGACTTTTTCATCATAATATATTTTTTTTTTTGCTTTTTTATTTAGGAAAAAATACAGCAAAAACACCAACATACGATAGAACCAAATGAGTCTACTGTAAATATTGCACACAAAGGACCAAACTTGGAAGATTTAGACCACGAGGATATTCTTATTGGTTCATCAGCCACTACTGTCGAAAAGGTACTTATATACTTCAAATATCTCGCATTTACTATTCGTCACCTCATTTGGATAGGGTTCTAACTTCATTTAACTTGTTCTGAGATATGAGGTGTCAAAGTTTGAAAAGACGATTTCTCATAGCCTATTTACCTATATTTAGAGATGGCAAAATTTAGCATTAATTTTCAGATTTTGTTAGCATTAGCAATTGGAAATTTAGGGTTTTATAGCATTTTGAGGCATAATTTAGCGTTTTGTAGCAAAATAGAAAAAAATGTATTTCGTGAATGTTTTTAGCGCATATTTTAAGTATTTTTGGTAAAATATATGTTTAACCTTCATTTGCAAGTACATATTTCCATGTGAAAGATTATAAATAATTATTTTTAATATTAAATTAATAAGGAAGGAAACTCTAAGTACGGGTCGAACACAAACACAACAAATGCAGATTGCGATTAACATCAATAGGCGTAATTTATTTCGCAAAAAATGGGTAATGTCAAAAAGCTATTTTAACCTACAGTATAAAAATATTAAATATTTACACATAAAATAGTAACAAAGTTATAAAAAATCGTAGGAAAGGCTTCCAAAAATTAAATAAAGTAGGCATAATACTTTTCCCTGCACATTCACATGAAACTACCTTCCTTATGCATTTTTCTCAATTATTCTTTAGTTGTACAGGACTAAATATTACTGTATCAGCTTCTCCAATTTGTATGGTTCTTTGACTTACAAAATACGCTATATTCTCGGAAAGCGTTTAAATTCAGCGTACAGTATAAATTAAAAATATTAAATATTTACACATAAAATAGTAACAAAATTGTAAAAAGAGGTAGGACAGGCTTCCAAAAATGAAATAAAGTAGGCATATTTGAAATACAGGTAAATACATGCAACAATGGATGTGGCACTTTACTGATTGAATGATAGCATTGCGCACGTTTCAATAGTGGGCTCCTTCATTCTCGTACGCCTGTCAGTCAATACCCGGTATTTTCGGGAAATTCGCGCCTATTTTGCTAAATAGAATAATTTAGCTGAAATACGGCCAAAATCACGTTTTTCGCGTTAATTCGCGAAATAGAAATCACTGGAAACACTTTCAAATGCCTTGAAACGCAAAGAAAACTTATAAATGCCCTATTTTCGAACCATAAATATTTTTTCGCGTTTTTTTTTGCCATCTCTACCTATATTCCTGATATATCGGAACACTTGTTACATGCACCTGCTTTAGCCCTCATGAAGTATATTGTCGAAAGGCGAGAATTTTTATGATTTCTATGACGCGTGTTCCCAACATCGTAATAATAGGTTTGTATTTTACTAAAATTTTATTTTATGTTCAGGACCAAAAAGACAGCAATTTTTTGGGGAAAAAACCTGTGACCAATGACCAAGGATGGAGCTGTGAAGAATCAGAGCAAGAGCTTGTTATTGAAAAGGCGATAGAAGAAAGCGATGATATTTGCATAGAAGGGCGGAGAGTAGTACAATTTGATTATTTTTTTAAACAACTCCAATGTATTAGTCAACATGATTCCCTTTTTAACTGCAATTTAAAGCATTTACGATTTACCTCAGAAAATAGAAATGGTTTGAACTCTACTTTTAATTTAAAATGTGTGTTATGTGGTAAACATTTTAAACTTAAAACGTCCGAAAGCATACAAGAAGGCATTGGCATCAACGAATCTTTTGTGTCGGGAATAATGAGCATAGGATCGGGTTATTCGGGCATGGAAGAAATATGTGCTACCCTTGAAGTTCCGTCCTTATCTATTGCTGGATATGGAAAATGCCATAAGAAGGTTTGTGAATGGTGGGAGAAAACCAAATTTACCAGTATGGCTGCGGCAGCCGATGAAGAAAAAAAACTGGCTATTCAAAGCGGCGATGTTGATGAAAACGGGACGCCAATGATCACTGTAGTAGCTGATGCATGTTGGTCTAAACGATCTTATAAAACCAACTACTCCGCCCTCTCAGGAGCTGCTACGATAATCGGTTACCGCACAAAAAAAATTATTTACATGGCAGTTAAAAATAAGTACTGTACGAACTGCGCAAGAGCTATAAATTTGAAAATTCCTGTGCCCGAGCACACATGCTTCAAAAATTATGTTGGTTCTTCAAGCGGAATGGAAGCTGAAGCAATTTTAGACGGATTTCAACAATCGATAAGTATGTACGGTCTTATATATTCAACCCTCATTGCCGATGGAGACTCCAGCACTTATGCCAGAATCAGAAGTAGTCACCCATATCCCAATATTACAGTACAGAAAATAGAATGCTCTAACCACTTAATTCGAAACTACAGCAATCAAATTGAAAAAATTACGAAAGATACCGGCTTTCCTTTGGAATTTAGAAAAATTGTTTCAACCAACAAACTTCGTCTTAGGAAGGCGGTAGTTGGAGCTGCAAATTACAGGATGCAATCAAATAGTACATTAGACCAAAAAATTATCGATTTAAGGAAAGATTTATTAAATGGACCCAAACATGTTTTCGGTGAACATAAAGATTGTTTACTGTACTTCTGCAAATTTAAAATTGATCCAAATAAAACATTAGACCACAATCACGTTCCAAAGTTACAAAACAATATTATATTTTCAAAAATTATGGAAGCTAATTCTCGTCTTGTCAACAATGCCCGGAGTCTAGTACATTGTTTAGACAGTAATATTGTTGAGAGTTTCAATGGAGTTATTGCAAAATTTATTGGTGGAAAACGAATTAATTATTCTTTAAAACAGTCATATATGGGTCGTTGTGCAGCTGCAGTAGTTTCTTTCAATTCCAAGCGACCGTATTATTCTTTACATAAGCAGATTTTCAACAGGAGCCCTAGTAATTTTTTGAAACGATTAGAATTGAAAAGAAAAAAAAGAAGAATGGCTTCTAAAACAAACGATAAAAGATCTTTACGAAAAAAACAAGGGAGACATTTACTTACAAAATCAGGAGCACCTGATATCCATTATGGCGAATTGTGCGAAAAAATGGATATGGAACATGATGCATATGAATGTGCTAAGGCAGAATTCTTAAAGCTACTCGACATTTCAAAAAGTGAAAAGAAGGCAGTTGAAAGACGAACTGTCTTGCAGTCTGATAGCGGGGAGTGGCTGCAACGCAGAAGAAACATGTTAACAGCTTCTTTATTTGGTAATATCTGTAAACGAAGTCAAACCATCAGTTGTGCTAATTTAGTTAAATCAATATTATACGGCCGCTCTCTAGATAATATAAAATCTGTGCAATATGGTAGAGACCATGAGCAAGTTGCAAAAAGGCAACTTTGCATTCAAGAAAATATTGTGGTCGATGACTGTGGCTTATTTATTGATGAAATTTTCCCATTCTTAGGAGCCACTCCAGATGGTTTGGTAAATGATAGTACAATATTAGAAATTAAATGTCCGATTTCTGCTAGTGGGATGCTATTTGAAGAAGCAATAGCAAAAAAAAAAATTACGTTCTGGAAGGAAGATAAAAACAAAAAAATTTTTTTTACAAATACAAATCACAACTGGTATTATCAAGTACAGGGTCAACTTCACATTTCCAATAAGTCTGTATGTATTTTTGCCGTCTGGTTGGGTGAAGCAATTCCATTAAAGATAGAAATAATAAAACGAGATGACAGATTAAGTACTTTCTTTATGGATTGTTTATTACCAGAAATCATAGATCCTAGATTTAAAAGATCAATGCCCATTCGTGACCCACAGTATATTATATCCGCGTTGGAGAAAAAACGAAAAGCAGCGACACAAATTCGAACAGAAAAACTTAAAAAATGCAAGAAAAATCTGTTACGTGTTATTGAAACTAATGTAAATATTGTTCAAATTTTAGATTCTGATACGATTTTAGATAACTTCCTGAAGAGCTCACTCTGAAGAACCCTTCCTTGAAGTTCCTTTTATGTAATGTATTAAACATATACACAGGGTGTTGAGGGACGTACTTGAGTTACTTTAACCAGTAAATCCTGATATTATTTGCAGTAAAAACTGTAAATGAATTTACGGTCACCGGTGACATTTTCGATGTTCGATGTGACATTTCCGGTGACATTTTGAAAAAGTCACAGGAGAACAAAATTTTATTTACATTTTTTCTCTAAATAATGTCAGGAATCACTGGTTAAAGTAAGTCAAGTACGTCCCTTAACATCCTGTGTATATTAAAATAAACCTTTGTTCCACCGCAGGGGAAGCTTATGGCGCAGACTACGCCAGTCGAAGAATACCATCATCACTGCCATGGTTGCCTGGATGGAGTCCCCCCTGATGGCCTTCAAACGAAACAGGAGCCTGTCAAATATCCCCCATGAACATTTATTAACATATACTATATTTTTTGTTTCTTTTCTGTTCCATTCTATGTATGAATGCATTGTTATTTTGTCAATATTTGTACTATTTTTGTACATTCTGGAATAAACTCTCATTATTATATTTGTTTTATTAAAATAAAGAGTGAGTGTCGCTGCAGTTTTGTCATGGTTTTCTGCGGCCTTGCACGACAGCTACTGCCATGGTTAAAAAATATTGTTGTTTAGTTGTACTAAATAACACAAAAAAATTAAAAAATAAAAAATATAAAAAAAAACTTTATTTTATTTCTCGAGGTCAATATATAAGAAGAATAATACAAGATTGCCATTACGGAGAATCAAGCAAAGCAACACTTTAACATTACAAATACAGTAACAATAAAATGTATAACATGATAACATTAAATAACATGTAAAATTTATTGATAATAATTTAATGGATTACTTGAACCATGAGATCCCAAACACCGTTTACAATGGAATAGCGCTCACTCCTACCCACACTTCAGTCCCTAACGAAACGCGACCACGAAAGGAACCAAGCAACCGCTAACGGTGCAAAACGCCGCTTACGGTTGCTTTCCTCCTTTCACATAATATCGCGAACTTAAAAACCTATTGTCAGCTCTTCAAACCTAATATGATTTACAATAACAAGCAAATGATGAAACATTTGTAAAAAAGATCATACTAAATACTCTACCCAAATTGTAAGTTCCATAAACAAGCCACATTTTGTTATTGGTTTGTTTTTTTACTTGAATATCTATATGTCTCTTCATAACTCACGTATAATGTTGAATATTGTACATCGGTGAAGGCATCCTTACTGCCACCTAGCGATGTAATAATAAACATATTTTGGTAGTTTCGGAAATCTGCCTTGCCTATTATATGCCTTTAAGGTTGAACAAGCAGAATCTAACTTCCGTTTAGCGTAATTAGACTTACTGTGGGATGGTATTGCATGTATGTAGTTTAAATGGAGATTCTCCAATGTCAGTTAAAGAAGTGTTGATTTCTTGTAAAAAAAATTTCTTTGTTTAAAACATTTTCAACTTCACTTATGTCTTCTTGAAAAGTGTTAAGCTCTTCAATTTCATTGTTAAGGTTTTGGCTCTTACTAATTTTTGCTCTGCATGCATTACAAATTTTTTGTCCAGGGATTGCTTTATTAGTTACTTTTAGAATGGTATTAATGTTCTCTGAAAATTCCAAGGATACTGTTCTTAAAGTTTTTGTAATTTTCCTTTTGTGGCTTTGGAACGGGTCAAAACAAGCTTTTTGAAATGTTTCATATTTATTTAAGTTAAATATTCTGTGGTGCTCACAAATGTTGAAAACCAAGTCTGTAGATACAAAACTTCTTTGTTGAATAAGCTTTTTTTCAAATTCACTTAACAAATCCACACTCGTTAATTTCTCTGACTTAGTATAACTTTTTTTGTGACATTCAGTACCATTATGTTGTCCCACACTACATTTAACTAAACTTGTTTCGATTAGAGACATTTTAACAACGTACACCATAACATGAAACAACTACTGTATTTATATAGATGATCACTGCTTTGAAGCTGACTCAGAACTAAGCATGTCAGAGGAAACAAAGCATGTAGTATCCTGCAAACTTAGTGATGAGGCAGATAGTAATTTTCATGTTCTGTCTTGTTCTTGTTGCAGATACATCATTTCCATGTAGTGACTTGTCTCTAGGACTGTTTCTTTGATATTAGTCCATTCATTCAACCTATATTACTAGCTATATACCTAAACTATAACTTGCCCAATTACAAACTAAAAATAGATATAAAAAAAATCACAAAAAGTTTGAAAAAAGTTTAAAATGGATTTTATTTATTTTTGTATCTAGATTTAAAAAAACCTAGAACAATTCTGTATGATAAAGATTTCTTATTTTAAAAACGTTTCTACACTATGAAGCACACAAAATACCAGGAGTTTTATTTTTTTAGGTTGTACTATGTTTATTGTAGATAAGAATAAAAAAAAATTACAAAAAGTTTAAAATGGATTTTATTTATTGAAGCAAGTAAAATGCCATGAATTTTATTTTTGTATGTGATTCTATGCTATTTGTAGATATGAATAAAAAAAAAAATTACTTCATTAACACTGTACCTTCCCGAGATATTGCTTTTTTGTAAAGTACCTTTTCCGTCCCAAAAATTACTTAAAAAATTACTTTTGGTAATTTTTTAAAGTCAAGTAGATAAATGTAAAGGGTTTATTTATTTTTTTCTGCAATCAGCATAGTTTTCTTGATAATATTGAAAATTTTCGTTGCATTTGCACTATAAATGACAAAGATACAATTTTTTTTCATTGAAGGTACAAGCTCTTCCGGAGTGCTCGGAATATGTAAAAACGCTTATTTTGCCCAAACTTCAACTGCCCATAAAAAAAAAACGAGTTGAGGTAGGAAGGTAAAATTTGGTATATTTTCTTATCTATATGGAAGGATTAAAAATTTAAAGTTTCATCAAAATCTGAGATGGTGGGTGACATGGCCTGGATGATTTAGTGCGGATTGACCCTACTCTGATATTGGGGTGTGCGACAAATTTGAATTAATAATTTTTTTCATTTATTATTTTCGCTCGTCATGGGCCGTGCGAGCTGCCGGCCCCCCACACGGATTGATGGTGTGTGAACCAATCAGAGCGGCGCTAATTTATTTAAGAATGACAACCTACTATTTCCATAATGTTGCTAAGCTGTAGCCTTTTATCATCCCTGAGGCCAAAGTCGAATATGTTCCAATCAGACAGGTGGTTGTTTTCCCGGTCTACTTGCGCCCAGCCGACAAATTTTAGATCTATAAGCAAGGCACAAGCAGACTTGATATTCTGAAAGTAGACGTACTAACATTAAAACACACATAAAGAAAATGAAACTAATACATAATATCACATTAACTATAGATATATTAATAAGATATTATTGAATGCCACACAAACTTTGTCTTGACACACACGCTTTACTACTTTCACACATGAGAGAATGTTTACTACATTCAGTCTACCTATGTCTTTCCTGACAATTTCATACCTCACTGCCGTACGTAAGGCCCATGGAAGTAAGAAGCCATGGAAAGGCAATAGAACCCATATTCCATACTAGAGAATAAAGCATATTTTTTGTGTCCCTGGTCGTGTTAATGCAGTTTTAGAAACAGGGCCGCATTTGGGATTTATGTTAAATAAATTTTGGATACGAGGTAATTTTTTTATTAACAAAAATACAACATTTATGTAATATTTACACAGGCTCAGAAGTACATTTATAATAAAATAAAATGTAGAAAGCATTATTCTTTAAAATATTATTTATACTCTAACCTAGTACTTGAATTTAAAAAACATCTTAAAGATGATGAACTGGTAAATATCTGCACTTAATTTTATTTAAAACCTAGATATGAGGGAAATTCGAATAGTTTCCGTCCTGTAAGTTTTTAGATTCTCACGGCCAAAAGCATTTTTGTTGTTTGTTTTTGGGGTGTTATGCCGTGTTGCGCTAACTCCTCACACATCTTCGGATCTACCGGATCTGCCCTGATGATGGACACTGCAATGCTGTCCGAAACGTCGGCTAAAGAAGGAGTTAGCGCAACACGGCATAACACCCCAAAAACAAACAACAAAAAAGTTTCCGTCCTCATCAGTTTTGGCCCTTTCATTTACAACAGTCAAACATTGGGTAGCCGAGTACAAACCGCTACAACTGATGAAATGGTCGATTTAGTGCATCAAACTGTGATGGAAGATCGTTGATTGACTGTTAAGGATATTTCTGAGACTTGTGGGATATCATCTGAACGGGTGCACAAGATTTTTCATTAAGATTTGGATATAAGAAAATTATCCGCACGCTGGGTGCATCGCTTTTTTGTTTTTCGGGAGCCCGGAATGTTCCTCGTCTAAAATGCTCGCTTAAACTGACCACAGTTGTTGTCAGTTAACTTTTCGAAAGTTACTTTGGTGAAATCAATTAAAGATATTGGCACAGCATCTAGTAATAACATTGATGTATTATACTAGATTAGCCCTGTCTAGTTAAATTAATTTTAAAAATGACACCACATAGCATACGTCCCAAATATGGAGATGAACTTAACAACCCAAATCTGTTTAAACTCCTTGTACAAGCGTTCAAACTCGTAAACGAAACCAAGGAACAGCGTTCATTTCGTTACCGAGTTGTTGTAATTTGAATACAAAGCCGTCACCAAATTAACATTTTTTGCTAAACCAGGTCTGAATCAGGACTAATAAATAACACAAAATGATTTTTATTTTAATATTTTAAGTTTTGGATTCTGTACACTACAATATTGAACCAAAACGGGAAACGTACACATATTTACTATTGAGTAGAAGTTTAATGAATTTACAAAATTATTTATATAAAATAGTATTTAATTATCAAAGAAAGCGTTTACTTTGTGGCTTGACACTTTAATCAAATGAAAAGTTATTTTGTTTTAACCGCTTTGTTAGGTTTATAAGACAGCATTATGTATAAAAAACTATTCTACGTACAAACATTAATAATGTATAAAATATAATATTAAAACAAAGCGAGAAAAATCATATTAAATCATATTAGACGAGAACAGAGCTTAAGAGAGGGTGTGGTGGGGTGGGACAAGGGAGGGTGGGGGTTACATTGTAATAATATCAATTTATTTATGCCCATTAAATAAGCTTTTACATTTTTATATTGTGTTTGTCTCCTTTTTTTCGAATATAGGCACAACTTTACATATCTACGGAAAAAATTATGATTGTACCTTCCTTCCCAAGGATTGGAGTGAACCGCGCCAACAACCTTGCCAAATGCATGCCGATCGGGTAGGACCGATATTTATTTCGTGTATTAACTGCTGTAATGTCATACGATTTCAGAGAAATGCCTATTCGGTTTATTTTTGTAGTGCCATTTTTGTGAAATATATAGATGGTGCTTAATCAAAGCTAGAAAATAACAACCAGTAATTAAAATAACCTTTCTCAGATTAAGTAACGATACCTAATTTGTGGGTATATTACATTCTCTCCTCCACACAGAATGCTCAAATATTATAAAGGACCTGAAGGAAATTGCAGTCTAAACGTTTGGGATGAAAATGATTTCAGCACACATGGTTCCCTGATGATGGTACGGTCAACGTGTTCCGATATCGTGATAATTAATGTATTCGAAATTTACTAAAAATTTAACAGGAAACCTGTTAATTCATTCATTAAGGGCCTGCAATCCCTTTTTTAAATAAATTAGAAAAAAGCTGTTCCGACATCGTGATAATTAATGTATTCGAAATTTACTAAAAGTTCAACCGGAAACCTGTTCATAGTGTTCATTCATTCGTTAAAGGCCTGCAATCCACTTTTTTAAAATAAATTAGCAAATACTCTTTTTTCCGTATTTGTAAACATACAATATATAATAAATATTACCCAGTTATTTTCACAAAATTGAATCCGGATTGCTTATATCCATTTCTCAATTTTTTCTCGGTTTGTGGGGAAACCTAAGCGAAAATAAGACATTTTAAGAATAATTATCGGAATGTATATAGAAAATATTTATTCCTATACCTAACATTTTAAGCCTACATGAACGTTCCTTTTCATGTAACATATCTTCCACCACCTTCATCACCTCTACAGCAATAGTTATAATAAAAAAGGTAAGTGTAATATATATATAAATACTTTGTAATATATATATTATCAATGAAAAGAAAAATGTAATTAAAATAGTAAACACAATAAATTACTCAACCACGCGATTTTTTCATATAATTTAACACGCAAATAATTGTGGACTTAATACAACCCTGAATTAGAGACAAGCCCTAAAAATAACCCATACTTCTAAAGTTTTTTGCGCAAGTTTTGTATCAAGTAAAAACGCGTGATTTTAACCAACACATCAATTATTATCATGTGCCAGGCTCGTGCCATGTCGTATTGTTTATATGTATTTGTTAAAAGTGTATAACACACTGCATGACATGACGTCATGATTGTGACTAGTTTGAAAGATTACATCAGAAAATTTACTTGTCGATAGTGAAATTCTATTAATTTCTGATATTTGTTAATGCGCTGCCTTCAAGCTATCTGTAAGGTACTTATATTTTTTTGTATTCAGATAGCTGATTATATTTTCTAAAATAAAGTCCGCGATAGGTACAATCTAAAATATTTGGAACTGGGTTATTTTTGTGATTGAAAAAATGAACTTGTCCAGCATAGCTGACAAGCAAAATAGCTTAAGGTTAAACGCAACGCTCGTTGTATTCTACATGTTCACAGATGGCGTTAATTAATTAATTTTGTTTAAATACGCTTTTGCAAGGTATTGCTTTACAGTGTTAACACGTAATACCCGGAGGTTGAAAATGAAACACATGCGGCGGTGGTGGGTCCAGATTGACCCGGCTGAAATGATGAAATTAAAAGGCTTTTTATGCATTTTTCGTTCATATTCTTACTTTTATATGATATTATTGTAGTTCCTCATTAACTCATAACATATCCCCTGTGTTTCTTGTATGAACATGAAAGTTTTAGAAATTAGTGTTCCGTAAATTTTGCGGTTCGTCGATATACAGCGGCGCGGACAACCCGCGCAACAGCTAATCAACGACTGAATCGAAGACGGCCCCGACGGCCGATGCGGGTGCCGGGCGATGGTCAGGGGAATGAGGAGGGCAGCGCGGGAGAGGGGGACAGGAAGCGTTCGTCAGCGGAAACAAACATTTTTATTTCTATAATTATTAAAATTTTCGATGGTGTGCATTTACAAGAATATCGTGTATTATTTAAAATACCAGAAATAAATCACGTATTTGATAATTTCCTTGTGGCCGTACCTCTAATAGAAAGATGTGTAAAGAGAAAATAAATTCAATTTATAGCCATATTAAACGATGATTGCTTATGCAAATATTAGAAAATATTATATAATGGCATTCAAATTCAAGTTTAGTATTTACTTCCTCACACATTTATTTGTCACAATTAAAACCATTGAATGACACACATTAACCTTTTCTATGCGTCATTAATTTGTATCACTTCGTTCACACGCGGGGCTATTTATCATCAATCTAATTTATGACTTTAAACAATAATCACGCATGGATTTTAAAATTTGTTTTAAAAAATACGTCGCTTATGTCTTGAATTATCTTTTCAAGTATAAATAAACAATCCGAACATCAATGGGGCTTGATAAAAATTCGAAGTATATATTCATAATGTAACTGATATGGTATGCCCGGGCGGCCATGTTTATTTCAAGGATAACGATACACATGATTATAAACATGCCGGAGTAGAGCTCTTCAACTGTGGTGCGATGTAAGTGGTTGATTTATGGGTGCGATGTCGCGTTTGACTGGATACATGAAATATTGACACACTTAAAAAGGTTCATATAATAAAAAATAACTACACTTAAATTTACAAAAATAATGAAATAATTTTTCTGTTATTATGTCACCGTAAATATGTATCACTTAATATATTTTTTTATCGTGATTTTGAAACAGTTCTCAACGCATAACGGCAGAATCATGGCTTTCATGTATTTCAGCAGCTTTGCAATTATTATCGACGTCACTGTCACTAATTTCAAAATCTGAATCTATTTCTAAAGTAGCACCAAATATTTCTTCGTCATTAAGACCACGACCCGACATTTTGTATTTTGGCAATAAAAATACTTTCAAAAATTGATAAAAAGTCAAACTTGTACAACTTTACACTTGATTTTTCACTATAAAAAAGTTTTAACCACGTATCTTTATTTGAAAATAATCTAACACTGACGAAATTTTATATTTCTTCAATAGTTTGAATGAATGTATGTAACTGAACTTATTTTAAAATATGATAAATCAGATTAATGTACACTGTAATTAAAATAGTTCATATCCACGAAGAAGCAAACAATAATTCGATAAAACAATGTAATCTACACGGCGAGCGTCTCTGTTTGAGAATCTTATAAAATGCGCCTGCGCAATAACGTGTGTAAAGACGCGGGAAGAATTCAAACTGATTCATTTTTCGCTCTGAGTTGGAAGATCCCTTCAAATCTTTGTATCCATGATTAGGATACGTATTATGGATAAATATCGTAAGATGTCAGTAGTGTAAAGATGTGAGATTTTTTAGGAGTATAAGTTTTACCGTGCTCAAGCATGTTTCATACCCATAACGCCGAAGAAACTTTGCGTCGCACAGATGTGCCACCCGCGTACAGGGCATGCACAGTGCGTCGCAGGCGTGCGTCTCCCGCGGGGATAGGGTTAAAATATACTAAAACTTTTATTTTTCAATATAACAAATTTAAATTAACAATTTTCATTTAAAAAAAAGGAATGAAAGCAATATTTTAAATACGAAAATACAAAAATGATTCGACGATCAATAAAATTTATATACATACACAAAACACCAAATGGATTTATTATTACAAATTCAGCGGCAAAATAATTATATAGCACTACCAATTATAAAAAGTTTAACAGTTTTTTATTAGTTAAAATATATTAAAAATGCTAAAATTCACAAAAATAATTCATCGATATATTATATCATTCAATAAATGTCATCGAAACGTATATTGCTAAAAATATAGCGGAAGCGATCTCTAGATAAAGCGGAGGGGAAAAAATGCTGCCGGAATAAATCCTCGGTAGTCCAAAGTTCGCTTAGTTCTAACTTTCGGCCGCGATTTCTTCCTGAAGCCAAAAGAACTCCAAAAAATGCATACATTTCTGTCTTCGTAATGTTAGGAAAGCTGGAATTTTTCGGATTGAGCTGACAGAATTTATTCGTATTTTCAATAATTTCCTCCACCATTTCATTTGAAATAAACAAATCAAAAGCATCTCTGATGGATACTATGTTCTGGCTACCGTTTTTCAATCCAGGGGTAGAAGAAATAATGTTATGGCTTCTGGTACGTAAGCTGGCTGGTTGCGCAGAATTCCATTGGAATCCGGAATTCGACACGTATAAATGTTGATCTGCAACGGATTCATTCGAATTTCCTACACTAACTTCATTATCACTTCCATTTCCACTTTCAGATATTTCCTCTAGTAATATTTCTTCCGGATCACTTTCAAATTCTGGATCTAATGTTTCGAATTCCAAGTCGCCATCATCACTGATCTCACTGTTCGAACTGTTAAGTAGCTTTTTGATCTCATTATCAGATAAATAATTTTGCTTTGCCATTGCGTTCGTACGCTACGAAAAAAAAAATTAAAACAAAGTCACTAACAAAAATCACAATACTAGAAATGTGCCCGAATGGTTGACAACATCTGCGCGGGACTGCGAGAGACAAAGACGGAAGGACAGAGCGAGAGATATGCTGTTTCGTCGGCTGCTCGAATTCAACTGAGAAGAAATGAGTTTTTGCGTGTTTTTAAACACAATTATTCTTATAACTTTTTTAAAACGTGTCCGATTTTAATCATTTTTGAGTCGAAATATGGGTAAAAATTTGATGAAAGAATAGACAAAAGGAAATTAGCCTAAACGAGATATTTGCGGCAAAATCTTTTTTTTAAAAAACACTGGGTCAAACCAGACCCATCACCGGAGTCGAGGTGTTAAGACAAATTATTTGTTTGCGCCCTCATATACGCAATATGAATATGAATAAATAGTTTTGTCCATATAAAAACTCAATTCTATCGAGAAAGGCATACAAATACAATATTGGATTGAATCATCGGTAAAATATTGTATTTGTGTGCCTTTCTCGAAAGAATTAAGTCTTTAAACGAACAAAACTATTGATTCATATTCATATTGCGTATATACGGGCGCAAACAAATGATTTGTCTTAATATTGTAAAGCAATACCTTGCAAAAGCGTATTTAAACAAAATTAATTAATTTACACCATCTGTGAACACGTAGAATACAACGAGCGTTGCGTTTAACCTTAACTCTAGACCAGAGGTCGGCAAAGTGCGGCTCCGGAGCCGCATGCGGCTCTTTAGCTGATTATATTTTCCATCTCCATCTCCATCTTCCGATGGTATCGGCGGGTGACGACTGTGGGATGCGCGGTGCGAGGGAGACTCTTCTCTCGTTTCAATAAGTCTGGTTGGCGTTGGATAGCACTGATAGCAGTCACCTCGCCAGTCGCGTTTGTCGCGTACGTGTTACAAGGGGTTTTTTTTCCATCCAGCTGCACATTCTACAGGTATTTACATCATTAATTTAATATTTATTTGATATATGTATATGATAATCATTTATATTATAATGTTATTTATTTAGTGTTGATGTCGGAAAAAAATTATATTATAATATGATAGTTATTTAGTATCGGTGACGGAAAAAAACATTTTTGGGATTTTTTTATAGGTCCCCTATTTCACATGGCTACTGTTATATACAGACTTGGTGGTACTGTGAGGATCTCAATAATTATACGCGTGTGCGGATAGAATGTTTATTAACACTTTAGAACGGATTGTCTACTACTATCTTCTTAGCTGTCGGTTGGGAAAAGAGAGCGAGCAGATGCATCCATCATCTTTTATACGTCGATCTGTCATCTCGCTCTTACACATTCAAAAAGCAGGCGTACCACCTAAAACCTTTCTTACAGCTACCAAAAAGAAGCAAAGAAAAACGGAAGATGAAAACCGTAAATTTAGAGTTGAGTGGACCGAGACTTTCGCGTTTATTCAAAACTTAGATGGCCTTCCGACATGTCTTATTTGTAAGGAAAAATTGGCGCATAACAAGAAGTGAAATTTGGAGAGACATTTAAAAATAAACACACTTCATTTAGCAATAAATATCCTGTCGGTAATGCAAGGAAGAAAGCAGTTGAGGAACTCCAGAAGACTCAAGAGACATTAACTTCTGTATTCGACAACTGGATGCAATCTTTCAGTAATGTTAATATGGCAAGTTTTGTTGTTAGTCGAGAGATTACTAAGAGAGGGAAACCGTACACAGTCGGCGAATACATTAAAAGTTGTTTTGTAAAGGCATCCGAAGAACTATTTCGGGATTTTAAGAACAAGGCAGAAATTTAAAAAAAAATTAAAGAGTTACCGTTGTCTGCCAAAACAATGAAAGATAGAACACTTAAAATGTCTTCGAATATAACCATCCAGCAAATCGAAGATCTAAAATTGGTTTAGGCTTTATCAATAGTAGTTGACGAGTCTTGTGACATAAATGATACAGCGCAAGTTTCGCTTTTTGTAAAATTTATTTCTCATACAGGTCCTAAAGAAGAACTTTTAGGATTATTGCCACTCAAAGGTCAGACGCGTGATCATCGCAAAAGCTGTAATTGGATGTATGGATAAACATCAAAATTGTGTCGATTTCAACAGACGGGGCCAAAAGTACGACCGGCCACAGAAAGGGGTTAGTTGTTCTTTTGAAAGAAAAAAATTATCACGAGATACTTGCTTACTATTGCATCATTCATCAAGAAGCGCTTTGTGCGCAGACATTTCTAAAAGAAATTTGTAAAGTTATGGAATTGGTGATTACGATTGTTAACTCCATTTTAGCTAAAGCTCTTAATCATGGCCAATTCAAAGAATTTTTAGTTGAAATGGAGAGTGAGTATGGTGATCTTCTGATTCATAACAAGGTACGTTGTTTATCAAGAGGGAACGTTTTAAAGCGTTTCGAATTGCTGTTTCCAGATATCAAAGCATTTCTCCTTGAGAAGGGTGTTAACTATCCAGAACTAACAGACGATAAGTGGATTCAAAACTTTTATTTCATGGTAGACGTTACGTATCACCTAAATAAACTTAATCATAAACTACAAGGGAAAGGAAATACAATTTTTTCGATGTTAGAAGAAGTCGTTTCATTTGAAAACAAATTACCCTCTTTGCTGAAGATTTTTCAAGGAAAACATTGTTTCACTTTCCGAGTCTGCTGAAGCATCGCCAAGAAAATAATTCTTTCATTGACAAGCACTACTAAACATGGAGCTCTAAATTTGAACGTCTTTGTGTTGATTTATAAATACTGGAGAAGAAAAATGTGAGCTTAGTTCACAACACAAGTGGTCTACCTTGAAAGACCTAGAGAAGGAAGACATGATCATATTCAACGCTTGGAATAGTATTCCCAACTCTTATGACCAGCTGAAAAAACTCGCTTTTTCTGTACTATCCCTTTTCGGTTCTACATATTAATGCGAACAATCTTTTCAAGCATGAACTTTATCAAGAGTAAACTGAGAAGTCGTCTTATTGATGACAACCTGGAATCGTGCCTAAAATTAGAACAACAACCTGCAAACCTGACTTACTCAAACTTTCAAAGGAGATGCAAGGGCATGGTTCGCATTAAGTACTTATTATGATTGTCATTGTCATGGTTTAATATATATTATTTTTAAACTGTTTTTTTAATTTTTCTTCGTACAATATTTTACGTTACTTAAATCTTACAAAACTGATCAATCAATTTGATTGTAAGAAATTACTCATTTTTCCTGTTTATTTGTTTGAAATAAAATAATTTTATCTCAACTTAATATTTGAATAGGTAATACATCATAATTACGTAATAGTGTAATACTTAATATTAAAATACTTAACTGATTATTATAATGCTTTTATAATTGGCTCTTATTTTTTTTTTAAATCGTTGTAATGTACATATTTGGCTCTTTGGCAAATAAGTTTGCCGACCTCTGCTCTAGACCAACAAAAGGTAAAACGCAATGCACAGTGCCCATTTCGCATTTCGACACAATGCGTGCGCCTTTTCATAAATTTGCACGAGAACCAAACCAAAATTGTGTTTGGGTTATTTTTCAACGGTTAGGCCGTGTCTAGTCGTATTTAGTCTATGAGAAATAATGATTAAATACTTTTTTTTAATTGACATATTATGTATTTTTAAACAGTTTGTGATAATGTGGGCCTCACTGGGTGTACTTTGCCCGTGCTGGGGCAATATAAAATCTAGTAATCTAGAATACCTTCTATAAATTAATATTCAACAAAAGTAGAAGAAAGCGAGATAAAGTATACATAATCGACGTATCTAGCCACTTGGGGCAAATGAGGTAAATCCGATTAAATGGGTACCTAGATACATGGAATACATTACCGTCTTATCGACCAACATTGTGAATTGGAAACCAAGGTCGGGCAGTAATGATTGACCATTTCTTTCGAAATTTAATTATTGACATTTGTTTAAGCTGTGAACCTTCTAATAAACAAATCAATTATTCTATGTTGATATCGTTACTTGGGCAATGAGATTTATAAATTAGAATTATTATTGCGATGCGTTTGTGATGATTTTCTGATTGATATGCGATGCATTATAGGTAATATAATGTTCACTTCGTGTCACAGCTGTTGGTTTTGGACTCCATGCCCGGGCCACGGGGGAGAGGTCTCAAGGAGAGGAGAAAAGGGGGTCGGGAACAAAATTCATCGCCAGTAAACTAATTCTCTATGAATCAACAATTAGCCATTATTGGCGTAAACAACATTCCTCACTTCGATTGTAGTAGTTAAATTTTAGTCACCAAAAATAAAAATAAATTATAATAATAGGCTGATGATGTAGCATAGGGAAGTGTAGCTGACCTAAGAAATCTAAAGTACATTAAATTTTCAGTATTCATGATAAAACATAAAAAATCACATGGTGGTCTTTAGGTTTCCAACTCAAATTTCGAATCAGTTTAATCGACGCTTCAATTCTCTTGGCAACTTGATGAAACAATAAAAAAAATGTTGTATAAGTATCTTAGAAAGGTTAAAATGAATTAAATTCACAGTAGAATATGCATGGAGTTTTAAACAGTTTTTTTTAAATAGGTGAAAGAAAGTTAATTTATTTAAAAAAAAAACCTCAAAATTTGATATTACACAAATGCAAAATAACAATTATTAATGCTTTACATATTTTTACTGGTTATATATTTAATTGGGAACTTTATAATTATAAAACTTTAACGATGGGTTGCACAGAATTTTAATAATTCATCAAATTTCAATGTTGATTTTCGCGTCCTGTGAAGGGTTTATTCAAGTGCCGTTATAATATCATTATTGTCCACTTGTTTCACAACACTGAAATAGTGATAGAACTTGAATATAACCTTCACAGAACTTGAAAATTATTAACAATTAACAATTCAATAACAAAGAAGCAATGACCTCCATGTTCAACGGAGTGGTCAGAAGCAAGCTGGAGTACGCCAGTACTGTCTGGATACCTTATCAACTTAAATACATAAATATGATTGAACAAATTCAAAAAAAATTCCTAAGGTATGTTTACATGCGATCATACGGAATATATCCGAAATTCATGCATCACGTGGAACTGCTAAAGGAGACAAATTACCAAAGCCTGGAGACTAGGCGTAATGCCGGACTCATGGTATTTGAATTAAAGTTACTAAAAAACCTTATCGATTGCCCATATCTCCTGTCATGCTGTGGATTATTCGTTCCTGATAAATACTGTCGAAATCGTAGCCACGACCTATTCTGTATACCGCAGGGTCGGACAGATGTCATTGCCCGACATAGCATGACAAGAGGTATGACCTTACTAAATGCCCTACCACCGGATATAGATGTGTTTAATATCACTATACCATGTTTTAAAAAATATATGTACATGTATTGTTAGTTTTAATAAAATTGTACCATAATTGGACTTACCTGTCTGTCGTACAATAATAAAAAAATAAAAATAAAAAATCAACTTTGAAATTTGATGAATTTTTCAAATTCTGTGATACAACTTCATGTATTAAAAGTTAATTTTAACTATTTCAGCTCTGGGCACCTTCAGTTAAATAAAGGTAATATTTTTTTTAAATTCACATTGTAAAACCGCCATTCGATTTAGATTTTTCATTGCTTTTGTTGGAACATGAAATCATCGACGAATCGAGCAACGAATAGAGCAACTGCGAGCAAATGATGTCTGTACAAATTTTTTCGACCTAAATTTCCAATTGTCTGACCTTGACCAAGTATGCCCTAAAAGCTGCTTACCATAATTTCCACATAGACTTCCATTCTTTCGGTTCTTACTTCCATGGTCAGGTCGGTATCAAAATCCATTGTTAACTGCAACTTGTTTGTATTAGTGACTATAGCACTCTAATGTTATATATTAATTATATTGGGTACATTCACCCATCTGTAATAATTATTGTCCTTAGCAGTCATCCTTGAGAACATACTTCCTAAGTAAACAAACTCATCCATTTGCTCCAAAAATCCACGATTAACTAGGCACATCGCAAAAGGGTCTTTGTATACTTTTAAATAAATACCAAAACTTACTAACAATCACCACTAAATCACTTTGATTTTGCAATTTTTCTGTACTATAAATAATGAACAGTTCACACATAGTTAGTGCCAAGGACAGTAATAACTAAATCACTGTCCTGAGGAAAGTAGTAAGTGCCATCCACGAGTGCTATTAATTAATTGATTTAGTAAACTATTGTATTTGTAGTAAAAATTGAGCACATGCTTGTACAATAAAATAATGTCTAATAAAATAAGTGTGTGTTTTATATATTTTTTCGTTATCAGTAATTTTAGTTACAAAAAACGTAAAGTGAGCCTTTTTAATTTGTGTCTGTATAAAATATTTTTAATAATAAAATTTGAAAGCATATTTTATCACCTTTCGAAAACCAGTTTTCAGATATGTTCAGAAATATTGCATTTATTTGGATTTTATTGCAAAGTGGAAATACTCAGACCTTCTGACAGAATATGCCTGAGGCTTTAAACGAGGAGTTAAACGTTCTTTTTACAACAGTTGGCTGGTACAAGGGTGAATAAAATTTGATATGAAAATTACCCTTCGCTGATCAGCTTCTAAAACGGGGTCCAAGATTTGTCCTTTTATTTTATTATTTCCACTAGGAGTTTGTATGGCTTTTTTTCCTCCGTTTAAAATACTATCACACAGCCTCTCCATCCCCGCTGCACCGATTCCTCTGAGTTCCAAAATATCAGAGAGTGAGGTGAATGGCCCCTTGGATTTTCTACTTAACAATTCCTGAAGACGGATTTGACTAATGGCTAACCTAAAAGAATGAAAATGTAATATATAATTAGATATCTTGATTTGATTTAAATGACTAAGGCTGGCTTACCACAGCCCGTTATATTGCAGGCCGGGCCGCCTTTGAAGTTACCCACTTGCGATAGATTGGGCACGCCATCACAGATCTTCTTGGGCAGCACCCTTCCCCTGGCATATTTGGCACTTCTAGAGTTAATCCCCAGAAATAATCTAGCATTTCGTGGTTGTGCTTGCAAGACCGGCTACGTGAGTTTTACCAAATTTTACAGGGGAAGCAAAAACTTCCCAGTTTTGTAATCAAAAGTGTCAACAAACAACGTTTGAATGGGTAATGTGCGATAATGCTTAAACTTATGCACATAGCCGAGATTTGCCCGATTACTTTATTTTTTAGAAATCTAAGGTGTAAAATACATTTTGCTAAAATCTGATAAATAGCTGTTTTTGCAAGCGCAACGACGATGTGTAGTTTCCCCGAAATAGCTAATTATATCCAGCGAAACGATTTTTTTATGTATCTTTTTAGGCACGTCCCCTGCAGCTAAATGTTTTCAAAACATCCAACAAAAATAAAAACGTCGGGGCAGGGCACGTTGTGGCCCCGACCAAATGTTTTGTCGTATATTTAAAAAAAAAAAATTGTTGCTTAAGCATACATTTAGGAGGTTGAGGGAATATAGTGTCGTTCTATTCAATGTCTTGCCCGGTTGTCAGGCGATTATGTCATGACTGAGCGCACTGATTCAGCAATTACCCCGGCAGGTCTCGTCCAGGGGCGGCTCTAATGGTCAGCATTTCAGAAAATACTGTCTCCTCCCCCCCTCTGCTGGGCCCCTCAGGGGCCCCCTTACAGTTCCGTCTTTACCCTATGGCACACGGGCATGAGATTATTGAGGTACATACCTACAGTAAATTAAAAGGTTACTTGAAACATGACACGTCATAACAAAAATATTGCCGTCATGCACGACTGTACATTACGTTTATGTATAAAATAAATTTGACGGGCTTAGTGCTAGATAGTCGTAACGCATCGTCTCTATCAGGGCTGGACTCCCGCCTAGGCCTGAGAGGCCCCAGCATAGGGCCTAATATAATTTCGGGTTGAATACCATCTGGTATTTATTTTAAGTTACAATAACAACTAATTTGAAAGTTTCATATCAATGGGATAACCAAGAGTAGTTTGACACATTATACTTTTCAAGGTATCTACTGGATTGCTGGATACAAACTTACTTGGATAATTCTTCTGGTATTGAAGTATTAAGCATGGTGAGTATTTTAAACTTTTCAGTTTCACTATATCTGGATTCATATTGTACTTTTTGAAGATCATCGTTCGTCCCTGATTTCAGAGACGTGTGAATGTTTGTTCCCAAACAGTTCGAAATAATCCGATTCTAGAAAAAAAAACATAATAATGTCGAATACGATAAAAATATGTTGTTGTTAATCATTGATGTATGTTGTTAGTTATCGGCATGTTATCGGTGAAATCACCGACGACCATTGATGTATTATACATTTTTTAGTCAATGCCGGCGACAGTCTGACGAAAATTTAACCTAAAAATAATATTTTTGTGCCTACCTTGCGAAATAAAGAACAACAATTTCGCATAATCACAGGAGTCATTTTGGAAGAGGTTTTTGATCATTTGACCATTAATCAATTCACAAAATCACAATTATAATAAATATTATTCTCGTGTGTAACAAAAGAACAAAAACATATACAACATAAATAAAGTTGATACACAACAAGAATCATACAAGAATGGTTCAGATTGTTCAGAACAAACTGGGAAGAAGAAACCAACAAACAACAAACCGAAACGCCCGAAATTTGTTTTTCGGATTCCGCAGTTATATTTTGTTTAATTTATATAGACTGATTTATAATCACTATAAACATAAACAAACCACTAACTATAAGTAATTATTCAAAAATATAATAATTTTTAAAATAACACTTTTTTCTTCTATGAGGCAGGGTTGCCAACGAACATAAATAAACCAATCACATATGTTCTAAAATACCTACAATCTACGAAACTACAAAGCGGTCCAAAATCCCCAAATTGGGGAGAACCGGGGGGTATACAGAGAATAAAATCTAATCTCTAATCTACAAAATAATAATATTCAAATTAAAAAACTCTCACCAAATTGCAGCCATGTATGTACCTTTGCAATTTTTTTAAAACAAAAACTAAATTATAATCAGCGCCCTTGAGGTGATTTTGCACAAAAACGGCGCTATACAAATCATCCAAATATTATTATTATTTATTATTATATTTTTTCCAACACCCAATTATAAACACATGAAAGAAAAAAGGGCCTTTTTGGCCTGGAGCTCTGAATGCCATTATATAAAAAAGTAAAAATAAAAACAAACAATTTCCCTTGAAGTTCATAACATGAACACTAACACTAACAATGACAAGGGACATAAGTCCATTTAAATGTAAACGTAACGTACGTTATAATATACGCTTTCATAGATCGCATTAATTTAATTATTTTATGAATTATGCAAGTTATGCTTTAAAATATTAAGACGAATCAATTGTTTGCGCCCGTACATACGCAATATAAATATGGTTATACTGGTTATTTCAATTTGCGCTCATCGGCGGTCAGTGTACGACTGATGTCGTAATTTATTTAAAGCATTCTCGAACCCTCATGGTGCAAAACATATGGTCACGTGATTTGCCTCCAACCCGTCGAAACCTTGTGAAACCCCATGAAAAAATCAAAATATCCCTAGATTTTGTTCACTTACTCTTTTCCCTAAAAAAATATTTTCTCCCCTAGATCTAGGGAAGTTTCCCTAGACATACCATCACTGGTTCGATGTTGTGAAAACTGCAGTCGGTTTTGCGGGTTTTGCCGCTTCTTTGCATTTGCAGAGAGTTGAACAAATTACGAAAAATTCATGACCTCCGGCGGAACAAAAGAGAACTAAAAAATTTACTTTGGTAAAGTACCTAATATTTTCGATTTCCATTCAAATTCCACTGCCGTTTATTGTCGATATAAACCTTGCCGCGAGGGTCGCAACACTCGCAGCTCTAGAAAAGTGTGTTTCCCTGAAAGAGATTCCAAATACAGCGACATCTTGGGTCCTTTTGTAACGCATAAATCTAAATCATACAGGAAACTGCATACATTTGGTAAACATCATTAATGATCCACGTAAACATCATTGGCGTTAAATATTATTATTATAAAATAAAATAATATTATTACGTCGCGGGTGGGGAAATAGCAAACAGCAGATATATTTTTTTACATAAGTTTATTGCCGCAATCCTAAAATAAGAAAGAAAAAGTATTCTAAATAGCATGATGTTAGGTGTGTGTTATTATTTATTGTTCCCGTCTCCAATCGTGATGTTTTCCTTTGAACTAAAATGTCTACGGAAAATGAACACATTCCGGCCGGACAAGGAGTGAATATATTATGTTATAATAATTAGCGTCAATAATTGACGACCCCTGAGATTATGAGAACAGTAGAACGGTTCTACTAGAACCGTTGAGGTTACTTAATAACATGAGTGAGAAACATTTAAATTGTGCACTCACTTATTATTGAAGTTATGTACCTAAAAAGTCAAAAACATTTTAACTACTACGAAAATACAAATGATTAGATACACTTATATTTCCTACCTACCATTTTAATGTGTCTATCTTTTTGAACTATTAACCTCTTGTTTTTCATTCGAATCCGTAGCTTACTAGTTTGTAGTTGATTCTCAAAATGAAATCCATCAATTTAACCTAACCCATCTGTTCCACACGGCGCGGCAACCGTGACAAAAATGAATTAGACATCACTTACAAAAATAGTACGTATACCTAATAATAATGACATGTTATGTAGGTTTTCAATTAACTTCTACAGATTAGTAGAATATAACCAGAGCAGAGTAGGAATTAGTAGAAGTTTGTGGCCAATCGGATGACAGAATGCGCGTGCTCGTGTCATGTTTTGTATTCTCATCTGGACATTTGCCGAGAAAGGTTGTTGCCGCTTCTACAACTCTGGTAAGTTGTTGTTACTTTTATCTTTGTCTATAGATGTCATGTTTTTGTTGTCTAATTGTCACCATCGTTGATAATATAATATGTACCTAGGTATTTTATCTTTATTCAACAATCTAAATGGGATTTATGATAATAATATTATTGAGGTTATTCTCACATCAACCAAAATGTCGACTTTTAGGATCAACGAAACGTCATTGATCAACGAGGTATTATTTTTGACAGATGAATCATGTTATTTTTATGTTTGGTTGATATAAGTACCTAATAATATGAACTTGTACGATTTCAACAACTGATTAAGGTAGGTCAGGTTAGTATATAGGTAGGTGCTACGTTTTTTTTAGGTTAGGTTATTATTATTCTTTCATTAGTTGGGTTAGGTCACAAATGACAGGGAGGTTAGGTTTTGCCAAATAAGAACACTGTCTTCGTTCAATCTTGGAGTTTGGAGAACGATGTATTTTCTCCAAGTGTTCAGTAATAAAATAACTGTTATTGTTAGGTGGGTAGATACCTATATTATTTTGTTTTGTATTTCCAGTGGTGTAGGTGGTTGAATTATTTTTATTCGTGCTACATTTTTCTATCGTTAATAATCGATTTTTAAGTATCTCCTTTATAAATGTAAAACGACGAATTTAGCCACTTACGTAATTTAATTTTTCAAATGCATGTGCATGTATACCTACCTACATACTTAGGAATTTTTTATCAACATAACCTTTTTATGACTACTTACCTACTATAAAAGGGACGTGAAGTGACGTTTTTTTAGTAAAATCTTATTTCCAATGTTTTGAATAACAAGATACCTACGCCACTGGTGAAATATTATCGGGCGCTCGAACAAAATGAACAAATGGCTTCGAAAACCTTCCATCCGTCATCCGATTTTCGTTGAATATTACCGATGACCAAAGATAATACCCTCTTAGTTTTTATTTATTCAATGAATATTACGATGTAGTTACCTACGCAAAAAACAGACCTAGAAAATCTGTCAAACATGCCGTAAACATCATCGAAATGCCCATAAATATAGGTATATCGGGAGAATCAATCGAAACCCGTTTTTGGTAATGTTATTAAATTGTTGCATTTCTTCACTTATGTCGTGATATTTCCATGCAAAAGTTCAAAGACCAGATCATCAACCTTAATGAGGTCAAATCTAGTTTTTCCGATAAAAAAAAATTACCATCCGAGCTGGTGGTCGCTGGTCTGGTAGTCAGAAGTCCACAATGCACCAATTTCCATAGTTCTGGCTGTGTAACCATAATAACTCCACTCGACCTCCCCCTTCAAACGGCGCTCTCTGTCTCTGTTCGCCGGGCGCGGTGCGAGCGGGACGCCAGCATTGGCGCGCGGTTGCCAGACGTACGCGCGGTCGATACCACGAACCACGGCTACTTTCATTTGTTCTGGGTGGAGCTGATCGCTGGGTCTGTTTACTCCTGCTCATTCTTTTGAAGACCATACCTCATCCGACTCCTGCTCATCATTCGGTAAGAACTTCTTAGCTGGAATATTAACACCTGCCGCTCTTTGTGATAGCATAATCGTTTGCTTCCGCGCGGGATATTTATGCATTACGGCGCTAGATTCCAACATGACAGCTCGTTTGGCTTCTTCCGACATAACGTTGACCCGGAGCCATTTTGATGCTTTAGTCCACTGCGGATTTCACATTATTTTAATGTTTTGAAATATTTACGTTAATCATAATTATTAGATTTTTATCACATCATTTCATTTAAAATATTATAATTATACTTTTTAGAGTATTTTGAAAAAAAAAAAAATTAAGTGGAGGGGGGGGGGGGGGTGTTTAAAAAAACTCCAATTTAATTTAATTTTTTTTAACCTCCCTCGTTTATAATTTACTGTCGGGATAAACAAATCAGACTTTTTTATTTATTTATTTTCTATATGCATTTATTTCAATAATTTTCTTCAAATATTTTGAAATTTTAAATAATTTACTAGTTTAAAACAATCTGTTTTTTTTTCGTATTACTTATGATATGATTTTACTCTTTCATAAATATATTGCGTTATAATTAGTCAACGATCGCTTACATTCAAAGTAAATACCGATCGATACCGAATGTCCGGATTTGGACAAGAATGTAGGATTCCTCTAAAATCTTGTTTGATTCAAGCTTTATCGAATCTGAGCGAAAACTTGTTGACCGCGCCACTCGACTGCAAAACCTTCCTACCTACCTACATACCACTCGTGCCGCGAGCGCCGATTTGAACGGACCAATTGTTATTGACAGCTGTAATGTGACGAGATAAGGATAATAATGTTTTCTAAAATTTAAAACGGCAACATTTTTGAGCATATGATATTTATTTATTTTCCAACTAATATAAAATTTCGGAACTTTTTTCTAAATTCCTAACTACGCATCCTTGTGTTAAAATTATTATAATTATAATTGTCATAATAGCTGAATAATTAAGTGAATTTTTCAATTTTGTATTAATATCACGATTTTTATCTAAATCTTCTGCCAATCAACTTATTTATTACCGCCTATTAATCTGAAAAAACGAGGTCAATGACATTTTTATAATATGACACCATCAAAATGTTCCCGACCCCTGGCTGCCAGCTGTAGAAGTTGGAGCTGTGGCGTGTACTTGGCGGTTTCGCCCGGCAACGGCGTGCTCCTACAGTTTGGCTTCTACCTCTCACCATTTTATTATCTACTCTTTGTAATTCCACTTCCGCGAAATCGCCAAGAGTTAGTTGGCGCATTAGAAAGACCGCCGTTGGAACACTACAGACCTTTTTATTGCGTGGTTTAATTTACTTGCAAATGCCGCAATCGCACGATCCAGCTGACAGAGACTGTGATATTATAATACGTGGCGCTTTAGGTGCTAGAGCGGGAGAGCACGATTTTTTATCATGTAGGCGTTTTCGTGCAACGAAATGAGTAGAAATTTTTCGTTTCGAAGGTCATTCTACATTATTTTTTTATGGAAATTACTATATTTCATAAAAGATTTGTTCCAGGATCGCGATTTCACCCACTAGACGGAAAAAAAACAATCATTAATTAACCTCATTACGTAAATATGACGAAAATGCATTTTGAATTTTACCTCTGTATTGCTAACACATCTAAATGCAATAACATTCGTCATTATCTAAATACATTTACATTAGAATGTTTTTTGTAAAATGTTGTTTCATACTTTATAGATATCTCATAATCAGAGAAAACAAACGGTGACAATAATATTTGATATTCTACTGATCTGTCAATATTCTACTCGTTCTACTGCGGGAACACGCGACTGCGCATGCGCGCGCTTCGCCGTTCTTGTGTTTTCAAGGTATTTGTGAAGAGTGGTCGCTGGCGGACGTGCTAGCGTATTTTTGATATTTATACCATAAAACCAAACCGGTAACCGGAAAAATCGCTGAAGACAAGTCTTGGGAGTAAGTTGATCTCTATTTTGACGAATATATCGCGGAAACCTTTGTCAACCAGCCGTAGCCAACGAAACTAAAAAATACATCTTTGACAACTCCGCTCAAGCTCAAACTCCGGTTGCGTTCACTGAAGTTCGTGAATGCGGTGTTGCCAGCTTTATTACTCAGAGCAGCAACACCGCATTTTCTGTTTTTCGTCCCCGTAATTTCATTTTGGCCTTGGGTAATAATATTAATACAATAAGTATTTATATTGCATTGGTGTTACAGTTTCGTTGCCATTACGAGGTCTTAATTAGATTATTCTAACCTCTAAAACAGATAATTTAAAATCATAATAATTAGAAAAAAAAAAAACGATTTTTACCCATTGTTGTATAGCTTTGATTTTACCTAGTTATTTCGAAAAAATATTTTTATAGGTAACTTTTCTAAACATTTTTGTATATATTTTATTTCCATTTCCATAGAGTGTATTTATGGACATTTTATTTTTTCAATATTTAAAAAAAAAAAAAGTGCAACAAATTTAGGGCCGGTATATCGGTCATTTTAGTATTGGTATCACTAGGCTTATCTTGCCGGGGCTCCCGCCTATCAGAGACCAAGTTGACGGACGTAAATATCTCACATGCCGAGCTTGAAGAGCAACTACTGCAATATCAGCCCTAATAGACTAGTTAGCATTGTTTGATTTCCGTGACTTATTTCAACCCTCCGTGCCCTTTACTACACTAAAATTCTAATATAACATGTTAATCTATTGGCGCGAATACATTTGCGAGCCGAGCCTTGAATTATGGGAAAGGGACGAAGCAACAGCAAATTGCGCGAAACGCCGCTTGCGGTTGCTTCGTTCCTTTCCCATAATTCGAGGCTCGCCTCGCGTTTCGGCTCGGAAATGAATACGCAGCATAATATTTTATATATTTTTGTGAACTGTCTTTGGATTACTCATTATTTTGTTTCGTCCGTAATAACTGATAATTATTTCGTGTAAATGATATTATCGTCTGCGCGACTTCCATTCCTGCCAAGTAATTCTTGGCTTGGAGTTATTTTTCATCCCAGTGGTGCCATTTTGCAAAATTTATCCCGTTATGCTATTGATCAGTTTTCTCTCACTTATGCTGTTATGGCCACCGGTAGTTTCTTCTCTTTTCCTAGATTCCTCTAGTTTTTGTGTCGTTTTCGAGTTGCCGAATTGTAATATTGGTTATTTTATTTATATAAATACACACATTCTGATTGCTTATAATAATTGTGACCTAATAACAACTCTCGGACGTTAACATCATCTCCGTTTTCGGAATCGGATTTATAATTTACAAACTTATTATTGTTTTATTTTATTTTTTATTATCAATATAAAGTTTCTTTTACAGGTTTTTTTTTTCGATGTCTGTCTCACTAGGATAAACCTGTGTCGAGACAGACGTATTTGATACATTAAAAATGTTTTCATATTTTTTGATACATTAAATATTTCACTACATTAAATGACATTGTGAAAAAGATAGAAAATAATAAATAATAATAATAAATGATACATTTGTTAATCAGCATCTAGTTGGAGTACATACTTATGTAGGGATTTTTGTAAAAAAATTTATCATGGATCTGTCTTGGCTGATGATCCAAGATTTGATGTCTGTTTTATATTTCAGAAAAAATTCGTTCAGTCTAATGGCTAGTGGGAGAGCATTATAGCCTTGTTGCAAAATATCTAAAATTTCTCTGGCCAAAAGTTGTTTTAGCGAAAGGGATTTGTAAGAAATTATGTCCTTTTGTTCTAGTATCACGAGCAGTTTGGATATTGTCAAAAGTAGTTTTGTGTTTGAAGAGGTATGTTAGTATGTTTTTGGCATAAAGTTGCCTAATGTCCATAACACAGATTTTCCTAAAGATTTCATCCGAACTGCTTGTGATTGGTAGTTTGAGGATAATCTTTATTATAAGTTTCTGAGCTTTAGATATTGGATCAATGGCGGCAGCGTTTGCTCCTCCCCATGCTATGATACCATACTCTATTAAAGATTGACAAAGTGCATAGTAGATTGTTTTGAGCTGGCTTAGGTTGAGAAAGTTGCGAGTTTGTCTAAAAAAATAAATGAATTTTCTAAGTTTGTTTGCTGTAGAGGTTATATGTTCTTTCCACTTTAAATTGCTATCAAAAATAATACCTAAGTATTTAATTTTAGTTACCTGTTCTAAATAAATAAGTTACGATGATGATATTGTCGCATTATAAGGCTTGCAGGATTCAGGGTTAGGTGAGGTATTTATACGGAATAGAAATGAAATAATGCCTTCCATGTAGATTTGTATGGAAAACGATGTCGCCGCTGACTTAGTAACTTTCGGTTCTAGCCCACTTTTTCGCACTTGCTTGACATTGTACATCACCATCATATTTAAATTTCATAATTATGATGATGAGTGGTAGATACTTTCAGTATCGCCCTGGTGAAATACCACTATTCAGAAACGTTGCTTGAAATGTCTTTAGCCGTGTTAACTGTTCGTTAACCTTCAGCCTCACAACAACAACAACAATTGGGAATGCCATGTCTCACTGGCTCCAGACGGTTGGGAGCAGTTGGTGATCTTGCTTGGTACTCGCATTAAAAATGATACAGTTCTGTTTTTTTTTTAAATAAGCAAAAAATGGTCGAGAACAGTCAATAATATCGTATCACTTAACACACCCACATCGCATTTATTCTGTTATTCTTAATTCTATAATAGGTACTTGCTATAAAATGAAGAAAAAAATAGTCGTCTATAGAATTTATTGACGGCAAAATTTTTGTTTTCCTTGTGTAAAAAAAAATGTTGTCCATATAATTTATTGACGGCAAAAAAAATAATTTTCTTGGTAACAATATTAGTTCATTATTTATTTTCATACAACAGATCTTGAGCAAACTTAATCTGATGCGTAGGTACCTACCTACTCTCGCCTCCGTGGCGTATTTTCGTTCCGTTTTTTACCCATTGTTGTATAGCTATGGTTTTACCTAGTAATTTCGAAAAAAAAAATTATAGGTAGCTTTTCTAAATATTTTTGTATTTTTTTATTTCTATTTCCATAGAGTATATTTAGAGACATTTTATTTTTTCTTTGTCTTTAGCCCTGTACTACGAAAAGGAAGAAAACTTCAGTACTCGCGTTAAATTTACAGAAGTGGTTCCAGCAACCTTTTGACTTGTTCCTCGCTAGTAATGCGTCATTTATCCGCCCGCCGCTGGGCACGGCGTAGTTTAATTTTGAGTAGGTCTCGTAAACATTTTGATTTTTTTTTAAATTTACGTCTACCTACATATATTTCCGAATTATATGTTACTTCATTACTAAGACTGTTAACACTGTGTTAAATTTATTTTGTCAGGTAAATACCATCATTCAAATGCGTTACTTGTTTTTTCTTTTGTTTACAAGAGTTATTACACCTACCTACATTATTAGCGAGTTAATGAAACGTGCCTTATTTCATTTTTTTGATGTCTATACTATTGAAGCGGCTGAAAGATAATCCGCGCGTCACCGTTTAAGAAACTTTGAGAATAAAACCCATTTACAGTAAAGGTTTTATGAATCTTTTTGAAGTTTTACAATAATAGTTCAATATTTTTATTTAAATGAAAATTATAAACGTCTATTTTATTTTTTTAAATTATCTACGCGTTCTCTTTCATCAGGATACAAAAAAGAAGGCCAAATAATAGACAAATAAGCTTAGACAAAATGTTTATAATAAGAGGTGATTAATTAGGTATTATTCTAAAAATAATATTATATTAATATAATATTAATAAAAATATCATCGAACATGATAATTTATGTTGTGGGTGTCTGTCTGTGAGTAACTGTAACTCTGGTTCGGTGAACTCGGTTTTATTTTAATGTACATGTATTTTTTTAAATTGGAACTGAAGGTTTCGAGAATTCTGAAAAGTGATAAAACATAGATAACGCAGTGAGAGTTAGTTGCAATTAAATAGCTAAGCATTGAATGTAGTTGTGTACTGTTATACGCTTCAACCAGCGAGAAACAGCCCTTTGTCTTGTTTACGCCTACTTATTGTCACTAGCGGAATAGGGACAGCAAATGCTTGTAGAATAGTTTTGTTAGGAAGCTTACAGCGTGTCCTATTTATATCGGTTCCAGTTCGATCAGGTGCATAATATCGCGAGTGATATAATCTGAGTTTTCATTATTTTAAGTTCGCGTCGCTATTAATAGATTTAAAATTTTAAAAAAGCCAAGCCAAAGAATTTTTGTAAATTTTACCTGAATTCGATAGGTTTTCAATTTTTTTTTTCGTAATTTCGGTAGGAATAGCATCACTGCTAACACGAGTAAACAATGCCAACAGTTGCTTGGAAAGTGAACGATTACTCGATTAGTCAATGCTCAGACTATAGCCGTCCCACTCTCACTATTGAAGTATACCGGTTGGAATGGATTGCGAAAATAAATTTTAAGCAATCAAAAGGCCCACCGAGAGTCCGAGATCTAAGAACAAGAATGTTATAATTTCACAAAATATAATATAAATGTTATCAATTTACGAGAACGAATTTTTGTTGTTATACGAATACCAAAATCCAAAACATAGAAAACTAAAACTTAATTTCAAAAAAATTTTGATTGGGCCGCAGGTTGAACATGCGTGGTCTAAACCAAACACGCTATATGTAAGTTATGCATCTGTGTGAGTATTGTCATGAAGTCAACTGAGGTTGATAGGCCTATTCCTTACCCGTAATATAATATATTATATATATGCCGTAGAAAGTAAATAAATTTTAACATCAAATTATTTTTATTTTCTATAATTTTCGGTAACTGATAGAAAAAATATTGTTGTTAGTTGCTACTGTAAATATTTTTTTTTGATCATTCTGAAGCAATTGTGCTTGTTCTGATGTGTTCTTTACATAAACTTCCAGCTTCACAAATCCTATAATTATAAGTATCCCCGTAAGGGTCTGCGCTAGTTATATAATAATTAAATTTATTATAAACGTTACGAAATTATAAAAAAAAAACAGAATCAAGGAGCTACCAAGCTAGATAACAAAAAAATATTATGAATGTAGGTATCAAAGCTAAAATGAATTTATGAGGTGTATTTACAAATAAAAAGTGTGATTTTGTTATTAAGAATATTTAATTGGCTATTAAAAGTTTTTCTTATTTTAAATTTATTATTTTCATTTAATTTACTTTTCTTTACCAATGCTCCCATGCTCTATTAAAAAAAATGTAATTTTTACACATTTTTAACACGGCTTTTCTTTTTTTTTAAATAAAAATATTAAAATATATATATTAAGAATTCAGGAGGCCTCAGCGCGGGTAAGCCACCCAGTGAGGCCAACATTACTGGAATGTACCATGAAATGTAAATTATTTTACAAAAAAAAAAAAAAAAATCAAAAATGAATGGCCTAGCCTCTGGGGAACAAACCCGAAATGTATTTAATTAGTTCTAGGTTCAGCTACACTAATAATTTATTTTCTAAAAATTCGCCAATTTAGAATTCGTTATTAGAATTTGAATCTTTTAGGTTAAGTAATAATAGTTATTTACAGTGGGTGGTGCAATTTTTAAGGTTGTTATTTTTTGAAGATGGATTGTAAATACTTCAATGACATTATAAATACGATACTTGCTATACTTCAAGAGACGTACCTGATTTTCTTATTATATCCTGAGCTTATTTGGACTAAAAAATGTACATCACATTTTGTTTTCTGGTGAGTTTTTTCAACAAAAAAATCGTACAAATCAGTATGTATTAGACTGTCAGGGTCGTGGTGGGGTTTGGGTGGTTAACAACACGTGAAGGAATTTTTAGTTTGTTTTGAAAAAAATATATTTTGCCACCTGATACCAATTTTTTTCTAGTACAGTAATATTAATAATCACTGGTTAAAGTGTTAGGTAGGTACGTATCGTACACCCTGTATAGATACAGGTACCTAAATCATTTTAAAGAGGTTCTTGCTTGTGCAGTGTTGGAATTGGAAAAATAATTTTATTATTATCTTGTTTCTGTTACGAATCATTGAAGAAAAAAAATTAGATTAACATTGTTGCGACAATTTATCCACTTTTTCTTTCGAAAATGTGAATCCTTTCTATCGAAAACTACATCTTCTTGAAAAACTGAAAACTAATTAAAAAATCTTTTTTTTTTTCAGAGAAATGCAAAAGATTAAATCCTGGTGCCACTGTTTGTAAAATGCAACTCATACCCGAAATCGGTGTGAAAGTCAGTGATAAATTACCATCTGAAATAACAGACCAAGCTGCCGACATGGAAGTTAGCGAAAATCCCACAGCGCAAAACGCACTCGATGATAAACTTTCTGGAAAAGAAGAAGGGTGCGCTTTGAATGGAATATGCCAAGAAGAAAGTCCGTTTGTAGCGAAACAAGAAAGTAATGCTAATGAGAGCATGGAGGTTGATCAAATAGACGATCCTGTTAAAACTACCACAGAGAAGCAAACTAATCACAAGGAAATTGTTGAAGACGATGCACCTCTGTTGAATGGTAATAATGTACTATTTTGCTTTGTTCTAATTTTTAAGTTATTATTCAGCTTAAAAAATAGTGTACAGTATAAATTTTTTTATCCATGTATATATATTTTTTCAGATGTGATGGTGATGATCGCTGATTTAGACCATGAGTTACTAACCAATGATCACTCTGAAGAAACCAGTAAGAAAATAAGCACGTTAGATGAGATAGAAATGGAAAAATCACTTCTAGCCTCCCCAACTAAAATCGAAGAAATGGACTGTGATGATTTGCCGGTTTGTGATCCCGTTGATGAGGAAGGTGAAGAGCCGCCCAAGAGCCCAATACCCATTGAGGAACCAGTATCTGAAAATTTCATAGACCCTTGTGTTAAACAAGAATTTGTTTCTGACCCAGCTTTTAACGATTCACATAAACCAATTGATGAAGATATTTTGAACATTCCTGAAAAATTTAATACTGGTTTATTGCCAACTGTAAAAATGATTGATTCAAATAATATAGATATAAGAGACAATGTAAGGTCCATCAATGGGATTGTTGATGCAATAGAAATTGAAAGTTCTCAAGAAACACCGCCGATAATCAACAGCCCTAAAGTTAATACTGTCACAACCAATGTCTCTTTTGAAATATCTGATGATGAAATTGATGTAATCAAGAAAAAAGTTGTTGAAGTTGATGGAGTTGAAGTTGTCGAGGAAAAAGCTGATAATGTTGAGCTTGAGGGAAAAGTTAATGAAGATGATAAAGTTGAGGTGGTCAAGGAAAAAGTCATTGAAGATGATAAAGTTGACATTGTTGAAGAAAAAACAATTGAGAATGACAAAGTTGACATTGTTGAAGAAAAAACAATTGAGAATGATAAAGTTGACATTGTTGAAGAAAAAACAATTGAGAATGATATAGTCAAAGGTGTTAAGGAAAAAACAATTGAGAATGATATAGTCAAAGGTGTTAAGGAAAAAATCGCTAAAGATGATGCACTTCCAGAAGTAAAAGATCCTAAGGAAAACGCCATTGAACATGAAAAAGAAGAAAATAAATCTGAGCAGACTATGTGTATAGAAGACGATGATGATGACATTGTTTTAATAGATGATTCAATAAAAGGAGACAAAACAGATATTACAAGTTCAATAAAAAACACCAATGAAAGTGACACTTCGAAAATACTTGATACAATGGAAAAAGACGAAGGTATTTCTATGAAGTCATATATCTTATTTTGTTTAGGCGGTTAGAGGAAAAAAAATTCTTCACATTTATTTACTTTCCTTTAAGGTTTAACTTCTTCAAGTGCCAAAAGTACAATACATTTTATTTGTGGGATTTTTACCTTTGGCACACTACGAAGGTATTAGGTCGCAGGAGCTCGGCATTCCAAAGGTTGAGCGTGCTGTGACAATTTTTTTCATATCTGGGAATAAGTGAATTTTTCTATAGATTTTTTCGGCCTCGTTTTTGGGTTGGCTGTCGTGCATTGTGGAACTTAAAACATTATGTATATTTTTTTTTCCACTAATAATTCCGTTCTTATTGTTAAGAATTTTTTGTGTGATAACAGAATAGTTTCTATTATTTATATTATTTGACTAATTTTACTGCAGAGTTATATTTGTGAAATATGTTATGTTACTAATATTTTACAATTTTACATGTCTAAAGCAATTATATCTAATTTTTAGACTCTACTGGAAAGAAGTCTCCAGGAAGCACTTTGGAAACTAATAATGGAAAAGAAAAAAATACACTAGCCAATGATGAAGAAGTATGCCCTTGGAAATTTATGAAAGAAATTCAACCTCCTTTAGGAGAGATGACTAGAGTAGATTTTGAAGAATTTTGTGTTGTGAAAGTTGTGGAAGGAATAGCAGGTAGAAGTGCACTAAGTGATTTGCGATTAAAGTTGAAAGCATATGAAAAGAGCATGGAGGAGTGGCGGAAAAAAGTTATCAATCTCAATAAACAGAATAAAGATTTACAAATAGTTTTAAAAACTGTTTGTGATGAACAGCAAAAGAGGGCAGTTGAAAAGCCCGTACCTATTAAAATAACTCGATCAGTTGGTTTACAAGTTGGATTCCCTACTATAAATAAAGACAAGATCGAACAAACCAATCCCACCCAAAAAGTTAATGCTCCAACCAGTACACCTGCATCAGCTGCATCTTTAAGAAGTAGAGGAAGACCTTCCAAAGCAAATATACCTAGTGTTACTAATTCTACCCCTACAATCAGTCCAATTGCACCACAAAAGTCAACACCAGTCAAAAAGAACAACAACGTGCCCATCCCTCGTCTGGTACCCACTACTTCATCATTGTCCAATTCTCCAAAAGCCACTGCTAAAACCCAACCAAGTGCTCCGTTGGCTGTCGGTAATGGTCTGCTCAAATCAGCCCTTTCAAACGATATCAAACCGATTGCAGAGAAGCGGTCAGCTATACAATCCATAGATCTAACTGATGATGAGCCTCCTGCCAAGCAAATTGCCTTGAAAACACCGGCCAGATCACCTCAGCAGGCATTCAGACCGGTCAATACACAGCAACTTACCAATCCTAATCCCAGGGTTACAACGTATGTTGTGAATGCCGGTCTTTCAGGTAGTGCAGGTCCACGCCAGGTGTTTATCCCTATCTCTGCCCAAGGTCAACCTGTTGGCCCCAATACTGTGATGGTACCACGGAAAATGTTGGCTAATAAAAATACTCAAGGAATTAGAAATTTCGGTCCGCTTTCTCAACAGAATCAAGCAATTCGAATTGGTCAAGCTATTCCCATTAGACCAAACAATATGTTCACTAATGCTTATCAACATCCCGCCCCATTACCCCAATCCATCAATTCTAAATCTCTTATGAATTCGGGATTTAAATGGATTCCCCCAAAGCCATCATTGAAGATTGCTCGAGTGGACAATGGTATTGTAATATCTTGGGAGATGGAAGATTTTTCAGAATCTCAACATGAGATAATTGCGAGTTATCAAATATATGCTTACCAAGAAGCCTCAACTCAACCAAGTACAGATTTATGGAAAAAGATTGGTGACGTGAAAGCCCTTCCCCTTCCAATGGCATGTACGCTAACTCATTTTATGGCCGGCTTCAAGTATTACTTTGCCGTGCGGGCCATCGATATCCACAGGAGGGTAGGCCCCTTTAGTTCTCCTGGAAATATTATGTTGCTAAACAATAAATCATAAGTCAGGAACAATGAAGTGCGAAAATTGAGATATGTATTATGCATTTAACATTATTATTGTGCTGCTGAACAGTTTTGATACTATGATTGTAATTTACCTAATTAGTACTTGTAGTCATCATTTTAAATAGGTAGGTACTATGATGTATGTTAGGTTATTTATTTTAGTAAATTTTGACTGAGATGTATTTGTTAATTATTGTTTTATATGTTTCATTAAACCTAGGTATTTTATATGTTAACTAACACGGCATTGTGCTGCAGGAACAAAAATAATGTGTGTGCTCCTCTTAAAAAGTGTCAATAGGTTTATAGATTTAAATCTTTTTAACTACAACCATAATTAAAATCGAAACATTATTAGTTAATTAAATTATTTGAGAAAAAATATTCTGTTTTAATAAGGCAGTCTGCAGACAACAGAATTTAGCTGCGGCGACAGTTGCGTAGCAACAGTTAAAGGCATAAAAATCCATTACGGTATATGGAGGTACAGTATGTACATGAGCGACAAAACTTTTTTGGAATTTGTATAAATTTTGGAATAGTTTCCGACTGCCGCAGCAACTAAAGTCTTTCGTCTGCGCGCAGCCTACGTAATAAATAATGTTTTACTGATTTCAAATATTATAGTAGAAATGGAAATAAATTTTTAAAAACTCTGTTGTATTTATTCTTCTTTTAAACTAAATATTAATATCACAGGCTTACACTAGGTTACAACCACCTCGCGATAAAGCAGTTATGCAGGATGCAGAGATACCACTGTCAAGTTTTTGTACCCTCTGTTCATGTCTGCACCATCTTTCCCGCCACCAATACATCTTTCATTCTACATTTCCCGTAATAGAAACCATAGATATCGAAGAGCTAATCGAAACCCACAAAGAAAACTTATTGAAGGCAAAAATTAATGGAAACGCACAAAGCTAATATTTTGCCAGCGATTAGTGAAAATACAACCAATGATATAGCACCCGATCCACCAGTTTAAACGTAGGAAACTAAAGAGCTTGCATTCAGTTTATATAGAAGGTGTGACAAGGGCCGGCCCCGAGCCAACGCGGCGCCTAGCATGGGTAAAATGTTGATGCCCCTTATCAAAATCAGTAGATGCTTAGGCGGGTATTCAATAATATTCGGATGATTTGTATTTTTGTGTAGCGCTGTTTTAGTGAAAAATAATCTCAAAGGCGATATGTTAGGTGCTGCGCCTTGATGATTCGGCGCTCAGAGCAGACTGCTCCAATTGCACCAGAATAGGACCGGCCCTGGGTGTGATGAGAAGTTACTGGCAGACTTTAACCTATTCCTGAGCTTATTTGAAGTTAAAAACATAGATGTCTTTTTGCTGTCCAGTGAAATTTTTCTCATGAACAAAATTATATTTGTCACTGGTTACAAGATAAAGCAAAAGGCGCCTCAACCATTACTGTCGAATATTGCAAGAATAGGACGGGGCAATTCACCTGATACCTGAATTACATCAATAATTTTTAATCCATATATTCTCAGGAATCAAAGATTAAAATTCTGCGAGGTACTTGATTACATCTGTATACTTTATTATTTAGATAATGGTCAACTAGCTTTACACAGCAACACTTTGTGATAAAATCACCTGGATGGGTACATTTCAGCTAGTTATTAATATGGAGAATATTAAATAATAAAGAAATCTCTTAATAATAATGAGTCCATTGGTATAAACAAAAAATATTTTCTTACAGTCCCATCTTAGATAATATATGTTCCCATTCAACATCCGTTCCATCCCCTCCCCCGTCTCTTCACTAATCCCTAGTCACGTCTCCACCCCTACATCAACAGTTAATAATATATGTTCTCCGATTATTTTGTAATTAAAATCTTTTTGTTCAACTTTTTTATTCCAGCATGACTAGGAGGATAGTGCAATCCCAATTTATATAGATATATATATACCACTATGTATATTAAAGAGAAAAATAAGAACAATGAAAAAAACATAAGAGATACTCCTAATGATAGCATAAAATCAAAAAATTACTTAAATTAAATTAAAGGATCGTCCATCAAAGAATCATTTGCCGTGTCGTCTGCATCCATCACTCATTAAGTGGAGAGCCACTCGGAAGCAACCACGACGATGACGTTTGTTGATTTCATGCCCTGCCCCAGAAGCCGGCTGGTCGGTTGTGAAGCAAGGCGGGGAATGAGTTAAATTAGTACGTGTTGTGTCCTGAGGAAGGAACGGTTGTTCTCAAAGCGGTCGGTGTTGGTATAAAAAATATGTTGGTTCGAACAAAGTAATATTGTTCAATTTATTTATTATGGCACCACATAGCCACATATAAAATTTAAAAAAATCAAAAGTATAGATTTATAAAGACACTGATGAAGACAGAGAGGACACAGTAAGAGGATTTTGCTTACTACTCAAGACATAGGTATGAATTTAAAAAAAAAATCACTTATGTAAAAGTATGGGGAATGACAATTCACAATACAACTACTTTTTCATGAAACTCATTATGGTCATAACCTTGGGTTGCAACCTATCTCTTGTATATCTGTATTATATCCTGAAAAAAAAACTACAAAATGATAAAATTTTTGCTATTTCAAAATAAATAATTTATTCAACTATCTTCATTTCTTTTTTCAAATACAATTTTGAATTAATTATCCCTTTAAAAATTGATCTTTCCTTTTTAGTAATGAAATTTGTGGGCTTACGCTTATTGAACTAACATGAGAGTATGTAACTGTTTGCGATTCATTCCTGCCCATCACTACCGCTCCACTGGCACCCGTATATGGATATACCCCATGGGCTTCGGCAGGGAGGGGGGGGGCGGCTGCCCCTTCCTAGACAAATTGGTGAACAATAAAAAAACGAATGGAAAAAAGACGTTCGTAACTGTCGCCAAAACTGCAAAATGTTTTTTTTTAATAAATGTGACAATACAGATATAAACATAACTCGTCATCTCGGTCGGGGCAGGACTTCCTTTTAAACCCGAGAGGTCTCAGCCTAGAGCTCTAACCGACCAAGAACCAATTTTTATTTTATTTTTTAATATGAATTCCGCACTGGAGGTCCCGATGGGAAATAAGTACCTTAAATCATAATATTGTATTTCATCTTTGAGGTTGCTGTGAAAATGGTACACATTGAGGACACAGGACTAAATATTTTCTACTGTCGTGTAAATGGAAAACTTTTTTGTGCAATGGTTGAGGACTTAGTAAGCTATGGTTTTATCTTGCGACGCCTGGGTGGGAATCCGACGCATTTGTTCACTCGGCTACTAACAGGTTAAGCTGGTATGTTTTAAATAGTACTCAAATATTTCTGTTTAAGAAAATACTAAAGAAGTTTTATCTAAATATCGATACTGGTCTCCAAAATACAAAAATCGAAAGCATTTATTGGTTAGGGCTTCGACCAAGAAAATTTTTTCCCTTCGGCGCTTTTTTCGTGAATATTATTATTCATATTCCACTCCCTTCACCCACACCACATAAGTACCCCGAAGGAAACCATGGAAAAAAATTATCGTCTTTTTTATTTATTTGTAACTTATTTTCCACTCCTCCCGCTCTTATCACTTATTCCACTTGAGGATGTCATAGTTACACAGGGCTCCGAGATTGTTGAGAAATTGGGACTGACGTGTGGTATTTACAATTATTTTTAATTAGTATTTGAAATTTTTTCTAATATCAATGTAGTTAATCTATACATGAAAAAAATATATAAACCCCGAGCAACGCCGGGGACACGTCAGCTTGCATGTAAATATTTGTAGTTTATTATAATTACTTCTTTGTTCCTTCCTTGTAAGCTCTATCCCCCCATTACTTTCGAAACTTTTTTGTTGTTGTAATGAAGTTAATTTTTCTGGACTTCTACGGTCAGTCAGAATTTGAACAATTCCTCAAATTTCAAAGTTAATTTTTAAGTTCTGTTTTTATTTAATTTTGGTTAAACAACTAGCATTAATATAATAATAGAACTTAAATGGGACTTTCACAGAACCCAAAAATGAATGTTCAAATTCTGTGAAACGACCCATCCTTAAAAAATTTCAGGATTGAGATTACTAATAATAAATAATATCCTAATCGAGAATGTTGTGAGTAAAGTTTCAACCTCTTTGCAGTATTGCACTATAATCAGGTGTGGCGAACCTTTTTGGGCCCGCGTGCCAAAAATCCTCAAATATTATTTCTAGTTTGTGTGGCGTGCCCAAGCTGTAAAAAAAATATAGAATAGATAAAATAAAAAAAGTTTTTTTTTTTCTTAATTTTATTCATAAGCTTAAAAATCACAATAGAGTTTCATAAAAATAAAGTCATAATCAATAAATGTACATATTATTTATTTATCAATGAGATTTTTGCTGTTGTACATTCGATGACAAATTCTTAATATCTGGATCATATTTCGTCACTTTTAGTAACACACACGACTAACTGGATTCATCAGTCATTCTCGTTCTTGAATCACATTTTATGAAATTCATTTCTGAAAATAATGACTCACAAGCATATGTAGAAGAGAAAATTGATAATATTGCTCTCGCTAGTTTTTTTGAATCGCTAAAGATTTCTGAATTTTCCAAGTTCTCATTATTTCTTATTCTGCATTTTTATTATTTATGTCCGTTAAGCGATCGCTTTCAATTATTTCCAAATCATTTCTCAAATCAACAAATTTTTGTTTCCATGGCGAACTCGATTGGAATTCGATAAATTGCATTTCAAAATCTTCTAGATTTAGCCACTCGAAAATCTCCAAATTGAGGTCATCTGCTGATAGTGTATCTGGATATAAAATAAATTTTGATATGTTTTCAAATCTCCTGAATTGTTTGAATCTTGAAGAAAACTCGTTGATTATCGATTGAATAACTACAGAAAATTCTTGTGTTAATTTGATTTGATCTGGCTTTTCTTCTGCAAAAAGTTTTTTTGTATTTGGGAAATATTTGAAGGTGTTAGATACAATGTCACGATCAAAAATTTGTAATTTAGCTTGAAATTCATATAACCATAATGTTTTTGTTAACGCCTTGCAAATTAATATTTAATTCATTTAAATGTAAGCACAAATCAGTAAAAAAAACATAAATTTTGAAAGCCATTCGAGGTCTAGTAACTCATTATATTTTTCAATGAGATTCTCATTTATTAAAAAAAGCCTAACTTCTTCCAAACACTCAACGAATCAACAGAATGACTGTTACATTTGAAAAGAAAAGAAGAATATGAACGATTGTTCAGATATTTTTGAAACAACTGGTCAAATCAAAAAAAAAGTATTTTTTAAACTTAAAAATTAAAAAAAAAAAAATTGAACTTGGAAATCGTTAGTGTGCCATCCAAATGATCAAACGTGCCACCTCGGGCACGCGTGCCCTAGGTTCGCCACACCTGCACTATAATATGCTAGTCATCATAAATATACCACTCTCCAGGGCTAGCATTACACTTGTAAGTTTGTTCGTAAATTTACGACTTCTAGCCAATGGGCATCTTGCATTTTGAAAATCCAATGTGCCCATTGGCTAGAAGTCGTAAATTTACGAAAAAACTTACAAGTGTAATGCTAGCCTGTTATAACTCTACTTAAGGGAAGTTAATAATTAATATTATTCAGGTAAAAGATAAGGAGGAACGAGTACAAAAAAAAAGAAGTTACTTAAGTTCGAACACGATTAAAATTTATTAAAAAAAATGTATAAAGAAGGGTTAGTCTTAATCTAGCTTAATGATAGTTTTAAATTGTAATTCTTAAAATTAATTGTCCTTTTTCTTAATCCTAAATTATTGTTCATTCAATGTCTTAAAAGTTGGGTCACGTTACGAGAAAAATATGCAAAAATTGTTCAGGCACTTCCCTTTACGATGATTCTGGAACCGCGTACTCCACGTTCGCACTTATCACTGATACACAAAAAGCGGCAACTTGGGCTGGTTCCGAAGGGCGGAATCAGTTCAGCTTGGGCCACGGCTCCGAAGGGCGGAGTCGGCAGGCAGCGACTTCTGAGAGGGCAGCTTCCTGGGCGGAAGTCTGGCGACCACTCTGGCTTCCTGGGCGGAAGTTCGCGGGGTTACGGGAGAAGCCTCAGTGACCGCTCCAAGGGGGGGAGGGCAAGAGGTTTCTCGGCGGACGCGAGATGGTGACTCCTGAGAGGCGAGAGCGTGACTGGCAGAGCTGAATCAGTTGTATCCACCCGCGCGATCCGGCGACTGTGGCACGCCTGTGGTGCCGTGCTGGAACTATCGTGGTTCCGCTTTACACCACTTCGGTGCGTCTTCTCGAGTCCGTGGCGCTGGCATCGCCATTCTCACCGCTAGATTGCGCTGTCTGGCTGATTCCGATTAACTAACGGTTCAAAATCTTAATTTATATTTAAGTATCTTAACATTATGCATGCATACACATAATTAATATCTGGTTGCAATTAAATTTCTAATCTAAGTTGACAATTACTCTTACATCTAGATTTATACTTAATGTTCAATATTTTAAAATTACGTTTTTAAATATGACCTTCAAACAATTACAATTTAGCCCAGCCTTGGGCGAAGGTTTGTTTTATTGCCGGGTCGCTGGCTTAACGTTCCCATTTCAGAATTACTACTTAATGAGGGTCTAGAGATAAATCTGCCGACTAATGGGTGTATTGCTTGAGTTGGCTTTCTAAATTTTTATTGCGATTTCCGGCAAGGCTCTTTACTAAATACTTAAGGTCTAATAATATCCGACTGCCGCCTCCGTCTGCGTGTAAAATCACAGTCACAGATGCAGGCGCACGTGTTTGCTTTGGCCTTTCTGTGAATTCAAGTCACATGGATACCTAGGGACATATCAATCGCCCCCGGTTTGTTTGACTTGAATTCACAGGGAGATTATAATTAACTTATTAGCTATTATTAACTTTACTATTGCTACGATATTAACCTAACAACCTAAATTTACATTATTATGATATTGATATTGGCATAAGTTATATAAAAAACTAGGTATCGCTTGGCGTCTGTCCTTCTGGCCTGGGTGCTGGACGCAGTTGGTCCGCGTGTACCTTACATGGTTTCCCTCTGCGTTCGATCCAGTAGATATTGCCTCGGCCTGTAGGTATTAGAATTTTATGAGGTCCACTCCACGTGGGGGCAAAACCCGCGTGGAATCCCGCTGCCAGGTCTGATTGAGGGTGTTCCCTCATAAAGACCTTTTGACCCGTCTCGTAGTTAGATCTCTCTTCAACCGGCGGGGCATAGCCCTCACTGTAATTTCGTTGGGAGTCCCTGATTGCTTGGTCTTGTTCTGCGCGCTGGCGTGCGGTACTTGCCGGGTTCGTAAATTCATCAGACGTGTGCACCATCCACTCGCCGGGTCGGGGGAGGTCGTAACCTAGAAGAGCTTGGCTAGGTGTTATCCCTGTGGCGGCGTTCTGGCGGCCACGCAGGGCCCCGAGGAGCGTGGGTATATGGGTATCCCATTGCGCGTGAGCCTGTCCTTGAAGGTAGATTCGTAATCCTTTTTTTATTTCTTGATTGCGCCGTTCCGTAACGTTTGCTCGGGCGTGGTATATGGCTGTAGTCCAATGCAGGCATTGCCAACGCTCGATGGCTTGGCTCCACAAGGCGTTTCTGAACTGGGGACCGTTGTCGGTGAGCAAGGCTCGAGGGTAACCGAATCGGTTGAAAACCTCTGTCTCTAACAGCGTTACTAACTGCGGGGCTTTACTCGAACGAATCGGGAAGGCTTCAACCCATCTAGTGAAGAGATCCGTAACCACTAAGATGAATCGTTTCCCTCTGGCGGTCGTGGGATATGGTCCCATCAAGTCGATGGCCACGAGTTCGAACGGATTTGAAGCTTGGGTACTGCCAAAAGGAGCCGCGGGGCGTCTTGGCCGGGCTCGTGTAGTTAAGCACACCATGCATGCTTGAACATGTTTTTCTACATCAGTGCGCATGTTAGGCCAGAAATAGTGGGCTTGAGCCGCCCTAAGGGTCTCCCTTGCTCCCGGGTGTCCGGCCACAGAACTATTATGGTAGGCGGTGATAACTTTGCTAATCATACTGGTTGGTACTACCAACTGGGGCTCGTTGTGGTTCCTTCTTCTCCAGAGGTAATCGCCCATTCGCTCGTAACTTCGCATGTAGCGACGATCTTGTGCACTGGGAGCATGTCGTGCGCTAATTTGGCGTAGCCGCCTAAGTTTATGTTGAGTTTCTGGGTCCGTTCTCTGTCGTTCTCTGATTTCTTCTGTTAAGGCTAAGTTGATCGGCGTGTCATTGCTCTCCCGGTCCTGGCCTTCCACCTCCTGGAGTGGGGAGTCGCTCTCCTGAGCGACTTCCACGTGCATCACCTGAGCACCTGATTCTTCAGTGCCGCAGTCGCGCGTGGGGTACATCATTCGGTCCAATTCCTCTATGTCGGGATTTATGTACGTATCGCTGGGCTGGCGAGATAAGGCATCGGGTAATTCATTATTCCTCCCTGGGCAATGTTCCAGCGTGAAGTCGAACTCCTGAAGAAGCAACGCCCAGCGCATCAGTTTGGCTCGTTGGTCCTTAGCGTTATGCAGCCACGTTAGAGCCTGGTTATCAGTCCGAAGTCTGAAGTGTCTACCTTCGATATATGGCCTATATCGCTTGATCGCCCATACAGCTGCCAACGCTTCTTGTTCGTTTGAGTGTAGACGTTGTTCGGCTTCAGTAAACTTTGCACTAGCGTAGGAAATAACGTCTCTCCCTCCATCTGGGCGGGAATGGTACATCACAGCCGATATTCCAAACTTACTCGCATCCGTTTGAATAATAAATTCTCGGCTAAAATCCGGTCGAGCCAGCGTGAGCGGGCCACTAAGCGCTTTTTGGATCCTCTTCATGGCATCCTGGGCGGCTGGGGTCCAACGGAAGTTCCTACGTGTGTTAAGCAGGTCTGTCATTGGGGATGCTAGCTCCGAAAATCGAGGGACGTACTCCCGCAGCCAGTTGCATAATCCTAAAAATCCTCTTAGCTCTTTTCGTGTCCGGGGAGGCGTGGCGGCAGCTATCGCTTGCTCATGAATAGGTTGTGGTTGGTTACCCCTGGCGCTGACCGTATGGCCTAAATAATCGATTTTTTTAGCGATTAGGTTGCATTTTTTTGGGGCACAACGGAGCCCAAAGTGTTGGAGTCGTTCGAAGACCAGCCTCAGGTGGTACAGGTGACTTTGTAAGTCGGGAGAGAATATCACAACATCGTCAATATAAACCATGCAAAATTCTCTAAGGTAGCCGGCAAGTACCTCTTGACTCATTTGACGTTGAAACGTTCCTGGGGCGCCCTTGAGCCCGAAAGGCATAACTCTAAATTGGTAACATGCACCATCAGGGGTAGCAAACGCAGTCAGGTGCTTCGATTCTGGGTCCATCGGCACCTGCCAATAACCCTTCGTTAAATCTAAGGTGGTGAACACCTTGGCTGTCCCGAGATCCTTTAGTGTTTCGTGGATAATAGGTAGTGGTGATATTTCTCCTTCGGTAACGTCGTTCAAACGACGATAATCAATGCAAAATCGGAATCCATTCCGTCCCTTCCGGGGAGCCATCACGACGGGGAAGCAATATGGCGATCTACTGGCTTCTATCACTCCATCCGCCAGCATTCCTTCTAGCTGATCGTATAACGCTTTCTTCTTTGCATCGGACAACCGGTGCGGGGCAATGCGAATTGGGTTTTTATCCTTTAGGTGAATGACATGTGGTTGCAGAGGCGCTGGCCCTGCATATGGCCGGAAAAGCTCTTCGAATTCAGTCAATAAATTGGTAACTGCCCGTTTCTGGGCGTCGGGGAGGTTAGGTATCTCCGGCAGTTCAGCATTCCCTTGACTGGTTGGCTGGCGTCGTGGGATTAGGTGAGTACTCAGCCGTTCGCCACGGCCAAAGTGCAAACATCCCCTGTAGAAGTCCACCACGGCTCTCTGAGCGGTAAGCCAAGCGTTTCCTAAGATTAGGGCTTCCCGTAATCCGTCTATAACCAAGAAATTATCTTCGAGCTCCCTTTCCTGTATGGTCCAGTGCAGTGTTGTCTTCGCTAAAATAGCCATTGACGCGGATGCGTGGGCCAAGTTTATTGTGTTAAGCGATGATTTCTCGCATTTATCGACTGAAACTAGTTCGGCCCTTACGAGGTTATGGGAGGCTGCCGAATCGATGAGTGCTTCGAAATCTCGCCCTTGAATCTTAACTCGAATACGAGGCATGAGGGTAACACATTCGGCTGTTGCTGTGTTGCACGTTGGATATGTGGAATGAGTTTCCATCTCGGGCATATTTGATACTATGACCGCTTGGTTAGGTATATCTGGGCTGTACGTACTTATTAGCGGCGGCACGTGGTTAAACTCATGTTGCGTAATATTCGTCAGAAGTGCGCGTTGGGTGTTTTCTTGCAATATATCGGGTGCTCCGTCTAACGTAGTAGAGACTGAGTACATATCCAGGCCACTTGGCCCGGCCAGCGGCTCTTGAGGTGTGAAATTAAATTGCGCAATAGTAAAGGCATTATCCGGTGTAATGGGCGCGCGCGTGTGAGGTGGGGGTTCCCTGACTGGAACGTAGGCAAAGGAACATTGAGGAGACTCTTGAGTGGTTTGTGGTCCAGTTCGCCCTTCTCGTGGGGTACGCTGGTAAAAATCTGGGGGCCCTAGGCGCGACGTTGTCCGACCTGTTCGGCGCCCGGGCTCTGCCAGTTTCCCGCCCTGCGGGGCAGACGTTCTGGGCAATCTCTATTCCAATGTCTCCCTGGACAAAATTGACACCAGGGGTCTAGCGGTTCTCTTCTATCGCGGTCGTTACCGCGTCTATCTCCCCTTTCCTGAGGTTGGGGTGGCGGCGTACGGAATAGTGGCTCCTTTGGAAAATCTATGAGGTTAACACGCGAGGTAAGAGTCTCCATCGTGTAAGCCCCGAAGATAAGGCCCGCCTCCAGCAGTTCCCTGTAGCGGGGCGTCATCAGCCCTATCAGCTCTGGGCACAACTCGTCCATGCCCGCTTGTCCAAAAACGCGTTCGTAAACGGCTCGCTTCCGTCGTAAGAAGCATACGCCACTCTCGTTGCTCCGTTGTTGATCCCCATACAACGTGACAATGAGCGATGTTCTGGCTCCATCTACGCCGTAGCGCCTGCGTAGCTGGGCTGTAAAATCTTCCCAACTCCACCGTCCGCGTGAATGTGGCAGCCACCATTTTTGCGCTTCCCCTTGCAACCTGTTAACTGCCTTCTCGACCTTCGTTGCAGGTGAGCAGCTTGTACAATTAAAATACTCCTCGCACGCGGAAATAAATACTTCCGGATCTTCTTCCGCTAGACCTCCAAATCGGTCTTCAAGAAGTCTTGGTTGGCACGTGGTCTGACCCTTGTTCTCCATTCTTGGGGGAGGCTGTGGGAGAGTTTCTACCGCTCCTGCCGCCTGACTAACTTCTGCTGTGGCCGCTCGCGTAGTCCGGGTGCTAGCTGACGCCATTGTTCAAAATATTCTAAATTGTCTAAAATTAAAATCTATTCCTAAATTTTAAAAATATATATACTTAATTTAATTTTCAAAAATCTATACCGAAATTAATAAAAAAATCAATACCTAAATTAATTAAAACTACACCTAAATTAAAACAAATCTGTACCTAAACTATTACTAAGATTTTTGGGCGCCAAATACTCTTTTGATATGGGAAGTATTAAACCCGGATGTACATATTATAGAGACGAAAAAAATACTGTAGAACATAAATCAAAATTGCCACTTAAAATTAAACAAAATTATAAATAACCTGAAAATCTTATCCTAGATTCTAACAAGGCTGTGGGCGAATAAATTATTTTACAAATTATGAAAATCGTTCCTCCTTTTGAATTAATTGCTCTAATCTCAGGGTCGGGAATCGGAAGTATGCACTTATACTTCTACCAGCCTAAAAGCCGGTAAGCCCCACGTTCAGGGCCGCCAATTGTTATAACTCTACTTAAGGGAAGTTAATAATTAATATTATTCAGGTAAAAGATAAGGAGGAACGAGTACAAAAAAAAAGAAGTTACTTAAGTTCGAACACGATTAAAATTTATTAAAAAAAATGTATAAAGAAGGGTTAGTCTTAATCTAGCTTAATGATAGTTTTAAATTGTAATTCTTAAAATTAATTGTCCTTTTTCTTAATCCTAAATTATTGTTCATTCAATGTCTTAAAAGTTGGGTCACGTTACGAGAAAAATATGCAAAAATTGTTCAGGCACTTCCCTTTACGATGATTCTGGAACCGCGTACTCCACGTTCGCACTTATCACTGATACACAAAAAGCGGCAACTTGGGCTGGTTCCGAAGGGCGGAATCAGTTCAGCTTGGGCCACGGCTCCGAAGGGCGGAGTCGGCAGGCAGCGACTTCTGAGAGGGCAGCTTCCTGGGCGGAAGTCTGGCGACCACTCTGGCTTCCTGGGCGGAAGTTCGCGGGGTTACGGGAGAAGCCTCAGTGACCGCTCCAAGGGGGGGAGGGCAAGAGGTTTCTCGGCGGACGCGAGATGGTGACTCCTGAGAGGCGAGAGCGTGACTGGCAGAGCTGAATCAGTTGTATCCACCCGCGCGATCCGGCGACTGTGGCACGCCTGTGGTGCCGTGCTGGAACTATCGTGGTTCCGCTTTACACCACTTCGGTGCGTCTTCTCGAGTCCGTGGCGCTGGCATCGCCATTCTCACCGCTAGATTGCGCTGTCTGGCTGATTCCGATTAACTAACGGTTCAAAATCTTAATTTATATTTAAGTATCTTAACATTATGCATGCATACACATAATTAATATCTGGTTGCAATTAAATTTCTAATCTAAGTTGACAATTACTCTTACATCTAGATTTATACTTAATGTTCAATATTTTAAAATTACGTTTTTAAATATGACCTTCAAACAATTACAATTTAGCCCAGCCTTGGGCGAAGGTTTGTTTTATTGCCGGGTCGCTGGCTTAACGTTCCCATTTCAGAATTACTACTTAATGAGGGTCTAGAGATAAATCTGCCGACTAATGGGTGTATTGCTTGAGTTGGCTTTCTAAATTTTTATTGCGATTTCCGGCAAGGCTCTTTACTAAATACTTAAGGTCTAATAATATCCGACTGCCGCCTCCGTCTGCGTGTAAAATCACAGTCACAGATGCAGGCGCACGTGTTTGCTTTGGCCTTTCTGTGAATTCAAGTCACATGGATACCTAGGGACATATCAAGCCCAAGTTGATTTATGCCAATCTCCACTCTCTAGTCATCTTTTGAGATTAATCCATGATTAATCGAAGAGAAATCCAGAAAACCATAGACAAGTAATTTAATTAGATGACGAATGTTGTCTTTCTATTGTTTTGACATTTCTGTCAAATGGCTTTTGGTCCAAATGGGAATATCCTATACTCGTAAAAATGTCCGATTTAAGATACAATTTAAGGAAATTAGAGTTTCCTTTTTGTGCTCGGGAAGCTTTGATAAGAATAGGTATTGCCTCAGCATTCTGTTCAGTTTATGAATACTATGTATGTGTTATTTTCATAACGCCCCGACAACCAGTTTTAATAACATAAAAACCAGTGTCAATAAACGATTATTCTTAGCATAATTTATTTGTCATGAGTGTCTTTCTAATACTTGTATGATTATTTGCAGAGCAATTGATAACTGGTAGGAATGTACCGTCTACAAAGCAATTAGACCTCGCCGTAGACTTGATGCGGGAATTTGTCTTCTGCGAATCTGACCGACGGGGAATGCGGAGATCTACTGGAATGAATCCTTTGCAAGAACTTCAACTGCTGGATGTTCTCTGTGAATATTTTTCTGGCCCATTAAACGAGACTGCAAAAAACACAATATTTTTATCCTTATTCGGGGGACTTGAAGCCAGTAGACGAATGAAGTTCATGTGTAAATTGGCCAGCATGGCTATTTCTGCATCTATAGCACCCGTAAGTTACTTCCTATCTAGATATCAATTTTTGATGTACTATGTGCGTAGTTCATTTGCACAACATAAAGGCATACAACTTACAGCTCCTTTGTAACCACCCACGTTTGTTACGCATGAAACCCTTTTGTCTCGCTTGTCGCTCCTGATCCCGACCATTGTTTCGCAGCGTCCTGTAGCCTGTGTGTTATACAAATTGGCTCGTGTATAGACTGTGTAGTGATGGCAGTGGTCATTAAATTTGCTCCGTAAACTTGTTATAAGTGTTGGACAAACCGCTGCATTATAAATTGCGACAACAACTTTATACAATATGCGACAACAACTTTATACAATATGCGACAGCAATATGCAACAAAAAAGCATTTAACAACATTACGCGATAGCACGCTAGGTCAGGCTAAGCCTATAATATTATTCCTGACCGTTTTGTATTGCATTAGTCTTCTGTTAATAATAGTGGCCCCCCACGGTAAGTGTCGTATTAGAGCTTGATTTCTGGACATCTACCAATATGTCAAGAATGACAGAACGCATACTAATTTAGGCATTAGTGTAACGTCATATTATTTGACCCGATATTGCTGAAGTAATAAAAGCTCCCGTATCACATTGGAATTAGATTTAACAATTTTTCAATTGTTAAATAATATACAATCTTTCCGTAAGCAAAAGAGGATAAACTTAATTTACACAAAATTTTTCCCTATTTTCGATCTTCGTAAATTTGTTTTACTTTTAACCCTTTCAGAGAAAGATAGATTGCAATGGAACTCTCAGCGGTAGGACCTAGCTACATTTTGACTAGACCAATGTTATTGAATCATACTACTACAATCATAACCTCACTAAGCCTGTGCCTTTATATTTGCTCGCCACAATTAGATTCACAAAATTCCATTAAATTATTGTAGGTACGAGTACTTATTACTTCTATAACTTCATTCTTGACTAAATTATACATTTTTTTATAATTATTGAAACATGATCCCTTGCAACCATAACACAGTATGAGGGGGATCAAGCTCCTTCCAGCTCGCCTCACAATCCTAAACAACATATACATCCACCTCCCAATAATTGGAAGTCCACTTGTATGTGAAGGCCATCGTGATGCCAAGCGAAATCTCGAACCCGTATGGGGGCTGGTTTGATGCTAGTACTAAATTCCCGGACTAATGATTAATGAGTGTTTAAATAAGTTGACACGAGAAGATTTATAATGATATGAATGTGCCAATTTTTGCTAATGGCTTTAAATGTCATTGGGCTTTGACATTTATGTTGTATACAGATAGAGAATTAGTTGACAATATTCAATGGAGCGATACACACCTGAAGAATGCGGAATTATTGTTACTGCTTATTTAACCGATTTCTGTCTGTTATGATGCAGCGTGAATGTCATCGTCCTGCACCATGTGAGCGAACGACCGGTCAGTGGCCGAGTTGGCATCGCGTTTGGGTCCCACCCAGGCGTAGTGTGTTCAATTCCTCGGCTGGCAAAGTCCTGGCAAAGATTTTCAAATATTGTCAGGTTATTCGTAAAAAAATTAGCGTTTGGCAGAAAGTCTCGTACAAACCTTCAAATAAACTTTCCGTGAAAACAGAGCCCAATTTTTGTCAATTCTAACAAAATGGCAGCCAATTCACATAATGACATTAATTTTGCTCCACCTTCGTTAAAACAACAGACCGGAAATTGGTCAAATAAGCAATAACAATAATTCAGCATTCTTGATGTGTTTGTATATTTGGTTATTTGAGCCAAAAGCCTAAAGCTAATAGAAATAGAAATCAAAAAAGAAACTAATACTAATTTAATTTGGTTATCGGGACGCCATTCTGCTTAAGTCCATGCTAAATGTGTCTCAACAAACAAATTGTAGTTAAGAAGGGTGGTCGTGCGGTATGCATCGTTGGTGAGGGGAAGGAATGTGCCACGCTACGTTTGTCAATAATTCGGTAGACTTTGCCCACACCGGCTGTTCGCCCTCCGCCGACATCCTTCACATAAAAGTTAGGTGCCAAGAAAAGTCTTAATACTTTGAAGTATTATCGATTTGATGAATAAAATTAAGAGGCAGCCATTTCACAAGTCTCAGCTCACTGAGTCAACTGGTGTACCAAAATCTACCACATCACGTCTTCAATTGGCTGGAATTTCAAAAAAGGATCAGTCATAGTTGAACTGAAGAACACAGAGTCAACAATAAAAATCCAAAAGGAAATCATCACTAAGCTTGGGGGGGATAGGTATGACATTGACATTCCTAAACCCAAAAATCCAACGGTAAAAGTGATAGTTATTACGGATAAATATACCGCTGAAGAAATCGAAAATAAAATAAGAATGCAAAATGAATACATAGACAAAGAAAACTCAAAAATAACTGTAAAATTTATAAAAGAAAATAAATAAAAGTAGTGGATACAATAATTTTACTGTATTCATAGAAGTAGATGGAAAAAAACACTCTAAAATGATAGAGGAAACGAAGATAAATATTGGATGGAACAGATGTGCTGTCTACGATCATCTCTCAGTTCTGAGATGCTTCAACTGCAACGGATATAGACATAAAGCAGGGGATTGTAAAAATAAAAAATCCTGTGGAAGATGTTCAAATGAACACGATACGTCAGAATGCATGGAAAACATTGACAAAATAAAATGTATTAATTGCCAACTCACAAATGATAAACTGTCATTAAATTTGAACGATAACCATCAGGCATGGAGCAAGGAGTGTCCTATTTATAAAAGAAATATAGAATCAGAGAAGAGAAAATTTGATTTTTTAGGATAAAAAAAAGCAACTGTATACTACCTAAATATTTCAAGCCTTTTGGCTCATGTAAATGAAATTGAAGTATTACTGCAAGAAGTCAAACCAGAAATTTTAATGCTAAGTGAAACGTGTATAACTAACGATGTATACGATTCTGAAGTATCATTTATAGGGTATTCAACTGTAAGATGCTATTCATATAGTCGGCATACGGGAGGAGTTATTATGTTTGTTCAAAATTGCATATCTTTTAAAATAATATCAAATGAAGTAGTTGATGAAAAAAATACATGGATGCTGGCAATACAAATAACAAAAAACTTGATTAAAGTAACATACACTGTATTATATAACTCACCCAACCAAAGCCATTAAAATTTTTTAGATTTTTTTCGAAAGTTGGTGTATTAAAAATATGAAAAATCAAGATATGTTTTATATAGCTGGTTACTTTAATATTGATATGAAAGTAAAGAATACCTACAGTAATAGACTCCAAAGTATAGTGAATGATATTTTATTATAGGAATGAAACAACTTGTGACAAAACCAACGAGAATATCAAACACATCAGCAATTATTGACTTGGTTATTGCAAATAATTTTTACTTGGATGTAAAGGTTGTGGATACACCAAAAATTTCAGACCACGAAAATATAATAACGCTATTTGAAACGAGTATAATTAAAAATGAGACAAGAGAAATTATGTATAGAGATAAAAGGAACTATGATCACTCTAAATTCTGTGAAATTTTACAAAATAGTATTTCACAAGTTACCGAGTCAAATTCCCTAAATGACAAAGCAGAAAATTTTGACTGCAGCAGTCGATAAAAATGTGCCGATAAAAAGGGTTAAGTTTAAAAATGCTAATAAATGGTATTCTATAACATTACACAACCTTCAAAAAAGAGAGATAGTGCATATAAAGCGGCAAAATTGGAACCATCCAATGAAAAATGGAATGCGTATAAAAAAAATCGTAATATTTATTCAAAACAAATTAAACAACATAAGTGCAATTACTATAAACAAATATTAGAAACACAAAAGAATGATCCAAGAAAACTTTGGATAACACTAAAAGAAATCATAAAGGGTAAAGAAAAAGGAGTTTTAAAATCGATTGATTTCCCAGATGGAACTGAAGAAGAAATTGAGAATATAGCGACTAAATTTAATAAGCACTTCATTTCGAGCATAGATCTTATAAGCGAAAGTATTCCACAATATCCTGTAAACCAACTAGACATAGACATGCCTGTATGCACCGATGGAGAGTTTAAGTTTAAAAATATAGATTTACTTAAAAAAAGTCTTAAATAACATGAAATCGAAAGAATCTCCAGACGGTATTACAATAAATATAATCAAAGACTCCATTAATATTATTGGCGAATCAATGGTCCAAATTATCAATGAATCTTTGAATAGTGGAGTGTTTCCCAAAACGTGGAAGACATCTGCAATAACTCCTATTCCGAAAATCGATAACCCAAAAAAATTTGACAAATTTTGACCGATAAGTTGTTTACCCAAATACGAACAAATACTTGAATACATTGTAAAGGAGCAATTAACTGAATATATTGAGTCAAAACAGATATTAGTTCGACAACAATCTGGTTTTAGAAATAAATTTTCTTGTGAATGTAATACATGAATGGAAAAATTTTACTGATAAAAACAGTAAAACTGTTACAGTATTTTTAGATTTAAAACGGGCCTTGAAACAATTTATTTATTTTATTTTAATATTACATTTAGTATTATTATTATTGCCCATCTCACTAGATGTGTAACGCCTGCGTTGAGATGGCAATTGATAGAGATAGACTAATAAAAAAATGAAGAAATATTGGAATTAACGGTAAAGAAGTTAATTGGTTTGTTAATTACCTATCTAAAAGAATGCAAGTAACAAAATATGGTGGTATAACATCTGAACCACGTCAGGCGTTCCACAGCGATCTGTCTTAGGTCCACTATTATTCATAATATATATAAATGATATTGTTAGTTTTAAAGCATTGTGCCATTAAATTATTTGCTGATTGCTATACATAGCCAGTAAAAACTTACAGGATGCTATTGAGAGAATACAAAATGACTTGAATAATGTAACGCTTTGGTTAAACCTAAACAAACTAAAACTGAATGCAATGAAATCAAAATTTCTGATTCTGGACAGTCAAGGTGGAACTGATCGTGCAATACTATCCATTGATAACATAAATATAGAAAGGGTTAGCAGTATTAAATATTTGGGTGTAATATTAGATGATAAATTAAAATTTGAATACATAACTCGGTCGGTGGCCGAGTTGACATCACGTTTGGGTCCCACCCAGGCGTAGTGTGTTCAATTCCTCGGCTAGCTAAGTCCTCCATCACAACATAAGAAACATTTTCAGCTTACTGTGGTGGTAGTAGGAGATTTTCAAATATTGTCAGGTTATTCGTAACCCGGGAATGTTTGACTTTCTTTATAAAAATAAAAAATAAAAATAACAAAAAAAATTGCTAAAAAAGTTGGCTTCTTAAAAAGAATGAGAAATAACTTGGATCTCAAGACAACGGACCTTGTATATAATTCTATTGTGACTCCTCATTTAAATTATTGTTCTAGTGTTCTATTCTTATGTAACGAAGCCCAGAATAATAAACTACAGATTATACAAAATAGGGGATGAGGATGATTCTGAAATGTAATATCTTTAATAGAGTTAAAATTATGTTACAATACTTAAATATGATGACAACTAAACAACATATAATATATAATATGTTAACAATGATTTATAAGCTTAAAAATAACATGCTCCCAAAATATCTGCAAACAAATATTATGTGAAATGAAAATATTCACAATTATCCTACGACGAGTTGCCGAGACTTCAGGCTTCCCAAAAATAGACTTACGTGCACACAGAACAGCGTGTATTATATAGGGGAAAAGCTTTATAATAACCTGCCAAGTGCCATAAAGGAAGCCTCAAGTCTTGACACTTTCATATATTAAAAAAAAAAATGAATTGTATACACTCACAAATATTATTGTCACCTTAACAGGAGTTAAATGTATTTTTGAAACTCTATTTCTTAAACCGGGGTAACTGTTTTTCTTAAGTATAGTTCTTTTTCCCTATAATTTTTCTATTTGTTATTTTATTTTGTATTTTACATTTTTTTATTACTAGATGTATTAAAAAATTTGCTTACAAAACAAAAACAACGACAAGAAAATCAACTGCATGACGAATGGGTGTTAAATGAAGAAAAAGCAGAGACATTGAAAAGAAAATGCGGGGAAAGGATCCAGATGTCAGGGAGGCACTAAATCATTTGTTTTCTATGGTTACTGGTCGAGGTGTGAATATGAGAGGCCTTGTATTGTAGTTCGCTTATTTGGAACAGTCGCTTATTCGGGACAAAATGTTAGGGAGTTGATGTATCCCAATTAAGCGGAATTGACTTATATGAATTTACACAAAGTGAATAATGCAATTCATAAATAATTTTTTTTTTAAATTAGGTTTTATTGGCGATGGGGACTTGGCTCCAACAAACGGGTTGTACATCTCCCCCCTCGCTGCAGCTCGCACACAGTCTGGTGAGGGACTACTTCATCCTGCACCCCACCCACGAGGGAGCCCTGAAGATTCTGCCCCAAATAGCGCCCCAATTCGTTGCCAACTTCATGACGGCCGTTGTGGAGATTTACCTCAAGGAGGGAGCCGGAGGGACCTTCTCACCTCCTCCCAAGAGCTTGTTAGAAGTCATCACTTCTTGGGTAACTTTATTTGTTTATTTTTAAACAACTGAAAAAAACATTGTACACCATAACAAAGAGAGATAAAGAAGAATCTTTAACATTTTTTATATACCCCAAACTAGGCAAATGCCCGTATCATGGTAACATAATACTATGATAAGCATATATCCAATAAAACTAAAAATAATAATATTAAAAAAATATATATATAATAATATCAAAACCAAAATAATATCAATAAAAAACTGACACAACACAGATTTACAATAAAAGCAACCTCGGAAGAGGAAATTGACAAAATAATAAACACATTAAAAAACCGAATTGCTCCTGGATTAGATGAGATAACAACGGATTGCATTAAGATATTAAACGATGAAATTTTAAAACCTATAACACACTTAATCAACCTTAGTATAACACACTCCTGCTTTCCTAGTACTCTTAAAAAAAGGACTAGTGATCCCCATTTATAAATCCGGAGACAAAATGGAAATAACTAACTATAGACCAATCACTCTGTTAAACTCGCTTTCAAAGATTTTCGAAAGAGTATTAAAAAACCAAATTATAAAATACCTAGAAGAAAACAAATTAATCTCGGATAACCGATATGGATTTAGAGACAAAATAGGCACAAAAGAAGCTTTGGCATGTACAATAGATTATATACATAGCAACTTAGATCAAGGGTATAAATGCATAGCAATATATCTAGATTTAGCTAAAGCCTTTGACTCAATCTGCCACAATTCACTTTTAAAAAAATTAGAAAACATGGGTATCAAAGGCAAGGAACTTCAACTATTAAAAAGTTATATGAGTAACAGAACTCAACAAGTCAAAATTAACAACCATACTAGTAAACCACTGCCGATTACATATGGAGTTCCACAAGGAAGCATACTAGGGCCCGTTCTTTTTACTATTTACATAAATGAACTTTGCAGCATGAAAATAGACGGTGAAATAGTTAGCTATGCTGATGACACAGTTTTACTTTTCAAATCTAATTATTGGAATAATGTATATAACATAGCGAATTTGGGAATCTCGCAAGTGAAAACATGGCTAGACTCAAACATACTTACACTTAACATATCAAAGACAAAATTCACAACATACAGTATAAATAGCACGGGACAGCCAAAAAACAACACAAACACCATAAAAATACACAAATGTTTAAACACCAACATCTGCGATTGCCCTCCTCTAGAAAAAACAGAACAAATAAAGTATCTAGGAATCGTAATTAGATGGATACCTCATATCAAACAAATCACAAATAAACTTCTCAAAACAATACACATTTTCCTAAACATAAGAAACATATATAAAATAAAACAATATATTTTGCACTTTGCCAATCAATAATAGAATATGGAATTATTGCTTGGGGAGGAGCAACAAACTCGGCTATCAATTACATAGAAACCGCACAGAAAATGATCTTAAAGGTAATACTTAAAAAACATAGACTGACTGATACAGACCAAATATTCAACAGCTGTGACGTACTAGATATACGCCAATTATACGTTAAAACACTACTAAACTACATTTTTGACAAAAAAAATAAATTTCAACATACACAAAATAACACTAACAGACCAGTTAGACAAGCTTACAAAGAAAACATAAAAACTCCGACAGTAAACTCAAGCTTTGGACAAAGACACTACCAATACCATGCTATAAAAGCTTTCAACAGTGTAAAACATGAAATTAAAATTGAGGAAAATAAAAATAAATTCACACAAAATTACAAAATGGATTAAAGAACAAAAGAGACAATATTACCAAAATGTCATAGCATAAAATAAAAATAAAACCCACACGTAACACACAAAACCAATATAAACACACATCACTCACAAACACACAAGATTATTTTCAATGTATTATTTTTTAATTTTAAATGTATTATTATGTATTACGTATTTTTAATTTTAAATTTATTATTTTCTTTTTAAATGTAATATGTAGATTATATTTATATATTATAAAATGAAGGCCTCAGCACGGGCAAGCCACCCAGGGAGGCCTACATTACTGGAAAAATTAAAATGTAAAAAATATTGTACCAAATAAATAAATAATAAAATAAAAATCATCGGTGCCTCGGTGTTGGTAGGCAAATCCGGAGATGTCATGTTGTATAACAGCAGTCTCTAAAATCTGCTTTTCCAGTCCTCAAGTCCAGTCCAGTCATCAAGTCAAGTCCTGTCCAGTCCAGTTCTCAATTAAGTCAGACAATGATTTTATTCAGGAAGCTTTCTGATTCTTTTCTGCCACTTTCTATCAGCCATGCTGTAATTAGCTTTTTAAGAGGGTCTGTTTTATGCTTACTGTATTGCTGTTTGAATCCATTATGTATATCTTAGAAACTAGGAACATATGAAAACGTTGTCCAAATGATTATTCAATTTGGTACTATCGCTCTTTGTTCTTTTCTTAGTCTTGTCGTGTAACTGCGATCTACAAGACTGTGAGTAGTACGTTATAAGTGCATGCATGTACATCTGCCTTACGTCTAATAACTTTGTTTCCTTGAATAAGGCTGTCGATGGATACATGTAAGGTTTTTTACCCATACTCTTACTACAGCTTTTTGCGTCTTAGCTAATGGATCTAGAATGGTTTTGGCTGCATCGCCCCAGCTTAGTATGTCATACCTAATAATTGAATTGCCCAATGTATAGTACACAATTAATCTTTAACATTGTACAGAGTTTGGAATAGTAAACAAGAATATAATATGTATTTGTATAATAAAGATTATCTTTGAATGCGTTAATCTGTGCCTTTGTGAACATAGAAAATAATGGTTATGCATGACCAATTCATGATTACTGCGATACAGATTTTAAAATTTGGACTTCTTGTTGAAGCAAATTATGTGAGACTTTGAAATTAGATTGAATGTATAACAATAATATAATTGACTACAATATGGTAGGTACTTGAAATTAGATCTAAAACAATAAAAAAAAAAAACTCGATAATGCTTCATAATATTATTAACTAACTAACCATCATGCCGCTATCCGCAGGAGTAGGCAGAGAGGACGGACCGCCAAACAACTCGGTCTTGGCACAAACTCTTTGCCTCATTTACATTCATACATCGTCTCATACATACTCTTCTATTATTCTGACTCTTGACATGGCCCAACTCAAGTATCTGATTCACTTGGTCGTGCCATGTCTTCCTCGGGCGTCCCCGACTTCTGCTACCATTCACATTTGCATCGTATATTCTCCTTACACTCCTTTCGTAGCTCATTCGCTCTACATGCCCAGTAATAATATACTGTTTGAATAACTGTTTATACCATCAGAAGTGTAAAAAGTAACATTAAAACCACAGACATATGAATATTAATAGACTAGAACTTAAAGGTGAGGGGTAAAATCAACTGTTGAAGAACGAAGAGGGTAAAGTTGACTGTGATTCGTCAATAAATCAATCTGACAGTATATAGGCATCTCGCATTATAACATCACCATTTAGTTCTTAAAAGTAAAATCTGCTTTTGAATGAATAGACATTTTTACATGGGAGCGCAAATTACTCGCCACGTTATGAACAAATTTGCGAAGTCCAAATTCGGCAAAAAAAATTTCTTCTATTTTCAGAGTCGAATATTTTGTTTACGTATTTAGTTAAGACACTTTTATAAATGTTCATAATTTACTTCCCAGTAACAACGATGCGCACACTTGAGAATCGCTACATTCGACCAATGTTGGAGGGTTGTCACAACCGCTCTGTTCCTATTAATAATAAAATATTGAAATCTTTAAGAAAATATATAACATTTCACTTTTAAGAAGATAATAGAAAAGTAAAACAACTAAAAAACAAATGAAATTATATACACACAGCTTTTACCAGCGATTCCTAAGAGTATTTGGAGTAAAAATTTGGACATCATTTTGCCTTCCGATGACACTTTTTCAATTAAAAACCAAAAACATGATTTTCTATCACACATCACTCGGTATAACCTAGCGCATTACGTGATATGCACTCCTTCTCGTTCCAGCAGTACCGTACATACGAAACAAGCGCGTACCTAACACGTGGTCCGTTGCGACGTGTGATAGTATGATCCAAAGATAATATGTGATCGGTGGCGACGTGTGATAGAAAAATATAATATTTTTAATTTTAATAGATAAAAAAATATCATCGGACAGCAAAATGACACATACATTTTTCATTCCAAACATGCTCACTGTATCTACATTTTACTTCCAAACATACCAATTTTTCACAATTGATAACCAACCATTTATCCTATATTAAGTGTTGTTTATGAGTTGTGTAAAATTCAAAACTCGTTTAGTAATAACGTCATTAAAGTGGAATAAATTTAAAAATGGTTGGTTTATTATCCTTTATTAATACGACGGAGTTCCAGCAAGATATAACAGATGAAAAAATAGAAGTTCCAAATGATACGATTATGGATTTTATCAAAGCGCAAAAGGCGAAGGCACATCCCTGATTCTTATGCAAACGGCTTTGTATTTTGCGTCCAGATGTATCTCGATGTGATAGTATATGTTTCTTCAACTGATCCATATTATACGATGTGAATAAGCTTAAAATAATGCTTACATATGGAATGTAATACGACAATTGGGTTTATTCTCTTTTTCACATCTATTTTTACAAGTTTTCATAGCACAAGCCACCATTTTGCCGTGTTATTTCGTAAAATGCCTCGACCATAGCTCGACGCTAGTTCGAACAAGAATGATGACGTCACATTTTCAAGATTCACGGGAGGCCATACGCGAGCCCAGCCGGCTCCAATGAAACCGGTATGGGGAGTGGGGAATAATACGCTTTTAATCACTTAGGGCAGGTCTACTAATATTCATATGTCTATGATTAAAACAGATTTAAAGAAGTTTAAATGTTATATGAATTTAGATCGCGTAATAATTTATGATTTGAATGGATTTTGGATGGCGTGTATACGACCTGTGACGTAATATCATTAGTAGCTACCCCAAACATCGCGTGAAATGTAGGTACCTATCCAGTGTATTTTGAGAAGTGGGATTTTTTCAAACAAAGATGCCGTATGTAATATGTCATCATTTAGGTTTTCGCCATTGTAATAAGGAATTTGAGTACATTTAAAAAAAAATAACAATTAATTATCGCAATCCAAGCAGTAAGAACCGAGAGCGTGCGTGACGTCATCTGTGCGCTGAACGCTGTGGTTGGTGCATTTTGTATGGAGATTTTTTTTATTCTTTAGTAAGGTATTCCATTACATTTTTTTGTCAATGTTTTCTGTCTAACTAAATTAAGGGTATTTTTTTTTACATCAAAATTTCATACTGAAATCAATTGTTGACGTTACAATTTGATATTCTCGTCAAAACATCGCCAGACAAAGCCCAACACTGAAGTCTACACGGTATCATCGATATACAGGGTGGCCACAAAAAACGGATTTCAAAATTCCCTGATAATTCCAGGTTTTCCAGGGCAGTTTCTATATTTTTCCCTGATATGTTTTATTTGGTATAAGGACATATCGTTCAAAATTTTATTTTTGAAACACGATTTTCATCTACGCCAGAAAATTAGAACAGATACATAAATAAAGGGAATTCCGACATCTAAAGCATTTATTATTTCCTTGCACCACAATAATCTATTCAAAACAAAATACACTTATTACGAATTTATGATATTTCGCCTGAAGACAATTTGTGTACAAATGAAAAGACCAGACAAATGAACAAAAGTAAGTACAGTAGAACCCCGATAATTCGAAAAAACGCGTGATTCGAAATTTTCGCCAAAAAAATTTCCGCAGAAAAATTTTTTCATACAAATTTTTTTTTAATTCGAAATTCGTTAATTCGTAATTCGAAATTTATTTTTGTCCGCGCACGAAAATTTGTTCGTGAAATTCGAAAAAAATTGATTTTTGCGAAAATAAATCATAATATTTCGTAAATCTGAATCTAAAAGTCAGCCGTGGCGGTAAAACGCCGAAAAATGTATTTTTACGTGGTTATACATCGTCCTAATTAGTATTATTATTTTGTAAATCTGAATCGATTTACACTGGAATGTTGTATTTTTTCAAATTTATTTCGAATATCCGAGTTTGAAGGGCCGAGAAAATACGTATTACGCGGATATATGTCGTATTTTTACGAGTTTACACCAAATATCTGTATTTAAAGGGTCGGCCGCGACGAAACTCGGCTGCGAAATTTCGATTTACGCGTAAATGTATCGTATATTTACGAATTTATTTCGAATATTTGAATTTAAATGGCCCGCTGCTACGGAAATCGGCCGCGAAATCTCGATTTACGCGTAAATATATCGTATTTTTACCAATTTATTTCGAATATCTGAATTTTAAAGGGCCCGCCGCGACGGAAATCGGACGCGAATTTTCAATTTACGCGGAAATATATCGTATTTTTACTAACTTTACTTCGAATATCCGAGTTAAAAAATACGGCGCGACGGAAATCGGCCGAAAAATTTCGATTCACGCCGAAATATGACATATTTTTACGAATTTACTTCAAATATCTGAACTTAAAAGGCCAGCCGCGACGAAAAACTGCCGATAAAATTCGATTTACGCGGAAATATTTCATATTTTTACGAATTTACATCAAATATCTTAATTTAAAGGGTCGGCCGCGAGGGAAATCGGCCGCGCATTCTCGATTTACACGGAAATATATCGTATTCGACGGAAATCGGCCGCGCATTCTCGATTTACACGGAAATATATCGTATTCGACGGAAATCGGCCGCGCATTCTCGATTTACACGGAAATAGGTATATCGTATTTTTGCGATTTTTTTTCGAATCTGAATTTTAAGAGCCGGCCGCGACGGAATACGGCCGCGAATTCTCGTTTAACGCGGAAATATATCGTATTTTTACGAATTTAATAATGATGATCTTTAAATTTTATTACGACCGTACTGTGTCCGACCCTTTTGACACTTTGTTGTAACTTTGCTAGCTTTTTCTTTACAGATTTCGCACCTACATAGTATAGGGGAAAAACCTAGGCGGGTGGTTTACGACATCATTGTGTTGCAAGGGCTATTTACGAAAATAATAATAAAAAAATACCTACTTATCTAGTTTGTCTTTGTCAGCATATCTTTTGTTACACACGCCGCAAGTAAAAGTAATAAAACACAACTTTGGGACTTCACAAATCGTAAATAACGAATTTCGTTTTATTTTTGGAATTCCCTGATATTTTAAGAATATTTCAAAATTCCCTGACATTTCCCTGATAATTCCCGGTTCGGTAAAATTCCCTGATAATTCCCGGTTTTCCCGGTTTTCCAGGTCTGTGGCCACCCTGATATACCTACCTAGCTCACGCTGCGGCAGTACGGCGGGCTCTCGCCAGCGGGGTTACTGTCATTGCTTTTACATAAATTTGAAATGACTTCATACTTACTCATTTTTACAAAAACCCTAAATTGTCATGTAGGCGATTTTAGTCGCGGTCGCGCTAGTTATTTCAGTTGCGTTATATTATGGAATAGCTTCCATTTTACCGCTTTGAATTTAACAAAACCTTCTAAAATGTTAGGAGATACTACGATGTAAGTTGAAACAATTGATAAAGTAAAAAAACGACCACAAATCATCTCAAAAACTCAGATTAACATACCTAACTATGCAATATAAAACTATATAGCGACCTCTCCTTCTTATTATCAAAGTACGCATGTAACAGAAAGAGATGTTTAATTATTAAATTGTACTAACTTAACACGGGGTACATTTGACATCAGATTTAATGCGACTAATCATGGAGCGTATGTACAGTAAAGCTGTTAAATCATTTTTCAAGAACGATTTATCAATTCTGAGAATAAAAATATAGAAATATATAAGTATATTCAAAATCGGTGTTTTTTTATCTATATATTTTATATATATATACCCGGTACCACGGTGTACCCGGCGTTGCTCGACTTTTCTCTAATTCAATACATATAATATCTATGTATTATATATATATAAATCTTTCGGAAGAAATTCTCTAAATTGTAGTGAAAACCCTATCAAACCATCAGACAGACGCGGATAATGACTTTCTTTTATTCTATTTAGAGATGCAAAAGGATTTAATGGTTTTTTGTACAAGTTAGTTACATTCGTGTACCTCCTAAAGTTTAAAAGGTGTAGATCAGATTCACCTGTTTGTTCACCTTTTAATGAGTTTGCTAAAAATATACATTTGGTTTATGTTGCAATTTGACACCTCTCGACGTTCTTACTTTGCTAAATCCACAATTTATTACTTAGTTGAATTATTAGAGTGAAGATACCAAAGATATTAGAAGAACGAGATATGCTATGTTGGCCGCCGGACCGTAGCCGGAGTACTACCTAATTAGGGTACTTTGAACGGTATCGGGACGTGTACGCACAGAAATCTGTTCTATGTATTAGTGCGGATACCTTAGCGATGCCTTAGCGTAAGCGAAGGTGTGCAGTAGTATTGGTGAACAAAACCGGCGACACTCGGCAAAACAATTCCACTCAGTACGAACTGCGCATAGCACATCTCGTTCTTCTAATATCTTTGGAAGATACGTTACCGAGACAATGCGCATGGTTTCACTGAACTAGGTCCAGTGTAGATACTTTAGTGTGCCATTCATGTAGCTATTTCATTTGTACACACATATTCTCTGAATGGCTATCCTTTCCATAAGCGGTACTACACTTTTTGTTCTATTAGTATGAATATGACGTGTCTTGTATTTCTATAATGTAATACCCAACTTTTTCATGGATGAAACAGAATTTAACTTTTCCTCCTGTAGTGGAGGAAAAGTTATCACAGAATCACAGAATTTATGTCTATAAATATATTTATTATGTATTATAAAATATTACCTTCACTTTGCTCCATGCAACATTATTTTGTTTTTTAGGTTTGTTCGAACCCAAAACTTTGCTTATCGGCTCAACTTAATCCTGCCGTCCTACCTAGCGGAGGCATTACAATGGCAGCTGTTTCACCACTGGCCGGATTAATACAATGGTGTGCCTTAGCTCCCCTCTACCTGTCTCTAGCTCATGAAAATGGTAAACTATTATTTATTGATGATCAAGATGAAAATTATTATTATTTTTTTTTAAATAGTCTCTATCGAAATATAAGTGCATATTTAAAAACAACAAGAGAAAAATTTATTGCCGCAACCATACAATAATAAAATAGTGAAGAACACAAGAAATGCATGTGGACGTGTTTCGTGATATAAAAGTCTGACCATTCTTTGCTTTACTTAAATTTCATAATATCTGCTGTTCTTTGCTTTAAATTTCATAATATGTAACTGTTTTCACCATCATTACGAAATTCACAGGTAAGTGTAAGAGAGACAGAGCGCGTGTTAAATTTTCAGTGGCGACATTGGTTTCCATTCAATTTCTAGTATTCTTTTTATTCTATGGCCACAATTCAATTCACCTATATTTGAACACCAGAACCTTTCGCTAACCGGGCGAAGTCTCTAAACAAATGAGCTATCGCGACAACCTTTAGAGCATCTGTGATTTGCCAATACATCTCTGAATAAAACTATTACTACTGTTTTATGTTTTTTTCTGTTGTCCCCAATGCAGAAATATGTTTTGAAAATCAATTGTTAATACATAAAAATATGTAGCACAATAATAATATCTTAATTCGAAGAATATTGCAATCCTTAATTAATTTTTATTTTTAGATATAGAAATGGTAGACTGCACGGCTCCAATAAAGAAAATCAAAATCGAAAAGCTGATGAACATGTCAGAGAGGATCACAGATAAAAACTCGTCCAATTCTCAATCAGAGCTACAGCTTTACGTTAAATTACATCTGGGAGTGCTGCAAAGCTTGTACGAAGGCAAGAGACCACATGGGCCTCCCAACACTGTTAGTGCTCAGCACCTTGCTCAAGTTGTACCCCCCATTCAGCTGAGAATAGAACAGGCCAGAAGAACGGAGAATAATGCCATCTCGGACGCTAGTCTACAGGTAATAATATTATGTTATGTATTTCAATGATTAATGTTGTGATGGAAGAGTCAAGCTTGAAATATTAATTCTAGACTAGACGAAGAGACAAGATATTCAAAAATAAAACTGGATAGTTTATGCATTACATCCCGTAAGTTTGCGATTTAGTTCTAATAGAATCTTGAATGAACATAACGATAAACTTGTCGAATTCAGCCTCACGCTTAAAACGTAAAAAAATATAAATAGTACATGGTTTCAACTAAATTACTACTAGAAACAACTATTTATGTCAGGAGGGATGGTAAAAGATGCATTAAATTCCATTTTTTCAAATGGAAGTTAAGTTAGAAGGTTAGGAAATAAGCATGAACTATTAAAATAACCCGAACCAACAACCTAATCTGTGCATGTTTACGTCTACCTCGATTTAAATAGTTATTCCCATTAGTAATTAAGTTGAAATCAAGTTTTTTTTTTATTGCATGCGTGAGGCGGTATTCATCAAATTTACTGAACATAACTCTGAAGAATGAACTTGAATATCAGTGATTTTCAAAAAATGGGCTGCTCGTGTGTAGACCATGTTAACTGACATTTTTGCAAAACTGATTTTTTTCATGTAAATAGTTTCTTCTTTTCTGGAAATTATTTTCACAGTGGTAGAACTGTTTTAATGGAGGATTTTAGCTGCGTATCGTATGGTATCTGACATACTGTTTCATGTAAAGAATGGTAAGTGATGCAAGATCGCAGACGGCTGATACATATGTACCACGTTCTGTGTCATCACAATTATTGTATAAAGTGATTGCAAACACTGTAAATTCTTATGACAGTGTAAAATGTTAGTGGGAATCTTCAAGTAGTGAAGATATGACCACGGTAAGATATTGATGCATTTCTAACCTTTTTCAAGTAAACCATGTGTTTTCACTTTAGAGAAACGTTTTCACAATCTAAATCCGATTGTCGGGAAAAAGTCCAAGTATTCTGTATTTACTGTACTTTTTCTGTGTGGTAACGGGTAGCGGGAAGGGGTCCCGAGTCATTGTGGTTTGAAATGTTCTTGGGACATTTTCATATCCTTTGCTATCTCGCTCACTTTAATTCGGCGGTCGTCTAACACTATTTGGTGAAGTTTAGCAATGTTATCGTCAGTAGTTGCAGTTTTTGGACATCCCGAATATTCATCGTCTCCCAAGCTCTTACGGCAACTTTTAAATTAAGCTGCCCAAAATTTCACTGTGGTAAATGATGGTGCAGAGTCCCCATACACAGACTCCAACTCATCTTTGATTTGCGTAGGCGTATTGCCTTTCAAAAACAAAAATTTAATAACAGCTCGATACTCAATTTTTTCCATTTTCACAAAAACACACACATTGACTCACTCAAACTTTGGTGAGTAACTGTCAAAAGATGCACAACTACATTCACTAGCTTTTATTGACGAGTACCGCCATCTTTGCGTTGAGGTCGGAAACTTTTCAGACCACCCTCGTATATAGCAAAAATGACAAGATAATAATATTGCAATAACTGTATAAGTATATTAAAAATAAGTACAAGTGTTATAGGGTAGTACAAGGGTTGATATTAGTTCCTAGCTAGGCAGATTGCCCGTTCTAAGGAACCAAATGCTGTTAAAATTGCTAAAAATTTATTCTGTAAAATTAAAGTGTTGTTGAATATATATTAAGTTTTTACTAAATGGGCCATTAATAGGTAAACATGTAAAATTTTAATTGACATTATTTAATAGTTTTCTGACTCCACCCTCCCCAAGCCTATCAACCATTTAGTTATTATTGAACCGATAAAGGTATACCAAGTAATCACATATGCTGTAAGTATACCAAGATACTTACAGCACATTCCAGATTGGTAGATACTTTCAGTATCGCTCTGTTGAAAGACCACCATTCAGGATCAAAATGTTGCTTGAGATGGCTTTAGCTGTGTTTATTGAATAGTCAGATACTTCCCAACCTTCCCCCCCCTTTACCTTCAGCCTCCCAACACAGCGCAATTGGAGATGATACAGTCTCACTTGGTTCCAGATGGTTAGGAATTTATTCATTAAATACATATATTGAAATATTAAAATAAACCCAGACACGCGTAAAAAAATTAAAAATAATTCTTTACCGTTCAAAAAGCTTTGTACCATAAAATCACAAAATCCAACGAACGTTATAAATTAAATAGTGACAGAAAAATACACAGATGCTGATGTGCGATGCAAGGTGTACATGTATTGGTTTTTGACCGGCTGACTACTACCCCCGGTCGTCTGGCCTTCCTCAGTCCTGTTCACGCTCAAATTGTGCAAATGCGACAAACTTAAAAATTCTTGTGAAATATGTTTCAAACTAAATTAAGGTTTTTGTGTAAACAAAACTCTTTTGTTTCCAAAGTTATCTACTAAAATTATGAATAAATTGCAATATTTTAGGGCTTATATTTTATAATTTAAAGCAAAAATCGGATACATATCCGTACTTTATAGAGTTTGATTTGGTATTTTAGCTGTAAATCCATATCTAAATTTTGTATGAATCAGGTCGCGCAGCCTTTCTTCTTAAGGCGATCCACTTTTATCCAAATTATTTCAAAATCGTGAGGGGCCTGGCATTTTGTGAGGGATTATAGAATACTTGAAAAGTCTGGACAGCCAATAAAAAGAAAGCACGCGACAAACCTGTTAACTTCTAGTTACGCCCTTAAACTCACACTGGTAAAATTTGTCTAAAAAACAAAAATTATAGTAAAATAAAATAATTATTTTGGATTATCAAAATACACTGTAAAAGTCTTACATCCACAGCTTAATATATTAATTTTTACAGTATGCAAAAAAACCTTTTTTCAAACTATTATGAATTTAAAAATTTAATACGTAAATTTATACAGGGAGCTATATCGCCACCGGTTGGGCAGCGTTATGGAGAGTGGTTAAGGAAGGGGCTGTAGGAAGGGATTTGTTAATGCTGGTTTTGAAGAGGTCCGGAATAAATGAAGGAGGTATAACAGTTTACGTAGCTCGTTCCACATACAAGTCGACTTACACAAAAATGAGTCAAAGAAACGACCCGTTTTCATCAACCAAGATCAACTGTGCACTGGTATTCTTCTAGAGTCTGTCGAATTTCGCAAACGTTCACCTATGCACAGGCGATCAATGCTGCTAATTCATTAGAGCAGGCTCCATTGAAATACCTGTAAAACAGACTCAGCATTCCTAGGATTTAAAAAAAATATATGGTAGAAAAAAATGAATGTGGTAGTTCAACCAGTAACGCTAAGTAAGTTGTTTTTTAATTAAATTTATAAGGAAAATAATTAACTTAATAATTATTAAATAATATAGGATTTTGTAGTTCGAAAGCGCCCGATATTTAAAATTCTGTCGAGACTCTATTTATCGCTAGCAACGGTACTTTTTTATATGACAAGGATATTTTTCACCCAGCGAAGCATTATGCAGTTAGAGTCACGTCCGTTCGCCATGAATCTGGGCAGATACCAACCGATACGATCTAAGTCCTTCGGTAGGTAGATAGGTTGAAATTCTCAGTTAAAAAATCAGTGTTTTAATTTGTTAAAAAAAAAAACATTGCCAAAATGGACATTTTATTTCATGAAATTTAGGCACAAATATAAAAAATATTTTCAGATTATTTTGTGAAGTATTTAATTTGCCACATTATACAATAAAATTACAATCGAAAAGAGATTCGTGAGTAGGAGATTTTGAACTTTTAAGTATTTTTTATAGGTCTGATAGTTTATTTCTAGGCTTATAAAAATATTTTTGAAAAAAATGCTCGAGTTTTTCCAAGGCCAATAATGTGCTCTAATTGCAGTCTGAAAGCATCTATAATATTTCATAAGCGATCAATTTTTCAAACCCAAAAAACATGATTTTGCATTAAATCGACTCTTGACTCTTGACATTATATGAAAGTTAAATAAAAAAATAAAACTACCCTTAATTTTTAACAACTTGTTATGAACCCAAACATTCAAAAAGCAATATCTCAAAACTTGTTTTCATCATGGTCTACACCAGTGTGTCCCACGGTGGGGCATAACGCCTCAGAGGTGGGGCATAACGCCTCAGAGGTGGGGCACCACGCTTCAGAGATGAGACACGTAGGCATTCCACATATAAAGGGGAATACTCATTAAAAACGAAATCGATTGGATATAACTAATATAGAGGGGACCTAAGACTGAAATTAAATAAGTTAGATTCGGACATAAAATTTCTTTGTAGCAAGCGTAACTGAATTAATAATGAATTAGGCGTCAATATATGTGTGTTTGTAATAAATTTCAATTGTAACTTGTGTTTTATTATTGTTTTAATTTTTATTTTATTCTACTTAATTATATTTTCAATTTGTCTTTTGTAATAATTTCATTTATAATATATGTATTAGAATAGGTTTTATTTAATTTCATTAGGGGTTCATATGTTTACAAACATATTACAATATGAATAGAAAATTAACCTGCTGTTTAATTAAAAAAGATGTCGGCATGGCATAAAGAAGGCTGGGAAACACTGGTCTACACCCACCCGAGCAGTTCAAATATGTGATTGATGAACAGATAATGAATAATTTGTTTGATTTTTATTTTCAGACATCATTAGAAAGAGTAGCTCAATCGACTCAAGTAGCTCTGGCCCGCGGTTGTGTCTACGGAAATATTCAGAGTCTCTTGACAACCCTGGGTACCTTACCTGAGAACCGAATGCTGAAGATTGTCATCAAACATCACCAACAGTGCACCTAGCATTCAAACATATTCATCAACTATTTTTTACATAGATAGTAAAGAATCTGAATCCAGTCAATATTTGAAAAGTTTCAAAAAATGGACTCAGCATGGTTCTGGCACAGCGGAGCATATCTTAAGATAGGAGTAGATTTAAAGAGTGTAATCCCTTCTACTTCGCTAACGCAGCATACCTTACATTATTGGGGATGCAATAAATACCCCCTACCTGGTGTTTCCAACTATGCTTAAACAATAATAATTAAAATGAAATAAACATATTTTATGCAGAAACGGCTTTTATTCACTGTTCTTAATATTATATTGTCTGAGGGTTGCATTGACTTTAAATCGCAGAGTAATAGACATAATATTACTGCACTACCTCCTACATTGTTGAAGTAATTAAAATGGTCTGAACCTTCGGGATTCTTTCAGTAAAGCTATTTTCTTTTTGTCCTCTTCGAATTTCTGCCGTAGAGTTATAATGTGTTTCATTTTAGATTCCCGAATTTGGAAGGAATAGAAGTTTGTCAATTCTTTCTTCTGTTGCCTATTCTTTTCCTGGGCCATGATTTTATTACCCACTGTTTCTTTACGCTCGAATCCCGGCTTCCTACTGTGTCGCGTCACCGTAATCCATCCATCATCGTCTTCTTCCCCTAACGATTTTTCTGTTTGGATTTTGTCTTTAGTTTTCTCATCATACTTTGTCATGAATTGTTCTATGTCTGCTTTAAGTTTGTTGATATTTGGTATAGAAGAATTATATTCCTTTATCCACTGAACGGCTCCACTATAAGCACTGGTATTGTCATCACACACTGGCGAAAGCTGTTTAATGCTAAGCGCATTCTTTAGTTCCGATTTCTTGCTGAAAACTAAGTATGCCACTTTAAAAGAAGCATTCAGAATATTGGAGTTTGTTACTTTTTCTGCCGATGGTTTTTCTTGTAATTGCACTGATTCAATGTCACCGGCTTTTCCAAATACATTTTTGAGGCCTTTCTCATCAACAAATGGTGGGACATTTAAAACAAACAATGTTCTCCCGGGTGGCCGATTATCACTATGCTCTCTTACTGAATGTTCCTTTATGTATATGGTATGTTCAGTGAGGCTGCTAGGTAAGTATTTAATCCTCATCACTGAAAATAAAAGAACAAGGTAAATATTTCCCTAACCTTCACACTTAAAAATAGGAACAGATTATGGAAATTACGCTTCATTTCAACTTAATTATAAAAAGAAACAATATTTACTTCAGGATAGATCGTAAACATGCAATGTAAATCCATTTTTATAGAAAGTTAAAATTTGCCTTATAAAACACAGATCCCTTTTCTGCTATTTTGAACTTTTTTGTATGGGGTGACACTTGCAAATGTTTCATTTCAATCTCATATGCATAAATTGCTTAATTAACCCAATCTAAGAACCTTTGTGCACGTTAATAGTTGTTTATTGTAGTAATTGTTGATACCAAGATTAATTTCCACAACCTGTTAGGAAAATAATTAACAATAAAAAACTATTCTGATATTATGTGAAATTATTTGTTTTTTTATGAAATACCTACTAAAATTGATTGTTTTCTATTTCCGGAAACTGAAATTACTTCCTTACTTCTCATTATTATCTAACTGATACAAAGCGTTTTTAAATTAAAACGTGAGTATTAAACGTGTACCTATTTTCTATATATTGATCACATTTTTTATTCAAGATGATTTTGACGTCAAATAAATTGGAAAACAAGCAACAAAAAATCATAAATGATAATAATTACCAGTGAATCCGTTTATTTTCTGCTCCCCCATCTTCGAGATACAATTTTACGTGCGTGTTGTTTTAAATATATTGTTTTCATAAACGTGTTTATAACCTATTAGCCATTATGTCAAAAATTTGATAATGTTCACATTCGCATCTTCGGGAAGAAACACTCATAGATATACCCATAAATATACCTGGATATACCCATAAACATAAATAAGCCACTTAATATACCACTCAGAAACCCGGTTTCATAAATAAACCACCCACCGCGATTTCTGTCTTTCTTTTAGGTTAAAGATAAAACCATTGAATTGAAATATGTCATTTACAACAAAGTGCAACAAAGTCAACAAGCATGGCCCAGTGTGGTCGACGACAAAATTTTTTTGTCGTAGAGCACAAAAAGTACCTACGAAAATGCAAGTGTAATTAAAAGAGTGGCTTTTTACGAAGTTTGAGATTATATTTCCATCTTTTATTTTGTGTGTTTTGCGTATTTTAGGTGTATCATGTAATGTAGGTACTAAATTTTAATCTACACTTACAAACATTCCACAATCACCCCTACTTGACATTGGCTAAAACACTTCTTTGGGGTGAAAAGCCATAAAAAAATAACTATTTTAGAAACTCAATACTGAAATATAATTTATTTGCTTACTGAGATTAGCCCGGGGCATAACAATAAAATAATCATCGCTCGATTTCCTTACTCCCAAATCGGCAACAAACTTGCACTTGAATGCATAATCCAAAATACAAGAAATTGATTATAATAATTGGAATAAGTAAATAGAAGAAAACCGTAAGTCATAAATGGAAAAATATGGAACACACCTTAAACCAGCAAGGTATTTTATAACCATGATGATAAACTTTTATGTTAAATCTATACTGAAGATAAATCCAGTAAGAAACCTACATTATTAATATGTTACTAGCGCAGACCCATGAAAAATCACTAAATAGTCTGAATTCTTGGAAAACTAGTTCCAATTTAAAATTAAATACAATAAAATTATTTGTACCTTCCAAAAATACGAGACAAAATTCCACCTTTTTCTGTGACAATTTCAAATCTAATTATCATGCGCACATATCGTTAAATCGAATACAAAATTTTGGTAATAAATTTGGTAATGTTGTTGATATATTTAGAGATTCCGTAGCAGTGCTTAAACGAAATCTACATAAACACTTTGCTGAAATGTATGACTTCTCCACTCCATAGTAAAAAACCCATTTTTTAGCTTCTGATTTTTCACTCTTTTCTTTTATGACTTTTTAACTTTAATATATATGTTTTAACTTTACAAATTAATATTGTAATTTAAATAACAATTCGAATATGATTTTAAGTCCCTATAAATGCTGAATAATTTCAATCCATTTATTTTTCTAAGTAAGTAAAAAAAAAAAAAAAACTGTTCTCCATAGTGGTATTCTGTATTATTTGTAAAACATTTATGTACTACAGATATAATAACTATTTTATTTATATATGTACGTAAACTTTTAAATGTCACATAGTTAATGTAATAACACTAATAACAATGTATGTAAAAGCCCAATGGGCGTTTAAATAAATAAATAAATAAATAAATAAATTTTGAAAATGACAATGAAATTCAAAGCTGATTTGAATTCATTGAACCAGTTACGTAGGGCGCACCGACAACGGAAATTAATATTATTGATGATGATGATTGATTGATGTCATAGAATTTCAGTAAATATCATCACAAAATCATTCGAGATCACAGTCCGAGACAATTGTTTCAAAACGTCACCGAACAAGGAAACGATTCTGTCAAAATCATCCGAAATCACAGCAGTCACGATATTGGTCAGAATCCATTAGAAAACGTAAATCGATTCCCAAATACGTCCGTGATACGAAAATATCTCGGATTGCTTGACAAACGAGATATTATCCCCGTATGTACATTGTGTTACTTAATACCCAATATGATTTAATATGCATTTGGGATTGCTAATTGTCAAATATTGGAATGTTAGGTATTAGATATTAGCTGTTTGATTATGCTATTATCTACCAACCGAAGAAGCTGCTAGTGTGTGAAAAATTCATTCATTTTTGGGTTGGGATTTACGACGCCCTTGCATTTGGTTGTGTAAAAAAAGCATTCTGACTTATAATATGTTGGGAAGGTTTCAGTAAAAATAAATAAATCATTTTTATAAGCCTTTTTTTGTACCATACTCTGTCTATTTTGAAGATTCGATTAAAGTATTTCGATCATGTTAATGTTTCGATCCTGTCCATGTGGTGGTTTATTTATGCTGTCCATCACTAGTACCCGTATCTTTTGGGAGATGACAACATTTTTTTTCTACATAGAAAAAACTTTATCTATGTAGCAGACGTTACAACATGTGTCAAACTTCACAAATATTTGCTACGATAGTTTTCTTTAGTATCGTTAATTTAACAATTTAATTTTGTATATATCACATAACCGAAGGAAAAATGATTGTTTTTTGGTCTGTCAAACTGTGTACAGTCATTATTAGGTAATGCTATCTAATAACTCTACTGGCAAGCTCAAAGCTTCCAAGAGCTCCAGGGATTTAGACTACGAAGCAGCTGATGATCCTGAAAGCAATCCATCAGGACGTGTGGTTGCTCGATCTCGCTCAAACATTAATTCCAACGAAAGCCGATTACACTCCTCCGTGGTGTATTCTCAGAAAGATGGACGTATTAAACCTCGCTCCAAGAATGTCAACGAATTTCGGGAGTTTCGTGGTCAACCCAGCGAAAGAAGAGGAGCCGGCCGATCACGTGGAGGGTTTGGGGGGAAGAATGACCGATATTCTTCCGAAAGTACTTACAGACGATTTCAAGAACCGTTGACCAAACAAAATATTGGGGATTCGAATGCCAACGTAAGTTTTACTTACGCTAATTCTAAATTCGACTCCGATGCTCTCATGAAATCGAACTTTGTTTATGCTTTACCCGAAGACACCAGAATATCTAAACTCCTACGAAGGCTATGCGGAGAAACTGATGTAGAGAAATCGCTGTCTATTTGCGCCAAATTACAAGAAGCTATAATGCTGCCAGACAACGTTAGATATATTCGTCGGTCCTACGATATTTTAGCTGACTCTTTACTGGAAGTGTTATATGATGCTCCCAGCTCCGAAACTAAAGGACAAGTATCTGCCTCCCTTGGCCGTATAGGCTACGTGATGGGCCCAGAATACAAAAAGCATCAAGACTGGGTCATGGGCAGATTTTCTATTCAAAGGAATGATGAAGTCAAGGCTATGCTCATACTATCATTTTCTCACCTATTTCTGCTGGATGCTGAAAAACCATCTTTGGGAGATCATGTGACTACGGCAATGACACAACTTCAGAGTGTTATAGAGGCAACCGATTCTGCCAAAATCTTTACTGTTGCAATAGAAGCCATTGTAACCTTGTCCAAATCTTATCCTGACGCTTTTGCAAAACATTTTATTGACATGGTGGACATACTGGTGGGCTGGCACGTGGACGCTGCCCAATCGAGGAAAGTGAAGGAGTTTGCTCTGGGAACTTTGGGAGAGTTTAGCTCCCACTGGCGAGCAGATCTTGCGTTCTCCGTCAAGTTGCTCGGCCAATTCCTGGAGGACATGTTGGCCTACGGAGAGGAGTTGACCCAACTGACCAACGGACACTTGAGTGACCAAGATGAACCTTCTGCTGGTCCTGAAGAGTGTGTGCAAAGAATCACATCTTTCATCAATGTGTTTAACACAGTCGCAAAGAGTTTAGGAGAAATGCTTAATCCTAATATGTCTTCATCCATCTCATGGACATTTTTAACCGATTCATACAGTAAAATGATCAGAACATATTTAGGCACTCTCAAAATTAACTTCAACGATGAATTGATTGTAGCTGGAAATGAATGCACTTACTTGTTTTTGGCTTACTTGCAGACAAAAGTTTCATCTAATTTCCCTTTGCTGTATGAGCTTATCAGCTTGCAATTGAATAATTGCTCCCCTATGTCTGACGAAGCCACAATATCACTCCTGAATTTGGTGAGAAAAACTATTAAAGAAATATCTGGTAATTTGCCAATAGAATTCATAAAAACTATTATCGGTAGGGATTCTAATCTACTGAAGCTCAGAGTTTCTCATAACCATATCATAAGAGAAGCTGTTATCGCCGTTTACCAAGGCTTGCTGAACTTGAAGAATATACCTCTGCTACAGGATGCCTATAAGTATGTCCTGAGGGATTTAGAAATTGCCTATAGAATGCTCGTTCCAGGAACAGAGATTCTTTCTTCCGAAGCACCTACCGATCCCACCATCTGCAGCCAATCTGAAGTGGAGATGATCATCCTGTTTAATCTACATTGCCTGACCGATATTGCCAACGCAAGCAATTCTATTATCGGCATGTGGGCTCTGCAACCGACTATTCTACAATTACTGGCTGTTAACTTGAAGCCGTATGACCAGAAACTAGCATTTGATAATCCATTGGTGCAATATTCAGTAATCTACTTACTGTATTCTCACTGCAAGAAGAATAACCATTTTATCGCTTCCAGTGACTTGATCTCTTATGGCCAACCGAGATCTAATGTGTGCGATATCTATGTCACTCTGGGAGAAGTTTCCAACGTGAGTCCAACCTCCGGGCATTTCGGAGTAATTGTCACATTATTTAACAAGTTGTTTAGATGCAAACTACAAACGGACACGTTGATTCTGTTATTAAATTGGACAAATGATATTTTTATTCAACTTCGTAAATATTTTCCTGCTGGATTGAATTCTAAATTATTATTGGAATTAGTAATGAATATTATCGAAACAGGATTTTCTATAAATGAAAGAATTGTCGAAGGAGTTGCCCTTAATATGAATACTCTGATGGACCATTGTACTGTACCCTGGAATGACAGCATTATGCTTAAGTTGGGTGAATTGTGCCTCATCCACTTAGATAACAACAATAATTCAATTAGGCAAAAGTATGCCACCCTTGTCCCATTTGTCCCATGGGATATTATCATCTTAGATTTAATAAGATCTTCCGATGTCAAAACTGAGAAATACAGAGCATCTCAATCCCTGCTCTTGAATAAGACAAATATTGTGAGTACACAAAAAGAACACTTGATGAGAGATACATGTGGCCAAATGTCAACGCAGCAGTTTAAAAAATTCATGAGCTATTTACTCAACGCCACTTTGTATAAAGATGGTTGGCTTCCTGAAGCATTTATAAATTGTTGGCCATTGAAGAATTCTCAAGGGAATGACGCTCACATAACCTTCTTTAGACAATGTTCACAGCATTTTGCCTCAGTGTTAAGTATGTGGGCCACGTGGGAATCGGCACGATTATGCATAACCCAGAAGCTGAGAACTCCCATCGGTAAACCTCAAGAAACCTTCACTCACATTGAGACTGCCATCAAACAGCTGGCTAGAAAATTAACATCCCATAACTTGGCAATTGATAGCAAAGAAATAGGTGAAATAGAAAAAGGCCCTGTGTCAGAATTAAGACGAAGCAGATTATTAATAGAATTCTTGGAATGCTTAGAAAAAGCCATACACAATGCGGCTGAAGGATGTGCCACAGTAATGGTACCAGTTATTCCAGCTGTTAGAACATTCTTCCATACCAACAAGTCCACCTGCCGAGAGTGGCTAAGCCGGGTGCGGCCCGCAGCGCTTGTGGTGGGGCTCCACGCAGGCCACGCTTCAGCCGTCATAAGACATGCGCATTCCCTACTGACCAACTCTACCACTCATTCACCCACCACTACACAGTCACTCTCAGCTGATGTCCTTACTTACTGCCTCTCATTGACCAGAGCTCTCATTCAGCTTAAAGAACCCGAGGCTCTGACAGGATTATATATGTGGATTCAAAAAAATTACAATGTAAAATTACCGTGGTTGAAAGCAGCCGCTGATCAAAGTGCTAAAAGATACGAATTGGCTATCGAAAGTTATTACTTCATTCTTTGTCAATTACCAAATGAAGTTAAACCTACTGAGGGCGAGACTTCTCGAGTGGAAGCAGTCCATGAGCTAGATGAGTTAGAAAAGCAATTCATTAATGATCAGATTCAAGAGTGCTTCAGAAACATTCAGTGCTGGTCCGATCTGAAGAATTGGATGGACAGAGACATAAACACCCTGTCAGAAAGTCCGCATGAACAAATTATAAATCAGTCTATAGAAATGTCGTGTCTGGATAAGTTTGCCAATGAAGAAATTATATTTCCTCAAGAGTTCTGTGATTGGGATAAATGGATAACCGATAGTCAAATATTAAAACAAGAATGGTCCTGCTTCAATCTTCTAGACAAAACCGAATCAAGACTGAAAAATGCCGCATTTAATGTCTTACTTCATCCCGACAGTCTACCAAATGCTGCCCAGACTATCGAAGAGTGCTTCGATACCCTCCAAGCCAGCCTTCATGAACTTTCTAGAAATCAACCTTGCGAATTTCTCTCCAATGTTCACATCCTGCATTATGCTGCCTCAGGCCTGAAGCGTATGATTAATGATGGTAAATTACTGATGAATCCCTTCTTCTCTTCCTTGGGTCACTCCACCTTGAAAAATATCGATCCTTCCACACTGAGCAAGATAATATGGTGGTCTGATTATTTTTTAAAAATAAATTCTTCAGAAATAGAGTTAAACATAGTGGAGAGTATGAGACTTGACTTGGTGAAATCCAGCCGCAAGTACTCCAACGTCGACGCTTCCAAAAGAGAATTAATAAAATATTATTCCACATTTAAGCATCAAAGTTTAGCGGATGCTTCCATTAAGCAACTAGAAGATGTTTATGAGTTATTTGTGGGGGCAAGCAACTCATATGATATGAATATGTGGACTTTGAATAACGTAACAGCCATTATGGAAACATCTAAACTTCTTTACCTACAAGATGGTACTAGAGAAATGGCTATCAATCTATGTGCCAGCGCTTCTCTCGGAGTATCTCAGCGATTGACATTGGCTGAGCACACTTATGAATTTAGAGAAAAGGGAACTCGAATGCTTTTAACCCTCTCCAAATGGGTGCAAAATGAAAATGACAAATTGCTTATTAATAATTTGCGTTCTCCACTGACCAAGCTTGTAACTGCTTTGCCCGAAATTGGTCTTGTGAATAATAATGTATCTGCAAATGTGATTCCCATATCTGATTCAGCAGTTGGAAAATTACTTCAGTTTAGTGTGAACCAATGTCCTGGTTTGGCTAAAGCCTGGTTTACGTTTGGTTCCTGGTGCTTCAGATGGGGTAGGAAAATGGTTGAGTACAGTTCTAAGATTGGAGGGCAGCTGACAGAAAATGACAAACTTCAAATACAAAGTGTAATGCTACTCGGCAGCCCAGAAGACTTTGAAACTATCTGTGAGATTTTATCTAAAACTCGAGTTAATTGTGATGATGAGGATATAGATTGGAACCAAATAAATACCTCAGAAATGATTGAAAGTCAATTGAGAAGTGTTCAGTCTCTACGCAATGCATATCCCGAGCACCTGGTATTGTTGGTTGATATTTGGAGACAAGCGCAGAAAAGAGTATTTTCTTACTATGAGCTTTCTGCCGATGCCTACTTTAAGTTCTTGGAGTTAAGTTCTGCCAGTGAAAATGTCAATCACAATGGAGAGTGTGCAATTGTGACAGCCACTTTGAGGTTGTTAAGGTTAATAGTAAAGCACGCCATGGAATTACAAAATGTCTTGGAATCAGGTTTAGCCAATACTCCTACACACCCATGGAAGGTTATAATTCCACAACTATTTTCACGGCTTAATCATCCAGAAAATTATGTAAGACGCAGAGTGTCTGAATTGCTGTGTCGCTTGGCTGAAGATACTCCCCATTTAATTACCTTCCCGGCAGTGGTTGGAGCTGAAGAAAATGAAAAAATTAATTTAGCAGACATAAGTTTTCCGAAATCTAGTATTATTATGGATGCTGAAAATATTGAAAGATGCACTGGCGAATCAGCTGATACTAGCGACGCAGAAAGTGAAAAAGATAATGATTTGAATTCTTGTTTCATGGACATGGTGGATACATTATCCAAACAGGCACCAGAAACTATATTACAAGTTCAGAAATTGGTTAAAGAGTTGAGAAGAATAAACCTGCTGTGGGATGAACTGTGGCTAGGAACCCTCGCTCAACATCATTCTGAAATAACCAGGCGCTTGGCCCAATTAGATATGGAAATATTAAAAGTTAAAAATAATGTCACCCTCCAACAAGATGAAAAAGAAAAACTGATTAGCGAAAAACACCGCATTATTTTAAAACCCATTCTTTATGTACTTGAGCAGTTGGCAGATATTACTTCTGCAACACCAGAAACTCCTCATGAAGAGAGTTTCCAGGAGAAATTCTTAGATTCCATAAAAACCATGTTGGATAAATTGAGAAATCCCTCAGATCCTGACAAACCTAAAGAATCTTGGCTGCCTATCAAAGAACTTCAAATCAAACTACAACAGAAATCTAGCAAAAGATCTTCATACATGTTAAAGATGTCCGATATCAGTCCCACTTTGGCGAGAATGACCGACACCGTGATATCAATGCCCGGGGTACATACGTCTTCAAATGTACGCATTACAATAATGTCCATTAGTAATACTGTAGCAATATTGCCAACTAAAACCAAACCTAAGAAACTTATTTTCCATGGGTCGGATGGTAAAACATACACTTATTTGTTCAAAGGCCTAGAAGATCTCCACCTGGATGAGAGAATAATGCAGTTTTTGTCTATAATGAATACCTTGCTGGCTCATGATAAAGAAGACAGTTGCGACCAGACGTACAGAGCTCGTCATTACTCAGTCATACCGCTGGGCCCTCGCTCGGGACTCATCAGCTGGGTGGACAACCTGACACCTCTGTTTGCGCTCTACAAGCGTTGGCAACAGCGTGACTCCGTCACAATGTCGGCCAAGAACAACAAGTTTGTGACAGTTTTGAGGCCATCAGAATTGTTCTACAACAAGCTGACTCCTCTTTTGAACGCCGCTGGCATCAACGCGGAGAACAGAAAAGAATGGCCTGTGAGCATATTAAAGAAAGTGCTGACGGAACTTATGGCGGAGACTCCCAAGGATCTCTTGGCCAAGGAGTTGTGGTGTGGCAGTGTGACTCCGGGACAGTGGTGGAGGACAGTGAGGCGTTATTCCTTCTCCGTGGCTGTCATGAGTACTATCGGGTACATCATTGGACTGGGTGATCGCCATCTAGACAATGTATTAGTGGACTTGAGTACGGGTGAATTAGTTCATATCGATTACAACGTATGCTTCGAGAAAGGGAAGACACTGCGAGTGCCAGAGAAAGTTCCCTTCAGGATGACCCCCAACCTGGAGCATGCCCTTGGAGTCACCGGTGTGGAGGTTAGTACATTTTTAATTTGCTCTTTGATTTTTTTATTCAGCATGTACAAGACAATTCAATATTCAATAGAAATGGATCCATAAATTGATTAGGTACAAAACATTTTTGAGGTTGCTATCTAAAAAATTATCATGTTTTCAATGGAGTGTATTTAAAAATGAATTTTAGCGATAATTCTAATCTGAAATATCTGGTAACGTTATCTTCTAGTGATTATAAGTACTTTGTTACCAATTTTTTTTCAAATAATACGGTAGGACGTGACGTTGTCTACCGTATACAATTTTTTTGCAAAGTTTGAGACATCTGTGGAAAATCAGAAATACTTTTATTGTACTCCGTCTCCAAAGCAGATATTTGTTTCCAACTTGAAACATAGATGTCTCATTACAAATTTTTCATCAGAAAAGTTTACTAATCGCTTATTTATTGTTTTGGTGTTCGTAGAACTCCATTTAATTTTTTTAAATAAATATAAAATAAATCAAATTTAATAATATTATAATAATTATTAAGTTCTGCAAGTATTTTTCTTATTTTTACAGTTTTTAATGTGACAGCTGTTTCGGCTTTTGAGGCCATTATCAAACTGTCATTATCAGTTTGATAATGGCCTCAAAAGCCGAAACAGCTGTCACATTAAAAACTGTAAAAATAACAGAAATACTTGCAGAACTTAATAATTATTATAACATTATTAAATTTGATTTATTTTAAATTTATTTAAAAAAAAATTACTAATCGCAGTTTACAGGCGGGACACAATAATATTATTTACTATTTCCTAGAGGAATAAAAAATAACAAACTGACATCATAAACGGATTATTCTTTTTCATCGAAATTTAGAAAAAATCTTTTGGAATTCTACGAAAGTTACGAGATTCTTTACATATTCGTAATATCACATTAAAACATTTATTTGTTGGTACTAAATTACTAACATATTATTATTTGTTTTGTATGAAAAAATAAGGAAATCGATAAGATTTAATTAGTATTAATTGGTGATAAGGTGACTAGTCCTGTATAATGTGGGAGAATTTCAGTGAAGGTGTAGGCGTGGTAATCGAACCTTTCAAATATGTCTCCAAAACTTACGTAAGGTACAATCATAAATCAAGATTAGGAATTTACATTGTTTTGTATTAATATAACTGTGTCTTGGTTTAAAAAGGCCCCAATGTCAGTTTTTTAAATTTTATGGGCTACATAGAATTTGGTCCTTTTAGCATGTTTTAATTTTAAGAAAGGCGATTTTCTGGTGTAACCTTTCGATTTAGAGAAAGGTTCTTTTAGAATTCGGAAGGTAACCCAATTTTGAGACGAAATCGCGAAAGTATATTGTATTAAAAAAACTGACATTGGCCCTTTTAGAAGCTAGCATATAATATGAAATTATTAGTTTTACTATCCGGCTTTGCCCGTAATTTGAATTTCACTGCAATAACTGAAAATATTGATACTTACGAGATAGAAAAACTGAAACAATCGTGCTTTTGATTTTGGTATAATTGATAATTTTATTTCTTTTCGAAAAATAAAAAAGAACCAACAATAATAATGTGGTCTAGTTTCTTATTGTTTTATAGTGTTTTTATTGACCTAGAAATTTCAGAAACAGCTATGCAAATTTCATGATGCCAAATCTCCCCATTCGAGAGTTTTTGCTGGTCCTGGATACAGATTTTCTGTTAAGATATCTAACAACAGTTGACCCGGGTTAATCTCACAAACGTTTTGCAAGGCGGTGTCGGATCTCGGTATCGGACCACCGATCTCTTGTAGTCCGAAACTTAGCCTTAGATGTCAAGAGAGCTAAGCCACAAAATCATAAAGCTGAGAAAACGGCGGAAAAAGATTTGGTTGGTGACAAAAGTGTAACATTTTATTTGTTATAACTTTTTTTTTGTTTTTAAAGGCAGAACAGTGAAACTTTGAACGTACATGCTTTGTAGTGTTATCTTTTTTATTATTTTGGTTGAATAAGTACAAAAAATAGCATTCTGGAAATGATGTGTTTTAACCCCTCCAGCATTTGAGGGTCATATATGACCGGGCTTCCATATTTAAAAAAATATTTTTATCTTTTTTTCTCTCATGGAAAATGCATAATTTTAGAAAGATTATACGCGTTATGCCGTACGTATACGTGCGTTAAAAGCATGTCGGATTATGGGGTTGCTGGATTAGACAGGGGCCGGATTACCGCGGATCATTTGCAGAGATGTGCTTTATTTCAAATAAATCCATTTCAAATGGAAATGCAAAATGCAAAATCGGTATTTTCCATTTTGCATTTTAAACGCTTTTCTAAAAACCATTTTGCATTTAAATGCTTTTCTCAAAGCATTTTCCATTTTAAATGCTTTTTTGCAACATTCTTCCTACTATCTCCACTCATCTTTTTTTCATACGCCCCAAATATCAGTCGGTCCTCAACCTCGCTATGAGAGATAATTTACATTTGTCAAGTTGCTCCCTGGTAGGAGCCCTGGCAATTGAGTGATACCATTACAAAAAATACTGATTCAAATACTGAACATGGGGCCATGACGCTGTAATATTAAATGTTAGATAGCAGTTTCTATGTTTTTAAGTTGGCAACATTAGTCCCTCGCAATTTTTTTGTGGTTTCATAATCTGTAGTCGTGGTGTTTTTGGATTTACCATCATGTAATATGTTTGTTCTACATTGATGTCCATTATTAAATAAAAAATTGTTTAAAAATTCTATAATTATTTTAATTGTTTGAAATGCTTTTCTAAAAACCATTTTGAATTTTCAAATGGAAAAGTTTTGACCCATTTCCATTTTCCATTTCAAATGGTTTTGGGTACCCATTTTGGACATCTCTGATCAACTGTAATGGTTAGGTGTGATATTTTCAAAAATTGGTTCAAAATATTAATAATTAATACTTAACCTCGCTTTAACTAATATAAGCTCAACCAAGAAATTATGCCCAAATTAAATCGTAGTTCTCACTTCTATGTTCATCAATTAACTCGTGCATTATTCACGCTTTACCCATTGACATTAAATATTAAAACATAAAAGTAATATGTGCACTGACAGAGAAATTTTTAATTTTATTTTTACATATTTACAAATACATATATACAAACATTATAATAAATTTAAACATTTTTTAGTGAGGAATGATTGCAGGAAATATCATAATATTGATAATTTTTAATTTACAACAACTATTCACACCAAGATTTTTTGAGAATTAACAAAAGTGTTGCAAGACCTACAATTCTTCATAGATATTAATAATTCACCTAGATTTTATTTACATCGAAATATAGGCAGATTTAAGAAGTACGTATTTTTTCTACGTTGTGTTTTAGCTGCTCTAAATAGGCATATTTTAAAATTGTCGGTTGATCCTTAACATAAGGTACGAGTATATCATTGCGTCTAAATCTAAGAAGTTCTATATATTATATCATTGAAGAAGAAGATAATACCAATAAATCTAAACGGAACTTGAAACAGAACAAGTCACAAAAAAATAAAAAGATAACGGTCACAACTAGGAATTTAACCCAGGATCTCTCGTCTTACCGGGACAGGCGGACCTATTCATTAAACGTTATATTTGTCGATCTCATATTTCAAATTGTTACCGTTATCTTTTTATTTTTTTCTGTCTTGTTCTGTTTCATGTTTCGTTTAAATTTATTAATATTATCTTCTTCTTCCATAATATATTACATTGATGGGTATTACCTTCGAAATAAGTTAAAAATAAAATTTTCAACATTAATTTAAAGTAATTGCCACGAAGGCTGCATTCCCGATTTAATAGATTTTCTTTACTTCTTCACACATCCTCTCCAAAATATATCTATAGTCTTCAGTCAATACATGAATAGTTTGTGTTAAGTGATTTGTGCATCCTGTCTCGTCTGATATAACTATGGTAACTTAATATTTTACCCAAATATACCCACAAATGAAGAGAATAATAGTCAATTTGTATAACGCGGTTTTGTGAAGGCTCACCTCTTGTGCACTTCACACTAAATAAAACACACTAACCGAACCAAACAAATCAACGAAACGTATTATTTTCGACTTTCATTGACAAAATTTGAAAGTTTTTCGGTTCTGATAAATATATATTTGCAATAATTTTCATATTTTGACCTAAGACCATAGATAATTACTTAAGCCGAACAGTTCTCCCAAGTTGATCTTCTGCGTAGAATCCTGGTTTCTGAGTAGCGTTTGAATGTGTTACATCTCCAAGACATCAAATCTCCGTTGTAGAACTGCCCAAAAATCTCGATATCCTCTGTAAACAAGTGAAAAGGAATGATTAATTCTTGTTATTTCATAAAAAAATTACAATGACAGATGTTTATAGCGAATGTGTGGTTGTATATAAATAATGTGTCTGATAATCAGTGGTTTCGGTATTCAATTTTTCCTAGAACGAAATAGTGTTCTTACAGAATACATTGTGAAGATTGTGAGTCATTTGTAAAAACTAAACACATTAGCATACCAAGCTTCTTCCCAGTGTGGTGGTCAAACGTCGTCGCCACAAAATCCCCGCCAGAGAAGGCCCTCTTCAGATTGACCTCTTTGTTGACATTTTGTTTACTTGGTCCCAAGAAAAAACGATATTCCTGGAAAAATATTGAAAATCATTATAATCATGTACGATTTGAGATATTCACGGCCAAATGATTATATTGATTAATTTTTAGGTTATTATATCAGGTTGCGCTTCCTCCTTTAGCTAACGTTTTGGACAGCGTTAATGTTTACAGCGTCCGAAAAGTTGGCTAAAGAAGGAAGAAGCGCAACACGGCATAACAACCATAAAAAATAATCACGATAAAATGTTTTATATTTTTGTTCTATTAAATATGTGTTAATGTTGTATGATACTAATTTGTTTTGAAAGAAAGTTTTTATATGTTTTAAAAAACTATGGTAATACTAAACAATAATAATAATTTTCACAGTTAAAATAGATTGATTTCCTTTCGCTTTTATCCGAAAAACGCTCTAATATCTTTTCATTTATTCCCACTTAGTGAATGTAGTCAATCATTTCTTTCTTATCTAGAGACATACTAAAACGTCTTCTAATCTACTTAGTCAAATATAGAATGTATTCGTCCTTCCTTCCGCTCTCGAAAAACGCACCGAAATATTCACACATTTGTATTGTTTATGTAAAGATAAAATCTTTTGTTAAGTCATTCAAATTCAAAGTATGAAACCCTTGCAAAAGTTTGTTCTATGACTAAATATAATATAATTTCGTTTTGCCTGTACCTGTACAATGCTACTGTTGACCATCGGCAGAGCAAAGCATCGCATCGTTGGGACAATATTTGAAAGTACACGGTTCTTTATTCTTCTTGCTGTTTCTTGGTCCATTCCGTTGATCTTCCAATTTCCAATGTGAGCCTGTTAGACTAGTGTCCGTGTCTAGCTTTGATATGTAATATTATTCATCTCCACATTTATTTGTGAGGAACTAAGTTGATAGCTTTATGCCCCAATTTTCTGCTGCATTTTTGTAATATCGCGTTTCTGTGCTTGCTGCAATAAGGCCCTAATGCGGCTCTTTAATTATTGGTCTGTAACTCTAATGGGTTGCTCGCATTTATCCGGTACTGCTCATATTTGGATATGAAATTCTCCATTTCTAAACATGGCTGACTACAAATTATGCTAATGGAATGTTGCGGGTCTACGTATTAACAATAATTGTATTTCGATAGTTTTTTAAATTTTATTTTTGGTTTAGAGTTAAAAGGGTCACTTTATTTTTGAAAGGAATGCATCGGTATTAGTTAAAACCACCCTAATTTAGTATTCGGAAGGAATCACGAGTATTTTATTATTACGACTTCACGCAAGTAAACTAAACAATCTATTTTAAATATTTATGTTTTGAGACAAAACACTTTTAGTCCTTCTGCTGATAGTCATAGATTTCTTTGAATTATTTATCTAATATTTTTTATGTCATCAGGGAGATTATCCGGACAACATTTAATTTATGATTTAAGTACAATTATTAAATATTATTTGAGATGAACATCGTTATATTCGGTGAGTTCATTGTCGTCATTGAGTATCGCATCCTATTTATTTATTATTTAAATCTGAATTATTTTTTGTCGATACTCAAGTTCATTCTTTATTTATCGTCCGCGTAAACAATGGTTGTATTCCAGTCATCGGCAGGAGCACGGTTACGTAAAGTATTACTTTTATGTCCATACCAGGCAAACTGAAAGAAGGGAAGGATCTCGGGAGTCGGGATAGTACCCCATTTCAACGGCGGCTATTATATTTTATTGAGTTCTATTGTCTTGTAAAAAAACTTCGTCTATTCATCGAGTCTGTCATAAACTCTACGGCATCAACGTATTCGTGATTTTCACGATGAATCCCCGGTGAGTTTTATTTGAGATCAAATAAGGAAAACGTTCCGTGTCAAGTGACACCCCCGTGAGAAAAAAATAACCACCAATTTATAGTCTCACATTGGTCTCACCCTGTAAAGGTCACTTTTAAGTTTAATTATACACCGTCGTTATTCTTTCGCTTAACGTCTTCACACATAGTAGTTTTGTTTGTTGACAATCTGAACGCGGGCGCTGTGCGTTTCTGTTTGACCTATGGGGAGTGTAGCCACCGAGTCACCGTCAGAGTCCTTACTGCTGGAGTCTATCATCTTGAGGTTTTGGCCGTCCAGAGCATCCTCGAATCCAAGGTTTTCTATGATATGGCACCCGCTGACACTGTCCGACATTCCGGCTTCGAATCCGGCATTTTCTATAATTCTACACCGATTACTTTTAACACTGTTATTGTTTGTCACTAAAGATCGATCTATCACGTCTGTGTCTTTGAATATAATGTTCGTACTATTTTGGTTTGTTTCTTCTATGTCGGTTGTTGGTGGACCGTGCGATTGCTCCCTCTGACTGATAGTTTCTAAAGGAAGCTTTCTTTCCGCGGAGGCGTTTGCCGTGGTGTGCCGGAAGCTCCTGCAGAACTCCGGGCTGTCGGGGGTCTGGCAACGCAGCAGGCGGAGGAAAGCTCTCCGAAAGCCCGTATTCTTCCAGGCGTAGATGATGGGGTTTACCCCGGAGTTGGCCATGGCCAGGGAGAACATGGCCTTGTACAGAACGGGGTTGTTGCTGGAGGTGGATGTCACCGCCTGAGCGCAGATCACCACTACGTAGGGCATCCAGCAAACGGAAAAACTGCCCAGTACCATAAGTACCACCTACAAAAAGAACGTATTATAATTTGAATTATCTGTACGAGAAAAAATGATGTATCGAGGAGACACCGTGCTTGCAATAAATCGAGGCCAAAAGGGAAGCCATGTTTCCTGGGAAATAGGGCGAAAACGGTGATAACGATAAAACAAACAAAGGTAAAATACTTCGGTTACCAACCTGGATACTTTTCCAGTCATTGGGTCCCGATGCTAAACAGGTGGTAGTGCGCATTCTCTTGGTGTGAAGTGCCGCCTCTCTCCATATCCTCCAGTACAAGAACAGCATCACCACCCAGATCATGGAGAACATGGGCGCTAGAACGTTGGTCGTGTATTCTTTCGGGATAACCTGAAACACGCGCCATTAAAATGTTACTTATTGTTTTCACAATATGCTGGAGTCCTTATCTTATCTGAGTTTGCCTAAATTTGAAAAATTCAATAACGTAATCATTCATTACATATTTTTTCTACAACACCCATCTATTATTATCGGAAAGAGTCAATAACATTGTCACTATTGAACTTTATCGCAAGGGAAACATGTCGTTTTGTTTCCTTGTCACTAGTGTATGTACAAGTACATGAATAAGATTGCAGCGAGCCGTTTCTCTGTTTGGAGAGCAATGCAATGATAACCATGTCCGATGGCGTTATAAGAATGTGCTGGTGGTGTATGGACCCCACACAAATATACAAAGCACTCTTTTGAGGGTGAATTGCCTTATACAAAAAAGAAACTAAACATATAAATATGCTGGAACCGTCTATATCCGGATGCAAGGAACTTATCCGAGGTTCATGAACCATATAGACTTACTTGAGGCAACAAATAGATTTAGCTTAGAAACTAGACGTTATGCAAATCTTGAAATAATTCGTTTTAATATAATTCATAACTTTATGATAGCAGGTTCCTCTTGGAATGCTCTGGCTTATACGTGCCTGAAAACTTCAGCCGTAGTCGTCGCCACAACCTCAAAATACCACACGACAAAACAGATGTTCTAGCACAGCATAGTATGACAAGATGAATGGCGCTATTGAATGAAATCTCTGAAACAGTGGATATATGTAATTGTTTTTTTAAGTGACCTTAAAACGTTTTTTTGTATATTTTTCTTCCAAAACGTTAAGTACATCAAAATAAGAGATTTTGTACTTTAATTTGATTAAATAATCTGTCGTACACTAATAAAGAAGAATAAAACAATAATGAGTTACCTTGTGCATATCGCAAGAACTGGCCATTCCCCAGTTATTCCAGAAGATGGGCACCAGGCTGATGCTCACCGCCAAGGTCCATCCCACCCCCATGAGGGTTGCGGTGACCAGCTTGCTCATATATCTGCTGTAGTGAAGAGGGTGCAGTATCGCCACGTATCTGAACCAAATTATACATCCACTGTTAAATACCTTTTTAATGATACAATGCATTTATTTTAAAACATTTAAGCCCTCATTGTGCATAATATGGCCAACGATGTTCATTAATATAACACTAGTCGAGTTATTTTTATATTATCCTCAATAATTTTTCTCTTATACTGTAATTACTTAATAAATATGTATTATCAAAAAGGCATTAACCATATGACATCTTCAATAAAGTTGTTTTTTTTAAATGTATCAAGACGATTTGTCGTTTTTTTTATATTCCTATTGAGACACAGGTATACCTGAAAGAATAAAATAAGCACACATACCTGTCCACTGCTATGAGGATTAGGTTTATGATGGACGCGCAGCACGCCAGTGTGATTAGTATAAACCTGAGAACGCAGGTGATCTTCATCCTTCCAAGATCATCGTTCAAATAGAATGCAAGGTGGTAGGGCAACGTGAGTCCCACGCTCAAGTCCGAGATGGCCAAGTTCAACACGAACTTGTTGGATATCAAATTGGATAGTCTTCTGCTAAGGGTTACGGCGAGGATAGTGAGGGTGTTCCCCCAGAGGATGAATATCATCAGAAGGCCGTCGATGATGGTCCATAACCACGTGGCCTCGAATGACTCCTCAATTGGCAGATGGGTGGTGTTGTCCGGGTGGAAGAATGAACCTGTCAAGTTGAACAGAGTCATCTCCCCTGCACCCAGAATATCTTCTGGGCGACTCATTTTGTACAAAGTGTAGTTTGTTAGGACGGGTTCCATTTTACACGTTCTTTATTTAGCTATATTTGGAATGTAAACATCACATTTTATTTTCTCCTTTGATTCACTGATTTTTTAGTTTCACAGTTTTAAAATAACTTTGTTTGAGTGTAAATTTTTGCCACTGTTACTTTAATGCTTGTATTTGTTCGTAATACGAGATATTCACTGCAATAACTCTGCCCTTCACATTTTAAAACTAACATGGTCGGTTGGAACTTCTGTCGCTTGATTTCATTCTGCAAATTCACTTAAAGTGTTGAATGTTTTTATAATTATATATGTATATATTTGTTTTACCTTATTTGGCGGCATTTTATTTAGTCAAATTTTCAGATTTTCACAAATTATTTCTCACTTATCATCCGTAGTAGACAGAATGGTTAAATCCACCTGAAAATAAAACCATTAATGTAGATATTAATGTAGATAATAATGGAGACTCATAAAAATCTGTAAAGAAAGCGGGTATGTACAAATGTATTTGTTAAATTATCTTATATTCATTTTTCATTGTCGATACCTATTATAAACGTTGGAAAATAGTTTCCGAACCGCATGCGTTTCGTTCGCCGGTCATAGTTTCCATTCACATAAGCCACCCCACCTAAATAAAATTCAAAATACAGATGTGAACGTTGAGAAACCAAATTCCATAAGTTTTAATCCATCTGTTTCACGTATGTCTGTCTTCACAGGGAAAGATTTCTGCTTCAATCAACTACTATTTTCCTATGTATCATCTAGTTCTGGTACGTATTTACGAATTTCGACCCTGACCTTAAGTTCCATCACCTCTTCGCGGATGGCAGTCAAATTGAGCTTTCGCGTAAAAGAGTTATTTTGTTCAATATCATGTGAAATCCAACTGCATTTTAACAATGACCTTTTCGTCTTTGTGCCGGAAACTAGAAAACCTTGATATACATATTTGTGGACGAAGCTTATTGAACGTCGCCTGCAGACGGTTCCAAATTCGGCCACAAAAACTATTGAAGAATAACTCGTTCATTAATAGTAATATCACTCTAACTAATAATTGCTCATTAGCACAATAATACAAAAGTTCACGTTGTATGTAAGTTGTATAAACTTGGTTATTCACAATTGGTATTTTTGTTAAGGTTCGCATTAAGTTCAACGAAGTTTACAATATATTTGCTATCCCAATTTTAATACGTTTTAATCGAGGAAGGTGTGTGTTAATTTTAGTTTTGTAGGCAACACTTTAACCGACACAATAAAATATTTTTCTGTTAACCTTTACATATCTTAAGGCGATGCCATACGTAGTGATGGAAAATCATGTGTTTTTGGTTTGAAAATTTGGTCGCCTAGAAATGTTTCAGATGCTTTAATTAAATACTGCGCGTAGAATACATCTTGGCCTTTGAAATAATCGAGTATTTTTTTAGATAAGTCTTTTTATAAGCCCAGAATAAAATAATGTATAAGGCCTATGAAAACTGCTTTAAAGTTCAAAATCTCCTACTTACGAACCCATTTTCGGTTATGATTTTATTGTATAATGCGGAAAATTAAGTTATTTATAAAATGATCGAAAAAAAAAATATTTATGCCTGAACATCCATAAAATAAAATAAAAGGCACTTTTTGACCATGTTTTTTTTTCTTGCATAAATCAAAACAGGCGGATGGTGTTAAGCGGGAATTTAAACCTTATCGCCATCTACTTAAGGGTTGTTATTGATAGCGGCTCAAATTAAAATATTAAACGACGTAGTGCATCGCCTTAAGGTAAAAATTACGTACAATGCGAAGGGGGGGTCACTCGCACCCCATATATCGCGGGGCGATGGTGTCTCTTGATATTCCTTTTCACCCCTTCCAGTAATACTCAGATATTAGTTAAAACGGTAAAAAGATAGTACGAAGTCGAGCATAAATCAAATACAGTATCATTGTATTTCCAATAAAATGCACCTTTTACGATCGCACTCGCGTAGTCAGGATTTGTTCGTGTGCAGGGACAGAGTAGTTTTTACACGAGTCCACGTGTGTCTTGAAGGAGTAAATTTGTTACTTTATACTTAACAGCGTGGGAAAGCGCTGAGTTAACGGTATTGTTTAATATCTTAAAGAATAGTAACGGCATATTTTTTTAATTATAGATCGATTACCGAACAGTTTCAAGGATTACTTAAATTATAGAGTATATAATATAATACATATTGTGTGATGTAAAAACAACTTAGATATCGCACAAAACTCTCTTTGGGGTAACATTATTACCCCCTTTCGGGACGGGAGATTAGATCAGCACCAAATAATACTCAGGAAAAATAAAGTCATTTCAAAATGTAAAAGGAAACTTTTTTTACTTATTGTTATTTTGAAACGAATGTTGAACATGTTAAACATATTTTCGTGGATTAAAATATGTATTTTTTATGATGTATTTCTTACTTCTTACTCTAAACACGTGTCTAATCCCCCAGGGACAAAATTAATACATTTCGTATTATACACCTACTAACTTGCATAAATTTTTCAAAAGCAACTATAGAAGTATTGTTTTACATTGAAATAGTCAACAATCTTACCCGTCGAAAAGCGATGTAAAAACTTACGTGACAGTTAATAAAAACAGCGAATTACGTAGAAGAAGTCTTGTAGAACGGATATATTTTTTAATTTTATAAGGTCACACACATTTCTTTCATCATGCAAATTCAACAGTTTGTGTTTTGCGCCCCAAGGTTTTCGTTCAGAGAATTCTGAATAAAATGGTTGGTTGGAAAATATACTCAGTATGGCTATGTGTGATGGATAACTTACAGAAGGTATATCAAATTTTCTTGTTTGCTTCATTTTTCGCAATATAAATGATGGACTGTTTTTTTACTACCTTAATGCCAAACAACATGTCTCCAAATTGGGTCGTTGAAATTTATTTGGCCCATTATATTTGATAAGAAAACATTATTTTGTTTATTTCCCCGTGTAGCAAGAGACTCGTTTAGCAATGGCATTGTCTTCTCATGCGCAATTAAAATGCTGAAAAAACCCCTCTCTGTAATCAACGTTTGCCGGCCTTTCCTATTGATAACATAACGAAAATAGATCTTTTAAGCCATTTAATACGATACCTTCCTATTGTTAATCCTGATCAAACTTCATCCGACGAGCGTCCGATACAAAAATGTTACAGTGTTAGAGAGTAAAACTTGATTAATGTACATATAAAATGGTACACACAAGATGGAGCACTCTTTTAGATTGGAAGAATATTAATATTGTTTATTCTGGAATGTAGGGAGGTTATAGCAAACCCACATATCTTAGTATACATACATACACATAGTTTTGATTGAGTTTTTACCAGCGACACGCTGCCTCGAATATCGAAAATCTCACCGGAGACCAAAATTTCACTTACATTTTCTACTCCAAATAATCTCAGGAATCACTGGTTAAAGCAAGTCAAGTACGTCCCTTATCACCAGTGTAGACGAGAAATAATAGGTGCATGTATTGTGTTCTTCCTGGAGTGAATGTTTCAGAAAAATACATTTTGCCGTATTTTAAAGTTGATTAGGTGCAGGAGTTCCCAAAAGTCTTGTTCCGAGTGAATAATTTGAAACAAAAAAGTTATATTTCTTCTATTTTCTAGGGTGTGTGTGCATTAAAATAGGGCACTCATTAGTTTTGATTCGATGTCGGGAAATTAAAATAGATTTGTGTCGAATGCATACAAATAATGTAAGGGTCATTCCGCCGTTTCGTTCAAATTTGCCTGTTTCCGCGGACTTTTTTTTTTTTGCCTTTTTACTATATATTTTTATAGAAATGGGTTCCCGTACCTATCAGATGTATAAAAGTGAAAAGGGCACCTTTGTGCGACACTTGGATTCGAAGAAAATTGATGGAAGGTAATGAAGGTGTGGATGGTAATGAAAAACTGTTGGATGGTAATTTAAAAATTTGGATGGTAATGAAGTTTGGTAATGAAATATTAATAGATGGTAGTGAACATGTTTAAGGTTCTTAAAATGTCTGTGAATAATGAAATTTGAATAGAAATTGAATAATAAAATAGATTTCAAATCATGCTAAGTATCATTTAACGTGGTGAGCGGATAAGGAAAAAGAAGAAAAACCTATTATAGTGAAAAACTAAATGCTTTATTCAGACTTTTGAACATTGGAGACAAGAAATACATTTTTTCATACGTAATCAGTTCTGCTTACTTATGCTTTTGCAATATCTGTATGAATTGTTAAAAAATAATGGAAAAAAATATCAAAATACAAATTAAGAAAAGGCAGCTGGAACATCAAACCCAACACAACTAAAATTTTCCTATTATACTACTTACCCAGAAATTATAAGGAATAGTCAAATTCTTTATAATTACGTTTTATAAGTAGGTTTGTACACAAGAAATACAAAATTTTCACATTCCTAAGCAAACATTGTAATATTTGAAAAATAGAAATAATAAAAATAATAATTAAAAATAAGAAAAAATCAGAAGTCAATTGAAATGCAGTTTAAAATAAAATCAGAGATACTTAAAACAAACACAACATATGTAACTAATAAGTACAAGATAAAGGTCTTACATCTAAATAGGAACATAATATTTAAGGAACTTGAGATCATTCTTGTGAAAGTTTTTGCTGGAAAACTATTTCAAATCAAAGTTCGGCAATTTTTTGAAAGTGAATTGTCCTCTTTCATTCTCATCTGGATCTTGCAAGCGCTGAAGAATTTGTGATTCCAAAATGAAATCTTCGTCACTAATTGTTGGCCAGACAAATTTTTTGGAATTCCCTTGAGCTTTTTTCAAAAAAAATACTTTGTACTCTAGTGTGTACTCATGTTTTCCAAGAATTTTCCCAATGAAATGATGTGTCGTGTTAGTTATTTTATATTGAACCATTATCCAGTCATCTAAGTAGTATTTGAATGGCGCCTCCTTATCCTCTTTGTTGGTTTCCTCGTCAATGTCCATGTGTGGGAGTTCCACAGTTTTGGGGGACTGCTGTTTTGATTCATCGAAATCAGGATATTCTACTCTTAGGGATCGGATGAACTTCTCGAACTCACATTGATCGAAAGGATTGAATTCTTGCGTACTATTTTTATAAAGGGAATAATGCTGATAGTCGAACGGGACGTTTGAGAGTATTTTCACTTTACATTTCTTTTCTATAGTTTTAGCAGGCTCTGGCGTTGAAGCAATAGTATCGTCCAAAAACATGGAGCCGTCGAATTCGCTCAATAGCATATTGTCATCAATATTATTGAAAATAGTAGGCGAGTCAATTTGTAGGCTTAAGTTTTCAATATTCATGTCAACTCTGACATCTACCCGTCTGGCTGTCTACATAGTAAAGTACTCCTGTATGAAGAGAGACTTGTCCTCGGCTGCCACCAAAATGAAAGGACTGAATTTCTTCATGGTATTTCAACCAATAGTTCTCGCTAAAATCAACATGTATGAGAACCTCCGTGTCTGTCAGATTATCTTTCAATTCTCTGATAGCGGAGTACTGCATTACGATGTTTCGTGTGTATTTTAAGAAAACATCCATGGTGGCATCTAACTTTTCGATTATTTTACAAGGGTTGTCCTCGAGCTTCTTTTTAGTTGCTATGGTTTTCATTTTCTGGATTCCATCATTTCCCCTGTAGGTTTGTTTTTCTATTGTCCACTCATAGTAGTTAATGTTTGTGCTGTTATTAAATTCTCCGTAATTATATCATTGAATAAAAAAATCGATTTTCAAATAAAAATTCGCAGGGTAAATTTTAACAGATTGTTTTTCCATATCAGTAAATAGATAAAACGAAAATATGTATTTCACCAAAACTGAAATTGTCCGACGCTAGAACGCAAGAAACTGCTTTTATTGATAATATTAACTTTTATGAACCCCCAAACATGGTCCCAGATGCACGTAAAAATAACCCTTACAAATTTATCATTACCCTCCACACCTCTAAATTACCATCCGGCAAAAAATTTTACGATACGGAAGGTAATGAGACGGAGGGTAATGAGGTTTTGACAATCTTTCCTTAATAACTCGCTTAATAATGACATTACAAATCTTTATGTTTCAATAAAAAATAGTCCGACTAATTATAGTTTATAGGTTCATGATTCGAATTTTTAAAACATGTACTTACTTTAAAAAGTGCTGGAAGGTAATGATGCCTGGTCGGTGACAAAGTCGTTTTCGAGCACGGAGATCGCAGATATTTCTTTATTCAGCGACGCACGTCCTCCCCCGTCCAGATATAGCGGTACACTGATTAGTAACGGAGGCGCGGGGTGGGGTACAGCTGACGAACAGTGACAAACACGGTCACAATTTTAATTACCGCTTTGGCGGAAGACGACAGCGATTTTTTCTGGACAAAAACAAAATATCAATTCTTTCTATGATACAGTAATTTTAAAAATAAATTAAACACCAATAAATATGCAAAATTAGTTGTACATTCAGGTCGATTAATGAATGTAGTGATTTTACTAGTGTAAAATGTTCTTATTTATTGATCAATTTACCGGTCCCTCATTTACACGGGGAAGGTAATGAGATTTTAGCATGTTTTTTGTATACCATAAAGTTATTAAGTAACAAATGCCTAATCCGGTAAATACTACTTTTTCCTTTTTTAAATAACTACATTTTCCAATAAAACTTTCTTGAAAAACATTATTTTTCATATGACTTTTTTGCAAGAACATGCGATTTGAACGAAACGGCGGAATGACCCGTAAATGTTTGTTCGGCGAGATCTTCTCGTGCAATCACCGTGAAGATTGGTTTTAATTCGCTTGAGGGGTTCCGCTTCTTTAAATTATAATTTATAACACTCTCCGTTTCTCCACGAGCACTGGGTAATGGCACTGACTTAACTTACCGTGAGATGGGCAGCTCCTAAGAGCCACTCGGTAGAAGAACATTAGTGTGTATTTCTATTACACAACCACTGTTACTGTTTATTTGTTATATACCCGAACAGCATCTTGTCTTGACAGTCAATTGGATATTTCAAAGCTCCACAGCTTGCGATGTAAATGAATTTGATTATCAGAGTTGCATTGACCTAGTAATTCCATTAACATAAAAGCTATGCAAATTTCAGAGCTCACCCTTTTGCCGAGATTTTTTTCTGGGACGTGCAACCAGGTTTTCTGGGACGTGCAACCAGGTTTTCTGGGACGTGCAACCAGGTTTTCTGGGACGTGCAACCAGGTTTTCTGGGACGTGCAACCAGGTTTTCCCATTTATAATCAATACTATTAAAACCTACCTTTTACTTCGCTTGTGAACTTCTACGTTGAAATTTTATCGAATTTTTACTAATTTATTTGACAGTAATTCAATTACATATAATTACATTTATTTTTTGAGCGTTAAGCATTAACCAGCAATTTAATATTGTAATTGTCTGTCTTTGGTAGATATATGCATACTAGATTATTTTTGTAATGATTATTATCATTACATTTAATCTTAAGATGATTATAAAATGGTGCAAAATGTTTAACAAGCGTTCTTAATGAATAATTGAAATTCATAAAATGAAATAATGTATGTTCATAGGTTTTTCCCATGGTAATTTATGTAAGTATGTAGATAGCGAATTTTAAGAAACGTCGCAGTTCGTATACTGTTTGGTGGTTTGGGAAAACGAACGCAATCTAAATTCGTCCAGTTTTTTCTCCTTATTGATTAAAAGGCTAAAAAATTAACGCGATTTTAATATCATACTTGTGGTTACTAAAAATAGGAAACAAACAATATGGAGTCTTCTCTTTTTTTACCCTTAAATGCACATTCAAAGCCTTATAGCACACGAGTAAAATGGCGTTGCACTCTTAAAATAGTTGCATTGGACTAAAAATTCGAGACAAAAATGTGTGCAAATTTCGTGACGTCAGACCTCACCGCTCAAACATTTTGGGGATTAATTCAGCATTCAGATTTTTTTTTAAATGTTTCATAAAGGGTTGGAATGGATTCGTTCTATATAATATTCGACAAAATATTCTTGTTCTGTTTTTTATTTGAGTTAGAGCAGTGATACGCAAACTGTACGTGAATTCATTCATAAACTTAGAAAGCCCTGGACGGAGCAATTCGGTAACAATTTGAAGCCGCAAGGTGAGAGGGAAGATGTATGAAAAATGCCAAAGCATACATAATTTTTTTAATGTTGTATCCTATTTGTTGTCTCATAAAACAATAAAAATGATAAGCCGTTATAACTGCGTTAGCAACCCAAAATTAAAATAATAATAATAGTTCATTATGCACCACTTTGCATACATATCAGTTCATAAGTTAGCCATACAAGATGTCTGCCAGACAATTTCTCCTCACTTAGATTTGGCTTCAATGCCATTCGTACAAAATCGCACAAATGCTCTGTCCAGGGCCTTTTTGATCCACGACGTAAATTTGCCGCCCTTCTGCTAAAAAGGTTGCGGCATCACTGATTTAATAATAATAGAATGACAGTCGTAGTACAGTTTCATAACAGCTAAACAATCAGAGGAAGAACGTCGTTAAATAAATATTTAAGAAAGGAATGAATTTATTAATTTTAGAAAATATTTGTACAGGAGATCTGCCTATTGAGAGGAATGAATTTTAAAAGGTTTTCCGAGAAGGTTTTTATCTGGCGAGAGACGCACATCGGGCAAGATAGGGAAATATTATTTTATCTGCTTGGTGAAGCGCCCCGCGACGTTTCTGTTTCGAGACATTCCACATGTTACCATTGTTTCGAAAACTTCTGCGCCGTTACTCCCTCACTACTTCTATATATTTATTACGTATTTGTAGCATCGGTTTCACTCGGTTTAGTTCCAGATTACATGATACGTTCGACATAAAACATACAGTCACTATACCAACATGCATCATGATTTTATCTTATAACCAGCGGTGACTGGTGACTGTTTTCTGACTGAGCACTTTTCCATTTTTCTTGCGGCAAAGATCAAAAATTGTACAATTTTTTTAGAAAAGTAATGTTTTGGTATGAACGCTCATAGGAATTTGTTACGTCTCTCCAAATAATTATATTATAAGAAGTTGTCTGCAAATGTTACATAAATAGGCATTTTCACTAAAATTTGTACAACATTTTATCATTTTTATAGTTTCCAATCCGTTGCTTTTCGTTTTATTTTTATGTTTTCATCGCTTTCATCAGATTACTAGAAGACGAGTTTTTTTTCAGTGCAGAAATTATGGGATTAACTACCACAATATGTACTCAATCAGACTTTGTTTCGTTGAATGTAGAAATGGGACAATTTTTACGTGGTAAAAATACGCTTCGTTTTGATCTAAATAATTAATTAAATATATACAGGTTCGACAGTTGTATTTAACTGACTAAATAATGCATATTAAATATTAATAAATTTTCATGTTAAAAATGTGTAACTTTCTAATATTCTGTAAGACATAACAGTGAAAAATCCAATAAAAATCGTGGGACATGTCAAAAATGATGTTTCGAATTTTAAATTACCTATCCCATTACCGATTAGCAATCTTAAATTACCTATCCCATTACCGATTAGCAATCTTAAATTACCTATCCATTACCGATTAGCAATCTTAAATTATCTATCCCATTACCGATTAGAAATCTTAAATATTTCGATTCAGCAGTTCAAATTGATTAAAAACATCCTGGAACCATTAATCATTCGTCTGTCGATCGATGTTCTCATCTTGGAATTATTAAACTTCCAGATATATAATCATACTTTTAGCTGTATTTGTTGGATTCGTTTCTACTCGAATTCTCATTAAAATAGATCCCGAACACTTAATACGATTTGCCTACCAAAGTTTGAATCCTTATCATGATAAATTATTAATCTGTCTTTTTTTTGTTTCGAGAAACATCATTGTTCGTTGTAACTACTTATGGGATAAGAAGTAGTTACATAAGTAGTTAGTAGTAGTAGTAGTAGTAGAAGTAATTATTAGTTGATATCTAGTGATTAAAATATTTGGTCTTCGTTTTTAAGCTACATTAGATCCTATATGATTGTGATTTGAATATGTAGGTACTTGTTTGCTGTAAGGCGGAGTTTTTTTATTCAACAAGTGGCGGAAGTTTGTACATGAGTCAGCATTATATATATGTTATTTAGAGGTCGAGGCATTTCAACTTGAACAAATTTTAATTGACGATCATATTTGTATTTAGTAAATGTCGCCAGCGCAATCGAAACACTGAGATAAATTTTTGATAACAAATAAATAGTGATAATTTTCTACTTAAATATGGTATCACTTTAGTTAAATAAAATTCAAAAGCATGATTTTCTATTTATTAGTTGAACTTTTTTAACGTAATGGTTTTTTTAACAATCAATTTTTTTTAAATGTTTTTATGTTGGGATCTTTATTACACTGTCTCCGAATATTAGCTTTTTTGTAATTAAAAGTTTTCTAACCAAGAACTAGGTTGGTTGGTTGATTTCCCGGAACATAAAAGAATTATAAATCAAATCAAATCAAAAATTATTTATTGTAAAATAAAAATTACAAAAGGTGTAGCTTATGGGTAGACCCCATTTCTTCCAGCTAACCACATTTTTTGAAGTGAAACTTCTTTACGCGCGTCATGCAATTTCTAGGACCGGAGTAAAACCGACTCATGACCGAAACGAAAATGCGGGTACCCCCACCACCGATTAAAGTTCATTTGATCTAGTCAAAGTTTTGAAGTAACATATAAATGCTTCTTAGCTCATCTCGACAACTGGCGTTGGTGGTGTAATGGTCAGCATAGTTGACTTCCAAGCAGTTGATCCGAGTTCGATTCTCGGCCATCGCACATTATTTTTTTGTTTTTAACGCCTTTTTCATTCAATATCTTATTTTTTAGTAGGTCAGAACATTTTTTAAAAGAAAATAATATTGCAAAATAATAAAAACACTTATCTCACTGTGATAAAACATTACTCCGCTAGAGCGCGCTTTGCGTTATTGTGTTGGATTAAAATTATTATCTAATCCGTATATTATGATAATTGTATTACATTTATTTAATTAATTTATTTATTTTGATAATATGTAATAATTTACAGAAAAAAAAATTAAAACTATCTCCCTCTGATAAAATATCCGTTCGCTAGAGCGCACTACGCGATCTTGTGTGGGATTCTATTTCTGTACATTGTACATTATTTTTAAAAATATATTATATTTTGGGTGTGATGTAGGTAACATTATAAAACATAACAAGCTCTCATATTTTCAGAACCTACATAATATAATCAATTTATGCGGCTTTGCTTACAGTTGGTGCTCAGCGTGGTTGGCTTTCAATCAGTTAAGCGAGGTTCGATTCTCGGCTGTGGCATTTTTGAAGTGAAACCTTGTTGAGGTGGGGGAGCCGCTCACGAACGTTCTCTCTCTTCTCTTCTTTCCTCTCTCTCAGACACCAGCGAACTGCGCCACGCCAAGCATCAGCTGAAACTAGAAGTTTCACTTCTGTCTTGCGTAGGCTTGACACACCCACTTTTTTAATTTTTGTAAATTATATAAGTGATATGGGGACCGATATTTGATGTGAAGCACTTTTAATTGGTTTCCCAGAAATGTGAATTATTTCGTAAAACTTATCGGAAAAAGAAATCAACACTAAAATTTCACAATAATTTTCATACATAGCTTATATTATTATAGTATACCTGAGGCTTGACTACCTGATAAAGCAATCAACGGTGTTTTCACTCTCATAATATCTCATTGTTACACATGTTTCTGATTGTATAATCCGAAACAGTATATTTTGGGCCGTAATCACCAATCGTATCTGGCGAGTATAAATTCTCCCACCGTTGGGTAAACAGCATGTACTTGTTTTCTATGGGATCTCCCATGGGCCCACTTCATTATAACACTATCTCGCTCATTGAGGATTTGATTAACATACCCGTATTGCTGTCTGATTAGATCTGCAAATTAAGAGAAGCTGAAATAAAGCGTTGAACACTACGGAGCTTCTCGTTGATTCATTCGAACCCTGTGACAGTCAGTCTGAAATCGAGATTTAATATTAATGCTGCATGTTTTATTCCGTTTGGACCAGTCATTCTCAAAGTGGGTGCAGGGGGTCCAGGTCAATGAAAAAATGGGGGTGCATGAGGTGTGGACGGGGGTCCACGAGAGTGGAACTTGCTCATTTGATACCAGTAGCAACGCGTTTCGCACTGCTCAATAGCAACGTTTGACCAAACTTGTGCCAAAGCCTTGCAAGTATGGCAATTGTAACCAATTGTTCTTGCACGGACTGGTTTAATTATTTATTTATAAATACAAGAGAGAGATACAAACACTGTTCATTTGTTTCCTAAACGAGAAAAAAAGTGTTAAGTAAATATTTTCAAAAATATAAATAGTTAACTAGTGTTTCGTAGACATATGTACGAGTATACCACGATAGTTAACTTTTGAAATATGTACATAATATTGAGATGTCAAATATTACTATTACTAGATTTGTATGTTGTATATCTCTATATATTATAAAACAAAGTCGCTATCCGCGTCTGTCTGTTGGTGCGCTTAATTCTTCTAAACAACGCAACGGATTTTGATATGGTTTTCACTATCATTTAGAGATTTTCTTCCGGAATTTTTGTATATATAATACATGCATATTATATTTACAGAAAGAAGAGAAAAGTGGAGCAACGCCGGGTACACGTCAGCAAGTTGCTTAATAAATGTGTAACTATAAAAAAACATATATGGTCTACGAGACAAATAAGTTTGGGAACCTCTGGTTTGGACTTACTTTGGAGCGAAGAATGTCTGCTCAATTCCTGAAAGTTTAAAAGTCAGCCCAAACGAATTTGGCACTTCGTGCATAATTGACTGTCTGAATGGAAAACTGTGTCGTTGCTTTGAATTCTTTCAGAAGCTGTCATTTTCCGTGAAACTGTATATCGTTAACATTATTGTGATTAATTTCAGACATCAGCACTGAACTTTCTTGGCCTCGGTTAATAAAATACCGGAAACTTAAAGGTCGCAAGTGCCAGAAAAAAGAATACGTTTTTGTTTTGCGGAATGTATAGTATATCACAAATTCCATTTCACGACTTAAAACATCTTTCAATTTCTCTGGCCCTTACACCCTTTTGTGTTCCCAATGGTGTTCTAATGCATTTCGTTCTCGGATCATCGGTGCAATGCTTTGATCGAGCTTTCAATGTTTAATGTAATGGCGTCGCGACTGTCTGTTTATTTCTGCAAACAAATTATCATTATTCCTACGTTAAATAAAGCCCAATGTTTCAGGGTCGCTTACATTTATTTACCTGAGGGATTTGCTCCGCCAAAACTGTGTGAAACATTATTTATTATTCAAGGTTGCCCGGTAATGTATTTCTGTGTAATCGGGCAATATGTTGTAATTATAACTTTAGTCGCCTTTTTATTTTTGCAATTGATTTTGTTACATCTCGTTCGTGTTTATTAATTATTTTATTATGTTTTTTTTCTCCATAATTTCTTAAATATCATGTACCTACTGTAAAGCAGAAATCTTACTTTATGAAGCAGTTAAAAACACTCGAATTCTTGATCAGCTTTTTCTCTGAAATTCCCATTGAGTTATAATTCTTTGTTTTTTGCTACATGTTGAACTTAAAATTTTCTACTTAGCAGCCAAAAATAAGATGGATTCATTAAGGAAAAACAATGTTGAACATCTTTGATGAAGCTGGAATACCTTCATAAAGATTCATGTACGAAATATTTCTTAGTTCATACATATGAAAAAAAAAGAAAATAATGTAAAAATATTATGGTGGGTTGTAAATTATAAATCTACCACGCTTCGTGAACACGCGAATAAATCTTTTGTTTATAATTATTTTTAATCTTATAATAGTAATTAAATTATTCTCGATGTTGTGGTCATTTTATTTAGCGTGAATATTTACGTTTTATCATTATTTAGCATCAAAGCTGCTTTAATAATATATAATAATAATAAACAAGTGTGTTTTGGGATTCTTATTTGATTCTGGGAGTCTTTACTTTGTACAATTTTTAACTTTAAAATATCGTTTAGGTATAAATATAAATATTGAATCCAAGAATCAACTTCGTTAAAGAGTTTTTATTTTAAATTGAAAATATTTTTGTAATGTAGCTAATCTGTTAAATGCGTGTAGTGAATCAATAAATGTTTATTTGTTTGCCGTTTAGATTAATGTAAATTTGATTAATCGTTTGTGAATGAATTACGATCTAACAATAATAAATTGTAAGATTTAATTACACCTAGTTCGAAGAAATGTTATAATTATTCAATGCGCATACAGCTCGCGTATTTAAAATACGAGCAAAAAACTTGTAAAATAATATTGATTAAAAACAAATTTTCAGACAGACGAAATGCAAAGTGGTCGATTTTTTTTTGCTACGCTCAGTCTAATACGTTTTATTATACCAACCCCAATATAACTTATTATAATAGTTTAGTTTACTTATTTAAAATACTGCAATCAACGCTACTTAAACTCATACCAAAATACAGCGTATGAAATTTATAATAGATTATGTAAACCGTTATCAAAACAAAAAATTGAATTACATATTACGTTAAAATATCAAATACAGTTTAGTGTTAAATACAAATGACGTTAATTTGGCAGATCTTGCGTCTTAAATAACTGCAGCTTGGCTAATACAAATTCGCAAAGCAATACCAGCATCTTGCCAAGGCTCCTCCCAGAGAACAACTTGACAGGTGTAAATATCTCTAAAGCCGAGCTTAAATGGCAATTGAAATACCGACTGATAGTGCACTGGACAGACCCATGTTGTATTTTTTATTAACGAAAAATGATTGCACATCGATTTTCCTTATCGTGATTTTTTGTGTGCCTACGGACTTTATCTTTTCTGGGAAGATACATAATCTTGTAGGTGAGCCGTGTTCGGTCGTTGGTACCTTCCCATGACCTATGATGTCATTATCAAGACGTTGTTCATTTCTTATTTGCGCCCGCTGTGCGGAAATCACAAAACATGTGGTTTGCGGTTAAGTTAGTTGCAACTGAAGTGGGTATCATTATTTCGTAGACTAACTTGCTGCCTTCTATTCGTGTTTTCATTTTAGAGTGTTTTGCTGCCAAGAGATTTGTGTATCTGCTTTTCCACTTGTGGAATTATAATCTTGGTTGCTTTAATGTAATTTTATTCTCATGTTGTAACCAAATATTTATATCCTTATCAACACTCTTATTTGATTCATCGCTAAAGATTATTATAAATTTGTGTTATTTGTACGTACAAAGATAATAAGTTTTTTGGCTAAGGCTAGCACGATGTATTTGAAATATAAAGTCTTTCATGTTGTCTTATTTATACTTCCCCGTCGGTGTATCAAGTGTTTGGCACTTGATGAATAGAATTGCTTAAAGCCTTTCATGTTGTCTTATTTATAGTTGGCACTTGATGAATAGAATTGCTTAAAGCCTTTCATGTTGTCTTATTTATAGTTCCCCGTCGTTGTATCAAGTGTGTGGCACTTTATGAATAGAATTGCTTAAAGCCTTCCGTGTTGTCTTATTTATAGTTACCCGTCGTTGTAACAAGTGTGTGACACTTGACGAATAGAATTGCTTAAAGCCTTTCGTGTTGTATTATTTATAGTTCCCCATCGTTGTACCAAGTGTGTGACACTTGATGAGTAGGATTGCTTAAAGTCTTTCATATTGTCTTATTTATAGTTCCCCGTCGTTGTATCAAGTGTGTAGTACTTGATGAATAGGATTGCTTCAAATTTTAATGTTCGCTTATTACCCGGTGCATAAAACAAGGTTTCCCATTTAATTGTTATGGTTTCTACCATTATGCCGTGTATCTAGACACTAGTTATTTACGTGACTATTTTCACGGTGGAACAAAAATTTTGTATTTAACAAATATCTGTTGCTGTGTAAAATTGACTTTAACGTGTACCCTTGCCCGCCTTAGTATTTTTGTTGGAGGGTGGTGGTAGCTACTACTAACTATCTGTAACCTATGTTCAACCCTTTACGAATGTTTGTCTTCGGTGTCGTATTTTACCTGCCAAAGCATTAAAGGGCGAAATCATGAAATCTTATTAATCTCTAAGATTGATGTTGGTTCTCTTAATTTCCGTCGAAGTTAATACCTCGTTAGTGCTGGAAACCGGACCAAGGTTTTTGAGGCTTTTATCTCCCCGAACTCGCTACCCGAATGCTGCCTCTCCCCCTATAAATATGTAACCTACTTACTTTTAGCTTCAGCGTTTGATATAATTGAAAGCTGCTTTTCATCTTCTTAATTTGATTATATTTATTTACATACTATTATTTACTTATCTGTTAGAATTTACCCATTTTAATTTTCATTTACTTATTGTTATTTTTTGTTAATAATTATTCATACTATCCCTATTAACATTGTCAGTAAGGTCACCCTATGATTTTAGCTGATAAGCCAACACGGGTACTTTGTAATACTATAAACGTACTGCAATAGTGGAATACGTTTCGATGAGATATACATAACAGCGCCTGTAATAGTATAGATCTATGGATAGACCTAACGTAAAAAAATATATTATTATTATCTTCGCTACACAAAAAAATTGTCTATTAAATTAAAAACATCTTCTATCGTTCTTTAGTTGGAATTATACATTCCTTACTAGTTCACCTCTAACATCTCACGATTCACGACATGGATTTATCAAGTTTATTTTTGGATCTTGATCCTCCATTATCTCTACTGTTATTAGGCATCTATAAAGGTATATACATATATGTAGGGGGGGGGGGGTTGTACCTCATTTTTTCCCCGCACTCCGCCACTCGCCCATATGAACCATCCCCTTTCCTCCACAATTAGAGGTATATTGTAATGGCGGCAGCGTCTCTTCTTATTAATCAACATGGACTAGCGTGTATTTACATTCCTAATTACGCAGCTGATACAAAATATTTCACACGAAAGGGAAACTCTACTAATTAGGAAATTAATTTCATTGGATGAACTCTTTGGTAAATCCAAGCATTGACAATGTAATATCTCCCTTTCCAGAAAATATTTTTACTATTGTCGATAGTTTAATTCAAATATTTTGTGATTAAAAATCGTTCACCCGTGTAGCGGGGTATAAATCTATCGTATATTATTTTTTGGCGTGGGTGTTAAAATATTAGCATATCCAATCTGCGCGAAAAAATTGACATGGAAGATTCTACGGTGTGCTATTTCGTCAAAATCAAGAGTCTAATGCCATCAGTTGACCTCATCACTCGGCCGTCAAGGTCACCAACTTTCATGGCCATATAATATTATATTAAAGCCTTGTTCGGTTCAAATTAAATGTACATGCGGAGTTTGTTCGATTAACTGATTAAATTAGATTTTTATCCATTTAATTTGCGCTAGCTTTCTGTGAAAACATCCAAAGCAATTTGTGCTAAATTTGTACCGTGTTCGGATAATAAATGGTTATGTTTTCACCAAGAGTGGATACTGTTCGGTAGGCTATTTATAAGTTTTTGTGTGGCCGGCTACAGATTGATGTTATGGTCACAATTGCACCGTTTTACAATTACGGACAATCTGCGAACAGTAACTGTTCACCCAAGCAATTACGAGTATGTCGTTTTTTAGCCTAAAATTTAATGTATTCTGTTCGGAAATTTATCCCAAAGTTATTTGTGTGGACAGCTTTATATTTATTTGTTTTCTGCCACATGTGATTGCGCCGCGTTACTTTAGTTGCAATCGCCGACTGTAATAGCGAGAGGCACTCTGTTTTGTTGCTGTATCGCGTGACGGTTAACATTATAAAACTTGACCGATACTTAGCAACAGTTCTAAGTACCTTGGTATCCTCAAGTTGAGTGCCATCTATACCTGTGCAGATCATGCACAGACAATTAAATGTTTATTGTTTTATAAAATACAAATAAGGCCAATTATTTTATAACTTTATATTGGCTGTTTACTTCCTGCAATTATTCTTGAACTATCGGGAACATAGTTTTTTTTCACATTATGTTTTGTTTAGAATTAAATCAAGCCAAATACATTTCTTTTAAAACTTAAACTTATTTTGTAAATTAGTGACTTTTTGGTGTAACATCATTAGTGTAACACTAACTTTGTGAATATCGCTTTATTTATAACAACATTCCAACTTATTTCGGTATCAGTCTATACGTAAAAACCGGTTGGAGAGCTAATAAACCATAGCCTTTAATTGTTTTATGTGATTGAATAGCAAATGTAAGTAACCATAGTTGTTTGGCAAATGTTATTTTGAATAGCTGTAATGAGTATTATTATTTATGACCGTCGAATCTAATGATGACTATGCAATGGCGCACTCCGGCCCCCTAAAATAAACCAATTTTCCATAGTTTTGGAGTTAATATTCCATTCTGACAACATCCGCGCAGTAATTACTCCTGATAAGGTGATCCCCCATGATGGAGTGCCTAACGATTATCTCTCCACTCCACAGCACACGTAGCTACGATTATCGTCCCGATATTACCCGGGGAGAAGCTGTGATGGGAGTAATCCCTACAATTAGCCCGGATTAACCAACTTGTCTTCTCAGCAGCTGAAAATGGCATTAAAGCATTCACCACATGTCATGTCGCGACTTTTGCCGCACATTTCCGACTCTGGCGGAAATGGACACTTAAACTGGCATGTAACTCAGATAAGGAGACTAATAAATAATATTTACTTGTTGATATACTTTTGTGTTGACACACTCACAATGTTCGGAGTCACTTTAACCACAATTCACTAGTTATGCAGGAGCATGTCTCACTCACTACACTGTTCACCTTATTAATAACAGATATAATCGGACGATTAATTAGATTACCACTTATCAAAATTGACGTGCTTATCTCGATAATCCCTTTTAATCATTCTGTGAATTGTTGGGATTGTATTGACGATCGGATGATTCAATTCAAACACTTTTTGCACTTTTAAAACCAGTTTCGAACAACAAATAAAAGATCCGTATTTAGTTGATCACCGTAAACAAAACTTTAAATGCCTTAATATAAATTTAACGAAGCAATTTTCCTTTGAATGCTAAGATTTCGGAAATTATCTATGAGTTACTTTGTTTCAACGCTTAAAATTATTACGATCTGTCATCTGTCAGCCGGCGTTTCGCGCGCTTTTTTGTGTAGTCTCGTTTGCACGTGCGGCGTGCTGCGTCGTCAGCGTACGACAGGCGACTGACGACTGGCGGCTGGCGGTTGGCTGACGGCTGTGTGCTTTGTCGCTGGCGAGGGACGCCGCGGACGGCCGCCGCGACGCCAGCGCCGTGGAAATTATGTAACGGGATTTACATTTTAATTTTAAATAAAAGAAGCTAGCCTGTTGATAGAAGCGGGGGATAAACGGTACACGGTTGGAAATTCAAATAATGTGACTGCTACTTGTTCGAACGGGTGACTTTGAAATAGGTTACCGCTTGAAGATTTCCATATCTGCTCTCGTAATACTTGTGTCAATCATCGGCGTGACGTGTGCTCTGAATTCCCACTGGAGTAAATGTCTATAAAATGAATTTCTGTTAAACTGCCGTATATAATCCTGATAGAACTCTATAAAAGGGGGAAGGAATTTTCTTTACGCAGCCACGATATTTGATTACAGAATTTTCTACCCTTCAAACATTTTTCTTTCTGATTAGGTGCAATTCTTGATATCTAACTTTATTATAGTATATTAAAACAATTCAAAACCTTCATCCAAATTTATATTATTTACCATAAACTATAAGCATATCGACTTGGTATGGTAAAACCCTTTAAGCCACAAAATAAAATCTTTACAGGATACCATAAAACGAACATTTCCGGATTCGTTAAACTAATTAAAAATGTTTAAGTGTGTCTGATTTGTTTTTCAAAATGTTGATGTAAAATATTGCAATTCTATTTATAGTTTTGAGAAATATGAGACTTGCGTATTTCATCTAGGGTTTTCTCGAAATAACCAAAAAAAATAAGCTTAAATTTAGCATTAAATAGTTAAAATCAGCGAAATTAATTTCCCATGCTGTACTTTGAAAACTATTCTATATGAAACCACTAAAAAGTGTTATTCCAAAAAACACGTGGCTTGAAGAGTTTTACCAAAACAGTCAATATAATATTAATATTACTACTCTAGTGATCGCTAAAATAACCGAAATATGTGTCCAGCGCTCGGCACTTTTAAGCTTTCGTTTTAGAAATTTCCCGCCCTCATTAAAAAAAAAACATACATCTGAATTTCAATATGAAGACATATAAACTGATTGTAGTGCTGCTATATAGCCTATGAATTCACCTATATTTTGCCGTTTATTCCATATGTTTATGATTAATAAAAAAAATCATCAACTTTATAAACACATGAATTCTGCATCCGTTTAAAATTGCTTTACTTAACACTTTTAACACTTTCGGATAAAAATTGAATATTTTATATTTCTGTTTATTGTTTATAGCCTTCTTGATACTCACAGATACAAATGTATATTACAATACTTAATTCTTAATCGTTAACAGCTATTTTGATAGTTTTTATGAAAAAATATTTTATAGAATTTGTGTTCGCGATCTGGCAAAATTGATTTCACTAAATTAGCACATTAAATACTTTCACCACATAAACTGGAATTGCTTTAACGTTAACTGTATTCTATTATCAATAAGAATAATCTCGATTCTTGCTTTATTTACTTCGAAAATTAAATAATAAGTTTTATACAGACAGCCATTTATACGACATTTGACTATGTAAAAGACACGTGACAGAGAATTTGCATCTTGATGGGAAAAATATTGAATAAAAACCACTTCACGTGAGTTAAAAACATGTTGAATATATGGATAATTCATTTACGAATACGCTGGTATGTATATAATATGTGATAGACATTGAATAAAACAAACATCGAAACTTCGATTCTGAAAGAATTAATAATCTTTGATTTCTAGAGTATGTCTACACTAGGCGTTAAACTGCGGAAAGACATCCATTGATAAAATAGCAAACCATTATATCAGTTCAATTCAACTAAATGTTTTACAATAGGTAAAAAATGGCTTATTTTGTCGTGCGATCACTCAAGACGTTTTGCAAAACTTGGCATAATATCCCGAAAATCACTCGAGTAGATGCATCACAATCACATCTCGATAAAAAACGTTATATACCTTTGATATTTTCAAAACCAAATACATATTATATAAAGGTATAATATAAATACGTAAAATCAGGCTATGAAAATAATTATTAATAATTTATTACCACCCCGATACCCCTACCCAAAAATTGTGTATATACATTTATCCTAATTTAAGGACAAATTGAACCAGTAGATAGATGGCCGTGATAAGCTGAAACCGATAACGGTCAATAAATTCAAAAGTCTTATTTCAATATAGCACAATGGAATTCCATGACAAAATTAACAAAAATAGAAATATTACTCTATTTTTAACCATAGTTAAATATAAGTAAGTTGAAGGAGATGGAACAAATTATTCAATTCAAATTCAGGTGCCATTTTTTGTCTAGAAGGCTAAATGAAAAGATCCTTCAGGCGTATTTTTATTCTATCAATGTTCAGATTGGTGTACCCAGATTTTTGGTACACAGTATATTTTTCGCATGCAATTCTTGGGATATTACTACGTTATGGCTGAAGGTCATTTGGTATGTGTGCAAGTGACGTGGGTATAAAAAGTCAATGCATATATTTTCATGAACTTTTACAGGTCTGGTCTAGGCTGAATCCCCGTTCCAAATAGTATTTGAAATAATCTTAAAACAAATTATCACATTAATCAAAATTGTAAAACTGTAGGTACGTGTATCTTATATTATAGCCTTAAAATGTATTTTTGAACCAGGGTACCTGATAAAAATAATGAAAACTAATGTTTAAAAGAACAAAACAATACATCTGATGCTACCCCTTACGCACCTCATTCTTCAAAGTTAATGCATACATTTGTCTTGTCATGAAAGGGGACAACTAGCAGGTGTTTACAATTGAAATCACAAAACATCTGGCTTATAAAAATGATTATTTACAAGGGTAGATAAACCTGGATATCTTGTTACGGAAATGGATGTTCTCGTAATTTAATATTCGCAACATTTTGTTGTCGTTGTTATTTTATACATTTTCTCTTAACATTTTATTTTTAAAATTCCGCTAAGTATAGTTATTTTTATGCACGGCAGCTGTTTCGCCTTCCGAAGGCAATGTCAATATATTAGGTACCTATTTATTAACTATATATTTTTATGACTAAAATTCTCGTCTACAAGCTGTTTTTTTTTTTAAATACCTGGCCACTAACAGACATGACACGGTGCGAATTTCATAACCCCAGACCTCACCGTTCAAGAGTTTTTTTTCACAGACAGATTCTCACATTTGTTTTGTGCTTCAGGTAATTCTAATCAATTGAAATCAAGTGAAAATCAATTAGTTTAATGTATTATAAGACCCCCGCCCTGCAATGAAAACGATTATCGATTAAAAAGGTAAGCACCTTACTCTAATATACATTATCCCTTACAAATATGTACGTAGGCAATTAATTACCCACAAACCTCTGGTCGAGCGTACAGAATAATTCTGTTACACACTACAGCTGTAGTTGTTACGATATACAGATATCGAGAGTGGATTGCATTCAGGGAATGAGGCCGACATTCCACCGCTTAACATTATTTATTATTACTTATATTGGGCGCGAAACGGTAATGTGTTTTTAATGCCTTTATCGAATTTCTCGACTCTATTTACCAGGGCCGCAGAGGAAACAAATGGTGGACAATGTGGACATATGAATTTTACCCCCTGTGATGTAAATCTGGAGGGATAATAATTTAATTGCGGTGCGAACTGTTCTATACTAATAATTTTTATATTTATATCTACAATTTGACAGAAAAAATAATAGTAAAACTAATATTATACACCAGGAAAGATTAATGTTCATTATTTAATTAATAAGTCGTTTCTCTTAAAACTGCCTTTTTGAGATGTTTTAAATATGGGGATGAGCGTATGAAAAATTTGTAATCCCTGTAAAGGTGATACAAATACTAATTGTTAAAGTAATTGAGAAAAACAACATACATTACCTTCAGGAACATTGTAAAAAAATTAAAGGTCCGAAAATTGAAGACATCTATAAAGAAGACTCAATATTACATTTATTCAAAGATTATTTTTAAATAACTAAGGCATAAATATAACATAAATTTCTATACTTTCTACACAACAAATGCATAGTAATTATATTTACCAAGGGATGAAATAGTTTAATAGTTTTTTATTTTTCGGAATAACATTATTGAGTAAAACCTCAAATTGTAATATTTAATTATTGAAGACAATATTAGCGATTTCTAAACGAAAATCTGAAACAGAAAAATCAGAAAAGGATACGGTCACATCTAGGACACGAACCCAGGACCCTTGTCTTTCCGGGACACATGTGACACGTCCGGGACACATGTGACACATGTGACACGTGTGTCACGTCCTAGATGTGACCGTATCCTTTTCTGATTTTACTGTTTCAGATTTTCGTTTAGAAATCGCTAATATTGTCTTCAATAATTAGTTTAATAGTCTTCCCGAAGAGGTAAAAAGAATAACAGATTTGGTATTATTATTCAAGAAAAACCTTATTCTTTTGAAAAAATTGAACACTAGTAACATAAAGAAAACTCAGTAACTTCACTTCAAATCATATTTATATTTAATATAACTAGCTGTACTCCGCCACGCGTTGCTATGGCTCAGTCTATATGTGTAGATAGAGAAACAATAGCGCGTGTTGCTTTACGTCCAACAACAGATGGCGATAATTAAAAAATCCATGTTTGTCCAACAGATGGCGCTATTTAAAAAAAATATGTTTTTACCTGTCACAGGTGACATCTATATAATATAGTTATATAAAAACACACGCGTATTCGAATGCAACCTTGTGTCAGAATTTAAAATCAATCGATGAAGAACTTTCAGAGATTTAAGATTTTGAACAGACGAACATTTACATTTTTATTTATATTGATAGATGTTACCACATCCTGTACTTTTTATAATATTGTACACTCTAATATTAAAGGTGACCGGTCGGTGGCCGAGTTGACATCGCGCTTGGGTCCCACTCAGGCGTAGTGTGTTCAATTCCTCGGCTGGCTAAGTCCTCCATCACAACACAAGCAACATTTTCAGCTTACTGTGGTGGTAGTAGGAGATTTTCAAATATTGTCAGGTTATTTGCAACCCGGGAATGTTTGTCTTTCTTTTTAAAAAAACCCTCTTTTATGCCCGGCACACGACGGAAGTTCCCGCTCTCGGGAATCCGGCATTCCATACGTTAAAGCAGGCTTGCGATTTTCTCAGTCCTTGTGCCTCAGATAATTGTTTTCATACATTATTATTGTGAAGACTGTAATAATAATAATAATAATATTTGGCTAATTTATATAGCGCCGTTTTTGTGAAAAATTACCCCACGAGCGCTGCAGTACCTTCCTAAGTTGAAAGTCTGTTTATATGAAGCAGATTAAATTTATAGGTCAACGCAACAGTTTTTTAGCTCACTATTTTATTTTATTTCGTCATAAGCTATGGAGTTTTAGTCGATTCATTGACCTGAAAAATAATAAATGCACATACGACCTCCGTGGTAAAGCTCTCGATTAGCAATCCGAAGGTCGCGGGTTCAAATCCTGGCGTACGCAAGTAAATGTTATTTGATTTATTTGTGTTATTTCACATTTTAATCATTTAAAATAATATAAGGTATATTTGCGGCACGTTCCAGAGTGCAATACTCTCAGTATCACCCTGATTTAAGACCACAATTCAGAATTGAAATGTTGCTTGTAATGGCTTATATAGCCGTGTTTAGTGACCAAATATGAATAGCCAGTTACTTCTCCATCATCCTCTCCCCCATCTCTTTCCCCTCCCCCACTACCTACAGCCTCACAACACACTCCAATTGGGGATGCCATAGTCTTACTGACTCCAGACGGTTTGGAGCAGTTGGGACTCGGTTTTCACATAAAAAATACACGCATAACAAGACGCATATTTCTTGTCTCAGATTTTCCAATTGTTCTCTGATAAAATGGATTTCGTAAAAATAATTTGAAATCTATTAGGGGTAATTAAAACTTAATTTTTCATATTTTTTAATTCTGAATCAATCACTTGAAATTTGAAATGAAGCTCTTTAATTTAATTATCTCGGGATGTGCGAATTTTACGTTTCGCTGTAAACTTTTTAGTCAAAAATTCTTGATTTTCGGTTGTAAATAAATAATTTGTAAATATTCCTTGTATTCCTTTGGCTATATTACCCTAAAAAAATGCTTGAAGTTAGACTATTTTTCTGGGCGCTAGAGTGGCATTACACTGGGCAAATTATAAATGGCCGGTGAAGCCGGACAGTAAAGCCATTAATTTCATAAAAACCACGTTTAAATTGTTATCTTTGTTCATATTGAATATTCATTCGGCCTCGGCCAGTATGGCCCTATAAAGGCGTGAAAACACGTGTAATTCTGAGCAGTCTACTATTTCTGTATACCTAGTATAACCTTTCCCTTCACCCTTTCTCTCCTATGCTCGATATAACCACTCTTTCCTATGATTCATGAGCCCCTTTGCACAGAAGGGGTTTCAGCACCCGATATATTATTTTTCCTTATTTATTTTTATTTATTTATTTAACGCCCAGAGGGCTTTTACATGGTTGGTAGTATAATTTTAATTTGACAAATACTTTGAAACATAAAAAATAAGAATAAAATTACATTTGATAAAAGCTATGCAACAAGTCATACAAACACAAGAAACAAAAACAGAAAATTACAGCTATTTGTTGGTTTACATGATGTGTTTAGGAAGTATTGTTGAAATAAATGTTTTAAATGATCCACAAAACTTGCCAAGTTGGTATTGAATATGTCAACATCACCCAAGTAATGATTTCCCATGGTGTGAAGTCGTTGTATCGGAGAGTGGGCAATGTAGTTACGCTTATGTGTGCTGCTGTAGAATATTGTATTTTGTCGTGTTGTTACTGTGGGTGTATGTATGTTTATAAGTTGCAGGAGTCCACAACAGTCGAATTTAGAGTTAAGTATTTTGAATAAGAACGTTAAATCGTTTATTTTACGTCTATCTTCTAATGTATGTATTTTTAGAGTATTTAATAAGAAATTGTATTTTAAGTATTCGGCAGGGATATTTAATTTAAAATTTATAAAACGTAGAAATATATAAATATAATTATATTCGTATACAGGCATCTAATTGGCACAGCACGGAACCTGGTCAGGGTTGAGCTTTTAAATCTGCACTAATTACTCACAATAAAATTCATTACCTACCTTTATTTTTTTATTCGAAATCTGTACTTATTCTTCAATCATATTACATTAGCTCGTATTTATTCTTATATTCCGTAAATGTTTTGTTACATTTTTCCTAGTCAAAACTCTGACTCTGGCGTCATTAAATTTGTGCTGCTTTTGCGGTCTTAAATCATGAGATAATGCGCCATATTGTTGTATCCTACCTACGATAATATATATTTTTTTAAAGAAATACAAACATTCCCGGGTTACGAATAACCTGACAATATTTGAAAATCTCCTACTGCCACCACAGTAAGCGGGAAATGTTGCTTGTGTTGTGATGGAGGACTTAGCCAGCCGAGGAATTGAACACACTACGCCTGGGTGGAATCCAAACGCTATGTCAACTCGGTCACCGACCGGTCAATTGAATACGTACAACTATGTTACTGTAAAATAATATTGGTATAGTCAGCTAACATTTTAAGCTCGTGGGATTGCACCACCCTCCCCGAGATCTGGAATAAACAATAAAAAAAAAAAATTAAAAATATATCATTTGTCCACCACCTTTTATCACTGTCATTTTTGCGATATTTTTTTTGATATACTTAATATCTAAACATAAAATAATATATCTACCCCATCTCTGGGCTGCGTTCTCCATTGCCATCCCGTCGGGAGCAAAGATTGAGGGACTGGTTTAAAAAAAAAAATGTTGTTATATATTTTTTTAAATTTATTATATATATCCCCCACCTTCCTCATCCCCATCTTCTTCCCCTCCCCACTACCTTCAGCCTCACAACATACTCTAATTGGGAATGCCATAGTCTCGCTGGTTCCAGACGGTTGGGAGCAGTTGGGTTTCTTGTGCGGTATTCACATATAAAAAATGTATTTTTAATTTTTTTTAAAAGCAGTCAAGGCCGAAACCCGAATCGTACCCAGGTTAACTTCTTAGAAGGCAACCCTTCTGAATATTACACCATGAACTGTTTTAAATAACTATGAAATTAATGCGTCGAAACCATATTTAACTTTTTGCTACTTGTTTTTGGAATTTGTAATTTTAAACGTTTTTTTATGATTGAATACCATCACGAATTGTAAGTATCAAAAATAGAAGTATTTTACTAACGGCGGTAATTTTTTATTATAATAACATAGAACTGAAAAAAAATTATTATAGTGCAGACCCAAGGTTCGTAGAAAATGTGTTAAATACGTTGTTTACGAACCCTGGAGTTGGAATATCACGGGTAGTCTTAATTCACCATTTTGTTCTGCAATTCTGAATTTTGAAAAAGGCAATTGAAATAATTTTCTTTTTAATATACAGGGTTTTCCAATAAGAGGTGTTATTTTGAATAACCCGCTATTTCGGTAGATGTTACTTTTGAAGCTGTCATTTTTTGACGTTTGACAAGTAGAAACTACGCCATTAATAAAAATGGAATGATATACGCTTCAACAACGCATTGAAATTATTAAAATTCACTTGAGTGAATCAAATGCAAATCATCTTGAGTGATGAGGCCCATTTCCACCCCGGTGGCTTCGTCAACAAGCAAAATTGTCGCATCTGGGGCTCGGAAAACCCAATAGTTATTGTTGAAAAGCCTGTCTATCCTCAACGTGTGACTGTTTGGTGCGGTTTATGGTCCGGCGGAGTCATTGGACCTTACTTTTTCGAAAATGAGGCTGGAGCAATAGTTACGGTGAATGGATTGCGCTATAGAGATATGATTAATTTTTTTATGGCCGGAATTGGATGGTATTGATCTGGACAACGTTTACTTTCAACAAGACGGCGCTACGTGCCACACAAGCAACGAAACCATTAATCTTTTACGAATGAATATCAAAATATTATAAATAGGTACGCACTTTATCGCGTCAGCATTCTGAAAACAAATCAATTTTTAAAATAACACTTAAATTCAAATCCAATCCGAATTCTCGAGTTCGTCGAATCAGAGGTTTCAGACACGACCGAAGTTAGTATTTTTAAAAATATTATAAAGTAATTTTATTTAAAATATTATAATAAGTTAGCCACTGGCATGAAAACTAAATTGTGGACAAAACGAAAACCGTGTGAGTAAACATGGGAGACAAAGGAAGTGTTACTTCTTCATATATTATATAAGTACTTACCCTACATGTTTCTATTTAAGGCGATGCACTACATCGCGTAATATTTTAAATTGAGCCGCTATCAATAATAACCCTTACGTAGATGACGATAAGGTTTAAATTCCCGCTTAACACCATCCGGCTGTTTTGATTTATGCAAGAAAAAAACATGGCTAAAAAGTGTCTTTTATTTTATTTTATGGATGTTCAGGCATAAATATTTAATTTTTTCGATCATTTTATAAATAACTTAATTTTCCACATTATATAAAATCATAATCGAAAACGTGTTCGTAAGTAGGAGATTTTGAACTTTAAAGCAGTTTTCATAGGCCTTTACATTATTTTTTTCTGGGCTTATAAAAAGACTTATCTAAAAAATACTCGATTATTTCAAAGGCCAAGATGTATTCTACTCGCAGTATTTAATTAAAGCATCTGAAACATCTCTAGGCGACCAAATTTTCAAACCAAAAACACATGATTTTGCATTACTACGTATGGCATCGCCTTAACATATATAGGTATATCACCGACCTTCTTTTGTAAGATCCGGTGCGATCGCTTCGAATAAAATGAAACATTGTTTTTGCCGACGGTGTGAGGTAAAGCAAATACTTATTCGGTGATTGAATGTCCCAAATCTGTTCCTGGGAGGCACAGAACATCATGTTCATTAAGATCTTTTTACAGGAAAACAGAACCCCCCCTTCCTTGATTATCAATTTATGAATATTAAAAGCATATAGCGATATGTTGATATCACTGAACGGAATTGAATATTAGAAGCATATAGCGATATGTTGATATTAAATATGGCCGAGCGGTTGATATCCTTGGACGTGTGCATAAATTTCACCCGTAATAGATATATATATTTTTTAATTTGAACAGCCAGCCATTTGAATCCCAACCTTCCTCTTTCCTATATCCCTCTCCCCCGTTCCCTTCAAAATCCCAACACACCTCAATTTGGGTTGCCGTAGTATTTTAAACGTAATGTATTTAAAAAAAATGTTGAATTTGAGATAATGATAAATGCCCATAATTATTGTAAAAATGTAATTAAAATACTATTGCATATTGAATTATTTGGCAGGTTTGGAATAAGCCGACGTAGCTTAATGATTGCAGCAGCTGACCGGCAATCAGAAGGCTGCGGGATCAATTCCTGCCGGCTGCATTTATTTTTCCAATTTGTATGAATGTTTCATCCGAATAATAATTTGTTATCCTTTGTTCTATGCATAAAAACTTTCGTCTTGTACATATACTAACTGACGTGTACCCGGCGTCGCTCAATTTTTCTATACTTTTTATAAATATAATATGCATGTATTACATATATATAAACATTCCGGAAGATATTCTCTAACTGATAGTGAAAACCCTATCAAAATCCGCTGCGTGGTTTAGAAGAACCAAGCGCACAAACAGACAGACGCACGTAGCGAACTTGTTTTATACTATTTAGAGATAATTTTATCATTTAAAAATAATATAATTATTGATTCGAAAAATAACTAAATGTACTTTGGTTCTGTGTTTAGTTTTCTTGTTTGGTAAAAAATGACATGACGCGTTATGCCTCCGTGCTATGTTGACGTAAAGCACAGAAGAGATCTCACCCTCGCTGTGCCAAATATGTTTATCCAAATGTATAAATATGTACATATATTATGTATTATTATAACCTGTTATTAATATTCATGTCGCTAGCTAAATGTTTGAAGTGGGAATCGCGTCCTGTTGATTTTACTTGGCGTGCGTTAATTGGTTGCCACTACAAACACGATTTACCTTCCCACTAATTGCACTAAAATTCGCGTTGAATGAAGAATAAAATTGTTGACCCAGTTTTGTGCCGACGACGTTTTAATACGGTAAACGTTCTTGGAAAAGAGAAAATGAAGACTTTGTTCACAGGTGATCAATGTATGATTCCACTTCCCCATATTTCAGTGATAAATTGATTTATTTGTGAAGAGAAGTGTATTGATCTCTCTTATATGGTTATTTTATTACCATCTTGAATTCTTCTGAAGGAAAGTCCCTTGAAAGTATCGACTACGTAAAATGATATGTTTTATTATCCGATAATAATTTTTGAAAAGTACCTCACCGTTTTAACATGTCATTTTTAGACACGCGGAAAAATATACGATTACCAGACACGCAACAATCAATAATAATAATAGGAATCAATTTTGAAATATATATTCATTATAAAGAGTATATTTTTCGCAAATTGATTAAAAATAATTTATTTTATGTTGAAATTAAGTGTTTATGGCGGTTTATTTTTATCGCCGATTTCATTATTCAATATTGTTCATAAAAGTAATCACTTAACCCCTCAAGCTAATTTGTTCGTTTTTGGGAACAACTCACATGGTCTCACAAAAATCGTTTGTACTGTCATGGAAAGAGAAAACACCACGCTTTTTATTCAAATCTCGAAGTTATCCGCAGAATAATTAAAATATACACTTCCATGAAAGCAAGGTTCCGTCCGCGTGAATTATTTTTATATGAAATGAAAAAAAAAAACGTAATGATGTTTAAAATCGATTTGTCTAAACAAATGTGTGTTTTTTCGTTACCAGTTATTCTATTTCAGTGTTTAGACGAAAAAAACGTAAGGTAAGCTATTTTTGAAAATTTTGAATGTTTGCATAGAAATTTTCAATATTATAAAAATTATATGTTTATTACTAAAAATAATATTTGAAAGCGTATTTCACCACCTTGAATAGTTTATAGTTTTCGGATGCGTTCGGAAATGTTCCATTTATATGGATTTTATTTCAAATCGGAAATACTCCGACCTTTTGAGAAAACATGCCAGAGGCCTGAGAGGTTAATATATATTAACATTGTATGTTATGTTACTTATTACTAAACGACCCGTTAACATGCATATTTTATATTATAGTGCTCGTAATTTATTTTTACAAATGTCGTGACTTTCACAAGTTATTAAGGGGTTAACCTTTTTAAAATTACATTGATGTTGACATTATCATTACAATACTTGGTCAAAATGGTAATTTACAAATATAACTTTATGTCTGTATTATGTTTAACTGAGTAAAAAATATTACCGTTTAGATTTTTAACAAAAAACCTTCAACTACTCAAATAATAATATTTTTATTGAAGAATGTCTTCATTTCTAACGTAAACATCATTTCCCCCTCGAATCACAATCACATTTTGTTGAATTTAAAACGTTTATTAAAGCTCCGATATTCTCGTGTATATTTCATAAATCTTATTCCCTCAAATATTTACGAATCATGACTATAAAGAAGTTATGGCTGATTTGATTGGGTTCTTTGACTAGAAACAACGGGGAACATTCCGTCATTGTGATTTTAAAATGTTCTGGATATTTCTGGCTCAGGAGCTTTGAATTCAAATGATGAGCTTTTTTATGGCAAACTAAATGAATATGGCCAAAATATCGCCAGATATACAATATTATAAGATTGTTTTGTCGTGATTGTAGACATTCTTGTTTTGACGGTTACATCCTATGCCAAACTTCCAAAAATAATAAAATTAAATACCATTTAAATATTTTAATAAAAAGACAAATAACTTTGTTTACATCACTTTATTTGTACACAATCAACATGTTCACTGGTCAATGGTATTTTTATTAAAATAAATAATGCCATCACAAAGTGAAAACCTTTCCGAAGAAGTTTTCTTCGAAAAATTAACATTTAAATAGTTTTCACGCACATTATTTGATTCGTTTACGTATTACAATCTCCTTTAATGAATTAAGCTGAAATCGGGTCTGGATATTGTATGAGTTGATTGCATCTCTTTCCTGTGCGAAGTTTGTACTATTATAACTTTAATACGAAGTTCTGATACTTTCTCCGGAACTGCTCTTAAAAGTCTATATATCTGGAGTATTGTACAGCAGAAAATCGTTTGGTGCACTATTACTAACTTTATTACATTACCCTATTCAAATTTCTGCCGTTTTCCCGAGCGCATTGCGGCTGGATTTACCCTTCTCACAGTTCGTAATAATAATATGCTTTCGAAATGCTTCGAACAAACAAACAAAAATCATTCGAAGTGTATTCAGAGAAACTTTTATTTAAATACTATCAACATGATACCATTTATAATATGAACACATTATTCAGGTCCTAAGATCTTTGGATATATTCACATCCAATCTACGGATCATTAGTCGATACCCATATTCCTACTGCAAGTCATTCCACAAATAATAATAATGCACCGATTCTGTACACCCACGAATCGGAAATGACTTACAAAGTACTGTGTACAAAATAATGTTTGAATTTGGCCTAGAGGAGAACCGGGTTGTAGGAGAGACGATACTCAAAAACCAGCAAATCATTCCACACCCGAGCTGTCAAGTTCAAGACAGCCGTTCAAACAACCCTTTACCACATGGAAAATGACTTGACCTAACTGTATCAAGATTTTTAAAAGGGCTAAAATATATTTTGCTAAAATTTAAAACAGTATCTTTTTTGATTCTTCAAAAATTATATAACTCAATAATTATTGATGTGCCTCTCGGAGAGCTCTTACGAAGGGATATTATAGATTAGATATAGAGAATATGCCCAGTTTGTTTTATAAACCAAAAGTCCAACAGTTCAACTCTACTACGGTATTCGAGGATATTCTAACTATTGACGCACCCCACCGAAAGCATATTATACAAGGGAAAGGTCACCGTGCCGTGCCTCGCATGTTACTAATAGTCCTCCGACTCCTTAGGCACTCTTCCTCTGGGAATTTTTCTAATCGAATAATGTAACACGTCCCGCTGTCCGTAGTCCTTTATCTATATTGCTTCCTGGAGATCCTGCGGGACGAAATGTATCGCCTATCGGTTCAGGGTCGTCCCCGTCCTAAGCTAACATTATTTTTCTACGTATTATGGGTAAACTTCGACCTGCTTCCCTATATCAAACTCGCGAGGGTAGTTTAGAATCACACCTAATAATTATTTCCATTTGAAATATTCAACATAGGTCATATTATTATTATGTTGTTCTGAAATTCTTTTCTAAAAATGCTTCAGTTTCTTATTTTTTTTTTTTTTTTTTTTTTTAATTGTACAACAGAACATTCGTTCCAGTTACAGTACAATTTTACAAACAGTATAATTTTACATCATATCAGCATTTGGGTAAGTGACTCTTCAATAATTGTTTTAGGTCGTTTAAAGAACAGTCATTTACATCCAAATTCTTTGCTAGTTCGTTCAACAGCACCACTCCCCTCGTCATGCTATGCTTTGCCAGGACGTCGGTTTTGCCTTTTGGTACTCTAAATAAGTCATGGTATCGACTTCGGCTGTAGTGGTCTGGTACATATAAATCATAGCATCCCAAGAGGAATGGGCTATCAATAAAATTGTTCCAAATTTTGAAAGATATAGTGGCTAGGCTTGCTTTCCGCCTAGTTTCCAGACTCACAGAATTGGTTTCCTCAAGTAAGTCGATATGGTGCATGAATCTGGGATAGGTTCCATGCGTCCGCATATAGACATACCTGAGGAATTTCTTCTGGATTTGCTCTATCATTTCAATGTACTTCTGGTGATACGGTGCCCAAACATCGCTCGCATACTCCAGCTTGCTTCTCAGTATGCCATCGAACAATGCTAACATAGAATCTTGGTTATTGAACTGCTTGCATGTCCTAATGACGAACCCAAGAAGTTTGTAGCAAGACTGAGTGAGCTGCGATATATGGCCAGAGAATTTCAGTTCGGGATCAAAGACGACACCGAGATCCTTTACGGAATTTACACGTGATAGTGTTTCGCCCTTTATCTTATAATCGTAAAGTATAGTGTTTAAAGAGCGAGTGTAAGACATAGTGACACATTTTTTTGTATTGAAATCTAATTTGTTTATCAACGACCATTCAGATAGTGCATCCAGATCAGCTTGCATTTTAAGACAGTCTTGTTGGGAGCTTATTTCCATTAGAATTTTAAGGTCATCTGCAAACAGTAGACATTTACTATTCTTAACAAAGTTTTGGATGTCATTTATTAGTATTAGAAACAACAGCGGTCCGAGGTTAGACCCTTGAGGAATTCCAGATTTCGCTGAGAATTTTTTTGAATTATGTCCATTTACCGAAACAAATTGTTTTCTGGATTTTAAATATGATGAGAAAAAGTTTAGTGTTGGTAGGTCGAAGCCTAGTTTAAACATTTTCCTCAGTAAGATATCATGGTTAACACGGTCAAATGTTTTGACAAAGTCGGTGTAAACTACATCTGTTTGGTGCCTTGAGTCTAAACCGGTGGCTACCAATCTCGAGAAAGTAAGCAGTTTTGTGACTGTTGATTTCTTTGGAAGGAAACCGTGTTGATTTTCTCCAATGAATGGCATAATCTGGAGACTTAATTTGTCACAAATCATTTTTTCAAATAGTTTTGGTAGCACTGATAATACGGCTACCGGTCTGTAGTTTTTGACGTCTGTCTTGTCACCAGCCTTGAAAATGGGACTGACTCGGGTCAGTTTCCATATCTGGGGGAAAGTAGAAGTCAAAATACTGGTATTAAATATATGACAAAGAGCTTCACTTATCATTGGCGCTATGCTAATAATAGTACTGGAAGGGATTCCATCCGGCCCTGTAGCCTTGTCAGTCTTCAGTTTACGGATATAAGCTTCTACCTCTGTCGGGCTCGTTAATCTTAGGGAGATGTTACCTACGTTCCATGGGACCTCTGTTCGCGTAAAATCTGTACTAAGATTAGGGGTTTCACTATCATACACAGATTGAAAGTAGTCTGCAAATTTCTGACAGATAGATTCTGAGTCCGTTATAAATTTGTCTCCACTATTCAGGCCGTTATGTGACCTGGAGTTAGCTTTCTGTGATTTTATAAAATCCCAGAAGCATTTGACATTGTCTTTAATCCCGTCCTGAATTCTGTTTAAATATTGTCGTTTAGTTACGACAATATCTTTTTTGAGCTCGGATCGCATCGCAGAAAACAATAAGTAGTCTGATTGCTTTTTGTGTACTCTATATTTTCTGCGATGCGCTTCCTTGATTTTTATTTTGTCAATAATTGATTTTGTGAACCATACCGGGTAGGTTGCACTCACATTTATTGACTTCTTAATTGGAACACATAAATCAAAAACACTTGTTAAAACATTATAAAAATACTCTACCGCAACATCAACAGAATGTATACTTTTAAGAAATTTCCAGTCAAAATGTGACAGAATGTTTTGACACAGTTCTATATTAGCACGTTTAAAGTTATATTACGAGTAGCAGTTGATATTGTGTGTAGACGAGGCGGGGCGGGCGCGGGCGCGGTGATGTTTGTGGCCGTTGCTATGTGATGGTGCGGCTCGCGTTAGACGCGCCGCGACGGCCAGTGTCGGATGATGATGGTCTTCCTTGACTAGCGGCTCTTCGCTTCTAGTCACTTCACACAGGGACAAGTTACTTAGGACGAGGTCCAGGATATTGTCATAACTGTTTAATACTTCACTGTGCTGAGTTAATCCATTTGAACCACAAAAATATTTAAAGTCGTTTAGCACGTCCTCAGGTTTATTATGTAGGTTAAAATCACCCAGTATAATAATATTTTTATTCAATAATAAATTGGATTTAGTATCTAGATGCTCATAGAAGTTGCGTCTAATTTCAGTATCGTCTGAGCAATAAAAATACGTAACACATATGACTACGGTAAAGTTAGATTTAACTACTTTTACCCATAGATGCTCGCCGTCTGTTTCTAGTTCCTTTAAGCGCATCGATGCAAGTGGTTTGCGGACAGCAAGAAGTACCCCTCCCCCTCGCTGCCCGTCTCGATCCCGCCGATGTACTGTATACTGATCGGTAAACAGTTCCTTGTCAAAAACAGAGGTTTGAAACCATGTTTCTGTCAAAGCAATTACTTCTGAATTTTGTGAGATAACGTTTCTTGAAAATTCATCTATTTTCGTGTTTAGGCCACGAACATTTTGATATTTTAATTCTAGTATCGCCATTAAGTCGGCACGCTTTTTCCTAGGAATTTATATTTTGAAATTGAAATTCCTGCCGGCCAATTTGCTGCGTTTAAGAATGTGTCTTCTTTGTCTTGAGGAACGCCAATTTTAAAGGAACTGTAGTTCCCTTTCGCATTCAATTTGACAATGTCAAAATCTATGTTTGCTTCTATAGACCTAAGAAAGGTATTTATATGCGCGATTTCGGTGTTCGGGCTAAAACGCCAAGTGTGAATGTAGAATTTACGTTCGACGGCGCGTAAAGAGGTGTCTTTCCTAGTACCCGTTATTGGTCGCGTGCGTTTCCGAGGTTTGCGGGCTTGTGTTTTCCAGTCTCCTTGTTCTTCCAGGTCGAGAGAAGGACGGTTTGGTTCTTCTTGATGTTGCGCAGCAGGCACCACTTTCCTCTTTCTCGGTTTTCTGTTTTTCTTCGGTTTTTCCGTTTCTTCAGGTTTATCTTCACCGTTGTGAAATATTTCGACAACCTCCGGAATTTTCGATGGTGTCGGGATATTGTCCGCAGGTAGGGCGGGCGGGGCGGGTGGGGCACCCGGATCGCTGGTTGCGCGCCCCTCCGTACGGTATGCCGCCTCTAGTGCTACTATCTTCGCCGATAGATTGGCGAAGGTAGAATTTTGAGTGACAATAATATTGGATTGCTCACCAATTTTGATGTTGAGCTCCTTTATATGACTTTTAAGTCCTCCTATTTGTTCCGTGAGGTCCTTTAGGGCCGTGGTAATTGTTTCCCAAGCTTGGGATGATCTGGTCGCCATATCAGATAGTTGCGATGCAGAGCACAGTCCGACACGTCCGACTCGAATTACGACAGTTCTTACGTTTGTCCTTGTAACTTGTTACGTTCCACATACATTTAAGACGTAAATTATTTATTTTTTATATTTTCCGATTTTATGTCCGGGTTAAATCTTCCCCATAGGAAAAACTAAACCCTTCCACACACTTTTCCACAAATGATCATCTAGCAAAATAAATACAAAACAATACAAGAACAACACGTCAACTCACCAGAGATCAAATGGGAAAATAATTCACCGACTCCAGATATTTTCATATCAGAGGGTTCGGCTCGGTAGAACTCCTAACAGGGCTTATAAATCCTACTGATCCTTCAACATAAATATTTAAAAATCTTTCGTTATCCTAAATGTATTTAAAATGACTGATTTTTGCATTTTTATATATAAATTTTTTGATAGATCTAATACGCCTAAATTTTTAATGAGAGAGCTAGGTATAATGCCAGTAGCCGAAATAACGAATGGTAATATTTTTATAGTCTGATAATGCCAAATTCTTTTTATCTCGTTTCCTAAATCTGTGTATTTTCTTATTTTTTCATTAACAGATTTTTGAATATTACAGGAATTTGGAATAGCGACATCAATGATATAAGTTATTTTTTTAATTTTGTCATGTAAAACTATATCGGGTCTATATTATTAAACATAATATTTTCGTTGGGTACTATCTATCTATGTATTTATATTTATGTACTTCAATCATCTTTCGTGTTGAGCTTATCCGTTTCAAATTATTTTTATTTTTAAATCATATAAAGCTAAAAGTATGTAAAGTTGCGTTTTTGAAATTACTTACGTAGCTTTTGAAAAAGATGTAGTCATCTGAAAGAGGTAAAAGAAAAATAGGCCACGAGTGTGTACGTGTACACATATACAATCTCCTTCTCGATAGCATAAAAACATAAAATAGAATAAACATATTTAATAAAAAAACTTTTATCTTAAGACATATTATTTGGAGTAAAAAAATAAATGATATTTTGCACTCCGGTGACTTTAGATTTTCTTTTTTTTCTACAAACACATAGAAAATCAGTAGGAATTGCACAGCTAGGGTCAATGTGAGGGGTTGGGCGGGACCAGTATCGGCATGTAGAAGATTTAAAAAATATTGTTATTTAAAAAACATTGAAAATATTGAGAAAAAAAATATCAAAAAAGTCACCGGAGACCAAAATTTAATTTATTTTTTTTACTCCAGATAATGTCAGGAAGCACTGGTTAAAGTAAGTCAAGTACGTTCCTTAACATCCTGTATAAGAATCATATTAATCTGCGTATACATACGCTGAACGGCCGAACTGAACCTCAACTTATGGGAAAGGAACGAAGCAACCGCAAATGGCGTAAAACGCCGCTTGCAGTTGCTTCGCTCTTTTCCCGTAATTCGTGGCTCGGTTCGCGTTTAAGTTTGCAAATGTATACCTACCATAATATCACTTAGGTAGTAAACAATAATATTAAGATATTTTTAATGTGTGCTTAAGTTAAGAAAGTGTTATGCATATATTTCTTTTAATAGTATATTTATATATACAGGATAGGGCAAATGTAATCACCCTATTGGAAAACGCTTTTGACATTTGTGAAGTAAACAAACGCAGAATACAAATCGACAAGACATGAATCGATTTACAAACAATTGAAGAAATTTCACCAGCAGTACCAACGTTTATCATGAAAAAAATTACAGCTTAAGAACATCGGGTGATTACTTTTGCCCCACCCTGTATATATATTGGCTTGACTGTTTTTAACATGTATATATTTATATTTGTATTTTATGTATAAGCTGTTTGTCTCTTACCTTTACCAATATATATATTTTATGCCTGCCGTGGATTAGGGATATCTACCGGGAATAATTTTATTTAATTTACTGTCAGAAAATAATGCTCAATTTAAATGTTCATAAAATAAATGAGTTGGTAAAAAAAACCAGCAGAACTTCATAACAACGTATAGGTACCTATTTATAGGAGTTAATGTTTAAACTTTGTTTATTAATAGCAAATTAATTATTTCTGCTATTACGTTATGAGTAATTAATTATTTACATTAAGGCTTGAAAAGTACTTAAATACTTGTAAACAAATCAACCCATAATTTCACTATAATACTTATGTTTTCAAATTAAAAAAAAATGGTTTTACCGAGGATTGATTCTTCCTACCCGGTAACTGGAGTCGACAACCTACCAACCGAGCCATATCTCGTTTGGAAAAGACCGACATTTATTGCGTATATAAACTGCTGTAATGTCATCGAATTTTAGAGAAATGTGTATATGTCTGCGTGATTGCCACCAAAAATTGATAGAATGCATTGTCACCGACAACCAGTCTATCTGCTGAGTTTCGGGAAGATCCACTCCCAAGATTTGCATTTATTCACGAAAACAAAAGTAAAATTCAAATAGATCTATTTACAAAGAATGTCGTATGAATGGCGTGTTTTCATTACCACACGACCGAGAGACAAACCCTTAAGAATTGCACTTTTTGACATTAATTTTGCCGTGAGATTATATTATTTGAAAGTGAATGTTCCAGTTCCTAGTTTATATTTCATGTTATAAACAATAAGTAAAGTGCTCCTCAACCGAAAATTCGGATTTAATTGAGCTTAATCAATTCGTGTAACTTTGTGGTCGCTCCAAATGACAACAGAAATAAACTTAGGGTTTGGAGGAGGAGTGTTGGCCTTACTAGTGTATTATTTTCCCCCTGTGCCTCGCAAGCTGTTAAGCCAAAAGTTCACCGTTATCATTGTTTTCTTTGTGTTTAAGGCGACATAAGACTGTAGTAACAAAATTTTGCTCGACCCTCACATTTTAATTATTTCTGATGAACGTATTACTAAAATCTGAAATCTTTCTAGAGGGATCCCTACGGATGTAAGTTATTTATATTTAACGTTAATAAAAACAGGACCATAACATTAAAATATTTTGTGTAAAACGGTTTGAAAATTTTATTAAACGTTTTTTAACTACAAAATAAGCACGAGGTATCAAAGTTTATTTTTTTAGACGATGAATTAATAACTTTCGGAGGGATCCCTCTAGAAACATTTCAGATTTTACTAATACGTTCATCAGAAATAATTAAAATAAACCCCTCGGAAAGATCGATTTTCTAGGCCTGCTAAGGCACAGTCGATCGTACGTCCGTCCATTACGTCGGGCCGCACGCCGAATATTGTACATACGTCGTTAAGATTCGCACTTAATTTAGAGATTTGATAGGGCAAATTCAACCGCATGTCTGTCAAATACACCTGGGCCACGCGACGCATATTTTTTTGCCCGGCTGCTTCACTTAGGTCGTTAAGATTCTGCCCTTATTTAATGATTTATGAAGGATATTGTCTCGTCTTAATCATAATGGATTATTTATGTATTCTGGGAATGTTTGTTTCAAACTATTTCCAACCACAGCTAAACGGGTGTATCATCGTGTCGCTTGACATTGAATACTTTAACGCTGTTGTTTTGATTATGAATAACTAGATGATCCCTTCAAATTAAATAGGATATTACAACTTAATAAAATGTATGGATCGGAACGGGCATCGGAAGGCTTTCGAAAGACTACCCATTTTTTGTGCTTGCTTCACACAACAACTCAGATTTTGACTCACTATATTTGAAGGAGTTCGCTACGATTGTTATATTAAGTACCGATTCGATCCTGCACGTAGTATTTGTGACATAGTTCCTATGGAATAAATCCGACACATGAGGTGTTACAGCGATTGCTTTTAAGCTTAAACCAATCGTACGTTATAATGTACGCGTACGTAGATGGCGTTAATTGAATTATTTTATTAAAATACACTTTATGGAAGTTATTCTTCGAAATGTTATTTTTTTATTGCACCCGTACACAGGCAATACGAATACGATTAAATAGTTTTATCCGTAAACAAAACCAATTTCTTTCAAGAAAGGCATACAAATACAATATATCGATGATTCAATCCAATATTCTATTAGTATGCCTTTCTTGAAAGTATTCTGTTTTTATACGGACAAAGCAAATTTATTCATTTTCATACTTCGTACGTACAGGCGCAAACAAATAATTCGTCTTAGTATTTAAATCATAAATTGCAAAAAGTATATTTTAATAAAAAAAACTTAAATACCGCGATCTACGGAAAAGCAGATAATGAATTATTTTAAGTTTACCCTTAACCGACTTGTTTTTTTATGTTATTCTTGTGAATTGTGACAATTCTATCGGCCTTGAATAGAATATTAAGGCGATGCACTACGTAGTAATGCTAAATCATGTGTTTTGGGTTTGAAAATTTGGTCGCCTAGAAATATTTCAGATGTTTTAATTACATACTGCGAGTAGAATACATCCTGGCCTTTAAAATAATCGAGAATTTTTTAGATAAGTCTTTTTATAAGCCCAGAAAAAAACTGTATAAGGCCTATGAAAACTGCTTTAAAGCTCAAAATCTCCTACTTACGAACCCATTTTAGATTAAGGTATATTTATTGTATAATGTGGCGAATTAAGTTATTTATAAAATGATCGAAAAACATTCAAGTATTTGTGCCTGAACATCCACAAAATAAAATAAAAGGCACTTTTTGGCCATGTTTTTTTCTCGCATAAATCAAAACAGGTGAATGGTGTTAAGTGAGAATTTAAGCCTTATCGCCATCTAAGTAAGGCGTGTTATTGATGGCGGCTCGATTCAAAATATTACGCGACGTAGTGCATCGCCTTAAGGAAAGGCATGTAAAAAAAGGCATAAATTGCAAATGGGCCTAACCGATATTGTTCTACTGTCACAACATTTACGTCAGCAATATTATATATAATGAGGTGGCTGACTGATCCTGTGGTGATTTTTGGCGCCGCATTATCTATCTCGTGTTTTTGATATCACACTTTAGAGGGTATCGCGTGTTGTACACAAGCGCGGTGGTATACATTCACCGAACATTAATAATTAACTTTGTTGTCTGACGGCTGCCGAAAATACACATATCGCGTGGAAATCTCTTCTCAAATACTGTGTCTGCTTTCAAATGAAGTGCCAACGTGATTGTTTCATTGTTTGGAGTTGACTTTCAATACAACAGTGTTTCGTATACCGAATACCTACCGCTACCAAACGTGAAATTTTACGAAAGCTATAGATTAATAATAATAATAACGCTATGATAATTTTCGCTTCCTTTCTTACCCGGACCTGTTTCCTCCAAAAATTCTAAATTTGGAAGAAAGGAATATTTATTCCGTTACGGAGTATTTTCCTTTTTTTCTGTTCCGTTCTTTAACAAACTTTATGCAATATTCACGCACATTGCCTTGAAGGGGTCGCCCTTTGCCCTGAGACTTAGTTACGAGAAATGGTATGCGATGAATAATAATTATTATGGAGGATTTTTCATATTCTGGGACCCTGTGAGTGTGAATTGTTAATTCTTGCGGTATTCCGTAACACATGCAAATGTCGTCAGGCTTCGTCATGTAGCTTGGCGCACTCCATCTCAAGTTCCAACCATCTCGAGACTGGAGGAGGCCGTTGAGTCGTTAAACTCCAATATCGCTGGAGATCTTGAGCAAACATTATTATAATTCAATTAGACTTTCTGGGAATCTACATAATACTACTTATTAGTTAAAATTAATATAAGCTTACTCATTTCGTAAACTTACAAAGATATCATATTTGTCATGTGACTGAGTAATGCACTACATTTTATCTATGTTTTTGTACACGTGCTTTTTAAAACCAGATTGATGGTTTTTAAACGTGTTGGACGGGTGGTAAGGGTTTCCAAAAAGAAGAGGAATCGTCAGGAAAAGGTAAATTAAAACGGTAAACATCCAACAAGTGTTACGGAGGTATCAACGGTGGTAATTATTAAGAGCAGTGGAATGGTGAGTGATTAAATTAACCCAAACGAGCCATAAAACTAATAAACATGGTAAAAAATTACTGCAGGAGCCATTAAGACCTTTAAGAGGATACTGACACTATAGGATCTCAAAGTCAAAACAGGAAAAGCTGAAAATAATAGGAAAGCAACGATACATGGGGATACATGTTGTGGATAATATCGTCAAATACAAAATGATTACCCAGGTTTATTCCAAATGGTACTATGTCACTGTAAGGGTTTATGGCAGAGTGCTCACGAAAATTATCCTGAATTCTGACCGTCTCCGTATCAGTGGACAAAAATAAAATTTATGTAGTCGTCCGGCCGGTGACCAGATAAATCATCAAAATGATCATTCATCACATCTTTAAAAATTTATATAAAGTCTTGGAAAGTGATGAAACAAAAAATGTATCAACTTGGTTAAGTAGGTTAGGTTAAATTTTTTTTCATCGTTTTAAATGACTTTATATGACTTTTTAAAAGTGTGTTGAATAGTCGCTGTGTTGAGTTTGCATGGAACCGTCCGGGCATTCGAGCCACCGCATTCCGGAAACTTAAGATTTCCAAATAATTTTGTATTACTTCGACCTTGTTAAGGTATTTTGAACTTGTCGTATTTAAAAGTTGAGACGTGGAGCTTCTTGGTAGTGATGGCATCGTTTCGTGTTCAGACCCTGTTATGTAGTTGTTGGTAACGAGTTTACAAACAACTACCCGCGCCTTCTCTCGCCCAGCGTCTCCAACTAGTATTATGTCGTGTGCAGTGCATTTTATCCGAACTTGAAGGAAATTAAACGCTCGGCATGTTTTGAATCCGACGCTTGACGTTTTGAGTGGGAATTCTTTCTTCTTTAGTCGTCGTTCCTTTGCGCCACAACTGCAACTTGCGGGGTTATTCACTGCGTCTTACACTCATAACGTGATTAAATATTACACGTGATTTTTTTTTGTAATAATTAATTGTATGTACGGTGAGCCAAATTAACTTTATACTTCTTCGTCAACCGGATGCAAATACAATAGTTGTTAGCAAAAGTCATTTTACACAATTTAACTCCACCTAAAGTTGAGCGTGAGACAGGTTGTATTAGATGCTACAAATTTAATTGGCCGGGATATCTTTTAAGTATACCAAATTTTAACAAAATAACAAACTATAATGACTGTGCTTTTATAGAATGACAAGTAAAATAAATTATAGACTCCGAGACGATAAATATATTTGTTTCGATAGCTCTTGAAAAACTTTAGCGTCTTGTCGGGTGCAAATTGATCGATATACGGGAACGGGAATAGGAAGTTCGAGGATGCCACCAGAATTAAAGGAAAGTCCTACCTTGTACTGGTATCTCCTTACAGCTTCCGTGATAGCACCAAACTCACACAGTATTATTCTATTTCCGTCACTAGGTATCGACCACGAAAGAAATGTCCATTGAAATGTATGACCCGAGACGCGTATCCGTAGGTGGTAGAAATTGTACTAGCGTGCGCCGGTCAGACAAATCCCTATATCCCGATGGCAAGGTGGGAACAATAGGATGTAGGTAATAACATAATTATAATTTCTTTGCGTTATGCCCGAACATATACCGCCCGCCAAAATTAACAATTTTTAAATACCCATCGAAACTGGTCGAACCCGAAAAAAAAAAAAAAAACAAATAAGCTACATGAAAACAGTAGGTATATGAAAAGAAACTTAATCCTAACAGTTAGTCTATTACTTACAAACTAGATGCACGCGAAACTAAAAATACACGTACAAAATACAAAAAAAAGTATATACGAACGTTACTATTTAGTCTATGGGTAAAAGGCAAAGCTTTGTCACAGGCCGTAGATATACCCCGTCGTTGGTTTGAACTGAGGCTACTCTAACGACCCCGTCCGAACCTGGTTTCACCTCCTTTATCCTGCCGAGCGGCCATTTTAAAGGAGGACTCCTGGTATCCCTAATGACTACCAGGTCATTTACTTGGAGGTTACGTGTAGCCTTGTACCATTTAACGCGATTTTGTAACTCTTGTAAGTACTCGGTATTCCAGCGCTGCCAAAAATGTTGCGTGATTTTCTGCAAGTGTTCCCAGCGATTGAGTCGGTTGGTCTTAACCTCGGAATAATATGTATGGCCTCAATCTTGGTTAAAATAGTAGTAAACTCCTCGTACGTTAACGAACTATCTCCTAATACCCTCTTTAAATGATTCTTTACCACTCTTATGTTACCTTCCCATAGTCCCCCGAAGTGGGGACTGGAAGGAGGATTAAAATTCCATACTATTCCCCTTTCCGAACATGTGCGCATTATAAGTTCATCATCACGACATTTATTTAAGAATTTTTGTGCTCCAATCAAATGGCGTTTAGCCCCAACGAAATTTGTACCACAATCAGAATAAATGGCTTGACAGATCTTCGACAAGACAGACGTCTTGAAACGAATCTATTAAGTGTAGCGATAAAGGCCTCAGACGAAAGATCCGAGAGTACCTCGAGATGTATCGCCTTCGTTGACATGCAAACAAAAATCGCAAAGTAAGCCTTGTATGTTTTAGCCCCTCTGCGTTTTCCTTCCTTTATGCTATATGGGCCCGCTAAATCCACCCCTACACAACTGAATACGCGACTCGGTGTGACACGAGCTTCTGGCAGACTGGCCATGAGAGGAGTTGCTGGTAAGGCTCGCAATCGTGCGCATCTCACACATTTTGAGACTAAATTCTTTATTTTATTGCGGGCAAATATAATCCAGTAATTTTGCTGAATCAGGAACTGCAAGGTTCGTGATCCGGCATGCAAATATATATTATGGTAATATAATATAAGAAGCTCAGCTATTTTACTATTCTTCGCAAGGATTATTGGAAACTTAGTATTGTAATTTAAACGAGAATTGCAGAGCCGCCCGCCAACGCGAAGTAAATTCTCGTTGTCAATGAAAACATTTAATTTTTGAAGAGCCACTGTGGTCACCCCATCTCCTTTGAGCTTTCGGAATTCAGCAGGAAAATGAAACTGCTGATCGCATTTTAACAAGACCATAGTCGCGTGGTTTATTTCTGAGCAGGTTAGAATTCCACGCTTACAACCGCTCTTGCTCTGTTGCCTAGCATTGTTTATGAATCTGAGGGACCACGCAACCACGTTCACGAGACGTGTCCACGATGAAAACCGGAAAAATCCTAGGCCCTTAAAATAGTCATGCGGCTCATGAACCGTTGAGACGTGAGACTTTACCTCTGGCAATTGTTCAACCTTTAATGTTTCCGGTAAAGCTAACGGCCACTTCTGTAACGACTGAACTAGCCACGGAGGGCCTTGAAACCATAATTCATTATCTATTATTTGAGGCGGATATAAACCGCGAGAAGCTAAATCTGCTGGATTCTCCTTTGAAACAACGTGATACCACCTTGCGTCCTCGACTTGATCGAGTATTTTAATTACGCGGTTCGCGACAAATGTTTTTAAGGTATGAGGAGGTGCCTTAATCCATGATAAAACAATTGTAGAATCCGAAAATAATATTGTATCTGTAATTGGTATAAGAGTTTCAATCGACGATTTCGTCATTTTTATCAGTTTCGAAAGCAGATGAGCTCCCAGGAGCTCAAGGCGCGGTATTGACAATGTCTTCAGTGGCGCAACTTTAGATTTACTAGTAAGCAATGTCACTTTAGGGTGTGCTTCCTTCGTAACCAAATATACACAAGCAGCATAACCCAACTCACTAGCATCTGAAAATCCTACTAAAATACAGTTTGACTGTTTAATTGTATTGCAATGTCTAGGTATTTGTAAAAAACGTAACGATGGTAATCCATTTAAGAAATTTTGCCACAAAATGACAATATTTTCAGGGAGCGAGTCATCCCAACCTATCTTGATTTTCCATATTTCTTGCAAAAGGCATTTTACTTTGAAAACCACAGGGGTTATTAATCCAATAGGATCGAATATGCGAGCAACACAGCTTAGTATTGCACGCTTTGAAAATACCGTTAATTTTTCTTCCACGGAGTATGAAAAGGTATCCTTTTCTGGATCCCAAATTAAGCCTAAAATTTTTAACGAACCAGATGTTTCATCATTAAATACAACCTGACCACTTGAGTGGATCCGATGTTCACTCGGGATGTCCTTTAATACCGGCAGCGAATTACTCATCCATTTTCTTAATTGAAAGCCTCCTTTCGCAAGTAGTTCTTTCAGCTCCCTCTGAAGCTGAAAGGCGCTGTCTGGCTCCCAATCACCAGTAACAATATCGTCTACGTATGTATCCGACAACAGTGCCTTGGAAGCTTTTGGGAATTGTGCACCCTCATCCTGCACTAGCTGATGTAAAGTTCTGATTGCCAAATAGGGCGAAGAAGTCACACCAAACGTGACTGTGCTAAGTGTGTATTGCCCTACCGGCTGCAAAGGAGAAAAACGCCAAAGAATCCTTTGATAGCTAGTGTCTTCTTCTCTTATTCGAATTTGCAAAAACATTTTTTGAATATCCGTAGTAAATACTACCGGGTATATACGAAACTTTAGTAAAATTTGTCCTATCTCATTTTGTAATTTGGGACCTGAATATAAACAATCGTTTAAAGAAATTTGTCGGTCTGATTTACAGGAAGCGTCAAAAACCACTCGAATTTTAATATCATTACTAATTTTTTGCACGACCGGATGATGGGGAATGTAATTGGTATTCCGTATCTCAGTCGATTGGGTAACTCTTGACATGAAGCCTTGATCTATAAAATCCTTCATATATTTACGATAATGTTCCGCTAAGGTTGGATTTAACGACAAACGTTTTTCCAAATTATATAATCTCTTAAGAGCGATATCATATGTACTTCCTAAATTTACTTCCGATTTATTTTTAAAAGGTAGCGCTACTACATATCTGCCACAAATATCCCGTTTAACCGTAGCCTTAAATATCTTTTCGCATTCACTATCATCTTTATTATGAATAATTTCGTTAGAAATCTCTTCGACTTCCCAGAAACGTCTTACCGCGTAATTTAAGTCGTTGTTTTCGACTGCAGTTAAAGCTGACGTCACAAAAGCCTGTGTTTCATCTTTCATTTGTGCTACACATGAACCCATGACTACGTATCCGAATATTGTATTCACGGCCAGCAAATTACATTTACGGCTTGAAATACATCCTGGTCTCCATATTTTTGATATCAAGTCAGTTCCCACTAAGAAGTCGATATCGCCTGGAAATTTAAAATCTGGATCCGCCAGCTTCAACTGTTTGAATTCTTCAAACGGTTCATGCATATTAACGGGCGGAAGCTTGGACGTAATATTTGAAATAACTATCGCTTGTCCTGACACAAAAGAATGATTCTGAATGGGATATATTTTACAAGTAACTAAACCTTGCACATTGTTGACTATTGCATTATTGACCCCAGTGACAGTACCTAACCATTTCTTCGATTTTAATCCCAAAGCATTATATAATTTTTCAGACATGAACGAAATTTCACTGCCCGAGTCAATTAATATCCTGGCGCGTTTTCTGCGTCCTGAAATGTCAAGGAATTCTGCCAGCGCGGTAGGTAAAATAGAGCGTTTTGTCACTGTGTACGCAGCATTACAGTTTGCTAAATTATTGTTTTCAGAATCGCGGTTCGGTGAAGGTGACCTTTCGTCACTATGTAAAAGGGTATTGTGTGACTTGTTACAACTTCTACACCGAAATTTAGATCGGCAATTTTTAATTAGATGTGGATTTAAACAATTGAAACATAATCTTTCTCTTTTGACGAAGTCCCTCCTACTGTCTACTTGTAATCCAAGAAATATTTTACATTTTGTAATGTGGTGATCGGCTTTGCAATGATTGCAAATAATTTTCTTCGTGTAATCGTTTTTAACAAATAAAACCCGTTTAGACTTACGATTTTCTTTTAAATCTGAAAGCATATTTACGCGGTTTTGCGTTGCCAAGAAATCAATTAATTTTTCGACATTCGGAATTTCATCCTTATCAATCCTAGATTCAAAGGACCGCCGCGTATTCAAATCTATTTTTTGTAAAACAAAATGGCAAATAAATTCCTCGAATAATTTGTGTCGTTTTAGTTCGTATAGACCGGAAAGATTTTCACGTAAACCATTTAATATCTCCACATTGCTAGTGAAATCGCAATTTAAAATAGAGTTTGCATAGTGTATAAATAATGCTCTCGACTCCGAAAATTGATTTAATAATGTTTCCCAGGCTAATTCATAGTTTTCTCGTATTATTGGAATTGTTTTAACCAGGGATAATGCTGTGCCCTTCAAAGAACTTAGTAGGTAGTGAAATTTTTCAATATTAGTGAGAACTGTATTTTCGTGAACGAGACTCCTAAATAAATTAAAAAACGGAGGCCAATCTCTAATGTGGCCACTGAACGATGGTATTTTTATTTCTGGGGCCAGAAAACTTCGTCCCGGGCGCTGCAATTCCTCGCCTGATGAGTCATTATGACCATTCTTATTCGCCTCGAGAGTGTCACGCGCCGACGTGACCTCGAAGTACAATTCATCAAAAACACGGGAAACTTCCAAAATATCATTTTTTGACTCAAATTCGGGAAGTGAAACCAGGTCCGCCAGTTCGCATTGTATGCTTTGAAATTCCTCATATGTCGGCTCGATTTTTTCCATTCTAGCCTTAAATTGACATAACTTTGAACTTATACTTAAATCTTTAATAAGATCATATGCGGCTTGTATACGCCCAAATAATCTTTGCCTTTTTAACTTTAAAGAACCAATCTTGGATTCATTCTTGTCCATATTGAAATATGTACTGAAATTACTACCCACCTATGAAATGCAACCGCGGCGCGCGGTAAGAAATAATAACTACTTGAAATAATCTTTTAATCGTACGATTATTGAACCATTTACTATTTGAATACAATTTCTACGCAAATCTTATCCGGCTGAAGACCAATGTTTCGATAGCTCTTGAAAAACTTTAGCGTCTTGTCGGGTGCAAATTGATCGATATACGGGAACGGGAATAGGAAGTTCGAGGATGCCACCAGAATTAAAGGAAAGTCCTACCTTGTACTGGTATCTCCTTACAGCTTCCGTGATAGCACCAAACTCACACAGTATTATTCTATTTCCGTCACTAGGTATCGACCACGAAAGAAATGTCCATTGAAATGTATGACCCGAGACGCGTATCCGTAGGTGGTAGAAATTGTACTAGCGTGCGCCGGTCAGACAAATCCCTATATCCCGATGGCAAGGTGGGAACAATAGGATGTAGGTAATAACATAATTATAATTTCTTTGCGTTATGCCCGAACAATATTTATTTAAAGTACAACTGTTGACGGTAAAAATGGAAGAGGGCGACTGTCACGCTTACTGGCCTTTTAGACGATATACCTTATGCGTCGTACATTCACCTGAGACATACGTTTACAATTATTCCTACGTTCATTACACTAACTAAGTACAGGGTTTTCCAATAAGAGGTGTTATTTTGATATTCCATCGTAAAAGATCAATGGTTTCGTTGCTTGTGTGGCACCTAGCGCTGTCTTGTTGAAAGTAAACGTTGTCCAGATCAATACCATCCAATTCCGGCCATAAATCATTAATCATCTCTCGATAGCGCAATCCATTCACCGTAACTGTTGCTCCAGCCTCATTTTCGAAAAAGTAAGGTCCAATGACTCCGCCGACCATAAACCGCACCAAACAGTCTCACGTTGAAGATAGAGAGGCTTTTCAACAATAACTCTTCGGTTTTCCGAGCCCCAGATGCGAAAATTTTGCTTGTTGACGAAGCCACCGAGGTGGAAATGGGCCTCACCACTCAAGATGATTTGCATTTGTTTCACTCAAGTGAATTTTAATAGTTTCAATGCGTTGTTGAAGCGTGTATCGTTCCTTTTTTATTAATGGCGTAGTTTCTACTTGTAAAATATCAATAAATGACAGCTTCAAAAGTAACATCTATCGAAATGAAGAATAAGGCATTTGATTGGTTCAAATCGTACCTCACAGACAGAAAGATATTAGATCCATTAATTAAAGCTCAAAAATTGATAATGCGTCTATTTACAAAGTACACTATATTCACCCCACGAAGGACTTATTTAACGACTTCAAAGTACTCAACATAAAATCCTTATACGTCAAAAACATATCCTCCTACTATAAATTCAAACATACGAAAAAAAAAATTTTGAATCGACCCATAATACAAGATATTCCAACAAATCGAATTATACTATTCCCCCAATAAAAACCTCAATGGCACAAAGACAATTTAACTTTCTTGCTCCAAAAATATTCAATAATTTAACGCATAAACCATCCCATTCAACTAGCATTAACTTTGGTGTGCCACAGGGCAGTGTACTCGGTCCCACACTTTTTCTCATTTATATCAATGACTTATGTAAACTATCTATTATTGATGGCAATATAATCACTTTCGCCGATGACACTGCCCTAGTACTAAAAAGTAAGACATGGGAAGAAACATTTCACAGAGCGGATCTAACATTGCAAATTATTAAACAGTGGTTGGATGATAATCTACTCACCTTAAACATAACTAAAACGAAATATATAACGTTTAGTCTTAATATTCCGAGTCAGCCTTCAATCAATCATACACTAAAAATACATTCTTGTAGAGATAACTCTAGTTGTCTGTGCAATCCACTAGAACGAGTAGATTCCATTAAATATTTGGGTGTAATAATTGACAATAAACTACGATGGGAAGATCACGTAATAAATGTTACAAACCGTATACGGAAACTGGCATATATCTTCAGGTCATTACGAAATATTCTAAATAAAAATACACTAAAAACGGTATACTTTTCTTTATGCCAATCAATTATATCTTACGGTATAATAGTCTGGGGAGGATGCTCTAACACGATATTAGATCCATTAATTAAAGCTCAAAAATTGATAATGCGGACTATTTACAAAGTACACTATATTCACCCCACGAAGGACTTATTTAACGACTTCAAAGTACTCAACATAAAATCCTTATACGTCAAAAACATATCCTCCTACTATAAATTCAAACATACGAAAAAATATATTTTTGAATCGACCCATAATACAAGATATTCCAACAAATCGAATTATACTATTCCCCCAATAAAAACCTCAATGGCACAAAGACAATTTAACTTTCTTGCTCCAAAAATATTCAATAATTTAACGTTAGAAATAAAATCAATAGCCAAATACGACAGTTTCAGGAAAGCGCTCGGGGATTTTTTGATGTGTGATTGTTATAGTGTTAGTAGCCTATTCCAAGTACTCAGATAGAGGTGTATATATTGTTTATATGCGTGAGGATGCGTCATATGGGTGTATGTATACATGTGCTGTTATATGTATATAGGTATGTCTGCTGCTATATACACATGTGTGCTTGCATGCACACATATTAAAAATTATATATATAATTATGTACATTTTTACAATCTAATGCTAATTTACTTCTTTCTCCTTTCTAATTTCTATCTTCTACTTTTTATTACAATTTTTCCAAAATTTTAGCTTCATCTATAGTTACTAATTTCATATGATTACACTAGATTTCATATTTCATACAAATTAATTACACTCAATTGGTCACCATGAAACAGGCAGCCGCCTAGTATGGTGATTCATTATATCTACTTTATGTAAATTTCATAATAATGTAACATGTATTAAATAAATAAATAAATAGCGGGCTATTCAAAATAACACCTCTTTTTGGAAAACCCTGTATTATGCATTATAATTGTTGTATTTATTTTCCATTGTAATTGAACATGAACGAGATAGTACGTTTAGAAGAACAATAAATACATAAATAATTTTAAAAAAACAGAAATAATAAGTTGAATCAACGATGATTCTAATTTTGACTTGAAACCCGCGAAACCCACCACTTATTCAAAACTGCTCCTCTTTTACCGTATCCGAACAGTTTTAAAAGTGTGTGCTTGTTTGATTTGATTTTTAATAATAAATATTCACATTTTCTACCGCATCCTTGTTTTCATACAAAGTCTGTTAGTTATCTCAGAACAAGGTTAGCAGCAAGATTTGAGCGTGTTCCTCCAGCATCGCCGATCTGCTCATGAATAACGTATAGGGGCCTCCCCCGGCTACCCGGCAGCGCCCCCCGGTCCACTTTTTCGCCCCCCGGCCCACCCGTGCGCCCCCGCCCGAGGCGCTCAGGTATGCGGGACGTCCTTTGGCTCGGTTGGGTTGGAAAGCAGGCCCCGCCTATGGTAGATGTGTGTATGTAATTGCATTCCGCCGCTTTCTCTTGTTTTTCTTTCCTCACCCAAACTCCTGTTCTTTATTAGCATTTTCTTTGTGCTTAAATCATGTCGATTTTAATAAGCCTTGGTTAAATTTCTGTTTTTTCTTATGAAGTCTCTTCTTTCATCTTCAAATCACTTGTTTTACAAAAATAAACTAATTTCCTTTATAATATTTCACATATTATTATTTATTACTTTCTCAACTAAAATAACAGTAATACGTATTAGAAAGTATATTGTTTTATTTTTTTATTTTTTTATATATACAATAATATTATTATTGGGTTTATAAAAACAGTTTATTTTTAAACAAGTTCTGCTGTGTAATTATTAATACGCGTGACAGCTGTTTCGCCCTCTGAAGGCATTATCAAACTGTGGGTAGCCCACTTACAGACGATACATTTATATTATTTCTAGGTAGGTATTTTAATTTCAATTACTGATTTCTTAATTGATTTCTGTGTAAAACTGTTAGAAATTATTGATGGTTATTACCCTAGTAAAGTTTCCCCAATTAGTGTAATGTTTAAATTTGACTGAATGTCTTAATGTTAGTTAATCCCAAACGATGACTCATAGGGTTATTTTAATAGTATAATTAAGTACTTCAATGTGCACTCGTATTTGCACTAGGTTTGAAGATATCTAGTAGGGGTGAACGAATTATATTGGTTTGTTCATTAATTAGAATAGCTTTCGGATTATTATAATTTTTGTTAATTTCTAACTGCTCTAAAAGATTCAGTTTACGGCCTTTATTTTGTACGTGTAACGGAGTTGGTTTATTACTATCATTAAGTGAGTGATTTTCATCTAGGAGATGTTTGGCAAATTGAGATTGTATTTTATTATTATTTTTAAAAGATCTTATATGTTCTTTGAACCTAGTGTTAAAGGACCGGCCCGTTTGTCCAACATAAACAGCGTTGCATTCGTCACACTGGAGTTTATAAATGCCACTATTTTGTAATTTGAGTACCTTACTTTTTGAGTTTTTAAGAGATGATCCTAAGTTGTTATTTGTGCGGAAGGCAATATCTAAGCCACATTTTTTGAGGACTTTGGCAATTTTATTAGATGTCTGTCCGATGAATTCTAAACACCCGAATTTATTATTCGTCTTATTATTAGTCGCTGGGTAAATTAATTTAAGGTTATTTTTGTGTTTATTATTATTAATTATTTTTTCAATGTCTCTACCCTTGAAGCCATTATTTTTAGCAATAGTTAGGATTGTATTTTTTTCCTTCTCGTATGCTTTCTTGTCGAGTGGGATGTTAGTAAGCCTATGCACCATTGAGTGGTAGGCAGATAATTTATGTGACCATGGATGTAAAGATTTATAATTAATGGTCGTATCTGTAAACGTAGGCTTACGGAAAATTTCGAACGTATGTTTATTATTTTCTCTACCGATTGTTAGGTCTAAAAAATTAATTTTCTTATTACACTCTCTTTCAACCGTAAAGCAGATTTTACGGTTGATGGAGTTAGCAAATGTGACAAAAAGATCTAATTGTCTGTTGGTGCCTTTCCAACAGACCAAAATGTCGTCAACATAACGAACATAGTAAATGATGTGTTTGCTAAAGATTGAATTTAAAATTTGTTTTTCAATGTAATCCATGAATATTTCTGCAAGAAGTGGACTGAGGGGCGATCCCATTGGTAATCCGTCGTTTTGTTGATAGAATTTATTGTTAAACTCAAAGTAGTTGGTTTCCACACAAATTTTAAATAGATCGAATAAGTCTTTTTTAGTAATTGGGTTTATTTTAGATTCGTCTAAAATATCTTCAATGATTTTAAGGCATTCTTGAATAGGTATATTGCTAAAGAGGCTTACTACGTCTAAAGATATGAACTGGCAATTGTGCGGTAGATTTATGTTTTTTTATTTTATTTACAAGTTCGAGAGAATTTTTAACGCTATGTTTTGGGGAGAATTTAGTATGTTGTTTGAAAAGAAAGTTAAGTTTTTTGGCGAGTATTGTCGTTGGGGCGTTTATAAAAGAAACAACGGGACGTATGGGGATATTATCCTTGTGAATTTTAGATTGTCCGTATAATGCAGGAGCCCTTGGATTCATCACCATTGCACTTCTTCTAGCGTATTTATTTGGGAATATTGATTGGCAATTATTTATTAGGTTGCGCACGTTTACTGAAATTTTGTCCGTTGGGTCCTTTTTTAAGATTTCAAAGTCTTCTGGTTTTAGGAATGCTTCTACTTTATTTAAGTAATCAATTTTGTTTAATATAACGACGGAATTCCCCTTATCCGCTTTAGTAATTGTGAGGTCGCTATTTTTAATTTTGGCTTTAATATCATTTAAAATTTCCGTTTCTTTTATATTGAATTTATTTTTATTTTTACTGGTTGATTTCAAAGTTTTTCTCAATATATCCGCTGTTATTTGTTTAGGTAATCCGTTATTTTTTATTTTAGACAGAGAAATTTCTGTGTCGATTGCCAGACATTCAATTTGTTTTTTAGTGATATCTGAATTTATTTTATATTTGAAGCCTTTATCTAGTAAATTTATTTCATCTTCTTCAAAAGTTTCACCTGATAGGTTAATAGTTTTTATATAAAACTCCGTATTTGTATTACTTTGATATTCATTGACTTTTACATTTTTATTTTTAGATTCGACAAGTTTTTTAAGTTTATTTTCCTGAGTTTTGAATTTATCAGATATAATTCCGCCGATGTGTTCACGAGTATCGTAATCCAGGGTATCAAATTCCCATGGATGCAGTTTAAAAGTTAATTCCGAATGCAATACCTTGACGTAGTGAAGTATTGTGTCCCTTTTCCGACAACATTCCTTAGTCTCCTCCTTCAACCATATCCTCTGCGCTCGATGCACTGTTTATGTTGGACAAACGGGCCGGTCCTTTAACACTAGGTTCAAAGAACATATAAGATCTTTTAAAAATAATAATAAAATACAATCTCAATTTGCCAAACATCTCCTAGATGAAAATCACTCACTTAATGATAGTAATAAACCAACTCCGTTACACGTACAAAATAAAGGCCGTAAACTGAATCTTTTAGAGCAGTTAGAAATTAACAAAAATTATAATAATCCGAAAGCTATTCTAATTAATGAACAAACCAATATAATTCGTTCACCCCTACTAGATATCTTCAAACCTAGTGCAAATACGAGTGCACATTGAAGTACTTAATTATACTATTAAAATAACCCTATGAGTCATCGTTTGGGATTAACTAACATTAAGACATTCAGTCAAATTTAAACATTACACTAATTGGGGAAACTTTACTAGGGTAATAACCATCAATAATTTCTAACAGTTTTACACAGAAATCAATTAAGAAATCAGTAATTGAAATTAAAATACCTACCTAGAAATAATATAAATGTATCGTCTGTAAGTGGGCTACCCACAGTTTGATAATGCCTTCAGAGGGCGAAACAGCTGTCACGCGTAATAATAATTACACAGCAGAACTTGTTTAAAAGTAAACTGTTTTTATAAACCCAATAATAATATTATTGTATATATAAAAAAATAAAATGGAGTTCTACAAATTAAACTTAATAACAATAAATATATTGTTTTATGCAATGATTTTTTTGTATGAATTATCTATTTTTGTTTGATGAATGGATTTCAGTTTCAGCGGCGATAGATCGGTGTTACAATTATCATAATTAATTTGCTACATAATTAAATTGTATGTTTTACATTACGTACCTCCCTAGGTGTGAACTGTCGTACGGTGGGTGACAGGAACGTCCAATAAAAATATTTCAGAACAATGATGTTATCAGATTAGGTAGAGTTAAATTTAAATATGTGAAGGAAAAAAAATTATAAAATATGTGTTGTGTAAAAGAATGATTATTACAAAGCTACCTACCTATTCACTAAGACAACAATATTCAGCTTTATAAGTTTTCCTATAAAATTGCAAAAAATAATTTTACTCATCTAGAAAAAATGATTGGTGAGCTTTTCGCACTGTGAACGTTCACAAATTTCTTTGAAATATCGAAATGCTTTGACTCCGCAAGCTTTCTTTTATCGTTTGTACGTGTTCTGAACTTACATTGTTTGGTTTTACCATTTCAGAAAAGCTCCGTTAAGTAAATACATTCCACTTAAATTTTGTTCAACGCATTTGTCAAAAGTTATTTTTTCAGCCTAATAATACCACCGAAGCTCGAGACGGGGTACAATGCCTGGCGGGAATCGCTTTGAACTCTTGGGACTTTTCCGTCTTGGCACATTCATAATTTGAATGTATAAAAGTTTGAGTAGTTACTGTTCATTTTGTTACTTTTACTATTTTGTTGTTATTTGTTTTGGTAATTTTTTTCGCTGGTCGACTATTTCGCCCTTTTGTTTGAAGGACTATTCTCAATAATACATATAAAAAGAGATAAACGTTTCGCACGGATAATGCAATTGTTCTTTGTTATAGTAAATACTATTCAAGAAATTTATTTTTTGTTTCATTTAATTTGACACCAAATAAATTTAATATACTTACATATATATGCATGAAGTTATTAAAACTAATCACAGGAACCTCATTAAAAATACATCAATTTAAGAATGTGTTATCGATTTGCCTTGATAAAATCATGACGATATAAAGAATTTTCGTTGTAATAACACGTGTTCCGACATCATGATAATATATGATTTTTTTACTAAGAGTTTTTCAGGAAACCTCTCAATTCATATCATAGCTTTTTATTTGCTCGGAGCTTTAGCTATTCGAAATAAATTTATTATTTATTCTGTTGATGCAGTTTCCAGCATTGAGAACACCGTTATGAAACAATCCGTGAATATATTACGTGATATCCTTGTTTTACGTATGAATTTTGGGGATGCAAAGGAAGGTTTAGGTACACATCCAAATTTATGGTTTATTTATGTTTAGAAGCTCGTATTTCCATTTTACCTACGCAAATATCCCCTTATCTGAGAGAAATTCGACAGATTTCTGTATACATACTGCGAGAAGGCCAGAGTTGCACATACTAAACTTTTTGATGGGATTCCTACTCTAAAAAATTGAGAAATAAAAATAAAATTAGTTAAACGAACGTTTGAATTTCGAAACTTTCTTGCAGTATTGTCTAAACGATAATTAATATTATAATAGATGCAGATATAACGCTCTTTTAGTGCTTACCTGACAAAATAACCATGCAATACGTCCGTTCCCTCACAGGGGTTGGCATATAAGATTGAACGTTCCACATACATTGGTTCATTCACATTCATACTCCGTCTCATACATACTCTTCTGTAATTTGAACCCTTAACAAGACCCGATTCTGATTCACCCAATCGTGCAATGTTTTCCTGGAGGCATATCCTACTTCTTTTTGTTTCCATTTGAACGTCATATAATACATATATTCTCCTGCAAGGCTTACTATAGTACCTACAGGTCTAGGCGCGCAACCACCAAATTACAAAGTCAGTGATGTCGATAAGTAAACATAACTGTTTAACTGTCTAATCACTCGATGGCACTGACTTTATCACGTGACACTTGCAAAACCAGAGCGCCCCAAGGCCTGTACTGTAGTCGGCATTGTTCTCCTGAGACTCCTTCCTTTTTTTTTCTATATTATTTATTACGCATGAGAACTTCCTGTAGGTTGCATTATTGTATCATTATGTCCGCCAATTGGAGCAGTTTACTCCGGGCGCCGACTTGACAAGAAACCAAGGCGCTGATAATACCTAACCCCTAATGCAGTGTCCTTGAGGTTTTTACTAGCGCCAGTTGCCATTTGACTCAGGGCCGGCCCTGTGTCCGCCTTCCACTTTCAGAGCATATTAATTAGGGTTAAGTTTTTAAATCACAAAAATTAATTGGATAGATTTGGGAACATATCAATAATCTGTGCGCTCGGACTAATACGATAACCTTTAAAACTTTCATGTCGTGTAATTGATATTTGGTAACTCGCTATAGCTGATATGGAAGAGCGAACCACGAAATGAGTTGATAAAAATAATTGAACTGTTTGGTGTAATCAATCATCGGATCAGCCGCGCACTTCATTGATCCGGCATTTTACGTTACAATATTTTCCTTTTATCCAGTTCCACCGTTTCATACATTACTTTAGATTATATCATTATGTACTCTATGTAGCAGTTGTCGGCAACATTTTTACTAAGAGGGGCACTCCGAGTGGCTTAGTTGATTTCGACAAAGGATATTATGTCTTAATTTTACTGGAAGAAGGGGTTGTGAGCTTTAGGCGATGCACACAGTACCGCGTGAAACATTCGGTATCGGTCGAAATCACACAGTCCTTATGTATACGACGATAAGGTTGAAATTCTCGCTTATCTCGCTTATAACAAACAATCGAATACTATAAAGCCAGAAAAACAACGGTGTACGCATGCTTCCTAGACTTAAGCAAAGCCTTTGACAGGGTTTGTCATAATGCGTTGTGGAAAAAACTGACCGAACGACAAGTTCCACCACAAATTGTTAATATATTGAGAACATGGTACAACCAACAGGAAAACTTTGTCAGATGGAATGAAAGCCTATCAGAAGCAGCCAAATTAAAGTGCGGCGTTAGACAAGGAGGCTCAATGTCCCCAGTGCTTTTCAACGTGTATATGGATGAACTTAGTAAAACACTAAATACGACAAGAATCGGATGCCATATTGCCGGGGTATGTATGAACAATATTAGCTATGCAGACGACATGGTCATACTAGCTCCATCGATAAGAGCGATGAGAAAACTTCTGGCAATATGCGAAGCTTACCTTGATAGTCATGGGCTGATGTACAATGCTAAAAAGTCATCCCTGCTGATATTTAAAGCAAATACTGGTCCCACTGTCATTCCACCCATACGTCTCGGCGGGGCCAACCTGACAATTTGCAGCGAAATCAAATATTTGGGGCATGTCATCACCGATGACCTAAATGATAAAAAAGACATAGAACGTCAAAGAAGAGTACTGAGTGTGCGAGCTAACATGCTTGCCAGGAGATTCAACAAATGCAGTCCTCCGGTGAAGAAGCAACTTTTCCAAACATATTGTATGAGCTTCTACACTAGCGAATTATGGACAACATACACACAAGGCGTCATGAACACACTCCGAGTACAGTACAACCACGCATACAGAGCCCCTGGCCTCCCCTGGCGATGCAGCGCCTCACAGATGTTCACCGAAGGAAGGGTGCATGGGTTCGCTGCTTTGATGCGCCACAGAATAGCCGGGACGAGTCAGCGCTACCAGAGATCGGACAACACTCTTGTCCAGGCCGTTGCCCAGTGGCAGGGAGCGCCTCTACACCAGAGATGGAGAATTTCACTCAAGCCACCATAAAGTCCTAATGTGCACATCAATGTATTGATTTTTTATTTTTATTTATTTCTTTGTTCATTTTATGTTTATGTATTAACTTAAATGTAAGCTTTTATGGCAGGCAGAGCATTGCACACACCGCTCTGTCCAGCTGAAATAAAAATTATTATTATTATTATTATTATTATGTATGTATGTATGCAAAAAACATCGCCAGAAAACATGTTTTATTTTATTTTGTGAAGTTCCTGCACAAATATTAAAAAGTTTTCCTTTGATTTACTAAGGAACTTTTTGCCACTTTATAAAATATTATATAAGTAGGAGAATTTGCACTTTGAAACAGTTTTTATAGGCCTATGATACTTTATTTGTTCTGGGCTTATAAGCAGATTTTTAATACATGCTCAATTATTTCAAAGGTTTGAGACGTGTTCTACTTCCAGTAGTATAACAAGTCTTTAATATTTCTAAGCGATAAATTTTTCAAACCATAACCATACGATTTTGCATTACTTCGCAGTGCTTCGGCTTAAGTTCAATAAATAATTAATAATAATAAAATTTTAAAACTTTTTTTTAAGAACTTGACTTTTTAAAAACAAATAAGGTCGGGGTATTTCAAATTTCATCGCGTTTGATGACCATCATAATCCATTTGAACGTGGCGTCGTTCTAAGCGAATGTTGCTTGAAGGGTAATAAACCTAATTCTACGTATAAATCCGCGAGCCGAACTGCCGAACTGAACCTCAACTTATAGGAAAGAAACTAAGATACCGCAAATGGCGCGAAACGCCGCTTGCTGTTGATTCGTTCGGTTCCTTTCCCGTAATTCGTGGTACGGTTCGCGTTTCGGTTCGCAAATGCATACGTACCCTAAGAAAAACGCCATAAAACACCGTAGGCATACATAAAAGTCGTTAAAAGTTACAAATGAAAATTGTAATTTAATTTACAAGATTTGCCAAATTTCTGAAGTTATTTAATTAATGTTTTCCTTTGTTTCAGGTAAGCATCACTTTTTACCGCCTTTGGAACATATTTGATTTAGTCAATTGTAAGTGAACATTTTAATTAGAATTTTTAAAATATCATTCAACCACGAAGAGCATGAGTTTGTTTGATACCACAGATTTTCTTACAGTATATTTCCGAGAGTATCTTTCCACACTTCACTTGAATATTCTTCGCAGGCACACGCGTCCCGTGTTGCCGACCACTGCCATGCGGGATCATATCCCTCTGGCTTTATTTAACCGTAAAGATAAATCATCCCTTGAATAACGACTCGGGAATATGACACGTAAAGTGAGCGCGTTAGTTTATTATTATTATTATCACCTACTGAAGAAACTTTTACAGATGTATGCAGAGCACTGGGAATATATTATTTACCGAGATGTGTCAATACATTATATGTGTGTTATACACATTAGCTATGTTTGCAGTCAAGTTCAGACTGTACCTGCTAGCTGCGGAATCTTGTGCAAATCCAATTCAAAATTGCCACATTTCCGCAATCTCCGCAATGACACTTCTTTTTCTTCTATCATTAATAATTCATGTTTAGAAAACCAAAACAATCACTTACAGCATTCGTTTTAAATTCTTATTTTATTAAGGTTCCGCAGAAAGCTTTCCAAAATAAGAATAAAATGGTTTGAAATGGAGATATGTAAGGGTACGTAGGGTAAGCCGAAACGGTAGAAAAAATCGCAAAGTAAGCTCCGAAAATGATTAGAAACACGTTTTGTTGTGTTATATAATATGTTTTGTCCTGTTATATAATATGTGTTGTTCTGTTATATAATATGTTATAGGTTTGAAAAAATACACAGGGTATATTTAAACGCAACTTATGCATTTACTTACGGCTAGAGATTTTTGCTCTATTTAAAACGAGTTGTGTTTGATGAAATATTTTCGCTTCTTTAAAGTTGTTTTTTTTTAAATATTAACGCGCTCCCTCTAACATTCATATTTACATACTTCCAAATTTTGGCTCTAGAAATGTTTAGATATTATCTTAAAAAATCAACTTTTTAGTAACTTAAAGAGTTCAAGAGAAATTTGTTATGAATCGGATGAAATTCGCAATGCGGGGCTTAAGGTTTAGTTGTTTCAACACATAAATAAGTTATCAATTTTTTACATTTGGACGAACCCCTATCAAATTGTGATCTATCGTCGGGCATAAGGGTCGAATAGCAATAATTAAGTAACGCTGATCGTCGATTTAATCATCATTCAAATGTGACAGCTTTCGAAACAACCCAACCTAATTCAAATGCTCCAATATCTCGCTTAACGGGAAACACGCTTTTCTTTAAAGAAAACGGTTTTTACTCTTTATTTCGTATCTCGAATTATTATAACTTGACCGATTTTGTGAACAAATAAATGGTTGAGTTCTTAGGGGGTGTAAGCACACCCAATCGCATTTCTGTTTTCTTTATGTAGAATTGTTTTACATATTTACGAAATAGTATTTGTTGCTATTTTTCTTAGAAACTATGTCATATTTTTTGTTTTAACGAATAGATTATAATGTGACTTTTCGTCACTCAAACATTGCGCTTGGTTACTATAACATAGCTCTAACAAAATTTAGTCCAAGTTATAATGTATAAAAAATATGATTTCTCGTGTCTCGCCTCTCTAAGGAAGTGTAAATGCTATGATTTTTGGTAAACTTGTCGAATTCCGCTGCATGCAAAGGCTCTTTAAAAAAACAACACTTAATTTGTACTTAAATATCGAAAGTAGACAACTATTTAACAGTAATAATGATATTTGGCTAATTTATATAGCGCCGTTTTCGTGAAAAATCACCTCAACGGCGCTCCACTACTAACTTAAAACAACGTGACTAAAATCTAAGACTTATATCTAGTGACTTACGAGTAAGGCCTATAACTACTATCTTAATGACATGTGTAGAAACTTACAACTAACATTAAGGTCTGGGGTATAAGTAAACATGCATGAAATAGGCTTTTAGGGCTTAGTTTGGGTTATTTAAATTTTTTTTAAACTAACTTTTATGCATCTTTTACCATCACATAAATAGTTATTTCTTATACTATTTAAGTTGAAACCAAGTGCTGTATATATATTTTTTGCTTTTAATAGCAGCGGAGTTCGACAAGACTAATCGATATTTTTTGTGTTGTTTTTCTTAATAAATTAAATTCGGTTTTAAAGGTGGTTGGAACCCCGCCATCGTAAGTCGCGAGTACGCAAGGTTGAAAGCGTTTTATTTTTATTTAGTATTTTTCTCGCCTGCGATATTAAGTAAAACGTTGCGTACATAAAAAGCAATATTAAAATATTCCAGACACGTCATTCAATATTTCTATTCAATGTTGAACGTTTCAAGACTAAAGACACGAACATCACGAATATTTCAATTTATTATTGAAATCGCCTTGAATGTTCATAAATATAAGTCCAAAACGACCCCTAAAAGTGTTTATTGGGCTCACACTGCCATGTTACCAAATACTGATTAATTTTGGCATTTATAGTTGTAATTTTAATTAACTTATCATAATGTATGTTAAAAGTTTGTTACATAGAAGGAAAAAATGTGAGCATTGTAAACGGAACAAGTTAATAAAATTAACAAAAAAGATATGTAATTACAATAAGTTTGAACCGATCACAGAGTAAAACTTGAGTTTATATGCTCGTGGTCTAGAACTAGTTCAGATTTGTATTTTAGTGCGTTAAAATTAGTTTTACAGTATTATAGTGATATTGATTTAAAATATATTTTGTGCTCATATTCGATTCCTACGTTACTTGATCTGGATATTGAGAAGTTAATATTATTTGTTTTAAGCATTACACCATAAAACGAATGTTGTACGTGACATTGTACGGTCGATTTGGAACGCGTGAATTAATTAAATAAATATAACAAAACCGGACAATCAATTAAGGGGGGGCTAGGATTAATTCGTACGAAAAAAGGCACTTTTTTGTGAATTTTTTGTGACAACACAGTTAATTTTTTTTTTATTAAATCTAATAAGATAGTGAAGTATGACATTTTAAGAATTTTGTATACATTTTCACGGAGAAATATTAAAAAACACGGCAATGGCAGCAATTATTCGGACGTGTCTCAAAAAAAAGTAGAATGGCGGTGACCCTCATAACTCGGTGCTGGGTCATCTGAAATCAAAAAATCAAAGTTCATTCGTTAGATAATAGTTTTTCCCAGGTAACGCTGGGAGGGTTTTTCGAAATTTTAATTTTTCACTTTTTTGGAACACTTTGAAGGGAAAAACGCTATTTTTAGTGAAAAAAATCGGCTAATTTGTTATTGTAAAATAATAATTATTAACAAATTTGAAAAAAACTCCAGCGTTACCTCGTAAATTATGTGCAGAAATAGTTTTCAAAATTTCAAAAGGATCGGTGCAGTAGTTTTGAAGTGATGACGGTCACCGACTTTGAAAACGTGACTTGTGGGAAAAACGCTATAAAGTTTTGAACACTAAAAAATCTGGTATTAAACGTTTATAAGCAAATTTTATCGGCTTACCTCACACTGAATCATCAATGCCAGGTCCATAAAGGATGTTGCTGTCATCCATGATGTCTAAAGCACCTTTTTTGCTCCTGTCTACGACGAATCCTGCCTTCTTTAGTTTGTTTCTCAGCTTCCTGCTATGCTCGGCTTATACGTATGGTCGGGTAGGGATTAAAATCCGACAGGTTAAAGTGTAGAAAATTTAAAATTGGGAGTGAGTCAGCAATAATCCTTCTGTTACATAACACGCTAGCTGATGTGTACCCTGCGTTACTGGGGGTTAACATTAGGAGATAGACATATGCCATCACGGAATTTTCTGTAGACCTATATATATCTTGTTTTGATGTATCTCATAAGATTTTGCCAGCGTTAGCAATGTACGAGCCCGAAAATATATAGTTTTACGACTTGATTAAAAATCATCGACTTTTCTCTACTTTCTACAAATATAATATGCATGTATTATGAACATAAACCTTCCGGAAGAAATTCTCTAAACGATAGTGGAACCCCTATCAACATCCGTTGCGTAGCTTAAAAGAACTAAACGCACAAACAGACAGACGCGGATAGCGACTTTATTTTATACTATTTATAGATTTACTGACTCTAGTCGGTAAGAAGTCATTATGAATCAATCAGTTTTAGAAGGTTTTTCACATAATTGAAGACCCCAAGGCAAGAAGTTGTTAACTTACATTGAAGGCATTCTGAGATATTTAGACTTTTGCGTTTTGCCTTATAATTTTTTATTTGAATGTCATATACAATGTACTGATCCTTCATGGTGTAGTAAACAAACCAAATTTACATTACATCTAGTAATATTAAGTAGTTTTGCAGTCTAAAAGTTAAAATAAACATGTTTTCTACAAAAAAATGTAGTTAACATGTTCATGCCATCTTCAGGGATAGGTGAGGAAGATACAGAATTGAAAGGCAAGAACATGTTAAATTCTTGTTGTTTTATTTAATCAAACAAATTAAACATTTTTTTTATATAAAGTAACTAAATAATAATTATTATTGAAAAGAAAAGGTAGCAGAGCATGTGTCAATTTTTTTTTGAGACTTAAGTCTATCAATCCACGAAAAACCTCATCCAGGTATGGTAACAATTTTTGGATATCATTCCATTTGGCCGCATCGATTTCTTTGTTATCTCTCACTTTTGATGACAGCATTGGCGGGGAAGATAATGTTTCACACCTTTTTTTAAGATCCACTTCTTTCCAAGGCTCTTCTTCGGAGAGTGATTCGCGATATTTATAAATCCCGAATTCCTCCACTCTTATCCAGCGAATTCCTTTTTGAAAGTTAACCTTTTTTCCGATAGTGTTTTTTGTATTGTGTATAAAGTTCAATTGCTGCCCTATTTCTTTAATATTAACAAACTTATCAGCCATCATTGTCACGATGGGTATATTTTTTGTGTTAGCCGACATCATTAAATTTACATATTGGTCCACTGATTGAATGGACTGGCATCTATTAATTTTTTTTCTACCAATGCAAAATCTCTATCAGAGTCCATATATGAGTGACCAACCTCAGGAAATTTATGGTCAATTATTTTGAATTTTTTTGCTAGAATTAAATATTTCCAAAACATAATAAATTATATTTTGACCGGCACAAGAGTCACTCCTCGCAATAAGGTAAGTAACTTGTTGCTCTGAAGTTGCATGGTGTTGACAAAGGCCATTAAACAACTGGCAATTTCCTCGCTCCCTCTGCCCCCTTCGTTTTCACTCCAAACATGGAAATATGACCTATTTAACTCCTTTGTCACACAATGTAATCCCAAATTATAGAGCCACAGTTTTCTTAAATAGAAAGCCACTTTGTGGATATCTTTGGGAGAGGTAGCGTCTTTTCCAAATCAAATGTGATGAAACAAGTTTCATCACATTCAGATGCCTTTTTCTTATCATGTTTTTGCATTTCAAATGCAGCTTTGTACATATTTACATGAATTTGGTCAGATTTTTTGCTAACGCAAGTCCCACAAGTGTCTGTCTTAGGCACACCAAACGACAAGTTGAAATCCTCTGTAAAGATTCTAGTGTAACGATTCAACGAAAGAGGGGCATACTCTTTTTCTCCACAAAACATATTATAGAGCTCATACAGTTTTGGGATTGACAAATCGGATGCGAGGTACAATTTACTCAATACTTTAAATCAAACTCACCAGTTTGATTTAAAGTATTGAGTATCTCATCTTGTTGTACGTATTCCAAAATTATATCTCCTGTACCAGTGGTAGTAGCGATATACTCTAGACTACTCTGATTATCTTCTGAAAATACAAAGTACAATAAAATAATCATTTTTAGTTCAATGTTCAAAAGAATTTAGTGTCACAATAAAGTATGTTTAAGTTTACCTACCATTAACATGACATCATATTGAGATATTCCTAATAATATCCCAAACTCAACATCAGTCAAAGAGTCTTGAACACTTTCTGAAACGAAATATTGTAAAGCATTAATGAAGGAATTTAAAACATAAGAAAACATAAAAGAATATTCAGAGTCACAGAGTAAAACATTTTTTTTGCATTTACCATCCATTAAAATTACATTATTTTGGGGTATTTCTAAATGCTTCTCAGGTTGTACTAAATTAGTGGACTCTTGAACACTTCCTGAAACAAATTAATAAGCATTACAATAAAAAAATTGTTGACTTTTAGACAGAAAAACACCAAAACAAAAATGATTCACCCATTTTAAAACTACTTTAAGGATAAATTAAGATGAACAATAATGTTTTATACAGCTTACCTGATTCCCTGATCATCTTTTGACACATCTTCACCATTTTTTCACCTCTGGAACTCATTTTCGATGATTTTTAAATAAAAAAACACCCACTGCAAAACTTTTTAAAACCACCAAAGTAAACGTTAAAGTGAGTGAATAACATGTTAACCATAGAAATCTAAACCAATGTAGATGGGAAGAAGTTGTTAATTACAGAATTACGGCAAGAACTTGCTAACTTAGTAGTTAACAAGTTCTTGCCCTGATTTTATCAACTTAATGTCACAGAAACACGTAGTTAACATGTTCATCACATTGATTTAAGCATGTTCTTGACGTTTTTAAGCTCTGGCATGGTGTTCATTGGAAAGAGCGTATGCGAATTAGTTTAGAGAGCATTCTAACTCATTTTTTACGAAAATGTAAGTTAACAACTTCTTGCCTTGGGGTCTTCAATTGTAATAAAAAACTAAGGCGGCTTACACAGTTAAAGTTTACGAGTCTTCCTAATTTGGCACGTGCATAAAAAAATCTATTTCATTGGATTAAGATTTTCGTTGCTTGAATTCCACAAAAGTTTATGAATTCTTTTGAGTTTCTCTTTTGAAGTCTTTTTACCTTAGCGTTATTGTGTTATCGTTAATGAATTAATTTCCTTCCATTATAATAATTGATAAGACAGCAGAGAATCCCGGGAAGTATGATGGGAGAATTTTCCCTTTGTTTGAAATTAAATGATACTCATCACAATCAGAATTTTATATTCCGCTTCAAGAAACTGCTGCTTTCTCAGCACCTGTTTTGAACATTTGTTAATTTAGAAGTAATATATTTCATGGTTAATATATATATGCTATGTTATTAAAATTAATATATATATACACAGAAAGTCGAGTTGTTTATACCATTTAATCACCACTGTGGGAATAATTTTATGTAAGTAGAACACTCCTGAAAAGTAGTATCTAAGTCATATATTTGTGTGTATAGTAAGTGTTAAGCGCACTCGGGGTGAAATATAACTAAATTGTGCTATATAAATGTAATATTATTAGTATAATCTCAATGTTTATTATAAATATTCCGTACGACAAATGTAAAGCATGATTTGTAAGGGTCGTTGAACAAGTAACATAAATTTTAATTCTGTATTAAATGAAATAAAATAAAGTGGTATTCAAACAAAGTTATTTTATTATAATTATGTGTACCCACAAAGTGTTTGCTACAAGTGAAAATAATTTGCGTTCGGAACTCCCAGCATTAACCTGCAAAGTCCAATGTGTAAACCAGTATTTCGTGATAAAATTCTAAATCAATGATTTTAAAAAGCCAATTTTTCTTTTCAAAATAATAATTTGTCACCAAACGCATTTAGTAACAGCAAAGCTTTATATTACTGGCCGTGGGAGCTAAGAGATCGTGTCCTTGGAACGACACGGTTATATCTGCCATTATTAAATTAAACTGAGATATTAAGGTTCAAAGTTTGAATCACGAATAAAATACTAACATTTGAAGTTTAGGAAAAAGTGAACATAAAGGACGTATTGTAATTGAATTTTCTTTCTGGTTAAGAACATAGACAGAAAACGCATGGCATTTAGCCAAACGACTTAGCAAAAACAACAAGATAGAACCTTATTACTCAAAAAATCAGCTAAACTGATTATATAAATGAGTTTTTTTTTGGCTAAAGGCCATATTTTTTTGCATATAATGGTCTTATATCTATAGATAATTCAATTACAACACTTTCTGCAGATAAATGTATTGTTGTTATACATTATACATTGTTGTCTCAAGTGAATAAGCTCAAAGTTCAACGCAAATGGAACCAACTGTGTTGCTCAAAAAATATTTTCTCTACGGCAGATGGAACTAAGTTCGGAAAACCGGAAAATTGCAAAAAAACCTTGTTCAAAAAATGAATAAAGGGTATTTAAATAAAACTTTGTTGCATAATTATATGCGAACTTAAATGGAAGTAGGACATATTATTTTTAATATGGTTTTAAAGAGAAACAAATTCCAGGAAACATTAATAATAATGTCTTTATTGAAATAATATACTATTGATATTTTTGTTTTGTTTTTTTTTTTTTTTTTTTTTTTATTTATTGTTTGTTTGTAAATATTACATAATACAATTAATGAACTTAAAATGTCCAACTAGGCGATTGCCCGTTTTAGGACATTCCAATATGATAATGTTTTTACATGTAAAATTATAGTGTTGACTATTCTGTTGTTAAAAAAAATACATATGTATATTCATATTCTAGAATACTTTCAGTTATATCACGACATATTTTACTATTGTTTAGCTGACATAATAAACTAAAGAAATATTAATAGATAAAAACAAGAAAATGAATTTGAAAATGAAACTGAATTGAAGAAATTCTGTTGGTAAAGTAATACAAATGTATATTCATAATCTAGTATACTTTCAGTTATACCACGACATTTTTTTTTTTTTTTTTTTTTACTATTGTTTAGCTGATATAATAAACTAAAGAAATATTAAAAGATAAAACAAGGAAATGAAAAATAACAAAAAATAAAAAATGAAAGTAAAGAAGGAACTTTTCCTTTAAGGAAAAATATCACGAAGAATTGAACAATTTTCGAACTTTCTTTATGTAAAAATACAGTTCCTGTAATGCTAATATAATACCAATATAAGTTAAAATGTAAAGAAGAATGTAAAGAAAACAAAATTTACAATTTAATTACTGTTTTTTAGCATATTCTCGCATTCAGCTCTCCCCAAGACCAGAAGCCAATTGTTTACCTGCATACGCAGAATATTAGTACTATTTGCCTTCCATGCATCAGGTATGAGATTGAGCAGTTTAGGGCCTAAGTATGAGAATTGTCTCTGTGCTAAAGATGAGGAAGTGGTGGGCGGAACTGTTGGGTTTTTTTTTGCATGTCTTGTATTATGACAGTGGTTTACGGAAGCTAAGTAGTGCCTCTGTTTTTGAGTATGTAATATGATTTTCCTCATATATAATTGTCTTACATCAAGAACACGAAACTCTGCGAACAATGAATCGCTGGGGTACCTGAAAGGTTTTTTCAGTATGACTCTTATAAGCGATTTCTGGGATTTAGCTAAGGGATCGAGTATGGTTTTAGCACAACCTCCCCAACCTAAGGAAGCATAGTCTAGTATGGAATTGCACATTGCAAAGTAAATTCGTTTCAAATCATTTAGACATAGAATATTTCTTATTGCTATAAACAGATGTGTAAGTTTCCTGACCTTTGTGGAAGTAAAGGCTATGTGTTTGTCCCATCTCAGAAATTTATCAATGATAATTCCTAGGTATCTTATATTGTCCACACATTCTAAGGTATTGCATTTACATGTAATAGTGTCGTAACAATGGTGTATTCTAATGTTAATAATTTCTTGTGGTTGACCCGCTTGAGTTGAACTGAAGCAGATGAATTTCGTTTTATCCGAATTTAGAGTGAGGAGATTACTATCTAGCCACTGTTTAACTTTGTTTATGCCAAATTCAGCTTTAATGCAAGACTCATTCCAGGTTTTGCCTTCGAATAAAAGTACTGTATCGTCAGCAAATGTAATAATGTGGTCTGCAAATGAAGTATTACATAAGTCATTTATATAAACATTAAACAATATGGGACCTAGTGTACTTCCTTGCGGTACGCCATATTTAATATTGGCTGGATCACTTAGAGTACCGTTAATATCCACTCTTTGGCTCCTGTTTTCTAGGTAACTAACAAACCACTTGAAAATTTGACCCTGTATCCCAATTCGCTGTAGTTTATTCAGCAGAATTTTGTGCGAGATAGCGTCGAACGCTTTAGCTAGATCTAAAAAAAGTGCAATGCATTTATTACCTTTATCTAGATTATTAGAGATGATTTTTGTCAAATTAGCGATGGCGTTTTCAGTGCTTAAACCTTTGCGAAAGCCGAATTGTCTACTAGAAAGGATGTTGTTATTTTCGAGATAGAGGATGAGACGGTTCTTTACAATTTTCTCCATAATTTTAGAGACAGAGTTAAGCAAGGAAACAGGCCGGTAATTATGTATCAGTGATTTGTCCCCACTTTTATGCAGTAAAATGACGATTGACTGCTTTAAATGGTTAGGGAATTTCCCTGATTTAAAGCTTAGATTCGCAATGAACGCAATCGGTATGGCTATGTATACTTTAATGATTTTTAGAAGATTTGATGAAATCTTATCGGGACCACATGCATTTGATGACTTAAGGTCGTCAATTATCTTCATGACTTCGTTAGTTGAAGTTGTGATTGAGTCTATTTTGTGACCGATCCTAGGGATAGTTAAATTGGCGAGAGCGGTTTCTGATTTCTTACACTTATCGAGAATTTTTTTCGCAAGTGTGTCACCCACAGATGAAAAGTAACTGTTTGCAAAGTTTGCCATATCTTTGGGGACTTCAGAGTTTGATGTGTTAATGTATAGCGATTTTATTTCAGAAGATTTATTGATTTTGGATTTGGTTATGTTGCGAAAGGTATCCCAAAAACGTTTTGGATTGCAGTTGTTTTCGTAAATGAGTTTTTTATAATAATTTTCTTTCGCCGATGTAATTAATTTCTTACAGAAATTCCTATATTTTTTATAATAACATTGTAATATCAAATTCTCAGGATATGTTTTTGCCTTTTCATGAAGATGATTTCTTCTGTGAATCGATTTAACTAGCCCCAGGGTGATCCATGGTGTGAATTTAATTTGTTTATTAGATACGGTTATATTACTTGTGTGTTTTGATATATACTCGTGTAGTTTGATAATAAATTCTTTCATTGCTAAGTCAGTGTCTGATTTATCTAGAACATTTAGCCAGGTTTCTGCGCTCAAGTCCTCAATTAACTTGTTGAAATTAGTTTTAGCAACGTATTTAATTTTCGAAGAAGTGGGAGGTTTGTTTTTAAGACAAAGAGATGTTGTATAGTGGTCTGAAATAGTTGAGTGTATAACAAAAGTGTCAATAAAGTTAATATTTTTTACATTGATGTGATCAAGACAGGATTTACTCGAGCCCTGTTCACGAGTAAAGCTGTTAATAGTCTGTGTGAAACCATTTTCCGTGAGTAGACATAGATAATCGATTGATTGACGGTGGTAGTCAGGGATAGTGTTAATGTTTAAATCTCCCATTATAATTTGCTGTTCAAATTTTTTCGCATTGTTTAAAATTGCTTGCAATGAAGAAAGGAAGGGGTCAATATTGATGAAGGAAGGAGATCTGTAAATGGCAAATATGCATATGTTATTATTCAATACTATTTTCATACAGTTTGATTGTGCTAAAGTAATTTCCTCTACATGAGCTTTAATTCCGTCCTTGATGTAGATGACAATTCCACTGGATTTGTTGAGGTTGGTTGTGGTGTGATATTCAGAGTAATTGTGGATTGATTTTACGGTGTAGTATTTATTTAACCAGCATTCGGTTAATATTATAACATCGAAAGATGAATTAAATTGATCCAGAAAAATTGTAAAGTCATCGAGATTAGATATGCTTCTAATATTCTGGTGTATAATTTTTAGACTATATGAGTCCCAGTTATAGTTGTTTAAATTCTCCAGATCTCGAATTATATTCATATTAATGCTAATTACAGAATCATTGTAATTATCCGAAGGTAACTGAAACATAATTATGATTAAATTTACTATGATGTGTGGTGGTGAACCCGTAGTTCTTTTGCGAAAAGTCTGCAAACAAAAAGTTAAAAACGAAAGTGTAAATTACTGTGTTGTTAATCAGTGTTTTATTAATATATTGTATAGTAGATTGTGAGTTCTGATAATTCGAGTATGATGCGTATTTTACTTCGAGATGAAAGTTGATTCCACTAATTATATTAGATATAAAAGATGTTATAAAAGATGATGGTGTTGGTATGTTTCGTATAGAGCAATCTAAGCAGTTGATGATTATGTAGATATCTGTCACGAAGGCTGCAAATACAATAAATATGAAAACAATAAAATCAATAAAATGGCCAAATGTAAAGTATGTGCTGATTCTGTAGAGGAGTTGATGCGAAAAAAAATGCCAAAAAACAATAATTAAATACCATAACATGCGAAAAATGCAAAGAAGAACCAATACTAGGACATATTTATGTAAATTAAGATTTTTTCCAGATTTACATAGATTTGTTGGGAACATAATCTTACAAAGATTCTCGCTGCTTGTGATACGTACATATGAGTTTGATTGAAGCACAGAGAGAGAGAATAGAGAGAGTGCAATATTATGAGATAATGAGAGAACATTATATAACATGAATGATAATGTTGATACATAGTATTCCAACCTAAAATATATTTTAACCGTAAAGTGCATACTATAGTGTATAATGCTTTTGATTGTAATTGTTAGGTGTGATAAAGGACAATAATTAAATTTAGTAACATGTGAAAAATGCAAAAGTATGATTAAAAATGTGCGAATAAAATATGTAAATAAAACAGTAGTAAAGGTTTTTGAGAAATACAAAAACATTATTTTGACCGAGCTCGAGCATTTGTAGTTAATGTAAATTCTGTAAATACAAGTGAATATAATAAAATTTAGCCAAAATAAAAAGATTATTGAAGAAAATAAGAGCATCATATAGTGAGTAAATAAGATATTACTACTCTGATTCCTACGAGAACATGCAGGAAGAATAATATTTACACAGTAAACAGATATTTTAAAGAATACTAAAACAGCGTGGTTTTTGTTGCTTAGAGGAAGAGTATGGTTAGAATTTTTAATTGTAAGATTCGCAATTTTTATAATAATTTTGATGTTACTAGGGAAAGCTACTAATGAAAGTAAGAATGAATTATTTTGATAAATATTAGGTATTATGCTTAGGGTGTGTGAAAAGTATATAGCGGTAATATTCAAATAAAAACTTGTAGTGAAAGTATTATTTATGGAGATATATAATTTTTTTTTAGAGAGAGCTAAAGAAACGTGAGTTACAGTCAAAGGAGGTAAATTATAATAAAAATAGTGAATACTGATATAAACAATTTTCACACTGATATTGTTGCTACATGGAAGAACTCCTAAAAAGAGTAAGAATGCATTATTTTCAATTAAAACATTATTATTTTTAAAGACAAAGAAAAAACTCATGAGAAAACTTGCGATGAATATGATATTATCCGGATTATTTTTGTTTAGCCGTGCAGTAAATGTTGAGGTACCCTTTATCATCTGTCACAGTTGTTGGCGTTTTTCTCGATCAAGATCAGTGATGTTTTTAATCGTAATAATTTTGGATGTATCCGTATGTCTTAGCAGAATGCGCCCCGATGATGACCAAGAGTATTTGTAGTTATTTTCTCTGGCGAATTTTTTAGTTTGGGAGAGTAAGAATTTTCCTTTTTGCGTTAGATGATCTGACACGTAAATCCGTTTTGCTTCTTGAGATAGCCCTAGATCTGCTGTATTGAGTTTGCTTGAACTGGAGGTAGAGGATTTTTTATAGTCTTTGATTTTGAGTAGGAAGTCATCTCGAGATTTAATACTATTGAACGACACTATTACAGATCTGGGATTTTATGTATATCCTATTATTTTGTTTATCCACTTTGTTACGCTATGATTTACATGAATTTGTAGTAATTTTTTGTTAGTATTTCGAGTATTTTGAATATTTAATCTTTTTTCAATGTACATATGTGTGCTTGCATATAGATGAGTGAGGATTTTATTCGTATATCTGTCGAACGTCAAACACATTCATATAATTATAGATTGGGTTAGTGGTGCAAAAGGTTTATTTTTGCCAAATTGTCCGATAGAACCTCGTTGTCTCAAAGACACGAGATATGCAGTGGCTACTCCATCGACGGTAGTATATATATTATACTTGCTCCTGATGAGGTGAACATTTTACATGAAACATGTAGAGGTTATACATATTAATGTGATGTAAACAGAGTTATTTGTGTTTTATTCTAATAAACAATGACATCACAAAGTGATAAGCTTTCAGGAGAAATTTTCTTCGAAAAATGAATATTGAATAATTCCCACTGGCCAGGGTCGAAGCCTTAACCTATCGATCTCATAATACCCGATTAATTTGATTCGTTCAAAAAAACCTGCGTGTTCTGTGACTTGCGAACGGCTGATCGAGGTCCCACTAACGTACCAATTTATTTACCTATTCGTCGAAGAAATTAATTAGACTTACTCGTATGTTTCGGACCTTTTTATTCAAACGGTAATTTATGTTATTACTCTATCACTTATTCATTGAAGAAACGTGTTGAAGCCAAATCATTGTTATTTATCGGTAAGTGTACAAAACTATATGTTCTAGGGAAAGCCTTATTTTTATGCCGATTATTTTGTTAAAGTTATGTAATATCTGAGAATTTTCATGATCTTTTCTCGATTTTTTTTTGCAAAATCAACATGAAATCCATTACGCTGAAATTAAAGTTTTAATGCGCGAACCATAAATTATGTATGAAGATACTAATTAGAACAAGCAAAGTATTCTAAGTCTGCAGGTGTGTAAGATGTTCAGCGAGTTAACGTTTTTCAAAAGTTTCTTTGTTTGCATAGTAAACTTATAATTTTTAATATGGAAATATCTCGGGAAATATGCAAGTTACTCGGCGCATTATTTTGTAGTGTCGCGAAAGTTTTCTTTTACTTGCTTGAACTTTATCTCCAGAAAAGACATGTTAGTGTTTGAAATAATGTGGAATATATTTAGGTATTATTACATTAGTATGCAGTCAAATCAGCTAGACTGCTCAGTTCATCCTCGGTTCAACTACCTAAGTAACTACTCCTAATTTGGAATTCTACGAGAATGCTCGACATTGAAATAAACATGACGAGATTGTCATCGCAAAAATTAAATAATTTTAATCTTAATTGTCTCTGGTGAGATTTTTAGTTTTCCTATACATCAGACCAGCAAAGTAAAACGATGTTCTTGTAATGTAATATAGTATGTAGGAATTATTAATTAAATCCTTCCAAATTCATTTCGCCGTTCTTGCAATAAGTGGTTTTGAGATTTACTCTCTGGACCATTCTTCATTTTTACACTCTGGATTTACCAGGCGGATTCTGCGTCAACGACGTTATTAGCTTTTTGAAACCTGCTGAATATGTCAAGTCACCCGACAATTTTGGCTTAATGCGCAGTCAAAATGTGCAAATATATTAACGGAAATAAAATAAAAACACATTAAAAAAATACAATAACTCTAGGGTTAACGAATAACCTGACAATATTTGAAAATCTCCTACTACCACAGTAAGAGGAAAATGTTTCTTGTGTCGTAGTTGAGGACTAAGCATCCGAAGAATTGAACTCACTGACTATAAAATAAATAATAAAATAGATCATATGTATTTGTACAGCGTCCTCGAGGTGATTTTGAACAAAAACGTCTCTACACAAATACAAATAATCAATAAAATATTATCATAGGTGTATTCAAATCGAATTTTACATAAATTAGTTGAAGCGGCCTTTACACAATCCAGTGTAAATGGCTAATTTAATTTCTCATTCATTTTGCCCATTATTCGCGCACATTTGCTCCTGTAGGGATATTCCCCTGTATAGAAGGTGCAGAACCTCAGCGAGTCCTTGGGTTTAGGAATAGTTTTACGGTATAAATCAAGGATTTTAAGGACTCGAAATTATGGGTTTCAAATGACCGACCTGATCTTCCCCCAGACTAGAATATAACAAGTCACCCTCTTAGAAGTGTGTAGCAAGCAGCAAGGTAGTCTTTTCATTCGGCGGCACGATCTTTCAAGGGTCGTAGTGAAACCACCGCTGGCACGCGGCGCATGCTAATTTTCTACAAATGAAACTTCGTTGTCATTACATTACCCGAAACCCGCGGGACGGAAATAGCCAACATTCCACCAAATGTATCGATCTTCTGTTTAACTGCTTTCTGCAGCATTCTAAAAATCGAAATATTTATCGTACCCTGTGAGTATGCTACACACGTCGTACGAGCTTTGCATCACTAAATTTTATTTGAACATACAGTTACATTTATGGATGCATTTCAACTGAATAAAAGTATCGTATCTAATGTATTTAAATAATTTATTGGATAAGTCAAGCAAGATGTTTCCTTTATTGGTGAAGTTTTTTTTTTTAAATTGAATCAAGGGACGCATAATCTTCTTAATGGTATGACCAATTTATATATTTTTTTATTCACAGGCTGCAAATGGTACAATTGTTTAATACTGCTACCAAGAAGACGTTGTTTTATAAAGGCCTTTCGGTAGAGAACTAACACTAACAAAAAAATCTTAAAATACACTGCTAGGAGTAACTGACGATTTCAGATGTATTCTGGTTCAATTCTCTCGCAGCTCAACAATATAATGTTATTATGTTTGGTTGTTCACTTTGGTTAACCTTACTATATGTTAGGCTGCTTGTCAGCTTTAGTCTTGGAAAATTTATAACAATAAACATTTTATACTTTTACGTGTCCATAGATGGGTGGGATTAAAAGTTGTAAAACCAGTAAAACCGACAATTACTAGAGAATAAAGAATGGGAAATTATTTGGGTATTTTCTTGGATTTATTTAAAGATACCGGAGTAATTTTATTTTCATATAATTCATTTGTTACAAGTTATATTCTATTTTTTAAATAACCTTAATTCTTCGTTCTTTCTCTTTAGAAAGAATATAAAAATAATGTAATTTCTTAAATTTTAAATGGACACATACATATATCCCGGATTCTAGTTTGGAGACAATTTGAAAATTCATGAAAAAAGAGTGCTGCCAGGTAATTTTACTAATCTTTCTTTTTGTAAAGTGAGTGTTGCCTGGTTTGGCTACGCCCTAAGCTTTAACTACAATTTTTGACAAGTAGGTGAAATACCAGGAATTCGAAAATATTTCATTTTTATGGGCACCGCTGAAGCATTTTCCATGTTCGCAGGGATTTATGCTACCGAAGGTTAGGTATCATGTTAGACATATTTTCGTATGTTGTTAGTTTAACGTCCCGCCATTGTGTGACGGTTCGCGTCATGATCCGGTCTTTCGACACCGGGTAAATTGCCGTCGGCATCCTGACAGATATCCTCCGCGGGTACGCGCACCACCCCGGTACGACCGTACTATAGTACCAACTTAGCGTTCACGATAATTTCATCCAACGGCGTTATCATTGGCGATTTTCAACTGTTAAAAATATGCGTTAAAAATAACGCCGACGTTTACGCGTTGGAAAATTAATGACGTAAAAACAGGTAACAACTATTCTTTGATGGTCACCGATATATTTGCTTGACTTTCACTTTTCCTTTTTATTAGGTGCCAATAGTGCCAAAAATAATAGGTAAGTAGGCGTTAGCCAGCGTTGGAAATAATATTAATATTGATAAATTCACGTTAACAGCTGCGCGCCAGCTTGGCGCTACGTATATACATATCGGATAGGAAAATCCCCAAAAACGTCTAGTGGGACTATACGTAACCAAAAAACCATTCCAAATTTCGCATAATATCGTTCACAAAGTGAACACTCTCAACCTTTTTTTGATTAATCAGGTGCCAATACCGCTAAAATAATAGGTACAAGCCAGTTGAATCGTTGACTACGTGGAATTATGTTCTTGATGCAACTTTTTTTAATAGAGTTTGACGTTGAAGGAATATAGCTATTATTTCCAACGGCTAGTTATATTTTGATACAGTATTTGTACGTAACCACCGAGCTCCGGGCTCTGGGGGCAACCACCTTGCGACCTTACGGGGTGACCTCCGGCGACGAAAAATATCGCCACTATTTATAGTGCTGGACTATGTAAACATTGCAGTTATGTATGTTAGTGCTTGTATCCACGATGTAGATATACTATGTAGTTTGGTAGGTAGGTTGTTTAAGGTAGTAACATCGGTATTTTTTGATATGCGAACCGCTGCTAGACACTCAAGTACACACAGTTAAGTACAGATGCAATAACCTCGTATGCGGCTTGCGGTACAACGCTCTAAATGTCGTGAAAACAATATTTTTACTCACAGTTGAACAACCAAGTTTTGAGTAGAAAAAGTAAGCAATAAAATGTTTTTATAATATTCGTGAATGCAACAGCTTTGTAGAAGCCATTTGGCAGGTACGACAACTTTAAAGTCGACAAGTCAGTATTACAACAAAATTTAATTTAAAATGATCTCTGAGAATCGGTTTTGATAAAATTTACTTACTTGTTACGGACTTTTTCGTATAAAAATGAATACTAAATCTTTTTGTGTACATGATCAAGCCTTTTTTTCTCGGGTGTTTGACAATTGGAAAAGAGTCATATATGAACATAATTGGAATATGAGTAATTGAAGGCCCGGCTGCAAGAAGTTCATATATATACGTAATTAGAATTGAGTAATGAAAACCCGGCTGCAAGAAGTTAGTTCATATGTATACATCATTGGAATAAGAGAAATTGAAAACCCGGCTGCAAGAATTTAGTTCATATGTATACATCATTGGAATATGAGTAATTGAAGACCCGGCTGCAAGAAGTTAGTTAATATATATATAAACTCGTACATAATTGGAATATGAGTAATTTAAGGCCCGGCTGCAAGAAATTAGTTCAATATTTTTTATGGTTTTAAGTTATGAACGCAAATAATAGCGAAAAAAAGTGTGTCTGCTTCGATTTAATAAGTCGATTTTATTTTATGAAATGAGCTGCATTTGTTTTGGATCACCAACAAAATAAAATGGGGCGTAAGTACATATTTATCGAAGTAACTTTTTTAATACATCTACTTTAATTCTGTGTATATTTCAAGACCTTTTGCTACGTCGCGTCGTTTATTTTAATTTCTCATTTCATAAATACCCACAATTATTTTTATTACAAAAAGCGTCTCATAACAAGCTCTCTGCTGCCTACAAACGTTTTAAAATAAAATTAACTAACTAACCATCACGCCGATTCCCCGCAGAGGTAGATGGAGAGGACGGACCGCCAAACAACTCGGTCTTGGCACACACTTCTTGCGTCATTCACATTCATACATCGTCTCATACATGCTCTTCTATTATTCTGACTCTTGACATGGCCCGACTCAAGTATCTGATTCACTTGATCGCGCCATGTCTTCTGCCACCAATCGCATTTGCGTCATATATTTTCCTTACACTCCTTTCTTCCCTCATTCGCTCTACATGCCCAAATCATCTAAGCGTCCCTTTCTTAATCTTACTAATTACGCTTACATCAGCCTCGCACTCTTTGCGGATCTCCACATTTATCACAAGATCATACATGGTTTTACCACACATACGCCTCTCATTTCTACAGCATTCAGTCTTTCATCCTTTCTCTGCCAGTTCGATGCCTCACTTCCATACATCAGGGTAGGTACCACCACTCCATTGTGGACTGCTAGCTTCGTTTCTTGGATATTTTTTTACTAGCGCTAACTGCGTTCGGTCCTCCATTAATGAAGTTATGGTTACCTGCATTTACCCTTCTTTCAATATCTCTGTCAGCCTTCCCATCTCTCTTAAACATACTTCCTATATAAAACCAATTGAAAAAAAATCCCGATGCGCAAAATACAGCATTCAAATAACAATTTTAAGAAATGTGATTATATTTGAAACCACTTGGTATATAGGTAAAATTAACACGGTGCCATTTTCTTGTATATTCCCGGAGAAGAGTATAAGTTCAAAGTTTTCTTCGTAATATATTGAATCTTCATAAAAGCCGTTCGGAAAATTACATATTTTCGTTGGGATATTGGACTTCCGTGTAGATAGTCGATGTTCCTCGGAGAATTGTTGGAACAGGACACGGTATGTTACTCTTACATACATGTGAGTTTCATTTTCTGCAAACAAGGCAACCAACTTGGTTTATTTTAACTTCAGGCTGTGTGCTTTTAAGCCGAAAAGAATTCTTCGAACGTAGCTCATCATAATCCAATAACAGCTCCTTGGAACTTTATCGGAAGAAAATGCCCATCCGAGGGTAAAAAATACAATTAAAAGTACACAAAAAGAAATTCGCAAGTTAATAATTACCCGACAATAAACATGTCATCTCTTAAATAAACAAATACATCTTTTGTGCAGAAGCAGCAATTTTGTTTGAATGTACTGTTGTGCTCGTAGCTTTACAATGCCCGGGTTCGTCCCACCTGTGGGAATATGTATGTATGTGTATAGCCAATCAGTCGCTAGGCTATGGTCTAAAGCTACGGTATAATGTTTGCTATTAAAGATTGGTTACACAAACACTTAATTTACTGTAAATATATTTTGATATATCATTAGGCACATAATATTATTTTTTCCTTGGGTTTTTTATAAAACACAGTATATAATATATTTATAAAAACTTCTTGTTCAACACTTTCAATTTACTAGTTTAATTTCCTCAACTGTATTGTTTTCTCTGGCCAAATGAATCGGAAGGCGCTCTCTGGAAAAACACAACGCCAAGCAGTGAAAACCTTTTTCAGGGCAACTTTTATTTTGTATTGAACTTATCGCCATTAACGTCATAACGTCATTTCTCGTAGGTCGGTTACCAATTCGCGCGAAATTATGAAATATTTATGATTCTCTTTTTCATAATTATTTATTTTTTTATTAATAATTTTTCTGGTACATAAATTGGTATAATTTTACAATAAAGGAAACACTTTTTATATAAACAGTTAAAAAGTAAAGAATAATACATTTAGCAGATTAACCAAAAATATCCCACATAGGCATCGCCACATAGGTTCGTGGGTATACTTGTGTTTATTAACAGTTAAAATTTTACTCACATACATACATTATCTTTGTAGAAGATTAGAAAATAAAATTGAAATAATAAAAAAATCAGTGTTTACTGAATTACAATTCAAAAGGCACGAATGAAAAATATATAATTAAAAATGTTAAGTTACATCAATTGTAATTGTATAATTTTTAATTTATGTTTTTTCCACTTTTCTGTTTTTATTTTGTTTTTCTATTCTGTTATGCAATGCACAACCTTTGCATACCTTCTGGAATCATTAATTATTATTATTATTATCTACCAGCTGCCATTCATCAGGGTTGGAATCAGAACCCCATTATGGATTAGTAGCCTCGCTTCTTTTGACATTTTTCCGTTTTTCAATTTCCTTTACGATATTTGTGATGTGTCTATCGGCTTCGTCCATCTTAAGAAGAGACAATACCCTAAAATAACGTGAAGAAGCCATTTACAGGATATATGCGACGGGCGGCCCTGGTGTATTGGACCTAGGGTTGTTTTTGCCCTAGCAAATCTCTAAAATAAAGTGTTAAGTGTTGAAGTCGTGTAAAAACAATATTCGTAGCGCGGCCCAGCGTAACGGACGGACCTACGGTTGAATTTGCCCTTGCAAGCCTAGAAAATTGATGTTTCCGTGGGGTTTATTTGAATTATTTCTGATGAATGTATTACGTTTCTAGAGGGATCCCTCGGGAAGTTACTAATCCATCATCTAGGTAAATAAAAGCTGGTGCTTACCGCTATAAAAATACTATACCACTATAAAATATTACCACTATAAAAATAGTTGAAAATGGTTTATAAATACTGTTTTTATTAATCTTAAATATAATAGTACGGATCGCTCTAAAAATATATACATATTATCGTAACAAATACGTCTGAATTAATTTAAATGTGAGCCTGAGCGAACTCCCCTTATTATAATCTTGTGCCGCCTTTGAACACATAACCACTTTTTGATTTTTGGCATATTATGGAAAGTTTGCAAAAACGTTTGGAGTGATCGCTTTTCATAATGTGCCATATTTATAAACCCTCAGTAAGCAGTTACTATGGTTCCATATTCATATCTTGAGGAATGATATGAATTAAATTGTGTAGTGAATGTATATAGGTGTATACAACCAATCGCTCGAATTGTTATTTATTATTATTTTTATTTTATGATACCTATAATGCTATTCCGGAATTTATTCTCACCATACATTTTTTATAGAAAGTTGGTCAAAAGATCACAGATATTAAATGTTCACTGCAATAATCGTCGTTATTCTCCACAGATACTGATCTAGGTTATTACCTATGTAGTTATATCCGAGATAACACGTTGTGTATTTTCAGCGGATGCTTTCGGTTTTTACACGTAGCGTTTCATCACTCATATTACTGACACACGCATTGTTTTTAACTATAATTACGAATTAGCAATTAGCACACATTTGATGTAATTCGAAATTATACGATCGTCCTACGATAACTGTGCCTCGGTTAAATAGTATATTAAAAGTGCATTTATATTTATTTTCGTGTTTAAAAAAAATAATAATTTAACTAATTATTTTATAAGCAATAATTATTAGCCTGAAACACTCATCCACATTGAAAAATCTCCTGATAAAAGATACATGACGCCAGCGGCATATGCTTTATAATGCTTATAAAATAATTGTTACCCTTCGTACTATTCATAAAAAATCTTGTCTTAAAACATTAGTTTACCAAAAAAATAATAATTTAAGTAATTGGTCCACTTAATAAGGCTAAAATTTGTTTAACAATGATTGCCGCATTTTTGATTAAGCACAAATAAATATTTTTTACCAAAAAACTGTCACATAACCTAATAAATTCAACCCGTAAAAACGAGGTTTAAAAAGTAAAAGTAAAAAAAAGGTTTCTATGAGGATTGAGCTTTCCTCCAAAATGTCCTTTAAAATTTAATTTAAAAAATCGTCTGATCTATGATTGAACCTTACTCCCCAGGGACTGGTGTCAACCGCGCTAACAACTGAGCCAAATCACAATTGACTAAGACTGACATTTATTTCGTATATTTACTGCTGCAATGTCATCCAATGTTTTGCATTATCATCTATCTTCCGAATTTCAGCTCGATCGGATGTCAGGAAGTGGGTCAATTTCCACTTCCACTTCTTTCGAGAAAACAAAAATGAAATTAAAAATCCCGTTAAAAACGGGACTGCAAGCCGCTTCCTGATAAAGTGTAATTCGTTTATTTTTTTCTTATTTAAACGTCCAAAGGACTTTTACGTTCACTCGTTATACGATATCAGTGATGATCAAGCCAAAATCCAGATTTTCCAAAATATAAAGCGAATCCATAATGCGGCCCAATTTTGGTGTCCATAAATTATTTTATGAAATATTATGCAAATATTGGGGCATAAAATTAAGTTTAATTTATCAACTCCCTACTTATTTTTGAAATATTTATGAATTTATACGTATAAAAATAAACTTTTTCCCCAACTGATAAACAACCATTATAGTATGTCAAATTGATGTTTATCATTTGTGTAATATTTGAAACACGTTTATTAGTAAGGCCCAAAGTATATATCCATGTTGTAATAATAATAAATGTTTAAACCATATAATTACGGATGTTCTGTACCTACGTAACATTAAAAAATAGATAGTAATTATTTTTTTCAGTACCCACATAAATATTATGAATTTATGCCGTAGTTCCTAAAATAGTTTGATAGTATAAAAATTGTCATTTAAAAAAAATATATATAATTAAAAAGGTGAAAAATTTCAGATTTATAAATTCTACAATTATAATATCCTGTGATTTTTCTTTGCAGGTATTAATAAAAAATACATCACTGGCAGAAATGTGAAAAAGGAAAGTTATTTCAGAAGATACAAAAAGTAAAGTTCGACTTGAAAAGTAATCTCCGAACAGATTTTATGCTGCAAAAAGTTTGAATTAGAAAAATAAAGTTTTCGGGTTTGAGAAAACATACCAAAAATATTTTTATCCAAAGTAGTTATTACTTGTTACTTACAATCCGGTGTGCGAGAAATAAGCGGGGTTTGGACAAAAATATGGAAAAGCGAAACCTTTCTTATTTTTTTTTAAATATGTATATGCGAGTTGAATGACTGGGTTCTAATGAAACAAACATCAAATTTTATGGGGCTGACATACTTCGCTTGGCTATTGTAGCTTGGCCTATTTTAGCATGTCGCTCGCCATACATTTCCAACGGGAATGTATGGCGAGCGATGTGTGGAAATAGGCCAAGCAACGAGAACACTGCGCGCTTATAGCGAGGTTTTTCACAGGCATTACTGTACAGAGTGACTGGTTCTGCGATGGATTGATGCGATATATACCTAGGCAATTTTAAGGATCTGGTTGGGCGGTAGATTCAAGTTTGACGGCCGGCATAGTCCAGTGGTAACGCATTGGACTGCCATTCCGAAGGTCGCGGGTTCGAACCCGGCCTGCGCAAATAAATTTTATTTGATTAATTTGTGTTATTTCACAATTAATTAATTAAAATAATAAATAGTATATTTGCGGCACGTTCCAGAGTGGAAGATACTACCAGTATCGCCCTGGTGTAAGACCACCATTCAGAATTGAAACGTTGCTCCAAATGGCTTTAGCCGTGTTTAGTGACTAGATCTGAATAGCCAGGTACTTCCCCACCTTCCTCTTTCCCTTCCCCACTTACCTTCAGCCTCACAACATCCCCCAATTGGGGATGCCATAGTCTCACTGGCTCCAGACGGGAGCAGTTGGGACTCTTGTGAGGTATTCACAGTAAAAAAAAAATTCACAATAAGTTTAGAAAAATTGTTTGAACGTTTTCTAAATAAATAAATTAATTAATTCCGAATTTCGCTAGATAACAGAATATTCCAATAGGTACATAGTAGTCTGCTAATACACGGAGAAAATTTACTGGTTTAAAATATTGCTAATTCCTTAAAAATCTCTTCAAATTTTTCGTATTCCTATTAAAAACGGGATTGCAGGCATTTAACGAATAAATTGATAGTTTCGTAATAAACTTTCAATAAAACACGAATATTTTATCGCGACGTGTTCATAAAGATTATAATATTTACGCATTTCGTCATTGTATATTTTTTAGAACAAACGCTGATGCATGAACATGTGTTCAGATAAATTATGAAAGTACTAAAAGTTTATCAGGAAGTGGCCTGATATCACGTTTTTAACAGGATTTTAATAAATCGGCAACACTCATTTTTCTCAGTGTAGTTTTTAAATATACGTATTATTTTAATGCAGAATGCCGATGTAGGTACGTTTCTAACATTGAATTAGCCTAATATAATCTTGTATATATATTGTAGTAGTAACACTTACTTGAAGCCACCGCATATAAATTAGACATTTTGCATTGACCATTTGAATCAGCAATGAATTTTTATTTGCTTTCAAGCCTTTTCTTTGATGCTATCGCAAAAAATATTGAGAATTTATATTATGTTCATATTTTTTCTCTGGTGGTCTTTTAAATTTCGCATCAAGTACCACACAACCTGTATAATCTTCCACTAGTTGCAGCTCGCCCCTCATGGGAAATTAATAAAATAATGAATTTTATTTTGCTTTCCATAATATATACATTTACACGTCCACTGAACAATAAAATGCAACATGTTATTTTGCTAACCACAAACATTTTTTATTACATTCGTTTATCTACTACAGTTTTTTAGAGATGATGAAACGGATGCGAAATTAATAAAACTTCAGTGAGTGCTTTTTTATTGTATTTTCTTCCGTTAAGTACTGAAATGTATTGGTTGTTTCGTTATATTTTCAAAATAAAGTAGCTCCTTAAATGAATGACATCGCTACATGTTTTATTTGCCGTGTACACAAGTACATCGACAGGTGCTCGATTGACAAGTGTGCATTGGTCATTTAATAATTCTTTCTAGTAATAACGAATCTTCAATCATTTTGACACTTCGCAAACTTGTCAATCCTGTATTGGAAATATCGGTAAAAATAACACGTTACATCATCGATGCTTACACGAAATTGTCGTATTGACTTTTGACATTCCTTGCAAATAATATGTTAAACAGAAGATTATTTTTATCTTTTTCTAGTATTAATTTCAGTATTTATTTGGCTTCCGTGGCGAGGCGTTAGGCACTCGACTGACAAGCTGGAAGTCGCGGGTTGAAATCCCGGCGTGCGCAAGTAAATTTTATTTAATTAATTTGTGTTATTTCACAAATTTATCATTTAAAATACATATATAGTATATTTTCGGCACGTTTCAGAGTGGAAGATCGTCCTGGTGTAAGACCACCATTCATAATTGAAACGTCTTTGGCCGTGTTTGGTGACCAAATCTGATTAGCTAGGAACTTCCCCACCTTCCTCTTTCCCCTTCTCTTCCCGACTACGTCCAGCCTCACAACATACCCCAATTGGAGATTCCATAGTCTTACTGGCGCCAGACGGCTGGGAGCAGTTAGGACTATTGTGCGGTTTCACATTTAAAAAAAAACATTTATCTTTTTCGCTCTTATTTCGTATCAACCTTTTGTTGAGTAAAACTATTTTACTGATTTTAAATATAGTTATGTATGTTTTTACTACTGATTAGGTATAATATATACTTTATCTTTTTACTGCTGATTAGAGTGATTAGGTATATACATAATCCTTTTTACTGCTGATTAGATGTATATATAATCCTTTTTACTACTGATTAGGTATATACTTAATCCTTTTTACTGCTGATTAGGTATATACTTAATACTTTTCACTGCCAATTAGGTATATACATGATCTTTTTTACTGCTGATTAGGTATATACTTTATTATTTTTTCATCTAAAACCCCATTGGGCGTTCACTATAATGAGTAGGTGTGTGTTTTTATGTTGGGATGAATTTGGACGATAGTGATCATTGTTTATAATGTGTCATGTTTATTCACTTGTGAAATTGTTAACTTCGATTCAGACTTAGTCCTAGCGAGGTTAGCGCATAATTGAATTATAAAACAATACATTTTAATGTCGCATGAAGCTGCAATAAATAAATAATAAATGTTGTTGATATCCTAATGAACAACACGCTCGGCCAATAGTCGGATATCGTAGGAAGCATTGCTATCAAAAAAATTCAAATTAAATTGCTCATAGTAGGTACCTACTTACAATGCATGATTTAATACAAGTAGTTCTGTGAACACTAGACCATAACCCCAAAATAAGTATATTTCTAATTTTATAAAATAAAACCAAAATTCCCTCTGAAATTATATTTTTGAGTAGGTACTTAAATACCTACCCACTTAATTAAAAACCACAAATTATGTGTAACATTTTTAAATTTTCAAATAACTTTGAGTGAGATATCGCAAATATTTGTTACTTGTTAGAAAAACGACACGAAACTTAAAAATGCCACTAATAGGAATGCGTAGGTATTTAAACAAAACTTGTACAAACATTAAGATATTAACAAATTATGGTGATTAAACATGTTATTACCCTGAGCGTGAGAGAAAAGAGCAAAAAACAATGTGTTCTACTATTATCGTCATATTTGCCATCAATAAATAAATAAATTTTAAGTAATATATATTTTTAAATGTTAAATAATATACGTTAATCAAAATAAAAATATATATATAGTTGCTTTTACTATGATTTCACATTCATTGTACGGTGTACACCTGTACACTCTTTTGTCAATATCCGTGTATTGACGTAGATTTTAATAACACATTAGCGTAGCGACACACCCGCTCCACGGCAAACTTGTTAACCGGACCCTCCTATTCGTAGCCTATTCTAATAAAATCGAGAGTCTTTGTCTTCGCCTTAGATTAGACTTGAACAATATGGAGCAAGTGCCTAATAATATATGACGTCTTGGCATTTCATAAAATACTTTTTTTTTGTATATGTTTCATTGCTCAAGTTGGAAACGACGCTACGAGTTATTTCAAGACAGAAACGAGCTGTACAAACTTTATAAAGCCAAAGCTCACCGTTTATATTGCGTATCTTTCACATAATGTACATTTACAAAAATATATATACATATTATTATCTGACGCGGGCCCCTTGGAGACCTGGACCCCGGACGACTACCCCGGCTACCCAAGTTGTTGCTACGCCACTGAAATTACAACATTTCCTACAGCTATGAATGATAACATCATTAGGATGTTTATCGATCGCCAAAACTAGTAGACCCTCGGTAATAATGATAATTGCGACCATTAAAATAGCCGGTAGTACTTGACCGCTTTGTTAGCTTTATCATCGATCACCAATTTCAATTTTCATTAACATCACTCGGAGGTTAAAATAATCAATATTTGGTTCGTCAAACTTGGCGTGAAATGCTTCTAAAATTATAAACGATTTAGTAGATTACTTTGAAAATCAATCGAGTCATGAATAATGTTTCACGGGAAACTTACGTTATTAGAACAATCAATAAAACTAGCAGTTAAAAACCCGCTCCGCGGGTTTTTTTCTGCTAGGCCCTGCGGGCGGCTCTTTGTTGGGCTTCGCCCATTTTAAGTGATATTAACAACAGTTACATTTAATAGATAGATATTAGGACGTTCACAGAGAGAGGGTGAGTATATATATTGTTAAAACACGGAACAGAAAGGAGTTAATTAATAATAACATGCTAAATTTACGCATAATAAGAATGACAGTTGTTTGAATAAATTAAATTTTACGTATTTGTGATGGATTATTTCAAATGAAACACTATTATTGACTACATGTCTACAACTGATATTAACTGTTATCTTAGGTACCTAATATAATTAGCTCATAGGAGACTTGCAGTGCTTAAATATGTGTTACAACCGTCAATGTCTATAAGTTGAATCAATATCGTTTAGTTTGTCACAATTAAAGATAGTTATAACAAAGTTGACTTAAATAATAGATTATTACATATTGATTAATTGTACCCGTGTTTATGAATAAAAGGAGGGTAATTGTGCGATGAGATTAGAAGTCAGTTTAATTAAAAGGTGTTAATTTTACTCCAACTGGTGGTAATTCTTTACCTACAACTGTTACTGTATCTAATAAAGTTTAAAGTTAGATTATATATACAACATCATCAGGAGAGTAAAAATCTATATATAAAGGTAGATTATTACAATATAGCGCCCCTGAGGTGATATCTCACAAAAGCGGCGCTATGCAAATTGTCCAATAAATAAATAAATATAATGTTTACATTTTATTGTGTATACACCGAAGTCAAAAATTAAATATAGATTGCAATTGGGAAAGAAGAAGTGGAAGGAGGGAGGGGGGAGGGGTAAGAGTAGGCTGGGTTTATAATAATTAGGAATTACAATATCGTTAGACGGGAAAGACCAGTTGAGTGGGAAAATATTTAAAAGAGAGTTTATAAAAAAATTCTTGTTAATTATATCTGCTTTTATATTAACATGTTTCCTCGTTTCCAAAATTTATATATTATTTATAGTGAAGTATTTTAAGACCTGAAAAAAACAAATAGCATACAACCTTAAAACAATATATCCATAAGACAAATAGCATTTAATAACGGTTATTCTAATAAATTGATAGTTGAAATACTAAATAAAAAAATTAAACATATTCTCTTCAAACGGTCTTTCTAAAGATAGAAATAAACAATGGCGTAGAATTCTGTTTGTGGATAACGATACTTCTAAAATTATATATAAAAACAATCCTGATACTATTCAACTGGCGTTTTACACTAATAACAATGAAGAAATATATTCTTAATAAGAATGACAGTTGAACAAAAAAATCAGGAGTTTAAAAACTCAACTGGGATGATTGTAATTTCTTTTACAAAGGTAGAACCAATAGAAATTTTGAAGTCAGAACTAAAGAATATCGCACGACTCTAAATGGAAATAGTGAATCTGAGTTTGCAAATCATCTTTTGAATAATGATCACACTTTCGATAAAAAATTCAGGTCTTAAAATACTTCACTCAGGATATAAAGCATCGCAAATAAATAATTTTGAAATTAGAAAACATGTCAATATAAAATCAGATATAATTAATAAACAAAAAAAATATAAATAATAATGAAAAATGCCATTACAAAGTGATAAACTTCCAGAAGAAATCTGCTCATCGTAAGTACTCAAATATTGTGAGCTGCATATTTAAATATTCGCGCCATTCATTTGGTTCGTTTTTAGACCGCCAAAGGTGCGCTCTGTCGGCGATCTAATCTAAAGCCGTGCGTATCGGCCATTGAAGGATCGCGTGATTTTTTTATAAACGTCAAACATAATTACGTAACTGTGGATAATTTTCACTGTAATGTAATTAATCCAATGGATTATGAACTTTCTAAAATATATTTTCTTTGATATTATCCAAAAATTATATGAGGAGAAACGATGCTTTTGAAGAAATCTCGTATTATTATGAGGCGATCCTATTTTAGTATGAAATCGTGTCATTTTCAAGTTGGCGGAATTTAACCGAAACAGACAATTTAAATTTGACCAATCAGAGGGCCTACACCGTCCAGACGCTGAAGTATTAATACTATCAGATTCTAAAATAAATTAAGAAAAATCTCCCGTTTGCAGAACCGGCGCGTTGACAATTTTTTCCTCAGAACCGCCAATTTTCGAATTTTCGACAGTCATTTGTGACCCCCGAAAGAGACGTGGCACAATCAAAAAAAATAATCCGTCGGGTGGCGACAGAATAACAGAAGAATACGCATGAGACAATGTATGAATGTAATTGAAGCAAAGAGTGTGTGCCAAGGCAAAGTTTTGCGGACATTTATCATCTCTGCCTACCCCTGCGAAAACGGCGTGATGGTGGGTTAGTTATTTCTGCTGTTAGAAAATTATTTAATTAATTAACAGTATCGTTTCTATTTATTTACATTTTTTTTATTATGCACTCATTATCTCTTCTCTTCGATGGCGCTACAGCCCATATCGAGCTTTGGCCTCTTGCAACAGTCGCCTCCAACTCCTCCTGTCCTCAGCGGCTGACTTCCAGTTTGTCACCTGGAGAAGCTGTGCTGCATCCCCTCTTACCTCATCTTCCCACCTCAGTCTGGGTCTTCCCACTTTTCTCTTTCCACCTGGGTGACCAGTCAGAATTCTTTTTGGGACGCGTGTATCCGGCATTCTCTGTACATGCCCAGCCCATCTCAGCCTGAGGAGTCTCATGTGTGCAGAGATGCTAGGGGCCTTATATATATCGTACAATTCTATATTGTGCCGGATACGCCACTGTTCGCCCTCTTTCACGGGTCCACATATTCTTCTCAGCACCTTTCTTTCAAAAGTATCCAGCATTTCAGCCATCTTTACCGTCAGTGTCAGCGCCTCACATTCATATGCCAATACAGTTCTTACAATGGTCTTATATATGGTTATTTTGGTTTTTCTGTGGACACTACGTGACTTAAACACTGGCAGCAAAGAGAAGTATGTTTTGTTGGCTGCTGTGATTCTCCTGCACTTCTTATGCACTCATTATACTAGACTATATTGGGTACATTCAAATGTTTACAATTTTGTACATAAGGGTTATAAACAATGATTGCAAAAATAATTACTTACGTTACAGTGGTTTACAACAGGATAAAATAAAATAATTTTCATTATTATAAACTGCAATTATCAGAAATAATATCCTGCCATAAAAAAAATGTTTCGGTATGTTTTAAACATCGAATTGGTTACATTCAAAATTTCGTATCATTGGTTAAATATTATCGTATTATTCATTTGCTAAACTACCTATGTAGACAAGGAATTGGTGAGTTTGCTACACAATTTGTTTGTGAATGGTGACATTGAAATAGGTCCTTATATCATCTTGTGTCGAGTAGGTACTCTTAAATTGACTAGACTCAGAAGTTCGCAAAAGTCGAGCTCTGAATTTACAATTTTCGAAAAGAAGCATTGGTCGCTTATCCTATGCCAGTCCTAATGTGTATTTTAAGGTATTTAATAAAAAAGAGTGGTTCATTTGTTGTAAAGGGATACTTTACTTAAAATTAATAAATCGTAAAATCTTTCGCTGAATTCTTTGTGAACATTTTGAATGTGAATTTTATGGTGAGGTGACCAAATAACGGAATTATGCTCTGATTGGCTATGAACTAATGAGACAAATAAAATGTTCATGACATTTAAAGTTTTTGATGGTTCTCAGCAAAAATCATAATGTTTTCATACTTATGTTTGTATTGTGATTTGTAGGGTGTACAAATTTTAATTTTTCTCCAAATATAATTTTAGTTAATATCTCCAGTTATATATGGTTTATTTTTTGATGAATTATCGCACCTAGTTGTGGTTTTTCATGGAAATTTCAACATCGGAATCGACACGACGACGCTGTGAGGGAAAAGTTTTTGCGTTGTATTTGAAGTTTGCAGCAGAATGTATTTTTCAACCAATATTATAACAATTCATATAACATGTACAAATAAACATAAAGTCCGCTTACGGTTTTTTAGTGATAGGAAATGCAAAATATTCGTGGAAAAGCATTTTATATTTATATCAACCACGAAGTGACCGTTATCTACGAAAATACCGTCTTCATAATTCTATTAAAATTATCGATGCGGCAACTTTGAATGAGGATTTTCCAGGCTCTTGGTTCGAATCTTAGCTTCTAGACTCCTTACAGTAAATTTTACATAGGGAACTACCCCTGGCTGAATAAAACATCAGCTTGAGGGTTGAGGGAAGTAAGTTTTATCGTGTGCACTTGCACACGAGATGAAACGGGCCACTTCCTATTACAGAATGTAGGGCAGTTGTTGTATGGCCCAGAAAACCGCCCAACCAACCCCATTTTAATATATTATTAGTTTTGCTACCCGGCTTCGACCGACAAATCGATTTTTTTTTTAAAGAAGACAAACATTCCCTGAACAGGAAGGTTTCGTAGGTTTCTAACTTATGGGTCGCGACCAATGGTTTAATATAATAATTATTTTTAATTGTTTGTCTTGAAATGTAAAGTATTATCATTTTTTCGCCTTAAATTTGGTATAAAAAATGTCGAACAAACAACTTACCGTTTTGACTTATTTTTTGACAAATGCATATTTAAACATTTGAATTCATCGTGGAGTTCTATATTTACTCACCTTTATATGACGGTCATCTTTAGACTGAAATCGGTCCGGTCATTGATAAAAAAACTGGAAGAATTTACAAAGGTTTTTTTAATCCATAAAAAGTCATATTAATATTTAGTAAAAAATTATAAGCTCTCAATGGAACTGACGTTTATCCACGTTTAGAAAGTATTTTTTGGAGTATTTATGACGCCAGACTCTAGATAGTTTTTGCTACGACAAACAAAATATCTGGTTTATAGTTATGACATTCACGTGCCGATAAGAATACGTTCAGTGGGCGGTGATGACTCCGCTCTGAACTGCATCGACACATTTTCCAATACTCTCCCTGCCTCCTATCTGTACTCTGTATAGTACAGTATATTCTAAGGTATAGGTACAGGGTGCAAACTTCGCACCGTGCATTGTTGGAAGTTACTCGAGCAATAGATTTCACGGTGAACTTTGTACGCTATGTCGCCGTTGGTAGCAAACTAAGTATTTTCCACTAGAATCGCTTTCCGTTAAGAAAGTAAAAGGAAAATTATTATCACAAAATGTTTAGTATCCTGATTGCACAGAGAATTACCGAAGTTTGCCGATCCAGCAAAAGCTCTCAAAATGCCAGATTTGGCTCAGTGAAAAGTAGTAGTAGTTTTTAGTTCAAACTAAAATTTACAATTCGGAAACAAAAACGCGATGTTTTTAATTTTATATTTCCAAAATAATCTTATTTTATATTTATACAAATAATTGCCAAAGTTGTCTCTAAAATCATTATTTAAAAAAAAAACTATTGATGTATTTTGTGGATTATATGTTATTATTAAAAAAGTATCCTGATCAATAAATATATATAAAAATTATTATAAAAAAAAATTATATTAGTGAGTTAGTTTAGCCAATCCAAATCAAAATATTATAACAAGGCACCTCCCACCTCACACCGCACCGCGAGCGTTTCTCCAAAACTCTCTTAAATTTACACACTTCTCTTGTGGAGCGTATGTATGTATGTTAATTTTGACATTGCCATTAACCTATGTGTTATTTGTTTTGAGTTCTCGGTTATAACAATACAACAAGATTTTGACGAAACCACGACCTTTAAGTTAATGATATTCTAGTAAAGTTATTTGACTTTCAAATGGGAAATATATTCATTCGATGGGCTCATAATATTTCTTGGAAGATTATTCATTTCTCTGCTCATCCGAACAACCGAGTGTTATATCAAGAATACCTTTTTGAGTAACTTTCCCGTCTATGTTCGTCAGCGAAGACGAAAAAATGATCTTGATATGAAACAGGCTTTCGAATTCTCATAGACACGCTTTTTTCACAAGACATTTTTAAATTTATTTGAAGGTCGTGTCAGTTTTCAAGGTAAAAAAAGGCAAGAAACCAGAAATTCTATAAAACCAGGAATTGACGGAATTGTAGAATTTTTAAGAGTAAGAAAATGGAATTCTTATTTTTATAACGCTTGTCCCATATCGCACAAAGAATTTTTTTAATTTATAAAGAATCGATGTTGATTTATTATTTAATATTATCAAAAAAATAAAAAGTATTCAGCATCGTAGCAACAATATTGGGAAAAGGGGATAAATACAACCGAACTTTTGTGACGCTTTCTATTGTTGTCAATTTTGGAAAATTGTCTACTACTTTACCTAATTTTATTTATTCTACTTAAATGTTTATAGCCTCAGAAAATTAAAAACAGGTTCTAATTCAAAATATTATTCGATTATCGTGGAAAATAATGATATAGTATTACCGTCACTGCAGCGAACACCATTCCATTCCTTCTGGGTTCCTCGGAAAGTTGTTAAAAAGAAAATCGTTTCCGTCAAAGGGAAACTCGAGTAAAGGCCTCAGTACCCCTTTCCGCAATACGTTGGACACAGTCGCAGTTCCAGAATGCTCTTCACAGTCGAAGAACAAAGCTCCAGATCCTAATGCAGCGGGAGTTGGGAGCTTTACGCGCCCAAAAGGTCCTCGAGTCGTTTTCCACTAGGAAATAAATATCCGTAGAATGGTCACGGTCGACCTTTGCAGACATAAGGCCACTACTAGTTGCTTCTTTTTCGATCGTTACCGCCTGTGACTAGCATTTTTTCCACGAAACCCGACGGACATTTTCTATTAGCATGTCCATTGACCTGCACCCCGTGGCAGTGGCCACATAAAAAATTGACGTGATGAATTTTCTCATTAGTGTAAGTTTATTAATTTAAAAACTTTTAGTTGGTAACTGCCAGCAGAATAGTGATATTTTATTTTAATTCCTTTAACTCCAGCGTTTGAGGGTCATATATGACCGGGCGTCCTTATTTTATAAAAAGTATTTTTATCTTTTTTCCATCATGTTTAAATACTTGATTTTTTGAAGTTACAAAAAGAAATAACAATTCTTTCTTGTTTACCTTAAATATTTATTCTGGAATCCATTAATACAATCCTAAAAATAGCCAATCACTCTTTTCAGGGTGAAATGCCTAAAACCAAAAAAAATGAATAATTCATATTTCGCGTCGCTATCGTAACAATCGGCTCAACTTAAAAAAATATTTCTTATTTTTTATTATACGAACGAGATAAAAGTGCAAGTCCAGTTTTCTTACAAATTACCTAAACAAAACGAATGTGTTTTCGAAATATCGAGTTCTCTCAATTTTTCTTTAATTGGAGTAAAAAAATAAGTAAAAATGTGGTTAGCGTTTTCAACAACATTTTTCACGATTTATATTAAAATGTTATTATTTAGAAATAGTAATGTTTATTTTAAATGCATAAACCGGAAAGATAATTTTATTTAGTTTCTAAAGCAGTATTTTTTTATTGGAAAATTTAAAAATATGATTATATGGTCCATTTGAATAATGCAATACACAGAAAACATTGCAAACTGAACAAATGTGATAAATGTACTTAAGGGTTAACTGTGATGATTGCCGGACATTATTCTTTCGAGAACATCTCGGAAGAATAATGTACCATTGAGAATAAAATTATAGAAACAATCATAATATTATTAATTTAAAAGAACGCTGTAATTTTGTGTACATCAATTTATTTTATATGAACACCTCAACTAGTTTCGAATTTATCGCATTTTGTCTCAATGTTACTAATTTGCAAAATATATTTTTGTCAAAATATAACACATAAACGCATATCCTTGAATATCGTTACGAAAGCTGTAACACAGCTGTGTTCATGCTTTCTGCATTGAATTCAAGATTTCGAATGAGCGAGGTTTCTGCCGGAGAAAATGCATGCAGCAGTTGGAACTAGTTTACAATCGGTAAAGGAAGTGCCTTAGAAATTACAATACATGTATGCTACTACAGCAATATGAAATGTTACGTGGTACATAATAAAGGATAAGGTCGTGCCGGGCGCATCAAAGAATGCTTCGAGACCTTTCTTCTCTACGTCGTTTTATTTATTTTTTAAATGTCACTCTTTTCATCATCTGATAAACTTATTTCAACATCCCCTTTTTCAATCTGATCTATATAATTGAATTTTTCTTTTTTAATTTGTTTCAGGTAAGCATCACTTTCTACTGCCTCTGCCGCGTATTTAATTTCTCCAAATTTAATTTCTGGTAAGTGAAAGTTGTTAAAATCTTAAAATCAACTCGTAAAAAACAAGTTTTTTAAAAACTATAATACATCAATTTTTTAATAGACTATTGGGCCCGTGAGACGGTATCCTGCCACAGACCGCCTTTTATGTGGGGAATTAAAATTTTGTGGTTGTATATATTTTTGGATGAGAAATATGAAGAAAAAAGATCATTAGATCTCGACAACAGCGCCTCCTATCGAGTCCAAAATCCTAACTTTCAAGCTGGAACCAACCATACACACTCACTAAATTTCGTTGAATGGGTTGGGCGGTTTCGGAGATTAGCGTGTACAAACACAGTGACAACTGATTTTTATATATTTAGATGTATTTAAAAAAATGGTGTGACTGAGGATTGAACTTTCCTCATCAGGGGCTTGAGCCAAATCCCAATTGGGTAGGACCGACATTTATTTCGTATATTAACTACTGTAATGTCATCCAATTTCAGAGAAATGCGTATATGCCCGCGGTGTATATGCGTGATTGCCACCAAAAGCTGTATTATCATCGACAATGAGTCTCTTCCAATTTCCAATTTTCATCTGGATGGGATGTCGGGAAATGGCTTGATTTCCCCTTCCAAGATTCTGCTTCATTATCCATTCATTCTAGAAAATAAAAGTGAAATCAGACAGAATCAGCCATGGTGGATAATATGAGATAATTTGTGTTTTTATTGTATGTATAAGTCGGAACTTAGTTTGGGCTATTGCAAACTCCATCACATTTAATAATCATCAAATCGACAATCAGCGCCATTTTGAATATTCAACACATTTTTACACGGCCCCCGTTAAATGCAGATTCTCGGCCTGTTATAGTTTTGATCTCATTGTGACTAACTGAAAAGCATCAAAACGTGACCGCTATGCTTGACAGCTTATCAAATTCTGATCAAAAACTGAAACGGGCTGAGTATCTTGTAGATGTTTAACGGCAACCGTTAAAATTTCAAAATGGAGCCGATCAACGGCTTTGAAACACTCCAGCCGTAATAATAAAATGATAAGTTATAAGCGGCCGCTACACTACTCGCTTCGGCGCTTCGACGAAGTCCTCGACGAAGTTAGCCGAAGTCCGAAGTGCGTGCCCACACACTCGTGCAACTTCGCGAGTAGCTCAGTCTCTCGCCTCTCTCGGAGTCCGTGCACTAGGCAACATGGACGTTCAAGTGGCAAATAAAGGATGAAATTAGATTAAATGCTGTTGATATGAGATCCCTGAGGCGTATAATAATAATAATAATAATAATTGGATAATTTGTAAAGCGCCGTTTTTGTGAAAAATCACCTCAAGGGCGTATGTGTGGTAAAACCATGTTTGATCGTGTGAGGAATGTGGAGATCCGCAAAGAGTGCAAGGCTGATGTAAGCGTAATGAGTAAGATTAAGAAAGGGACGCTTAGATGGTTTGGGCATGTAGAGCGAATGAGCGAAGATAGGAGTGTGACGGCCGGCATAGTCCAGTGGTAACGCATTGGACTACCATTCCGAAGGTCGCGGGTTCGAACCCGGCGTGCGCAAATAAATTTTATTTGATTAATTTGTGTTATTTCACAATTAATTAATTAAAATAATATATAGTATATTTGCGGCACGTTCCAGAGTGGAAGATACTACCAGTATCGCCCTGGTGTAAGACCACCATTCAGAATTGAAACGTTGCTCCAAATGGCTTTAGCCGTGTTTAGTGACTAGATCTGAATAGCCAGGTACTTCCCCACCTTCCTCTTTCCCTTCCCCACTTACCTTCAGCCTCACAACATCCCCCAATTGGGGATGCCATAGTCTCACTGGCTCCAGACGGGAGCAGTTGGGACTCTTGTGAGGTATTCACTATAAAAAAAATATAAAAAAAGGAGGATATATGATGCAAATTTGAATGGTAGCAGAAGTCGGGGACGCCCGAGGAAGACATGGCACGATCAAGTGAATCAGATACTCGAGTCGGGCCATGTCAAGAGTCAGAATAATAGAAGAGTATGTATGAGACGATGTATGAATGTGAATGAGGCAAGGAGTGTGTGCCAAGACCGAGTTGTTTGGCGGTCCGTCCTCTCTGCCTACCCCTGCGGGGAAACGGCGTGATGGTTAGTTAGTTATCTTTATGGTCCCTTTCAATTGGGTCCCAAATAACCGCCTCGGATTGGAGTGTTTCTAGGAACAAAAAAATTAGGTCCTGTGACCACAGTGTAGAAGCCATATTTTATTACGTATAGTCACTAAGTCACTATGACTCTGCGCACGCACAACCACCAAACACGACGTCTCGAAGCGAACTGAAGTGAACCGAGTAGTGTGGGCAGACACTTCGTGTTCGAACTTCGAGTCCTTTGACTCGGGCGCATTTACCGACAACAATCGGAAGTCGGGCCAAGCGAAGCGAAGATGCCCGAAGCGAAGCGAAGTTCGTGCCCACACTATCGTATTAGGTCAACTTCGATCAACTTCGCGAGTAGTGTAGCTGGGCTTATAGGATGTGCTTTACATTATAAGTTAGCATTTTCTTCCGACATTAATATCCTCCAATCGTCCAATCAGTATTTTTGCTGGGAAGATGTTTACAGATCCGACTGTGGCAGATCAAATCACGCACGTCGGGTTGACATTTAAAATTCCTGTGATTAATATTGGAAAAAAAAATGTTTTCAATAATTAAAATTGTAATTTACATTCTTAATTCCAAATTGTAAAATTCTCGTTATTTGGACGATATAAAAGTTTTCTGAGATTTTAGGTAGATACCTATTCATTCATGTATTTTAAAAAGAAGTCATTGATTTGTAGTAAATTTTTGTATGCCGAACAACTTTGATAAATCAAATCAAAATCTAGGTCATCTGAAAACCTTTCACTGTGTTTTTTTCATTTCGTCTACATACGTATGTATTATATCCACATACCCTCGAAAAAACATGAGGATTTTTTTCGCTAATGGTAAGGTAATGACTGCTTCGAATACCGATTAGTTCATTATATTTTAAACAGTTCACATGACTTACAGCGAAACGAGTCTAGTTCAGAAATTAAATATAAATTTTATAATTGCTAATTGAATCTTTGTCACGTAATATTATTATAATAGCCATGTTTGGCGTAATAATTCCTACGAACACTCGTTTCCATAAAGAGCAGTGGATCTTTGAAGAGAGTGAGACGAATAGGTGAGTCTCCATAAGGAGTAGCGCGACGCGCGACCTCACCTAGTCTCTGTCTACACCATACAATCAAGACAAATTAGTTCTCAATTATAGTAAACAATTCAATAAACGACATCAAGTAATTTTGGCGCAGCCGGTAAAGTATAAGTTAATAATAAAAATAGTGATTTGTTCCATGTTTTTCACGTGGTTTGTATTAGCGTACATCTATCTCATCGTTTTCTTCAATGTCACCAGTTTACGTCCGTCAGATTCTTCATTTTTATTTACCGCAAGAAGTAAGAAGTGAGGGTTTTACGACTATTTTTAGAGATGCATTACATAAAAGTTTGGTTCCCCTCAAAGAAGCCGGCAATCTGCACGAGCTAAATCGTCAGCGTTTTCCCTCCGAAGCGATAAAGACCGAAGGCTTCCGGGCCGCTCTGGAGTGGACGTGGAATGCGAACGAAGGATGCAAAGACTGACTTTTCTTTTTTACTTTGTTCACTTGACGCTTCGAGTCTCGGGCGAAATCTACACTGCCGTATTGATAGAGCAATAGATACACGACAATGATAAATTTTTATGATAAATTCGATAAAACTCCTTCTTTACTTAAAGTCCACGGAGAAAAATGAGTACGGCTGATTTATTAAAATCCTGTTAAAAACGTGATTGCAATCCATTTCTAACCTACTTAACCCAGTTAATAAAGTTTTTGTTTCATCACTTTCCATGACTTTATATAACTTTTTAAAAATGTGATGAATTATCATTGTGATGATTTATCCGGTCACCGACAAAATGTAATTTGAACAGATTTTTAATAAATTAGCAATATTTTGTATCGGTAAGTTTTCTCCGTGTATTTATTAAAATAGTTTTACTCACCACTTTATGATGTGTAATATAAACATACATTTTAGCATTTTAATTTACACTTTGCTTATTTCTAATACTTATTTCATACACGATTTTAACATTTTTCTTTAAATTAATATGCTCATCTCGGTACAATCTTTTTAGTCTAATGTTATTTTATGTGGTTTATGTTGTCTGTATTTTAAAGTAGTTTGTCTTTTAAGTATGTTGGGTAGTAAATTGTTAAATAAAAACCTGTAGATAAAGGTTAAAACGTTATAGATAATTCTTTCTTTAACACTAATTATATCCTTCGCATTCTCTGTATTGATTTATGTTTGTTACACTTCAAAATTTGTCTCATTGCTTTATTCTAGATTGTGAGTTTTGCTAAGCTACCGACACCATTAAGATAAATAATATTAGAACATCAGTCTAATTGTGATGCAAAAATTGTTTTATAAATTATTAACCTTGTTTTTTTTTTATCGGTTTTTTTTCTAATTTTTCCAAGGAAAGACACCTTCTAAACAATTTTTTTTGCAATTAAATTGGCTAAATATGTCTATGAAGTCTAGAATTATTCCCAAGTACTTTATTTTATGGACGTATTCAAGCATACCGACGTATAAATGGGTATGTCTGCTTTCGTATTGTGTCTTATTTACCAGTATTTGTACAATTAGTGCGACAATAAACAGTGTAAATAGATATACACTATACTATAATCTGTTATTATTAAGTCTACTTATGCTGAATATTACTCTAAGATCACCCACAAAATTTCTACCAGAAGACTATTACAATTTGGAACCAGTTCACCACATTTATCTTCTTAACCATTTCCAAGTTTTCTCCGTCCATTATTATGTTCATCGTACTTTTGGTTACCAAGGATCATGTACTTTTGACTTTCGGTTACCAATGATCGTGTACTTTTTACTTCGGTTACCAATGATCATGTACTTTTTAATTTCGGTTACCAATGATCACGTACTTTTTACTTCGGTTACCAATGATCATGTATATTTTACTTTCGGCTACCAATGATCATGTACTTTTTACTTTCGGTTACCAATGATCATGTACTTTTACTTTCGGGTACTAATGATCAAATCCTTTTTATTTGAGTTTGTTATTCTCAGCCATTTGCGTAAATACCTGTGATATAAATAATCGTATAACCGCATTTTAATGGTTAATAATCTTCATCTTTATTATTTTTACTTCACTGACAATGATTACATGTTATGATTCGCGTTGTCGTAAACAGTTATGTGCTACGGTTATTTATCGGGGATAGTGGAGGTTGGAAGAAGGTTATTCGGAGCCAGGCGGGAGTGTTTGTCGCTACCGTGAAACGAATTTCCTGATCCTAGACGGGATTCAAATTAATTTCGCCGTCGCGAATCGAATTAGCTAGTTAACTCCAATTTCCAGCGTGCTCTCGGCGGCTGGGTGCATTCGATCCATGAAATCACCATCAGATATTTCATACTTACAGTGGTAGGCATTACAGGTAACTCTTTATAGTACTTAATTTTGTGAGTACCTATATAATTAGGATACTGGAGAATTCTCTCTCTTCTCTCATTATATTTGGATATTTATCTTTATATAAGTTCTCTCATAACAAATAAAGGCGTAATATGATTCAGTTGCGTTCGAAATCACTAAATCCCTGAATAATAATTACGGCATTGTCAATAGCTAATTAAATTTACCTCATGACGTTTTTCTGAGCCTTTTCTATGTAATTCTTTGCTCCTACGTGAATCAGTTAAAGAACACTAATTGTTTCTGCATTCAGAATAAAAACGTTCCTCGAAATGGCAATAGCCATATTCATTGACCAGATTTGAATAGCTATCCTTCTTAACCTCCCCCACTCCCTTCAACCACACTGTATAACCCCAACTTAGGAATGCTATAGTCCCATTGTCTGTTCACGTAAAAAAATGTATTCAATTAATTTCATTTTTGCTGCCGTGTAAGTTGAAAATATGAATATCCAATGAAAGTAGAAATATTTTCGAAACATAATTAAAACTTTTTTAAGTGGTCGCAATATTGTATTGCCATTGTCGCCCAGGGCCCCGATTCTCGACGAAGTCATTCCACTCCAACGAGTAATTCGACCCACTCGTCGTTCGAGTGGAATGACTTTTGGCGTTTGGCGTATGTAAGTGTGTAACCAAAGATATTAGAAGAACGAGATATGCTATGTTGGCCGCCGGACCGTAGGCGGAGTACTACCTAATTAGGGTACTTTGAATACTATCGGGACGTGTACGCACAGAAATCTGTTCTATGTATTAGTGCCAACTGAAACGATACGTCCTTAGCTTTTTTAAAAAAAATTTTTTATATTAACTCCACATAGGAGGCCCTGAAGAAAATAATTTCCCTCAGGGCCTATGTCATCTTTGGGGATGCTGTGTGGAAGCTTAAGCGAAGGTGTGCAGTAGTATTGGTGAACAAAACCGGCGACACTGGGCAAAACAATTCCACACAGTATGAACTGCTCATAGCACATCTCGTTCTTCTAATATCTTTGGTGTGTACCTTTGACGAGACTCAAGAATAAGGATGTCGACCAGTGTATGTACTATCGACGGCGATGGCGAGCGGCCTGGATTGGAGAATCAATACCCTGGATTTTAACCGTGGGAATATTATTTCTTATCCGTTCTGTCCGCTACGCTGGCTGCATGTCAACATTCTGCGAAGTTCTACTACTGTCAAGTACAAGCCACGTCAAAAGTACATTTTCCGTTTCCTGTCGTATAACGAGATTCTTGTTACGTCTTGTTCTTTATTCGTTCAAATGCCTGGCGAAATGAAGGGCGCGGCTTAAAACGTAAATGGGTGTGGCATCCGTTTCCAATTCTGTTATATTGTTTATTTATTATCTCATTGAATTAGATTTTATGACGAGGTACATTTTTACCTTTAATTGATTGAAATTATAGCTCCGAGGAAGTATTAGGAAATGCCCTATAATGGGCACCCATCAGTAATTAATCAAAGACGTCTTATTTCGGTTACTTTGGTACACACAAACATATAATTTAGAGTATCAATTGCTTAGAATCTCTAAAATCCTAAATGGATGAAGATATATATTAAGAAGAAGAAAAGTGTTAATGTATATACTCGCGACATCGAAACATATTTGTGGTGGGAAGTTAATTTATTTATTTGATTTTTATGAATTTAATTTATTTATTTACAGACTTGTTAATAGATATACGAAGACCAAACTAGGCACTTGTCTGTCTTTTGGTAATCTGCATCTCGAATCTGAAAGTCAATTGAAACTGCGATGAGTATCATAATGATGTATACTTGTAAAATTATTTTGTGGTGTTACTGTAAATTAAATGAAAATAACCAAAGTTGTTAACACCACTATTTTCAATAAAAAATATTACCATTTTTCAAAACTAAAGGTTTCTTCATCAGTATAAGTATACATTTTTTTTATTTATTAAAAATAATTTTTAAACAAAATTGGTTATTTTCACTGAGGAAGAAGATATTACTAATAAATCGAAACGAAACGTGAAATACAACAGAAAAATAACAATCTCGACTTGGAATCGAACCCAGGATCTGTCTTTCCGAGACAACGCCTCAATCAACTCGGCCATTGCACGGAGAAAACTTAATGATATAAAACAATTTCTTATTTATTGTAAGTCTGGTCGAATTATTCGTATTCGTAACGAATTAATTGACCGATTTCCTATTAAAATATCGGTAAAACGCGAATGTGTTATGACGACGGCGGAACGCGCGTTCGTTGAAATTCTAATATTGTGGCTTTTCGTCATTAAATTTATCACTCAAAGGACACCTGCATATGTTCCGGTTTATTATGAATAGACTGATATTTTATCAGGAAATGGATTGCAATCATGTTTTAACAGGATTTCAATAAACCAACCATGCTCATTTTTCTCCTTGTGGGATCTAATTATTTTACATAATTTTTGTTGATCCAATATTTCAAATTAAAAATTTTCTTTTTCTCAAGTATTTTTTTTTCATTTATTTTTTTATTTTTGACTGCTATCTTTTATAATGTTTATAAAGTTCTATGGAATTTATTTGTAACGTAGTTAGTATCTAGGTTACAAATAAATTATCTTAATCTAGACACATATTGACTTTTAAAAAAGTTTAAATGATTTTTCAATTTTATATGAATAGCTAGATTTTTAAAATAAAATTTGAAAAAGATTATTATAAAAGTTATACCCACCAGTGAAATATATTATAAAGAGTCGGTGATGTGTGAATGTGGTGCGGTGCAGACCACCGAACATGTGGTGAATGAATGCCCGCTCCATTCATTCCCCGGCGGGATTGATGAGGTTCACATGGCGATCCCTGAGCCCCTAGAATGGCTTGCAGACCTAGATGTCCCCCTCTGACCCCCCCACCATACGAAAGAAGAAGAATATATAATAGAAGAAGAAGACAATTCTAATAAATCTATGCGAAACATATTCAATTATATATTATGTTGATGGTTATAACCTTCAAAAGTTTAAAAAAAAAGTTATTGCGGTTAATATGAAATGTCGTTTTTTCCACTGTATTAGAGGAATTCCATCGTATTAATAAAATATAACAATAATATAATAACTCTAATAATATGTTTGCATATATAAAGTATGTAATTGGTTTTCTTATGTTTTATAACGTAATGACTTACTGCGGAAGAGTGGGCATTTTCTCCGTTGGAAGCTTCTCAGTCAGACATTCTAAAGTTCTTTACTAAAGGGTAGGAATTAAGGAAAGTTCAGGATAAGGCTTGCTTCACCACTATTTTAATTCAATTAAATCAGGATAACCGTAATAATGTTACCAGACCATTTAAACCAACATGTTCTATAAAATGTATGCAAATTAGGTGATTTATTATATAACAGGTTTTATGAAAATTTCATTATACGTGTTGGGAGCTATGCAGAGCTTTTTTTCGTTGTTTTATCACCTCGGCCATAATTCACGGGATAATACGTGAAACGTTCACTTATTTATCCTACATGTATGCGGTATCTCTCCCTTTCCACTACCTGCGCTCCTGGTTTACTTTACAGTCATAAAATAAACACTTTGGCCAGAATTCCGAAACAACAACCTAGTCAAATTTTCACTCTAAAGCCGATTAAGTATGACATTATGTTGCCCATTTCAGAACGTTAAATGGTATTCGCAGTTCGTTCGTGTTTTGTAAATCGATTTCATCTGCGTAACCTTCAGTTTCGTGTAGGTAGGTTCGGGCCATTTTGCATGCCCAAGTAGAGTATTTTTCTTGCCACGTGTGAGCGGTAAAAAGTGATTGCCCGTTGTTTTTATCATTATTTTACTGAGATTTATTTACCTTTGTTCCGGCCGGAAAAGCCGCTAAGCTAGGTTTTATCTTTTTGGTAACCTTATTATTACCAAGCATAACCAAAAATAAAACCATGGCATAACATAAATCCAGATTCATCAGTATTGCCCACAATTAGATCATTAATTATTACTTGTTACGTGTTTTTTTTCTGGAAAAAAAAATATTTCTACGTAATTATTTTTTCGCCTTGTTGTTATCTACCTCAAAACATTTTTCAGTAAATATTCTTCTTTGACGTTTTATGGCATATGAAATATAAGCTTGTCCCTTCTTTCTTAATGGTCCATGTTTTCATTTTATTTTTATATGACTTCTTTGAATGATATTATTTAGTACTCCTACACACTTTTATTTTTACACGGTTTTAAGAGGATTACACAAGCCAAATTTTGTATATTCTTAGTGTGCCTTATATCAACCACGAATACAGGTAACAGGTATTTCTACTATCTTGGTACGAGATCACCCCTATGGTAGGCAGGAAAACAATTTCTTCTTCTTCTTTTCAGCACAGCAATTTTATTTTTATTAAGTACCAACACAAATGTTAATGACTATCAGCCACGGCTGAAGTTTACCGGTAGGTACCAAATTAAGGGTTTAATTTAATCAGTAGTGGAATTCCACTACCTACCACATCTGATAGACGTCTGTCACAGCCTACTCTCAGATCAAGGGTCTAAGTTCCCTTAATCAGTAGTGCTTATACTCTCTACCACTTGTGACAGCCTACCGTCTCAGACTATTTTTCGAGACTGCCTCTGGATGACAGCTCTACATCACGGACTCCGTTTTCTGATTGACTCTACATGACTAAGCCCCGATACCCGGGGTATCTGACTTTTAACTAAAAATACAAAAACACAATAAAAAGTTGACCTTGCTAAGGCCCTTTTCTCCCACGTCTTGGTTGTCATGTGGGGTACATTTTTTTCTTAGCCTAAAACAATATTTTTTAAAGGAACGTGACATTAACAATAGGAATGTATTTACATTATCTTAGGCAGAGGCGGTTCCTTGGTACGTGCATTTGTGCATTGCACTGCTTGTCTTCAATCTCCACATAACAAATTACAACGACATCTGTGCCCCAGTGATCGATGTAAGAAATTCGTAATTCCCGTCAGGTCATTATTTGAGCTATCTTCTAGTAAAAAAATCCCGCGCAAGAGCAAGCGGTCGTGCATACCCCGATATGCACAGAACCAACTTTTACCATACTACTAAAACAGCGTCGGGCGGTATCGAGATAGCCCGAAGTAGCCGAAACGGTGACATGAGCGAGACAGATTACACTCTTAACGTCAAATTACGTGTTAGAGCAGTGCAGATACATAACCCATCCGTGCATTATCGAAGTGCTTTGACGGCGAGTGAATTTTGCATCACTTTGATCATGCGTAATCCAATGCGTTTGGAATGGATTCGCTTAGAAATACTAATGTTCAATGTTAACGCAACAACATTAACACATTGGAACTCGTTCGCGGTGAAATCAAACGGTTTCGCTATATTTTCAACGATGAATTGAGTGTCCTTTATTTTCAACAAAATTTTGTATTATTTAATCAGTTATTTTACAAATATAACTTAAAAGATAGAATAAATTTCAGTAGGTGTTCCCATTCATTAATTTGCTCCACCTAAATTACAGACTAGGTACATTTTAAAAGTGAAATGCACTGCTGGTAATTACAGTCACGGGCCGCGTCTGATCTTAGGGTTGCATTTTGCAATTTGCTAGCTCTTATTTTATGATAGGTTAGCGGCATCCTTGCAATTATTACATTCAGAGTTTCATTTTTAAAATCTTCCAAATTTGGAAGATTTTAAACAACAACAAAAAATATGCAGAGGCTTCAGAAAGGTACTTAAAAGTAAAACTAACCGACACTAAAATATTTTAAAGAGAAATAATTTTTAAATCTAGAAAGACATTGTGATTATAAAATACCGGGCTGTTATATATTTATTTGGGATTTTACATTTCAGATGTGGAAAAGAAATATTCTGTTGTGCTAATGTTAAAATTAAAAATGGTGGTAAAATTAATCTTAAGTCCAAGTTATTTAAAATGGGTATTGTCGCATTCTGGAATGAACAACTTTTTTTTTGTTTTTTTTTTTTTTTTTATTATGAAAGTTGTTTCTTAGATACGTTAAGGGGGGACTAGGGTTAATTCGTACGAAAAAAGGCATTTTTTTGTGAATTTTTTGTTACAACACAGTTAAAATTTCTTTATTAAATCTAATAGGACAGTAAAGTATGACATTTTAAGAATGTTGTATAAAATTTTCACGGAGAAATATTAAAAAACACGGCAATGACAGCAATTATTCGGACGTGTCTCAAAAAGAAGTAGAATGGCGGTGCCCCTCATAACTCGGTGCTGGGTCATCTGAAATCAAAAAATCAAAGTTCATGGTTCAGTTCTGGGAGGGTTTTTCGAAATTATAATTTTTCACTTTTTTGGAACACTTTGAAGGGAAAAACGCTATTTTTAGTGAAAAAAATCGGCTAATTTGTTATTGTAAAATAATAATTATTAACAAATTTGAAAAAACTCCAGCTTTACCTCGTAAATTATGCACAGAAATAGTTTTCAAAATTTCAAAAGGATCGGTGCAGTAGTTTTGAAGATATGACGGTCACCGACTTTGAAAACGTGAGTTGTGGGAAAAACGCTATAAAGTTTTGAACACTAAAAAATCTGGTATTAAACGTTTATAAGCAAATTTTATCGGCTTACCTCACACTGAATCATCAATGCCAAGTCCATAAAGGATGTTGCTATCATCCATGATGTCTAAAGCACCTTTTTGCTCCTGTCTACGACGAATCCTGCCTTCTTTAGTTTGTTTCTCAGCTTCCTGCTCTGCTCGGCTTATACGTATGGTCGGGTAGGGATTAAAATCCGACAGGTATAAAAATACTCGTAATTTCGTCAATTTTGCTCCAATCAACTTGAAATTTGAACACAATATTCTTAACATATTAAGCATTTATTTAAAAAAAAATTAAAAAATGCAAAAAAAAATATTTTAAAACCCTAGCCCCCCCTTAATACATTTCTAATGAAAACGTACATGTTTTGGTAGTTTTCACTTATATTTTTGGCCAACGTTTATACATTGCATCATTATTTTGTTTGTTACGATCTTGTAAGACCAACTAAATCATTATTAACAACTAGACACGACAAATATTACAATGAAGACTTACTGAACACTAGGAAGTTTAGTCTTTTTTGATATTATGACATCTTTTATATAAAATAAATAATTTATTGCGTTTCTTGAAACCCCATAGGGTCTGTAAAGTTGAAGGAATTATGATTATTGCCTTTTCTGAAACTGCTTTCGTAGCAGTGGTGGCCGGTACGTACACGGAGTAAATGAGTATTGCTTATTTATTAAGAATGAATAGATTGGTTTCATGTTATCACAACGTATTATCATAATGTCGAAACACATGTTCATAAAGATCATAATATTTTCGCATTTCGTCATTATATTTTATGAAGGCCAATGCAGATGCATGAACACGTATTCCGATAAATTAGGAATGTACTAAAAGTTTATTAAAAATGGCCTGCAATCCCGTTTTGAACCGGATAATGTAATAAAAATATTCTACAAATAACAACGTGAAAAGACCTTTTACGCTGTCAATAAAACAACATTTTTTCAGTCTCACAATAAAATATCGTTCTATAGCACTGATGCCTTACGAGATATTTTATTTAAAAAAAAACGTTTTCTGGTACAAAAATGTAAACGATAACTTACGCTATATTCAATATTAGCCTTCTGAGAAGAAAACGCACACTTCCGCCACTGTTCCGTAGTAAACCTTTAACTTGTCCCCGCGTGGGCGGGAGCGCCTATCTCCGGGCGGCAATGTCTGCCGTGGGCGGCCGTACCAAAACCCTTACTCTGCGACCCTGGCTTACTCGTGCCGGCAATGTAGACGTGTATTTTAAACTGGGCCAAATTTACTTATTCACTGCTCTGTACTTTAATTAAATGCCGTATCAGAAAGCTGATACCTGCGCGAAACTTACTTATCGCCGAGTGTGATCTTGAAAATGTGGGTGATTATTATCTATGCGAAATTAAATAACCAACAGTGAGTGACAGATTTCGTGATTACGTGTCACGAATAATTAAAGACTTGTGATATTTGTATAGTATATATCTACATGAACATTATTTAACATCTTTAAAATGAAACAAAATTACACAAAAGTAAATTAAATTCTTGAAACGGCTTTGTCAAAGAAAGTAGGCGTGGTAGTAACCCTATTATAACGATGGGAATAATCGAAACATTTCATTTATCAAAGAATGTTTCGGATTGTTGTTCATATACGTCTAAGATATTTAACTAGTTTTGATTTTAAATTGTGTTATATTTTCGTTGTCGTTGGAAGGGGTAACCGGATAAATCATCACAATGATAATTCATCACATTTTTAAAAAGTTATATAAATTCATGGAAAGTGATGAAACAAAAACTTTATTAACTGGGTTAAGTAGGTAAGGTTAAGTTTAAAAAAAAATTCATCGTTTCTAATGACTTTATATCACTTTTTAAAAGTGTGTTGAATTGTCACTGTGTTGAGTTATCATGGAACCGTTGGAACGATATTGATTGCAAAATAATAGTCTCGTTGATGACTATATTTATGTCACAAACGGTGGCGGTTTTCTCTAATATACGGATGTGCAATGAACGCTCAAAAAATAACTACGGCCAACAAGTGTTGGATTATGGTTGGTATAGGGTAGGCCAACATTCGTTATTCGTCTGCGCCGCGATGACGTTGTTGGACAGAACGAACTTACCTTTAATGATTATTATAAACTTATACTTAAAATTTAAGAACATTACTGAATGCATTCGGGTGACATATTGTCTAATCTGCATCTGTGTGTGGGCTCCGAACCTAGGCACTTGTGCAGATTTATCAACCTTTTTTAATAATAATCATTTATTTATTAAATAATTGATCAATTTACAGTATAATAGTATTACAGAGTATAATCAATAATGTTAACTAAATTAATGCATACAATTATTTTTCACTGATTTTGATTTTTTAATGTTCCTCTTCTATAGAAGCTGGCGCTTATGTCTAGAAGAGTGGTGAGCATCAAGATTAAGAATATTTAGTGTTTGTAATTATGAATATTAAAATGAATAATTAATTAAAAAGATAGTTTCATCATTTTGGTATTTTTACATTGAACTTCTTTTTAATTGCTTTTAGTAGGTGTTTATCGTTTTCTATTGTTCTGATATTTTCGGGTAGGCTGGTGAAGTATTTTTTTCCTAGATATATGTAATGATGTTAAGCAAAAGTGGTGTTACATTTTTGTCTTATATATATGTTTTTGACGAGTACGACTTTCAGTTAAAAAGCTGTGAATTAGTTTTTCTTTTATTATTTCAGTTATTATGTTTTTTTGGACAAGATCATTAAATTTTAATACTTTAAATTCAACAAAAATTAGGTATGTTGGATAATCTCTTCGTTTTTTTATAATTAGACGTTGTACAATTTCAACAGGGAGTAGATTGGTTTTGTATGCAGCTCCCCAGCTGATTATTACGCACATCGCAATATTTGCTTAATTATTATCAAGTATATCCATATTTTATTTACTTGTGTGTATGTTAACAATTATTTAATATTTGACAGAACATATAAATCTTCTACAAATGTGACGATTTTAAGTAAACTGCTATTTTCGTATTTAAATATACTTTATGATTGCAACTTGTTATACGTATTCCTAAGCTACACATGTATTTGTCAATATACGTATTATTTCAAGTCGCTATTGTAGAATGATATTTTTTACGTTTGTTTAACTTCGTACACAAATAATTATGCTAATTCTTTTCAAAACTGTAGAAATGCAGTCTTGTTAAATGACGTGACTTCATATATTCGATGAAGAAGGAGATCTGCTAACTGAAAGTCGATTTTCTTTCCTTTTTTAAATCGCTTTAATGTTGACTAACTAAACTCCTGATGATTTATACCACGAACCGCCACTTTTCACTTACGAAAAGCTAAAGCCCCATTCCGACTATTAATTCATTTCTATGAATATTATTATTATACATATTAATTTGATCTTTTTCGTCGCGAAAGTAGTCTGGACAGAGTTTTATGATGTCCCCAGTGTTCCCACATACCACCCCTGTGACTCGAATATTGTGTGAGTTAGTTACGTACATTCTTGTGTATGTAATATTTTATACGGCGAATCCAAGCATAGTTTACGAGCATCTCTCACACGGCAAAGTTTTGCCAGTCGCGGTAATGAGTTCTGAAGACGAGACCCCATAATGGCACCAACTTGCTTCACCAATTTGTGAGGAAACACCAGTGGCGTGTCGTGTCGTATAAAAATGATTTTATAGATTTTTCAAAGCGAAAAATATTATTTTAACAGCCTCTCCAAAAATACTGTGTATATAAGAAGAGGGATATACACAGCACCAATTTATTCTTCAGCTATTTTTTGTTTGTTTCGAACATCTAGTAATTTGAAAAATACAAAGCGCATAATTTTTGCTGTAGAAAATCGTTATGATCTATAAAAAGTCGACAGCACGCCCCTGGTAACCGGATCTGACATAAATTTCTGAAATTCTTCACGTGTTCGCATTATCGGAAACGTGTGTTTGACTATAACAAACTTTATTGAGTGTGGTAAAAATGTTCTGAAATTAACGAGCAATCCATCACGTTTTTTTTCTAATTAAAATATAAACTATATAAATCGCCTTGTTTTTTTATAAACATTTTTTACTTAAGGCGATGCACTACCTCGTGTAATATTTTAGATCGAGCCGTTATCAATAACAACCCTTATGTAGATGGCGTTAAGGTTTAAATTCCCGCTTAACACCATAGGCCCGCTCATCTGGAATAGACTTCCCTCAGCTCTTACTAATCTCCAGAATTTGGCTGAATTTAAACGGGCTTTAAAGACAAAATTATTTAAAAAAAATCTTACCATTCATAAATTTTAACTTCTTTTCAATATTTTATAATAACCCATATTCTAAAACTTCCGGTAATTGTTTGGTTTTGGTTGTCTCCTTATTGTACCTTTTTAAAATGTCTGCTCAGAAAATTCTTATTTCTGAGCACAAATTGCCTCCTGTTTTATATTATGTTTTAGTTTTAATATTCTTGTTTTGTCCTGTCCTGCTGTTATTGCTATTCTAAGTTTTGTCATCACTTTGTATAAACAGTGTATTTAGTGTTATAATATTAGATCTGTATTGGGTAAGGCACACTGTAGGAATTATTTTAAGAACCACTAATACTGAATTACCATTTTTTATGTTTGTTATACGAGTAGTTAAGCGCACTTGAAGTGAAATGACACTAAACTGCGCTATATAAATGCCATGTTATTGTTATTATTATTAAACATTAATAGATGTCTTGCTGTACCATGTTCCCTGTTACTTCATCAGAATACAAAATTTAAAAAAAACATTATAAAGATTTCTAGTTATGTATGACACCAAAGTCCCAATAAAATATGCAAATCATATTCCGAATCAGTAGGTTTGTAGGTTACACTATCATGCGTCTATTTACTTACTTTAATAGAAAAAGTGCTTACGAATGGTGTTTTTTAAACTCAGACATTGTATTTTGTGCGATAAAATAATATTTGTACAAGAATTATCATTGGAATACGTCCCCAAAATGTTATGCGGTAAACTAAAGACATGACAAAAAAAAAAACAAATAAAACTTTTTTCGTAATTTACTAGCACCAATCAAGGGAAATATAATTCCTCGAATGGAATTAAAGCTTTAAGGCGATGTACAACGTAGTAATGCAAAATCATGTGTTTTTGGTTTGAAAATTTGGTCGCCTAGAAATGTTTCAGACGCTTTAATTAATATTTTTCATTTGAAATATACTTTAATATGTATTTATAAATTGGAATATTTTAATTTAAAACGTGAAAGAAGTTGAAAATAAAACACATATTTGTACTCCAAACAAATTTAGAAAACACACTCCTTTTTTTAGAAAATCTGAAAGAAAACTGTCACTTCACTGTTTTTTTTTGTCATATAGGTATATGAGAAAACATTATTGTAATAATTCCAAGAGAGAGATAACAAAAGAAAAATTACACTTTGATTCATTTCTCGGATTCATATTGACCTACACTTGCGTAATTATTATGTTATTAAAAAACACCACTTTCACAGAATACTTATGAAATCCACGCGGTAACAGTCTATTAAAAAATAAACAAATGTCCGAAATAACCTCACTCTATCTAGACGGGAATTTCAAGTGTCAGTCTGCTGAAATGTTAAGTTGCCAGCTCGGGAGCTCGGTGCACTGTTTTTTAATTACTACCAAAACGAATCTGAGCTTGTACAATATTCATTCAATGTGCTGCTAAAACATATTTCAACGGTTGGGAAGAGTTTTTTATTAGTGAGGCTTTACATATTTACATTCAAAGGTATTTTCAAAAATTAAATCTTGCTGCCTACACGTGCTTATTTTTAAGGTGATAATCATTTTGCAGCCTGCGTGTAAATTGGAAACCCGTGCACCGCCTGCTTTGTAATTTCCTCAAAGGAAATGTATTTGTAATATTACTATCCTCAATTTACAAATCTTTAAAACATATTCACGTGAAATGAATACTGGTTTGGGAAGACCCTTTGACCGCTCCAACCGGTCTCTCGAAGTGGGAGAGATATATTCAGAACTCCTTCACTCCTGGACATACTGTTCCCTTGATCCCTCCCCAACCATCATACCATTTACCCTCCCAGAAGTTCCTTTCCTTAAAAAAGACCCTCCACACAGAATCCCCAAAGATGACAAAATAATTTCTCTCAGGGCCTCCTGTGTAGGGTTAAAGTAAAAAAAAACTCATAAAAGCTTACGAATATTAACAGTTAACAGTAGACCTCGCGTCCAAAAAAGTGTGTTTCTAATTTTCTCTTTCTTAAAAAATCAAAACCATTTTCTTCAGAAAAGATTTTTAAGCAGGTATTTAAATACCTACCTACTTAATTATGAACTATATTATATTTTATTTCAAGTAAGATATTATAAAGTTTATCCAAAGAAACGTCACAACTCAATGACAATTCTTTTTTTAAACATTTTTCGGGTACATCAAAAATGGTATATTAAAACAATGCTAATAAGAAAGTCCAAATAAATACACATTTCCACATTTGAAAAAAGAATCTTAACTGAACCATACTCAAAAATAGCCATCTAATCAAAATAAGGCTTGCTTGAATAATAAAATGAACGCAGCATATTTTGGATACTACGACTGTACTTTCGAATATCCAAGTATCGCTCGGAACTGAGTTGAATTGCATAGAACAAAGTCATGATACTCGCTTGTACCTGAATTGCATGCAGTTGGCAACACTTTCCTAGAAATTGTTGATGTGTTCAACTGCACGGAATATAGTTACAAGAAGGCTATAATAACGTGCCTCCATAATAATTATTAAGGTAAGCATAATACTGTTCTTCTGCATGGGTTCTATATAATTTTAATAGCAAATTTTACTTCATGGTTACTGTTCCATTTATGTACAGTACTTATCACATGTTTGTAAAAGCTCGTATGGGCGTATAATATATATAAATAAATAATTATTAGCCGCCAATTATTTTTTCCAAAAAACAATTTATGTGCAAAGGATATTATTTTGCAGGGTCTTCTGTCGTGTTTAAAATCAATGGCTTCTCGTAAAATTCAATACTGTGAATGTAGTTGCGTTCCCAGACAGACGAAAACGCTTGATATAATAAAGGAACATAATATCTACGGAAAAGTTTCACTTGGGTTTGGAAGAATAAAGGTGGATGAACCCTTTTCCCGCGTTCATGAACTCGTCGCTATCGTGAACTTGATTTATGTTTACGACTTTAACTTTGATTTACCGTAAGCCATTGTTTATTTTGTCACATCAATGGGGAACACAGTATGTTAGGTTTACCTGAAATCGTTATATTTATGTATCAGTATTAAAATCTCTGAAATTCTCTACTTTAAGTTCGAACAGTTAGAGTAAAGTTGCGGAAAATTTATTTCGTGATCAGTTTTCACTTTAGCTATCCCTACTTTACGTCTATTTTTTTCATGAAATATTTTTAATTTAATAGTTAGAGCTTTTGATTTAATAGTGAAGTTCGAATAACGTCGGTATTTTTGTGTTTAGCAATGATCTTTTGTCGGTTACGATTAATACAAAATGTTAGACAAAAAATAGAGATTTCAGTTTGTGATTAAATTATAAAAGGCAAAGTATTATGATAAAAAATAATCGTTTAAACTGATTGTTATTTTATTTTAAAGCCGTTCGTAAATTAGTATTTGAAATATATTTTCTTTAGTCGTGAATCGAATTAGTTTTTTTTTAACTGTAAGGCGAAGTCGAATGAAAGAAGTTCAACCGTGTTCAATATATTTACCCCCTTATTCTTACATGCACCTACTGACGGGTAACCATCTCGTATACAAAATATACGATATTAGAACTGCCAAAAATTCACATTTTTTCCAGGTGATATGTTATTCCCTTGGAATTTTTGGCCAAATCGACTTTTTTGCACCAAATCTCTTAGAATTTTTCTCTTTAAAATATGTCCAACTTCCATGTAAGTTCGCAATTAAGTTCTATTTAAAATACTTCATTATTATTTTTTAGCGCAACAAGGTTTAACAAGGATTATCAATTTAACAGCATATTAGTTGTATGTAAAAGAAAATTATATTCACTTTTAGAACAACAAAGGTTCTTTTGCAAATTTCACGGGCAACTTAGTTTTATCTACCACAGATAGAATATTTTTGGAGCAACATGGTATCATTTGCGTTGTACTTCGAGCTTATATTCGCTTAGAACAAAAAAGAGAAAATAAATGAAAAATTACATTTATGGAAAAGTGAATATGTAGAAAGTATTGTAAGAGAATTATCTTTAGGTTTCATAAAATTATTTGCAAAAAACGTGTTATTTGGTCAAAAAAACTAATTAAAATGATCAGATTGGACCTTGTTGCTCTTAGTTTAGCTGATTTTTAGAGCAACATGATTCTATCTGTTTTTTTTTGCTTAGTTGTTTGACAAAATGCCATGTGTTTTTTTTACCGAGAATGTTCTTAAACACAAAGAAAATTCAATTACAATGCATTTTTCATAATATTTTTTGATACATTTCGTAGTTCATCGTCTTAGTATTTTATTCGGGATTTATACATTGAATCTCAATATCTCAGTTTCATACAAATTGTTGTATTGCCCTTGATGTTCCATGGGCACTATTTCGATTCTTACCTGGCTAGCTTTTTTTAGGATACATTTTAAAATATTTAATTTTACAGCGGAAAACAGCTCTTTTCCATCAACACATTTTCAGAACACTCAGTTTTCCATATATTTTGCATAGAATCCAAGTCCCGTTCTAGTAAAGCTCTGTTTTCATCACGTGTAAAGCTCATCAATTCATCACTCTACAGTAAAACTCAATGCACTCCGACCCGCCCAACATAGTTGGGATTAGTTTGTTACCATAAGGTGCCGGTGTCGGTGCCGGGTGCCGGGTTCCTGGTGCATGACTCTGATAGCACGTCATAAGTCAGTGTTGTGCGGAATCTCACGGCATTAACAGCGACAACATCATTTCGAGTGGGATACGTGATCAAGTTGTATTAGGTTGTTACAGCGGAGACGTGAGAGGGCCTACGTCACTGTTTGGAAAACTTAACAGAATACATTTGGCAAGATCTACTCCAGAAGTACGCAAACTTTATCAAACAGAACATACAGTTACAATTCTTGTGAGAAATTTTGATATAATTACGTAGGTACCTTAGAAAATAATAGAAAAAATAACTTACTTCCTATGATCTGAGGTAGGCACTGAAGAGTGTAAAACCTAGATTATGCGAAACAAATGAAGCTTTAAAGCACCATATGATATATATGATTTTTTGTCAGAATAATCGAGGTTCTATAATGACAGTGTTTTGCGTCCTTATCAGCCATTTAGGCCTGAAACCCAATGACAGTGATTTTTTTTTATCTGTTTCGATGTACAATCATTTTCCGCAATTCAGCAAATTTTCACCCACGTACGCTTTACTCTAATGGCTAGCTGTTATTATCATGATATACATTTTCATATATTATCTGTTTGGGGGTGCTATGTTTACTCAAAATTACATAAATCGTGGGGTTAAGATAATGAAAATAGATAATTAATCTAACGTACAATCATGTAATTCTATGTCGAATATGATTTTTTTAAACTTAAAACCTCGTTACCGTTAGTGTGTGTATTTCAAAAATATACAAATTTGTGATGTAAAAGCCCCTTGGGCGTATGTGAAATGAAATAAAATACGACCTATTGGTATTGGCACGATTGGTATCGTGTTGCGCCGCAAGTCGATTTTTTCACCAGATCCAATTGTTTTTTAAATATATTTTATTTTTATAAATTTAATATTTTATATCTAGTGTACATCTATTCTAAAACTACTATAAAAATATTCCATTACCTACGTACTAATATTTGGACTTACTCACAATATTGAGATATAATTCATGAAAAACTGCAAGACTTTTGGCTTCCTTAACATTTAAAGGGAGTTCATTGAAGATTTTGAAACCTATAATAAATATTGTTTCGAGTTGTCGAAAAATTTGTCTTAGGAAGCTTAAAATCATTGCAGCTTCTCGTAGGATAGCCATGGACTGTACTATTAATACTAACACTTTTTAACATATAATCCGGTAACATTTTATTTTTTAACTTGTATATAAATACTAGGGATAAATAATTACACAGTAAACGTTGCCACACACTTAATAATGAATATTTAGTTGGCTAATGGCTAATTTAATGCTCACGTTTCCTGTGCCACAGTTTCCACACACCTGCTTTATGCTATTCTTTTCGGTACTGTTGGTAATTTCTCCCGAAAGCATTGCTTTTATCGGAATCAATATATTTTCACTCATGACACCACACGCTATACATAATATGTTCAAATCCCCAAGCCTATCAATATCCGACTCTACTTGTAGCTTTTGTTTATTCTTCTGTCGAATATCAAGATTATAAATGTATGATGGTAAAGATAATAATAAAAGGATGGAGTATTAAGTATATACTGGGTTTATACTACGAAAGACATACCCAGACATAGAGCAGACACTTTAAAAAGGTACAATAAGGAGACAACCGAAACCAAACAATTACCGGAAGTTTTAGAATATGGCTTATTGTAAATATTAAAAAGAAGTTAAAATTTATAAATGGTAAGATTTTTTAAATAATTTTGTTTTTAAAGCCCGTTTAAATTCAGCCAAATTCTGGAGATTAGTAAGAGCTGAGGGAAGTCTATTCCAGATGAGAGGGCCTGTTACACTAAAAGAACGATCATAGTGAACAGCTCGATTTGACCTAGAAATATAGGTATAGCATAACGTATATCGTTAGTTTTATGGTATGATTAAGTTAATTTAGAAAATTCCGTAAAGAAATTACACTTTTTTTTTGGTTTTTTCCCTATAAAATTTCCTTATAACACAAATTAATTTAAGATTATGTTTTTACACTAAGTGTGCGTCTTTCCTTATTAAAATCAAATTTAGATTAATCTTGTAAAGATTACAATACATCCTATCTTTATTGTGTATAATATTTATAGGTTGCTTATTCATGTTGATGTTGATCTTTAATCCAATCCTATAATCTTATTCAGACGTCTGTGTTGGGATTAACCTGAAATGAGACGCGCGCGATTAGCATTATTTATCGGGGGATTATTGAATTCTGATAAATGTTTTGTTTAGGACATTTCATGGCCGAAGACGACAGGAACATTTGCAAATTGAGAGCTCGGAATCAGAGCATCTTAAGCGCCGCTAAATTAATGATGGAAAAATAATGATTACAAGTTTTATTTATCCATATTAGTTTTTATTGCTGTTTATGAATTATGGAGATGAATTTTACTTAATGTATCGCCGTACGAGTACGCCGTATCATTGAACCAGTATCAATGGACAAATCTACTACTTACTTTGACGGCCTACGTGGTCGAGGGGTAAGGCTCTCAACTAGCAAGCTGGAGGTCGCAGGTTCAAATACCGGCGTGCGAAAGTAAATTTTACTTGATTAATTTGTGTTATTTCACAAATGACTCACTTAAATTAATATATGGTATATTTGCAGCACGTTTTGGAGTAGAAGATATTCTCGGTATTGCCCTGTAAGACCACCATTCTGAATTGAAACGTTGCTTTAAATGGCTTTAGCCGTCTTTGTTGACCAGGTCTGAATATCCAGGTACTTCCCAACCTTCCTCTTACCCATCTCCTTCCCCCTTCCCACACTACCTTCAGTCTCACATTATACCCAAATTGGGGGTGTTATAGTCTCACTGGCCCCTGACGATTGGGAGAAGTTGTGCGGCTTCACATTTAAATTTTTTTTATTGTATTTATCTTCCAGGATTATTATAACATGTCTTTTTTACTTTAAGATTTGTAATTCGTAAAATTATATAGATAAGTTAATTAATTGTTTGTATTATATGAAATTGATTGAGTTTTCGCTTAAAACTTGGTATGTTGGTTCGTATCCCCAAATATATATTATGTTCTGTTTAAATGACATTTTCCATTCAATTTAAATGTTTTTCTACACATTTATTTTGTTATTTTTTTTATTAAATACTTCAAAATACAATTACTGAATAATGAAGTTTGAATTTCCAACTGGGAAGGTTTTCCGTTTCAGGAAAATCTTAGTGGGTTATATAAAACAAAAACTTAACCATACACATACAAACATTGATTATGTGGCAGGAAATTCAGAGTCAAACTAAAGCTTTTCTGGTTCTGACCGCTTCGAACGCTCGGCCTGTTTCTTCGCTAAATTAGTAACCATTTCCCCGTCTAGATAATATATTTTCTTACCCGGTTTGATACCATTGTACGGTGTTGTATTGTACAATTGGTTTTAGAAATCCGCTTGCAGGCGTAGTAAACACAAGGAATGGTTCACTTTTCGCTTCCACGTATTTTTTAAATATACTTACTTACGGGGAATTGTATTTAATCTCCAGGCTCTAATGCAAATGTGAAAATTCCATCGCATTTGAATTGGTCAATAGTGTCATTCATATTTAATTAAATTTATTTATTTTATTTTATGCGAAAACCGTAGAAGATTTCCAACCTTCTGGGGCCAGCGGGACGATGTGGAAGGGGAGGTGAGACTTACTAGAATTTTCAGTTCTGGTCACCAAACATCGTTTATGTCATTTCAAGCAATGTTTAGATTTTAAATTGTGGTTTTCACTATGGCGATACTAATAGTAACTTCCACTGTGCACGGAGAAAAATGATCCTGTTCCTGATAAAATATTATTCATTCAGAATATATCGAGAACAAGTGTTCTTTTCCTAATAGAAATCATGACAGAATGCGACAGTATCAGTATTTGTATGAACATGTGTTCCGCCTTTCTCATAAAACATTCGTTTTTGACTGTTATATTGTTAGGAACTCTTTCAATTAATTCGTTGTAGGCCTGCAGTACCATTTGTAACAAGAAAACTAATAATAAATTAACAATGAGTTTTCTCCGTGTGGAACGTGCCGCAAAAATAAGTACCTGTATAAAAGTAATGCGTACGATCTTAAATTAATGCGTGAGTATGGAACGTATCGGGAAAATCTCCTATCCTTATCCTATATTCCTCTTCCTCTCCCCCTTATCTAAAATTAGTATTAAGACGCAACAAAACTCCATGTTTAAGCAACTTTAGCATAAGTAAGTTTTTGGCTTAACTTCAATTAACATTTAAACTGTGTATAAGCTGTATGTTTCTAACGAATAAAATATTTTTAATTTGAATTAATTCCTAAATATCATTAATTTAATAATCACCACGGATGCCGCCGAGGAATAATGAGTTAAAGGTTTTTTTCTACTAGACACGCCTGTGGTTATTATGATGAAAAATGAACATCGCATCGATTTACTGTCATAATATTTTTTTACACTGGCAGCTTATCATCAAAATGATACAGACGACAGCAAGCGATTGATTTGACGGGCTAATTTGATTAACACACTTACCAGACTGATGAATATGAGGCTTTCTTTGTGTAGCAAATATTAATCTTGCGTATTCCATAATAATGGTATGTTCAATTATTAATTCTCTTCTGGGAAATTTTCTTTGGCCAAATTAAGTACCCGTTCTCGTTCTTTTCAAGAAAAGAATCTGTGAACTTTATTCATTCCAGAATTCAATTAAATGTTTCTTTCATTTTCTTAGCGGTGAGATTGTTACCAGTTTGCACTATTTCGCGAGCTCTATTATAACTTTAAAATTAATTTGCACTCCTTGATTGAATTTTAATCTTAACCTGTATTGAATTAAACTTCCCATTTCTCGTGTACGATTTTCAGCTCTCACAACTGCAATAACTTCATCGCGCTGTTCTAAATTTAAAAACAACAATGGATAGATTTGTTGCTTTATTCATGTTTGTTCCCATTTTCTTCCATTTGATCCTAATTATTTAATTGAACTTCAAACAGTGCACAGTGAATTGACTCTAACAATTTAACTAGACAAAATTCAAAATGTAATTTCCATTTTTTTTAGGAATTAAAAAAAGTGAAAACGAGAAAATCCAAAATAGTGTACGACTAATTCCTAGTGTAGTTTCACAAAACTGAAGAAACGAATGACTATGTAAAACTTTGTATTTAGACCAACTATCTATCATTATTTTATCAGTTGCATTTAGTTACGTCTGGTGACTTAATCGTTCTATTCAATTAAAGAACCGTTTTAAAGTTTTCTGTAACGGATATAGTGAAAAAGGTGCGTTTTATGTTCCCAATTAAAAAAATATTGATTTTGTTTTATTTTTATTATATTATTTTATTAATTTTTGAATACATCTAAATTTAATCATTAATTTATAGAAATTTCGAAGCATCTCAAAAGTTTTTACCTTTTCTTTCGCGATATTTTTTAAAATAATATTTTCACTAAGGAAGATGATTAATAATTCTTTTAACGTTGTAGCTTGAAATCGATTCACTGTGCAGTGCTGGGGTTTCTACCTACACATTTGAGTGGGGTGACAAACCTTTCCAATGTGGGGATTCCGACTACATAGTTCGTAAAACTTTCCATTATTTATGTCTCGTGCTTCTCGAATTGGAGTTGAACGTCAACAGGGATGATCTTTAGCTATACTGAAACACTTGGCCTCTGAAGGAAAGCATACTTGCAACAGTTGCAATTACGTAACCTGCTATATGTATATGTACCTACTGTGCGTTTGTAAAGCATATAATGATCGATTACTAAAAAAATTCTAACACCTGTGGTGCTGATGATTAAAATGTCTTCATGCCCGGAAAAGTCTTTCTTATGGGCATCGCAGTATTGTCTTCAGTTTCTGGATATCACGATGTGTCTTTTTTGCGCACATTGTAACATCTCGTAGAGTGTGTCGAGTAAGTTATGTACGGTAAATGATATTATTTGGTCTGAAAAATATTTTCATTAAATTCCAATGATAAAGTTAGCATCCGAAATAATCTAAAACACAAACTAAATACATCTTGTGGGTAGCAATACGCAATCTCTCAAGAACAGAACCTTGCGTCGGATACCTTATGTGTTTACCGAAGTTGCCAAATCGCCTGAGGGTTGGATCCTGAAACTAGAATGTTCCGATAACCGTGACCAGATCCGACTCCCGTCGCCCGAGGATAAAATGACCCTCATACCCAATATAATAAAATACAACACGTAAAGAGAAAATATCATTTTCGGACCCGAAAAGCAAAGGTGAATTCAAATGCGCACATTCTACTCAAAATGTGTATATTTTTTTAAGGAACATCAAACTATTTCTCGACTCATTATAATATTTTGATATACTTAGTTTTAATCAGTACGGGGGAGTTTCATCTAATTGCGTTACGTTTTTCTTTTACAAGTATGTGTTTTTTCTTCTTTGCTCGGTGCCCTTGGAAACCTGATTGGTGAGGATAGGACCAAGGCGGATAAGTTTTCCCCCGGGACCTGCACACTGCGCAGATGTATTTTTCTTCATTCTACCGCCTGGAGTTAACGAATAAAAACAAAAGGAGCTTTTTGTCGAGTCGAGTTGGCAGCCTGGAAAACCATTTATATTTTCTTACCATCACGAGAATTGTGTCTTTTTAATTTACTACTTCCAATATTTATTCTTGCCAATTAAAACATTGTTAGGGCATGTTAGTCTCGGTCTGAAAGCGTTGTTTTTAAAAACACTTTGTTGAACAAAAATATTGCAACGTTTTTAATTACTGAACAAACTTACTGCTTATCATTGATCTTTCTCCTCCTGAAATGGCTCTGACTTCTTCTATCGACTCGCGCGTCAGTAGTCTCCTAACACTCCATTTTTTAATTACTGAACTGACATACTACTTTCCATTGAACTTTCTCCTCCTGAAATGGCTCTGACTTCTTCTATCGACTCGCGCGTCAGTAGTCTCCTAACACTCCATTTTTTAATTACTGAACTGACATACTACTTTCCATTGAACTTTCTCCTCCTGAAATGGCTCTGACTTCTTCTATCGACTCGCGCGTCAGTAGTCTCCTAACACTCCATTTTTTAATTACTGAACTGACATACTACTTTCCATTGAACGTTCTCCTCCTGAAATGGCTCTGACTTCTTCTATCGACTCGCGCGTCAAGTAGTCTCCTAACACTCCATTTGTTAATTACTGAACTGACATACTACTTTCCATTGAACTTTCTCCTCCTGAAATGGCTCTGACTTCTTCTATCGACTCGCGCGTCAGTAGTCTCCTAACACTCCATTTGTTAATTACTGAACTGACATACTACTTTCCATTGAACTTTCTCCTCCTGAAATGGCTCTGACTTCTTCTATCGACTCGCGCGTCATGTAGTCTCCTAACACTCCATTTTTTAATTACTGAACTGACATAGGTACTACTTTCCATTGAACTTTCTCCTCCTGAAATGGCTCTAACTTCTTCCATCAACCCGCGCGTCATGTAGTCTTCAGAATCAGGTGGTATCAGAACTCAGTTGTGTACTAGCCTTATTTCCTTTAACATCTTTTTTTTGTGACTACTATGTTCAGTCCGCAATGATTTGATCTGCTTGCGTATACATTGTACACGTCGTTGAATGTCCTTACAAGACTAAAATTTAAAAGACTACGTTTGCTCCAAAGATCCACCGTCTACAATAATAATTAAATAACGCAGTATCCTCGCTAAAAATCCATTAATTAGAAAATTACATTAATACAAAATCCTCGCTAAACGTAAATACGAATTATTTACGTTTATCAGAACCATCCTTAAAACAAGAGACTGCACTTGTTTAAGAGTTGAAATAAGCATTGCATCATCAGCAAACAGTGCAGATTATTCGTTTTAGTAGATCTCAGTTACAGTTCTTTTATAAAACTTTACTATTGATGTATATTAGGGTGTCCCAGGACATAAGGAAGAATTTTTTTTCATGAATTTAAATATGCATACCCTCTTATTTTATTCCATTTGATCCCAATAACTCATATAATAAATATTATTTTGATTAAACACCGGCAACCCGTGCCGACTTGATGCCAAACATATGGTATATGGAAGGATTTTCAACTTTAATTTTTGTCGGATAAATAAAATTTAAAAATGCACAAATGTTCAATTATGTAGTATTTTATATTTAAAAATGGTTTATTGATTAAATTTTTTCTTCATAGTTTGTTTTTTACAGTCAGGATAAATCTTCCGGTGTTCCTGAACCCATCGTAGCAAAAATTATTTTTGTTCCTCTTTGACCGTGAGATTAAGCCATGAAAATCTTGCATTAACTTAACAGTTCTTTCAGCTGTATCATTCACTACCCTCAGCGGCGACACCTTCTTTCTGACTTCTTGATACGAAGCATTATTTGACCACATCGTAGGGAATTCGTTAAGAAAACTGTCATCTGTGTTCAGACGATCAAACAAATACTTGCTCTTAACTGAAATGAAGTCGTAAATATTTTTCTCTGAAACAAAAGTCACTAAATTATGATATGAACAAAAACCTCAATACAAAACATAATTTAAACTACTTAATAAACTTACCATAAAATTTACCATCAAGATCTTCCTTCGATGGGATGTAACGTTTGTCATGGGTTGATAATTTTTGTTTTTTGATATTTCGAGCATTTTTATTTTAGTTATTTGATCCACAGCGTCGTCAAACAGCGATAAAATAGATCCTTCATCGGTCAAATACCATAACTGCTTACTGAACAGAAATAAAGCTGCCATTGAGATGTTTTCATCAATTTTTTCTTAAGCCTTCATCGATTTCAAAAAGCACAAGTCCTGGTAAGGTGCTTTAACTGCTATAATACATTGTAACCATGGCTTGACATAGGATGTTACTATGAACAGGCAAACGTCTAAAAGTGCCGCCTTATCCTTACCGGTAATTTTAAATTGCGCACAAATTAATGATATTTTCAAGGAATAAAGCGCCTTTGCCATCCATCGAGCACCTGGAGGCCAAATCTTAAATTTTCTCGCTGTATCTCCTCCTAAAACTATCACACAGAGCTTTAAAAACTCTCAATAGTCATCTAAAAGTATTTTTGTTGTCAGTGCAGTATGGTAAAAGTCAAGCAAATCATTGATTTCGGAAGCGGTTAGGTCCAATGTGAGATTTTCTCTGTAGCAGTGAATTTGATCGGGATCAACATTTTTACAGTTTTCTCGGAACTTTTTGAAGAGTGGTATATCAGGGCTTGTAGTCACTTGACTGATTTTTACTTCAAACACAGCTTTAAAAAAACAACTATGGCTATATTTGGTATATATATATATATTTTTTTTTTTTTTTTTCCTTTATTCATGAAATATTAATGTGTACAGTTTTTACATGCTTTTCGACTACCACACTAGACACACGCCCGTATTATGGTAGTCGAAATTTATATACATAGGTTTATATAATTATATAAATGTAATATTTGATAACTTGTTAATCTAAGTATTTTTTTTTACATGCAATGTATGTGTATAATAGGTGACACTTTTACTGGTTCCCAGTTCAGTAGATTGCTCAAGTGTACATCAACCGTATTTTAAACTGTTGATATTAATGAGATAAAATGAACACAATCAGCAAATAAATAGGTTACTTTACTTGTTAAAATAATGAAAATAAAGTAGAAATTATGAAAATGAACTTGTTGAAATAATGAAAATAAAGATTAATTAATTAATTATTAAACTTTTTTCTTTACAGAATTGAATGAAAAAACAAAAATGACTAATAAAGAATATTGACAGTTAAATTCACTTTCCGGATATTGTAGAACAAAACTTCAAGAACTTGTCCATTAGATGGCAGTTTAGAACCCGATATTTGGTGTTTTACGACTCCTATTAAAAATATACTCTTTTCAGAAGTGCGTAAATCTAACAACATCTTGCCTGAACGAGTGATTTTCGTTTACTAACAAAATAGCAAATTACTACAAGCTCATCAACACGTTTGTTCGCTGGCGTCTTAATGTACAAGTACCTACTGACATCTTTCGATGCAAGTCGGCACGGGTTGCAGTTGTCCAAAGTAAACGAAATTTTTTTTATAAGTGTTTTGTCATTATTAAAACAAAATTAGAGGGTATGCGTTCAAAAATAACAACTTTAATTTTTTTGGGACACCCTAATGTATATAGTTAACAACCATGATGAAAATGTAGTCTTGCTTAATAACTTAGCGCACGTAAAGTGTAAATATTTTTTTATTATTTATTTGTTCACGAAGAAAAATGAGTATTGCTGATTTATTAAAATCCGGTTAAAAGGGGGATTGCAGGCCGTTTCCTGTTAAACTTTTAGTACTTTCCTAATATGTCATTATATATTCCTGCACGTGTTCATGCACTTGCATTTGCCCTGATAATTTATAATGACGAAATGCGAAAATTTTATAATTTTTATGAACACGTGTTCGGACATTGCAATCTTACATTCCTTTTTTACTATAACGTTTAAGATGAAACCTATCAATTAGTTCATTATTTACCTGCAGCCTCTGTTTTAACCGGATCACGAATAATTTGAAGTGATTTTTAATAAATTGGCAATGTTTTATATCAGTAAGTTTTCTCTCTGTACTAATTACTAGAATAAGGTCGTATATTTTTCCTTTTAACTCTAAAACAAACACCTTATTCGAATATTCTCGAAAAACGAAACGATGTACGGCCTCCGTTATGTTTTAGAACGTATCCAAAATTAATTATAATATCTTCCATTATTTTATATACCCATCTTAAAGTTTGTAAATTATTTAATTTTTCGTATTCAGATTTCGTATTCAAGATTAAAACTTTGTTCTGTACGTGTACAATACGTTGTATAAGAATTTGACACGCTTCTATGCATAACGTGTTAACTCTGTTAAGTTAGAAGCTCGAAGCATCACTGGAAATATCTTGCAATAAATTGTTCGCAATTACGTTTACCTGTGTAGGTGTAACTGTATGTACTACACTGCTTCTGATAAAGTTTAAAAGTTATTTTTGCGCTTCGTTTAACATAATTATAGATATCTTGGAGAAGGTACTGTTGGGTAAAACATGACATAGCAAACATTTTTAACTTTTCAAATGATAAGTCAAAATATTTCACCATTAAATGAAGATATAATATATCTCGACGCCAACTAGTGAGAAATTAACTATTTAACAATAGCTTTCCTACAGACATAAAGTTGGTGGTTTTCAGGTGAAAAAATTTTAAAAAGCAATAATTGTTGAATGAAATACCTACTAGTATTTATTGAATTATTTGGCGGTTAAAATAAGCCGACGTAGCATATCAAATTTAATATTTCCTCATTGAGGTAGGATAAATTTTGGCATGTTTTCGACTAACAATGAATCATGTTATTATCGATAACGCCGCCCAGTATTCGGTTAAACAATAAACTGTGATAAGGGAAAATAAAGGACATTGTAAAACAGTTATCAACTTGTTTCGGGGTTCATTATTATTTGTGCTTCATCTAAACAATAATAATATGTGCTTACCGATATAGGTAGAGATAGTAATATTTGAGCGTTGATAATAAATGTGTATATATAGGAATGGTATGTACTTTTTTCTAGAATTAGTGATAGCTGGATTCAAATGTCAAGGGTGGATACCCGGCATCGAATAATTCACTGTAAAACTAATGACTGAGTGGCCCAAAGGGCAGAATGCCATTGCCAAGCATGGCGGGTTCAATCAACCGTCACAGAACAAGCATTTTTGTTAATTGAGTGGTTTTAAAAATATTAAAAATAAGTGTTACACGATAACTCAAAACGATGACAATTCAACACACCTTTAAAAAGTGATATCAAGTCATTAAAAGCGTTGAAAATAACTAACCTATAAACCTAACTTAACCTAATTATAATTTCATCACTTTTCATGACTTTGTATCACTTTTTAAAGATGTGTTGAATTGTCATTTTGGTGAGTTATCCGGTCACCAAAAAGAACATGTCGGATTTATACGTAACTCAAGTGTCGAAAAGGGGGAAAGAGAATGCCAAATCTTTTCAAAAATATTTTACATTTCATAGTACAATCCAGTAATATTGGCCTCACTGGGTGGCTTACCCGTGCTGAGGCCTCTAGTTTAGGAAATACTAATAATCTACATTTTGATACAGTATCATATACGAGAACTATTGTTTTAGTAAAATTACGCTTACCTTCTTCCCGTCTTAGAAGGAAGCCGGTGTTCGTGTGAGTGATGGTGCGAACTCTTTGCGTATTCTTCATAGAATGCTTGCCCCTCCTGAACAACAATTTAGATTTTTATTGGGATTAAATTAAATCAAGCAAACTTTTTAAATTCTCTTTTTACATATCAATATATTATTGAATCATTTCTGTCTGCACTCGTGGACAAAAAGTCAGTTCCGCCGTTTGGTATCGGCTATCGGATCAAAACCTGAACATGAAATCTGTGTTGGCTCAGCCGACGTCTCGGCATCTTAAGCTTCAATAAGAGGAGATTCTGCAATGTGCCTCTTGTGTACTTGGACAATATTGGACAAAGAAAGCTCAACGGTCGATTCTTCAGGAACAAAAGATCCATTGAAGCTGTGTCGCGCTGGTCACTCGTGAAGCTTAATTAGTTAAATCATGTTGCCTCACCGAACTTTGCTAATGTTTGTGAATCAAGCAATGTTTTTACTGGTTTCATGCTAACTCAACACAATGATTATTCAACACACCTTTAAAAAGTGATATAAAGTCATTAAAAACGATGAAAAAAAATAATTTTTAATCTAACCTAACCAACCTACTTAAATCAGTTTTTGTTTCATCACTTTCCATGACTTTATATAACTTTTTAAATATGTGATGAATTATCATTTTGATGATTTATCCGGTCACCGTTTTTACTCACTGTCTGTTTGAAAATCTTTTAATGATAAAATGATAGAAAAATCTCGGGGTAAAACTTTGGTTATTGCATCCACTTCAGTTCTATGATCCAGTCTTAAGCTTGCACCAAGAAATCTCGGCTAAGTTTGGAGCGAATTTGCAGTTAGTGGAAGAGAAACTTCTCTTGGACCGAAAGTCAAACAATGGAAACTGCAACTAATAACCCTTTATTGTTATTCTCCGAACAACTTTGGCCGTATTTTAATACTAATTCCGACTGGGTATCGATCAATGTTCAATAAGTTCAGTACGTGGTAAAGTCAGAGGTGTAGATGAATGGTTTCTTCTATAGCTTCTGACTTTTCCATGTACCCACCAAGATATTCATCGTTTGTTTTGCTAATCAATTTTCGAATATTTTTTCGGATTACTCATTTCAATCTCTTTATTTTTATTATTTTTCGGCCATAAAAAATATTGTTAGAAAGAATTAAAATTTTCTCTGAAGATGAAATGAATAGCATTAAGTATACTTTGAATACTGACGCCCTCGGAACGTTCTTTCAGCATTTTTTAATAATAACTGGTTTCACTACTCGGCTTTGTCCGAGATTTAGTATAAGAAAACTCATATACACCAAACTCAAGAGCGAGTTCTCTTCATTGGCATAGAAATACATTAAAAAACTTACATAGGTACCTAATATTTGGTGATGCCACTATGTTTAGAAAACAATAATTTAATTTAAATTTAAAAAAAAATAAACAAACAATTCTGCATTTTCTTTTATTTATTTTTTACTTTTAAATTTAATTTAAGTATACTTTAAAGATCTTGTAGGTTATGGTGGAAATATCGATGCAGGCTTAAAATTCTTGGGATATTATATACATTCTAGATATTGTAAAACCTGCTACAATTTCGTGAAACCAGAGCACACCGTTTGCAAGTTATTAGTGAGACACAAACGATTTAATGACTTGTAGTTATAACTGTAATGATTTTTTCTTCATATTTCAAGCTAACTTTTCCACATAAGTAAGTTACTACTAAAGTTGTTTTCAACGCATATTTTTATGTACGAACATCCGTAGGCAATAGCAATAAAGGGCCGATTGCATCGCAAATAGTTTAAGTTACAATGTTGTTGAAGTTAAATGAAAGTAACTTTTTTGTCATTTCTCGCACACATGGGTTGTTTCAACTTCGTTTAGATAACATTTAATTAAATAATTATAAAAGTGACTTTTATTCGACCCAGCCATGATGAGAGTTTAAAGTTAGATTTTGGCTTAGGTAAAGCAGTCAGTAAGTTGTTTTCCGTCACCGAGGAAAGAAATACTGTTTGAAAAAAATTTTTAAAAATCTGACAAGCCGGGTTTTAATAGAATACAGTCTTGTCTCAATCGTCCGAGTTAGACATCCCCCAATTGGGAGATGTTGTGAGACTGGCGGTAGCGGAGATGGTAAAGAATGTCTGTAGTGTGGACACCCATAAGAATAACGGTAAGTTTATTTTGAAATTATGTTTATATCAAATCCAACGAAAATGAAGAGTATTCGATGGTAATACTGGTAACTTTAAGCTAAGTTTAGTAATGTTGATGAAACTCAATTGTGGTGAATTGCAGATTAAGTTTAGTTTAGGGCTTAAACTCAGTTTAAATATTTAACCTTTTTTAAACGTACTAGATATACGCCAATTATACGTTAAAACACTACTAAACAACATTTTTGACCAAAAAAAGCAAATTTCAACCTACATAAAATATCACTAATAGACCATTTAGACAAGCGTACAAAGAAAACATAAAAAAACTCCGACAGTAAATACAAGCTTTGGACAAAGACACTATCAATACCATGCTATTCATGCTATGTTAAAAGCATTCAAAAATCTAACAATTGAGAAAAATAAAAATAAATTCAGACGCAAAATTACAAAATGGATTAAAGAACAAAAAAGACAATATTACCAAAATTTCATAACATAAAATAATAAAACCTACAGGTTACACACACAACCAATATAAAACACACATCACTGACAAACACACAAGATTATGTATATTTCTCTCAAAATGTATTATGTATATTATTATTTTATATTATAAAATGAACGGGTAAGCCACCCAATGTGAGGCCAACATTACTGGATAACTATGAAATGTAAAAAAATATTGTACCAAAAAAAAACTTCACTGAATACCCCCGTAATTATTTTTACAAAAAAATATTTCTAGTTTTTTTTAAATATTTTAACATTTCTCGTCCCCTTAAAATTTTATTCATACCTATTTTGTATTCAAACTTTGCAAGAGAAATATCAACATTATTACTCCCATACTCTCTTTTGTACCGTAATATCGGTTTCAAGGGTTAACGGTAATTAAAATTCAGCTTCATATTTCAAGACTGCAATAATTATGATGATTTAATGATTATGATTGTTCCCAGCCAAATTTTAATTGCTTATGATAATAATGCTCGACATTCGATCTTTTCAACCATCAAACAATTTATTGGAATTAGAAACGAGTTGTTTGTTCTATTTTACAAATCAATGTTCTAAGAAATTTGTCATTTGACAGATAACACCCGCCCAATGTGCAATTTTATAATTGTATCGTGCATCTTTTGTCACATAAACATGTAACAGAAGGACAAATTCTATCACCTTACTAACTACCGCTTTTTTTACCCAGAGAACGATTCATGATATGCTTATACTTTTTAAATTACTGAATAACATCATCTACTTAAATATCTGTGTACGTGTTAAATCTAATCGACTCCGACATATGTTCAACTGTGACAACCATAACACACACTATTCGTTATAAAGTATAACTGACCAATAGCACGTTTTCACCGAAATGCTAATACAGTGACCCGCGCTAATCCGACAAACGCTTTCCAAGGCGGTGTCGGATGATCCTACGTACCACTGGCCTCTTGTAGTCTGAAACGTTTTTGAAAAGGAGTACCTTGTAATCCGACACATAACACACTTATAAACATGGAAAGATCAAATCTATATGTGCTACATAATATAATTCATTACGATTTAGGCGGTCCAGAATATTTTTTCTTTAATTGTTAATATGTCTCAAACCCAGCAGCCATTGAGACACGTGTAAATACGCGTTGTACGATGCGACAGCAATATATGAACGCCCGCGATCACATTCACTATCAAACTGAAGCGATACGCGTCAACAAGTTACAACATGTTGCATTGAAGAAGATTTTCCGTAATAAATGTGCTTTGTTTGTACTATCGGATTATAGGGGGTGCCGGATTAGACAAGGGCCGAATTACCGCAGGTCAACTGCAACTATAAAGTCTTGCACCAAAGCAAAAAAAAAAAGGTTTGAATGTATTTATTTATTATGAAGTTTCTAATATTACGTTTGTAATGTTAACTAACTACCTACTCGGATTCTACTGTATTAAAAAAATAATCAACAGGTATTAAAACAAAATCAACCCGTAAAAAAAGTTTTTTTTTACTATTACCTCTGTTCGGAGTTTTATTTTTTATAAAAAAATTGTTTTATTTTTATGTAATTTTTTAAGTTTCCAATATATTTTTATCAGACTGTTGTTTCCACTAGTGAAATGTAACCAGAATAACCTATGACAGCTCTTCTAAACTTGCTATGGGTATCTTCAGACCTGCACTTTTTAAATGTTATGTAACATGTTGTGTTATAAGTCACATCTAGGTCAGGGGTGAGACTTAAAACCGCAGATTTTGCGAAACCCTTATACATTTTCGACTTTTTTTTTTTGTTGTTTGTTTTTGGGGTGTTATGCCGTGTTGCGCTAACTCCTTCTTTAGCCGACGTTTCGGACAGCGTTGCAGTGTCCATCATCAGGGCAGATCCGGTAGATCCGAAGATGTGATGTGATGTGTCTACCGGATCTGCCCTGATGATGGACACTGCAACGCTGTCCGAAACGTCGGCTAAAGAAGGAGTTAGCGCAACACGGCATAACACCCCAAAAACAAACAACAAAAATGCTTTTGGCCGTGAGAATCTAAAAACTTACCATTTTCGACTTTGTTTCTTTTTGTACCCAACTAAATAAGTGGAACAAAGACAAAGTTTTTTAATCATAGAAGAGGTGTGGAAGCTATCAGTATATTTATTTATTTATTTTATTTTACGCCTATTAAGGCTTTTACATACATACATAACAATATTTAAGAAATTATACTCGTAAATAGTGCAGGAAATGACTGTTTAAAACACATATATAAAAAAATATTGTTGAATTTGATCCACACAGTATATAGGTACAAAATATAAATATAAAATATCCAAAATAATTTTTTTGTTTCAGCCGACAAAATACTGTCAATATAGCCGGCAATATACTGTAATACTGTCAATATTGAAAATGGTATGGATATAACTAGAAAACTCGCGAACAATTAGACGTGGCGTCATGAAATTTGCATATTTTTCCTTTTGGAATTTTTAGGTCAACGCTTTTTTTTAGTTAATTTTCAGTTGACAATGTTATTTCCAACATGAGTTAAATGAACGGCTGTGATATGATTTCCCGGCCTTTGTGTTTCCTAACTCTACGGCATGGATCTCTTGATGGCCCAGGTTCACTGCTTCCTTTCCTCAAAAAGACCCGCCACACAGCATTGTCCATCGCCCAAAGACGACATAGGTCCTGTGGGAAATGTTGCCCGCAATGTTGCTTGTAAGATTTAGTTGCGTCGATTTGATTTAACTCTCATAATACAGGGTTTTCCAATAAGAGGTGTTATTTTGAATAGCCCGCTATTTTGGTAGATGTTACTTTTGAAGCTGTCATTTTTTGACATTTGACAAGTAGAAACTACGCCATTAATAAAAATGGAACGATACACGCTTCAACAACGCATCGAAATTATTAAAATTCACTTGAGTGAATCAAATGCAAATCATCTTGAGTGATGAGGCCCATTTCCACCTCGGTGGCTTCGTCAACAAGCAAAATTGTCGCATCTGGGGCTCGGAAAACCCAAGAGTTATTGTTGAAAAGCCTCTCTATCCTCAACGTGTGACTGTTTATGGTCCGGCGGAGTCATTGGACCTTACTTTTACGAAAATGAGGCTGGAGCAACAGTTACGGTGAATGGATTGCGCTATGGAGAGATGATTAATGATTTTTTATGGCTGGAATTGGATGGTATTGATCTGGACAACGTTTACTTTCAACAAGACGGCGCTACGTGCCACACAAGCAACGGAACCATTGATCTTTTACGGTTGAATATCATAATAACACCTCTTATTGGAAAACCCTGTTATAAGACAAGATGCATCGACCAACGAGCAAGACCCTATTTTGTTTGCTAAAAAAATACATATAAATATTACAAAAACAGGCAGCTGCGGAAAATCGGATACTTAGTATATAATATTTACTGCCAGTATACTGTTGACAAACCTTACTTCTTCGCGCAGTCGAACTCATCACCACGACACGAGTTTTATTAGCGCCAAAGGGTCATTAGCGCTCTGCATTTGTGACACGTCCGCGCCCGTACGTGGGATCTGGCTGGTGGCTCTTCTTTCGTTACCTATGTCCACCCACTATTTTGTGAATTTCCTCCAACAACCGGCGGACGTCGACATAATCTTAGCTGAGAACGATCAAACAGTAGATACTCGATTAGATGAGATATTTGCTAAAAAATATTATTAAATAAATTTCTCAGTTAATCCAATTTTTTAATAATCTGTATAATATAGATAAATAGTGGCGGTTTTCTATAAGGAGCGCATGTACAGTGAATTCCCAAACATAAAAAAGACAAACATGAGTAATTATATTATATTTTCGTAGAAAGCAATCACTTTGTGGTTTAACATTTTAATGAAAATTAATTGTTTAAAACCACGATTTTTTATTAATTTTAAGACCGACCGGTTTCGCTTCACTCAAGCATCGTCAGGGTACAAAATTAAACTAATCAATAATACAAAATGTGTCTTTATATATACATACAGAGGGAGAGAGAAAGTAAAACCAAAATGAAACAACAATATATTAAAAGAAAACGATTAGTGTATATAAATATTATAATAATAGAGAAGGCATTAATAATTGTAAGGTGATTAAGGGATACTGGGAATTTTACAGTTTACGGGGAATATTCCCAGTATTGGGCTTTTTGACAAATCTAATTGATTATTCAGAATTAAACTTTTGGTTTTAATGGCTTTCTTTATTTCTAGTGCTTCTAGGTTATTCAATTTGTTACTATGGTCTTTTTTATGGAGAATCTTAGCACCGGTGCTTTTATTGAAGGTATGATCTTTTTCAATAAGATGATTGGCAAACTCTGAAAAGCCATTGCTATTTAGGCATCTAAGATGTTCTTTAATCCTAATGTTGACATTGCGCGTTGTCTTCCCGATATAAAACGCTGGACAATTATTACAATTAATTATTATTAATTGTCCAGCGTTTATATCGGGAAGACAACGCGCAGTGTCACAAATTCGTGGTTTTAAACAAAAAATATTGTTTTATTTTCATTAAAATGATATTATATTCTACATTTTGAACGGCGCGCCACTTAAACTCTACTCATAAATCCGCATGAAAATATCGGAATCCAGAACGCACCTATGAACAGATAATTCCCATGAAATATTTCATTGAACAATATGCTGTCCCGTAGAGTGATAGGTATCCACCTCTCTATCGCCAGGGCAAAAATATTCGTATTTTGTCGGTCGCGGCTCACCGTCCACTAACATTTACCATACATTCTGCACGTGACTTTCGAGCTTTTATAAAATTCTCCAGATGTCACTTTCGAATAATGACACATTTGTGTGCGGCTCGAACGAAAGCGAAACACATTTTTTTCATTATGTTGTTCAGTAAAACTTTTTTTTCTACATTTTTATAAATGCATATATGATGCATTTACAAATACAATAAAAATTGAAGAGATTTTTATATTAATTTGTTTTCCTCGCTAAACTTTGATTGAACTCCTTTTAAGAATGACCACGAACCGCCACTGTACAAAACTCGGTTTTTCTAGATGTATAAAAGTTAATATTTTTATATATCGCGCATAGTTTGGTTACCAATATTGAAACAGTTAAATAATATATCTATTTTTCCTCCATCTTTAGAATTATTTTTGAGGTCAATAATAAAATCTAGATGTTTGAACCCGGGTTTATGACGTTGTTGAATGTTACAGGAGCTCAAGCACCTTAAGCCTAAACACCAGTCTTACTTGCAGCGCTGGTATAGCTATGCGGTGATGAGGACCGTATACTGCTCCGGTTAAAATACTTACTCATAATATAATATTTATTCATCCAAGATTATTTTAGACTGGCACCACTTTGTTCCAATCCTCAAACACCTGTTAATTTTGCATTTCGCGTTTAGTCGCTAACTTGACATTTCTTCAGATGACATTTGCGATGTCATAGACCAGGTGTGGCGAACCTTTTTGGGCCCGCGTGCCAAAAATCCTCAAACATTATTTCAAGATTGTGTAGCGTGCCCAAGCTGTAAAAAAATTAACCAAATAGATAAAATAAAAAAAGTTTTTTTTTTTAATTTTATTCATAAGCTTAAAAATTACAATAGAGTTTCATAAAAATAAAGTCGTAATCAATAAATGTACATATTAGTTATTTATCAATGAGATTTTTGCTGTTGTACATTCGATGACAAATTCTTAATATCTGGATCATATTTCGTCACTTTTAGTAACACACACGACCAACTGGATTCATCAGTCATTCTCGTTCTTGAATCACATTTTTGAAATTCATTTCTTAAAATAATGACTCACAAGCATATGTAGAAGAGAAAATTGATAATATTGCTCTCGCTAGTTTTTTTAAATCGCTAAAGATTTCTGGAATGGCTTTCCAAGTTCTCATTATTTCTTCTTCTGCATTATTATTATTTATGTTCGTTAATCGATCGCTTTCAATTATTTCCAAATCATTTCTCAAATCAACAAAATTTTGTTTCCATAGCGAACTCGATTGGAATTCGATAAATTGCATTTCAAAATCTTCTAGATTTAGCCACTCGAAAATCTCCAAATTGAGGTCATCTGCTGATAGTATATCTGGATATAAAATAAATTTTGATATCTTTTCAAATCTCCTGAATTGTTTGAATCTTGAAGAAAACTCGTTGATTATCGATTGAATAACTACAGAAAATTCTTGTGTTAATTTGATTTGATCTGGCTTTTCTTCTGCAAAAAGTTTTTTTGTATTTGGGAAATATTTGAAGGTGTTATAGATACAACTTCACGATCAAAAATTTGTTATTTAGCTTGAAATGCTTTGATTAAATCAAACATAACAATAATTGTTTTGTTAACGCCTTGCAATTTAATATTTAATTAATTTAAATGTAAGCACAAATCAGTAAAAAACATTAATTTTGAAAGCCATTCGAGGTCTAGTAACTCATTATATTTTTCAATGAGATTCTCCTTTATTAAAAAAAGCCTAACTTCTTCCAAACACTCAACGTATCTTTGAAGAACTTTTCTACGACTTAACCATCGCACATTGTTGTACATAAGTAAGCCCTTATATACTGACTTTACCTCATTTAACAATTCTTAAAATTTTCGTTTGTTTAATCCGCGTGCAGATATCAAATTGATCAATTTTGTTACAAGAATCATATCTTCCAGTGACTTAAATCCGTGCTTTGCGCATAAAACTTGCTGGTGTATAATGCAATTAAAACCCACAACGGAATGTCCAACACGTTCAGTAAATAAATTGACAAAACCATTTTCCTCTCCAGTCGTACTGCGAGCGCCATCTGTCGTTACTGATACAATTTTGGAAAGATCTATTTCTCTTTCAGTTGAATGAAATTTTCAAATGTAACGTAAGTTAAATTTTTTTGTGAAGAGTTGAAACAACCCAATTCTGGTTTGAAAAAAATCAACAGAATACCTGTTACATTTGAAAAGAAAAGAAGAATATGAACGATTGTTCAGATATTTTTGAAACAACTGGTCAAATCAAAAAAAAAAATTTTTAAACTTAAAAATTAAAAAAAAAAAAAATTGACTTGGAAATCGTTAGTGTGCCATCCAAATGATCAAACGTGCCACCTCGGGCACGCGTGCCCTAGGTTCGCCACACCTGTCATAGACCATGTCGTGCTTTGAATTTCCTCAAAATTTGGCCAATTTGATAATGTGTTCCGTATTTGCTTTGTTAAATCGATATTTCGATTTAAAATATTCCTCTGATAGTGCTGTCCATGGATATTACTGCTTGTTTATATTTTCACTGCGCGACCGATCGACATTTGTCGAATCAATCAGATTGTCAACAAAGTCTGCAATCTCCGTCATACGATAGTAATACTTCCCTAATCCTGGGGGTCGGGCGGTTTAAAAATCAGCAACTAATACTGCGGTATTCCGGTCGGAAGACGCAGTACGCATGCGCGTGATTATGAAAAACGTTTTTCTACTAACCTGTTCTTCCTTATTATCTATTATGAGTAAGAACGAACTTGTTTTAGTTTTTTTCTGTCATAATTGCAATTACTACGAGAAAAAAAAAATTGGTATCACCGACAAACAATGACAGACGTAACGTTTGGACCGATTAGTGACTGAGTGACCCTAGGCGTCGTTGGTTTATTCCATTCCTGGATAAGTCCTCTATCATTGAACAAGCAATATCTTCAAAAGTTCAATGTTTTATTTTTCATGTAAAATTCTAATTTATGTTAATATTGATGGTAGTACAAACATTGTCCGGTGTTATTCGTAATTCGGGAATAATTATTTTTTATAAAAAAAAATTAAATTGTTACAAGACAGACAGACAATGAAACAGTTGACGAAGCTTTACTACATTTAGTTATTATGGACCTGCATAAATCTTTTGGGTTTTCGACGTGCCAGTTAAGTCGACCCCTGATTAATCGAGAGTCCACTGTAGTACCTAATTATAGATTATTTTATCCGTGTTATCTACGTCATGATAATTTCGTGTACGTACGCTGAGTAGTGTCGTATTCAATGAATATGGACACGATAATTGATTGACAATCTTTTTGAGAAGTGATGCAACGATTACGATTAACATAACCGTCGGTAATAAGTATCTTTAAGGTTATCATAATTACCGGTTATCTGTACTATTACTATTTAACTGCCTTGACGGTCTCCGTGGTCGAGGGGTAAGGCTCGCTACTAGCAAAACTGGAGGTCGCAGGTTCAAAACATTTTATTATATGTTATTTCACAATTCACTAATATAAAATAATATATAGTTTATTTGCGGCACGTTTCAGAGTTTGGCCGTGTTTGGTTACCAGATCTGAATATCCCGGTACTTCCCCACCTTCATCTTCCCCATCTCCTACCTCTTCCCACTACCTTCAGACTCACAACATAGCCCGATTGGGGATGCCATAGTCTCACTGGCTCTGGACGGTTGGGAGCAGTTGACTCTAGTGCGGCTTCATATATGTTTTTTTTTATACTGACCTTTTTCTGTGCGCACTACAGTTCAATGAAAAGCTAACTATTCTACGGCGTGGGGTAGGTACCCACAGTGTTAACATATTTTCAAAGCTACTTAGCTTGGCTCAAAGTTTTATTTTTCTTGTACATTTCTAAATTTGTTGTTGTTAAACATTTTTGGAATAAAATTATTTTTTACTGCTTGTAGCTATATTGTATTTCGCGAGCTAACTTTACATTGTGTAAGTATATTTTCTATAGGTACACGCTAATAAATTTGGATGTTCTTAATTTATTCTTTAAACACTTTTCTGCAAAATATGTTATAACATTAAATTTGGTTAAATATTTTTGTTAAACATGACCTCTTCTTTGTATGAAAAAAATCAAGCACTAGGAGCAACTTTAATAATAATTTATTTATTTAGTGGACAATTTGTATAGCGCCGCTTTTGTCAGATATCACCTCAGGGGCGCTTAATAATATAGTAAGTAATATCTTTGTGGCTTGACATTATAATTTAAGTGAAAAATGACTTTGTCTCAAACCATTTTATGATACAATTTTACAAATAGTCAACTAGTTTCGGTTATAACTAACCTTCTTTAGTACAAACTAACCTAAAATTATAGACATTTACGTGTATATGTAAAGAGTTAACAATAACATATATATGTAAATATTTGCATGGAGAAAAAAAGAGTATTGTTAATTTATTAAGAATATTTTAAAAACGTTAAAATCGGGATTGCAGTCCTTTAACGAATGAATTGATAGGTTTCATGTTAAACTTTTAGTAAAAGAGGAATGTATTATCATGACGTCGGAACACGTGTTCATAAAAATCATAATACTTTCGCATTTCTTAACTATATATTATCAAGGCAACTGCAGGTGCATTAAAATGTGTTTTCATGAAACGGCCTGCAATACCGTTTTTAACCGGATTACAAATAATTTGAAAAGATTTTTAATAAATTTGCAATACTAATTTTTCTCCGTGTGTACTGAAATTATGTTATGTTATTACGGTCCTGAAGAAGGTTAGTTATAAAGTGGTTTAAAACAAAGTAAAAACATTAGTAAATCAAGACACGATTGTTCATAATGATTCATGTTTTAACCTTTAGTAAATTTCTATACAGATTTCATTAAAAATCGTACCAGTAACCGATTGTTGATACTATATACTATAACTGATGAGAATATAATAGTTTGTCACAATTTTTTTTTTGTTCATAAATGTAAATGACATTTTTTTATGAATTTCGCATGCTAGATTCATACCCGTATTCAGTGGCGGTTCGTGGTTTTTTTAACAGGGGGTTCAGAAATTCAAGAGAAGATAAACATATCTAATTAAAATTTACTTACTGTTGTCCTACGTCAAATAGTCGAATACGGCAGCAGTCACACAACTTAAATAAAGTTAGTGGGAGGGGTACCGACATATTATTGTTTTTAAATCACTTTACCTAGACACAATTATTAGATAATGAGAAAAGTTTTATAGGAATTAAATTGTTTAATGTTTTTATAGCACTCAATGTAGGTACGTTGCTAATTATTATTGTTTTTTAGAGAAGAATAATTTCGTAGAATATATAATAGATATTTTAAAACATCAAAAAAACAAATAAAGGTGGCACGAAATAAATTTAAAAATAGGTAGTAGATTTACAAATGCCATAAGCAAACGGTTGGAGAAATGCAGAAACAAGAAAACAAAAATATGTACAAAAATGACTACAAAGTTAAATACCATAATATAACATAAAAAAAATAACACTTAACTTGCATCCCTATGGTTCAAAGGTTAAACGTCGGCCGCGAAGTTCTCGGGTTTCTTCGGTTACATTCGTCAATGTTCGGAGGTCACGTGATATCACAACGCGTGTTCGGCGCACACAATTTGTCTTATTTTTGCAAAGAAAGACCAAATTTTGTATATATCACCGTCATAGGGTCTGTACCGGCTAAGATTATTTTGTATGGAGAGTTTGGCGCGGATTTTAACTCGCACAAATTTGGAATAGGCATCGTATTTTTCGGTGGCGCGGGTTTTGAAGGCGAAATTTTAATAGCGTGCTATCTATAATGTGCTTATATTATTATAAAACAAGGATGTTTTATTTTCTCTTATTTTTAATGGGGGTTCGCCGCACAAACGCACTTTAGAGAAAACCGCCACTGCCCGTATTACAGTAGTCTTATATGATTTAAATTATAATGTAAGTCTAAGAAAATAATATTTTGTAGAAACTTAATAAAACATTATAAAAAGGCTTTTTAAGAAAAAAAAAAACAATACGTGTTTAAACCATTAGAACTTATTAGAAATAAAAAATAAAAAACCAAAATATTAAAAAATATTAAAATTGTGTAAAATTATACCAATGATTGTATGGAAGACAAAAATTATACCATTGATTGTATAGAAGTCAAAAATTATATCAATTATTGTATGGAAAACATAAATTATACCAATGATTGTATGAAAGTAAATAATTATACAAATGGAATACAAAAAATATACCAATTATTGAATGGAAGTCAAAAATAAAACCAATGATTGTGTGGAAGAAAAAAATTATTCCAATGATTTTATGGAATTAAAAAAAAATATACTAACGATTGTATGGAAGACAAAAATTATTCCCTTGATGTTATGGAAGACAAAAATTATACCAATGATTGTATGGAAGACAAAAAATATACCAACGATTGTAAATAAGACAAAAATTATACCAATAATTGAATGGAGGACAAAAATTTGAACTCAAGTTAATCATGGAAGTTAATCTACTCGCGTTCAAAACAGGTAATTTCCAATTTTCTGATCTCACCACACATCATGCCCTTGTTTCTTTAATATTATTGTGGTAGCGATAGCGTGCAGGGTTTGTGCAGTTCAAACAGTTTCGTGCGAATATTTTTCTTCCACTTCGAATATTATTTTATTTTATTTCAAGGCTGGAACATAATGGCAAATAGTAATCAATTCTGGCTTCGTGAATTTAGGAATGACATTCTGTTTTATTTTTAAATTTTATTTCAACTATGTCAATCCATCACGTTACTGATTTTTATTCACTCTAATAAATTTTTGTAGCACACATAAATTGCATTATAATAATGCATTAACGTTGCTTGAAATCGTTGTTATATATCGTGGGGTTACTACCAAAAGTTAGCAACTACATTTTTGTTTTTTTGAGTTAGCGATGATTTTAATGTTTACGTGTTATACATGCTATGCCTGGAAAAAGTTTGGGACCCCTTTTATGCCGGTATGTAGGTTATTACTGATATTTTTAATTGTATAATTAATAGACCAGAAAAATATTATAAAAACACTTCTAAACATAATCATGTTTGTTTAACAAACAACACATTTTTTTTTAAGTTAACTTTAATATTTTTTCCCAAACCCTGATGTTATAATGAAGATAAAACTTTAAAATTGAGTTTACTCCAAAACATGTTTTTGTAAGTTACCAACTTTTGGCAGTAGGTAATCCCACGATATGTTAAGTAACAACATCAGTATAGCTAGCTTCTGAACAACATGCCTCTTGCCCTTCTCCTTTCCTTCTTCTATTTCGTTGAGCCAACATTCCCAAAATGGAAGAGCCATATTCCCAGTGGCAGCAGTTTTAACTCTAGTGCTGTATCCTTCCATGTATATTATAGTTTAGTTGATCTATGGCTGAATTATATTAAAATACATTAAAAATTCCTAAAACAACATACGAGACAGTACAAAGCAATTCTGATTTCGTTTTCACATGCAGTAATTTTTATTGTTTTTCGAAATTATGACAGATGATACGAAGTATGAATATTTGTAGTGTACTGATAAATAATAAAAATGAACGTTTCAAATGTAGGCTTTTATTATTTGATTAGTGCCTCCGGCGGCATGTCGCGAAAACTCAATTAAACACATGCCCCCCGACGGGGTAGCTTTTGATGGGTATTCGAAATTGGATTTTGTCGTTTGCCGCCCGATACTGAAATATGTATAGAAATATTGTATCCAGTCGTCGGAATTAATTTGTTCCGATATTGAGGGCAGTATGTTTTATTTTGATGATTTGTTTTGTGACAATTACAGTCGCGGTTAAATGTTGTTTATAGGGCACCGATAATTGCATTCATTGTGCATTTTAACCCCTTGGGGTCTAATAGCGCGCACCAAGAGACAAACATATTTTTTTAGTACGATTTTAAGTTTGCATTATGCAACACTATGTTAATTTTTTTTCTGAAAGAAAGAACACTTTCCTCGAATGTGGTACGCTTCTTCTAGAAAAGGCAAATTGCACTTTTATATAAATAAATTCCCAACATAACGCATGTTTTTATGGTATGTATATAACATAAATCATTTTGCAAAGTCGTTTGTTGTTTTGCAATAATCCCTTGCAGTTTCCACATAATAAATTATTCTTCATACATGGAGTGTATTTTTTGAGATTGAGTACAAGGATTTCACCATAAATTAAATATGGTTGGTTTCCGTGTGAATCTTTTGCAGGATTTGGATCGCCGTTTCAAATTCCTGAAAATGAGACGTAAAAAATTAAATAGCAAGAAAATATTTTGTATCAATATCAGATCAGATATAAAACTTCAGAATGTCGATAAATGTAGCATGCATTGTTTTCTGTTGCCATTTCACGATTTTTGTTTTGAATCATGTTTAGTGGTTGACTTTATTTTTATTTTCACCGATTATAAATTTCATGTTATTGCAGTAGAAACGTGCTTCAGGCTCGGAACATGACACGCGGAACGCCAATAAGTTTACTGACAAAACTATTGTTTTTTTTTTTTTTTTTTTTTTTTTATTTGTTTAAAGATTACATACAATATTATTTATACCCGCTAAGCTACTGCAAGTAGCTTGTCAGCAGGAGATTAGTTGCACCTATAATAATAGTATAGTACATACAATTAAAATAATCATCAACGCTTTAGCGTAGTAATACATACATTTCTACAAAAAAAAAAAACCAAAAAAATAAATAAAAAATTGTGTAATACCTTAAATTTGAAAATACAGAAACAGTTTTGTGGGGAAAAAAACAGTCTTAATACATGAGGTTACTCCTTAGTAGCCATGATTTTAATATTAAAGAGAATTTACTAATGTTATTTTATACATTTGTAGTCTTGCGGCAGAGCGTTTAAAAAATTGTATTATTATTTTTTTATGTTACGTTTATTAAATCGAAATACTCAGGATAGCATTTAAATCGAAAGAAAAATGAGAAGAAGATGGGTTCTAAACAAATTCACTGTGATACATTATGCTTGTAAGTTGAATGTTTTGTTTCTAAAAAGATTCATTATGAATTATGATACATTATGCTTGTAAGTGAAGTTGAATGTTTTGTTTCTTTATGAAAACTTTGGTGGTTTGATTTTAATGTCTCAACGGATTTATTACATTTTCTGATTAACATTTTTTTTATTTTTTTTAGTTATTACTTCATTAGCGTTTTTAGAAAGAAGTTGCTTGGTTCGTCTACTTTTTATGTAATAATTACATTACATATTTTTTGTTGTTGTTGACTTTAATGTTAATTATGCGTACTTGACATTTTTTTCTGTGTTCATAGTATAATTTTTTTTTACATGCTTTTCGACTACCACACTAGGCACGTGTCCGTATTATGGTAGTCGAAATTTGTATTATTGTATATAAATTATTTATATATATATACGTAATACCTGTTAATTGTTAAAAATACTGTTTTGTTAAATACAATGTATTAGTATAAAGAAGAAATCTATAATTTGTTTTTCAGTTAAGTAAATTGCACATGTATAAACCAACCATTTTATATTTTCGTTTTTTATTTCCCTAAAATAAAATAATAAATAACTTTACTTGTCACAAGAATGGAAATATCTGCAAAAGAAGATACATAATTACGTAAAAAAAAATAATACAGCAAGTTAACTTAATTTATAAATTTATGTATTTCTTCCCTTTATAAATAACCATTTCTGAATGAATACAATATTGTTTACATGATAATGACAATTTCTGTATAAATTCTTTTATTTATTATTATTATACAATCCTTATAGTTTCTTAATGTTAAATTAATACCTCCCTAATTGAGAAATTCCCATTTTCAGAGAGGGACTACTATCAAGTGTTTTTTTAAGAATATATTTATTAATGTTCATATTTCCTTAAATCATAATTAATTATAGATACAGAATATTTTTCAGCCTGATTCTCGCTCCTCTTATACAAGCGCCCGCTTCAATGGGAGAGAAACATTAAAGAATCTGAAAAAACTAATTTATAATTACTAATTAGCCATACTAATTTTCTCCATAAATAGTCAAGTAATAACATAGATCACTGTAGAAATGTATTATAAGTTTGTACAGCGCCCTTGAGGTGTTTTTGCACAAAAACGGCGCTATACAAGTCATCCAAGTATTATTATTATTATTATTAGCCATATATCAACAGTAATACATATTTATATCAACCGTCCAATATATAATATATGTTCCACGATGTTAATTAATACCTCCCTTAAATTATTGAGAAAACTCGTATTTAGGGAGGGAGTGTCGTCTTAATTTTTTAACATTAAATAATTTTAGGAATACTACCATATATATATAAACATATGTGTACAGAATAACAGATGTCTATACGCTATATATTACAAAAATAAATTGTTATAGGTACATATAGTGAATGTTGTAACAGTAACAAATCACATCGATATTAATTATTAATGAGTCTTTATCAAGTGGTCATCAATTTATTTTTGCTTTTCAATCGACTAACCGACCATTAAGCCACGAGGGCTATTTCATACTGCTGTAGCAATAGTACCCGGCAGACATCTGGATATGTACGTTGCACCCCGTACTGCTAGGATAGAATACTAGATACTTCCTGTGTGATTCTGCTGTCGTGCATGTGAACAATAGCGCATCTCCTCTGCATATGGGCCAGTATATCCCATTATTTGATAATCTCATTACGTTAGGGATTTAATGTTTGATATACGTCCTAGTCTCTAATGCAGTAATTCTGGAATCGCAAGTGCAACAAGGTTCTCCAGGGAAGTGGGTTAACGAGCATGCAAGAGTTGGTGCGCCTGTTTATTTTCCCGCGGAAATAATTAACTACCCGTTTGTTGAAGCCGCTGAATAAATGTTTTCGCGCACCTAATCTGCGAGCCCCGCGTTGGGCGCCAGCACTATACACCTCGCATAAATAATCCTGTTTATTTTTCCGACCGCTTGAAATATTATTTTATCCGATATTTGTGTCGAAACTTTTTTTTAATCATCCACCAACCAACCCATTTCGGGTGCTTTTCATTTAAAAATATGTTTAAAATTCAAGCGGAAACAATGCTTAGTAGAAAAATTCTTTTTAGTATAGTGTTTTAGCAAAGCAGCGGTTAAGTTAATCCTAACTATAAATTTGAATTCTGTTTGTTTGTCTGAAGCAGCAAAAACCCCATCAAACGGTAAATTCTGACTTCAAGAGCACAACTTTTCTGTAAAATGTGACTGTTCACCTCGCAACGACGTTTTCATTATATGTTGCTCTAACTCTTCGTCGGCATTATAAGTAATAGTTTTTAACTCTTAACTGGCCGAGATGCCAAATAAAACGTCTGTAACCAAGTGGGTCTTCCGACGACCCCATGCATTTTTCTGTCTTATGGGCTTTTAAACTATAGAAATCCCAATTTTTCAGCAAATTATTACTGGTAACTTATGTATTTGCACATAAATAAATATATAATAAATACGTAAAATAATAAAACTACCTACTCCCCCACTTAGTTGCGGGATAGTTAATGCTACCTATATATTATATAGAAAACAGAAATTCTTCCGTGAAATTCATTTGGAAATATGCTGTTTGCGCTAAATTAAACTTTTTTGTCTATTTATTTTCTTTTTCCGATTCCTTCCTACTCGCACCGCACTTTTCTCCTTTTAGCAGGTTATTCTGTATAAATTTTATTGAGTCAGTTTGATTAATTTAATTATGGGCCTGTATATTATCTGACTATATGTATTATAAATAAAAAAGTACATTTTAATGCAGCATCACGTTAATTAGTCAATTGCATTGAACATATTATATAATAGACCGGTCAGTGGTTGAGTGGGCATAGCGCTTGGGTCTCACCCGAGCGTCGCGTGTTCGATTCCTCGGCTGGCTAAGTCCTCCATCACAACACAAGCAACATTTTCGGCTTTCTGTGGTGGTAGTAGGAGATTTTCAAACATTGTTGGGTTATCCGTGACCCGGGAATGTTTGTCTTTCTTTTTAAAATTAAAAAAAAAAATTAAAAAAATATTTTAGCATTATTGATCGGTGCAATCTAATCTAACCTATTGATGGACGCAGTCGTTGCTATAATATAATATTAATTTTGCCCCTTGAGGTGATTTTTCACAAAAATGGCCCTAAACAAATCAACAAAATATAATTATTATCAAGTTTCAAACTGTAATTCAATCTTCTCGAAATCCCAAAATATGTTTTTATTGAAAACTGAAAATATCTAAATTGATTCATTGAATGTGCGAATGCATCACATATACACATTATTAAATTTACCTGCTTTCTCCACACGCTCTTCTATTCTATTCAATTGGATCAATGCAAATCAAACTATAAACAGAATTTATGCTTGAACAGACTATGTAATAATTATAATAACGTGATATCGAAAGTAGACATTTTCAATTAAGAGCTGAATAAAATTTATAAAAAGTCCGTAAAATAGTGTTTTTCCGACATGTCACGAGTAACTTTTATGTTGTTGTTTAAATAATTCTGTTACGAATTTAATTTGTTTTATGTAAATTATACATCCTGTCTTCTTATTATAATATTATGGTTTTTGTTTTAAATAATTATGATCATTTCTTAAAACAAGGAGGAAAGCCTTAACTGTGTTCCCAATGATAATTTGAAATGTATCTCAGTTAAGGTGCACTAGTATTTGGTCCCACCCGGTGTAGGGAGGTGGTTTAAAAGAAGGGCGAGGTCGCGATCTTGGTTCGGGTCGGGTCCCGGGTCCAAGGGCGCGCCCTGCGCCAAATTCGCCTCCGATCCTCCTCTCCCGAATCTATCACCAGCCAAGGTCCCTCGCCTCCAATTACCGGGACACTGGGGACGCTAAATCACACGAGAAATCCTCCCGTAAGATTTACCGCCGTTGTTCCTTGAGACGAAGCGCCGTTACCCTTCGGTTCATTGATCCGGCGATTTAGTCTCTTCTCTTGTAGCCGACTAACTACCGTTGTTTACATGTCAGACTACACCGAATCTGTAACCTTGTGTCGAGTACAAATCAGTGGCGTGTCGGGATTATGATACCGTGTCAAGTCTATGGTAGCCACCTTACTGAGATCACACCACGTGTCGTGTAGATATGTAATGTGCACTTCTAAAACCTATCACGATTTGTCATTATGGACTTGACACGCAATATTGTGTGAATGGACAGTATATTTATTTATTTGAGCAAATATTTTCTTTAATGTTATAAATTCTGTTTTTCATACCACTGGTCTTTGCTATAATTGCTTATGGATATTTGTAGTTCCTAGCCAGGTTAATTCTAATCAAAACACTTCTCACATTTCTTTTTTTAACTCAAGTGTCCTTTTTTAAAAAATTAAATACGGTGAAAATACTTATATAAGCAATATCCAGACGAAAAAGCTATGCAAAAATCGTGATAACAGAATCTCGCCGCTCGAGAGCTTTGCTACTTCAGAAAACAGATTTTCTGCGTAAATCTCTATCAGTAAATATAAATCGGATTATGTGTTTAGCTTCGAAGTGTTATTATGTCGTACTTAAAATTAAAAAAAAAAAACATTATTTTACCTACTCCAAAGCTCACCAATTCCCGAAAATTGGGACTTTCAAAGTAGGTATGTAAATATTATATCAATACTTGTTAAGCTCGGAATAATGGAGATAAAATAATCGCAACGATATATTATTACTCCTCGCCTTTCACAACATCTCTAATGGGAATTTCGCCTCTACAGGTGGCGATTGTTTATCTTCATTTTGCTATAAAAATGCTTTCTCGTAATTATTTCCGCGTCTATGAAGATTTATATATACAGCCATCAGTTTTCATAGTGGTAATTGAATAGTCTACCCAAATAAAGTAACTTAACTATTTTTAAATGCATTTCGTTACCTCAAAAGTTCATTATTTTTACATTTACCTTTTTTATGCTGCATATCGTGAAGTAATGTTTTTATAGAGCATCGTTTCTTTACAAAATACCTACTTTTTCGAACTTGCGATACAGAAACACGACTGACTATCAGCTATCGGAATGTTGAAGGAACCAAAGTGCACTCCATACACTCGAACTACCTATAATGTTCGGAGATCGCTTCCCGTGTGAGACCCTAAAGCTTGGAATAGACCACCACATGACAAGATTCTACAGAATTTCGAGCGAAACTCAAAATTCATATCTGTATAAAGTCATATCCTTAATAACGTAGAACTGTAGATAACGTAGAGACGTTCTTTCATAGGACTACATTATATCGCGTGTGGTACATTTTATTTATTTTGTTGTGTCCCCTTGTCGGAACTGTAGTAACCGTTTCATAAATACCAATGTTAGGTAATATTACCTAGGTACGGTTTTTATATTCTTAATAAAAATGGCGCTATAAGAATTTTCCAAGTATTATTATTATGAAGTTCGTTTTTTCTAATATTATTCTCATTTCTGAAGTGCACTACAAATATAACATTTTTTAAAGATTGTATTTTCAACTTCATAATTCTATCTCCGCCTGTCTTTTGCAATATACCCAACCTTAGCAGGATGACAGCCGAGATCGGACAATGCAATCCGACTTGCGCGAATGTAGTATTATTATTAGCGAATGCATTTTATTTGGGTAATCCATCCAGCGTGAAAAGCGAAAAGATTTATCCAACCGCATCGAGTTTGGGGAAGTAAATCCTAGTTGGCTTTCCCATTTTCATTTGAGATTAATTCCCATGTTTTAATGCGATCTAGTAACTGTCTTTCTAGGACTTTCAATTGTCGCCTTAGTCTAATGTGGTTATGGTAACTTGGTTTGTTTTTGTGAACTGATAAAATCGATGGGCATTCATCGTACGAGTACTTTACTTTATCAATTACCTTTGATAAATTATTCATATTTTATGTCTGAGCTGGAAATAATTTTAATCAAATTTAAAATTTTAATCCCAACAATTAAAATACATTATTGTCCCGAGTAAGAAGGTTATGTTCTGTTCACCGATAATAAATCTTATTCAAAATAAAGAGTACATTTCATAAAATAATTTATTAAAAAATGGTGTATTACAATAAAATCATAAGCCGCTCATCTCACTAGGGAATTCCTGTGTCGAGGTGTTCAGCTTTATAGTTATCTTAAATAATAAATTTAAAAATAATAGCGTATTTTATCTAGTACCTACTTGATAAAATTATTTTGTCTGTCATCCTTCAATTTATACTTAAAAGTCCTGTATTAATTTGCATTTAACTCCAGTAGAATGTACGTGACAAAAATGAATACGCGCAGACTAACATCGGATTATTTTTCTTGCAATATGCTTTTAAAAGTTATCGAAAAGTTCTTAGTAAAAAGAGTTAGCTTTCTGCATGTTTTCAAGATACAATACTATTGTGTCGTTGTAATTTAAATAAATAAAATAAAAGCAAACAACTATGTAGGTGTTTTAGGCCAATTAGAGTTCAGTAACACATTTTATTATGAGGCAAGGAATACAAAATCATAAATCGGTTGATGCTAATGATAAATAATAATACTCTTCGCTATGCAAATTGCAACTGTGATCTTTTCTTATTAGAGAAGGCCATAAATTCCCTTCTACAGAGCTCCAACCCCCGGGGTATTGCCTCTCATTATTATTTAAATTCCTTTCAAATAATGCCCCAAGTGCATTATACTGCACTACTTACTGTCATCATAATATATATTTAATAAAATATAAACTTTACTTTGATAAAAAAAAACTAGGGTTGGAAATCTATGTTTAAAGTGCCCACACACGTGCGCTGTGTCAGTTGGAATTTAGAACTAGAACGTCCTTGCTGAGAGTTCAGGGTTCTTCCCATCTGGCTATCGACCGCTTAACTACAATGTGTTGATATTATAAAAGAAGTTTTAGTGTAACAAAACAGTTCTATAGCTTTGTTGGAAATCTCTAAAAAATCAGCAATATTTCAGAAAACCATTTCCGCAGTAGTTTCCTTCGTTATTTATTCATGCTTTGTTCGAGTGCAGTAACATGCATAAATGCAAAGAGATAAAATGGCTGAAAGCATTCGAGGAGTATCATTTATATTCCCATGCGCACAAATTCGACTGTACAGTGATAAAAATTTGCAATTTTAGAGAAATTACTTTCATACTGCAAACATCCATTCCTAAGACTTATTTCCTGAAAATATATTTAGTTAAAATATATCTAATATTCAGAGCTTTCAGGTAGATAATCAACATTAAAGAAAATATTCTTACTCCAACGCGCCCGAGGCGATAGAATAAAGGAAGTCATTTAGACGTCTGAAAGGCTTGTAATTATTTCTCGCATCCTGCAGCATCTCGAGGGTTTAAAATCTCCAGGACTAAGATGCTGTAAGCCGTTGAGAGCTTTTATGTCATAACATTGTTCAGCATAAAAGCACACAATATAATTTATAACACAAATTTTACTATAAATTCAACGCGGTATTCCTGAAACTCATATTACCCTCTGAAAGGAAATATTTCTATATTCTTTACTGCATATTTTCTGCATATTATGAGTCGTTTTCAATACACCCGAAATTTAATCCCAAGATTTTTTGTGTTAAACTATTTACGAAATATTTCTCCGTTTTCATTTTCTTTGTGCCCAAAAATTTCCAAAATGAATTTTCGTAGTTTCTTTGTCCATGTTTTATTCATTTCATAAAAGTAGTCGCATCTCTCTTTCGTTATTTTCGTGTCGCGAATGTGTTAGTTGTTTAGAAGCAACAACTCAAATTATAGATGTAAAGATAAGAAGAAATCTTCGACGGGTGTTTTTTTCAAAATGTTATAGTTATTGCGACTTTTTGAGATTTAATGTGTTATGCTTTTTGGATCACTGTGTAGATATAAATAGTCTTATGGCTCTCCCTAATATAGCGATCAGTGCGGGTATTATCCGCCCGTATGCAAAACATCTCGGTAATCTGCATTATCCTCATCTATACAAGTTTATGGGGGTTCCCTGGGAATTAATGTTTCTAACTTAATGAGATGTTACGCTGCTACAGGAGTTTCTTGACAGGAGATAGAAACAGTAACTAAGCGTAGCCTTTTAGATTAACAATGTAAACTGTGAAATTTATAATATGTAACCTATCCTCTGGATTATGGATTAGTGATTTTCTATTGTAAGCGTTCTATTTTTAAATTAATCTTATTATTAATCGACTTCAACAAAAGTGTGTGTGGTTGAATATCAAAATGATTCAAAAATACGCATGTGATTTTATATTATGTCTATTATTATTTTCTTCGTCGGGATTAGTACTCAATACCATATTCTTATTACTCTTACCCACTATTCGAAGGGGTGTGTCGATCTTCGATATAGAATATAATTTTAACAATTTTTACTTTCGTTTAAAAATTCATGTAAATAAATCTGAACTAGTTAATTTTTTCTTCCTTTCCGGCTTGTTTCTCTTTTTGCTGGTAATTTGTGAGTCTCCAGAAAATACTTGATACTTGAATTTACGAAATACCCATTTGAGATCAAATTTCCTATTTCGATTCTTGATTAGTTTCGAACTACGAAATGGAAGGCCAAACTTAATGTGAGATTAAGATGCCCAATTGGCAAAAATATATTGGATGGATCGAAACCGAATAAGACGAGAATGGAGACAGGGTAGGGCAAATGCAGTGCCGTGCACATGATCTTAAATATTTGTTCTTCAAATTTTTATATATATAATATATATTGATTTATTGTATTGTATTGTATTGTATTGTACATATTGATATATATTGATAATATATAATATATATAATAATATAATATATATAATATATATTGATTGATTGTATTGTATTGTACATATTGATTGTCAGCAGCATCGTTAAGGTGTGTATAGAAAAATTGTTTTAGGAGAATAGATTTTTTTTTCATACGAAAGTTGTAGTTTAAAAAAAAAAAAAAAAAACTGTTAATTTATTTTTGAGGAATTACGAAATTCGGAAAATGCGCAGGGTAAAGGTGTGGCCTTAGGCAAAAGGTAAGGGAGATTGACCCTTTTCACAGGTATCAATAAAATCCTCGGTTAATCAGCTTTGAATCTAACCCAAACTAACAAAAGGTGAGAAAAAAGCTATGATTAATCGATAGGTTCAAACTGAAGCAATTTAAATTGCCGATATCGATGTATATCTTTTTGGCACAGTGGAGTTTGGACTCGGAGACTCGAGATAAGCAAAGTGCTTTCAAATGTAGATGAATTACCCAAACTTATTGTCAATACCTCAGTTTCAGATGTATAAATTTTTTTCTTAAAGAAAGACAAACATTCCCAGGTTACAAATAAGCTGGCAATATTTGAAAATGTTCTACCATCATTTTAAGCGGAAGATATTGCTTGTGCAATGATGAAGGACATAACCAACAAAGGAATTGAACCCACGACGATCGATCGTTTTGAAACAAGCGTTATATATAATCTACGCTTTAAAACATTATTGTTACTCTTCACATTAATCAGTTAACATTCTGATTAATCGCATTAATGTTTTTTTAAAGAAAAACAAACATTGCCTGGTTACGAATATTTGAAAATCTCCTACTATCATCACAGTAGGCGGGAAAGTTCATAGTGATGGAAGACTTGGCTAGCAATTGTCCGGTCACACTTCCACCTCGTGCATGCTTAATTCCTCGAGCACTATCCCGCTGACCCTGGTCTTTAGAATGTTGTAATAACGAGGTCCGATGTCCGGTCATACTTCCACATCGTGCATGCTTAATTCCTCGAGCACTACCCCGCTTACCCTGGTCTTTTGAATGTTATAATAACGCATATAACAACAACGTATTTTCAAAGAAACAGCATGTTCTAAAAAAAATCTCCTTATTTTTGTTTCACGATTGAAATATTACCTGGGGCACCTAAGTTCCAAGCTACGAACGATGATAAACAGGAGGTTTATTTTTACTTTCCACCCATTTACTTTCTAGAAGCAATAATTAATTACTCGTTGAAACTGATTCCTTGAAAGACACAAGCAGACCCCACATTTCAACAATAATTGTAATTCCGGCAACGAAATAATAGCTAAAACGACGGTCAAACTTCAGGGTGTTGTTAATCTGGACGCCGAACTTTTGCTAAAAGGCCAAGTGTATATATTGGAGTTAGCACATCACTTTAACTTGAGACTGCTCAAACCAGTTCAAAGAAACCTACAGGGGCGACTGAATCATTATAATAATATAATAATAGCACGTCAGAAAAAATAGTTGTCGGCTGGTTGAAAGAACTGAAATTTACAAAAAGTAGGAGTATCAGGCAGAGGCGGTTCCTTGGTACGTGCATTTGTGCATTGCACTGCTTGTCTTCAGTCTTCACATAACAACTTACAACGACACCTGTGCCCCAATCATCGATGTACGAATGTACGCTGCAGTCGTAATTCCCGCCCCATCATATTTGAGCTATCTTCTACTACAAGACGCCCGTGCAAGAGCAAGCGGGTCGTGCATACCCCGATATGCACAGAACCATGTTTTACCACACTACTGAAACAGCATCGGGCGGTATCAAGACAGCCCAACCTAGCCGAAACTATTATGAATTATGAACTATTTTAAAGGGTTTAAATTTATCTTTCAAACGACCGATTTACGTTGGAACACAAATTTGTCTTATATAAATTTGAATTTCCGTCAAAAAAACGCCTTCTTACGATGTTTTATATTTCATTGTATCTACATAGTACATTGGGAAAGATTATCTTTCAATAATTATCATCAACTCTTGAGATTAAAAATTGTCAAAGTTTCTTCAATAATCTTTAATGGCCTATATTTTCGAATTTAAAACACAAATAATTAAAACAGCACATATCCATTCTATATATTTACTAAATCTTTAGATTAAGAAAATAATTATTCAGTTGGGTTCAAGTATTTTGTCCTTAAATCTAATTTTTTTAGTTTTGTTTGAAGAAGGCCACGCTGCCGTTCCTCTTGAGACATTTCTTCTCCAATTTTTAAGTCTGTCGTTTAACTGCTTTTTTTTGAACATACAAGAAATCTTACGGAATTAAAACACTCTAGTCATAATACTATTTTGCCTGCGTACGAAGTCATTTGGAGTTTGCATCAGTTGTTTGGTCTCCATTTTACAAAATCCACATAAACTAAATCGAAGCAATTCAAACCATATTCCTAAAATGTCTTTGTTAGAAGTCATTTGTAAGATTTAATAATTATGCAGAGGTAGCTTCATACTTTAAAATTGATTCACTGAGTGTACGGAGGCATCATAAGGATGCACTATTCCTGTATAAAGTAGTTAACAATAATATTCAATGCCCAGAGTTGCTAAACAAGATTCCATTCAATGTACCTGCGCGTTCAACACGTGACCTGTTCAGGGTTGATCAATGCAAAACGAACTCTAAGCAGAATTCTTGTCTGAACAGACTATGCAATAATTACAATAGCGTATTTTTATTATTTTGTTATTTTACAAATAACAAAAATACTTTTAGCCGTTAAAATCTTAAATCATATTTTACAATAGCGTATTATCCAAGGTTGATATTTTCAGTTGCGAACTTACCAAATACAAGACGTCCATAAAAGAATATTTCTCTGATGGTTTGTGAATAATGTTTATGTCTCTATTGTTTATATCTCTATTATGATTTGATTTATATCTACAACCTCTCTCCATGGCTATAAATGTATTGTTTTAATTCATATTCCTTTCTTACAAATTTAATTTACATATTCCATATTATGCTGTCTCAGTAGAGGTAAAGTCACAAGGAGGAAATCCATAATTGGTTTATTTTGGCTATATAATAATTAGGTACAAACTGATTAAATGTAAACTATCGATTTCCCGAAAATTACTAAATAAAATAAACAAATAATAACTTTTTTTACAATATTGTCTCTGTTGTTTTCACGCGCAAATTGTTTTGAAGACGCGATAACAAGTTAACAAGGAAGTCATAAATTCTTCAATGGTGGCTCTAAATCTCTTCCTTCCCTTTTATTCATTTAACTCACTGATTCCCCCTCGCAATCCCCCGGAATTCAGGGAACCCCTTCAAATCATTATGAACCGTTGATATATTATTAAAATGGTCACACTGACCTACATTTCTAGCCCTTGACAAAGGATTTATATTTTATGCAGTAACAAATAAGCTGCGCTTTCAAAAAATGAACCCACATAACGCTGAGCTTTCGCGGGAAGAGTGCTGCTGTACTCACTGCTACGCTGAGGATTTATTATTATGTTATAGGTACCACTGATGCAATTTCGGCTCGGCCTTAGTACAATTTATGCTCGGCAGATTGCGGTCAAGTTCCTGAAAGAGAAATGAAATTTGAATGGCGGGGTCTTATAATGGCGTTGCGGAAAAATGTTAATTTTAAGGTGCAAGCTTTTGATACCTTAACCACTTAATAATATGTACACTCTTTAATTATTTTGAATTACATCTATTTTAATTTCGATTTTTTTTTCATGAAAACATAATAAAGATTGATTGAATAATTGGTGTGTAATCTTGCAAGTGGAAATTAACCCACTTCCCTACATCCGATCGAGCTGAAACTCTGCAGATAGACTCGTTGTCTAGTTTTGGTGGCACTTATGCACAAGCGCGCACAAACTCATTTTTCTGAAATAAGATGTCTTTATATTCAGTTGATATAAGAAATAAATATCGGTACTATCCAATTAGGATTTGGCTTAGATGTTAGCGGTGTTGACTCCAGTCCCTGGGGAGGAAGGTTCAATCCTCAGATAAACCATTTTTTTCCTTTGGAATTGGCTACTAGCCGTCCCAATAGATGGCGCAACAAGGTCAAAAATTGAAAGTAGTAGTAGTAAAGTATATTATAGTAAAAAAACTTAGTTTTTTGCGGGCTGATTTTTTTTTATTAACCTGGCTTCTCCCAAGTTTCAACACTCTTGTTGTACAATTTAAATATATTGCAGAAAATAAAAACAATATGGCGTCTTGTTTCAGATTTTGACAGTTGCTCAGAGGCTCGTATCTCTTGGTGGAAATAAACTGAAAATACTTTCGTGTGAACTGAGAATATGTTTGTTGTTCTATAAACTTCACACAAAAAGCTGCTATAATATCGTGTAGCGAACACTCAATCTTCGAGAGTTTTTCTGCTTTACATATCGCACAAAAAGTTTTTTATGATTTTTAGTAACAGCAGATTTGAACTTGTTTCATTGGAATGAGTCGTACTTGACTTTTACTGTTTTTACTATTTAGTTTTTATTTTTTTAGCTGCTTAATGATTTTTATAGTGTTTTTTTAATCTCTATTTTGAAAATCAACATTAACAGCTGCAGCCCGAAAGCTATTAGAATTTGAAAATACTAGTCACAAATACATCTCGGAATCTATGGTACCTTATATTATTAGATCGATCCATTCATATTATGGATCACTTAAATCCCTATACGGAGAAAATTATTCGTTTTCTGTTGAAAAAAGGAATAGAGTTCTATAACGAATGATTTGACAAATTTCACAACACTCTATCAGTAAAGCGCGAATATGTTATAAAGTCGGAACAGAAAAATAATAATACTTTCGTAACTCGTCCATTACATCTATTCGGACAAGGCCACCTGCATGACCACGTGTTCATATATATTCCGTGCCTACTTATGGTTTATTAGGAGTGCCCCCTTACTCAAGATCATGCCACGCCACTGGACCTTTTCACTATGCGCTATAATAGACTTTCGCTAAAATTATTTCTGTAGTAGATTTTACAATTATTTCGTATTAAGAATTTAAATTACCCAACCTTTAAAAGGAAGTATGAACCTTTGTGGGTAATTTTCGTTACATTTTCTGTTAGCGCCCAGTTACAGATTTAATTACGAGATTTTAATGTACGTGCTTTTAGTAGCCGTTGTCTCCAGACATCGTATTTCATCATGCAAAAAAATTATAGTTTTTTATGTGAATACTGCACATGAGTCCTAATTACCAGAAGCCAGTGGGACTACGACGTAGAGATAATATGGATCCTGGGAATTAGGTTATATTTATACGGCGCCATTGGGGTAATTTTTCACTAAAACCATAGACATATGAATATTAGTAGACCTGCCCTAAGTGATTAAAAGCGTATTATTCCCCACTCCCCATACCGGTTCCATTGGAGCCGGCTGGGCTCGCGTATGGCTTCCCGTGAATCTTGAGAATGTGACGTCATCATTCTTGTTCGAACTAGCGTCGAGCTATGGTCGAGACATTTTATGAAATAACACGGCAAAATAGTGGCTTGTGATATGAAAACTTGTAAAAATAGATGTGAAAAAGAGAATAAACCCAATTGTCGTATTACATTCCATATGTAAGCATCATTTTAAGCTTATTCACATCGTATAATATGAATCAGTTGTAGAAACATATACTATTACATCGAGATACATCTGGTCGAATGTAGCGATTCTCAAGTGTGCGCATCGTTGTTACTGGGAAGTAAATTATGAACACTTATAAAAATGTCTTAACTAAATACGTAAACAAAATATTCGACTCTGAAAATAGAAGAATTTTTTTTTGCCGAATTTGGACTTCGCAAATTTGTTCATAACGTGGCGAGTAATTTGCGCTCCCATGTAAAAATGTCTATTCATTCAAAAGCAGATTTTACTTTTAAGAACTAAATGGTGATATTATAATGCGAGATGCCTATATACTGTCAGATTGATTTATTGACGAATCACAGTCAGCTTTACCCCCTTCGTTCTTCAACAGTTGATTTTACCCCTCACCTTTAATTTCTAGTCTATATATTCTTATGTCTGTGACTAAAACTGTATAAAATATCCAACAAAAAATTCTCTAATTAGGGTACCTACCTATGTTGGGAGTGGGTGCGGTTGAGTGAGGCTGAAGAGATTGGGAGAAGGCTTGAAAGCATTGGATATTCAGATTTGATCTCTAAAAACCGGCTTAAGTCATTGTGTTTCGATTATGAATGGCGTTGCCAGTCAATTTGCGTATCTTGCCAGGACAATACTGAGAGTAGGGGAGGGTGGGGCGTGTTGTGTTTACTCAGCACTGTAAGTACCGTACTTACACTTGGTTAGTTTGGGTATCGACCCCGCGATCTCTGGATCCGGAGCCGAGGATGTTCATAGACCGACCACGGAAGCTACTTTCTAGAATTGCGGGACCGCACTTTAGAAAGCTCGCATTCTTAAATCTAACTGTTGGTACTATGAAATTAGCTACTAGCTATGTATGTACTACTAATTTCAATTCTATCAGCATTTCGTATTGAATCACATTTATTTGAGATGTTCTGGCCGACAGCGCCGTTATTAATGCCAGTCCAGAATAGATGGCATTCTAGTGGCTCGTAGAGGTGGGCAAAATTGATTGAATTAATTCCATGAATTAATTCAATCTTGTAACACAATCGATCTTATTCTCATTTTCAAAAGGAATTGAATCTTAATTCCTTATCGTTGGCATTTTTTTCTAAACATTTTACAATTAAATTATTTCATGACAATAAGGTAATAATTAATAATGATGTGCACTTTAAATGATTTAAATATTATAGTGTTTCATAGAAATCTAATTAAATATTATTACGGTACTATGGCGGCGCGCCGCGAAGTTTATATGCACTGTGCCCTGTCGCACTAAATCGCGTATCTAGTATTCCGCGTCCCGCGCCGTAATCCAAAAGACTCTTTTCATCGAGTCCCCAGTCAAGGAATTAACGAATTTATTCCGTTTTCAGTTGTGACGTCACGCGTCGTGACACAAATCCTATGTCCCATGTACCGAGTCTGTCCGGACAAGCGCTCAATCTCAGGGAATAAGTGAAACAGGACAGAGACAGTGACACTCGAGACAGAGTTCCCAATTCCCTATTCGTTATCGAGTCCCTTTCCTTACTAGTTACAGGTCCGTCCGCACCGTCTGCAAGAACGCAATTCATTAATGTCGCAGATAGACACAACACACTTACTAGTCAGAAGTTCCTAATTCATTGCACTATGTCAGCTGTAAATCGGTTCGTCGTTAGTTCCCGCGTGGCTAAACCTTCGATTTAGTACCTAGTCAGGTGAAAACTTTCTACTTCGGAATCTGAATCCTAATAAAAAAGCGAAAGTATCTCCTGTATTCTTCTCCTTTCCACATGCAAAAATAATGCAATACGCTTAGAAACAAAACGATGTTTACGTTATTGTTCTTATAAGTATGTTTTTTATGTACCTGCCTACTTGTAGACGTAAAACGAGATCAGTTGACTGTCGAATTGTGGGTGATGATAACAAGTAATTTGTTTTGATTTCTGTATTTTTGTACTGAATTGTATGCCACTCAATTTCAGACTTTCAATCAGTTTTTATTTGGCGCATGGATTTAAAATTACCATTAAGGTAAGTACCTGCAAACATTAAAATAAATAAATATAATATATATGTGGTTGAAGCTTATTCCAGGTGAACGGGTCGGATATACAAAAGTGGGATAATAATAATACAGTTCTTATAATTGCTTTAAGAACGTATCTCATTGCCCCTAAATTAATATATTTTTTATGTTAACGTACCTACTTTTTGTATTAAATATATAGATAGTTTTACGAAGAAAGATAATAATAATTTTTATTCTGGGATTCAGTTTGCCAGCAAAAATTTTCTATGCAAAAAAAGAAAAATCGAGTGGGACTTTTTATTTTTGGTATCGTTTAATGATGTTTTACCTTCGTTTTTTATAGGAAAAGGCAACATATTGAATAGCCAAGATGTCTTCCAGAAAAAGGATCGAACTTTGGTGTTACTTTTCTGAAGTAGATGGAGGGATGCATTGCTCCACAATTTAGAAATGGCAGTTAAAAAATAAACATCCGACTATTCCTCTCCAGGTCCAGCGCCCTGCGCCTTCCATTTCCTTTGCGTCACCCATTTCAACGATTTTATTAGTGACTTGTAAAATTACTTTTTATTTTTGTTTGTAAAATAACATATTTATTAAAAAGTTTGTAGCATGTTTATTTTGTGGAACGACATATCTTTTTTTACTAAAGTTACTCCAAAGCTCTCCTCGCTTTAAGAACTCTGTGCTATAAAGTGTAAAGCTTAAAAATACAGGTTTTCTAAGTAAAGTTATAAATGTACTTCTGCAATGTACAAAATAAATCCCTATATTTGATATTTTTTGTGTGTTTATTTAAAATGTTTTTTTCAAAACGAACAATTTATGTGAATGCGAAAAAATGGTTCATTATTGCTTTCTTTAAGTTTCCTAAATGTGAGCAATCTAGGTACAAAACCAAAATGAAGTGTCGATTGAAGGAATTAAAGGAATGAATTTAATGAATTAGTTCACTTGACCAGGTGAATAAGACTGAATTGATTCATTATTGTGAATGAATCTGCCCATGTCTAGTGGCTCGGGCAACCATTATGAAATGCGCGGTAAACCCGAGCCCGGGCGATGGTTGGGGGTGGAAATACCAACGGAAAATAGGCCTAACGCCTGCTAACAAATACTTCATACCTCACAGTAAATGCAGTAGGCAAAGCGCTGGTCGTTATGTAATTTACCCGGTATTTTATGTTTTTGTGTGAACATCGCACAAGTGCCCAAGTCAGTGAGACTATCCCTAATTGAGGTAAGTTGAAGGGAGTGGGAAAGGAGGAGGTTAGTTGGGAAGTACCGGGCTGTTCAGATCTGATCATCAAACATGGCTAATGAGGAAACAAATAACATTTCAATTTGAAATATTTTTTAAATTAAATTGGTTTTGAAATTTTCAAATACAAAATTAAAAGATGGATTAAAGAATAAAAAAACAATATTACAAACAAATTATAAAATAATAAAACATATATACCAAATTCTCAATACACACATCATTATTTACAATCATACGCCTCATAATATTTGCCGATTACTTTTTCATTACCGCCTTTATTATGGTATTTTTTTTACTTCATCTCAGTTTTATTTTATTTTATTTCAAATTGTTATTTCATATTATCTTTTTTATTGAATAATATTCAATTGTAAAACGGGGGGCTCAGCACGGGTAAAGCACCCGTGTGGCCCACGTTATTAAATAATGTTTTAAAATTATTGTACAAAATATAAAATTTGTCATCTCAAGCAATGTTTCGATTCTGAATGGTGTTTTCACCTAAGAGTATCTATGGTTTATAGTTTGATGTATTTACTGTAAACATTATTATTTTATTCATTTCACTGTACTCTCGCAGTTTAAATATTTTCATAGATATCACGATTTTTTCAAATATAATGTACCTACATTAGTTATCAACCTAGATCACGTCAGAAAACTTCTGGGCTTAGTGTACAGTATGAACGTAGTTATTAAATACTGGGTTGCATTATTTTCTCTTGTAAAGGAAGCTTTTACTTATATCATAGTAACTTGCATCGGTACATAAAACATTGATGACATGGTAAGACTAAAAAATGTCGCGCGGTTGTATGATCTCAGAATATAGAGTGCTGTCCAATTAATGTTGGTTAGATTACATTGCAGCCATCATTGTCCAGTGTCATTCTTGCTATTGCTGCGGTCCATGAGTGCTATTGAGAGGGTTGCTAATTCGTCCATCGTGTTATTAGGAGTATATACTCTATTATTGCTAGTCTTTGAGTGCTATGCCGATAGTTAGTAATTCACTTGCAACGTCTATTTCTGATGTTGCATGCATTAATATTTCAAATTCTACAACTACCGTCGTACTTAAATTATACTTGTCAATTTAAGCCAAATATAAATGTTGGCTTTATCTAATCGGTTCTCCAAGCTGGGAGAAGTAAAGATGTTTATTATTCATTATTATTTCGTCAATGTAAAGTAGATATTGAAAAATAAACTCAATCGATGAAAAAATATATTTACGTAGTGGTTTCATAGGTGCTTTTTCGATGTTTTGCGATTTATTAAAAACTAGTCAGCTTCAAACTGAAACAACGTGATGTTCTAGAGTATATATATTGTAATTTTTACTCCACCACAATTTTCTGAGGAACGGCAGCCATTTTCATACAATACTTAAATTTGAATTTGAGACCAAAATACTAAACCAAACTGAAATATGATTTTTTTGGTTCCATGATAACTCAACTTTCAAAAAGTGATATAAAGTCTTTAGAAACGATGAAAACCTAACCTAACCTAACCTACTTAACCCAGTTAATAAAGTTTTTATTTCATCACTTTCCATGACTCTATATATGTAAAGATGTGATGAATTATCATTGGGATGATTTATCCGGTCACCGATTTTTTTTAAATCAAAAGGTACAGCAAACATATAGAATGGATATGTACCATTTTATTTATTTGTGTTTAAAATTAATTAATGTAGACCATTTAAAGAAGACAATTTTTAACGATTTTAGAAGCATTTTTTTTTTAATTTTTCATTAAAAATATATTTCCAATTCGAAAAAGGCCGCGCAGCCGTTCCTCTTAATAATTCTTAAAATATGAATATTCCTCAAATATTAATTTTTAAATAATTTACAAATGGAGTTTTCCCTTTTCAAGAAACTCGGGCAACTATGGGTGTTAATTTTAAGCTCGAATTGCCAGAAGTGTTCTATACATTCGTTATTAATTTGGTGTTTCTATGCGAGCGCGGTTCATAAGTGGAAGTGGTTTGCTATTCAGTCACGAATCACAATAATGATTAATTCTGCGTAATTATAATTATCTTTGCGTCTCCTTGTAAACGGTATCCGTGTAATTTGATGGGAAGCATCATAATATGACAACGCGAATAAAGCTAAATTTACTACAGACAATAATTATTTGCTAGTTAGCTCATAGGTACTAGGTACCACATATTATGAATAATACTAATCTCACAAGGGTGCTATACTATCATAATATATATTATATGTGGGCTTGGACTATTTCACACATACATGCTCGCCATACATGTAATACACAGTGGGAATGGTATGATCTGGTGAAATAGGCCAAGCTGGCATATATTATGAGCGTATAGTGCCCGTGTGAGACTAGCTTTAGTAAATTAATAATTATTTAAGGGTTGATTTTTCTTCTCATCGTGTTTGAATCTTGGGCAGACAGTTTTGCCTAAAAGCCTGACAGTTGTGTGCAACATTACAAAGTATATTACTGCTGTCCTTAGTAAAGGGTTGTTACGATTATAACTATATTATACATACGGAGAGTCATACGCACCAAAATTCTTGCTCTAATTATTTGATAAGACAGCTCATCAAATGCCAACTCAAGGGATTTGACTGGTTTGTGATTATTTGTCTAGGACTTGGAAACGTGTTGATCCCAGTCAGTGGTGTGTTACTCAAAGGTCTACCAAAATCTGCCTAGGCACACCTTATTCAATATTAATGTACGTACCTTTCTCCTAGTTTATAGTGGTTGAATCATTTTCCTAATTTATGTGATAACCGGCGGTTAGCGGGAGTTGTTCGTGAACTTTGAAAATTAAATTAAATGCTACCATAATGTTTCACCGTGGGCTGATGTTATAATTTATAGTTCTTAATTAATAATAAACCTTAAGCACCTGATATAACGGCCAATGAAAAATACAGAGAACACTTTAATTTCCATGGACAATTTATTTTAAATTTGGATTTCTTTTATCAAAGTTTTCCAATCTCTGGGTAGCGAGCCGATTTGTAGTAGATCGCGAAAAGTGTGATTTTAGGTCACTTTTACAACATACCTACATTTTACTATATAGAAATTGTATTTGTCATTGCAGCAATCGTGAGGGTATAAAACATGAGAGATTTTCACACTACACCAACGTAGCTATGACTTCTTAACTTCGTAGGGTTTTTAAATTGTATCCGTTGACCAAACAAGAACTAGCTCTACCACCCGTGCTTAAGCCCTCGCATTCCGAATTTACACCGATTTATAACATATTTATATTGAACGCTTTAAGTTCCTAAAAAAATATATTGTTTTGGAAGATAATATCATTTGTAGAACCGAAACGGTAATTAAATGAAATTCCCTTTATAGAAAAAAATTCAATGTACGTATATGCTCCGATAATTATTAAAACACATTTTGTTCTGTTATTTAATATGTCATAAGTATGAAAATAATCACAGTGCATCTTTAAATGCAACTTGGGAATTTGTGGAGAGATTTTGGCTCTTTTTTAAAGGAGTCTGGTTTTATTACATATTTACACAATTATCGCTTAATTATTATCGTTTTTTTAATATTAACGCGTTCTCTCTAACATTTCTAATTACATCTCTACCTTTTCAACCATCTTCTTCTTTTGAGCGCTTACTACAGAGCTTTAAGAAAAACTTTTCGGCTGCGACGTTACTTCTGAACAGTATGGTTGCATTCGGATACCAGAAATTTATTGTACCTTTCGTTAAGAAAAATCAACGTCCTCCTACATTAGGTGGGTCGTAAAAGGTTGATATTATAGTTAGCAATATCTACGACAAAATTTGTAAATTGACTATTGGTATTGGAGTTAAATTCAACTTTATGCTGCCCTTTTCCTGCTATGGCTGTAACTGTTCATTGTACGGTAAATCCTTTCTAACCCGATGCGTGTTGGGACGTACAGGTTAAATTCTGTTTTATTTATACAAAACCTTAGGAACACACAATACCACATATTAATCTAAATAAACTGTTTTATCTTGATAACGTATTCGAATTCAAAACGGTTGCGTATGTTCATCAAATATTCACTTTCCCTCTTAGTTAGCTATTTGATATCTCTCTGCTAACATTATGTATTATGCATTGTTAAGATTTTGCGGGTATTGTGAGCTAGTACTTCTAAAAACCTTTGTATAATTCTATTTTTAACGCATGAATTCGGCAAATTGGTTTTTTCTTACTTGTAATTCTCGAAATTCCGACGTTCGCGCACTAACTAGCAGTTGTTACTAGAGCAATGTTATGATGATGATCAGGAAAGAAATCGTGTTTGATTGCAACCGCTTAAAATAATAATGAAGGACGGGTTGTTTCGGAGAATTTGAATAATTCATCAAATTTCAACGTTCATTTTCGGGTTCTGTGAAAGTCCCATTCAAGTTCTGTTATCATATCATTACAGGCTAGTTGCTTGACAGAACTGAAATAATAACATATGAAAAAATCTTCCGCAGAACTTGAAAATTAACTTTGAAATTTGAAGAATTGTTGAAATTTTCCGAAACAACCTTAGTCTTCAAAACTTACATAACTTTTTCATGGCAAACCTGGGTTAGAAATTCTTAAATTCTCACGTGATTTAACCTGATCGTTTTAGTCCGAGTATGGATTTACAATCCACATAGGTTTGGGCCATTCAAATTTCATAATCAGAATGTTTAAAATGGTCCTTCGAGTCGGATTTTACCATCGCCCTACAGCAAACCCGGGCTTTCCCAGATTCTTAAGTGATCAGTATATTTTACTTAAAATGGCCCACTCAGCCAAATTTGAATCGGCGGTTTATGAATGTACGGTGTGTCTACAGCAGTCGCAGCATTTAATATGTAGTTCATTCGAGCTGCAGCTTTTAAAACAATACAGTCTTCAAAAGTTTAAGCACTTCTACCCGTGGTTAACTCGACCTTCCAGGATCCTTAAGTGATTTGGATTGGCCTATGGATTTACAGTGTATAACATTTTTTGGCGCTTCGACGCAGTGATGGGTAATGGCCCCAACTAAAACAATACACTTATTATTTGAAAGGGAGATTAGCTTAACTTAAGCGGGGCGCTTAAGTCGTGCTTGCTTTCCGCTAGCCCTGTCCGTGTTAATTGCTTTTGTAATTGCATCAACTCTAGTGAGAGAATGCATCTCTGGGGGGAAGTGCACCACTCTAAGCTCTAAACGTTGAATTAAGCGCCCTGGTTCAGCTGCGATATAATATAGTGGATTCGCAACGTGTACATTGCGCAATTACAGAGTAACGTCTTGTTAAACTAACTGGCCACTATTGAACAATGCGTTTATTCTGGATGTAGGTTGTGATTTAATTTGATGTTAGACTCGGTGTGGTGATTTAATTCAATTCTCAGTCGTGGTGTAGTATTATAACGGTTGGTAAAGCGACTTAAACCACATGGCAATTAATCATGAAAGTTGAGCAACGTTCGTAGAAGCTAACTGGTTTATTAAAATACTTCTATGCAAGATGTACATGTTACACCTATCTGGTTAGACACACTCGATAAACTGTCAATCTTAACTGATTTCATCACCATTGATAATCAGATCATCGAAGAGGCTCACCCAGGTGTCCTATCTTGCTATACTTCATTAGGTTCGGTCCATTGTAGACCCAGTGTCTTCTCTCAGCATATTCCTAACTATCTAACTAACCATGCTGCAATGCTCCTCCGCACACTTCTGTCTTAGCACACATTCAAACATACTCTTCTGTTATAGCGACGTGATCCGAGTCAATTAATTGTTTAACTTGATAGAGCCAAGGGACGTCTCTGATTTCTTTTCCGTTTCCTTGCGCGTTATATATTCCCCTGACACTATTTCTCCGTCCCTTTCTTTATCTTCTGGTGCTTAGGATCACAAGGACCTAACTACAAAAACTTATATTATTAGTTATGCTTGGTTTCGGTAATGCCGTAATCATATTTTTTTTATTTTTTTATTTATTCTTAAATATATTTGTATTACAATGGTATGGTATATTATTTGTTAGTGACACGAAGCTCTATCTCGTATACAGTTGGGCATCCAGGTGGGCATATGAGCATTCTAATAATTATTTGCGTTTATCTCAAAACTATGTATTTTTTGTAGATAGGCCCCTGTGATCCTAAACCCCCGTCTTGTTCTTTGTACATTCAGAAGACTTGCACAGATTTCGGATTTCCGGATTCGTAATACGGTCCTACATGGTTTTACCATTTTACCACATATACCTTCATCCCAAGCCAAGCGGTCCATCATTGTACAAGCAACAAATTCAGCATTTTATGATGGGAGGTAACCAGGGATGTTTGTCTTTCTTTAATTTTTAACATATCTTTTTTTTTTCAGGGTATATTCCGTCTGGCCTCTGAGCACGTTCTTAAGACTGCGAAGCGCGGCCGCGAGACCCTGCTGACCCTGCTTGAGGCCTTCGTGTACGACCCGCTGGTGGAGTGGGGTGGTGGCGGGGGTGCGGGGGGCCCGGCCGTGCCTCACACGGCGCCCGGCGGGGCTTCTGGTGCGAGGGGGCGCCGCGCCCGCCTCGAGATGCGGTGCGCGCGCGACATGCTGCTCGTGCGTATCGCGGAGGTGCGACACGACTGGAATGACAATAGGTAACGTTACATTGGTTCTAATATATATTTTTTAAATTTATTAAGTCACATTGCATTGGTTGTAAATATAATTATATATTTTTTAATTTAAGTGAGTTAAGTATCTATAGGTAAGGCAGCGAGAATTGATTCCAATAAACAAGCTTAGCATTGAAAGTATTTGTGCTTCGGTATACGCTTTCACCGGCGAGGAACCGCCCTTTGTCTTGTTTACCCTTACTTATTGTCACTAGCGGAAAAGGGACAGGGAGTGTATATTGTGGTTTTTTTTTTATTCTAGATAAAAGAAAATTACATTTTTCACTTATTTAACTAGAAATAAAAAATACATTACACATAAATATATTACACAACGATATTATTCACTTTCATTGTTTTGTTGATTGAACATAAAACTGAACAATTTTTTTTTGAATGTACCTACACTTTTTTCATTTTTAATTTCGTCTGGGAGGCAATTATATATGTTGCTCCCCTCGTAACCAATGGATTGCTTTGCCATAATGGGTATTTATGGTGTTTAAATGTATTTTATCGTGTTGCCGTGTAAAGTGTGTGTGTACTTAGGACGTTTTAATGAGTTCTGTATTTGTATGTATGAGTTTATTATTTATTTTGTAAATAAGGAGACATGTATTATATTCATATAATTTTCTTAATTTTAATAGTTTTGTTTCCATGTATAATTTTTTGTTGATGTTCTAGGTTTGAAATGAAATAGTTTTTTGATTACTTTGTTTTGTGTTACCTGTAGTTCATTTATATATGTTTCAAATGCATTTCCCCAGATATCAATCAAGTAGTTTAAATGTGAGTGTACGAGGCTATAATATAGACCTTTTTTTAAATTTTATTTGGTAACAGATATGATATCCGGCTAAATACGCTAATCAAGGGGGTGATTTTATCTTTAATATCTTGAATATGCTGTTTAAAAGTTAGGTGTTTATCAATGCACAGCCCAAGATATTTCTCCTGTATCAGGATTTGCAGGTTGTTATATTCAATTTTTAAGGGTAAATGAGGAGGAATTATTTTATGAGTTGAGCTTAAAATCATGTATCCTGTTTTTTTAACATTCATTGTTAGGATATTTGATTGGAGCCAACTGTTAATTTTGTCTAAGTCACTCTGTGCATTTTCTAGTAAGATGTTTAAATCTTTACCCCAGTAGAAAATTGCAGTATCATCTGCATATAAAAAAATATCACCGTTTAAAACTAATTGGGAGATATCATTTATATAAATTTGGAACAGAGGTGGTCCTAGTATGGATCCTTGCGGAACTCCGTAGTTTATTGGTAGGTGGTTGCTATTTTGATTATTGATGCTAACGAATTGCTTTCTGTTAAGATATGATTTGAATAGATTAAGAACAGGACCAACTACACCAATGTTCTCGAGTTTCCTGAGAAGTTTGTCATGGCTTACTGTATCGAAGGCTTTTTGAAGGTCAATTAGTATAGATAAAATATAATTTCCACCATATCAATGCTGCTTCTAAGTTTACTGATTAAGTTATTTATTGCCGCAAGTGTGTTTGATTTTTTCCTAAAGCCATATTGTTTTTTATACAAGAACGATTTTTTTGATACAAAATTGTTTAATCTATCGTAGATTACACGTTCAAAGATTTTAGATAAGATTGGTAAAATAGAAATTGGTCTGTAATTTGAGGTATTCGTTTTGGACCCACCTTTGTGAATTGGTATTGGTATCGTTGTAAAATAATATCGTTAGGAAGCTTACAGCGTGTCCTATTCATATCAGTTCCAGTTCGATCAGATGCACGATATCGCGGTGAAATAATCACTAACATACATACTTACATATAACGGGAAATTTTGGCTTAAATTTGAGGTACCTGCCCAATTTCTCCCGTATTCAATTTTATTATTATTGTATTTAATGAGCAGAGCAGGCAGCATTCTGCTGATGCGTTCAGTTCACAATAAGTTTAACTGTAATAACTAGATAACAGTAAAAATACTTAGAACATTTTTAAATCTATGTATGTCCAACATATATGTATTGGCCGATGTTGCCCAATGTTGATATTTCTTTATAAATACTTTGTTCGTTCAGCTTTAGAATCGGTATTTGTGATCACAGTAATCGGTACGTTAGGCATCGGCCTACCTCAATTTTTTTTTACAGATTTATCTGTCCTTGGCATCTCTCCCATCCGTAGCCAGCATTTTCTTCAAATCGCCCATCATGTGCGCGATCTCTGCTTTTTTCCTCAACCTAGTTCGCAATCGGCTTAATTTCAATTTCAGAAATCCGGAAACTCAAATTTGGAATATCAGGAAAGCAATTAAAAAGATTTTATAACTGGCCGAGAGATTTACCTACCTAGTTAAGTTTACTTGGTTTATACAATTTATTGTTTAAAACTTCCTCCGTTTGTTCCGCGGAGTCCTTCGGGCGTCTCTTGGAACTTTGTCCTGGCGACCACAACACTTTAATACGAAATAGTTTAGTAATGGACTGAAACCATATCGATGACTGAAACACAACATTAATTTTAAACTTTGATCTATTTTCGTCGTCGTCATCTTTTAAAAGAATTGTATAATATTTCTGCAATTTGTAATGCGATTTCTGCAATGCAAGATATAAACATGCGACCTATTCTTCTTCAATGTTTAAAATGAATACGAATAGGTCGCAAGATATAAACATGCGACCTATTCGTCTCCAATGTTTAAAATGAAGACGATAATAATAATATTATATATTCTTGATTAATAAACTTAGTTTCGTTCACTATTAATTAATCGATTAACACGAGCTTTCACAAAGATAACATATTCTTTTTTATTACGGTGTTTTGAGTAATTGCCAATTATTGCCAGAGTGAAAGATACTGTCAGTATCGCCCTGGTGTAAGACCACCATTCAGAATTGAAACGTTGCTTGAAATAGCTTCGGCCGTGTTGGTGACCAGATCTGAATAGCCAGGTATTTCCCCACCTTCCTCTTCACCATACCCTTCCCCACCCCACTACCTTAAAAAAATGTAGCAAATTTTCCCTGAAATTCTCTAGCCACACCTCCCCTCCCCTTACGGATTTTAAAAATTACTGTGGCGATTCATACTTCGGAATTCCATTGGGAAAATTTTGTGGGGAATTATCCAAAATTTTGGGCATACCATGACTGTGCCATGGTCTCACTGGTTCTTTTCGTTTTTTTTTTCGTTCCATAAATTATTCTGAGCTATTTTCTTTCACATAAATATTGCGCTTGAGATGGTTGGGTTGGGTCATATCTTTTAATGAGCGGATGCCGCGACAAAGTTCTGGGAGTAAAAAAGGCACGATGGGAATGAGAATTATTCATATTAATGATACTGTATTTTGTGAATTTATTTTTTAAATATATAAATTACAAACAATACAAAACAAAATGAACCTTTGTCTGTCCAACTGGGAAGGATTCCCGTTTCAGGACAGCCAAATTGTGTATTTAGTACATAATATTCTTACAATGGAATGGCGATGCTGTCAAAACAAATTTTGAGAACATTGTTGATTGCATTCGAAGTGACAGGATGGTTTCTTTATCCTTGAAAGAATCGCAAAGATGTAATTTATTACCAGGGTCAATTTGGATAGCATTAGTAATTGCATTCAGAACAGATGAATGGTTTCTTTCGGGACATCACAAGTCTGAGATTCTTTCCAGGGCATTTTGGAGAACATTTACAATTGTATAGTTAGAATTTCCACATTTATAAATCAGTATAAGACATATAAATCCTATAGTACTTTTTTTAGAATCTTAGGTGATAGAAATTACACATTACTAGACCAGAATATATGCCGTATGACATATGAATTTCCAATTTTAAAATATCGAATCTTTATTTATTAAATGGCTAGTCATTATTATACAGTAATCGAAATAAAACCGCGCAAAAAATTCGTAAATTTAAATTTAAATAATAACAACAATGAAGATCAATTATTAGGAACAAAAATAACCATTTTTAAACTTGAAATAAAAGTGACTTTAGATCCTTATCTCTCATAAGTATAAAATAGCCTTTTGTATTACCTTCTTAGTTGTGTGTATGTTTACTGAAGACAACCTGGTGATGTCAGATAATAAACACTATTTCATCATGTCCGTCTCATAATTATGTTAGCAAACATCACTAGTTTAAATAACACTTCTTGTCCATCGTCAGTTTGTTTATTTTTATACTGACCGTTTCGTAGACCATTCGAAAATCCAAATGATGTTCACGAATGCCGTAAAGTGCAAAACGAAATGAATGGTTCAATTACGTAATAGTAGATTTGTGTGGATTTCTTAATGCGTTATTTCATTTTGAGCCTTAAAGCTTTTTTCTTGAATTAATGAGACTAAGTGATTGGCCCAGAAGCCAAGTGGGTTCCGAAATCAGCTTAAATAGAATATAATTTGTCGAGGCCGTAAATCTTTCGTTGAGTTAATTGATTTATCACGCAGGGGGTAGGTAGACGATTTAAGGCGATGCACTACGTCGTGTAATATTTTAAATTGAGCCGCTATCAATAACAACCTTTACGTAGATGGCGATAAGGTTTAAATTCCCGCTTAACACCATCCGCCTGTTTTGATTTATGCAAGAAAAAAACATGGCCAAAAAGTGCCTTTTATTTTATTTTGTGGATGTTCAGGCATAAATATTTAATTTTTTTTCGATCATTTTATAAATAACTTAATTTGCCATAGTGATACAATAAAATCATAACCGAAAATGGGTTCGTAAGTAGGAGATTTTGAACTTTAAAGCAGTTTTCATAGGCCTATACATAATTTTTTTCTGGGCTCATAAAAAGACTTATATAAAAAATACTCGATTATTTCAAAGGTCAAGATGTATTCTACTCGCAGTATTTAATTAAAGCATCTCAAACATTTCTTGACCAAATTTTCAAACCAAAACACATGATTTTGCATTACTACGTATGGCATCGCTTTAACGTCATACATAATGTGACAAGTCGCACTTCTTCCAAACCCGTACATTCTGATCATAAAATTTTGTTTGCTTTTTTTATCCGTTGCTACTACGATCAGCTGATCGTCCCATCCATCGAGCTACCGACCATCTCTTTACAATGCAATTTCTGCTACAAGTTTCCTAGCATTTTTCGATCGTCATGCCACTTCCCAAAAAAAATTTATCGAAAAATTGATTTTTCAGAATGTTATCTATATTTATATTTATTGTTATTAAGTTTTATTGAATTCTAAACACCCGAATTTATTATTCGTATTATTATTAGTCGCTGGGTAAATTAATTTAAGGTTATAATTAATGGTCGTATCTGTAAATGTAGGCTTACGGAAAATTTCGAACGTATGTTTATTATTTTCTCTACCGATTGTTAGGTCTAAAAAATTAATTTTCTTATTACACTCTCTTTCAACCGTAAAGCAGATTTTACGGTTGATGGAGTTAGCAAATGTGACAAAAAGATCTAATTGTCTGTTGGTGCCTTTCCAACAGACCAAAATGTCGTCAACATAACGAACATAGTAAATTATGTGTTTGATAAAGATTGAATTTAAAATTTGTTTTTCAATGTAATCCATGAATATTTCTGCAAGAAGTGGACTGAGCGGCGATCCCATTGGTAATCCGTCGTTTTGTTCATAGAATTTATTGTTAAACTCAAAGTAGTTGGTTTCCACACAAATTTTAAATAGATCGAATAAGTCTTTTTTAGTAACTGGGTTTATATTAGATTCGTCCAAAATATCTTCAATGATTTTAAGGCATTCTTGAATAGGTATATTGCTAAAGAGGCTTACTACGTCTAAAGATATGAACTGGCAATTGTGCGGTAGATTTATGTTTTTTATTTTATTTACAAGTTCGAGAGAATTTTTAACGCTATGTTTTGGGGAGAATTTAGTATGTTGTTTGAAAAGAAAGTTAAGTTTTTTGGCGAGTATTGTCGTTGGGGCGTTTATAAAAGAAACAACGGGACGTATGGGGATATTATCCTTGTGAATTTTAGGTTGTCCGTATAATGCAGGAGCCCTTGGATTCATCACCATTGCACTTCTTCTAGCGTATTTATTTGGGAATATTGATTGGCAATTATTTATTAGGTTGCGCACGTTTACTGAAATTTTGTCCGTTGGGTCCTTTTTTAAGATTTCAAAGTCTTCTGGTTTTAGGAATGCTTCTACTTTATTTAAGTAATCAATCTTGTTTAATATAACGACGGAATTCCCCTTATCCGCTTTAGTAATTGTGAGGTCGCTATTTTTAATTTTGGCTTTAATATCATTTAAAATTTCCGTTTCTTTTATATTGCATTTATTTTTATTTTTACTGGTTGATTTCAAAGTTTTTCTCAAGATATCCGCTGTTATTTGTTTAGGTAAGCCGTTATTTTTTATTTTAGACAGAGAAATTTCTGTGTCGATTGCCAAACATTCAATTTGTTTTTTAGTGATATCTGAATTTATTTTATATTTGAAGCCTTTATCTAGTAAATTTATTTCATCTTCTTCAAAAGTTTCACCTGATAGGTTAATAGTTTTTATATAAAACTCCGTATTTGTATTACTTTGATATTCATTGACTTTTACATTTTTATTTTTAGATTCGACAAGTTTTTAAAGTTTATTTTCCTGAGTTTTGAATTTATCAGATATAATTCCGCCGATGTGTTCACGAGTATCGTAATCCAGGGTATCAAATTCCCATGGATGCAGTTTAAAAGTTAATTCCGAATGCAATACCTTGATGTAGTGAAGTATTGTGTCCCTTTTTCGACAACATTCCTTAGTCTCCTCCTTCAGCCATATCCTCTGCGCTCGATGCACAGTTTTTATGGCTGCCGAGGATTTGCTTTTGGTAGAAATATGCACGTACTTGGGGATCACGTTTAACTTCAAACACTCTTGGTTAAACCAAAGGTTTTGCACTATTTTCCGATGTTTTAATTTTAATCGTCTGTAAAAAATCACTTGGGTAGCTATATCAGCAACCTTCAATTTATTTATTGTTATTAAGTTTAATTTGTAGAACTCCATTTTATTTTTTATTTTTTTATATATACAATAATATTATTATTGGGTTTATAAAAACAGTTTATTTTTAAACAAGTTCTGCTGTGTAATTATTATTACGCGTGACAGCTGTTTCGCCCTCTAAAGGCATTATCAAACTGTGGGTAGCCCACTTACAGACGATACATTTATATTATTTCTAGGTAGGTATTTTAATTTCAATTACTGATTTCTTAATTGATTTCTGTGTAAAAATGTTAGAAATTATTGATGGTTATTACCCTAGTAAAGTTTCCCCAATTAGTGTAATGTTTAAATTTGACTGAATGTCTTAATGTTAGTTATTCCCAAACGATGACTCATAGGGTTATTTTAATAGTATAATTAAGTATTTCAATGTGCACTCGTATTTGCACTAGGTTTGAAGATATCTAGTAGGGGTGAACGAATTATATTGGTTTGTTCATTAATTAGAATAGCTTTCGGATTATTAGAATTTTTGTTAATTTCTAACTGCTCTAAAAGATTCAGTTTACGGCCTTTATTTTGTACGTGTAACGGAGTTGGTTTATTATTATCATTAAGTGAGTGATTTTCATCTAGGAGATGTTTGGCAAATTGAGATTGCATTTTATTATTATTTTTAAAAGATCTTATATGTTCTTTGAACCTAGTGTTAAAGGACCGGCCCGTTTGTCCAACATAAACAGCGTTGCATTCGTCACACTGGAGTTTATAAATGCCACTATTTTGTAATTTGAGTACCTTACTTTTTGAGTTTTTAAGAGATGATCCTAAGTTGTTATTTGTGCGGAAGGCAATATCTGAGCCACAGTTTTTGAGGACTTAGGCAATTTTATTAGATGTCTGTCCGATGAATTCTAAACACCCGAATTTATTATTCGTATTATTATTAGTCGCTGGGTAAATTAATTTAAGGTTATTTTTGTGTTTATTATTATTAATTATTTTTTCGATGTCTCTACCCTTGAAGCCATTATTTTTAGCAATAGTTAGGATTGTATTTTTTTCCTTCTCGTATGCTTTCTTGTCGAGTGGGATGTTAGTAAGCCTATGTACCATTGAGTGGTAGGCAGATAATTTATGTGACCATGGATGTAAAGATTTATAATTAATGGTCGTATCTGTAAATGTAGGCTTACGGAAAATTTCGAACGTATGTTTATTATTTTCTCTACCGATTGTTAGGTCTAAAAAATTAATTTTCTTATTACACTCTCTTTCTTATATTTTTATCTATATTATTATACCAACTTCAAAGTTCGCTGGGGAGCTTTTGTTAACATTATTTTTTTAAAGATATATTCGGCAGTCAAAATTTACGATATTTTTCAAACGTCAATGATACTGATGAAAAATTAAAATTGCGTAATTATTTGCTTATATTTTTAGCAACTGTTTAGTGACTTCACATAAAACACTATGACACACCCTTATTAGGTATAGATTGAAAACCCATACAGTAGATTAACGTGAATTTCTATTAATTCATCAGTAGTAAACGTAACATGTATTATATCTTGATGACCTGTTAGCTCTTTTATTTGATATTGACTTTCTTTCAATGGATTGTGAAATCATGTTTGAAAATACGATATTACCAATTCTCGTCAGGTCAAGGGAAAGCATTACATGTTTAAAATTCTTTAAAAAAATATGCGTTTTTATATTGGTGGTTTATTTTCCTCGTTCCTAGTCGTATTCGCGATCGCTCGGTAAACGGGCGGCGTATTTACAGAGCCTGTACCATTTCAGTCACAGTGATAACTGTAGTAAGAGAATCACTTTTGTTGGTGGTACAAAGCTTACACCATTCGGTCGACAGACTTTAGTTTATCACTTAGATCGAAAGATACATTATGAAACAAAATTTAGTCTAACGCAGTATGTAGCTTAGGTTAGGTTTGCACAAACAAAAGCAAATCTTTAATTATTGAATTAATTTATAATTTGAGGTTTTAGTCAAGAATTATTCCAAAAATAAGAAAAAAGCTAATCTATTATAGTCGTCGCCATGACTAAAATGGTGTAGGTTTTGAAAATGAGCAAACGGTGAGTGTAAAATCGATCAAATGGCAAGAACGATATTTCAGTCTGCTAGTTTAGACGTAGCGGCGCCAGAACAGCTGTGGACTGTACTCGTCAGGTCAGGGTGAAGGGCCAAGGCCTAGCCATTGTAGTACCTACCGTAGTAACCACTTGAAATCTTTTTGAGGAACTAACGAGGTTTTATCATAAATTAAATTACGTATGCTAAACGGCGATATGATTCTCACGGTCACTACTATTATTTTTTTTTTTTTTTTTTTTACAGTATTACCGCACAAGAGTCCCAACTGCTCCCGTCTGGAGCCAGTGAGACTATGGCATCCCCAATTAGGGTATGTTGTGAGGCTGAGGGTATTGGGGAGGGGAGGGAGATGGGGAAGAGGAAGGTGGGGAAGTACCTGGCTATTCAGATCTGGTCACCAAACACGGCTAAAGCCATTTCAAGCAACGTTTCAATTCTGAATGGTGGTCTTACACCAGGGCGATACTGAGAGTATCTTCCACTCTGGAACGTGCCGCAAATATACTATATATTATTTTAAATGAATTAATTGTGAAATAACACAAATTAATCAAATAAAATTTATTTGCGCACGCCGGGTTCGAACCCGCGACCTTCGGATCTGTAGTCGAAAGCGTATACCACTAGACCACGCCGGCCAAACGAGTACCTACCTATTAGGTAGGTACTCGTTTTTTTTACATTCAATAGAAATGGCTTATAGAAATTAGCTATTTCTTCGGAGTAATTAACGTCCATTGATCATTCTGGAAACCAGTAAACCTGGAGTTTTTCCCAATATGTAATTATCTTAGTTTGCCCGTAGATGCCCGTTTTCAATTAGGGTTTTTTTCCGCCGGTAATGCGGGCGGTGCTATCCCTGACCACTGACCTCCGGAGAATCACTCATCTTAATGGAAAAAAGATTTAAAGACAGACTTCTCCAATCCAACACTGCCGGTTATAATATTGAGGTCAGCTAAAGGAAGGTTCTAGAATGTGCGTGTTGCGACGGTCGTTGACCTCTGCCATGGAACTTTAATCTTGATCGTCGAAAATACCAAGTTCACGTGTTTTAGTTAGCATTATTTATAAATAGTTATTTTTGTTTTCAGGGAAGAGATTTTGAAACAGATTGCAGTGACGGCGAGTAACGCGTCGAATTGGCTAGAACACCTTCGCGCCCTTACGTTGGCGGAGGGCAGCTTGCAGCACGACCACAGGCAGATGGCTCTCGTGAAGGAGCTGGAGGCGTTAGGCCCCGATCTCAGCGAGCACCCGCTCTTCTCCGCAGCCCAGAGGTACACCGCCTATAAGCAGATGAGAGACGCCCTGGACGAATCGGCCAAGAATTTAGTCGACCTTTACGAAGATTGCGGTATCAAAACTGAAAGCTACACTAGAGCTATGGAAACCATCAAAGGTCCCCAACTTACGCAGTGGATCCAAGAGCTGAACTTCCCAATCGATCACGATGGACATCTGGTATTCGACCTCATCAGGGACTTCCTCCTCAACGCTGGACAAAGCAGCATGATCGCGCAGTGCGAGCAGTCTGAAACGGAGCTTGGACAAATCGCCAGGCAACAAACCATGCTCATCAAATCCTGCTTAGAACTCCTCACCCAATACTCGGCGGTTGTGCAATACTATCCGCAAAGCTTCATAGAAAAACATCGCATCGTCCTCTACCGCAAATGGGCGGGAATTCTTCTAGAAACCGACTCTCCAGATGTTTGCCGCGAAGTTATCAACCAAATCCAGAATTATTTGAACTCGGATAACGTGACCCATCCATCAGTTCAACAAGCTGTCACATTCTCTTATAAACTACAGGCGAATCATAATGACACCAATGTTAAGTTGAAGAAATTGTATGAACGTATGCAAGTTGAAGGAGGACAAGAAGCTCTGCCGAGATGTGAAAACAGTCTGTTAGATTCCAAGTCCACAATTTCTGGTTTCATTTTGCAAGAGAATGGTGCGGACAAAGCCATGGAATGTGTCACCATAACGGCTCTGTGCGCCTTGAACAAGCGTTACTTGATGCTAGAATCCGGTGCCCTGAGCGCTGGAGATTGCCTGGTCGACTTGACATCTCGAGATGGAGAGTGGTTCTTTGATGACATGAGCATAATTTCATCGCTGATAACCGAGTTCATAGCATTTATACCTTTGCACCACAATGCTTCTACCAAGAATGATGACAGAATACCTCTTGCACTAGACTGCCTGAAAGCAACTAAATCCATATTTGTAGACCTTCAAGAGTTGAGTTACAACTTTCAGATGATCATTTTGCCGGAAGCCGTAAAGAAGATTCAGTCGGAGGAACCGTCTGTATTGCTGATGATCAACGAGCTGAACACTGTTGTACTAGGCACATCCTTACCACTAAGTGATCTCCTCACACAACTGGAGATGCACTTGAGATACATCATCATGGAGATGGAGGTGTGTATTATGAAACGTTCACATATAATATTTATTCTTCTGAACTTGTTTATTTATTTCTTTATGTTTTGATTGCAGTCTCCGGCAGCAAATGCCCAGATTATCGTTGCAGACCTCCGGCAGCGTTATGATAACCTGGTGGGAGGCTCCGACCCGCCCACCTCCTTACCCTCGGCGGGTCGGATGCTGCTGATGGGATCCGACGGGCTGTTCAAGCCTCTGGTGGGGCGAGGCTCCGCTGTACTGGATGCCTTGGCTGCTCTGCACCTGCCACATGTCTGGAGGAAGATCGATCAGATTGGAGAAGCTAAGGATCTTGCTGTAAGCCTAGAACTTTACTTTGTTTCAACAGATATTCTGTAATCTTGACGTGGAATGTCGCCCCTCTTTTGCTCTTCTTTAAAATCTTTAGTTTATGAGCGTTTTAGTATTTCTCTGTAATATTTACATTCTTCTCAACCCGTCACATTGCACTCAACACAGCCACTGGCCGGCCAACTTTGTACTAATCTGTTGTAACCCCATTTTTATTCAATTGTATTCTGATTTTCTAGGCACCATTAAATAATGAGCTGCTCCGTTCTGTTCTGGAGGACATCTTCTTCATCAAACGCATCCAGGCTCTAACGGAATTCTTCAGCCTGTGCGTGCAGATGTCGTGCGCTTTTAAAGGGGTTGGCGCTCCAACCATACACGATGATGACCGTCTCTATAAACCTATTAAAAGGTATTTATTTACTAGTCACATTAATTATCCTTATTTAAAATTTTATAGACTTATGGCACCATCTGTTGTTAGATTTCTAACTTTACCCAAGTATGCACCAAAGTTACACTTTTACTACCCATTGATATTATTATAGTGTTTAATTATTACCAAATATTAAAAATTTATTTTATTTATTTTTATGTATTTTTTATTTTTCAGATTCATAGCAGACTACATCCGTAGGCAATTCCTGGGAGTGCAATCGCAATGTGTGGGTGTCACCATCTGCCTGCTGATGCAGAGGCTCGGCTTGAGTGTGAACATGGAGATTGAACAGAGAGACATTGGTATGTCCACAATTAACTTTATTCACTCATTCACAAAATAAAATCATCCTTCGCCTTTCGTTTAACTCATAATCTCTTAATCGTTAACGCCCTTAAACGGTGAAAGCCAATTAAAGTAATAGCAATCATATTTATGATCTTCAGTAGCATTGAATATTTGTAATTTTATTTACAGGAGTGTCTTGGAAGGTGCCTTTAGAAGAACTTAGTGAAATTTGTATCAGCAACGCTATAAAGGCAGGTGTTGTAAGTGCGTCCAATTTACAGCAAGCCAGCGCTCTGAATGCCAACTTGGAGGCTGCCTTCAGGAGACGGTAATAAAAACCACTACTTATACATGGTGTCCGGAAACTAGTAGCACAAGCCGGGAAATCTACATAACATTTGGAGTCGAATTTGTGTTATAACTTTTTTTGATTTGAGCTTTCGTTTCGAAACAAATCGAATCTGAATTTGGAATTTATAAGGTCAAATTTTTTAAAAAGTCAATCACTATGGGGTTACTTACTATCTGATGTTTATGGTCTTTTAAAATGCATTGAAGCGTAAACCTGGCTGCAGTATTTTTAACCCAGAAAAAAAAGTAGAAATATATACTCGGATTGAAAAAAAGAAACAGTTTTTTGGGTTCTCTGTAATGTGGATTCATCAGTTTCCAGACACCATGTATAGCATTATATCTGATAGCTCCACTTTCCCTCCTTCTCGTTCTCAGTGACAGGATCATTCCACCGCCTTCCAGCAATTCAGCCTCTACTAATTCTTGACTAATTTCAAGTTTAGTATTTTATCTCCAACAGTTAAATGTGAAATGTTACATTAATTATGTCAATTGCATCTAATAACGCTGTCTGACAATAGAATTATGTCAGTTGTGTTACACAGAGTTATTAACAACTTAATTGACATCAATGCCATCATTGCCACTATTAAATTCTATGTGCCGACTAGGAACACAAGACAAAATGTAACATTCTTCTGCAATACATACACAACCAAGTATCAGACACACTCACTAACCAATAACCTAAAAGATTGTGCATCCTAATGTACGATCTGGCAACAAGATTGGGGTACTATCGGTATATTTACTGACTACATTTATAGAATTAAGCGTAATCTATACCAGCACTTTGTTAAATCCTACAAATTATAGTAGCATTGGTAATGTAGTTGTAGTGATTTTTCTTATATATAGTATTGTTCCAGTTTCTATATGTATTATTTTATGTTATTGTTACATGCTTTACTAATATTGTTTCATATTCAGTTTATCAGTTTAACATTATTTAATGCTATAAAAACTTTGTGTATAATATTCGATAGCTCAATATTTATATTCTTTTCTTAAAATAGTTGTAAAAGCCCGGATGGGCGTAAAACTAAATAAAATAAAACTTCTAATTTGATTATGGCTAAGTTTTTCTCGGACAAAATTACAAACTTATATCAAAGAATCCAAGATACAATTCATTTGACTTTTCACCTCTTTCAATACATTAAAATATCACCTTTCTAAAGTATATTATCTTTTCCAGTGAGGCGATGCGAATGCTGGATCGCACCATCGACACTTTAGCCGCCAGTGCAGCGCGCCTGCGACTACAGACCACGGCCCACGGCTGGCTGCGGGCGGAGGGGCGTCCCAACAACACTGCGGTACCCCTCCCGCCCTCCCCGGGGGCTATGTTGCACCCTGCGCCCCCGGCTGCCGAACTGCGGCGAGCAGCGCAACAGCTGGCTTCATTGCAGCCGAGGATTGCAGCCGCATTGGAGAAGCACAGGGCTCTTGTAGCTAGCGCGGAACAAAGGTATAGATATTCTCTCTAACTTAATACCCCCTATTATAATCTACAGTGCATTTTACTGAGTATATTATTACAAAGTTCAATCGAGATGCAAGCTATTAAAGCTGCGAAGCCAGAGAAGTTGGGCAGAAAGAGGAAAATTCTTAAATTGCCACTATAACCACTGGAACACCAAGATATTTACGATAAAATGCATTGAGCGCCGGAGATTTATGTGCATTTGGTTTTGAATTCACCCGCACTCATTATAAATATCATACCTCCAAATATTAATACAAAAACAGATGAACTGTTAACTGTCGTTTAAAGCCAATGAATTTACCTATATTACGTAATTTATCTTAAGTTTGTAGGTTTTATAAAAAATAAATAAAAAATCATAAAATTCACAAATGCGTGAAATTCGTCTGATAGTTAACAAAAATGGTTTAATTATTTACTTTATTACTTATTACAGGAAATTTTGTGAACATGTTTTTAAAGTTCAATAGAACTAAAAACAAGGTTTAAAATGGTATATTTATAACATTACTCATTACTATTTTAATTTTAAAATAAATTAGAATGTTTTTATCGCTTATCTATTTCTTTGTTATGAATCACTCTAACTGAATTAATAAAAAAAAAATACACATGTATTAAATTATAAATTATGTAAATTATACCTTATTGATATTCAATACATAGGAGAATTTGTGTAAAATAAACATTCACAGTAATTTTTAACGATGTGGCAAACCATGATGAAAAAAATATCTCGCAACTGACATTATTTTGTTTATATTTGTATTGTAGAAAGATGAGAGACATTTGTTGAAATCATTTGCCGTATGAAAGTATTAGCTCTGTAAATACTGCAGATACAAAGATGCAGGAATTTTTAAAATAACTTCTAAAAAAATGTTCATACATATATCTCTTCAAATTGGTCACATTTTAACCAGCATACATTCGTCCGTTTTGCAAATTGGCCAAAATGTGTAAATAATAAACATTATAGAATGAAAGTCCATAAAGTAGAGTTCTGCTACAATATTTAGAGGAGTGGCATCTATTGACATTTTAACAAACTTATTTAATAATCTTTTGCAATAACCTGAAATAAAGTTCACAAGTATTTTGCACTGTGAAAATATAACATTTTCTAACTGTGACACTGGCTATCGACACACAACAATTTAGTCCAATTTTTTTCATTAAGGTATACAATATTTTTCCAATATCGAGGTGCTATTGAGCACCTCTTTCACCTCTTTCTATCAATCTTCTTTCCTTAACCCTTAGAAAACAGGATAATATTTTGTAAATATCTCAAAGCCAAATATAATATTGAAAATTATATTTTTAAATAATTGAAAGGCATCTACAATGTCAACGTTTTACTTAGGAATTTTGATGGACAATATTGAAAAGCGTTCAAAACATCTAAAACCTAGCTCTATACACTGCACATTGTATTGCACCTGAAGGTTGTCACGATTTTACTGAACTGCTATTGTAGTTGGTCGTTTCCTAAGGGTTAAATAAAATATTGATAATACATAATGGGCCTTACTAATTGTACCCGATGGATTGACTTGCCTCGGTCCCGCTTTGTACCCACTACCTGCCGGCCATTAATTTATTGTTTATTGTTTACAAATTGTTTCCGCGAATGTCGACAATCCCAAATAGTTTATTAATGTCACATCTGCGGATTAACATAATACACAAAAACAATAAAAATTTAATTCTTCAAATACGACAGGCTAGCGTCAGATATAAAAAACAATATAAAATTTATTCTTAAAATATAACACACTAGCGACAATATACTAATAAATGTGTTTTAAATTTTACACAACTGATAGACAACCGTTAATGTAATGTTGTTTATCAGTTGTGTAAAATTCCAAACGCGTTTTTATTAGTGAGGGGTAAGGGGCCGTTCAAGTATTATGTAAGCACTATAGGGGGCAGGGGGGTCTTTGCTTTGCTTATTTTTGATGACATGGGGGGGTGGGGGGGTCGAGATAGTGATTACGTCAGCACTGCTCAGCAGTAGTTATTTTTTTTTTACACATTGGCAACCCACACATTGTCTATGTTTGAAAACCGAATACATATTCGGGGATTCCCACAAATAATTAATACGTTTAGGTACTCGCTTAGTTTGTTTAAATGAATATTATGTGCATTAAAGTCCTCTATCCTAACTCTATTTTATAAGTGCTGCTTATGAATCAATAAAAAAACAGAATACATTAACAGAAAAATGCATATAGGTACCAATTTTTACGTAAGCATGGGAGGGGGGGGGGGGGGGGGGTAAGAGCTTTGCTTACTTTTGGTGACAAGGGGGAAGAGGGGGTAAATAATTGTAATAAATCTGCTTACGTAATACTTGAACAGCCCCTAATATATAAAAATATTTTTTATAATACCAAAGGAATGTTTCTTGTTTTCAGGTTAAAATGGGCAACAGGTGCCAACCCCGCCCTGATGGAAGTGATGGCCGCATTCGAGTGCGCCGTCAATATCCGAGAGGACCGGCTGGGCGTGGAGCGAGCCCTGGCGCAGGCCGTGGGCGTGACATGCGGAGCCCTCGGAGGCGCGGCGGAGCTCACAGGGGGCCGGGGGCTGCCCATGCTGGCCAACAGAAGGCGGCACGCGCTGGCACTGCTGGCTAGGGCTGCCCCTGCTCCTGCACCGCTGCACGAGGCGTTGTTGCAACTGCTGACGCCGGAAAACGGGATTGACGCTTTTTGGGTATGTTTTTAATGGTGTATTTTATTTGTGGTCTTTTGAGTTACAGTGTCCACAGTAAGGAAAGGAATATACTTGAAGTCACACGGGAGAGGAAACAAAAGCTGACAAAACAATCCACAGTAAAACTGTTGAGTGCACAGTTGTTGGGCACAAGTTCCAATGAGTAACCAGTAGATCACAGCATTTTCACTTGACGTTTAAAATCAAATTGTATATTTTTAAACTCGAACAAACACTAACTCAACTAATAGATTTTTAGATATTTTAATAATCAAGAATGTGTTATTTATATCTTGACTCCTACTTTCCAAAGTTTTTTTTTCAATATATTTTATTGGAAAGTTAATCTTTTGTTAAAAAAATATATGATTTATCTTTGCAGGTAAATAATGTATCCGCCTTGCTGACAGACATGATAGGCCAACTACAAAAGCACATCGGCGATCTCAAGAACAATCTCGCCGCCTCTGAAGATACACTCAAAACCTCCGCCAACAAGCTCGCCAACTTCCGCAACATCCACGAGAGGCTCATCTTCGATGCCAAGGGGCTGCTCAAGTCCATCTCCAAGAACCAGGAGGCTGTCGGGGCCAAGGTGGAGGAATATCTTAACAGACACGAGACCTATATGGGAGACATGTCCAAGCTGATAGACAGCCTGTGCGCTGACTTCCTGACTGAGGATGAGATTTCAGTGGCCATCGTGCTGTCTTCCAAGCTGGAGCAGGATACAACCGACATCTATAGTGATCTTATTAGGTAAAATAATTGAATTAATAAATGTTGTACCTGCTTTACATAGAGCTATTCTTAACCTAGGGTAGTATATCACACACTTGTTGCTTGGATTATTATTGGTTGTGTAGTAGCTCTTGTAGTTTAAGTACACCATTACCATTATGATGGTTCACTTTGCACCCTTCAACTGATAAGGAACGAAGCACAGATGAGGTGATGCGAAGAACGGTGAAGCGGAGGGACCATGCCTAGGCTCTCTTTGGTCTCACCGAGAATATAGAGCTGTCATTATAAAAATTATTTTCATTTTAGCTTTGAAAACGGGTGGAACGAGGATGGCTCAGTGATGAAGCGCCGAGGAACTCTGGTCCGCCAGGCAGCAGGGAACTGGAGCAGTCCGGCCAGGCAAACTACACCGCCAAAGAGTAAGGAAACATCTTTGAAATTCTTTTTAAATTGTACACAGTAGAAATCTTGAAACAGGCTAGGATTCCACGGCTAATGAAATTTTCAACATTGTAATACAGCAGACAAGTGGGGAATGCGGTTTGCAAACCAGTCTACATACATTCTACTAGAGAGGACACGGCAGTGTAGCATGATTAGGCATGATTAGCGTAACTACATATAATTCATTTGATTTTGTTCTGTTATTAACCACTTACATACCGGACCCTCAAGGGTACGAAAACCTCAAACATTGCATTTAAAAAATATATCTTCTTCTTCGATGGCGCTACAGCCCATATCGAGCTTTGGCCTCCTGCAACAGTCGCCTCCAACTCCTCCTGTCCTCAGCGGCTGACTTCCAGTTTGTCACCTGGAGAAGCTGTGCTGCATCCCCTCTTACCTCATCTTCCCACCTCAGTCTGGGTCTTCCCACTTTTCTCTTTCCACCTGGGTGACCAGTCAGAATTCTTTTTGGGACGCGTGTATCCGGCATTCTCTGTACATGACCAGCCCATCTCAGCCTGAGGAGTCTCATGTGTGCAGAGATGCTAGGGGCCTTATATATATCGTACAATTCTCTATTGTGCCGGATACGCCACTGTTCGTCCTCTTTCACCGGTCCACATATTCTTCTCAGCACCTTTCTTTCAAAAGTATCCAGCATTTCAGCCATCTTTACTGTCAGTGTCAGCGCCTCACATCCATATGCCAATACAGTTCTTACAATGGTCTTATATATGGTTATTTTGGTTTTTCTGTGGACACTACGTGACTTAAACACTGGCACCAAAGAGAAGTATGTTTTGTTGGCTGCTGTGATTCTTCTTCTGATTTCTGCTGGATCCTCATTGTTCTCTGTCAGGCTGGAGCCCAGGTAGGTGAATTGATCGACCACTTCGTATGAGTAGTTGTCTTTAAATAGTGCACTACTTCTTCTTCTGTGCGAAGGGTTCCTGCTCTGTACCATCATTTTTGTTTTGTCAACATTAACTCGCAGTCCTACTTCCCGCGCCGCTATTTCTAAAGGGTCGAAGACCTCCTTAATGGCTGAAATTGATCTTCCGACAATGTTGATGTCATCCGCATATCCGACAACTTGACTGCTCTTGAAACAAATATTGGAGCCAGTGTCTATTAGTGTTTTTCGTATTACATGTTCGAGCACAATGTTGAAGAGAGTGGGAGCCAGACTGTCCCCCTGTTTAAGTCCCTGTGATACTGTAAATTCTTCCGACAATTCTCCGTCTATTTTGACCTGACATCTTGAGTCTGACATTGTGGCTTTTATGAGCCTAACCAATTTAGGTGGAATCTGGAATTGTAGTAGTATGTCATATAGACACTCCCGATCTATGCTATCATATGCTTGCTTGAAATCAATGAATAGTTGGTGTATGTCTATGTCAAATTCCCAGCACTTTGCCAAGATCTGTCTGACGGTGAACAGTTGGTCTGTTGTGGATCTACCGGTGCGGAAGCCTGCCTGATACTCTCCCAGTAGGTTTTCTGCATATTTATCAATTCTTTGTTTCAGTATCATGGTGTAGATTTTATATGCTGTGCATAGGAGTGATATGCCTCTATGATTTTCGCATTTTAATTTATCACCTTTCTTGTGAATTGGGCATATTATGCTTATTTGCCATTCCTCTGGGATTTTTTCCAGTGTCCATATTTTAGTTATTAAATTGAGTAGCAGATTTCTCAGATGCTCATTTCCATATTTGAACAACTCTGCCGGGAGGTTGTCTTTCCCAGGTGATTTGTTGTTTTTAAGTTTCTTTAGTGCAGCATTTATTTCTTGCATTGTTGGTGGATTCGCTGATTCTTCATTACTTGATTCAGTGGGGATGTTGGTAGGGTGACTTCTCAGGTCGCTATTAGGGTTGAGAAGTTTATAGAAGTAGTTTTTCCACACTGTTTTTATTTGTTCCTTATCTGATATAATTGATCCATCAGCGTCTTTGCATAGTGTTGTATTCGGTTTGAAACCCTTCTTGAAGAAGTTTACTCCCCTATATGCTTCTCTAGGATTATTATTGACAAAGTCCTGTTCCATTTTTAGCAGTATATCATTCAAGAATTTTCTTTTCTTTCCCCGTATCAGCTTATTCGTTTCTTTTCTCGCTTGTTCGTACGCCTGTTTTTTGTTTCTTGTTGACGTTTCCAAGTACTTTTTTCTGAGTATATTCTTTTCAGCTATCTTTCTTTCACACTCTTCATCAAACCACGGGTTCCTGGGCTGTCTGGGCATGTTTCCGACACTTGATTCCACTGCTCTTACGATTGCTTCTTTTATATCATTCCAATCTTTTTCGAGTGATTCTTGGGAGTTCTGCTCAGTGATCTGATCTGGTAGTCTATTTACAAGGGCGTTGTGATACTGCTCTTTGCCTTCTGGTGTTTTTAGAGCTTCCGTATTGATTTTTGGAATAGTTGGTGATTTTTGTGTCCTGTTGTTTGCAATTCGGCTCCTATAGGTGGCCACCACCATGTAGTGGTCTGAATCACAGTTGGCACCCCTATACGTCCTTACGTTTGTGATGCTCGTTGCCCCCCTTCTTTCTATCAGGACATGATCAATTTGGTTATGGTGTCTACCATCTGGCGACGTCCAGGTCCGTTTGTGTATGTCTTTTCTTGGAAATTGAGTCGAGGCCACGATTAGGTTTCTTGATTCTGCGAAATCAATCACTCGGGTTCCATTATTGTTAGTGTGCTTGTGTAGACTGTTCATTCCTGCAATGTGTTGGAGCAGAGGATCCTGTCCTATCTTGGCGTTAAAGTCTCCAATTACCATCTTAATGTCGTTCGATGGTAATGTGTCGTAGACCTGTTCGAGTTTCTGATAGTATGTGTCTTTCATTATGTCCTCTTTATCTTCCGTTTCAGCATGTACGTTGATCAATGTTACGTTGAAAAACTTCGTTTTTATGCGTAAGCTGCACATTCTTTCATTAATGGGTTTAAAGTCTAATATGCATTTTCCCATTTTCCGGTCCACAATGAAGGCCACTCCGAATTTATGATGTCTTTCATTTCCACTATGCAGTATCGTATGCGTTCTTGTGTCAAATGGCTCAGATCCTATCCATCTGGTTTCTTGCACCGCCATTATGTCAATTTTATATTTCGTCATCTCCCTAGTGATCTCTCCTAGGGCTCCACTTCTATACAGCGTCCTTGCGTTCCAGGTAGCTATTTTCAAAAATATATATATATTATTAAAAAATTTTATTAGTCACAATTTTTTATAATTTTATATCGATACAGTAGAACCCCGTTAATTCGAACCCCGATAATTCAAAAAAACCCGTAATTCGAAATTTTCGCCAAAAAAATTTCCGCAGAAAATTTTTTTCATACAAAATTGTTTTTTAATTCGAAATTCGTTAATTCGTAATTCGAAATTTATTTTTGTCCGCGCACGAAAATTTGTTCGTGTAATTCGAAAAAAATTGATTTTTGCGAAAATAAATCATAATATTTCGTAAATCTGAATCTAAAAGTCAGCCGTGGCGGTAAAACGCCGAAAAATGTATTTTTACGTTACGTTATACATCGTTCTAATTAGTATTATTATTTTGTAAATCTGATTTTGATTTACACTGGAATGTCGTATTTTTTCAAATTAATTTGGAATATCCGAGTTTGAAGGGCCGAGAAAATACGTTTTACGCGGATATATGTCGTAGTTTTACGAGTTTACACCAAATATCTGAATTTAAAGGGTCGGCCGCGATGAAACTCGGCAGCGAAATTTCGATTTACGCGTAAATGTATCGTATATTTACGAATTTATTCGAATATTTAAATTTCAAATGGCCCGCCGCGACAGAAATCGGCCGCGAAATCTCGATTTACGCGTAAATATATTGTATTTTTACGAAATTATTCCGAATATCTGAATTTTAAAGGGCCCGCCGCGACGGAAATCGGACGCAAAATTTCAATTTACGCGGAAATATATCGTATTTTTACTAACTTTACTTCAAATATCCGAGTTAAAAAATACGGCGCTACGGAAATCGGCCGAAAAATTTCGATTCACGCCGAAATATGACATATTTTTCCGAATTTACTTCAAATATCTGAACTTAAAAGGCCTGCCGCGAAGAAAAACTGCCGATAAAATTCGATTTACGCGGAAATATTTCATATTTTTACAATTTTACATCAAATATCTGAATTTAAAGGATCGGCCGCGACGGAAATCGGCTGCGCATTCTCGATTTACACGGAAATATATCGTATTTTTTGCGAATTTATTTCGAATATCTGAATTTAAAGAGCCGGCCGCGACGGAATACGGCCGCGAATTCTCGATTTACGCGGAAATATATCGTATTTTTACGAATTTAAATTCAGATATTCGAAATAAAGGGCCGGCCGCGATGAAATCGGCCGCGAAATCTCGATTTACGCATAAATATATAGCATTTTTACAAATTTATTGCGAATATCTGAATTTAATGGGCCGGCCGCTATGGTAATCGGCCGCAAAAATAAAGAAAAAATTGGCATTAATACGAATTTACTCCTAATATACCACCCGGATTTGAAGAGGCGGCCGAGAAAATCGATTTTCGGCGTATTTTTTTATTTATTTTTTTCATTAAATTTCGAATTACGTGGGAATTCGTTAATTCGAAATTTGATTTTTGATGTCCGGTGGATTTCGAATTAACGAGGTTCTACTGAACTAGGCTCAAGCCCATATTATGGTAGTCGTGCATAATGTAAATTATAATGTAGCTACTAGGAAAATAATATTATTTTGTTGAAACAAGTAATAAAACATTACGCTATGTACACGCGTATATTCATGCTTGACGGTTAGGATCGATCGAAGAAACATTAAAAGTGACACAGAAATGAATAACTTTAGTCCGCCTCAGCACAGATCACCCTAGTGAGGAGGACTAAGAAATACAATTTACCATACATATATTCACTATCATATTTTGTATGTACAAATAGTCGCTACAGTAAAAAATAAAAATATGAGCTGTTCCCTAAAGCGAACAAATTGACTACGGGTATAACTGTTAAAACTGTACGCAAAAATGAACAAATTAGCCGGAGGGGTTAAAGAAAACAAAAATCTAAATATTAAGTCAGATTAAATACATCATGTTAAATTATAGGTACGAATTATTTTACATAAGACAATAAATTTAATCGTGGTAGGTACCTATCTAGAAGAGTATATGTTTATGGTCACATTTGAATTTAGTGGTATGAAAAACAAACTGCGAAAATATAGAGTAGATATGAAATTTCTTTTTTTGTAAAAACTTTAGAATTGCACCGCTTTATTCTTTAGTTTGATTAAGTGAAGTGGTTAATATATTGTATGTTATTGTTGCCAGGCCGAGTGATCCAGCAGCAGAATGCGTACGCTGCGTCCGTGTGGAAGAGGGTGCGCCTCAAGTTGGAGGGGAGGGATCCCGACCCTGCCAGGAAGCATTCTAACCAGGAACAGGTCTCTACAAATTCTTATTTAACTATTAAAGTATTCATTATTTTATATTATTATTATGCCCATCACTCTAGGACAGTCGCTTTCTCAAACCTTGTTACTGTGTGACTGCAATCTGTATTTATTTTTTGTGAGGTTAACTCCTCAGCCATATTCAGACGGTCGGAGGATTTCCGCTTTGCAATAAAATCCAAATAAATGGAATATTTCTGAATGTATCTGAAAACTGAAAGCTGTTTTAGAAAGGTGATGAAATATGCTCTCATATTTTATTATTAGAAATAAAAATATATATTTTTAAATATTAAAATTTTGAATTGAAACAAAAAAATTATAAAATTTGTCACTTTACGTTTATGAAACAAAAATTAGTGATAACGAAAAAAAAATATAAAAACACATTTTTGACAAATACTGTCACTTCACTTTTTTGTCGTTTCATAAACGTAAACGTAAAAATTCACTTAAGTTTTTTTTCCAATTTGCGATCGGTACCTTTGGTTTCATAAAGGTGCACATTTTAATTCTTCTGTGGTTAACTTCTAGATTCCTATCTGCGTTTAGATCATATTAGACCATATGAGTTGTTCCCAAAAGCAAACAAATAAGCCTGAAGGGTTAAGAGTTGCCGTTGCTGCCATCATTTTCCTTTAGTTAACTATAAGACGAATTTCAGTGTGTATTGTTTGCAGGTGGAATATATAATGAACGAGGCAATGTCTCTGGACAATCTATGCTTGCTGTACGAGGGGTGGACGCCATGGGTGTGAGCGCTGAGGGCGGCGGCCCTCGCTCCCCACCTCCCCTCGCCCCCCGCCCTAGCAGGGGGCCAAGCAAGTGTGACGGACAGACGGCCCCAGCGGCCGGGTGTGACGGGTCGGGCGCAGGCCAGGCACCGGTACCAGTACAGTACCAGGTCCCAGGTCACCCGCACTCAGCTCATCCGCAGTCAACTCTTCTGAGCTCAACTGCATTCAGCTCAACTGAGTTCATCTACAGTCAGCTCTTCTGCAGAGCCAGTGACTGCGAGAGCGTAAAACAAACAAAGCTCGTTTTGAAAGCGAACTGCGCAGATCTTTCGCTTGTGGAGCCAAGTTTGCCCCTGTGATCTAAACCGTACGGGGTAATATACTCATCAAAGATATAATATTAAATTATTATTGCCGTTGTCAGCCTATCATTCTCGACGGTCAGGTCAGGTGGCTATACTATATAATACTAATCAAACAGCATCAGAAAAATAAACGCAACCAACTTTCAACTATCATTCTGTGTCAAATGTTTCCACATAAGTTAGTTGTTTTATTGAATGTTTCCCATTTAATAACACAATATGAATGTTTTAAATTAGTTCCGATGTAAAGGATTGGTAGTTAATACGTTACATTGTTTTGACAATGACTTCATTGATCCTAGACTATTTGAACATCTCTAGCTCTATTTCTTGGAGTTTTATAATTTCACGTTGAAACATCTTTATCTAAAATTGGTGTTATGTATTAGTTATGTATTATAAATAATATGTTCAATTTTTGTCAAAATTCTTTAAAACTTTTATTGATTGGTATTTTTTCAGAACTCACTGTCAATGTTATAAATTACAGGATTCTTATCCTGATACTTTTTTCAATCATTTTAAACAAAAATTATTTTAAATTCATTTCATTATCATCAAATAGTTGCATAAATTTCACAAAAATGTAGATTTAATCAATACTCTATTTTTAAACATTCTTTCTTCTTCTTTATTAATTGATTTTAAATTTATTATAATAGTATTCTCATAGAAAAATTGTCATTGGGTTGCTTCGCTTCATCTTAAATTTAGAAAAATACTTAAATATTTTGCTCTTAGAAAATAAAACTTTTTTATTTCACTCGCTAAAATATAAAAGGAAAATAAGTGTGCCAAATAAAAAGTCTAAAAAATATTTATATTTAATTTAACATATCACAGTTGAAAATAGCAACCCGGCATGCATAATTCATTAGATACATAGTTTTTAGTTTTATTTTTTTGCTTATTTTAATTTTTGCTTAAATTTTTTTTTGCACTTTTCAAAACATTAATATCAAATTGTAATACAAATTTTCTCAATTGGCAACCCATAACCATTCAAACTTAAACTCAAAGTAATAAAAACATTATGAGAATTTTTAACATCACCACCAGATTGATTACACAATGGTTACAAATTATCTAACCTTTAATTTGATATTATTTTAATGGTTAAAAATCAGTTTCATTTAAAGATTATTTTCTTTTACAAGTTGACTGACTATTTCACAATGTGATATTAAAGTTCGGATTTGTGGCACATTGTGTAAAGGCAAATCGCGCTCAAACAACTTTAGAAAATTATTTTTAGTCTAAAGTAGTCTAATCCTAGCGTAAAAAAAATAAAGCTTAATGTTGTCCTATACATTGAAAGCAAAAATACAATTAGGTTAATGTGACAAAGGGTACTTCTAATACAGATTTTTATTTTATCTCATATAAGCTTCTACAAATTGATGTTAATATGTATGTATATGGATGATTTGTATAGCGCCGTTTTTGTAAAAAAAATCACATGCAGGGCGCTGGTTCATATAATCTTGTTCATCTACACATATGTAAAAGACTTGTAATTTTTACCCGATAAAAGTATGTAAATCATCATTCTAAAATTTGCCAGCTAAAAAAAAAAATCAGTTTCCATCACAAAAAGCACATTGAATTTCCATTTTGTCAAAAATTGGGTCCTCAAATAAACAAAGAAAATTCGAATTATTATTACTAAATTAATTTATTGGTTGAATTTGTTTGAATTAATAGCTCCTAATCTGTGTAATTTCCAAAATGTTATAGAAAACAAATTACCAAATAAAGGTAACTTTGTACCTATATAGATACTTTTAAGGTAAACGTCCATAGGTCCGCATCGAACGGATCGCATCTAACAAATTTATTAGGCGCAGTGTGCGGTAGTACGTGCACTTTATTCGGATTGCAGACGCGACGGCCATTCGCAATTGAATTTTCAACATTAAGTATTCGGATTTTTGTAGTGAGCGGACAAACTGTATGTTCGAGTCGAATGCAAAAGGCGGCCAAGCACTCGGCTGCGTCCACAGGATCAGAAATCCGTATGATGTCATCGGCACGCAGTTGGCCCTCTGAGAATTTGCGTCGGCTAATCCGGTGGTCCAGTGCTGATCAGTGGCACGCTTGTATGACTAACTATACAAAGAATTCTAAAATCCGTTTGATCCGTCCGATGTGGATCTGTAGACGCTTACGTCTATACAACATTTAGAGAGATAGAAATAAATTGTATGTCCATCTGGCTCTATGATTCTATTTCACCGAGTGACATTTTTGTTGTAAATTCGGATTTTCTGACAGTGTTGCTTTTCCGTGATGATTTTTTTTTTACCTTTGCCCTAATTTACCAAAATGTCACATTTAGAAATAACGATGATGCTAGTAGTAGTAGTACTAATACTAATATAAATAAATAATAATATGACAAAATGCAAAGCTTCTTTTGCTCACTAGCTGTATTTTATTTTCAGATTTTACTCACTATACTTTACTTGTGTCTATGTCTATTTTTATTTTATTCAAATAAATGTTTTACATTCAAATACAATATTATTATCTACCTTTAAATCCTCTATCCATTCACTCAGTTCTTTTGAGTACATTATAAATAGCTGTCGGTCCAACCAGTGGAAAACCCTGTGCAGACACAATTGGAGCAGTCCGCTCCGGACGCCGTTTTGCCAAGGCTCTGATATCCAGGCCCACCACAAAAGGTTGTGCAGTGTTCTTTGAAATCCCCAGGATACAAAGCTATTCTGAGGAACTTCGCATGCGGTCGTTCAGGTGGCTAGCGGCGGCCTGATAATACCTAGCCAGGCTCAGGGCCAGCAATAATATTTTGTGCTCTGTTCAGTCATGAGGGTACTTTGTGAAAGGGCTCCACTGAAAAGTTTAAACCCGAAGAAAGGTCAATTTTCCGAGCAGCTTGCACCGAGAGGTGAGGATAAGTGTTGTTGGCTAGCTGCCAGCAAGGCAACAGCAGCTGCCGACTCGATAACTTGCAGACAGTTGTTAAAACATCTGTGTGCTGTGAATGAATTTTTTATGTGACAACTGCAAACTGCCGAGATGCGGCTGCTGCTAGCTGCACATTTTTAAATAATTTTAATTTCATTGCAAAATGCTTCAAACCTTTCTAAATCTCTTTGGATGATCAAAAAATCATCTAAATTCTTTAATATTTTTTATATCATCACTCATCAGTGTACAAGAGAAACAATGGTGCATGAAACATTTAGTAATGGTAAACGCATAAATAACAGCAGACCCAGGATTGATCCCTGTGGCACGCCAGAGGTAACTGGTTGCCATACAGAAGTATGTCCTTGTAATCATACAGCTTGCTGTAGTTTTATTAAATACAATACAAACCGAAGTAATAAGTTACCCCTGATTTTAATAAGAACTAGGTAACTTTATCAAAGCTTTTTTGAAATCACAGTAAATCTCCTCTACCTGGTGGCCTCCTATCCATGCTGATAAGAAATTTGAAAACCCATGTTGTTTTTTCCTTGTGTTTGTGAACATAATACAGTCAAACTTGGTTATAACGAGCACGAGGGGAATGACTAAAATTGCTCCAACAGCCGTTAATCGTTATATCCAAAATAGGTATTTTAAAAGTCATATGTACCCACCTACCTGCCTCTACTATCAATATATTCGCAAAAGTACAGTATATTTTCCAATTAGAGTAGGTATTACTTAAATTATTAGAAAAATACACTTCTTTTACTCAAATTTATTATCAGATTTTGCTTTCATGCTTCTCAATTTTCACTTCAAAACAATCAACGCATTATTAATAATGTAAAATTGACAGCTGTCACTCAAATCAGGGACTTGGGTGTTATATTTGATGAACAGTTAACATTCAATCCGCATATAAATGAAATCACAAATAAAGCCCTAAAAATGCTTGGGTTTATATGTAGAACCGCATGTGAATTCAAGTCACTAGAATGTTTGAACACACTGTACACATCTTTAGTAAGAAGTCAAGTAGAGTATAATTCGCCTATTTGGTCCCCGTTTTATAAAGTACATTCCAACAATATTGAAAGGGTACAACACAAATTTTTAAGATTTATTAACTTTAAACTAAATATTCCAATCCAAAATATAAATTATATCCAACTCATGCATCAACTAAATTTGATTACGCTATCAGATAGGCGAATTATCTCCGACCTTGTTCTACTAAATAAAATTATTAATTATAGAATCGACAGCCCTGAAATTCTTGCCACAATAAAATTATTTGTACCTTCCAAAAATACGAGACAAAATTCCACCTTTTTCTGTAACAATTTCAAATCTAATTATCATGCGCACATATCGTTAAATCGAATACAAAATTTTGGTAATAAATTTGGTAATGTTGTTGATATATTTAGAGATTCCGTAGCAGTGCTCAAACGAAATCTACATAAACACTTTGCTGATATGTATGACTTCTCCACTCCATAGTAAAAAACCCATTTTTTAGCTTCTGTTTTTTCACTCTTTTCTTTTATGACTTCTTTTATGACTTTTTAACTTTAATATATATGTTTTAACTTTACAATTTAATATTGTAATTTAAATAACAATTCGAATATGATTTTAAGTCCCTATAAATGCTGATTAATTTCAATCCATTTAATTTTCTAAGTAAGTAAAAAAAGAAAAAAAAAACTGTTCTCCATAATGGTATTCTGTATTATTTGTAAAACATTTATGTACTACAGATATAATAACTATTTTATTTATATATGTACGTAAACTTTTCAATGTCACATAGTTAATGTAATAACTCTAATAACAATGTATGTAAAAGCCCAATGGGCGTTTAAATAAATAAATAAATAAATAAATTATAACTATCATCACCTGGTTCAAGGCTTCCAAAAAAATATCATTGACTGTCCTATTTAATATCACTACCTTGTGCGTACTGTAACTACCGCTTGTAAAATCGCACTTGTCATAAATAACTACATAGCTTGTGAGATTGTTTTGATTTTCGGCTGTAAAATTTTACTTGTCAGAAACCAGTGATGCACAACCCGCGGCCCATTCTTGCGGCCCGCATGTCAATTTCATACGGCCCACTTGGCTATAGAGAAAAATCTAAATGTTTGTGGTAATTCTTGAAAACCCTAGCTGAGAACAGATTTTTATAGAGTTTTGGTTAATTTACGCTGCATTTCCTAAATGGAACCATATTTGAAAACTGGTTTGCATAACCCAAAAAACAAAAAATCAACAGAAACCTTATAACTCTTGAATATCGCTGTCAACCCTCTCCCCCTCAAAGAAAACAAAAAAAATCCGCTTGTAGGTCGCGGCCTGTTTGAAAAATAGGCAAACCGGTCCCTCTCCTGAAAAAGTTGTGAATCGCTATCATAAATTTACCCCGTGCAGGGATGAAGGTACTCGTAACTAGGTACCTTCATAAACATATTTATTGATTTTTAAAACAAAATTGATGATGAGTTGTAATACAAAAGAAGATGTAAAAAGGGAACAAATTTGCGAAGCTCAAATTTCTCAGATTTTATAACATTTTTACATTGTACCCGAATGATAGCAATGGTTCACATAGCTGTCAATCTTAGGTAGTGCCATAAAAATATGTATCCGTCCTAACCTAACCTAACAGGATAGGAAATTCTTGAATAAATAGCAACTATTTTTTCAGACCCAACGACCCATTCATGTATTCAGAAATTGTGTTGAAAAAATTATTTATTCGTTATATCAGTGAATCGACCTCGTTATAAGTCAACAATTATATGAAGATAAGGCTGAACTAAAATATCATTGTGTAATTATTCATTATAGCCGGGAACTCGTTATAACCAAGTTCGACTGTAATTCATATTCCATTGCCTTCACCCAAATCACATACCTACCCCAATTGGGAATACCGTAGAAAAAATTTCTCTTGCGGCGCTTTTTCCGTGTGTTTGCGAACATAATAATTCATATTCCACCCCCTTCACCTACACCTACCCCAAGGAAACATCATGGAAAAAAATTTCAACTGCAGTGCTTTTCCGTATCTTTGTGAGAGTTGTAAGAAATTTTCCACTTCTTTCGCTGTCGTCACTTACTTTGTTATATTTTTATTATTATTTTTGTTGGGGTGTCATAGTTCCACACGGCTCCGAGATTATTAAGGAATTGGGACTATTTAAATTTTATTTGACCTCTCCAAATGCAAAAGAATATTTTGGGCCTTAATAATAATGATTAATATTTCACGACTTAAAATGGCCTTGTTCATAACCCCGAGCAATAATAGCAGGTACACGTCAGCTTGTTTGTAAATATTTATAGTTCTTTCTGACTAATAATCATAATGATTGTTGGATGATTATATAGCACCGTTTTTGTGCAAAATCACCTCAAGGGCGCTCTGTACAAGTAAAAATTTCACCCGAATCATTTGACCTATTTTTATTTATTTTCTTAGTTGTCAGTCAGTCCATGAAATATTTCTCCTATTTCCATCGGTCCGCAGATGTAAAAAAGTTGAAAAACACGTTACAGTGGGATTAGGTGGCAACATTTTTAAATAAAATGAATATTAAAAATACAAGCTAATGTTATTATGAGTATTTTGTCAAAAGTAGCAAACAAAGCCCTGAGTACTCCAATGCAAAATTTTAGCATCTGATCTGTAAAGATGTGGTTTTTATAAACAGAATGAAAAAATATTTATAATGAAAAATATTGCATCATAAATTTTCTGGCAAAACGTGGCTTGCTTAGTTATAAAATCGTAGGTAGTTAAAGAACAGCTTATCATCTCAGCTTGATTTCCACAAACATTCGTCTTGAAATTTTAGAATGGCCTTGTGAATGTTGTCCCCAAGACTAAAGTAAAAGTCCAGGATCGGAAGATGTGTTTGGATTCTCATGGTCCAAGGATGAATGCTTCAGATTTTAAATAAAAATTTGTTGACGATATTAGCAAGCAGATTCGTCGGTCCCCAGCCACACGGTGCCTGCTACTCTGGGCTGTTGAACAATGAATGGTTTGTTGCTCCCATTTCAATCCTGAGGTTTTATGAACTCATCACAGCAACCGATAACGGTTAGGGACCATTAACTGGTTGTGGCCCAAAATATTCCAGGGTTGGCAATCTGATCAATGCAGAATGGTCAATGCGTAAATGCTGGAGGTGGTGTATGTGTAGAAGGATCCATACATCTTGTTACAAATCCCTTATGTAACAAACACATTACTAATCTGAGGGACGTTTTCAATAAAATCATGTACAATAGCAACTTTTCTATGCAAGTGCAAAACAATTTTTTTTTGTCCAGTTATAGTAGAGTTGAAAAACATATTATTGTCATTGCACTTGCAAGACTGGCTATGTGAGTTTTACCAAAGTTTACAGGGGGAGAAAAAATTTACCAGTTTTTTTATTCAAATGCGTCAACAAACAATGTTTCAATGAGTATTGTGCCATAACAATTTATGCACAAAGCCGAGGATTGGGTCTGATTCCTGGATTTATTTAGAAATTTTTGGTGCACAAAATCATTATGCTGAAATCATGCACCTAGTCGTTTTTGCAAGCGCAACAACAATACATGTTAATGTTAAAAGGGAGAGCATGCTTTCGAGAAAAATGCTAATATTTTGGTGGGGAATCATATTTTTTTTACCATCTTCATAAGGCCTGGAATTATTTGAACACGGTCGATATGTGAAAATGGTTTTTAAAATAAAACAAACAAAAATATATCCTTTCATAATATAATGATGATACATAAATATGTATGTAAACACTAATTTGAATAATAACAATTTACAAGATAAATAAAATTATATAACAATATTCCAAATATGATAAACTATATAATTTATTTCATATGACTATAAATTCAAAGTATATGTACATATGATAATAATAAAAATGTAATACTCAATTCTGCAAACCCAAACTACTATATACAATTTAATAAAGCACCCATTTGGTAGGATTTATATTACTATTTAGTTGTATAAAAATTTAATCAACTACAAGTTTTATTTTAACCAGATATTATACCGGGTTTCAGGCAAGCGATTTTGACTTATATTTAGCTTTCGAAAGTAGTCATTCAGTTGTGAAAAAAAAATCATTTTCCCATACAAGCAACATTTTTGTTAAAATACATTTGATAATGACGTTCATTCAGTTAATCTTGTGGAAGAATTAGAAAACTGGAAATTAAAGGTTGTAAAAAAATTGCAGTCAGTATGTGTAAGGATTGAATTGCACCTACTAAACGTTTTTAGACAGATGTATAATATATGTGAAAGAAGAGGTTTAGTTAGAGAAAGGTTAGAGCTACGTCTTGTGGAAATTATGTACAATACGCAAGTGTTATTAAATTTGTAGGTAATGTCAAAAGGAAGAGAATGTTTGGAATTATTATTTTAACCAACGAGAAGGTCGTTCCAATAAATTAATTGATATTACAATCTAACCCGTCGCATGTAGACGTCATAGCAGTTGTTGGGTTACAAGCTACTGTGCCCCGTACAGGGACGTCACAATAGTTGTCTTGCAAACACGTTTAAATGAAAAGTGGTGCGAACAGGGGCAGATAGCATCGAAACATAATGCAATTAAAGAGTCAATAGTTATGAAGCCAAATTTTTAAATATTTTACTCTACGTACTTTAATATTTGGAAAAGCTAAGGAATTGTGTTTTGACCAGGGCTAATTAAAATCACAAAGAGATGGTATTTGAAATCCCTGCAATATAATATGTATGTACATTTTAATAAGTAGTTACGTACAGTACAATCAAGCGAGGACATATATTTATAACAACAGGACTTGTCTTTTTGGACATGAAATGAGTTGTGGAGTTGCAAAACCCGCATTTGGAACTTTTCGGAGATAATCTCGAAAAACTTGAATATAAAAACAATATACCTTTTAGGCTACATATCAAAATTATTAAATTATTTTGAAATTTAAAAAAATATATTAATTTCATATTTATTTTTAAAACCAGCAGAAATTTCCAGAGCTGGTTTTGCATCTTTACCACTCAAATATATTATTATGTATTCATTGATTGACAAAGAAGTAACACAAATGCTGCCATTTTAGAAATGATGAATGATGATTATTAAAATGTAAATGTTTTAAACAAAATGAATAAATCTACAATTAATATAAACATTGTGTCGAACACAAAAAATAATTTAGTTTTGTCGACAACTGACTTTTACTTGGCACCATCGAAATAAGTATGGATAGCATTACATAGAAAAATACATACAAGGTACCGTAGTGTATACAAAATTCTGAATATGAACAAACAAACAGTCATTGACTATCAGCTATACTTTCTTTTTCATTTAACAAAAAAAAACAATAAACAATCCGTATTTATCCAAAAATTAATGTGAAAAAATAATCGGCAAAGCTAAAGGATTGATATTATAATTCTTTTAGAAATCTAGAAATTTATTCAAATGGTACAATGATTTTTTTTTCATTACTATGTCAACACCAAGGTACTCCTTTGTCTTTGAAATTTGTTTTTCACATTTAAATTTCTTCAGATTCGAGTTTGAAAGTTTATTTTAAAAAAACATCAACTTCCAAAGGGAAAATGACATATCTCGATTTCTTAAATTTAAATGAAAAATTACTTTATTTTAAGCCACTTTATTATACAATTTTATAAATACATAGTCAACTAGTTTCGGTTATAACTAACCTTTTTCAGGACAGTAATAATACCAACAAACTTAACAAACAATAAGAGAGTTAAAAAACAATAGGAGAGAAAAAAAAATTAGAGGTGGCAAAACATCACAGCAAGGTAGGTGGTGAAGTGGGAGGAGGGCGGGGGAGAAAGGGAATAGCTTTAAAATTGGACTTTTGGATATTTTCTTTTGTTTATTTAAATTAAAACCTTCTCCCACCTCTCTCTAACTACCACGCTCTGATGTCCAGTCCATTCTAAAAAAAAATTCAATCTCTCTTCTAACAATAGTTAATTCTTTATTTTATGTAAATGTCTGTATTTAAGTTAGTTTATATTATTACGGTCACAAATAAGGTTAGTTTTAACCAAAACTAGTTGACTATTTGTAAAATTGTATACATAATAATAAAGTGGTTTAAAACAAAGTAATTTAAATTTTTTTTAGATTAATAATTTTAAGTTGTGAATTTGGTTTTGTTTTATTTTGATTAAACATGTAATTAATATATGACTATTTTGATACATAAATTTCAGTAATATTAAAAAATCGCCTATCCTTGCAAAGCGTTGAATAATAAAAAACGTTTTAGCATAAAATTGTCGCAGAATCAACATCCTTTCGTAAAGTATCACTAATTTCAGAACACTGTTCAGTTAAAGTAAAAAATATGCACTTATACTTTTTATAGTGATTTGTTTTTAGGGTATTATGCCATGTTGCGCTACCTCCTTCTTTAGCCAACATTTCGGACAGCATTGCAGTGTCCATCATCAGGGCAGATGTGTAATCTAAGGTTGTGGTGAAATTTCTGCTTATGTATGAAGATGCGATACCGTGTTGCCAGCTCTAACCCTCTGACATTAACATATACTTTTAAATTGGTTTTCTGCGTTTAGTTCTGGTGTAAATCAATTCTTCAATTGATTAAATCGCCAATTACCGGATACCAAGAACTACTGAGCTAAGCTCCATCATCTCTATTAATATTTACGGGATTTTTGTGAATTTCAATGGCCTCCGTAATCAGCAGTGCTCTATAAGTTTTGGGACTCCCCAGGACTTCAGGAACTTATACTTTTCTTGAACTTATATTAATTTTCCTAAGAGTTAACTTGGGTGTTGTCATTTGAAACCTTTTGAACGATTGCAGAGCCCTAAATTTTTTTCTATGTACTATTAAATCTTGAAATGCCACCATCCCACGACGTAGTACTCCTGTACTCCCGACAGGGATAAAATGCTAATCGGCTGACACTATTTTCGTAATAACATGTTTTTGGCAAAATTATGTTTTTGTAAATTGTACTATATTACCAAATAACATAACTTAGGGGGTATTTCACTATGTCGGGCTAAATATCTGACTAGCTATCCGTTAGCTGGCTTTAAAGATCAGAATAACTTCGTTATTCAACGGCGACCGTTTCACCATTTATTCCGAGCTTCCGGATAGATAACACTCGAAATAGTCTGGCAACATCGCAAAATGTTTGCAGTTACTCCATCTACTGCCACGGCTGTCATGCGTCACAGTCCGCACACCGCAAAGTGTGCATTTTTTTGGTTATGTTATGTTGATTATCAGGTCATTTTAGATAGATTCGTGTCGAATTAATACATTGTTTCTTATTTTGAACACAATCAAATAATTCAGGATGGATCATACAAGCATTCAAATTCATTCAACAAAATTCGACTCACTTCTCCGCTGTCAAACTCGGAATGTTTTGACGCCATCTTTGATTCGAGGAATAGCGCCTAACGTGAGGTTCGAGCACTGATTAGTCAAATCGAACTTTAACCCGAGCGTTAGCGTTATTCAGATATAGTGAAAACGAAAAAATTACTAATCCGTGGATTAGTGCTTAGTCAGAACATAATCAGAGATAGTGAAATACCCCCTTAGTATGCAAGAAGCATTTTTTGAGGTTCAAAATATCCTCAAAATCGAGACAAGTGGAGTGAGTTCCTAGCAAATCCCCGGTGGATTTGCCGGCAAACAACAAGTACAAACGTCAGAAATCCACGGTGGATTTCTTGGCACACTAGAGGTTAAACATTAAACTGTAACATATTTCAGTAGGCCCAGAGAGAGGTCGTACACATGTCAATGATGAAAAATCTTCCTTCTCACACATCTTGTATGAAAACAAAAAAGACAGAAGATACTAGAATGATGAAGTCACATAAGACCTCTGTCTGGGACTAACATAATGAAACGACAGTGATACAATTGAAAAGTAATATGTAACACCTTTTAACTTTTTTATATTATGAAAGTTGCTGTCAATACATAAATTTTTTTTTTTCCGATTGCCATATTTTTTAGATACAATGATAATTGTTGAAAACTTGGGTTTTTCATAACAATAAAATATAGAAAGATATGTATTTCAAGGATGTTTTGACAACACATGGTATGATGTGAAACAGATATTCAAGGTATAAATGTGAAGGAGACAATCTGTAGGTGTGAAGGAAGTTGGATGTGTTGGGCAGGACAGAACCCCTCATCTCTGATGTCATCTCTGATCGATCTACTCTGTCCATCTATGTTTGATGATAAATATTTATAACTAAAATAAGTAAAGATAATATCATTAAATCGTTAAATAATCGTTATTTAATACTTGCCGATTATGAATACTGCTTTAAAATGAAAAGGCAAACTCTGATCTAAATCACTCTTCAACAATGAATATAATATAATTGGATTTGAAGACTTGAATTGTATTATTTACACATTCACAGTGCTTGAGAGCTTTTTCCCACTTCCACTTCTTATTTTTGACAGCAGTATTCACAACGGACAACGACTCTACTTTCCAAGATGCTTTAGCACTTATCACGACGCCGTAGCAACACTGAAGAAAGAATTTTGGCCCACTTATTCTTTAAATCTCATTTATTATTTCTTTCAGCTGCTTGTCTCTTCAACATCAGTATTTCGTCCAGCTGCATCTTGTACATGTCCTTCACGTCCTGCAGGTCGAGCCGTAACTCCTCCATCTGCTCCTCCTTCTCCCCGTACATCTGCAGGAGGGCATCATATTGATGCTGAAGACTCTGGAATTATAAAAGTAAAGAGTGTCAAAAGACTAAGCAAGAACAAGGAAACATTTTATGTTACTGTAAAAGTAATATATTAATGAGTGAGAGCAATAAAAATTGGCAATTCCAGGGCAAACTTTTATCTTTATATTTGGTACAGAGTCAGATCTTTCGTCCGCAAGGCTATGCAAGTATCTAATTCTAGTATCGATTGAAGTATCTTGGCGACTGCTGCCAATCTGCACGGAACTTCGTAAACAGTTGCTGACATTTTGACACCAGTCTTCCACGACCAGCTAGGAACAACCAGTACTTCATCATCATAAAAGTTCCCTAGCCAGTCTTTGAAGGTAGGTACAGCTTTTCTGTCTTTATGGAGTGCACCCCATTGGTTGATAGTCCTACTAACTCCTTCTTTAAGTTTCTATCTATGTTGAATATGTCTGGCCTTGTAGTTAGTAAAATGAGTAACCTTTGTTGTTTAGGATTAGCACTTTAGATTAGGGATATTATTGTTTAGACCGACCTGCATAGTGTCCAGTTCTGCCGCGTGAGCCGCCAGTTCCCGTGCGAGGGCAGCGCGCTGTGCGTGAGAGGCCCGCGTGGCGCGCCGTGCCGCCTTCAGTTCACCTTCTCGGCGCTGCAGCGTGGCCTGCAGCTGTTCCATGGCCACCAGCCCTGAGTCGCCGCACGTATTCATGCCCACGCTACCCATGGCGTCCGCGTCGTCCTGGAATATTACATTTATATTCAGCAATTTCTTACAGCTATCATATAAGAAATTTGTTTTCATGATTTGGATTTAATCCTAAGTTTGTAAAACTTTTCCTACAACCTGCGTAACAAGGTAACCTACTACAACCTCACCCTAGATTACGGAACTTTCTCTATAAAATGCATAGTATAAATTTAATTTCAATTAGCCAATAAGGATGCTTCATTACACAGGCCACATCTCTGAATCAATTGTAACTAGGAGAGTAGTCGTCAATTTCCACAACTTTAATCAGTGAAATTCCTGTGACGCAATTTAAAGCGTAAATCAAATAACAAAATCTGACTTTCTATTTGTGTGTTTGTAAATAATTGTGTAAGGGAGAAAATAAAGTTACATAGCTTGTTTAAGGCAGCCAGCAGATGAGACAGTTACTCGGGAATTCCGGAATAGTTTCCTTTGAACTGTCACCGCAACTAAAGTCTCTCGTCTGCAGGTGGCCTTAATCTATTATTTCCTTTAAATTTACTGATAAAGTACAATTTATTCCAAGTGTAAAAAGTTATCTATTTAGTTGTTGGTGACATTACCTACTATTGTAGATATTGGTTAAGTTCGGTTTAAGGTCGTCTTTTGGCCGCCTCGTCCATTCCTTAGGGTCGTAGAATAAAGAAGAAAACTAGAAGTGCCTTCCATACAAATTTGAATGGAACAAAATGCTCCATTTAACCAACTAAGCACGCGCTCTGTCTCTCTTACACTCGCATGACATTGTAGATATCCATCACATTGGAATTTCCTAAACACAGTTTTGTATTGGAAATTTAAGGGCCGGTTGGCCAAAAATTTGGATCACGAAATACGCCCACATCACATAATGTGAAACCGCACTAGAGTCCCAACTGCTCCCAACCGTCTGGAACCAGTGAGACTACGTCATCCCCAATTGGGTACGTTTTGAGGCTGAAGGTAGTGGGGAGGGCAAGGAGAATGGATAGGTATAGGAAGGTGGGGAAGTACCTGGCTGTTCAGATCTGGTCACCAAACACGGCCAAAGCCATATCAAGCAATGTTTCAATTCTGAATGGTGGTCTTACACCAGGTTTTTCTTGTGTTCTTCTTTATTCTATGCTTAGGGTCTATTTATACTGCTTGTCACCATTCATTTATTAATCTGTACTAATTACTCACTAGCCACATTCCGCTAGCCAGGGATTCTGAAGCCAGTGAGTCTCTGCCGATGCTTCCATGGGGCGAGGGGGCCTCTGCTCTGTCGGGAACGGAATAGGGGCCCTGCTGGGGCACCTCGGAGGCCCCACTGGGCCCTGCGCCCATCAGGCGAGCAAGGAGTAGACTAGATTCTCCGTGCTCACCAGCTGCGTGTGATGCTTCTCTCAATTGCTCCTGGAATAAAAAAGGATAAAGCATTTAAAACTTTGTAATTATACGTGAAATCGTCACAAAAATAAAAAGCTTAATTCAATAAATTAATAAATAATAACACCCCTCAGTAAATTTCAAACAAACTGTATGTTTTGGATAAACACAAGGTAGATTTAAAGGTTAATGTAATAGCTTAGTGATTACAGCAGCCATCCAGACAAAGTGAATGGAATTGTTGTAAGTTCAGTTCCCAGTCAACAACCATTTTTTTATAATATCCACTTGAGCAATTTTTGGCACACTATGACAAGTTGGCAAAAACGTTTTGAGCAATCGCTTGTCATAATTTGTAAAACCTAAAAATATGAGATAAACGGCGAAATCTGGATGTATTCATTGGCTTTAAACCGCAGTAAGCATTTCACATGTTTCGATAATAATATTTTGAGGAATGATATTAATGAAATAATATGGTATATGTATATACATACAACCAGTCACTCGAGTGGATATGAATGATTGCATATTACCATTATTAATTTTTTAGAATACACACCTGTAAAATAGTATTCCTACGTTTCTCAGCATCACATGCTGCTTTCTCTACGCTCAGATGTTGCTCCATATTCCTAAGCCTCTCTTGCAGCTGATTCGAAGTGTGAATAGCGTCTCTCTTGTAATTCTCATATTCTTTTTTCACTCTGCAAAAATTGGTATGTATAGCAATGCATAATTTTGTTGGAATATCTTTTCCCTTTCACACACAGAAAAATAAAATGGATATGGAGTAACTTTTCAGTCGCATGCGACCACACTTTTTTGAAATTATTTTGCAAAGACTTTGTTGATAGATTTAATGTTATTGATATAATATAAACATTCTTTAACTAGGATCTTTCAGTAAGTTGAGCTAGCTAATTTTTGGTTTTCAAGTTTAATTAGTAGAACTCCATTTTAATTTAAAGTTTTTTTGTTATTTAATAACAATATTATTAAAAAAATATATTTATTTATTTCATTTAAACGCCCATAGGGCTTTTTTACATACAATGCAATTTTTAACCATAAAAATAAAGAGTTTACATAATATATAATAATATACAGATTACATAAAATATAAGATTAAACAAAGCGTAGGTTAAAAAAATATAGGTAACATGAAACATAAGACTTTACGAAACGTAGGTAACATGGAATCTAAGTAAGTGAAATAAAAATGGATGATCTGCCAATATCCTCCAAATCAATTAAATAAAAAAATATAAAATTGTTTTTCACATTAGCCTATAAACTATGTAACTTTAATTAAAAATTTCTATTACGCAAGATTAGGATAAGAATCGACGAAAGGTCTAATAGAAAAACATTTATATCTAATGTAAACAATCCATTAAACACTAAGTTTAATTTTTGACACTGATTGGTAGTGCTAAACATCGATTGAACTATACTTATTACCAAGTCTGTGTAATCTTTGAATAGGCGAGTTTAAAAAATAATAAAGTTATTGTTTGACATTTTTATATGTTAAGAAACAGTTCATTACGGGTGCACCACTCTTGTAGCCTCATAAGATTTCATGAATGAAGAAAAATAACTTAAAGTAGATGATAGAACAGGTATCCGTGGCCCCTAAGTACGCAAGCTTTAAAAATGTCGAGCAAGTTCATTGGAGATGCAACCGGTTTGAAATTTTGCTCATAGCCCGCCTCGGCTTGCGCGTCTGTCATTACCGCAAGCTGCCATTTTTTAGTTTTTCGTAATTAACATTTCGGCCGGGTATTTTTTCGTTGGCGCTATACTGAGTCCGGGCGAAAATAAAGGTCCCGTGCGAATTTCTTTAACTTGTTTTAAATCGCTATATCTTCAAAAATAATCAAAATATTTTAATAAAAATTTCTACATAGTAACTCAGTATACCCAAGATATAAAAGTACTAAACGAAAATCGAATATTATTTGAAATGCAACTCAATTAACCTTGTTATATGTTTATTACAGTCCGCCTATCGGTATTTGCTGATACCTGCTTTCTTTAAATACGCCCGACATCTCTCGCTCGCTTGCACACAGGAGTTGAGTGGGTGCGGAACGGAGAATGAGATTGGAATCAGGTTTCACAGTCATAAAAACCCTCATTCCAGGAATTGAATTACTTCACTAACAAATAATATACTATCCTTTTGTTGAAATACCGATGTAAACGAAAGGCACGAAAATAAAATTAAAAAAAGACTTGCATTACGATTCGACAATTATGTACACATAGTTGGGACCTTTACAAAGAGATTGGTATATAATATTCATGTAAAAACATTGATTAATTCCATCTTTTCTGCCATTAAAATGTGGCCGGCGCAAAAGGTAGAACTACCCTTCCCGGCCGTAAGCATCAATCGACCGAACGGGTAGAACTACCTTTCCCAGCCCAAGTGTGTTAACATGCCTCCATTTATTCCAAAATCCACATAAATAAATTCGTAATTTGCATTAGCCATTGCCATTAAAACAAACTATAATACCCTTTATAATTAAATAAATGTGATTCAGCACCAGCATGAGGCACAATGTTGATTTCCCGTCAACAGCTACTAAGCAATTTGGAAATTGCCATCTATGCTAAAACTCATCAGCAATGAGGAACAGTAGTCCATTTTGTAATTTAAAAAAAATCATAAGTGATTCTAACTTATATACCTGTGTAAATATATTGTTTTTTAAAGTTAGTTGAATAGTTAAAATAATTATCAAGGTTTTCATTTTCCAATGCCCTCTGAAACGCCCGTGATGTATCAAGTAGCTTACTTTTTGTATCAACAGGGTCAACTCAGTACTAAACTGAGATGGACTCATAATATAGTTGTTATATTTCCTTTTGTATTACGGTGAGACATATGATTTAAGCAGTGTTAGAAAGAAATAACACCACGCTTTGTATTTGCATCTAAAAACTTACCATACACTTACAAAAATTGTAATATATTCCAAAAAGTGATTGTTCGTAAAACTTTACATGTTTGCGAAAGATTTGCTAAAGTTGTGCGAATGTCTAACAATTTTTATATGAAATGAAAAAAAACAAAGTGACAATAACCTCTATAATATGTCTGTGTAATTATATATGTTTCCAGTTTCATATAAAGTGGTATTTCTACAGTTTATAAGAAAAAACAATAGGTAAGCGACAAAAGAAATGTAAAAAAAATTCTCGATTTTCGAAACCAGAATTATTATATTTGTAATTGTATTTGTCCGTTTATAATATTAAAATCTGAAAGAGTCTATCATCCACTTTCAAAACCAGTAATTCATTTTTGTATAAATTGAAAAACAGCGAATCAATTCACAAATTTCTGATACATACAATACGAGAATTTAAAACCCGCGTAGATCTGCAGCGTAACTGTAGAAACAGCTGATGCAGTGATGCCAACTAAGCAGGGCGTTTTGAAGAGAGACAATTTAATTCCACATATAATTATGTAATAAAACTTATATATTCAGAATTGGCGTTTGTATGAATAAATATTTTGCGCCATCATTTTTTTCGCGTGTTTGAAGTTTGCCAAATTCAAATTATTGTCAAATACATCCATACCGTTTAAATATAAAATAATGGATGTATGTACCTTTCATTGCTATCCAACGCAATATTTAGTTGCGCCATGTGCTCCTCGCAGGAGGCCAGTCCGCTGTCCAGCTTTTGAGTGGCGTGCATCAGGCTGTACTCCTGAGTGGACAACTTGGCCCGCAGGGACTGGCACTCCTCCTTCAGCAGCTGGTGGGCCGACAACGACTTGGACAGTTTGGCCTGCGACTCGGCTGTAAAAATGTTTCTACTAATGTAACTTTATCTACGTGGCTGTCTCATGTGACCCATTGGAGGCTATCCCCGTAAGTGGATGTCGCTTATATGATCCATGAAGTTTCACTAAGATACGTAATGGGATAGATTGCGTTGAAACTGCCAGCGTTGTAAAGGTTAAATATTATCAGGGATTTTACTGAAGACAGTTTTACTTTACATCAACATTCATGATATATCACCGAATAAGTCATTCTGGAATAGCCAATAATGGTGGAGATTATCCTGCATTGCAACGGTAGAAATGAAGTCAGTTTTTTCCATTGTAAGCAAAGAGTTCTATAATGGTAACAGCATTATAACATCGCTTTGAATGTGTTAAGTTAGGCTGATTTTTTGACGATTTGGAAAGTGACTTATCAAATTTGCATCGACTATTAATACAATGCATTTGAAACATTATTCAATCATAAACTTTCAATACTATTCACGAGTAATTGAATGATTGAAATTTACGATAAAATGGCACACTGCATGTTGATGATTGTAAATGAGTTAAATTATTTGATTAGAATACAAACACCATTATCCTCTTCCCACACACAAAAATTAAATAAAATTAGCAGAATACCAATTTTCAATGGCATTATCCTACAACGCTTTATATTCTGTATCAGTTATCACAATTCACATTACAATATATCCTCCAAGTAAAATATACCATTCAATCAATGCAAATAGAAATATGTTCAATAAAATTATTTCTTTATCTTGGATGAGGATTTGAAGCGACCGAGACAGATTTCAGCTCGTTTCAAACCTTCCACGTTGGCAGCAGCCTTGTTGAGTGGGCAGGCGCTATAGATGATTAATGCAATATCGGTAGAATGTGCACTGCATTTTTTTTAGGTTGGTTTTTTAGCGAATTTAGGAAGTTTATTTAACAATCTCATTTTGCTGAATTAATGTGTTTTAATTATAATTTTAACTAAAACAGTGAACAGAAAACGAAATTTTAAATTAATTTGAATTTTTTAAATATAAATAATGTAAGTGAAGAAATGTCATCTTTATTCTCAAAGTTTAAAAAGAAAAACATTTATAAGACTGCGTACAGCATAAATTAGCTAAACAAATAAAACAAATCCGTTTTTCAAAAAACCGCACATGATATCAACGCACAGATCAAACATATTTATAGCAGGTTATAAAAATTCAAACACAAACAGACGTGTATGTACCACTCTGTACTGCCTGGTAATATTTCATTTTGTTTATACTATTTCAAAACAATCACCTTGAGTTATTTATTACGATTGAGTTATTAATAGTTAAGATATGGATGCATTATTTGAGCAAGGTTTACACTAAGAATGTTTATGTGAAATTTGTTTAATTACAGTTTTTAAAAGCATTATCGGTTGGCAAGACGAGGTGAAAAAAGGCTACATGTGGGTGACTTCACCCATAAGGGATTTAATCCATGATACAATACAATACGATTGTACCACCCCAGCCAGGAGCACTCCTTGCATCTTCTTGCAACTTCTCGTCCATTCTTAGCTAGTCTTGTCTCTTTTTGGCCCTTCAGTCACTTCATGGATCTTCTTACCTCAGCTTGCATCTTCTTGCCCCTTCTTGTCTAATCTCATTACTTCCTGGCTCTTTTTGTATCTTCCTAATTCTTATCGACCCTTATGGTCTATTTCTATGCCTTCTAGCCGACATCTTCTTGCTTCTTCCGTGGCTCTTCGAGTATCCCTGAAATACCTAATAAGATAAAACTAAGAAATAAAAATAAAAATATCTCATCTATTCACATATTCCATGTACAAAAGACACTTCTATGAAATGTATTAAATAATAACAAACTGGAAAACAAAACAAACAATCATGAACAAAGAACAAATTTAATGTTCTGTAAAGCAGTCCTATGGTAATGTCCGACTAAAATATAAACGAATGTAATACAATAAGTTAAATTGAAAAGATCTTATCTCAGTCTTGAAGTAAACCATAAATCACAAGCGTTGAAGTAGGTGTGATCCGTTGTAGCTGTGTTATAAATTCTCTTTTGTTCTCTTGGTGACACTTTGAAACTTTTTGTTATTTTTCCACTCTCACACCCGAAATGCACTCGATATTACACTTTGCACCACTTGAGTTCTAGCGACGCGTTCTTGCTTTCATCTGCGTATTATGAATATTTCCAACAAAGAGATTTGATTATTTTTTAAAGCATTTGCCTTAAATCGAACATAACTTCTTTTCCGAGAGAGATAAAAATATTTCGGTAAATGCGGCAGATTCCCCTCGTTATTATGCGCATGTGTGGCAAATTTCAGATGTATAGCTTTATTAAAACACTAGTTATTTGAAAAAGGAGCCAGGAGCAATCTAGACACATGCTGTTCCAACCGTACACCACTTCACTCTCCGCTGCAAAGGGATTTAATCCATCTGGTTAAAATCAGTCAATCCACAATAGTTACCTGCCACCTGCTGCAGCTGTCTCTCCCTGGCCTGAGCCCTGCGGTCCCTGTCCAGACAGGAGTCCTGCAGGGCCGCAAGTTGCGCGAGCAGTGCCCCCCCGTCCTGCCCCGCGCCCACTTCCCCGCCCTCGGCCCCGGCGCAGCCTTGCAGAGCAGACTCTGCCTCCTCAGCGCGGGCCATCTGTCGACTCACCTCGCTGCGGAGTGACGACTCCCGACTCATCCAACGCTGTTCGTCTAGAAAAAAGGAACACCATTAAGAAAATATTTGGAGTCATACAAGGAAATGGTGAAAGAGAGAAAGTACTGGTGGACAAGGTAAAATCATGAGTTATACCAATTTTTTGAGGAGTCATTAATAAAAAGATTTATAAAACTTGGACTCTACTGGGCAGGACATGTAGCAAGGATGGACGACAGCCGACCACCAAAAAGGTTACTCTATAATGAGCCTGCAGGACTAAGGACTGTAGGGGACTTAACCACTCAGAACATTAGAACGTCAAAAGACGTAAATATGATAATAGCGGTCAAGACATTAGAACGTCTTTTCACGTAAACGCGTGAGATTTTACAAAAATCGATTTATTTCCATCACTAGTATACGGATTGCCATGATTTAAAAAACAGAGTATCGATAATGAATAACGCTACGCGTCTGTATTAAAGAATATCTATGGAACGTAGAGGTGCATTATCTAAGCCGATTGGATCTGTCATCTTGTTCGTTCATAATTTATTGCGTTTCTAAATAATTTATTAAAAATATTTTAGTTTGGACGGTTAATATTTTGAGGTGACTAATAGTTTTTAATTATATTTCTTCAATATATAAAGTGTTATTTCTTTATGATACTCAGAAAAAAGTACATTTTTCACGGCTTTGAAATAATGGTCAGTGATTTTTACATATTTTTGACGTTTTCATAAAATGTATATTTAGAAACGCAAATATTTACGTATAACAACACAATACGATAGTGAATTTCATAATCTTTCCAAAACATTTTTTAGAATGAGGCTACGTTTCCCAAAACGTGAGTTGTGAACCTTTTAGCAAAACTCGTAAATAACACAAACATTCAAACACGTCAGGAGTGGAGGCATTTCCTAGTGACCAGGATTTTAAGGGTAGTAGTGCCAATGGTGTAAAGTAATTTTTCAGGCAAATTAAGACAGCAGTAAAGGACAACAATAATATTTGTTTGTAAGTTGACCCATCTATTGCATGATAACAGAGATATCTTCAAAAATCTTAACATGACAAATAATTTAATAGCTGACCTACATAACAATTCATGCTTCATGAATTGCTTCGAATTTCAAAGATATTCAACCAGTTATACAAGGCCTTTATGATTAATCATAAAGTGTTGACGACTTTCTAACAGACTTTTTACTAGTGCACTGACAATAGAAAAACACCTTTAGCATACCTATGATAAAAAAGTAATTAAACCACAGTAAAGTGAACTAACTAAGCAACACAATATCAGCAAGAGCTCGTAAATTTAGGTAACGCAGAAAGAAGACCAAGGATATTTTTTAAAATCTCACTTGTCTCTACAGCTTGGAAAAAATGAGACTATCGATTTCCCCAATTTGGAGTACATTGTAAGGATAAAAAAAATGAGGAGAAGGAGATGGGAGAGAGGAGTGTTGGGAAGTACCTAGTTATTCAGATCAGGTCACTAAACATGGCTAATGCCATTTCAACCGGTCGATACTGAGAGTATCTACCACTCTGGAGGTAAATATGGTTTATAATATAATATTATTTTATTTTATTTATATGCGAAATAGAAGATGCGCTGGGGTTCTGAATCCGCTAGCTCTGAGTCTGGAACTTACTTCTCTGCCATCAGATCAGGAGGTTGTCAAACTTCTACAACAAAAATAAATTAAGGCCCTTCTTCCACAGGAATACATAAGTATCCGATACTTGATGATTCAAGAACCTTGGCGACTACTGACATACATCCAAGCGGAGGTTCGTTGCTGACATTTTGTAAACTCGTCGGTGACGCCAGTCTCCCGTGACAAACCGCTCGAAGTCGTTACTACTCACGACGTCGAGACTTTAAACATGGTGGAGCAGTTAATTATGACAGTCTAGAAAAAATCATAGTCTCATCGTCACTTTCGTCAGACACTTTGTAACAATGCGTGTACAAAGTTAGATCAATGCTAGGAACGAAACAGTCAACCAAGATGACAGCTACAGCAATTGTGAGTGAGGTAATGAAAGCTAGTTTTGACAATTCGAGAGTTGAACAATGACGAGGGTCTCTTAATTTCAGTTGCGACGTATACGGACTATGCGCGGCAAGTTGTTTGCTGTGTGCATACACAATACTTTAATTATAATGCGTACATACCTTGTCTTAGTTTACTGCGAAGCTCTTCCAACTGGTGTGCAAGCTGTTCATTTTCAGCCTCCATTGTGGCCTTTTCCTTCTCCACGCCGACCAGGGCTTCTTGCCTCTTGGCCAAGTCACCGCTGTTCTTGTTCAACTCGTACAGCTCTTTCTTAGCAGCTTCCAATGAAGTTTTCATTGTTTCCAACTTTTGATTGCTATCGTCTAATAAGGCTTTATTCTGAAAATTTATGGTAAAAATAGATATATGATGAAATTATGAAAATTTAGAAAATCAATCATTAACCTTTTTGTCCCAATTATTATATATGTATAGGACTAGCTGAAGCGCCCAGCATTGTTCGGGCTTTATTCTGCTTTAAAGGGTGGGAAAAGAGGATGGGGTGATTTTTCGAAATCTCATGTAGACAGTGATCTTCTTATTGTTTTGAAGGTCAAGTCGGCAAAATTTCATCACTCTCTGAATAAAACTTTAGTTTTTTTCTATAAAAAACAAACCCACGGACGACACTCTTGTTTATATACATAGTGTTTGGAAACTCGTAGTACAAGCGTACAAGGAAACTGGTGAATCTACACCACGTTGAGAACCCATTTTTATGTTTTTCCATCGCATTTTGATTTTTTTTCTTTTTTCGGAAAAAAATCTTCTGGAGCCGGGTCTGCGCTTTAACACATTTGAAGACATTAAACAGCTGATATTAGCCACACAGAGACCAATGTTTTTAAATTTGACCTAAAATTCCACGTTCAGACTCGATTAACTCAAACGAAGGCTCAAATCAAAAAATTTAACACCACAAAATCAACTCCAAAAGTGATAAAGATTCACCGGTTTCCCGCTTTTACTACGAGTTTCCAGATACTGTATGTTTATATAGATAAAGTGGGTTTGTGACACTCTTTGTGGCAGTCATATATTTTTTAAAAGGATACATATGTTTGGTTTTGCATTAGGGCTTTGGATAATTTGTGCAAAATAGTAAATGAATAGTGACGAAAGGGTTAATAACAGGCAACTGCCTAAAGGATAGTTTTGCCCAGACTAGTTAGAAGTTATCCTTAAGACTATGACTATATATATCCTTAGGAGTACTCACGTCAGCTAATTCCGCATCCAGTTTTTTAGTATTTGTGGTCAATTTATAAATAGATTCTATCTGGGCACACTCCACAGCTTCCTTAGCTCCTATGGACCGCTTCATCCTATCCAATTCTTGTGCTTGCTCGGCTACTTTATCTCTGAGAACAGAAACCGAGATACATTAAGACCTATGAATGATGAAAACGGAAACTTATTTCTCACAAATCCTGTTGCCGAAAGAATGAAAGCAACTAACCTCAATGTTTTAATGACTTGCTCATTTTCCTTTTCCTTGGTTCGCAGTCTCTTGATGATGGTGGAGTGGTGCAGTTGTTGCTTGGAGAGCTTCTCTCCTTCTTCCCTCAACTCTCTTATTGTCTCATCTCTCTCTCCGATGGCATTCTCCAACTCGCCCGAAGTCATGCGTGTTGCAGCCTCAGATTTGTATGTCTCCATTTGTTTACGCATTGTATCCTTAAATAAGTTGTTAGTAAACATTGTTAGTAAATGTATAGCATTCTAAAGTGTTTATATCATTGCCAAAAGTAGCATAAATACCTTTTCTCTAATGGCCTGCTGAAACTTTTTTTCTAGATTAGACATTCTTTGTGTATACTCCTCTGTTATTAAAGTGACATCCCCCACATCTTGTTTACCTTGCAGATTTTCAATGAGATCTTTCAATTCTGAATTATTTTCAGCAAGATCAATATTTTTTCGACTTATTTCGATTAATTTAGCTTCCCTGCATTCCAAAACCTCGGCCATGTCTGATAGTCGTTTCAACAGCCTTTCAGTTTCAGAACAATGACTGTCATCACTGTTGTTGCTTTGACTCGAGGCTTCAGATAATTCTCGATTGTGACCTCTGATTTTGCTAGCGATTGTTTTGCCCAGTACAAAATCTACAACATTGCCGGATTGCTTAAACTTGTTTGGAAGTTTAGCCGGACTGTGTCGACTCAAACTGTACACGCTCCCGTAGTCACCATTTGGACTGGGAATTATTTCAATATCCGAGGAAGTGGTTGTTTCTAGGTCATCTCCCGATGTATGTCCCGATGTTTGTTCCGAACCTATCTTCACCATATCCCCACTCCGCCCTTCAGAACTCACAGGAGAGCTTTGCTCTCTCGTTGCAAATTCTATATTAGAAAGTGTGACATGTTCCAAATGGTCTACGGATGCTTTATCCACTTCCTCGTAACTTTGACTAGAACTTGAGAAAGTGCCGTCTTTCCAAATGGAGTTAATATTATCTGATCCTTCTCCAATTTTACAGTATGACGACTCACTTGTTTTATCATTCAGTTTGTCATCTATTGCATCTTCTAGCAAACCTTTTACGTATAAACTTGTGGGAGCTTTTTCAGCGTTGGATGTGGTAGCTACCAGGGTTTCTTCATTACTAGATTCTGTGGTATTTTCTCCTTCGGGATTCAATGTTCGGTCCGACCAAGAACCTTCATTTGAAGAGGAGTAACTTTCAAGAGAACTTTGACTATTAGGATTTGCTTGAACACCATTATCATTTCCAAAGTTAGATGGTTTTTCGGCTATATCTCGCAGCTGAACATTTGAAAAACTGGAAAATTGTGTTACATTTCTGCTTGGGGCCCTCGTGATTGGGAAGTCGTCATTGCTTCGAGCAGTTGCTGATTTATCTGGACTGACTGAATCTAACATGTCATTAGCGAATGGGCCACCAGATTTCCTAGGTGGTGCTTCTTTATTCCTAACAATGTTAAAGGAATCCAAAATGGTGGGTGCTGTGAATTCAGATATAGAATTGTAAGAAATTGTATCTTCGGCAGCGGAAGTTTCATCATCATCATTATTTCCAGGGTTCAATTCATTAAGAATTTTGATATCTTCATCAGTTGTTGTTTTACTACTAGCTTTGGTACCGAGAGAAACCTCATGATCTACAGGTGAAGTGAGAGGGGAACGGAACTCGTCATCTGATTCATGCGATTCGCCGGAGTTACTGAAGCCCAGAAGTTCCACCGAGCTCGGGGTCATAAGACTGTCGGGCAATATTTCCACCGAACTCGATGGAAGTTTTAGTCCCAAACTCCCTTCAGAGTCTGGAGTTGTCTTTAAGCTTTGTGAACAAAGTACTTCAATTGATTCTGAGCTATTCTTCCCACTCTCCGAGGAAATAATGGACAACCGGTTAAGGTAGGAACTATTCTGCTTATCTGATAATCTGCGTAAAGTGATTGGATAGTTTTCTCCAATAGTGCTTTTAATGATGGAGGACAGATCACTTTTATGACTACTAATATCGCAATCCTCGACAGATGATGAATTATCAGTATTGGTTTTAGAACTCTCCACCAAGTTATCATTCTCGCTGTTGAGTCTGGAATAACTACTGCTTCCTTCGCTGTCTTCCGATAGTCCATGCACAACTAGTTTACTTTTACTGAAAAGATCATCGCCTACTCCCACCTCACTAGAGTCGTCCGCTATCATTTCTAATTGAGCTTTCTTTTCTTTCTCCGCTTCATCTTTTTGCAATTCAGTCTCAAAGAAAGATCCAGTGAAAGAGCCCCATAAAGTCTGTGCCCCAGCTTTAGAGGGGCTCTGCGTTATAACAGAGGGAGCGCTGTCAGAAGTGACTACGCTGTCCGACACAGTCAGGCCCCAGGAAGAAAAGAAGTCCCCCTCTTTGGCAGGAGTTGGAGTCGGATCCGTGAGAGATTTCTCTTTGGCCAATATTTTTTCTGGGTCAGTTCCATCTTGTTGAATATCTAGAGCTTTGTCAATAGTTTTCTGAGCTTCTTTAAAGGCGGACTTAGCGAGACTAGTCAACCCTGTTGTGTCAAACCAACTCATCGTATATTGGTGTCATTTGTGTACTGAAAAACATCAGAACAGCGCGTTAAAATAATGTTCGACAACTTTTACAAAAAATGTGTAAGTTTCTAGTGTATCCATAGACTTTTTTTAACAAAATCAGTGCAATTTAAATGTCATTCATAATAAAAATAAAACGTAATTGAAAATCAACCTTTAAAAATGATGGTCGAAAAAACATTACCGTAATTTTCCTTGAAATGCGCAGTAATCCTATCGTTTGAAATATTGCTGAAACACTTTTATTTTGTTTATTATAAAAACTTATTCACTGACAGCTTCATTGACAACACAACACGAAAATATTTATAATATTTGATTCGCGTAGTTGTCAAAATGGCCGTAATTGGCCGTAATGTCAACATCTACTTTGACTCACGTAGTACTTTGAACCAAATCTGTTTTTTTGACGGGAGATTTAAAAGCTCCAGTGGCGCAATTGGTTAGCGCACGGTACTTATAAGACAGTAAATTTGTGAGCTATGCCGGGGTTGTGAGTTCGAGCCTCACCTGGAGCATGATTTTTGGAGATTTTTTTCTCAAGCCAATATTATTTTCCTTAGTAACTCTGCGTAATAAATTGTGCTTCTTTTATTACCTACCTAAAGCAATCTAAAATTGATTTATTTTTATCACATGATTTATCATAAAAACTACCCACTTTTTGTTAAGTAATTTATTAGCTGGTAAGGTATTTTGCTAAATGTTCAAACTTCCAAATTACAAGACTTTAGTGGCACATTTTATATAATAAATAATAAATTGAATAACATATAACTAAAACACTATTCTTCTTCATCTTCTGTGGAAATCACAATATATTATTTGATAGGTGTACCTACGCATTTTGATCGTGGATTGTTGGTTTGAGTTTTGGCGCTTTTTAAATTATCGAAGACCCTGTATAATGTTCAATTAGTACCACAGACATAGGAATTAATAGACGAGAAGATAATGGCGAGGGGTAAAATCAACTGTTGAAGAACGAAGGGAGTGAAGCTGACTGTGATTCGTCAATAAATCAATCTGACAGTAAATAGGCATCTCGCATTATAATATCACCATTTACTTCTTAAAAGTAAAATCTGCTTTTGAATGAATAGACATTTTTACATGGGAGCGCAAATTACTCGCCACGTTATGAACAAATTTGCGAAGTCCAAATTCGGCAAAAAAATTCGGTTCTATTTTCAGAGTCGAATATTTCGTTTAAGTATTTAGTTAAGACAGTTTTATAAATGTTCATAATTTACTTCCCAGCAACCAAACAGCTTTGTGTTTCGCGTCCAGACGTTTCTCGATGTGATAGTAACAACTGATTCATATTATACGATGTGAATATGCTTAAAATAAAGTAAAATAATGCTTATATATGGAATGTAATACGACAATAAGGAAGTTGAGTGAAAAATATTTTGACTTATAAAAAATATGTTCATGTAGATCAAAAAATATCGATTCTAAATATATAAATATATTTCTATATTATTATTCTTACAATTAGTTAAACGTTCTTGAAAAAGCATTCAATAGCAATATACTGTATACGCTCCACGATTGGTCGAAAGAATTCTGTCGTCACATGTGTCGTGACTTGTACGTACAACGGAACACCTATGGTGCATCTCTTTCTATTACATGAGAGATGGTCGATTTAGATGAGAGAGGTGTATAGGCCAAAGGTTTATTTGGGTTTGTCAAATATATGTACGTATTTGTTATTATTATTATATGAAATGGATTTCTAAAGATACATATTCGTATAGTGCTTTATAATAATATGTTGTTTATTGCATAACTTAGATGTTTTTATTATTATACATGTCACAAAGCATGTGATACACTTCAGGCCGCCGGCCGCTCAGAAAAGTCTCACAGTGAACTGGGCTGTAAACCGTTATTTTACTTTTGGTCTTTACTTTTCTGCGCGGTGGTCCTGAATTCGCGCGGGGAACGTCAACAAGTAGCGACGGCGATACCGTACAAGTACCGTATCGGGCGTGAAAAGCAAATATTCTAACTTAAAATATTAATTTAACTATGAAATCTTAATCAATTTTCTTTTTTTTTTTAATAACATCAATTATAATAGACGGTTAACATTGGTAAAAAAATTACTGGAATTCCTTGTTGAAGAATTAAATTTTTTTCCATACATAATGCTTAAGCGACGTGGTTTTCACAGTTCTAATGACGTCACACTACACCCCGCCTGTTACCGCTCGGATTCCGCTCGTTTTGGCGGGCTTAATAAAATTTAAACTTTGAGAATTAATTTAACTATGAAAACAAACTTTAAAAAAAAAAAAAAAATACCAGTATTTAAGTTTGAATGCGAACATTGATAAAAAAAAATAAAAAAATGGACTCAACTTCCTTATTGGGTTTATTCTCTTTTTCACATCTATTTTTACAAGTTTTCATAGTACAAGTCAACATTTTGCCGTGTTATTTCGTAAAATGAACCGATGATGCCTCGACCATAGTTCGCACAAGAATGATGACGTCACGTTTTCAAATTTCACTTGAGGCCATACGCGAGCACAGCCGGCTCCAATGGAACCGGTATGGGGAGTGGGGATAATACGCTTTTAATCACTTAGGGCAGGTCTACTAATATTCATATGTCTATGATTAGTACAGAGGATTGTATTTTGATTTTCTATACGGTTCATCGTTAACCTAAAAAGCCATGGAAAGAGCATTGGAAAGCCATTAGTACGATTTTTATGAAATCTAGGGTGAGGGGAAATTGCCTGGCAGCCATCTTGTACATATATCTTTTGAAATGATTTGCATACAAAGTGGTATACAGTGAAATATTTTAATTATATTTTTGTGTTGTTAATGCAACTATAACGGCTTTTGAGTTTTAGGGAATTTGATGAGACAAGGAATGGGATATGTCATTAAAAAAAATTAAGTAGTTTTCCCCCTCACCCCTCGGTTTAATTTTTTTACGAATATGGCGATTCATACCCAAGGTTGTTGGGATATAGGTATATATACACAGAATATATTTCGTAAGAACCGTTTGCATTTTGGACTGTCTTTCTTTCATTGTTGAATATCGTGGAATCTGAATATGTAGGTATCTGGATATTTATATATGAACGTATATAGAATTTTAAAAAAATTACTAGTATTATGGAAATTCATGGACGTCTGGGATGTTCATGGAAATGCTTGGACACGGATATTTTACTATGGATAGTAAATGCATATTTATGAAAATTTACGAGTTTTATAGAAATTCATTGATATCAATGGATATTTATATAAGTGCATGGATATTTTATGTAAACAGGGTGTTAAAGGACGTACTTGACCAGTGATTCCTGACATTTTTTCTTCAAAAAAAATCAATTAAATTTTGGTATCCAATGGCATTTATAAAAATATTTTTTTTCAAAGTTTTTTAAATACTTACAATTTTAAAAAAAATCTCCTACGTGTCGTCTCGGTAATTCAGCCGAGTAACCGCTAAACTCCTCACATCGACCCTAGCTGTCCAATTCCTACTGATTTTCTTTGTTTTTTATTATAACAAAAAATATCAAAAGTCACCGGGATCCAAAAATTCATTTGCTTTTTTACTCCAAATAATGTTAGGAATCACTGATTTAAGTAAGTCAAGTACGTCAATTAACACCCTGTATACAGGTTGTCCAGGTAAAGTGCATAAACTTTAGGAGGTGATTCTACATGAAAATACAAGCAAAAAGGATCGATAACTTTTTTAGAAATTTTAACGTTTTAAGGTACAACAGTTGAATTGTTTGTATGGGAAAAATAATATTCTTCTGTGGAAAAATATTTATGAATGGGAAAAAACCGAATTTCGAAAATTTATTTATCTTTTTTACCATCGTGTAGAATCACCCCCCGAAGTTTGTGGACTTTACCCCCGGACACCAAAATGTGTGGAAAATTTAAGAACATTTAAGAGTTTTATGGAAATTGGAATTTCATTGGTACTGTATGTGTGGATATTTATGAAAATGTAAGAGACTATGGAAATTCATGGATAGGTACCCAAATTGCAAGGGTATGTATGGATACTTTTGAATATTACATGGATATTTATGGATTCTTTTGAATATTACATGGATATTTATGGATATTTGTGGATATGAATGTTTAGGATGTTTAGATATATTTATGAAAATTTATCAGTTTTATAAAAAATCATGAATATCCACAGAAGTTCATGAATATTTGTGGAAATTACCATATATATGTATGGATATTTTATTTCAATGCCATGCCATGGTGAGCCACGGTCCTTCATTCCTCAGTCTTTCACCGATTGAAGGTTCCTCTACTTTCCTGCCTTCTACTTTACCAGTGGAAATGAAACTGTAAATAACATATATCATTTTTTATTATTTCTAGCAGATTCACCTATGTCCGGCTGCTTATGGAATTTTGGCCATTCGAGGTTCCCACCACTTACCCGCCCCGGTATAGGTAACTTATGGTTACCCCTTCAGGGCTCTTGCAAGGACGCTAATTTTTTGTTAAGAACGACTCTACATTTAATAGGAACGAAGATTTAATTTTTTTAATAATTTAATTTTGGCCAGTAAATCACAAGGGAGCCGATTAATTTCCTACCACTGACTTTGAGTACCCTGTTTCCACTACACATAGGGAGAAAGGGAAAGATCGCCACATAAGAAATCACGTCCAGACTTAAGAAATAGTTGGACAATCAGTGATGTGCCTTGTGGACATTAATAAAATAAAAAAAATAATAATCCTTTCTTTTGTTTTCATAATGTTATGTTTTTCTCCATGGTATTATACAGGGTGTATCGGCACTAACCCGACAACCTTTAACCAGCTATTCCTTAGCACATTTGGAGTAAAAAATGTTATGGGCACTTTGCTGTCCGGTAGCATTTTTTTTTCAATTAAAAACAAAAAAAAATAAAATTTCCACACTACATCACTGTCATTGGCATTGCGTTTCGTGTTCAACAGCTGTTATAAGCAAGTATGTCAAAAAGCGTCTTCGCTCTTTCGCACACACTAAATAATAATAGTTAAAAATGAGACGAATGGTGCCGTGCCATTTCGCTGTGCTTGTAAAAGTGCGTCAATATAGGTACACACGTGCATTATTCAACGGAATTCGAATAAAATATTTGCCAGATGGGTTTTTAAACTTTGACAAAGGATAAAACAGTGGTGACATGTGGTGAAAATATGAATAATAAATTTTTTATTAAAAAAAAACATTACCGGACAGCAAAGTGCACATAAGATTTTTTACTCCAAATATGCTAAGGAATAGCTGGTTAAAGTTTGTCGGGTACGTGCCGATACACCCTGTATATTGCTTAATTTCAATATTTATTTATTTATTTATTCAAAGTAAAATTATTGTACCCTAATATCTTTCTCGGGCATCTCCGAATTCTTCCACCATTCACTACCGTATACCACAATGTTACTGTTAAAAAAATACATTACATCGACTCCGTATCTCATTCCAGTGCAGAGATATTGCATTAAATATTCCTCGGGCGCTTCCATCTTCTTCTACCATCCAAACCACAATCTAAACACTCCTGGCACTAATAGCAACAAACTCAGCAATATCGGTTGATTCTTTTTTTAGCCTACAGGACACAAACATACAAACATTGCCTGTTCATTCCAGAATGAATGCGACAATACCTATTGTAAATAATTTAGTCATAAGATTCATTTTCCCACCACTTTTAACATTATCATAACTTAATATTTTTCCCCACATCCGCAAACAAGTAAAATCCCAAATAAAATAATTTATCTAACAGTCTGGTATTTGATAAACACAATGTCCTTTAATGATGTCACGAATTCTAGGATTATAAATTATTTCTCATTGTAAAATGTAAGTTTAAGTGTTGGTTCATTCGCATTGACCAATACTCTTAAGTACTGACTTTTCGAAGCCCTTGGTTATTATCATTCTAGGGCTGTTTTTAAAATTTCCCAAAATTTAATGCATTCAGCTCTAAACAAGAAAGTGTCAAATTTTATTGCCCAAACAAAGTGTAATAATTGCAATTAAGGCAATGCTAATATTTACCCTTAACAAAGAACCCCAATAAATATTTCAAATTTCAAATGCATTTTTTTTTTATTGTTGATACATTATTTTACAATATTTCATATTCTAATTCAGTAATGTTGGCCTCACTGGGTATTTCTACATCCCCCTTCCCCCACCCCCAAAATCACCCCACTCACCTTATAAAATCTAAATCTTTCTGTACTTTTATAATTCTTAAGTTAGTTTAAGATTGATAGTTAATGACACGGTTGTGTCGAAACCAGTAGCAAAGTAAATGAAATTTAAGTAACAAATGTACATTGAAAAATAAAACTCAATATGTAAAACAAAAAAGGTATAGAAGTACCTACAGACTAAGGAAAGTTAGACCCATAGTATGGAGCTTAGTGGTTTTGGAGATCACAGTACACTTCAGCCGCAGCTGATAGTTAATAAACCTCTGTATGTGAAGAGTATGCTGAAGAAACAAATATGTTGTATAACCCCGCTAAAACGGCTCAATTGGTCATAAGTCTTGGGCAAGGCCCGAAAAATATTCCTCCAGCTACCCTGAACGGTGTAAACTTGAAGGTGACCGAAGGAACTAAATACCTTGGACACATAATCACCAGTAATCTGATGGACGATGATGATATCGATAGACAAAGACGAGCTCTCAGCGTTAAAGGAAACATGCTCAGTAGAAGATTTCGCCTTTGCAGTACCGCTGTAAAAAGGACGCTCTTCCTTTCCTTCTGCGCAACGTTGTTCACGTGCGAACTATGGGCAAACTACAAAAAGAGTAGAATAGAAAGACTACGGGTCCAATACAATAACGCCTTCCGCACAATGTTTTGTCTACCCAGATACTGCAGCGCTTCCCGTATGTTCACGGAGGGGCGAGTTCCCGGATATGCAGCCCTTATTAGATCCAGGGTGGCAGGAATGAGGGAAAGGATAAGCAGCTCTGGAAATAGCCTCACGATGGAAGCCCGCCTCACTCCATCCTCCAGCATTGACGCACATTGTAGAAAAATACTAGCGCTAAGTCACGGCTCCCTAAAGGCTTCAACTTTCTATTATTTTTATCATTCTATTCTGTTTTGTATTCAATTCAACTGTTATTTTTGTTCTATTTTTTGTTTTTGATCATATTTTTTTGTACCTCTATATGGAATGTGTGTGACCGCACTAACCTCCACGCATACCGGAATAAACACTTATTATTATTTATGTTTTATTAAAAGAAATTGATGTGAAGTAAAATTGAGGTGTTTTCCTGCCTACCATTGGGTGTATTCGTACCACGGTAGTAGAAACATTGCCTTTTGTAAAATAGAAGATGGCTAAGCACTTAGGTGTTTTTCGCCCAGCAATTCAAATGGAAATGCGTATCTGTCTGCTCAGCCACACTGAATAAAAGCATCCTACTTTGTGTTACTCATGGTCATAGGAGATTGAATAATATGTATAACAAAATAATGACAGTGGGTTAACTAGTTTTCAGAATACCATTTATCACCGACTCTAGAACTAAGTGCAAATAATGTATTTTTAATGAAATTATGTGTGTAATAATTCACATAAATTGATTATAATTAAGAGCATGATTAAGATGTTGCAGACCATTTGTGGCATCCCCACTCCCGGCTATGTTGTGGGACTGAAAGTACTGGTGACAAGTACCTGGCTAAGAAGAACTGATCACCAAACACGACGAAAGCCATTTCAAGCAACCAGGGCGATACTGAGAATATTTACTATAAATAATAATGGTTCTGCTATGAATTATTTTAGTTAAATTATTTATGATATAGTCAACATAAATTAATTAAAATTCAAATAGAAGATTTTATTATTATTGTTATATGTAGGAGCTTTTGTGTGACAACCCTAACTATATGTATCATTAAAAAGTAACGCATTCACTCAGCATGCACATAAGCAAATTATAACTCATTTGCACAAGTGTTTAACTAAACACTGTAACAAAATATTTGATTTTCGAAAAAAGCAGAAATTTTTCACAGGATTTGCAATAACGTTTATTACTGTTTTAATGTTTATTGCTGCTAGCAATTTCGAACGCGCTTTTGTAAAAAAGGACTGGTAATTCATACGAAGATTTTATTTTCATGCGAGTTGCCTGTAAACTGTCGGATTCATTTATTGACCAGTCATTGAAAGGGTGACGCCTACACCACGCCCCACTCCTTGCAACTTGGTTTTTTCCCCCTCATCTTTATCGGCATGTCAAATATCAAAATTATATGTTTTGTACAGATTAATTATTGACTTTTCAATATTAAAAAAATAGGCAAAGTAAAATACATTTGTAGTGGTTTTTATTGTGCAGTAGGTCATCAAAATGATAATATAATACTTTCAATACTAAATATGTAAATGCTTCTTTAGCTCCTTTGGTAGAATATACCTATCAATAAAGGTTTCTTTGAATTCGAACATATAGTTTAAAGAAAGCATAATATAACAGAATTAACTTATAATGGGAGTAGAGACCAAGTTGAATAGTAAAATCTAAATCAAGAAAATACAGTTCTTGTTTATTTCGGTCACTGCAATTCGACATTACTAAAAATACGGATAAATTTAATGTTTCACTGTGGAAAAAAAGCTGCTTTAAATAAGGACGGCTGCGGTACCAAGATAGCAGGGAGAATAAAATAAAGCATGAATGCACAAAGTGGTTAATCCACCTCACATTGTCACCCAACCCGGTGGAGATGTAGTTCCCCTGGATGTACACTGGGCTCTTGTAAGGTATGATATAAATACAAAATGATAATGCAAATTCTTTTAGTTTCAACGACACCGTAAATAATGGAAAATATAAATCACAATAAGATTTAATAGTAAGATATAACCTACAATACTTATATTATTTATCAATAAAGGAATTTATACAGATTCATAAATAAAATATAATATTATTAATAATAAACATCACATCAATGGCCAACGTTTGAATTGGCTTTATTGGCTATGCCAACAACAAACGTCTGAATTGACTCTATTGACTACATCAATGGCCAATGTTTGATTTGGATCTATTGACTACATCAATGGCCAATGTTTGATTTGGCTCTATTGACCAAATCAACGACCAACGTTTGAATTGGCTCTATTGGCTATTGGCTGGATAGTTGATTAGATGATGCCAGTTGGCTTGCTGGTGGTGGGCTGGGCGGGCTTGGGCGACATGAAGGAAGCCGCATTCTGGAAGATCTGCTGCTTCACAAAGTCAGATGTGACGGATGAGAGATTCTCCTTTGTGCCAAACTTGCACTTGACGTATCCGTAGAGGTTGGCTCCGTTTAAAGTAAGGGCAATCATCACCAAAAGCTGAAACAAATAACATTATTGATTATTTTATTTAATGGGTATTGAAGATGACAAATCAATTGTTACCAAATGAACTATGCCAACTCCATTTTTTTTATGATTTTGCTGTGCGATTTTTCTGGTGTATCTTGATTACTATTGGATCATAAAAAGATTATTATCATATCTTATTATCTCATAAACATCAGATTAGCAACATTATCAATATAATATTAGGTAGGTATATAAAGTGATTATCTTAAAATATTTTTTAATGAATCGGAAGGAAAATTCATACATGTTAGAGTAATACATACCAAATTAGAGTAATTTTTAAATTTCAGTTTACAAGATACTGACAAAATAAAGCAACATGCAATGAGCAACATGTAGTGAGTCCATTTCTTGCGGCCTACGAGCCTTTTCGTACAACTCACTTGGCTTAATAAAATATCTAAAAATATTGAACAATTGATTCGACCTTGAACTAGCAAAATTTTTGCCTGTGGCTCTTTGATTGATATTTTGCATGTGTTCTGTTTTATAAGAGAACGCTTTCAAATGCTTTTTCCGAATTACATCATAAATCAATTTGAAACAATGAAAAAATAAACAAACTCATGTTTGTTATTCGTTGAAATTTGATACTTTTTTCAAATGTTTATGAGAGACACTACTCAAATAATGAAAATATAAATAATACTCAATGACATTACAAAACTTTTAGACATGTTGTAGAGATCTCAAACCCGCGATCAAAAGGTACGGTAGCTGCCGTCTTTTCGATTTAATACAAAATTGTCATGCATCGCGTGAGTTCATGTGCAACTAATATTACTTATTATAAATTAATAATACAATTATTTTGATTGTGTCTGTTATCTTTGTTGTACACTACTGAAAGTTTGAGAATTTACTGGAAACTTGTGTGTTAGTTACTTCCCACATTTTGTGAGTCAATATCGTGTCTATATGTTTGTAATGTCATTCCAACAATGATTTGAATATTACAGAGAGATTCAAGAAGTTATTGCTCATTATTGTAATGAGAAACAGGGTGTTAAAGTATTTTCTAAGAATCAAAAACAGGAAAATTCAATAAGAAAAGCATGTAACAATGATTTTTTTTGACAAATTGACATATAGGCTACCGGGCCAATTAAGCCCCCTGCTCTTTCAAAATAGGAAATTATTATAGGTGACTTTAGAAATTAATGTTTTTGTTATGAGAAAACATCACATACTTAATTGCAGTATAGCTGCGTTACAATTTCATCGTGGTATCTTTAACTCGGATATTAGAGAATAATTGGTTGATACTCACCAGCCACTTGAACTTGAGTGCGAAGAGCGCCACGATGAAGAAGATGCCCCACATGGCGGGGCACAGGATGAGCGCCATCCAGAACATGCGGCTCTCGTGGGGGTTCACCCGTCCCTGTGGGGAGCCCTATCGTTATATAAACTTTTATGATTTCATTACTAAATGCCTCGCTTTGTATTGCACTGAGCAAACTTCTGAAGGATTAGACCAGTGTTTCCCAACCGGTCGATCGCGGAGATAGTTTCGATTAATCCAATGACGTTACAATATATCTAGACTTGTTATTGTCTCACAAAATGAAGGTAAAATGTGGCTATTAAGAAACACACTTATGTTGCCAGCAAATTCTTAAAACAAACATTGCTCATGTATGACAAAGACAAACAAAAAAATGTATATGTTTATGAACGGAATAAACGATAGAACCGACTAAAGTAGGGGGCGTGGGCACCTGACAGATTTTGAGGTGTCAAGTGATTAAGTCAGTGCCGTGCCATAATAGGGCAACAACAGTTTGAAAATGGCAGCGATTCTTGTTGATACTCGTCGTTACCGCTGATTTTTATGTTATTTTACAGCAAGCATATAAATATTAGACTGTTTCAAACAGTGAAATTTAGTTGGCGACAGTACTAACTTTGTAATTTGGCTGTTGCGGGTCCAACCTGTACTCTAGTCGACCTTGCATTTTCTCTATGATATATAAAATCTTTGAACGGGAAATAACTGTATTATTTATAATAATAAACAACAAATAAATAAAAATTGTGTGTATTTACAAATTAAATGTTATTCCTTGGCTTTAACTAGTGTTTGAAAAGTAATTAAAACGCTTTCTCATCATACACGAGGCCATATTACTACTTTTTTAAGGCAATTTACTTGGAGGTAGCACATGACTTTACGCGATGCGTCACAATTGAAATCGAAAGTACTACAATTGATGTACATTTCGCTGGTCACTTTGAGATTTCTACAGCGCGTCTAATACAGTACAGTATATACAGTAACGTCATTGGAATGATCACAATAATTATGTGAAAAAAATAAATTATTTCAATACATTATTTTTAATTTACAACCATGGATGAAAAAATTTATATCCTGGTCACACGACAAATTGGTTTTTGCTTGATTCGTGGTTTAATGGTAAAATTTTCGAAGAAATATAAAAAAAAGTAACAGAAAAAATTCTTGTAAGATTCTTATTAGAAGTTGATCCCCATGAAAAGGGTAAAAAGTAATCATGGGTCGATCAATCATTTTAGAAGTATCCGATCTTTGACTGGGCAGTTTAAAATGTAGAAAAAATGCCACAGATAGATGGATGTGTTGACGTAGACCATAGATTTATAAATTCTGTAGACGGGGCATCTCAAGCCTTGTTCTCTTATACAGAAATAGAGATGGTTAATCTGAAATGGACATTGAAATCTGAATGGTTTCAGACTGAAAGTGCAATGACAGCCAATATCAGATATCTATCATCTCTGTCGTGAGAACGAGATTCGAGACGCCTGATCTACAATAATTATACATGTATGGTTGCACGAGTGCTCACTGATCTGACAGCACATCGATCAAATGTTTTTTGAAAAAGGGATTGATCAATCATTGGTGGTTTGTGATCGGGTCAATCGAAAAGGATCTAGTAAAATTTAGCTCCCAACTTCAAAAAGGTTATGAGCCCTTGGGTTTTAGACTGATCAGTTCATTCAATATTCAACATCAGAGAGCAATTTAAAGTTTATATTAAAATTATAAGGTCTTTCAAATGCAACATTCAATAAAATTACAACACTACTATATTTTTGCAAAACTGTTATAAAATGCCCAAATTGTTAATTAGCAAGATATTTTTAATTCAGCCAACAATTTGTGCTTCAGGGATTGTAGGAATGGATTCATATTCAGGGATTCTATTGTCAAAAAAAAAAGTAAATGGATGGGTGGATATTTATAAATACAAGGCTTAGACAAACTTGGGTTCGGTTCTACTGGGGTTTTTATTAATTATTATTTTATTGCTTATGAGGCGATGTTCAGCAGGAGATACAACTCTTGTAAGATTACTTGGTTTGTTTACATTAATCAAAACTGCTATTATTCACGATGTAATTGATCTTTTCAAAACTATAATTGGTAAATTTGCATAATGCAAGAGATGACATGAAAACATGCATAAGTACATATAAATTTTCAAACGTTAATAAATACAAATTAATTATTGTGAAATGAAATAATACTCGGAACTCAATAGGGTATTTTCACTGTTTTTTAGTATTCTGGAAAAAATTACGATAATGAAGGTATTCATATTTTATTTTTATGTTGGCCAATAAATATTCTGCAATTTAAAATGTGCCACTTTTGATTTGCTCTTTTTTATTTGTGAATTCAGCGATTTTGGCGTATTCTACATCATAATGACGTAGCCAGATGGAACTGTTTCAGGATGTGAGGTTTTTCAAATCAATAATTATGAATGAATATATTAAAATTACACATTTTTAGTACAATGATCAGAAACAGAAAATAAACTTTAAATCTACTGCACACTTTTAACTGTATACATACTTAGTTTGTGAAAATACCCCATTTATTTGGTTAATATAACAACAACAAATGCTTTTTACAGTTAATAATAGAAATTATTAATAGATATTATAAAGTGATAGATATTATAGTGACAGCGTGCGATGATATTGTCACTATCTTTTGAACTTTTCTCATCATAGAAAATGCAGTGTTATCTTATATTTTTATTATTTAATCTATCAAATAATACATGCTTTGTCCAAATATAAATAAATAGTTTTAAATAATAAGACAAAATTATTTTTGGACGTAATAAAACTTTTTCATCATTTTTATTGTCGGCTTATGCATATTTTCACGAAAATCAAATAAAAAATACTGCCAAAACACGACCACGAAAAATGATATGTAATTGAATCGGCAAATGTTATGTTTGCGAGTACGAAAAACAATGTCTTTCGTGGTGCAGTGTGCAAAGTTGAATGTTTGAGCAGTATTGTTCATTTATAGAAGATTAATAATTAGTACAATTATTTACCCACACCGTGTTAGCTCGAAAAACTAGTATACTTAATATGCCTGCGATTGATTACCTTTCTGGCCTCAAAGACCCAATGAGATTTACCATCGTCGTCAACATAATTCCACCACCTGAGGCCGACTAGCAGTCTTCCCGTTATGTTCTTCACGGTCCAGAAGTCGGCGGAGAGAAGGAGGATAATGCACACGAAGCTGGCTATGAAGGAATCCGAGAACCACCCGCATAGGATGTAGATCACTATTGCTGAACACCGGAACACAAGGTGGAAGAATACTATGTAGGGGTGGCTGGAAAAGAATGGAATCGGGTTTAAATTATGAAGTTAAGAGGGAAATGATTGGATATCTTTTATTGTAAACTTTAATAATGGTTTTCTACACTATTTCAATATAAGATTGCAGAGAACGGATGCTTTGATTAGTTGATTTTGGAGTGTAGGATTACAGTTCTCAGGGCCAGCCCTGATCCAAACGGCGCCTGGCGTAATAAAAAACCTCAAGGGCGCTGTGTTAGGTTATTTTTATGGCTTGGCTCCTTGGCAAGTCGGCGCCGGGAGCGGACTGCTCCAATTGCGCCTGCACAGGACCGGCCCTGACAAGGCTCTATCTCTCTGTTTTGAACATGAGATAGACCCCGTGATCCCGATTTTAAGGTGTTTTTTTGTTGGAGAGTGTCGCATGCCTTGTGAACTATATTTAAATGTAAAGTTTTTAAAGCAACTTATTAGAATTTGAAAGGTAATAATAACACGTGAACACCTACGTGAATTGCTTATCTCCCATGTCCTCCTCGCCAAAAGCGACGGTGTCATCGTCCAGGAGCGGCACCTGTGGTACACCCTGTTTTCAATAACAAGAAAAAGGGAAAGCATTGAGCAAAAAAGCAAAAGCGTTATTATCATTTTTATTATGCGAAATTAAATAAACTGCAAAACAAATGTACACATCACCAACAGTTGGCATTACTGGAGAAACGTCAGTGATACTAAACTACGGCATGCTGTAAAACTAATGTAAATAAGTAATATTCTAGAATAAAATGGGTTTAATAGATTAATCAACTCGATAAAAACAACTCTTTACTGGTATTTCAATAACAAATCACTTTTAAACGTCAAAAACCTTACCGTGGCGGAAGCCATAGTTGTCGGATATTATAGCGACTGAAGTTAGATACAGTTGGCAGGAATAGGAACTACGGCTGAAGGCATGACATCTTCTGTCAAACGCGTATGTAAAATCCATACGGCCAGTGCTGTATTTACTTCCATCCGCGCATACTTCAGACGAAACGATCAGCCGTCATTTTTCCGTTCTTTATCGTCTCGGCCATTTGTTTCTGTGCAAAATGTCGCCTTCTGTCAAGGGTGGTATTTTAACGCGAAATTCTGGAGTTCCGTCGATGTAAGTGTATATTTTAGAGTGGCATCGGAACCCTCGTCGCTTTTGTATGTAAATATAAATCGTGATGGGTGCTAAAGCGAGCACTACGAACGGCGGGCAGAGTCCTCGGACCAGAACTTTTTCGACGAGCTCGAGCTCTGAGGTGGTCGCGGGCAGTACCGGTTTCAGCTTGTTGAGGGCCATCCCGGGGGTCCAAGTGTCTAGTGATAGGCAGCGGGCTCGCTCGCTGTCCTCGGTGCCAGACCTGCACGCGTCCCACGAGGCTATCGCCATCCCCGCCAACTCGCAGAGCTACGATGTGTCCGCTGGCGCCAGCCCCGAGACGGACTCCAGCTCCGCCGAGGAGGCGGCCGCGGCCCCTGGGGGCGCTTCCTCGGCCTTGGGCCGCGTGTACGCCGCACACTCGCTGCCCTCCCACATCTGGTCTCTCAACGGGATGTTCCCAAGTACGTACTCCTTACTCCTTGTTCTCTTCTGTTTACCTTATCTACTTACACAGGCTCTGTGTGTTGTGGTCTGTGCGTATCCATTACTTAATTAGATAATAGACCTTTAACAAAACAATAAGACAGACCGCTAGACTTGACTTCCTTATCAAATCAATTGATGGTAAATAAATGACGTCATTCGTGATATTATTATGCTTAGGCTGCCTGTGTGTTTACATTAGCACCACATTATTCGTGCGTATTAGATCGCAGTTTTTCTGCGGAGTTCTTATTTGAACGTGGTTCATCTTACATCATTGTTAGTAAATAAACAGATTATGTAACAAAATTGGATTTATCATTCCATTGTGAGGGTGAAAAGTTAAAATATAATCCAGAAACCTAAATATTATTAATTACTTTGAATACACGACGAGAAGAAAAGCGATGTCGTGCTATGTATTCCAGCCTTATCTGAATAACAAGCAGATTACATACGTATGACGAGTAGAATAATAAGATGCTAATTTCCATGCCAAATATAATATTATGCATTACACCCAATCGACCTAAAATACCCGTGCAAGGCAGTGCGACCGTTCAGAACAGGGATGGGAAACTACGACACATTTGGTACCTACCTAGTTGTTTATTTATACTTTTTAATTAAAAACAGACCAGAGAGGGAGGCGGATGTTGTTATTTTTTTTACATTTTATTATCCCCGTTCCAAAGATTTTTTTTCCCGGAGCCAGTAAGACTATGGCATCCCCAAATGGGGTATGTTGGAGGGTATGGGGAGGGGGAGGAGATGAGATGGAAAAGGTGAGAAAGTTCCTGCCTATTAAAATCTGGTCACTAAACACGGCTAACGCCATAAGTTAATGATCGTTTTCCAGCTTTTCAATGAGTGCTAGATCAATTTTACTAAACATGTAGTAATAAATTCAATGAAAAGACTAATCTGACATCTGGAAACCCTGTTTATTTCTATAGCGTTACTATTGTGCACACAGTGCCCTTGAGGTGATTTTTCAATAAACGGCGCTATAAAAATCAGCCAAATATTATTTTTGTGAAGTAGGTACCCACTACAAGGGCGCTTCGTAAAGCCCCAAAGAAATTTAAAAAAATTAAAATGTAAGTTACTTTCATTTTACTCAGTGCAATAATGTATCAATAGATAAGTGACATTATAAATTTTTTTATTATAATTTCATTCCGACTCTGTTATAATTTACAATAAACTATTGTTATCGACTTCACAAATGCATAACATTGTAAAAATCTGTCATTTAATGTATTTATAAATATGCTTTTTTACGTTTCGATTCAGTTTGACGGCCTCCATGGTCGAGAGTAAAGCTCTCGACTAGCAATTCGAAGGTCGCGGGTTCAAATACCAGCGTGCGCAAATAAATTTTATTTGATGGATTTGAGTTATTTCACAAATTAATCGTATAAAATAGTATATGGTATATTTGCCGCACGTTCCGGAGTGGAATATAATTTCAGGATTGCCCTGGTTTAAGACTACCATTTAAAATTAAATCGTTGCTTGAAATGGCTTTAGCCCAATGGTGACCAAATCTGAACCACCATCTTCCCCATCTCTTTCCCCTCCCCACTACCTCCAGCAACATACCCCAATTGGAGATGCCACAGTCTCGATGGCTCCAGATGGTTGGGAACAGTTACGACTCTTGTGCGGTATTCACATAAAAAATAAAATTCAAAGTTGACAATACTTAAGTCCACAGACATATGAAATATTCATATGTCTATGCTTAAGTCCCATTACTAAATTCAAATATTATGTTCCAAGTCAACAGAAAACAAATAAACTCGATTAAAAATTATAATTATGTGAGTAAGTAGGTAGGTAGGTACTCATTGCCTACCCGCAACCCGCAAGTATGATTTTTTTCAAACTATTTTTGATCAGTTATTATAGGTAAGTACCTACCCAAACGTTGTTTATTTATTTATTATTGTTATAATAAATAGTGTTCGTTGGGTGCACTGAAGATAATACGTTGTTCTATGGTTGGGTACCAGTTGCTGGTGTATTTCATTGTATATTATTATTATTTATATTGGGTGGCTGCGAGCTGCGAGGCGTATCAAGGAACAAAGTAGTCGGCCATGAATCTGGTCTTGTCTTTGTTGTCTCATTTTTTACACTGTGCTCCACCGCACTTTTAAATCAACCAGACGAATTATTTTATATTTATTTTGTTTTCTATTGGAAGTGCAAATACGTACTGTTCAATTAACAACATAATTTAAAACTTGATTTTCAAGAAATGTGGAAATTGTTTTACATGCTTTATGTAAGTAACGTCAATGTATTGATTTTATCTAGGTAGGTACCGTCCAAAGCGTGTATTGAACAATACTGTCCTTTATAATTTATTTATTATACTAACATATTTTTTAAATGTCAAATGTTTAGGTACCCACATCTCAACTATATTTCCCGTCTCAGGTCGAACATTATCTAGTAAGTCGGGTAAAGTATAACAGGGTGGCCACAGACCTGGAAAACCGGGAAAACCGGGAATTATCAGGGAATTTTACCGAACCGGGAATTATCAGGGAAATGTCAGGGAATTTTAAAATTTTCTTAAAATATCAGGGAATTCCAAAAATAAAACGAAATTCGTTATTTACGATTTGTGAAGTCCCAAAGTTGTGTTTTATTACTTTTACTTGCGGCGTGTGTAACAAAAGATATGCCGACAAAGACAAACTAGATAAGTAGGTATTTTTTATTATTATTTTCGTAAATAGCTCTTGCAACACAATCATGTCGTAAACCACCCGCCTTGGTTTTTCCCCTATACTATGTTGGTGCGAAATCTATAAAGAAAAAGCTAGCAAAGTTGCAACAAAGTGTCAAAAGGGTCGGACATCCAGTACGGTCGTAATAAAATTTAAAGATTATCATTATCAACATTTTTACAAAGTGTCAATACAGTAGAACCTCGTTAATTCGAAATCCACGGGACATCAAAAATCAAATTTCGAATTAACAAATTCCCACGTAATTCGAATTTTTATGAAAAAAAAAAAATACGCCGATAATCGATTTTCTCGGCCGCCTCTTCAAATCCGGGTGGTATTTTAGTTGTAAATTCGTATTAATACCAATTATTATTAATATATTTTCGCGGCCGATTACCGTAGCGGCGGGCCCTTTAAATTCAGATATTCACAATAAATTCGTAAAAATGCTATATTTTTACGCTTAAATCGAGATTTCACTGTCGATTTCGCAAAAATACGATATATTTCCGTGTAAAATGGAGAATGCGCGGCCGATTTCCGTCGAATACGATATATTTCCGTGTAAATCGAGAATGCACGGCCCATTTCCGTCGCGGCCGACCCTTTAAATTAAGATATTTGATGTAAATTCGTAAAAATATGAAGTATTTCCGCGTAAATCGAATTTTATCGGCAGTTTTCCGTCGCAGCGGGCCATTTAAATTCAAATATTCGAAATAAATTCGTTAGGTTTATTTCCGTGTAAATCGAGAATGCTCGGCCCATTTCCGTCGCGGCCGACTCTTTAAGTTAAGATATTTGATGTAAATTCGTAAAAATATGAAGTATTTCCGCGTAAATCGAATTTTATCGGCAGTTTTTCGTCGCGGCCGGCCTTTTGAGTTCAGATATTTGAAGTAAATTCGTAAAAATATGTCATATTTCGGCGTGAATCGAAATTTTTCGGCCGATATCCGTCGCGCCGAATTTTTTAACTCGGATATTCGAAGTAAAGTTAGTCAAAATACGAAATATTTCCGCGTAAATTGAAATTTTGCGTCCGATTTCCGTCGCGGCGGGCCCTTTAAAATTCAGATATTCGAAATAAATTCGTAAAAATACCATATATTTACGCGTAAATCGAGATTTTGCGGCCGATTTCCGTCGCAGCGGGCCAGTTAAATTCAAATATTCGAAATAAATTCGTAAATATACGATACATTTACGCGTAAATCGAAATTTCGCGGCCGACCCTTTAAATACAGATATTTGGTGTAAACTCGTAAAACTACGACATATATCCGCGTAAATCGTATTTTCTCGGCACTTCAAACTCGGATATTCGAAATAAATTTGAAAAAATACAACATTCCAGTGTAAATCGATTCAAAATAATAATACTAATTAGGACGATGTATCAGAACGTAAAAATACATTTTTCGGCGTTTTACCTGACTTTTAGATTCAGATTTACGAAATATTATGATTTATTTTCGCAAAAATCAAATTTTTTCGAATTTCATTAACAAATTTTCGTGCGCGGACAAAAATAAATTTCGAATTACGAATTAACGAATTTCGAATTAAAAAAAATTTTGTATGAAAAAAATTTTCTGCGGAAATTTTTTTGGCGAAAATTTCGAAATACGCGTTTTTTCGAATTATCGGGGTTCTACTGTACTTAATTTTGTTTATTTGTCTATTTATGTCTGGTCTTTTCATTTGTACACAAATTGTCTTCAGGCGAAATATCATAAATTTGTAATAAGTGTATTTTGTTTTGAATAGATTATTGTGGTGCAAGGAAATAATAAATGCTTTAAATTACGGAATTCCCTTTATTTATTTATCTGTTCTAATTTTCTGGCGTAGATGAAAACCATGTTTCAAAAATAAAATTTTGAACGATATGTCCTTATACCAAATAAAACATATCAGGGAAAAATATAGAAACTGCCCTGGAAAACCTGGAATTATCAGGGAATTTTGAAATCCGTTTTTTGTGGCCACCCTGTATAATTATGTAAGGTGAAAAATAAAATTAAATAATGAACCCTCAATGTCTAGCTATGACTAAACCAGTGTAATGGTTCGATTTTTAGTGTGGTCCTTCACCATGGCGTTACTGACATTATCTTCCACTCTGGAACATGATGCAGTTACATTCCTTTATTTTATACGTAGTTGGTAAATTAACTCTATAAATCACAGTCAATTTTATTTGTCGGTTTCGAACCTACGCGTTCCTAGAGTCATGGAGCCTACAGCTCTCCCACAGCCGTCGTCACGTGAAAGTAAATATATATATATATATATTTTATTTTTTTATGATAAACTAATGTTTTTAAGAAAAGGTTTTTATGCATAGCACAAAAAATATTTCCTACAAAAATAAATTTGGTTGTTTGCAGATGAAAAATATAATAAGCAGTAATTGTCGATTGAAGTACTTGTACATATTGAATTATTTGGCGAGTTGGGAATGCGCCGACGTAGCTCAGTGGTCCAGAGCACCCAACCGGACATCAGAAGGCGCGGGTTCAATTCCCGTCGGCGGCATTTATTTTTACTCGGGAGATATTTTCAATTTGTATAGATATTAAAATTTAAACAAATTATTTACTTTAATACCATATTTTTAATCTACAAGATAATCAATGGCCATACGTCTAGTGAATTCCTAAGAAAAATTGATAAATTACAGAACAAACACACACATGAGACGAGGAAAAGAAATGAATTGAGACTCCCCTTCAGGAAAAAAAAACTTACGGTCAAAAGTCATTGATGTACGGAGCGTTGAAGATATTTGGAGAGCTACCAGAAGAAATAAAATCAGAAGAAAACATAAAAACATTTAAAATTAAACTACGAAAATATGTGATTGATTCATTTTAAATGTGTCACTATAATTATATGTATATAAGGATTGTATTAGGACATAGATAACTTAGGCCAGTGCAATTAGCGATTCGCGATCGAAGCAATTCCGGTAGTCCCAATTTTTTTATATGTTATATAAACTGATCTCCTGATGTAAAATCTGAGTTTCCGACCTTGGCGCACCTGTGCTCGCGCCGCCATTTTGAAAAAACTGGCCGAAATCGGGCCAAAATCTAGTTTTTCCCAAATATCTCATTTCCAATGCAAATTTCGGCTAAAGTATCTAAACAAATATAATATAACATAAAATAATCTACAACTTTTTTAAAAACAAATTTCTTCTATTTCTAATAGGTACCGAGGTAGAAAGTCGTAAAGGTGCGTATATTTTTGAAAAAACAAGTTTTTTGCGCGACTAGGTTTGGTTTTTTATAAATACCTCGTTTCCAGTACAATTTTGTGAAAAATTTATTGATAATAATTTTGTAGAAAATAAAATTTCGTTAAAGAAATAGGTATATAATTTATATTTTTTATCTCTATTACGTATCCAAACTCTAATCCACCAAAACCAGGCCAAAAATTGAAACAGAGGTTAGGTGTTTTAAACTTGGCATTCCTTGATTTTATTTTTCTTTAACAATTATTGTTCTAAGAACATATACGTTGACAACAATCGTCATGACTGTATCAGACCTAGCAATAAATATAGTAGATAGACTATTTCAGCATATCGGTCGCCATACATTCCCAATGGGAAGACCACTAAAATTGGCCAAGCCACTACATTTGTGGTCGCAGCTTGGTCTGACATGCATATCAACGTAATCACAACATACATTTAAGATTATTAATACAATTAAGATGATAAGGTACATAAAAAAGATAAAAAATTGGTATTTTCGTAAAATTAACATTTATTGACATTCTTTTCTTTATTAGTTAAGTTGTCAGCATAACAAAAAATAAAATTAATGGTAGATCAGTTTAGACAGAAGTACGAGCCCTTGACTATAGTTTCTTACTTCTTACTTCTGGCCCTGAATAGCTTCTTCATCTGTCTCATCACCCAAATTTGTGGCGACTGGGTCATCATATTCATCGTCATCGTCATCAACAAAGGCTTCTACAGCATTCTCGCAGGAGTTGCCATTGCAATGAATGCAGAGTAGGGAACATTTCAAACCCGACTTTCTGCAGGTGCACTTTCCAGCGCAACCTTTTTTGCATTGACATGATATGAAGTTCAGCAAGGCCTGAGGTGCAGCTTCCTTCAACATTGTTACTGGAGTAAGTAACCCAACAGCATCCTTTTTCCACCCCCATTCAGTCGGATCTTTATCGTGACCAAGCCAAGTCTGCACTTGCAAGTATGTTCTTGAAGCGTCTTACTGGATTGCATCTTTGGTGGGTGGTAGCCTGGATAAATTGAATTTGTTCTTATTTACTCCTTTGACAAAAATGATGTACCTTAAATTTTCCAAATTTGATTTCTCGTTGCCGCCATACAAAAGTGCAAATAGTTGTTCGGCAGCCAAAGTGATTGTTTCTGTCTTTGCTTTTGGGTCTTGAAATACACGAACAAGTTCATTCACTGAGTGGTTCTTGAGAAGAATATTACAAAATTTGTGTTTGCCTTGACCGAATGGAGCTCCAGTTGTATCGCAACCTTATGGCATGAAGGAATAAAATGTTTTCAACTATTTCAATGTGTTTAAAACATTTGTTCGAGTACAACGCGTTAGGTGATTTACCTTTTCCAAATTTTTGGTAATATACGTCGGGAGGTGAGAGAGCTGTGAGGAGTACCAGCAGATCAATATCCTGACCAACGATTATGACTACATCATGTTGAGATGACAATGAATTTGCTGTGTTCAATATGAGAACGTCAGCATCCTCTTCAGCTTGTACTGTCGTTATGTGGGATCGTGCAAATGAGGTTCTGAGTAGGGAAATAAAACGAGACTTGTTCTTCTCATTTCCCAGAAACTTTTCCTGTGGCACTTGTGGGTGCATGCTTTCAAAAAACAAAACTTCAGCAGAAGTTGTAACTCTGGCACGCCGTGCTCTTTCCACCCCTTTAGTGCTTTTCTTTTCCATAGAATCTGGGTATCCATCGAATACCACTACTGCATTGGATCCATAATGATTTTGTACATACCTGACATATTGCTGGAAAATTACTGAAAAAGGTTGAGCACGACCCCATACCACTTTGTGCAGTAAATATCCTCCATCAATTACGTGTATTTTACTGCTTCCCAGTTCTGTATTATTTGGTAGAGGGTTGAATGATGAATAAAATATAGACTTCGTTCCTTTGCGCATGCATTCCTCTGAGAAAAGAGACAATGGTACAGGAGAGAGTTCATATTGAATAGCATTAATGGATCTATTGCCATAGTCACACCCTGATTTTTGACACTGCTGGTCACCGCCGCAAGAGAAACTATCGCATCATTACGTTTTAAGTGTAGGTTTCCAAAGTTCTGGTTGATAACTTTAGACATAGCTAATTTCCCCATCTTTTCAGCCACGTGACAAGTGACTTTGCGATCCCCGATTGTGCCACTGCTAATAGACATAATCACGTTTGTTTTAGGAAATGGTTCATGGCAAGCAAACCAATCAATGAGAGTTTGAACGTCTCGATCATCCCTCTTAATTCTTGTAGGCCTCATCTCTACATGTTGCTCTGACGTTTCTGATTCAATCCCACAGAATGACTCGATACCCTCACAAATGTTATGCAGATAAACGAATCCAGCAGTCCAACGAACGATGGAACTGTCTGTGAAGGGAACCGGAAGGGAGGAGTAGAAGGGTGGGGGGGGGTAGCCCCCCATACCGAAGTGCCCTCTAGTAAATTTATAGATGTATGTATTTAAAAATGCAAACAAAAATCTAATAACGTGATAATAAACCGTGATAGATTTTCTGTGCGTACTTACCTAAATTTGTTTATTCTTTATATCGGTAAAAAAAACTATTTTAACATAAAAATTGCACAACTTTTTTTGAAATTTTATGTTCTACAAAATTGGTACCAATAAAATTTTCATGAAATTCCACTGGAAACGAGGTATTTATAAAAAACCAAACCTAGTCGCGCAAAAAACTTGTTTTTTCAAAAATATACGCACCTTTACGACTTTCTACCTCGGTACCTATTAGAGATAGAAGAAATTTGTTTTTACAAAAAATGTGGGTTATTTTATGTTCTATTATACCTGTTAAGATACTTTAGCCAAAATTTGCATCGGAAATGAGATATTTGGGAAAAACTAGATTTTGGCCCGATTTCGGCCAGTTTTTTCAAAATGGCGGCGCGAGCACACGTGCGCCAAGGTCGGAAACTCAGATTTTACATCACGAGATCAGTTTCTATAACATATAAAAAAATTGGGACTACCGGAATTACTTCGATCGCGACCCCCTTTTTGGCGCTAATTGCACTGGCCTAACTATGTACCTACTTAAAATACCGCAATAAACAATAAACAATATTTCAGGCGAGTTCAATGCTTATAATAATTTGTTATATATATATATTTTTGCTATTTTACTACTTTCATACATAATAAAGACGAAAATTATCGATTGCTTGGTAGGTATCTTGTTTTATATTCTCTCCGGTCCAATTTGTATCGGCGTCCACAATAACTTAAATTGTTTTCCAATACATATTTCGTCCGGACGGGTTCACAGGGTCATTCGGCATACTTGATTACTTAATTCACCATATTCGTAAATTAAACAAGGCCTCCGTCTACCAGGAAGGAACCACTGCAAATATTATTTGTGGTTGTCATTTATTTAGCGATGATTGTTAATTACATAAATTATAATGAATTTAAATGTGTAAATAGTAGTTTGCTTTAGTAACAAATGATAAGCAAATGCATTTATTTATTATATCGTTTTCATAATATACAGGGTGTATCAGAGCCAACTAGGGTTGCCAGCTCCCGTTTTATGAATTAGAGGATTTGATACGATTAAATAAAGGACATATGATGAAAATAAAGGACGTCAATATTTTTTTAATAAAATGCTGTTATGGTATCAGAAGTTACATTTATTAATAAAAAACAATGTTAATCGAAGCCAAGTAAGTAGTACGACCTTAATTATTCATTTTGCATTTAAAGTAATAAAAAAAGTTAATACTTGGTATTACTTTTGGCTGCTCTAAGAGCTTCTTCGTTTGCTAAAATGAAATTATAATTTTTTTGCATTTCATGTTGAAGTTCGACTTTATTTGTAGTTCTGCTTTTACAGTATCAATATTTAACTTATTTCGGTATTTGGTCCACGTATTCGTACACAAGGAAAAATCCTTTCGGCTTGGGCATTAGAAACGGGGATGGAAAATACGTATTGTATTATTTTTAGCAGATTCTTGTTTTCATCCGTAGATTTGAGAATCTGAATTCAAAATTCAAGAATATTTTCACACTTCTTATCGTCTATAATTTTCGTCAGGAGAGGCTTTAATATACAGAACTCTTCATACAATGCATCAATTTACGCTGATTCATTTATTTTTGCTAAATTAAACGATAAAGTATTGTCCTCTATTGAAGATATTAAATTAGAGGACAAGATCAATTTTTGGGTCTGAAATAGAGGACGTCCTTTAAAATATATGACGTCTGGCAACCCTAGAGCCAACCCAACTCAATGTTATTGAACCAACCACTGAACATAATTTAATTAGCTTCTATTCATAGCAACTTTTGGATACAATAAGTATTCCTCAAACCTTTAACAAACAGCAACCATAGACATAATGAATTATTATTACACAAAAGTTTGCTAAAAATACTCACTCAATACGCAGACCTAACACACTTTAGAGGAAAGCTGCGCTACCCTTTTCACACAAAACTTAAATTTGGATTTGAGGCCAAAACACTCAGTAATATCTAGTTTGCTACTTTTAAATTATAAAATATAGCCCTTTAATATTTTCGAGTATTTTTGCCACAGACATAGGAATTAATAGACGAGAAGATAATGGCGAGGGGTAAAATCAACTGTTGAAGAACGAAGGGGGTTAAGCTGACTGTGATTCGTCAATAAATCAATCTGACAGTAAATAGGCATCTCGCATTATAATATCACCATTTAGTTCTTAAAAGTAAAATCTGCTTTTGAATGAATAGACATTTTTACATGGGAGCGCAAATTACTCGCCACGTTATGAACTAATTTGCGAAGTCCAAATTCGGCAAAGTAAATTTCTACTTTTTGCAGAGTCGTAGTTAGTTTCAGAGTATTTAGTTAAGACACTTTTACAAATGTTTCATAATTTACTTACCCCAGTAAATAACGATGAGCACACTTGAGAATCGCTACATTGTGATGTGATAGTATATGTTTCTAAAACTGATCCATATAATACGGTGTGAATAAGCTTAAAATAAAGTAAAATAATGCTTACTTATGGAATGTAATACGACAATTGGGTTTATTCTCTTTTTCACATCTATTTTTACAAGTTTTCATATCACAAGTCAACATTTTGCCGTGTTATTTCGTAAAATGAACCGATGATGCCTCGACCATAGTTCGCACAAGAATGATGACGTCACGTTTTCAAATTTCACTTGAGGCCATACGTGAGCCCAGCCGGCTCCAATGGAACCGGTATGGGGAGTGGGGATAATACGCTTTTAATCACTTAGGGCAGGTCTACTAATATTCATATGTCTATGATTTTTGCCTATAATAAATTCCAAATAAATGTAATATTTCTGAACGTATTAGAAGACTAAAAACTGTTTTTGAAAGGTGATGAAATACGGTTTCAAATATTACTATTAGAAATAAACATATATTTTTTTAAATATAAATTTTTTGAATGCAAACATAAAAAAATATATAAAAATGAAAAACGTTTTTTATTACTGAAATTACTGACAGTAAAAAGTATATAAAACACACGCATTTTTTTTCATTTCACCTCACTTTTTTTTCATTTCATATAAAAAAAATGTTTCATAATTTTTTTTCAAATTGTGTTCCGAATCTTTGGTTTCATAGCGGTGTACTTTTTAATTCTTCTGTGGTTAACCAATGCTTTATAACGTCTAAATGTACTCATTGTATCCACTACGCGATATATTTTGCTAAATAACGTATTTTATTATCAAGAAGTTATGGATAGATACGTAGGTAGTGTTATTATTATTTTTACTATGTTATTTTGTACATTTTACCGTATTGTGGAAACAGCTGTGATTATTATTTATGATAAGACATTTGATAAGGAGGTTATTGCAAAACCGCAAAAAGATTTCCAAGTTGAATAATTACAAATCAGAATATTCATATCATCGTATTCGAATAAGATTCTAATGTTTATGTTAACATGCTTATCATCTGTAAACATAATATTATGTAGGCATTATTATTTCGATATTTATCAAATATACTATTATGTCACAGATAATATTGATTGATGTATTGGTGAAATACAGGATACAATACCGCAAAGAAATATTATATTATTGGGAAGGTGATTTGAAACTTAATAACGAACTATTATGCTTTAAAAACACTATATCATCAAACGCTGATTCTGAATATGTCATTTTTATTTTATATAATTAAACACAATTTAATAAATCAAAAGAATTCATATTTTTTGAAAATCTTAAAATCGGAATTTGTTGATTTCATACCAACCCGAGTGGGATTGACCTTGTTGTTAAACGACAAGACCGAGGCACGTGTGACGTCACGCGTACCCCGACAGATTTGCAAAATATTTTAACTCTAAAAACGACACTTGTAAAAAAAAGGTATTTAAGTTAGAAGGTGAACATTGAAATTTAAAAAACAACTTGACTTAAGTTCCTCATTATTGCCATTTTCTCTTATCATTTTTTAAAATTGTTGGCACTCCCTGGCAGAAGGATAATGATCGGGAGGGGTACACAGATAATCTGTATGTCTTCCCACCCGGGAAAACAACCTAATTTGGAGGTGTAATAATACCTAGGTCCTGCAACCTACGTGTGAACATAGGTTGACTACTTTATAATATTACATATGAATGTGGTTTAAAAAATCACTTTGTTGACAATTTTTCTACAATGGTTTCACAGAATTAATTACCGAACCACATCAATATTTGATAGGAATTCAAAAAATTTCAAAATCTACAAAGTTACGCCAAAACAACTTTAAAAAAAACAAATTAATTAATTAAGAAAATACCCAAAATACACGAAACACGACATTCATCTAAAGAATACCCACCAAAGCCCTAAACAATAACTACACACGAAACACCGCTACATTCATCTAAATCTAAAGAATACCCACCAAAGCCCTAAACAATAACTACACACGAAACACCGCGACATTCATCTAAATCTAAAGAATACCCACCAAAGCCCTAAACAATAACTACACACGAAACACCGCTACATTCATCTAAATCTAAAGAATACCCACCAAAGCCCTAAACAATAACTACACACGAAACACCGCTACATTCATCTAAATCTAAAGAATACCCACCAAAGCCCTAAACAATAACTACACACGAAACACCGCTACATTCATCTAAATCTAAAGAATACCCACCAAAGCCCTAAACAATAACTACACACGAAACACCGCGACATTCATCTAAATCTAAAGAATACCCACCAAAGCCCTAAACAATAACTACACACGAAACACCGCTACATTCATCTAAATCTAAAGAATACCCACCAAAGCCCTAAACAATAACTACACACGAAACACCGCGACATTCATCTAAATCTAAAGAATACCCACCAAAGCCCTAAACAATAACTACACACGAAACACCGCTACATTCATCTAAATCTAAAGAATACCCACCAAAGCCCTAAACAATAACTACACACGAAACACCGCGACATTCATCTAAATCTAAAGAATACCCACCAAAGCCCTAAACAATAACTACACACGAAACACCGCGACATTCATCTAAATCTAAAGAATACCCACCAAAGCCCTAAACAATAACTACACACGAAACACCGCGACATTCGTCTAAATCTAAAGAATACCCACCAAAGCACTAAACAATAACTACACACGAAACACCGCTACATTCATCTAAATCTAAAGAATACCCACCAAAGCCCTAAACAATAACTACACACGAAACACCGCTACATTCATCTAAATCTAAAGAATACCCACCAAAGCCCTAAACAATAACTACACACGAAACACCGCGACATTCATCTAAATCTAAAGAATACCCACCAAAGCCCTAAACAATAACTACACACGAAACACCGCGACATTCATCTAAATCTAAAGAATACCCACCAAAGCCCTAAACAATAACTACACACGAAACACCGCGACATTCATCTAAATCTAAAGAATACCCACCAAAGCCCTAAACAATAACTACACACGAAACACCGCGACATTCATCTAAATCTAAAGAATACCCACCAAAGCCCTAAACAATAACTACACACGAAACACCGCGACATTCATCTAAATCTAAAGAATACCCACCAAAGCCCTAAACAATAACTACACACGAAACACCGCGACATTCATCTAAATCTAAAGAATACCCACCAAAGCCCTAAACAATAACTACACACGAAATACCGCGACATTCATCTAAAGAATACCCACCAAAGCCCTAAACAAACGAAACTTCAGATATTTTGTACTTTTTGTAACTATATAATAACCCGACGAAACAAGACAAATAATAAGCCTAAACCAATTTAAAATCGCCACTTAATAGTGGATATGCAATAAAGGTCGTGCAATAACCATCAACATAAATACAAGGACGCTTTATGTTCATAATAATCGAATAAAAAATATAGCTTGTTCCTGTTTCTAGATTAAAATCGAACGCCTGAGAAAAATAGCCACAACGAATTTGTGCGAATAAATAAAATGGCTTCAAATAACATCATACATAGCTATATGAACGGAACGCATTAAAAAGAGATAGCTATTCAAAGAATATGTGTACGGGTAAAACGGCTACATAACTATGAACACCCCTCGTTTCTATTGCCTCCTCGCGACACCAGTTGCGAGCTTAAAGCCGCCCACTGACGGGCGAGCATGTCCGCATGTCAGCATGTCAAGCATGATGTCACAGACGAGCAACGAGCATTTTTGTATCGACGTCATGCTCAGACTGCTTGCCGCGCACATGCTCGCCCGTCAGTGGGCCGCTTTTACTTTACATCTTGATAAACAAACGACCAAGCAGTGTAGTAGAATTCGACGTACGGTCACTAGGTTGTCCTTCATACTCTTATATGTTTCTGCGTTCGCTGTCTTACTGTATTTTATTCGAAAAGCATTGTGAACAATTTTATTTATTGAAACGTGTTTGGGGCAGCCGGTGACAGCTTGTCCGACCGACGTACTTATGTGCGATACTAAACGCAGTAAATCACCAGTTTGTCCACTGGACCCAGTTCGGTGAAACCACGCACGTCGTGTCAGTAACCTATATTTCCTTTTAATTCATCTAAGGCAATAACCAGTGAACTCAGTGACAACAGTGACGATGAGTTATGTTGTACTTGTATAGTTTTTTTAGCAAAATAATATGTTAAATCTATTGCTAAATCATAGACAGTGTATTAATTAATTTTGCTTAAAATTCTGCCTCAATACAGGTTCGCCTAGTGAGGAAGGCTATGTCCACTTTAAATACACCTACTATTTTTCTGTCATTATTGATGTGCTATTGTATATATTTTCTACAACTACTAAGTAGCTAATGTTACCTTGATTTGTGTGCATGTTTATGTTCCTGATATATTTTTGATGATAAATAAGTTAATTAAAAAACTCCTTATTTTTTTCTAAAATAGGGCATTAATGATTCCGTGAACATGATTATTTATTTCTTCAGCTCTACCAAAACTTTTAAAATTCTATTTGAACATAGTTTTTTTGTCTTTTATTGGGCGTACAATATCCTAAAATTTTATGTTGAAAACAACTTAGGGAGACCTCTCCACAAAGAACTTATCTTGTATTTGTAGCCTTTCTTTTCCTTGCCTCCGTTCGGCTTCCAGGAAGAAGTTTCCATCTAAAGTTCCCGTGAATATTTCTTGAACAATACTGCAGAGTATCATGATAAATCGTATCTGGTTCAATGTCACTCAAGCTATTTAGATTAAACAAATATTGTAAGGATGTATTATAAATTATAACGTTATTGCCGGTTTTTCAGTAGGTTATACACTCGGAAAAATTATGAGTGGATTTGTTTGCCGGTAGTGGCGATAACAACTTGACGTAAGTAAATATATCTCAATCCAAACTTAAGGCTGGGTTTACACTTGTAAGTAAAATTTACGACTTACGTAAATTTTTGATAAGTTACTCACAGGAGCACTTACTTATGCATTCAACTTATCGTAAATAATGCTCACGGAAGTTGTTTAGAAGTTTAATTTACGAACTTCTCACATAGACCGCTACACCAGTAATTCTAGTTTTGGTAAGATGGCTTCCCGACAACAACGCGTTCCCGCCGACTTTGACAGCTGTCAGTTAGTAATATTTGATAACAGGGATTTGTTTATTTACGGTTAGATCATGGATCCCCATATAATACCCATTTCCGAACACAACGGATTACCGCTGCGATAATATGCACAATTTTGTCAAACAAAAACGTAAGGGCCCGCAGAGTTTTGGATTAGGAGTTGGCTTCAAAGAAGAAGTACTGATGGGGCTTTCGTTCGTTTAACGGTAGAATTATGAATTGAGGATCAACAAAAATTCTTTAATTTTATCCAAATAACAGCAACTGACTTCTAATACATATTGGAAATGATTGGGCCGCTAATTAAAAAAGAATGATACTTGTACGGGACGGCACTGTAGTCGCCGGCCGCACAGACGATATAGCGGGAGTGGCCGGCTGGCCGCTTCGACGCCTTGGAAGGGAAGGTCGGGAAAAAGTAGGGAGAATATTGAAAAAATGGGGAAAAATATGGGGAAAATAAAAAATGGGGAAAAATGTGGTAAAAAATGGGAAAAAATTACGAAAGGGAAAAATGGGGAAAATGTGGGGGGAAATGGGGAAAAATATAGGGAAAAGGGAGAAATGGGGAAAATGTGGGAGAAAGGTATAAGGCAGGGGGGAGGAAGGTAGGGGGGAACCTGCGCCCTGACTAGGGACGCTTCGACTATTGTGAAAGTTTCTTCTTGATGAACACCAGGGAGCCGGAAGAAAGAAGAAGGCCAAGTTGAAGTGAAGGTCCAGGGCAGAAGAGGCTTGAAGGCAGTCAGGGCAGTCCAGGAGAGGTGTTGATCGTCCGATGGTTGCTGGCTCTCTCCCGAATTGCACAAGTTGTCCGCCTTTTAAAGGACCAACGGGCCTAGCTCTCCCTTTGTTAGCGACAAATTCCGAGAATTATTTTTGGGTTCCCGGAATTTGTCACAGGAGAGAGCGCCGTTGTTGCGTAACTTGGAAGGGGACGATTTTGACTAGGTCCTGACTGTTCTTCAAACCACTTTGCCCGTGTCATTTTTATTCAATTATATTTTGTGAGTTTGCACATATTACAGAGAGAAACATATATTTAAAAGGGGAAGATTTGCACAATATTCAATTTTGTGCAAACGGCAAGTTTTGTAAAGGAAACTGCGTTTGCACAATTTCAAAATTTCATGCAAATCTTCCATGTTTTGTACAGATGATAGGTATTTAATTTATAAGAGGGTGTTGGGGGGTCAAGCCTTTGTTTTTTGTCTATAATGATGACTGCTTGACCCCGTGGTTTTATTTATTAATCAGCAGATAAGATTTATAGTTTTACACAAGTGCAGATAAGATTACAGATTTTTATAGAGAGAATTTTGTTGCCTAAATTCGAATATGCGCAGAGGTGAGTTTGTAAAGGAACTGCCTCTGCGTAAATTCAGATTTATTAAAATTAATTTAAGTCGGTGGAGGTACGTCCGGTACAATTCTCCCCCCGGTGCAGTCACGGCTGCGCCTAGCGGTCCGGACGTGTAGGTCGGCGGCGTCCTCGACGTCCGGTTCCCCTGGGCCGCTGGGGGTTGTGGCTCCCATGCGGCATCCGTGGTCCGGGTGCTGTAGAGGGCGGCGCTGGTGCTGGTGCCGGTGCGGGCGCTGGTGCTGGTGCGGGGAGGATGAGGGCGAGTTTGACAGCAGGGCGGGTGTACGTTCCTGTGGCTGTTTGGACCCGGGCTGTCCTCACTTGGCCGTCGGCAGCTGGGATGGCCTCAACGATACGTCCGCGCGGCCAGCTGTTGCGTGGCAGCGCGGGGTCTAAGATGACCACCAAGTCACCAGCTTTGAGGGGGTCAGTCGGGTGGTGCCACTTCTGTCGGGCGCCCAGGGTGGGGAGGTACTCACGGAGCCACCGCCTCCAGAACATATCGGCGAGCTGTTGGCTGATACGCCACTGGCGACGGAGACATACCTCCTCCTCCTTGCTGTCGTAGAGTGACAGATGTGGGCGGTTCCCGGCAGACCCCATGAGGAAATGATTCGGGGTGAGGGGCTCTTCGTCCCGCGGGTCGACAGAGACATGAGTTAGTGGCCGATTGTTGACCACAAACTCAGCCTCTGCCAACGCTGTGCGCAGGGTTTCCTCCCTTGGCGCCCTCTCCTTTAAGGTGGCGCTCAGGGCTCGTTTTACCGAGCGCACCAACCTTTCCCAGGCTCCCCCCATGTGGGGACTTAGGGGGGTGATGAAGCGCCACTCGATGCCCTTGGTAGCCATGGCGTCCGTCATCCTGTCATCCTGCTGCAGGGCTGCCGTGGCATCCCGAAACTCCGCGTCCGCACCACGGAAGTTCGTCCCGTTGTCCGAGTACAACACCTTGGGCTGTCCTCTTCGGGCGGTCATCCGTTGTACGGCCATAATCGCTGAGTCGGCAGACAGCGAGACCGCTAGCTCCAGATGGATGGCGCGGGTGGAGAGGCAGGTAAACAACGCTCCATAGCGCTTCTCCCGATGTCTGCCGACGGTGACCTCCATCGGCCCGAAGTAGTCCAGTCCGCAGTGTGTAAAGGGGCGGACGTGGTGAGCCAGGCGGGTCGGCGGGAGGACCCCCATTAGTGGCGGAGAGGGCTTGCTCCGTCGTAAGCGGCAGGTGGGGCAGTCATGGCTGATTTTCCTGCTGATGGTACGGAGGCGCAGGATGAAAAAGCTGCACCGGATCTTGGCCACAGTTTTCTCCGTGCTTGGATGGTCCGCCTTTTCGTGGTAGTGGCGGATCAGCAGTCGGGCGTATGGATTGGAGCCATCCAAGATCACGGGGGTCTTCGCCACGCTCGTGCTTCCGGTGAGCTCCCTCAGCCGTGAGCCCATCCGCAAAACGTCATCAGGTCCGAGGAAGGGGGCCAAACTGACGAGACGACTGGTGGCAGGTAGCGCATGGCTGAGACGGATGGTGTGCAGGTCAGTGGAGAAGGCGTCTTCTTGGGACCTTCTCACCCATCTGCGCTCAGCCTCTGTCAGCTCATCTGCTCGTAAGGAGCCTTCAGGGGGTCGGTTTGGGCCCGTCCGACAGCGCCTGATGAAGCGTAGCACCCACGCTGTAGCCCGGATCAGCCGGTGCCATGACGAGAACCTCTCGACCAGAGGTAGGGCCTCTCCGGCTGTGGTGATGTGCCCGACGTAGTGTCGGGGCCGGGTCTCGAGGGTCTGGTCGTCTGGCTTTGTGAGGGTGCGCTCCTTTGGCCAGTCGCTCTCCGGTGTGGTGAGGAAGGCGGGGCCGTTGAACCATCTTCCTTGGAGAGACAGGTCGGGCAGCTCCAAGTCCCGGGTGCCGATGTCGGCCGGGTTCTGCTTGGTGGGGACCCACCTCCAATTGGCTATGGAGGTGAGTTCATCTATCTCGCCCAACCTGTTGGACACGAACGCAGAGTATGTGCGTGGATCGGTGCGTAACCAGCACAGCACTGTGGTCGAGTCCGTCCAGAAGATGGTTGACGCTATCTTCGCTTGGCTCTCCAACCGGATGGTTCTGGCCAATCTAGCCGCCATGAGTGCGGACTGCAGCTCAAGGCGGGGTATGGATAGCGGCTTGAGAGGTGCCACCTTACATTTGCTGGCGATGAAGGTGGCTTTTAGGGTGCCCTGCACTTCCTCCACGAAGTAGGCGACGGCACAGCAAGCTTGCTCCGAGGCGTCGCAGAAGAGGTGCAGGGTCACGCTGCTTGACCTCTGTCGGAGCGACCGTCGTGGGATGGAGACGCTGCTTTCCTGGAGCAGGCTCATCCAGTCCCTCCAGCGTTCAGCGTGCTCCGAGGTGATGTGGTCGTCCCATCCAACGCTCGAACGCCACACGGCTTGCAGTAGGATCTTCGACCGTATGGTGAGGCAGGAGACGAAGCCCACCGGGTCGAAGATCTTCATGACGATGGAGAGGAGCTGCCGCTTTGTAGGCCGGGTGGCTTCCTCTAGACTGGCCGCTTCCAGGAAAGTGTAGATGAAGCGGTCGGTAGATGGGTCCCACACCAGTCCCAGGACCCTCTCGGTCTCGCTGCTCCCGCTGCTGATAGCTACCGTGGAGGTGGCGCGGTCTTCGGGGGGCACATCGGCGATGGCGTCCAGGCTGTTTGAGGCCCAGTTCGTAAGGTGGAACCCTCCCTTTGCAAGGAGGGCCCTTACGTCTCGGACTAGGGCAGCAGCTTCGTCAGGGTTGTCCACTGCGTCCAGGTAATCGTCCATGTAAAACCGTGAACGAATGGCTGCTGCGGCGGCCGGGTACTGGTGCTCGTACTGACCGGCCACCCTGTCCCGCACGTACTGGGCACTGCTAGGCGAGCAGGTAGCCCCAAACATCATGGACGCCAGCTGGTAGGTGTCCGGCTGTTGCCGGTCCGGCGACCTCCACAGGTAAAGTTGCGAAGACTGGTCCTCTTTCCTGATTTGGATCCTCAGGAACATCTCCTGGATGTCGGCGGCGATGGCTATACCGCCTTCCCGGAATCGGAGGATGTTCCCCAGGAGAGAGGACAGCAGGTCAGGGCCAGTGAGCAGTTGGTCGTTAAGTGACGTCCCTCGGCATCGGCTGGCGGCGTCGAATACAACCCTTATCTTCCCTGGCTTGTTCGGGTTGGTGACGGCGAAGTGGGGAAGATACCACTTCCGTGGGGCAGGGAGCGACGCCTCATTGGGGGAGAGGCGTCTGGCGTAGCCTTTGGCGACAAGCTGCGTCATTTTATCATTGTACGCCGCTGCCAGGGTTGCGTCCGCTGCGAGCTTTTTCTCGAGGGACTGGAGCCGCTTCAGCGCACACTGCCGGTTGTCGGTCTAGCTTCATTTATATACTTTGTAGAGCCGTTTATTCAAAAATTAGATTCATGCGAGAGCTCCGAAGGGGTGACCATAAGTCACCTATACCGGGGTGGGACAGGGCGGGTGTAACCTTCAATGCCGGTTGTCGGGTAGTGTGGCGTCAGGGTGTCTCCACAGGAGGCCAGTTTCCCACCGCCCAGAAGGTAGGGGGCGGGTGGTTTCTGCCATTAATGCCATGGCCTTTGTGTCCATGGCATTGACTCTCGCCGCAGACGTGACGCCGAGGGAGTCGACGGCAAAGTTGGATGTTACCAACTCCCTCAGGCGGGCATCTGCAGCGGTCTCCGACTGGAGGGCCAGTGTGGTAGCTGGCCCGTCATTGCTGAGGCTCGAGCCTCCGTGGGCGATCCACCCCAAAGCGGTCCGTGACACTATTCTAGTAGTGCTATTCTCACGGACCTCTCTTGACACGATAAGGTGGGCATTATCCTGCCCGATCAAGAGTTTTGGGGTGACGCGTCTTCCAGGAACGCGCTGCTCCGGCAGGCTCAGGTCAGCTACTGTGTGGGCGGTGATGTTGAAGGCGGGCTCCAATCCAGCGCCCCGGATCGTCAGCTTCACGCGTTGGGAGCGGGCGTCGGAGGTACACATCCCCTTCGCCCCGTGCAGCCGCAGACTGTGGACTGGGCCGCGTGCGCCGATCTGCGTTGCGGTGTCAGCGTCGATGAGGGTGATGGTGGATCCCTCATCCAGAAGAGCGAACGTTGACACTTCCCCGTCCGTGGGGCCCCGCAACACAACCGGCACTATTTTTAGCAGCACGCGGCTGTCCACTGTCTGGCGTCAAAGGTTTACCTCCGCGACCGTCTCCCGGTGGAGCAGCCGATGATGCGGGTAGCGACACTCACCCACACCACACCACACTGTCTCCTTGCAGTCCCTGGAGTGGTGCGCCTCCAGGCACTTGCGGCACAGATTGTTAGTACGCACTGTCTCCCACCGGAGGGAGAGCGATTTCGCAATGAATTCGCGACACTCCCGGGTTCTGTGTGGCTCACCGCACTGAGCGCACGCACTTTTCACTTTGTTTTTGTTTATTGTTCTCACTACGGGTGGTGGTGGGCGGTTGGCCTTCCCCTCTGGCGGTGTGGCCACAGCGTTGGCCAGCACATGTTCCCGGCGCCCTTTGCCGGATCTCAAGGGATCCACCATCCCGCTGACAGGCAGCCAGGCCATCCTTAATGTGCATGGCATCTTGGCAGTGATGTCGGCCAGCAGGGCGGGGTTGGTGAGGTAGCCTCCCGTCCTCAAGTCCCGCAGGGAAGCCACCAGGTTCTGGATTGTCCCGGAGAAGTCAGCAATCTCCTCCAAGGTGGCTTCGGCAGACAGGAAGGGCAGCTTCCTCACCTTGTCCAGCATCAGGTTCGCTATCGAACCCGATCCGCCGTACCGCTCCTCCAGGGTCGAAATGATTTCGGGCACGCGGTCCGGGTTCAGTAGGAGCGAGTATACGTTTTCCCTCGCCTTCCCCTTAAGCGCACGCTGCAATCGTATAAGATTCTCGCTCAGCGTGAGCTTGCAGGTCGAGGTGGATTGCTCGTACTGCGCAATCCAGGCCGGCCATTCGAGGGGGTCGCCTGAGAATATGGGGAGGTCCTTGGCGGTGGACTGCCGGGCAATGAGGGCGGTCATCCGAAGGTCCTCCTCTACTGAGGGACGAGGGCTGTCCTGGGCACGCGTGGAGCGGATGGCGTCAGCCAGCAGGGTGCTCAGCTGTGCCAGGAACGGGTCGGCGCCTTGTCGGACCCACTCGCTGGTGTGATGGGCAGTCTCATCGGCGGTCGGCTGCGGGGGAAACAGCGGCGAGAAGCTCTGAGATGAGGCGCCAGGGTAACCGGCAGGTGGTGCGCCAGGGTAGGCACCAGGATGCGCTGCAGCGGGCGCAGCAGGGGGCCCGCCCCCAGGGTAGGCGCCAGGATGCGCAGCAGCGGGCGCAGCAGGGGGCCCGCCAGGGCGCTCAGCAGGGTAGGCAGCGGGATGCGCACCAGGGGGCGCGCCGGGGTGCTCGCCAGGGCAGGCGCCAGGATGCGCAGCAGCGGGCGCAGCAGGGGGCCCGCCAGGGTAGGCGGCAGGGTGCGCACCAGGGGCCGCACCAGGGTAGGTGGCAGGGTGCGCACCAGGGGCTGCGCCAGGGTGCTCGCCAGGGCAGGCGCCAGGATGCGCAGCAGCGGGCGCAGCAGGGGGCCCGCCAGGGTAGGCGGCAGGGTGCGCACCAGGGGGCGCACCAGGGTAGGCGGCAGGGTGCGCACCAGGGGCCGCACCAGGGTAGGCGGCAGGGTGCGCACCAGGGGCCGCACCAGGGTAGGCGGCAGGATGCGCACCAGGGGCCGCACCAGGGTAGGCGGCAGGGTGCGCACCAGGGGCCGCACCAGGGTAGGCGGCAGGATGCGCACCAGGGGCCGCACCAGGGTAGGCGGCAGGGTGCGCACCAGGGGCCGCACCAGGATAGGCGGCAGGATGCGCACCAGGGGCCGCACCAGGGTAGGCGGCAGGGTGCGCACCAGGGGCCGCACCAGGGTAGGCGGCAGGGTGCGCACCAGGGTAGGCGGCAGGGTGCGCACCAGGGTAGGCGGCAGGATGCGCACCAGAGGCCGCACCAGGGTAGGCGGCAGGATGCGCACCAGGGGCCGCACCAGGGTAGGCGGCAGGATGCGCACCAGGGGCCGCACCAGGGTAGGCGGCAGGGTGCGCACCAGGGGCCGCACCAGGGTAGGCGGCAGGGTGCGCACCAGGGTAGGCGGCAGGGTGCGCACCAGGGTAGGCGGCAGGATGCGCACCAGAGGCCGCACCAGGGTAGGCGGCAGGATGCGCACCAGGGGCCGCACCAGGGTAGGCGGCAGGATGTGCACCAGGGGCCGCACCAGGGTAGGCGCCCAGGTGGGTGCCAGGGGGGTCCGCCCCTGGCAGGTACTGCGTCGCGGTGGGGAGGGCTGCGAGCAGCACAGCGAGCTGCCTGCTCATTGTCCGGTTCGCCTTCCGGAGCTGCCTGACCGTGTCCTCTGTTGTGATTGAATCCTCCTCTGCATCGGAGGACGGTGCGCTGTCAGGGCCGGCAAAGTGAGTGTCAGCAGGGCTGGCAGCGCGTGGGGCGGCAGGTCCGGCAGGGTCAGGGCCGGCAGGGCCGGCAGGGTGAGGGCCGGCAGGGTGAGGGCCGGCAGGGCCGGCGGGGTGAGGGCCTGTCACCAGCTCCACGTCGGGTTGTGAATCTGGGGTGGAGGCTGAAGCTTCGCGGCCACTCCGCAGGGACGGCATCTTGGGACGTCACTGGGAGGCGTGAAGGAGTGAAGGCGTGAAGAGGCGATCGCGGCTCGAAGGACCATGTACGGGACGGCACTGTAGTCGCCGGCCGCACAGACGATATAGCGGGAGTGGCCGGCTGGCCGCTTCGACGCCTTGGAAGGGAAGGTCGGGAAAAAGTAGGGAGAATATTGAAAAAATGGGGAAAAATATGGGGAAAATAAAAAATGGGGAAAAATGTGGTAAAAAATGGGGAAAAATTACGAAAGGGAAAAATGGGGAAAATGTGGGGGGAAATGGGGAAAAATATAGGGAAAAGGGAGAAATGGGGAAAATGTGGGAGAAAGGTATAAGGCAGGGGGGAGGAAGGTAGGGGGGAACCTGCGCCCTGACTAGGGACGCTTCGACTATTGTGAAAGTTTCTTCTTGATGAACACCAGGGAGCCGGAAGAAAGAAGAAGGCCAAGTTGAAGTGAAGGTCCAGGGCAGAAGAGGCTTGAAGGCAGTCAGGGCAGTCCAGGAGAGGTGTTGATCGTCCGATGGTTGCTGGCTCTCTCCCGAATTGCACAAGTTGTCCGCCTTTTAAAGGACCAACGGGCCTAGCTCTCCCTTTGTTAGCGACAAATTCCGAGAATTATTTTTGGGTTCCCGGAATTTGTCACAGGAGAGAGCGCCGTTGTTGCGTAACTTGGAAGGGGACGATTTTGACTAGGTCCTGACTGTTCTTCAAACCACTTTGCCCGTGTCATTTTTATTCAATTATATTTTGTGAGTTTGCACATTGTTACCGGCCATATTTTATATTAAATGCCATCCCGAACTTTGCAGATTTTCTGCGCGCCAATACTCGGTCCTCGAGTAATGTTCGGGATGGGCAGAGCATGAAACTGTCGCCAAGGCATGGGCACACAAAGGATTACAGGTTCTACTGATTGTAGTGAAATGAAAGCAGTAGTTTTGTTTTTGCACATTATAAAACATGGAGAATATATTTAAGTAAACATGTTACATATTATGACTCGGCACTTACCCCCAGGGATCAAAAATTGGTTCTTAATTCTATCTAAAACTGATTAACCACTTAATTACGGAAAGTGAGCGGGGAGCTTCCATACGGCCGGCGGTGGTCTGTCCCAGACAGATCGAGCTGGCACCATCAGGGCTTTGGTCCAGGAGACGGGTCCAGCGTCTCCGACAAGGTGGCTGATAAGCGGTTCTGGAGCGTATCGGGTCTATCGTTTATGTAACATTAATGGAGCGAATCCATCCATTGAGCTGATCGGCAGATTACTTGAGCGGGTGCCGTCCGGGCTTGTGATTTTATTATCCGTATCTTATTAAGAAAAATACGGCTTGTATCGCGCCACTTGAGGTGAATGCTTCATTTCCCGGAGTCCGCGGAATAACGATTTGCAAGGGATCGCGTATATAAACTTCAGTAGAACATTATTTGTGATCTTCACGAACACACACACGGTCATCCATTATACGGACGTTTATTTAATAGAGCCTGCACCGACTTGGTTTTTGTAAAAAAGAACCGAACAACCCGCATCAGGAATACTGATGTACACTTTTTTAATCCGATCGCCCATCCAGGGTAAAAATGAATTATAATCTCATTGACTGTGCGATCATTACACGGCCGTCCCGCTCGTGTAACAATTCCAGAGTACCCAGCGAAAGGAAACGGAAACAAACAATAGACTGCCCGGCGGTCTATTTGTTGCCAGACCGTGCTCTCTATAATTTTAATCAAAATTAATGCTATGAATGGTACTTGTTCTGAAGAGGTGTTTTAAATAATTACTTTTAAATAAGACTTAACACCGCTTCATAACATTACCCCCCGCGCCACACAAATGTTTGTCCCCAAACATTAATACAACTCTAAAAAAAACTACAACTGCAATAACTAAGCTTGAAAAGATCCTCTGGGTTTCTAAAAAAACAATCAACAATTATACATGAGCATCATAATTTGTAAGATAAGTAAGGAATAAGACAAAATCTACGATTTGGATAGCAAAACTTATGATGAATGGGTGTGCCGCAGCTTCAATCGCACCCATCGAGCGTGCAGCCGGATGGTTGAGCCTGCGATTCATCCATTCTAGAACTTAAAGATAACTTAAGATTAATGTAACTTAATTACAAATTTTAGAAGATATTACGTGAACGGAGTCTGCAAGCACCCACAGTATCGGAATACCGGGTGATGATAAATTGACGATTGTCGAAGACTGCCGTTAGCGTTACATCTGTGACGGAAAATATTCTTAAACAAAATTGTAGGTAAACCTGTAGGTATATAAAAAAATATTATTGTTCTTCTCAACACATCTAAACAACTTAAGCGTTAAAGCTTCACTGGCCCTTTAATAGGGCGATAAGCCACTCAGGCAACACTTTTTTAGGGAGGTAAACCAACCCTCACTTTTCACTGAGTCTACTTCTCCGTTGGAGATAAAACACACTTCGAAGAAATTCTATCTACTCTACCTGACCTGGTTATTGGGTAAGTTTTTCGAAGAGAATTTATACAATAAGACAAAATAATCATCCTTGGAAAGCATTATTTCGTAATAGTAGAAAAAACTTTTAACCTTTACACGCACGCAGGTGTGTAAGGTGGTTTAATCGAGTGGAACTGTCAACAACCAATCTTATAGATGTGGTGCAATTAGTAGTAGTATACATCCATTGTTGTAAATGGCGTCATTGGTCGAAAATTGTATACATCCATTGTTGTAAATGGTGCAATTGGTAGAAAATTGTATACATCCATTGTTGTAAATGGTGCAATTGGTAGAAAATTGTATTATTGTACTAATTTATAGATAAAACCTACTTTTACTTAATATAACTAAAGTTATAGAAGGAATTTAAGGAAAAAACATATGCTGAACCAGCTCTTATAATTGTATCATTAATTACTATGAAATTATTAAACAAAATATCAAGAGTACTAACATAAGTATACCATTTCCAAACATGACAAGATAATTATAATAAAGTAAACAAAAATATATTTGGTAAAATGCAATTCTTAATAATAAAATTTTTAAAAAAACTGCTTAGAAAACAAAGATGTACTGGACCGGTACATCTTCACTTTCTAAGTAACGGGCGAACGTATACAATATGCACATAAGTATATATTAAGAACCTAGAATATACGGGAATAGTGGGAAAGTATCACCGTGCATTCCAAGCTTTGGGCAGTTTATATAACCCATGCTACCTAACTTTCACTTGTTTAGTCAAAGCCATATTTCACGTCGTTTTTTTTTTTTTATTTTTATTTTTATTTTTATTTTTTTTTAATTATTGTCTTATAAGCTTATCTGAACAACATCATTGTCGTGTAACAAACTCGAGTAGGATACTAGAGTGTTATACTAAATTTATTATGTTTCTTTCTATTATTTACCGATTATACTAACCATTTTACGAAATTTCTATATTTTCTAAAAGAAAATTAACTAGGACAGGACTAAGGACTGTCATAATGCTGGGTCGCTCCAACTCGGGTGATCAAGCCGCTTTGTGCTCCCGTGCATTGAAAAATATTTGAAATATTAATTAATTGAGAGTACTTGGTAGGGTGGCCAGACCCACCAAAGCACTATCAGAAACATATTAATCCGGTATATTTTCTGACTTGACGATGTCTTTCACGTGAAAGTTACCAGTTTCCTTACCTTTGAGGTCTGCTAATGTATAGATTAAGTCTGATTTTTTCTTCACGACTATATTTTGCACAAAGCGTGGAGCTAGTTTCTGTGCAAAGTAATTTAAAGCGTTTGATTGGACGAAATTTCTACGCCAAACCCTGTCTCCGACTTGAAAACTAACATGTTTTCTCCGCAGGTTATAATGGTTTGCTCCTTTTTGATAAGCTTTTAGTAAAGCATCTGAGACTTGCTCATAAACTGATGACAGTTCTTCTAATTTTTGTGCGTAGATTCTCTGACTAGTATAATTTTGTGAATTAGATTCCGTATCAGCTATAGGGTTACGATGCAAATCACCGTCTAATATTTGCTCCCGACCATGCATTAGAAAATAAGGTGTAAAACCCGTAGCGCAATTTACGGAATTGTTCATAGCTGATTGTATTTGTGGTAAAAATTTTGACCAATTACGGTGGTCTGATTCAACTAATATCGATAATGCGGTGCCCAAAGTTTGGTTATATCTCTCTACCACATTATTTTGAGGGGTATAATAAGAGTTATAAAACGGAGGAGGTATATTATAATTATTTAATAAGTCCTTAAATTCTTTGGATACAAACTGACGGCCGTTATCACAAACAATGGTGCGCGGTACGCCATGTACAAGAAAGATACTTTCTTCTAAACTCTTCACAATGCTTCGCGCGGTACCTTTGCGCAACGGGAACAGCCAGGTAAACTTTGAAAAAACATCGACACAGGATAAAATAACGGTAAAACCAGAGTAACTTCTCGGTAATGGACCTACCAAATCCAACGATAACATTTGCATTGGACGTGTAACTTTTTTTGGATGTGATGAAATACCGTTAGGTGAGGCCGTACTGATTTTGTGGGCCTTACAGACCGTACAGCGATTTACAAATTGTTTAATGTCTCTGTACATATTTGGCCAAAAATACCGTAATTGTGCTTTTTTATAAGTTTTAAAAACGCCGGGGTGACAAGATCGAATAGACTCGTGAACACTACTTAAAATGTCTAATCTTTTTTCTTGAGGAATTACTTTTTTCCACGCAGTGTCTTCACACAGTGCTAAACGAGTTTTCGTGTGACGAAATAGTTCGTTTTCCCGAATTTGGAAGTTCTGAAAACGTTGGGGAAATTCTTGACAACCCTTCCAAATATTTTGATACCACTCATCTTGAATATTTCCTGAATCTATAATGGAGATTTCGGCAAGATCCATCCGCGAAAGGACATCTGGGACTATGTGTTGAGTACCTTTACGATGGATTACGTCAAACGAGAATTGGGATAGGCGTGAACTCCAACGCGCGAGACGACCGCTGGGGTTGGACAGAGAACCTAACCATTTTAGGCTTGAGTGGTCGGTTACAACTGTAAAATGAGTTCCTTCAATGTATGGTCTAAAGTGTGTAACGGAGTCTAGTACGGCTAAAAGTTCGCGCTCAGTTATTCCATAATTACGTTCGTGAACGTTTAAGCATCTCGAAAAATAAGCAATAGGGTGCTCCTGTCCATCTATAGTTTGAATTAATACCCCCCCAATGCCTACGGAGCTTGCGTCACAGTGTATAGCGAAGGGTTTCGAAAAATCTGGACAACTTAAGACTGGGGCAGAAGTAAGTGCTTGCTTTAGTGCAATAAATGCGGATTCAGCTTCCGGTGACCATTTAAAATTACTAATTCCCTTATTTGAACCAGTAATACTTGTTAAAGGAGCTGCAATGCTTGAAAATCCCTTGATAAACCGTCTAAAGTAACCGCACAGGCCAACAAATGCCCGAATTTGTTTAGCATTTTTCGGTATAGGAAAATCTTTAATACTATCTATCTTACTTGGATCAGTGCGAAGTCCCTGGGAATCCACCATATAGCCCAAGTATTTAAGCTCGGCTTTACAAAATTCTGACTTTTTTAAGTTAATGGTGAGACCCGCGTCTCGTAGACGTTCGTACACCCGATTTAGCAAGTTTAAATGTGATTTCAAGTCTTCCGATACTAATATAAGGTCATCTAAATAGCAAAAAACATTATCATCGAAATCAGGTCCAAACAATGCATCCGCTAGTCTTTGTAATTCGCTAGGAGCATTTTTCAAACCAAACGGCATGCGAGTGAACTCAAAGAGGCCCCGCCCAGGAACAACAAATGCTGTCTTTTCACATGATTTTTTGTCCAAGGCTATTTGCCAAAATGCCTTGGAGAGGTCAATCGAGGAAACATATCTGGCACCGCCCAGTTTATCTAGGATACGCGCAATATAGGGAAGAGGGTAACTATCACGTACCGTGACGTTATTAATTTTTCGAGAATCAAGGCAGAATCTAGCTGTTCCGTCTTTTTTTGTTACAATTATTACTGGACTGGACCATGGTGAACGAGAAGGTTGAATAACCCCTAATTTTAGCATTTCATCAACTTCTGTTTCTAATTGTTTCTGCCGTGCGGGTGAAAGAGGGTAATACCGCTGTTTGATGGGTGGTCCTGTTGTAATTATTTTGTGTTTAACTAAGTGTGTTAGACCTAACCCCTTTTTTTCAAAAGAAATTGACTCGAATTTTTTAACTATTTTAGAGAGTTCCCTGTTCTCTTCAATAGTTAGGGATGAGGCTGGCCGAATAGCCCGCAACCCACTAATATTTCCTTCCGAAACAGGAAGAGTAGCTTTCGAAAACAGTTCCGGTGCGATGTGGAACTCCTTCCAAAAGTTAACTCCTAGAATAATTGAAGGCGACAATGTCGGGATGACGTAGAAAAGAATTTCCTTTGTGGATGATTTATACGTGACCGGCAATGACATTGTCCCTAAGACTGGTTGGTTTGAACCGTCCGCTGTATAAACACTAAACTTAACTTTAACTAACTTAATACCTAATTCCTTAAAAATTTTATAACTATTGCCTCCTAGACATGACAATGAAGCGCCGCTGTCTAGCATTCCACTGTAGAAATTATTTATAATATGTACATAAGTATAAGGACGGTTATCATTTTCAATAGCCATCTCCCGTGGCAGCGGGCCCACTGTTCCGGTTGATGGGGATGAAAGAAATTTATCAACTATTCGGAGCCAACTCTCCCACTCGCTTTTCCTCTGCGCCAAGGACGGCTTGTAGCAAGAGAGACTCCGACCTAGTTTTTTGACTTTTTATGAGCTTTGTCATTGATAGCTCCCACTTTAGGATTGTTAGACCTTGAATTTTTCTTCCTGCAATCTTCTATAACGTGTCCCGATAGTTTACAATATGAACAGAATGGTTTATTGTAAAACGTTCTAGAATTTTCGTGTTCAGTTTTTATATATGTGTTAGAAGTAGAAGAAGACGGTTTATTGTATTTATAATTATTATCTCTGTTTCCAAGACTAACTTTAGTATAGTTGTTGGAATAATTGTTGTTATTTGGTTTTCTGTACTGATTTTGGTTATAACCTTGGTGTCTATGCATATTATTATTATTAAAATTAGGTGTTTGTCTAGCAGTACTATCAAATTTCTCCGGTTTATTAGTGACAGGTAAGTCTACTTTTGGTTGAGAAACGTTGAAAGATACGAAATCATCCGACAGTGATGCATAAGATTCCAAGTTGCCTGCATGAGTAGTCAATTGCTCGAATGTCGATATATCTCTTGAGACTAGTAAATTTGTATACATAGGCAATAAAGCTTTTTTTGCCAACCGCAAAAGTTCTAATTCCGGTAGTTTAGCTTCAAGCATATTGTTTAATGATTTCATTCTGAGAGTGAATTCTAGCACTGACATACCTTTAGGTTGTGTCATGTTAAATAGTTTTACCTTAAGATCTGTTTGAAGGTCGTTTGCTTCAAATTGTCTTATCAAAAGTTTTGAAAGATCGTCCCATTTCAAATCCTGAGTGTAAATAGACCTGAACCACAGGAGTGCTAAACCTTCTAAAAGATCAGGAAAAACGCGTACAAGATGATCCTGGTTAAAATTTTTTGTCCTACATTTCTCCTCAATTAATAGTAAGAATTCCCTTACACTACTTTTTCCGTCATATTTCAGTTTCCAACCGTCTACGTTATTTGAGTGTGAGTCCCTATAAATAATCTTCGTTTGTTTAATTATGTGGGCTTTCTTAATGGTTGTGTCGTCTAATTCAGAATCCGATGATTCAGAATTCACTTCACTTATAGCAGGTATTTTAATCTCTTTATTATAAGCGCGCGCCTGTAAACGTAACTCATGAGAAGTCGACGATGGATCAATATTCCTGTCTTTAAGTTCTTTAATGAGAACCTCCTTCGAAGCCCCATTGATATTTGGTATTGGTATTGGTGAAGACATGATTACGTTCTTTGATGTTCAGATAGAAAGAAAGAAGTAAAAGAAGAGAAAAATAAATATTTAATTTTTTTTTGTTTATAAAACAAAAGAAACTCTTCATTGACGGCTGTAGTATCATTAGACGTAATATTAGCTCAACTTCTATTGTACAATTGTGAAAAAAAACAAAAAAAAATTGTTAAAAAAAATATGCTCCACCCTAATGAGAATTGCGAAAAATGGACCACCCTATTATATTGTGAAACGTTATTAAACGTCGGCCTAATGTAATTGTCAATCAAAGATATCATTTAATTTGGGCGAAAAAAAATGACGTAGGTATGTATATAAATAATATTGAGTGTTTGTTGACTTACGAGTAATTAAAACGCATATCGATTGTAATGTGGACTTACAATTTGTATTGTAGAACGCCGACATAAATGTTTTTAATATTATGTATATTAGCGTAAAAATCTAATAATATTATAAAACGCAAATATGCCTTGATCAAACAAGTGAATGACATCGTAAAATAATCGTAAATAATTATGAATTAGACAGTTTGACATAACCTCCCATATAATCATCTTGTTTACCAATTAGTGTTGACATAAAATTTGACAGCTACAAAAGCATAGATAAATCATAGATTTCATGAAAGATGAAAGTTTACGCAAGATTTTACCATAGAATAACGCAAATTATGAATTATCGTTACAAGAATACTGAGTGTATTTGAGGTTATGAAACAATATTCAAATCACTTGACATATGTGATACAATATTATGTCAATTAATCATGAAACATTTCACCAAAATCAGCACAACATGCAATCACCACGAGCCAAAACACGTTGAGGCGCCAATTGTTACCGGCCATATTTTATATTAAATGCCATCCCGAACTTTGCAGATTTTCTGCGCGCCAATACTCGGTCCTCGAGTAATGTTCGGGATGGGCAGAGCATGAAACTGTCGCCAAGGCATGGGCACACAAAGGATTACAGGTTCTACTGATTGTAGTGAAATGAAAGCAGTAGTTTTGTTTTTGCACATTATAAAACATGGAGAATATATTTAAGTAAACATGTTACATATTATGACTCGGCACTTACCCCCAGGGATCAAAAATTGGTTCTTAATTCTATCTAAAACTGATTAACCACTTAATTACGGAAAGTGAGCGGGGAGCTTCCATACGGCCGGCGGTGGTCTGTCCCAGACAGATCGAGCTGGCACCATCAGGGCTTTGGTCCAGGAGACGGGTCCAGCGTCTCCGACAAGGTGGCTGATAAGCGGTTCTGGAGCGTATCGGGTCTATCGTTTATGTAACATTAATGGAGCGAATCCATCCATTGAGCTGATCGGCAGATTACTTGAGCGGGTGCCGTCCGGGCTTGTGATTTTATTATCCGTATCTTATTAAGAAAAATACGGCTTGTATCGCGCCACTTGAGGTGAATGCTTCATTTCCCGGAGTCCGCGGAATAACGATTTGCAAGGGATCGCGTATATAAACTTCAGTATAACATTATTTGTGATCTTCACGAACACACACACGGTCATCCATTATACGGACGTTTATTTAATAGAGCCTGCACCGACTTGGTTTTTGTAAAAAAGAACCGAACAACCCGCATCAGGAATACTGATGTACACTTTTTTAATCCGATCGCCCATCCAGGGTAAAAATGAATTATAATCTCATTGACTGTGCGATCATTACACGGCCGTCCCGCTCGTGTAACAATTCCAGAGTACCCAGCGAAAGGAAACGGAAACAAACAATAGACTGCCCGGCGGTCTATTTGTTGCCAGACCGTGCTCTCTATAATTTTAATCAAAATTAATGCTATGAATGGTACTTGTTCTGAAGAGGTGTTTTAAATAATTACTTTTAAATAAGACTTAACACCGCTTCATAACAACATATTACAGAGAGAAACATATATTTAAAAGGGGAAGATTTGCACAATATTCAATTTTGTGCAAACGGCAAGTTTTGTAAAGGAAACTGCGTTTGCACAATTTCAAAATTTCATGCAAATCTTCCATGTTTTGTACAGATGATAGGTATTTAATTTATAAGAGGGTGTTGGGGGGTCAAGCCTTTGTTTTTTGTCTATAATGATGACTGCTTGACCCCGTGGTTTTATTTATTAATCAGCAGATAAGATTTATAGTTTTACACAAGTGCAGATAAGATTACAGATTTTTATAGAGAGAATTTTGTTGCCTAAATTCGAATATGCGCAGAGGTGAGTTTGTAAAGGAACTGCCTCTGCGTAAATTCAGATTTATTAAAATTAATTTAAGTCGGTGGAGGTACGTCCGGTACAATACTCGTTTTCGGAATGCTATTTTACCAGCTGAAAAATTAATGAGATTCCTGAGGCGTATGTGTGTAACACCATGTACGATCGTGTGAGAAATGCGGAGATCCGAAAAGAGTACAAGGCTGATGTAAGCGTAATGAGTAAGATCAAGAAAGGGACACTTAGATGGTTTGGGCATGTAGAGCGAATGAGCGAAGAAAGGAGTGTAAGAAGAATATACGATACAAATGTGAATGGTAGCAGAAGTCGGGGACGCCCGAGGAAGACATGGCACGACCAATTGAATCAGATACTTGAGTCGGGCCATGTCAAGAGTCAGAATAATAGAAGAGTATGTATTAGACGATATATGATTGTCAATGAGGCAGGAAGTGTGTGCCAAGACCGAGTTGTTTGGCGGTCCTTCCTCTCAGCCTACCCCTGCGGGGAAATGGTGTGATGGTTAGTTAGTCAATTGTTGCAGATTTCTGTTTTACCATCCCGACACACAGTGGGCTGAAAATCGCCTTTCATAGACATAGAGACTTGAATTTTCAAGGGTATTTTTTTTTGCTAGAAATGGATTCTGATGATCATTAATATGCTATAAAATTTTGTATGAAGCAATTGCGTGTACAAATGAAGGAGTCATAATTTTTTTAAGAAAAATTTGTATGGAACTGACATTAAAAATGAGGCTATCTCTGGAATCATAAGGTTGGCCGTTCTATCCTTACACACAAATATACTACTATTTATTTGTATTTTTTTGACATACTTTTTATTGTGGCGAAACTAGTGATTTTTTTTTTTAAATCCTCAAAGTTAAAAAAAAAGCTTTTTTATGTTGAAGCTTCATTTTAATGCTTAAATGCTTTACATATGAGTATGCTTTGTCTAGTTTACAATATTTTATTTACACTTCAAGCCTAAAAGCATTTAAGCATTCAAATGAATCATCAACATTAAAAAGGGTTTTTTTCAACTTTGAGGATTTAAAAAAAAAAAAATCGCACCTTGCGCCACAATATGAAGTATGTCAAAAAAATACGAATAAATAGTTGTATTATCTGTATGTAAGGATAGAACGGCCAACCTTATGATTCCAGAGATAGCCTCATTTTTAATGTCAGCGCCATACATTTTTTTCTTAAAAAAATTATAACTCCTTCATTTGTACACGCAATTGCTTCGTATGACATTTTATAGCATAGTAATGATCAGCAGAATCCATTTCTAGCAAAAAAAAATACCCTTGAAAATTCAAGTCTCTATGTCTATGAAAGGCGATTTTCAGCCCACTGTGCGACAGTGACGTCAAAACTTACTGTAAGTCGCTTACGTGAGCAACTTACGGGAAAAAACTTACAAGTGTAAAGGCAGCCTAAAAGGCAACGGAAATACCAGCCATTAGTCGTATGTAATTTTTATAACTAGCCGTACCCCGCCATGCGCTGCTGGGGCTCAGTTTGTCTAGTGTGCAGATAGAGAAAAAATAGCGCGTGTTGCTTTTACGTCCAACAGATGGCATTGTTAAAAAATTAAAACACGTTTTTCCAACAGGTGGCGCTGTTTTTTTTTAAAGCATGTTTTTACCTGTCACAGGTGACATCCATATGGGAATATAACAAACGAACATTTAAATTTTATTTATATAGATAACTAATGGGCCGGGCAGACGTTGTTCTGCCACAGACCGCGTTCTATGTAGACAGCATTCTATATAGACCTCATTTTATGCGTTTGGTGCCGTTCTATACCTACTCTTAAAACTGAAGTATATTTCTTTCACAGTGTGACAGATTGCCATACGAATACTATCCATACAAAACAATTTCGATTATCATTTTTTATTTATTTTTTTATGCATCTCATTAAATTAATCTCATCTCATCTCATTAGTGTAATAAATTAATGAAAATTCTTAACTGGTAATGGATAAAAATTAAATGTTATAATTGAAGAAAATAAAGATTGTTTTTTTAAGTCTATTAAATATTGTGGTTTTAAATTATAGTAATTGGTTTTAATTTAATATAGTCCGATTTGGAGAATCATGTTTTTTGCCAATCCGTCGTTTGCGAATATGAACAGATAAAGCTTACACAACTTAAAAATTGTATTTAGTAATATCGAGGGGGGGGGCGTGTAGAGAAGTTAAAATTTGTGGTTGTATATAAAAAAATAGATCCCGACAACAGCGCCACCTATCGGGTCCAAAATTATCCTATGTTTCAAGCTGGAACCAACCATACGCATTCAGAAAATTTCATTGAATTCGGTTAGGCGGAATCGGAGATTAGCGTGAACGTAGGTAACATGGAATTTAAGTAAGTGACATAAAAATAGATGATCTGCCAATATACTCCAAATCAATTGAATAAAAAATTATGTAATTGTTGTTCACATTAACCTATAAACTACGTAACTTTAATTAACAATCTCTATTAGGCACGATTAGGATAAGAATCAACAAAAGGTCTAATAGATAAAGATTTATATCTAATGTATTCCATTAAACTGAATTTAAATTTTGACACTGATTGGTAGTGGTAAACATCGATTGAACTATACTTATTTCCAAGTTGACGGCCGGCATAGTCCAGTGGTAAGGCATTGGACTGCCATTCCGAAGGTCGCGGGTTCGAACCCGGCGTGCGCAAATAAATTTTATTTGATTAATTTGTGTTATTTCACAATTAATTAATTAAAATAATATATAGTATATTTGCGGCACGTTCCAGAGTGGAAGATACTACCAGTATCGCCCTGGTGTAAGACCACCATTCAGAATTGAAACGTTGCTCCAAATGGCTTTAGCCGTGTTTAGTGACTAGATCTGAATAGCCAGGTACTTCCCCACCTTCCTCTTTCCCTTCCCCACTTACCTTCAGCCTCACAACATCCCCTAATTGGGGATGCCATAGTCTCACTGGCTCCAGACGGGAGCAGTTGGGACTCTTGTGAGGTATTCACTATAAAAAAAAAAAAGTCTGTGTAATCTTTGAATAGGCGAGTTTACGAAATAATTGTTAGCAGATTTTAGAACATTATACAGGGCATTCAGTCGAGTGTCCCGTGTAGGTACTCGCAACGAAAGAACGCTTGTTAAATCTATGGCGTCCAGTCTGCCATTCGATAATTAAGATAGTAATGCTTTGTTGGCTTGTATTGAAGTATCACCTCGAGGCTGCTTTCCAGTAAGAACAATAAACAAATTACAATTAAAGAAGTATGTATAACTATTAGATAAGAGTCATGATGGTCATATTAGGATGCTGAGTTGGGGTGGTACGGAATAGCCATTAATCTCATCAACCTAGTCAACTGACGGTGTAAGGATGGGGAGTTCGATACTCTTTACATTAATACATTTTCAAAATGTCCTCCACAAGAGGACCTGAGGATATTATTTTTCCTCAGGGCCTACCCCTTTTTAAGGAGGGGAAGACGACCTCCGTGGTCGAGGGGTAAGGCTCTCGACTAGCAATTCGAAGGTCGCGGGTTCAAATCCCGGCGTGCGCTAGTTAATCTTATTTTATTGATTTTTGTTATTTCACAATTAAAATAATATAATAATAATAATCATTGGATAACTTGTATAGCGCCGTTTTTGTGAAAATTACACGTTGTACAATTTATTACGATTTCCTAGTCTCTATCTAATTTTATTATTTACAAAGAGATTCAGAACAACATACTTATTATTTACAGATACAGAAAAACATACTTACCTGGCTGGTCACTTCAGAAAAACACATTTTTATTAAAAAGTTAACGACTTTCACGCTGAGGACACTATAGTAAAAACACCGGACATTGATTTACATTTGCTATTTTACCCTCCATTACTATTGATATTACATTTATTAGAAGATTGGTGACAAAAAGAGAGTTGATGTTTCTTTTAAAAGACTGGAGAATTTAGGAATCTTTAGGACAGGAGAATTTTAATTAAAAGCTTACAATTTATTTTTTACATTTTTCACAAATTTAGTTATTTACAACTGCGGACTGTAAAGGTGAAAAGTTTCTGACTTTATGGATATGACTGTCTAAAAAAGAGAGTTTTAAGTTTAGCTCTGAATTCTGTCGAGTCTGTAATCATTCTTAAATTATGTGGCAGTCCATTCCAGGCTTTAGGTCCTGACACTCCGAAAGCACGTTCACCGAACTTAGTATTTGGTGTGCGCTTTGGTTCCTCCAACCTTCTGATAGATGATGACGCTGCTGACCTAAGGGTCGACTGTCGTGGGTTGGTATTTTCCAGAATATACATTTCAAAGCTATATAATAATATATAACAAGATAAGCAAGCCGGGGGCATTCCGTTAAGTGATTTAAATACCACCCAACAGTGCTTGTACTGGATTCTTTCAGGACATTTAAACCAGTTAAGATTTTTGAGGTGCTCTGATATTTGGGAATATTTAGATACACCGGTGATAAGTCTTGCTGCAGCATTGAAAACGGATTGCAATTTGTTAATTTCCTATCTGGGGAGAATTGCATATATTGCATTGCAATAATCTTGACGTGAAACAACATAAGAATTGACTAACAACTTAGTCGTCTCTTTCGGCAGGTTTCTCTTCACTGCTTTAATTTGCATTAATTGAAAGAACCCCGTTCTAATAGTTCTGTTTGCTTGAGTTTTAAGGGAAAAAAAATCAGCAGATAATATAAGGTATATTTGCGGCACGTTCCAGTGTGGAAGATACTCTGAGTATCGCCCTGGTGTAAGACCACCATTCAGAAATAGAAACGTTGCTTGAAATTAATTGCTGTATCAATTAATACTTGTTGTACCAATTAATATTCATTGAGCACTTAAATATTTTTGGAATTTTAGTAAAAAGTAACTGAAATTACGGTAAAATCAATCACCATGTACAATATTTTATTTTTATTTAAACCACTGTTTTAAATATCCACATACAAATAATAATGCCCACGCACAGGCCTCGCCTTTGTGGGATTTTTTTTGTTACTCTCTTTTATTTTTTGTTATTATGTATGTACCTGTATATATAGGGTAAGGGAGGGCAAAGTGGAAGGAGCGGGCAAAGTGGAAAGTTCATATAAAACAAAAAATAGCGACTTCCCCCCCCGCTTCGCTCACTTACCGCAAGTCACGTGTTGCCCTTATGCCCCTTCAGAAATTTAGTATAGCTACGGCGACCCAGCGCGGTGCACGTCTATGTTGAGTGATTTGTGCAGATTCCTTACGAAAACATTCAAACTTCAACGGTTGATTTTTCATTGAAAGGTAAGGATTTAGTTACATGCTATTTATTATTATATTGCATATAAGTATAATTCAACGTTATTTTAATACGTCTGTAATATTTTGATACGATTTTTCGAAATATTAATTTTTTTGTTCCTTTCACACCATTTGGGCAAAGTGGAAAGTTGTATGTGAGGGCAAAATGGAAACCTTTCCACTTTGCCCGCGCTCGTGATTTCTTAGAGACATCCAGTTTTACTCTAACGTAACCATTCAATTTTATTTTCAGATGGTTAATAAATATATCAAGCGAAGCAATCAGGGTTCATGGAGCGAAGAAAACATGAGAAGAGCCATGGAAGAATCGAAGACTACTTCCCTATCTGCTGCATCTAAAAAATATGGCATACCTCTTGGGACGCTGCATCGGCATTTGAAAAGTGGAATATGTACTAAAAAATTAGGAAGATTTCGTACTGTATTTTCCGAAGCTCTAGAAAAGCTAATTTGTGAACATGCCAAAGAACTGGATAGTTGTTTCTATGGGCTAACAAAGGAATCCTTGCAAACTTTAGCCTACCGACTAGCTGTTAAAAATGACGTGGAACATCCATTTCAAAATGAGAAAGCTGGTCGAGCATGGGTTACAGGGTTCATGAAAAGGCATCCTGAACTAGCATACAGAACCCCGGAACCAACATCTATTGCACGTTGTGCAGCTTTTACCCAGTTCCAAGTGAATCATTTTTACGATAATCTGTGGACAATGTTGGCACAATATGATTTCATCAACCGCCCTGACGATATTTACAATATGGACGAAACTGGCGTCAAGACAACTTCTGAAAGACCTCCTCGAATAATATCAATAAAGGGTAAAAAACAGGTAGGAGTCATATCTTCCGCTGAAAAAGGCCAGTTGACTACACTTGTGTGTTGTTGCAGTGCTACAGGAAGATTCATCCCACCATGTTTTATTTTTGGAAAAAGAAAAAGGATGAACGAGCGGTTATTGGATAATGCTCCTAATGGTGCACAGGCATGGTGTTCGGATTCCGGCTGGATCGTCAATGATATATTCAATAAGTGGCTGCAAGTTTTTATTGAAAAGTCAAAACCTTCAAAAGAAAAACCCGTTTTACTTATCATGGATAATCATTCCACCCACCAAAATCTGGAAGGATTAAATATGGCTCGCGAAAAGGGCGTTATAATTGTAACCATCCCTCCACACACTAGCCATAAACTCCAACCTCTAGATGTTTCAGTCTACAAACCATTCAAAGTTGCCTTTGAAAGAGCTGTGGACACTTTCCAAAAAAACCACCCTGGAAGACGTATAAACCAATTCGACGTCGCAAAACTTGTTCGATTTGCCTTCGAAAAAGTGCAACAATAGAAAATGCAGCAGCTGGTTTTAAAAAGTGTGGCATTTTCCCATATGACAGGAATCTTTTCACTGATTTAGATTTCGCTCCTTCTACGGTTCACTACATAGCGGAAAACACTGAGCTGACCACGAACAATGCCACATTGGTTGAAACCGTGACAACATCTACAGTTCCAACGTCTGTAGAACTGGAAAATCAACAGCCCACCGAAACAACTTTGCTGAATTTAGAAACCAACGATGGAATAAGTTTTCAAAATTTATCTTTGGACTTAAACATCACTAGCCCTACGAGTCCAAGCAGAAAAACGTGCGATATACCCCCAGATGAAATAATTGCTGTTTCTCCGAGAGACTTAATTCCAATACCAAAATTTTCTAGACCAGTTAATGAAAAACGTGTCAAACGGCCATGTCAAAAGTCAGAAATTCTAACCAGTTCGCCCTACAAAAATCAATTGGAAGAAAAAATAGCCAACAGGACGAAAATTATCAAGGAAAGAGAGCAGAAATTAGAAATATCAAAGAAAATAAAAATTGAGAAAATGGAAAAGAAAAAGAAAATTTTTAAAAACAAAAAAATTAACAAGAAAGACGAAGAAAAGATTTCTCGAAGAGAACCAGTCAAAGTGAAAATTAATTTTCAACCTCAGCCCGGCACATCGAAACAACAAAATTTGACACTTTGCATGTTTTGCCAAGAAATTTACATTGATCCTCCAACTGAAGAATGGATTCAATGTAATGTCTCTCAAGAATGGGCACATGAACTGTGTGTCGATATTGACAATGATGGAAAATTTACCTGCTTTAATTGCCAATCCCATTAGAGGAATCATTCTATCGCATTCTACATTTTATTGTTCTATATTATAAGTTTCCACTTTGCCCTTTCCACGTTTCCACTTTGCCCTGCTATGCGGGCAAAGTGGAAAAAAGTGAGGTTTTCAAAACTGGGTCTCCATTACTAAAACTGTTCGTTTTTATTATTATTTTGTTTCAATTACCAAAAATATGTAAGTTCCTTATTTTAATAAAATTTTAAAAACTTTAAAAAACTTACATTTTCTTAATTAATCTGTAAGCTAAAGTTAAGTTTTCCACTTTGCCCCCCCTTCCCCTATGTATCAAAAAAATTTTCAATAAAAAAAAAAAAAAAAAAAAAAAAAATGGCTTTGGCGCTTTTTTGTGACCAGATCTGAATAGCCAGGTACTTCTTCTGCTTCCCCATGTCTTTCTCTTACCCATTACCTTCAGCACCACAACGTATCCCAATCGGGGACTCCATAGTGACACTAGCTCCAAACGGTTGGGAGCAGTTGGGACTCTTGGGCGGTTTCACATTATTTTTATTTCTTAATTACGACTTCAATGTGGACATACATATATAAATATTATATTCTATGAGCTGTTTATTTTCGTACACATGAAAGCGTGGAAGAGTGTGTCTAAAGCGTAAGTCATAATTCCCTGGCATTTCAAGAGATCATAAAAGTTCACTAAATACGCGAATGAGGACTTTAGTAATTTAAATAACAAGATTTTTACAAAGTCTTAGTTGGAGGCACGTGTTTTTTGCCCGTGTCCACTCGTTCGTGACTTCGTTGTTGTAATCTTACTTAATTGATGATAATTTGACCATTTCGATGACGAAAACAAAGCGATGAATTGTTTGCTCTAACAATATTCATAGTTATGTGCACAGGAACTGTGTATATTCCCGTGAACGGGAATATTCCCCGTCCTAATAGAAATTCCCCAAAGACGGCAATTTATTTATTATAGTAAGAAATTTGTCCTGAAAGATTTTTTTTTATGAAAATTTATTATTATTTCACAGACGGGATTTTATTATTTCTATTAAGAAATTTATTCTGGTTGTTGTCGTTTTTAAATGAAAATGTGTTATGTTCAACGAGTTATTAACGATAGTAAAGTTAGTTTTTCGATATCTCCAAATATGTTATGAGATTTCAAAGTGAACTTGGGTAAAACGTATACAATCGTGTCTTGTAACGTCACAATAGACACAATTCATAATTCGAATGGCAGTGCTGCAGTACGGCTGCGCCAGTCGTTATATGTACCTCGACATAACACCTATACACGGTGTCCGGAAACTCGTAGTACAAGCGGGAAACTGGAGAATCTACACCACATGGGGAACCCAAAAAAACATAAAGTTTTTTGATTTGACCATTTTCAAAAAAAAAAAAAAAAAACAAAAAAAAATATTTTTCGGCTATTTTAGGGTTAAAGTTTTTTCTGGTGTTTAGGGTAACAGATGTTTTAACCCTGCAGAGCAGAAATATTTCATGATTACACCGGGTTAAATGAAGGGTGATTTCAAAATAATGCTTCAAATCCGAGTTTCTTCATTTGTTTTACTTTCAAATAGTTTTAATTAGTTGGGTACTTTGATCTTCTGTAATAATTTATAAGAATTTGATTAAAAAAAAAATAAAAAATAAAAAAAAAATCAACTTCAAACTCGATTTACTCGATAACGAAAGCTCAAATAAAAAAAAAAATACTACAAAATCGACTCCAAATGTGATGTAGATTCACCAGTTTCCCGCTTGTACTACGAGTTTCCGGACATCCTGTATAGGCCCGCTGCAAATATGAACTTTTGGATTGGCTTATTATACCTTCGGTACAATTCGGTTTTTTCCAAAAATTCTTAAATTTCTGTCCTCAACATGCTCAAATTAATATGACACGTTTGTAAATATCATGAAATTTCGTTGTAGGATATTTCACCATTTAGATGAAAATTCCCGGAATATTCCCTATTTTGTTAATCTTCTCGGGAATTTTCCCCAATAATATATTCCATCACTAGGTAGTTCAGACTAATACGAATGGAAAATTAACTAAATCCAACCGATGCTTAAAATATAATACTTTTACCACATTTATCCCTAGGATCATAAAATTAGTAAAATCTTGTAATTTGGAAAATCTTTTAAAGCGAATAATTAAATGTCTGCCTTACGACGTCCATTAAAATAAAAGTGGTTTTAAAATTTTATGGTACCATTATATTTTAAAATGTGCGAGCCTAAAAACCAAAATATGAATATGTCTCGACAGTTAAAATATATTATTAAATAAAACATATTATATGACGGGTCCGTAAATGAAATGTTATATCGATAAGAATTTACACTTGGAATTTGAACACTTTCATAAACAATTATTTAAAACAAAATGCTAAAAAACAAATTATATTATTTCCTTGTCCTTCACATTATAATTCCTTGTTGTTCTTGCTTTAATTCCTTGTTGCTCTTGCTTTCTGAAAGGATTCCGATATGTAATAAATAGGCTGCCTTTACACTCGTAAATGTATGACTTACGTAAGTTTTTGATTACGTTAGTTCTTTGTTTGAATCCAACTTATGGTAATTAATGCTCACGGAAGTTTAACGTAATTTTATTTGCGGTAAGATCGTTTCCAGTCAACAACGATTTGTTGCTGTCAAATTTACGTGATTTTGTCAATAAAGACATAAAGGCCCAAATAAAAGGTAGGAATAGAAGTTGGCTCGAGAGAAACAATTCTCCACGCGCTTTTGTTCCGTTAACGGCGGAATTGGTGGAGTTCTTTAAATTTTCCCGAATGACAGCCAGATGACGGCAACCGATTTCGAATTCAAATACGTCATGCTATAAACAGAACGATTGAGATTAGAAAAAATAAGGTTGCTCATTTTCAGAAAGCATTTTTCCACCTGAAAAATAAATTAAATCTTTTCTGTTTTTGTAATAAGAAAATTTTCTCTCCGTTTACATTCGTTTTCGTAGGTACCTAGTGGTTATTTGAGTTTTATCTAGTGTATTGTCCATATTGTTTTCGGGAGATAATAACGTGCTTATCCACTAATCCTTATCAGATTTTAGTTCATACGAATAAAATAGTAGTTTTTATAGGAAAAAATCCTGCGAAAACCTGTTATTTAATTTTTGACATCTCGCATCGGCGCGTTTCGATACCATTCCTTACGGTAACTTATCAAACTGATTGTCTTAAGCTGTGAGTGTGATTAGACCTGTCAAAAATACTGTAACTTGCTATAAATTACAGTAAGAGGTCCAGTTACTTCACCACCTAGGATTCTTGCTGCAGAGTCTCCATCTTCTATCTTCGTCGAACGTCACAGCGGTACTACCAAGGTCTTTTACCTATGTGAGGATATTGTGTCAGCGCTTTAATAGCAGCAGACACATGTCAGCGCTTTATTAGCAGCAGACACATACCTGAACGGATGACGAACCTCGTGCTGGTACTGTTGGTGGACGCGGAGGACTCTCTCCCTGCAACAGCAGGTCCAGTTTCTTCACCACCTAGGATTCTTGCTGCAGAGTCTCCATCTTCTATCTTCGTCGAACGTCACAGCGGTACTACCAAGGTCTTTTATCTATGTGAGGATATTGTGTCAGCGCTTTAATAGCAGCAGACACATGTCAGCGCTTTATTAGCAGCAAACACATACCTGAACGGATGACGAACCTCGTGCTGGTACTGTTGGTGGACGCGGAGGACTCTCTCCCTGCAACAGCAGGTCCAGTTTCTTCACCACCTAGGATTCTTGCTGCAGAGTCTCCATTCTCTATCTTCTTCGAACGTCACAGCGGTGCTGCCAAGGTCTGTTATCTATGTGAGGATGTTGTGTCAGCGCTTTAATAGCAGCAGACACATGTCAGCGCTTTATTAGCAGCAGACACATACCTGAACGGATGACGAACCTCGTGCTGGCACTGTTGGTGGACGCGGTAGTCTCTCTCGCTGCGGCAGCTGGTCCAGCCTCTTCACCACCTAGGATTCTTGCTGCAGAGTCTCCATCTTCTGTCTTCATGTCTCCTGTTCTTCATTTTACTTTACTTAACTTCACTTTATTTTGGTAATATATATATATTTTTTTGTAATACCTGCATCAACTGTAAAGCGCCCCTGAGGTGATAACTCACAAAAGCGGCGCTATAAAAATTGTCCAATATTATTATTATTATTATAAGAGACTTACACTGTCGTTTACATTGGTAATTTTTCCAGAAGTCACATACGTAAGTGACTTACGGAAAAAACTTACGCGTGTAAAAGCAGCCATATAATATACTCAAAACAATATACAAGCTACAACAGGTGGCGTCCTGTTTATTGTCGGTAACACGTTCGTCCGATGTCGAAAGTTATTGGACATTCGTTGGTTCTTCCCAAATTCATGATACCTGTTTTAGGACCTATCTTTCTTTATATCCCATTTTAATTCATTCATATTCATACATTTATTTTTCCAACTTCTCAACATTTTCTTTAGATTAACGACCCTGCGTGTTAGGAGGGAGGTGAATCTGTGGAAGCGACCTACGAAAAACGTTATCGAAGCGCTGGAATAGGGCACGGGAGCCTAAAGTGCATTCTATATAATAAATAATAACGTTATTGTAGTGCACTCGTATCGTTGGTATGTTTTTTTTTATATTAACTCCACACAGGAGGCCCTGAAGAAAATAATTTCCCTCAGGGCCTATGTCATCTTTGGGGATGCTGTGTGAAGGGTCTTTTTGTGGAGAGGAAGGAGTGAACATGGGTCTTGAAGAGTCCCATGTTGTAGGAGGGAGGAAACACAGAGGCCGGCAGTTCGTTCCACAGCCGAGCTGTTGAACTTAAGAACGAATCGTAGAAGCGACCCGTTCTCATGTGACAAATGTCAACTGTGTACAAATGTTGGGCGCGCGTTTGGCGTGTATCCCGACTACGCACTGGTGCCGAAGGGATCAATGACGCTATGTATCTTGTTTATTTCAAGTTTTTTTATTATTCAAACCTGCTACTACTACTAATTTTGTAGTTTATCAGCGGATTCATATTGACAACAGTTTATGTAATAACATGGTACATTTTCAAACGGTATGTATGTATAATAATTATGATGATAAATTAACAGTTAAATCCATGGGTTAAATTAACGGAACAGTATAAATAGCATTATAAGCATTGTATATGTTTTATGGGATGTGTAAGATTGCACAAACCTCATTATAACAATTGCGTTCGAAACTTTTGGTTTCATAAAAGTGTCCATTTAAATTTTTCTGTGTTATCTTCTAGATTTTAATATAAAGCACATTGTTTTCTCTTTCTAACACCAATTAAATCATATTTCTCATCATGACAGTAAGGGAGATACAACGATTTCTATGAGACCATGTGAGTTGTTCCCAAAAGCGATCAAATTAACCTGAAATGTTAAATATGTTTAGGTACAATATTATAGTTTAGGGTTCTTTCACCGTATTTATTGGTACGTTTTGAGAGAATCTTGTATTATATTTAAGGTGAACTCCTTCCCTATCATTGAGTTATAATATAAATAGAATCTACATTCCTTGCAATATCAGTGTGAAATGTTGTTCCCGTGCGGGAAGTTGGAAGTAATATTCCTCGAGCAAATAAAACGTTTAGAGACTTGTATATTAATTTAATGTTTCCTTTGTGTGCATCGGTATATTTATGGATTTTCAGTTTTGTGATTTTCGGATGTAACTCATATTAGTTTTACAAGAATGTCCCCAATAACTAATTTCATATCGCATTGTGGATTCAGCCAGAGATAAGTGGATTAATTTTGAAGAGCTTATAGGCACTTTCGTTCGAAGGTACCTGCTGTTAATACTTTTTTATGTCCCAACCGTCTGGAGCCAGTGTGACTATGGCTATGACTATCCTCAATTAGGGTATGTTGTGAGGCTGAAGGTAGTGGGGAGGTGGGTAAGAATCTGGCTATTCAGATTTAGTCACCAATAGATTTAGTCGTCCTTTTTAAAAACAGAATTTTGTCTGATTTCTGTAATTTTGGTCCTGTCACTGACTGGTTTAATCCCACAACCAGAATAGAGCCCGTATCATCCACTTTGATGTCTGTATCTCATCCCATCTCATCTCGAATAGTATTTCTTCTAATGGGCGCTTGAGTGTTGACGGATAATCCGTCTCTTGGGGATTTATTTCATATTTATGCGTGACATTTTATGAATTGAATTTCGTTCACAAAGGGAGGAAAAAAATACGGGTTGCCTCTTTCACGGACCGGAACGCAAATTTCATTACCGGTACGTGAAAAGTTTTCGAACATGGCATCGTCATATTCTTTGATCTACATGTTATCGAGTTCTGTAACTTCTGTATCTACAATATTACCTTCCCTGAAGGTTCCTCCCAGAGGGATCTCTTACTAACTGCGTCATGGGTCGGTTCAATATGTTATATATAAGTGTGTGAAGCTATTACCTCCTAGAATAGAAAGTAAGGAAAACTGTCTGTTTTCTAGTACCTATATTCAATATAATATTATTCATGCTTTACGATAAATTTGCTAAACTTCCACCGAACCCAAAAAGCATGGGGAGAATTCAATTTAAAAATCGTACCTTCTATATTATTATCAAACAAGCTTTAAAATTGGTACACCTATCAATAATCGTCACGTGCTGTCTTCGTATTTATATTTTAAATACGAAATGTGTAACCGCACAAGAGTTCCAACTGCACCCAATCATATGGAGCCAGTGAGGCTATGGCATCCCCATGTTGTTAGGCTGAAGGTAATGGGGAAGAAGAAGGTGGGAAAATTATATTAGAAACTCACATAGTTTACCCCTTTGTCTGAAGTCTGATGCATTACGATAGTTAATTTTTTGTTTTAAACGCGTCCATAATATTTTAAAATAATTTGATTTGTCTCTACTCCGAGTAATATGTTTTTTCCTGCTACAAGGTTTGTTATATAAATATAATGACAGCATAAAAATCAACCTTGTCTGGCATTACACAATACGCTAAAATCTATTTCAGATTTGAGAAGGTCGATGGAACGAACCTTCGGTTTAGTGCTTTAGTGCTGTCTGTGTCTCTGATCGTACAAATATGTTAATTTAAAGGTTTTTCCAATAAGACCAGTCACAGGTACACAAGTTCTCAATTTGGTTAACCCAATTTATGATCAGTACAAACATTATTTATCTGAAACAATTTATTGATTTCAACAATGTCTTTTGCCTAAACCTTTGTAAAATGAAGTCTTTCCTTTCAGAGCTAGAACATATTATTATTCTACAACTCTTGCTTTAAAACGTAGGTGTAAGCAATTATATGCTAATTATATTTTAATTTACGCATTCGAAAACCAGGATAACTTTGCACATACAACCTCAGCTTGATTCAAAAGATCCTCATTACAACAACCTACAACTAAACCATGTAATATTTATTTATAAAATATCAGTCAGCTGATAGGTGTTTGTGCGTAATTCCCATTGCCTTGAAAATTAACGTTGCGTTTAAAATGAATAAAAATAAAAACCAGTTATTCTAATTTTTCCGTTTTTGGCGGTATAATCCGTGGTTCAACAATCTCTTAATCGTAAAGTGCATTATTATTGTTAAATCAATTACGTGGAATGTTCTGAGGAGAAAAATAGTTTTTTAAGAGTCGAAATACTACGTGATATAAACATTGAAATGTTTGCTAGAGGTGCCCCTGCACTTCGCTGTCCTAGTGATTTTATAATATCTTTTGATTTCCGAACGAAACTCAATGGATTATTTATCACGATGAAACCAAATGTATTTTGTTGAACTTCTGTATTTATGTAATTGACAAGGAAAATTTCACGCTCAATTTTTCAAATGTTTCGCGTATGGCTGGCTGGCGGTCACATTTCAGCTCTAATGAACCGATTATATTATTGCTTTTTTTTCAATGTCATTCCTAAAAAAACATATACTATCCAAAAAGTTCTGTAAAACATCCCGATTTGGCTCGACTGCCCTTGGTTCAAAACTAATTAAAGCAACTTTACATAATTGGTACGGGAGTAAAATTATTGTTTTGAAACAATCTGTTCTAAAGCTGTGTGTCCGCATTTGTCCATTCATAGAATGTATGATAGTTTTACGTCAGTCATTAATACGTGATCAAGGTTTTAAAAATGGATTGATATACATATCAGGAATGTGAAGCGTTTTGAAATAAAGCTTATAATATCTCTTGAATAATAATATGCATAATTTCGCATTAGAACTACCATAATATCTGCCATCCTATTGTACTATTAGCTGCAAGTAGCAATATGCATGTTGGCAAAATTGGTAAGCTAAGTTGTACGAATCCCATCTCGGATGTCTTGTTTACGTGGACTATTTGTGTCCCTTTCTTCCAAAATATACACCACGAAGTCACGAGATCTCCGATGAGATATGTATATATATTTGGATCCTTTTAACAAACCAGTTTTCCGACCCAGCGCCGACGGTGTTATTGACCTTGTGTCCGCGTCCTATCGCGGCGCGGCGCGTCTTCCCAATCGGACGATCCTCACGCAGATTCTAAACTGATGGTGATGTTTTCATGGAAATATTTAAATTTACTAATTATTATTTGACGGCCGGCATAGTCCGGTGGTAACGCATTGGACTGCCATTCCAAAGGTCGCGGGTTCGAACCCGGCGTGTTGACGGCCGGCATAGTCCAGTGGTAACGCATTGGACTGCCATTCCGAAGGTCGCGGGTTCGAACCCGGCGTGTTGACGGCCGGCATAGTCCAGTGGTAACGCATTGGACTGCCATTCCGAAGGTCGCGGGTTCGAACCCGGCGTGTTGACGGCCGGCATAGTCCAGTGGTAACGCATTGGACTGCCATTCCGAAGGTCGCGGGTTCGAACCCGGCGTGTTGACGGCCGGCATAGTCCAGTGGTAACGCATTGGACTGCCATTCCGAAGGTCGCGGGTTCGAACCCGGCGTGTTGACGGCCGGCATAGTCCAGTGGTAACGCATTGGACTGCCATTCCGAAGGTCGCGGGTTCGAACCCGGCGTGTTGACGGCCGGCATAGTCCAGTGGTAACCAGTGGCGGCTCGTGACTTTTGGGTGTACTAGAGTGCTAATATTTTAAAAAAAATGGCATTTCTGATGTTGTTATAGCTGAAAACGATTTTTAATTTTTTTTCGAAAATCGATTTTTTGTATGAAGATTTTCAGGAAATTTCAGTATAGCCGTGCGCCGCACGGAATTCCTGAAAATCTTCATACAAAAAATCAATTTTTCGAAAAAAAATAAAAAATCGTTTTCAGCTACAAAAACATCAATAATGCCATTTTTTGTAATATTAGCACTCTAGTAACACAAAAGTCACGAGCCGCCACTGGTGGTAACGCATTGGACTGCCATTCCGAAGGTCGCGGGTTCGAACCCGGCGTGCGCAAATAAATTTTATTTGATTAATTTGTGTTATTTCACAATTAATTAATTAAAATAATATATAGTATATTTGCGGCACATTCCAGAGCGAAAGATACTACCAGTATCGCCCTGGTGTAAGATCACCATTCAGAATTGATACGTTGCTCCAAATGGCTTTAGCCGTGTTTAGTGACTAGATCTGAATAGCCAGGTACTTCCCCACCTTCCTCTTTCCCTTCCCCACCTTCCTCTTTCCCTTCCCCACTTACCTTCAGCCTCACAACATCCCCCAATTGGGGATGCCATAGTCTCACTGGCTCCAGACGGGAGCAGTTGGGACTCTTGTGAGGTATTCACTATAAAAAAAATAAAAATAAAATTAATGAGCGTAGCGAAGTCCTGTTTTAACTCGACCGTTTTGTATTTCATCTCTCTGTAAATCCATTTCAAGATGGTAGCCGTTTTAATAGTTCAGTAAAAATTCTTTTTTTCAAATGTGAAATAAATCGTTGTGTTTATTTGGACTTCCTTATTCGCATTCTTCTGCCCGAAGACCATTTAAAAATAGAATTGTCATTGAGATTATTACGTTTTTTTGTCAATTTATAATAATTGCATAATTTATTATTATAAAATAAAAAATGTTACTTTACATATAAAGGGGTTTATATATAATAACTTCTGCTGCTTTGCGTGATGTTGATTATTCCGATTTGACAACTTGTGCCCCAGAGCGTATGAGCGCGCTCTAGCGATATAAAAAGGTACTATCAAACACGACTACCGCTTAAATAGGATTGACCGGACCCGACACGTACACATATTTACAGACAGACAAAATGCAAAGTTGTCGATTTGAAACAGGACTTCGTTACGCTCAGTCAATTAAGTAAGTAGGTATTTAAATACCTACTTACAAATCTCATGATTTCAGAGGAAATTTTGGTTTTGATTTATGTTAAGGTGCTTCATAAATCAAAACCAAAAAATCAACGGACGCGAGGTCTACTGTTACCATTGATTTTGTTTTATAGTCCGTTTTGGACGTAAACTTTTATAGTCCGTTTTGGAAATCGGTGACTTTTTTAGGAAATATAATTGGCCTTTGAGAAAATTAGGCTTTTTATGTGATACTTACCTGCTAAGTTGCTTCAAATAGGTAGTCGAATGAAGCACGTGGACAAAATGTTTGCGTTACAGAAAAGTACACAAATATATTATACAGGGTGTCCGTGGGTAAAGTGCGCTAACTTTGGAAATTGCATTTTCTCTTCGAAAAAAATTGTTCATCTTTTTAACTTATAAAATCATGTAGAATCACCCCCGAAGATAGCGCATGTTACCCCTGGACACCCTGTATATGTAAATCTGAAAGAAAGTTTTGAAGCCAGATAGATAGATCACCTTGTAAGAATAACGTTCCCCGTATGCAATTTTCATTGTTCCGCGATGATTTAAGTTTTTTCCTTGTTCCGTGAGAAATTTTATTATGGCTCTGATTGAAATCCAAATGTCGATCCCGGATTGAAGGGTTTAATTGCTGATTGCTCGATAACGTATGAGCCAGTTTCAAAACACACCCTAATACCAACTCATCATACCGTAAATTAGGTGCTTTCTAGGAAAAACTTCATTAGCTTGCAGTCATTTCATCACCCCGATTCCGCGAACTTAATAATTATTCTCTAGTTCTAGTTCCAGAAAATAATAATTATTATTATAAAACCAGCATTTAGATATTTTTGTTATCGGGGAAATTTGTCTGTAGAAATTAATGTACACCTATACATTTTGTTGCATCCCTTCCAAAACGTACTTCTTGGGAAAGCTACCATATTGAGAAACGAAAATAGACTTCTCAACTGAAAGTGCATATCTCCTGTGAGAAAAGTGCCACCAGGGAGACATTTCATGTTCACTGTTTGTGTTGGGTCAGTCCGCCCGGCCCCCGAGATGAGTTCGAAGTTAGAACGGGCCGAGCGAATGCGGTTCGGAGCGGGCAGCGGGCAGCGGGCAGCGGGCAGCGGGCAGCGAGCACTAGGATGGACAGTACGGGTTACGGGCACCCGGAAAGCTTTCCGCGTCTCGCAGCCCGCAGTGGGATGCCCCGTGCATTTCCCGGAGCCGAGGGCCCGCTGCGCGCACGGACGGAAATAGAACCGCGTGTATATTTTGGATCGGACCACGAGCGATTCCTCGTATCCGCCAATGCCAGGGACGGGAAATTTCGCCTACGAAGCTGAATCGATTTTGAAATAACGCCGGCCGGCTTCATTCGCGTGGCAGAACGCACGCAACGTATTAACCGTTTGTATTTGTTTATCAATACTTTGACTACGGAGGATCACGTCTATTCTCCGAAGGAGCACACACAGTAATTGCGATTTAGAAAATTTTAATATTCGTTGCTACCAGGCTTCGCCCGAAATACGTACTTTTTCTCGATTTCTTTTCTATCGATAATTGGAAGCAACGTTTATGGCGTTTCTGATAGTTAATATTTCTAGCTGAACATAGTTGCGTTCTGGATTGATCAGATAAAACTGTGCATATTTCTTATACAGATTTTCAGCTTTATAATTAAGATTGACTCGACAGTAAAACTCTATGTGTGGTTTCTGTTCGACTTTCAAATTTGTTATCAAACTTCTAGTATTTTTGAATTGCAACGTTTATCAACCCTGAAAACACTCAATAAGCAGACCAAAAAGGCAAGATATTATTCATTCTAATTTCGGTTGTTGGTGTACTGGAATGTTTGTAAATAATCATCGTCTATCATTTTCATAAGCGGTGCTACATGTTTTGTTAGATTATTATGAATATAGCCTGTCTTATAATGTCATTGGATAGATGACGCAATTTTTCAAGCTTTACTTGATGGTTACATTTCTTCTTTTAAAATACAATGAATGATCCTCAGGTAAATATTTTTTTAATTGTAAAATACATTAATTTTCATAAATCTTACAATTATAATATCTCGATTTTTCACGTGTCTGCGCTAGTTTTGAAACAATCGTATTTGTCGATATTACTCGTTTGTTCTTGAACTTGTGATAACAAGTTTTCGCAAATTAATTTGTTTGTACAAAACGTGATAATTTTTTTATTGCTGTTTGCTCAATGCAAGATGTTTAAAGTGGTTTTATGTATCTAGGTTTAAATACTGTCTTATCAACTACTTAGCAGCTAATACCCGGCTTCGCCCGAATCACAGCACTGCACTCACTTGCATTCGTATTGAACATGAAAAATGTGGTAGGTAGTAAATAGGTACCTTCGTACGATATTACGTCTTGTCTTTTTTACGGTTTAATGTAAAATTCAAAGCTCATGATGGAATGATATAATTCCGGACAGGAAACAAATGGTTTTGCTGCTTCCGAAATTATTTTCTCTTCTATAATGAGAGATAATTATTTGAATGGTTCTTTCTTTTATTAGGTAATGACTTCCATGGATTGATCTATACAATGAGAACATGATGATGTTTTCTTATTATTCATTTTGATGTAATAAATAATTCAATTCAAGTGTTTGTGCAGAATACGAGTAAGCGTCATATTCAATAGATGTATGTCTCACACCCCTGCCCTGGCTAACAGCGCCTGAACTTTTGGCATTTTGAAATTAATAGACCTAATTAAATGTCAAATTTATAAGACCCCTCTTTTGACGCCTTTCATTTAACGATGTCTGTCCGACATGTTATTAATATTGTAATAACTTGCCGATGCGCTTCGAAGTACTTACAAATTTTTTGATTGATTCTTGTGATATTATTTTAAAACGGTAATGTAGGCCATTAACGAATGAATTGATAGGTATCCTGATAAAAACTTTAGGTAAAATACCAATATTTTTTCACGTTGTACGAACACGTGTTCATGAAAATCCTATCATTTTTGCATTTCGTCACGATATATTATTAAGGCAAACGCAGGTAGATTAACACATGGTGATATTATTACGAATTTACCAACACTTTATCAGGAAGTGGCTAGCAGTCCCGTTTTTAACAGGATGACTAATAATTAGAAGAGATTTTTTAATAAATCAGCATTCCATTTTTCTTCGTATGGATAGTCAAATTATTTACTGTTAAGTTTTCTCAAAGTTAACCTTTGCGATGTTAAGACCAATGGCCGGTATTTCAGTAGATTTTTAAGCTCGTCTTGAGAAATTTACGCCGGGAAACCTACCCGATAGAATAGATGAACGTAAATATCTTTCCAAGCCGAGCTTAAAAAGCAACTCAATTACCGGCCCTATGTCACCAGTGGCTTTCCGCTAACCGTATAGTGCTGACGTTAATATCACAAAATCCACCGTGTTCCAATTTATCTACTCGATTACATCTCCAAATACTATTTCTTTTATTTGTAACTCACGGATTTGTATGTATTATGGCATTGTAGCTATGTATTACTTGACCCAACTTCGTTGATTCATAGACGATGTTTCATTTAGTTAATTATTAGTATTTATCAAATTACAACTATGTATTAGTCAGTATTTTATGTGATCTAATTGTAATAAATTAATAAATAAATAAATTGATGTTATTAATATAATTGTGCGTGTTTATTACCCTATTTCTTTTGGAATTTCATTATAAAGTTGCAAATGCCGTTGAGTTTTCCCATTAGGTAATTATTCTATGCACTTTTCATTTCTCGAATCTGGTTCGTGTATTTCAAAAATATGTTTATAACAAAGTCTTTACTTTTCCTCCGTAGATTTGTTTAGCTATACTTGCCATTTGGGGCATGCAGTATTCCTGCTTTAAGGATTACAACAGATCCGTTGTGTGCGGGTAGACAATAGAAATAGCAGCCCGGTATTCATAAATGGTTCACAATATTCGTGACTCGGGTACAAAAATTATTGTCGCCGACTCATTTCTTTGTGTAATGGCTCGAGTATAAGCTTTGTTTCCATTCCTTTCTTCTTCACAATTTATTTTTATGGCTTCGTTTTAATCCTCTGAATGATTTAATATCAGAGACATAGATATGATGGTATTATTTTATTATTGTGTTTCAAGTACCTACGTGTAGGGAGCACAAAGAGTCCACGATTTGCTTACAGATTGTTATGAACGAAAACTCGCATTTCTTTCTCGTTTCCTGATTCTTAGCGTTGCCAAAAAACTTCATGTTTAGGTGAGCTCAAATTTTGTTCGCGAGTGACAAGAATTAAATTGCGAATGAAAGATCCTGAAAAATATGTGCAATGTACTTTTTATAATCCCTCGACACAATTCTTTCGTCCGCGCAGCATTTGCTGAACTGTAAAAAAATGTAGAAATCGGGAAAGTAGGCCGTCAGAGTTGGTCGCCTGGTAGGTCACCGCCGCGGAAGCTGTAAGGGAATCGTCACCGGTTTTTACGCGGACGCAGTCTGCCCCCACCCTTACCACCCGGCGGGGCCATCGATCGCCACCTCTCCTCGCTCCTGCTCTCCGGTCTCCGGGCCGGCAGATCCATCCCGGCGCCGCGCGGCAAACCAACCGTCCTCCTCAGCCAACGCGAGTACTGTCGCTAGTACCGTTACTCTTTCTAATCTTCTGTGTCCGCTGCACTCCTGGTAATTTCTCTTACATTGTACGCCCTCTTTGTCTCCGCCACTATTAACCGACCAACCACCCTGTTTCGCGTTGTCTGCCACGTTTTTTCCTCCGAACCTTTCTGTTTTCCGGGCGATATTTTGTGTTGTTGTTTGTTTTGATTAGACTATCCTTTGCATTGTTTTTTTAACATAAAATTTCTTTCATCTTGTCTTCTGTGTATGTTATGCAGCTTTTTTACTTCTACAATTTCATTTTGATGTTTTGATTATAGTGCTTTGTATACCTATTTAATAATTTTTACCGTTTGATAACATTCTGACTTTATTCAATGTGTTCAAATTAATTTTGACAGTTCTTCTCTTCAACTAATTGCGAAGTGAATTTCTTATCAATCTTAACCAATTGAGCTAATTTCAATGGTTTGATTTGAACTGTGAACCATATTTAACCGTTCAATTCACTGAAGTAGCTGCTAAGATTCTAACCTTTTTCATAATAAATAACATGCTTGTTTTCTTTTCCATTTTCCCTGCGGATAATAGTTTCTTTTAAACTAAGCACTTTCCACCTCCACTCGGTTTTTCCGTAATATTTTTTAGCCAGCCTTGTGATATATTTTCCAAGCAGCACTAACTAGTCCCTGGTTGTCAGAATATACGGCTCACCTACTTCCATTTAGAAGGTCACGGTCAAGACAATTATTCTATTTTACAACAGAATAGTTACTTGTGCTTTATAACATTTTCCTGGTTTATCCAACTTTAACATAATATACTCCCGACACAATTTGGTTTTTAATTGCGAAGATCAGTATCACATTAATAAATAAATAAGTTTCTCTGATTTTAATTAGGTTTCTTGTTTGAACCTTGAGTCAATTTAAGTTCTCTTCAAAATAATAATTTCTTTTCGGGGCTCTTGTAGTTTTCAGATTAAAAAGTAAAACTTGAATTAAAGAACTTGACTTTTTTCTATTGATATAATCGTTTAGCACTGGGTTCCATAAATAAACATCGCCTTTCGTATTGACGTAATATCATGAAAAAAGCAGATAGTGTAATGAAAAACATCTTCAAATGTTCGTATGTTCTCGCGTGCACTCTATTTGCAAGAAAACGGATTAACTGGGCCACAAGTGTACATATTATTCTTATAATTATAAATCTACTCTATGAGATCTTAGTTGTGCCTGAAATTTCTTTTTATAATTTTTTTTTATAAGTTTTTTTAAGCTGGATACGGTAATACATCAAGCCTTTAACTTCCAAGTTTTCTTAGAATGTTTAACATCGATCTTACCCTGACGTAACAGAACTTTCCTGAAATTACGTTATAGTAATGGCGAGTGATTTATGATCACATTTTAAAAAAAACTTTTGAAATTCAATCAAATTATTGAAGTGCCTTGATGTGTTGGAAGCAAAGTTAAACCACCATTAGTTTCCTAATAACACTTCGCTTACATTGAATAACCTCGTGCGTCACAGAAACGTAACATTATCATAACTTTCCTGAAAGCATGAAATAAAGTTACATAAACTTATAATTGTTAACTTTTTGGGCCTCTGAAAACAAATCGTTTCGAGGCCATTTCTTCTTTTGGTACCTTCTCCTATCAGAGGTTGGCTATCATCGGGCAATCTTCACTCTGCAATTCTACTATCATAAAAATAGCTTTTCCCGATGACTTAAAATTAAGTTTATTAAGTAAGCTTTTCATGGCTCTTGGCAATTTCATATTTAAACATGAATTTTATTTTCGGTTCGTTGGTTAGTTAAGGTGATGCATGGCCGTTATTAGATAGGTACTCTATCTTTCCAAGATATTAAATCTTAATCATCTCTTTTTATGAATAAAAAAACTTAGTCCATTTCTATTTCCTCTTCTTCTGGCGTATTCTATCAGAGTTGACTTAATCATCTGGGTAATCTTCACTCCACATTTCTACTAACATTGATAAAAGTTCCTAACAACTCTGACTTAATCATATCATAACCTTTAAAATTAAACTCTTACATAATGTTTTGTGTTTTAAAAATTAATTCCCTTTTTAACTGTTGACTGACAACTGCCAACTCTTGCATGAATAAATCAATAAGTGCCTTTTTTTCTCTTCCGCAACTGATTGGTATGAATTTGTGTACAAACGCAGCCGCCAACCATGTACAGACGTTATCCGTCCTACTACTCGAGGGTATCCGTGTCTTCGTCCCTGTTGAACTCATCGGCCTCCTACAGGAGCCGTCTCAGCGTGCTCCCGAGCCCGCTGCCCTCAGTCACCGGCACCCGCACCACCTCGTCGGACAAAGGTACAAGGCTATAGCTTCATCCGGTTCTATGACTAAATAGAACGGTGGCAAAAAAGGACATCGAAGAAAAGTTAGAAAGTGACTCTATCTCGTGACGCACTTCTTGCTTCAGTCACATTCTTACATACTCTTCTGTTATTCTAACACCTCAGCACAGATTCTCCTGGTTAGTGTTCACAAAACAGTACCAATAACCCATATACATACATTTTTCAGACTATTAACATGTTCTGTATATTATGTATATGAACTGTGATCATCTTTAAACTTTATGTACGAGAATAGAAATTCTGACTCTTGATACGGCCCGACTTTAGTATGTGATTCACTTGATCGTGTTATGGTCCTTCTCATTTTTAACGCGGTCATTATTGACTAAACCTTACCTAAACCAACCTAACCTCACCCAATGACTCCCAACCTTTTTGGTCCTATTGTCCACAATTCATGTTGCCCCTCCCCCTCCTCCCAAATTGTAATAGTTCCAGGGAAAAACCAATAAATAATGCTGTTGATTCTTATCGTTCAGAAAGTTTAAAAAATATATCACGAACTCTTTTGGAATAGTGGGTAACTTTTAAATTCCACCAAACATAGATCTCAACAAAAGAAACGCTGAATTATTTATGATAGTGTGCACAAATTATGCTTATCGCCCCCCAAATCATTTTGATCCCCCCCCCCCCCCTTCACACGTTGAGAATCACTGATCTAACCCAACTTATAATTTTGTCGTGTTCTTTTTTGTGACTGTTCTGTTCCGGTTACCCTCCGTCCAGACACTGGCGCACGATTAGGTCGCTACTAGCAATAATTTTGCAGTCAAAAGGGCAAATAAAGTGTATGAAATAATGGGGGTATTTTCAAAATTTATTGAGAGATATGTAGTTAAAAATGTGTTGAAGATTTAATTTTTATAGTATTTTCAGATCCTTCTCATCTCACTGAAAATGCTAACGTTTAATATTTTCACTCATAGATGTGTTGTTTTTAAAACCATATCAAATCGAGAATTTGACTAGGTCATTAAGATATAGAATAGTCACCGGGACCTTATCAACGTTGGCCAGTGTGACGTCACAGAGGCCCCCTGCACTAACGTATCGTTTTGGAGGCAAATCGAAAATTGTATATTTTTAAATTACAGACAATTTATTCGTTAACATTAAAATATAATAAAAATACCGATATCATATTTGTTTCTTAATTTTTACCGGCAGTAAAAACAGTGAAAATAACCAATAATTTCAATTGTTCACAACCTTTTTGAGGTTAGGAGCTACTTTCTACCTTAATTTTTACCGGTAATAAAAACAGTGAAATTAACCCATAATTACAATGCTTCCCAACATTTTTGAGGTTAGGAGCTAATTTCTATCTTAATTTTCATGGAGATCGACGTCTAACTTCTTCTTCAATCTTAAAGAGTTTTTCCGTCACTTTACTGGTTCTTATGTTATTTGAACATTAAATCGTTTCATTATCAGTACCTAGGTAAACACGAATCTATTAAAACAAATTTGTCCTGCAACTATGATACTTTTTTTTTTCTTCCGTGATGGAAAATTAAAATATTTTCAAAATTCACAATCGCAATTATTGGGATCGATCAAATTTTGGTTCGCGTTCGCCCGGTCCTGAACAATTTCCCTATTTATTTTTTATAATATTGATAACATTTTATGCTTTTGACTAGATAAAATAAGTATGTTAAAACGAAGATACATAAAACTACATAAAAAAGATACATAAAAAAGATACATAAAGGCGTTCGTGATAAATAATTATCAAATTACATTTTTTAGTAACATTTCAGAATCAGTCCTGCCTAGATCCAACAACCATTTGTCACTCTTGGGCCGAAGGATTCAGAATTCACACAGTTTCAGAAGGGATTTTATTATATATTTTAGGACCGAGATATGAGAATATTTTTTGATAAGCCGCTCTGTTGCTTGTTGGAACGGAAAGGTCATTCCTTCCCTTACTTCTGGTTTGTTGTTTGTGTTCGGCTGTTTTCATTTTGTTTTTATTTTTCTGAACATGGATTACTATTTTTTTATATAGCACTGTCGGACATATATTATATTAAATTCCTTGAAGAGAGCGTCGCTCGAATATCTGAAAGGTTTCTTCATAATAACACGTAAAATAGATTTCTGTGCCTTCAATAACGGAAATATTGCAAATACTTCAATATTGTTACCTTAATAATATCTTAGGGCCTCTCCATTAACGTTCAACTTAAACGTGCTCTTGAGGTGATGTACCCACGAAAACGGCCCTATAGAAGTAATCCCTTTATTATTAGTATTATTGCTTGATTTTTGTCTAGTTAATTCGACGTCTGAATGATGTTAAAGTGCTACAATACACACACACACACACAGCGCTAACCAAACTCAATACTCGTGCCCAGATTATCCTTATACATTTTATATTGGTATTTCTCAGAATCTCTGTACAATCTGTCTTGAGAAGTTGTCTGATGATTCCTTGTGTTCTAGGAAATATGACGGGTCGTCAAAATTGATATAAAGCAATCAGTGAGGCGACGCAAAAGTGATTCCAGTTAAGGTGATCTTTTTTACGGTCCAACAAATATGTCAAAGATTGTAATATTCCACGTGACATAATCATATTCTTGTTTTCTACGTGATGAAATTGGTATTTTGGGACTACATTTTAGATTATTGACTTGTGACTATTCTACACTTATATATGTCTTATAGTATGTCAAAACATGATGGGCCGAGGTTTGAAAGATCTCCACGCTAAGAAAGTGATAATTTCGTTGTCCTCATATCACACGTCCGATGAGAGAAGTAAATTACGAACATTTCACAAACATTGAGATTCACTAATAGCAAGTCAATATAACTAATTTAATTAGCCACCTGAACGTATGGGCCTTACTAGTAAACGTTTTTTAAAATTTACACAATTGATAACAACAGAGTGAATGGTTGCTTCTCAGTTGTGTCAAATTTAAAACACTTTTATAAATAAGGAATCTCTATGTTTTGTCACTAAGTTTTCGGTTGTTTCTTTGTTCTTTGTTAGTAGTCTGATTTCATTGCATACTCTTAAATTATTGAAATTATATGGTACATGGCATAATAACGTCAGTCAATTTTTATCTTCATCTGCTTTTCAAAATTTCTTGAAAAACTATTGTACGGGACCAAGTTAGTGAAGCCCGCACAAATACTGCAAATTCAATAGGGCACCGGCACACATTGACACCTTGATCTGAGAGTTTTTGCAGGGGCAGTAGGAAAACATTAAATTAAGCAAGTATTACTTTCCCGAGAACTCTCGGATGAGAAGTGACTGTTTGTACCAGTTACTTCTCTATTTATTGGACAAAATTATACATTAAATTTCACACATGTTCAATGAGAGTAATTAGCGATCACCCTTATCTCTTCACTGTGTTGAACAAAACAAAAACATTAGTTTTTAAATGTATGGTGGCGCCGAAAATCCATTAATATTAACTATAGCAGTCGCACATTAAGGATGTGGAATAATATTATAGTATCATATTTATTTTGACGCAGATATCTAAATGGTTTTATCAAAAATATTAAGGACATCGTAAAAACTTGAGATCTTGTTATCTCATAATGACTTTGGCTCTGCACGTCCGATATACTCCCCACGGTGCAGTCTCTGCTGCGCCCAGCTACTCCGTCGGGCGTGTTCTGTTTCATCCCAGCGTCTCGTGTTTGCAGTTGATGTCATAGCAAGGGGTTTCGGCTAGGCAGGTGTTGTCGTGCTGGTGATTGGATCGGCTAGTGTTGTTGAAGCAGGTAGTATGACGGCGATTTTAATGGCCGGTCTAACATATATTCCGGAACTTGTCTGGATACGGGCTGTCCTGACTTGTCCGTCGGCGGTGGGCACGGCCTCAAGGACGCGGCCAGCTGTTCCGTGGCAGCGTGGAGTCCATAATGACCACCAGGTCATCCTTCTTAATGGGTGTGACCGGGTTGTGCCATTTTTGCCGAGCTGCCATGGTGGGAAGGTATTCTAGAAGCCACCGCCTCCAGAATATGTCTGCAAGTTGCTGGCCGATACGCCACTGGCGGCGAAGGCATATTTCCTCTTCCTTTTTGCCAAACATGGACAAGAGGGGACGCTTTCCAGCTGACCCTAGAAGAAAGTGGTTGGGGGTCAAAGGCTCTTCGTCGCGTGGGTCAACTGATATGTGAGTGAGTGGTCTGTTGTTCACTGTGAATTCAGCCTCTGCCAGGGCCGTGAGTAAGGTTTCTTCTCTAGGTGCCCGTTCCTTAAGTGTGGTGCTCAGGGCTCTTTTTACTGACCGTACAAGCCTCTCCCAAGCTCCCCCCATGTGGGGCGTCATTGGAGGTATGAAATGCCACTCAATGCCCTGGGTGGCTATGGCATCAAGCATTCTGGCATCGTGGCTCAATGATACCAGAGCGTCTCTCATCTCTGCATCGGCTCCATGAAAATTTGTTCCATTGTCGGAGTACATGGCTGCGGGTTGTCCCCTTCGCGCAGTCATCCGCTGTATGGCCATGATGGCTGAGTCTGCGGTCAGTGAGGCGGCCAGTTCTAAGTGAATGGCGCGGGTCGAGAGACAAGTGAAGATGGCTCCATATCGTTTTTCCCGATGTCTGCCAACCGTGATCTCCATAGGCCCGAAGTAGTCGAGCCCGCAATGTGTAAATGGGCGGATGTGATGCATCAGTCGAGGTGGTGGTAGCGCCCCCATTAGTGGTGGAGAGGGTTTGCTTCTCCTTATGTGGCAGGTGGGGCAGGCGTGTGCTATCTTCCTGCTTGTAGTGCGCAGACGCAGTACAAAGAAATCGCCCCGCACCTCTGCGACCGTCTTCTCCGTGCTGGGATGGTCCGCCTTCTGGTGGTAGTGGCGAATCAGGAGCTGAGTGTACGGGTGGTCTCCATCCAGGATGACGGGAGTCCGTGCTACACACTTCGTTTTCGCTAGAGCTCGCAGCCGGGTACCCATCCGCAGGGCGCCGTCTTGTCCGAAGAAGGGGTTTAATGGGTTCAGACGACTACCAGTCGGCAGCATTTGGCCTTGCTTGAGGGTGGTCATGTCAGTATTGAAGGCGTCCTCCTGAGACCTTTTTATCCATCTGTCTTCCGCCTCCTTGATCTCTTCCGCTCGCAGTGGGCCCCCTACAGATTTGTTAACTTTCATCCGACATTGTTTCACAAAGCGGAGAACCCATGCTGTTGCACGAATCAGCCGTTGCCATGAGGAGAATCTCTCGATGGATGGTAAGGCTTCCCTTGCAGTTGATAGAAGGCCGACGTAGTGAGGCTTAACCTCTAGTGTCTGGTCGTCGGGCGTTTTGACAGGTGCACGCTCTTTTGGCCACGCACTCTCAGGTAAAATGATAAAGGCCGGGCCGGTAAACCACCTTCCTTTGGGTGATAGGTCGGGCACATCTGAGTCCCTTGTACCGATGTCAGCGGGATTGAGCTTGGTTGGCACCCATCTCCAGTCGAGTATGTTGGTTAACTCATCTATTTCGCCCAGTCTGTTTGCCACGAAGGCAGAGTACGTACGTGGGTCAGTTCGTAACCAGCACAATACAGTTGCAGAGTCTGTCCAGAAGTACGTTTGGGATATACGGGCCTGGCTTTCCTTGTGGATGGTCTGGGCTAGTCTTGCCGCGATGAGTCCGGCTTGTAACTCAAGGCGGGGAATGGAGAGGGGCTTCAGTGGCGCCACTTTGCATTTACTGGCCAGAAATGTCGCCTGTAGGGATCCATTTACTTCTTCGGTGTAATAGGCGACAGCGCAGCAGGCTTGTTCTGACGCATCGCAGAAGAGATGTAGGGTCACGCTGTTCTGCTTGAGATGGAGGCAGCGTCTCGGAACTGAAATGCTGTGTGTATTCAACAGGCTCAGCCATTCGGTCCACCTCTGTGTATGTTCAGGGGTAATGGGGTTGTCCCAGCCTATACTCGAGCGCCACACGGCCTGCAGCAGTATCTTCGACCGGATTGTAAGGCAGGAAATGAAGCCTACTGGGTCGAAGATTTTCATTACTATTGAGAGCAGCTGCCTTTTCGTGGGTCGCGTGGCCACTTCTGGGGTGATCGCCTCTTGGAATGAGTACAGGAAGTTATCAGTGGATGGGTCCCAAACTAGTCCGAGCACTCGTTCCGTCTCCGTACCTCCACCGCTGATCCGCACTGTGGAACTGGCCCGGTCTTCTGTGGGAACACCGGCTATGGCAGCTGGACTGTTAGATGCCCAGCTAGTTAGGTGGAATCCTCCTTTCGCGAGGAGGGTGCTCACACCGTGGACGAGTGAGGCAGCTTCCTGACAACTGTCTACCGCATCTAGGTAGTCATCCATGTAGAATTTAGAACGAATGGCTGCTGCGGCAGTCGGGTTCTCATGTTCGTATTCCCCGGCTACCTTGTTCCGGACGAACTGGGCGCTGCTCGGTGAACAAGTGGCTCCGAACATCATAGATGACATCTGGTAAGTATCAGGTTCGTGTTGGTTCGGTAATCTCCAGAGGTAGAGTTGGGACAGCTGATCTTCCCGCCTTATCTTGATCTGCAGAAACATTTCCTTGATATCTGCGGCAATGGCGATGTTTCCCTCTCGAAAGCGCAGAATATTCCCTAAGAGGGAAGACAGCAGGTCAGGGCCGGTAAGCAGCTGGTCATTAAGGGAGGTCCCTCGGCATCGACTGGCGGCGTCAAACACTATCCTGATCTTCCCTGGCTTATTGGGGTTTGTCACCGCAAAGTGCGGCAGGTACCATTTTCTGGGTGCGGTTGTTGACGCTTCCAGTTTAGACAGCTTCCTGGCGTAGCCTTTGTTGACCAGCTGGCTCATCTTGTCGCTGTAGGCTGCTGCCAGATTCTGATCTGCTGCCAGCTTCTTCTCAAGGGAATGAAGTCGTTTCAGCGCGCACTGCCGGTTGTCAGGTAATGTGGCTTCCGGATTACGCCACAGGAGGCCAGTTTCCCACCTCCCAGTGCGAAGAGGCCGGGTAGTCGTGTTCATTAGTGCGATGGCCCTTTGTTCGCTTGCCTGGGTTCTCACCGCGGCAGTTACGCCAAGAGAGTCGACGGCAAAGTTGCATTTTACCAATTCTCTTAGGCGGATATCTGCGGCTGATTCAATTTGTAGTGCCAGCGTCGTGGATTTATTGTCACTGCCAGTCCCGACACCCCCATGGGCGATCCACCCCAGTGCGGTTCGTGACACTATTCGCGTAGTGTCATGGTCTTCGCGCACTTCCCGTGAAACGATCAGATGAGCATTGTCTTGCCCTATCAAAAGTTTTGGGGTGACAAGGTTTCCCTGGGCCTGTTGTTCTGGCAGGTTGAGGTCGGAGATCGTGTTGGCGATGATGTAGTAGGTGTCACTGCTATCACATCCTCTTATGGTCAGCTTCACTCGGCGGGAGAGTGTGTCAGAGGTGCACATCCCTTTGGCGCCATGGATCCGTATGCCGCGGACTGGGCCGCTCACCCCGATCCGTGTCGCGATGTCAGCGTCGACAAGTGTCACAGTTGAGCCTTCGTCGAGGAGCGCGAACACCAAAACTTTGCTTCCTTGGGGGACGCCCAACATAACCTGCACAATTTTTAACAGCACGCTCCGGTCCGTCGTCTGGCGTCACAAGTTAACCTCACCGACAGCACCTTCCGGTATGAACTGTGGGTCATGAAGCAAACGGTGATGTGGTGATCTGCACCCTCCTATGCCGCACCATGCCTTGGTTTTACAGTCCCGCGAGTGGTGTCGATCCAGACACTTACGACACAGGTTCTTCTGTCGCACCATTGTCCACCGGAGGGCGAGACTTTTCTCCGCGAACTCGGTGCACTCGCGAGTTTTGTGGTTGCCACCGCACTGGCCGCAACTTTCACTAGACAGTTTGCGTTTACGCGTATTGTTCATTTTATTTTCGCGAGGCTCACTCCTCTTTCGCGATGTAACAAATTCAGCGGGTCTAGAGTCTGGTTTAACTTCTTCACCGTTTACTACATGCACCTGCTCGGTCCGTCGCGGTCGAGGTCGCACTGGGTCGATCATCCCGCTGTTGGGTATAGCGTTAGCCATACTTTTCAGAAATGCTGCCAGCTGAGTTATTGTAGCTAGACTCGTAAGACCACGTGTCTCATACAGCCAGGTCATCCGTAGCGTAATCGGCATCTTTGTTGTGATGTCATTCAGTAGGGTGGGGTTGGTCAGGTATCCGTCAGTCCTAAGGATCCTAAGTGATGTCACCAAGTTCTGGACGGTTCCGGAGAAGTCTGCCAGGTCCTCGAGGGTTGCGTCTATTGTGAGATACGGCAGCTTTTTCACCTTTTCCAACATCAGCGTGGCTATTGCGCTGGCGCCACCGTATCGCTGCTCGAGGACAGAGAGGATCTCTGGAACTTGAGCGGGATCCATGAGGAGAGGGCCGACTGCATCCCGAGCCTTCCCTTTTAGTGAACGCTGCAGCCGGATGAGGTTTTCAGATGAAGTCATTCTGCAAGTGGTTGTGGATTGGGTGTACTGGGCTTTCCATGTGGGCCACTCGAGCGGGTCACCCAGGAAGAGGGGAAGATCCTTGGCCGTGGTCTGCCTTGCGATTAAGGCGGCCATCCGTGTATCGTCCTCTATCGTGCGAGGGCTTTCTTGGGCACGGGACGTGCGAAAACCCTCTGCTATTGCTGAGGTGATCTGGGACAGCTGATCAGCGCCTTTTTGCACCCACTCGTGAGTGTGCTGTGCTGTCTCATCGGCCGTAGGCAGTGGCGGAAACAGTGGTGAAAAATTCTGACTCGTAGGGAATTGCTGCGATCTGTTATGCGTAAATTCCACTTCTCCAGGTACTGCTGCTTGGGGTACTGTGGTAGAGTATAATCGGCTATGGGAATGCTTGCCACGGGTGCCGTGTGTCCCGTAGTTTCCGACAGTATGTGCACTGAGCGTGCATTCGAGGCGGGTCCGGGTTTTATGATAGCGTGGCCAGCATTTGAGGCGGGCCGTGTTCCCGGCAGTGTACGCACCGGGCATGCATTCAAGGCTTGCCCGGGTGCTGTGATAGTGTAACCGGCTTTCGAGGCGGGCCACACTCCAGGCGCTGTTTGCACCGGGCATGCATTCGAGGCTTGCCCGGGTGCTGTGATAGCGTAGCCGGCATTCGAGGCGGGCCACGCTCCAGGCGCTGTTTGCACCGGGCATGCATTCGAGGCTTGCCCGGGTGCTGTGATAGCGTAGCCGGCATTCGAGGCGGGCCACGCTCCAGGCGCTGTTTGCACCGGGCATGCATTCGAGGCTTGCCCGGGTGCTGTGATAGTGTAACCGGCTTTCGAGGCGGGCCACACTACAGGCGCTGTTTGCACCGGGCATGCATTCGAGGCTTGCCCGGGTGCTGTGATAGCGTAGCCGGCATTCGAGGCGGGCCACGCTCCAGGCGCTGTTTGCACCGGGCATGCATTCGAGGCTTGCCCGGGTGCTGTGATAGCGTAGCCGGCATTCGAGGCGGGCCACGCTCCAGGCGCCACGGGGGCTTGGGTAGTTGTGAACCTGGAATCGGCAGGTTGGTGGCCTGCTTGCAGTGCGGCGGATGTCTTTGTTGCTGCTGCCAGGGCTGCAAGTAGGTTGGCGGTGTGCTTAACGTGCTGCTTCTCTTGAGTGCGCAACTCACGGCGCAACATTTGTATTGCATCCTCAGTTGACTCTGACCGTTGGTCATCATCCTCTCCGTCGGACTCCTGGGGGGCCGGGGAACTGTGGGTCAGGATGGGACCCCAAGCTGTGGTTGATTGTTCAATGGAGTCCGAGGCAAGCATAGCTTGATCAGCTTGCTGGGGTGCATCTTGGCTAATGGGAACATCAGTCGGAGAGTTGGAAGTAGGGTCCGGGGCTCGGCGAGACATACGTTTGTCTCGGTCTGCGGGAACGCTGGTTGCTGATCGCGACGCCCCGGATGACGTAGAGATTTTATGGCCACTGCGAAGCGAAGGCATCTTTACTGAAGCACGATTAAAGGCGTAATGCGTAGAACCGGCACGAAGGACCAATTTGTACGGGACCAAGTTAGTGAAGCCCGCACAAATACTGCAAATTCAATAGGGCACCGGCACACATTGACACCTTGATCTGAGAGTTTTTGCAGGGGCAGTAGGAAAACATTAAATTAAGCAAGTATTACTTTCCCGAGAACTCTCGGATGAGAAGTGACTGTTTGTACCAGTTACTTCTCTATTTATTGGACAAAATTATACATTAAATTTCACACATGTTCAATGAGAGTAATTAGCGATCACCCTTATCTCTTCACTGTGTTGAACAAAACAAAAACATTAGTTTTTAAATGTATGGTGGCGCCGAAAATCCATTAATATTAACTATAGCAGTCGCACATTAAGGATGTGGAATAATATTATAGTATCATATTTATTTTGACGCAGATATCTAAATGGTTTTATCAAAAATATTAAGGACATCGTAAAAACTTGAGATCTTGTTATCTCATAATGACTTTGGCTCTGCACGTCCGATATAACTATCTTCTTATCGTATCAATTATTATAGTTTTCTTCGCAATATTTCATTCTCGTGTAGACTGTGGCGTCGCAATGTCTCGATATAAATAAGCTCTCCAGTTTCTAGTCGATATGTACACATTTAAAACAGAAATACATGATGTCGTCTACTGTTGGACACCTGTTAATGATCATTTTCCACTTCACAGCTGATCACACTTTATCAAATCGCTGATTGTATAATAATCAAAGGAAAATAATAGAATTAGATACTTGTTCTAAAGTGCTACGATGTTTTATTGTAAGTTTTTTAACTATATTTTATTTAGCTATAATTTTTTAACATTTTATATCTATTCTAAAACTACTTTAATAATATTCTAGGTATAAAAAATTGTATTTCACGGGATTGAGACATAACCCACGAAAAACTGCAAGACTTTTAGCTTCCTTAACATTTAAAAGGGAGTTCGTTGAACATTTTAAAATCCTTGTAATAAATATTGTTTTGCCGATAACTTTGTCTTAGGAAGCCTAAAATCGTTGCAGTTTCTCGTAGGATAGCCATTAACTAGTAACACTTTTTAACTTATAAATAAAATTGCCACACACTTAAATATTGAGTTGGCGTTACATTGTTTTTATCCTATTATATCTGCTACAGCACAATATAGACCATGTGAATATGTTTTGAATTATTTCCATTCTTTTAACTTGTGTTTTATTGCGTATCTTGTGAAAAATTACACTTGTGCAGTTATTTAGGTGGGATGCTACATTTGCGATGCAGATATGATGCATTGGTGATGCAATATCCTAGTTTTAAGGTCTAATTTTCCATGCTGTATAAATATTAATTTTCCCGAGAATTTATTACTGATTAGCAAAAATTAAGTTTGAAAGTATACTAAAAGTATTTCAAATACCAGTTTTCTGTTTGAAATTGATTTACTTAAACCCAATTTCTTGAGCGTTAAAATAAAGAAATACTTTTTCGAATTAGTTTGACCGCAGAGAAGTTCGCTCCCGTCTTGAGTCTTCAGTGTTCAGTGTCTCTGTAGTCGGCTGCTGCGGATTTTCTTATCTCTTAATGTGATATTATTTACGAGTGACGGCACCAGCAAAATAGAGATAACCTTCGTTTGACACGCCTACGCATCAAAATTAACTCGTGCTTTCGTCAAATAGATGGAAAATCTGGAACGAGAATATTAATGGTTCGTCGATGTAGAATTACTTACCTATCTATATATTCTTATATATATATATTTTTTAAAACATATCATATAAATATAAGTGTATAATATAAGTGTAGGTATACTCATATGTATTTAAATTAACATTTAAAATGACTGCCTCAACACGTGCTAGCCTAGTGAGGCAGATTATGAGAAAATTCTACTTTATCTATTTTAAAACATGTATTCTTAGTTATAGTTGCAAATTTCTTAAATAAATATATTAGTATAAAAAAAATTACAAAGCTCAGTTTGCTATTAAAACGTGTGATTACACTGAGCGAATCACGAAACTACTCGTAATAAGCTTACCTACAAAAATACATTTTTAATTTTTGTAATAAACGGTCGTGTCGCCAGATTTACTGGTGATATCTGGATCTCATTAAATGGCTTGTATGGTTATACATGCAATGGTTAAAAACATAAGTTCTTGTTAAAAATCAGTTTTACAATATTTTAGTTATTAACTGGTATAATTATTCAATATATTTAGTACGTGTAAATCGCAAAGAGAAAAGCACCAAGTTAGGCATTTTAATTTTCAGTATCAAGAATTCGGTACACGAGTAATGCCTTAATCATTTTGAAAACACGGAGAAAACGTTCCTATATAAAATATTGTTTATTTATTAAAAACCTGTTATACCTGTTACAAACGGGACTGGGGGCCTAAAACGAATGATTTGACTAATTTCATGACAAACAATAAAGCATGAAAATGCTATGTTGGAACACGTGTTATTACTAATAATATTTGGTTTAGCGTCTCGTCCATTATATTTATTTCGACAAGGCCATCTGCGTGACCACGTGTTCAGATATTCATTTTTTAATTTTCAGGAAATCGACAGTTTACATTTAATCAGTTTGTACATAAGTATTATATAGACAAAATAAAACTAATTATGGATTTTCTCCTTGTGACTTTACCTCTACTGAGACAGCATAATATGGAATAAGTAAATTAAATTTGTAAGAAAGGAATATGAATTAAAAAAATTATACAAACAAAAGATTATATAAAACGAAATATTTACAAAACAATACATTTATAGCCATGGAGAGAGGTTGTAGATATAAATCAAATCATAATAGAGATATAAACAATAAAGACAAACATTTTTCACAAACAATCAGAGAAATATTCTTTTATGGACCTCTTGTATTTGGTAAGTTAACAACTGAAAATATCAACCTTGGATAATACGCTATTGTAATTATTACATAGTCTGTTCAGGCAAGAATTCTGCTTAGAGTTCGTTTTGCATTGATCCACCCTGAACAGGACACAAGAGCGTGTAGAACGCGCAGGTACATTGAATGGAATATATATTCATATATTCTGAATGACTAATATTTTGTTAGGAATTGGTTATGCAGTCACATTTTAGCAATATCTTGATAAACGCCGTACTTATTTTTCTCCTTGAAGATTCATTCACTTATTGCCTTTCTAAAAGTTGTCTCAAAACACTCATAAGTGACTAATAAATTTGTACCCTGTACATCCAAGATAAATATGATTTTTTTTACTTAACTTTATTGATAATTAATATAAAAATATACCTTTATGCATAGTTAGGAACTACCTCCTCAACTAACCATTTGGTAACATAACCTTTTATCTCGGCATTCAAGCGCCAGGGCACCAGAGCGTAAAAATATATCCCGCGTAATAATGCCAAGTCTTTTCCAAACGCGTCCGTGAACTTCGCTAAGCGAGAAAAGTCGTGGCGCCGCACGTCATTTGTCATCTCATCTCCCATCAATCCTGCGCTCCCGTCCTTGGTTAATATGCCTCACATGTCCGACCCCAATGCCATCAGTTCAATTTTCTCAGATCACTTATTCTTTTCCGACACATTTAAAAAAAAATCCACCAGCACAACGTTGATTTATTATTATTTGAAATAAAATACGCTTCATGTTTATTTTGAATACATTCATCAGTTTTTTTATGATCCAATATATTATCTCCCTTTATTTTCTTGTAAATATTTATCTATATACATCAATGGAATAAATATACCGGATTAAATGTTCAGATGCCGTTTATATTTTTTATAAATAAAAACCATATATTTTAAGTCTGTGACCTTACTAATCTGGTAAATTTTGAATTTTTAGTATAAAAAAGTCTGTCAATTTTTTTCGTCAAATTAGTTGCACGTGTTGAAATAAGGCTAATTTCTGCTTTATGTCCAGAGTGGAAGATACTCTCAATATCCTCCTGACGAAAGACCACCGTTCAGAGTTAAACGTTGCTTGAAATGCCAGTTCAACCTTCCTCTTCCCCATCTCCTACCCCTCCCTTATTCTTTCGGCTAGCTCGTCTCACTGGCTCCAGGTTGTTAGGACCAGTTGGGTCCCTTGAAAAGAGCGTATGTTTGAAATGATAATGGTACTTCAAAATTTCCTCTTCCCAATCTTCTTCTCCGTCCCATTCCCCTCAGCCTCATAACATACCCCAATTGGGGATGCTGTAGTCCCAATGGATCCAAACAGTTGGGATTCTTGTTCGGTATTAAAATATATTTACTGAAATATTAAATATTGTGTTGCGGTGGGAATTGAATCAGCAACCTCTCTTCTAGTTGTCAAGTAGATCATCACACCACAGATTCAAACAACAGACAAAACAACAAAACAACAAAAAACACAAAACATAATATTTTTGTTAAATGATTTTGCATTCGGATTCAATTACACGTAAATGTTTATTTGTGGTTGGCATAATTGGCTCATGAGTTTACATTTTTTGTAGTTGTATGTACACACATATGTATAAGATTGTTTTTACTAATTATACATGACGGATGAGTACACTTTTCATGTATGCTTTTACTTCATTTTTTTTGCAACCGTCCTGTGTTTTTGTGTGTTTATTTACGAAGCTGTGATAATTTGTATTTTCCTGACAGTGTAATGAATAAAAGTATAGTGGCATTTGGTTGTCCCCGTCTCTGTGCTTAAAATAGAAGCCTTGTTGGCGAAAAACTTGCATATTTCCGTTCAATGAAAATCGAACAGCGGTTGAGCTTTTTTTTGCTGAAAAAAATATGGGTGTATAATGTATATGCAATGATATTTTTTTTTTAAATATCGAAATGTTTGCAGACTTCTATCTTAATTAAAAACTGCTTTATATTAGAATGTGAACCCACAATTTGAGTAATACGGAAAAAAAGATATTGTCTACGTTTTTTAGCACGTTTCTCAAATTATAATAAATGTATTAATTAGTGAGAAGTACTGCACGTGAATTTGTATTTTCTCTGCCTTATATTATTTACCATTTTTCGTTGCTTTGCAACGTATTTAGTAATACACGTGACAGCTGTTTCGGCTTCCAAAAGTTCATGTTTGACTATAAAAATAAGTACAATGTATTTCTAAGGAGGTTTTAGAAATAAACACAGAAATAATAACTCTTATCTGTAAGCGTAATTTCTATTAATAAAACGGCAAGAACTCTCGAATGGTGAGCTCATTTTTTTTTATCATCTCTGCAATAATATCTGTATCTATCAATACTATATGCATGCGTTACAAATAAAACTTGGCTTAATAATTAATTATTCTAAATTTTCCAAACTTCTTTCTAACAGTCTAAATGGTAACGGACGTTCTTCGATGGATACATTTTGATGCGAATATCGGTTTTCATGAGATTTCTTTAGTATAACAGATGTTCAATAATTGATTTTTTGGCCTCTTGACTCTGAGGCTTCGAAAACTCTGAGGCGTTCGAGAGCGTCTCGACTACCTATGAGGCGTCGCGGCGCTGTCTTCAGCAAGACGGAATTCTTCTGATATTATTCTTACTATTTCCCGAGAGTCTACAGAATAAGTGCCAAGGTCGACAGCTTCGTGTGGACAACGCAAAGTATATTTTTATATGTTATATAATATATGTATCCTTTACAATAATATATGTTGTTACATTGGCTCTATTTTTTGTTAAGGCGATACAAGACTAATAACGGGGGTTTGCTCGAGACTCACATTTTAATTAATTGCGACGTTTTCGTAATAATGATGTATATTTTTTTAATGTTCCCCATTGATGCAAGTTATTTTTATTGAAGATTAATAAAGCAGTACTTTACCATTTAAATATTTTATATAAATCGGTTTGAAAATTTTACAAAATGTTTTTCGGCTGTAATATTAGTGGTAAGCACCAGATTTTTTTTCTAGACCTTGAATTAGGAGCTTCTGGAGGGATTCATCGAGAAACATATGGGATTTTAGTAATTCGTTCATTAACCAGAAATAATTCAAATAAACCCCACGGAAAGATCAATTGTCTAGTCCTACTAAAGCAAATTCTACCGTAATTCCGTCCATTATGCCGCCCGAGCCGAGGACTGAATATTGTTTTTACACGACTTCATCACTTATGTCGTTAAGATTCCAACTTTATTTTAGAGATTTTCTAGGGCAAATTCAACCGTAGGTCTGCCCAATACACGGCCGCGCGTCGCATATTTTTGTGCATAGCTTCTTCACTTGCGTCGCTTTATTAAGATTCCGAGTTTATTTTAGGGTAGTGTCTCGTCTTAATATTTTTTTTTTCGAAATTCCCGATTATTCGTTTTTTTTTTTTTTGTTTTTTAGGGGTCAACCCTTTCAGCCCCAGTGTTAATTCAAATTAATACGAACTTTGTGATTTTTTTACCGTAACGGTAGCGATTAAGAAAAACAATGTTTTTGTTTTCCTATAGCTTGTAATCTTTTCTGTGGCATCTATTTTTTCCGCTCGGTTGAAATCCTTATTCCCTCCACAACAGCGATAAATATTTTGACATCTGCTGATTGTGAGTTTCATCGAATTTCTAGCGTTATTGATTATTTATATTTATTGAAAATATCAATAATTTCTACTCGAATTACAAATATTTTAACGCATAACGCAAAGATGTGTTCAATAATAGTAACATCAGCTCAATTCACTGTCCACAGTCATTTCCAGAATTTGAAATGAATTTCAAAGTTCATTCAAATTAAAACTGGTAGCGACGAACATGTTTTCGACTAGTATGGCGAATTTTTAAAGATTTATTGTCCTAGATTATTTATTTATTTCTGAATGAATTTTAGTTAAAATGTTTTTTGTTTGTACCTTAGAGATTATCCCTACATTGTAAATGTGCATTTTGACATTTATTTTACCTCACTATTTAAAATATACCCTTTGACGTCCAAATTAAGCCAAATTAACAAAGATAAATTCTAAAAAAAAAACAATAATTTAAAAAATAAACAGTTTACAGTCGAATTTTAAGAAAGAAATTAAGTAACTTAATGATTTACAAACTCTGGAAAACCAGAGCTGTTCCGGATTACTCCAGTTGAATCTCAACACTGGATTAAACAAAGAGTTATGTCTGAATCTGTCTACTGTTTCAACTCTCATGAATCATGGAAGAAGTTTTATAGAGATTTCATGAATAAATATCTCATAAAACTTCTTATTTTTATTAAACTGTAAGTTATTAAGTTGTATCCATTATTTGATAGCCCGAAAACATAAAATATAATTAACTGCTTAACAATGGCTTTTCTTATGAACTGCGTTGGTTTAATCTGGATGGGCTTTTAGAAAATCATTAAAAGTTATTATTATTTGCATAAAATTGGGTAAATTTCTTATTCATGAGATTTTATTCAAATTTCAATATTAAAAAAAAGCATTGAAATTGTCAAGAAAATGTACCGACTGATAATAGTAAGTTACATAAAAGTCTCAATTCAAATATTCTCAGGTCTAACTGAAGAGCTACGTTATTATAGCCTTCTTGTAACTTCTGCGAATTTATTGCCTGCATAAACTGCATGCAATCTATGTACAAGCGAGTATCTAAATGACTCGGTCCCGATATTATTGTTGTAATTAAAGTAATTTTCGATAGACTAGTTAATGTGTTGAAAATGATAAGACGCAATAAATAAAGGCTGTCTATAATTCATGAATAATTTTAACAACAAAGTCTGAAACCAGTCTTCCATCTGAGAATTTAATAATAAAGTTGTATGTGTAAAACGGTAAGTAGCCTAGTTAAAAATCCATTAAGTTTTATTTAAAATATTACAAAAATCGTACAGTAAATGAATATATGTGAAAATTATCGGTAAAATATCTATTAGCTTGTTGAGGCTTTTCGATAAAAATCTTTTTTTTTCATTGGAACAGCATTTCTCACTTTTAATTGCATCAGTTAATCGTAATGGTGCTGTGCAGCTGTCGTGTTGCATCTGGTTACATACAGGGTGTATCGGTACGTACCCGACAAACTTTAACCAGCTATTCCTTAGCACATTTTGAGTAAAAAATGTTATGGGCACTTTGCTGTCCGGTAACGTTTTTTTAATAAAAAATTTACTATTCATATTTTCACCACATGTCACCACTGTTTTATCCTTTGTCAAAATTTGAAAACCCATCTGGCAATATTTTATTCGAATTCCGTTGAATAATGTACGTGTGTACCTATATTGGCGCACTTTTACAATCACAACGAAATGGCACGGCACCATTCGTCTCATTTTTAACTATTATTATTTAGTGTGTGCGAAAGAGCGAAGACGCTTTTCGACATACTTGCTTATAACAGCTGTTGAACACGAAAATCAATGTCAATGACAGTGATGTAGTGTGGAAATTTTTATTTTTTTTGTTTTTATTGGAAAAAAAAATGCTACCGGACAGCAAAGTGCCCATAACATTTTTTACTCCAAATATGCTAAGGAACAGCTGGTTAAAGTTTGTCGGGTTAGTGCCGATACACCCTGTATATATTCCCTGATGTTCTAGGTCTTACACTTAGCGTTGAGGATGGTTCGGATTCTTTAAAAACTTTTTTTTTTTAAATCAATTTCTCTCGTTTAAAAATCTCCTGCTTTCTTGAGAATAACTTTAATAATATTTATGTACTATCGGATACTAGTTATTCTTATAAATGCTTCCCCATGCAATTACACCATACTGCAACACCGACTGTAGGTACCTGAGCAACCTAAAAAGTAAATGAATTAAGTTAGGAAGTACTTACTTTAGCAACAGTGAAATAAACTTTTTAAACATGTACTTTAAATACAGGGTTTTCCAATAAGAGGTATTATTTTGATATTCAATCGTAAAAGATCAATGGTTTCGTTGCTTGTGTGGCACGTAGCGCCGTCTTTTTGAAAGTAAACGTTGTCCAGATCAATACCATCCAATTACGGCCATGAAAAATCATTAATCATCTCTCGATAGAGCAATCCATTCACCGTAACTGTTGCTCCAGCCTCATTTTCGAAAAAGTAAGGTCCAATGACTCCGTCGGACCATAAACCGCACCAAACAGTCACACGTTGAAGATAAAGAAGCTTTTCAACAGTAATTTTTGGGTTTTCCGAGCCTCAGATGCGACAATTTTGCTTGTTGACGAAGCCACCGAGGTGGAAATGGGCCTCATCACTCAAGATGATTTGATTCACTCAAGTGAATTTCAATGCGTTGTTGAAGCGTGTATAGTTCCATTTTTATTAATGGCGTAGTTTCTACTTGTCAAATGCTTCAAAAGTAACATCTACCGAAATAGTGGGCTATTCAAAATAACATCTCTTATTGGAAAACCCTGTACTTAAGGCACAGTTATTATTTATTGAATAATAAAACGTAATTTTAATTTAAAAAACTAAATTAACTTTAGGTAATTTGAATGTTTGCGTTGCGTCTGCGCGGCCACTAATTATATTGAGCGAACTTTACCCATGAGATATGATGTAAGATTTTCAACGCCAAAAGTATTTTTGTTATTTGTTTTTGGGGTGTTATGCCGTGTTGTCCTAACTCCTTCTTTAGCCAACGTTTCGGACAGCATTGCAGTGTCCATCATCAGGGCAGATGTGTTATTTTAAATTTTAATGTGTTATTTTACAAATTATAAGATAATAATAAGATTTACGGCAGACCATGTGACATTTGTGTAAATTCGCACGAAACACAAATATTTTAATTTTATTTAGTTATAACAATATAACTTGCTTAGGTCGATCCAACGCAACTCGGAGTTCAATGGTCCTTGACCTTTACTCGTATAGGCTACTTCGAGTTGCTTGGTCTATACTTACAGGATCTGATCACAAAATACGTCATTGGATTTGATGGAAATCTCTTAAAGCTTCCTTTTGAATTAATTTTGTAGGGGACACTCACGCCCATTGGCTTTTTTTTCCATTAACCCCATACAGGAGGCCCTGATGAAAATAAGTTTCCTCGGGGCCTAAATCATAATTTTGGTTGCTGTGTGGAGAGTCTTTTTTAAGGAAAGGTAAAGTGGAATGGGTAGAAATCTAGGGATCGCGGGATAATTCGCGGGACGGCGGTACCCAACCCCACCTCGCAAATGGATGACTACAAGATAGTCGTCGGCTTCCTCATGAGAGACCTAAGGTGAGGTTCAAAAATGAAATAGTTAGTAATAAGGTCATAAGAACTGATTCGCTGTGCGAATCACATCCCTTTTTTGGATAAAAATAATTTTCACGTTAATAAGGGTACTTATTCTTATCTATACTGGAATTCGTATGAACCGTATGAACAAAGAACAGTATTTTTTGTGGACTATCAACAATTTTTGATTGTCGTCGGGTAGTCGGTGCTTGGAGAGGTGAAACTTGCGTTCATAAATGATTTTTAATTCTTTTCATCGTTGCAGTTCATTTGCTATATATTTTCAGTATTAGCCAGGAGAAACACCACAAATTATTGGAATTGAAACATTGCATGAAATGCATTTAGCCATGCCATATGTACTTTTACTACTGTAAGCATATTGAAAAATAATAAGAATATGGGGTAATAAATATTATTATGTTTATAGCTGTGATCTGAATAGTCATTTTCTCTCTCTATCATTTTCATTCTTTCGCCCCTAAACATTCTAGCACAACAACATCGAGGGTGCCATAGCCCCACTGGCCTCGATAGGGAGTTAGACATTTGTCGTATCCACACCAACAATAACAAAAAATTACAAATGCTGAGAAAAATAATTTGGATGGTCCATCCGTTGGCTTTCAAGTACTTATTAAAAATACATCGTTGTATGTTTTTTTGTTATAAAATGTATTTTCGTGGAAAGAAGCCGTAATGAGCTGATTTCAAGATAAAAAAATGCAAATTACGTAAATAATTGACAAATTCTCTCTTTATTATATTTTGAAACGTTGCCAGGAGCTTAATGACGCAAATGAATTTCATTAGACTTTAATATCACCTTAGAGGTTTTAATATAATCTTAGAGGGCATTACCAGACGCAACCGAAAATTAGTAATTTTAAATCGAATTCTATACGTATCGACTCTTTTCTACAAAAAAAGTATAAATTGATTTCGAATGATTTTTCTAGTAATAGCGCTTTTCAGAATTTCAATTATACTTCAAATAAAAGAATTCGAGCACGCATTTCGTGTCGAGAATCCCTCAATTTGACTATTTATTTCCGGACCTACAAAACGATAAATTTCATAATTTTTCAAACACATGTTTTACCCAGACATTTTTGAAAAATTAAAAACAATTATGACCAAAAAAGAATAAATGAAAGCATATGATTCTAATGAATTTACGAAACTGAGTGCTTTTTATTTTGCATTTGACGCGAACGATCCTAGTGAAAATTCTCCACTATCTGTATCTCCCATAGACTAAATACAACTAGACTAGGTGTAACCAGTGAAAAATAACACCAACTCAATTTTGTTTTGGTTCACGTGCACATTTATGAAAAGGCGCACGCATTGTGTCGCAATGCGAAATTGCAACTGTGCATTGCGTTTTACCTTTTGTTGGTCTAGAGTTAATCTATTTTGCTTGTCAGCTATGCTGGGCAAGTTCATTTTTTCAATCACAAAAATAACCCAGTTCCAAATATTTTAGATTGTACATATCACGGACTTTATTTTAGAAAATGTAATCAGCTATCTGAATACAAAAATATATCAGTACCTTACAGATCGATTGAGGGCAGCGTATTAACAAATGTGAAAAATTCAACGAGATTAGATTTATTTCCGGCAAATTTGTGACGTCACATGCATAACACACCTCCAAGTGATTCGACCAATAGGGTGATTCAAGTTAATTATTATCACATGGTGAGCATACGAAAATCACGCAACCAACGCGTGATACTTATGGATGTATTAGTCGTCTAGCGTTGACACGCATTGAGAGGCGCGACAACTCATGTGTATGTGTGATTTATTTGGTCCGTGCATTTTGCTAATCAGGGTTGTATTAAGTCGTCATTGCCTTTCGGGCTTCGCCTTTTCGATTTTTTGCAGAAGAATTGATAGAAATAAAATTGCGTCATTTAATAACTTCATTTATTTTTTGTGTATTTTCGCTTAGGTTTCCACATAAACCGGAAAAAAATGGAGAAATGGTTAGAAGCAATCCGCATTCAATTATGTGACAATAACTGGGTACCATCAGCAGGAAACCGCGTTTGCTCTAATAATTTTCACGCCAAACATATTTATTCAACTGCAAGCGGCTTCCGACGTGTAGACTGAAAAGCTTTGCCTGTTATTCCGGTAATTATTTGGTTTGATTTTCGTGTGAAAACTTAAGCAAGTTTATTATGTATTGATTGGTTTTAATTTTTAAGTTTTTTTTTTAAACAGGTTTTAATTGATAATGTCGTTGTTTATTGGACAGTTGCTGTCCACCATGGCCACAGGTCCTGCGAAAGGAGATACCCTCATTGTTTCTTCTCGAACAGGACTGGTTCTGGATCCTGCTGAAACTTCTTCTGTAATCGACAAGCCGGTTGTTCCTCTACCAGAATTGCAACAACCGATGTGCGTGAATGCCGTAAATAACATGTAAAATTCTATTTAACGGGCGTAAATAAATAAATAAGTATGTATTGTAATCATGTAACCTCCACCCCCTCCCCCCTTACCCCTCTCCCATACGATCCCTGAAGCTCTGTCCTCATCATTGCTGCTTATTCATTTGCGAACCGGAACGCGAGCCGAACTACGAATTATGGGAAAGGAACGAAGCAATCTTATATTTCTTAATAAGTCGTGGTTCAGCTCACTTGTGAACACGCAACATTATATGATTTATCTCTCTCTTTATGTTAATCTTACATTATGTTTAATGAAAAGTCGTTTAGTACTTAGGTTAGTTTTCAATAATGCTATCTTGAAGAAGGTTGATAGACTATTTGACACAATGTCTCAATTCTAACAAAGTGGTTGAAGACAAAATAACTTTTAATTGAATGATAGTGGTATAATTATTTAATGCTACATAGTGTTGTTCTAGTCTCTATAATTTTTATGTTACTGTTAGGGCCCGTTCCCACTTCCGTTTTCAAATCGGAGGCGGGTCCCGTTTTAAAAACGGATGGCCAATGGCCCTGTTCACACTACCGTTTTAAAAACGGACCATACTCTACGAAAAAAAATAATTGTCGATTCAACAAAAACATGTTATTTGCTCATTCTTCAGTAATGGTGCGCAATGAACGACGATGAAGCTCTTGTTGTCATGTTGTACTTATTAAAAAGAAGGAAAAAAGTGAAAAGAAAATTTTGGGTACACCCAATCATAGCCGAATGATTTTCTGTAGGAATTTTCCAAGTGTTAATTGGTGAGTTGAGAAGTGATGAACTAAAGTTCTTTAATTATTTTAGAATAATAATGATTGGATTATTTATATAGCGCCGTTTTCACCATGAAAAATCACCTCAAGGGCGCTTAATGGCTTAAGAGAATGTCTATCACTTCCTTTAACCATCTACTGGAATGAGTTTCAGAGAACTTAACATATCAAAATACAAAATTGAGAAAGTGCATTTGTCCTGAAGAAAGGCTGTCGATATTTTAAAGTAAGAAAACAATAACAACTCAAATATTTTTTATTATGTGTTTATTAAAATAATAAGCTCTTCCGTGCATCTCATTAAAGCTTTAAAATTTAAAAAAAGTAAACTTAAAAAAATAAAAATAAAAATTTTGATGTACAAAAGTTGTGTACACCGAGTGTTTTGTTTTTATTTGGTTAAAGATAAAATATTACCATACTCTTTCTTCGACCAGCGGTATTAAATTTTCGGGATTTATTTCCTTATCCATTATTGTAGTTTTGATTTATTTACTTAACAAAATAACCAAATACAAGCACGCAGCGTGCCTGCTTCCTTGCGACAGGGAGCGGGCGGGGAGGGGTCGGGGTTTGGCGGGGACTCTGCCGGAACGACTGGACGACAAGTGTGAACAGCTCCATACAACACTATGAGCGAGCGTGTGCCGACACGATTTGAAAACGGACGCGCTGCGTAGGCGAGCCATCCGACAAAAAATGTCGGATCCGTTTTCAAATCGTGTCGGACAAGTGTGAACAGCTCCATACATCCACTACAGCCACTAGGGCATCCGTTTTTAAAACGGGACCCGCCTCCGATTTGAAAACGGAAGTGGGAACGGGCCCTTAAACGTTTTACTAATATTATTTTATATTCATCAGCTTTAATTATTTTGTATAATTTTCGATAGCTTACTAGATATATTCTGTATTAAAATGCATGCAAAAGCCCGACTGGGAATAAAACCAAAGAAAATAAAATGATGTCAAGTCACAAAGTGATTGCTTTCTTCAATATTTATATACCATTCTATATAAAAACTATGGTAAATTAAAAAAAAAAAACCTATGCACAGTAATAAAAATAAAAACGTTTTTGGTTCTATAGGACCTGTATAAAATTCAAAAACACAAATAAAATAAATTAAAATCATTTTGTGTTTTTTATCAATTCTTTTCCTGATTCAGCCCTTATTCAGCACATAAAATTTGCTGTAAGTGTTAGTTTCTTTTTGGTTTTATGTCCATATTACAACACCTCTGACAACAAATTCTCCGTGGTTTCGCTTACGAGTTTGAACGGTTGTACAAAGAGTTTAAACAGAGTTGGGTTGTTAAGTTCATCTCCATATTTGTGACGTACGCGCTATGTGGGGTCATTTTTAAAATGGATTTAATATAGACAGGGCCAATCTAGTATAATACATCAATGGTATCTCCACTATCTATGTAATTCGCATTTATCTGCCGACACACGGCAGCGAGTAGACGCGGGGGGGGGGGGGTTTCGAAAATGTGCACATTTTTCCGGTCGCAAAATATCATATCAAATACACATCAAAAATACCCATCGAATATACCAGTCAAAAATACCTACTAAAAATACCCATCGAAAATACCTTTCAAAAATACCTACTAAAAATACCCATCAAAAATAGCTATTAAAAATACTCATGAGTATTTTGGAACCAGGTATTTTGGAGATCTGTCACAAGTATAAAGTATCGCATGGAAATACCCGGTACTCTTACTGGGTACGATAAATACGCCTCACCTCTAATATATTATGAGAAAAAAACAAAGATTATTTAGTGTTGTTTATTTTCTATAGTAAAGAACCAAGTAAGAATTTATTTTAATTCTAAAGTAAAGCATGTTTCATCAGTATGTGTGATTTATACGATTATGTAAATAGGTAAAATATTTAAGTGACCGATTCAACCGTAAATATTGAGGTAAATTGTAAACAATAATATCATTAACTAAATTTGAATTTCCGCCCGCTGGTTTGAGGATATTCTAAATAATTATTGACAAACTTAAATATAATATTTTTACAGTGGAATAACTTAATTAGTAAAATTGATAAAATAATATTTTATCGTTGAAGACTATATTATATTAACGACTCTCAAACGAAAGATGTGAAACAGAAAAGACAGAAAAAAATTCAGTTCAATTTGGGTAAGGATTTGCAAAGAAACACAACTTGCGAATGTCGTCGGACAACTGACTGGTTGAGCCAGTTGTTGGCGTATTTATTGGGTTCAAATTCAATAATTTCTACACGTGTTAATGTGGAGCAATTATTCTTAAATCTAAACATATACTAAGGTCCCACGGTTTGTCGTGCGAGTAATTCATCCTTGAACTGGCGATATGACACGTGTGCAGTGATTAAAAATCTTATCATCGTACGAGACAAGCCTCAAAGGAGTCGGCATCGTACAATGTGTGACATGAGACAAACATTTATTTTCTCGGTTATTCAATAATTATTTAGGTATATCCATCTGCTGTCCGGTACACGCATCTTGAAATGCGATTCCTATGTGCGACTGTCTTTTCTGTTTCACATCTTTCGTTTGAGAGTCGTTAATATTGTCTTCAATGATTATATATTATAAAATACTTTGTTATAGGCTATAGCTATAGTAAAGTTCATCATATTATATTTTCCTGTTGATGTGATCTGGATGGCAACAGACCGAGAAAACTAGGAAAACTTGGAATCTTTCAGGAAAATTTAATTGTTAATTACCAGTACGAAGCGAGGGAAATTATATTTTATGGAGTGCCGGTTTTTTTTGATTTGCTGTAAATCAGAATTTTATAGTAGTTACCTTAGGAGCTTTCCACTAAGCATAATTTGTTAATCAGTGAAGGAATTAAGCAGGTACCCGCTGTGAGTATCGTACTCAGTCAATCCTATAATTAGAACACACGGACAAAAATTATCCTGTAAAAAAAATCATTCAGAATATATTGAGAACACGTGTTATTTTCCTCATAAATATCATGACGAAATGCGACAATATCAGTACATCAATATCAGTATTTGTATGAACACGTGTTCCGCAGTCCTCATAAAACATTAGCTTTTAACAGATACTTTGTTAGTAACTCTGTCAATTCTTTCGTTGAAGGCCTGCAGTCCCGTTTTTAATAGGAAAAATGAATAATTTAACCAGATTTCTAATAAATTAACGGTATTTTATATCAGTAAGTTTTATCCGTGTAGCTTTAATTCATTACGAGTTCTTACTTTTTCGATTGAAAAATTGTTATATGTCGTCACTGTAATTGATAAATAATTGTCATTGTCACATTGGCTACACTTTTCTATTTGCGGATGTCTAAAAATATTATATCTCGACTAGGTAGGCTAACCTAAGAATTGTAAGAAAATTACAATTAATGAATTGTGAGAAAATTATAAAAATACGATAAACGAATCTATTCCGAAAAACTAAACTTTCTGAACTTTTTTTAGGATTAGGTGAATTAGGTATGTAGTTAAAGTAGTGGAAAGGTACATATATATTCTCATAAAACTTATGTCATTTCTCGTGTCACGCTTTCTAGGCTTTATTGAAAGGGTGAAGTTTTATATTGTTCTTTCCCAGTTCGGATGAAACAATGAAAATGGAAAGGTCGTTTATGCGGAAAAAGCTCCCAGAACAAAGGAACCGGCTCTTCCACAGATGATGTTAAAGTTTGGCTATAAGGTGTGAATGTCCTGTGAATGTATTCTGAACTCGGCGGGAGCAGACAAAGCGAGGCTTTTCATGAATATCGTTTTACCGCTCTTCGTTTATCAATAAATGTCGGGGATCAAAACTCCACTCAAATTTGTTGAATTATTTTATTAGAATAAATTATGCACAGCGGTTTGTGGGACCCACTTAGGCTAAATATTTCTATTACTATTTATAGATACTTCCGACGTTGTCACTTATCAGAGTATATTTTGAGTTTTTATATGTTTTTTGTCGACTTATTATTTATGCATTTAATTTCCATATTTTCAAATGGTAGTTAGATACATCAAAGAAACTTCACACGTCATTTTTATTTGACACGAATAAAACATTACACGAAGCTGAGCTTTGGTAAAAATAATTGCCTTGTGTCACGCGTCACGAAGGCATACACAATGTGTATGCCTTCGTGACGCACTTTCAGAAAGTATTTTCTTACGGCTTGCTCCGTAGTAAGCTTTCAAAAAGAAGACAAAGATGATTCGAAAGGGAGACAAGTAAATAAGAATGTTAGAGGGAGAGCGCTAATATTAGGCTAGGCATAAGCGTTAAGTATTTCCTTAAATATTACTTCAGAAACATTTCAAGAATCTCTTGAAATTAACAATAATTTGAAGAGATTCTTGACTAATTAGGAATACTCATTTTTCTCCGTGAATAATCAATGTCTCTGATAATACGATGATAGAGACTAATCAATACTAATCTAAACATCCAATGAGGGTTTAGATTTCACGATATAATTATGTTCTCATATCTACCAGAAAATGAAGTCAATCCATAAAATGAGTACTTTTTCCCACATCACCATTAAAGGAGTGCTTTCAAATGCTTCTATTATTATCAACCACTGAAGAAATAAATGCATTGTATCTGAGGATACCCTTTGTTTCATTATCTCCTATCATGTCAATCTGCTCGGTTACTGCCATGTTAATGGTTATTTTGGCTTCAACGAGTCCTTTGTCTGTCTGAGCGGCAGTGCAGTGCCCCGCGCCGCCCACTACCGCCGCCCCACGCAGCCGCCCAAGCTGAATGCATCAAGAGACAAAACTGCATTTTGGTCATTTTCGTTGCTGTTAACTCTGATTAATGGCCTCTTCCGTCACAGGCAGTGCGAATTATGCACATTAAAAGTGATTAAAATTTTGTGATTACATGTCAACCTCACTCGAAAATTTATGATTTAGGTCTTTGAAAGTTAGATTAAAAATATAAATGATAAATATTTCTTTTCGCTATTTTTTTAACTGGTTAACTATCCCGCAGCCAAATGGGGGAGTAGGTAGTAGCCAAAATGATTATCCTCCTCATATTAGCTTAAGTAGGTACTTGACATATCATTTTAGTATTTTACGTATTACTGCGCAAATACATAAGTTACCATTAATAATTGACTGAATAGTTGGGATTTCTATAGTTTAAAAACCCATAAGACAGAGAAATGCATGGGGTCGTCGGAAGACCCACTTTGTTACAAACGTTTTGTTTGGCATCTTGGCCTGTCAAGAGTTAATCAAGTTTTTTTTTCTTCTTTGGCTCAGCAATAATCTCCAATTGTTTGTTAACATCTTGAGGAGCGACAAATACAAGTTTAGTGTGGAAGATTTATGGAAAACGTAGTAGAGAAATGTGCCGTACTTCATGACATCGAAATCTGTGCAAGTGCAGTTCCGCTGTATTTCGGGGCAGGGCGAACATTTCTGCAGTGTGATTGCCAACCTCCAATAGGAGCTCATCAGAAGAAGAATACCAACTAAGTCGTTAAACTTTACAAAATTGAACACTAATAAAAACCTGGTTACAAATAAGTTTCAACTGATTTTTACTTACGAAAATTTGCTCTTTTCAAATAAATTCGCATGCAGTGCTGTTTTAATAGAAATACCGTATTCAGTCAATTTCATGTCTAATAAAATAAACTACGTGAACCTACAGACAAATAACCATCTATATAAATAAAAATGTAAGTGTTCGTTTGTTCAAAATCTTAAATGTAATTAATTTTTAAATATGTAAAACAAATTTAGTTTGTATAATAATATAATTTTTTTCAACGGTAAAAAAATATATCCAGAAATCCCCAAAGACGATTTCTGTGCCAACAGACTTCTTGTACGTTTAATATTTACGAACGTCAGACTTTGGCGTAGTAAGCCATAATTCTGTCCGTTTTATTCGATTGTAAACGCTGCTGATACTTATCTTGCTAAAATAATCGTGGGCGTCAAATTGGCACCGTTTCGTATTTGCTTTTCCCATTCGACATATTATTTTATTAGCTTCATCTTAACTGTCAAAGCTGCTTTTGTCTTTTTCGCTGGGAACTGAGTGAATGAAATAATATTGAATATACGTAGGCACGTACCTATTTTTAAACCCCTATTTATGATCCAAACCACGTACGCTTGAATTAAGCGTAGATTACGACAAGGTTGGGTACTTAACGATAAATTTTTTTTATTGATTTAAGTCATTAACGACATGAGGCGGCATGTGCACGAATTTTATGGTCTAGTTATTTAAATTAGGTCTCAAACTCTAACTATGTTCGTAAAAGACAAAGCTATTGGGTTTGATACGTTTATATTAATTTGGGGATATGAGGGCACGTGTAGTCGAGGGATAATTTATTGAATAAAGGTGACGGAGCATATCGTATCAAAGCTCTTTGATCCTTGACAACTTAATCATCAAATCAACAGAGAATCCAGAGCGTTTTCATTATGGCGAATTTCAAAGCGTGTTTATGTTTAAAACATATTATTTATTAACACCTTTTCTCCAACCCCATTCTCAACCCACATAACGATGCCCAACCGGTTGCTGGCAATATGGTCTCCTGGTTGTATACAGTGCAGAAAGGAGAGGTCGTAAATCGTAAGGTATCACGTAAACAAGATAAAATATTGGATATCAAACCCCCAACTACTCCTCCATTTAGTTCAATCACTAAGATTTCAATAAATAAAACAATTGAGACTAAATGACACTATGTACATAACTTTGTCCAGACTCCGAAAGCTACAGGTTTCATGGCCAACAAGTGTAACAAAAAGCAATATATTATAATAGTTACAAATGATTTCATACACTTTATTTTGCCCTTTTGACGGCTTAATTGACTGAACAAATCGAAGTCCTCTTTTAACTCGACCACCATGTATTTATTTCACCCTGCCAAGATGGCAGCGATTTTTGATAGTACCTTTTTCTTCCGCCAGAGCGCATAAGCGTTGCGACTGTTTCGAGCTGTCAAGTCGCAGTGATCAACATTACACGAATTTTCTAAATGGTCCATCGGATACGCCGTATTTAATTTTGAAATCAAAATTGTAATGTGTATAATACTAACAAGACTAGTTCTTTTGTATAGCTACTCATTTTTAATATCCTCAATGACAACAGATGACGACTGTCGAACATTACAGTTGCCAACTTGACTCCTCAGGCCTCGGGCCTATTCTATCAGAGGGTCGGAGTATTTCTGGTTTGCAATAAAATCCAAATAGATGTAATATTTCTGAACTCATCCGTTTTTGAAAGGTGATGAAATACGCACTACGCTTTTTTTTAAATGTTAAAATTTTGAATGCAACCTTAAAAAATAATTAAAATGGTTTACTTTACGTTTTTTGTAACTAAAATTACTGATATAAAAAACACTTATTTTATTAGACAAATGTATTATAAACATTGACTAATTATAATTGTCTTATTACATCAATGATTATAAACGATAATATCACCTGACTTTTTGTCGCTTCATCTAAAAATAATTAATAAAAAAAGTCTCATAAGTTTTTTTTTTCTAATTGCGATCAAATAATTCTACTATGATTAACTTCTAGATTTCGATATAAATCGTGGTATTTTCTCTTTCTCACACCGTTTAGATCGTATTTCTCACCACAACAGTAATAATAATATTTGGATGATTTGTATAGCGCCGTTTTTGTGCAAAATCACCACAAGTGCGAATATATAATAAATTTCTAGGGAGATACAACGATTTTTTTGAGATCATATGAGTTGTTCTCAAAAGCGAACAAATTAGCTTGAAGGGTTAAATACAAAAAAAAATGGAGAGAAATTTTAATCCGGCGTGATGGACTGCCCTTTACCGTTCACAAAACTTCTAGGAAACTTTGTTTTTAAAAGTATTTATATATTCAGTTGTCAGATTGATAGTGCCTTCAGAAGGCGAAAGAGCTGTCACGCGTAATAATAATTACACTGCAGATTTTTTTTATAAAATAAAAATGGAGTTCTAAAAATTAAACTTAATGAAAATAAAAAAAAATACATTTTCTGTTTGGGAAAGGCTCACGTGCGTTGTGTGGGATGTCTGGACGAAGCTATTGGCTATGACCTGTTCTCACGATGCTGGTCTTCCTAATATAAAATATAAATATGGTCTCATCAGCGCTAGAGAGTTCCATGCATTGATATTGATTTATTGAGGCCCCCGTAGGGTCGCCGCAGACGGTTCGGCGGGCCCGGCCTCCACCGACCGCACTTCTAACCAGTGGCGTGGAGGCCGCTCAGGCTGCCGATTCTAGAAGGTTGAGTAAATGGATTTTTTTTAAATAATTCTTATTATATTTATTTTTAACAGAAGTAAATATTTTACTGCGGCGATAATTGATTATCCTTGTATTTGGTATCTCTTCTTTTTAGGTAAATATGTATACAAGCTTATTGTTGATTTTGTATTTACCATTACTATTGTCATGTTCCTTATTATTATTTTCCCCTTCACAGTGCGTTCACACAGTCGAAGTATTGATTTCCGTAAGTTGTGCTATAGTTATCATTGAAACTGTGCGGTTCTTGCTTAATAATTTATCACATTTTATAAATGGGTCTGAAAGAGGATCGTAAATCATTCTCTAATCAAATGAAATTGATTGATGCGAATGAATTAGAGCTGGGTCAATCGATCGTTTTACAAGACCCGGGTCGCTCATGACTACCAAGATATTATCTGGAATTTAAATATTAAAAAAATTTCAAATCGTTATTATTGGTATTGACCAAATTTTGTCCCACGATCGACCTGTTGGAAACGTTTGGACTAAAATGAACCTCTTGTTATTCTTATTTACTAAAAGGTTTCTCTGAGGGTTGGAAGTCGCCACGCTACTGGTTTTAGTACCCAGCTGTAAGAACAACTTTAGTTTCTTTTTGCATTTTCTTTAAAAATCACCCCTCCGCGCCATTATCCCCGGCCATTCTTCCGTCGAGGATGCTGCGTCATTAATCATTTGATATTCTTGGGATCTCTTTAGCAGAGAGTATGGCTTGACTAAAACTGTTTTATGATAAAACAGAACAGTGATAAACATAAAACAATGATTAAGCAGAACTGTGATTGAACAGAACAGTGATCAAACAGAACTGTTATTGAACAGAACAGTGATCAAATAGAAAAATGCTGAGACAGATCAGTAATGAAACTGAACAATGATGAAACAGAATAATGATTAAAAAACAGTGATTGATTATAACAATGATAAAACGGAACAGAACAATGATGGATCAGAACAGTCGTGAACAGAATAATTATTAAACAGAACAGTGATCAAATAGAACAATGATGAATCAGAACAGAATTAAAACAGAACAATCATGAAATCGAATAATGATACAGTGATAAAACATAACAGTGATCAAATAGAACAAAGATGAAACACAACAATGGCTAAAAAAATAACATTGTTAACACCGAATCATCGTTAACTATTTTATCACTGTTCTGTTTGTTCCAGTTACTACTAGTATCTTTATTTTTATCCTGAAACTTTCTGGAATGTACTAAAATTTTAAAATGTTGAACTTGGAAATTGATTGAAAACACCATAAAATCTTTGGAGTTTAACTAACGTTTAATTTATACTGCTCTCAATTATTCAATTTAGACTTAAGTAATTCCGCAATTTAATGTATCATTTCATAAGTCATTTTAGTACCATGTTTAATGGCTTCATCAGGCATGTGATACGTATATTAATGTCTCTGTGCTTTCCAACTCATTCCACCCTCACCCTCCTTTACTAGATATGTTCGGTGATCTTTTTAGCTTACATTTCCCTTGTGTATCGTATCGTTCATTCTGTGCAATTAATGTCATTACTCTAAGTTAAATTGATCAATTGACCCCGAAAACCCACAAGCCACGCCCTTATAGATTCTTTATTTCCAAAGAATTTTAAATATACATAATTTTTATGCGAATGCTTACCGCTCAAGTGTCCCAATTGTTTCAACTTACGAAGCCAGTGGGACTATGACATCCCTCATTGGGTTTGTGAGGCTAAATGGAGCATTGAAGGGAAGGAGGTAGCGAAGAGGAATGTTGGGGAAGTACCCGGATATTAAATCTGGTCACAGTGGTCTTTAAATGCGGCTAAAATCGTTCAAGCAACATTTGGTTTCGAATGGTTGTCTTGGCGATACTGAGAGTATGTTTCACTGTATGGAATAGTCTGGAACCTGCTGCAAATGTAATAGATATATGTATAAAATTTACTTCAGCACGCTGGGATTCGTAATCGTGCAACGTCGTGCGGGCAATGCTTTTGCATTGAGGTAATTTTAAATGAATTAGTTTTTTTTTTTTTTTTTTATTAATATCAATAGCAAAATTTGTACATTATGTAGGTTTAAAGTATATTTTTTGTATTTTTTTTTCACAGTCCTCCTCACTAGGGTTTCCTGTTCTGAGGCGGCCTGTAGTTTTTCTTAAATTTTTGTATTTAGTTTTGAATTGTCTTTACATTGTCTTCATAATGTTTGTAAGTTGATTATTACTTTGATCTCTAAGCCATGTTTTGACTTTTGTTTTAAATATACTCATTTCGTTTATTTTTTTGGTTTCATTTGGTAGAGCATTGAACAATTTTATAGCATGGAATTTATTATTTCTCTGTCCAAAGGATGTGTTCAAATTGGGAGTAATCAGGATATTTTCGCTTTTTGCCCTGGTTGTGTATTTATGTTGGGCAGTGGAGTATTCGGATATGTTTTTTTTCAGTTTAAATAAAATATTTTTTGAATATAGTTTCTGTACATTGTAAACATTGAAGTTTTTGAATATTTCTTCTGTCGGAGTTCTAAGCGGAACTTTCAGTATAGTCTTAAATACTCCTTTTTGTGCTATATTGAGCCGCTCTGTGTGAGTGCTCAAGGCAGACCCCCATCCCGTTATTCCGTACTCTATTTGTGATTGACACAAAGCATAGTATACTTTTTTTAATATCGTTTATATTGAGGATATTGCGAATGTTTCTAAAGAAGTATATGTACCTGGTTAGTTTTTTTGTAATTACATCTATATGTGAGTTCCAACGGAGATTATCATCAATTTCAATTCCAAGATATTTGATGCTTTTGGAGTGTGCTATAGTGGGACAGAGGCATGATAAGCCTTGATTTTTTTGATAAATTCCTTGGCATGAATGTAATTTGAGATTAAGGTCCTCTGACGGCTGCCCTCTGGCTGTTTTAGAAAATGTCAGATATTTTGTTTTATTGACATTAAGCGTCAGATGTGACATCTTCGGATCTACCGGATCTGCCCTGATGATGGACACTGCAACGCTGTCCGAAACGTCGGCTAAAGAAGGAGTTAGCGCAACACGGCATAACACCCCAAAAACAAACAACAAAAATGCTTTTGGCCGTGAGAATCTAAAAACTTACGAATTAGTATTTTATTTATTTCTGGTACTACTGTTCGTTTGAGGAAATGTAAAATTTATTAGTGCTGGTAATGCTGTTGGTTTGAGGAAATATAAAATTAATTAGTGCTGGTACTGCTGTTAGTTTGGGGAAATGTAAAATGAATAAATGCTGTGGGTTTTGGAAAGCATGTCTTTTTATTAGTTTTCTTTACAATCTTCAATCTTCCTGACCGGTTTGCATCGTGAAAATTTTATTACAACTCATGGCCAAATTATTAATTACAATAGAGTTTTTTCTTATTATTTACAGCTTTTAATGTACATATAAATATTAATAAACTTGATAGAAAAATACCTATAGTAAGTCAGAGAACTAAACAATGAGAGTAAATGGATTCACTGCGCCTCTAAATTATCGAAAAATTCGTGACAATTAGCCTTGAAAACGGTAGAAAATGTTCAAAGGAGGTGTGCTAGTTAGGGTGCGAAGTACGAAAATTATAAATGAAGCTGGAGTTACTACTTCTGCTAGAACAATCAGGCGGTCGTCTTGTGAAAATGGGGTAACTGACGCCTTGGGAGGTTCTAAATATTAAGAGATTTTTATTTTTGTATTGTACTTTTTCTCAAATACCATGACCGTAACCGTATCGATTATGAATGAATATGAAACAACGGCCACTAGACCGTTCCGTCACCGACCAACACCGTAGCGTGCCATAACCGTATCGTCAACATATCCACGGCTAGAAAATTTTGCCGGTGGTGATACGCTCCGTCCATACGAATACTGCATACATACATGCGGGCATAAAATGCTGTCGATCCGTTGCAGTGGGCATAGTAGTGCGTGTCGTGTTTCTTTTCGTGCTTGATAAATTCATAGCACGGTCATGGTATGCTCCAGTTATGTGGGCAGACTAATTTATATTCGAATTTCAGTGTCTTGACCCCTTCGAACATTTTGAACGTTCTGTTCTGGTGAAAATTCGCCTTTTGTTCATGTTTCTGTACAATATCAAAGGAGATGGCAACTTGCGTATAGTATATTTGACTGCCTCCGTGGTCGAGGGGTAAGGCTCTCGACTATGAATACGGGGGTTGCGGGTTCAAATCTTTGCGTGTTCATATCCTTGCGTGTTCATTTATTTCGTAGTGATTTGTTTGACGTCGAAAGTTGCCATTGTCAATAAGTAACACTCAACTTTAGACACTTTAAAATCGTATTATTTTCAACCACATACGAAGTTGTTCGAATTACCTTATTATCGACGTTTTTTAAAGTGCTGGAACAAATTCACCGTTCGCTTGGAAAACGCAAAACCGTACCACCGCTTCCGTATAAATGGCAAGGTTTTTCTGGTTTATTCCATACCATTTCCAATTGTTTATGGTCTGTGACGGCTATGGTCGAAAGCTGACTTTATTGGCTTTACTGCCTCTAGTGCAATTCGCTATGTGCATGTGAATGCACACATTGCACGGGGTCCTGCGCCATCGGAAGTGGTTTATTGCTGCCGTGCAATTGTAGACGACCGCCTTTGCAGGGATTCCATTAAAATCATCTGCCAAAGGGATTTTTTTTATTTATTTTCTAGATTCTTATTTTCCATGAAGTGGTGAATCATTTAAATTTACTGCTTTTAAAGTTAATATTCTTAAACAAATAGAACCCCGTTATTGCGCCTCAAACAATTTTTCCCTCATATGGGAGTTTTATTAAATTTCCAATCAATGCATTGAAATACGCTACCGTGTAGAAACAACTTAAAACTCATTAAACTGTTAATAAGAAGCAGAAAAACCTTTTTAATTTTCTCAAAGTTAGCTCTGGCGTACAGAAATTTGCACAGCTTTTTCTGTCTGGATTTTCTAGACTGGTGAATCAGAAAGGGATCCAGCTCCTCAAAATATTTTCCTTTCATGGGGGGTAGGCAAAATATTGTAACAGCCAAGGTATATCGATATCTGCTTTTATGACATGTTCTGATGTTGTTCGGGTGTTGTTTCGGATATTTTTCTAAAAATTATTGACTCATTTCAATATTAATTTTAATTGATCAGGCTCTAACTTTTCCTGTGAATTGTATTTTCCCTGTCCTCAATAGGACAACTATCTGGATCGCTCACGGCGGACGCGTGGATAATGAAACGTCGGAAATATTCGCCCTGATTTTAATTCCCGGCGCTGCTCCAGTAATCCGTTTACTCTCAATTCGCCATCATTAATAAACGCCTTTTCTCGTCCCAAAATACATCTGATGGACTGACAGTACAGCCGGTGGCGGGAATATGATTAAATTGCGCTTTTTCACGCAAAATAATTATAATGATGCTAGAAGTCGTAGTGTTAATCCAGAGACAGGATTTTAAAGGCGAAATTATTGGGTTTTAGAATTTGAAGAATTTTTCATTTGGACCATGCAAAAAAATCTGTATCTATATTATTATATTTAGTAAATAAACAATTATATAATGTGATAATTATATTGTGAAATAATATAACATAAACCAATTATTTGAGCGGTTTATATATACGTCGTCGACGGCCTCCGTGCTCGAACGGTAAGGGTCTCGACTAGCAATCCGAAGGTCGCGGGTTCAAATCCCGGCGTGCCCAAGTAAATTTTATTTTGATGAATTTATATTTCACAATTTATTAATTCAGTTCCAGAGTGGAAGATACTCTCGTTGTGGCCCTGGTGTAAGACCATCATTTAGAATTGAAACGGCTTTAGCCGTGGTTGGTGATCAGATCTGAATAGCCAGATACTTCCGTCTTCCTCTTTCCCATCTTCTTCCCCTCTTCACTACCCTCAGCCACACAACATACCCCAATTGGGGATGCTATAGTCTCACTGGCTCCTGACGGTTGGGAGGAGTTGGGACTTAATTGGGAAAAAATACGTTGTAACGATATAAATACAAAGAAAGGGTTTTATTCTGATTTGATGAACTTTTGCAGACTTCACCTGCACCTTTGCACCTTCGAAACAGGAGAAAGTTCAAAGCCTACATTAGATTTTATAAACCATCCCCACCCCCTTTTCCCTCCCCTTATAACAGAATATTAATACTTTGTCTCCGGCGTTGCCCGGCCTTTGAGCAGAGTTTTTCGAAATTTCGTGTAGACAGTGATTTTCCTCTGGTTTCGATGGTCAAGTGTGCAAAATTTCATCATTCTTGATATAAAAAATGCTCGCCACACAATCTTTATATAAATGGATATCATTTTTTTCTGTATTTAGATTCCAGTAGCTGTAAAATATTTGCACTGCTTTTAAGTTTTTCTCTTTCCAGCGCCCCATTTCCAGCAACTTTCTATCAACTCAATAAAATTTGCTCGCTCGTTAAATTTTGCCGTCATTATCTCCCTTTGACTTGATTGATAATTATTTGATGATGCTTTCATCCAGGGAATCTTAATTTTCCCCAGCCGACTTTCATGGCGTAGTCTACAATTTTCCTCTTTATCGAGAGTAAAATAAATTATCTGAGATTTTTCCTGGCAGCGCCCACCTCTCTGTGTGTTGTGATGTTGATATCTGATATTTAGGTAATAATAAAAATGATGTTGCAGCAGCTGTCTAAGGAACGTTGATATATAATTTATTGACAATCTACGTCATCCAAACATTCTGCCCTGTCATAATCTTTACTGATTATAATAATATACTTAGTTTTAAAATGATAATAATACATAATTGATAATAATAAATAAAACGGACATGAAAAAAATCTATTACGCCTTATGTCATTCTCGTATTGAATTATAGGATCTATATATTCTGTATCTAAGTATATACAGAACCTGAACACAATTCAAAAAGGAATCATAAAGACCATACTGAAAGTACCAATAAGAACGCCTTAGATTGAAATTTTCAATAATTTTGATGTACCAAATGTACAAAAATATATGCTAAAAATATACTATTGAAACTATTCAAAAATACTACAGTACTGCGTATTCATCACACTAGGTCAAATCACAATGACATCAAAAATATTCCAGGTCATAAAACCACATTCGGACAAAGAAATTATATTTATTTCGTGACGAAACTCCACAACATCCTTCCCCCTGATATAAAGCTAATAGAAAATTTGAATGATTACAAATCAAGAGTAAAAATCTGACTGAAAGAAATTAATGAAAAAACTTTGAAAAAAACTTATAGAAAAGTAATAAAACAGAAATGAATCACTTTAGTCCGCCTCAGCACAGGTCACCCTAGTGAGGAGTACTGAGAAATACAATTTACTATAAATATATTTATAGTAAATTGTATTTTGTATGTACAAAGTTTAAATAGTCGCTATAATAAAAATAATAAAAAGAAAATGAGTTTCTCGGGAAATTCAAATCATGTTTTTAAAGATGATGATTGTGTGTCTTGAGATTTTTTTGTATTCCCGGAATACCAATAACCTGATAATTTCCTACAACCATCATTTTGAGCGCAAAGTGGTGCGTGTGGTAATGATGGATGACTTAGCTTGCCGAGGAATTGAACCCGAGATGCCTGTTTCGAACCCGACGCATTTGTGCAGTCCGCTGCAGGCTAGTCGGTCGAAATCGCGAATGATCGTCATAGATTCTGATAAATTAGGATAACCCGGAATTAGTTTCTCTCTGTCTCCGAAAGATCCGATAAAACATAAACATCAATATTATTTACAATTGGGATGAAATATAACTAAATTATGCTTTATAAATGAATTTTTATTATAATATTTTATAATAGGATATATTTGTCCGAGACACTATCTAGGATACAAACCACTTCTTTGGAACTTTGTGATCATTTAAAACGATAGCTGCCAAAAATATGTGAAAACTTGGTTTCAAGATAATATTGTTAATTTTGAATTCTGATCGACAAATATGGCGTATAATAATTAGGTTCCAATGGTCGAGTGGATAAAGACGTTGTTCCGGGAAGATAGACATTCCCAGTTGAGACCATTATCTGTTTTATTGATTTGTATTTAATAACTTTACTTTATTGTTCGATAGTTTCGTAGTTCTTAAACTTTCTACAAAATGTTCACATTGTTCTGTCGGCTCGTATCAATTTTCTTCCAAAAATTGCTCGTTCAAATGCTTCGAGCGCTTCGCTCATGTATTTCCAATAAAAGTAATTATAAAGGTTTTCAGCTCTGAATGGAGTGCTACCGGCACCGTCCTACGGTCTCCCAAGTCGGTGCTGACATCAATTTTGTCTCTCACTCTCCCGCCAAGGAGCGGTGAATGAACTGTTCTACGAAATCGTTCACCCAACCAACGGTTGATCACTCGGGTATTTTGGTAAAGTCGTGTACGTGAGATTGCTATTTATTGTCTCCATATATGACTGTATTTATCTGTCTGACAAGCCGCGAACTGCGCAGCGTGTGCAATGTGCATTCGTTCAACTACGAATATTATTAGTACATACAATTCTTGATTCTGGTGCGTTTTGCTTTTCGTATGCATTTGTGCATAATTATAATTACTTCATTAAGCTTTTAGCGTCTGTCCACAGGTGACGCTGGCGTATGTATTATTCACTGACTTGTTATGCAACTGTTGACTGATGACAGTAATGACTATGACTTTGTGAATCATTTTATTCTCGATATATATAGCGCAAAACTATCTGGTTTCGTGCAGCGCAAATGTGAAATTCAACGCGAATCGAGGCTTGGAGAGGTAAATCCTCTGACCTTATCAGTAAAATATTGAGATCAATGGCTGTGTGAACCTGTGACGTCAGCACACCTGATCTAACCTTTAAATAATCTTGACTCCGGCTTATAGACAAACAACAGACACACACGCAACTCCTACATTGAAATGATTTTCTTGGAAGCGAAAATTACTGAATAAAATCTAATTGATTTAATCCCTTTGAAACACGATGGCTTGATCAATTAAGAAGGAAGAAATTATGATCGGTTTATGGGTTTATTATCCGGGATTAAAAAAAAAACGCGAACTCTATATTACTTAAATTGAAAATGAAATTAAAATCTATCGGGCAGACAGTATATGTATTTTCATTTTCAAGTCTCGATCAATTAGGTATTATTGTCTAGAGATTATCATCATAGAATTCACTTCGACCTTCGAAAATGGGTTAAGTAAATAACGAAAATGCGTAAATAAATCAAGAAGAGAAAACTCTGGCAGTTTTTTTCAATAAATGACTGGCAGAGCTGTGCTTGCTTACCCGTGAAATTGATTAAAAACATAGATTTAATTAATTCTGAACAGACCCGAATAAAAAGGGCTTCTTTTAGTGTGTAGGTACTGGGTTTAGAGTTCATTATGTTGGCATGCTTTACCCGGCGGTGTATTGTGCCCGTCTTTCCTTTATTATTCTGAGAAATTAATACATGTCAAGCTTCCTTTATTGTGTTGCAGAAAAGTTGCCGGGTAGGTAACTGGTAACTTTCACGTAGGATATAGGACCTACAAGATTTATTAGCCAAGATAAGGGATCGTTGAAAACGTTGCTAACTTTTGTACGAAGTTGTATAAAATATTTCCAGTTTTTCTAATGCATGATTACTCGAATGTACTGTTACGTTGGAAAGAATTATTTATTTATTTGTTCATTTCTATTCATGTACAAACGGTTTGCATAATAAGTTCCAGTAATAGAAAAATTTTAATAATCTATAACTAGGCGATAACTGAAATAATAACAGAACTTGAATAGGACCTTCACAGAACTTGAAACTCAACTTTGGAATTTTATGAATTGTTCAAATTCTCTGAAACAACCTTACATTACTTTACTTTCAGGTTTTTGTCTACTATTAAAAATGCTATTTGGTGTAGATGATTACATAGCTTCAATTATGTTCCGTTTTAAATACTTATACATTTATTATAATTAATACAGAGATTACAGAGTGTTTAAAATTTGACGGTAGGTGAGAGAGCTTGAACTACCTACATTACTACATTACATACTGTCTTATCAGTATTGCCAGAGTTACCATTATTATTATCCTACATCTACTATTCAATTTTATTGAAATTAATGTACCTAATACTTACTCTAAATTTATGTGATATTCAAGAAATTTTACCAAATAGCCAAATAGACGAGTCCTTTGTTTTTTTAGACAAAAGCAGAAAAATAAAGCGTGGTTCCAAAATCTTAACCATCAAGTAGAACATTGTATTATGCCTCATTAAAATCTCACGAACGGTGACCTCTTATGTCAAGAAATTTGCACAGATTATAACTTGTTGGTTTAGATTTTTTCCAAAACGAACGTTGAAACTCTGGGGAACCACAAATAATTGATGATTTCATTAGTTCTATTTAAAGTTCACTAAGATTAATTTCGTTCTCAATAATAAATACGTTCGCTTCCACCACGTAGCCCCGCTGCGTACCCTAATCATCCCCCTACAAGGCTTTAGACTTCTTGGAATGGGCTAACCAACCACCCCGAGTAGTTTGCCTCTGTATCTTTCTAGTTCCCTGATGCGGAAATGTTCCAGTTAAGTGTAAGTGATCATGAAACCATCCTTATTGATTAGAAATCGATAAGACGTTCCTACCCACGGCTGGATGGTTCTATTTATTATCTTTCGATTGAGCTTAATTAAATTATCAATTATATCGGCAGCCTTCAATAAATACTTGTCACTTCAACTTGTTTGAACACCACAGCGCTCTCTTTTAATGTAAGAGTGCTGGAACTGAATTAATTACTGGCGTGGTTTTATACATGCCTGAACAGGAACAAAAGGTCTAGCACGATCGATCGATAAAACCCTAAATAAATACGATATTTATGATATTCGTAATCTATTGTTAGTTAGCGATATTTGCGAGCACGGTCAGAATATGATTACGACGGTCGGTTGACAAAAGCCGCTACTTTGCGCGACCTCCAAGGTGTTGGATAAGCTGTCAATGTGCACAACTGTTTGGATAATATCTTTCGTAAAATAACTGGCTTATTAATGAAAAGAGGAACTTACTAATCTCTTAGAACTGAAAGAAATCTTATACACGATCCATAGCCTTACCTAATCATCTAAGAAGCGACCAATTTATTCCGTTCCAATTTTGAAAAACAAAAGTTGTCATTTATGAGTTATGACTAATGACATCATGAACTAATTACTTCTCTTTTCAGTGTCAAAAGTACCTATTTATACTAAAAGTTAATATTTCATTTCGACATTGTCAATTTATTTGTCTTTTTAACATTTACGTAGCCGTTTGACGTTTAGGAATGTCAATAAGTAGAGAGATTTGCCAGTGTATATCGAGTTCTGATTTATTGCATTATCAACATCGGTCTGGATATCAATAGTGCGACCGTGCTCGAGAAATCGGTAAAAATCATCGGTAGTTATGCCTATCGATCAGGCATTGCAAAGTTAATGATTTCACTGTACTCCCCCAGATTTTGGAACGGCGGCTATTGGGAGCATTCGGATCACAAAATAATTATTATTGCTCCAGTTTTATTTATTTATTTTTAATTTAGGGTGTTTTTCTCGTCTCTATTCGGACTTCTTTCAAAACATTCCGGAGTTATCTAGTTATGTACTTTGTTGGAACAAACTGTTGTCTTATGTTGATGTGATTACTTTTCGAAGTAGTGTCGTCATTGATATATAATACTAGCGCAGACCCGTGAAAAATCACTGGATATTGTAATTCAAATCCAGTGATTTCAAAATTTCATTTCAAAAATTCAAAGTAAATCCTAGAGTTCAATAAACCATAGTTGCAGACAGATTCATACCCAAAATTTGTAAATTGCTATTTTTTGTTGTTGTTTTTGGGGTGACATTGGAGCAGGTATCTCGTGGTTGGAGTTGATTAATTTTTAACGTCCATGTTATTTCGTAACGTCCATTTCCCAGTAAATGTATTCCTCGGTGGTCTTGTTATTTTTATTGAAACATAAACTGTTGGCGAAGCTGCATTTTTGCTGCGATAACGTTGCAAAGTAATATCTATCATTAGAACATACTACTTCAGCTCCTGGGGCTTGGTGTCACATTTAAACTTTTCGCATTCTTTCACCACGCCTAAGTTGCTTTTAAGCAGTTAGATTATAAATGATACCGAAACATGATTTTTTAATAATAATAATAATAACATGGCATTTATATAGCGCAGTTTAGTGTCATTTCACTTCAAGTGCGTTTTACTACTCGTATAATAAACTTTTAAAAAATGGTCATTCAGTATTAGTGGTTCTTAAAATTATTCCTACTGTGTGCCTTACCCAATACAGATCTAATATTATAACACTAAATACACTGTTTATAAAAAGTGATGACAAAACTTAGAATAACAATAACAACAGGACAGGACAAAACACGAATATTAAAACTAAAAGATAATATAAAACAGGAGGCAGTTTGTGCTCAGAAATGAGAATTTTCTGAGCAGACACTTAATTCTGAGCAGACACTTAATAGACGCTTAAAAGTTAATGTTTCAGTTGTTCAATAGGGTCAAAATTATTTTATGATTCCATTTATAAAATTTATAATTAACATACTCTTTCTTTTCACTACTATTTATTGTTATTATTATTTTTTATTTTAATTTTCAATTTGGAAGGCGGGTTTGGGTACCGCCGCCCCGGGAACAATTTATTGGATAACCAACACCTCTGCCGTAGGTCACCCCAAGTGGTTCGCTACGTTTGGTAATTTAGCAGGGGTGATTTGTTCAGAGGCTGGTTAGGGGAGATCCTTTGACTTCTCCAACTGGTCTCTCGACCCATCGCCTTGCGCCGCAGTGGGATGGATACATTATTTCGTCTGTCGCTCCTGAACACACTGATCCCTAGATTCCTACACTCCCCTCATACCCTTTTCCTTCTCGGGACTCCTTCTTCTTCCTTCCCAAAGATGACAGGCCACAAAGATGTGGGGTTGATGTAAAAAGAAATGAACACCGTCCATTCTTCTGAATACAATGTTTCAATTATATGTTATTTTTACAATCCATTTAATTGCATATCAATACAAGCAATAATACCATTCGATGCATTTAGCAGCTAGGTTTTCGAAAGGAGTTCTATTGCCATTTCAATAACCTCGGAGACCGTAACCGCAAATAGCACATTTCATTTGTGGTAATAGCCCAGGTCGGCCGCGTCGTATAACTTCCCCTCTGTTTGTAGCTTGTACCATTGTATTAAGGAATAATTAACCTCAAATAATAATGTTGTTACGACCATTGTCTATATTGCTGCATTTCCAAATACCTTCGGATTGTGGAAATGTTAAATGTAGCTAGATTATAAAAATATTTGATTTTTATCTTAGTTATTAGAAAGATTTATAGGTACTATTAAAAATAATAATAACCATCTTGTTTTGCTTTGCTACAACGTTTTACATCGCTAAATTTATTTATACGCCTCATTGTATTAAGGAATAATTAACCTCAAATAATAATGTTGTTACGACCATTGTCTATATTGCTGCATTTCCAAATACCTTCGGATTGTGGAAATGTTAAATGTAGCTAGATTATAAAAATATTTGATTTTTATCTTAGTTATTAGAAAGATTTATAGGTACTATTAAAAATAATAATAACCATCTTGTTTTGCTTTGCTACAACGTTTTACATCGCTAAATTTATTTATACGCCTAAAATTTTTATGCATAAAAGTGATATATGATTCATGAGATTATCTGCATTTCCTATTATATAGGAAATAATAACAGTATGTAGATTTAATCCATTATAAAGTAGGTACAAAATAATCTATGAATACCCAAATAAAAAAAAAATTGTAATTACAAGTATAATGAGATTATAATGATTTTTTTTAAATAATAAAAAAAAATTATACAATATTAGTAAAACGTAACAGTAACATAAAATAAAATAGAAACTTGAACAATAATACATATAAGACAAATCACTAAAAATACATTACCAATGCTACTACAATTTGTAGGATTCATGTATGTAATATTTGTTTTTAAATTATATGAGTTTGGAGGAAGCTACAAGCCAAAAATGTGTATATTCTTTGTATATCATATATTGTAGGCATTAAAATCGCTTGGCAAACGGAGTCTAGAAACGTTCGATTTCAAGCACATAACTGGTTTTTATTTATTTTGTAAATAATTTTATAAGAAAGCAAAAAAGTTGATCAAGTGAATCTGTCACAGATAATCTTAGCTATAATACTGTATTTTAGCTATAATAAGTTGTTTCCTTTACGCGTTCATACATTTGTATTGACATAATATTTTTTTTATTAGTTCATTTATATTTTTTATTGAGTAATTTATTTTATTTATATCCTACTCAAGCGAAATGATAGGAAAACCTTCAATTTATCTAAAGCATATTTTTGGTATTCATAATGTAAACCAATTCGTTAAAATGATTTACCATTAAGCTTCGCCTTAACTAGTAGTTTTGTGAACAGTAAACCTCTTAACCAATTTTTTTCTAATATTCTCTTATTTAATTAATACAAACCAAAATTTCCTCTAAAATCAATAATATTTGTAAGTAACTACTTAAATACCTACCTACTTAATTATAAACCATATATTTGATGTAACTTAAAATATATATATATATATATATATATATATATATATATATATATATATATATATATATATATGTTATGGTTAAGGTTTTCACGGGTGTAAGATGTAGAATAATGTTCTCGGTTTACCCGCGTAAAGTAGTCCTTAAAAGGACTTTTTAATTTCTGACGTTTCGGACAGATCTCACTGTCCATCTTCAGAGGCCTTATGTCCTGAATTTCGTCTCAAACTGAACGCAGTTCGGAACGGAATTCTAATTGAGTCATTTAAATGACTCAATTAGAATTCCCAACACCTGGAAAGTTATAATTGACCAAAATAACCCAAAACCGACATTTCCAAAATTCTCAGAAACACTTCCAACAAGTTCAAAACAACCCAATCAGGTCGCTACACACATACTGCTTGATATTGCCAACCCCGCCCCCACCCCCTCTACCGTCAAATCACTATCAACACGCATACTTCGTCCTAGACATAAGAATTGATAAGCACCCACTTGTATCTTGACTTCCGGACCGAACAGACACGCGAAAGCGTTCAGTTTGAGACGAAATTCAGGACATAAGGCCTCTGAAGATGGACAGTGAGATCTGTCCGAAACGTCAGAAATTAAAAAGTCCTTTTAAGGACTACTTTACGCGGGTAAACCGAGAACATTATTCTACATATATATATATATATATATATATATATATATATTTTACAATTTTGTCCAAAGAAACGTCACTATATCAATGACAATTCTTCTTTCAAACTGTATGCAAGCATGTGGGTACCATAATATTGACAAAAACACGTATAAAAAAGTCTAAATGAACACGACTTCTTCTCATTTCAAAAATAAATCCTTACTGAACCATTAAAACGGCCACCATCTTGAAACGGAGACGGAAGGTACAAACAGGTCGAGTTAAAACGAAATAAGAATTATTATCGTAGAAAGCATTCATTTGTACCCTAATGATGGGGCAAAGCAGAACCAAGCGGTAAATAAATTCATTTAAAATCGTGGTTTTTCACAAATTTGTGTGTTTTATTTTTAGAAATAAGAATTATTCTTATACGTGTTTTATTAAATTGTATTTTTTAATACTCATACATTGTGACCGAAAACTAGTTCTACCAGCGGGAAACTGGTGAATCTACATCACACTTGGAGTCGATTTTGTTGTATAACTTTTTTGATTTGATCTTTCGTTTTTGAGTAGAAGGAATTGTTGGTTAAAATTAATAGAAAACTGTTGCTACGTGGTTTGTATCAGCTGTTTATTTTCTTTAAAAAAATAACATAGGTTCGGCTCCAATAATTTCTTAACTCTAAAGTTACCGATAAAAATGGATAAAGAAAAAAATAAAAATATTCGTTCGTACCTCTGGATTCCGGATACCTTGTATTATTTATCAATTTACGGACTCTATACACGAGTAAAATACTCACTACTTTGACATATTGTGTTGCATGACAAACATTTGAAATAACAAGTTTATATTTACGATCCCCCACAAGATATTAATGATTTGTTTTCTTTTGTTTCAGGTAAGTGTGACGAAGTTGCCACCCCCCTCACACACCCCCTACTCCACTCATCGTTTATCCCCGTAACGTGGGGCGCAAAAACTGGTGAAATTTGAATTAGTTAATATTATTAATTTCTGCAAACCGATCGGCAGTCGTCACCGAGAATCACAATAGAGATGACTCGTTCATGAACGAGTCACACATTTGAGCTAGCTCTTTTTGAAGAGCCGTATTCTTACGACTCCCGGTAAACCGCAAAAAGACGCAATTGAACGGTATCTTTTTTTTGTTCAAGAGATATTTTACAAAAACGACGCCATTTAAATTAATTGTTATTTCATATTCAGAGACGTGATCTTACAGTCCGACAGCTGTACTTTACATATCTACCTACCTACGCCTACTAACTACCTAGCATCATATTTTTCTCGTTTTACGAGGCGGCGCGTACCGGTACCAGGAGTCGTACGATCCATACGCTTACGCTGGGGAGCGGGGAGTCGTATCTGGGGAGCACAATATACTCATTGCTCATACGCTCTGAGCTCACGGTACCCGTTCAATTAAGCCGTCGTTCAATTGAGCCGAATCTTTGAGTCGTACGACAATGAGTCATGACCAATCGCCACAGTATTCTCATTGCTCATACGCTCTGAGCTCACAGCTCCCGTTCAATTGAGCCGTCGTACAATTGAGTCGGACTTTTTGAGCCGTACGAAAATATTGCGCTGGTACCGTGGTTCCCGCTCTCAATAAAATGAGTCGTAACCATCGCTACAATGTTCATTTCGTATCACAAAGCAAACAGCAGCGTCTCGGCCAGTTCCGTAAACGAGAAAACCTCTCATCGCCTCACCTTCTCAGAACGACGCATTAGTTATCTTTTTTTGGTTATTTGTTCATTTGTTGTGTACTTTGTGAGTAAGCGATGACTGAAATCAGCGCTACAATGTTATGATTCTTGTAATTACGACTCTCCACGTAGGGAACATGCAAAAAATAATTTTTACTGTGTTACCACCCTTCGTATAATTTATTACCAATGTAAAAAAAATGTTTGTCTTTTAAGCACGATACTTTGATAGATACTATATATAGCCTTCTTCGAAATGTATTTTTTATTAACAAAGGAACATTGTAACGAACGATATGTCATGTCCTAGCTGTAGGATATATTGCAAAAAATATAATTCGGTATTGCCATTGACATCAATTTTTGTCCATGGGAATTGCGTTATTAGATAAGTTTGTATTCATAATTTATCAGCACTATCCTACTGGAACCTGGAATATCTGTTTATTTAAAGAACAGTGTCTGTTGCGGGCGGGCCTGGCTATGTTTTTTGTTTACAATTTATTTAAATTTTACAAAGAAAGACAAACATCCCCGGGTTACGAATAACCTGACAATATTTGAAAATCTCCTACTACCACCACAGTATTCAGAAAATGTTGCTTGTGTTGTGATAGAGGACTTAGTCAGCCGAGGAATTGAACACTGGGTGGGACCCAAACGGGATGTCAACTCAGCCACCGACCGGTCATATATCTATAGGTTTACCCGAGATTGTTGATTTTTTCACACTTGACCTTCGAAAAAAAACACTGCGAAAGCCCGGGCAACGCCGGGGACTTCTGCTATATTATTCTCACGTGGGTCATGCAATAATGCAAGTTCATGGAAAATTTAATCCTTTGCCGGCCCCATTTTTTTTGTTTTTGTGATAATTGTAATTTATTTCGTAGTACTTTCTCGGGCACGACCAGCATTACAGCCTCTGACTGCACTACTTTAACCAGATCCAGAATTTGATTTCATATTAGATACACAATCTGTATATTTCGTGGACGATGTCCACTTCTTCAGGAACAACTGTAAGCTAAATGTATGAAATTAAAATATACATATCAACTTTGAAGAAGGGGGTTAGAGTGGGGGAGGCTTTTTTGTAATTCGAAGAGAAAAATATTTAAAAAATGTTAACCGTTCTTTAACTCTAATATCGTATCTTGTAGTAATTCTACCCATAAAAAATTGCAATAATCAATTTATTAATTTTAATTTAATAACAAAGTGAAAACCATTTAGAAAAATTTTCTTCAAAAAAAAAATTATTATTACTTACGATTTAAAACAATGTTAAATGATTTGTTGTCTATTCTTCCGGATGTTTAGTTGTTAATGACGTCATTACCGCCAGGACCATTTCCACGGTTTCCAACAGTTATCACGGTAATGAATATGTATTTAAGCTTTGACCCAACAGGTTTTACAAATGTTTGTAATGTGTAAAGACTGACTTTATTTGCCTGTGTGGTTGTGACTAGGTAGTTATGTCTACGAGGTTATGCTGTGTAGTTAAGCATATCATATTATGGTGGTGTCTGGGTAGGTGTGTGCGTGCAGTGTGCACCTATGTAGTGTGTGTACTGGAAGCAGGAACAGGAAGAGAGGTGAACTGGGGGGGCAGAGGCGACAGGGAGCGCGGGAAATTAGCTGTGGTTTCATTTTGTGGGCGAGGACGTTCCGCGAAGCCTTCGGATATTCGTTCTCGAGAGGATCTGTTAGTCACAGAGCTTGACACCAGTGGCGTCTCGTGACTTTCGGGTGTACTAGAGTGCTAATATTACAAAAAATGGTATTATTGATGTCGTTGAAGCCGAAAACGTCTTCTTTGTTTTTTCGAAAATTCGGTTTTTTGTATGAAGGATTTCAGGAAATCCGTGCGGCGCACGGCTAAACTGAACTTTCCTGAAAATCTTCATACAAAAAATCGAATTTTCGAAAAAAAATTAAAAATCGTTTTGGAATAAACAACATCGATAGTGTAGAAAGTTTTGCTTAATAATTCGTGTTCTCACAGAACTAGAGAGATTCCTGTTGGCATGGGTAGCGGTGACTGATGACCATTGTCTCTTTGTTTCCTGAAAATTTCCATCGGTAATTTTAAATTACCTGTTTGTTTCTGTGATATATACAAAAACCTTCATGTAGTGCAATTGTCGATTTATCAAAAAAAATAGGTATACCGTAATCTAGAAACTAATAGCACCAATTGTCACAATTGGGGTTTATTGGGTTTTTATAGTATAAAGTACATACATGGTTAATTAACGTTAACCAGGAAGATTCATTAATTATTCCAATCACCGCATCCATTTCCTTTTGAGCAATATTTTAAGTTTTTTATTTATTTATTCACGCCATGTAGGCTTATACAATGTTTAAGGTAAGCTGATCAGTAGTACTATAATGAGTGTATTCCATAGCATAATAGACCGAGTACGGACAGTATAAGCAGGTACAATACAAGTTATCGTTGAGAGTTGTTGTATATTCAAGTAATAGTTGTTCAATAAATAATACAAGATAGGTACTCACTACTTGGTACTATGAATGTAGTAGCGATATTTAGTAACATATATAAAATAAATATGAAATGTTTAGTGTTAAGCATAAGCATGTTAGTATTTAGCAAAACTTTATAATGCCAGATTGGGTATTATACAGAACCTAGCTTAGCATTAGTATGAGAATAAACAAGAATGGTTTGTTGTGAAGCAAATTTGCAATCAACAAATATTTATTTCGCCCGATTGGGAGTTTTATGGAACGTAGAAAAAATTATATAAAGTGTGCATGTAAGAAAAAAGAAATTTTTTAGATCAGTTACAAATATTTTAATATATTGTTCTTTTTTTTAATTTTTACACTGCGTGGTGGCGGTAAACATCGATTGAACTATACTTATTACTTAGTCTGTGTAGCCTCTGAATTGGCAAATTTTCGAAATAATTATTATCAGACTTTGGAACTTTACAGAGAACAGTTTGTCTTGTCTTACGCATGAGTACATGCAAAGTCATTTGTCATTCGATATTTCGAAAAGACAAACTAAATCAGTCACTGTGCGCTTTGCTAGTAAATGGGTCAAGTTTAGTAAGCCCATTAAAAACGTGTAATTAAGATCTTCGACTGGAATTCCTAATTTATAATTAGATATTAGAAATTTATGTTGCACTCTCTCAGTTTTTAGTTAGTGAATCGTGTACAATGGAGCCCAGATTGTCGAATTATACTCTAGATTGCTTCTCACCAACCCAATGAATAGTAAATTAAATGAATGAATTAATTTTTAAAATTTTCACCGTCCTCAAAATAAACCCCAAAAATTTAATTGCCTTGTTTGTTATTTCATTTATATGAGGAGCAAAAGTTAATTAAATTAAAAATTATATTAAGGTCCTTGATTTTCTCGACTCTTTTTAGATTAATTTTATTGATGGTGTATTGATGCTTGATATGATTTTTGATACGGGAATATTTAAGTCGAACCTCTGAATTGTAATTCACAGAACCCCTTTACTACACTAAATCTACAGTGCTTTGGATTGTGAACTACGCAATTTTACTGCTGTTGCTGTTAAATTAGTATTAACGAATATTCATTTTCAACAATTTTGCTCTATTTCATAGCTGCACTGCGTCCGGCTAATTTACATCATTATATGTCATATAAGGTAGCGTTCTCGCCACACTGCGTCCAATTCTGCAATCGCTTTCGGATATTTACGTGTCCCTCTCCTAGGGGTGGAAAAGGGGAGGGTGGAGTTTTGGCTGCAAATTGCTACGTGTTCAATTGGTAACCCCTGGCCGATTTGGAAAACAATCCCATTTCAAACGCAGAATACACAGAACGTAAATTGGATCCACTCTCAGCTGGACCATTTAAAATCGGGATTCCGGACTTTGTGGAGGAAGAGTTTGTGAAAGTAGGATTGAAATGATTTCAGTCCGATTTACACGCTTCCCGTTATAAATCCGTGGAACAGTTACGAATCCTCATGGGGGGATTACCTGAATTCTTGTACATTTAAGTATTCATTTCATATTCTCTCATATTTCACTGAAAACGCTGAAAACATGCCTGCAAAAAAAGCTGAAACAAAAAAATTTATCCAACAACATTATTTTTTCATATTAATGAACAATGGGTAAAATTCAATAATAAGGCGCCATGTCTTATTTTGAGTTCATAGATACTTCAAAACTCTATAGCTCATGATGGAAATGACGTAGCGTGTTGAAAATAGTTGTATCTGTCTCGAAATATCAGACAGAATGATATTCACAAATTTCAGATAGCAAGAGTTCACCGTTCGTGATTTTTTTCCTTGTGACTTCATTCACAGATTTTCTGCATGTTAGTTGCAAATTAAAATTATTCAAACAAATATCATTACAGAGTGTAGCAACGCGTTCTTATAATTGAACTTATTATTGTTAAAACACCTATATAGCTGATGGGTAATAATAATGAATTATTTTGTTTACTCTGCTACAATGTCTTCGTAGTACCGGCACTAAAAGAAGTTTTTTGCTGAACAATAAACTGATGGATGTTAAAACCCATACTCCCAGTCGTCTAGGAATCGGATGAAATCATCTCACGCTGATATTAATTATAATTATTGAATTAAAATAATCATTAAATCAATTTATCACCGTCTTGAACAATCAAACAATATCATTTCCATTCTGACATTTTAAAACTTCTAACGGATGTAACTACAATAAGTATGAGTTGTGAAAATAATGACATAACATTTTCTAATTGTAAGTCAAACCTTTTTAAATAATTATAATAGGCATATATTTCATTATCTGAGCAGCTTCATCCAATCCAAACCACCTACGAACAGATTTGTTTGTCAAATGCCAAATGCTTTTGTACGCCTACATTTTGATGGGCCTACCTACTTGTGGTTTCTCAGAAAACAAATCATCATCGTTCCACAGTTGAATTCACTGTCGTTTCTTTTTCTTTCAGGAATCAGTGAGTTATCAACGCTTTTTGGAAACAACTCATATGGTCTCATAGAAATCGTTGTATCTCCCTTACTATCGTAGTGAGAAATATGATCTATACCGTGTTAGAAAGAGAAAACACCATGCTTTATATTCAAATATAGAAATTCAACACAGAAGAATTAAAATGTGCACATTTATTAAACCAAAAGTTCTTCATTAATATTTTTTTTACATAAAACGATAAAAATTCAGGTGATATTAATTTTTGTATATATTTGTCTAGTAAAATGCTTGTGTTTTAAATAAATATATCGTTATCAAACGTAATGTGAGCCATTTTATCTTTTTTTAGCATTAAAAATTTTTACGTATCCAAAATTAAATTTTTATTTCTAATAATAAAATATAAAAGCGTATTTTATCACCTTTCAATAGCAGTTTTTAGTTTTCGGATACGCTCAGAAATATTCGATTTATTTGGATTTTATTGCTAAGCGGAAATACTCCAGCCATAGTCAAAATATGGCAGAGGACTGAGTAGTTTTTTTTTCCGAAACAACATGTTTCATGTTGTCTTCAAAGCGTATGTATTCGGACAAGAACCTGTATCTTCAGAGATTCTATCTAATACGTAAACCGCACCTGCAATAAAATATTAATAGGGATTTTCAATTTTATTTATTTCTATTTTCGTACATACATTTTACAGATGATTGCAGTTTCCATAGGTACTATGTTTCGGTAATACAAACATGTTAATAATCAGCAAGTCTGTGTAAATAGGTTGGTAGTTGTTTTGTGAACACCTCATTGGGAAAACCTGCGCTGAGGTGATCGCAAGTTTCAGATAAAGTTGTATTCTGTCGTCCATAAGTATCTTATCTAACACAGTATCTTGATAGACTCAAGGAGGGCACTGTGGTTGCATCCATGGCGGCAGTATTGTATATTGGGATATTATATTAGGTTTTATAGACACAACCTAGTATAATGTAGTGAAAACAAAATGGTTGTGTATGAAGTGAACGTAAAAAATTAGATGATCTAATGCCAGTTAGGTTTTTAAAACACTACGAAATTATTATATGTATACAATAATAATCTCTTTTCAAGTAAATCTAATTATACAAGAACAACTTTTTCGTTTTAAGGCGATGCACTACATAGTAATGCAAAATCATGTGTTTTTGGTTTGAAAATTTGGTCGCCTAGAAATGTTTCAGATGCTTTAATTAAATACTGGGAGTAGAATACATCTTGGCCTTTGAAATAATCGAGTATTTTTTAGATAAGTCTTTTTATAAGCCCAGAAAAACATGATGTATAAGGCCTATGAAAACTGCTTTAAAGTTCAAAATCTCCTACTTACGAACCCATTTTCGGTTATCATTTTATTTTTTAATGTGGCAAATTAAGTTATTTATAAAATGATCGGAAAAAATTATATATTTATGCCTGAACATCCACAAAATAAAATAAAAGGCACTGTTTGGCCATGTTTTTTTCTTGCATAAATCAAAACAGGCTGATGGTGTTAAGCGGGAATTTAAACCTTATCGCCATCTACGTAAGAGGTGTTATTGATAACGGCTCGATTTAAAATATTACACGACTTAGTGCATCGCATAGACATATGAATATTAGTAGACCTGCCCTAAGTGATTAAAAGCGTATTATCCCCACTCCCCATACCGGTTCCATTGAGCCGGCTGGGCTCGCATATGGCCTCAAGTGAAATTTGAAAACGTGACGTCATCATTCTTGTGCGAACTATGGTCGAGGCATCATCGGTTCATTTTACGAAATAAAACGGCAAAATGTTGACTTGTGATATGAAAACTTGTAAAAATAGATGTGAAAAAGAGAATAAACCCAATTGTCGTATTACATTCCATAAGTAAGCATTATTTTACTTTATTTTAAGCTTATTCACACCGTATTATATGGATCAGTTTTAGAAACATATACTATCACATAACAATGTAGCGATTCTCAAGTGTGCTCATCGTTGTTTACTGGGGTAAGTAAATTATGAGACATTTGTAAAAGTGTCTTAACTAAATACTCTGAAACTAACTACGATTTTGAAAATAGAAGCTGCCTTACTTTGCCGAATTTGGACTTCGCAAATTAGTTCATAACGTGGCGAGTAATTTGCGCTCCCATGTAGAAATGTCTATTCATTCAAAAGCAGATTTTACTTTTAAGAACTAAATGGTGATATTATAATGCGAGATGCCTATTTACTGTCAGATTGATTTATTGACGAATCACAGTCAGCCTTACTCCCTTCGTTCTTCAACAGTTGATTTTACCCCTCGCCATTAGCTTCTCGTCTATTAATTCCTATGTCTGTGGTGCATCGCCTTAACTTATTTTCAAGGTTATACCCATCAATAACGGTCACAACTAGGATCTCTTGTCTTACCCGGACAGGCGTCTTACATATATATACATATATGGTACTGTTTTACGTATCGTTTAGATTTATTTGTATTATCTTCTTTTTCAATTACTAATTATACAATATCAATACTTTGTTTCTACATTAACCCCACATAGGAGGCCCTGAAGAAAGTTTGAAGATGCTCTGTGTTTTAAGGACAGGAAGAAGAGGAAGTTATGAGAAGGAAAAGGTATGAGGGGTGGGTAGAAATCTGGGTATCAGTGTGTCCAGGAGTTACGGACTTATGAATCTATTCCTACGCTGCGGTCCAAGCGATGGGTCAAGAGTTGGAGACGTCAAAGAGTTTCCCTAAACCAGCCTCTCCATATAGTGAATACTCCCCACCTTCCTCTTCCTCCTCCACACCACCTTCAGCCTCACGACATACCCCAATTGTGGATGCCATAGTCTCATTGGCTCCAGAAGGTTCGGAGCAGTTGGAACTCTCGTGCGGTATACACATAAAAAACTAATGAAATTGTGTTATGTTTCGTTTAATTTTTATTTAGTCTGGTGATCTGTTCAGCAGTTGAATTTAAAGTAGGTGACATGCAGTTATACAGTTTAATAAAATACTATTTAAACGATCTTTGACCGTGGGTGGAGTGCTCTAGTGGGATGTTAAGGGTTAGGTTTGTATAATTAATACCTAGTTATTATCGAGGATTGAGATTGTAAAGGTATGTGTAGTTTTAGACTATTTCTAGTGATTTAAACGTATTAAAAGTCCATTAAATGTTAACGTAAGACATTAGTCATTCTCAGCGATCTGATTCAGCTGAATCTCTGCTCCGAGTGCTCTAATACATTTACTTACGCTGAGTGGAAAGAGAAAACTCTCCAGTGAAATCGAACCACATGAAACGCTGTATTTTACGTTAAATTATTCGTATCCGTGAAGTGGATTGTTTAACTGCGAGATGGTTCCGCCGAAATGCGCGCAGGCTGGGCTATAGATACTTATGTAATCTATGTATTATTAAAGAATCAAACATTGCTGTAATATGATAATTAAATTTAGAAATTAACATTAAATAAACTGAGTAATTTTCTATAATTAAGCAGTTTCTACTTATTCTGGGTGGTTTCCAATTCGTGGGGAATTCACAAAATTGCGGAGAATTTCTAAGATCTTCTCAAGAATTAGGTATTTTATTGGGTATTGGGTATTCTCCCATAGGTATACATCAGCATAAAAACAGTCATACATATATAAAGACCTCATAATACAGGACATCATGTTCTGATGTTACTGAAAGCGTCTCTGTTTCACGTTGACAAACGGCCGCTTCCTCCTGATTAAGGTTTTCTATGGTTTCCCTTCATACAACAGGCGAATGGGGAGGCATTCCTAAGAATAGGCCATAGCCGACTCCTTCCCGCTCCCGACACAACACAAACAGACATATATGTAAAATATGGCCGCGGTTGGCTACTGTCGCTGATGCAAAAACATGCAATTTTAGCAGGGTTTTTATAGGAAACAATTTTTTCCCTACCGTGAAAATATAAGGCCTCAAGTCTATAATAGCCAGGTAACATCTTAAACACCCATATGAGGTAAAAATTGTGAGGCGAAAATGACGCCGTTCTATTTGTATAAAGAAAATTAACTTTAAATTCAGTAAATTTAAATGATTCACCACTTTATGGAAAAAAGTATCTATAAAATGAAAAAAAGATTTTTTTTGCGGGGAGAACGTATTGTTGTCGATGACCCTGATGAAGCTATTCGACAACAATTTGAAGCCGCGGGGTGGAGGGAAGATGTATGAAAAATTCCTTTACCTTCCTAATGTTATCATCTCATGTGCCATTCCCTGTCACATCAAATACTCCCAAAAATCTTAAGCCATCGTAACCATATTCATTAATAATATTAAAATAAAATTTAAATAGTTCATTTTATATCACTTGCAAACAAATCATTTCAACAGTTTGTCATACAAGATGGCCGCCAGGAAATTTCCCCTCACCCTAGATTTGGCTTCAATGTCTTTCGTACAAAATCGCACTAATGTTCTGTCCACGGATTCTTAGGTTCATGCCTATTTATCGTAAATTTATTGGCGACGAAGACATATTAGAAGTAATTATTGAAAACATTGCATATTTTTTACCATCACTTGAGGAAATGCAATATATTATATAATGATAATATATTAAAATAATTGAATTAATTCCCATTTGATCTCTAGTGATTTGACGTGGTGTTTTTGTATTATTTTGTATTTGTTATGCTTAGGTTTATAATGCACTTCCATAATGTGGATTGACTTGATGATCATTTGTGGAAAAGTTTGTGGAAGGGTTTAGTTTTTCCTGTGGGGAAGATTTAACCCGGACATAAAGTCGGAAAAAAATGATCATACGATGAAATCGAGAAAAGTTTTCGAATCACGAAACTACTCAATAGATGATCCTTTACAAAATTATTAACTCAAAGGATGACTGCCCGGAGTTGGTAAACAAAATAAATGTCCTCGCACCGCTTCTATATAGCAGACAGAAAACCCTTTTCTATATTGACAAATGCACCAACTCCAATCAAAACGAATTTATGAACAGAACCTGCAATTGGTACAACAAAAAACTTGCAAATAATAACAAACATGTTGACATATTCACTTGTAGTTACTATCGTTACAGAAGTTCATTATATCACATTTTAGGTGTGAATAGCACAAAATCATGAAGATTAAATTAATTGTACCCTATTTTATCTTTAATTTGCTAATTGATTATTATTTTTTAATTTCAATTGCGCGGCAACATTCCCTCGTCTCTTTCCTCCCCCATCTCACTTCAACGCCAAAACCCGTTTCCCACTCTATCCACCCTGTATAAACACATATATTATTGTATAATGCATTATATAAGTTCATTACATTTGTTCTACTTCCATTTTTATACTTATTGCTTAGTTCGGCTTTTAAATTTTTTACTTGTTCTGCTTTTTATATTTTGGTCTACGTACATGCAGTAAATACTTAGTTGTATATTACCAATTCAACCATCTGTGAAAATTTATAATTGGTCTGTTTCTTTTCATACTCCGCTGTATATTATACTAATATTAAGACTTGTTATATTATATTGTCGGTATATCTCCCATTCCCAGCAACTGTTCTGTATTCCCAGATTTCCTCTACTAACAAGTTTAGTGATGCCTTACTTTTCCAGAGCAATATTTCATAGCATTCAACCTACCAACATTTCAGAACTCAATTTGTATTCGTCCCATGATTAAAATTTTCATCTGAATCGCTGGCTTCAGACCGCGCCTCAATGCCTTTCCTCTGTTTTACGAAAGAATATTTAAAAAAAATGTTTTTGCAATCGTACTGTTCGTCCAGATCTATATTATTTATTGTTTTGGTGTTTAATTCGTAGAACTCCATTTAATTTTTTAAATAAATTTAAAATAAATCAAATTTAATAATGTTATTATAATTATCAAGTTCTGCAAGTATTTCTGTTATTTTTACAGTTTTTTAATGTGACAGCTGTTTCGGCTTTTGAGGCCATTATCAAACTGTCAAACAGTTTGATAATGGCCTCAAAAGCCGAAACAGCTGTCACATTAAAAAACTGTAAAAAATAACAGAAATACTTGCAGAACTTGATAATTATAATAACATTATTAAATTTGATTTATTTTAAATTTATTTAAAAAATCTATATTATTTATTTATTCATTTTCGGGAAATCGACAGTTTACATTTAATCAGTTTGTACATAAGTATTATATAGTAAAATAAAACCAATTATGGATTTCCTCATTGTGTCTTTAACTGAGACAGCATAATATGGAATAAGTTATTTAAATTTGTGAGAAAGGATATAATCCGCACTCACAAATCTGTACTTGTAAATAGATACTATCGAGCGTGATTCCGTTATTTCACTAATCAATATTTTGTATTTATACCTGATAATAACTTTGTATTTATTTATTACTAAAAATTCAAATGATTTTTTTCTTTTAAAAATTCAAGTCGTATGAATAGTTGCATAATCAAGATTTGTGTGTTTATGTTACTAATCCGCCAAATAACACAATGAAGATTCGTTTAACTTGAAAGCACGTTGGCCTGGGTGACGTTTATACACTCTAGCCAGAACTTAAGGGTAAACGGAACATGCGTTCGTAGATGGCGTTAATTTTAATAAAAACACCTTTTGCAAGCCATGCTTAGAAATATTGAAGAATTATTTTTTGGCGCATGTAAGATTTTGAGACGTGTATTAATGATGGACCCAATTTTTTTTCTTATTTTAATTTTTGTTTGTGAAGAAAGACAAGCATTCCCGGGTTACGATTAATCTGACAAATTTTTAAAAATCTCCTACTACCATCACACTAAAATGTTGATTGTATCGTGATGGAGGACTTGAAATTGAACTTAACTAACCAACCAAACCAGACGCGACTCCAACTCAGTCACTGACATTAGGATCGTGTCCGTATCATGATAGTCACATTCAGGTGCGTATATAAGTGGGGGGTTTCCAGGGGGTTCAGTATTTCGTATATAAAAAATGAAGTAGTTATTACAGTTTCAATTCATCGAAAATATAATAATATTTGTATTTCATATCAGAGGGAACCCCCCTCCCCCGACCTTGGGTATGCTTTAACTACGCCATTGGCCATTTTTTATGCATTTACCCTTCGGATTTTTTTTTTGCCAATAGACTTTTTGAAATAAATGCTACAAAACAAAATATATTATTTATGGTATATTTTCATTTGTAATGTGAAACCTTAGAGATGATTTAGCAAATTGTTTGTCTTGAGAAGGGAGTTAAATGAATTGTTAAACTTTCGAAAAAGAAATGTGTATTGGATTGCGAACGGTCGCGCTAAGCGTCGGGTAACTAAATGACGCATCACTAGAAGGAAATGGGAAAATAATGAGTCTTTTGTGGCCAGTAATGGAAATGGCACTTGGAAAAGGTTCAAATTATAAAATTGTAAGTGCTTCGCAGTGATTTGTGTTTTAATTAAGTGCGTAGACGTCGGCTGTTCGGCTTTAAATTCAAATTAAAAAATGAGCTGTCAGCTGACTTGTTGGATATTTTAATTAAAAATACTTCTAAAACAATATTTACTCCTCCAGTTTTGATGGTCAGGCAATTTTGTGGGCACCACAGATAATTCTTGTTATGACTTCTGAAAATCACATTTTTCGATGAACCTTTACCCATAACGATGCTCATGCCAAAATTTTAATCATTGTGACCCTTTCCGTGCTAGCGAAAATCAGATCAAAGAGGATCTTTTGAAATCTCCTAACAATGGACAGACCTTGTCTTATCAATTCGTCGCAATTGGAGCAAGCCGCTCCGTCGTTTTTGTAAATTGAATGCGTAGATTACCACGCTATGGATACCATGGATAATATGAATATGAGATGGACTATCACTTCGGCGCTTTGCGTACCGGAGAAAAATGATTATTGCTAATTTATTCAGAATCTCTCAAACTTATTGGTAATACGGTTAAAAACGGGATTGCAGACCTTAACTAATGGATTAACAGGTTTCCTGATAAACTTTTAGTTAATTATGAATATATTATCACTATGACGGAAAACGTGTTCCTGAAAATTCGAAAATTTTCGCATTTCGTCACGAGATACTAGGTCATACAGAAAGTAATACTCCTTATTAAATTAATATTACACATGTTTCTCCGTGTATACATATATATTTATATTAATATACCTATATATTGCGCTTTTAGAACAGTACTTGACTATGTAATACATTTTGTATTTGTGCCAATATTTAAACTGCTCTTTGTGTAACCAAAGATAGCTTTGTTTTTCATGCAAATTGTATTATTATCACTTCGCTTCTATCTGTTTACTCCACCAATTGCAACTACAATCGCCCAGTTCACCGGCATGTTTTTATTAGATTGTAAAATGTTTTCTGAAGTAACAGAAATAATTATAATGTTAATTATTCGCTGGCTGGCTAGTTTGTTAGTCCGACTGAAGGTCGCGATCGGGGAAACCTGTTCTCTCTTGTTGTGGACACGGGGACCTCCCCCCACCTCCTGGCTTATATACCTGTCGGTGATTGATACCATTATTGTCTATACATGTTTGCATCCTATAAAATGCCGGTCAGGTTTTTCATGATTCGATGGGCAAGTTTTTCTTGCGGCGTGATTCGGTTCGGCATCTCACAAAAGATGACGAACTTCGTTTTACTCCAGCCATAAAATGATTTTACATGTTTGCGGCCAGTCTTCATACTATGTTGATTATCTTATTTATTTTTCCATGTTCTTATTATGATTAGGTAACAATTCCAAAATTCCTTTTTATTTCGCTATACAGGTTGTCTGGGGGTAAACAGCACTAACTTCGGGGGGTGATTCTATATAATTTTAGAAGAAGAAAAGCTTAATAACTTCTTTCGAAATTTCAAAATTTTAAGGTAGTTTTTAGGTAAAAAAGTTGAATTGTTTGTATGGGAAAATAAATTTTCTTCTATGCCAAAATATTTTACTATGATAAAAATAAGTTGTAATTTCGAAAGAAGTTATTTATCTTTTTTACTTATACCATCATGTGGAATCACCTCACGAAGTTATTGCACTTTACTCCTGGACATCCTGTATATTAGTTAACCACCTGGTAAAGCTACAATGTTTTAAAAATGCATACTGTGGGGTTTATTAAAAAATCTCCCTCACAATGCATTATATCAGGACAGTGACAGGTGTCCATGTAATTAGTGTAACTTTCCAATGGAATGTTAATTAAATTATCAGCTATTGACTTGAATTAAACGAGGCATTATTAATTCATTTACACACGGGCTCAGATGCAGATTTTTGGGATAAACTGTCCAAAATTATAACAATTAAAATTTTAAAAAGGTGACCTAAATGTGGAAAGTTTTTTATTATTACATAATATAATGAAGAAATATAACAAAGTATAACAAAAGAGAAAACTCCCAATATACCACTATTTAGTAGTTTTTCAATGGGTGCTTTTGAAGTTGGAAAAACGTATTATACTTGGTAAGGTTAAGGAAGATATGTATATCACTTACACATAAATGTACAAGCGTGTGTAACATACAATGACTTACACATATGCATGGATATTATAAAATATTAATAATATTAAAATGGAAATAACAAAAATAATAAATAATTTTATCATTTAATCCATTCCTAGTTGGCTAGTCAAAGTTTACGCATATGTTTTATTGTATAATTTTATGTGAAATATATTATTATTATTATTTTAAATGTCAACCATGTGGCATGTCAACAGTGATAAAATTTAACAATAATTATGTATATATATAAATATACTACAATAGGTAAAATCTAAAGAGTTGTAACGTAATATAAAAACTATAAGAATATATAAGTAGGTAGTACTTGTTTGTGTTACAAATAATACTCTAATAAAAACTTTTTTTTCAGCAAGTAAAGTCTTCAAAATATTTTTTTTTTATTTCGGCAGCTTAAGGTTATTTAGTAATTAGATATCATGTAGCCCAGCCTTCTTAATAAATCATAAACCTAGAAAAGAAGTTAGTTAGAAGTGTGGTATGCAAATACGTTATATTTAATTGATTCGCAGGCTGATTTTCAATTAAAATAAATATGAATTTTGAAACGCTAATGTTTGATTTTTTTAAATTATGTGCATTATTATAGAATGAAATCTTTGAACCTTTTCTCATCGTTCGTGTGTATTCGTGATACCTCATCTAATGATTATGACCAATAACAATTGTCATTTGCGAGCTGTGTCACGTGCTTTGTCGATATTGGCCAGTAAAGATAATTCTACTTTTTTAATTCATTTGCAATCATAAAATGAAACTACGACATTATTGCACTACTTGATAATGCAACTTCTGAGTGCATATTATACTGTAATAAAGCGTTAGTAATATAATTCCACTAAAAATTGAAGTTGTGCTATAAGTCTTTACAACTCTGGATTTGTAAACTAAACCTACCTTACATTCACGATAGAGTTATAAACGAAGTTGTGGTGTTTTTTCAATGTTTAGTTTGCGGTCTAGACTGGGACGATCATAATTATTATTATTGAATGCTTATAATTTTCAAGTAATAATTTATATAAAATTATAACTAGTTTATTGATGGATCGTAGGTTAGTAATAACCGGATGTCTGGGGTAAAGTGCACCAACTTCAGGAGGTGATTTCACATGATAGTACAAGTAAAAAAGAAAAATACCTTTTTTCTAAATTACAACGTTTTAAGGTAGTTTTCAGTTACAGTCCCCCTCACTAGGGTTTCCTGTTCTGAGGAGGCCTGTAGTTTTTAAACTTCTGTATTCGTGTTTTCAAGTTGTCTTTACATCGTCTTCATAATCTTTGTAAGTTGAATATCACTTTCTTCTCTCAGTCATGTTTTTAATATATTCGTTTCCGTTATTTTTTGTTTTTGTTTGATTGTATAATTTCGTAGCATAGAATTTAATATTTGTCTGTCCACAAGATGTATTCAAAGTGGCAGTAACCAGTATAGTTTGGCTTATTACTCTGGTTGAGTATTGGTTGAGTTTTATGTTGGGCAGTGGAGTATTCAGATGTTTTTCTTTTTTTTCTTAAATAAAATATTTATAAATAAAGTTTTTTTACATTGAACTTGGAAGTTTTTAAATATTTCTTCTGTCGGGAGTTCTAACCGGAACTTTTAGAATTGCCTTTAGTACACTTTTGTTGAGCCGATCCGTTGGAGTGCTCAAGACCCCCAACCAGTTATCCCCTACTATATTAATGATTGACACAAAGCGCAGTACACTTTTTTAATGTAGTTTATGTTGAGGATATTACGAACGTTTCTAAAGAAGTATATGTACCCGTTTAACTTTTTTTAAATTACGTCAATGTGTGAGTTCCATCGAAGATTTTCATTGATTTCAATTCCAAGATATTTGATGCTTTTGGAGTGTGCTATAGTGGGACAGAGAAATTAGAATCATCAGAAAATGTCAGATATTTTGTTTTATTAACATTAAGTGTGAGGGAATTTCTCTTAAGCCAGTTTTGCAGGAGTCCAAGTCCATGTTCCGCTTCTTTGTGGGTACTTATCCAATTTATTTCTTTAAATAAAATTACTGTATTGTCAGCTAAACTAATGATTTTTCCCCTCGTTCCTTGTGTTCCATCCGTGTTACACGTATCATTTATATATATTAGATATAATATCGGTCCTAGTACGCTTCCTTGCGGTACTCCATGGTTGATTAGGAGAGGTTTGTTTTTTCTTTTGAACTCTCTGTGTACGCTCCATCATAAAACTTTTTTTATTTTATATTACTCTAATTATTAGTTTAAAGTTGTATTTGACATACCAATTTTTGAAAGTTTTGCAAAGAGATTTTGTGATCTATTGTATCAAAAGTCTATGAAGACTGCTAATGTTTTTCTACACTGTCTAAATTTTTTGTGAACATATCTGCAATAGTTTCTATGGCGTCACCAGTACTAAAGTTCTCTCTAAAACCGTACTGTGTTTCCGATAATATTTTATTATTTTGTAAGTAGGATAGGAGTTGTTTTTTTTAGTATTCTCTCCAATATTTTTCAATGTTCAATTATTGGTATAACAATAGCTTTTTTGAGAGCTGTGGGAAAAACGCTTTCAGTTATAAACAGGTTGACTATACGATATATACTGTACGATAAGTTCTTTGCAGAGATATTTATTTGCATTGGTTGTGATTAAGTCCTCCCCCGAAGATATATTTGAGTTTAGAGAAAAAAAATGTGTTTTAGTATAGTATTTTATATATGTATGTTAATTTGTACTTTAAATAATTCTGTTAAAGCTTCTTTCCCTGCTCAGGAGGTTCGTTTATTTGTATTGCTTCATTATATTGCTTAGCTTGCTTTGCTAAATACGATCCTATATTTATGAAAAAATAATTGACATATTCAAAACACATTTAACTGATACTTTGTTAGGAACTCTGTCAATTCATTCGTTAAAGACCTGCAGTCCCGTTTTTACCAGAAAAACTAATAATTTTACCATAATTTAATAATAATTTGACCATAATTTAATAATCATTTCATTTTTATTTAAGTAACAGTATTTTATATCAGTAAGTTTTCTCCATGTAAGGAAAATAATATTCTTGTGTGAAAAAAAAATTGCATGGAATTTTTTTTTTCAAAAATTTATTAATCTTTTTTTTCTACAATCATTTAGTATCACCTCCCGAAGTTTGTGCACTTTACCCCCGGACAACCGGTATATTATTAGGATCTGACTACCAAAGTATTGCCTCGATCTTATTGTGATTAAATACGAGCCTTTGTCTTTTTTGGCCAGTGAAAACCACTAAAAATGCCGCCTTTGTTATCGGGGCAACCATTAGCGACATTTTTAGGGGCTGACATTAGCTAGAAAGACTCCGGGTGGTTTTTCATAAACCTAAATGCTAAATGCGGCGTTTTTCTCCTCTTCCGCCATACCTTCCCGCTTTACAAAATTGTGAGTGCCTTAGTTCCACTGGCACCCGCTACTGACTGTGGTGTCACATAAAAAGGACGCCTGTACGCTTTTCATGAATAATTTATTATCCCTGTCGCTGCAAGTAAAAAATGGAATTTAAAGGGAATTGGGTTAAATCTGTCTCCATTATTCCGCAGTCTGCAGAGGTTGCCAAGTAAATTATCTTAAACTAAAGCCAAATCTTGTTTCAGATGCATTTGCATTTTCGTATTAATTTAGCTCACGGTTTTTCTTAAAATTCGGAATAAATTATGTTACCGTTTCTAGTGAACTGAAAGTAGGTGTATTCAGTTTTAAGCTGAAAGTTTAACATTTTTCATGGAATAGTTTTCATTTTTCAATTTGTTTAATTATTTAACTAGAAGATTTATACACATTTTATTCTAGATCACAAATAGCTATTGTACTCTGTACAGTTGTCTGGTACGATTAATTTCACATTGGCTCTTGCAATTATTTTTTATGAAGAGAATTAATATGCTGGGTATTTCGCCAAATTTTTGTGCATGGCGTTCTTCAAGTTTTGTGTTGTTTTTCCGTAGTTTTATATTGCAGAATATTGGAAAGTTATATATTTGTAACATGCAAATTTACTTTATCAGTTTGGTAGTGTGTTTTTACCATGTCCCATTTCTACATTTAAATAAACAGTGTCTGATTTGTAATTTAATTTTTGGTATGTAAAATTTATTTTGTGGTATCTAATATAGCTGGCATAATTATATATGTGCGTAGATGAAGGATTACCGTGAATGCAATAATAAATCATCACACATTAATTTGTGTGAGATCAGAATAATCTCTTTTAAAAGTAGACATTACTGGTCTGAACTCCTAACTAAATTCTTGGAAACGATGATTGTGTCTGACTTGATTATTTTTTAGCGAAAACACTCTAAGAGGCCACCGGCTTCTAAGTATTTTATTAAGCTTATAATTATTATTTAAATTACGTTTTAAATATTCGTCGAATTCGCATGATATTTAATTTGTTATGTTTTTATTTGAAGTTCATTACCGCGGACCAAAGAAAACAAAGAGTCTTAATCGTAACACTTACTATTTTATATATAATTTATATTTTTTTTTTTCACAATTCGTAGAATAATCAACCAGTTATTAATTATCCATGGGAATACTTGAAACAATTGACTGAATTTAATTCTCATGAATTATTATTATATAATCGAAATGATATTGTTTTGAATATTTATATAGGTAGGGGAGTAACTTACTGTGGTAATAGGTCCAGAAGGGGTAGGCAGTAGGTAGAGAGGATAGTGTAGTGACATAACTTCCTTTTCCTTTCCCTCCACACAGCATCCCCAAAGATGACATAGGCCCTGAGGGAAATTATTTTCTTCAGGGCCTCCTGTGTGGAGTTAATATAAAAAAATTTAAAAAAATACTCTCTCTCGGCACATCCTTGCTTCATTTGTATTCATATATTATCTTCTCACGCATATTATTCTAACTCTTGGCCTAACCCAACTGACGTATTTGATTCACTTGATCGTGCCATATCTTCATCGTGTGTCCACGATGTCTCCTTTCTCTCCCTTTTTCGTTCATCCACTCTACACGCCCAAACTATCTTTTGACACTGTCAAAAAGATATAGAAACAAAAACAAATTTTTAATATACAAAGCATCATTTTATCAAAATACGTAATTAAAATTTGGACTTCAAAAATATTTAAAAAAATCGTAACATTGCCCCCGTGAGGGCAAGTTATTAAACGCTGGGGGCTTGATGTTACCATGCAATAAATAGTTCACGAAAGATATCCCTGTTACTACGAACCCCGTATTAATTTCCGTTGGTTATTAACTTGTTTACTAATTTTAATAACCCCCTTTCCGAGGAGAACAAATGAATAATTTAACACAAGAATTGAATAAGGCTAAATTAATTCCATATTTGCTTTGCTTTTCACAGCTTTTAAATATTTTCACAGCCGTGATTACCATTAACGAAACACTTTAAACGCAAAGTAAAGTGTTAAGTCAACAAATAAACGGTAATGACGCGTGTGTTTGAGATACTTTGATTTCTATTAGCTCCTAAGGTAATAATTTCATTCACAGAAGCGAAGCTTGAATAAAAATCTCATATTTAAAACGAAACATTTGATAGTATTATAATGTTAACATAAAAAAAGGAAATGCTCGTAGTTAACTCGAGTTTAAGAGAAAGCTACAAGCCGAAAATGTGTATTTTCTTGGTATGCCTTATATTATAGTGTCACGAATGTAGTAATAGGCATTAAAATAACTTGACAAACGGAGTCTAGAAATGTTCGATTTCAAGCACAAAAATGGTTTTCATTAATTTTGTAAATAATTTTATGAGAAAACAAAAAAGTTAATCAAGGGAAACTGTCACAGATAATCTTAGCTATGCTAATAATGAATTTTTGAATAGTTGTTTCCTTTACGCGTTCATAAATATCTATTGAAAAAAAATATTTAGAAGTACATTTATATTTTTTATTGAGTAATTTATTTTTTTATTTGTATTCTACTTAAGGGAAACGATAAAACCTTCAATTTATCCAAAGCATATTTTTTGGTATTCAGAATTTACACCAATTCGTTATAAAGATTAATCAAAATAGTGATTTAGGATAGAAAGCGCTTTTTAACATCGTCTATTTTACAACTGAATAACTAAGAATTGATATTATTATTATTCATAAATGTATTTGTTTTCCAATTTGGCAGCAGCTTTGTTTTTTCGGGTTTTTTCCGACTTTCGAACTATTTATCAGAACAATGTGTTTTACGTGTTTTGTATGTGAAAACTAACTGTTTTTTTTTATGAAAGGAACTGCAAAATAATCTCCTTCCAAAGGGGTAATAAATAAGAAGGTATTTTTGGGTTTACGAATAAATTTTCTGTAACAATTATGCCATTTTCGATTTGCTGCAGTTTTCCTGTCACCTATTTTTAACCGTATTAATTTATTGTAAAAATATCCCATTTTTTATCCCGGTCGAGGAATTTTCTTTTAATCATTTAACTTGGAACAAAAAATATATTATTACACAGCCTATTTTATTTTAGGTTTTAAGTAACTGGTTTCGGAAGGTACCGTGCCTTCTTTGGGACAGATTGACATCAAACGATTATAAACTTCGGTAGGTACCTACCAATTTTCTAAACGATTTTTTTAAATTATTGTATTTATGAATTCAATTTAAATTTTATTTTTATTTATAAACTAGTTCTGCTGTGTTTATAAATAAACCTTTTTGTAAATTGAATAATAATATTATTGAATTTATAAAAGATAAAATTAAAATGAAGCTTTCCAAAGTATATTATTTGATACAGTAAAAAGTTAATAAAATCGAAGATTTAGTAAATTATTTTTTTTATGATAAAAAGTTCGTAGGTAACTTACTCAAAATTTCATTTTCTTCTTTCAAGTGTAGAAATTGCGTATAAAACTAATGCTTTATAAAAAAATATTTTTAGCTGTCTTCTTCTTTGGCCGATCTTTTCATAATAATAATAACAGTTTCACACTCAGTTTAGTGAATTGACATGTGTGTGAGTGCTGCAGTGGCAAAATGTATAGTCCTTGCAGCGGCCCTGGTCCGCCTGCAGCACTAGCAAATGGCTGGCGGAGATAAGGTTTTCGCACGGCCAACGACCAACTGGCGCGTTCCGTCACAACATGCCCCGATCAGCCAGAGCGGCGAAGCGAGCAACGAACAGCGAACAACTCGCAGCTCGGCAACATTCAACATTCGCCAGCTGACTGTACTGAGACGCGGGCGGAGGCGCACGTCCACCGTGAATCGACCCGATCCGCGATCGACCTATCCCACTATCACTCGCTGTTATCACCGAATCGATATCGGATCCGCATCGCTAGTCCTAATCAGTTTCCCGCGCTCGCATGACGTCTGATTGTGGCCTGCGGTCCCAAAGGACGTTTTCTTGGATAGTCTTGTATCACCACCACCGAAGAACAAAAGTTTCTACGTGCATAGGCGTCGCGCGACCTCGACCAGTGAATAAAGTGCGATGTAAAAACTCGATACAATTATAACAAGTTAATAGTGCCATTTCAAAACTCTCGTTATATTATTTCATCACGTGAATTAAATAAAAACATATAAAAAAACAAACAAACAAAAAAGTGACTCAGTGTTTACGATTTGAATCTACATACAAATTCACACAGTTTGCTGGTCAAATTGTATTATACTTTTGTATATTTAATAATTTGAAGTTGAGTTAGTGTTGTCACCCTATTGTGTCTTCCTTGTCGGAAGAGTTCGATAAAAGTTTCGCTTGGATTAATCTTGGATTTCTCTCAACATGGGGCAAGTGTTCGGGTCGTCCAATCATCACCAACATCCACAAAGGTGCAGAAAGGAATTCGGTGAGTCGAGTCGATCATTTCACGGTCGTGTAAAGTGTACAATGCAAACACCCACGACAACAACGACATTGATCTTTCAATGATATTTACAAAGTGCCTTGTTAATATTACTAACTCCAGTTTTGTCGGGCTCATTATTAAAAAACATAGAAACCATATCGCTATTTAATAAAAAAAAATCCACAGAAGTTTATTGTTTACGTCTCATAAACCTCCATACGTTTTTTTTTCTATTTTTACTTAGTACTAGAATGGTATACATAATATTCATGTAGCTAATTTGTTTTGTATTCTTTCAGTATTCGTTTGTTATTCTTGAGTATTGGTTATTCTACTTGATATACTACATCATTTTTTGTTTGTTCTGTGTCGAATTTCGCCTAGTTATTCGTTGGTTGGTTTACTTCGTATAAATACCTATATTAACATTTGTTTGTACGTTTACCCTTAACCCTAAGAAGGATACGCAGTTTAATGGTTTTTTTTAACAAATTATGAATCATGCTGTGTTGAATCCGTTAAATATATTCATGCCTATCACTATTCACAAATACTATGTATGAAAGCATGACTCGAGTGAGTAACTTAACTGACCCCTTTTGGTTAAATTATAAAAACGAGGTTAGTTTAGGATCAGGATGGTTTTGTGTTAGCTTAACATTGTATATATTTGTGTTGGTTAACTGATTATTGTAATCGAAACTAAGATAATCAGAAAAATTCAAAATGTGATTCGGACTTGATACATGTGAAATTAAACAAGTATGTACCTACTCACATTTAGCAGTGACGTATACATATGTATATATATATATATTATAGATGTTCACCTACATTTAATACATTGTGGACCCCTGCCAGATGATTTCACGTCTCTATCAAAGTTTCATCACACATGTGTATATCTATCATACAGGTGGTATGTGTAGATAGGCAGAGGCCTCCGCAATAACCACGTACGCCGTGTTTAAAACTTCGCAATATTACGTTTTTATCGATGAAAACATCCTGTTTTCTCATTTTTGCGGTGATTTATGGGCTGTTCGAATGATTAAATAATATGTTTTTATTATATGGGCGATTATTACAAATTATTTATCCAAATCTGCAAATCCGCTGATAATAAGTTATTCACCCATTGCTACTGAATTCACTAGATGGACACATAGCGAAGAATAGTTACGTGTATTGTCGTCTTTAGTAGAATTCGCTAGATGGGCTCTTACCAAAGAATAGTTACCCGTATTTTCGTCTTTAGTAGCGGTCTTGAGTTGATTTTCTCACGAAAACGGCGCTATATAAATTATATCAAGCATTAATTTTGTTTATTTAGCCGTGAATGTAATTTATGTTCAAAAAATTCCTTCCTACAGTTCTTCCTTAACCCACCTCACAACGTCACCCAATTGGAGAACTCTTGTGATGTAAAACTTTTCACTTGGTAATTTAATATACCAAAATATTAAATGGGGGTAATTTTTTCACTTACGTGGGATAATCTTAAATTAATTGCGAATGCCTTTACCGATATTTATTATTCTGCTCAAATTACGGAGAGTAAAATAAGTACTCTAAATACATACTTGAATACGGTTTTCCAAATATTTGATTAGTGGAAATTCCTTTCCTCCATTTCAACTCATTTTTATTAATATCTGTTAATAAGACTTAGTAAATATTCTTATTTAATGGACCAACATTGAGTGAATTTTATATTATACATTTTCCAAATTTGTACATACGTTTTTTTATTTATTTTATTTAGTAAAGTGAGTATATATTGACCAGTCTGAAAATGTCCGTAGTAGGATGAAATCGGTCCCGGTGAAAATAAATAAGTGGAACAAAGTACAAAAGTTGTAAATTTCAATTCTTATATATACATTTAGAACATGTTTTGACTGCCTAACCAGTGACGGCTCGTGACTTTTGAGTGTGTTAAGTTTGAAAATTCGACTATATTGATGATGTTGTTTAATCCAAAAAGTTTTTTTTTTCGAAAAATCGATTTTTTGTATGAAGATTTTCAGGAAATTTCAGTTTTGCCTTGCGCCGTACCTACGGATTTCTTGAAAATCTTCATACAAAAAAATCGAATTATCAAAAAAAAAAGAAGACGCTTTCTGCTAAAACAGCATCAATAGTGCCATTTTGTGTAATATTAGTACTTTAGTACACCCAAAAGTCACGAGCTGCCACTGCGTCCAACTAGGAGGAATTCCCTTTTTAGGGCAAGCTACTTATAATTTCTCCTTTGTTAAGCAATTTTTATGACAATAAAATTTATTTTTTCTGTAAAATTTTACAATCAATATTACAACAGTTAGACTTGTATTTTAAAAACCCACGTTTATATATTTTTGCACTACGCAAGAATGGAACTCCTAACCCCTTAACCCACCCTGTCAAATACGTATTTTACTCGTACCATCATGCTATTGAAACCTAGGAAAAAAGTTAATTAAGATTTATGAAACCCGGGAATCATGATTATGTGCCACATAATAGCCACATAAAACAAAGGTAATTCATATATATTTTTTAAATATTTGTAACTAAAATGATTGAAAACGAAAAAAAACACACACACATTTTATTAGACAAATTAATTATGAATGTTATTGTCTCTTTAACTCTTTTGTCGTTTAATTAATAATAAAAAAATCATTTTTTTTACTGTGGTCGGAACTTTGGTTTCATAGAGGTGTACATTTTAATTCTTATGCGGTTAACTTTTAGATTTGAATATAAAGCGTGGTGTTTTCTCTTTCTAACACCGTTTTGATCATATCTCTCACCATAACAGTAAAGGAGACAATGGTTTCTATGAGACCTTTACGAACATATTAATTAATCAATCTGAGGGGTCAAATCTTCATATTGTTCTTATAAGGGTAATGTCTGTTTTTAATATTTAGTGAAATTAAGAACTTGAATCATGGTCACTAAAACATAAACGATTCGTATTATAGTAGTCCAAGAGAGGTTTTACCTGACGTCAACGTTCTAGTATCTTCTATCTTTTGCGTTTTCATACTAGACGTGTGAAAGTGAAGAAAACGAGACATTGACGTATGTAATCCTACTATACTTGTTGGAATTATGTATTCCTGGAAGTTTATCGGTCTTCCTATTAATAAGTTCTTCCCCTAATGTACCATATTTTACGATTCGAAATCATTTTTCTCGGAAGGTAATAAATAACAATCATTTGAAATGTCAAGGAAAAAGAGAAATCATTGTGCCTTAAATAGAATCATGAAATGCCTATATTTAAGTGTACTAAATATCGGAGGAAGAAACATTTTGATTTTCAATCAGTCTTTTTAATCAACAAGTCCCGCCTACACCTTTAGATCTGGGTTCGACTTCTTACTTTACACTTTACAGGCCTCCAACATCATAGATTTGTTTAGAGCAGAAGTTTTGACTGTTAGGTTATTAATTATGAATCCCAGGTGACGCTTTTGCCCATAGTATTATTTATCCTCCCGAGTATTCCCTCGCGAGCCGTCTGCAAACTTTCAGATACCAAATTGTTATTTATTTTCCTATTTGTGTATTACGCTATCAAACTAATATTTATTATACCTATTCTTGTACTTTGGAAGTTGAACGTTGATACCACTACTTACAACAGCGTTTCCGTGTAACATAAATATTGATAATGATTTGACGATTCGAATGATAATTTAAGCCCAAGGAACCTAGGTCGTTACTCGGTAAATATCACTTATTCATGTAACGTCTGTTCAAATATTGACTAAATATCAAATAATATCGATTGTGCACTGTGTTAAGATGTTGTATACAGTTCATATGACTGTATCAACTTATTTAAAGTGTCAACTCAATTAAATCGTTGTTACATATTAATTCAAGCGCTGGAAATATTTTCGAAACTTTTTGTGTTGGTTAAATTCTTTATTTGCATCAAAAACAAGGTATTTTAAAATATCTAATGATGGCCATAAGAGAGTCTTCATAATAATTTAATTATGTTTAATAAACCCGCTTGATACTGAAGTAATATTCCATCCCAAAAACTAACTCCCTAGTGTTTCGATCGTTTTTTCGTCTTCCAGTCCATTCTAAAAATAACGGTGTTATTTGTTTCTTTCTTATATTCATGTGGACTTTGTGTCTTATATTGCTAGACTGGTAGTCCATAGGTCCCATTCCCAGTTCATCTGCCCTCGGATCCTTGTGTCAGGATCGCGAGCCCCCCCAGCTCTGTCAATTGTTCGTTTTCCCATACAATGGTCCCGTTACTGCGACTTGATTCAAACGCCAATCAAGCGAGAAGTGTTTGATTATTCCCGCACAAGAGAATGAACCGACTGAGATCATTTTCCTATTCTACGAACCACGAGACTACTTGTCGTCAAGGGATATTATTATTAGATAGTATTTCATTTGATCTTTCCCTTTACCTCGTCGTGATACTTGACGCTTATCAGTTCTTAGACAGTAAATTGATATCTTATCTATATAATAAATTGAGTAAATATTCGTAACTTTGCGAAGTAAACCATGGTCTTAAAACGGTTAGCGTCATAGATCTATACAATTAGATGCGGTATTGCGTACTAATATCTCGTCAAAACACTATTGGAACGCGATAATCGGCGCGGGTAGATCAGAATTTGTAGTTTTCGGTCGTTCGGTGTTAGAGCGTTGGATACCAAATGCAAATGTCAACAAGTCGGCATCGCACGCATTCGACGGATCGTATGAAACGGATTTTAAAATTCTTGTGACATTTAGTCATACAAGTGCTTTCACTAATGATCCACACCGGACGGACCGCACTACGCCTAATAAATCAGTTAGATGTGATCCGTCCAATTCGTACCATGTGGACCCGTGGACTCGTGGAACCTTACCTCAAATCGGATTATTTGGTCGTACAAAATTTGAACCTGTTTTTTCGCTTTATTTCTCACCTAATATATATGGTTAGCGTACTGGTATTACTGTTTACGAGCTGGGTTTCGACAGTATCCTAGAAATAATTATATTCTCTTTTGCGGGTAGTGATGTATAAATTCCCGGGAATTTATTTCTGGGGAATATTCCCCTGGACGGGGAATTTTGGGAATTTTGATTTTAACAACATAATACCTCAAAAATAATAATATTTATTAAATATAAAAATAAAATATACACACATATGGTACATATAGAGCAGGATAGATCCATAAAAACTATTCCCATATATAGGTATAGGATCCAAGAGAAAAATAACAAAAAAACACCGATCAAAATTATTTTTAAGTGATTAGTATATCTATATAATTGTATACCGTACAGTATTAGTAGCCTATATACACTTTATGCTAGTAAACGGTACATATGACCGGTCAGTGGTTGAGTGGGCATAGCGCTTGGGTCTCACCCGAGCGTCGCGTGTTCGATTCCTCGGCTGGCTAAGTCCTCCATCACAACACAAGCAACATTTTCGGCTTTCTGTGGTGGTAGTAGGAGATTTTCAAACATTGTTGGGTTATCCGTGACCCGGGAATGTTTGTCTTTCTTTAAAAAAAAAAAAAAAAAAATATATATAAAAAATCAATCGTAAAACTGTAAAAATGACACAACTTCACAGATCGTTACTGTTCATCTGATGATACCGATTGGACACTGACACTATCAACTTCGCTTCCACTTTCACCTTCATATTTACGAAGTTGTTGATGACTCAGCATTATCTACGTTTTCTTCTTCCTCAGCACAGTCAATTGGATGTTTGCGTTTGCGAGTACCAGATAGGTTTGAAACGTTATGATGCGAAGCAATCTGCTCATCCGTGGAAGAAAGGGTTTTCTTGGGAGCAACTTGAGAGCCTCTTTCAGAGGAAAGAAGTTTCCAATTGTGTGCCACAAATGTTATTTTCCCTTCTCTTTTAGTTGTTAGACGATTCCTCCGTGTTGTATGAATGCGACTAAACGTGCTAAAAGATCTCTCAGTGGCTGCTGAAGTAATGGGAGCAGTCAATATTCTTATGGCAACCTGTGACGAATCAGAATATCCGCACATCCCCTTCCACTAGGTCACTGGCGTGATTTCATCGATACACTTCCATAGGAATGCCTTGCTCCATGATTCTTCTTTAGCCCTATAATTGGCTAAATCAACAAGAACATTTGCACTATCAACAGTCTCCATATGACTTGCTACTTGATCAATGAATTCAAGTGCTTCAAGTTGCTGTGCCGGCTGTGCGTGGCTTAGCAGATGTCCTTGGGAACCTGGATCTAGTAGGGCAGCAGCCAGATGTATTGGAGCAATAGCAAGTGGTAGGGAAGTCCCTAGATCAGGGGATGTCGTCTTAGATAACTGCTAACACTCAATAAAGTATCCAAGAGAAGTGTAGAAACCATTTTATTAAAAATAAAATAAATTCCCCGTTTTCGGGAATTTATTTCAGGTCGGGGAATATTCCCGGGTCTACATCACTATTTGCGGGTAACTATTTATATACAGGGTGACCGGGGGCAAAGTGAAGTAAAAAAGATAAACACCTTTTTTCGAAATTCCGACGTTTTAAGGTAGTAAAGTTGAATTGTTTGGATGGGAAAATAAACATTCAGATTTCGAAAAAGTTATGTATCTTTTTTACTTCTACCATCATGTAGAATCCCCTCCCGAAGTTATCGCACTTTACCCCCTTACTTACATATATATATATGTATAATGTTGCGTGGTAAAAGAACCGTAATTCGAAGGCAAGGTTACACTTATTACCACCTACCTTACAAATATCACGTACTACACAAAGCAAATAATAATATACGTTTTTTCATAAAACGTTATTAAGTCTAGCGTTCTAGCAAAATAATTGTATTGCTGTACAAAAAAACGTATTTCTTAGAACTACTTACCACTTCTATACATAAATAATAAAAAATATGCATGATGCTTTGCAAAGAATAATTTGACTCATGAATGACGAACATATTAATTCTATGTAAACTTTCATAATATCTTCAATGTGTTTAGCTTGCATCGCTTTCTCTACACAACTCGCAGATTAATCGTGACTCATCTAAAATCTACTCATATAATATTCAATCATTCCCCAAAAGTCAACATGACCTGACCCTCAAATTATTTGTGTGACTTGATCGTGCCATGTTATACAGTTGAACTGCAACATCTCGGACTCATCCCCTACTTTCATATCTATCATAAATATACAACTTTTTAAAATTATTTACACATCTTACTTTCATTTATTTCTAAGGTCCATTTTCTAATTAATTACAAACCAAAATTAACTTACATACTTGCTTACATTACCTGGATAGATAATGAAATCCCTCTCACCCCCGAACAAACAATAGGATTAGTAAGTACATACTGAGTTTTTACCCCATACAAAGGAGGTAAATTCTTAAATAAAATGGAGAAATACCTATGACCTTAATGTTTATGATTCTAGTCAATATTGGACTTTATTAAAAGGGTTGAAAATATAACATATTTTCGTTTTTCAGTGAATATTTAGATGGGATAGACTACCTGTTAGGGTTGTTAATACCAACAATATTGTTAAATAAATTCTTGAATTTTACAGTATTTGGCCATTCGTTCGAGACGAACCGCTTATCTCTAAATAGTATAAAATGAAGTCGTTATCCGCGTCTGTCTTTTTGTGCGCTTAGTTCTTCTAAATCACGCAACGGATATTGATAGGATTTTCACTATCATTTAGATAATTTCTTTCGGAAGGTTTTACATATACATATAATATATGCATATTGTATTTATAGATAGTAGAGAAAAGTCGATGTTTTATAATCAAGTCGTAAAAATATATTTTGAGCAATACATTGCTACCGCTGGCTAAACTTATGAGATACATCAAAATAATGTATTACGGAATTGTATATCTTTAAAAGGCCCACAGAAAAGTGCGAGGTTGTGTATGTCTAATTTCTAAAGTGTCAGCTACACTACTCGCTTCGACGCTTCGACGAAGTCCTCGACGAAGTTAGCCGAAGTTCGAAGTGCGTGCCCACACACTCGTGCAACTTCGCGAGTAACGCTAGGAGTCCTTTGACTCGGGCGCATTTACCGACAACAATCGGAAGTCGGGCGAAGCGAAGCGAAGTTGCCCGAAGCGAAGTGAAGTTCGTGCCCACACTATCGTATTCGGTCAACTTCGATCAACTTCACGAGTAGTGTAGCTGGGCTTTTAGGATAATCCCCAGCAACGCTGGGTACATGTCAGCTATTTTGTAGCCATATTAGATTTAAGTTGAGTTTTTCAAAATAAACAATACACTAAAAAATTTTGTGTTTCACATTCTTAAATGGTCATTCTTTACATAATATTATGGATCATAACTAGAATCAATATTGAATTTACGCACACGCGTATTATTTATTTACGTTTTTAGAATTATTACACAACATACGTCTTAATTACATTAGCATATTCAAATTTACATAATAATAATAAAAATAGTTTTTTTACCCAGCTTAATGAGTGGTACATGTAATTCAATTTATCCATAATGGAACTGTGTCAAACAACAGAATGTAAAAAATATATGTATTGGAACAAATTGAATGGACATAATAAATATTCTTCAAACAAATTCAGATAAGTACCTACAGATACCTACAACAACAGTAAACAGCAGAAGTAGGTTAAAATTTAGGTACAGATTATATTATAAACCATGCCTACTAATTTTTGTTGTCAATGCATGGGTGCGTGCGTGATTTTTTGTGAGTATACCTGCGTAATGCGTAAAATTATTCAAATTCAACGAATTTTTAATTTTCAAAACAGGAAGATATAATTAATTATATATGATAGCAGACAAGCTATAGGGGAGGTATCAAATTTATTTTGTTAATTAATAATTATTTATTTAAAAAAAAATGTTGACCGATCTGCTTCTTTCAAAATTAATGACAGATTTAAATCTGAATGACTAATGATTTTTATGTTTGCTAACGGCGTTCGTTCGATGTAATACTAGTCGTCTCTTTAATTATGTCAACAAAAAAATTATATTATTTAGAAAATTGTTTTTTTTTTGTTTTTGTTAGGCAATGGATCCCGGGCAAATATTAATATATCAAAATTCAGCCTGTTTTTGTTTATGCTCGTAAAACTCGAAAAGTAGTCTACCGATATCGCAGAAAATTTCAAAGTTCTAAAATAGTTTGAAGTCGAGGACGCCCGATGAATACTTACCACAATATCTCTGCATCGAAACAAGATACGGAGTAGAATTAAAGTCGATGTAATATAGTTTTTTCGCAGTAACATTTTGGTATACAGTAGTGAATGGTGGAAGATGTCGGAGATGCCCATTATCGGAGAAGACATTATCATTAGTGAAGCACTGCGAGGTCCACTAGTATTTAGCTTCACAAAGCCTACAATTACAACATCTTGTAATTTTTCATGGGTTTGCACATAGACATATGAATATTAGTAGACCTGCCCTAAGTGATTAAAAGCGTATTATCCCCACTCCCCATACCGGTTCCATTGGAGCCGGCTGTGCTCGCGTATGGCCTCAAGTGAAATTTGAAAACGTGACGTCATCATTCTTGTGCGACTATGGTCGAGGCATCATCGGTTCATTTTACGAAATAACACGGCAAAATGTTGACTTGTACTATGAAAACTTGTAAAAATAGATGTGAAAAAGAGAATAAACCCATTTGTCGTATTACATTCCATATATAAGCATTATTTTACTTTATTTTAAGCATATTCACATCGTATAATATGAATCAGTTGTTACTATCACATCGAGAAACGTCTGGACGCGAAACACAAAGCTGGTTGGTTGCTGGGAAGTAAATTATGAACATTTATAAAAGTGTCTTAACTAAATACTTAAACGAAATATTCGACTCTGAAAATAGAACCGAATTTTTTTGCCGAATTTGGACTTCGCAAATTTGTTCATAACGTGGCGAGTAATTTGCGCTCCCATGTAAAAATGTCTATTCATTCAAAAGCAGATTTTACTTTTAAGAAGTAAATGGTGATATTATAATGCGAGATGCCTATTTACTGTCAGATTGATTTATTGACGAATCACAGTCAGCTTCACTCCCTTCGTTCTTCAACAGTTGATTTTACCCCTCGCCATTATCTTCTCGTCTATTAATTCCTATGTCTGTGGGTTTGCACTAGTATAAGCGAAACAATATATTAAAAATTTCCAATTAAATTTTGTTTATATGGAAAACTAGCTGACGAGTACCCGGCGTTGCTCGAATTAATCCAATTACTTTTCTGTATTTTCTACATATAATATGCATGTATTATATTTATATATAAAGCTTCCAGAAGAAATTCTCTAAATGGTAGTGAAAACCCTATCAAAGTTCATTGCGTTGTTTAGAAACAGACAGACGCGTATATCAACTTTGTGTTATACTATTTAGGGGTTATTATGACTGTCGTCACAATGAATATATTGAAGGTACGGGTGTTTTAATCTTTAAGTGGGTAGATAAGTACATGTCATTATATTATACGTAATTTAACCTGTTCTATCTTTGTGCAGCGCCCTTGAGGTTATATTTCACGTAAATCATACTATAATAAGTATTATTACTACAATGACGTGTTTCTTAATGAATCAATGGATTGACTTCATTTTTGTTGCCCTCATTGAAACTTACGCAAAACTAATAATGCCACCGAACTCGGATTTTTCAGGTTCTAGCGGTCCAGTTTGCTGTATTGTTTTTTTTTATCAACAAATTAAATTATGTGATAAAATTGATTATTATTTATCATTGCTTATCCAGTGGCGGTTCGTCGTCTTTTTCAAGAGAAGATATATTTAATCAAAAAGTACTTACAGTTGTTGTCGCAGTATACTGGAGAAAGCTCAACAAAATATTGCATAACTAGCGACTTGAACAATACGGGATTTGTCGAAATTTTCGTAAAGTAACCAAGGAATATAGCGTCTTATCTAAAAAAAGGGTTGAATTTTAAATATGAAAACATAAGTATAGATACATCAAATCTGTTCATTTTACTAGTAGATTTACAGATGCCATTAAGCAAACGGTTGGAGAATGCAGGAACAAAAAAAATAAAATGTACACAAATTTTTCTACGGATATATAGAATATTAATTACCAAAATATATCAAAATTAATATCATTTAATTTGACCCTTATAGTGCTCAAAGACAGGTCGGCCGCGCCATACATCAATCATGCTTTGCGGCGCACCAGGATAGTGTTGATTTGGCATAAGTTTTTTGAGCGATTGCGATTTTTTTATGAAGCATTTTGTCCTGATTCAATAACGCACAAAATGGGAATACCGGGTTGCTCTTCAAACTCTTTTTCGTTCGCGTGGATTTTGATTGCGGAATTTTAATGGCGTACTGTTTATAATGTGCTGATATTATAATGCAATTTTTTGTCTCATCTTTTTAATGAGGGTTCACCGCCACTGGTCTTATCGTATACATATTGTTAAATTAATGTACAATGTGCATGTTGATAAATGTGTATTTTTTATTGATGATAGTGTATTGTTTATCACTGTCTTTTATTACGTTTTTAAATAATATCATTTGTTCTAAAGACCCCATACACGAACAGGCCAAACTGAACAGACCAAACTGCATCAGTTTGACGTGTTACGTGGACATACGCATTGTGATGACTTCAATTCTCCCTCTCTTCAACAGTGAAGATGAATGAACATGTGATGGAATGAATACGTATATAAATTACAGAAAACGTCGCCTCAAGTATATTCCTCGTTGTTTCGTCTAATCTAGATTGTTTATGCATTTATTATGTGACCGAGTTTTATAACACTTTGGTACATTATGATATTTACAGAAAAATAATAATGATAATTGCGACTTTTGATTGCACTGTCTCGTCAAATACGATTTTAACGACTTTATCGCTTTTTATCTCACATTATTTCACTGTGATTATTTTGTCTCGGCGCACAATAATATTTTTATGAATACATTTCCTTGTTTTTCTATTTCAGAAAAAATATTTTTAGCTCTGTATCTCGTTTTCTTGTATCCAACCTGAGAACGATAAGACAACCAATTATGAATAGAGATAACAATTATTATCTTCCTATATGTATTATTTATAAAATATATGACTTTAAAAAAATGGACCTTCCTTAAGTTTTCAGATCGTTGATCTTGTTTAGTTTTCTTCAAGTAGCTCTCCGCTATGATTTCCGCTAGTGCGTCTTATTGCAACTAACATTTTTTGTCACGATGTCCAAACTTAAGTGGAACCATGCTGGCAGTAATATGACAAGACTAACATAATATGCCAACTTAGAGTCAAGCACCATCCAATGATCCAACGAAGTCTGCGGCATAGAAAGAGCAGCATAGGTCGCACACAAAATATAAATTTAATTTAACCTTAAAAGCTTTTCATGTTTTCTATTGGTTGTTAAAGCGTTCCACTTTTTTTCGCAGTCTTGCATATTATCTCTATGTTGGTAATGCAAATAGTCTATGTTTGTTGCCAATATGTTTGCGTAATTTATGACATAAGACATCTCGAAATACGTACTCACAACATACTGCTGTGGGGCATCTGTGGGGTTATTGGCGTATGCAAATCAATACTGGTTTGTCACGTTCACGTTACGATAATTATTTACATCTGCCCGAGTAAGTAAGATCAGAACGTGCCTAAAATTATGTTAGTTACTTGAATTAATCATATTCTCATTAAGCTTTCCTATAACGTTTATTATTTCTTCGAATTACTTTTGGCACAAAATCCGTAGTACAGGTGCAGCAAAACAGGCTGCGCAGTTTCGAAAGGCAAGTCATCCCTTGTGTTGGTTTTAGAAACCTGGGAGGGGTCTCATTGTGCTGGGAGAGTCGTGCCGTTTTCAGTCGTTACCATGGTTTGGTCCGGACAACACCGGGGCTTTGCCGTCCGCACGTTTCTTCAAAATGGAAGTTCTTACGTCGCCACCCACCGGGCCTTCCGGCCGCACTTCAATCTTTCGCGCTCACCTGATTTGAGCATTTGCGACTTCTTCCTGTGGGGCCACCTGAAGGAAAATGTTTTTAAACATTGGCCTCACACCTCGGAAGAACTCAAGGATCGAATTAGGGGGGAAATCGCCGCTATGCCCGTCGAGATGTGCTAAAATGCTGCCGAGAACTTCAGGAATCTCCCTTAATCTACGAGTATCTATAGCTGCTGGGGGCAACTGATATCATCTTCAAGACTTGATGCATAAAACAGCATGATGTTCAGAATAAAATTAAATAAACCCTTTTTATGTAAGTTGTGCCGTCTTTTTTAATAGCCCTTCCAACTTGCACTGTCGGTTTTGCTGTGTAATTCGCATATTCATTAACCTTTGAAATGGTTTATCTAACGCGATAATACTGATACACATTCATGCGATGTGTTAATGGATTTCAAAATAATACTTTTGTTTTTGGCTATTTTACATAATATTTTTACATGTGTATTATTATTAGCCTGTGTAAATAAGCTCCTAACTTTATCGATTCATAATTTGTTATTATTTAACTTGATATTCGTGCTTCAGGCTCCATCGTGAGCGTTCAAATAGAAGAAGATGGTTTGAAAGGGAGACATTTAAATACGAATATTAGAGGAAGCGCGATAATATAAAAAAATCGTTAATATTAATTATTAACGATCAAATGCTCAAATTGTGAAAACATTTTACACGACTCTTTTAAAATAGAACAAAAGTCTAGAAAAATACATAAGTTGCATTCCAAAGATACACTGTAAATTTTTTCATACCTATAATATGTTAAATAACAGAACAAAAGGTGTTTTTAATAATTTTCGGAGCTTACTTTGCGATTTTTTCTATCGCGAGAATTTCTTATAATTACCCTTTCGGCTTTACAAATGTATAGATATTATCTTTAAAAACAACAGAACAGAAATATGTTATAAAACGGTAGGAATTCAAAATGCGGGGTTTTAATTAGAGTTGTCATTTATATTTTGGTATTGTACTTATCTTATTATAAATAAATTCGCGTCATAAACTTTTGTAAGCAGTTTTAAATTATTTATTTTATTGTGAGTTCATTGTATTTTATAATTAAAAAATATTTTAATCTCTCAGACTCTATCTCTATATTTGCACATACAAAGATGGTTCATTGACTGACATTGACTGTTTTGTTTTCTCAGTCACGGAAAGCAAACATGACCGATATCTCCTTTGCGGAACAACAACCCGCGTAATCTCCACACAAACTGGGAATTTCTTCATTTATCGCAAATTAATGTTGCAATACGCCGCAAGATAATAACGAGTAAAAATAAACCCCATATGAACGTATCATAATTATGTTGCCTTTTGTTCAGCTCTACTGCGCATATTGATTTGATAAGGATTGAGGTCTTGATTTTAATACAACTGTCTCTACAATACCTCCTCAACACAGGTTCTCCTAGTGAGGTGTTCACGTAACTTACAATATCACCCACACACAGTTTTACCTATATCAACCATTTTTCTTTATTTTTTTTGTACCTTTTTTCTTTCCTTTTTTTTCTGTACTACAATATAAACCACTGTAATCATTTGTAAAATCTGTATTCAAGAATAGACATAAATAAATATAATTTACTGTACATGATTGGTTAAAATTAAAAGTCCTGTTTTTTGTCACCAATATTGTAGATTTAAGCATTCACCAGATAATTGCCACCAAAGGAGTATTGAATAATATTTGAACGTGTCAACAAGCTCGTAAATATCAATCCGTCATAAATATTACAATTCTCTACAACACTTATGTGTTGAGCATAGAACATATAACCACTCTCACGGGTACTTAAATATGCACCATCGTCAAAGCAATTCCAAATACCGTACTAAGTGACAGTAGTAGTAAATATTATGTGGCTTATGTACGAACATCATCAACATTTGCACGTGCAAATAATCTACCTACAGTATTACAGTAATGTACATGTCTAATACGCTTAACGACACAAGACGCTTTATATATATACATTTAATTAAATGATAATTAGCTTTTCCTTTCACTGTTGTGGCCCAGTTGTTATTAGATATAATATTGCGTTGTTATGAAACCGCATCTGGGACAGTAGCCCACTGCGGAGTTGCGACAAGTTGGTCGCACTGAATGTAACTATATCCGACAAATTCGGCTTGCTTTGTCACCATCATAACTCAGTTACTCTTACATGTCGTAAAGATAAAATGATATAACAAAAGAGCCAAAAATAATCTCTAGCCCGCCTTTCTCATTTTAAGAAAAATTTCGCGACACTTTTTCTTTATATTTATTTCCCACGAGGAATAATAGCACACGCCAGCTCTAAAAATTCTTAGAATATTCTTGTCGTTTTGTCCTTTACCGGCTAGCATTATTTCCGAATAAAAATGCCTATGAAATATTAATGCATTTTATCTACATCCTTTCAGCACTTTCAGGAAAGATGCTTTTTCAGGATAGAGGCAAATGATTACCATTTTCCATTTCAATTCAACAACACAAAGGATTTCTTTGCCAAGTGCAATCGTATACTTAATTTAAATTATTCATGAGTTTGCGACGTAATGTCTTCCGCTTTGGGTACTAAGTGTTATTCGTTCGTTTCTTGTTTGATTATTACTGTGTAATTAAAACGTACAAATGAGCGTGCTATTTTTTTAAACTTATTTTAATTTTCCCTTTAATACCTTGCTTCATCTGATGTACGCTACATCACGTTCTAGAGTTACACTGTCTCCTCGTTCACCCTTTCGGGAAATATCTGTTTTTTTTTTTTTTAAAGAAAGACAAACATTCCCGGGTTACGAATAACCTGACAATATTTAAAAATCTCCTACTACCACCACAGTAAGCTGAAAATGTTGCTTGTGTTGTGATGGAGGACTTAGCCAGCCGAGGAATTGAACACTACGCCTGAGTGGGACCCAAGCGCGATGTCAACTCATTTGTTATCGTGCTTGCTCATTGATTCCTCATGCAATATGAAATATTTATAAGTAAAATAAACATTCTAAAACGGGTAATTTTAACCCCTCCAGCGTTTTAAGGTCATATATGACCGGGCGTCCATATTTTATAAAAGAATTTTAATCTGTAATTTTATGAATAATTCATATTTTGCGTCGCTATTGTAACAAGCGGTTTAACTTTTTAAAAAAAATCAATTTTGAAGTGAAACTTCTTTAGGCGCGTAATGAATTTTCGGGGACGGAGTAAAACCGAGTCACGATCGAAACGAAAATGCGGGTACCCCCACCACCGATTAAAGTTCATTTGATCTAGTCAAAGTTTTGAAGTAACATATAAATGCTTCTTAGCTCATCCCGACAACTGGCGTTGGTGGTGTAATGGTCAGCATAGTTGCCTTCCAAGCAGTTGATCCGAGTTCGATTCTCGGCCATCGCACATTATTTTTTTGTTTTTAACGCCTTTTTCATTCAATATCTTATTTTTTAGTAGGTCAGAACATTTTTTAAAAGAAAATAATATTGCAAAATAATAAAAACACTTATCTCACTGTGATAAAACATTACTCCGCTAGAGCGCGCTTTGCGTTATTGTGTTGGATTAAAATTATTATCTAATCCGTATATTATGATAATTGTATTACATTTATTTAATTAATTTATTTATTTTGATAATATGTAATAATTTTCAAAGTTTTGAAGTAACATATAAATGCTTCTTAGCTCATCCCGACAACTGGCGTTGGTGGTGTAATGGTCAGCATAGTTGCCTTCCAAGCAGTTGATCCGAGTTCGATTCTCGGCCATCGCACATTATTTTTTTGTTTTTAACGCCTTTTTCATTCAATATCTTATTTTTTAGTAGGTCAGAACATTTTTTAAAAGAAAATAATATTGCAAAATAATAAAAACACTTATCTCACTGTGATAAAACATTACTCCGCTAGAGCGCGCTTTGCGTTATTGTGTTGGATTAAAATTATTATCTAATCCGTATATTATGATAATTGTATTACATTTATTTAATTAATTTATTTATTTTGATAATATGTAATAATTTACTGAAAAAAAAATTAAAACTATCTCCCTCTGATAAAATATCCGTTCGCTAGAGCGCACTACGCGATCTTGTGTGGGATTCTATTTCTGTACATTGTACATTATTTTTAAAAATATATTATATTGAAGTGAAACTTCTTTAGGCGCGTAATTCGGGGACGGAGTAAAACCGAGTCAGGATCGACACGAAAATGCGGGTACCCCCACCACCGCTCACCGTTCACTGTCCCTCTCTCACCATATGCGCTTGTTGAGGTGGGGGAGCCGCTCACGAACGTTCTCTCTCTTCTCTTCTTTCCTCTCTCTCAGACACCAGCGAACTGCGCCACGCCAAGCATCAGCTGCTTGGTTAGTATACTGCGTCGTGAGTGTAATACGAGTGAAATACGTAATTGATTGTGGTTCATACGGTTTAACAAAAGAAGTTTCACTTCTGTCTTGCGTAGGCTTGACACACCCACTTTTTTTTTTATTATAATAACGAGATAAAAGTGGAGTTGCAGTTTTCTTATTAATTCTCCAAACAGAACGATTATGTTTTAGAAATATCGAGTTCTTTCAATTTTTCTACGATTGGAGTAAATAATTAAGTAAAAATGTGGTTAGCGTTTTTGACAAAAATTTTCACGTTAAATATAAAATTTTACTATTTAAAAATAGTAATGTTTATTTTAAATGCATTCACCGAAAAGATAATTTTATCTCGTTTCTAAAACGGTTTTTCTTACGGAAAATTAAAAAAATATGATTTATATAGCGCATTTGAAATACACAGAAAACATTGAAAACTGAACAAAAGTGTTGATAGTACTGAAGAGTTAAAGCCAAATAAAGAATACTTTATTAAATAATATCACATAAGTAAGATAAACAAGAATTATTTATAAACCGCAGATGATTAAATAAGTCACCGATGTGTCTGTAATCCGCATGTTTACGTTTGCAGAGCGATTATAGATTATAGATAACCCAAATTTCTATTTAATCTCTTAATCTTTGAGGCACCTACTGGTCTATAAAACGTATTTATAACTATAACGTATTTAATTCACGAACTATGTTTTTGGCATCAGTAATAAATTAATTGTGCCTCACTGGGGCTCTATTAAAAATCAATCCACTTTCAAGTTGCACATTTGCTTACGTCAATTATTCAACACATTTTCCTTCGCATCTTAAGTCTGCAGCGTAATCTGCCTTCCCATCGATTCCCCATTGAACTCAAACGGAGCCAAGTCAATTACATTATTTGCAATCGACAATTTGCTTCTTCGCATCGCCGATGAAAGAACTACGGTTGACGTTGTTCTGCTGCAATTAGTTGCTTCAAAAGACGAGAAGACTTCTTAGCAGCTTTTCAAGGGAATATTCATCGCTTTGCTCTGGGAATTAACTGAATTCATTTACTACTTGTATCTTTCAAGAAGCACTTCGTAGCCTTTCCTACCACATGTTTTTTACCGGCATCAGTAGTCCTGGATGGGTTTTCCAGAAAATGACTGTAGATTGTATATAGTATCCAATACACATTATACATTACGAAGGGAGTTGACACCTTTGCTCTTTTGGGGTGTACAATGTTGGAATACATACTTCACTAGAGTCCCATCTGCTCCCAACCGTCTGGAGCCAGTTGTCACTATCATTGTGAAAAGAGGAAGATGAAGTTGAGAGAAATATCGGGCAATTCAGAACTGGTCACCAAACACGGCTAAAGCCATTTCAATTCTGAATGTCAGTCTATCACCAGGGCGATACTTCCACTACATCTTCCACTCTTTACTAATATTATTTACTATCAGCAGTGGAAAATTTATGTTTCGCCTAATTTACGTACTATTTTATTTTTCTTTATATTAGTTTTTTGTACGTAGTTTTTACATGCTTTTTGACTACCACACTAGGCACATGACCGTACTAAGTAGTGTTAATTTTTAAAAAAGTAGAAGATAATGACGAACTACGTTTTTTCTATGGACAGAACTGAGATTTGTCAATTATATCGAAATAACGCTGGACCAAAGGTTTACTCCCCTTTAAATGTACTGCAATTAGAACACATTTTGTTCTGATTGAAATACATCTTGATTTTATAATTCATAAAAAAATTTAATATTAAATTAATTCTTTGATATATCTCTGCAGTATTATAATCAGTGGCGCACTCGCCGCTTGGATAATGTGAGCCCATTGGTTTGGTTGCCATGCAATGGCGATGCCTGCCATATATATTTAAATTCCCTCAGCCGCTTTTAGACCTGATTGCGGATATGGTAGATGACGACCTATTTACCAGGCGTTTGTTTATTTACACTGCAGCCATATGGATGCAAATGTGGATTGCAACCATTTCGAAACATACCCGTTCACTTTGCCGCTTTAACGTTTCTTGTGTCAACTTCAAAGGGAACGCATTGGGTACGATAATAATTATTACGTTTATTTTAACAGCACTGGTTGAAAATCCTTTTGGTTTTTTTATGAATCTCTCTGTATATTTGAGAATAACAGTAACGGTTTATTCATAGCTCCATTCTTACCTCTCCATCTTTCTTATACGACGCACGTCAAAATAAGCGATTGCAATGGATCGGTCAGCGGCTGCACCGTATGAACTTTTTCATGTACAAGAGAAGCAAAGAATCAGTTTATATGAGTAGCCCATATTATATTCGTGCTGTTTAGGACATTGACAAATAAGGTCACAAGTTGTTTTTCTTAAGATAATGTTATTTTATCTCAATTAACTTTGCGTATAAATGGCATTTTTTGGTTTAATCCCTTAAAATCTCCTACAATGAATCTAAAATAGTTGTTTACATCAGCTTCCGCGAATTTAGCACTACAAACAAACATGTTTATGCAATTTTTCAAAAAAACAAATATATAGATACACTTTAAGTCTACCTCGTACAGGTAATTTTCGTATACCACAAGGAACTATTTTGGGTCCATTTCTATTATAATGTATTTATGTTAACGATATTTTTTTAACAAAACCTCAGTGAAAGTGTTATTTCATACGCTGATGGCACGATCATCACAGTAGAGGATCTGATAGGTGGGTTTGGTTACCGCCGCCCCGGGAACAATTTATTGGATAACCAACACCTCTGCCATAAATCACCCCAAGTGGTTCGCTAAGTTTGTTAATTTAGCAGGGGTGCCTATCTTCATCGGGTAAGGTGTAAATATTGAGATAATTATACACATAAAAAATGTAACAAAAATTTATTTTTTACTCAATTTTAAAATACATTAAACAGCTGATATTAACCCCCTAGCGATTTTTTTACTTTTCAAATTTGACCTTCAAAATTCTAATTTTGGAATCGATATACTTCAAGTCGAATAAAAAAAAGTTATTACCACAAAACTGACTGCAAATGTCATGAAGATCACCAGTTTCGCGCTTGTATTACGAGTTTGGGACACCATGATGAGTGTGCAAAAATTGGTATGACTGTAAATATTCATAATAAAACGTGTACAAACCTGTAAAAATATATGTAGAATGCGTTTATTATTACAATACACTACGTTTTTATTTATAAATCGATTGTAATGAATATTACCTACGTGGAAATTGATATATGTAAGTAGTAAGTACATTCTCACTTATCAAGGTTGTATTTAAATTAGTTGTAATAATAATAATAATAATTGGATAATTTGTAGAGCGCCGTTTTTGTGAAAAATCACCTCAAGGGCGCTGTACTGTTTATTTCCTAGGATCTACATTTGTTATTTAGACCAACTGTGCCAGCACGAGGTTCGTCATCCGTTCAGGTATGTGTCTGCCGCCAATATAGCGCTGACATGTGTCTGCTGCCAATAAAGAGCGCCGACACAACATCCTCACATAGACAACAAACCTTGGCAGCACCGCTGTGACGCTCGACAAAGACAGAAGATGGAGACTCTGCTGCAAGAGTCAATTCAATTCAATTTGTTTATTAATTTCAAAAACATTACAAAATTGTTCATTTCAAAGCGTTTTTAAAATAATTTTTATAATAAGAATTAAAAGATTCATATTTACGGTGTGTATATCACTATACCAGTGATAATAAAGCTTGCCTTTTAAAGGAAGCTTCATTGATGGCAAACATGTCGATATCCGAATTGATTCTGTTCAACAGCAAGATTGCTCTCCCCACAGGCATGACCATTGGCAAGTTAGTTCTGCAGGCCGGGAGATAAAATAGTCTATGTTGTCGGTGACGTAGATAACCATCGGGAACATAGAAATGAATGCTCTCCATGATGACCGAGTTTTCAAACCATCCACGAATCAGTCTAAAGAAATGTGTAGCAATGCGCACATCTCTCCTGACCCGTAGATAGTTCATTCCGAGCAAACCCAAAAGAAAGTCAGTGGGATAGAGCCACGGGTAGTAGCCATACTCCCTCATGTAGAGAAATCTCAAGAATTTCTTCTGAACTCTCTCCAACATGAGAGAATACTTTACCTGGTGTGGACTCCAAATCACCGACCCGCTTTCAAGTCTACTCCTTACTAAGGAATTAAATAAAACTATAAGCACCCGGTTATCTCTGAAATTCCTTGCAGTGCGTAGAACAAAGCCCAGAATTCTAAGTGAAGTGCTACATGCCGCCTCAATATGAGCATGAAATGTCAGTCTACTATCAAACATGATTCCAAGATCCTTCATTGTCCAAAGTGAAGTTTATGTGTGTCATCTGTAACAAAATACATAAACAAAAACAGAAAATAAAAACAAAAAATTGTAGCAATATGTGACTTCCCATTATTACACTGCGTTTAGTTGTTCGACTTACTCAAATTGACACTTCATTCGAACATCGTCACACGTTTTAAAAAAAAAAAATTATTATTTTTTTATTTTAAACTATTTATTTATTTAAAAAAATCAGTTTTTAACATAAAAAACTTACTCTGCACATCTTACCAGGGCATTCCTGTATCAAGATGTGCAGCTTTACAATTATATCATTTAAAACAATACATATATGTAAACTTTATAATAATAACATTAAATTTAAACCTAAAAAAGAAAAGTTTATGACACGTTAATCTGTAATAATATACCTCCGACTTGTAAATGATATAATACGATGATGCGTATTTACATACGTTTCTTCGAATGAATTTTGAATGTAAAAGTCAATATTTTTTCTTCGCGTGTTTTTTAATCCTCCCACAAGATTTTAACACTTTCTTTTCTCATATAACTATTTTATGACTGTTTATGTTTTGAAATGTCTACGTTGGCTTTCAAGGACCACTGCTCACGATGAAATTAAAGTTGTGCGAGCTGAATCAAAACGTTGCTTGAAATGGCTTTATTCATATTAAGTAACCACCATCTCTTCCCAGTCCTTTCAGCCTCACAACGTGCCGTACTCCCACTGTCGTCGGGCAATACAATTGGGACTGTGGGGCACTCACATAAAATATATAAATCTGTTTCAGATATTATCAAAACTGCAAATTTCGTGACGCCAGGGCTTACCATTGTACAGATGTTCGACTTTATTGACTGAGCGTAGCGTCCTGTTTTGACTCGTCTGTAAATGTTTTTTATGTATTGTTATTTTGTATGGACATTCTTTCAAGATGGTAGCCGTGTTGGATAATTCCTTTTTATTTAGCCAGAGCGCATGAGCGTTGCGACTGTTGCGAGCTGTCAAGTCGGAGTAATCTACATTACGCGAAGTGGTGTTCACAGAACTTCTAGTAATATTACCGTAATTGATTTGTACTAAGATTGCACTTTTAAGATTCTAGTATGATTTAACATTGCCAACATTTACGACCGTACTATACGTTTCCGCTGCTCCGCAACGTGAACTGAAACATACCTAACTCAAAAAACACGCTCACCTTCCTTCTAATACTCGACCTGGGCAGCAATATTAGTTGTTGGTAATACTGGAATAGCAGGTAAAAGCTAGTAGCAAAGAGCGGCGTGTAGTCAAGCACCGCTCGTCTCGGTCGGTTGGTCGAACGCCTTTTAGCCGTAGGTAATAAGGTAAGCACGTAGCGTGCTTGCCCGCGTGGCGTATCAAGTGCATCGGCCTTAATGGTAAATGTTGGTTTTCCTCCTGCGGTGACCTCGCCTTTACCGTGGGGGCGATTCTGTATCTTTTCCCAAAGCTAAATCATATTCTAGTGGAAAACTGTCTACAAGCTTAAGGGTAAAGTTTTTTTATAGTTTTCACCCTTTTCGATATTTTGTAGAAGGTTTATCAAAATCAGAACATTTTAAGGTTTCTTATCCAACCTAATGTTATGATATTTTTAAAATCGTAACATGTATTAAAATATTAACCTATTCTTTATACTCATATTATCTTTCTTAAGCTCAGTTTTGTTTTAAAACAAGAAGTATGTATAGCTCACCGACGTCATCATTTCAAGCCGGTTTATGTAATTTTCCAAATTTCCAAATATTGTTAACGACTAATATTATCTTGTGTTTTTCTTTAGATAATATCTCAAAACCCGTTTGTCTGTGTCTGTTATCTCAACACCTTTGTTCCAAGATGATTTTCATATTTATTTTTCATTAATTTAGGCCAAGAAATAACTTAAGATTTTTTTTAAATTACCATACATCAAATAAGAAAAACTAACAATAACTCAAGTTTTGTCGTCTCGGATGGTTCAAAATGTGTATAATAATTACCATTTTTGCGTAAATTCAAGCAAATTCTAATAATTCCTCTATATAGCATCTCCAGTTCACATTGAATGGTAGAATTAACTAAAATTAGACTCTAACATAAATTAATTTTTGTAATTTAATTTTTTCAAACCTGTTTTATACTGATGAATAAATTATAAGACATTCATCTAATTGATAAATAAAGTATAAAACAGGTTTAAAAAATATTAATCTGGTGATGGATCATTCTTGCGAGTCAAGGCACAATGCCCTCAAATATCTTCAAGAAATACAAATTCCAACGCTCCCATGGGCTGTAAATAGTCCTTAAATGAACCCTATCGAAAACCTATGGTCGAATGTGTCGAAAGAATTGACGAATTAAAATTTAACAACCACCAAATCTCACCGAGGAACTCATTCAAGTATGGCACCATAACCAAGAAAAAGAAACGGCAGCAAACATTTGGTGCACGGCATGCCAACTAGGATTATTGCTTCTTAAGAATAAAGGAATGTTCACAAAATATTAGATATAAGCCATTCATGTAATTAATTTAAGTTATATCATTAAATTTAGAAAATTAAAATCGAATTTGAATCTAATAATCTGCACACTTGCTGTGTAGGTACTTTTCAGTTGAAACTCGCCCCATTTGCGTGAGCTGCATGAGATGGCGAGATACGTAGTGCTATTACTCCTTAATTAATTGTTTAGCGTTGATCGTATACTTCAACTAGGAACTTCCTCGGATCGCGTGCCTCGGCCAGAACTGGCGTTCTCTTAGGCAACTTTTTTTTCTAGCTAGTTTCCTCCGAACTGGTCTCGTATTTTTTTAATTCTCTTTTCCACTCCACTTATTTTTCAAGGACTCGCGGTCATTAATATTACGTAGAATCCTATGTTTGATTTACGTTCAAATCTTTGACGCGACGGAAGTAATCCGTCTTTTGCCAATCTTTTATAATCATTGTGTGACTACGAAGATTTCAAAGATTTAAAGCATCATGTAAGTACAAAGGCATGTGATAAAATATTCATTACATCGTTATCATTCAATTCATCTAGAAAAATATTTGATGTGATAACACAAGGGTACTTCTCATATTATGATCTCTCACTAGGATGATTTTTTGTTGTTGTTTTTGTGTGAATACCCCACAAGAGTCCAAACTTCTCTCAACCGTCTGGAGACAGTGAGACAATGGCATCACCAATTGGGGTATGTTGTAAGGCTGAAGGTAGAGGGGAGGGGAAGGAGATGGGGAAGAGGAAGTTGGGGAAGTACCTTGCTATTCAGACCTGGTCACCAAACACGGCCAAAGCCATTTCAAGCAACGTTTCAATTCTGAATTGAGGTCTCACACCAAGGCGATACTGAGAGTATCTTCCACTCAGTAACGTGCCGCAAATGTTATATATTATTTTTAATGAGTAATTGTGAAATAACACAAATTAATCGAATAAAATTTACTTGCGCAAGCTGGGATTTGAACCCGCGGCCTCTAACTTGCTAGTCGAGAGCCTCATCCCTCGACCACGGAGAATACCGAGAATTTATTCCACTTGGACACATTTTCAATAGATTTTATAAATGCGAGTAAACCCATATAAACAATAACCACATTTTTTGCTCACTAATTTAAGAGGAACGACTGCGCTTACGTGTTCATACAAATTTATAAATTCCCTGACATTTTGACCCTGTTGATTACCGGATTTCATTTACATAGTGTGTTTATATTGTTTATACCGGTTTATATTTACATAGTGTGTTGGGCAAAATCATATTTTGAAATAATTGTACTTACATCATGAATAATTGCCAAATTTGATTCTAAAATCGTGAAAAAATTATTCCTTTCATAGCTTTTATTTTATAATATGAAAATAAATTAGCACATACATATATGCCATACCTTTAAACAAACAAAAACATATTCAGTTTGGTCAAGTATTTTGGCCTCAAACCCAAATTTAAGTTTTATATTAAAAAGACCGCGCAGTCATTTCTCGTCGCAGAGGTTGTCATATTCGCATACCTATTTTTTGTCCCATGTATCTCCATCTTTTAATTTATTTTTCGGAACCGACCGAAGATTTATTATCATTTGCAGATGATATATCAGTCGGTATGTAATGTATGCACATATATCGTGAAGTAACATTTCATAGTGATATGTAACTGGTTCACGTTTCTTCCTCATGCGGAGATGACAGAATGCCCCACATTTATATGTTTATTATACCATTCCATTTTCACACATGACACATGGCGGTCGTTTATCTCGGCGTATTCCATAACCGCCTATCCGAATGTGTATCGCCCATCGATATAAAATAACAATAGGTAAGCCCTATCATATCTAATTTCAATCTAAAAATAACACTACCACCACAAGCGTAATTTCATAATAAAACTCCCCATCATAAGAGCGTTCATTTGGCGGCAAAAGTGTTGTAGTTATTTGTTGCATGAAGTCGTTGTTTTGCTAAAAAGAAATGTAAGATTTTTTATCAATTGTTTACGTTGATCGATAAGCCGCCTCGTAGCTGTTATTACATTGTTAATGATAAAGTCCGCTGGGGTATCTACCCAAAATATTTCTAACTGCCTCAAAATCGTGTTTGAAAAAAAATCTTCGTATTGATGGTTGAGACGAACTTGCTGGAAGACGAATTTGCTGGAAGACGAATTTGCTGCGTACAGACCAACAATAGGTAAAAAGCGACACTTCTTTCGATATTTCGACTTCTAGATTTAGTTATTTATTTATCAACGCCCTACCGCGTTTTTACATAAAGATCACAACATAAATTTAAAACAACATCTCTAAATAGTATAAAATTTTGTGTCCGTCTGTTTGTGCGCTTCTTCTAAACTACGCAAGATATTTTGATAAGGTTTTCATCATCATTTAGAGATTTTTTTCAGGAAGGTTTATGTATATAATGCATGTATATTATATTTATAGAAAATAGAGAAAAAATGTTAATAGTATGGATGATGTACAGTCTCTCGTGTCTAGGATGAACGAAGTATGCATGAAGAATGAGTTAATGATGAATGTAAGTAATTCTAAAGTAATGGTGTTTGAAAGAGAGAGTACGAAAACAGTGTGCAATATAGTTGTGAATGAGGAATGCTTGGAGCAGGTGGATGAGTTTGTGTATTTAGGAAGTATGTTTACGAGAGATGGGAAGGCTGACAGAGATATTGAAAGAAGGGTAAATGCAGATAATTCCGTTAATGGAGGACTGAACGCAGTTGGCGCTAGCAAAAAATTGTCCAAAGAAGCGAAGTTAGCAGTCCACAACGGAGTGCTGGTACCTACCTTGATGTATGGAAGTGAGGCATGGAACTGGCAAAGAAAGGATGAAAGTAGATTGAATGCTGTTCAAATGAGATCCCTGAGGCGTATGTGTGGTAAAACCATGTTTGATCGTGTGGGGAATGTGGAGATCCGCAAAGAGTGCAAGGCTGATGTAAGCGTAATGAGTAAGATTAAGAAAGGGACGCTTAGATGGTTTGGGCATGTATAGCGAATGAACGAAGATATGAGTGTAAGGAGGATATATGATGCAAATGCGAATAATAATAGAGTAGAATTATAGAAGAGTATGTATGAATGTGAATGAGGCAAGAATTGTGTGCCAAGACCGAGTTGTTTGGCTGTCCGTTCTCTCTGCCTACCCCTGCGGGGAAACGGCGTGATGGTTAGTTAGTTAGTTAGAGAAAAGTGGAGCAACGCCGGGAACACGTCAGCTAATTAAGAAATAAATAAATAAAAACTTGTTCATTTATTATCACACTTACTTAAAAAAACTCTTAAATAAATTGTGAATAATTATGAGGTATGAGATAATGTTTTTTTATAAATGTTTTCTTAAACCGATATGTTTGGTGTCGGTGTTCATTTTTAGGTTCACACGCCCTGTCTAGATAATACTTGATCGATGGTTCCGCCTGATTATGCCCAACCTTTGCTGACATTTTCTCGACCTCTTTCCTCTCTTTATCTCGCTCCTCCTCTCAACTGCATACTTATCTATTTCACCTTAAAATAGAATTATTTACATTTCAAAATTTATTATATTTTCATGCAAGATGCTATGTTATATTTTGTAATTCAAAAATTCATTATTATTCTCCTTTAAAATTTCTGTGTTTTATTAGTTTTCCTTCAAAATAATATTGATATATGTAGTTGAGAGAGAACATTGATAGTTTACTATGTTATTGCCTTTCTTTGTATTTTTTGAGTTGTTTGTATTTTGTTGCTACAGTAATAATTACACTACAATTTTCGATATTAGTATGTTTTATACAACATAGTAGTTGTGTTGTGGGAGCCAATATTAGATGTGTCGATGGAAGCAATTTTACGTCACTAGGTGCTTAATTATGAAGCATGGCCGCAGTGTATAGAATTGCAGCATTATTTTTCAATTAACCACTTATAAATAAAAAGCTGTGGTTTCCCTTGGTATGCCTTTCTTTTCTTATGATGAATTACTCGTATATACGTCCCAGATTATAGAAATATACACAATCTATGAATGTGTCAATGTATTTGACTATTTTGAGGATGTGTATTTAGTGTTGTTAATTCATTCAATGGATTTTATACAACTTTTAGTTATTAAGTTGATGCTATTGTTTTGCAACAAAGTATATGTCATTTTCATTTTCTTGTAGAGGAAAGAAATATTAACTTTTTAAAGTTACAAAAATCATAACGTGTAAAGTTTGTTCACAAGAAATAATTAGCTTTTGTATAGTTGACTTTACAAATTATTTCGCTACATTCAGAACGAATGTACATTTGTGAAGTTGTAATTTTATAAACTCAACACGACAACAACCGACCTTTCAGCTAGATATGAGCTAGATTCTCTCCGACTTTAGCGAAGAAGTTATTAAAAATGTTAGCAATTTTTGTTGTTACTTTTGTTGTCTCTATTATTGCCTTATTACCTTTATTTATTTTTATTACCTTTGCCAATGATTTTATTGATTGTAGCCCGGACTTTTTTATTTACTTTACCACTTTCCTCAATTTAATTTTTTTTTAAGATAATAGCTATATATTTGTTATGCCGAAAAGTTAGTTATGTGAAATTCCCTCGATAGAAAAAAAATCGCCAGGTAAGCTCCCAAAATTATTAAAAACACGTTTTGTTCTGTTATTTAATATGTTGTAGGCATGAAAAAAATCGCAGTGTAACTTTAAATGCAACTAAATCATTTGTCGAGAGATTTTTCCTTTATTTCAAACGAGTCGTGTTTTATTAAATATTTTCATTTAATTATTATCGTTTTTTTTAATATTAGCGCGCTCCCTCTAACATTCCTATTTATATATCTCCCTTTCAAACCATCTTTAAACGCTTAATACGGGGCCTAGTAGATAATTTTTTTCTGCTACGCTGTTTGAGTTAATTTCGCTGTTTCAGCTTGTGAAATATAGCTCCAGGTGTAATGGATCTCTTCACCCACACAGGATTAATTTTCTACTTTCTTTTTGCACGGGAACTTCCTAAATGATTTGATATTACTTTATTTTGTAAGTTTTCCATCCCCGACTGCATCTCCTGTGCAAAGATGCGTGATGGAGGTACTCAGTGTTCGCTGTTGGTTGGTCGGTATTGACGAATATCCGCACGCTGCAAATTGCGCAACCATCGCATGTGCTTTAAAGTGGTATACTTGCAGCGTGCATGGCTGCATAATGATACGGCTAATAGTGCACTGCCCTTTCTTGAGCGGGCTCTAACTCCTAACTGCTGGCTGTTAACTGGGCTATAAATGCTGATCTACGAAGGACGCATTCTACTCAATAACCATTTTCAGTAGTCTATATTTTCACATACCCGTTTTTCATGCTGACGAAATAGTGTTTTCAATACATACTATGTGTACTTTACATTTTAGAAGTGAATTATTATATTCTGTAAGATATTGTATCTTTTATTTATTTTAAAATTGATAAAAAATCCACCAGTCAAAAACTTTTTTTTTCACACTAAAATACGTTTATTTTTATTAATAGATCTATTTAAGGATATGTTTATTTTGTTTTGACTGAGGATTGAACTTTCCTCCACAGGGACTTAACTGCTGTGAACTTTCAAAATGTCGTTTAAAACTTTAAGAAATGGTTTTACTGAGAATTGAACCTTCCTCCCCAGGGACAGACTAACATGAGTGAACCGCGCTATCACTTATGCCAAACCCTAATGTCCCAATAGGATGGTACCGACATTTATTTCGTATATTAAAATTAATTAAAATTTTATAATGTCATCCAATTTTAGAGAAATGCGTATATGTGTGCGCATATGGAGCGTGTGTTCTGCCGAGTTTCAGCTCCATCGGATGTCGGAATGTGGGTTAATTTCCACTTTCAAGATTCCAATTCATTCATTCAAGAAAAAAAAAATCAAATTTCATATAGATAAGCATTGTTGGTCATGGATGTCTTAACAAAAAGTTGTCACTGCATTAGATTTTATTATTCAGTTTTATATTTCTTGTATTATTTAATTTTTAAACCGTCAACCTAGTTTCGCCACGTCCCACGGTTGAAATACAATACTCCCTCCTGAAAACTTTTTAAAAGTAAAGTTAAAGATCCGAGATAGCAAAAATAAATATCTCACCAGAAGAGCGAAGCAGACCTTATTTCGTTTACTTTGGCTTGTGAGCGCGATGTGCAAAGTAAAGTTACAGTACAGAGTACAGAGATATCTCGTCTGCCCCACAATAGAAAACATTGAGGTTGTTTCGTGTTCTTGGTCACTTTTATACTTTCAAATAAACTTTTATCCATTTGAAGTTCGGTTGTCGCTGGGGTTGTAAAACGAATTTGGTATATTTTGACCACCGGAGTCAGTATTTTAGCATAATTTTCCTGCAATCGCTTCTCCCCATCTTTATGTGTCTCGTTCTAAGTCTTAAGGATATTTATTTGAAAGTATTACCATACTTTCGTCCATTTTATTATGTCTCTGTCCATGAACAATTTGTCTACCATATTTCAACACATTTTTATTATAATAAATAATGAATAATACATACACAACCAACCATCAGACACACTCACTAACCAATATGATGCATGATCTAGTCAACAATTTTGGGGGTACTATTGATATATTTAATGACACCATTCATTGAATTAAGCGGAATCTATACCAGCACTTTGTTGAATCCTACAAATTACATTAGCGTTGTTAATGTAGTTTTAGTGATTTGTCTTATTTGTAGTATTGTTCTAGTTTTTAGTTTTATGTTATTGTTTTACTAATACGTTACGTTTTACTAATATTGTTTCATATTTAGTGTTTTTTTTTTAATTTTTAATTTATTATTTTCATTATATTTCCATTAGACTTGTGATCATAATTTTGTATTTGTGTATTCATAGATTATTTTGTACCTGCTTTATAATGGACTACATCTACATACTGTTATTATTTCCCATATAATTCAAATATTCCCCTACGTACACTGCATCATGTATCACTTTTATGTAAAAGCCTTTTTAGGCGTATAAATAAATAAATTATGCTCCGCGTTACACGTTCGTGTAGAATTTTTAGGGATGTCTAAAGGTCGCCTCAATCGTGTTAGATTAGCCCCTTTTTTTCGAAATATCTGGAAAGTGAAGGTGCGTTTATAAAAAAACCCTTTGTGTTAAAACGGATGCGAATGGGTGCGCATTGTTGAAATAACAATAAATGTTTTGATTAGATTTTCATGTAGTTCATAATAGTTACTTGCTGACATTTCAAATGCGATATGATCGTGAAGACGGTGTACCTTGAGTAAATATTTTATTCTGCTTTTCTGTTCTTTGATTACTTTCTTGTCTTACAGTCCATCGTATCTCGGTTCTACTTCGCATCCCCAGATAAATAACTCGAGTTTTCTATCTATTTCGAAATAAACTTTCTGCAAGGTGCAAACTGAATTATTCATGGTGCGCCATACGAACCTTTCACATCTTTAATAACTGGTATAGACATAGAATTATACGGCTTATGAAAGTGTAAATAAATTTTTCATTGAGTGTGTGTGAGTCAATTAACCGGTGGACACATTATAACAAACAAATAACGAATAAACTCCACAAAACAATACACATTTTCCTAGACATAACGTACAATAACGGAGCAACGTACTTAGCTATCAGTCATTCTGAAATTACACTGAAAATCTTCTTAAAGGTAAACATAGAATGATTGACATAGACCAACTATGTTTGATGTACTAGATATTCGCTAATTATACATAAAAACACCACTAAACCAGATTTTTTACCAAAAAAAAAAACAAATTTCAACACAAGCAAACTATCATTAATAGACCAGTTAGACAAGCTTACAAAAAAACAATATCTCCAACGGAAAACACAAGCTTTGGACAAAGACACAACAGTTATAAGTCACCAGAAATTAATATTAGTTGCTATAAGCCACTAGCTACTAAACTTAGTTATAAACCGCAAGTATTAAGTTCTAAGTCAAAGTCATCGGAATACATTAAATGTATGAACTAAGTTGTTAAGCGCCCTTGAGGTGATTTTCTCACGAAAACGGCGCTATACAAATAATAAATCATTATTATTTTTATTATTAAATACCAGGCAATAAAAGCATTCAACAATCCTTCACTAGATATAAACAAATGAGGGAAACAAAAGTATTTCAGATACAAATTTAAAATATGGATTAAAGAACAAAAAAGCAATATTACAAAAAAAATATTAAATAAAATAATAAAACATATATATATATACGTAAAACACTATTACAAAACATACATACACTCATAATATTAGCTCTTTTATTCTTTATTTTCATTACCGCATATATTATTGTATTTAATTATATTTTATTTTATTTCAATTTATATATTTTTATTTTTTATTAAATTGTAAAATAAGGGTTTCAGCACGGGTAAAGCACCCAATGGGGCCTACGTGATCAAATAATGTTTTAAAATATGTAAAATTGTTGTATCAGAAAAAACGCACATACAAATTACACGTAGCATTTATTTTTGCCTGCATTTACTGAAAGTACGACATCGCCGTTGTGTGACTAAACAATTATCAAGTAGACAAGATACATTTTGATTATCACTTGTCACGTTACGTAATGGTGATTTTGTGTTTATACTGATTTAGTAATGACCGCTGTCAGTCAATCGTTCAGTGATTTTCAAGTAGTAAACAAATTAATTTTTATTCCACCGGTGACCAGGTAGGCAGGCACATCACGGATCAACGGATGTGTCGCCAAGTTGATATCGGTTTTGATCGCAATTTGACTTAATTAAGTGAGAACTAAATTGATCAACATTGGCAATAGGTATTTGCGTTAAAATGCGTGATCTTTGAATTAATTTTCCGCTCATGCACCTTATAGGTACTTACTGTTAAAATAATTCTGCACGTAGTCCACATCTAATTTAAGGCGATGCACTACGTCGTGTAATATTTTAAATCGAGCCGCTATCAATAACACTCCTTACGTAGATGGCGATAAGGTTTAAATTCCCGTTTAACACCATCCGCCTGTTTTGATTTATCTAAGAAAAAAACATGGCCAAAAAGTGCCTTTTATTTTATTTTGTTTATGTTCAGGCATAAATATTAATTTTTTTCCGATCATTTTATAAATAACTTAATTTTCCACATTATACAATAAAATTATAACCGAAAATGGGTTGGTAAGTAGGAAATTTTGAACTTTAAAGCATTTTTTCATAGGCCTTATACATTATCTTTTTCTGGGCTTATAAAAAGACTTATCTAAAAAATACTTGATAGTTATAAAGGCCAAGATGTATTCTACTCGCAGTATTTAATTAAAGCATCTGAAACATTTATAGGCGACCAAATTTTCAAACCAAAAACACATGATTTTGCATTATTACGTAGTGCATCGCCTTAAACGTTATTTTCTACAAGAGCCTCGATTACTTGTGCAAGCAATTCAGGCTTCAAATTTATGTATTCCTACTGGCTTTCATAGTTGGGGTTTCTCGACTGGGGAGTTATCAAACTGCAGTTTAATCTTGGTTTGAATTGGCCTTAGAGCCTTGATGTTTTCATTTTATTTATGCAGCTTGCCTGGTTCTTGTTTGTATCGCCGCACAGTGGCCAATTTTGATGATTTGGCGCGACATCGCTCTCGGCGTTCGACCATTTGGCATCGTTGATGTTTTTTTTAAAGTATTAATAAGAAATACCACTTATTTTTTGCTAATTCTTATAAGTTGAAATGTTGATAATGATTTTATAAAAAGTAGCGTGTAACTTGGGCGCTAAGTTTGTAATTAAGTACTATCATTTCTTAAAAATACAATTACTGGAGTGGCTGGCTAAAATTGGTGATGATTTTTTTTTGACGTGTATAAAAAAGACACAGCAATAATATCCTATTAAAATTAGCGTGAAGACTCGTGAAGATTTTTATTCCTACTCCATTAAAGGCAAAAAATTGGAAAAAATGGTAAACTTTGAACCAAGGCAACAGTTATAATTAATGAAAAAAAAAAAAAAAATTTCAGTTATTTAAATAAAGCACGTATCTTAATGAATATCTTAAGTGATTTTTAAAAATACTTTTTTTGTACTAAATGTTCACAAACAACCTGATTTCGCACGCCTTCAAACTCGCCTAGATACAGCAGCATAGTTGCGCGCCCGAATATCAGTGTACCCCTGTTCTGCGACTAATGACATAATATTTGGGATGAATTACATAATGATTGGGATGGTCCGATGCTCTGTAGGAAACTCGCTTGCACAGCGCGGGTGTAAACTGTGCACCCTAAAGTTTAAGTTTAGACTTACGGAATTCAATACTTCGTTTGTGTGAAAGCACTATGAAACAATAATAATTGAATTTCAGATGTTAATTTAAATTGACAGTAAATAATTGTGAATAACTAAAATTTTATTCTAACGGTACGCAGAACTAAATATTACACAAAGTTGATCTTTCTTTGACATATTGGAGTCAAATATTGGATTCTGAAAAAAAATTGACGAAAATTAAGTACAATCATTTCTTAAAAATACAATTACTGGAGTGGCTGGCTAAAGTTGGTGATGATTTTTGTTTTCCGTGTACAAAAAAGACACAGTGATAATATCCTATTAAAATTAGCGTGAAGACTTGTGAAGATTTTTATTCCTACTCCATTAAAGGCAAAAAATTGGAAAAAATAATTGTAAAAAAAAAGGTCAACTTTGAACCAAGGCAACAGTTATAATTTATGAAAAAAAAAATTTCAAATGTTATTTAAATAAAGCACTAATCTTAAAAAATATCTCAAGTGAATTTAAAAAATACTTTTTTTGTAAAATAAGTACACAAACAACCTGATTTCGCACGCCTTCAAACTCGCCTAGATACAGCAGCATAGTTGCACACCCGAACATCGCAGTTCTGTGCGTAGTTACCGAGTAAGTAAGCTTCGGATGTTATTTTCAATGGTTTTTTTAATGTCAGTGATTAATTGAGAACACATTGGTAAAAAAAAATTCATTTCGGGAACATGCCGATCTGGGGTCAATGTCGCGCCAGCGCTCAAATTTAAGCCACTGTGCGCCGCCGTGCTGTCTGTCTTTGTTCCGGTGTCTCTTGTTGTCTTTGTCAAGCTTCCGTTTGATAATAGATGCATCGGTATTGCAATCATCGCATTTATGGTATCTTTATAGTATGTAAGTTTTTTTTCCATATATTTTCTTTTTAAATGGATTATATTTATTTAAAAAAGAGAGACGATCATTTTCGGGTTACGAGTAACCTAACAATATTTGAATAAATTTCGCTCCATAATTATTAATATACGAAAAATGTTGCTCATGCAGAATTGAAGGTCTTAAGCTATGTACACACGTGTATTCATGCTCGACGGTTTGGCTCGATCGAATGTGTTGATTTGGAACCATGCTCGTTGTTGCCTCCACACGTTCAAACAGCTCTACAAAAGACGCCATAGATATACCACCAAGACGCTCGTCAATTCGTAAATTTCTGTCGAACATCGAACAAGAATTACGGTCCTCGAATCTTTTTTGTATCGAGCCATTGGCTCAATATCGGTTCTAAAGGCATTGAGCAAGAAGGTATGCACGTTGAGCGTATAACCATCGAACATGAACATGCATGAGTAGATAACTTTAGCTAGCAGAAGATTAAACCTTGCGACGCCTGGGAATCCGACGCATTTGTCCACTTGGCTACTAACCCTGCTACTGTGGGGATAACAATAACACTTTCTCGATACCAAAAGTTGATTACGAAACAAAATCATTTCATTAATTTATCAATTGTTTTTGTGTTTAATTTGTAGAACTCCATTTTTTATATAAACACAAATTTAGTAATGTTATTATTAAGTTTTGCAAGTATGCTACCGTGGGATTAAGTGGCAACAAATGAATGTAAGGATGGGTTTATTATTCAGAAATAAAAATGAATATTTAAGAATACTAAAATACCTACTATTATATCTATCTGGCAAAGGGCTTTCATAGGTAAAATGAAGGTATTATACCAGTTCGTTCTTGATGCGAAGTAGTAGATTCTGGTTTTTCACAGCAACTGTCCCAGTTTATAATTTATCCAAAAAATAATGCTGTAGTCCATTGCAAAACTGCCTCGCGCTGCTGGTCTCCAAAAGGGTCCCTCTCAACCAATCAAGGTCTTCAGATGCCATCCGATTCCATCAATCCAATGGTCAACGCTCCATATGCAGCTGATGCTAACAAAAAATGGCGAATCTGTTCGTCGAACCTCAGCCAAGAGGAATGCCCGCTGTTCTGGGCTGGTGATCAAAGAATGGCCACTGCTTGCAATGCAAATCACAGATTCTTGCTCCCTCAGGTTTGGCAACTCTCCAAGTCAAAATAGACCAATAGCAAAATGACAATGTGTAGGTACTTAAAGGTCCCACACACCAAGACCATAGATGCGAAATAAATAAGTGATGCACACACCTTGTTACAAATCTTATATGTAAAAAGTATTTTAGTTTTTTTTTGTTATTGTGACAGCTGTTTCGGCGTTCAAGGTCATTTTCAACTGTGAAAGATATTCGTAAAATCGATTATAATTTTCTTGAATCCCTATTACAAATTTCACCCCTTAACCTCTCTGCTCATGCATTTTGTGATGAGAGATTTGGTTATGAAAAAAGCTAGGCCTTTGAATAGATTTAACTCCGCGTTTTCAGCCTACATAATTATGTAGGTTTTACAGCCAACCTTTGTAAAGCGTGTCTGCAGTTCGTATGATGTAGTTTTGGTATAAGGCTTGTATTAAAGTTCATGTGTACTTACACCGTGCATGCATGTAGATTCGCGTTCCCTAATTGCTACCCGCGGCCCGTCTAGGCGTATCAAACCCCTGCTGCATGTTTCAATTGAATTTCAATGAAAGTTATTTAGCAAAGCATATTTTATGTGTAGAACTTCACAATGGCAATTTAAATTCTACCGATATTAAACCGCGTTGAATCTATACCGACCAAACTTATAAATGGAATTATTAATGATGGATTAGATGAAAAATATTTCATAAACTTTACTTTAAATATATTTTTTTATAATCTTGATTTCTTTTCCCAAAATAGATCATTCATAGATAAGCCCGCCTGATACGGCGTAATTACTTCGCGGAACGATGATTCATATGCATGTCAGACAATACACGTTTTGTATTGTTAGGTAATAATAGAGTCCCCTATCGTAATAAACAGATCGGAAGTGTTGGGTAAGAATGCTGTGATTGGCTTACCGATATTTTAATGCAAGGTGCTTAGAAGAACTAGCGGGAGCATGCCGGGAGGCACGCCAATCGCATACCCAACTGTGAGAACGAGACGATTTTTTGACATATTCTAATAATATGATTCAGACTCGATCTTAATACGCGTTATAATTTGCAAAAGCAATACGTAATTTCAACTTTATTACCGTAACATGACCGCAAACTAAAAGCGGAGAATTACGCATATATTAATTTTAACAAAATACGAATTTAAATGTATTATTTTCCATTTCCGCCAGCTTCAATAGTTGTTTCTTACAGTAATTGAGTTGAAACGGTAAGTTATTTCAATAATCTATGCGTATTAGGGCGAGTCAAACTTGACCCTCATTCTCTCTTGACAGGCCAAGATGCCAAACAAAACGTCTGTAACCAAGTGGGTCTTCCGACGACCCCATGCATTTTTCTGTCTTATGGGCTTTTCACTTCAGAAATCCCAATTATTAACGGTTACTTATATATTTGCGCAGGAATACGTAAAATACTAAAATGATATGTCTAGTATTTAAGCTAATATAAGGAGGATAGTAATTTTGGGTACTACCTACTCCCCCACTTGGCTGCGGGATAGTTAATACCCATGTTCACTTATTTCTTTCATTTAATAAGACTTTCCACAACGGTTATCTGCGCGGAGTTAATATGTTTAAAATAAACATTGTATACTAGCTGAATTCCCGGGCGTTGCCAGGGCCTTACACGGAGTTTTTCGAAATCAGACGCAGGCATTAATTTTGAACGTCAAGTAGTGAGAAAAGGTGCGTGGTGGTTTTTTGAACTCACGTAGACAGTGGCCATCTCCTATTTTGAAGTTCAATTGCTCAAAATTTTATCAATCTCGGAGTAAAACTGTTGATATGTTATATTATTTTTATGTAAAAAGAAGGTAGATTAAATTTTTAAAACCAGCAACAACTTTAAAGTAAAGTTTTCTTAATATGTCGACTGTCCAATTCAGTTGTATTCTTTTTCGCCTTGAATGCAAGCGGGTAAATTCATTACGTTTCCTCTTGCTGGGTGTTTGACGTCAGCACAATAGAAAGAAACAATTTTTGTCTTCTTATTTAATTAACGTTTCGCCGCGGCGTCGCTAAGAAGATCTTCAGAATACTTTGTGGCGTCGTCGGCGTCGGGGCGCTATTACGACGGTATAAATCTGTCAAAAAATTGTAGACAAAAATGGCGGATGCTGCTAAGTTTGAATGCAACATTAAAATGATTTAAAAAAATTATAAGTTTAAAAAATCACTACGGTATCAATTAATTATTGAATATTTTTCACATTAATATTAGTGGTAATTTATGAAAGTTATTAGTCGTACTTCTACGTCAAATTTTAAGGAAATTTAATATTCGAATTGTTGTTATTTTTGTAGCAAATTAGCATGGAAAACTATTTTTGAAATATACCTACATATCAAAGAAGCATATTAGATGTTAAATAAAATATATTATTTTAAGTATGTGGATGATCGCACACTTTTAGCATTTCTTGTTTTAAAATAAAAAAATATAGTTTCCTCATTTTTCCATACCATACTTTACTTTGAACTATATACCATAAATACTTTATTTTTCATGCAATACTTTACTTTGTGTTTCTTAAAGTAGTTACTAATATCCTCATAATTGAATCTGTTATAAATTTTGTGCTTAAATCAGTGTTGCTACCGTTTGAAGCCATCCTTCGTTTGCTCGGCGCCTGGCAACACTAAACACTGAATACACATATATACTAGAATATCCAATTATTCCAGGCCTAACAACAGTGAGGCGCAACTCTCCTTGGTTATTAGGGAAAATCTGGCAAATCCCTCTACGTGCGTTTCGATCGCAGTGCTAAAATCAAATAACTTAGTAGTTTACTTCGCCCATCTTTAGAGGCCGTACACGAACAGGCATCGGGTGTTATATTATTAAACTTCGCCGAAACCATATTGGAACTCTCTTGGTCGGAGTTTGTTCAACTGATCACATTACACCCGAGCATTACTTATTAACATTTCTGCCTGTATAACGATTTCTTGGAACCTTCCACGTGCGGTTCCTTGTAGTAGTATCTGTACTAACCGGCTTCACCCCAAATTTCAACGCTCATTTTTTGTCTAAATTTTGTCAGTTCAATTAATATTTCAAAGCTTCGTAGCTCATGATAAAAACGATTCGGCGAACTTAAAACAGTTGTATTGTCCTAGAAATTTCCACATCGGAGAAACTGTAATGAGATATAATGTACCTATAATCGCATAAGTCTAAATATTAAGTGTGCTTTTGTTTCATGTTCCGAGAAAAACAAACCTGCATTTAATATGCTACTAGGATTGATACGTCAGGCGAGAAAAACTGTACTTGCACAATTGAGTGATAGATACCTCTACCCTACAACACCATAAAGAAATAACACCATAGTAAAAAACAACCATTCCGAATCGAAACGTTCTTTGAAATGACTTTAACCGCGTTTGGTGACTAGATCTCAATAGCCAGGTACTTTCTTTACTTCCAAATATTCCTCCTTTTTGTCACCTTCTGCTCCCCACCCCCTAAAGCCTCAGACCATACACCAACTGAAGATTTACATAAAGGCGATGCCATACGTAGTAATGCAAAATCATGTGTTTTTGGTTTGAAAATTAGGTAGCCTAGAAATGTTTCAGATGCTTTAATTAAATACTGTGAGTAGAATACATCTTGGCCTTTGAAATAATCGAGTATTTTTTAGATAAGTCTTTTTATAAGCCCAGAAAAAAATAATGTATAAGGCCCACAGACATAGGAATTAATAGACGCGAAGATAATGGCGAGGGGTAAAATCAACTGTTGAAGAACGAAGGGGGTAAAGCTGACTGTGATTCGTCAATAAATCAATCTGACAGTAAATAGGCATCTCGCATTATAATATCACCATTTAGTTCTTAAAAGTAAAATCTGCTTTTGAATGAATAGACATTTTTACATGGGAGCGCAAATTACTCGCCACGTTATGAACAAATTTGCGAAGTTCAAATTCGGCAAAAAGTTTCTTCTATTTTCAGAGTCGAATATTTAGTTTAAGTATTTAGTTAAGACACTTTTATAAATGTTCATAATTTACTTCCCAGCAACCAACCAGCTTTGTGTTTCGCGTCCAGACGTTTCTCGATGTGATAGTATATGTTTCTACAACTGATCCATATTATACGATGTAAATATGCTTAAAATAAAGTAAAATAATGCTTATATATGGAATGTAATACGACAATTGGGTTTATTCTCTTTTTCACATCTATTTTTACAAGTTTTCATAGCACAAGTCAACATTTTGCCGTGTTATTTCGTAAAATGAACCGATGATGCCTCGACCATAGTTCGCACAAGAATGATGACGTCACGTTTTCAAATTTCACTTGAGGCCATACGCGAGCCCAGCCGGCTCCAATGGAACCGGTATGGGGAGGGGGGATAATACGCTTTTAATCACTTAGGGCAGGTCTACTAATATTCATATGTCTATGATAAGGCCTATGAAAACTGCTTTAAAGTTCAAAATCTCCTATTTACGAACCCATTTTCGGTTATGATTTTATTGTATAATGTGGCAAATTAAGTTATTTATAAAAAGATCGAAAAAAATTAAATATTTATGCCTGAACATCCACAAAATAAAATAAAAGGAACTTTTTGGCTATGTTTTTTTCTTGCATAAATCAAAACAGGCGGATGGTGTTATGCGGGAATTTAAACCTTATCGCCATCTACGTAAGGGTTGTTATTGATAGCGGCTCAATTTAAAATACTACACGACGTAGTGCATCGTCTTAATAGGAGGATAATAATTTCCCTTCCAGCCTATTAAACTCTTAGGTGTGCTGTGGGGAGGGTCTTTTTAAGTAAAAGAAGGAGAGGAAGTTCTGGGGAGGAAAGTGGTAGGATTCTAAGGATCAGTGTGTCCAGGAGTGAATTATGAATCAAAACATTATGAATCCACCCCCCCCCCCCGCTGTGGTGCAAAGCGATGGATCAAAAGAGACCAGTTGGTCTTCCCAAACCTATCTCCCAATCTGGCCCGCCACGCAACTGGTGGGCAGGCGCATCCTGAACACACCTCACCCGATGGACCCAGGGATCCCTGCTAAATCATCATCTTGGGATGATCCATGGCAGAGGTGTTGGATATCCACTAAATGGTTCCCGTGGCGATCGTACCCAAATTGAAAATATAGTTTATATTTTATAATGGAGTTCATCGCTTTGTTTATAGCTCGTACATACAGGGTTTTCCAATAAGATAATTGATATTCAATCGTAAAAGATCAATGGTTTCGTTGCTTGTGTGGCACGTAGCGCCGTCTTGTTGAAAGTAAACATCCAGATCAATACCATCCAATTCCGGCCATAAAAAATCATTAATCATCTCTCGATAGCGCAATCCATTCACCGTAACTGTTGATCCAGCCTCATTTTCGAAAAAGTAAGGTCCAATAACTCCGCCGGACCATAAACCGCACCAAACAGTCACACGATGAGGCTTTTCAACAATAACTATTGGGTTTTCCGAGCCCCAGATGCGACAATTTTGCTTGTTCACGAAGCCACCGAGGTGGAAATGGGCCTCATCACTCAAGATGATTTGCATTTGATTCACTCAAGTGAATTTTAATAATTTCAATGCGTTCTTGAAGCGTGTATCGTTCCATTTTTATTAATGGCGTAGTTTCTACTTGTCAAATGTCAAAAAATGACAGCTTCAAAAGTAACATCTACCTAAATAGCGGGCTATTCAAAATAACACCTCTTATTGGAAAACCCTGTATTTGCCCGGTCTTGTGGAGTAGCGACTGGATAAAGCAGGAGGTAGGAGAAGCCACGATAATGTAATTACTCTGCTTCTAACTTCCATCGCTACGACGTATAATGTGTTGTGCTACTGCTGTTTCTTTACTTTGAATATTTAATTTTATGGATGGCGTACAAGCGCTCTCATTAATGTTTACTGCGTCCTGTTACAATAATTATTAAATGCAGTGCAGTTTTGTTTGACTTCTTAAGAATACGATAAAACTAGATGTCAGACCAGTGTTTCCCAGTCTTCTTTATGCCATGCCCCACCGTAGTCTTTTCAAAAGTCGGATGCCCCACCGACATCTTTTTTAATTAAACAGCAGGTTAATTTTCAAATCATATTGTAATATGTTTGTAAACATATGAACCCCTAATGAAATTAAATAAAACATATTCTAATACATATATTATAACTGAAATTATTACAAAACACAAATTGAAAGTGTAATTTAGTAGAATAAAATAATAATGAAAACAATAACTAAACACAAGTTACAATTGAAATGTAGTACCAACACACACATATATTGACGCCTAATTCATTAATAATTCAGTTACGCTTGCTACAAAGAAATTTTATGTCTGGATCTAACTTAATTAATTTCAGTCTTAGGTCCCCTCTATTAGTTATATCAATATCCAATCGATTTCGTTTTAAATGAGTAAATCGCTTATGGTGCTAATATTTTTTTGTATGACCGATGAGTATTCCCCTTTATATGTGGAATGCTTACGTGTCTCATCTCTGAAGTGTGGTGCCCCACCTCTGAGGCGTTATGCCCCACCGGTGGGGCGTACGCCCCACCTTGGGAAACACTGTGTTAGACTATTCTAAGGCGTCGTAGGAACTAAAAGGTGTGTAATGAATTAGTTCCCTTTTTGAAACTTGCCTGCAAATAAAGCGATCTTCTTTAGATTAGTTCACCAGTCAAAAACAGTACGTATAGTAAGTTTATACAAGTCAAGTGATCCACAACATGATATATTTTAATAAAAACAAAACAATTACTGTGTTTATAATCAAATTTATTTAATGTGTCATGGCCGACCGTTTTCGCTTCTAGCATCTCATGGTACAAAATTTAAAAAGAAAATCATTTTCTCACTTCATATATAGGTACATATAAAGTGTGTTTCATGCATATGTTTTGTCTCACTTTATATGTATACCTTTCAGGTTTTAAAATATTTTAACGTACAAGTCCCAACGACACGGTGAAATTTCATGGAATTTCGGAACACTCCCGAGGTATCTAAAATGCGCTACATACCTATGTCTTATTCTTTTGAAATCAGATTTTAGAAAGTAGTTAAAATTACCTTTGAAATGTTAGTATTTGAAATAAACATATCAAACATGATAATGTTTAAAAAAAACTTACCGGGACATTTTGACTCGAAACATTGATAATTTAGAAATAATTTTATTAATTTCTAATTACTAAAAAAAACTGCCTTTTTCACTTCACTTCACTTTTTATACGGTATACACAATAAATATACATAAATATTTTTTTTAGCTTTTTTAGCTGTCAATGAAAAATTCCCGCCAGTTTGTAATTAATTAATTAATTTGTACACACTTTGTCATACACTTTGATTTTTTTTTTGATTTCATCCATATAAATCATGTATAAATATTTGAGACAAACTAAGAAGAATAATTCTGTATCTTTCCAACGACTAAAATCACATCAACATATAAAAAAAGTTTAACATAACTTTAATAATGTATGGACGCCCCGGTCAGATATGTCCTTCAGAGCTTCTAATGGAATATGATGTTTGTGGCTAGTAATGTCCTTCCTAGGCGTGAAGGGTTAAAATTGAACAATTAAATATTCCTGCTGGGTAATCCTTTCTTTCACTTTCACTATCCTTGATTTTATGACAGCCGTAGATAAGATTTGAACTTTTCCGCTATGAAAATTTTCAAATACCTACTATCTTTTGTTATCTCCGTGTATTACTTAATTTATGCTCAAAGCCCCAAAGCAATTTCAACCCAAAGAAATCCCTGGGCGCTCGCGAACCGTTTTGAGATTGTGTTTCTTCGTTTAGTTATGACAAATGTTATTTTCTCCAATGTTTTTATCTACCCATAACATGGCCGTTTTGGCTGTGGAAACTTTACAGAAAATCTCATATAAATAATATTATGGGCTCTAAAGTTAAAGCCCGGGGATAAGGTTCTAAACCAGGGCTGTCTTTAGTTTTTAATATAAAATATTCAGTGCTGAAAACCGTCCAACCAACTAAATCTTTTAATGTGATGCCTCACAAGCGCCTAATTGCTCAGACCCAGTAATTATGCCAGTTACGGATTCCGCTTGAAAAATGTTGTGTAAGGACCTTGGAGAGGTGAAGGACAGACGAGTAAAATATTAAGGCTGGGAAGTACCTGACTATCTTGATTTAAGGATATTAGAGAGGTGAAGGACGGATAAGTAAAACATTGAGTTTGTGGAAGTACCTGTTTATCCTGATTAAGTTACTGTTCTTTTTTTAAAATTTTTGTGGAATCGAAATTATTATTATTATTTTTTTTTTATGCATTTCAGTCGTTTCGCATTAATAGCTATAAGCATTTCAAACAACTAAGAATTGTGGTTTCTCTCTAACGAGGCGCTAGTTGCTATTTTTATTATTTTAAATTATATGTGAAGACAATCACACCATCAAATTTAAACGTCTTCCCTTTTTAAAATCCTCGACCTCTGGGCTCAGATCCAAAGATCCTACCGCTCTGCCAATGAGGTCGACCTATGTATCTATGTCAAGTTCGATGGATGAGGTTTCAATTAGAATGACATTTTCAGGATTTAAATCGGATAATTGTTTTATTCTTATTTTAATTTTCGTGTGTTTTATTCTGGAGAAAAGTGATTCACAAACAACAAACCTTATGTTATCCTCGGTGTGTGTTATTTTTGTAAAATATATTATTTATTAGTAGATACAAATAAGTGCTGCGCATTAAAAATGACCTCGTCTATTCGATATATTCTTAAGTGCTTCCTGTAAATCGTGTATGATAAAGTTCCTCTTATCTACCCCGGAAGCGAATATAATTATTAAACGTCTCCAAGATATTTACTAATTAAAGAGATTAGATTTTAAGTTATTCTAAACAGGTACTCGGTCTTCCTATGTATCCCGTAAAAATACATGATTCTGATAACAAACTCAGGTACAAACCATGTGCTGGGTGATAGGCACTCCACGCTAAATAATAGGTTAATTGAACATAGTACTAACTTTGGAAATGTGTTGAGATGAGGGATGAAAGTGACATTAGTAAATAACAGAACTCAATTTCCTTCTCCATTTTTTTACCATTGCATTTGTATGTGAATGCGAATATATGAATACATACATTGTGATGAAAAATATCATTCCACCCTTTTACCCGTCATAAATGGGGCCTTATACTCGTACATCCATAATGAATACAATAAATTCTTCAATGTTGCCCTCCTTGCTTATGTTTTATATTCTGCGCGGTGACCTTTACCGAATACCAGTCGCTTTTGAACCATTGGCGGCTCGTGACTTTCGGTGTACTAGAGTGCTAATATTACAATAATGACATTATTGATGTTGTTGTAGCTGAAAACGATTTTTTTTTCTTTTTTAGAAAATTCGAAAATTTTAATATGAAAATTTTCAGGAAATTTCAGTTAAGCCGTGCACCGCGCGGATTTCCTGAAAATCTTCATACAAAAAACAGAATATTCGAAAAAAAAAAAATAATTTTCAGCTACAACAGCAGCAATAATGCTATTTTTCGTTATATTAGCACTCCAGTACACTCAAAAGTCACGAGCCGCCGCTGAGTTTGAATCCCCTGCCTTTGGTTTTATAGTCTGGCAAATCTAAAACCGACGTTAAAAGCGGTCGTTAAAATATCTACAACGCTACCTTTATATACATCGTAATATTTAAACGAATACGTTCTTCTTTCGGTTTGCATTTTTTCGGGATGAAATCGATCCATTTACAAGGTTTTCTGGTGACTGACAGGTTTTACCCATCCTCTATTCCCTGTCAATATAGCCCACCATAGACGCAAAGGGGTTACCATCCCTTCGCAGACAGGGTGAAATGAAGATGGATGCGCCGTTATTGCCGTTAACTCTTCAACTCTCAAATCTTAAATTATCGCTCGCTTTGGTTCCCTGAACCTGCACAGAATTCATCTCGTTTTGCTGAGGGTGAGAAACTCGGGAGAATATTTTCAGCAAGTGTCAATCGGGGATTATTTGATTTTAGTCAACATTTACCCTATCGTGAAACCTTATTCAACAGGGAGTAAACTTTACTCTTCAGCGCATAGAATTAGACTTCAGCGTGGCGTGTGAATTTCCCGACTACCTCGCATTCCGTACAAATACAGGATGGCTTCCTTCCCAAGTTTCTTCCTCTTTGGTTACATTTAAATAACTAGTTAATCATTTTCCGCCCCGGGTAGCAGAAGTGTCGTGTGGTGTGCAGTGTGCAATCCCCAGTCCCTTGGTACGGGTGAGCTCTGAGCGGTAACCCGCGCGCCTCGCGTTTTACGTGACGCGAATAACGCCCTGCGCGGAGCAGAAGCTACGGACTTAACAACAAAGCGACGAGACTTTACTCGCGCACTGTACGGACGGAGATGGCAATCTAAAATGGATTAGGTGAACATCTTAAATGTCCATCCATTGTGCTTATTTGTTTGATCAATAGTACGAATCGTCTCTTTTTTGTCACTTAAGTTGATATTGCAAAGTTCCATAGGCCATTATTGAAATGGTGTTGTAAGTTGAAACTAGTTACCAGGGCTAATAAATTGAGCATATTGTGACGGTTCTGTGGCTTCCGAAAACAGGTTTTTAGGGCGTTAGCAAGGGCGCTTCCAGACTTGTCTATTACGATGTTTATTTGTTGGACCTCACTAAAAAAATGCTTTCTATTTTCATATTTGTTTTAGCTTTCGGCCGATGAAAAGTTTCTAGTAATTTTTCACGGATAACGAAACACCGTTAGTAGAATACAGTATGGTGTGTGTTTAGGTACTCAAATCCCGGTCTGTTGCACAATTGTGCAATCCGGATTCCGAACCCGTTCGATTTATACATCGTGCTCCTCCCGTCTCCCCGGTCGGGTCGATGAATTATTTATTTTATACAGTGGCTTTTTCATCGCCGTAATGGAAAATCCCTTTCATGGGTGTTCCTGTTTCATTCCAACACCTTTTTGGGCAGCTATTTTTTTATTATTTTGAAACCATTGAACCACCACTTAATTGTGTTCAAATATATTGTACCTATCAGTAAAAATAGCTGTTAAAATCCCAAACAATTCAAGCATGTGTTTGATTTCTTCAATATCTATATTAGTTTGCCGGTCCCACCTATCAATTTGACACTTTATTTATTTATTAAACGCCATAAAAGGCTTTTACAGTAATGTGAAACATTGGATTATAAGTACACAGTTCAGGGCTGTCAGAGACTTGACAATTAGAAATAGCATTTTTCATTAAAATAATACATCCGCAAGCAGTTTTTATTGATGCTATACATATACATTTCACATATATGTATATATGTGGAACACCATATATATCTTACACATAAAGAAGAACACAACAGTCAGTATGATGCAGTACAAACAGACATTAGACACTTGTTTGATTTTTAGTTTTTTTATCATTCTTAAGGTAAAACGACTTATTTAAATAGTTTGAAAAAAACACGTGAAAAGTTTTCAAAGCTTTGCTTTCAATATACTTCTCTGCGAATAATACAACTCCGCCGCGTTATTCACGGAGTTGGTACCTTGTCAGGGTCTCTCCAAGAAAGTTGTTTTGTTTGCTGCAAACATAAATAAATTAAAATAATCAGTTGTTTTACTGCTTCCTGTAAAGTCGTCAAAAGTGGAGTTATATCTCATCGACATATATTTATTACTTCGTCTTCAAAAAAAAGCTATTGATTAATTCTACTGGCACACGACTCTATTATACTGAGAACGTTTTTGGGTGTGGCCTATATCACCATATTGTTCGCCATGTCTCGTGAGACAGATAATATACATATTATACGTGTGGGCGTGGCCTAGATGATGTGTCGTGATTTGCTAACCATCGATATTTGAAAATGATGCTGATGAATTAGCGAGGTATCGTGGTCAAGCGGCTGTCATCTGTCAAAGTGATATGTATACATAAATGATAGTCCCACTGCTAGGGGGGGAGGAAGATTATAGCTTCCGTGTGACATTACACATACATAGGCCACGCCCGAAAAACGCTTTGAGAGTGTAGCGTTATGTGACACAACCATTATGTTAAGAATAAAAGTGATAGTTTTCTATTTATTAAATTAATCATTTTTCATCAGTTAAGTCCGGTCTTGTCTACTAGTCTGATATACTGTTGTGAGGAATCAGAAGACCATTATAATAATGCAATATTATTTATTGGACTACTCTGGTCGACAATCGTTTTACAAGTGACAGCTGGCGGATATATATACCGAGTGGTTGATAATAATATAGAGTAGATACTCATAGACAAGTACTCGTACCAATAAAGTCCAATGCGTTATTTTGTATATGTGGGTACCTACATTAAAATTATAAGATTAATCACGAAGGCTGAAATGCTGCTAATCACCATATATAATATTGAAATAAGTTGTTAAAAGGTTTATACTAGATATAAACGTGTAATTTTAACTAAATAAAGACATACAAAAAAAGACTGAAGTGAAAGTTCATCAATTAGTTGACAGCTCGGAGTGGCTTTATTGTAACTTAATACTTTTGTATGCAACCCGTTGCAATGTTCTATGATTCGTTTATTATTTACCATGAGATACGATTGTAACTAGAACATCGGACCGATCATTTAGAGGTTTAGCCAATAACACTTCCATTATCAAACCTTTATTAATAATTGATAAGGTTTTGCCATCGGCTATTCAACAGACTAGAGCGATATCTATGACCATAATAAACACTAGAATATAATAAGCATATAAAATGATCCCAACATCAAAAATCATTACCGAGGATTTAGATAAAATAAGATATATTTAGTACAATGCTTTATTTACGTCACTAGCACTGTCCGCACACCGCGCTCGAGGCAGTTCCCAACTGACAACAAATGCTGTCAAAAGGACAAACGAAATCAGTAAATAGTTTTCAATCTTTGCATTAATGTTCAACTATTGCTTGATACATGCTCGCACTCGCCTTTGTCATGTGTCGCAATCTCCGCGGTGCCAGGTCGGACCTAATTTAAAGGGTTCGCAGAGTTATTTTCGCTTTAGACAGCTGCCGTAAGGAGTGCGATGTGTTTTCACTTTGAGGTAATTGACTCCGCTTAGACAAGATGGATAAGAATAATGGGCACTTCTCGTTAAATTTTAATTCCACACCCCCGACATAACATCCCCCGAGCGCCCGTCACCCCCTTCCGCCTGTGTCACTCTCGCACGAGTCATGTGAGTTGTGTATTGGAAAACACCTAAATACTAAACACTGAGGTGTGTATTATGTCGCTTTACCTCCATTTGAAATGTACTGCGGTTTTTCGAGCTTTTAGAGCGCCTGGCTAATGGGATTAAATCTACTCTAGTGGTGTGATATTACAAAACATCACATTCCTTTTATTTTTGATATCTACGACAGCGTTTTCCTATGTTTACGATATCTACTCTTATCATGTGTTCACAAAGGACTACCATACTCATTGGTTTTTATCCTGTAATTGAACAATACCGCAATGAATACCTAGCATTTGAATTATGAAGCAGAATATTAGCTTTTTTTGTCTCGGTACCTAACTACTTTCAAACGGTGAGCTCTGATATCTCTAACATCTAGGGTAAGTACACCCATATTAGCAGCCAGTGAAATTTACAGTTTTTTTTTTAAAATTGGAACATTAGAAAATACAGGGCTGAAATAAAATTTCGCGACAGTATGAAAAAAATGTTAATAAAAAAATCCACAAAGCCTGTGCACGGGCATTATAATAATTTTCACATTTTTATGATTTAAGCTTTTTAAATTAAACGTAAAATTTGAAGTATGGTGAAAAGTACTAATTTTCATTTTAAATTTTATATAATTATCATTTGAAGTGACGTTTTAAGGGAAATAAATACAGAATTTACTGTTATTAACGCTTTGAAAAAAACATTTAGATGCTAAAAATGACATAACCGATGGTCATATCCGATGGTCTAAAAACGGAGAATCGAACAAGTAAATTTAAGAAAAAAAACTATCCGATCTTAAAATAAGCGAACAGAATGTATGGTGATTATTACGATGGTATGTTATGGAATATTGTTATATTGTTATTGTTATGTGTTACTTATTATATAGCTTAAATTTAGTTAGAATGTAAAATACTTGTATTTCTTTAACTTTAACTTCAACTATAATATGACATAATACTAATTTAAAAAATATTGTTTTAGTTCAAATGTTTACCCTCCTCAGAGATGACATAGACCCTAAGGGAAATTATTTTCCTCAGGGCCTCCTGTGTGGAGTTAAAAAAAGTTCAAATGTTCAGAATCAGAAAATTGATTTTGAGATTTTTCAAATTTTAATATTTTGAGCGAGGCCGGGTAGTAACTACTCGTACATATCTTTATAAAAATCGGACAAAAGAGACGTTAGGTGGTTTATCTAGACATTATATCATTGTTCAAGCGCCCTTGAGGTGATTTTCTCACGAAAGCAACGCTATATAAATAATCCTATCATTATTATTTTTTTTTAATTCTGTATATTTTATTTAGTTTTAAAATTTTAAATCTATTAGAAAACCTATTCTACAACTAACAAATCGCAAGACAAACGGAGTTTAGAAACGTTTGATTTCAAGCACAAAACTGGTTTTTATTTATTTTGTAAATAATTTTAAAAGAAAGCAAAAAAGTTAATCAATTGAAACTGTCACAGATATTCTTAGCTATAATACTGTATTTTTTAAAAGTTGTTTACTTTACGCGTTCATACATTTCTATTGAAAAAATATTTTTTTTAATAGTTTACATATGTATTTTTTATTAAGTAATTTATTTTTTATTTGTTTTTTACGCAAGCGACACGATAGGAAAACCTTCAATTTATCTAAAGCATATTTTTGGTATTCAAATATGACCTACACCAATTCGTTATAAATAGTGATTTAGCATCAAGCATCGCCTTAAGACATAACACGCGGAAAGCTGCAAGACTTTTAGTTTCCTTTATTTTAATTTCTTAGAGATTCAATAGAACAAAATGGTAAGTTGAAGATTAATAATATAGTTATTTATAATTACAATAAATACAACGGATATTTTATGGAATTCCCCTTCTTTTTCCATTTTTTTGCTTTTTCTGCACATTGTAGGTACGAATATACTTTAACACAAGCATTGTATTCATGTTCACGAAAAGCATTATTCCAAGGCTCAATCGAACTTCAACACGTATCTCCTCTCGCTGGTAATGCAGTTTCCACCTCAGACTTAAACCGCAATCCTCAGATGTTTTCCTCCGAGACGTCCTTTTTGCCCCCCGAAGTGCCCTCCGAGGTTCACTCGAGCTAATCGGTAGTAACCGAAGATGCGATGCAGTTGGTATCCTTCTAGAAATGGCGATTGGCCTCCCCTGCCTTTGTGGCCGGCCTTTGTTTCTCCTATTTTCCAATGAATAACCTTTTAAGGCGTACCGCTGATAGCTCCGTTGTAACCTCTCCCCTTTTCTCATGAACAATGCATTTACCGAAAAGAGAGGTTACGGCGGAGCTACCGGTGGTGTGCCTCTATTTTTGTGTTCGAAAAACATTATTATCCACCGGAATTGTTTCCAATCAATACAATAGGAATTCTTCGGCCCGTTTGTTTGAGGATTGAATCTTTGATTGTTGGACATTACTTTTGTTCAAAACTTTTAATGTGATTTAGTTGTTCTAGCGATTTATATCAATTCGCTTGTTTTTGTCAATGAGAAATCAACTTTATAGAATTAAAAAATAAGTATTCAGATTTTCGCATTTCATTAGTACTTCTGTAAAAAAATATACATCTATCTCTGTGTCCTACTTAACCCTCGAACGTTGAGCTCCGGCGTCATGAAATGTCCACACCTTTTCAATGTATAGTTCTACGCACCACTACATATTATTTGTTTCATATATTCCAAATATTTAACAAGGAAAGCAAGTGTCGAAACTATGTGTTTGAAAATTGTTATGACTTTTTGATAATGGTTATTTGCAGATTGTCTTCTAAACGGTTTAACCTCAAAATATCAGAATATAAAAGTTTTTGCTTCAGATTAGATCAAATCCTACGAAATCCTGCGATAAATAAGCGCCCTACAGACAGTGACTTACTCCGTGTATACCTATTAATGTATATTATAATATAGGTATATTATGAACGAAAAATATGCTCCGTTTTCAACTCCGGCATTAAATTTAGTTGACTAGGCATTTAAAAAGTTCACCTCGGCGTGTATTTCAGGACCAAGCACTTAATGCTACATAAATTAAGTTTCATCTTATGAATCACTCTCACTGTATTTCTTAAACCTAGGGTTAATAAGTGTATAGGTTAGGTCTCGTTGGTACGGTGGGGTGCATGTTCGTTGCTGCATTGTGCAGGTTTAGGTAGACATTATACGTGACAGTTCCGATATATCGGGACGGATGCCAACCCTACTTAAACCCCTTATCCGAAATTTATTTTATGGATATCTGATTGTAACTTACATATTTGAAACCGGTTGGTTAATGCACTACCCAGGCGTAGTGCATTAAATTCATCGACTGGCTAAGTCTTCCATCCCAACACAAACAACATTATCCGCTTACTGTGGTGGTAGTATGAGATTTTCAAATACTGTCAGGTTATTCGTAGCCCAGGAATGTTTGAAGTTTGAAAAATAAAATAAAAATCGTATATTATTTTTGTACTGAGTTGAAAACGACAGTGGTTCTGAACAGTAAAAAATACACTCGATAAAAAAAAAACAATTAGTGATGTCTATACATTTTTCCACAGAGTTCGATTTGTTTGTTTTTTGTGTGTTTAACGTTTGGACCGTCTACTTCTGTAGTGTCAACATGGTTGATACTAATAGTGTTGCCAAGGAAGCGAGGTTGTATTTATCATTTACAAAAAACGTTTCTTAGTTTCCTAAATAGAAGATAAATATTTATTTGTTATTGATTCAGACCGGCACTGGTTGTGAGACGAGAATGGAAGTTTGTAGCAACTATTTCGTTGTTAATGGGCAATAATTTCTTGCGTCAGCAATGCAGATTTTAAGACGTGTCTTTGTGTAATGTCAAGACTATTAATAATTCGGAGTAGCGATATTTTTTACTATGTATGGTGTAAAACATGTTGTTTTGAACTTTGTCTAATAAATTGTCTCTTTTTTTTCAGGTAAGTTGTCTCCGCAAATTGGATTCGTGTGTGAAAAGATGGAGGTATTTCTCCCTGAAACGGATTGGAGATAAATTCGTCTCTTGAAGCAGGTTACAAAAAGTAATATTTTTCGCCTACGGTAAGATAAAATCAAATTGAATATTCTATATCTCCTCGGAAGGTTTCTTCCAGATTACTTTGAATTGCGAATAGAAATACAATATGCCGGAGTGCTCTCTTTATCCGGCAAGTTTCAGTTCAATCGGATCCTCTCGAAATCTCCTTTCTCTTTACCCTCTAAGCGCACCTCACACAATGCCATACTGTAGTAATTTTATACATATTTCTCAACGAGGAATATTTATCTATATACAGGGTGTCCGGGGGTAAATTACTCTAACTTCGGGAGGTGATTCTACATGATGGTAGGAGTAAAAAAGATAAATAACATTTTCAGAAATTTCAACTTTGTTTTTCATAAAAAAATACTACTATACATATTAAAAATCCTTAGTGAGAGGTACGAACTTACCCCATAAATTCACAGTGAGCTTACCGAGAACGAGGTGGCAACGTTGTGATCGGTCCGTATCCATTGAAACCGCGTGTAAACAATAACATTAGGCCGAGTGTTCGACGTTTACAATTATGGTATAATTCGTATGTTTTAAACGAAATTCAAAAGAGAACTGTACTAAAAATTATAAAATGTAGTTACACTTTGTACGATAAAATTATTTAACTATTCTAAAATGCCATTGCTTTTGACTAATATAACAAATTTTCAAATGTGTGTATTTACATCATGTAGCCCGTAAAACTAATGAATGTCTGCCCAAATGGGTGTAATCTCATGGGTGAAACCAGACATTTTCACAGTAATTAAAATTACGCACAAATAAACAGAATGTTAAAAGTATTAAGAAAACACGCACTGAATAAAGATGTTCTTTCAAGTAAGTCTTAATAAATGCACACTATTATAAATATATACTACTTAACATTTGATTAAAACAATCAAGTTTTTAAAATTAAACACTGCTAGATACATTCAATTATCAGATCCTTTGCGAATAAAATTAAATATTAACACGAAGCCCGGAAATTAAATAGAACGACAGCGTTTGGGCGCGGAACGTTAGATTTAGCAACAGCGCAAAATAATAATGCCAGACACACACGGCGGACCAATTTTACGTTTTTACCTGAAAAGCACCCCTAAAAGTTTGAATTTCGAAAAAAATCATCCATCTTTTTTACTTGTACTATCACGTAGAATCGCCTCCTGAAGTTGTGCACTATTCCCCCGGACACCCTGTACAATAGTACAAAAATAGTAGCTGTGGCCTGAAATTATTAAAAAAAAGGTAATTATGTTAGCGTGTGCAGTTAAAAATTATTTGAAATAAACACATCAGATATGCTCCACAGTTATATTAATTTGTCTGTGAACTCTTTCCTTCTCTGGGATATTCCTTGATCTGTGCTCTATACCGGTATTTCACTGAATAGTAGATCCCGTCAGTGCGATATTCTCAACGGGCAGCTACTGGAATTTCTAAGATATATATCTCGACTGAAGGTGCGACTGCGAATGAAAATTGTAGGAATGCCTTTTTCAAAGCGAACAAATAATGTTTTTTGTCGTGCCGGCAATAAAGAGTAAAATTCTCGGTGAAAGAATTTAAATACAGTTCGAATTTTTATTTGCAGGCTTTGCGGGATGTTTTATTATACCCATCGTTTCACGATATATACAAGTGTTGTATGAATTTCACATTTATTTCGGTATAACTACATTCTCTGTGGTAATGTCAAATTGCGAGAAAACCATTCTGGAATGTTTTGAATATTTAATTAATGAATTGATATGACATAAAAATTATGGATGCCAGATAGTATTAGTATCTATTAAATGTTTTTATGTTCAATTCGTAGAACTCCATTTAAAAAAAAATGTTATTAAATCCTGCAAGTATTTTTATTATTGTAACGGCTGTTTCGGCATTTAAGATCATTTCAAACTGTGGTTTGGCCACATTGGGACGACTTAATTATATGATTCTATTTACCCGCACCCAGTTTTCATTATGTCTAAAATTATTAATTGTCGGTTTAACCGATTTACTGAGAAAGTAATTGTTCTGTTTCAATATTCTCTATTCTGTGTGTGGGGTACTTTGATATCTGTGTTCCCCACGCTAAATGGTAATATTTTCTTGAATGTTTAATAATGACGTAACTGCTATTAGCTTATTTAAATGTAGGGATTAAATAATTTTCCTTACTTTATTTATTAATATACAGGGTTTTCCAGTAAGAGGTGTTATTTTGAATACCCCGCTATTTCGGTAGATATTACTTTTGAAGCTGTCATTTTTTGACATTTGACAAGTAGAAACTACGCCATTAATAAAAATGGAACGATACACGCTTCAACAACGCATTGAAATTATTAAAATTCACTTGAGTGAATCAAATGCAAATCATCTTGAGTGATGAAGCCCATTTCCACCTCGGTGGCTTCGTCAACAAGCAAAATTGTCGCATCTGGGGCTCGGAAAACCCAATAGTTATTGTTGAAAAGCCTCTCTATCCTCAACGTGTGACTGTTTGGTGCGGTTTATGGTCCGGCGGAGTCATTGGACCTTACTTTTTCGAAAATGAGGCTGGAGCAACAGTTACGGTGAATGGATCGCTATCGAGAGATGATTAATGATTTTTTATGGCCGGAATTGGATGGTATTGATCTGGACAACGTTTACTTTCAACAAGACAACGCTACGTGTCACACAAGCAACGAAACCATTAATCTTTTACGATTTAATATCAAAATAACACCTCTTATTGGAAAACCCATATTAATATTAGGATCATTCGTTCGTTTACTGATTTCTAATAGTTCATTTAAATTTAATCTAAGACCCTTTCTTTGTATATTATGTAAGGGTTTAGGCTTGTTGTCAAGCCGAACGTGATTATAAGGTTCACTGGCCGCATTAATTGCATAATATGAAGTTAGATATTGTTTCTGCAGTTCAATAAGTTTTAATTTTTAATTTATCACTATAAAACATAATTATAATTAATTTCTCCACGTCTGTCTCACTGGAAAATCGTTGTGATGACAATTTGCATTGCGACGCATGTGTTCGTTCCTTGAACCCTCTGTTGGTTATTCTCCTATCCTTTATCTGACCCTGGTAGCGCTCGCGTTAAACAATACCCACTCGAGCTATGCAATCTCCGAGTGTCTTTTTCCCGCAAGTATTTATAAATATTTATACAGTGAATTTCCGAGATCATCGACTCTCTAAGTGCAACGCGCTAATCTTCTCTGTGATTTATGTGTTCCCACTTGTGTTACCCCGACGCTTGTAGGGTACATAAATACCTACATAGTTTTTGTTATTAGCACTTATTGAGATCAATGAACTGCAAATCATATGCGAGCACATTCTTCGTCTGAATCGTTTATAACATGTGTTTTGTGTAAAATATTAACGAATTTATTCAGACATAACTGAATCTTTGTCAGATGTTTGTTTACATGAAACAACAAGTTAATAATTATTTTTAGTATAGTATGACGATTGTATAAACATAGCTTCCTTCTTAATTTGCTAATAACAAACACATAATTATTGATATATTTTTGAGGTAAAAGTAACAATATTCGACAACAATTGAGTCGTGTAATTTCTATACCCGCTATATCAACTTTCATTGATTTGGAGAAAACCGCAAAAAACTGTCACATCTCTAGCGTACATAAGTAAATGCATTACAATTTTTTATATAATGAATTGGAGTAATAAAATTTCGAAAAGCATTTATTTTTCTATATATGTCTAGCAATAATTAAGTAATTTCGATAAATAAAATGGATATAGCGGATTTTGATACTCACTTCGTGATTTTGAAAGTCAACTGAGCCGACATGGCGGGTTTAGAAACTCACGCGTAGATCATTTTGACACACGAGCGTGGCGTCAGAGCGGCGGCCATATTGTATTTTGGCAAAATAACTGCTTGTGATTCGTTGAATCCGATATAGCGGGTTTTGATAGTAACTTTCTGTATGATATAGCGGATTTGGTTTCTCACTCGCAGTTTAAACATGGTTTTTGGTCGCGATAAGGAGGGTTTTGAAACTCAATTTTAGGCTCCTCTTGTTGCTCGCAAAAATGTGAACAAGATGTCATACTCAGATCATTTTGTCAAAAAATCGGATATAGCGGGTATAGAAATTATAGGATTCAATTATTTGCGCGCTGTCAGTTTATATAAAACTCGTACTACACTGTCTTCCTGCAGAATATTTTGTATGAACATTTCTGAAATATGTACTTACTTTTAATTAATTTAAAATACGGTCTTTGTTTTAAATCTTGTTGCAAGATAGTAATATAAAATCTTATTACATAATATTTTTTGATGTTGTAATTTTTTTACATTGCTACAAATGTTTAATGACGTATTACTATCAAATAACCCATCTACTTGGGTACACGACAGATATTTTTACTAATATAAGTTTATAAAAATCCCATCAACCAAGTGTGGGGGCAGCTTTATAATGTCATTTCGCAAAATATGTCGGTTTTTCTACCCACATAGGTTTGGAAGCCTCTAACTTTTAACATTTCAGGTAAAAAATACTATTCTTATAAAAGTTTTTTTTCATGTTAGTTTATTTATCCAAGATACACAATTATTATCTTTGTACACTTGCATAGAAAATAATGTAATTATAGTAAATTCTTGGTAATTCGTTCACGCATCGCGCGGCTTCCCGTTTGTTCCGGTGCAATCCAACAAGTTTTTTTTTGTTTGTGCAAGCGAGTGGTTGTTAAATGGTAGCCTATTAATTAACCTCAATATTACGGACACATTGTATCAAGTTATATTTTCGTATTTTATATAAATTATTTTACTCCCTTTTTTCTTTTCCTTTACAATTTTACTTTCCATTGAAGGGTATCATCATACCCTGTTCTTGTTAATTTATTTTATTAAAAAGGTTGCACTATATTATAGTTCGTTATTTTTTTCGTTCGTTCGTTTGTTAACTCCGTTGTTGTACATTTTCCGCGAGAATCTACGTAATATTGCAGTCCAAAGAGTGCAAAGTGTAACAGCTAAATTTAAAAATGTTTAATTTATATTTTTGTTTTTATTCCGTACACCTCCATAACTTTTGTTTCAGTTAAAGCTTTGAACATTTCTTTGTTGTTGGTTTTTTCTTTGACAATTTCAAATTTATTTTAATTACGGTTTTATACTATCTCCGCATTTTTTATTCATAAAATGTCGTAATGGGTTCATTTATATATAGATCAATGCTTTATTCGCATTCAGCATTTCGTGTTAAATATCTTTCGAATAAATATTGCTGACTTCAAAATATAACTTATTGTTTAATAAGTTAACAGTTGCAACTCACGCATAGCTTGAAGTCATTGTTTGAACACATTACATGCTTAAAGAACATCAATTTTTAGAGTCAATCCCTATAAAATATTTTATTGTTGTTTTTTTTACATAAACTAATACATTAATACTCAAATTGTCAGACAGAAGAATTTTGAGAAGACTTGGTATTTCCATATAAAATTCTAAATGATTTAGTTGATAGTCCGGTATTGCTAGAATTGATAAGCTTTCGGATTCCACAACGTAATACTAGAAGTCAGGATTTATTTCAGTGCAGAAATTCTGGGACTAACTACCATATGTATTCCTCTTTGCCCAGAATACTAATGGAGGGAAACAATTATACCAAGTCAGTGGACATCTCCAATTTATGTTTAAACAAATATAAAATGTTGTTAATGAAGTAATTCAGTTATGTACAATAAATAATGTATATTTCTTAATATTCTCACGTAAAAGTCCCGAAAAGGGTGTTAATAAATAAATAAACAAATAATATATTACATTAATATAATATTTAGTTAGGTGAATACATCCAGTAAGGGGTTAAATTATGAGACTAATGTTGCAATTTATGCCTAATAGTGATATGCGTACTCATCATATCCATTTTTATAATAATCGATTATGTAGGTATTACCTACATTAGATTCATTCAAATCACTAATCAGTTCTTGAAATATAAATATATATGTATGATAACTCCACACAATCGGCCCGAGGAAAATAATTTCCTTCAGGGGCTGTGTCATCATTGAGGATGCTGTGCGCAGTATCTTTTTGTGAAAAGGAAGGAGTACACCTGGGTCTTGAAGAGAGTAGGAGGGAGGAACAACACAGGCCAACATGTTAACATTAAGAGATTACTTCTGCATACAAACAATATGCCAAAATTTATATATATTTCAGGAATTAAAAGTAGGCCTCTGAATAAATAATAATATAGGCATTATAGTCTTTTGAAATCGTTAGAACCTATCCCTAATTTATTAATTACGATAATTAGTTGTGAAATCTGTTGCTTACTTAATTTCCCCAGGGTAATCGCTATAAACGTTCACGTATTAAGCTGTAAACCGCAAAAATTACAGTGTATTTACGCTAATCATGTAAGTAATATTATATATTACTCCGACGGTAATTTGAACGTCTGCCTATGACAGGCCGAACGCGCTGCATATTGCACATTGCATGTCGCATTCGTAATGTGCAAGTTGCATTGTATTTGTCCCTTCGCGTGTCACCTGTGCACTGTTCACTGTGCAGCGTGCACCTCACCATCGCACAATACAGGGTGTAACGTCATGAACCTAGGAGGTGTATATATTTCCATTATTTGACTTAACCAGTGATTCTTTGACTTATTTATTAGGAGTTCAAAATTATTTTGTTTTTTTCATGCATAGACATATGAATATTAGTAGACCTGCCCTAAGTGATTAAAAGCGTATTATCCCCACTCCCCATACCGGTTCCATTGGAGCCGGCTGTGCTCGCGTATGGCCTCAAGTGAAATTTGAAAACGTGACGTCATCATTCTTGTGCGAACTATGGTCGAGGCATCATCGGTTCATTTTACGAAATAACACGGCAGAATGTTGACTTGTGCTATGAAAACTTGTAAAAATAGATGTGAAAAAGAGAATAAACCCAATTGTCGTATTACATTCCATATATAAGCATTATTTTACTTTATTTTAAGCATATTCACATCGTATAATATAGATCAGTTGTTACTATCACATCGAGAAACGTCTGGACGCGAAACACAATGCTGGTTGGTTGCTGGGAAGTAAATTATGAACATTTATAAAAGTGTCTTAACTAAATACTTAAACGAAATATTCGATTCTGAAAATGGAACCGAATTTTTTTGCCGAATTTGGACTTCGCAAATTTGTTCATAACGTGGCGAGTAATTTGCGCTCCCATGTAAAAATGTCTATTCATTCAAAAGCAGATTTTACTTTTAAGAAGTAAATGGTGATATTATAATGCGAGATGCCTATTTACTGTCAGATTGATTTATTGACGAATCACAGTCAGCTTCACTCCCTTCGTTCTTCAACAGTTGATTTTACCCCTCGCCATTATCTTCTCGTCTATTAATTCCTATGTCTGTGTTTTCATGACATTTAAAAGAACACTGAAAATTCACCACTATCTTTTTGATAAAATAAAAAAAAAACTAAGAAAAATGCACATATTGCTGCCAGATTGTTGCTTTTTTAGGTGATTATATAATTTCATTTTTATTAAGAAAGTAAGGTTGGGTTGTTTCAACTTCAAATTACATGAACAATCGTCGATCAGATGACAAGAATGACAAGTTGACCTTTATTTTTGAAATCCTTCATAATTTGATAAAAAGCTGAAGCGGGCCGAAAATCGGTGCATTGTTTCTGATGCAATGTGGTTGTAAAATCGACTAACCACTTTCCTATTTAACCCAATATTTGTATTATTGTTTTTACGTCGCTATTATGAGTCTAATAATTTATTGAAAAGTGAGAAAATAATAAGAAGAACAAAGTTCGTGCTTCAAGAGTTAAGGGGACGTACGTTCTGGTACGTCCTGTTACACCCTGTATACAGTGTATATTGTGCAGGTGGGTTCCCATTCCGGCAGTAATTTGCATATAAGTGCAGAGAAGTAGTGCCGTCTGGCCCGGGGGCGCGGCGCCCGGTACTCTAAGGGTGTCATTACACGGCGCAGGCGTCTCGTACAATCTGGATTAGAAAAGCTTTATTGTGGTACTGGTAGTTAATGCACGGCTGCACCCGAGTTTCATCACACTTCTATGGAACAAACAATTTGGCGTATTTTGCTATGGTTTTGATTTTTAAATTTCACAAAGGGTATCAGTTAGGTGCCACTTAATGCTTATAACGTGTAAAGACACTGAGTCACAATTTTAAGATGACGAGTTTATTTGAGGTGTTATTTAAAAATGTTTGGCGAAGAAAAGCCTTCTCCAATATCAATACTAAGGACGGGTTGTTTCGGAGAATTTGAACAATTCATCAAATTTCAACATTCATTTTCAGGTTCTGTAAAAGTCCTATTCAAGTTCTGTTACTATATATTACTATAGTCTGGTTGCTTAATAGAACTGAAATACTAACAGATCTTTCACAGAACTTGAAAATTAACTTTGAAATTTGAAGAATTGTTCAAATTTTGAAGTTAATTTTCAAATTTTTTCACATTATGTCACTATTTCAGATCTGTGAAGCACCTGGGTAACGATTCTCCAATCCAGGTCGCTCGCAATCGCCGACAACAGTACATAGATCGGTCGACGTTCTTATTCTTGACTCTCTTCGAAGGTAAAGTCATTCCACTCGAACGACGAGTGGGATGAATCACTCGTTGTACGAATGGAATGACTTCATCGAGAATCGAGGCCCAGGCCCAAAATGCTACAGTAACAGAAATTGAATAGGACTTTAGACATAGACACAGAACTTGAAAAATAACGTTGAAATTTGATGAATTGTTCAAATTATAAGAAACAACTCATCATAAGAGTTGTGAGATAGGACTGCACTTAATAATTTTTGTTCTCTACATTTTATTAATTGCAAACGGAATGTTAAATTTGTTTGAATGAGAATTTCCGACAAACTGCAAAGGTGATGCTTCTCACAGTAACGTGCAGACGATCGTTCCGCAGTCTGATATTTTCTGTTAGCGTGAGAAGCTTTTGTTCACGTTAACGCCAGAGTCGCGTTTCAACTAAATTCTACGCCTGCTGTATTCTATTGAAGACTGTTTCTAGGCTTCAATAGAATCTAGAAGGTTTTATGTAAAACGTTTTCATTCGAGTTTTTTTCCACTTTAAAGACACTTCAATTAGTTCACATTCCTTATTATTATCTGCATGAAATGCTATTAGATATATTATTATACACATATTCTAGAAATATAATCTACTTAACACGATTGTTGTTAATGTATTGTTTTGTGATAAGTATCTCGTTAATGGCACGGATAAGCAGAAAGATTACGTCCAAAAATAGATGTTTTTTTTGTTTTGTGCTGTGTGGAAAATGTACATTAATTATTTACAGAGCTTTGGATGTGCTCGTCATATTGAATGTGAATGAACTTTTTTAGGTCTTTGGTATTCGAAGGTTACGAAATTTCTTTAAAAACGTTTCATAATGAAGGCTTTATTTGTAAAACTTTTCCCTGCAACAATATCTTTCTGGAACGACTTGAATATTATGTAAAAAATAATATGACGTAGGTTCAATAAAAAATGCTATATTAGATCATTAGGGTTTTACAAGTAAACTTTATTTCATGTATCTTCTTTGATCCGTATACATTGTCTTTTTCAACTGTTTTGTCAAATTAATTCATTTGTATTCTTTTTACACTGTATAATTCAGCTGTAATATCATCATATTTGGTTTTTTATTGTAAATTTGTCTATTTTGCTTGACCTATCATGATATTTCTTTTTAATGTTCCAATTTAGTAGTAGGTATCTTATAATGTTTCCTATTTTCTAGTTCGGTTATCGCAGTGCACTTTAAATCTTTTTCAATTATAATTAAACCAATTATATCTACATTTCAACATGGTTTTATGTCAGACAGATCTACGTCATCTAACTTATTGCTTTACGAAAACTGTCCAAGGGTCTTCAAGTTGATACAATTTATACTGACTTTAGCAAAGCCTTTGATACTGTTTCTCATCGAATTTTAATGGAAAAATTAGAACACTTGGGAATAAGCGGCAACTTTCTCGAATGGCTTAGAAGTTACTTATCATACAGAAAATTATCTGTAAAAATTACCTCCACAACTTCTTACACTTTTTTTGCCTTAAGTGGGGTCCCCCAAGGTTCCCACCTAGGACCAATTCTTTTCCTACTATTAATGACATTTCACTAATTTTCGATAATATTCACTTTCTTCTATTCGCCGACGATCTAAAGATGTTTAAATCGATCGGTAATTCTTCTGATTGTTTAACTCTACAAATGAACTTAAATAAACTTTATGAATGGTGCATCGTAAACAAATTACATCTTAATATCAACAAATGCCAAACGATCCGTTTCCATAGATCTAAAACCCCTTTATTATTTGACTACTCAATTAACAATGCCAATCTAAAAAGAGTCTTTGAATTCAATGACCTTGGAGTTATCTTTGACTCCAAATTACGCTTCTTGAATCACATTAATAGCATTACCAGTATGGGATTACAAATGCTTGGATTTATTCTCAGAATCGCTTAAGATTTTAATAATATAAAAACTATAAAATAACTATACACGTCTCTGGTTAGAAGTCAGGTTGAATACAATTCAACCATTTGGTGTCCTCATTTCAACTCTCATTGTTTACAAATTGAAAAAATTCAAAATAATTTTTTACGTTTTATTAATTACAAAATTGGTATTCCTATTATTGAAATCAATTTTGTCAATTTACGCAGTAACCTTAACTAATCGACATTATCTGAAAGGCGAAATATATTTGATCTCCTTTTATTATACAAAATTGTTCATTCAAGGTTAGACTGCCCTGACACTATAAATTTACTATCTTTACACATACCTCCAAAATATACTAGACGGAATATTTTATTCTACAACAATAACTTCGCTACGAATTCTGTGTTAGAAAGAATACATAGGTTGGGCAATGAACTAAGTGATGTCGCTGACATATTTAATTTAAACTTCAATACATTCAAAGCCAAATTAGTCCACCACTTTTTAAATGTAAATAATGTATGAGAAATCATTATATTTTATTTCGATTTTCTATTGTTTGTTTTATACTGTTGTTAAAAATGAAATTTGTAATTGTTATGTACTTAAAAGCCCAATAGGGCGTCAATAAATAAATAAATAAAATATTGTCAGATGAAATCTCATTTTGCAAGTTTGTAGAAATATTTTCAATTCCCTCAAACAAAAATACCAGAAAGCACACTGCCGGTATTTTTTTCTATGGTCTATGGTTCGTCAGCAATTTATGTACTTTGTCTATTATTGTGGTTCCAGTTTTATTTCCTCTCGGAGTAAGTACACTCGTGCGCGAGTCGGGGAAGCGGGGAGGGGGTGGGGAAAAGCGGAGGAGGCTGGGGGTAGATAGGGGAGGATAATGATGAAGTGTCTGGGGAACTGTTGTCTACGTCTCTACATAACATCAGACACTCTGAGCTGTGCGCCGCGCTATCTTCAATTTGGACCCGAAATGTTCTGGTGTCAAAATGTTATCATTTGTTCGGAAACCTGTATTGTTTTGGCTGATACGCACTTTATGAGATACGGAATGAGCGGCGGAGGGCGTTCGAGCTTTCAAAATTTTCTCGAATTAGATTGTGCTTCTGTCATATGAACATGATATCTGAAGTAAATAATTTATGGTTAGGATGATATTACATTTTCTCTCCAGTTGACGCCAAGGACACATGAACTGGTAGCGTATTATTGAAATATTGCACGGTGACGTTTTATGATCGTCATTCATAAAAGAACAACCTTTCGACTATCTTAAAATGGCACCTTTCGATTATCATAAAATGTCACCTTTCGATTATCATAAAATGGCACCTTTCGATCATCATAAATTGACTAATGCGATCTGCTTTCTATGCTTGTCGTATTAAGTATAAGTAGTCTTATCATGAATTGATAAAATTCGATGAGTAGTACCTATTGACTTTTTAATCACGTAACTCTTGGCTTTCATTGTCAATACAGCAGAAAATACTTATAAACGGAACATACGTTATACATATATGCGTTAACAAATGGCACTAATTTAATTTTTTTACAAAAAAAACCACTCTTGCAAATTCTGCTTTAATATTAAGATGTATTATTTGTTTGCGCCTGTACATACGCAATATGAATGAATATTTCTGTACATATGCCAACTCAATTCTTCCAAGAAAGGCACACAAAAATAATACTGTTTCAGTGATACAATATAATTGTATTAGAGTACCTTTCTGAAATTTAGAATGGACAATAGGTACCATTTATCCATATTTAGCAGACAAATAATTCATCTTATTATTTTAAAGCAAACCTGCGGGAAGTGTTTTTTCCTAAAATATGTCCGGTCGGTGGCCGAGTTGACATCGCGCTTGGGTCTCACTCGGGCGTAGTGTGTTCAATTCCTCGGCTGGCAAGTCCTCCATCACAACACAAGCAACATTTTCAGCTTACTGTGGTGGTAGTAGGAGATTTTCAAATATTGTCAGGTTATTCGTAACCCGGGAATGTTTGTCTTTCTTTAAAAAAAAAAAAAAATTAAATTAGCGCCATCTATGAAAGAGCAAATTACGAATTATTTTAAGAATACCCTTATTCTCATCTCATGTACTACTCAGTCAAAACTGTATAATCAGGTCCCCGTATGTATCACTTTACATTTCAAACATTGAAAGAATTCTTTAAATATTCTTACTTTTTTTAAGCCTGCATGGATCGTTTCTATATTTATACCCATATTATTATTATTCTAGGTATGACGTACTACCATTCACTAGAAATGCGTAGATGTTTTGTTTTAAATTTAATCAGCGACCGCGTTGAGAAAATTGAGATTCTGGCACAAATCAACCTATTTGTGCTACTCGGGTACGTCGCCACAACTTGTTAATTGTCGAGTGGATCGTTCAAGTCTGTATCTGATTCACCTGCGGGGACAGCGACTTAGCTAAATTCGGAAACGTACAGTGAGTTTACAAGAATTTTGGCAGTACAAAATAATATACTGCATACTAAATGTATCAATGGTACTTTTAAAACCAATTAGATGTTGATATATCATAACCTGTAATGTTGTGTACACTGTACACGAATAAAATAAATATCTGTTGGGTGACGATTGTTTTCCCCGCAGTGGTCCACGGTATCTCTCGCAGTGACAGGAATAATACGTATTGAGGAGGCAGGGGATGTCTCGAACGGCAACATATCCACATACTTTCCCCAGACTTGTTAAGCACTGCGAGTTTTCAACGTGACACGCCTAAAAACCAACGTTTTCTGGCACAAAAATTGACTTTTGCAGCAGTGACGAAAATGAAGGCTCTTTCCGACTTTCAGTCGGTAACATTTGTAACCCAATTCGCTTCACTTGGTTTGGGTTTGCATTATGTGCTATTTGTCTAACTGATTTGTACCCCAATTCGCCTCACGGGTTTAGCTTTGGGTTTCTATTCTGTGCTATTTGTCTGATGATTTGTGGTTTATTTGGTACCATTTGTACCTCAATTAGCTTCACTTGATTTTGGGTTTATATTCTGTGCTATTTGTCTGGATGTTTTGTGATTCATTTGTCAGCACGTGTACACCCCAATTCGCTTCACCGCCTTGCTTTAGATTTGTATGCTTATGCTGTGCTATTTTTCTGTCTGTTTTGTGATTCATTTGATAACCATGTGTACTTCAATTCACCTCACAGTCTTGCCTTGGGTTTCTATTCTATGCTATTTGTCTGAATGTCTTGTATTTAAATTGGTACCATTTGTACCCCAATTCGCTTCGCCGACATATCTTTGGGTTGCTATTCTATGCTATCTGCCTGACTGTTTTGTGATTCATTTGGTACCATTTGTATCCCAACTCGCTTCACCGACTTAGCTTAAGGTTTCTATTCTATTCTATCTGTCTGACTGTTTTGTGATTCATTTGGTAACATTTTTACCCCAAATTCGCCTCACGGACTAGCTTTGGTTTTTTTATTCTGTACTATTTTTCTGACTATTTTGTGGTTTATTTAAATAATTGAGCTTTAGTAGATTCTATTAAAATTTCGAAAATAACAGTACCTTTCCAATTTCAAAGATGTTTTATCCAATACCCTAATACCTCAAGCGAATAAATACGAATCGTTTGAAATACATCGATGTAAATATAATGTAAAATTAAACAGTTATCTAACCGGTTGAACAAAAAATATCGATTGTGTATTATGTCAAACGCTTGAACATAATAAATGTTTGCTGTAAAAATGTATACAAAATTTAAGCGACGTCGGTGATTTCTTATTATTTGCGTTTTTCGTTTACCGACATTTCACTGAACTCGAGCCGCCCGTGTAATTTTTCCGCCACAAAACATTACATGAGCAAATAATATTATGTTTTTCAGCAATTTATCTGTGGGATATTGGTAAATGTGTGTATCATGCCTGTAACTAGTAGAAATCCCCCTATTCCCTTTTTACATGTTTGAATCGGTGGAAAATGAAGCTATCAAGTATTTTTATCTTGTATCTTACAATATTTTAAATTTATCTTTCGTAAAAAAATTATACGATAATTTCCAACATATTTGCTACTTCCTGTCGATTCCTAAATAACTAACCTTTAGTTGTTTCCTCTCAGGGGTTGGTAGCGAGAATGAAACGCCTTACAACTCTACTTGGCTTACGCTCCTTGCTTGATCTACTTAAATTTAAAAAAAACTTTTTCTCTTTTATTCCGTCTTCTTGCATAACATAACACATTTGATCGTGGTGTGTCTTCCTGGGGCTTCACCGTCCGACTTCCCAGAGTCAGTCAGGATCCTTCATATTAAAGGATGTTGTTTGACTGAAGGAAGTGGGTGGGGATGGAACCGGGGAAGCAGAAGATTGAAAAGTATCTGCGTTCAGATTCGTAAACCTTGCTAAAATTAATAATTATATTTTCATGTTGTATTTTTTTCTGTAATAGTCCTAATTAAATTAATCTCTTTCGATTTTCTATTGTACAACAGTATATAGACTAACGACAAATGGATCAACTTTTGTCCCCTCGCATACAACCTTCGGAGCTCTAATGATTACGGGGTTTGATTAAAAACTGTAAGCACGCCGAATCCCTTTCTGTGTGTCGCCCACTAAAACTTTATGTACTTTTAAATTCAATCTACAGAGTCATTTTCCGGATTCGGTCCCGAAACGAATGCTTTGAAAAAGTTTAATCGAAAACGACAAACAAAAAGAAGGAATAATGAAATGAGAAAAAAAAATTTAATCATGAACTTCATCACCAAAAATCAAAAGTAGCAATATTAACTTAAAGATTATTATTTATTTATCTTGGACTTACTTTATATTTTGCTTTGTAGATTTAAACAGAAAGTTTATGCTTAAATTGTTATTATTATTACTTTGATTGACACTAATAAAAAACAGATTTCAGAAGTACTCAAACAACATATTAATAATACCCTCAACGAATACTACTTTTGGACAAAGGACATCTTTGTCCTGTGTCATTGCACAGCTTAACTTTGAACCAAATTGTATAATTTTATTCCGGACATAATTAAAACGCAAAATAATCAATCTAGCTTTCTAAAATGAATTTAAAAACACTGGAACAAGTCAACAGGAATAGATTTCATAAAAAACTGGAAAATATACATATACACGAACCATAAACACAACACAACTAACAGAAGCAAAACACTTCTTTTTAACTGGTCTATTTTCTTCTTTAGGCCTAGTACATTTTTATCATATTCATAGGTTCATAATGAACTTATGAAATCTGCATTTTTTTTAAATACTCTTAAATGTACTCTTTATTTTTATATCAGTTTAATTTTTAATTATTAGATTAAATATCTCCGATTGCTTCGTATAAATGTTATCATTGAGATATTTTTTCTTTAGGAATTAAACACTTTAAAGCTTTAAACCTTATTATATACATATTTACACCATATAGAACATTGTTCTGAACAATTTTGTTGTTTTTATATACCGCAGGGTCCCAACCCAACTGTTCGAAACCAACAAAGTGACCGAAACCAAAATCTAACAATGGTATCCCATTTGGGGAACGTTGTGAAAGAATTACAGAAAGGAGAGTAGGAAGGTATTGGTAAATGTATATTCAGATGTGTATTACAACTTACGTGGCTATTGCCATTTACGGCAACGGGGTTCAAGTTTAAGTAAACCAACGATTAACGGAATATTCATCAATTTTAAACTGTTTGTAGTTTATCGTTTGTCTGATATGATCAGTAGTTCCAATTTTGAAAATTTAAAATTCATTGACTTGAATAATGTTAGGGATTTTACAGGAATATTTCACTTTACTTCCTTGCCCATGCACCAACAACGAAATTAGTATGTTTAATTGTTTGATCTCGGTATTTCATCTAAACCAATAAAGGACTACCCTGCTTTTGTCTAGTCTGGTTACGACGCAACGTTGCGTCACATCCCGGTGAAAGCTTCAGCCGTTCCCGCTGTAAAAAGGGCAGTTATTTTTCCAAAGGCACTACGAAAGTAAACCGTTAAAGTTGAGAAACATGAATACGCTACGTAGGACTCGCTACGGTCAGTTAAACCCCCAATAGTCAAAGATTATTCCGAGCTACTCTATGTTTTATTGTAATTGTTTGGGAAAAGGGGAATCGAAATCGATGAGATGGAATTGAAAGTAAACCGAAGGAGGGAGGTTTATTGAAATAAGACTAGGTTTAAATGCTTAACAAACTTTCGCCTGTTTTCGACCAAAAACTCGCACATCTCTGGGGAGTTAGATTGGTCGTTAGGTAAACGGAAGTTGGTGGGATAGTAGGAAAATAGATGGATATTAGATTGCTTAACAGTTATAACTGAGTATTACTTGGTCTTGTTATGGGTTCGCAAATTGAGGTTATGTGTTCAATTCTTGCATTTCATAATAAAAGTTTTTGCTTTTCGTTATGCAGCCGCTCTAAGACTAAGAGTAGGTTTCTCATATTGTTTTGAAACCTGCGCGAGGTAGCTGAGCACTTAAAATTTAAGCTCACTTTAGAAAGTAAGAAAGTTTTCTTTCAAAAGCTTTCTTTTTTACAAGCTATACGTGATAAATTCTCAATAGTAAAGACGGCTGGTGCTTTGCGTCATTCCATCTTGGTTTACAACGTTACAGATTATTAAAATATTATCCTCCAAGTTGATTAATTTATATTCAAATTAAAAAAAAAAATTATTGCACAAAAATACAGAGTACAAAGGGTATAGCTTATAGGTTACATCATATTTCTTCCAGCTAACCCAACAAATACACATTATATTACATAACCCAACTATTAAATGTTAACAAATGTATGTAAATAATAAATTAAAAAACAGAGGTATTTACATTATGTAAGGTTTTCATTTAAGGTTTGTTTAAAAGAAATGTTTTTAGTGATGATTTAAATTTAAGTATATCGGTTATTTGTTTGATGCTACGTGGAAGGTTGTTATATGTATACTTTAATGGCCATGTAGTGTGTTCCTTTTTCAAATATAGTTTTGTTTGCTTTTGGGATTAATAAGTTTTCTGTGCACCTTGTAGCGTGTTTATGTGTTGAGTTTTTTTGTGGGAACTTTTCTGCAGATGATCGAACTAACAGGCATAACTCCATTATATATATTTCCGTCATTGTCAGAAGTTTGAGATTTTTAAAAATTGGTCTACATGATTAAATTATGTTTTACAAAAGTCAAAACTTCTCTCGTCATTTGACATTATAGTCCTCGGTTATAAGTTGTAACCGGTTTGCTTTGAAATAGTGATTCTGCCGTACGTTTGGAAAATTTTCCAGAATATTCCGGTATATTATATGAGTGAACAGAAAACAGCGAAACAAGTCTTTGCATGTTGAGTTATAAGAATTACTTTCCGCTGGACGCAGTTGCCAGGTAGGTTCCACGGTTTACGGATTACCATCGCTTATTTCCTCCCCGTCTTGCCTCCACCCTTTCTAGTACCTTTCTACCACCTTTTAAAGAACCCCCACCCTCCTACCCGTTCAGGAGCTCGGATTGCGAGCCGTGCCATGAAAAACAAATGAATTGTTCCTTTTGTGAGGTTTCGCATTTTTATTTTTCAGTCTTTATGGTCAGCATAAAACCCACGATCAGAAGCCGAGCTGATTGTAAATATTAAGAATAAGGCATTTTATGCAAGGCTTCGCGTTCTTTGTTGTTACTCCTTGATTGCTTGTTGTTATGCCTTGATCACTTTCTATGACTTCTTCCTTTTTTATTATTCAAAACGTACATACAGAAGACAGGTAAATGAGGTACTGGAAACGTACAATCCTTGATTTTCTCCAAAGCTTCTTCACTGTGTATTAAGTCAATCTAAAATATTCAGAACCTTAATTTTTGCGAACATCTTGTGTTTCCTCCCTCCTACAACATGGATCTCTTGAATTTAAGAAAACCCGGGTGCTATCCTTCCTTTCCTCAAAATGATCATCCACGTAGTGTGGTGATCTTCCGTGCTGATCATCCAGATTTCTTTGTAATTAAAGAATGTGGGTACTCCGTTACTATTTGGTTTTATTCAGGTAGCTACAAGTATTGATACAATCGATAATATAAGAGTTTGCTATTGAAAAGAGGACGAGTTACAACAGACATGCCTTTTTATACGTCTCGGTCATGCTGTCTCACTCAGATATGCCTGTCTCTTTCATACCGACAGACTTACGTTCACCACACGTAGTAACCCCAAAGATGACATAGCCCTAAATGAAATTAATTTCCCTTGAGTCTCCTGTGTGGAGTTACATTTTTATTTAAAAAAAAACAAACGAAATAATTTTTTTTCAAATAAGCTATTTACTTAGTTAATTTTTATTTAGCCTTAACCTCCGTTTGTATCCTACATTTCGATATTTCGTTTTCTTTTAGTTTTATTATTTATTTATCTCAAAGGCTTGGCCTTACCCAGGGATTTCTTTGTTCCTGTTTAATGGATACTGAGTGATAATTCCCGTCGTAAAGAGTACTCTAGTCCAAATAAATCATGCGTAAGGTATACCTTAGAAAAAATTATCGCCGGTACACATCTGAGGCAGTCTTTACGGCGTATTTATGGTTCATTCCTTTTAATCTTAGTTCATAAAGGAAAATGTTAAAATCCGTAGCCAAATCCGAAGGGATTTCTCGTTTTCTTCGTATTTAATTCCCACTTGAATCAGATATTATTATTATTTCACATTTATCGGTGACAGTAATGTGTAATAATGTTACACAGAATATAGTGAGTAAAGATTATACACAGAATTTGTGTAATTAAGGATTCGTCCTTGGATAACTGAATTAAGTGCCCGACTTAATTCAGTCATCCAAGAATTTCAACACTCTTGAAAATAGAGAATTCTTATGTTTAGGATATTTTTAAGCTTCATAATCCGGTCAGTGGCTAAGTTGTCATCGCTTCGGGGTCCCACCCAGGCGCCGTGAGTTCAATTCCTCGGCTGGCTTAGTACTCCATCTCGACACGAGAAACATTTTTCTGCTTACTGTGTTGGTAGTGGAAGTATTGGCAGGTTATTCGTGTGTCGTTTTTTTTCTTGTAAAAATAATAATTCAACAGCACAAGAAAGAATGTCATTTCTAACTGAAAATAGTAAACCTAGAAATAAATTTTTAATGGTCAAGTAAAAGTTCGGTGTCTTAATTCCAGGTTTTACAAGCAGCGCTTCAAATTTCCATCTCGACGTTTTATTATATTAGTGCCGAGAACTGACATTTTACTTTATAGTAATAAAAAAAATGGTATTTTAAATTTATTTACTTCTCAATTAGTCGTGACATCGCGGCTATGTCGTTCCTTTTCTAATGAAATAATAACTACGTATTTATTTGTCACGCAAAATAATGGCAATGTAGCTAAAAGGTTTTTCGGGTAACTACTTTAATATTTTCCCTTTATATTAAATGTATTTTGAGTTGACATTTGTAAAGGTCGCTAAAGTTTTTTTTCACCGCGCGTGACTACTTTTATTGCTTTCGGAAACGGTCCACAACATCTCCAAACGATTTGTCATTTTTGTCCCGTGGATTCCTTTCGCAGTAATTCGCCCGCACTAAGCCATGTGTTATGTCCGATGTGTCATCCGTTCCGAAAGTTATGTTACCCCACGTTCGGTTGGGTCGCCATTACGGCGCTGTTGTCGCTGCGGCCGGCGGCGGAACTAACACTCACCCCAACCATTACGGACCGGGCTGCGTTGATTTTCCCATTGCACGTACGACATACAACTAACTTAACGAACCGAATGTGATTCCTACACCTATAATTAAACAAGCTTATAAAAAGGTATAAAAACATTACACATACATAACATTGCATTGTACAAACTAATGGGAACATTTTTACATCGTGTCTATTTTAGTTCATCCTGTTTCGATGACAGCCGCGTGGCACTTATTCAAATTGTTATTTTACATCATGGTGAGCCTAAACGATGTGCATGTCGTAAGGGTGACTTTTTTCCGTGTTGGCTTTGTTTCGCTTTCGTGCTGTTTTTGCGGGGGGCTGGGGAGGCCTCACCGAGCGCGGGAAAGCCGCCGGAGCTTTCCCGGCTCGGGCGCATGCGCGCGGACATCTGCCGCCGCTAAACTCGTTCCTTGTGATTTTCCGTAGCAGTACCTAACCAGATGTGCGAGCGGCGGGAACGCGCGCGTGCCGCCACTTTCGGTCTCCCCTGTAGCCGTTTGTGCGATGTGGACATTCGAAGTGTTTCCGCATTCGAAATTTAAATGACTTTTAGGCGGGATTTATATTAACCTCTCTTGGAAAATAAGAAAAATTTTATCCTGTGCCAAAATATAACAAAAGTTTTGATAAAAATGAAAAATAAAATAAGAGAACCATTGTAATTATTATTATTAAAAAAATATATTTTTCACAATCATAAAATGTCAATAATTAATATAATGTAGGTGTACCTACACATCATTTATTATTTGATTAACTTGCCTATTTGTCAGTGTTTTTTTTAATAAGATGTTAACAATAAATAAAATAAAGACGTTTGGTTAACATTGCAATAATCATAATAATGTAAAATAAGTGAAAACCTAAATAATATTTAATATTGTGTTAATTGCCGCACTTTATACTTGAAAAAACTTTATATTGGTATCTATTATAATGTGTATTTTATGTCATTACTTTATTATTCATTGGTAATTCCATTTAAATAAATGATATCACGATAAATAATTAATCACTTGTACTCATTACGTATATATTTTTATCGTGTAAGTGACTAATTGATTTTAAATATTGAAAACAACCTCTATTCATTTTACCATTATTGTTGTTTTGATATCCAATTATTGTAATAATAGTCTTATTCACCCATTTAATTTTAATACTTATTGTTGTTTTTATTTTACGGGGATAATATAAATAATATAATAAAATTATTCATTAAAGTTGATAAGTGTGTATAACAAATAGTTGCAAATGTATACAGGGTGTCCAGGGTTAAAGTGCACTAACTATGTGATTTTAAAAGTAGAAAAAAAAAGTTTTATTTTTCCAACTTTTTAAGGTACCTAGTTTTTAGGTAAAAAAGTAGAATTGTTGGTATGGGAAAAAAAATTGGAATTTCTAAAAAGGTTATACACCTTTTTTACTTCTACCATCGTGTAGAATCACCTCCCGTTCTAAGTTAGTGCTCTTAACCCCCGGACACCCTGTATTTTCAGCATTTTCACCCTCCCGCCACCCCTCTTTGTCTAAAATTTGTTCGCTTTTTTCTTTTGTTAGAATGTTCCAATAGAATACTTGTTTTCTTCTTTGAGAATGATTGAGTTCTGATTCCCGGATTTGTTGTTTCAGTTCCTAGTTTACTTTTCTGTATCTCAAAAGTATTTTCGCTTTGTCTATATTTTTATTTTTTGTAAATGTGGTTGGGTAGGATTTTTCCCATCATGCAGCTCTTTTGAGCAGTATTTTCCCCCTCGTGTCGTAGATTTTTCTTTATATATATGATACCCGAGTCCTTTATCAAAGTGAACAATTTGTCCTCATTTCAGAAATCTCGTGTTGATGTTTGAATCGTAAACAACTATGTATTTGAAGGGTCTGATGGAAAAGCAATGTATTGCCGTGTTCTTCTTTCACCAGCAAGAAATTGCCGTAAAAAGTTTTTTTGTTTACCAGAGCCTTCAAAAAGAAGCCGGGGATTCCCCAGATCGGCGTGACTCTATCGAGTTAATCAAATAATCGAGACGAATAATGTCAAGAGTCAGAGTAACAGAATAAGATTTGACGGCCTCCGTGTTTGAGTGATTACGATCCTTGGCTACGAATCCGGAGTTCGCGTGTTCGAATCCAGGTGTGCGCAAGTAAATTTTTATTTGATTATCTTGTCTATTTAGAATACATTCATTTAAAATACGTTATAGCATATTTGCGGCACGTTCCAGAGTGGCAGATACTTTCAATATTGCCCTGGTGAATGATTCAGAATCGAAACGTTGTTTGAAATGTATTTAGCCGCGTTTGGTGACCAGATCTGAATAGACAGGTTCTTCCCCACCTTCCTCTTCCCCATCTCCTTCCCCTCCCCACTCCCTTCAGCCTCACAGTATATCCCATTTAGGGATGACATAGTCTCACTGGATCCAAACGGTTGGGAGCAGTTGGGACTCTTGTGCGGTGCTCACGTAATATATTTATAAATGTAAATAATGCAATGAGGGCGCGTGGCAAGACTGTGCGTCTTTGTATCCACTTTACCTATCCCAAAATCAAAAATAATCTCCCGTTTTTCAGCGATCCTGAAATGATTATTGTTACCATCCGTCGCTGGCAGCGATAAATTTCATTAAGGCGATGCTCTACGTTGTGTAATATTTTAAATTGAGCCGCTTTCAATAACAACCCTTACGTAGATGGCGATAAGGTTTAAATTCCCGCTTAACACCATCCGCCTGTTATGATTTATGCAAGAAAAAAACATGGCCAAAAAGTGCCTTTTATTTTATATTGTGGATGTTCAGACATAAATATTTTTTTTTTCGATGATTTTATAAATACATAACTTAATTTTCCACATTATACAATTAAATCGTAACCGAAAATGGGTTCGTAAGTAGGAGATTTTGAACTTTAAAGCAGTTTTCATAGGCCTTTACACTATTTTTTTCTGGGCTTATAAAAAGACTTATCTAAAAAATACTCGATCATTTCAAAGACCAAGATGTATTCTACTTGCAGTATTTAATTAAAGCATCTGAAACATTTCTAGGCGACCAAATTTTCAAACCAAAAATACATGATTTTGCATTACTACGTATGGCATCGCCTTAATCTTTTAGACAACTTTTATCTCTTTTTAGTTGGAAATGATAGAATTTTAATGTGGGATTACGAAGGGTCAAATAATAATAATTTTAAACGGGGTTATTAAGTAATGCGGTGCCAGAGTTGAATTGGAAAATTAAAAAAGGAAAATTATATTACATGGTTTTAAAGTGTAAATGAGAGCTTGGGTTTTGTGGTATTCTTGTTTGTAATTATTATTTTTAAATTCACAATAAAACGGTTAATAATGATGATTTGGTTATTTGTATAGCGCTGTTATCGCTGAAAATTGCCTCAAGGTACCTTTAAAACTTAATTTATTTAACCTATAAATTATCACTTGAACTTACTTATAACTAATAACTTACAGCCAAGCTTTATTACTAATAACTTATAACAAGGCTAGTAACTAACTATTGAGACTTATCACATTAATTACTTACATTTATTTTTTTAGATACACACATTACATTTAATTATAAGTGATATAATAATCCCAGCGAGAGATCGTACGTGACGTCATCGTTCTAGCATCTTCTGTCTTTTTCATTTTAAAACAAGACTCGTGAGAAGGAAGAGGACGAACGTCGATGACGTCCGTATGAGCTCTCGCTGGAACTAGTTTAAGGTAGGTATATTGAATTTTACGTACTTTTTAAAATATTTATTCTAGAAAAAAGAAAATTGCATTTGTCGCTTGTAAATTGGTGACCTAAATTACGTGACTAATTACCAAATTACAATAATAGGTATTACAATACGATGATTATCTAAATAAATACATTACAATAAATAGTATTATGTATCACCTATACATTTATTTGGTCATTTAGTTTCACAGGATTTTTTTCATAAACTTAAACTATTTTTTTTAATATCGTCTGGAAGGTAATTATACAAATTGCCTCCCTCGTAGCCAATGGATTGCTATATATCGTGTATGTATGGTGTTTAAATGTATGTTGTCGTATGAAGCGTATTTACTGGAGACGTTATAATGAATTGTGTGTTTGTATGTGTTTATTATTTATTTTATGTATTAGGAGATATTATATTCATACAGTTTTCTTGTTGATAACAGTTTTGTTTCCTCGTACATATTTTATGTATTACGAGACATTAAATTCATACAGTTTTCTTGTTGATAACAGTTTTGTTTCCTCGTACATATTTTATGTATTAGGAGACATTATATACATACAGTTTTCTTGTTCATAACAGTTTTGTTTCCTCGTACATATTTTATGTTTTAGGAGACATTATATTCATACAGTTTTCTTGTTGATAACAGTTTTGTTTCCTCGTACATATTTTATGTTTAGGAGACATTATATTCATACAGTTTTCTTGTTTATAACAGTTTTGTTTCCTCGTACCGTCGTACACTTAGCTAATGACTTAATGCTAATACATATTAATGACGAAGCGGATCATAAATATTTTTCTTCTTCAGACATACAAACATCATAACTAAGATTACAGAATAAATGTAATCGGTTGACATCGCGTTTGGGTCCCACCCAGACCTAGTGTGTTCAATTCCTCGGCTGGCTAAGTCCTCCATCACAATACAAGTAACATTTTCCGCTTACTGTAGTGGTAGTAGGAGGTTTTCAAATATTTTCAAGTTGTTCGTAACCCGGGAATGTTACTTTTAAAATAAATGTACTTTGTCAGGGTAACGTGGGTACCAGCGCATAATGTGATTGAGATTTTTAATTCAGATATTCAAATGAGCTTGTTTCAATCCCCCTTGCTCGCGCAGTGCAGTCGATTAAGCCGGGGCAGCTTCCCGCGGCCTTGAAATTTGGTCACGAATTCGAGCGAATTACTTACTACAATGCCACAACCCCCGCCCCGTCAGAAGCTAAGGGTCGGTTGTTTAACCAACCGTCACATTTGGCAACGTCACTAATCGACGGTAAACGTTTAGCTGATTCTAGGCCCATTTTTAACTTAGCGCATTTTTGCATTTCTTCTGTCTGTAAATTTGTTTGTACTTTCCTTTTTAATTTCAAGATGGTGGCCGTTGTGATGGTTCAGTAAAGATATTTTTTTGAAAAAGAAATATCTTTGTGTTTATTTGGACTTTGGACTCTTTATCGCACTTTTTCGGTTGAAGTTTGTTAAGTTTGTTTTAAGAAAGTTTGAAAAAAGAATTTTTATTGAATGGTGACGTTTCTTTGGACAAATTATAAAATTTCTTATTTCGAATAATATTTTTTTGCATAAAATATATGATTTATAATTAAGTAGATGGATTGTAACTACTTACTTATGATTTCAAAGGAAATTATGGTTTTGATTTGTTAAATAAGATAAAATTACGAAAGGTCCAACTATTGTTACAAAACTACTACTAAATTGTGGCTCTATGATAACATGACTGCCTCAACCGCTGAATATTTTTATTAAGTTCTGCAAGTATTTTGGTTTTTATTATTGTTCAGCTGTTTCGGCTTTCAAGACCATTTTCAAACTGTGGTCGTACAAAGTTTAGACGACTTATTTATATGATTCTACGTTACCCCCTCCCAATTTAAATTTTATAATGTCTAAATGATTTATTACCGGGTAAACCGATAAAATAATTGTGACAATAGATTTCTTATTCTGTGGGGGTATTTTGAAGTCTGTTTTCCCCACATTAATTTAACCTTAATTGCTTAATAATGACGTGATTGCTATTAACTTATTTAAATGTGTTATATTGTCTAGGTTTTGTGAACATACTTATAAGTGGGGAATAAATAATTATAATTACTTTATCAATTCATATTTTAATGCTTTAATAAAAAAAAATGTTAAATGGGGGCCCGCTTAACGTCCCATAGCCACAACATTTGATGAAGTATTCAGAATGATGCTGGTCTTCTTTTGTGACGATGTCAAATGTAACGGTCGGTCAAACAACCGGCCATAAATCTGCCTTAATTTTATCGTGCCCGATTTTACACCGCTATTATTATTTAATTTATTCGCCTAAATACTGTTTTGGCAGCTTTTTATTTTTGGAGTAATTCAAGGACCGCCCACAAGGTCGCGTTTAAATCCTGAAATTGGTAGCATTAAGCTTTGGCAGTATCGGATCGGATCAGTACAAACTAGCAAGTGCGTGATCATAATATTTCATTTCCATAACATTGAGAGTGTCATTTTTTTATTTTTGTGTTACACCTCACAATAGCGCCACTCAACTACACAACTGTGCGGGTTAAGGTAGAGGCTGTAGGAAGGGATTTATTAATGCGGGTCTTGAAGAGGCCCGGATTATATGCACGAGGAAAAACAGATGCCGATATTTATAAAATAGTATTCAATCTATTCTGAACAAAAATGTAGTTATATTCAGAGAATATATATTTTGAAAAATATCTTTAATTCTTCAGTACTTTCATCACATTTGTTCAGTTTGCAGTTTTTTCTGTGTTTGTCGAATTCACTAAATACATATATATTTTTTTAATTTTCCGTAAAATCAAATACTGTTTTAGAAACTAGATAACATTATCTTTCCGTTGTATGCATTTAAAATAAACATTAATATTTCTAAATAATACAATTTTAATGTCAAACTTTAAAAATGTTGTTAAAAACGCTGACCACATTTTTAGTTTTTTTTTTACTCCAATCATAAAAAATGAGATAAAGTTGAACCGATTGTTACGATAGCGGTGCGAAATATGAATGATCCATGTTGGCTATTTTTAGGATTTTATTAATAGAATCCAGTAAATATATTTGAGTAAAACTTGAAAGAATTATTATATCCACCTAAAGTCAAAAAAATTATGTATTTCCGCATGATAGAAAAAAAACTTTTATAAAATATGGACGCCCGGTCATATATGACCCTTCAACGCTGGAGGGGTTAAGGATATGTTGGCACACAGGCCTTCCTATATCACCCTAAAATGGGAATTCCATATTTACACTTGCTCCTGGGAGCTGAAACTTTCAAACTGTATTACATAATGATGTTCCGGTGGTCTTGAACTCGATTTTCATAAGCGCTTCGATTTAATATAAAATCGATGAAGTGTGTTCTAGTACCTATAGTTGTAATTAGAATTTTCATTTCAGTTTAAATTGGTATGTACGGTCTCGCAGATACTGCTTTCAGTTTAAAACTAAAAATACGAGTGTTTTTCAAGTTTCTTGTTACGGCCGGCGCGGCTAGCGTAGCGGAAACCTGCATTCGGCGCATGTACCAGGCACGACCTATCCCACAATAAAATGTCCCCGCTAGTACCTACCTCCATCCCTCACCCTGGCCCCTACCCACAAGTGCCTGCTTTCAAAACCACCTCAACCAGGCCGGAACACTGAATCCATAGTTCACATGAGGACAGGACAATATTGTAGTGTCCCAGCTCGGGACTCATTGTCGTTGTGTGGACATTGTCCTAGAGGGTAACCGGATAAATCATCACAATGATAATTCATCACACATTTAAAAAGTTATATAAATTCATGGAAAATGATAAAACAAAAACTTTAAAACTGGGTTAAGTAAGTTAGGTTAGGTTTAAAAACAAAATTTCATCGTTTCTAATGACTTTATATCACTTTTTAAAAGTGTGTTGAATTGTCACTGTGTTGAGTTATCATGGCACCGTCCTAGAGATAGACGAACAGGCTATCTCCACTAGACAATGTCGTGTATTCATCAGCTTTCCGCGTTTGAACTACGCTCAAATTGTTGTATTAGCCCATTTTATTGTCTTCTGTATTGTCCTCGTGTTATCTCGGAATTATGCAAAATCTTCCTATTTTCCCACTCCATTTATAAATGTTTTAATGTTAGGCATATATAAGGTAGAAATGACTTGTAACGTATTTAGGTCGGAAGATCTTATTATGTAATTAGCAGGTCAACTTGCTTAGTATCCTGGCCTTGGTCGGTGTGGTTTTGCTACCTCCTAGACCCTTCCCACAAGTCCTACCCCCGGGTCCAAGTGCCCCGGCGGGACAATGCGGCGCAGTTTTTCAAAGCGCGCCCTCCACTCGGGATCGCAACCCGTCGCGTATTTAATGAGATCGTTAGCGAAACGAGCCGTGTAAGTAGTGCGAGGCAACTAGTTTGAAAAAAAAAAATTATATTTTATTACCCGTCTCACCCGGTCGCCCCGCTTTCCCACTCGACAGTGTCGTTAGCGTGTTGCGATATTAATGGTAAATATTTTTCATAACTGCAATCTAGCGTTTTCTATCTGATTTCCAGCTTGCGTTTATGCGAAGCTTTTGCTGACAATTTCATTTTTCAAAGCGACAATGCACCTTCTCATTGTATTTATGTTGACCTAAATTATTTCCTTCTGGAAAGGTTTTCGTGCATTTTCTCCGGGATATTTGTTTAAATACGGTCAATGTTGCGTGAAAAATTATGCTATACCAACTCTTTGTTCCCTGAACCAGTTTTCATTTCCTATACATTTTTTTAAATAAATTTTTTCGATTATCGGACGAAAAATTGTTCTCAATTTTTCGCTTTCTTTGTAATTGGTTTACCTGCAACCTTTTTACAAATATGTATATTATAGGTATTTACTTTATTTTATTAGGGGGGTATCGATTTACTTAACCCCTAGTGTGCTAAGAAATCCACCATGGATTCGCCAGTAGCTCACCGCTGTTGCCTTGATTTTATGGTATTTTAAACCTTTAAAATGTTCCTAGCATACTAAAATATTAATATTTTATAATAATATTTTATTCGCTTGGCAAGGAAATAATGTATCTTAATATTATTCTCGATTGTCGTTTCGTCACTATGTTTATTTTATCTGTGAAAAAGCGCATCGCAAAATTCCATGTCAAGTGTCCTAATTCCGAATTTCAAAAGTTATAAGTATTGTATAAGCAGGAAAACATAATAAAATCAGCCATCTCAAAAACGACTAGCATACAAAACAACAGTCACCAAAAAAATCACACCAGCCGAAAAGACAACTTCTTCAGCGCGGTGCTTGGCATGCTGACTGGGGAAAGGTAGCTGTACATGGTTCTACCGGCAAAACCCGGTACTACAAAAACTAAGCCCCCGCAACATCAGTTCGGTTTCTTTTGGGTACCCCCTGGTATGTAAATATGAATACAATATTATATTAGTACCTACTATATTCCGTGAATTTCGATCTTTCAAACAATACCTAAATCATTACAATTATTCATTACAGCGAAGCCTCTAAGGAATTCGATAATAATACCCCACTGTTAAACAATCCTTTGTGTCTTGTGTTATCTAAATTACATTGATGCTTGCGCCTCGAACACAGAACCCAGTCCAACTCCAGCTGAATCCATCTTACAATAATAATAATTCAGTGTCTTTCTGTCTTTGAGGGCCTGGGAGTTACCATTACGGTTGGTTGTAAGCAGTCGACTGAATATTTTATTCTAATGACTACATTCGTCATCGTCATCATCAGTCTATCAACAACGATTACCATTTCTGTCTAACTCTCTTTGTCTCACAAAGCATAATGGCCCGAATAAATATTTACATTGCTCCCTAGTTTCCGTTGTGAAATTTTCATTATTTAACCGACGAATTTTGTGTATACAAATTGTATTCCCAGAATACAGCTGTGCACATTTAACTAACTTTCCATATTAAATTCATATGACTGGTTGGCTGGTCGTTCGGGATTATGCATTATGATAATCGGGTTTACCGAAATTCAAATGCCCTCTCACCGGAATATACGTTATAAAACATTTCCTGGGAATAAATTTACACTGTTTTTGTTTTGCATTAATTCAAGGGAATCCAAATTTGTACTTATTTTTCCACTAGTAAATTGTATACATCTCGTTCTAAATTGTAAGTTATCTCTCCATAATGAGAGACCATAATCGTAACTATGTGTGAAATGGCTTTTACTGTGTTTATTGACTATATCTAAATATTCAGGTACTTACCAACACTTCCTATTTCCCTTTTATGCTTTACCTACCGAAGTGATTTCCTCGTTTTAGAGATGAGATTGATCACCAAGTAAAGTCTCTTTTTGATGGGTAGTAAAATTATACTTTTGTAGGTAGAATATTCTGGGGTACAAGTTTCAATCTCAATTTAATGTAATAAGTAATAAGGTAAAATATGTGGTATTCACGGTATCCAAGCATATTCATAACGTACCCACAATCATGCTGTCTCTTTCATACATTTTGACTCGCGTTTCCTTACTCCTACCCACTTTCAATTGCATGCATTCATAACATTACCACCATTCGCTTCATTTTCCGGATTCTAACTTGAATATAAAAATCTGCACCTTATGTCTCATAAACTGTCCCTTAGATACATCATAACTTTTCGACTTGCACGAGAATTCAAACTCTATGGTGTCAGTGGAATTATGAGGTCCTCATTTTGGGAATGGAGCAGGGTTGCCAATGCATTTGTTCTAAAGTTCCCCACACGTTCCTTTAACTTCAAAATTATTCAAATTCTATTAAAATTATAATTTATTTTATATTATCTTGTCATTTTCGGGTTTTCTCTTTCGTTCAGGGTTTAAAACTAGATTTTTTTTTTAAATTGAATTAACGAAATTATAGTACATTCTAATAATTATTTTAAATATTCTTTTTAAATATAGTTGGATATCGAAAAATGCCCAGAATCTCCGTATTTTCCCCACAAAAAGGTTGAAAATTCTTGGAAAATCTTAGAATTTCTCCGCAATCTGGGGAATTTCCCACAAATTGGTAACCCTAGAATGGAGTGAGACTGAGAGTAGCGAGGAGTAGAATGGGAACACGAAGGTTGGAAATGTACTGGCGATTTAGATACAGTCTCTAGGCTTTAGGCTCAATCCATCTCAAGCAACGTTTCGATTCTGAATTATGGTTTATCATAATAATAATATTTGAAAGATTTGTATAGCGCTGTGTTTGTGCAAACTCACCACAAGGCACTATGAAATTATACACGAGTTCGGGTATTCTCCGAATGACAGAAATAATCATGTCATAAAAGCGCGCGTAAAGCGTTAAATAATGCGATTCGCGGCGACTCAAATCCATTTCGGTGATTGTTTACTATCGGCACACGTCGGTCTGGACAATCAAAATAGATGAATTAATAATAACGGCATTCACGTGCCCGCTGCCCGCTGCCCGCTTTCCGGCGCTATCGTTATCAGTGTTATCACACCCGGTGGCAATATAACCCGGACTTGTAAGCTCTAAGCAGCAGTTACGATTGTGTCGCGCGATTTATTTTGACCATCGACATTAGACAGACGACGGGTGTCGATAAAACTGCTTATGGGAAATTCTAACGACTTTTCGTCTGTATCTGAACTACCTACCCACGCACGAGGATTGTCTTTTTGGTTAGACAACGTTCGAGCTATGATCCTGGCACTGAAAGCTCCGGTGAAACCTTCCTTTCTGTTACATGCTTCGCCAAAGAGATAGAGGGTGAGGTTACAACGGAGTTATCAAAGGTGACTCAATGTCTTTTACGCATCTCCAATATCATTTTAGTAGAGGAATTCTGCATCCATAGAAGAAATAATAAGGTTTAACCCCCTTCTTATGAAAAGGGTAACCAAGAAAGCTTTTGCTGAAGTATTTTTCTCAGTTGTAAGACAATTATTTTTATTTCTCTGTTTCCTAGGGAAAATTAATTGTTGGTATTTTTATTTGAAAAGATTTTTCTGTTCATATTTTGTTCGTAATAAAAATACTGACAAAAGTTATTTCTTTCCTAAAACAGTAATCTCTACGAATAATGTACTCCATACAGATATGTAGTTGAAATTAAAATAAATTGGATAAAATTATTAAAATAAATCCACAGGACGCCACTACACTCTTTTTTGTATCATAAAAGGTTGCTTTTTTTCTCGAAAGTTACACATAAATTTCACTAACGATCATTTTAATGTTATAATAAACTCTATTTTTCTTCTGCATTTCCCCCTGTTTTTCATTCCCTTAACACACGATAATGTAGCGTCCTCGGGCGTTTCGATTAAAACTGAAATACGCTTTTCCATTCCCGGTATATTTGGTTATTCAAAGAATTCCTTTGAATTTTCCAATGTAAATGTAGGCAGTCTTAGGGGATTCACAATAGAGTCCGAGGCCTTTCCATTAATCTTCTATAAGAATTGATCAACACACATGGTAGTACATTCATTAAAAAAATCCGTGCCTTCGCAATTTCTAATGAATACTATTTTCTTCACACAAAATTTCTCGAATCGATTTATCAAATTGAACTTCTAATTTTCCACGTTATTTATTTGAGGCAGTGTCTGCTTGACTTTTACACTGACTTATTATGTATTATGTGCCCCTATTTCATTGCCCTGTTGGTCCCGGTTCTCGAGTCATTCAATTTGTATAAAACATGACATGATGTTATCGTGACATTGAAAATGAGGTTGCTCCTGACTCCATTGTATCCGCCTAACAATACTGCCGTGTCTATACTACTATCTATACTGTAACACACTGTGTCGAATAGTTTTATCATTAGATCACGCGAACACGTTCAAATCAGCTGTTATGAATTGAAGACAATTTAGCCAAAGGTTGGCGCGAATGTGAAAATCAATCGCGGCCATGGGAACTAAACTTTTCAAACCTAAAGCTCTCTTTGAAATGGATTTATACTCGTATAATGTATATAGGTACCCCTTGCTGTCGTGCTGCACAAACACGGAAAGGGACATGTTGAAGTTGTATCGAGTCAGCGCGAGCAATATGTCGCCGCATCGCACTGCCAATTTAGATGTATGAATATTTAATGTGGATTTGCATGTAAAGTTGAAGAACGGGAGCCGACGCTTATTTACGACCAGGTCTGGAGTTGTTTGCCAGAAGGAACACCCCGCACGTTATTTAGTGCCCTCGCCTGAACTTCTCAAATTCATACATCTCTAGCAGATCAAATGTGAGCACTTTATTGGCACTTAGTAATAGGGGTTTTGTTTGATTTATCGTTTTGGGCTGCGCGACCTTTCCGACTCTTCCCCACACCTCTGAACTTTTAAATTAAACCGACTGGGACAAAGGTTTTGCAAATTTAAATTGTTTTGGGGAATGGGATTAATAAGTAAAAGGATTGAACCATTTATTTTTTGAATTTCAAACAGGCTCGTACATGCAAGTTCGCTAACTAACTTTGACCTTTGTAAGAACTTGAGGAGATATCCGGATCAAATCATCAAAACAATGAACATTTTAATAAAATTGTGCTAACAAACAGTGTATGGGACTTGAATAATAATAATCATTTTACCATGAAGTTATCACATTTCTCCGCGAGCTCCTTTCAACCGTTTATCGGTCGAACATGGCAACGAGTAAAGTACGTTTTTCAACCGGGTGGTTAAAACCGCCCGAGGGCTCTCCGCTCGGGTCTCGTTTTATTTACATTGCGATAAAAACCTGAAATACGAGAATAATAGGCAGATGGAGAATCCGACCTTCGCCTCTGCCAGCCCCGAGTTCCGGTCCCGAGCTATACGACTGTCGACTGACGACTGTCGATTGACGACTGAGAGGAGAGTGGAGCTGCTGATACATATTGTTATAATGGTTTTAAACGGTTTTTCCGGTTCTAGATCGTCGACGATTATTTCTTCCATGAAAAATCACGGGATAGTCTGAATTCTTGACAAATAATGTTCTGTTCAAATATTATATTATAGGTGAGTACCTTCGTTACGCTTGTCTGAATTCTTCACACAATCATTTTCAATTTTGAAAATGACACTTAAATTCAAAGCATATTTGTACGGAATAAATTTTAATCAGATTTCACGCAGGACTAATTGACGCACAGCACAGACACTCGTATGTTTGACAAACGCAGACCTTATAGTTGTAGAATTTGCGAAGCAGAAAGTATTTATAAAATATTTGCCTCGGGATCATTGCCTTTCAAAACAAATATTGTCAATTGTATTTATAATATAATTATATTTTTTGTTGACAAATTAAGAGAGTCGATCAGAAATTAACTTTTCGAATGAACACGGTTAGTAAACTTGAAAAAAAAAAGAAATCTGTTAAAAAATTAAACAAAAGAAATACAAATTTCAAATCCCGTAACATACTATTTTTGTTATATTCACACACACAGGCAGTGCCTTAGTTCCCATGACTTAGTTTTGTTTTATATTTAATACACATGTAATTTAAAAATATATGTATAACTTAAAAACTAATTACTAACGCACACCACAGACAATCGATATTAGTATGTTTGATTATTCAATCGTGTTTTTTCTTTTTTTCACCATTAAGAAATTATTAGAAATTCATTCCACAAATCCTAATCATTTTACAATTAGACACATCTATAAATCAGCATCAAACCTTCGTTTACGTTACTTTCAGTATTTATGAAGCTCTTTTCAAGTGATATTTCTCACAAAAACCTTTATTACAAGTGGTATGGTACTAAAATGTATCCCCACTTATTTAACTCCCACTCCAAACTTTATAATAGGGAAAATATTTGTATACTTTTGTAGAATCTTTGCAAAGCTTACTGCGGAGTGATTTAATATTTCATATTATTTGTATACCCTTGCCTACCTGGATTTTATCTTGCAACAGGTTGTTCATTATGAAGAACGATAATGGCTTTCATTGTATCGAATATTTTTACGACAGAAGAATAATATAACGAGGGGAAAAAATACCTGGTTGCTATGACGATAAAGTGATTGGATTCTATTTCCCTTTCCGTCCCTTCATTGATTCCATTGCTTTCAAGGTTATGTTGGTCCTGTTCGTACTTCAGCTCGGGCTTAACTAACACAAATAATAAAATATTGCTACCTAACAATTTGTTGAAAAACTCTCTTTGAAACAAAACTCATTTGAAAGCAAGGTTAGCCAAATTTTCGCCTTGCTCCGATTGCCTTTTATTTTGTACTTCGTTTTTCATTATTTGTTTGACAAGTGTTTATTAATTATTTATAAGGTACGTAGGTTAGGTTCTATGTTTTAAGTTTCAATGTCGCTATTTCATTGGCTTTTGATCATATTGATCATATTCATATTGATCATGATCATATTCATATTGATCATAACGACATTAGAAAATAAAAGAAAAATCCGATCTATGAGCAATTGTTACGTTCGATTGCGTAATTAAAATAATGTTCAAGTTTGAAGGCCGCCAAAATTAACGAAATATGACGGGTACGCGTGACGTCATACGTGCCTCGGTTTCTGCCAATCCCACTCGGGCCGGCATGAAATCAACAACTCGCAATTTAACAAGATTGCCAAAAAGCTTTCAATTTTTTTTTAAATAATTTGTATACCACAGTGGTAACTCGTGTTCGAGTCTACTCAGCGTAACTTTGGCGTAATCACAGGGCGTTTATGTCGCTTACGGTTTTAATCATTTTTAAATGACGATTTATTAATTTTGCATATAATTAAATTAAATTAAACCTTCATAGTCAGAATCAACGTTTGTTGATCGATATGAACATATGGTTTTTAAGCCATAACGTTTTTTTTAACTCTTTTTTAGCTTTTTTAAATTCCTTATCTTAAATATTCGTCTCGAACATTGTGTGTAATAACATGTGCTTGATAATACGCGATGCTTATAAGTTTTCCGAAAATAAGTGCTTACAAATAAATCTCTTCTTTAGTTCTCAATTTGATTTAATAAAAGTGCACCTACACCCGTACTCGTTGGTAAAGGTGCTAGAAACGGGGGTCCTGTCCCTGACCAATATTTCAAATTATTCTCCGCGACTGATACGGCTTCTAGACGACCGTAAACTCTCGATCACACCACGTACAAGCGGTACAAGGTAGATCGATTACTGTCCACGAACCACGTGATCATTATTTGTTTTTATTGTAATAAAATTATTTTTTCCTCTGTTCGAGTGTGCTCGCTGCTAAAACTTCACGATTCAAATTAATTATGAAGCAAAATCCAAGTAATCGCACACGTTCATTTTCGATTCGTTAATTACTCCGTTAATTATTTATCAAAAAGTTGGACGGGCTTGGGACGATGAAGATAATTAAGGTTCTAGATACTGATTTTCCGTGAAATTCTTAATCAGTTCGCTGAATTGAAAATGAAATTTAATTTACAGTAGGTAAAAATAAAGTAAACTGAAGGCCTCATAATGGGCAGATTACGTGGTGAGGCCCACATGTAATAATTAAATCAGCGTTTGTTACGTGTTATGTGTTGCTTCCGTATGAATTCTGTGTTATTTCTATTCTAATCCTAAACCCGTTCAAGCTTATTAAAAATGTATGCGAATGAATCAGTTCTGACGTATTTTCACACTGGAATACTTATCGATCTTGTTGTTTGGATTTAATAATAGTACACACTTGTCATTTGAGGCTTCTTATGCTGCGTATTAACAGGAGAAAAAATGCACCTTATACGTATTATTTTTAATAATAATAGGCTAATATTTATAGTGATGTTTTTTTCTGAAAAAAATTACCTAATCTACGTCATATCGATTTGATAAGTAAGATTGGTTACATAATTACAACAATATTAGTTTATCATTTAAAAAAAAATTAATAAGGATATCTGTCGGTAAATTTTCTCGTGAATTTCACATTTTCTAGTCATTCTCGCCGCATATATGAATCAATTTAATTACCCTCTGCGGTCTGTAAACAAATTTCCTCACACATTGTTTCCAAGATTTAATCATATTTTGGTCAAGTCGCTTTCCGGCAACACAAACGAGAATGCAATATAAGAAAAGCAGTTTTGAATAATGTTATCGTGGAAAGATAGTAAAGTTTTCAGAATGTAATATGTAATTATTTTAGTTCCAGCCTCCGTCACATCAGTGGATACGTTGATACCGATTCATTACGCTGATCATTACGTCACGGACGGGCCTTTAAGTTTCCGGTGATGTATCGTATTGTTCTCAGATTACATACAAAATCGTCTCACTTTCAACAACTAGAAAGCAGTTTGTAGTTTTGTACCGACTACAAGCGAGAGAATTCCGAAGTTTTCCGGTCGAGTAGCCGCTTGCCGCTTCCCTCTTCCCTCGTCAGTTCTGATAAGTTCATAGTACCTACCTACTTAGGAATGCCGGAGTAAATTCGTTTGAGATTTAGATTAATTTCGTTTCATAGCCTCGTCCGTGCGTTATCCAGAATTCGGACAGTAATGCCTTTGGTTTTGATGAGATCGTTCCTGAAAGATGGATTCCCGACCGAGTGTTTCGTGGAGCGCATTCTACTGTTTAGCAAACAAATTAACATTAAGTTGGTGATGAAGGCAATCCTGTCGGAGAGAAGGAAATAAATTAATCTTTTATTTATTTATTTGGCCCCTTTTTATGGACTTTTAGATATGATTAGTAATAAATATATAGTATTTATTAAACATAACTGGTTATCTAACACGGTCGATCTATAAAGAATTTGTCGGTAATGTCCAAGTTACCGACATTATCGATAAAACCTTTATCAATCGGCGGCGCTAGTTACCCTGAACTGCCTCAGTAACAATGTTTTGTAATTGTTTAGTGATAAATTGAAGTTGTCCACTACTGACTCGGTATAACTATTTCCCTCCATTAGTATTTAGGGCAATGAGGAATACATGTGGTAGTTAGTCCCACAATTTTTACACTGAAATAAATCCCGACTTCTAGTATTACGTAGTGGAATCCGAAAACTTATCAATGCAAGCAACTCTGGATCTTAATGTGCATCATTTAGAATTTTATATCGAAATACAAAGTCAGTGAAAAACCTTCTGTCCCAGAAATTCAAGCATATTCATATCATTTTAAGGTGTGTTGTAGTTCAACAAAATTGCTGGAATATCCATTTTATAACTCAGAAAACGTTAGAATTTATTTTGTATTCTTTCAATAGCTTATACATGAATATTGTAATGTGGGTTTCAAACGGCAGAATTGTTAACAACACTTAATATTGTTGAAATTGTTAGTTAACCTTTAAATCCCAATATGCCTAAGCCCTTCTTAGAGATTTCCGTTATGTGGTTAGCAAATAATGATGGATTTGATTGAAAATTGCTGCATTAATTTGTCCTTAATTCGTTTTAATGTCTCGAGAGTATTGTTATCAATGTTGTAAATAAAGATCACTAGAATTTTATTTCCAGAAAATCTGACTATTTGACTTTTTGAGATATTTAAGTTAAGTCTGTTTTCATTACACCAAATTTACAATTTATAATAGTGTGCGCTTTGTCGTGAGCTTATCGGATTATTTTGCGGCAAGATAAGAAACAAATTTATAAGAATACTACAGATCGTACTTTAAAAGGTTACATTTTGTTGTAAATTTACTCTATGATGTCTTTAACTAAGCTCTCTACCTTTCGATTTAAATTGTAAATATGCAATATTATTAAATTCTACAGTTTTGTTTACACCAAGTTCGTAATGAAATTCAGAGCTAATTTAATTTAAATCTCTCGTTTAATCATTTATATTTCTATAGAACATAAAATTTGACTGCTTAGTAACCCTGAAATTTATTTCGATATTATTTTATCTATTGCAATATATATGAAACATTCATAAATAGATTGGAAATATGCTATATTTGGATGTCTAGCAATTATAAATGAACAATGGAAACCATGTTATAATATGGTGCGTGCTTACAGAAGAATAACAGGTAATTATTGCTCATCTACCTCTGTATTTATCATTACCTACTTATATCTAATGCAATCATAATTAAAGCGTCGTAATAATCATTTAATTTAAAGTCGTATTGCGCCCGGCGCGGCGACCCGATTAGGTCCATTGTGTTTTCTATCGCCCTGAGATGATCTCTGCAGATGCGGATTAGATCTTCTTATATATTATATTGTTCCTCAGCTATCGACTGCGCTGATCGGGGCAAAGTCTTCCCTATTTCTTTTTTTCATTTAAAAAATAGACCCACCAAACTAAGCGATCGCTCGGATTATTGTGATAAAAATAATTATAATACTTTTTTATAAACAATAATAATAATTGCTTATTTGCTATCATTTGTGCTTTACATAAAAAAAACCTTGTCTGTAAACATAAGTTTATCTTTAATAAAAATTTATAATTATTTATTAGTATAATAGCAAAAATAATACTAATTCAACGTCTCCGTTCCATTGTTTGTGCAGATGTCCCGTTGTGTTTAGTAATTCGACGTCTCCGTTTATTGTTTTGTGCAGCTGTCCAGTTGTGTTGAATAATTCGACGTCTCCGTTCCATTATTTGTGTAGATGTCCAGTTGTGTTGAATAATTCGACGTCTCCGTTCCATTATTTGTGTAGATGTCCCGTTGTGTTTAGTAATTCGACGTCTCTGTTCCATTGTTTGTGCAGATGTCCCGTTGTGTTGAATAATTCGACGTCTCCCTTCCATTATTTGTGCAGATGTCCCGTTGTGTTTACTAATTCGACGTCTCCGTTCATTGTTTTGTACAGCTCCCCAGTTGTGTTTAATAATTCGACGTCTCCTTTCCATTGTTAGTGCAGCTTAGGGTGAGGATGATGAAAGTCGGGGTTGATTGATGTTAGGCTACTGCCTCCTTTTTGGGTGTAATTTGATCATTATTTTGACACTTCACTCAATTATCTTGAAGAACTCCTTTGCGTTTTAACTATAAAGTAGTAAATTGGTTGTTTGTTCGGTAACAACAAAAAGTTTCGGACAGTGATTGAGATCGTGATGTCATATTGTTTGTTCCGTGTTTTTCAATTTTTAAACAAGGAAAATAAATTTGTTACTAAAGTATCGTTAAATTCAAAGGTTAATTATTGTTAATTCTTCCTCAAGAAAAAGACTGGATTTGAGTTTCATTCTCATTTAAAATGTTGCCTTTCGATGGCAATAAATTATTAAATTATTTGTATTTTTTATTCAAGCCTTTTCAATGATAGTTTTTCAATAAGTGAATCATTTGGGTCTTATATTTTCGATTGCGAACGAAATTTTGTATTTTGGAAACTGGTGTATTTTCCTGTGCAATGAAACCTCTCTACACATAATTTATTATATTACGACATTTGAGTGTATGTATAAATGGGTTTTGTACATTTGTCATTTACAATTGTTAGTAGGTACATTGCGCGACTGAAAGTATGCTAATCCTGCTATCAGCGTAAGTTGATTATCTGCCCTTTGCAATATATAAAAATAAATTTGTTTCTTATCTTGCCGCGAAATAATCCGATAAGTCCACGACAAAGCGCACACTATTCATGTAATATATTAACCAAAGAGATCGCCGTCCCCCGTTGATCAGGGCAATAAATAATATTCCACATGTATATAATATATACTGGGTTTTCCAATAAGAGGTGTTATTTTGATTATTAATTAAGGAATTAATGATTTTTTATGGACGGAATTTGATGGTATTGATCTGGACAATGTTTACTTTCAACAAGACGGCGCTACGTGCCACACAAGCAACGAAACCATTGATCTTTTACGGGAAAAGTTTCCGGACCGTGTTATCTCTCGAAGAGGTGATCACAATTGGCCACCGAGATCTTGTGATTCAACACCTTGCGACTTCTTCCTTTGGGGGCACGTGAAAGAGAAGGTCTACGCCAACAGCCCAGCGTCGATTCAAGACCTCAAAGATGTAATTCGTGAGGCTATCGAGGACATAATGCAGACACTTCGCGATTTGGTTATGGAAAATTTCATGAAAAGGATATGGTCCTGTAGGCGTGGTCGTGGTGGTCATTTGACTGATGTTATGTTGGTATGTAAAACATGTCATGTATGTACAGTAATTCTACAGTGCCATGGGCGGCAGGAGTATCTGACTGAACGGTGACATTCACCTCACTTAATATTCTAGAAAAATCAATGTATAAATACCGGTACGCCTTCGTGTATGTACAAATAGGTTTATTATTGTTATTTGTGAAATCAATCGATACCCACTCGGTATTTTAGTTTTATTTCAATTTGCTTTCGACATTCTGTCGTTACGTGTTTGTTTGCCGAAATTATGTCGAGTCATTTTCAGTTAGGGGATGAATACTGAAATTCAGTCATGTCCGTTTTCAGTTTCACGTTGTTTCGGAAAATGAACTTGAACAGTATGAACAGTTGTCGGCAGTAAATTTATGTTTTATTTCAGTATCATCTTTTTGCGTCACGGTTTAATATTTTATATTATTTTTTAAGCCTTCGTATTTGCGTCACGTGATAATATTACGTGCTGGGAGTAAAAACGTAATAAGTCTAAACATTTATTTTAAACAACTATAGCGTAAAAAACATATTTTCTATTATAATATTCCTAGTGGCTTGTTTATCGTGTTTTATAACTTTAGCGTTAAAAACGTTAGTGTTACTTTTGGCGAAAATGAACCCTTTTTCACCATCAAGAAGAACGTTTCAAATAAAATAATTATTGTTTTGGTTTTATATCAGAAAAAGTGTGATACATAGAATATAAATAAAGTGAGAGCATTAAATATGTCGTGCTTAGTTCGTGCAAGGCCAAGCTGAAGGACCTTTTCAGGATGTTTTTCTTCATTTTAAATTCATAATGCAAAAGCATTTTTAACATTGAACCCAATTTAGCTAAAGCTACCTATACCTATAAGCTTTAAAGCTACCTATGACGTGCGGAGATTTAATTTCGGGAAGTTTTATGGTTTTGACCCACACCAAGATTTGGTATTGTAGGAATATATTATTCCGTGAAACGAATTCCACACACGCAGCAGCCAGCTCTCCTCAATTCTTTAGGGTGTAATTCAATGCCAACCCCTAAATTATTATTTGATATATTCATCGAGCATACCCTTACCTACCTGGATTTTAGATGTAAAGTATACTAATTCTATTTATAAAATTCCGCATGTAAAGTATATTCCGCAAGTTTGCAACATATATGACCGGTCGGTGGCCGAGTTGACATCGCGTTTGGGTCCCACCCAGGCGTAGTGTGTTCAATTCCTCGGCTGGCTAAGTCCTCCATCACAACACAAGCAACATTTTCAGCTTACTGTGGTGGTAGTAGGAGATTTTCAAATATTGTCAGGTTATTCGTAACCCGGGAATGTTTGTCTTTCTTTTTTTATATATATGTTTGTAAGCATAAACCCGTTTGTTTACCTCGTTTTACTATTAGACAACGTCTCTCGTTGTGTAATGGTTGAACTTAGTCCTGTCGAAGGAATTATTCTTCTGATGTCAGCCAATAGTTTAAATAAATTAAATTTTACCTTATTCTAATCTATTGGAACTATGTTTGTTTTGGCCATAATTAACGAAATAAGAATACTTGTAATTGACTAAATACTAACCTACCGTTATAAGCAATAAATCTGATGAATGATGATACTACATTTGTGTGTTTTACTTTGTAATCACCAAAAAATCATAATTCTTCTTGGCGAAAGTAAATTATTCATTTAAAAAAACTCTTAAAACCTTTAAAATTATTCAGGATAAAGGTAAACCTAAAACCTAACTATAGATGGCTCTAAACACTTTTTACAAGTTAGGTTTTTATATTTTAAATTGAATTGTTTATTTGCGCATCTAGACACGGAATATGTAAATGAATAAATGGTTTTGTCCGCATTAAAACTAAATTCTTTCGAAAAAAGAATACAAATACAATATTGGTTTGAATCACCGATACAATATTGTATGTCAAATTATTATGAGCAATAATTATTCGCCTAAAATACCCATAGCATTTGAAAATATCTCCCGAGTAAAAATTGTTCCTTATTTTATAGAATTTTTTATATCAGTTTATTATTTAAGTAAATAGTAATTTTATGTATTTCTTGAAAGAATTGAGTTTGTATACGCGAACAAACAAATCGTCTTAATATTTTAAAGCATAACTAGTAAAAGGTATTTTTTTAACATAATTTATTTAGCGCCATCTATGAACAAGCTGTGTATGAATAATTTTAAGTTTATCCGACATGCCAATAAAACACGTCACTTACATAGTAAAAGTCTGAAATTTCTTTTTTAAACTATTTTTCCATTATTCAGCCCTACACAAACACTAAATATATATCAAGTGGAAACCGTTCTGGTCGGTTCTCGCTAGTATGAGTAATGGAAAATACCACGCTTTACATTCCCAGAGCTTTGTTTACGCAGTCTCCCCAAAGCTCGCCTGATCTCGCAGAGTGCCTGCACTTCTCCATGAGTTATTATCCCGATTACACTGTACTTGTAGTTTGGTGCAAGTTCCGTCCCGTCCCGACCAAGTGCCGGCGCAACTCAAGTTACAAGTTACTCCAGAAGCTCAGCTCGCCGAGAGGCTGTATCCGGGGAGCTTTTTCCTCTGAAAACGACGAACAAGCGAATTTAACATTGGCCGGACTCGGAATGGACGATACTAATCTGGCGTCTTTTTAATAATTTATTTTACTGGGAAATATCATAAAAATTGGGTTTTAATTGTTCAATTTCCGACTGATTTTATTCTACCTGTCTTCTATAGCTCATGAAACATTTCTCGAATAAATATTTTTTTACTAACGACTTAAATATTAATTTTAAATACTTACAAGATTCACTGTGAAGCCCGTAGTAATTTATGAGCAGAAGAAGTAGGTAAAACCTTGTTAACAAATCTTTGTTTGTTTTAATTTTTTAATATCTGTTTTCAATAATATAAGGTTTAAAGTTACATATTTTATCAAATTCTGCATTGATTTTCAAACCATTTTCTTACTGATATACCTTCAATTTGAATAGTCAGCCAATGACTCAGCACATTTGTGCCGTAGCCAGTAGCCAGTAGCATGTAGCCTAGTAGGTGCTACTCTTACCTCCCTTATTGGGCTGCCCTGTTACTTGCTACCCCTGCGCCTGACGAGAGTATCTATACCATTTCTTGTCTAATGCAGCCCGTAGGTTAGGTTACGTTTACTTAGCTTAGATTAGGTTAAGTTAAGTTATTTTAAGTTAAGTTTGCTACGCTGACGATTGTAGCCGGGCCGTTAATTTCCCCGCCAGCCTAGCGCTACTCCGCCCAAGTTTCGAGCTCCGCCGCTTCCATGCCTGTTCCCATCGTAATCTTAAACAACGAGAAATGTTTATTAGCTTTTCATCCTTTTATTTTATTTTTTTAACTTACTACTCTCCTGTTGTATGAATTTTATTTCTAGGGCACTCATGTAATCAAGTTAATGCCGCCTTTTTAAATTGATTTTCCGATATTTTTCATTCGAATCGCTTAGGTACTTTAATTTTTGTAATTCACATTTTTTGTTATTTTCAATTTTTCTTTTCAAAGTACAATGTGTGATTGATTAGCTTGGTATTGCCAGTATTGGAGGCTGGTGGCAGTTAGTAAACATATTTATTATTTATGTTTTTGTACCCGAGAGTATGTCTTTAACTTATTTAATAAAAAATAGTTTTTCATATATTTCTCGTACCGGTGTTGTGATATTTTGTGGAAATAAGGTAAGCTTTGGCTTTTTATTGAAGAAGGTAATTTATTTAAATAAGAAAATATAAATTTTATTTTATTCTGGACTTCAAAAAAGACAAATAACTGAATGACATAATTTTACTTTTTGTTCAGATTATTTGTGAAGAATCGGGAATTTCGATTCCAATTATAAATTTATAGGAATGATTTTTTAAGTCAAAATTAAAGGGGCGCCTTTTTTTTAAGAGGTGTGATGATAGTTTCCCGGCGTTACGAAAATTCTGGAAGTATTTAAAAAACTCCTAATGCCTTTATGTAATAGATTTTTGTTTAGTAAATGTTATTTTTGGGGTAGATAATGACGAAAAAATGTGGTTAGTGAACATTTTAGTCTTTTATCGTTTTTTTATGAATCACAAGCCAATTCTTCGTACCCACGTAAAAATCAAAGGCCTGAACAAAAGCAACCGTACATCTGTAGTATTGGTATAAATCTGTAAATAGACTAAGTTATAATTTTGTCTGCTTTATCTTTGATCAATAATCGTATTAATTTCGCCTCGCATTATTCACTCCTGATTGAACGCATTAGCGTTGTTTTAAATTTGTTTTTCTCCTTCAAACAGTGTTGGATGTTGAACATCTTACGATTTGAATACTTACCAACAAACTTTGCCAACAGTTTTACATGAATTATTTTCCGTACTCAATTCTCTTTGAATAATTACCACGGTAAAATTCTTCTTCTGGCGTCCTCTCCTATCGGAAGTTTGCTACCATCAGGCAATCTTCATCCTATGGACTACTGTCCGTAAAAACTGCTATCATACCTTCATACCTATAGATTTCGAAGCCACGAGGTGCAGCATCTTTCATGGTTTGCATCAATATATACATATATAGATAGCCCTGATTTACTCAGCCTAATTACCTTTCATATACCAACTAGAACTACTCGATCGAAAATTATTTTTAATTGCAACAACAATATGAGGGCTGAGTCATTTAGATTTTCGCTTGTACCTAGATGCAAAATTGTAGATGAGTTAACTGCACGGAACATACTTAAAAGAAGGCTATAATAACAAACCTCAATAATAATTATCATTATTCTGCTTGGGTTTTGTATAATTTAAATAGCAATTTCATTCGTTTTTACTGTACCACTGAATTATTATGTATGTGATGTTTTTATCATTTAATATAAATACATATTTTTCTCGATTTTCATTTGGGTGTGGGTAAAATTTGCATTTGTCGCTTCTTTCGACGTGACCAAGATGTGATTTTCGTCCTTTTTGTCGTACAATTTTCAATGGATTAGTTTCCCTATTCTGTATGTCCACACGCCTGACAAACAGTATTTGGTAAAAAAAAATTGATACTATTTCGTATTATGTAGCTAATGCTGTAAATGTAGTGGTGTTGGTACTGGGTTGACCGATTTCCACCCGATATAAATTACAATTGTCCGCGGTGACGTCACCCACAGTAGCCTTCACATAGTAATGGTGATTTGTTGTCACTCACTCGATAGGGTTTCCTAGGCGTCCGCCGTCAATATATTTTACAAACCACACAGGAGCACATTTCCGTATTGCGTTGCGACTTTTTACGTAAATGAATTCAGCTCGAAAATTTTATGTGTCAGAAAGTTATAGATCAATAATTTTTGGGAAATCTTTTATAAAAATAAAAATTAAAAATACGATTTAATTGGACGATTTCGTACTTTTTGAATCTGATGATGAAAATAATTGAAGTTATTTATTTAAAATCGATGCTTACTTTTAAAATGCAATTACGTCGTTGTGAGTATGAATTTCCTTTTTACTAAAGCCCTTGACACAATTTATTGTATTTATTTTCTCTGACCTAATACCTAATGACCGTTTGACGTTTTATTATACGAGTATTAGGGACTATTTATGTATTGATATATGTAGGTACCTACTCCTTCCACTCCATATTTATGTAAGCTTTAGAAATCTATCTTCTATTGTATTGTAATCTCTACTAATGTATGTATAACAGGAAGGATTTAGGATCTGTAACGTTGAATCTCCATATTTAGCCTTCGTCAGTAGCTTCATTACAATATAATATGGGAACACGTCAAGGTTGTACAGTTAAAAACGTCCCATTTAAATACTCATTATAATATTAACTTATTAACTTATTTACCAAATAACCTCAGACTTTAATGTAAAATACAAAAAAACACGCGCACGATAAGCAGTTCTGATATTCACTTTCCTACATCATTCCTACCAGTGAGACTCCACAATAAAGACGCTAATACATGTATATATATCATCATTACAAATTCTTCACATAATATATTTTAATTTATCTAGTAGTACACCCGTCTCAAACTAACTCTGACTGGTATTATAGATTCCCTTTCTGTTTATTTTCCCTGAATTGTATCCAGTCGTTTTATTTTCAGGATACTTTTATAATCCAGCGTTAAGTTCGCTTTGCATGCGTAAGCGTCCCGACGCATGGCGGCAGGCAGCGGGCGTCGCCATTGGCGCCGTGACAAATTCAGGTCTTTCAGACGTCGACTCTGATTATTTCCTGTACCGGATACGTCCGTCCCATAAAGCCTCCTGCGTCCATCACAATCTAGGGCTTCCCGACGGGGGTCGATCACGCGCCGAAGATAATACACTTCTGGGATAGGGAAAGGTTTTATTACGTATTATTATTATTTAAATGTATTGAAGGCGAATTTAATGCCTCAAAACCTGAAATCTTTGTTCTTTAAAGATTGTAATGCTTGTTTTAAACTAGCCTCTAAATAAAATAATGTCAGATTCATGATAATGAAGGTAAAATTTAAAAAGAACGAAGTCATTCAGTTTGAAGTTATTTATTACGGCGAAAATTTCACATTTAACTCAGAAAAAAAAAGACTCAGAAGAAAAAAAACTTAAATCTCAGGGCATTTCTTATCTCAAACTATAAGAAATGGGTGCCAGTTCTGACAGTGAAAGTAAGAACAAATTCAAAAGAAGGTAAACCAAAAAGTAAAACCTGATTGTTGTTAAATGTGTGCAACTAAACTCTCGACGGTAGGTAGTTGAAGTTTCCAGGTTTTTCACGAGTACCTAGAAACATGTTGGTACCCAACTGTGCTCGATATTATATATTTTATTTCTTGTAAACCAGGGTCTGAATTTTAATTTGTCACAACCTAGAGAAATAATATTTTTTGTTGTTAGCCGTGCGATTGGATTTTAAAATCGGGCAGAAAACTTGTATTGTTCTTAGAAACACGTCAAAATTTTGTTCGTAAACTTAAAAGTTCAATTTGTGGGCTAGTATTGGCCCCTAACACAAACACATCAATATTGTCGGTAACTTTCCCGAGCAAGATTGCAGATCTGCAACGAACAAGCATCAGTAAAGAAATCTGAAAAAAAGTCTGTCCCTGTCCCAACCGTTTTCATTTAGCGCTGAAATTATGTTCTTTAAGTAGGTAAGTGAGAAAATAATGTTTTTTTTCTACAATAGGTAATGTTAAATGCCGTTGATTAATTTATGTATCTTAGTTAAAATATCTGGTTATAAAGAACGAAAAGATATAGACTAATTAATGCCTTAATCATCTGGAAAAACTATTATTTTTGCCGTTACGGAAACGTTTGTCTTTTGTATAGTTTTGTATCCATTGATGTGTCAATTCTGAGTAGATAAAACACTTCTGAGTACATAAGATACTATACTATAAAGATTAATATGAATAGAATTTACTGAAAAGTAAAACATTTAAATGAATACGATACTGTTAATCTCTTCTGTCTATTCATGTTCCATTATCGCCATGAAGCCTTCATATAATATTCCATCCGACGAGAATAGTTCAAATAGCACGTTTTCAGCAGAATTTCATGCAGAATTTGAGCGGTCAGGCGAACTGACTATGAAGCTGTCACGAACAGGAGGGAAATGCCACTCAGCCCCCACTTAGTGCAACACAATACCATACCACAGTTCCACCAGGCTTGACAGTTCACAGTGTCTGGAACGGCCTTGATACTTATAGTTGAATGATTCGTCACATTCGACATTATATATTTTTGCCGTATTAGTGTTTTTTTATTGAAATTAATTCCAATTTAGTTTTCTGTAGTATCATGATTTAATTTAGTTTATAAAGAATAAAACATATCTCAGCAAGTTCTAAAAAAAATTACAATAATGATGTATGTAAATATCAGTACATTGCACTCAAAACTGTTTGTATGTATGTATGATATTGTTAGTTATAATAATTAGGTATGTGGATACGAGGTTACACTTTAATTTAGTTTTATAACTTTAGAAGCAACTTACAGCATTTGCTGTAAAACTGTGAATTGTTTTCATCGATCAGACTTGCTAGAGAATATTTCGATTTAGGTATGATAATTAGGTTTATCGACGAAGTAAATATAAAAAAAACCGCCAAAAATGGTGCTCCTTGTAAAATAATTCATTAATTTAGAGAAGTCAGTGACCGAATGTGACATTTACAATGCTAAATCAGGAATAAACATCGACTATTTTCTTCATTTTTGTAACTTTATATGATCCCTCGTCTTTCTTTCTTCTTCTTTCTCTTTGTCTCGTTTCTTCTGAAACAGTTTTCCTTTTAAATTCATTTTCCGTAATATCTTAGTTATCTTTGCGAGTCAGGTTTTGTTGTAAGATGCCAGCGCAATTAACAGGGCAGGATTACCACTTCGCCCACGGAGGGTTTACAGGTTTAAAACCTGTAAATAATTGACCCTGTACCTAGCGTCAAAACGGAGGTCAACAACACTGGGTAATAATTCATCCCGCGATATTACTTGGGCGGTGAAAATATTTAATTCAATGCGTCGGCGTCCGTCTATGTCGCGCCGGGAAATATTTCCGTCTGCAGACAATGAACCAAGAAGGGCGATAAATACGACACGCTTCGCTGAGATAAATTTGATCATTGTTTGGTCAATCCTGCGTGCCAAGGCCACTTGTCAAATAACTAAATATAATTAAGTCCTGACACTGAAGTGACTGTTTTATTGTTCAATTTGTCAAAACAATCGTCAGTTCATATTATGTAATTTATTGGTTGTTGTGCTTATTCAAAATAATGTTTTATTTCAAATGAAACCCCCTATCAGTTCTACTAGCACAACTAGGATAGATACGTCCAATGATATTCTTCACGGAATGATGTCGTGTTCATTTTAAACTTTTATACTTTGCAATGAAGTTATTAAACTAATAAAGAGCAACATTTTCACAGAAGGCATTTTTATGGTTTGTCATAATACACATTACTGTAAAATTACATTAGCATGGTGTGAACAATTTAAAATTAATGGTCTGGATGTATTCTGACTGACATAATATATGATTTCAATCTTCTTGAGGAGGATTGTGTTAGTTGCAGACAAAACTATATACCTAAACCTTTTCGGCAGTTTTTTTGTCATTTAAGAAAATGCTTATTTTCCAGTTAAATACTGCGGTACATTTTTACTTCAAATTAAAGTCATATATCTATTGTTTTAACGTGTAGTAGATACTGTTATTATCATTTGTTACCCGAGCGTACCCAGGGATAATCTGTCCTCCCGCGGGTGTTAACCTAGCGCATCCATATCTATATTAATATTTATTTCACCGAGGGTGCCCAGGGATAATCTGTCCTCCTGCGGTGTTAGCCCAGCGTTCCTATATTATTATTTGTCCCAACTAGCGTACCCAGGGATAATCTGTTCTCCCGCGGTGTTAACCCAGCGCATATATATTAATATTTATTCCTCCGAGCGTGCCCAGGGTTAATCTGTTCTCCCGCGGTGAACCCAGCGCATCTAAATTATTTAACATCCTGCCTGAATCTTTAACGAGAAGGGGCCCGTGGCAGTTAACTTGACTAATTTTTTATTTTTTATTTTTTTTTTTATTTAATGCAATAAACAACATAATATATTATAATTTTACTGGTCTTCCATTAAAAGCCTTAGCTTGTGGATGGAAGAAGAGTTAACATTTCACATATTATGTACAAATAAAGTCATGTGTACAGTTAATACAATGCAGTTAATACAGTTAATACATTTCATATAATTACAATTACTATTTACTATAATCATGTATTTCAATATATATGTATGTGTAGGTAATATAGACACGTGGCAATCAGACCATGTAATGTAATTAAAGCTCTGAAAAATATTACCTTTATTATTAATGTTATTATTTTGCTACTCCATTGTTCTTACGTCCTCTTAATGTATCAATTTGTTAAACCCTCGTTCATCTATTCAGACCGTTTTTTTTTTATCATTTTTTCCGTACGAATTTCAGGTATTTTTCATTTTCCGATAAAGCAGAAATTATTTCACCTGAAGAGTTTGAAATTTATTACATTTTTATATTATCGTAAACATGCTTACGGTAGATGCCTCGAACTCGAAGAATATAAATAAACACTGTTGTATATAACGAACTGTGTTGATGGCTCCGTTGCAAACTTTCCCTCTTTCTCATAAACGACGCATGTAACAGAAATAAAGGTTTCAGCAGCAGAGTCATAACATTTTTATTGTTTTTAGTGTCCCATCGCAAATCATTTTACTTTTATGAAACGTTCATAGATCGAGGAAGTTTTCAGTAATAAGAATAAGTGAATCTGTTGTAGTCTGCCATAGATATATAGTTTTATTGTGCATTTACAGACTGGATGAAAACGATGAGATGTTCGTTTAAAAGTTAATTCAAAACTGATCATTATCGGAGAAAACAATAAATGTCCAATTTGTTATGGGAGAGAACAATATAAATATGTCCCCTCTTAGTACTGCTTTACTTTTTATCCTACACACTAACTTATCGTTTTATTTTTACTTTAAACGATGAACACGAATGCTTGTATTGTTTTATGTTAGTTATCAATAAAAATGAATTCTAAAAAATGTACATGTAAACATGTGAAATTGATATGAAAACAGTCTCACGAATTTGAAAAAAAAAGTGAAAAAAGGCAGCAAAGGACGTTCGTTGTTTTCTCCCAAATATTTACACACCTTGATTGTACATACTTTTTTAATGATCTGTAAAATATATTTTTTTATTCTTCTTTATTCTGTTAAATAAAAATAATAACATCTTTTAAAAATTATGAATTTGTTGTATTTAAATTATTCCTATACTATTTATTGCAAGGCTGCCCAACCCCAGGCCCGCGGGCCACAATGTGGCCCGCGAACGAATTATAAGTGGCCCGCGTGAACCATTTTCAAAAAACCCGCCAATCCGCCAATTTGAAAAAGTGTCGCGGGCCCGCGGTAAAACAAACAATGCAGCTTGCGCGCGGTCACCAGTGTTGCCAACGAAGGCGATTTATCGCTATTTAGGCTACTCAAAACGAGAATCAGCGACGAAAAAATCTAACCTGTTGAACTTACGTTTTAAACAAAAATACACCGGTTTTTGATATAATATTTTTTGCGTCCGAAATGGAATCTTGTAGCCACCCCCCCCCCCCCTCATGGAATTCGAAAAATTGTTGTGGGGAATCACATACGATGTTTTCGGGTGCGCGGAATTTTTTCTCAGCGAAGTTCAGTAACAACCACCCCCCCCCCATGGATTTCAAATATTTTGTGGGGAGCACTCATTTTGTATTTTTTTGTGGGGAATTATGTTTTATAGAAATTCTCTAACAACCCCCCCCCCATGGAAATAGGAACCGTCAGGTATTCAGTGGCCCGCCAGTGATTGAAAATCGTCAATTAGGCCCAACTGTTAAAAATGTTGGGCAGCCTTGATTTATTGTATTTAAAATTAAAATTCAATTATCAGAACAATTAAATTTTTAAATCTCATTTTTTCCTCCCGACACCTAATCTATTGCATTACTCTAACAGTGCGTCGAAATAAATAATTAAAATAATATTTACAAACATTGTGATTGATATTCGTGTTTGTGTATATCGTAACAAACACAATAAAAACTGTCGAAAGTGATTAAAACTACAAAATTAACAGTGTTAAAAAATCAAACAATCAACTCCTTATGGCCTAATTCGTTCGCCATGTTGTTTTGGGAAAAGCGCGTGCTCTGCCGCGGGCGGCCGCTGTCTGAGGCGGGCCAAGTGCGCGAGGCGAGCTGATCGGGCCGGTGCCGGGCCGGTGCCGGGACGGGCGGGGCGGACAGCGGACATGGGCATCATCATAGGCACGTGCGTGCCGGACAGCGAGCCCGAGCCGGTCGCCTACAACACGCGCGCGCTGCAGAACCACCTGCTGCAGCGCGGCCAGCGGAGAATTGTTTATGGTAATGTTGGATTATGTTCAGTTAGTACCTACATCTCCTGCCGTTAGGTACTGGTATTCTATGGTATTTTTTATAATGTTTCAGTTAGTACCTACTGCTGACGTTAGGTACAATTTGTGTATTTTAGATTTGCAATTTAAATTGTGTTCGGCTAGGTATTATACTTTATTTACTAATTTATTAAGAATTTCTTCAATTTCTGGTTAATTTTGGTTAAAACGGAATTACAGGCCTTACGAATGAATTAACAGGTTTCCTGACAAACTTTTAGTAAATTACGAATATATTATCATGATGCCGGAACAATCGTTCGTAAAAATCCGAATATTATTGTATTACAACGAAAGTTCTTTGTATCGTCATGACATAAATCGATAAAACATAATAAAATTAATGTTTTTTTTTAATTTGGCCTGACAAATTGATGAAACATTTTTATATTCATGTTTCTATTAATAAGACCTGTTAATTTATCGTGAGGGCAAAAATCGATTTCTCTCCATACACAGCCAACAGGGTTTGTTTTACCAACAGTGTTAGGAAGATAGGTGCTTTGTTCACTCGTTTATTGTGGTTTAAACTAACTCTAATTATATACCTGCATTATCTATGGTTCAACTACTGAAGGGATGAATAAATGTTGTAACTCTCACATTGTACTTCATCTATCATTTGTAATGTAAAAAACAATGCGCATTGAATATTGCTAACGCCTAAGGTTCTCCGTGCGTATTTCATGATTGCATTAATTTGGGGGTTTGTCGTTGTACCAACACGTGAATATTGGCGACTCTTTGTGGCAACAGCTAATAAAATTTCCGAGGTCTAATTATTTGGCATTCAGTTTCACTTGTACTTACTTTAAAAGTAAAATAAAGCATGTTATTCCGCTGTAGTAATAATAAAAACACAGTCACGATTTTGTAAACGCCCAGTCTCGTGGGAAGCGTACCTTATGCCTTATTTTTTAATTTATAAAAAGCAATAAAGTGTCGTATTACTTCTTATACGGTATAACAATATTAGTATTTCCACTTTTAGTGTGTGCAAATCTCTGTTTGTAACTTCTGACCTATCACGGTTCTGACGTTACTCCAAGGTAACTTACTAAATTAACTTCTCCCTTGAAAGTTTTAATGTTAAAAAACAATTAATCAGAAACGATCAATCCGTTTAGGAAATACGTGTAATTATTATACGCAGGGAAAGTTACAGCAAGCAAGTTACTTTTTTATGCTAATAAATATGCCAATACAAAAATCGATCCTTTTTTATTTCTACTCGATAGTTGCGAGTTCACTCTGAAACTTTATTTTTCCCACTAAATAACCATCCTTCAATATAAAATATGTCACGAGATTTAAAAAAGATCCAATTTTTTTTATTATTACTGTCAATAATAACAAAATATTGACGGCCGGCCCAATTTTACGCTACGTATAAACAGGACAAAATTTCCGCGAGCCGAGCCGCGAATTATGAGAAAGGAACGAAGCAACCGCAAGTGGCGTTTCGCGCCGTTTCCTTTCCGGCTTGGGGAAATTTTGTCCTGTGTATACGCACCCTTATGTATATACAGATAAGAAATATATTCTCATTTTACTACCTATTTATTATTTTAAGGAATATACGTGATGTGCGTGTCATTATTTATTAATATATTGAGTACATTATTTCGTAATGAGTTGATTTCAAATTTAACTAATTGAGTTTCGAGTAGGGTAAGGTAAGGTTATACACCAAGTATGTTTTTTCAGGTGGAAAATCGATATTCGATACATAAGAAATAATGTATTGGGTATTGACCAAATCTAACATCTTTGGTAATTTACCCTACGAATCATCAGAAAAATACTGCATATATTAAAAAAATAAAAACAACTACTCTGAAAGAAAATAACGTCAAATGTTCGGCGCTTAAATTGTGAAAACTGTTACAAGTAAAAGATAATAAATTGGGTTGCGCAAATAATATACATATTTATCACTGTATTTTTCTATACTTTTGCCTTTGTATATTAGATAAATTTCAGTACTGAATCCAGTAATACATTCTGGATGCCAATGCAGTGCCACCCCTTCCCATACCAAATAATATACATATTTATCACTGTCTTTTTATATACTTTTTCCTTTTTATATTAGATAAGTTTCAGTACTGAATCCAGTAACACAGTTTCAGGATACCAATGCAGTGCCACCCCCTCCCATACCAAATAAGATTTACATTGTAACATTTTAGGAGTCCATCCGTTGAAGTACGATAAAACTACTAATAATAACAATAATTTATTTTATTCAGGAATGTGGGGAGTTTAGTGCGATCTTACATAATCAACAAGCAAGAAACAACAATAAAAAATACTTATTATTTTTTTAAATGATAAACTAACGCTTATAAGACAAGGTTTTATGCGTAGCATAAAGGATAACAAATAATTATAAGCTATAATTAGTCATCCGAAATACTAATACACATTGAAAATATCTCCCGAGTAAAAATAAATGCCCGTTAGCGGCAATTATTGCTTATAATTATTTAATAAAAAATACGTTTATGGTATGTGTAGCATACAAAGTACTGAACTGTCTGAGGGCTCGTTTTCTACCTACCTGATTATTATTATGAAGCCTTCTAAAATTCAACATAAGATAAACGAGTAAAGTTTCACTAAAAGCACACAACATTCATTCCAATGCTTTTATCGATAAAAATGTGTCCCATTCCGTTTGTATCTTTTATAAAGCCTTTGTTCGGTTGGGCGCGGGGGGTAATTTTAGGTCATAGAATTTAACGACTCAATAAATATGTTTGTATTGTTGTTCAATTTGGAAATTGATTAAACCGTATAATGTGACCGTAGCGGATGATTGATGCGGAGAACCCGCTAAACTTTAATTACGATTGACCATATCATTTGGCACACTGTACCAGATAAGTCCTGTATTAGTTTCACACTGTTTGCACACGAGTGGACATGTAGAACATTGAAATAGGTCCACAGAAGTAAGTCACTGCGATTTTCGCAAATTTTCTCAACAATAAGTACCTGCCTATTTCTATTGGGTATATTTAATTTTGTGTGTGCTTGTGTTCGACTCACATTACATTTAAAAAAAATGTAGAACGTTAGACGAACGTTGGACACTCTACTACAACTACAATTAAGTCATAATTCAAATGTAATAATTTTTTTTATGAAACAATGAATTTATAACATATATATCCCGGGAGATATTAAAGATAACTGATTTTAATCGTTTGTTATAAGGTCTGTCTTATACATTGTTTGCGTGTGTTTATTATTGGTGGGGTTATTTAAAAAAAACAAGCATTGCTTTAGTGACAGGCTTGAGTTGGATTTTGTATGAAATAACAATGATTGTTTGGTAATAGGGAACAGCAGCCTGAAGCCTCGTTGTAGTTAGTAGTTATCACGCCTGGTCGGCCACGTGATGCAACTTTACTTAGTAGCTAGTATCTACATAAATATTCACCTACTAGTGAGTAATTCAACCTCTCTAACTCCACTATACGAAAATATAAGTCGAAAAGTTGAAAAACGATACTTTAAGGTTAAACGCAACGCTCGTTGTATTCTACGTGTTCACAGATGGCGTTAATTAATTAATTTTGTTTAAATACGCTTTTGCAAGGTATTGCTTTACAATATTAAGACAAATCATTTGTTTGCGCCCGTATATACGCAATATGAATATGAATCAATAGTTTTGTTCGTTTAAAGACTTAATTCTTTCGAGAAAGGCACACAAATACAATATTTTACCGATGATTCAATCCAATATTGTATTTGTATGCCTTTCTCGATAGAATTGAGTTTTTATATGGACAAAACTATTTATACATATTCATATTGCGTATATGAGGGCGCAAACAAATAATTTGTCTTAATACTGTAAAGCAATACCTTGCAAAAGCGTATTTAAACAAAATTAATTAATTAACGCCATCTGTGAACACGTAGAATACAACGAGCGTTGCGTTTAACCTTAAATACTTTTACTCTTGCGCCACGGTAAAAGGTTATTATTTGTGATGTATGGTAATAATGTTGAGTATTTAATCGATAGATGGCGCTAGTCATAAAACTTACTCCAGAGTCCGTCAGATGTCGCTAGGGTGTAACAGGTACTTGTGAGATGATATCGTCAGAGAGCAAGCTCCTCGGGAGTCAGAGAATTGCCTACCCTGATACCCTCGGGTAATGAACAGTGTAGCTTAATTAATGTTTAGTAACTAGATATGTGTTGTCACGCATATTTATGTGTCATATATTAATATCACTCACCTTTTCCTACGTGATAAATCTAACCAGAGCAATGAGAAAATTAAACTTAGGATTCTTAGGACAAAACGATACCGTTTTCCGTCAAAAAGATTATTGATAAAACAAGAACAAAATGCTTCTAATAATCAATATATTTGGCATATTAAGCCAGGGAGTGAGAAAAAGAGAGGAATTTTACGAAAGCGAGTTCTTTAGGATTGCAGGTTGCAGGTAGCAGTTTCTTCCAAGCGTGCTCTTACAGGACATCTTCTGGAATCATGGCAACGAGGTTCATCCCTCGTGTCCCGGATTCAAGCGACAAACCGTCTCCGATCTTCTCTCAGCCAACTGCGTACATATGAGCGGGACGATGACAGCGTCAATTTCAGGGCTGGTTTTCAATCCCAAAAGAAACGCTCGCATCAACCATGGCAGCCATTTTTTCTATTTTACGTTTTACGTATACAATCAGCGCAGGAGAACACGCCGTCAATGGGAGGAACCATGAACTCGGTTGAAAACTCCTTTAAATATCATCACTAGGTAGAAATAAAACACTCCTTTTAAAACTGCCGATATTCCAGGCAAAACCCAAAAACCCAAAATTCACGTCCATCGCCATTTTCGCTTCTCCACTTACTCCGGTAAACTTGCCATAGCACAAAAACAAGGTGCATCCACATTTCTTGAAGTAAACTACGTTACAGTGTGTATGAGTATAACGGACCAACCTCTTGATTTATTTCTACCTCACAACATTCTCCAATTGGTGATGCTGTACTTCCCCTGACCCTGACTCACACATGTCGTAATCACCTTTTCCCGTAACTTTGCTTTAATTGGCTGTTTTTAGTGAATTGCTAGATGTTCTTAGCCATTTTTATTTCCCTTTATGGTCCTGGCCCAGTCAGCTGACTCTCGTGGTGGACGCTTATAATGTAAATTAGCATTCGTATTTCGTATACCCGTTTCGTAACAAAAATCGTTTCATTCTTTTTCACAATGCAATTAATTTCGTTTCTTGCTCTTTTTCCTGCAAGCGAGTTTGACTATTCTATGGTGGATTTTAATTTGTGCTTGCGCTCTGTGCAATTCCTGAATTCAAATCGGCCCACGTAAACCTACGTGTTTAATTGAGATTTCGTTCGTTCCGAATAGTATTCATTTCAGAATTTCTGAATAGGTTGATGGTTAAACATATCAATTACAATTTTGGTGTAGTGTATAGAAAAAATATAAACCTTAATATTAATTATCGAATTATAGAAAATTAGTAAGAGAAAATCTCTGATTTCAATTTATGGTTACGCCAACAACCATTTTTCTTACGTGTAATTCATATATTTTTCAAATCGGGATTGCTGACCATTTCCTGATAAAATTTTATTAAATTTCTAATATATCGGAACACGTGTTCATGGACGTGTATTTGGCTTGATAATATATAATGGCGAAAATATTAGGATTTTCATGAACACGTAATTCGAAATCGTTTTAATATATAATAGTTCATTCGTTAAGGCCTGCAATCCCGTTTAACTTTAATTTTAACCGAATCACCAATAATTTGAAGAGATTCGCAATACTCATATTTCCGTGTGTGAAGTGAGTTAACGTGATTTTAGCGATTTATTATTTTATTCGTCTGCTAATATGATGTATAAATAAGAATTTAAAAGGTAGGAATATTTTTAAGACTTAAGTGCATTGTTTTGTTTAGTTTTCTTCAATGTCGTAAAATTATACCGATTATAATATATAGTCCCAAATACTCCCGATTGTCCGGAGCCAGTAGGATTATGTCATCTTAAATCGGGGCATGAATATTTAGATCTGGTCAATAAGCACGGCTAAAGCAATTTCAATCAACTTTTCTATTTTACAATAATCTAATTTTCTCCCATAAACATTTTTTAAACACGTCCTAGTGGGGGTTATTTCATATTGTTTTAACCCACCCTGTTTCAGGACTACATAACTCGTCTGAAATTGCTTTCAGTCCTTAGCAAGGAGGTTCAGCACCAGGGCCCGATAATAACTTATGTTATATTTCGTGTATTATAATATTATTTAGAGGGCTATTATGTTTGAATGGCGTTCCGCCGTAATGTGTTAAACTGCTTGAACATAGTTTGGAGATACGTAGTAAGTAATGAGGGTTTAATGATTCGGTGAAAGTGATGAAGTGAAAGTTATTAGGTATTACTAACAAGTAGAGTACACTGTCTGTCTGTCATTATACAGCCTCCTGAAAGGTTCTCTCATGGACCATGAATTATAAGTAGGTACTAGGTATGAATTGGGATGGTGGTGTAATAGTCAATAGATTGTAATTAACGCAACGCATTAGCTCTGGGAAGTTAAATAACTACCGACACCAAGTAAAATGGTAGGAAACTGTTTTCTTATAAATTATAGACTGTCCAAAATAATTTCAAGTAAACTTTCTACATAATTTACAGACATACCATTGAAGTACTAATTGGACTTGTAGGGAGGTACTATTTTTTAAAATTTTTGCGTTTTTCATTATGGCTTCAGCAGACTGTACGTAATGTGTGCTTTAAATTTTCACATCATTAGCAGTTTTGGGTACATTAAACTGAACGCTTGTGACAAGGCTTACAAACTCCTGAAAACTCCTACCCCTAAAAGGTACCCTCCCACGCCCCCGCGGTCCATTCCTCCTCTCCACTTCCCTAGTACTACTTATCGGAAACTTTGCTCCCGCGGGACTTCCGACTCTTCCCAGCCAAAACACTCGCAACCTTTCAAAAATACATATTTTCACAGCCAAACATCACACTAGAACAGTCCCTAAAACACATTAGTGTAATATTTACTGCATTCTAGCGTTATTAAGATATTAGTTTAATAGATTACCCATAGATGGCACATAGCTGTTGATACAGCAGAGATTCAGACTTAGATAAATACGATTGCAAACACAGGATCGGAGCCCAGAATCATTTCTCCGGCCTGCTAAATGAGTAATCCATCACTAAATAAATTTCATCAAAGTTTTGTTGACGCCTGAGTTTTTATTTAAAGAGTTTGTGAGACAACGCGGAGTTTTAACACATGCCATTATATTTCCAGTTACAGCTATCTCTCATAAACGAAGTTTTTTTTAAATTTTAAATAAGATAAACATATTTTGTAATCCACCACATTATTGAATTTAATGTAAAGAAAGCCTGGTGGTGTATTACATATTGTTTCACTTCTATATACACCACCACTTCTTACATATCTAAAAACACACTCACACATACTTTACACTACACATGTCACCCGGTAATTAATCAATATACCTACTAATAAGAAATTACAAGGAAACATATATTATAATTGGTACCCACTATGAAATATTTAATATGTGTAATATTGTATCACTTCCATTGTTATCTATGGAGGGTACATTCTGCCTAACTCGGATACAATGAATTCTAATTTGCTTTGAATTTAAGTGTCATTTTCAAAATTTTAACTGATTTTTTGAAGAATTCAGACAGGCTTTATAATAAGCCCATCTAAATTATTTATTTGTAATAGTAATAAATAATAATATTTGGCTAATTTATATAGAGCCGTTTTCATGAAAAATCACATCTAGGGCACCATTATATCTTGTAATATTGTGACAGAAAATTATTTTATCGTCAGTTTCAAAATAGAAACTGATTAGAATTCTGAATCTCTCGTGATTTTTCACGGTTGTGCGCCGGTCTAAAATATAAATTACTTGCATCCCTAGTGCATTTGTTAAAAATATTTGAATTTATTGTAGACAAACCCCTATTTTTGGACTGTTAATTCCTCAATAATAGCTATGTATTATTCTCCTTGGTATTTGTTTTTCGTTATTTAGGTACAAATAACGCCTACGTCACGTTCCCAATGTATTTATAATATTATTGGCTATTTGTTGGAATTAAGACATTTAGGGTTTGGTACGACGCATTCATTCATGAATCACGCGTACGTTGGCAAACATCAGGTAAATATTGCTCGCTATGCGTATTATTTCAACTGAGCACATATTTGTTTTGCCTAAGCCTTGTTGGAAATTCTCCAAAATTAGAAGCCCAAATAGCAGATTGTTCATTATATTATTTACGTTACTAAATTAATTGTGTTTTCCCGTGACGAACTGCAATCTGCAGAACGTAGAACATAAACGCCAAGTAGGAATGCTGAGTTTATTATTCTGCTATTTCAATTCAGGTACTCACACAATCGGGAGACGTGACAATTACTTGCCTAACATTATTATGTAGTCGGTTGACATTTTCCGCTTTTGTGTTTGTTCTCGCTTTTACTAAATAGATCCCCCTCACTGCTGCTGCTTTAAAAATAACAAAAGCCCCGAGGGAAATTGTAGAGCCTTCTATTTGCATTTAATAATAAAAGAAAACAATTCATAAAGTTATCGGAATTGTAGAATTTATAAGGATTGATTTGCCCGATTCTAAAATATAGCCATAGACAAAGAACACATACCCGTCGCGTCAGACGCAACCTTTGTTGTAATATTATTATTTCATGCCCAGCTGTGGGCTGTAGGTAGGACGTATCGTGTGGGCGTCTGTAGGGCACAAAAACACAATCGGAATTCATACGGCGGGAATCTATTCGAATTCACCGCCGTCTCTGCGTTTTCCCCATGTTTTCCGATATCGCGGCGCCTGTCGGAAAGTGTATGCGCTTCTACAATAAAAGCTTGACATTGACATTTGAAAATGGAATAAATTCAAATGTTACATTTTTAATCTAATGATTTTTAAATAGTGCGATAACTAATAGTTATGCATTAATGACTGCGTAATATTAAAATGGATTCTGTTTTCGCAGAGTCCTTGACATTCGCTTTAGAAATACGTAATAGTAAACGTACAAGTCGGCGGCACTAAATACTATGATATTATGTAAATTGGCTGTCAATATTTACGCCGTGATAATATGTTTTTGACGAAACGTGTTATAATATTCCCTAATACATTGAATACGGATTTCCAATAAGAGGTGTTATTTTGAATAGCCCGCTATTTCGGTAGATATTACTTTTGAAGCTGTCATATTTTGACATTTGACAAGTAGAAACTACGCCATTAATAAAAATGGAACGATACACGCTTTAACAACGCATTGAAATGATTAAAATTCACTTGAGTGAATCAAATGCAAATCATTTTGAGTGATGAGGCCCATTCCCACCTCGGTGGCTTCGTCAACAAGCGAAATTGTCGCATCTGGGGCTCGGAAAAACCAAGAGTTATTGTTGAAAAGCCTCTATCCTCAACGTGTGACTGTTTGGTGCGGTTTATGGTCCGGCGGAGTCATTGGACCTTACTTTTTCGAAAATGAGGCTGGAGCAACAGTTACGGTGAATGGATCGCTATCGAGAGATGATTAATGATTTTTTATAGCCGGAATTGGATGGTATTGATCTGGACAACGTTTACTTTCAACAAGACGGCGCTACGTGCCACACAAGCAACGAAATCATTGATTTTTTACGCTTGAATATCAAAATAACACCTCTTATTGGAAAACCCTGTACATTAACTAATACGTGATAATGCAAACCGAAAAATACGTTTTAAAATATACACGTTATTCAAATAAGTCAACACTGATAATGTGATTTTTTTTTCATGTTCACGTTTTATCTATATATTAATTTTATCTATTATTGTTTTACAGAACATCTATTATGTTCTGTAAAACACCCAATCGGGAGTAATAAAGGTTTGCTTAATATACACATGCCTTTAACAAACTGTTCATGTTTATTTTTTATAAATATCGACAAAGTTCCAACAAATTGTTCTGTAACTACTTTCATACTACCTTAAGTATTTATTTTGTACTCTTGCTATTTACACACTATTTAACTCACTTTACTAGTATTGTACCTGCGTATATCGTTCATACTCAGTTTATTATGTTATGTACTGTTAGCAATAATAAAACGCTAACTAAATGGTTATGATGTAATATAAAATTGTTTTCACGATCTATGACAATAATAACATCCTATGCCTAATACAAAAAAAAATAAAAATAACATCCTATATTCAGTAAGATTCTATCGCGCATTGCGCAGTTCAAAATCCCAGCCGTTGGGACGGGGGCGCCTCTTTGTCCAGCCAATCCCTTCTTTACCGGCCGATACGTACGGCAGCTGGAGTAGTTTCCCTGTTGGCCGACAGAGCACACCTCTGGCGGCAGAAGAGCGAACCAAACGACTATAGCGCCTATATTTAAATATGCAGCTAACACTACTATACACTTATTGTTGTACTTATGAACAACTTACCTATATACACGTAAAAAAGCCTTCAAGGTGTTAATAAATAAAAAATCTTTTTTTATTGCATGAAAATGAATCAAATCGAGAAAGTTTCGGCGGTAGCCCATTATACTCTCAATGCCCCCAATTAACTGTTCAATTCCGCTGCTACTATCTCCTTTAAGAGTGATTTTTTAATCACCTTATTAATAACATGCAGTTTGATTTCAAATAATTTACTAACTTTTGTTTGTTTTCTTTCTTTTTCAGGAATAAAATGCCCAGTGTGCAGCAAATTTGTTCTGCCAGACGATATAGAATGCCATCTCGTGATGTGCCTAACCAAACCTAGACTTTCATATAATGGTGAGTATTTCAACATCATTACTATTATTTTTTTTTTTTTGGTAAACTAATGTTTAAGACGATTTTTTGTGCATAAGATAAGATAAGATTTTTTATGCATAGCACAAAGGGTAACAATTATTTTATAAGCAATAATTATTACTCGACGCCATCTAGTGAGAGTGTTAGCACTTACAATGCCTTTCTCATATAAAATAAAATTGGTTGTTTCAGGTGAAAAAAAAAATGTAACAAGTAGTAATTGTTGAATGAAACACTAGTAAATATTGAATTGTTTCGCGGATAAGAGATAAGCCGCCATAGCTCAGTGGTCAAAGCTGTCGACCGGAAATCGAAAGGACACGGGTTCAAGTCCCGTTGGCGTCATGTATCTTTTGTCAGGAGATTTTTCAATATGGATGAGTGTTTCTGGCTAATAAAATTAATTGCTTATAAAATAATTGTTATCATTACTATTATTATTATTTTACATTAGCTCCACACAAGAGGCCCTGAAGAAAATAATTTTCCTTGGGGTCTAGTCATCTCAGGGGATGCCGTGTGGAGGGTCTTTTTAAAGAAAGGAAGGAGAGGACGTTATGGGAAGAAAATGGCATGAGGGCTAGGTAGGAATCTGGGGGTTAGTGTGTCCTGGAATGAATCCATCCCTCCAACTGCGATGCAAGGCGATGGGTCGAGAGAGTCCTGCTGGAGTGGTCAAAAGGCCTCCCTCAATCCGGCCAGCCACGCAGTGGGTGAATGAACCTCATACCATGCACCCGGTCACCCCTGCTAAGTCACCAAACGTAGCGAACCACTTAGGGTGACCTATGGAAGAGATGTTGGCTAACCAATAAACGCTTCCCAAATGCGCCTCCCAAACTGAAAATTATTAATTTTCTTTTTCTACAGTTAAATAATTTTAAAGAGATTTTCGCATGTTTAGTGGTGTACTGAATTAATAAAAAGCTAAGTAAGCTGAAGAATAAAACAAAAGAACATAGAAAGAACATTGTCGAATAGAACCGCAAGTCTAAATTGAGACTGGACTGCGGACGGATGTTCCAAACTTTTTCGAACCTTTAAATACTTCCATATGCACAAGTACATTCAAATGAAAGCTCTTTAAAATAATTTGCCTGTATTACAGATGTTTGGTTCAAAATCACAGGGAATCTTTTGTTTGCTGGTTGCATCGACCAATTACCTTGGACATGATATTTGGTCTCCTGTCATCTGTCGTTCTTACAACATGTCTGGCCCATTATATTACTTTAAATTACTAATGTTCTGGTCATTTAACCTCATTTAATTCTAGTTCACGAAAATAATAATGCACGGTATTCGGAAACTTGCAGCACAATCGGGAAAATAGCGAATGTACTTCACAGATATTTGAAATTAATACTTCTTTTTTTTCAATCTGAAAATTTCGTTTTTTTTAACTTTTTCACAATTTTTTCAACAGTTAAAAGGTTAAAAAAAACTTTTTGAGCCGGGTATATGCTTTGACGAATTTTAAAAGACATTAAACGCCTGAGGTTAACTCCCCAAAAAAAATCCATATTCGGACTCGATTTACTCGAAAATGAAAGCTCAAATCAAAAAAATTGTACCACAAAATGTTCCCAAAATGTGATGTAGATTCGCTAGTTTTCCGCTTGTCCTACAAGTTTCCAAACACCATGTATAATAATATGAAAGTATTCAGGGGAGTAAGAAAGTGTTTTCAATAATAAATTTTACTTCAAACTATTTAAAAGGTGACTTGGAATACTGTCATTTATTTTCTGATCCTGCAAACTTTTATAACGTTCTGTCATATAGTGATATTGAATGTGTGTATGTTATTATTCCAGAGGACATCTTGAGCGACTCTAAAGGGGAGTGTGTGATCTGTCTGGAGGAGCTCTGCGTTGGAGACACTATTGCACGCTTGCCGTGCCTCTGCATTTACCACAAAGGGTTAGTATCTCTCATCCTCATTACCTTCACTCCATCACATCTTTTTCATAGAGTCTACCATCTCATCTTCAATCCTATCCTTTGAACCTTCTTGCTCACGTCGGTCCATAGAGGTAATCTTTTGGTTGTGTTAGTTAGCTCAACATTACCTTCACTCCGTCACATATTTCTCATAGTCTACCATCTCCTCTTCAATCCTATCCTTTGAAATTCCTTGCTTACATCGGCCCATAGAGGTAATCTTTTGGTCGCGTAGGGTTAGCTCAAGTTTTTTAACACCCCCATATTATGGAGTTTTATCGGCAACGAATTTTGATGTATTTTAACCTTTAGGTTGCTATGCCAGCGTATCAATGCTGATTTCTTGCCTTATTTGCCCATTTCCACCGCGACAAATATAAGTTGGCAAAAAAGGAGGGCGGTGTGGTCTTTGTCATTACAATAGCAAGTAGGTGTGGTTTTCAGATTAAAATATTAAGGGTAAAGTGTTAGTTCATGTTTACGCCACCGCCAACTTATGTTTGCAGCTCTGTAATTTTATTTATTTATTAATTTTCGGGAAATCGACATTTTACATTTAATCAGTTTGTACATAAGTATTGTATAGCTAAAATAAAACCAATTATGGATTTCCTCCCTGTGACTTTATCTCTACTGAGACAGCATAATATGGAATAAGTAAATTAAATTTGTGAGAAAGGAATATGAATTAAAAATTTATACAAAACAAAAGATTATACAAAACTAAAAATTTACAAAACAATACATTTATAGCCACGGAGAGAGGTTGTAGATATAAATCAAATCATAATAGAGATGTAAACAATAGACACATAAACATAATTCGCAAACCATTAGAGAAATATTCTTTTATGGACCTCTTGTATTTGGTAAATTCGCAACTGAAAATATCAACCTTGGATAATACGCTATTGTAATTATTGCATAGTCTGTTCAGGCAAGAATTCTGCTTAGAGTTCGTTTGCTTTGATCATTTTGTACCAAATGTAATCTGTCTTCACCTGCCAAAATTAATATATAGAGTTAACTATTGATCTTTTCTTTGAAGGTTTCACAAGAACCAAGTACTAGAATCTTTTTTATAAAAGTGGATAATTTTCTTTGAGACGATTTGTGATGTAGTAAATCGCACATTAAAGCTGAATATTGTAATTGTTCCATAGAAGGTTTGTTTTTTAAATTATTTATTTTTATTCTACTTTATGCGGGAAGTTAGGTCTACCTTAAGGACACTCCAACTTTAACAAAAATGGACAAGTTGTACAAAATTTTAATAATTACTATGTATTTGTGTTTTTCCGTCTTATACTTACATTGTTTTTCATCATCCAATGTTATTTAGTATGAAAAATATTATATAACTGAAGCGGTATTCCATTTATATTGTTCATCACATATTATTAGTAATGTAACCCAATATTTTAATAATTTGTTTATCTGTATCCTGTCTTATTTCTTCAAGAATTATCAAAAGATTATTAGTATTATTTGTAATGATAATGATTTGTTTTTTAATTCGATCTTTAGCAATGTCAACCTGTTTCAGGTTGGGATGTTTCATAGAAATTCAAATGTGATATTGTCTTCAAATGGCCAGTCAGCAAAAATTAATTTAATGTCCAAATGTAATATTATCATCAAATGTCCTCTCCACAAAAAGACCCTCCACACAGCATCCCCAAAGATGACATAGGCCCTGAGGGAAATTATTTTCTTCAGGGCCTCCTGTGTGGAGTAAATATAAAAATAAAAAAAAAGTCAGCGCCATTTTTTTTTCATTTGAAAGGTCGCCGATAAACGCAGATCCTAGGTCCGTTTTAGCTTTTAAACAATGTTTGATGGGCAGAAAAGCACAACTGTTATTTTGTTATGCTTTTCTGCTGACCACAATTTGATAGAAAGATTAAGTCAGCCTAAAATCGGCTTTTAACCCCCGTTCAGGTTCCCCGTTGGCTATTTGAAGACAATGTTACATTTGAATTTCTGAGAAACATCCTACTTAACTTATCTTTATTTGAATTGAAGTTTGTTTGTTGTAGTGATGTATGTTGTAATGTTCTGTTTCTTTTCAGATGTATAGACCAATGGTTTGAAGTAAACCGATCATGTCCCGAGCACCCGGGCGACTAGGGGTGAGCGAGCTGCCGTGTTGTGCCGTGCCGTGTCTAGTGGGGGTGAGGGTGAGGGTGGGGGGGGGGCTAGTGCCCACATTGACTGCAATCAAATATAATATAATAACCTAGTGATAAGGAGCGGAGAGCTGGCCTCTGCCTACTAGAAGTGAAGCCTTTCAGAATGAGTGAACACCGACTCCAGTGGCGAGATCTGCCATCTTGACATCCCACCCGTCCAACGAGAACTTCTGTGCTTTCACTTATTTTGAACGTGCCAATGTTTGCCATTTAATATTAGTAATACTTTTTTATTTGGACTGAAGACTGTCGGCCGGTTTTGGTCCTGAATGTAAATATTTACCGAACCGTCGTGTGGAACCAAAAGGATACAAAATGATAATATTATTGTTTTACCATTGGCAAAAATGCATCTTCATTCTTGTGAAAATATTATAATTTTATTGAATTGTTAACCAATGTTTTATGTTTAGACATGTGTAAGTATTTGCAAAGTTTTGATACCCACAAGCTTACTATTTGGTTATCGTAGTCATAATAATTAATTGTAAATCACAATGATTGTCTGGTCAGGTTCTGTGGGTGGGGCCCGGGATGTGGAGGGAGAGGGGGGAGGGGGGGGACTGCTACGGGAAGTCGGGGGTCTGGTCAGGCTTTGTGGGGGGAGGGGACTGCTACGGCAAGTCTGTGGTCTGGGAAGAGTTTGACGCAATATTATTGTTGTAATTTTTTGGGCTAGACTAAATATTTTTGATACTTTCATATCAAAATGTAAAGAAAAATCAGTATCTGGCTATTGCACTCAATATTTGACACCATTTACACTAATTGAATGCATAATTTAATTGTCTTCTCTGTCCACTTTTTGAATACAACGCATATTGTGAATAACCATTGCTCAGATTGAATTCGGCGTATCTTTTATTACAATAATAATTGTCTCATTGTATAATACTTTGTTGTTGCTTATTAATATAATAATTTACATTACCGTGAATAAAATGACTTGATTTAAATTTGTCAATTTTCTGCAATGCTGTGCATACGTGTGGCTGACTGGTGGCCGACTGGGTGGTTGCTATGGAAGTTTGCTGGTTGCCATTGTCCTAGCGTATTGTTATTTCCCAGAATAGGTTGACCCTAAAGTGTTTGTATCTTGTCGGTTTTGGACCAGTATCTTAGTTTTTCTACCAAATATAAGTTATATGAATTGACATCCAAATGATGACCAACGGCTGGCTTGCAGTTTGTTGTAAATTCTAAGCTATTTTAGTTTGTTTGTTTGTTTGTTTATCAGTTGGCTAACTCGACAAGTGTTATGTTAACAAAATAGATCTGTGATTTTCTTAATGGCGGCTGGATTGTGAAATTATAAGGTGCTAGAGAGGCACAGCAAGAATATTTCATGTTATTTTCTCAACAGTGTGTTTCTGATTACGAGTGCGGTTTGTAAATGGGAAATTATTAGAAATAATCTATAGGGACAACTATTATCCATTTTACTTTTTGTTTTATTATGTAACAATGGATCATGCATTATGTAAATATGTAACTATCGTAAAATTTCTCTGATAAATAAAAAAAATGATGTTTTTACATTTTTCTCTTTATTTTTTCCCCTCCTTATTGTATTTTTTTTTTTTATCTGAACCTAAACTTATGATAACTTCCTTTATCATTTGATATCATTTTAAATGAAATGATGCTCAGCCACATCCCGTTTGAGCAGAGCTCCAATACCACGGAGGACTTCCTTTTGTGAATACCGCAAGAGTCCTTCAACAATTATCCGGAACCAGCGGGACTATGGCTGAAGGGTAAGTGGGGGTGGAAAGTGCTTGTTTTTTCAGATCTGGTCGCTACACAGTATTTTTTTTATATATTAAAAAAAAAAAAATTACCCTACAGATCAGCCCTGACAATCCATGGGCGATGTGTTATAATTTTTTTGTTTGTTTTTAATTGAAAAAAAAAAGTCATCAGCGAGCAAAACAATATCTAAACCACTAATTACTATTAATCACAACCTTACTCCAAATATGTTCAGGAATCGCTGGTTAAAGGTCTTCAGGTATGTTGTTCAATATTCCACAACTCTTTTAATTCTATAATAAAGAGTACAAAGTGATTATTTATCAAGTGAAAATAATATTATAAGGAATATTCAGGAAAACATACTCACATTGAATGGTTGACAGGAACCGAGAATTAAGTAAGTAAGCAAGCATTTAGTAGAACCCTAACTACCCCGGGCCCACTGAGAACTTTCTGTGCCCCACGTCAATTTGTAAACAACAAATGAGTTACTCTGTTGTTTGAATTATAATATCACTTAAATAAGTCATAAGCAAAGTTCATAATTTATGATATGCCATGTACGATTATTATATTAATTATTATTTGTATCATTAACGCCTTTCAGCTTTTACATAATATAACTTATAGTATAAGACAGAAACTATAACATGACCTATTAGAATGGCGTAAGTAATAAAGAGCCCTTAATAGCTTGTAAAACAGCAAAGGATAGTAAATAGAAGGAAAGTTTGAACAAATAATTATTAACGAAGGAACAAATGCTTATGGGTAGGTATATAATAACTTAAGTATATTTCAAGTTGAAAAGATATCTAAATGAGAATTGTGTAAGCAATAAACAAAGAGATCCTGTAATTAATTCAATATTGCAATGATATGTAATTAACCTCGCATAAAGACGAGTTACATAGTAAATACTTGCGGGTAGGTATATATATATAACAAGTTAAATATATTTCAAGTTGAGAAGATGTCCACATACTATAAGAAAAATAAACCTAATTTCCAATGAAACAAGGAATTCCAGTGGAATAATTATAAATTTACATAGATCAACGAACGGTGATTCTCAATATAAAAGTATTTTTATATATTATTATACATAGAATTAATAAATCATCATTTAAAAACCAATAAAATACACCACTTGGTTGATATGACTGAAGCTACTCATTCATCACAACCAGTCTACGTGAGTAATATATGTATGGTCTACAGAATCCACCTCAAGGTTGCCAGTTCGTGGAGAATTTCCTAAATTGTGGGGAATTTTTCCTTTTGTGCAGATTCTGAGCATTTCTTGATTATCCAACCATATTGAATAATAATATTTACAATAAATTTGAGAACGCACTATATTTTGCAGCAAATTTTAAAAAAAGATGTCTATTTTTAAAGCCTGAACGAAAGAGAAAATCCGAAAATGACAGAATGAATGAAATTCCAAAAATTATAACATTAGCGACGACATGCTAACATTTTACCTAGTGTTCTCCAATGTTTAAAGTGGGTAATCTTAAGAATAAAAAACGTCTTGACTCCCAAACAAAATACAGCACCGGTTAAAAAAAAAATAGGCTTTGTGAGACTGGTAACTGGTGACCTCACGGATCGCGTCCATAGACTTGATGCGTTTTCGAGAGACCCAAAAAATTAAAACTTTGAAAAAAAGTTTTTTAAAACTCTTGACTCCCGGCACCGCCATACAAAATATTGTTATAAAATGTTGAAATAAAACCTAGGCTTTTTGCGACTGCTGACGTCAAACAGACAACTATAGGGTGCGACCGGCTTTGATGGTGGGATTTTGGGAGATATGAAAAATAAATACTTTGAAAATTATTTTGACTATTAAAACTTTAACATTAAAAAATATACTGGTATTTAAGTTAGAAGGTGCTTATTGATAAAATAATATTAATATAAGTATACAGTTGAACCTTTTATAATCCAACCATTATTAGTACATATATCATTAACCTCAGTCTTATTTAAAGGTATATTTCCTAACAAACTCAAACTTGCACTTGCTTGCACTAGTTCAACCAATTTTTAAGACCGGAACCCCAACCTTAACCCCAACTGACATAACAAACTACAGACCTATTTCCATAAATAAACCACTCTCCCTATTTCCACACTGTCATCACTATCAAAAATTATTGAAAAAATAGTTTAAAAAAAACTTATCGACTATCAAAAAGCTTCAATTACCGACCATTACATGCCTTTGCTCCATTACGATATAATAATACCCAATACCCCAAACGGCAGATCATCATAGCGGACAATCGGGTAATAATAATAAAGAAATAACTGTTGTTAATATCGAATCTTTAATAATTAAATTGTCGTCTGAATCATGGTTGGATATACTCCCAAATGATGACGTCAATGAGTGCTGTAAAATATTTGAAAATAGATTAACGAATTATATAAACGACTCAAAAAAAACTATTCATAAAGGAAACTCGGCAAAATTTCGTAAAATCAAACCTTGGAAAACACACGGACTTGTTGTGTCCATAAGAGATAAAGAAATGCTTTACAAAGAAACAAAAAAAAACACTAGACATAAATTTAAATAACCATTTTAGAGAATTCAAAAATAAATTAGATAATCTCATAAAAAACACTAAAGAAAAATACTATAAAAATAACATTGATGATTCTGAAAACGACAGTAAGAGACTTTGGACTATAACAAATGGAATCTTGGAAAATAAGCAGAAAACTAAATATAATACAATAAAGAGCATAATATAAAACTATAAAATGTATACTCGATTTACATTAAATGAAGGACTAATCGTACCAAAGCATGTAAACAAATATGGAAAAAGAACGCTAGACTACATGATACCAAATTGTTTAAATATGTTACCTGCAGAAATCAAAAAATGTACAAATATAAAAAGAAATTTTTTGTTGAAAAATTGGCTAGCTGAAAGAAATAGTTTGTACTAGACTCTAATACAAACTATTTCTAACTGCATACGCTTTAATTGTTTTTTATTTTTATTGTATTACACCTCTCATGATATGAATGTATACATTTGATATAATCTGTTTAAGTTAAAAGCACCCAATGACAAACTACTTTAAAGTAGTTTATTGGGACTTTTTGATTTTTGTATATTATTTTGATATTTAATAAAAAAAAATAAAAAAATTGAGGAACCTAAAAAATCAGCAAATGCATTTAATGATTTCTTCGCGACTGTCGGAAAGAATCTAGCTGAAAAAATCAAAATTAAAAAAAATATTACCGAAAACCAGTACACAAAAAAATAAACTAGAATTTTTTGAACTAACCAATCCGCCCGAAGTTGTACAAATTATATCAAAAATGCGAGGTGGTTTTGCCCCGGGTTTCGACGGTCTTTCTGTAAAAACATTAAAAATTATGTTTCTAGACCAATCTCTCATATAATAAATAACAGCTTCAAGAAAGGAATTTTCTCCAGCATGTATAAAAAAGCCATAATTACTCCTAATATTAAAATCCGATAGTCCGTAGGACGTTTCTAATTATAGACCAATTTCACTGTTATCTAATATTTCGAAAATATTTTAAAAACTTGCTAAAAAAAGACTCAATGCATTCTTAAAAAAAACTCAATCATAAACGAAAATCAATTTGGATTTACAGAGGGAAAAAGTACTCAAGATGCCATCGCAAAAATCTCATCTAGTATTCAGAGTACCCTGTACAAATCAAATAAATGTATAGGAATTTTCACTGACCCAAAGAAAGCATTTGACAGCATTTCCCATAAAAGACTTGTATTAAAATTAAAAGCAAATGGCATAAACCACATAGCCCTTAAATAGATAGAAAGCTACTTAACAGAGAGACCTCAAATTGTAGAATTAAACCAAACATTTAGTACATCACTAAAAAGTAAATTTGGCATTCCTCAAGGCACGGTTCTCGGTGCATCATTATTTCTAATATATGTAGATATTAGATACATTAATTATAGCTCAAAAATTGATTATGCGGACAATCTACAAAGTACACTACATTCACCCCACGAAGGACTTATTTAAGTACTTCAAAGTACTCAATATAAAATCCCTATACATCAAACACATCCTCCTACTACAAATTCCAACATACGGAAAAAAAATCAACCTATAACACAAGATATTCCAACCAATCCAACTATATTATTCCAGCAACAAGAACCTCAATGGCACAGTCACAATTTAATTTTCTTGCTCCTAAAATCTTCAACAATTTACCAATAGAAATAAAGTCAATTGCCAAATACGACAGTTTCAGGAAGGCGCTTGGGGACTTTTCGATGAGTGAGTGTGATAGTGTCAGTAACCTGCTTCTCGTACTCAGATAGAGGTGTGTATATATTGTTTACAAGTGTGAGGAAAAAGATACATGTATGTAAGTATATGTATGTGTGTGTATGTATGTATATGTATGTATGTATATTTGTGCGTGTGTATGTGAAATGTGTGTATGTGTTTTGTGTATGTACATATGTGTACTACTTTATATATTTGTGTTTATTTTATAGAAAACTTTTGCGATTTTGTGAGTTATTGAAAACATTTTGTTACAAATTTTCAAATTTTTTTTTGCAATTCTTCCAAAATATGTTTACACTAGACTTAAATTCAAACTAACTATTCCTCCATTGATCACCATGAAACAGGCAACTGTTTAGTATGGTGCTCTAATCTGTCTTCTCTAAATAAATGTATTAATCATGTAACATGTACTTATAAATAAAAAATAAGGGACTGGAGTTCCTATGGTGTAGACCAGGGGTCTCCAAACTTTTCAGCTGGAGGGCCACATTGACTACTCCAGTGAGTTCGGAGGGCCAAAACCGTTTTAATTTCTAGACACCCATATATTCTGTCCTAGGGAGGGGGGGGGGGGGGGGGGGGGTAGACAACAGAATTTTCAGGGATGAAAATATAGCTTTAGATAACGTAGCTTTAAAGATAATTTTTGATACTCGTTTCTCAGACCTTGATATCGTTGCGAATCAAATAAAGATTTTTCAAAAAAATCCTCTTGATATATTTGCGCGATACTTGTGGACGCAATGTATTGGTGCCAAGAACCTCGCCAACGAGCATATTTATTTAAAAAATTCGCGGAGTTTTCGCCCCTTCTGAGCAAGGTCTAAGCCATTAGCTGTCGCGGGTCCTTGATGACACTGGTCATAAGATGTCGCGGGCCGGATGGAAGACACTGGCGGGCCGTAGTTTGGAGACCCCTGGTGTAGATATTTTAGGTAGGTACCATAAATAAGCAGGTACAGTAAAGTTCATGTACAGTTTGACTAGAAAACGTAAAAATTTAAACTTCTTCTTTGAATGGTGGAGGTCAAGTGGGATGCCGAGGTTATTCAGCCAGTCAATGGGATCAGTCAGTTGGTCAGCACAGATGTGCCAAAGGAAAACTCAAAGGACATTCTTCCCCAATGCGTTCTATTGGTTGAATTTGTCCACATTAACACTAGGCACCATTTTGCATTTTTGGTAAATATGCAGCCTCTACCAAAACGCACAAATAATAAGAAATTAAAACACTTCATATCAGTTTAATTAAAATGAGAAACAACTACGTCAGTCGACGGAGAAGCAAAATAATGCATCTTCATTAATATTTGAAAAGTTTTTCGTGTTTATTTTGAGGCCATTTGGTTGTGATTTACTTAAATACGACATAATGAGTTTTAGGATAGTTTTTTTATATATTTCATAAAACCCAACTAAGAACAAATTTTACAAAGTAGGTTGTTGGGTTCTTACTTTGGGTTTAATTATTTATTATTTATTTATTTATTTATTGGACAATTTACAGGGACAGGGCGCTTTACAGTTGATGCAGGTATTACAAAAATATAAATATTACAAAAATAAACTGAATTTAAGTTAAGTAAAATGAAGTACAGAAACAGGTGACACGAAGATAGAAGATGGAGACTCTGCAGCAAGAATCCCAGGTGGTGAGGAAACTGGTCCATCTGCTGCAGCGAAAGAGTCCACCGCGTCCAACAACAGTGCCAGCACGAGGTTCGTCATCCGTCCAGGTATGTGTGTCTGCTGCTAACAAAGCGCTGACACAATATCCTCTCACAGATACCAGACCTTGGCAGCACCGCTGTGACGTTCAACGAAGATAGAAAATGGAGACTCTGCAGCAAGAATCTTTGGTGGTGAAGAAACTGGACCAGCTGCTGCAGCGAGAGAGTCCACCGCATCCACCAACAGTGCCAGCACGAGGTTCGTCATTCGTCCAGGTGTGTGTCTGCTGCTAATAAAGCGCTGACACCTCAGATAGATAAGAGACCCTGGCAGCACTGCTGTGACGTTCGGCGAGTCCATCATTCATTTCCATGTAACCCTGTTCCTGGTGATTGTTGAAGTGGTGCATTCTGCCCGCAATAAAAAGCGACGGGATAATAAATTACCATGAGCTTAGCAAAACACTTGCCTTCAGAGTTTCCGAGAATTCGGTTGAAAACATCTGGGGTGCATTTACCGATCGACGTTTGTTTCGAATATATTTAAAAAATGTATTTATAATTATATTTAAAAATATCTAGCCTAAGATCTATTTTTGTGCTTTTTAAAATAATGAGATGCACATAAATAAACCCATCATGCACCTCTGCGTATTTAACACATTTTTTAACCTTCTTTGAACTCGAAAAGCTGCACGCGGTAGGCAGGTACGTTATTTTAATAACAATACTTTGAAGATTATGAAATAATAAACATTCACAAGTAGTGTTACAATAATTGAGAAGTATGGAAAACTAGACTCTATTTAAAGGCTATTGCATGACTACAAATTTTGTTTTTGTACAGCATCGATTAGTAGCGTGATTTGTGTTTTTTCCTAGCAGTCGGTAATTTGTCCAGTGACGTTTTAAAGATGTCACAACATACCCCGGTTTTTCAATGCATGTTTTTTCCGAAATCTTAAAAAGAATAAAGCGCCATAAAGTAAATAAATGTTCAATCAAAAGATATGATTAAGATTTTTCGATAGCATTTTCTTTCAAAGATTTTTATTTTCGTGTTTAAATTTATTTCAAGACACTCACGAGATGCTTACGAATCGTTACGGCTGAGCTTGTTCAATGGTTGCCCGTCCCTAAAATATATAACAAATTTGTAAATGGCAGCATGTTTTGGATGCCGCTAGTATGGGTGAATCTTCGGATTTGTTGTTCTTTGATACATTTTCACATGAATCCAGTGAGGTAAGTGATTATAAATGATTTTATGAATACTATCTATCATTTGCGATACTTAAAGTTTTAAATCGGCCAATTTTCTGACATCTGTCATTTTTCAGAAATTAGTTCACTTCTAATCGCTTTATCACTGTTTCATTCAACAATAACGTAATGTTTGTCACATTCTAACATTCTCTCATCACAAATTTGTATTGTATTCAATTAACGATTCACTTAAATCAAATTACCATAATAATTGCATACATTTCAATTTCTAATGTTTGTTAAAATATCTGCATTTTACTGTAAAATGTCGTGCCAAGGATTTAAAACCTATCTGCCAGTATTCTAAAATCCTTCATTATGTTTTCTTCTTCGCCACTATACATTTTTTCGATTTGTATTATCATTAAGATCATACAATGTAGTCAGTTTTTATGGAAACTTTTATTGATCAAATTATATCAAATTCGAAAATGAATAATTATGTTCGTTCGTATTTATATTGTTATTTTCATCAGTAATTAGATGAATTAAATATGATATATTATTCTCCTACACTAGTATGTGACAATAGAATGTGGGGTTAGGAGGCTGGCGCACTTGCTGTGAAATACAGTAAAATATTACCAAACTGCACAATAAAAATGCTATTAGTGTGTTAAATATTTCCCTAGCCGCCGCACTTTTAGTAGCTACAGTTTATGGAAATTACACTTCGTTTCAACTTAATTACTACAAGAAACAATTATTTACGTCGCGAGAGATGGTAAAAGATGCATTATAATTACTTTTTTATTCAAAGTTCAAAATTTACCTTATGAAACGATCCCTTTGCCACCTTTTTGCACATTTTTAGTATGTATTGAAACTTGCGAAAGTTTCATTTCAATTCTAAAGACGTATAAATTACAATTAACCCGACGTAATAACCTAAAAACCTACTTTGTGCATGTCAAAAGTTGTTTCTTGTAATAATTGTTGAAACAAAGTTTCGACAAAACATTTCCATAATTTCGCGTCTAAAAGTGTGGCGGTTAGGTAAACAATTACCATAATTTTTTTATATTTGAAGGTAATGAAGGTAAACAAATATTCTGTTTGAATGTATTTTTACACTTCATCAGGTATTAAATCGGCAACCTCTGTGTCAAAGTCAGATGTTCATACGTCCTAAAGGCTGTAGAAATATATTATATTGTAGAAGATCAATTTGTGTGACATTTGTACCATCATAATTGTTTGTATCATACAATACTACTACATATTAATATTTTAATAGGTGGGTCGTTCGTGTAACTACCTGTTCATTGTAATCTGCTCACCTCTGTCCCGTGTGATGGTTGCCGTTGTGGCGAGTGTCCATAGATGTATAAATTTTTTAGACTGGGCATTTCGGATATCATTACTGTGCATTTTTTCCATGTGTAAAAGTGTTCGATCAAAGAGTGGGTACTCTCGACCCAATCACTTTGCCATCGAATCATGAGCGATCCAGGTCGTGTAAAATAATCGATGGACCCAGCCTAGTAAATATCTCGGTGGATAGTACGCTCGGCTAGAATCGGATAGGCCGAGTACAATACTCTCACAGGGTAACTGACTTACTTCCTTTTCAACACCAGTTATGACTATGCTCTAAATCTTCAACAGAATCTGATAAGAGAATAGGTTAGGTTTATTGTTTGTTTGTTGGTTCATTCGTTTTTTCTTCACTTTTCTCCATGTTCTGTTTTATCATGGAACCCAGATACTCCGCTTTCGGAGTATCTGGGCCGAAGGCTTGGAATAAACTCCCTCCGGAACTAAGATCCATAACAAGTCCAACAGAATTCAGGTCTAAACTGAAAACTTACCTTTTTGAGCTGTCGTACCCTTAAATTAAATATACCATTCCTAAGAGAAAGTCCAGTTGTATTCAATTTTTCAATAAAGTCCTTAATCCTGTATCTAAATTCCGCCAATAAACAATTCGATAATGTTAATAGTGTTAATCTCAAGTGACCTACCAGGTAAGTATTGTACTGTATATTTTCTCCATAAGTAGTTAAGTAAGAACATAGATTATAAGTTTGTACAGCGCCCTTGAGGTGATTTTGCACAAAAACGGCGCTATACAAGTCATCCAATTATTATTATTATTATTATTATAACCATAAATGTTATAGTTTATCGTCATCATCGTCATCTCTAAGCAAAATTAGAATAATAAACTTTATTGGCTTTACCTTATTTAACCCCTATGCATATATTTATATTTGTAATGAAAGCTGTTTGTTTCTTAATAATAAATAAATCACAGCGCTATATCCCATATGAGATTTAGCCTCCTCAACGAATGCCGCTGGCTGCAGTCCCTTGCCATTCACCTCCGGTTCCCCACCCGTCCCGTCCTGCTCTAATCCTCTTCCACGCAGTCTACTCACTCCTTCCTCGGTCTGCCTCCACTCATCACTCCCTGCAGGGCACTTATTTGGTGGCAAGCTTTCTACATGACCAGCCCATCGCAGTATTTGGTATTTACAGAATCTTACAATGGTTACAACTCTCGCTTTACGAGTTTTTCAGTTCATGATTCGTCTTTATCGTGTAAGATCTATTTTCTTTAGCAGGATCAATGATTTAAAAAAAAAAAATTGTTGTAGGAACTAAACCTAGACCTCGTCCAGTTCCCTAAGCCTGTTTATGTGTCGGAGGTGCGCATCATCCCGTTGGGGGCGCGTGTGCAGGGGGACTTCCCGGGAGGCGTGCGGCTCGGGGCCACCAACCCCACGCAGTTCCACATTGACTTTTTCGTCAATGACCTCGGCAAGCCCGGCGCCTCCACCTTCCAGACCCTCGGCAGTCTGGACTACTGTCAGAATGGCCGCATTCACATGGACTGCCAGGTGTCGGCCGAACAGCCCCGCCAAATCCCCACTGATGGACTCGTCTTGAGAGGTAATCACCTATTATTTCTTTCACTTCTTGTTGGGATCCCTTTTATCAACTTCTTCTCAACAACTTAGCACAAGTAAATGATTAGGGGGTGGGATCATCAAACAGTTGGGAACATGGTGGTTCCTTTCTAATTTTATGTAATGTATTGATGTAGTGATTATGATTACTTTTAGATATTTAATTTGCATTTAAGACGCTGATTTGGATGTAGTGGCGATTTTTCTAAGTATTGATTCTTCTAGGTTGGTACTCTACAATAACCTTGGCGGTGTATGGCAGCATCACCAAGAGCATAGCGGAGCCGGTGGTAGGGGCGGGAGAGGCTGTGGTCCGCGAGGTCCCCGTGCCCCCGCGCATCCAGACCCCCCCACCCACCCCCGCATGGCCCGAGCTGGGGCCCGCCGCAGAGGTGTACCCGCCTGTGACCTACACCCAGGAGGAATACGAACAGCCAGTCTATCCCCCGGAGTACTACAGCAGAGATGCCCCTAAAGACCCCCGAGCCTATCTGCACTCGGGTGAGGGTGATGGCCACTGGGATAGGAGAGACGATAAGGACAGACGAGAGATCAGCAGAGATAGAGATGGCGCAAGACCAAGGGAAAAGGAACGAATGAGACACAACTCCTTAGGCAGAGACGGAGGACGCACTCGCTCCAGATCTATAGAGCGTGTACGCAGTAGAGATTCTCCCCGTTATTCTCGATCTCGAAGTCGGGACAGAGATTACCCATCAACTCGGGTAGCTGGAAGGGACGAATCCTACCGCAGAGATGACTCCCGCAGCCCAGGGTACCGAGACCGGGAAAAGGATTGGGACCGATCATCCTACAAGAGAGATGAATACCGCAGACACAGAGCTCCTTCTTATGAACGATCGAGAGGAGGCTCTTACGAAAAGAGAGGTTCATCCTTTGAAAAGCGAGCTCCCTCTTATGAGCGGAGGGCTACTTCTTACGAGAAGCGAGCTCCTTCCTATGAAAAGAGAGCTAGTTCCTATGAGAAAAGAATGTCTCCTTATGAACAGAGGGCATCGTCTTTCGAAAAAAGAGATCCCACTTACGAGAAACGGTATGATAAAAGAGGACCTTCTTACGATAGACAAGACATTGGCTATGACAGAAGATCCCGCTCACCTTGTCGGGAGGATCCGAGGAAGAGGCCCCGGACACCCCCCATCGACCTCCCCAGGCGGCCCCACACCCCTGAAGAATCGAATGCCTCTTTGGATGAAGTGCGTTTGAGCCCCGGATCGTCTAATTCAGTTGTTTCGGATGAGTGTGTCATGGAATACGGTCACAACGGAAAACCCATCAAAGGCAAAGAAGTTCCTCCTCACAAGGGGTATAAAATTCACAAGGTAGATGATAAAGTGCATGCACCGAGCCATAAACAAGCCAACAGTTACATTGATCCCCAACACCTGAACATTCAGACTATTAAGGTTATAGATGGCCAGTCTTCTCCCGCCCAGAAGATCGGTACTCCGCTAGACTCTCCTTGCCCACCACAAGATGATAGTGTCTCTATAGATGTAGAACAGTTTGAACCTATTCTGTCTGATGAGGATATCTGCGATGACTTTGATGGGCCATTTGGTGACTTGGAATACGATGCTGGTGAATATTGCGGAGTAGAAGATATCTTGAAGTGCTACAACCCTTTCAGAGCCGAATGGCAGAAGTACGTGGCAAACAATAAGTCCCCTGTCTATCTGGCTCCTGATTTGGAGAATAAAAAACATGTAATGAATTGTTCCGTAGCCGAGTTATGCGCTTTGAATACTGACTTTCAAAAGTTGCTTGAAATTATAGAGGAATATAAGAAAGCTGAAGACAAGTTTTTACCTGGCAAGTTCATGGAACTCTTAACGGACGCCAAGGAGGAATGGGTTCACATCTGTGAACAATTGCCCCTATTGATTAACAACATAACAAGTGAAAGTGACATTTTACTAAGGATTTTCAAAGAGGTTGACTGTAAAGATTTGTCGCCTATCAGTTTCCAAAGTGTTTTGAATTTTACGTTGAATTTCTGCCGAGTCGGTTTAGACTATGAACTTGCGCTGTCTCAAACCCAAGCCACCTATAAAATAAGACATATTAAATGCGGAATTCGGCTGATAGAAGCACTCTGCTCTCACAAGTTCTCTGGAGATGTGGTCATTATGTTACTCAAAAATAATGTTGATGTGTTTGCTCGTCTTTTCCAACTGTACTCTAAAAACTATATGGCGCTCAGCATTAAGCTGATGATTCTGAAAGCGCTGGATTCTTGTCTAGCTTCGGAACTCGCTATAGAACATTTCTTGAGCAAGAATTTTATTCAACATGTCGATACCTCTGACAATAAGTCAAAGATCAAAATGGATACTAATTCCCATGAAATGCAATTAAAGAATGGCTATCAAATATTAATTTATATGTTAACTAAAAATCCTTTATCCAGGGTTAAATTTGCTATCAATTCTTTGATTAATAAACTGAATATTTATGAACTCATGAAGAAGTTACGGGAAACTATTCTTAGTCTTAGCAAAATGTCTGAAAACTACAGTGAGGGTGTGCTAGAGATTCCGGAAGCTGAAATAGAACTCATCATCAATTCTTTGGAAGAGATTCTGAGCATTTACAGAAAGGGCTCATTCGAGTTATCTCAGCCCAGGAGATTCCTGCCGGTGTCTGCACAGTTTGAGATCAACAAGAGTTCCATGAGTAATGTCTTGCTAGACTTTTTCCAAATACACAACTTATTGGAAACGTTCCTGTTTCTACTGACTTGCCCACTCACGTACAATTACCCTGTGATCACCAATCCTATCTACGAACTTATCTCTAACCTGGTCAACTGCCACGAAGGACTTATCTATTTATTTGACAACATAAGAACAAGCGAGATGCTCTTCAGGTGTCTACTGCAGCCGTTCACCCAGCAGAGTGAAGACGATCAGGCCATCATTCTTCAAGACGTCGGAAATTGCTCCACTCTCCAACAGTTAGGTCTGGAAATGGCCTACAAGCTCCAGGCCATGTATTACATCAATGCCATATTTGATATTCAATCAGCCAACACACCCAACGAATCCGAATTAGTGGAGAAACTTCACGGACTGTATTGTTTGGGATTTGGATGTATTGGAAAAGTTGCTTTGGCCAGTGTACTCAGCATGGGTGACAACATTCAGTGCCTTTTGAATGTGTTTGAGAAAGACATCCACATGAAGCAATCTGAAAAGGATGAACTGAAACCGACTAAACAAAAATCTCCGTCCAAAAACTATGCGGTGGATTTAACAGTTTCCACGGTACAGTTTTCTTCTGATGTCAACTTTTTGAAGAAATACGGAAGAAGAATATTGAATATTGCAAAAAAGTATGACATATACGAACAAAGCATTTCTTCTAATTTGCAAGAAGTGTTACCGTTCTTAAAACCACTAGAAAAGTCTAACATATTTTCATATGACAATGTCAATGATCTGGTTGATGTGATGAAAGCTTCCATGGAACGTGCCACTTCAGCTCCCGGGGACCTGATCACTTGCTTGAGGATTCTGAGATACTTGGGCATCCCCGAATACGAGAACAAGAAGATGCTCTTGAATGAGATGGGGCGCCTAGAGTACTTTGAGCTCAAGTACAAATACATGATAGTTCAGTTGTCTGCTTTAGATGGAGTTGTTCTTATTGTTTCTATTCTAGAGAAGCTCTGCAGCTATTTTGAGCAGCCAAGTTTGCATACGGCTACATTTGTTTCTGTACATGGCTTGCATATTGCCAACGTAGTGTTACCATGTCTGGAGTTATTAAACAAAATGCTCACCTACGTCATCCAGTGTAGAAATACTAAATTCAAGGATTTGACCGCTATTCCCGTGATTCTGCAAACATTTAACCTGATGCATTCATATGCCACCACGGCTATTGGCTACAAGTTGGCCCAGAAGGCGTGTAAGGAAGCCATTGACACTCTGCTGAGCTATACGCAGCCTATCGCCGAAGATGCATCGGAGAATGAACTAATACACAAGTCGCTTTGGACTTTGTTATGCAGTGAGATAATTAAATACATCCAAATTGCTCCGTACACGTTCATTCCTGGATTGCTGATATTTTCGGAAATGTTGCCTCTGCCGCTGCCGATTCAAACCAAATTCACGCTGAATGAAGGAGAACTATCGAACATGGTGAGCAACAGGAAGCTGTGGTCTGGCCATTTGCACACCCTCTCAACCAACATCACGGAAATGATTCACGTCATCTGCTTGTCGGCCTGCCAGCCCGTCATACAACTGCTGAGGAGAGTCTGCATTCAGCTCAGTGACCTCGCCTCCAACACGGCCATGTGTGTCACCAGGGCCGTCATGGACCTTCTCCTCACGCAGGTACTGGGAGATAACACACTCTCCGTTCACCCACGAGAGCCTGCCAATTTCAATGTGGCCAGATTATTGAATTTCCTGGCTTGGCTCGTAACCCACGCATCCATCAAGTCCACCTTCCTCCACCTGGTGCGGCAAACCTTCACCATTCCGAGATCGGAAGACCGCTACTGGTTAATAATGCCGGTTCTGTGTAATTTGCTAACAATTTCCAGTGATCTACCATCCCACGTGCAGTCTCAGGACTTTGTTGTGAGTATCTTCAACAATTTGTGCGACTCGGAAAACTCGCTCCTCACTCACATTGAAACCAACCCCATGATCAAAACTGAGGTTCACGAAGACGCCAACGAGAGTGGTAAAATGACAATGTCTTCGGAAGTTTACCTAGCTAATGCCTTGCCGCCGAAAGATACTATAATTTCGATTGTAAATGCTACTTTCGAGTACATATCGAGTGACAATAGTTCAGTAAATGTAATTGCATCAATAATGAGAATTTACTTTCTCCTGACGGAGCATGATTATGGATTCTATTATTTCAAGATGTGTTTAGAGAAGAATAAGCAAGTGTTTGTGCAACTGTTTACCAAGATAGTGGGTGGTTTGGGGAAGGAGTCTCCAGAATGTGTGACGACGTTCCTGGAGCTACTGAAGATCTTGCAGCTCACCCAGGATGACCTGGAGGGGACCGAAGGGATGCAATTCTCTCCGAGGACCAGTTTCCTGACTATCCATGAAGTAGCTGATATCATCGGGTGGAACAAGAGTGACAATCACCCAATCACTATTTTGGAATCTTTCCTAAAGGTAAAAATATTTATTTATTTTTTAAATAATATTTTATGTTGCACTGGAGTGTTCTGAGCTGTCACTCTTCACACATAACATTTTTTTTTCACAAAATGATCCCGCCAAATTCAAACCAGGAAGTTATTGAATATTTGCCTGCTCATTGATCCAGATCAGCAGTATATTGTAATGATTACATTATTGGCATTGGGTCGGTAAGGGTAAGGAATCGACATAAACAGAAGACTAAAGTTCGCTACAGTTTGCAGACTTTTCTGCGCAGGGTCTTCGGTTTATGTTGATTCTTTACCCTTACCGATCCAATGGGATCACAGGGTTTAGTGTAACTATGTATTTCAATTTACTCTCCTCATTAACCATTTGATTAACTATGCACTGGTGATAATATTAAATTGCTTAGGTGTACTACATAAAACATTTATTGCACTTCTATTCTTAAAGATATACTTAACTAACCAAATAACTAAGTAACCATCATGCTGTTTCGCCGAAGGGTTGGGCAGACTCAACAGTCTGTCTCAGCACACTCTCCTTCCTTCATCCACATTCATACGTCAACTCAAACACACTCTTTTGTTATTCTAATGATTTAAAGTATAATTTATTTAAATTGTAGAGCCACAATGAAGAGGAGCTCCTATCGCATGTGCGCCAGCTCCTGAGTTCACTCCGTGAGGCCAGCTCCCCCCAGAGCGCGGCTGAGCCCCCGCCGGTGCCCCCGCCCCTACTGCCACCTGCTCAGACCCTGACCACGCAGTTTGCGGGGCGCTCGCTGTGGGCGCAGGGGGACGCGCAGGACGAGAGGTTGGGCTCCGCCTACTGGTTAGGCGTGTCCCTGAACCAGATTGAGGATGATACGGCCGAAGCAGAGATGGTAACCTTATACAATTTAGCATTTTCTCCTCTGAAACTTTTTCAACCTACAAAATTATAAATATCTTTGATACATTATGTCCATGATTATATCCTTACAGAAAATTTTTATCTAAATCTGATAAATTTGTGTAACATTTTTTAAATCAAGGTAATCGCCAAACTCAAACAGCAAACCTAAACTGCAGTAGCGCGGGCCCTGTAAAAGATTGTTTTGAGATTACAGACATTTATCTGAAGATATATTAGATAGAAAAACCATAGTAATACTGCTACTGTATTTTGCTCTACAAAAATGTATTTATTTATTTAGTACAGCAAATCATTTCATATTAAAATGAGAAAGAATGTCCTAATAGTCAGTTTTAATAATTGTTTCTTTCCTTATGTTATGTAGGTGCTTGTATTAAAATGAAATGTTTGCCTCACCCCAGATACCCTGCGACCTGACAGAGGTGAGCCGTCTCTATCTGCCTGATGGCACTAACCTGGGCCTGGAGGCTGAGCGCTTGCTCCACCTGCCCCCTGTGCCCCCGCGGCCACCGCAGGACTCGCAGCCCATGTTCAGAACCAAGAGGCTGCATGTGCCCCGCGACAAGAGGCCTTATGGTAGGTTACTTCTTTATTCTTTCCCTCCGTGCAAAAACATGCTTCCGTGCTCCCATGATGTAATGCAGCGTTACTGTAGGAGTTTTGGATCTTATTACCCATTTCTATGTCGAAATATTAAAAGTTTATAAGTATGATAAAATATGTGTTTTAGGATTACCTACCTGTTTAAAGATATATGGATTTTAGATACAATAAATTGAAGGGTAAGGACAAAGGAAAAATCATTGTCAAGTTTTTTACGCAGCCAGAAATTTGCTTGTCATTTTAAAAAGGACTTGTAATTAGTTAGCATATTTTATTTTCGTGGACCAAATAGGGATTATAACAATGGAAGTTGCCTGTGTACTGTTGGATTAATTTATTAAGGAATCACGGAATGGGAGACTGTTGCGCCGCCTCCTCGCTCCGCACAACTTGGTTTTCTCCACTTTCCTTGATTAGCTGGTCTATCAATTTGAATGTCTATGTAAAACTCCTCCATAGGTACCTTATGTTACAGCTGTCACAGTGCCTGTGTCCATATGTACATTTGAACGCCGTATCAGCAATGTGATGCTTTGAGGAATGCGAGAAGAGGTCAAATTTTGTATTACAAGTAGCTCTGTATTACAGACAACCACAATAGCTGGTATCAAGGGTTGATACGGCTATTGATGCCGATTTCTTGTCGAATCTTCTGTAGTTACGATCGCGTGCAAACGGTTAATGAAAGATCATAAACATAAAAACAGGAAAGATTTATTATTTTAATCTTTTCTTTAAATATTATTATTTTCTGTGTAATGTATCATTATTGAATGCACTGTGTTTCTTTATTAAATACAACTATCGTATAGTACAAAACCCTCTTCCTTAACAGTATCACCTGCGCGCGGACGTGGAGGCGTGTCCCAGTCGCCGTTGCAGGGCTCCACCATGGGCAGCATGATGGCCAGCCCGGCGGCCCCGCGCCCACCCATGGACGCCTTCCGCTCACGCCCGCCCAACACCTCGCGCCCTCCCTCGCTGCACGTGGATGATTTCCTGGCCCTGGAAGGGTGCGGGGCGCAGCCCACAGGGCCCACGGGGTACAACAAACTGCCTGCTCTTCCCGCCAGGTTATTATTATTTAATGCGCAGGCACCATTCTGCTGATGCGCTCATATCTGATTTCACAATAAGTTTATCCTTTCTTCTCTTTAAATAAGAATTCAATCGAGCTTTAAATTGGTTTATATTAGTAGCATCGATGACATGTTGTGCAAGTTTGTTCCTTGCTTCCACTACACTATTTGCAAGGAAGTATTTCCTAGGATTGGATGCAAAAGTTAATTTTTTTAGAGACATTCACATTTTTGTTGGTGGTAAAGATGTCTTGGATGTCAGGGCAATTGTAATGTCCTAGATAAAATTTTGAAAGTTTCAATCACGTCACCTCTTTCTCTTCTTTCTTTTAACGTTTTTTAATTAAGTTCCTAGAATCTATCTTAATATTCTCACTTTAGATCAGAGGTTCCCAAAGTGGTTTATATGGACCCCCAGGGGTCCATATCGGCTTGCTGGGGGTCCGTGTCAGCGAGAAAACAATTAAGGGGTCCACCAGATTCAAATGGCAGTTCATACGAGCGGACTCCCATTTACATCAAGTCGTAAACATTCAGGAGTTCCGTAAATGACACAATACACCTAAAACAGTTTACGTAATACTAATAATAGACTGAGAAATTACTTATTTTATATTTCGTCAAATTGTTTTGAGGTATATAAATAGAGTCTACGTTCCTTTTCTTGTCAGAATTAATATATTGAAGCAAAACATTGCACATTGCACGGAAGCCGAGAATTTTTTATTTTTTTTAAAAGAAAGACAAACATTCCCAGATTACGAATAACCTGACAATATTTGAAAATCTCCTACTACCACCACAGTAAGCGGAAAATGCTGCTTGTGTTGTGATGGAGGACTCAGCCAGCCAAGGAATTGAAAACACTACGCCTGGGTGGGACCCAAAATGCGATGTCAACTCATCCATTGACCAGTCAAATATAAAAATATCATGTGTGTTTGTTTACCAATAAGTAATGATTGTAAATGTAATTACCATTTTGTAGAGGAGGCCGCGGCATGAGATCTCGAGGCGGCGCTACGTTCAAGGACTGTGGTAGGTTTGCTTCCTCCACTCCCTCAAACATCATGATGTACAACAATAGCAACAGGTGAGAACTCCTATTTTGCTAATACATATCAGGAATGCAGGGTAAACTATTGTCACAGTAAGGCCCAATGTCCACGGAGGCGTATCTTCATAGACGCTTCAAAATGTATAGTGCCGCTTGGGTTCTAGAAGCGTACATTTTCTCTCATTTACAATGTCATCAAATATTTCCATTTTCTTCAACAAAGTGTATGCAGCGATACAAATGTATGACATGTAGGACGATGGGCGTCATTAGCTTGCATTGCCGAACATCGAGAGAGCTCCCTAGCTATCAGAGTGCCCGCATTTGTCACCATACTTTGTGTCAATGTCATCATTGATACAAGGTTTTATCTATGTTTTCGATGATTAGTCAATTTTTGCTGGCACCCTCGCAGTCGGCAATGACTTTTCATAGTTGACATAGACTATTTTTATTTTTTATTATAGGAGACTGTTGACGTATGGTTCCCGTGAGCACTTAGGCCACTGGCCAATTGTGCTATCTCCCATTTTACCTAATTTCTTTAACAGTAATCTGTTCCTTTTTATAAAGTTCACCATGGTTGTCATTGGATATGTGGCTATGTCTTCTGGTTCTACAATGTGTCTTCCCAGGTATCCGAGCCTTGTTCCCAACAGTGCGAGACGTTGGCGCCAAAGGTGAATTGGAGTCTCTTCATCCTCTTCACATTTCCTGCATCTGTTGGTGTTTTCCACTCCCAACAACTGCTTGTGTCTCCTGAGATGGCAGTGTCCCGTTAGTAGTACTACCAGTTCTCTCAGCGAGTTAATGTCCATATTGAGTAGTTGTCTGTTTCGCCTTGGGTCTGGTCTGTTTGTGAGTGCTTTGGATTGCCTCATTCCGGGTGCCCTTACCCATTCCTACCAGTGCCGGGATTTGACCCACCTTTCAATATGTATTTTGGTGTGGCAAGCTGCTACTCTTACGGCTGGATTGGATCCCGCAAGTGGTGCTTTCGCCCCTTTCCTTGCTAGTCCATCAGCCGCTCATTCCCGCTCGTTCCCGCCCGATGCTGATGAACACAAGAAGGAGTCGTAGAAGCGACCCATTCTCATGTGACAAATGGCATTGGGGTCAAAGGATCAATGACGCTTGTTCCTCTTAGAGAATCTTCCATTAAATATCGATAGAACAAGGACATCACTCCCACCTGACATCTCTGATCGAAAGACTGCATTCCAAATGTTAAGATATAAACTGATTTGATCTCGGAGAAACAGATTTTTACCGTGTTTTGTCAACATTGTCATGTTCACAGTATTAAAATAGTTTATGATGTTTTTTAGGCGTGGGCGGGGCTCATGGGGCATGGGCGGGGTGACGGGGGGCTCGGGGTCGGCGGAGGACTCCCCGCCACACTTTGGCCGCAACAACTCTCAGCATTTCCAGCCGCCCATGATGCAGCACAACACCAATCAGTATTCTGGTTTGTTCCTCACTTTTTACTCAATTATTATCGACTTTTTAAGAGAGTTTTTATTTCAGTGAAACTCTTTTACATATACGCTTTTCCATGGGAAAAAGAACTTCTCTTGTTGGATAAATTGAATCATGTTTTACTTTCAGTCTTCAAGTGTCTGAAAAAATAACTTCTTAAGCATGAAAACTACTTACGTGGGAACTTCACAAGGAGGTTTCACTGTTATTTTACATTTTTCATGTATTTTTCTTCGTTTGTTGACGTGGTTGCAACTCCAGGACGCTCATCGTCATTAACATCTTCTCGGCCTTCTGTAAAGCGCTTGTACCACTTATAAACACTTTTTTTGAGACAAAGTAGACTCGCCGAATGCCACAGTCAACATTTTAAGTGCATTGGAGCACTTAATTCCATTTTTAACGCAAAATTTAATACACATTCTTTGATCCATTTTTTTCAAAAGTAAAAAATCAAAGAACACACAAAAACATGACTAACCTTTCCAGTTGTCAAAAACAAACCACTAATCCAAAATGACTGATAATGCTCACATATGTGTACCAACATAACAAAAAAAAATTCAATAATTGAATGTACACAGCCTACGAAAATTCAAAATTCACCTTTTCTTTTGAACAAACCTCGTATATGTAAAAATATGTATAAAAATAATTCATAAAGAATAAAATCCTTTAAAAAAAATTATAACCGTGTGTCTCGTATGAGAGAGATGGCATGAAAGCGATACAACTATAGGTGGCGATGGGTAAATTCCTAGGAATTTATTTTTGGGGAATAAAGTGCAGAATATTGCTGGAATTCTCATATAAATGGTGACATTGCTATGAGGTTGTGTCCTACAGTTAAATTTGTCTCGTGTGACGTCACTATTTTTATTTTTTAAAAGAAAGACAAATATTCCCAGGTTACGAATAACCTGACAATATTTTAAAATCTCCTACTACCATCAAAATAAGTGGAAAATGTTGCTTGCGCCCTGATGGAGGACTTAGCCAGCCGAGGAATCGAACACACTACGCCTGGGTGGGACTCATACGCAATGCCAACTAAGCCACTGACTTTGAATTAACTCATAACTTCGTCATTTTTGGAGATATCGAAAAACTAATTTTCCTGTCATTATAACTTATTAAATATAATACATTTTCATCAAAAAAAGAAAACCTAATTCAAAATAACTTTCTTAGTGAAAAAATAATTTCCGACTTTGGGGAATTTATATTGGGTCAGGGAATATTCCCGGATGCATATTACTAACTGTAGGTATATAAAGAGTCTACATAGTTCTCCGCTCTTTCTTCTTTATCACCTATTTCCATGATAATAAAGTGTTAATTTATTTTAAATTGTGTGTTTCGGGTAAATTAGGCGTAGGAAAATATCACGCATTCTAGGGTTCCTTGAAAAAGTCAATCGCTGCTTTACCGGCTGCAGGAGTAGTTTCCCTATTGGCCGACAGAGCGCACCTCTGACGGCATAATAGCGAATAATTTAATTTGAAATAATTCATAACAAATACGTACAATTTCATCTATTCTAACCACCAAACTACCGTTTTAATACTCATTTTAAAAGTAAACAAACATTTGATTCAACTTAATGACAATAAAAAACAACTCATTGCATTTACGATTTTTAAAAATATTGTTATATATTATTTACGTAAATAATAATTTCGCCCCATTTTACACAACACGGATATGAAGTAAAATTAGCCAACAAATCTCTAATCTGACAAGTACTTATTTGTTTAATAAAACAATTATTTTGCCAGGTGTATATATTTATAGACCGGTCAGTGGTTGAGTGGGCATAGCGCTTGGGTCTCATCCGAGCGTCGCGTGTTCGATTCCTCGGCTGGCTAAGTCCTCCATCACAACACAAGCAACATTTTCGGCTTTCTGTGGTGGTAGTAGGAGATTTTCAAACATTGTTGGGTTATTCGTAACCTGGGAATGTTTGTCTTTCTTTTTAAAAAAAAAAAAAAAAAAAAAAAAATATATAATATATATTAATTTGCCTTTACCCACTTAGGAAATAATTCGGGTTCTGGCAGGTTAGGTTAGGTTAGGTTAGGTTAGGTTAGGTTAGGTTAGGTTAGGTTAGGTTAGGTTAGGTTAGGTTAGGTTAGGTTAGGTTAGGTTAGGTTAGGTTAGGTTAGGTTAGGTTAGGTTAGGTTAGGTTAGGTTAGGTTAGGTTAGGTTAGGTTAGGTTAGGTTAGGTTAGGTTGGGTTATTATAGGTTAGGTTGGGTTAGGATATGTTAGGTTTGGTTGGGTTATTATTTATTAGTTATTAGTTATTATTTATTATATTGTTAGATTGGGAAAGGTTAAGTTAGGTTAGGTTGGGTTATTATAGGTTAGATTAGGATAGGTTAGGTTAGGTTAGGATAGGTGTGGTTGTGTTAAGTTAGGATGGGTTATGAAAGGTTAAGTTGGTTTTTTTTTAATACAAAAATATTTATAAAAACTTGCCTTAATACACTTATTTTAATAAATAACGGTTTTTATTAACACAAAATATTATTTACATAAATAATAATTTCTCACCATTTTGACAGACCAATAAAAATATGGAGCACAGCACAAGCTAGAAACGCTTCGTTGATTGTAAAATTAGCCAACAAATCTCTAATCTGACATTACTTATATGTATAATTAATTGTACATGTACTTATGTGTATAATAAAATGATAACTTAGGTTAGGTTGGGTTATATACAACCTCCACATATTTCATGAACGAGGTTCACCTCTTCAGGAGTAAGTATACACTGTAGTCAAAAATTAAATATAGATTACAATTGGAAAGAAGAAGTGGAAGGAGGGGGGAGGGGTAAGAGTGGGCGGAGTTTATCAGAATTAGTAATTACAATATCGTTAGACGGGAAAGACCAAGTGAATGGGAAAATATTTAAAAGAGGGTTTATAATTTTTTTGCTTATTAATTATTTCTGATTTTACATTGACATGTTTTCTAATTTTAAAATTATTTATTAGCGATGCTTTATATCCCGTGTGAAGTATTTTAAGACCAAAGTAATTTGTGTTTTAATAAAATAAAGTTTAATAAGATTACATTATTTCATCTATTTCCGTTGTATATCAATGCATATGTACGCAATAAAATGTAAACATTATATTTTAATAATCTATTAATTCTTCTTTGTTATAACTTTAAACTTTATTAGATACAGTAAAAGTTGTAGGTTAAGAATTACCATCAGTTTAAATTAACACATTTTAAGTAAACCGACTGCTAATCTCATCGCACAAATACGCTCCTTTTATTCATAATTACGGGTACAATTAATCAATATGTAATAATCTATTATTTCAGTCAACTTTGTTATAACTACCTTTGATTGTTGTGACAAACTATACGATATTGATTTACCTTATAGACATTGACGGTTGTAACACATATTTAAGCACTGCAAGTCCCCTATGAGCAAATTATATAAGATGCGGTAACAGTTAATATCAGTTGTAGACATGTAGTAAATAATAGTTTTTCATTTGAAATAATCCATCACTAATATGTAAAATTTCATTTATTCAAACAACTGTCATTCTTATTTTGCCTAAATTGAGCATTTTATTATCCATTAACTCCTTCCTGTTCCATGTTTTAACAATATATACTCACCCTCTCTCTGTGAATGACCTAATATCTACCTATTAAATGTAACTGTTGTTAGTATCACTTAAACTGGGCGAAAGCCCAACCAAGTGCCGCCAATGACAAAAAATTGTTTGTTAAATATGTGATATTTACAGGTAATGGAGGCGGCTGGGGACGGGGCGGTCGTGGCGGTCGCGGTCCTCGTCACACGCGCCCTTCTTTCATGCGGTAACATCCGTTCCTCAACAGGATCAGGCTTATGCCCTGAACCTGTTCATCCGACTGCCCAACCAGCCGGTATCAGTACATGACCACTACATACATCGCCGCTACAGACTGTATTACCCGACTGTAAGAACACACACAGTGTTACTGATGAGTCAGTAGCTTGCACCCTCACCATGAAGTTATTTTATGAAATTGGTCGAAGATCTTTAAACTTTGCAACGCTGGCCTTTTCAACGCAACCCATTCAATCACTCGGCACTTTATGACACAATGAATGTGTATGCATGCAGCTTCATGGATCGTATAAATATGTGACATCCATGTACGGATATTGCCGCCGATGGATCACATACGAGACAGCCACATAGAGAAGGTTAAAGAATATAACTTATTCTATGTCACAACTTATCACAACCAAGTTTCTTCAAGGGTTGATTATCATAGATCATATCAGTTTCTTTGAGGAAAATTTTGTACATATTATCATCAATCAAAATGGTTTCTTCAAAGTTCAAGCTATCACAGATCAAATCAGTTTCTTCAACGGTCAAGCTTGCTTCACGACTCAAATTGGTTTTGGTGGATCAATCATGCATTATCACGGGGAAGGCATATTAAATAGTCATGGTCGAAAATAAAATTGGTAAAAACATTGGGTATTGTGGTTAGTGCTATGTGTAAAATTATGCTGCACTTATTAATAAGAGTGTTTCCAAAATAGATTGCTAAAAAAACACAGTATGTTGGTAATTTTGTGACACGTTAGAATTGAGTTGAATAATTATTTCCTATTGCTGAAAATAATGATTCTGAACGTTAATCGGAGTGTTATTGTAAAAAAAAAAAATCGGGTACTTAAAAATGTTTTGGCAATGCAATTTAACAAAATGAACAAAACCATTTTTTGATCAGTTCCTGCTATTTAAACAGACTATGAACAAATAATTACGATTGGGTTTTCCGTACTGAACTTTTTGTGAACCGTTTTAAATAACAGTTTGAAACTTTATTCATTTGCAAAACTTTAATAAACCCAATCTTACAAATGAAATTAAAATTTATAAACTAGATGATTCAATCGGTTAATGTTATTATGTTGGTAAGGGAATATTGTGACTGTGACTAAGCAAATTGTAAATGTGTTCAGAGACATTGTTTTTTTATTTCTCTTTTAAACATTTTAGACATGACAAAAGTGAGTCTAGTGATAATGAAAAACAAAATGTATTAATCTATCAATTGGTGTGAATTTCAGTAGATTATTTAGATATTGTTTAAATTATTGACTACAAATTTAATAAATGTATCAAAGGTCAGTAAAATGTGAAATGTTTGTATTTAAAATTAAATGTATGTCAGTTAGCTCATTTTTTCTAGCTATCGAGGTAGATTTCCTTTCAATTATGAAATATCTTCTTGTTAATATATAAACTGCATTGTTTATGCGTGTTACGCTACTGTCATCAAATAATGTTGTTTCGCTAAGTTTACATAAAATTATACATTTCTACAATTAATTGTCGTTTTCAAAGTAGATAATTGTGATCCAATGCAAGAAATTATATTTAATTAACTAAGATTGCTAGCCTGATTGGTTGAATTGAGGTTTAATTATATTTAATTAACTAAGATTGCTAGCCTGATTGGTTGAATTGAGGTTTAATTACATTTAATTAACTAAGATTGCTAGCCTGATTGGTTGAATTGAGGTTTAATTATATTTAATTAACTAAGATTGCTAGCCTGATTGGTTGAATTGAGGTTTAATTATATTTAATTAACTAAGATTGCTAGCCTGATTGGTTGAATTGAGGTTTAATTATTTTTAATTAACTAAGATTGCTAGCCTGATTGGTTGAATTGAGGTTTAATTATATTTAATTAACTAAGATTGCTAGCCTGATTGGTTGAATTGAGGTTTAATTATATTTAATTAACTAAGATTGCTAGCCTGATTGGTTGAATTGAGGTTTAATTATATTTAATTAACTAAGATTGCTAGCCTGATTGGTTGAATTGAGGTTTAATTATATTTAATTAACTAAGATTGCTAGCCTGATTGGTTGAATTGAGGTTTAATTATATTTAATTAACTAAGATTGCTAGCCTGATTGGTTGAATTGAGGTTTAATTATATTTAATTAACTAAGATTGCTATCCTGATTGATTGAATTGAGGTTTAATTACAGATTCAATGTTGCGTAAAGTTAACGTTACATTAGAATTCTTATTCCTCCGTGGAAGCTTAGCGATTGTTGTTTTGATTATTTAAGAGTCACTGAAAAAATGAATGTTTGTCAAAATGTATGTATATTATAGGTATTCAAATTATATGACTTCCATTTGATGTTGTTTTTAATATTAGTATAATGGTGTTGAACCTAAAGGCGGCAGGATCGCAGCAACTATGCCGCTGTTTAGATATTCTGCTTCTACTGTTACTTTACCTTGAACATAACTTATCACTGTATGTAATAAATAAAGGATATTATTTAAATAAACATTCAAATTTGTTTAATTTATTTTACGCTGACATTTTATTTTAGATGAGATGATGCCGTTGCATAACTCCAATCGAAAATTGGAACCGTTAATATTGTGACGTCATATTATTGCCTAATTACATCCACCAATGAAAAACTCTAAAAGTCTATGGAATAAACTTTCAGAGTTTTTCATTGGTGTATAGTATAATAAGTAGGCACCGAATGAGAATTATTCTGTCTAAAAATTGGTATATTTAGTTTTTTTTAGGACCAATTTGTTTCATACAAAGAGTCCAAAGATATTGACCTAGTGAGTGGTTTATTTATGGTACATACTTACCTACTCATCACAAGCAACGAAGTTAGTTTAGAATTTACATAATAATACTTAGTTATAAATTAAGGATATTGTAGTATGAGAATTATTATATTTAGATGTAAAAATTGTGAAAAATAAAATTTTACCCATGGTTCAAAATAAATAAAATTGGAAGGGTAAGAATAGGATCTTAACAGCAGCAATTCAGATCTGGGATCTCAACTATACAACAAAGTCATTATTGAGGAATATAACCAATAGTGGTGGTTATCAAGTGCTCCCGAGCGCTGAACAACTTGCAAAATTTCCTACATTCTGTGAAGAGTTGAAAGAGTAGGTACATATAAACAATTCTTTCCCAATTTTAGCACAGCGGATGCCGTCTACACATTTACCACCACATCGGAAGGAACGGTTTGTTAAGTATTGTGTCTTCACTTTTTATCTACTCTTTTCAGCCAACATTCTGCTAGATACAACCAGTGTTGACATCTCGATTTTCAAAATAAAGCCAGACGTACATAATTTTTTAAAGTCCATACAATACAAAAACACATATTTATCACCTCTGAACACAATTGTCAATTCTGTATTAATCTGTACTTTATTTATCAATGCTATCGATTATTTTCTAATCATCAAACTATATTATAAACTTATAAACTACCCTTCCCATTTTTTCTACCTTACAACTCCTGTTTTTTTTAACTTTACTCTACCGGTTTTGTTTTATATTAAGTGCTAAATTATAATATGAACTAAACTTGTCAATTTTTATTTTTCGGAATAACTTTATTGAGTAAAACCTCAAATTGTAATATTTAAATATTGAAGACAATGTTAGTGATTTCTAAACGAAAATCTGAAACAGAAAAATCAGAAAAGGAAACGGTCACATCTGGGACTCGAACCCAGGACCCTTGTCTTTCCGGGACAGTGCTCTACCAACTGAGCTAATGGGACCCTATTCCCCTCGGTCACTTTTTTAACTGTATCATACTTCGAATAAGAACTACTAACATTGTCTTCATTTTTTCACCGCAAATTTTTATTGGCAACTATCTTTATGTGTGATCGCAAGATTCAACCCGAACTAAATGCAATCCAGACAGCGTCTTTTTAGATAAACCTATCTTATTTTTTTATTTTTAATGTGCGACATCTGTTGACTTTTCTGCAAGTCTAGAATAAATGTGCGGTGAAAAAATGAAGACAATGTTAGTAGTTCTTATTCGAAGTATGATACAGTTAAAAGTGACCGAGGGGAATAGGGTCCCATTAGCTCAGTTGGTAGAGCACTGTCCCGGAAAGACAAGGGTCCTGGGTTCGAGTCCCAGATGTGACCGTTTCCTTTTCTGATTTTTCTGTTTCAGATTTTCGTTTAGAAATCACTAATATTGTCTTCAATATTTAAACTTGTCAATTTGACTGGCCTAAAACAGGATGCATTCCTAGTTGGCTAGTCAAAGTTTCCGCATGTTTTATTGTATGATTTTTATGTGAAATAAAATTATTATTATTATTATTTAAAACAATATTAACAACAATATTTTCAAAATAAAGCCAGACGTCTCCCGAAAAGGAGCTGAAAAAGAGCTGAAACCTTTTACAGCCCAAGACGAAACTGTGATAGTATGCCCAAAATTTTTATCACCCTAATATTCCCCACAATATTTTATTTTCGTGTCCTTTAGTGCATGTCGGGTAAAAAGTTTCCAGATTCGAAATTTTCTCGGAATATTTACCGAGAATTTGCCCTAATTTCGTCAACAATCAGAATTTCCCTAGATTTTTATGCTTTTTCCCTTTTCCCTAAAAAATATTGTTCTCCCATATTACATATTATGTTAGAAAAGGAGAACTGTATACAACATGCAATTTCTTCACAAAACCAGGTTTTGTAATTATATTACTGGGCTCGCTAGTAGCATTGAATTTATTGATTGTATCACTTAATTTCAGCAACAGCGGGAAATTCGATATTCTTAGAAACATGACAATACTTACTAAGTATGCGAAGATTATTATTACCTACTGCATATGACCATAACTAATCACTCATATATGACCATAAATATACCACTATATGACATACGAGTGTGTTTTCAAACTTGGAACATATGTCTAGGTACCTACGTGGAAAATTAAAAACATAATATTTTCAAACTTAGATAAGCGATTTTAGTATATTTATATATATATTTTGGCAAACATTTAGCTGGGATCCCACCCCAACCCAGCCTGAGTTTTTTTTTAAATTCTGTATTTTGTGATGTGATTTTTCAAGAGCTACTAGTAGGTACCTACTCACACAAATAAATAAAAAGTATTTCAAGAATTCCCGAAAGAGTCAAAAATTAAAAAATCCCGCCGGCATAGATACTACTCGTACTATTTATTTTATTTGCGGCCGTGATATAACTAACTGTATTCGGTAGGTACTTTTTAAAACTATTATTTAACGCGAGGTATCGTTAGAAAAAGCGGTTTTAGCGAGAAGTACATAAAAAGAAGTACCTACCGGACAACAAATTAATAATAAATAAAAAAAATAAGGAATGGATATACTTTTTTGTGCATTTATGCTCGCGACGGCCTCCGTACCATGCCGTACCAGGCGCGCCGGGGCTACGACCCGGTTATGGCCTTTGCTAGAACAAATAAACATAATATATCTTTTAAGCAGAAATCTGTGTAAGTATATTCACGGTTAAGATGCACTACCACGAATCCAGAGGTCGCTCTTTTAAATCCTGGCTTTCGTTTGTCACGTTTATATTACCTATTGTCACATTTAGTTATTATTAAATATAATCTTATGCAGTATATTGCGGTACGTTCCAGAGTGCTATATACACTCACAGTCTTGTGAAAGATCACGATTCAGAATTAAATTCTATTTCCCATCTCCTTCCCTTCTCTATTCTCTTCAGTCTCACAATATACCTTAAGTAAGCAGCGTTTTTTTCCAAATTATTAACAGCGTAACAAAATTTACTTTAATATGTGAAAACGTATAAAGTATTTTTTGTTGAAAGAACTCACTTATATGGGGATGTCATAGTAATCATCAATAACATAAAATATAATAAAACTATCATCTGCCATCATAAATATATTGTGCACAGCTTTTTTGGTCTAGATTTTTAAGGTCAACTGTTAACTTTATTTGGACTTTGGGTTATGGAGATATAAATTTTCGTGCGTTTAAAATAAATAAAAAAGACAATACGCCACATTGACTGTCAGATATTTTAAATAATTGAACAATGCGAAAAGTTTTCGAGAAAATGAAGTTGGAATACAACGTAATAAAACAAATATATTTACTCTCTACAATCCACCTATCTGTGTTAAGTTAGATTATTTTATAATGATTTCAATAAAACAGATTATTTTTTACGATTACAAGAACACAGGTAATGAATTGAATGACATATCTTATAAGAATTTAATTGAGCTGTCTTTGAAATTAAAATATATACATATTTTGGTGAAATTGCTCATAACCAGTAACTTCAACCAATAATTCGCACCTTACAACCTTATTGCTATCGCTCTCACGACTTTCTTGCATCCTCCTCCCACTCTTGATCATCCCTTTATCTTTTATATTTACCTCTCACTCTTTCTAAATTCAGCGTCTCACCGGTGTCTCTGTCAATTCCCTCCTCTTGAATATATTCCACCTAAAACAGCCATACACTTCTTGTGCTGTCGTCAAACATGTCGTCCAACACGCCCGTCAAACCAAAACCATGATATCGAATTTATTGACAGATGCACACACTGCGTACAATATATTATGCTGTATATCATCATTCGCCAATATATTTCTTTAGCCACATAAAATAGGAATAAATCGTTACAAATCTTGAATTTTACAGATGCATACAAGCAGAGGCGGATTTGCAGTCTTGGCCGCCCTAGGCCCCAGACCATGTAGCCGCCCCTTTCTCAGTACCCATCATACTGACCAGGAGTATCCAAACTTTTCAGTAAGTTCCTAGGGTCAAAACCGTTTTAATTTTCCTGCCATTATCATTCATGGTTCATGTGGTGAGATTTGTCCAGGTCTTGGCGGCGGATACGTCTGCCCACCTGCTGCGTGGCGAGCCGGATCGAGAGAGACTGGGTGAGGGAGGCCTTTTGACCTTTCCAGCCGGACTATCTTGACCCATCGCCTTGCACCGCAGTTGGAGGGATGTATTCATACGTATGTCACTCCTGGACACACTAATCCCCAGATTCCTACCCACCCCTCATACATTTTCCTTTTCAGAACTTCCTATCCTTCCCTTCCTTAAAAAGACCCTCCACACAGCATCACCTAAGATGACATAGGTCGTTAGGGAAAATATTTTCCTCAAAGCCTCCTGTGTGGAATTAATGTAAAAAAATACGCTTGCTAAATTCGCTAGTTCAATAACTGTATAATTGTCGATTGCCGCAGGCCGGATTGATGAAATTGGCGGGCCGTTGTTTGGAGACCCCTGATATAGACTATAGACTACATAATGAATTTACTTAATTGACAACTTTTATCGAAATATTTAGGTACTTAGGAAGTAATTTCTTGTTATAATCTGTGACTTTTTTGTCACGATTGGCCGCCCCTAATATCTGGCCGCCCTAGGCCCGGGCCTACATAGGCCTAAGGGCAAATCCGCCTCTGCATACAAGTAAAATATACACACATAGGTAGGTACATTTTTGATCTTGGTGGTAGGAGTCTATGCAAAGTGAGGTGAACTGCAGTATGTTCGGAATATTCGAGATTTAGAACGAATTTGATTAATGTTTCATTTAAAACATGTTTAGTGACAAGATCTGAACAGCCAGGTACTTCCTCTTCTCCATCTCCCTCCCCTCTCCTAAAAATCCCCAATTAATGGGGATGCCATAGTCCCTCTGGCTTCGGGCAGTATTCGCATGAACAAAAAACACAATACGTCGATCAACCGGTTGGACGACAAGTCAGCAGATGTATGCGCCATTTCAGATCATTGTGTACCTTAAATGGACGTGTTTTATGTCGGCGTCTCACTCCCGCAGCCGCGTCAGACGATGGTGTCGTCCCTCTCCAATGTTGGTCAGGTAGAATCCGATGTCACCGACCTTTTCCCACAGTTAGTGCAGCGTCAAAATAATAAATGTGCGGGGTCTATATTGGTGGGATCGCATACATTAGAATTTATTAGTGTCCTATTGAGGTTTGCTACTAAATAAAGCCGATTCGTGGGGTTTTTTCAAACCCGCACAGAATGCTTATTAGGTAGACTGTAGTAATCCTTATAACCCAGTTGTTTGTTGTAAATATTTTAATTATTTATTAAGAACAAAATTTACCGAAAACAAATGATACATAATGGTAGGAAGAAAAAGCAAGTAAAATCATCCACTTACATATCTCATCACGCGTTGATTATTGGATAAACAAATAAATAATTAAATACGGATTATAAAGTAGAAAAGAAAAACAATAGTAGCAAGGGCAAATAATAATAAGAATTAAAAATGAGATATGATTTGAGATTTTCAAAAATATTATAGTGATTTATTTTAACCTGATCCTGTCCGAAACGTTGACCAAAGAAGGAGGTAGCGCAACACGCCATAATACCCCAAAAATAAATCACAGAAAATAAAATAAAAGTATTTATATGAAATTTAAGATTTGTTAGAATTTTATTTTGAGAGAGAGAGAATGAGAGAGACAGAGGAGGTTGAAAATGCTGTTGAATATTTCTAATCTAAATTTGTTTTGTACTTTCTTGTTTTTTTTTAAAGGCGAATATTCTCGGCTTACGAATAATCTTACAATATTTGAATACATTTTCTTGACAAATAGCAATTAAACGTGTTCAACAATTCGCCTTTTTAGTAGGTACCATTGGTAACTAATACCGATGGAATTGAACTGATTAATCTTTACAAAACCCAGCATTAAATGAGGTTACTTGAAATACTGTTTCGTGACCAGATCTGAAGAGCCCGGTTCCCAACCTTCCTCTTCCCCATCTCCCTTTTTTCCAACTCCATTCAGCCTCACACCATACATTGTTCTGTTTTATTATTGTTCGTTTCATCATTGTTTTGTTTTATCACTGTTCTGTTTAATCATTGTTCTATTTCAATATGGTTCTGTTTTATCACGTTCTTTGCTGTTATGTGTTACCACTGTTCGTTTTATGTTTGTTCTGTTTTATCATTGTTCTGTTTATCACCATTCTGTTTTATCATTGTTGTGTTTCATCATTGTTCACTTCATCATTATGCTGATCATCGTGCTATTTTACATTTGTTCTGTTTTATCACTGTTCTATTTTATCTTCGTTTTTTTATCATTGTTCTGTTTTCTCACTGTGCTGTTTTATAATTGTTATATTTTTATTTTTAGTACTGTACGGTTTTATAATTCTTCTGTTTTATTACTGTTCTCTTTTATCGTTGTTCTGTTCTTTCATTGTTCTGTTTTATGATTATTCTGTTTTATCATATTCCGTTGTACAATGGAACCATTTCAAATACAGGGTTAAAAGTTAAAATGCGTTTGGAATAGATAGGTATACACCTGGGTTAGTGTTCTAAATTGACTGTCACGAGAAGTTTTGTCGGTGTTCCGCCGCGAGCGGAGACATGACACACGATACAAGATGATTGGTTCTGAGTTCTGATGTCGATCTCATCCCGAGATGTTTATCATGGAATAATAGTATTGTAATCACTTTAGTTCGTACTATCGTCGCTCTACGCTGTGCAAAAGAGACGTCTTATATTAAAATTTTCTTTCGGGAGATCAAAAATAGCTCTTTATTAAATGTGTTATTTTTTCATTAGTGTCATTACAGTTATCACAGTTCGCAGCGAAGGATGAGGCGAACACATTATTCCCACAGATATTTGTTTGCATATACATATCGTGTTTCAAACCTCTTATTTGACTGAATTCAGAAATTAATATTTCAGAAAAATTAAAAAGGAGTTAATTTTTAATGAATACACATAATAAAAAGAAAACACTGTAAAACTTTTCATAATCGATCAACATATTCGTATACCTACACTTGTGGTCCCTTTTTCGCTTAAAATAGTATGAGGCGTAAGAGTGACAAAAGGCTGTTTCTCAGTGACGTTTTGCAAGGGTATCACTATCGAAAGTGTGAACATAAATACCAATACACACAATCCGAAGAACTGTACCTAACCATTCAAAAATATAATCGCTCTTTTATAATATTTGTTATTTTGTAATAATGGTTTTTTTCTGATTAACAGAGTTTTTATTACAAATAACTATGGACTTCAAAGAAGATTCGCGTTATTTTTTAAGAAATGTGGTGGTCTTTTTGGTGAAATTCGCGTTATTTTTGACATGGCATTTCATTTGGTAACGAAAATATACGATTATTCGCGTTATTTACCGAAAATTAAGGGTTATTATAAAAATGCCAAAATTCGTGTTTTCGCCGAAATATAACGAATTGGCTATAAATAACCCACACATATTTAAAAATTCCTTCTACTTCCATCGTTACTAAGTGGAAAAGATTGCTTGTGCAATGATGGAGGAATTTACTAGGAAAGGATTGCAACCACGACGCGACGCCAGGATGAGAACCCGACGCCTACCCGATATATAAATACTAAACGATCATATATCCATTTAGAACGAAACGCCAGCTTTGTACCCCTATCTCAACGGTCAGCAAAACCTGGCCTGATGCAAACCCAACCCACGAAAAAAAAGGTTTCGCTCTTTACCACGCGTAAAGGGCCAATAGTTTAAACAAATTCCATCGATTATTTTTAATGAATGAGAATTTTTGTATCGGTGTGTTGATTCGAATCAATTACTTACATTGGCGCTGCCCGTGAGTGGGCAATATAAGTAATTGAATTTTAATTATTTAAGTAATATAATAGCATGCAAGTACATGAATGCATGTAATGTTGAAGTTACAGTACATTATGTAAGCAACATTGTAGTTAAGTAAAACAGATGGAACCTACAAATAAAATCAATGTTTCAACATACTATAGGTACATAGGTAATCATTAGAACATTATTTTACTATGAAAGTAAATACTCCTCCCATAAACACGAGCTCCTGGAGCTCAACTTATGGAGTAGTAGAATAATAACGAAACAAATATATATAGTCTGAATTATTTTTATAAGCAATAATTATTAGCCTGAAACACTCATCCACGTTGAAAAATCTCCTGATAAAAGATACATGACGCCAACGGAACTTGAACCCGTGTCCTTTCGATTTCCGTGTAATAAGCAGTAATTGTTGAATGAAACACTAGTATATTTTTTTTTATTTTTATTTTTTTATTATTTTAATATAGATCATAGTTACATTAAATATAACATAACATAGTTATATTGAATTATTTCGCGGATAAGAGATAAGCCGCCATAGCTCAGTGGTCAGAGCTGTCGACCGGAAATCGAAAGGACACGGGTTCAAGTCCCGTTGGCGTCATGTATCTTTTATCAGGAGATTTTTCAATGTGGATGAGTGTTTCAGGCTAATAATTATTGCTTATAAAAATAATTGTTACCCTTTGTGCTATGCATAAAAAATATTGTCTTAAACATTAGTTTACCAAAAAAAAAAAAATTATATATAGTCTGCATATTGTTATCATTTGTAATGTTAAATAATTTACTTATAATAATAAAAAAAAACATACATTCTATAATTATATGTTCTTAATTTAGACTGGTCTTTCACAAAGTGGGCGATAATGCCCCCTTGTGGCCGCTTGAGGCTTTCAGGGGGCAGTAGAAGGCTTAAAGAAAATAAGGGGCGTTAAGGAAATCTAGAGGAACGATGGCAGACAAATTCTATGTAGAAAAATCCGACGGAATCAAGCTGAATTAAATAATAATAGTTTGTTTACTTCCTTATAACAAAGCTGGATAATCGTCACTTTCTTATAATAATGGAATTACATCTTTTCTATCACCGTCATTGGTTCCTCAAAGTTTGTATGGAAAACTGTTTCGGACTATCCACCTTCAGTTCGTGCCGCGTTTGTGGCAATCCCTATCGATCCTATCCATTTAATAATGCATATTTAAAAATTATACTTATAATAACTGCTTTTAAGATAAGTAACAGATGACAATGTAAGAAGGTAAGGTACAAATATGGGAGGCACTAGTATTTACTTAAATTTCAAAATAAGTGGTGGTCAAAATAAGTTTGAGAACCTGTGATTTAGACTTAGACTTGAAGTTAGAAAAACATTATTTACACTAGCGCAGACCCTAATAGTCTGAATTCTCTACAAATCAGTTCGAAAAATATGGAAAATGTTAAAATATTATATTATACGTAGGTACTGTATTGCTTGTTTGAATTATTCAAACAAACACTTCCAATTTTGAAAATGTCACTTTAGTAAATACATTGAACCGTAGTTAAAGCAGAGTCACAACCGAAATTAGTATTTTTAAGGTAGAGTTAATAACAACTATAATAGGTTGTAATAATTGTTTCATTGAAGAAGAAGATAATAATAATAAACCTAAGCGAAACATGAAACAGAACAAGACAAAGAAAAATATATTTACCATCTTTTTCAATGGTATATTACATTGATGGGTATAACCTTAAAAATAAGTTAAAGACAAATTTATTACTTTATAATAATTGTGTTTATTTTAACTAATCTTTATAACGAATTGGTGTACATTATGAATACTAAAAATATGCTTTAGATAAATTGAAGGTTTTCCTATCGTTTCGCTTGAGTAAAATACAAATAAAAAATAAATTACTCAATAAAAATATAAATGTAAACTATTAAAAAATATTTTTTTTCAATAGAAATGTATGAACACGTAAAGGAAACAACTTTAAAAAATACAGTATTATAGTTAAGATTATCTGTGACAGTTTTGCTTGATTAACTTTTTTGCTTTCTTATAAAATTATTTATAAAATAAATAAAAGCCAGTTTTGTGCTTGAAATCGAACGTTTCTAGAGTCCGTTTGTCAAGCGATTTTAATGCCTATTACCTACAATATAAGATATACCAAGAATATACACATTTTTGGCTTGTAGCTTCCTCTTAAACCGGGCCGTGGTTGTCAGTCAAGTTGGCCGCAAGGTCAGCGCCACGTAATATTATTAACACCGCGTTTATAAGTGCATGTGCTGCCGAGTACAATTTTCAGATATTTTCTGTTCGTTCTAGGTGCAATTTATACTACCTCATAAAAGTAGTGTAAATATTAGGCGGCGCATAAGGTCAGAATAGTGAAAAACTCAACTTATAACCACGGCTTTGAACAATACCAGAGCTGAACTAAACCGGCGCGTAATGGTGTTATAAATAAGACGACCTGTCTTTATTTAGTTTTTCATTCATTTCACTATTGACACTTTACATCAGAAATCTTAACATTTTCACAATAATATGAGTTCACAACAAGTTGATGGGGCTGTCAGATTACGCTATACGCATCATGGCTTGGCCTATTTCAGAATATCGCTCGCCATACAATCCAGATGGGAATGTATGGCGAGCGATATGATGAAATAGGTCAAGCCAGGAGAATATAGCGCGCTTATATCGTGGTCTGTCACTGGTTTTATTGTGGTGATTTCTCGTTTTGTAATATTGAAATCAATCACCAAATAAATATATTATTGGCTTTTACAAACCTAATGTAAGTCATATTTTACATAATGTAATAATATTTGGCTAATTTATACAGGGTGTATCGGCACGTACCCGACAAACTTTAACCAGCTATTCCTTAGCATATTTGGAGTAAAAAATCTTATGTGCACTTTGCTGTCCGGTAACGTTTTTTTTTTAATAAAAAATTTAATATTCATATTTTTACCACATGTCACCACTGTTTTATCCTTTGTCAAAGTCTGAAAACCCATCTGGCAAATATTTTATTCGAATTCCGTTGAATAATGCACGTGTGTACCTATATTGGCGCACACTTACAATCACAACGAAATGGCACGGCACCATTCGTCTCATTTTTAACTATTATTATTTAGTGTGTGCGAAAGAGCGAAGACGCTTTTTGACATACTTGCGTATAACAGCTGTTGAACACGAAACGCTATGCCAATGACAGTGATGTAGTGTGGAAATTTTATTTTTTTTTGTTTTTAATTGAAAAAAAAATGCTACCGGACAGCAAAGTGCCCATAACATTTTTTACTCCAAATGTGCTAAGGAATAGCTGGTTAAAGTTTGTCGGGTTAGTGCCGATACACCCTGTATACCGCCGTTTTCGTGAGAAATCACCTCAAGGGCGCTGTAGAATGTAGTAATACAAAATAATGTATTATATGATCACCATTCAGAATTAAAATGTTTGAAAATGAAAATTTGGTGACCAGATCTGAATAGCTAGGTACTTCCCTTACCTTCCTCTTCCTCATCTCCTTCCTCTTCCCACTACCCTTAGACTCACAACGTGGGATGCCATCGTCTCACTGGCTTCAGACGGTTGGGAGCAGTTTTACATAAACAAACGATAGATTATGTTACATGCTCTGAATGTATGAAGATTGAGACAAGTAACGCAGTAGTCATACGTTTTGATAACATAAGCACAATCATGCTGTCTCATTCATACTTGTTTTCTCTTTCATAGATTAAATTATACCTTATTCCCTTACATTTATTTACTGTGTAAGTATATAACCAATCCCGCTGTAACCCTTGCATCACTTTGGTTCCCATCTCCCAGTATCACAACTCAAAACAAGCGGCCTGTAGTGACCGAGGCTGTGAGGTCGGAGTAGAGGTGAAGAGAGGGGGTGCCAATTGAGGGTCCGGAAGTCTCCTGACCGGCCTCCTAGCCACTGATTCAATTACAGGTCCCTCTGTGCTCCGCCGAGATCCGTCTCCACTAATAAGCGACCTGTTGTCTGCTGTACACTGGATGTGAACACTATTGTTGCTACAACTGGCCCGACTGAATCCTACTTGGTGTCTGTATCTGTACCTACCCACATAGATACCTCCTGTCTTCTTCTGCTAGCCGGGGAATGTGACCTATCACGCAGTTAACATGATAATATGGTATGTGATCCGAGTAGAAAATTGAGAATCCACCTACTTGGATTGCCGACTTGAAAGCAATGAAATTTCACTTGAGAATCAAAATAATGGAAATGTGACCAATTGTTTTAGATGTGTTTTTTTCTATCTACCCGGGGAATGCGACCTTTCACGCAAATAATATGATAACTCAATATATTGGGTAATTGAGAACCCACAAACTTGGTTTGCAGACCTGAATACAATGAAATTTCTCTTGATAATAAAAGTAACCAATGGAAATGTGACCAAAGCTTGGGAACGTGACCTATCGTGCAGTTTACGCAATACTATAGTGGAGTTATATAAAGAACTTTTCACTTTAGATTATAGGTATTATAGACCCTTTAATCATATTTCAAAGTTTCCCTAATTTGTTCAGAGTTATGTTTCCATATTTGCCTTTTTTTCTAGTATTCTTACTAAAATTCATGTGATTTTCTCAAAAAATGTATAAGGTAGGTACCAACGAGCCGGACGCTAGAATTCCCTCCTGCATCATATACTTTTCAACAACGAAATACAACACGATTTGCATTCTGGTCTGTATGGTCTTTACTACTCTTATTTTACGGACGTTTATTTATTTATTTATTGGATGATTTGTATAGCGCCGCTTTTGTGAAATATCACCTCAGGGGCGCTTTACAGATGATGCAGGTATTACAAAAAATATAAATATTACAAAAATAAAGTGAAGTTAAGTTAAGTAAAATGAAGTATATGAACAGGTGACACGAAGATAGAAGATGGAGACTCTGCAGCAAGAATCCCAGGTGGTGAAGAAACTGGACCAGCTGCTGCAGCGAGAGAGCCCACCGCGTCCACCAAAAGTGCCAGCACGAGGTTCGTCATCCATCCAGGTATGTGTCTGCTGCTAATAAAGCGCTGACATACTATACTCTCACAGATACCAGACCTTGGCAGCACCGCTGTGACGTTCGACAAAGATAGAAGATGGAGACTCTGCAGCAAGAATCTTAGGTGGTGAAGAAACTGGACCAGCTGCCGCAGAGAGAGAGCCCATCGCGTCCACCAACAGCATCCAGGTATGTGTCTGCTGCTAATAAAGCGCTGACACCTCACATGGATAAGAGACCCTGGCAGCACTGCTGTGACGTTCGGCAAGTCCATCATTCATCTCCATTTAATCCTGTTTCTGGTGATTTTATTACGTTGCAGATGTTATTATTATTCGTTACCTACACCTACAATATAAAGGTTTTATTGCACATTACTGAATGTGTTTTCTTGTAATATTCTCAGTATATAAATAATATTCATCGTTTAATAGCTGATAGGTACAGACAAAGCTGGTTTGAATACCAATGGTGCTCTTGGCTAACCGGTTACATCAATAATAATAAATATTAATCGTGAGATTAATATATATTATTATTGATGGTATATGATATATTGATATATATATGATATATTGTACTGGACGGGAGTCCGCACAAGACTGTAGATTTAGGCGCCGGGTCCAAACCGTGTCTTCAACCGATGAGAATGCTCCTTTACGGCCGATGATGATGATGATAGTAGTATATTTGATGAAATCTGCCTCCCGCACCCAGGCTTGGTGAATAGTGGGCACTGGGTGTGCTGTCGTCTCTGCTCGCTTCTGGCGTTGGCGGTTTTCCAGAGGAGGGCCGGCTGGTCTTGAAGAGGTAACACCAGAAGATCTTGGAGCAGAAGACTTGGCGAGGTGAGGCAGATGTTGGGCAGGAGTCACTTGTAGATAATAAAACGCTTGGTTTCGGTGGTAAAGATGAAGATTGGGTTTAAAACAATATTTCATTATTGATTCAAAAGTGCAGGATAAATGATAATGCTGTGTACCTTCACAGCTCGCGTAATTAATTTAGTTCACCTAAAAATCACACATTTGAAGTAAATTCAGTTTATTGTTGCATTTGTTTTTCTCTTCCGACAGTAATATTTACATCGGACGTGACAGATAACATTATACGTGCATTTATTTTCCAAAAATAATTAAAAACTGACTACTGATGAGTGATTATTCGGTTGAATAGTTATTTCTCACATTCATACCATGATACATCTTTGATAAAATCATTATCACTCTTCAAGTGTGGGACCAATGCAATAAGGTACTTTTAATGACTTTTTGGCCTTATCAGACATTTTAAAAGAATGTAATTTGTTCAACGCTACTATCACATGTATTCCTGTGTGTAGGATATAAGAATGATCACCACTATTAAAATAATTACCCCTATTGAACACATCGAAGAAATGTACAATTTGACCCAATAAATAAGTTTAAGTATAATGCCTGATGACTGGAGTTGTCAAATAATCATCCCTATTTTAAAAACAAACAAATCACCAAATTCTGGATCCAACTACAGGCCGATCGCTCTTTCATCCACCCTCAGTAAACTTTATGAAAAATTAATTAAAAACCGATTAGAATTTTTTGTCGAGAGTAAACAGCTTCTCTCTCCATCTTAATCTGGATTTAGGAAAAAAAATCCACTCAAGATAACCTTGCCATCATCAGCACTGATATTAATTTATCAATTTCTAAACAGGAAGTTTGTCTTGCCGTCTTTATAGATATAGAAGGCGCCTTTGACAATGTTTCCATCCCAATCCTGAAAAAAAAACTTCTAGGCCTTGGCCTTCCCCCCATGTTTGTCCAATCTATTATTAATCTATTTCTAGATAGAAAAATTTTCATTGAACTTCCAGATATTTCTCCTCAAAGTAGGTCTGTTTGGAAGGGTTTACCACAAGGCGATGTATTGTCCCCCTTACTGTATAATATATACACATATGATATGCATGTCACTATTCCCCCACAAGTAAAAGTTATTGAGTTCGCAGATGACATAGCTTTCTTCTTATCATCCAAAATCATCCCTCTCGCCGTCAAATATCTTAACGAAGCCATGAATGCCCTTTGCACATGGCTCACCTTAAATGGTTTTGAACTTTCAATCCAAAAGACTCAGTGTGTCACCTTCTCAAACCGCCATAAAAACCCCCCCGTTCAAATTTTATTTAAAAATTCTCCAATCCCCAACGCTTCTGAAGTAAAATTTTTGGGAATAACATTTGATAGGAAACTTAAATGGTCTTCCCATATTAATAATTTAGTTACTAAATGCGAAAAAAAATTAAATATCATCAGATCCTTATCTGGCGTTTGGTGGGGAGTTCACCCTACTTGCATTATGTTGCTTTACAACGCACTTATTCGAAGCCATCTCGATTATGCCTGCCCACTTTTTAGTACTGCCTCAAAAAATGTACTTGATAAATTAGACAAAATTCAATCTAAATCTTTGCGAATTATAACTGGAGCGATGCAATCGTCACCCATCAATTCCCTTCAAGTAGAATGTTCTGATCCTCCTCTTTATTTAAGGCGTCAACTATTTGCTGACAAATTTGTTCTTAAATGTTTAAATTCTAAATGTCATCAGGTTATCCCCAGCGTCTCGTTGTTCATTGACTCAACCCATTCATCTACAATCAGAGCTTCAACTAAACCTCTTCCTGACATCTGTAAAAATTTTAAGTCTCTCTCAGAGCTTTACATCATCCAAAATGATCTACTTCCCTTATACAAATTAAAATATAGTCACGTCACCCTATCCCCAACAATATTTGAAGGGATCGGAATCCTTAAAAGTCATTCCAATCTCCCGGCCCGAACTGTCAATAATATTTTCAATGACATTATTTCATCTAAATGGCCCAACTTTTCTCTTTTATTTACTGATGGATCCAAATCTCCCGACTCTCCAAACTGTGGTATAGGTATTAACGTTTACCACAATAATTCTAATGACAGAATATTTCATTCAATTTCAAATCAATTTTCTATATTTTCAGCCGAGTGCATTGCAATAATAGAATCTCTCAAATATATAATCAAAAATAATTTCGAACATTCCTTCGTTCTCTCTGACTCTCTCAGTTCCCTCCAAAAACTTAAATCCAGTCCTCTTCTTCATCCTGATGATCACTTTGTATGCCTTATTCGAGAGATGATAGCCTCCATTCAAAGCTCTGGTAAAACTGTAACTCTGATTTGGATTCCTGGACATGTTGGTATCATGGGTAATGATATTGCGGATGCCTTGGCAAAACAAGGAGCGTCCAACCCTGTTGTTACCCTCGTAAACCACATTCCCCTATCTGACATTTTTTCCATCATCAAAGATAGATCCCGCAATGTTTGGGCAGAGTATTGGCACATTGCTAGTCAATCCAAGGGAGCCTGCTATGCCTCAATACAAAGAACTATTCCATCAAAACCGTGGTTTCAGCAATTCCCTCATTTTTCCAAAAAAGAAATTTCTTCACTCATTCGAATGAGGATCGGACATTGTTCCGTTCCTTCCCATCTTTTTAAAATTCACGTTGTTGACTCCCCAGATTGTACATTCTGTGGTCTAGAAGTGGGAACTTTAGATCACATATTTTTTGGTTGTCCCTCTCTAAACAAATATCCTCTCTTCTATCAAGCCTTATCTAAAATTGCCTCCCCTCCATTCAACATCTCATCTCTTCTAAGTCTGAACTCGACTCCAATTTTCATTATAATTTTGAAATTTGCCCATTTAAATAAAATTAATATTTAAATTCACCTTTCATTTCTCAATAATTTTAAATGATGGCCAAGAACACCCTTGAAGGGTGAAAGCCAGAAATAATGTTAAAAAAAAAAATAAGTTTAAGCAGAAAAGTAAATGCGTTGTTTTAATGAATTTCTTCCTAGTGCTAATACAAAACTCCTGCCACTTTTTTACATTAGCTCTACACAGGAGGCCCGAGGAAAAAAATCCCTCAAGGCGTGTGTCGTCTTTAGGGATGTCGTGTGAAGAGTTTTTTTAGGGAAATGAAGGAAATAAACTTCTGGAAAGGAAAAACGGTATGAGGTGGGAATCTGGTAGTCTATATGTCCAGGAGTGACGGACGTGTGGATCCATCCCACCCACCGCAGTGCAAGGCGATGGGTAGAGAGAGAGTCCGTCTGGAGAAGTCAAAAGGTCTCCCTAAATCAGTCTCTCGCACGCAATATGTGGGAAAACGCATCCGCCGCTGAAACCTAAAAAAAACTCACCCAATGAACCCGGGCACCCCTGCTAAGTTACCAAACGTAGCAAAACACTTGGGGTGACTTATGGCAGGAGTGTTGGTTATCCAATCAATGGTTCCCGGACTCTACATACAACTTCTCGGATCAAGGTGTTCATGTGTGACGTTGTCCTTTTGAATTTACGTGATTTGTGCGGGTTCCAATTGTCCTATATATACCTACCTACATGTTTGGTTTTTTTTTTATATAATTTATCTTTATAGGGTTAGCCATTTGGGTCCAACCTGTCGATAAGGCAATTCTAGGATGACTGTTCAACGGCCAAGTTCTTTTCAAAATTGCATTAGGTGAGACACTGAACACCTTGCCCTCATTATTTATCTATATAAATAAAAATGTCAATGTTCGTTTGTTCAAAATCTTAAGTTAGTTATATCTGTTAGTTCGATCATCTGCAGAAAAGTTCCCACAAAAAACTCAACACATAAACACGCCACAAGGTTCACAGAAAACTTATTAATCCCAAAAGCAAACAAAACTATATTTCAAAAAGGACCACACTACATGGCCATTAAAGTATATAACAACCTTCCACGCAGCATCAAACAAATAACCGAAATACTTAAGGTTAAACGCAACGCTCGTTGTATTCTACGTGTTCACAGATGGCGTTAATTAATTAATTTTGTTTAAATACGCTTTTGCAAGGTATTGCTTTACAGTATTAAGACAAATTATTTGTTTGCGCCCTCATATACGCAATATGAATATGAATAAATAGTTTTGTCCATATAAAAACTCAATTCTATCGAGAAAGGCATACAAATATTGGATTGAATCATCGGTAAAATATTGTATTTGTGTGCCTTTCTCGAAAGAATTAAGTCTTTAAACGAACAAAAATATTGATTCATATTCATATTGCGTATATACGGGCGCAAAAAAATGATTTGTCTTAATATTGTAAAGCAATACCTTGCAAAAGCGTATTTAAACAAAATTAATTAATTAACGCCATCTGTGAACACGTAGAATACAACGAGCGTTGCGTTTAACCTTAAATTTAAATCATCACTAAACACAATTCTTTTAAACAAATGTCACTACACCTTAAATGAATACCTCGGTGTTTTATTTTTTATTTACATAGATACATTTGTTAACATGTAATTGTTGGGTTACGTAATATAATGTGTGTTTGTTGGGTTATCTGGAAGAATAAGGATGTTACCTATAAGCCATACCCTTTGAACTCTGTATTTTTGTGCAATAAATATTTTTTTGAATTTGATTTTGAATTTAAGTCTCCGAAAGTTCTTCATAGATTGATTTGAAATTCTGACACAACATTGCATTCGAATACGCGTGTGTTTTTATATACCTATATTATATAGATGTCACCTGAAACAGGTATAAAGAGCGCCATCTATTGGACGTAAAAGCAACACGCGCGGAGTCTCAGCAAGAACCACAGAAATGCGTGGCGAGGTGTACCCCGCCAATAGCTGTAGCTAGTAAGGTAATAAGTAAGTAGTGACAGAAAACCTTTAGCAGTGCAATAGGTGCACAGTACAGGTCTGTTTAACCCCAAAAGCCTTTGACATTTTGCCATTTACTTCTCATGTGTTACATTCGAATCCAGATAAATTCGCTGTTTTTGAACGTATTTTAAAATAAAAGCAGTTTTCAGATTTTGATATTAAAAATCGACAAATAAGCATTAAAATATTGGAATTTTTAACGCGAACATGGACAAAGTTTTTAAAGTCGCTTATCGATGGTTTTTATTGTGAAAACTGTAATTGTCAGTTAACACGAAGCTAAAAATGATATGGTTTTATTAAAATTCATAAAATTGACAACCCAATTAGACCAGTAGTATCATGTTGTAATGCCCCAAATTTTATAATATCGTCATTTATTACTAAAGTGTTAAATAATACCAATGTTTTGACTCCTAAATACACAATTAAAAACTCATTTGCATTAGTAGAAGAATTGAAAGATTTGGTTCTCCCTAATAATTGTAAACTCATTTCGTTTGACGTGGTTAATTTGATTCCTAATGTCCCATTGGGGAAAGTAAATGTTTAATATCAGACTTATTAAATACTTCTAATTTATCCAAAGACTTTATAAATTATCTCACGTCGTTATTTAATATGTGCCTAATTCAAAACTATTTTCAATTTAATAATGTAATATATCAGCAAAAAGAAGGTTTACCTATGGGTGCTCCCATTAGCCCTTTGATTGCCGATATATTCATGTATAACTTGGAGAGTAAAATACTAGCCGGTAACTCACCACTTATAAAAAACGTCTTTCTGTGGAAAAGATATGTCAATGACATATTTTGTATATGGACAGGCACGGAACGTCAATTAAATTCCTTCCTCAACCTTATAAATTCTTATCATAAACATATTAAATTTACATTAGAGATAGGCATTAATTCATCCTTCAACTTCCTAGACCTATCCTTATCTCTCATAAATAATAAAATCGATTTTAAAATGTTTCGGAAACCTACCTACACCGATATTGTCATACATAATACATCCAATCATCCTTTTTCACACAAACACTCAGCATTTCACTCAATGGTCCATCGCTTGGTCACGATTCCATTACCTAATATTAATTTCTCTAACGAATTATCAATAATTAAAAAATAGCGTCTAAAAATGGATACGATCCAGATTTTATTGATAGAATTTTAAGTAAAAAACTAAACAATTAGCAGTTAAAAACTTCTTATTCGCGAGTCCACATAATATTATTAATAATAATCTTCTTTTCCAATGGCGCCGTATTCTATTCTTTAATAATTTTTCTTCCTGCAGTATAGTTAACCTTCCTTCTGAAGTCAAACTGGCGTTTTATACCATCAACAATTTAGGTAAATTTTTAGTCAATTCTAAAGATAAAGATGACACACTTAGTCATGCAGGAATTTGTAAATTAAATTGTAATAATTGTCCAGCGTTTTATATCGGGAAGACAACGCGCAATGTCAACATTAGGATAAAAAAACATCTTAGATGCCTAAATAGCAATGGCTTTTCAGATTTTGCCAATCATCTTATTGAAAAAGATCATACCTTCAATAAAAGCACCGGTGCTAAGATTCTCCATAAAAAGACCATAGTAACAAATTGAATAACCTAGAAGCACTAGAAATAAAGAAAGCCATTAAAACCAAAAGTTTAATTCTGAATAAACAATTAGACTAGCAGTTAAAAACCCGCTCCGCGGGTTTTTTTCTGCTAGGCCCTGCGGGCGGCTCTTTGTTGGGCTTCGCCCATTTAAAGTTATATTAACAACAGTTACATTTAATAGATAGATATTAGAACATTCAGAGAGAGAGGGTGAGTATATATATATTGTTAAAACACGGAACAGGAAGGAGTTAATTAATAATAACATGCTAAATTTACGCATAATAAGAATGACAGTTGTTTGAATAAATGAAATTTTACGTATTTGTGATGGATTATTTCAAATGAAACACTATTATTGACTACATGTCTACAACTGATATTAACTGTTATCGTACCTAATATAATTAGCTCATAGGAGACTTGCAGTGCTTAAATATGTGTTACAACCGTCAATGTCTATAAGTTGAATCAATATCGTTTAGTTTGTCACAATTAGTTAGTTTTAACAAAGTTGACTTAAATAATAGATTATTACATATTGATTAATTGTACCCGTGTTTATGAATAAAATGAGGGTAATTGTGCGATGACATTAGCAGTCGGTTTAATTAAAAGGTGTTAATTTTACTCCAACTGGTGGTAATTCTTTACCTACAACTGTTACTGTATCTAATAAAGTTTAAAGCTAGATTATTATACACCTTCATCAGGAGAGTAAAAATCTATATATAAAGGTAGATTATTACAATATAGCGCCCCTGAGGTGATATCTCACAAAAGCGGCGCTATGCAAATTTTCCAATAAATAAATAAATATAATGTTTACATTTTATTGTGTGTACACCGAAGTCAAAAATTAAATATAGATTGCAATTGGGAAAGAAGAAGTGGAAAGAGGGGGGAGGGGTAAGAGTAGGCTGGGTTTATAATAATTAGTAATTACAATATCGTTAGACGGGAAAGACCAGTTGAGTGGGAAAATGTTAAGAGAGTTTATAAAAAAATTCTTGTTAATTATATCTGCTTTTATATTAATATGTTTCCTCATTTCTATAATTTCAAAATTATTTATAGTGAACTATTTTAAGACCTGAAAAAAACAAATAGCATATAACCATAAAACAATATATTCATAAGACAAATAGCATTTAATAACGTTATTCTAATAAATTGATAGTTGAAATACTAAATAAAAAAATTAAACACATTCTCTTCCAACGGTCTTTCTAAAGATAGAAATAAACAATGGCGTAGAATTCTGTTTGTGGATAGCGATACTTCTAAAATTATATATATAAACAATCCTGGTACCATTCAACTGGCGTTTTACACTAATAACAATGAAGAAATATATTCTTAATAATAAAGATAGCAAAATTCAAACAAAAAAATCAGGAGTTCAAAAACTCAATTGAGATGATTGTAATTTCTTTTACAAAGGTAGAACCAATAGAAACTTTGAAGTCAGAACTAAAGAATATCGCAGGGCTATAAATGGAAATAGTGAATCTGAGTTTGCAAATAATCTTTTGAATAATGATCACACTTTCGATAAAAATTCAGGTCTTAAAATACTTCACTCAGGATATAAAGCATCATAAATAAATAATTTTGAAATTTTAGAAATTAGAAAACATGCCAATATAAAATCAGATATAATTAATAAGAAAAAAAATATAAATAATAATGATAAATGCCATTACAAAGTGATAAGCTTCCAGAAGAAATCTTCTTATAAAACGCTTGTTAATGGTAAGTAGTCAAGTATTGTGAGCTGCATATTTAAATATTCGCGCCAGGCATTTGGTTCGTTTTTAAACCGCCAGAGGTGCGCTCTGTCGGCCATCTTGAAGAAACGCGTGAATTTTTATAAACGTCAAACATAATCACGTAACTGTGGAGAATTTTCATTGTAATGTAATTAATCCAATGGATTATGAACTTTCTAAAACATATTTTCTTCGATATTATCCAAAAATTATATGAGCAGAAACGATGCTTTTGAAGAAATCTCGTATTATTATGAGGCGATCCTATTTTAGTATGGAATCGTGTCTTAATATTCAAGTTACCCGAAACAGACAATTTTAATTTGACCAATCAGAGGGCCTACATCGTCCAGACGCTGGGACAATAATACTATCAGATTTGTCAAAAAGCCCAATACTGGGAATATTCCCTGTAAACTGTAAAATTCCCAGTATCCCTTAATCACCTTATAATTATTAATGCCTATTCTCTATTATTATAATATTTATATACACTAAATATTAATAATATATCGGGATGTTCTATATTAGCACCGTCCGAGTATACATTTAGGCACAATCAAGTTTTAAAAATAATTCACCAAAATTTGGTAATTAAACATAACTTGATTGACTGCCGTAATGTAGTACCATATTATGAATACGAACCAAATTCATTTTTAGAAAACGAATTTTATAAAATATATTATGATAAAACTATACTAACAGACCGAGCGATTAGTCATAATAGACCAGATATAGTTTTACATGACAAAATTAAAAAAATAACTTATATCATTGATGTCGCTATTCCAAATTCCTGTAATATTCAAAAATCTGTTAGTGAAAAAATAAGAAAATACACAGATTTAGGAAATTAAATAAAAAGAATTTGGCATTCTCAGACTATAAAAATATTACCATTCGTTATTTCGGCTACTGGCATTATACCTAGCTCTCTAATTAAAAATTTAGGCGTATTAGATCTATCAAAAAAATTATATATAAAGATGCAAAAGTCGGTCATTTTGAATACATGTAGGATAACAAAAGATTTTTTAAATATTTATGTTGAGGGATCAGTAGGATTTATAGGCCCTGTTAGAAGTTCTACCGAGCCGAACCCTCTGATATGAAAATATCTGGAGACGGTGAATTATTTTCCCATTTGATCTCTGGTGATTTGACGTGTTGTTCTTGTATTGTTTTGTATTTATTTTGCTTATATAATGCACTTACATAATGTTGATTGACTAGATGATCATTTGTGGAAAAGTGAGTGGAAGGGTTAAGTTTTTCCTTTGGGGAAGACTTAACCCGGACAACTAAATCGGAAGTTTAAATAAAAAAAACTAAAATTAATAAAAATTCATGGTTTAAACAAAAAATATTGTTTTATTTTCATTAAAATGTTAAACCACAAAGTGATTGCTTTCCAAGAAAAAAACTAAACAAACTTATTTGATTAGACAAAGTATTACAAAAATTACTGTCACTTCACTTTTTATTCGTTTTATACAATTTGCCAACTTTGAAAAATATTTTTCAAATACTAAATGTTATTTTGTAGAATTATTTGAAAATTTTCTGGAGCGTCTATGGAAATTTTTTTACGCCAACTTAAAGCACGGTATTATCTCTTTCTAATCATATATGTCACCAATACAAAATGAGATAATAATACCAATCGCGCAAGGGGTTTTAATAGAAAAAAAATAAAATTTGATGGCGTGATTATCATTTATTTATCATTTGTACATGAAGGTAAATATGGCAGAAGCCCCGCTATCATTAAAATCTATTATCTAGATTCCAATTACCTATATTTTTAAAATTAATGTGTTATTGAGATGACATTACCATTGAATTGCTTTATTACTGTGATTACTCCGGAGGGATTTCCCGAGCAGTAAATAATAGTTGTTTTGCATACATTTATTTACTAAGTACCTACCTTCGGTATTGAATAAATACTTCGTGTCTTACCGTACCAGGCATCTCCGGAGCCATTAAAACAAAACACGAAAAAATACAAAGAACAACACGTTGAAATCTGCATCTCCAACACGAATCTTCGGACAAAGTCATTTGTATAACCACAAGATAAGTACCCAATTTCAAAGGATTGTTGACCGCAAAAAGTCTGCTAATATACAATACTAGCTCAAGTGTACCCGGCGTTACTCGAGGTTTTATAGAATGGTTTGCGGTAAAGTTTTGAGATTGTGAATTCTAGAGTATCTGACAGCTGAGTGCATTTTTAAGATGGAAATTATATTATTGTATTGCAGTAAGTATTTGTTTCATTTGATCACGTCATGTCTTCCTCGGGCTTCCTCGACATATTCAACCATCCACTTCCAAGTCATACATTCTCTTAACAGCACCTTCTTTGTTCATCACTTATGTCTCATTTTCCCACTTGATTCATATTCCTCGAACATCCCCAACTTTTTCTACCTTTCTCGTAGCATCTCATAGAAATCCTAAAAAACTACACTAAGTCGATTTTAATTCGACAACGTATCTCATTCAAGTGCGGAGATTATGCTTTAAGTCTTTCTCGAGCGAATTCTCCTACCATTCAAACCACGCTCTAAACACTCCTGACACTAATAAGAACAAACTTTGAAATTTCAGCGAAATCAGATGAATGGTGTAGGAACGCGTAAGGAACACACAGAAAAAACATTCATTTTTATACACAGGGTGTCCGGAAACTCGTAGTACAAGCGGGAAACTGGTGAATCTACATCACATTTGGAGTCGATTTTGTAGTATATTTTTTTTGATTTGAGCTTTCGTTATCGAGTAAATCGAGTTAGAAGTTGATTTTTTTTTAAATTTTTTTTTTTTAATCATATTCTTATAAATTATTAATGAAGATCATAGTACCCAACTAATTAAAACTATTTGAAAGTAAAACAAATGAAGAAACTCGGATTTGAAGCATTATTTTGAAATCACCCTTCATTTAATCCGGTGTAATCATAAAATATTTCTGCTCTGCGGGGTTAAAACATCTGTTGTTCAACCCTAAACACCAGAAAAAACTTTAACCCTAAAATAGCCGAAAAATATTTTTTTTTGTTTTTTTTTTTTTTTGTGAAAATGCTCAAATCAAAAAACTTTATGTTTTTTTGGTGTAGATTCTCCAGTTTCCCGCTTGTACGTTCGGCAAAATTGCAAACACATCGCAACTAAGCCCGTAAAACCGAAATAGTAAATATCAGAAATCGCCAACCCTTGGATAAAACACTTGGCAACCAAAGAAACCTTATTTCGTGATGGAACATTGTTGATATTTATAAAAATAATAGTGCGCGTCCGTGAAAAATCACGAGATTAAATACAATTAAAATTTTAAATATTTTTTCTGAATTCTCCCAACAAATACAGGATTTTCCAATAAGAGGTGTTATTTTGAATAGCCCGCTATTTCGGTAAATGTTACTTTTGAAGCTGTCATTTTTTGACATTTGACAAGTAAAAACTACGCCATTAATAAAAATGAACGACACACGCTTCAACAACGCATTGAAATTATTAAAATTCACTTGAGTGAATCAAATGCAAATCATCTTGAGTGATGAGGCCCATTTCCACCTCGGTGGCTTCGTCAACAAGCAAAATTGTCGCATCTGGGGCTCGGAAAACCCAAGAGTTATTGTTGAAAAGCCTCTCTATCCTCAACGTGTGACTGTTTTGTGCGGTTTATGGTCCGGCGGAGTCATTGGACCTTAATTTTTTGAATATGAGGCTGGAGCAACAGTTACGGTGAATGGATTGAGCTATCGAGAGATGATTAATGATTTTTTTTATGGTCGGAATTGGATGGTATTGATCTGGACAACGTTTACTTTCAACAAAACGGCGCTACGTGCCACAAAAGCAACGAAACCATTGATCTTTTACGATTGAATATCAAAATAACACCTATTACTGGAAAACCCTGTACTTTCAATTTTGAAAATGAAATCCAAAATTAGTATTTTTAATTAAACAGTGATATTTCTATTTTTATTTCATCTGCGTTTCACGTACCTACCTTCTAATTTGTATAAATTCTGGCTTAATTTCGGCTTAGTTGTTACTTTGTAAATGGCAGTACATACATACATTTATTCACTTGAATGTTTAATTTATTCTTGTACACAACACTTGAATGTTTAATTTATTCTTGTACATAACACTTGAATGTTTATTTATTTTTGTACACAACACTTGAATGTTTAATTTATTCTTGTACACAACACTTGAATGTTTAATTATTAAGTTCTGTTATTTTGGTTGATAAGTTGAAAATGGAAAAATAAATAAATAAATCATCGTTCCAACTAACAGAACTAAATAATAACACTAATTAAATTTGATGAACTTAAAATTAATATCGCATTTACGACACTGACACCAGCAAAATGTTACCTTGTCGCACTCCCAGTAAGGAAATGGCATATTAAATAGACCTTCATCCAAAAATAAGGTTTTATCAACCTCAATTAGTTTTACCTACTTCATATTATAATGCAGGCTTTAGGTCACCACCGCGCCTGAAGGGTAAGACGATCTGAAGGTAAGTATCGTTACGCAGACAGTATCATTTTCCAGGTCAATTAGTATTTAATAACCAGATAGATCAAGAAAGCGGAGGTACCTGGCTAGCTCAACCTATATTATAGTATTTATTTATTTTTATTTATTTATTTATTTATTTATCAAAAGAAAGTACATATTACATATTGGATGCTTTGCCTGTCCAACTAGGAAAGTTTCCCGTTCTAGGACAGACAAATTGACATGTTTAGTTCATATTATTACTGAAATGTACATAATTACATAACAAAAACCAAAAAAAAAAAGTTTCATTTTTCTCTGAAACTAAGTTGTGTAATAAAGAAAATGTATATAATAAATATAAGTACACATACATTGTTTTGTGAGAAGTAGAAAAAATTAATCTGGTAGCATATATTATAATCGGATTTACCGAATTAACCTGGTAACATAAAATATTAAAATTTACAGAGTATGAGGTAAGCGTTGTAACTAGAATGTGTAATAAATTATGTGCATGATTGTTTTCACTGAATTAAAACATGAATTCAGAACAAATTATATTATACGGCAATACGAATATATACCGCGCTCATTTCTTGAACTACTGCTAAAATGTAAAAACAATAACTATATATATAGATAGAAATATAAACTATGAAACATAAACTATGAATATAAATACATAGTACCTGATTTAGTGCTACTTTGGTGAAATTGGTGCATTACTTCGTACGCCATATTGTGTTATGTATTTATTATAAATCATTACCGTAGTAGGTACCAAGTTTCACACAGAGTTAGTGTGCGACGTACAAATGTGATACGCTTTACAGTAGTGATGTACCTAATGAGCAGACAGGCTTCAGGGGCGCATAACCATAAATCTTAGGTTGAAAAACATCAGAAGTTTGGTGATTTTGTTTAACAGTTGATTTGGTGATTTTGTTTAACAGTTATACAGCATACGTTCACTTTCGACTCTCCCTAAGTTTAGAATCCAATCATTGACTAATTTACGCAGGACGCTTCCACTTTTCAATTTCCAAGAACCGGGTATAAGGTTGAACATTTTTGGACCTAGGTAAGAATATTGTCTTTGAGCAAGGGATGTCATAGTAGCAAGTGGAACTATTGGATTCCTCCCTGCATGTCGGGTGTTGTGATAATGTTCTACGGAGGGGAAGAGGTGACGATATTTTTGTGTGTATAATATAACTTTTCTTATAAATAGTTGCCTCACATCCAGAACTCCTATCTCTTTGAATAAATCATTACTGGGGTATCTAAATGGTTTTTTAAGTATGACCCTTAGTAGTGATTTCTGTGCTTTGGCTAAGGTTTAAAGGCTAAGTTTTTCTAAGGCTTGGCTAAGTAACAACGCACATCCAGTGAACAGATAATTCCTAGAATGGTGATCGATTTAGATGCTGGGCTATGAAAGCAGAGGTGGCGGGAAACAGTATAAACCTTGTAAATCACAATATTTTTTAGAACGCCGACTGTTTCGAAACAATCGTCCCTTTCCTCAGGGCAAAATATATGCTCACTTAACATTTTTTTATTTAATATATATAAGTGGGTACAGGATGTTATATATCTACATATGGTTACAAAATATATTTATGTTCGCCATCTCACCAATGAAGAAACTGGTTATTGTGCTTGGTGAGCGAGTTACACTGAATAATATTTCAAAATTATGGGTGAACATTATATATTAGGTGTCAAAGTGGGGGCGGAGGTGTGTTTAGAGATTAGTGAAGAGTAGGGGAAAGAGATAGAACAGACTGTGAATGGAAGCATATCTGAGATGGGCATATAATGTAGTATTTTTTGTTTGTTAATAATGTACTAATGACTATTTAAAAAAATAAATAATAGAGAATAAATATCATTTTATTTAAATTTATTTGTTTGCCCTAAGGGATACTGTTTTCCTCGGTACCTCCTGTTTGCAGTTAATGTAAAAAATCTAATTAATAAATTATAAATAATAAATAAATTAATACCTAGAATACAGATCCGAAAAATACATATTCCAGAGTGATAGATCTCCGTATAACTGTTTTGAAAATTCAGAATTGAAACTTTGCTTGAAATGGCTTTAAATGTGTTTGACCTTCCTTTTTTCGATCTCTTCCCTTCCCCACCAAATCAGGCTTACAACATATCCCAATTGGTGATGCTATAGTACTACGGACGGAATATATTTGTGAATTTTCGCATAAAAATATCTCTTTGAAAGAAAGCGGACGTCGCCAAAATATTTAAGATAGAATCCTAGGCCCCAGACTGGAGAAAATCTATTATATTTTTAAGAGATAATTTCGATATTTGAAAATCTTTCATCCATTTTTCTGACACGCCCACGACCCACTTCTACCCGTATATTTCTTCAGTGCACAGGTCACGCACCACAGTTAGTAGTTAATACAACACACACACGTGGAAATAGCATTAAAAAGTCCCGTTACATCGCCCGCGCCGGTAACAAGAAAGTTTCGTTTGGGGCCTCGATTCTTGCTGCTTGCTTGCTGCCTGCCTACATAATACCGTTACTCCGGTGTTAGTTTGGCGAACAACTACTGGCGAGCACTGAGCCACGACGGCCAACTCTTACTCTCATCTCCAATAAATAATTACACCCATATATTATATTTTGAAATGTAATACCCAATTTGTATTATACCCTGATTTATTATATACACATTATTGCAGTGTATTAAAAAAACGGTTCTTAAAGCATGGCTCGTGCTCTTTTCTTCCGGAGGTAAATTTCGGGAATTCAGGAGGTTATTCTACATGACGGAAGAAAAAAAAGATAATTAAGTTTTTTAGAAATAAAATTGTTTTTTATTTCATGCTAAAATACATTTCCATAAGTACTTACCTGTTAGTATTTGACTGTTTTATTTTAATTTATTTATTGTTATTTTCTGTTAATAAATTATGTATATTATCCCTCACCTCATTGCCAGTACGGTCACCCTATGATTGTGGCTGATTGAAGCCAACACTGGTACTTTGTAACACTTATTTAGTCAGTTGAATGTTATTGTTGCCAAAGTACTGCCCAGCTGTAATATTAGTTTGAGTAATTGTAGTGTTTGTTTTTATAATAATTTTGTAAGTTTATATATTCAATATTATATTAAGTTCACCTGTATTTTTTATTACCTAGTACTATAATTGTAAAGCTACACATCTCAACAAAGGAATTCCCTAGTGAGATACTGAGATGGCTTATGATTTTATTGTAATATACTTTTTTTATAAATAAATAAAAAATATTATAATCAATAATTATTAAGGCGATGCACTACGTCGTGTAATATTTTTAATTGAACCGCTATCAATAACAACCCTTACGTAGATGGCGATAAGGTTTAAATTCCCGATTAACACCATCCGCCTGTTTTGATTTATGCAAGAAAAAAACATGGCCAAAAAGTGCCTTTTATTTTATTTTGTGGATGTTCAGGCATAAATATTTATTTTTTTTCGATCATTTTATAAATAACTTAATTTGCCACATTATACAATAAAATCATAACCGAAAATAGGTTCGTAAGTAGGGGATTTTGAACTTTAAAGCAGTTTTCATAGGCCTTTACATTATTTTTTTCTGGACTTATAAAAAGACTTATCTAAAAAATACTCGATTATTTCAAAGTTCAAGGCGACCAAATTTTCAAACTAAAAACACATGATTTTGCATTAATACGTATGGCATCGTCATAACCTGAAACACAAATATAAAATGAAAAAAATCTTCCGAGAATTTTTTTTTATATGAGTGTTTCAAGCTAATAATTATTGCTTTTAATAATTTGACATCCTTTGTGTGTTGCATTAAATCCTTGTCTTATAAACATAAGTTCATCTTATTTAAAATAATGCTTAAATTCCACACAAACAAAACGACCTTTTATACGTGAAAACTACCAACGTTGCAATTACGAAAAATGTTTTTTATATTTTTAACTTGTACTATCATTAGAATCATCTTCCGAAGTTGTGCACTTTACCCCAAGACACCTTGTACACACACTCCTTGTACTAGCGCAAACCGGTGAAAAATCTTTGCCTTTCGAAACCTTTCAAAAACAAATATTGTCAATTTATTTATAATATATGTAATTATTTTTATAATATAGTATTTCTTTGATTACAAATTAGAGAGACTTCAGAAATATACCTTTCGATTGAACATCGTAAGTAAACTTGACAAATCATCTTTCAAAAAAAAAAGAATACACGCATCATTAATTAATTATTAAAAAATAAAATAAGTTTGTACCTACTTTATGGCTTGTGTAAATTGTTCCAACAATCAGTTCCGATTTTCGTTCGTTGAACATGAAAAATTTTGCACACTGAATTTTGTCTAATGTTGCTAATAACTTTTAAATTTTTTCGCTGAAACTATTTTCCCTCAAATAATTAATTTTTCCAACTATTTTGCTTTTTTAGCACACACATGGTCTTTAACCAGTAAGTGCTTTAAAGGTGTTCAGATCTTTATATTTTTTCACTATGGATACCATTGTCATCGACTCGGACAATTTAAAAATGGACTTGCCCAATTGTTTTATTTGATTTCGAGATACAACATTTACCTAACTGATGCCAATGACATTGATACTCGAAGGAATTAAATATAATGTAATGAATCAACTCGCGTAAGTGTGGTTGAATTTGAGATATGTATAAAATTTATTCATAGGATAATCCGGGGTACGAATAATGGGAACGTGATAACTATAGGAAGTAGCTGCACCTTCCTAACTTTATCTGAAAACGTATTAATTCATTACTTTAAAGTTATGCAATCCCGTTTATATATAATAATTTGAAGATTTTCTAGATAAGCGATACTCATTTTTCTCCGTGCAGCCAAATTCCGAACAATCAAAAGAAGATTAAACAGGGCATTACATAAAGACATTGTTGTGAAATAGGCCACTTGTGTAACATTTAAAAAAATTCGACTTAGGCAAAGATTTTAAGAGATTCTGCCTTTTTTTAATGAAATTTTCGAAAGACGGGACATAATTCTGAGGTGCGAATATATTTTTATTAAATGGCTAAAAACCATTTCCAAAAAAGCCAGCCAGTACAGAAGAAGCTGTTGTTATCCGCAGATTGCTGTAAATTTCTTAGAATTTAAACTGATTGGTAATTTGGTATTTGTGATGTGGGGAAAATGCAAGGATTGTACAATACAAAAACTGACATAAATATTACCGATTACGAGAGCATTTTGTGATGATCCAACCATATTGAAAAATAATGTTTACAATTACAAGAATAAACTATAGTTTACTTCCGCAAAAAAATTTAAACAAATTTCTATTTTTCTAGACTGAAGGAAAAAGAAAATCCTTAAATGAGTAGATAGTAAAAAAATAACATAATAAAAAGATAGTAATAAATATTTAACTTACGTAGAATTTTGTTTAATTTTAGAAGTAAAGGAACTTGTGATGAATTTGTATTGTATGTATTTTAGAACATAAAGCAATTTATTTATTCAGCATTGGCAACCCTGGCAACAATATTTGTCAAATTTCTATGATTTTCTACGGCTTATAATATTATGCCGTCAAATAATAAAAAATGTTAGGAAATACGCCCAAATCATTAAAACTAACCCAAACTAAACCCTAAAAACCTAATTTGTGCATGTTTACTCAAACCCCAGACTTAAATAGTTGTCTCCATTCGATAAGTAAGATGAAATCAAGTGTTGTTTTTTTAAAGAGCCGTTGAATGCGGCGGAATTCGACAAAACCAACTTAATTACTACAAGAAAAAAAATTATACGGTGGGAGATGGTAAAAGATGCATTTGAGTTACATTTTTTCCAAAGTTATGTTTGTTGGTCAGGCAATACGCAAAAAAATACAAATAGCTTAAACTAAACCCTAAAAACCGTGTTTTCGTAAAACCCCGACTTTAATAGTTTTCTCCGTTAGATATTTAAGTTGAAATCAAGTGTTATTTTTTTAAAGAGCCTCTGCACGCAGCGGAATTCGACAATCAAATATTTCAACGGGCGAAATACATTGTTTATTGCCGTATTATGAACATGTCCATATTATAAGTACATACTTACATATACATAGTTTAAAGAACCGGAAATTATTCGGAATCGCTGACCACGGATAATACGAAATATATTGAATTAAAAACCTTCAGATTTACCTTAATTACTATAAAAAGAAATTGACTGCATTTGGGTAATCTTTAATTTTAGCATTTAAATTTTTAATTACGTAAAATGAAAATTCGCTTTCGTTGTATGGGATGACAGGCGGAATAATTTCTGTTGTCAATATTTTCTTTTATTGGTATTCCTAATACCATTTGAGTGCCTAGAATTTTTACCATTTACTCTATGCAAATACTAGATAGGTATTTTTTGACCGAACTACCGTTTTAAAATAGGTATACTAACGTTTATAAATAAAGTAATATTATAAAAACGGTGAGGTGATAATAGGTTAGGTTATTGTAGATTAGGTTAGGTTAGGTTATTATAGTTTGGGTTAGGATAGGTTGGGTTGGGTTATTATAGGCTAGGTTATTATAGGTTAGGTTAGGTTAAAATAGGTTAGGTTGGGTTGTGATAGATTAGGTTAGGTTGGGTTATTATAGGTTAGGTTAGGTTAAGTTGGGTTATTATAGGTTAATTAAAATAAAATAATAACAATAATACCTAAATAAAAAAATATGCTTTTTACGTACGCAATAATTTTGCCAGAATATTGTATTAGATTATTCAATTGTCTCTAGCCCTTTCTTTTGTTTCTGTTTGCAAATTAATCATCCAAAATAATTTACTTATTGGCAGGATCTGGTGGGACCTGTGACAAATATTAATATGTCGTGTAATTGTTGTTCTTTTGGTTTATTGTGTTATTTTTAGAAGTAGCTTTTAAGTTATTTGAATGGCCGAGAAGTCACAACATAATCCAGCGGGAAAAAAATGTGGAAATGTTTGTAGTTTTACCAACCTTTTATATAGATGTCGAAAAACTGAAATAGTGATTGTCGGTCACATGCGTAAAATCAGGATACCAGTGCGACTTTCAAGTAATTCTGATTAAAGGTTTTTTTGACTGACGCGACAGCTCGTAATAGAATTTTGGGCGGTAAATGCAGCGTCATGTCTGAACGATCAAATCATCTAATTTCAGCATTTTTCTAGTCAGAAGATTACTTTATAATTTCTCAAAACAACGCTTGCACAAGTGAAATAAAAAAGTCATAATAAAGAAACTCACGAACATGTAATGTCAAATGTCAAATATATTTACGTAGATGTCAAAAGCAACGGAATACAGTGTTGCTATTTAAAAATAAACAGTGTGGAATTTTACAAAAAAATATCGAAGACGGATCATTTTTACGTAGTGATGTCACTAGGTAAAAAACGGATTTATTTATTTTATTATTTGAAAAACTTTAAATTTATAATTTTTTCTTGTAACATTTTAGTTATCTTGGTAGGAACGACTATCCACATGATTTTTTTTCAAACCATTATAAAACTCGTGCAATTGGACTATTAGATTTAACTAAATGATAATTAATTTTGTTTATTGTTTCTTTACGTTGTATCTTTTTTACGTTAGAATTTTTAATCTCACTAGGATAAGTTTGACAAATTTTACAAAATAATAAAATAACACATAAGTTTAAATATTGAGAGAACAATAGTGTTACATTAATGTTACTACAAATTGGGTACCTACATGGTTCCTATTAAGACGAAATAAGATCCTAAAAAAATATCAGTTATGGGCGTGAACGCGATTTAAGTGGGCGAAGCAAATTAGTTTCACACGCGCTCCGCTCGAATTAAATATTATAATATTTCGGGGTGCAGATGAATGAAGTACGTTGCAATGGGGAACACCCGACACCACGAACAGTTCGAAGTCAGAGCAGCGATGAAATCCACTAGATGGTACCCATGAGTAAGGTTTGAACATGAAATGCTTAATAATGGGCGTCTTTCAAACTATGTGAATAGTAATATTAAGTTGAATGTGCATGTTTTAGGCAAATTTCGATAGAAACGTTACCTATTGCAGAAGGAGCTCATGATTTTATGATTCTTATCAGATTTCTGTAACCATACTGCTAGACGGTAGGCAGTAACTTATGACTCGTAACCGACGTGTTCTTCATTGACAGATGTCAAAGCAATACGGTATTCAATCACGAATCATTTTCATAATATCTGATCATAATTATATCTGAATATATTGACAAGATAAATAAAATATCAGTCATTTTCAATATTTATTATTATCGTTTACAAAAAGTTACATAAAACAAATAATTATGTAATGTAAAAAGCATAAGATGCAACTTTTTTTGTATAAAGGCCATCATTTATTATAATATAAGTTAGAAATAGTAAAAATAATTTTATATAAAAAACGAAAATAATTATTCAATAAATAGCATTTCGTCGAAATCTAAACGACGATTTCCAAATTGACGTTCTTTACATACAATATCTAAGATATGTGGAGGATCACGAACATTCATAGACCTTGTGACTCCAGGATCGATAAGCTCGACAAGAATGCAATCCATTTAAAAATTAGTTAATTTAATAAGCATTTTTTCTTCCCAGAACTTGTCATCTCGAAGTATACGCTCAACTATCTCTAAGTTAGATAATTACAATCATAAAAAGAGTCGTGCTGCGAAATTCTATTTAATACAGTTAAAGAAAAAATATGTCTTCTATTCTCCTTCCTTCCAGAATAACGGGTTTCTTCTCTTCCTGTGTAAACAAAACTTTTACTTTATTTACGTCATTTTTTTTTTTTTTTTTAATTTTTTTTATTAAAAGTATACAATACAGAATATAGTATATTATATAAAGCATTGTACTCCCAGGAGTTAATAAACTCATTGCGGGAATGATACGCATTACATGAAACATATAGCTGTATGTATTAAATGGACATATGATGGGACATACACAACATTATTATTTCAGATAGTCATTAATAAGATGAAGTTTGAGCATGTTAGTTTGGGTCTATTTACATTGACTTGCACATTTGATCTCGTTGTGTAGTTGATTATATTTTGTGTGAGCTATGTATTCCAGGGATCTTAGTCCATATTTTGTTGATTTGATTTTTGGTATATGTAGTTTGTTGTGATTTCTTGTGTTGTGTTGGTGTACGTCGTAATTGTAATAGAGTGTAGTGTTGGAATGTGCCGAGTGTTGAATTACTTTTAATATAGTTTTCGTTATTTCAAAAGTGGGAATGGTATTAAAATGAAGTATTTGGGTGTTTCTGTAGATGTCTTTGACATGTGTGTCCCAAGGTAAACTGAAAATATTTCGCAGGGCTCTATTTTGGACGACTTGGACTTCTGAAATCATTTTTTTTGTAGCAAATCCCCAGATTCCGGCGAGATATATTAGATGTGAGTGAATCATAGCATGGTAAATCGATTTTAATAGAGAGGGAGGAAGTAACCCGCGAAGTCTATATAAAACACCAGTTATATGAGTAATTTTGGATAGAACATGTTTAAATTGGTGATTCCATGTGAGTTGTGAATCAATGAAAAGGCCAAGATATTTTGTAACATCAGCCCTTTCAAGGCGGTTATTATCAAGACTTATATTAAGACATACATTTTTTTATTTGCAAACAGTATGTAATGTGTTTTTTTTTATGTTTAGGCTAAGTTTGTTTAATCGCAGCCAGTTTGCCAGGCAAGCTACATCACTTTCCATTTCCTTTTCAAGTTCGTTTAAATCATTATTGTGATAAAGAATCACTGTATCATCTGCATAGAGTTGTATTGTACCCTTAAGTCCCCATTTAGCAATATCATTTATATATATTAAAAATAGTAATGGTCCAAGTACGGAGCCCTGAGGCACGCCACATTTTATCGTTCCCATGCTGCTTGTCCCCTTTCCAACAAAGGTCTGAGAGTGTCGGTTAGAGAGGTAGCTACACAGTAACTTCAGGGGAGTGCCTACTATGCCTAGGTGTTCTAGCTTCTTTAGTAGTATCCCATGGTCAACCGTATCGAAAGCCTTTTTTAAATCTATAAATAAGCCTGCAGCATGCTTACCCTGGTCTATATGCTTTTGGAGGGCGTATACAAAATCGAAGGCAGCACATTTTGTGTTAGATTGGTTTCTGAATCCATACTGTTGGGATGCGAGTAAATTGTTTGATAGGAGATATTTTGTGAGCCTAAGCTTAATAACCTTTTCAAAAACTTTAGAGACGACAAAGAGGATGGATATAGGACGGTAATTAGAAGGATTTTTTTTGCAATCATCTTTGTAAATCGGAATTATTTTTGCTATCTTTAGTTGATCTGGGAAGATTCCACTATTCAGGGATTGATTAATAAGAAAAACAAGGTGGTCAGCTAATATATCTTTGCGAAAGTTCAGGTACACTGGTGTAATTCCATCTAAACCTGGAGATGCATTAGACTTTAGTTGAGAGATGATACTGAGAACTTCTGTTTTATTTGTTTTGGCCATGTATAAGGACTGGATTGCTTTTTGATCCGTGTTTATAGTGATAGAATCATCTGGATATGATGCAATTGTAGCTGCTAAGTTTTCCCCAACTGATATAAAGAAGTTGTTAAAAGTTGAAGCTATCTGTGTTGGGCATGTTATTTCTTCATTCTTAATGAGAAGACAATTTAGTGTCATAAGAACTAGAGCCAGCAAATAGTGAAAACTTTTCAGGTTCATTCATCTCTGGTCCGTGCTGAAAAATAATGTCAGTTTTTGTTAATTTTTTTAGAGCGCTTATTTAATCATATAAAATTAATATTATTTACTTTATATTTACAGAAATTGTGAAAAAATTACCATGTTGAGTGTCGGTATAGTGTTTAACACAATACTCGTATTTTCTTTATTATTTGCAATATTATCTGGATGAAGTCTTGCGGAATTTTTCCTAAAATGAGAAATATTGTTAATTATTTATACTGTCTCTATTCCCTAATTATTTAGAGATGTATTAAGACATGCCCGACAAACTTTCACCAACAATTCCTGAGCTTATTTGGTGTAAAAAATGCATTTCGGTAAAAATAAAAATATGTCACCGGAAATCAAAATTAATTTACTTCTTATATTCCAAATTCAATATGCTCAGAAGTTTATCGACTGCGTATATATGTATATATCTACATATATAAAATTATTTAAGCTGACATTGTACAATTATGTTCTGTAAAAAACGTATCCCAAAGATCTATTTTTATGTGTGTATTTAAGTAGTACCTTCTCCATTCCGTTAAACATTTTCCTTGGTGCCGTAATTTTGTTCGGGATAAAACTCCTTTTGTCTTCTGTTTTCCCATATTTAACTGAAACGTAAGTATATATTAGCCAAGAGATTTATTATAAATTGGTTCAATTTTACCTTAAATTTGAAAATCATTTCAACGTAAGTAAGTGCAGTAACTTGGGGAGATAATTGCACAATTCTATCTACAACAAATGATCTAACAATCTAAACTTAAAAGATTAATGACTCTTTTTAATATTCGAATGACTTTAGGTACTTTATAGGTGACATATGTCTAATTGTCTGTATGGAGAAAAACTTTCGATGTAGAGTTTTTGTTTTATGGAAAAAAACTTTCGAATTTCAAAAATTTGTTGTTGGGTAATTTAACTGGTTTTGGTGGATAAGAGCTTGGATACATATTAGAGTTAAAACACATAAATTAAATACCTATTTATTTTATGAAATTTTATTTTCTACAAAATTAGTATCAATAATTTTTTCACAAAATTGTACTGGAAACGAGATATTTACAAAAAACAAAAGCTAGTCGCGCAAAAAACTTGTTTTTTTCAAAAATATACGCACCTTTACGACTTTCTACCTCGGTACCTATTAGAGATTGAAGAAAATTGTTTACACAAAAGTAGTAAGTAATTGTATGTTCTACTTTAATTGTTTAGCTAATTTAGCCGAAATTTGCATTGGGAATGAGATATTTTGGAAAAACTAGATTTTGGAGCGATTTTGGCCGGTTTTTTTCAAAATGGCGGCGCGAGCACAGGTGTGCCAAGGTCGGAAACTCAGATTTTACATCAGGGGACCAGTTTATAAAACATATAAAAAAATTGGGACTACCGGAATAATTACGATCGCGAATCGGTAATTGCCCTGGAGTATTAGTAATGAATCACAAACACTTTATTGAAATATAAGAGAATACCACTCCTTAGTAAAAAAACTCCTTTTATTTTACCATAATTTATTAGATATTCCATTGTTACAACTAACATGACTGTATAATTAGAAATTAATGCAAAAGCCCAGTAGGGCGTAAATAAATAAAACTAGGAAAACGATTCTATAAACGGCACTCTATAACATTCTGTGCCGCTGTTGCTGCCACAACCGGACAGACAGCCGCGTCGCGTGAGAAAAAAGATTAATAGTAAAAAAGTCTACTTGGGCTAGAAATGATATATAATAACATAACGACAATACTTTAGTGTCATCTTTTTTCTCAAGTGCCTACACATTTACGCATTTAACAATGTATTCTTTTGTATTGGTTATTATTTATATTTATATTTATTATTTATATAAAAAACCTTTACTCACTTGAGGAAGAAGTTAAATTATAAAAAACAGAAAATTTCACTAATAGATTTCAAAGTAATCGTTTGATTAAATAAAAAAATACGTAAAAGAAATGACCGAAGCGACGGGCCGGGTGACACAACCTTACAGGCCGGAACTTTCGCGGCGTCTGAATCAATACGTAGTAACTCCTTGTCAACCCGCACACAAATATACTACGCACAATAGAGAGTTTTGAAGTACTGGCGGTCGTTTTTCGTGTATCTGGCCAGAAATTGGATTTTCGCGAGTGTTTTTATTTTAATTAATTCTTATGAATACATTAATAAAATCTCTAATCTTTTGTGAGGGAGTCGTCGGGAAGTTACTAATTCATCGTCTAGAAAAATAAAATCTGGTACTTGCCGCTTATCTTACAACATTTTACATTTAATAAAATGTACTTATCGTTTTACATAATATATTTAATTGTAAGGTCCTGTTTTTATTAATCTTAAATATAAATAACTTGCATCCCTTCGAATCCCTCTAGAAACATTTAAGATTTTAGTAATAAGCTCATCAGAAATAATTAAAATGTGAGCGTCGGGGCAAATCCCCGTTATCAGGGTATTGTGTCGCCTTAAGCTAATTCCATCCAATTCATTACAGTATAATGAAGTAAACGTGTAGGGTGACCATAAGTATTTATTTGAAAATAATAAACTATGAATTTTTAAAGGACCAGAGAAAAGAAAAAAAAGAATTAAATTATGAAAGGACAAGAATAAAAAAATTAACTTAATATGCCATTAATTTAAATTGATTAAAATGATTAATCATGTTTATTAAATTAAAGAAAAACGTTAAAACCTGTAGGCAAGCTCCCTTGAGGCCCTTTGCATGACTATTTTTCTAGTTATAATCAATTTTTTTGTAATATCAATGTTTTATAATAAAAATTATAAATAAACTTTGAAAACAGTAAGTACATACCTAAAGATAATTGAAAAATAAAAATAGTTAAAATTTACCTTACCAGAAGATTCCGCGAGAAATATATTATGGGCGTGTCTGGTGTGCCCGACGAAAACAACATTTAAAAAACCCAAGATTGTTACAGACACACTACAACTATTATTATAATATATAATAATAGTTGTAACTAATACTTATAACTACTTCATCAACAACAATGGATATTAATATTATCACGCCTATTGTTTCATACAAAGAGAGTATTTTCTGATAAGAGTTATTTAAGTACGCCAAAGAGGTTGATGCAAACGGAATTGAATATTATACTGATCGAAACTAACTTTAACTAGACTTAACTAGAGCACAAGCTTGCAAAAAAGAAACTTATACCGGCCCAGAAGAGCAATAACAAATTGATGGCTGTTTCCGATGTAAACACGAATTCTAGAAAGTTCATGGTTCGACTTAATGTGTTTATTTTGACGGTGTAAACACAGATGCTACTTAAAAATCTCTGAAAAACTTTTACGCTTCGAAAGCTGAAAAATATATTTTAAAATATTGTTCTTGCAGATGGATCTTAGGACCAATTAGTTACTGTAGGAATAACTCTTTCACAGGCGGAAAAGGTTATATCAATTTATTACTGTTCAGGAGAGCCAAATTAAGCTTTGCTTGTCTCCGAAAAACATGTAAATTGTCCGTAAAATATCAGGAATCCAACATTATTTTCTATGTACATAATAAATACGTCGGTATATATTTGTAAGTTTATCAATTAATTCTTTAAGTTTAAAGACTTAGTTATAAGTCTGTATTTTAACATAATTATTATGTGTCTTCTTTTGGATAATAGGCTATTAACATAACCTAACTTAACCTAACTTAACCCAACCTAACCTAACCTAACCCGACCTAACCTTGTTTGAAAATTATAGCCTCCGAAACTTTACTAAATTTCTTGAACCTCTTGTTCTCACTTAACCTCACTAGACTCAAAAAAAAAAATTTATTGCTTCTCACTATCATGTTTTTTTCTCTTAAAAATCAACCTCACTAGGACTAAGCCTGTATCGAAGTTAACAATTTACATTTGAGTGAAGCAAACATAGAGTAATCACAAACATAAAGTAATACTACATAGAAACATAAAATACTTCAAAAAGAAAAAAAAATAGATGAGTTACCATATATAGTTAAAATATATATATGATTACATATAATATAATAATATATAATATATATATTGTATATTATATTGTAACAATATTTGAACTAATCATTATTACAAAGAAGAATCGAAGTAGATAATAAAAACAGCTAGGGTGACATCCAGTTCAAAATTATTCTGTTTTGTTTTTTGTTATTGTTGCTTTATATACTTAATATTTTATTCTGTATGTATTATAAGTATGTGTAACAATAGATATACTAGGGTGCATAAATAACAGGTTTTTTGTAAACTTCTAAATACTGAGTGCATATAAAGTTGTCTCTATAGACCCGCATAAAGGTACCGCAGATATATTAGCCCAATTGAAAAACATTTAGGTCTCCCGCAAGAGGCCTATGTTAAAAATCATCTTAAAATTATTTTTTTTATTTTTGTAATAAACGACGAAAAGATTTTGATTCAAGTGGAAAAATTTAAACAGTAGGGGGGTGCAATAAAAGTACATTAAAACATGTTTTAATGCAAGGTTCAGGTCTCTCGCACTTGAGTTATTTATTAAGGCAAGAATAAGACAGAAAGTAAATATTGCTACACATAAATCCAATGGAAAAATTCGGTGTTAGTGGCGGAAAATATAATAAATTGCTAGCCTACTAGATATCAACCTAATAGCCCATGTTAATAATTCGAGGTCGTGATTCCATTGTAATTACGCAATATTTTGCCAAAGCATTTTATTTAGCAATTTTAATTCATGTCAGGTCATTACGAAAAATTGCTAGGATAATATGAATAGATTTTTGTTGTGAATCCATAAATCCGTGTTGTTCTATACAAATATAATAAGGTCAGGTATTAGGCAATACGTATTGTGGTTATTAAATGAATGGCGTATTCTTTATAATTAATCGTTTTTTTAGAGCTGAGATATATTACGCAAGGTCAGAATGAATACATTATGTTTAAATCTCCATTATAATATTATTATGCTCTGCCAAAAGTCACACACATTTTATATGATGTAACCAATACCTATTTTAAAATAAAATGTTTTAATTTATTTATTTTTAATTTTAATACGACTTAACACAAGAGTCCCTACTGCTCCAAGCCGTCTGGTGCCACTGGGACTATCCCCTTTGGGTATGTTGTTAGGTTGGGAAGGAAAAAGAGATAGGGAATAGGAAAGTGGAGAAGTAACTAGATATTCAGATCTGGTCACCAAATACGGCTAAAGCCATTTCAGCCTACGAAACGTTTCGACTGTAGTCGAGTAGATGTAATAATGCAGCTTGTAGATAGTCAGGAAATTGCTGATGATTACGTTAACGATAATATGTAAATTGTACTTAAAAAAAGTGTTATTTACAACAAATATGAGAACGCATTTTTTTTTATTCGGGAGAAATATCAAAAGTAAGAAAATGTCAGATATTTTTTCGCACTACAATCATCTGTTTACAGCGCCCTTGAGAGGATTCTGCACAAAACCGGCGCTATAGAAATCATCAAAATTATTATTATTATTATTACTATGAGCTTGGTAGAAATGGTGGAGGCATGATTTTTTATGGTTTAGTTTAGTGGTATTCAGAAGAGAGTGAAGAATGACCCCCCTCTAAAACGACTTCAAATTGTTTTTTGTACTCTAGCCTGAAAGCGGATTTATTCACGTTTCAGTAAGTATTTTTGTAAAGGCGGAAATTATTGGATTAGTTCATTAATATTTCTGTAGAAGTTCTAACAAAACACATTGAAAGTTCAGCGATTTGTCCGCGTTTTAATTCATGTCAATAGTTCTCAAAAGTTTCTTAAAAATTCAAACCTCACAGTGATGTTAATGATAAATAGTACCTACTTCTAAATAATTAATATAGGTACATATGTAGTATATAATATAAAACCCCATTTTTTGTTGTTGTTCTGATATCTTTTATATAGCTTTGTTATGTGTATACATGTATTTGGGGATCAGTGGTGAGGCACGAAATAAAAGACGTGTGGTGAAGGTCTCTGTGTTTATTGAGTCAGTTGCCGAGACGAGGAGATGACGTAGGACAGATGTTGAATACTCCGGTTGCTGCGATGGTGTGGTGGTCAAGCGCGGGTCAGTGAGTCGACGCCGGGCGCTGGTGACCGGGACTCGATGACTGTCAGGCACTGGCGTTCTGGGGAATCAATAATCCAGTGCTGACGGAAGGCCGAAGGTGCGGCGGACCTTGTAGGCGGTTAAGCGGGAGCGGCGTAGACCAGTGAGAATTTTGCGTGTCCTCGTGGTGGTCATGGTGGCGTGGAAGAAGCGCTGGCCAGAGACGCTGGAACCAGGGCGCTTGTAATCCGAGTAGCGCTTGCCAGGGACGGCGATCTGGACAAGGCGCTATGATGATGTCCCGATGGAGTCCATGATGGTACGGGCGAAGCCGGGTACGTTGTCCTTCGCGCTAGTAAGAGTCTGATGAATGAGACTGACTCGCTGCGTCGGGCTTATTTATACTGTTCGGTCGGTCAACAGCAGGTAGTTAAATGGCAACTAAATCGAGGCCACTCGCTCGGTCTGGCCCTTTCCCGAAGTTTCGGCGGCGCGGCAATTATGCCTAGGCGGTAGACTCGAACCTTCTGGCGAGTTCTCGTAATGTGAAAGACGGACTTGCGATATTATTGTCGTCAATAGACAAGTAGGTGCTTGTAGTACGTAGGTTGCCCTGTTTTGATTTCGACTGCGAGTAGGTACGTACCTACGTAGCAAGTAGCAAGTACGTACCTAAGTAACGTCGAGCTGCTTATTATTAATGAATTAATCTGGATTCTTCTGCTACATGTATATATATATGTTGATTTTTTATCTTATTTTTTCACTTTTATTGGTATTCAAATATAATATCATTCATTTAATAAAAAAAATAGTTTACTTATAAACAAGAGAGGCTGGTTTCGTAGTTCCAACTGGTATCTCATCCAATCGCCTTGCTCAGAAGTGGGACGGATATAATATGTCCGTCACTCCTGGACATATTGATCCCTAGATTCCTACCCAACCCTCATACCCTTTATCTTCCCAGAGCTTCCTCTCCTTCGTTTCTTTTAAAAAGACCCTCCACACAGCATTCCAAAAGATGACATAGGCCCTGAGGGAGATTATTTTCTTCAGGGCCTCCTGTGTGGGGTTAATGAAAAAAAGTTCAGGTGTATAATTATTATTACGAGTAACAGCTGTTTCGCCTTTTTCAAAATATAAAGTGAATGATAACATTATTGAACATGTATATAAACAAATTCGAGTTCTACAAATACAAATTGATAACAATTAAAAAAATAATGCAACTTTGTACATTAGCTAGTCCGTTTTCATTTAAGTTAACTTTAATAGTTAAACTACACCTGGTTAAAAAAACATTACCTTCCGCTTGAGCATGAAATAAAAATAAAATTACCGCAATGAATAGAAAAATTAAGTTAAAATAAAAATCACGTACGAAAGTATACTTGTAACCCACTTATCTACGTGTATTATTATTATTTCACATGCATAATGATTGGCCAACATTTTTATGCACCAAATGCAAATTACCAGGATATAAATTTGGATACAGCACTAGAATTAAAATACAGAGTACCTACTCACCTTCTTTACGAGTATAAATGTAGAATTTACACGAGGATATTTCGGTACCAACACGGTTGTCGAAAAATTTTATCTGCCGATGAATATTCAAATGAATAATAATGAAATTTAATTATCCACTTATGTACGTTGTAATTAACGTTCTACGAAAATGTTTATAATCTCACATAGATAACAGGATATATAAATTTTATTGTTTTACTCGTTATACAGAGAACTGCCATTTTGTAATGTAATTATTTATTTATCCACGTGCTGAACAGAGGCTGCATTAACTTTTTTTGTATTACGTTTTGTTCGGTTGAAAATATCATTCGACCAACCAAATATCAACAAAAATATATATCAACGAAAATATCAACACAACCAGCGACTTAATATATTATATCGATTGACATAACAAAATAGATTTTGCGTAATAAATTAATAAATAATAAATCCGTGTATTTCTCATGACGTCACTCGATTTGAATATCCGATTTTAAATGTACATACGTATTTATATCAGCAAATAATTTTTTTATATTTAAATACCTATCTAATCCAGAGATACTCTCTCTCTCTGCTAAAAGATCACCACTCTGAATCACGATAAGATTTGAGTAACGTGTTTATTCTCAACCTTCATTTTCCCATCTCCTTTCCCTCCTTTAAATCTAACAACTCACCTTAAATAGGGATGCCATAGGCCAACTAGCTCCAAGCAGTTGGAATTCTTGCGCAGGATTAAAAAAATAAAAACTTCCAATTCAAATATATGGTTTTAGTTTTAATATTTGTTTTTGACTATTTATCTTTCTAAAAAGGATGATATTTATACATGAAATAATAAATAACCTTAACCTACTTATGTACTTAAAAAAATATACAGCAAGGACATTCATTCACAGATATAACTCAATGAAATTAGGCTACAAAAAAGGAGAAAGAAAATACACAAAATAGTTTTCCATGCAAAGGAATGCAATATTATAATGAGTTGCCGGAAACCATAAAGTCTGCACCAATTGATAGAATCAAGCTAAATTATAGGAGCCATAAAAACCAAAAGAAAAATGTAACAATGTGTGTAAGTAAGTAATAATAAATTATACATCTATAAACTTGGATGTACAAATGGATTAAAATAAAATTTAAAAAAATACATCTTTCTAGAAGGCTCCGGATTTTGAACAAAATGTTAAAATTTCACAATATTTATGAACATTAAATATTCAAATAATTTATCTAGTTATATAAATACGCCTGTGGCTCTCCGGGATAAGTGCGGAAATACGTCGATGTGTTGTAATTTGTAATGTTGGGGTTCAAAATCCGTTTAAATATGTGCAATTGATGTGTGTATTTTGTGTATGCAAATATACATCATTGGTACACCAGCTGTGCGTGTCTCTGTCTGCAGGGGTGGACTGGGCAAGAGGACGATATCAGATAGTGCTTGTTATATTTCATTATATGTTATATTTTCATTTTTAGTGAGTATTGTGCAATCCTAGACTGCCATATTACGTATAATGTTACAACTATTACATCAAAGAGAAAAATAAGAACAGTGACAAGTAAAAATAAAATGAAAAAAATAGAAATAAAACGTAACAGGTAGTAACAGCATTATGTGAATAAGTTAAATTAAATAAAATTAAAAAAGTTATAGAACTAAATCAAGTGCAAATGTTTTGCACATTCATCAGTTTCTCTTGTCTCGTCTTGTACTACGAGTTTCCGGAAACCGTGTATATCGATGGCCCCACCGCAAGGAATGAATTATAAATTAATGACACTTGAAGTGATCTTAAAATTATAAAACAAATTACCATTAGAATCACTCTGCTGATTTTCAAAGCATATTCTGCCTAAATGATTGAGATGAATTGAAACTCGCCGGGTGATACGAGTAATTATAAATTTAACTACATAATATGGCTCGCTTTCTATGATGACCATGAAAACAGCGAACTTTAGAGCAGGTTAAAAACAGTTTTTTTTAAATAGAAAATAAAACATTTTTTAACTTATTTCCACTTGTTTATTTTACCAGTACCGGTTTCGTCCTATTATGGACATCTTCAGGCTGGCAATTGAAATTCTTTTGTTACAGAATTTATACAAAATTAGGTACACAATGTCAAGGTAGGTACATTTGTTTGGGTTATTAAATTACAATGGTTCTTTAAGGTTAATATGTCATAAATAAGAAATAATAATATAACAATGGTCACTATAGCAGAATAATCGATAATTTAGTAAATAAAATAATGAATTTTCCTGCATACCACGCATGAGAATCCGGAAGAGAAGAATCAAACTGTATAAAAGAACACCTCCTTAGTTGGGCAAATCAAAAAGTGGGGGGGGGGTTATGATCTATTGAACATAATTTTGCATTTACCAGAAAATTATTTCCACAAAGATAGAGATGTCAAAACTCTTAACGTTTGCAACAAAGGATCAGAAGATTACATAATTAAATTACACAACTGTTATTTAAGGTAAATAAGTCATGAATAACAAAATGTTCAATAATCATCAATACATACATCGAAAATTACTTAGAATAAAATGTTACCTCAGAGTCTAAGGTAACATTATTCAAATTAATTACAATGGATATATTAATGGCGACTGAGCACCATGTTCCAACTGTTTATTCATGACATATTTACGATCAATTTTCTTCGTTAGGCGATTAATTTCTAGTAATTCTAATCTGTCTAATTTCTGTCCCTTTTCACAAACGTGAAGAACCTTGACATCTCTATCCTTATCAAAAGTATGTTGGTTCTCTAGCAAATGCAAGAGAAATTAATATTAAATCTATATTAATAAGTTTTCTATTTGGATGCCAATCTGTCCCTGTGGGTATGAAATACCGCCCCACTCGCTTTGTAATTACACTGCATAATGTGGATGACTAGTTCAGTGACTGTCAAATATATTCAGGGAGTTCCCAAAAAGTTTCTCTGTAATTCTTAATAGATACCTATAAATGAATCAATATCACTTTGTTTGAACCATTATATATTTGTATATACTCCAACCGATTTCGGAACAACCTAATAATAATGAGTCCATTTTCAATAAATTAAAAAATATTATCTTACAGTCGCATCTTAGACATGTTCTCTTTCACCGTTCGTTCCATCTCCTCCCCCACTCTTCATTAATCCCTGTGGTCTGATATAAATAAAGTTACATTTATGTATGGTGGATAACTACAAAGTTATGTGGTCTGATATAAATATAGTTAAATTTATGTATAGTGGATAACTACAAAGTTATGTGGTCTGATATAAATATAGTTAAATTTATGTATAGTGGATAACTACAAAGTTATGTTGTCTGATATAAATATAGTTAAATTTTGACCATTTAATTTTACGTTTCTTGTACTCATTACATACATATTTTTCGTTGTATTTTCTTATTTTTATTTTTATCTTCCTTTTGTTTTTTTTTACATAATTTATTGCACAGTTGATAGATAATATGTTTTTTCTCCTTTAAGCAGACGAGCTTTGAAGTATAACAGTTGTGTTAATTTAAAAGCAAGTTTGTAGTCGAGTGGAAAAATGCGTCGGGTTCCCATTCAGTGATTGCGTATTCAATCAAAACCTCCAAAAAATGATTTTTTTTAATCAACTAAAACTCTTTAGGATGCTTTCATAAATTATAATAAAATGAAAAAAAAAATAAAAACGATTTTTTTTTGTAAAATCAAATCAGTGGCTGCTTTGTTCAATAAAAATAATAATTTGATATTAAATAATGTGATTGTTACAAACATTAGTTTTGTGATGAATCGTTTATAAGAAAGGTTATAACGGATCTATCTGCTGTAGGTTGCATATACCTGTAGGGTTTAGTCTATCCTATAATTTATTTCAGCCTTTCTGTCCGGAATGCTGGGTATACATAGCCTCGCCGACAAAAAAAACCGCTTTGCTGATAACAGCACAAAAAAACATAATATGGTCAGATTATATGATATTCGCAATCATTGTTAATGTATATTTAAGGTAATATTTCAATTCGACATTGTACATTTATTACTTCATATTACAACATGTAATACCTATTATATTATTAATTACTGTGCACTCCTGTTCCAAACACAAGCTAACGCTTCTGTGGAAGAGTAGTATTCAAATCTCATAATATGTAAAAACCCACTGTAAATAAAATTTTATATTTAATAATAAAAATAAATATTTTTTAACTACAACGTAACCGTCTGACGTTTAGGAATGTCAATTCATAGATACAGGGTTTTCCAATAAGAGGTGTTATTTTGATATTCAATCGTTGAAAGTAAACGTTGTCCAGATCAATACCATCCAATTCCGACCATAAAAAATCATTAATCATCTCTCGATATTCCATTCACCGTAACTGTTGCTCCAGCCTCATTTTCGAAAAAGTAAGGTCCAATGACTCCACCGGACCATAAATCGCACCAAACAGTCACACGTTGAGGATAGAGAGGCTTTTCAACAATAACTCTTGGGTTTTCTGAGCCCCAGATGCGACAATTTTGCTTGTTGACGAAGCCACCGAGGTGGAAATGGGCCGCATCACTCAAGATGATTTGCATTTGATTCACTCAAGTGAATTTTAATAATTTTAATGCGTTGTTGAAGCGTGTATCGTTCCATTTTTATTAATGGCGTAGTTTCTACTTGTCAAATGTCAAATGCTTCAAAAGTAACATCTACCGAAATAGCGGGCTATTCAAAATAACACCTCTTATTGGAAAACTGTATATGCGCCATTGTTGCCTGCAATTATCGAATTCTCATTTATTGCGTTATCAATATCAGTCTGGATATCAACAGTGCGACCGTACTCGGAAAATCGGTATAAAATCGTCGATAGTTACGCCTATCGAACCGACATTCTAATGTTGTCGATTCACTGTGCTAGACCTCCCGATATGCTAAGTTTGATGGGATTCCAAAGGAGTTGAAATAACGATAGTAAAATCGATAAATAAATAAACAAAGCGCCCCCTATGTTGGCAATACGAACAAGTCGATAAACATAACACACGGCCGATCTATTATGAAAATGGTGCTCAACCGTTTAATGAAAAGAAAGTTGATTAACGATTGAAAAGTGATGGCCTGTACATTCGTGTTTGTGAACGTTTGTCACGCACTTATCGGAGCCAAGTGACCAAGCGATGAAAAGTTCTGATAGCACGTGGTTTGGAAATATGCAGACGACGAATGGTATTTAAAATCACTTACGCTACAGATGGAACGTGAAGATAGTATACATATAACACTTCCATGGCAGAGGGGTAAGACAAGGGAGATTGACAGTGAACCGTTATTGAATGAAACATTATGAAACCACGAGCCAAAACATTGTTCACTTATTCTACCTACAGGTAAAATATGATTTGAGAAATATAATGTTTACAAACTAGGTCGATTGAGGTACCGTTTAGTATATTTTAATTCATGCTGAATCGAATGAGACGATTCTCCCGATGATACTCCTAAATCGATGTAATCAATAGTTGATAACATAATACAGGTATTTAGTAGGTACATAAAAACAGTTTAGTACATAAAATGAGTTGAAAGGCGTAGTGTGTTCAATTCCTCAGCTAGCTAAGTTCTCCATAACAACACAAGCAACATTTCCCGCTTACTGTGGTGGTAGTAGGAGATTTTAAAATATGTCAAATTATTCGTAACCTGGTTTGTCATTATTTTTTTTAAAGTAAAAAAAAAATAATAAGGATTAGCCCCTTTCATCAATTTATTTTGGCTGGACTCTGCATATCTTCATTTCGGAAATATATCTTAATGCGCTATGGAAATGTTCTTTAAGGGACGAGTGAGACTTTCTACCACCACATGGGAAGCTTATGGCGCAGACTACGCCAATCAAATAATACTATTATCACTACCATGGTTTCTTGGGCGGAGTCCCCCCTGATGGCCCTCTTGAGACAGGAGATGTTCAAATGTCCTTCATAAACGGCTGCTTGCACACATTTTTCACTTCTATTCCGCATTGCCTATCTGTGTATTGTTATTATTTGTCCGTGATTTTAAAATATGGAATGGATTTCTTTGCACTACCCTGCATAAATTTTGAAATACACTCTTATAATTATTTCTTCTTCCAAGAAGAGATACGAGGAAATTTTCATGAATTTTGTCATTATTTTGTTCATTTGTGTATTTACTATTCTGTAGATACTACTAGGTACTTCAAATCACACCTAAGTACAGCGGCGGTACTTCGCATTTGTTTCTGTGTAACAAAACGCATGTTTAACATCAATAAAGCAGAGATGCCTAGCTTTGTTACTGCTCATATAAAACCTGTTTTCCTTACATACATTAATCAATATTATCAGTAAAATGAATAAAAAACTTTGTAATGTATTTAAAATGATTAAAATTGATTTTAAATGTGATAGCCCGGTTCTTGTTCGAGGGATCATGAATTCAAAATCTAATGAACTTGTCATAAAAATTTTGTGCTAAAAACTGATAAAGTTGAAATTCTGTCCTGAAACAGCAATCATTGTCACGAAAATTTATAAATTATAGTGTATTCAGGCCTTGCCATCAATTTTCCCGTATTTATTAACTTACTTGCTAGTTGGGAACGGCTCCGTGAATTGTGCGCGGGTTTCGTGTGGACGGAAGTATTGACGTAAGTATTCGTATTACGAACATACTCAGAGATGCAAGTAAGTAATTAAATAAACATAATACGAAATTAGCAGTTGTTTTTACAAGAAACAATAAAAAAACACTTGCGGTACCTGGAACAACGTGGTACCGATGTCTTGGGTTTTTCTTTTTCTTATTCATTTTCAGGAAAAACGACAATTTTTATTAGTACTACCAAGAATTATAAAACACATAAAAAATGATTGAAACGGAGAAGGCAATAAATAATACATTTTATGTATTTTTAACAAGAATCCAGGGATATTTATGTAAAATGACTAATTTATATTTTCCAGGAAACGTATTGAGATTTGGTGGCAAAATTTGTGGTGAATTTATCTATTCATTTTATTGAGATCACGATATCATTTTGTGCAAACCTAACCTAATCTAAACTAACATAACCTAACCTACCATACAATCGTATAAGTAGTTATGTGTATTTTTTTAATATTTATTCTGGAATATCAGTAAGCACAAAATATTGTTAATGCAATGATGGTGGACAGAGAATTGAACCCACAACGTTTGAGAGGGAACCAAGCTCAGCTACTAACCAGCCCTATAACCGAATATCTCCATCAATTTTTATTTTTGTTGTGAAACATCTTTTGGCGCGCCTCTTGGGGTAAAACCGACTCTTGCTTATAAGTGTGGCAAGACGGGATGACGTTATTTGCAAGGAAACGGGACGACGCTCTTGCATGGAAACGGGATGACACTCTTGCATGGAAACGGGATGACACTCTTGCATGGAAACGGGATGACACTCTTGCATGGAAACGGGATGACGCTCTTGCATGGAAACGGGATGACACTCTTGCATGGAAGCGGGATGACACTCTTGCATGGAAACGGGATGACGCTCTTGCATGGAAACGGGATGACACTCTTGCATGGAAACGGGATGACACTCTTGCATGGAAACGGGATGACCCTCTTGCAATGAAACGGGATGACGCTCTTGCATGGAAACGGGATGACACTCTTGCATGGAAACGGGATGACACTCTTGCATGGAAACGGGATGACGCTCTTGCATGGAAACGGGATGACACTCTTGCATGGAAACGAGATGACGCTCTTGCATGGAATTACGATTCATTCGGTCAGCCATATATTTCTTTCTCTTTCATTCAAATTTAAATTATATTATTAAAATTTAAATCATTATTAAAATTGGCATGGGATCGATTCTAAATAACGGTAAATTTATAATTTTTCATATCTTTCTTTGTGTACAATTTTAAATAATAAAATGATTGTTTTGAAATAAAAAATTTGAAGAATAGTTGTCTTTCATTATCACTTTCTTCAATAATGATCAGTTTCGATATTTCTCGATTACTTTATTTTATTTTTATATAAAAGTCCTAACTGATCTGAACGTTTATGGCATCCTCATTTGGGAGGCTGAAGATAGTGTGGAGGGAAAAGATGAAGGAAGATGGAATAAAGGAAGGCGGAAAAGAAATTGGCTGTCTTGTAATGTTTCAAGAAAGATCTGGAATTTCAAGCATAGTTTCAATGGTGCTCTTTCACATGGTCGTTACTGAAAGTATATACCACTCTGGAAAGTGCCGCAAATACACCATTTATTATGTTTTATTAGTAAGTAACACAAATCAAATTTACTTGCGCACGCCGGAATTTCAGAACGTGCCCTCCTCCACTCAACTACCGAGGCCGTCAATGTCTCGTTTGCTTATTGAATGTTTTAGTTAGACACAACATATAAGCATCCTAAGGGTGCTAAATTAATGCCATAACTAACGCCCTTGAGGTGATTTTTCACAAAAATAGCGGTAAATATAAAAATTATCAAAACACAAATCAAAAATCTAGTTAGATGGGCAGGTCTAGGCTTCCAAATATAAAGCAGACAAGTAGTAAAGGAATTATTGAAATGACTGTCGGAGCGTGTGAATAGCCCCAACAAAAACATTGGTTTTTCTACCCAAGAAAGTATTCTCACCTCAAAGATTATGGTCAAGAATTGCCTAAACGTATAACAAAAACGTGTACTAACCTGTTGAAGATCCCTTCCTGCAATCGTAAGGTTTCGTCTGGCCCATGCAATATGCGCAGCAGATTTTTTTTTACCAGGTGGCTCATTAATCAATTTGTGAGGAGAAGAAAATTATTCAAATCTGTAGATGCCAGATTTCAAACACAGTAAGTGACAATAGACTCCGAAAAAACACAATGACAAGTAGTTTTATTTTTGAAGCCTAGACGAAAACCATTTGTCATGCATTCGGGTAAGTACTTACCAGATAAGTGCACATTATAAATACATAGATAAATGAATCGTAATCATTGAGGTACTTATTTAAAATATTATGAAATTATAAACAAACCAAAAAATATAAAATATAATGGTGCTTAACCAGACCCGGTATGTCTGAGATCGATACATTTATGGTATCAGAGTTCTGTGTGATCTGATAAGGCGGGTATGCGCTAGTGCTTTGATCAAAGACTTTCAGACAGAAGACATACATCTTAATCCATATGTAAATTATATGTGCATCTACTGTCATTACTTGAGACAGTAATACCTGAAGGAACTAAAATTTTTTTTTTGAGAACATTCAACAAAACAATGCTCAAATGAAAAATGTATGAATAATCCTTCATTTATTGTCAGTGCTATCATCTAGCAAGATCCTGGAAGTTTGAACCAGCAGGACTGGGTGGATGGTGCAATCCCAGTCTGCCATATACAATATACATGTCTTCATAAATAATTTCCCATAGTTAGGTCAGGATCCTAACTGATAATTAGTTCCGGATAATTTCACGCGAGGCCGCTTATACAGCAGTCTTTTTTGGTGAATTAACGAGCTTGCAAAATTTGTAAAATGTTTTTTAGTTTATTGCTTGAAGGAAATGGATAGATTTCATGACAATGACAATGCAGAAATCAAAAATTTTGATAAATCAGAACATTTTTGAAAAGTGATGTATATAATGTCGTGAAAAGTTGGTTAACTGGGTTAGGTTAGGTTAGATTTTTAGGATGGTCATTTTTAATAACCTTAAATTATGGAATTATTTTCCACACGTCCTGTAACGTATGATCTCAAAGTTTTAATTAAGTATCATTTTCCACACGTTCTGCGACGTTTGATCTCAGAGTTTTGATTACGTACTATTTTCCACACGTCCTGTAACGTATAATCTCAAAGTTTTAATTACGTACCATTTTCCACACGTCCTGGTCGGTTTTTTTCACCAAATTGGTTTTACGGAAAATGGATGACACTACCGTCTATTAGAATAGGTACATAGATGCATGGATCGGGAATGGCACAATTGCAGCCTTTAGCAGATTCTGATGACGTCTTGCGATGCAATCAGTCTGCGAGATAGCGCTCAGAGAACGTATGTGAATATTCTGATTGCTTGATCTTATTTGATGTCGTAGCTATCGTGTGCTACATAAGAAAATAAGGATTATCCTTGACTGTTCTCTCCATCTCAGTATCAGCTTTAGGAAATGCACCTATCTTGTATTTTGAGAATGATTACTTATAACTAGAGATATGAAATTTTAATTTCATTTTCACGAAAGTAATTGCGAAATTAGCTATTTTCGGGCATAAAACGTGAATTTCCTTAGTTTTCAAGTGATATTCCTGTATTTTAAAATAAGAAAGTACTAAATATTTGATATACATTCAGACATTCATTCAGATGACCCCTGGATGCATGGAAAGAACGCAATACATGTCCTGTTAGTTCAAATCCTCAACATGGAAAGCTGAAATCACGTTTGAGGCCGTAGTCACGTTTTTTAAATGTCAAAGTCACACGTTATTACATTTTTCGAATGTCTGCTAAATGCTGGAAGCTGGGTGCACGGAAAGAACATCAAATCGATAAAATATTTTCATTTTTGTAATGCTGAAATCAAATTGCCGTCAAAGTCACACATTTAGAATGTCAAAGTCACGCTTTATCACAACATTTTCGGATGACATTAGGAGGCATAGAAAGAACGCAGTACATGTCCTGTTAGTCTAAATCCTCAATATGGAAAGCTGAAATCACGTTTGTCATGTTTTTTTAAATGTCAAAGTAACGCTTTATTACACATTTCAAATGCGTGCTGAATGCTGGCATCTGGGTTCACGGAAAGAACATCAAATCGATAAAATATTATCATTTTTGTAATGCTGAAATTAAATTGCGGTCAAAGTCACACATTTAGAATGTCAAAGTCACGTGTTATCACACTTTTAGCTAACTGCTCGATACATGGCAGGAAGACATCATAAAATTGCCTGTTAGCCACTATCGACAAATTTTGCATGCTTAAATAAAATATTTGGGCCTACTTTTGAATGTCAAAGTCAACCGTTATCACACTTTTCGGCTGATCTGGTTGTTGGTGAGGCAGAAACACGTCATACGCCCGTTTTCCAGTGATGAGCCACGAGCAGTTAGCAGTGAGCCTTCAATAGCCTCTTTCAGCTGAGAGTCGGAGACGAGCACAATGCGCCATGAATGAATGACATGATTTGATTCAACAATACAAACCGCTATGGCCGGCCATCCACTATTGTCAAGTAAGTTAAGCATGGATATACCAGCCACACGGCACAATGTATCAATATGCCGACTACACACCGACTAACCATTATACCTACCATCCTATTACATAAAACATCCTGTTAGACCATACTACACTACGACCTAGATACTAGGAATAAAATAAAAACTTAAAATAAAATTTACTAAAACAAAAAAAAAATCGTAGACAAATGGTTTTCAGAAAATCAAGAAATAACTATGAATTTAATTAAGTGATGTGATTTATATAATGATTTCTTAAATCTTCTTGGTTAGTTATTTGCAAATAAATCGTCCTTGAAGTATTCTGCCCACATGCATTGATCAGATAAACGAAGTCGCTTTGTGTTGTAGGTAGGTATGGGCTGTATTAATGTAGGTAGGTTGTGCGGGTTTGGTTAGAATAACTGTTAACAAATAAATAATACTGCCAGTGAAATAAAAACACTAGAAAGACCTTTGCTGGGTTGTAGGGGGCCACTTTAATCGAATTATTTATTCGTTTCAGAAACCAATAAATATTTCTATTTTATGCATGAGATTCGTGAAAAGAAAATCCGCCTTTTTTTAAATTGTCTTTTATGTCTAGTCTAGTAGAAAAAGATTTGGTGCCTATATTAAAATGGACGTACTTTTACGATATGTTTATGGATTTGACTTTAAATTGTCGGCATTGAAATTTTTTTGTATTTTTGTAAACAAATTAAAGTTCTGTCTTGTTAAGTGATAGTCGTTTCGCCATATGCAAAGATTTTCAAACTGTGTGGTCACACACAATCATATTGATTTATTTATTTATATCACACTCTCTCAACGCTTACGAGTTTCTTGTTAAATGTTTTTGTAAACTTTTCTTCTGTACGCGGTTTTGTATCATCTGTTTCAACTTTGTGTGTCTCTAAAATAATAATATGATTTCTTAATAAATGCTGTCCTTCCCAGAATGAATTTTATAACTCAGTTTGGAACAATATATTACATCTTATCATTTTTTAATGTCTATGCAATGGAATATTAATATGTTCTTTTAAAGGTTTTGCTGAAATTAATTTAACAGCTGAAACCATTGATGTATTATTATTATACGCTGGAACGCATAAATATAAATATACATTTCTTCTGTGATTGACATTTTCAATTTGAACCAAAGAGAATTTAAGACGGCAATAAGCATACTATTTAACAAATCTGGTTAATCAGATAGTATTGATGTACTTACCCGTGCAAATAAATGTATGTACTTACTTAATTTATAAACTGTAATTTATAAACTGTTATTTGTGAAATGTAAATGGATTATACTGTTTTTCACAATAAATCAATAAAATAAAAATAAAAAATATAACATCTAAACTTGCAAAATTAATTAATTAAATTTCGCTTTATTTGCTTTATTTTGTGATTTTATTTATAAGTTTCCTTCAATACTAGATTTCTAGAAGTTTTTTCAGTTCAGAAATTCTGAGACTAACTACCATAATATATACTCCTCATTGTCCAGAATGCTAATGGAGGGTAGTAATATGGATTCTCCAGAAGACATCTTGCACGAAAACGGCGTTATAAAAATCATCCAAATATGATTATTACTATTTTAACTTTAAAATGAACGGATAATGTTTGATACCTACTAGTCTTACTACATCGAAATGATAACATCATGTTTTATCGAGTCCATTAATTTTATGCGCTCAGTTAGATATGAAGGGCTTTCCTGGTATAATTTATACCATTGCATGCACCATTGAATTGCATTAGTTTGCCCGTTGGCTTTGTTGGAGGAATAAAGGCACGATGGAATAAATAGCAGTAGGTAGGTTCTATCTGTATCTGGTATCGCCTCGGAACATCCAGAACCAGAATTAGAGCAGCCAATGCGGTGTTTTAAAGCGACCTGTCATAATATATATATATATATATATATATATATATATGTATTATAATTATTATTCCATTGTTTTAGGTGCGGTGAAGAATGGAGTATGGTTTTCGAATCAAGGTTATAGAGTCCGCATTTATTTATTTGTTTTATGGTGATTGTAGGTGGTTATAGGTAAAATGATAGTAAACAAAATGATCTTTTATAAAATGATCGTAATCAAATGATTGTAACTCTCAAATGATCGTAAACAAGATGATCGTAAGCAAAATGATCGTAGGAAAATGATAATCGCGACATCCCGACATGACCAACTTCAGCAATTACCGGCCAATATCCTTAGCAACTATAACTGCATTATTATTTAAAATTGTAATTCTAAATCAAATACACGGTAAATTAATGTCTCAATAACCAGATGGGCTTTAAATGTACATTATCCACTAATAATAATAGTAAATTATTGGATTATTTGTATAGCGCCGTTTTCGTGAGAAAATCACCACAAGGGCGTTTGGCAACTTAATTTATTTTATTTAATCTATTCCTATCTCTTAGACTTATAACTAAGATTAATGTCTAGTGATTTACAACTAATACTTGTAACTAGTGCTTTTAAAACTAAACATATTTTTATGACCGAGTCGGTATTTACACAATATCTACTGCTATAATATGACTTACAACTACGGCTTAAACTAGAGATTTACGACTAACATACATATTTACGTTTACAAATACAGATTGTTATGATTTCTGCCCGTGGTAAAAATATTACAAAAACATTTTATGCATAATAAATGGTTATTACATTAAAGTGGGTAGTCAAGGAATATGGTAAATCCCCTGGACTGAGCATTGCAATATTGCTGGAAAAAATGCGTTCATTATTCTGGATATGACAAGTTGAAAAGGTGAGTCTTTAGTTTTGCTCTGAACTCAGATGAGCTGTCAATTTTTCGCAAATGGGAGTTTGTTCCAAGCTGTTGGGCCTACTACTGCAAATATGGCAATAAACACTGCGAAGCAAATAATATAACTTTACAAGAAACGAAAAACTACCGTATACGGGTGCTTCCTAGACCTAAGTAAAGCATTAGACAGGGTTTGTCATAAAACCTTAGTGGATAAATTGAAAGCTAGGAATATACCTACAATATATATAAACATACCATCCCGATGGCACTCCCAGTAGGAAAATGTTGTAGGGTGGGTAAGTACATACTTCCAGCCGATATACTTACGGTCAGGAGTAAGGCAAGGATGGTGTATGTCCCCCATCCTGTTTAATGTATACATGGATGAGTTGTCAAATCGCCTGGATATCAGAGCGGACTATCGTATTAACAATGTATGCATAAGTCACACAAGCTCCGCGGAGGACATGATCCTCCTAGCTCCGTCGATCAAGTGATTGAGATTTCTACTAAATACATATCTGTGAAGAATATGTAAAACAGGTCATATTCACATATTTAATTTACAATCAATCTGTAAATATTGATGAGACGTGTGGGATTGCACTAACCTCTCTATATTCTGGAATTAAAAAGGATTATTATTATTAATAAACAAATAATTATCAAATGGTAATTTACGGTCATTTACGATCAAATGCGCTTACGATCAAATGATAATTACGAACTTTTGATATAGGATCTTTTGCATACGATCTATTTTGCTTACGATAATTTGATTGCTATCAAAACGTCGGTTACCACTGTGGTTAGTTGCAGTTGCAGTTACTGATTTTGTTTAAAGTAAGTTTTCTTACTTAATGACTAAAAATCTATTATTTCATTTTTCATCAACGATTAGAGGTCAGAGCTATTCTCGTCCGAAGGGCATTATTAAAAGTCTTCGTGGGTTTTAGGCCATTTTATTTTTAAAAGGCCTCTGTCCGAATTGTAGGTATTCTTTTATCGTTTAAAAATCTGTTTGTATATTTTAGTAAAAACCACTTTTCCTGAAATTCATTGGTCACCTATGAGGCTCTGAAATATGCAAAAAATTTGTAAACATATAAAACATGACCTTAGACCATTTTGTTCATGTCATTCGATATATCGAAAAAAAGAGCTAACCTCGAACAATAATAATTATAATTACTTAATACGATACTAAATTTTAATAATATGTGTATGAAATTCTAATCACGGGAGATCTCAGTAAGGATATTATTATGTCCATGGGCCGGTATATCAGTCAGTCCGTATCCTCGCTATGTTAGACATTCCTCGCGAAAATTTAAGCGAGCTAAATCGAACACCGCAGAAAAGTCGTAAGCCGCAGAAAAGCTCCTTCTTTGGACACCGAGGCGCCAGAAGTAACAAATGTCAAATATGACATTTACGTACTCGAATCTCACGGAAATATACGTAAATTGCATAGTTTTATCAGTATGGACATTTATTTATGAAATGGACTGTTACATTCATCGAGCGATGGTGGGGGGTGTTGACGTTATTGATTGATCGTAGTATGTATGGTGATAAAACTTGCTGTATTTGTATTGTGTATATGCTAGTAAAAATATAACTAAAATAAAGTATTGCTGTATAGGAACCTATATTCAACATTTGTAAGTAAACCATAGACAAAATGTGAGAAATAATTATCTAAAATATCTGCCTCAACACAGGTTCGCCTAGCGAGGCAGGTTATGCACAACTTAAAATATATTATGCCATATCTTTATAACACTCATACATATTTACGTTCTCTTCTATTAGAAACTGTTCTATTATTGTAACATTAGTTTTTCAACAATGTCATTGTTACTAACTTACATATATGTATTTTACTTACTAATGATATATTCTGTAATTTATTGATGAAATAAAAACAAATTTTAATTTAATGTAATAATCAATCTAAAATAGACAAATAGTCTGGCAAGGTATTATACGAGGAATTTTTCATCGTCGGGACAGTGTTTTCAGTGGTTTGTTTGTTATTCTATCATGAATAGCTCATTGACTACACAAAAACAAATTCTATTTAAAATTAGTATCTTCGCGTATAGCACCATGCTGATTGAAGTGGGGAACCTTATAAACAAATCAGCTTCAAATCAAATCAAATCAAATTGGCCGCCTAAATCATTTGACATTTTGAAAGGTCTCGATCTCTCGATGACATAGGAGCATAGATGTACCACTCACGAAACATAGAAAATCAAGTACTTTTCTCTTATAAAATCATAGACAATAGTGTAATATTGCTGATATCTCGGCTTCCAACCTACATGGATTATGTTCCAAGCCGCGCTAAGTTCCACATTCCAACCAAGCCTAACTTTTAATCAACCGATATGTGTTACAAAAAAAGGAAGATTATAAAAAATTTCTTAATGTAATACATTGAATATATAGCGATTTTTGTAGGCGCTAAAACATTCGTAATAATAAAAGCCTCCGTTAATCAGAACTGGAAAAAAACTGATATTTGGAATGGGTTTTAATTTTAAAGGCGGTTCTCGTGAAACAAAATTTAAAAAGAAATGAAACAAAATATTGGGGCGTGGCCACAATGCCCTTGTTTTCAATGGGCGATGGAAAACCAAAAAAAAAAAACAAGTGGCCACGCCCCAATGTTTTGTTCAATACATTTTGTTGTCTTAACCGAGTTATGTTTATTCTGATGTCAGTGAACCTAACTCATCAACGTCGTCCAGTATCCAGCTCATTCGTTTCCTAACTCTTCCTACTATTCAGCACTAGTGGTGCCAAGAGTGCCAAGCGAAGTAAAAAAGTGAAGCCAACCACCTGTGAGTCGTGAGCGTTGAGCGGTGAGCGAGTGAGGCTCGCGTGGTAGTTGCAGAGAACTAGCGGTGGTGTTGGAGCGAAGGCAAACCCGAGAGAGGCAGAGTAGGCAGCGCGGGCGGTAGTACGATCAGGCACTAGGCACACTAGGTACTCGAATCAAGTTATTAGCCCCCCGCCGCACTCCCCTTCCGCCGGCAAAACTTGCGAGCCCGCTCAGTCAGTGAGCGAGATTCCACTAGGCGAGTCGGTCGTGTGGAGCATCTCTACGGAGCGCTTCTAAATTAATACGAGTTATATTGTTGTCCGGGCACCTGCGGGAATTGTCGACACGTAGGCAAAACCTGAGAACCATCAATCGGACTAACAAATCATCGCATTATATTCAAACAGTTGACTTTATCGAACGTTTTACCTGTGCCGGTGTAAAAAGTGAACTAATCGGAAAGTTCGCGGTACGTAATAAAAACTTATACAGTGCTTTATATGAAGTTTTAGCCGACTTTCCTACGAGTGCAGCAGGAACCGGCTACCGTGACGGGAGTGTGCTTTATTCAAACCCGATCCCAAATAAGTGCTTCTCGGTTCGTTAATCAAATAATAAATGATTATATTTTCCATATTATTGTTTAAATTTTGTATTTTAAAAGTTTTCATTTCTGTTTTGAGCGGCTCCGGACGGCGCGGTTCATTTCGGAGTGATTTTGAACTTCCCAAGTCGGTGATAAGTTTACCGTTGTATAGACGTGCCTGCACATGAAATCAGGCGGACAACGTCATATTATAACTGTTCCCACCTTGTGACTTGTGTCACGACTGTGCCATTCGCTGATCAAACTTCTAAATTCCCCAATAAATTAGTATTATAATCAGAATACATTTTAAATTTACTATTATCTTAGGGGCATAGTATAGTCATTAGTCAGACACATTATTTTTATAATACCAAGTATTTTTGAGAACAATTTTGGCAGAAATACTTTTACGATTAAAGGATTACCACCTTAGAAACATACATTTTTTTGAAGTTGCTAAAATATGAATAAGTAGGTACTATTGTGTTACAGGCAGCATCATACTAATCACATATTGTAGAAACGTTACTTAGGCAAACTCATCCAAAGTTTGTAGGTACCTTCAATTTTACGACGGGGGATAGAAGTTAATGCGTTGAAATCTTAATTGAGTAGGTACCTGCGCGAATAATAAATGAGTACTTAACTAGACAGGATACCAACTCGGTTCAAATCACTCAGTGATTATTTTCAAATAAAGAATAATTTATGGTTGTTATAAATAATATCATAAATTTGAAATAAGTACAGTACCTAATCATTAGGATCATTACAGGGTAGGTACCTACTTATCTTTTTATCAGGTACCCACCTATTAGTTCAAATAGAACTAAAATCATTTTTGAAAATTTATGTTGATATTTAAAAAGTTTTTTGGATAGGTAGAGGTTCCTAAAGAATGATTAGGACACTACAGTATGTTCTTTTTTTATTTATTTATTTTTTCTTCAGATTGACAATTATAATAATTTGAGAAACTGAGTACAAAGTGTGTAGGGTAGTGTTTGTTGTGTTGGGGTAGTGCCTATGAGTGGGTAGTGGAGTGGACTGACAGGACGCGATGGCGGGGAGAGGGGTGTGGAGTGCAGCGGTCCTGCTGCTGACTGCGGGCTGGCTGCTAGCGCCCGCCGCACCTGACACCAGAGGCCTAACAGGTATTAACTATTTTATATATTTTGCAAATATCTACTCCATGAAACCGCGGCATCTTTGGGGAAGGGCTTCTCAGTCTAGAAGAGGCCAATCTTATGGGAGGGAGGAAACACTGATGTTTAACCGGCAAGTTATTTCTAATCTGAATTGTTGCTCAACGAAGACACTAATTGTAAAAAAATAATAGTTTGACTCACGATGATGTGTGTTTTTTTTAAATATTTACACATAACCTAACATATTATGTGGAATTAAAATGAAACCAAAATTTTCAATAATTTTTTTTTCACTGTAGCATTTATTTATCTCTTCTTTGTATCATTATCACAATATTAATGTCGACCTTTATTATCAACACTTCATCCAAACGATGAGCTCTGGCGTAATGAAATGAAATACTACTACTGAAATTAAAATTAAGACATGAAATTGTATTACTTTTCTATCTAGAATTTATAGCTGAACGTAACTGTTTTCAGCTATGCAATGTAATTTGTGTAATGTTTTAATTGTAAGTTAAATTAAAAAATGAGGAAAAAAGCTATATTTTTCGTTTTTACAATAAAAAAAAATGTTGTGAAACTTGGGCGACGCCGGGTATTTGCTGTTAGCGTTATGACTCATAGTCTGCATATACCTCCAAAACCAGATTACGCTTCGCTAATTCCTTGTTTTTCAAAATACCTCAACTCTGTAAATCAGAACATCCTGTAGATATGTTTTAAATTTTAAATTAAAGGTGTTATTAGAATGAACTAGCTGAAGTGCCCGGCGGTTCCCGGGTTTTACACAATTCTTTGAAATCTAACGTAGACAGTGACCTTCCTCTTGTTTTGAAGATCAAGTGTGCAAATTTTCATCAACCTCGGAATAAACCGCCCGTCGGCCGCCCATCCGCCACAAACAGACGATCAGCTTTATACAATAGATTATCACATCACGAAGGAATTTAATACATTGTTTTACAGACGTACAGTCTGGTTGGTACGAAAAAAATAATCATCGAGTATCGATTCGTTTTCAATCATCTTCGTCGACATTCGTATAGTATATTCGAGTAGTCTAGGGACATGAAATCGAATTCGAATTCGATTAATACCGGATATAATATTCGGTAGATCTCGCCTGGAAAATGTTTCACGAATACCCCAATCGCCAAATAACTCAGTTCAACTATTACCAGTGTTAGTTTACACATCTTACGACTTACGACTGAGATAAAACATCTGATTGTTCCGGAACGTTTGCTTTACGTATCTTGCTACATACATTATGTTGTGTGTATATTTATTTATTTATTTATTTATTTATTTATTTATTTGGAAAAGTTGACAGCAAATCTTTGATTATATAATGATACAATAATAATATTATCAATTATGCCAATTATGAACTTTCCACTGATGAATAGTTAATGGTGTTACAATGGTGTACAATGGCATAGAGATGTTCTCTTAAATTAATTTCTTGTTTAGTTAAAATAATTAAAATATTAAAATAAAGGAGGGTGGGGGGGGAGGGGGAAATATAGGATAAGGATTAAGAGGCAAAGGACGGGAATATATAGGAATTGAACTTCTAGTTTGAGTTTTGTTGATTATTGAGTTTTTGTTTTATGTCGCGTAAAGTCGAGTTAAATATGTCAATATGGTTATAATTTAAGTTAAAAAAGTGTGTGGATCTGTAGATAAATGAGTTTTGTTTGGAATTTGTCTTACAATGAGGGAGATTAAAAGTAAGCGACTGTCTGCTGTTGCGATTGGGAACATGGAATAATAGGCGTTGAAGAAGATCAGGACTATCGATTAAATTGTGTGTAATTTTGAATAACATTACCGAATCTGCTACATTTCTTCGGAAAGTTAACGTCTGTATATTGAAGAACTTTGCAGAGTCTTCATTACTGATATGAGATCGAAAAGAGCGGAAATTAAGGTACCTTAAAAATCTATTTTGAACACTTTCAATTCTATTTTTATGTATTGCATAGCCTGGGTTCCACACTTGAGATGCGTATTCAAGGATACTACGAGCGTATGAGAAATACAGTGTTTTGAAAGTAGCAATGTCTTTGAATTGTTTACAGGAACGGATTATGAAACCCAGCATAGAAGATGCGTTAGTGACTACGTGGTCAATATGTTTATTGAAATTCAGTTTACTATCAAGTATAACCCCAAGGTCCTTAATTTCTGATTTGGTAGATAAAGGTTGATGATTAATTGAGTATTCGTGTATAAATATGTTTTTGTTTCTAGTAAAGCGTACGATGAAGCATTTGGATATATTTAATTCCAGACAATGGGCATTAACATACGCGTTTAAACGTTGTAAATCCTTTTGCAGCTTGTGACAGTCTTCGATTGATTTTATAGGTGAGAAGATTTTCATGTCATCTGCATATAGGATGGTCTGCGAGTGTAAAAAGCAGTGACCAATATCATTGATATAGATATTAAATAGTAACGGTCCTAACAGGCTGCCTTGAGGAACTCCCGATGTTACAGCAACAGAGTCGGATTTAAATCCAGCAACCACTACTATTTGACTACGGTTGGAGATATAAGAAGAGAGCCAACGATAAAGATTGCCGTGAATACCAATCTTTAAAAGCTTGTTCAACAAGGTTGAGTGATCGACCTTGTCAAACGCCTTACTATAGTCGGTATAGACAGTGTCCACTTGTATTCTGTTATCCAAATTATCCTGCAGGTACTCTGTGAAGGTTAACAGATTTGTGGTTGTAGATTTACCACTAATGAAACCGTGTTGGGTCGTATTCAGGCTGGGCTTAAGAGCAGAATATAGTTGGTCATAGACTATTTTTTCAAAAATTTTGTTAAATATACAAAGTTTGGAGATTGGCCTGTAGTTTTTAACGTCTGTTTTTTTGCCATTTTTGAAAATAGGAGACACATAAGCAGATTTCCATATAACAGGGACAGTGCAATCGGTTAGGGAACGATTGAAAATTAAAGAAAGGGGTAAGGCTAGATTGTGTGCACATTGTTTGATAAAGATTGAAGGTATTTCGTCAGGACCGGCACCTTTGCGAGTATCAATTTCCTTAAGGTATTTTAAGACAATTTCTCGTGTCACCTCAATATTGCTTATATTGGATGTATGGTTCCCGACGTCAGTTGGATCAAGGGTAAGTGGATCGGAGGGTTTACTGAAAACTGAACTGAAATATTTTGAAAATAAATTTGCAATTTCCGTTCCATTATTGGCTTTCAGCTCTCCAAAATACATACATTTTGGGACACCTTGGGATGCGTTAGAAGATTTGACGTGGCTCCAGAAGTTTTTAGGGTTTGAGGAAATATTGTTTTCAATATTACTCAAGAAACGGGATTTGCTTTTCCGACATAAGTCTTTGTGCCGTTTACGAAGCAGGGAAAATGCGTCATAGTCAGCCTGGTTCTTGTGTTTTTTATATTTGCTAAAGTATTTTGATTTTTCCTTAGTTACCTTAATAAGGGCAGCACTGTACCAAGGAGGATATTTCGAGTTCCACGAAAGTTTATGAGGAATATGAAGATTTATGAGGTATTTCAAAAACGTATAGAAACCGTCAAGCGCTGGTTCTATTTGAGAGGTAGAAAAAATGGAAGCCCAGTCAGCTTGTTCAAGGGCGAAATTAATTGAATCGTAGTCTCCACGATTATATAGAAAAACTTTTCGTTTCGCATTTGTCAATGAAGGAGTTTCCTGAAATGGCACACTAATGGATAGAGCTTTATGATGTTCATCTTCGGGAACTAGCGGGTCGTCATTAGATTCGACGGAGATTAGTAGATTTGACAGAATCAGATCTAGGATATGGCCGCTTGAGTTTAGTTCACCGTTATATTGAGAGAGGTTCAGAAAATGCATACAGTCTACGAAGTAATTACTAACGTGAGTAGAGTAATTACTAGCTGCATAGTGAGCAGATGGCGTAGTTTGGATCCATGAAATTTCAGGAAGATTAAAGTCACCTAAGATAATAAAAGAATCATTGGGGTTATTTGATACTACGTCTGATAACATGTTCAGGAAATTTTCGATTAAATATTGATGTTGAGTCCCTCCGGGGATGTACACGCAACATATATGGACCAAACTGTGAGGTGTAGTATTGGTGCGAATGGTGACCCAAATGTCTTCAGCACAAGAAGTCCATTCTGGTCTGGCGACGCTGATCAGCTCCTGTTTAATAGCTATCACTACACCACCGCCAAGACGCTGACCGGTGGAAGCGTAATCGCGGTCTCTACGATATACATAGTATCGAGGATCGAAAAGTTCTTCGTCTCTGATACCTTTGGTGAGCCATGATTCTGTGAGGGCAATTAAATCGTAATCGTTTGAAAAGGTATTTTGAAGGATCGTCGTAGTCTTGGTACGAAGACCTCTACAGTTCTGGTGATATATTGCTAAAGACATGGGGAGTATTCGAATAAATATTAGTGAGTAGGCGGTAAGTTATACATATAAATGATAACTTCAATAAGTGAGTTCGGTTATAGTGGTCATGCAGTTTTACAAAGTAAGTACATCTAACACAATAATTTCTTGGTATGGGTGCATAAAATAGTTTAAAATAATAATGGTATAGAAATCTTATAATACGCATCTCTGGCTCGGCTAGTGATAATATTATTCTGATGTTGATATAATTAGATAGAGGTAGATATCCATATTTGAGGTAAGAGCGGTTAATAATACTATTCAGTTTATATTTGAGTGAAATATTTGTTGACAAATGAGTATACGGTAATTTGCTTACCACGGCGGAGAATATAATTAGTGTGTGTGAGACCGCGATTGTCCGTCGAGTAGGTCTGATTGTCGGGAGTGCAGGGGGTCGCCAACATGCGGTAAAATGTATTCCAGGTTGGTTCTTGAGAAGTGTAGACTGATTTAGAAAAGAATAAGAAAGTTTGTGGGAGAGGGTGAAATGGTAGAGGGAGGGTGAGTGTAATAGGAGTGGATAAAAGGAGGGGGGAAATGTATGGGGAGACACATGAGTGTATGAAAAATCCATTTTACGACGCGAAGAGAATGCAGATCGACTCAGGCTATTTTCTTTAGGTCCTCTTCCTTGAAAATTGGTATGGGAGGCGAAGTGGGATTTTTTCTCACAAATATCCTGGTGTTTTTTATCCACGTGAACTGGAATCCCTTCTCCTTGGCAATCCCCTTGGCCCGAAAAAGGAGGTTTTTGTTAGAACTAGTCAGATGGTCGTTGACATAGATTTTTCTATCGTCACCAGGGTAATTCAGGTCCTTCGTGCTTATTCCTTTCCTTCGTCGAATTTCGGTGATGAATTCATTTTTACGCGAGCGGGTGGTAAATTTAACAATTATTGGTTTGATTAATTTGGAATGAAGTGGGTCTTTCGCCGAGACTCTGGTGGCGAACTCAATTTCGTTAGTTTTAAAATTGTGTAAGCCAAGTTTGTTTGCCATCTCTGATAGAATGTTTGGAATGTTTTCATTGTTATCTTGAGGTATTCCTTTTATTTCGACATTTTGTAGTCTCATCCATTGCTCCCTTTTGTTGGAATCTTCTTGTATTTGTTTGATGGTCGATTTAAGGGAGGAAACTTCTTGTTCCAAAAAGTCTACTTTGCTCATTGACTGTTCGAAAGCTTGGAATCTATTGGAAAAGTCATCCAATTTTGAGTTGTTGAAGTCCACAGATTTTTTCAGTTCTGACATGTCTTCCTTGACTTGCTTATTAAGTGTTTTGAGAGAGGCAAGTTCAGACGATATTTTTTTCTATTTCTCTTTACTACATAATATCGTCCAAGTATTATGTAGTAAAGAGATTAGAGTCGAAAATAACCATAACAGTTATGTTATGTCCCAGAAGTTATTTAAATTGAAATATTGCAGACTTTATAGCGATAACGCCTTTTACCCAAGTTCTCCTTATAATTTATATTTGTAGTTTTAGTATTTTCTATTCGAAGCAAAATTAAATCACAATTCTTCATTTATTGAAATAACTGAAAATTTATCTATTTCCGACGATCTTTCTCATATCATAATTGCGGGAATTTTTTTTTAGACTAGACCAACAAATATTTAGAGTACGTTATGATCTCAAATTTATTGAAATAAATGAAAAGCAACGTATTTCCGACGTTCTTCCTCGTATGAAATCATAGAAGCGTGTATTTCTTTTTTGTAGTCAACCAACAAATAAATAATCACAACATTATTTGGGTTATGTCCTCAAGTGTCCTCAAATACCTCTAAATCGTTACTTCTAGTTTTTCGCCTATCCTCTTTATGTTATTATTACATTTTATGTAATAATAACTGAAATATTTAATTAGGTTAGGGTATAATAACGCATACAAGTTTCAATTCCAACCTTTTCGCCTAGCTTAATTATTCCTCGATAATCTGTTATTTAGATTTATTTTACAACTTTTTACCGGCTGACCATTCTTGTTTACTTCGATCAGTTAACCAGTTTTGTAAAAAAAGAGGCTAAGGTTTACAGGTGAGGCTATTAAAGCTAAAGTTGATTTTTGGCAAAAATATAGTTGTTTGCTATTGAATTTAATGTAGGTACCATGGCATGTTGGAACATGAAAGATTACAAACAATGTTCTAATAATATTTTTATATCTGTACCTACCTGCGTTCCATCATTGATTCGAGAAATCGTCATCATTTTGGAAAGCATAAGTTGTGTTTGTCAATGTTCAAGTCGAAGACAGCGACAGCATAGATTGTTTTGTCTTGCTGCCAATAGTTTTGCAAGTGAGAAGGTGTTTATTGTTGCTGAATACAATCGTTTCTGACATTATAATATATTTTACACCAGTGACGAGAGATTCAAAAGGTAAGTAAGTCCTTTTGATTCTTGAAAGTATCTCTCATTGACGTGACCTTCATAATACATAATATGATGTATGTTATTTTACACTGGTATCTCTTCTGCGTTGTTTTAAGAATTCATTATAAAATTAATTAAGTCTACATTGGGGACTAGTGTAGACTTATGAATATGGATAGTTTACTGCGATGGACAGGTCAGTTATGTCTGGAGTAGTCCGTTGTCGTCATGCTTCACGTCCGAGGAGTGTCTAGCGTCTAGCAGCAGCAGGTAGCTTTCTACCAGTAATGTAAAGTGATGGGCGCTGGTCGCGACTGGCACGGGTCGCGCGCTTCCGATTCGGTACAATCGATCACGATCATCGCTGTGTCTTTGCCTTTACCATTTCTTGTTCGCCGATCGATTCGATCCGCTTTCTATCGATAATATACACTTTTTCTTCATTGTTTAATGCTGCTTTAAACATTTCAGCTTTTTGTCGAGCGAAATTTGACCAAAATACAGCCGTGCAAAATTTGCCATTTCTATCTACCATGTTAAATGCATAAAAATTTTCCTGAACATTGCAGCTAACTTTCTTCATCGTTTGATTTCTTCACCTGGTTTCTTTTGAAATGGTTGAACTGTTGACTTTTATTTTCACTCTATTTTAATTGTTAGGAGAGAAAACTCTAAATCTTGGTCGTAGTACTAGGAATTTAACATTCGAGATTACCCAATAATTGATAATTCTGGAGATTAATGCAAAACGAAATGGAAGAATACGCCATACTTCATAGCTTACGTGAATGATAAGAGTGCTTTTGTATAGGGCAGCAGCCTTCAGGTTGAAGATGAGAGCCAACCTCGGATAAGAGACGGTATCAGAAGAAGAAGAAGGAAAAGTTTTCGTCGATGTTCTGAAACGTCATAACACAGAGTGATGAGCAAATACGAACTCAGAAAACATTCAATATTCTTCACCTTTCTTCGGCATTCCTGTGTGGCATAGCGTATCCAATTTGTATCCTGACGTGCAACATTAGCTCTTCCACTCTCCTGCGCTTGCCCACCCGTCATTCACTTATTCCCTTCAGAATATGCGATATTTCGACATTGGCTCTTGTGCATGACTCACCGTGGTATTATTTTTGCTTGTCACCCTACACTTATTCTACTGCAAATTGCGCATTTCTTTCCAGTATCAGCAAATAATCCGTGGTAGCCGGTGCTCATTTTAAATGGTCAAATATTTTTATTAATTCGTGTCTTAATTTATTTGTTTTCTGATGCTTTTGGCTTTGACCTTTCAAGGGTGTTCTAGGCAACCATTTAAAGATATTTATTTATTTTCATAGTCTCCATAAAACAGTTGTACACCAATAGCTATATTACTGAGAGAGGGAAGGCCAATTTTTATTTATTTTATACTTATAAGTATGTTTTTATGTAAAAAAGTTGAATTATTTGTATGGGAAAATAAAAAAAAAATCTATGAATAAATTTTTAGGATGTGAAAAAAAAGTTGGAATTTCAAAAAAAGTTTATTTTTATTTTTTACATATACCATAATGTAGAATCACCTCCCGAAGTTAGTGCACTTTACCCCGGACACCTGTATAAACCAATAGATGTACAAAAAATACCAACGGAAACGTGAAATCACATTATCCAAGCACCAAACTAGCAGCGTTAAAAAAATCGTTCGATGGTTTTACCTCAAGAATTTTAACTTGCAAGAATTTACATACAATTATAATTATTTACAAGTTCCTACCTACCTCCTTTCCCTTGACACGGTTTAACTATTTATAAGTTTTATGCATAGTCACTATCATTATTGTCTACGTTTGCCACATTTGTATTTTTACTTGATCCATTTACCTAATTTAAAAATAAAATGTTTTGATGAGTTGGTATTGGAAATAATTATCTTAGGACATTGAAAAAAAAAACTTTGTCACCAAAAAAATATTAAATATGTTTATCTTTTCTAGGTCAATACAACCGTTATTCGTTACAACTATTTATTACATAATTTATTTTTTGACATGACGTCATGATACACTACGAAGATGACTTGTTAGCATTCGCTTTACCTTAATTTCTTTTAAAGGCTTTTTTTATCAACCAGGAAAATAATAACTTCAAAAATGTTCAAGCGATTATCAATTATTTATTATTCATCGTTTAATACGTTTGACGTGGTCATCTTTGATTGGTCGATATCATAGACTTATATTAGTATAGTACATCAATGGTCGATATGCTTGTTTTTCAGAATATTTCTTTAGTGTTACAATATTCTCAGTATACCATTAATTTCTAACAGACTTCCCAACTTCAGAAATATTTCGGTAATTTAATGTACTAACTATCACAGAATTGTATAAAAGAAACGCCTTATATCTAATTATACTTACAAATTAAACCATATAATTTATAAAGAATAATTCATCAATAAAATCGATGTTAAGAATCCATCCCAATGTTAGTGCACTATACAATGCTAAGAACGACCACGGCTCAGCACCACTAATTGAACAAAACAAATTAAGGTAACAGAAACTCTGAAATATGAACAATTCAGAAAGAAAATTAACTCCTTGAACAATTTCAAGGAGTTAATTTATATATCATTATTATTGAATAATCATATCGTCTATATATCAAATTATCGTTCGTATTATAGCTAAGATTATCTGTGATAGTTTCACTTGATTAACTTTTTTGCTTTCTTATAAAATTATTTACAAAATAAATAAAAACCAATTTTTATTTTCTTGAAATCCAACGTTTCTAGACTTCGTTTGTCAAGCGATTTTAATGTCTATTACCTACGATATAAGGTATACCAAGAATATACACATATTTGGCTTGTAGCTTCCTCTTAATAAATATACAAATTAATATTTGCCATTTCACTCAACCAGGATATCTTTTTCTCAATAGAGTTAATAATGAACTTGAGCGTTACAGCAGTCGTTGGCAATCACGATCATTCCAATAATTACCGGTGGACTTATTTAGCAGCAATAGTAACAGGTACAGAGAACGATTATTGGGCTGATTATTATTGAATTCGTGATATGCCCGGCACTGTATCGTGATGTCACGCTTCTAGTGGGCATGGTTTCGGCTTGGAAATATAAAATAATAACGTTATAAGTGCTTATTTTTAAGCACATAATAAGCTTGAGGTGAAAGACCGGTTTAAAAACAGACGAAATTAATTTGATTATCATTTAATTGTATTTAACTTTACGCCAGTTTTGTAGGAGGATACAGCCGAACATACATGTATCTAATAAGATTTCAAGTACTGGCATATTATTTATTATTCGTAATTACAAATTAAAAAAACAAGAAGATTGTAATAATAGTGTAAGCGTTCACCCGTAGATGGCAACTAGGTTAGTCTATTAGTTTACCCAGTTTAGCTGTCGAGTATTCTAGACCGACTGTAGATAAATAAGGTGGAAACCTCACAGGTCGGGGTCCACATTATTTCAACCGCTTGCTAAATAAGATATTGGAGATCATTTATCAATCTATCACATTATAAGTCGAAATGTTTTGTTGAAGCTGGAGTTTTATTTAATAAGATGTTTGTGAGAAAACCCGTAGGTACAACAAAGACAAAGGTTTTTGTTACAACTGGGACTGAACGAATGCCATGTAGCTTTCGTCATATAATGTAACTAACTGCAATATAAGCTTAGTTACTGCGGATAGATCTTTTATAACCTTCCTTTATATTTTAATATATATGTAACTGAAGGTAATTATTTAATATACGTGATAGGATCAAATCAAAAATTATAACGGACCTCTCAGGAACAAACTATATCTAAAAACCGGTAAGCAGAGAGGATATCAATCACCTCACCTTGAATTTAACACAAACATTCCATTTTTATCCACATTTACACTCCGTGGCGGCTTGTATTAAAATGTATTGAAATTATCCGTATACGAACTGGGAACTAAAGTGGTGCCATCTCGGCGCGAAGTTGAATAAATGTATCATGTTTTCAGGTATTTCCGCCTCGCCGAAGAGTTTCGACATTGATGAGCACCGCTCATGTTTCGGAGAAATTTCAATACAATGGTCAAGATCCACCCTCTGTGCGCATAGATAATTGAAGTTCCCAGGCGAAATTTCTTGTTGAGCTTTATGGAATCCGCTCTCACCTCGTGACTTATGACACATGATACAAAAAACAATTTTTCGAGCCGGTTGAATTTAACTTAATATTGTATTTCTGTTATTTGCTTAGCACTAGCCGCCGTTGTTGATACTTGATACCTACTAACAGAAATTCTAAATAAATTGATCAAACATAATATTATATTGAAGCCATTTTCCTGTGAAGGTGCTCTCAGCATTCTCCGTGTGGCATTGTCTTCTTCCCACTTCTAATGTGAAATGCAATTATCGTGTGCCCAAGTGTGTTGGATTCCAGTAAGCGATTGTTTGAACAGCACGGTGGCACTTTTCTCCGGAATTCAGTCATTTTGTTTCTCCTCCACGGGTGACATAGAGGCAAATTTCACACCACTGGCAACGTGTTGACTCACTCAAATGTGAAAGTTGTGACTTTATAACTACAAGCTACCTTTGAACCATGAAACTTTATGCGAAGTTTGTTTTTAGTTGATCCGAAATACTATGAGTGAAGTTACAAACTTTTATTGATATCGTAAAAATGTGAGTCAAATGTGCAAGGTGTGAAAATTTTGTCAACATTTTACTACAAGTGTTTGAATTGTTTTAACAACAATAATTATAGTTATTCAGATACGATATAGCCAAACAGGATTAAAAAGGTTATCGTTCGAATATGCGTTAAAAAGGACATTTTTTTTGCATTTCAGATGCTGGTTGTACCGTGATGATTTATTTTGCGTTAGGTACCTAAATATAAAATATGTTACAGTGATCGTTTTCAGTACAAACTTCAATTGATTAGAGAGTATATTCATCAAAAGATAAACTAAATCTAAGCTTCAAAGTTTTAATACCGAGGTGATATAATCAAAGTTTCTAAAATTATATATCTGTTATAGGGTCAGCAAAATATATACTTTCGCCAAAATACACTATAAAGCATTTATCATACATTCCACGTCGTATCCTAAACATATTCCATTAGATCCCGTCCGCCTGAGTTCACATCATCAAAGCAAATCAATTCTTCGTTTATCTCAATCCCAATATCGATGTTTACAAACGAATGAATCAGTGTATCGCTACCCACTCCTCGCGCAGTGCTTAGCTAGTTGAGCAGGATTAAAACGTTCTTTACGTTTTATAAACTATCTACTTCTTGAAAACCCGATGTTTTAATTTTCCACACATCGTGTAAAATCGCTAATCTACAAAATCGTACACGTACATTACTCATCAAATTCAACCAAAATCTCCAACCCACAAAATCGTACATGAAGACAGTTGCAGTAATGAGGAACATAACCAATTCTTACCAAATTCCTACCAAATTCGACCAAAATCTCCAATCATCAAAATCGTTGTTGTTCAGAACACAAAATACTGATGTTATGATTAGCGTGTAAAATCATTAAAGAATCTTTAAGGGTCGTTAGATGGGAAATAATGAACATGTTACTTCAACGAAAATTTCCAATCTAGTGGTTGTTCAGGAGAAACAAAAAAACTGATGTACAGAAGGTAGCAGGTAGATCGCCGCGGCCATTATAATTTTATCTTAGTTAAATATAGCTAGAATCTCTGTGCCCGAGCTACACGAGGCTAGTATTTCAAGTTCGAACAGCAAGCTATTACTAGTAATCTAGCAAGCTAGTCTATAGCAACATCTAAACAGTAAGTTAGTGAAGAAGCCATCAGGCTTGCATCTCAAGCCAGGATAGTTTAATAAGATGGGGTTATATTATTTGATCTAGTAGCGCCTCCCACCATCCAACTAACTATCCTAGTTTCGTGTTTAGCTTCATGTGGCCTGCAAAGCTAGTAATTGATCTGCTAATGTAGTGCGTTTTTCCCCAAGGGTGTGTAGTTACTTTAGTCCCTGCAGTGAGATACTGGCTTAAAATTTCCTAGCTTCGTGTAAACCTCTCTAGCTTGTACCAAGACAGAAGGGTAATCCATGATCTTGCCACGATAGGACGCCGGAAGGGTAGCTTACTATCATGGCTTGAAATACTAGCATCGCGTGGCTTGTGTATTCGAGACATTCAAAAGGCAATACGGAGCATATTTCAACCAAAATCTGCAATATACAAAATCGTGATTGTTCAGGAGTGACACGTTTGGTTAAAATATTCTTTTTCTGTTGGTAGAATCTCTTTAATATCTAATGGGTAATAAAGAACATATTTCAACCAAAATCAGCAATCTACAAAATCGTGATTGTTCAGGAGTGACACATTTGGTTGTTTAGCTAATCCTTAACATATTCTCTTTCAATTGGTAGAATCTATTTAATATCTAATGGGTAATAAAGAACATAAAATTATTATAGTAAAAAATTTATAGTAAAAAAATATATAGTAAAAAATATTATTATATATAGTTTACACATAACATAATATTATAACATAATCTAAGTAAGAATCGTGGCTCCCTTATCAGGCACAAGAGATCCTCTTTTCTGATAAGGTATACATGACCAAATATGAACCTAAATATTATATTTTGAAAAATATGTATGTATTAATATAACCCATATGATCTATATTAAAATAATAAAATAAAAAATAAAAAAAAATATTTCAACCAAAATCTGCAATCTACAAAATCGTGTTTGTTCAGAAGTGACACATTTGATTGTTGAGCTACTCCTTAAAATATTCTCTTTCTATTGGTAGAATCTCTGTAATATCCAATAGGCAATAAAGATCATATTTCAACCAAAATTTCATTTGACTCGAAAATGTAAATTGCGATTTAGATTGTCGAAACTTGACTTAGTTAGATATCTCTTTTTAATATGTTTTTAGTTTATTGATTACACCGAAAGCGTTCTACTATTATAAGACGTAATTTAAAAGTGGTCAGACTTTATTTTTAATGTTTAATAGCTCTAAGATATTCGTAAACATTAGACACTAGTTAGAATTTAATAGTGTGGCAGAGGCACGAGCCTCTGGCGGTAGTAAAAGCTCCGATTTCAACTGTAAAGTTCTGTTTTCAAATTTACTACGAGAACAACAACAGCTCCTTCACAAGATCTCCTAACTTCTATTCTTATTTTAATCTCGTTACACGGCTGTTCAGTTATTTTGTTCAACATATATTTCAAGTAGAAGGTGCTTGAAAGAAGACCTTATTAATTCAAGCAGGCTCCTACGAAGAAGAGTTTTTTAATACTTGAATAATTTTGAGGAACCATGTCGAAGCCTTGTGATCAATGATTTCCTGCCTCTACATTTATAATTATAGCTTATATTAGAACTTATTTGTAGCTCACGAGGCAGCAATGGAGCTCCAAAAATCTTTGAAAATCTGTAAAAAAGAAAAGACGTAATATATATATTGGTAATATTCATTTTTTTAACCTAAAAACTATCTTTAAACATTGGAACTTCGAAAAACTTCATTAATATTTTTAATTCTAAAATCACGTAGATTTACCCGAAGTTAGCGCACTTTACCCCCGGACAACCTGTATACATATATATTTCGATATAAACTTCAGAGGGAGGCCCTGAGGGAAATTATTTACCCCAGGGCCTCCCTTGTAGAGTTAAAATAATTTCCCTACGTCATCTTTAGGGATGCTGTGTGGAGGGTCTTTTTGGGGAGAGCAAAGAGTGAACATGGGTCTTAAAATAAAGACCCATGTTGTAGGTTGAAGGAAACACGGAGGTCGGCAAATCGTTTCACAGCCGAGCTGTTGAACTCAAGAAAGAGTCGTAGAAGCGATCCGTTCTCCTATGACATATGACACCGGTGTCGATTCCTTTATGTAATATTGAAATTCAATATAACACCTTTATTATTTCCTTTATCATCTTGTTTTTTGTTAACCTACACAGTTGCAAATATATGCAACCTAAGTTATATCACAAAATTCAATAAGTATCGAAACTGGAAAATGCTAACTCGGAATTTACTACGTGAAACTTATTATTTGGGTTACCTACTTATTAGTGATGATGTGTCTTTTTGAGGAAGGGTACGATTGAAACACAATCTTGAAGACAACCATGTTGTAGAAAGGAGGAAACTCAGAACTCGGCAAATCATTCCACTGCCGAGCTGGTGAATATAATGGTATACATTTGCGAACCGAAACGCGAACCGAGCCACGAATTACGGGAAAGGAACGAAGTAACTGTAAGCAGCGTTTCGCGCCATTTGCGGTTGCTTTGTTCCTTTCCTATAAGTTGAGTTTCAGTTCGGCAGTTCGGCTCGCGTATGTATACGTAGCATAAGAACGAGTCGTGGTAGCGACCCGTTTTCATAAATTGTGACAAATGCTGTCAACCATGTGCAAATTAACCATTTGAATAAAACACAAATAACTTTGTTTACATCACTTTAATATATTTAACCTCTACATGTTTCATGAACAATGTTCACCTCATCAGGAGTATATACTTGCTTATATATATTAAAGTGATGTAAACAAAGTTATTGTAACAATTATTTTACAAGCAATAATTATTCGCCTGAAACACTCATCCACATTGAAAAATCTCCTGATAAAAGATACATGACGCCAACGGGACTCGAACCCGTGTCCCTTCGATGTTATTTGTTATTTGTGTTTTAGTACTTGAAGAATTGTGTCCCTTCGATGTGTCGAATAACTGTGTCCCTTCGATGTTATAAGTTATTTGTGTTTTATTCTAATAAATAATGACATCACAAAGTGATAAGCTTTCAGAAGAAATTTTCCTCGAAAAAATTATTTTTTACAAATTAACGGTGATTGCGCGTTTGACATATTTACAAAGGAGCTCTCAGCGGTTGAACCCTGGATACCTCCACTTCTAATATACCTTCACCTTATTCTAAACTCAATGGTTTGACTTGTGGCATGGACACGTATTCCCTGATGCTTTAGTACCGTTCCGCACATAAGTGGCGTTATTTTCGTGATTTTAATAAGTTCCGGATCTTTTCTTTGTGAACTACCTAATTTCCTTCCGCATGAAATATTAAAATAAATTTATGACGGTTTAGCCGAGCCTGACGTGGACTGTCATATTTTAACGTCAGGTCAAACGAATGTCAAATTCGTGATATTTATTTATGTAGCAGGCTGTAGGTATAATTATTTTTTAACATAATGTTAGGGGAATACTAAAATTTGTTTTAAAAAAACATGTGTGATACATTGTTGTATCCCGGTAATAGGTATATACTATAATCGACCAAGCAAAGGCAGGAATGTTGAAATAAATTTTCACATTAACTTTCTATTAATACATTACATAATTATATTATAGAGAACTTCACTTAAAATAAAATTTTCAAAATAATAATAATAGTTTATTCCAGAATGTATGCAAGGGTAGTTCAATGCCATGCATTCCATATTTGGAAATACTAATAAAAAAATTAGACAATTTAACAATACGTTCATAGAATAAAAATAGAGAAGTGAAAAATATTTAAAAAAAAAATTATGCCGAATGCCCTTTGTGGAGGATATTTGACTGTCTCCTGTCTCCAGAGGGCTATCAGATGGAACTACATCCAGGCAACCATGATAGGCTTCCATCAGGAACGTTTCCGTGGCGCTGCAGTATCTCGGTAGGCGGAACAGGTGATGATAAGCAATATTGTAAGAGACTTTTATCATATGTCGTTTCGACGCAGTGTAATCTATCCATAGTTCTGACGTATACGGCTTCAGCTTCCTCATACAAAAAACTGCAGGTATATCTACTATCTGTTTTTGCTATATCTAAATTTTATACATATCCTCGAACACACACACGTACAATTACAACTGTCTAGTAGAAATGTGTTATTATTATTTTCAATTTTCTAAATTTATCTATAACATAAAATAAGGTAGTTGACATGAAAGTAAATTATTTTTCGCTCGTCGTGTTAGGGATGTCTCTATATTACAGCGATCGAATACATTTATCGAATAATAATGTTATCAAACATATGAGTTCATTATCATTATCAAACAGTTCAATTAACAGCGCCAGAGGTGATTTTGACTAAAGCGGCTCTCCACAAATCATTAAAATATTATTATTCCTAAGCCACGTCTCCAGTGACACTGTTTGCACAAACATTGATAAAATCACGTACACATTTAGTAAATGCTTACATCGGGTCACAACGTTTTTTGTTTTCCATCGGTAACGAAAAACAAAAACATTGCAATGTTTTGAAAAAAAATTGTCGCTGGAGTATTATCTGTATGAATATTAAGTTCATGCTAGTCTAATTGGTGGGTATTTAATAAATTATAAAAAAAAAAAAAATCAACAGAGGACAGTGATAATGTTAAAAATTATTAATAAACCCTATCAAATTAAATATCATTTTTTAAAATGTGTCTTTTATAGTATTATTGGTATCGTACGATTGACATCATCTACATTTTAGATCTCATATCTTTCTGGGACATTCCCGTCATTACACAAATTATTATTTGAAATAACTACTAAAACATTTTAATGATAGTCTTCAAATATATTTACGCCAAATTGGAAAATAATGTTGTATTTTAAACGTGTCCAATATAATTATTCTCAAATCAATTTGCACGCAAATGCACTCCATTCTATTGCGAAAGAATGTTAAGTGCCTACCGAAAGATAAATGCATACAAAATACAAACTAATGACTTGCATTACTTGACTGTAGCAAGTACTTTGGTATTAATTGAAAAGCCATCAGTAACGTTGCGTCACCGGCCAGAAAATACATTCAATTATTCAAATATGTAGTCTCAATCAATATGTGCTGATGTCAACTCCCTCGTATGTTATGCCCTTCACGACTTTATTTGTAACATTACTGTTTATTATGCTACAATTTGGTACATTGTTGACACTGTGTTAAAAATTATTGGTTAGTTTAAGAAAATATATTTGTTGGCACACGCTCCTTGTTTTTTCTTAGTTGCCTGCATCGGGCACACACATTTAAACATATATTTGAATGCATTTGTGGGCACACACTCTTTGCTTCATGCATATTCAAACATCAAATCATAAATATAAAAGTAGGCACACACTCCTTGCTTCATACACATTCAAAAATACATATTTTATTATATTTGTAGGAACACACTCCTTGCCTTCCAGGATGCCATAGTCTCACTGGGGATGCCATTGTCTTATTGTCCTGTCAATCCTGTCAAGATGGTAGCGGTGTTGGATAATACCTTTTTATTCCGCCATAGCGAGTGAGGGTTGCCACTGGTGCTAGCTGTCATTGGTCGTAGTAATCAACATTACGCGGAGTCAAGAGTTCACAGAATTGGTTTTATTTCATTCACCTCGTTCAAAGTTATTTTTTTAAATTTATCGCTGACGGACAAGTGTTCCAAGCAATGGCGCATCTTCTCCAAGACGAAATTAGAGCAATTTGAAGATTTTTAAAATTCAAATTCGCAATTTGTCACGAAAAAGTAATAAAAAAGGCCATCAATCTACACAGACCCGGCGGATCTCCCCATCCCGCATTTCCCCGCTACGGATCTATTGAATTTGTATCTGGTAATTACATGACTGACGGTTTCATATCAATCACTCATTAACACGACGAATTGGAAAGTATTCAATGTCGGTTAAAATTTCATACCAAAAGCCACAAGTTCGATACTCTCCCGACGATTATGAATTCTCATTATACATGATGATTCGCTGCAAAAGTGGAAGAACGAAAACTTTACGGAAAATTACTTTCTATGCCTGTCGTAATTCAATACATCTTGACGAATAATGATGTCGTTGAACGAACATTTTTCAAGCGCGACCTTATACAGTTTTCTTCTTCAAGATTACCTGTTGCTGTTTTCAATTCGTTTCCAGGGTGTATCATTCTTTCAGAGGATATTATTAATGAGTACAATCGAAACATTTAAAAATTTGGTTGATATTTCAAATTAATCTTTCAATAATATCGATATTTATTCGAAATCGACCATCATCCCTACTGATTTAATTTCGTGTTTTCTCCCGTACAATAAGGTACAAATGGCCCATTAGTTATACTATAATCAGTTGGATTACGGATTTCCCGTTTTGGAGGAGTCTGGAGAAGAGAATAAGGCGGTAAGTCAGTTTGAGTATATATCAGCCATTAAAAATTAAAATGAAAATTATAATCTCTAAATTCTGGGATTTGAATACGAACCCATAATGTCCATGAGCTTATACACCGTTATAATAACTTATGTTTTTTCCTTATTGCTCACTAATTCATTCGAATAAATTCGAAAATGTTACATCGATTACTCGTGTATTCCATCACTGGCACTGGAGTAAATTGACAGAGATTGTGACTTGAGCCTTTAAAGTGACGGTCTGCGTCGGTTCAACGCTTGCCTCTGCCAAGATGGCTAATTAATTTTCATTTTTAACTTGTCCAAAACCAGTCGCTGGGAATTTCGGCGGGAGAATGCGACTGCGATCCCATCATGACCATTACCATCCGCCATTACGTAACGCGGTATTTTTGCGCGCCAAGTTTGGCCTTGACCTGCCGCCATCTTGCGAATGTCCGTCGAAGCCATATTATTATCTTGACAGCTTTTTTATCATCGTTTTTATGACGGCTATCGCCATTGCAAGGGTGGACGCTAAGGCTTCGATTGTAACCTCTCACTTTTTCTCATAAGCGACGCGTATAACAGAAAGAGAGATTAGATCGGAACTCTCAGGGGTAGGGACATTGTTGCCTCGTAAAGCTTCATTTGATTTTTAGATTTGTCCCTCGTGTACATTCATGTATGTAAAGATGGATCCAGGAGGGAGAAACAAAGGATTGGCTCCTAAATCTCGGTTACCAATATACTGAGGAAATCCCTAGACAAATAACCCTACAAATGGAACGAGGGATATACGACCTCTGTTACGTTATAATGATTATAAATTTCTTTATTTAAGTAGGACAGAGTGGGAAGTGCAATATCGTGTCTTCCATAAATATTATATTTTAAAATATTACACATCTCCACTATAAAGCAGAAAATCTGTAAACAGAGTAATAAAAATATTTTTAAAAAATATGTGAAATACCAAAATCTCCTTTTCAAAAACTGATTTTGGGATTGTATTTTTTTCACTCATTTCTTCTCGTACTAAGAAATAATTAGGCAAGAGGTTAAATGCTGCAAAGTTTTTTTTAGCAGGTCCTAGGTACCTAACTACATAATAGAATCTAAACGAAATGTAAAAATGGTATATATTTATTTAAATAAAACCGCACAAGAGTGCCAACTGCTCCCAAACATCTGGAGCCAGATGTTCCCAAAATGGGGTATATTGTGAGGATGGAGGTAGAGTAGAGGGAAAATAGATGAGGAAGAGGAAGGTGGGGAAGTACCTGGCTATTCAGATCTGGTCATCAAACATGAATAAAGCCATTTCAAGCAACGTTTCAATTCTGAATGTTGATCTTACACCAGGGCGATTCTGAAAGTATCTTCCACAATGGAACGCGTCGTATGTATATTACATTTTATTTTAATTGAACAAGATTTGAACCCCCGGTCTTCAGATTGCTAGTTGCGAGCTTTACCCCTCGACCGCGAAGGCTGTCAGATTAGAATATGAAAACAATGAAAAAATAAATAAAAAACGTCGGTAAAAAATAACAATTTTTCAGTGACTTCTTCACTTTGAATCATTGTAGGTTTGTGTTCGATACCTGCTTTTATGAATATTTATTTTGGCGTTGCCTGTCTGCATTATTCTGTTTTTTACTAAACTTTAGAGTGCGCAAAAAACCTGCAAACGATTACTTTAAAAATAAGCTTTAGCGAATGACGTGTAAAAGTATAATTCGGAACATTCCGTTTAACGAACGATAACAGCTATCTTAAGTTCTGGCATCATAAAAGAAAGCACACAAATATATCCGTTTAGCGTTTGAGAATCTATTTGTTAGTATTTATTAACTTTGGAGAATTAAAACCGCACATGAAACATTCGATATTTATATTTAGTCCGCATTGATAGGGTTTTTATAAACCGGTACTTTTTTGGCGCCATCCCGTACTCAACAAACGTAATCTAGTAGTACCTACCTCTTGCCAAGTTAGAACAGTTATCGATCGAATAACAACTATTTGTGTCAAGTTGCTACCGCTTGACCATTTCTCATGGGGGAAAGAAACCATGAAAAAAATTATATGGCACATTATTTTCGTTGTTGGGCCTTTCGTAAATTATTTTACTTTTTGAACGCATTACCATTTATTCTAGCACTAATCAAGCAACGATTTCGACATAACGAAATTTGGTATTTATAATAAATTATATTTAGTTATTTAATGTTGTTTGAGGTTCGGTTACAAATCAAAGTAAGGGATAAAGTGGAGCCGCTGGCATCTGTTTTTCCTTCTTCGTTATAATCCGGGCCTCTTCAAGACTCGCGTTAACAAATCGCTTCCTACAGCACCAATCTTAACCCGCCTCACAACGCTACCCAACCGGGCGGTGATATAATTCCCCTTTTCACTGTACACTCAGGGGCGCTCTTGTGAGGCGTCACATGAAAAAGGGAAGATTTGGACATTTGGAGGGGGAAGGAAACGAGGAAGAGGAAGGTGGGGGAGTTCTTGGCTAGTCAGATCTGGTCACCAAATACGGTTAAAGCCATTTAAAGCAACGTTTCAATTCTTACACCAGGGCGATTCTGAGAGTTTCTTTCACTCTGAAATGTACCACAAGTATACTATATTTTAGATTAAAGAATAAATTGTGAAATAACACTAATTAATAAATAAAATTTACTTGCGAACGCCGGGATTTGAACCCGCGACTTTCGGCTTGCTAGTCGATTCAGTCGAGTGTCAGAAGCAGCAAACCATTTTATTTACTAACAATTTATTTATTTTTCATGGTCTCCATAAAACATTTGATTTTTTGAACATGCTTGATTTTTGAGATTATAAGAACATTGAAATGAAACTGGTATCCGAGCGCAAATAATGGAAATATATATCTATTCTAATAATAATCTTTTGTCCGTAGGATTTAATTAAAAAATATTAATATAGCCTTTGATTATTTTCTGTTTCAACTTTTAATTTAAATTTATTAATGTACTGAATAAACAGCACAAACCTGAAGGATTTTAAGCAGAGATTTGATCACTTTGGCGTTTAAAATGTAGATGTCATTTTGCGGTCCGGTGATATATTTTTTTCGATCAAAAACAAATATATTTTTCTGCCACAAATTGCGTTACGTCGCTCTGTCTCGTTTGTATAAAGGTAAAGTACTAAATAGGTCTAAATATCCCAGGATCTATTTTGATGGACTTGATCCCTAATTATTCTGACCCATCATGACCATAATACAGACACGATTAGTTCTCATAATTTAATGGAGTATATTAATAAAATTGCTCTTTACGCTTTTCTGAAGTTTTGTCATAAAATACTACCATTATAATAAAAATTATGGTTAGCCCTTGGCTCTAATATCTATCAAACAATGCCACCAGCAGGCGGACTCCTTTACTGAGGTTTTTTTTACTATTTTAGCAAAGAAAAACTTTTTGTGTGGTTATGTGAAAAGTCATTCGTGAGAAGACAAGACCTTGGAGGAATATTATTACATCTACGAGTACCTAAAAATTCAATTGCATTTTATTTGCTGGCTGTTATGCCTTAATATAAATTTATTTGTGTATAAATAAATAAAAAAAGTTGCACATTTGACTAAAGCAGCAAATAATAAGCATATGTATCACTATAGCTTTTAAAGTATAGTGGTAAATGGGGTTAATAAATTTCCTGGATTTTTAGGTATGTAAACAGAAGGATTGGATGTAAATATTTAAAGAAGGTAGCTACCTATATAATATTGTTTCATTTATAATAACTTCAATGGAGGAATCCACGATGTCAGGGAACAATGCTGTTTTGTGGAAATGCTATGCTATGCAAATTAAACAATCTTATAATTAGACTTTTCCTGCGCAGTAATCATATGTTTGTCACGTGTTTTTACTAACCATATGTCATGCAGAGAAAACAAGTTAATAATTTTGCATTTATTTTGTAAAATAAATACCAGTGCCTTTGCCTAAAAATAGTTCTAGACCGTCTTAGAACAATTGAAAAACATAGAAATTTAGAGTCTTATCATTATTTCATTCCTATTCAACTTTAAAAAAAGTTATATAGCTCATGATGGGAATACAGTTGTGAGCTAAGAATAGTTGCACTGATATTGTAAGAATTACCAAACTAATACACCTATATTCCCGTCATGAGCCATATAAAAAGTTATATAGCTCATGACGGGAATACAGTTGTGAGCTAAGAATAGTTGCACTGATATTGTAAGAATTACCAAACTAATACGCCTATATTCCCGTCATGAGCCATATAAAAAAGTTATATAGCTCATGACGGGAATACAGTTGTGAGCTAAGAATAGTTGCACTGATATTGTAAGAATTACCAAACTAATACACCTATATTCCCGTCATGAGCCATATAAAAAGTTATATAGCTCATGACGGGAATATAGTTGCGAGCTGAGAATAGTTGCACTGATATTGTAATTCATCACATATATCTGAGGAATTTTCATCGCGCTTCAGCTCACTGTTCGAGAGTTTTAGCTGATAACAGATTTCTGATTTAAACCTAGCTTACTGACCTCATTTCGTGACGAGTTCTGTAAATCATGATAGAAATGACGTAGTTAGTTGAAAATAGTTGCATTAGTTTTGTAATTCTTGACAGATATATCTGTGCAAATTTCACCACGCTTGAACTCTTCGAGAGTTTTAGCTGATTTGACTAACCCATGACAGATATCTGATTCAAACATAGCTTCCTTATCTGAACTGACGTATCTAGCTAAAAATAGTTGCATTTGTTTGGTAATTCTTGACAGATATAGCGCCAGATATCACCGTCCGAAAGTTTTTGCTGTTTAAGATCACATGTTCTTCGGTTCATTTAATTCACGTTTGTTATTTCAAGAAGTTAGTATGCAATACATGTTTTTAACTGACCTCATTTTGAGAGTATATTGAACTCTACTCATTTGCTTATTATTATTTTTGTTTTGTTTTAAACTAGTTTCTCCTACGAATAAAAAAATAACTGTTTCGACATTAGATCGTATCACAAATAATCGTTTGAAACTAAGAAGAAGCGAAATCTTCAACACAACTGTTTTAAACCCGCACCGTCATTTCCGACATAGTGGAAGATACTCTCAGTATCGCCCTGGTGTAAGGTCACCATTCAGAACTGAAACGTTGCTTGAAATGGCTTTAGCCGTGTTTTGTGATCAGATCTGAATAGCCAGATACTCCCCCATCTTCCTCTTCCCATCTCTTCCACCTTCTCACTATCTTCATCCTACAACATACCCCATTTGTGAATGCCTAGACGGTTGTGAGCATTTGGGACTCTTGTGTGATATTCACATAAAAAAAATATATATCGATTTTCCAATAACAAAAAATTGTCTTCGTGCCTCGGAATTATTTAAAAAAAATATATAACTATTGTCGAAGATAACATCAAAAGCTGTCAATGAAAATATGAAACAGACAAAAAAAGTTAACGGTCGAAACTGGGATTCGAACCCAGGTCCTCTAGCATTACCAAGGGTGACTGGCACTCTAACAACTTAGCTATTGTTACTATTTTTTGTTGGTTGTCTTCGTCAATGAATAAATATTAGAATGAGGTTTATAAGCTTCCACAAGTAATCCCTAATAAAACTGAAAATATTATATTTTCCCTTATCTTATTAGATGTTTAAAGGGATAGATACCACTGATTGTTCTCTGCCCTTTTTCTCATGAACGACCCATACAACAGAAAGAAAGGTATAATGTTTAAAGGTATAATAATAACCGGTATAATTTTCATCTCATCAACTGAGTTTACAAAACAGTAAGTTAAATGTTACCCATTTCAACAAGGGACAGCTCGAGTTATTTCGTTCTTACTAATCTAACCGTAAAAAAGTTAATTTTCAAAGATTGTGTGCACATTGAGCTATGGATATTGGATATTGAATATTGAACAGAGACCGCGTGGAACATTTACACGATATACGTTGTACAGGGGTCATTGCCTTGTTGATTCATATTATGCGGCTGGGAGAGGTTGAAAGAGTAGGCAGGCAAATTGCAACGGGAAAAACAGCTTCTTGGATGTGGTTAGTTCAACGCCTAGCATTCAAAGGGCGATACATTGGGATCCCTTATGCCTCGTTGGTGCCAAATTCGAGTACGATTAATATTTTTGTATCTCAAAAACAAAAAAATAATAATACTTCTAATGAAAAGTAACGGTTTAGTAATATTAAACTTGAAAAAAAACAGTACAATATGATGTAACAGTACAATATGTATAAAAAAAACAGTACAATATGTACAAAAAAAACAGTACAATATTATGTAACAGTACAATATAATGTAACAGTACAATATGTACAAAAAACAGTACAATATAATTTAACAGTACAATATGTAAAAAAAACAGAACAATATTATGTAACAGTACAATATAATGTAACAGTACAATATACAAAAAACAGTACAATATAATTTAACAGCACAATATGTAAAAAAAAAACAGAACAATATTATGTAACAGTACAATATAATGTAACAGTACAATATGTACAAAAAAACAGTACAATATAATTTAACAGTACAATATGTAAAAAAAAAACAGTACAATATTATGTAACAGTACAATATAATGTAACAGTACTATATGTACAAAAAACAGTACAATATAATTTAACAGTACAATATGTAAAAAAAAAACAGAACAATATTATGTAACAGTACAATATAATGTAACAGTACAATATTATGTAACAGTATATTATAATGTAAAACAGTACAATATAATATTATTGTTTATTTTTCGACCACCAGTCGGTTTTTATACAGTGCAACAGATGATGAAAATAAAGCAAATACATGATTTAATATCAAAAATACTAATTTCGGTTGTTTGTGTTTAAAATCTGGTCAATTAATGAAAATTTAGTGTAATTTTCAAAACTCATATCGGTTGTTTGAAGAATTCCGATATTTTTTTATCTTAAAATATATTTTTTTTTATTTTTATTTATTCACATTTAAACCCGCTAAACTACTTATGTAGTTTGTCAGCAGGGACATAGAGACAACATTTATACATTCATAAGATACAATTTGAACGGTACATAATTACATAAATTGGTTACATTGCAGAAAAGTTTAAATAGCAGCATAAAAGCCTTATATAATAAGCAAGTAAAAATAAATGTATGAACAAATTAGTATTATCAACATAAAACATAAAAGCCTTATAAAATAAGCAAGTAAAAATAAATGTATGAACAAATTAGTATTATCAACAAGTACATCAATAGTTTCATAAATAGAGGTAGGTAGTCAGGTATTACAAAATAATTGTTTTTCCATTTTCTAAGAATATGAATTCCATTTCAGGGGCATCAGTATAGATCATTATTATCCAATAACCATTTCCTTAGATTATATTTAACATTAGCAGTATACATGTTATTATTTTTAATTGTCATTGGTAATAAGTTAAACATTTTGGGTACTATATAGTTTAAAGTTCTTTCACCATATTTATTAGTACATTTCGGATATTTAATTGGCGTTTTAAAAATTGGTTAAGTATTCATACTAGCCCGTGATTTTCATGGGTCTGCTAGTAAATACATAAAAGTTAAACTTAACTTACACTGTATGACAAGAAACACTACCTTTAGTCCTCCAGAATTACAATTTAACCTCCTTCCCATATTCACATAGTCGCACCGGGGCAGGAGTGCTCGAGAGGATGGGGTGATACATTCGTATCGCATCGAAATACTACATTTAGTCTCCCAGATTTACAATTAGAACTTTAATTAATTCGTTATATAATACATATATATGTTAAGGCGATGCCATACGTAGTAATACAAAATCATGTGTTTTTTTTTGAAAATTTGGTCGCCTAGAAATGTTTCAGATGCTTTAATTAAATACTGCGAGTAGAATACATCTTGGTCTTTGAAATGATCGAGTATTTTTTAGATAAGTCATTTTATTAGCCCAGAAAAAAATAATGTAAAGGCCTATGAAAACTGCTTTAAAGTTCAAAATCTCCTACTTACGAACCCATTTTCGGTTATGATTTTATTGTATGATGTGGAAAATTAAGTTATTTATAACATGATCGAAAAAAAAAATATTTATGCCTGGACATCCACAATTTAAAATAAAAGGCACTTTTTGGCCATGTTTTTTTCTTGCATAAATCAAAACAGGCGGATGGTGTTAAGCGGGAATTTAAACCTTATCGCCATCTACGTAAGGGTTGTTATTGATAGCGGCTCAATTTAAAATATTACACGACGTAGTGCATCGCCTTAACTTGGTGCAAATGCTCAAAGTAATCCAAACATGTTTTTTAGGCCGTTAGTTTATATTTCTGTATTATAAAGTAACAAGTTAACTTACGACGTATATCTTAGTTAAACACTAGAATTGCTTAAGTTTTCGCGTGCAGATAATGCTTTATAAATAATATAATGCATTATCTGTAAGTACATCGCACGCAAGGCAGCCGATATTATTTGTCGGAGCACAAATTCATGTACTGCAGTTGAACAAAACAAGCATATTATTATGTTTCATTCGCTTTTTTTCACTTTCCCTTTTGACGAGCAGCGAGCGGGTGGATGTTGGGTGTTTGCGATCTCACGATCTGTCCGAAAAATCATCGTGGAATGGAAACCATTCTTCGAACTCTTGAGCCGTAATGGCTTTCGAGATAATTGGCGGAAAAAAATGAGTGAAGATGTAATCACAAGCTCTGTAGACAAATGGGCGTTTAGCCACCTCGTTTGCTGGGGCTCTGTGCCGTTCGCTTTTATGTTCGGGTTAATGTTACCGAATAAAACCTGCAATAATACAGATGTTGCTACGTTCAATTGCTTAGGCGTGATGACCATTCGACCCGTGGGAAAAATGTATTACTCGCACTGAGAAACTAGAAACTCCACACTCGGGATGCGAAATTGATGCTGAAACTCTCGGAAAAATATAAAGCACCCTTTTTCAGAATCATTTTGAAAAGCTTAGGTTAAGTTTTAAGTTCTATAAATTTTGGCTTCAAATAAAACGGATTGCTAAAAGCAGTCGATATTAAAATTAATTCACAGACTGTCGTGTTATTCTGTAATGTTTTTTTTCTAAGCCGTTCTTCTAACTAGGGCATTCCTGAGTCTGGATGTGCATCTTTACAATTATGGTAATAAAAATCGACAATTTTTTTTTCTTTTTTTTATACAATATTTCTGTCTTTGTTAATAGATTCAGTTAATAGACGTGCAGCTGGACAGTACGGTTATAGTTCGCAATAATAACATTCTATTGTTAACTAAATAATCATTACAAAGTACCTGTTCCAACCCAAGTGCCTTTTCTAGTTCAAGTATATACATTTTTTTTTTTTTTTTTTTTTTCATTTTAGCGACTATATAAAATAATTGTTACATACAAAATATAATGGTGAAATTAAGTATAAAATATTGTATTTCTTAGTCCTCCTCACTAGGGGGTCCTGTGCCGAGGCGGACTAAAGTTATTTAAATATGGTTTATTTGTCTTCTATGTCGTTTTTAGTGTCTTCTTTGTCGTTTTTAGTGTCTTCTATATCGTTTTTAGTGTTTTCATTAGGGTTTTTTCATTGACCTCTTTCAGCCATATTTTTATTAATGATTTGTATTCATTAGGATTTTAGGATTAGTTTTATGTCTTGGGGAAGGATGTTATGGAGTTTTGTTGCAAAGTATGTATAGTTTCTTTGTCCGAATGTGGTTTTATAACTTGGAATATTTTTTATATCATTTTTGTTCGATCTAGTGTTATGCATACACAGTCTAGTAGAGGATATGTTATTTTTGAAGAGCTTCAATAATATATTTTTGGCATATATTTGCTGTACATTTGGTACGTCAAAGGAATTGAATATTTCAATTGAAGGCGTTCTAATTGGTACTTTCAATATGGTCTTTATGATTCCTTTTTGAATCGTATTCAGGTTGTGTAGGTACGTATGTGTAGCAGATCCCCATCCTATGATTCCATATTCAATTCGAGAATGACATAATGCGTAGTAGACCTTTTTCATATCCTTTTTATTTAATACGTTTCTTAGATTTTTAAAGAAATATATAAGGCTTGTGAGTTTTTCCGTAATACCTTTGATGTGTAGGTCCCATCTAAGATTTTCGTCGATTATTACTCCGAGATATTTTATGTTTTGTGTTTTTTCGATGACGGGGCAGTAACATTGTATATTATTTCCATGGCATTCGTGTAGTTTTAGTTCTAGTGATTTTATTGGTTGGCTCCTTGCGTTTATTGAAAATGTTATATAATTTGTTTTGCTTATATTAAGGGTAAGCGAGTTGATTTTAAGCCAATTTTGAAGTGCACTAAGCCCCTTTTCAGCCTCATTAAATGTATCCGTCCAATTTTCTTCTTGAAATAATAAAACAGTATCATCAGCAAAACTGATTATGTTTCCTTTAATGGTAAGGTTAGTTAAATCGTTGATATAGATAATGAATAGGATCGGTCCCAGTACACTTCCTTGAGGGACGCCATAGTTTAAAGATAGTAGTTTGCTCTTTTGTTTGCCAATTTGTACTTGTTGTTCTCGCCCTGTTATATATGACTCTAATAAGTTCATTGTTGTTTCGGCCATTCCTATTTTTTTTAGCTTAGTTAGTAATATTTTATGGTCTATTGTGTCAAAAGCTTTTTGAAGATCTATGAATAAAGCCAAACACTTTTTCCCTTCATCTATGTTTTTTATGGCTATGCTTGTTAGATTTTCTATGGCATCATTGGTGCTTAGATTTTCCCTAAAGCCATATTGGGATGGTGATAATAATTTGTTTTGTTCAAGAAATTGAACAATTTGCTTCTTCATTACAGTTTCCAGGATTTTTGAAAAGGAGCTTAAGAGACTTATGGGTCGGTAGTTATATATATCCTTTTTGTTACCACTTTTATGTATAGGTATAACTGTTGCTTTTTTAAGGCATGAGGGGAATACATTTGTAGATATAGACAGATTGACCAAGTATGTCAAAGGGAAGGTCAGTTCATTTTGGAGTTGTTTTATTGTTTTATTTGAGATTATATCATTTCCCGATGATTTATTAACATTGAGGGATACAATTGCGTTTCTGATTTCAGTATTGGTTACATTAGTTAACTTTAATTTATCTATCTGGTTCATACTTTCCTTTACTTCTGGTAAAATGCTAGTTTTTGGATGTCTGATTTGCTTTGCCAATTTTGACCCTATATTTGTAAAAAATTCGTTTACGTATTCGAGAATTTTGTCCGGATGCTTTTCGAAAGAGATTTGGGTATTTTCAATTGTTAGTTCATCTATGCTTTTGTTATGGGATGATTTTGCACTTGTAATTTCATTAATGATCTTCCATAATTTGCGTGGGTCATTGTTACATTCGTCTATTTTTTTCTTATAATAATTTTCTTTGACATTGCGTACAACATTTTTGCAAATATTTCTGTATCTTTTATAATATCGTTGTATAAAAATATCACAAGGATTTAAACTAACTTTCCTGTGTAGTTCATCTCTTTTTATAATGCAATTTATAACGCTTTGGGTTATCCATGGTTTGAGATGTTGATTTTTATGTGAAATCTTTTTTTCTATTGATTTGGTATTTGACATGATGGTATGAGTTATATATTCAATGAATTTACTCCAGGCACTATTTGTATCAAGGTTCTCCAGTAGGTTTATCCAGTTTGTATTTAGTAATTGTTGTTTTACTTCATTCCATATGGTTTCTGTCTTCTGCACGATAATTGGGTAGGGCTGCGATCTTTGTATTTTCTTTTTGGTAATAGATAGAATTGTTGTATAGTGGTCGGTTATAGTAGAGGTGAATATGATAGAGTTGGTTGGTTTAACAGTCTTACTGAATATGTGGTCGATGCAAGATTTGCTGTCATTTGTAACACGCGTAGGATTATTTATCAAACTTTCAAGTCCGTGGGCGGCCAGTGTTTGCAGATAATCAGTTCTATTTGGATGACCGTTTTCTAGAATGTCAATATTTATATTTCCGATGAGGAAGACATTTTTTTGTTTTTTAGAAGATTGACTTCATTAGAAAGCGTTTCAAGAAACTGATTAATATTAGTTGTAGCTGGTGATCGATACAGAGCTAATATAGTGGTTTCATCACCCACTTTGATTTTCAAACAGTTTGCATTTGGGAATTTTATTTCATTGACTTCAGTTTTAGTGTCATATTTAATGTACACTATCACACCATCATTTTTTGTGTAATTCAAATTGGTTGCATATGAGGTGTAATTATTTATATGTAAGGGTGAATATTTATCCTTTATCCAGCACTCAGTGAGGATAATTATATCAAGATTAATTTTTAGATTCTTAATTAGTATTTGAAGTTCATCGAAGTTTTTGTTGATACTTCGTATATTTTTATTTAATATATTAAAATTGTTTTTAAGAGTTAGCAGTTCATCTGGTTTGTTTGTAGTTATTGTTTCCTTATCCATGTTCTCAGTAGGTATTTCAGTTTGGTGTGTTCAAGTAAGTGATTTGTTATATTAATTTATCGAGGTCGTCCAGATGATTTACGTACAAAATTTTTTGATCATGACCTTTTCGAACCATTATTTTCCCATTTTTGATCCAAACAAATTCATAATTTTTTTCTTTGGCTAGTTGCTTTGCTTTCCAAAGCAACCCTTTTTTGTAGGGACTTATTACTTCACCTATGTACACTTTTTCGTTTGTCAAATCCTTTAGTAAATTAAGGTCCATTTCTCTTTTTTTAGATAGAAGGATTTCTTTTAGTTTAATTTCTGTACATTTTACTAGGATTTTTGGCGGAGTATTAAGTCTTCGGTCTGTAGTTCTGGTCACATTGTTTATATCAGCGTGTTTGATTTGAACTCCAGCTGCAGATGCGACTTTTTTTATAATTTCCTCCAGTTGTTCACCATTTTTTTGTGGAATTCCTGCAATTTCTAGGTAGTGCAGATTTGATGTATATTCAATTTCATCTAGTCTTAGTTCCATTTTTTTTATTGTAGCGTTTTTTCCCACTTGCTCTTTTTTTATATTTTCAAGTTCGTTTTGGATTGATTTATTTTGGTTATTATTTGTATCCAATTTTTTAATAATTTCGTCATATTGAGCACTTATGTACTCAATACTTTTTATAGATTCCGTATTCTGACATTCAATTTTTTGAATTATATCCTTTTTTAAAGAATCAAACTTTTTGTCGATATAATCAAAAATTTTATCCATAGTTTGTTTGTCCTCTTTATCAAGGTTTGATTTATTGCTACGTGTTTGGGTATTAGACATTTTGTTCACAGTTTACAAGAAAGTTGGGTTCAAAAATGCCCCCACTTCAATTCAAATTCAAAATATTGTCTCTGGTTTCAGTGACAGCCAGAACAATATTTCATTAGGTTTATGTCTATGGCTTTAAATGTCACTTGTCACGCAAATAAGATTTTGTTTTTAGAATCACTGTTATAGTAGATGTGTTCACACTTTGATTATTTAATAATCGGAAAACGATCCACTTTTTGAATGTGATACAATTAGTTTTTGTATGAAAATCACAATGTAGATAACGATTTTTAAAACTTTTTGTAGGACGAAAAATTTGCTTGCTTAATTGAAAACTTCATAGAAGTATTTTGCATTTACATACTATGCCTTTATGAGGAGTAATAATTAAACATAACCTAATCTAGACTCTTCCTAATGTTACCGCAGAATACAAAAGAACTATACACAAACACAATAAAGACATCAGCAAGAAATTAGAATATTAAAAAAAAATAATTTGAGTATATTTTGAAAAAGTAGTTTAAGATGTTGAATATAATATAAACCGTATTTGTAAAAAACCATTAACTTTGTGGCTCGTCATAATTTACAATAAAAAAACACAAATTTGTTTTTGACCACTTTTTACTCTACCGAAAGAACCCTTTCTTCATCAGGAGAACATTAAAAACTGGTTTTTGATATTCATTAAATTTGTTTTTTACTGCATAAAATAAACCAGTTAAGTTGCATTTACAATATTTTTATGGTTACAAGTTAGGAAAGAAGATATTTAAAGTTATAAAAGAAAGGAAAGGAAAAAAGCTTAGGGAAATATCGGAAGAAGAACTAGCTAATATATTTAAAACATCATCTTAGTCGCTGAAAACGTATACTAACATATATAGACCCCCTCAGCACAGGTGAGGAGGACTTCAATGATCTGTTTTAATTATATATATATATATTTTATTTCATATGCCATACGAAAATGTACCTAATTATTTAAAAAAGTAACTAAATAAAAAAATAAAAAAAAGAATAAAAAAGAAAAAATAAAATATTACTATATTTTATTTTGAGATTTTTTTTCTGTGATTGGAATCTTTCCACTTGATAAGCTCTGTGGCAATCAGGTTAAATGTTGAAACTTAATCATTCTATTCATCTATTATGTTAGTGCTGTTGTAAACGTTTATCTTGTAATTTCGCCCTTAAGGTTAGTAGCGTCAGCTACAGACATCGGTGACCCGCTTTTATAGGTCCCGTTGCAAAATAAAGTTAGATGAAACCGGTCCATTCACAGAGCAGATTAATTCGAAGAATTAAGTACATTAATCCTGCAAGTTCGTTGAATCACGAGAATAGTTATTTGCCTTGCCACTTAGAAGGTATCTCCATCCCTCTAATATATTATTAAACTACCGTCTAATCTTTGCAATGATGGTAATAATAAAAAAATTATAGTAATAATAAAAAAAAATGTATATCTATATGGGACGTGTGGGACTGCACTAACCTCCCCACATTCTGGAATAAAATATTATTATTATTATTAATCCTTATATTTGCAGGATTAATTTCATTCGTCAGTCACTAATAATTTCATTCCAGTTTTAAATAATATTTTTTTTATAAAATTAAATTGTAATTTTGATTTCGATAGACGATCAAATATTCTTTTGGATTCTTGAATACGAAGATCATTATAAGTATTTACCACGCGGAGAAAAATTACTATTTTGATTTATTTAAATCCGGTTAAAATTGGGATTGCATGGCGTTTCCTGTTAAACTTTTAGTATTTTCATTGTAACTTTTAGTGTTCATGCACCTGCATTTGCTCTGATAATATAATATAATGACGAAATGCTAGAATATAATGATTTTTATGAACACGTGCACCAACATCACGATAATACCTACATTCCCCTTTTACTACAATTTTAACAGGAAGCCTATCGAATCATTCGTTAAGGGCCTGCAATCCAGTTTTTCTTAATAAAATAGCATTATTTTAAATCATCAACTTTTCTCACAATATTTACCGTAAACCTAATTCCTCAATGAAACACCCCAGAATGGAACTAAACGAATATGATTTAAGATTTCCACGGCCAAAAGTATTTTCGTTACTTGTTTTGGGGGTGTTATGCCGTGTTGCGCTAACTCCTTCTTTAGCCAACGTTTCGGGCAGCACGAAGAAAACCACTTTAAATAAAAAATGATACGTTAATGTTAGCTCAGAGGGTTGGAGCTGGCAACACGGTATCACAACCTCATACATAAGCTCACATTTTAACACAACCTCAAATAACACATCTGCCCTGATGATGGACACTGCAATGCTGTCCGAAACGTTGGCTAAAGAAGGAGTTAGCGCAACACGGCATAACACCCCAAAAACAAATAACGAAAAGAACTAAACGGTCTATGGGTAGTTGGAACTGTGATCCAGTATTACATGAAAAACGCTTCAATTTCGTTTATTAATTTATTTTTATTTTGTTCGTTACCTTCGCTCTAGCTCTATTTTAGAGGCTCCAATTCGTAATGTGTACATTATTTTAATCACATATAACTCATAGATCTCATTTCTGACTCTAATGTAGCTAGTCAATTGTCACAAATGCAGATAATTCGCTCTAACAACTCTTGGAAATAAGCGTGCCAAATCGTTAATCTGAATAACAAACCATTCATACAATTGGATGAGTGCGTCCACTGTCCATAGGTCCAGTGTCCAGAATCCCGAAGTACGCAAGAGTTTATTATTATTATTATTGGATAATTTGTATAGCGCCGCTTTTGTGAGATATCACCTCAGGGGCGCTTTACAGTTGATGCAGGTATTACAGAAAATATAAATATTACAAAAATAGAGTGAAGTTAAGTTAAGTAAAATGAAGTAAAGGAACAGGTGACACGAAGATAGAAGATGGAGACTCTGCAGCAAGAATCCCAGGTGGTGAAGAAACTGGTCCAGCTGCTGCAGCGAAAGAGTCCACCGCGTCCACCAACAGTGCCAGCACGAGGTTCGTCATCCGTCCAGGTATGTGTCTGCTGCTAATAAAGCGCTGACACACTATCCTCTCACAGATACCAGACCTTGGCAGCACCGCTGTGACGTTCTACGAAGATAGAAGATGGAGACTCTGCAGCAAGAATCCTAAGTGGTGAAGGAACTGGACCAGCTGCTGCAGTAAGAGAGTCCACCGCGTCCAACAACAGCGTCCAGGTATGTATCTGCTGCTAATAAAGCGCTGACACCTCACATAGATAAGAGACCCTGGCAGCACCGCTGTGACGTTTGGCAAGTCCATCATTTATCTCCATGTAATCCTGTTCCTGGTAATTGTTGAAGTGGTGCATTCTGTCCGCAATAAAAAGCGAAGGTTGGGTAATAAATTGCCCTGGGCTTAGTAAAATTAGACACTTGCCAGTGTCCAAGCTTGCCCAGTTTCCGAGAATTTTCTTGAAAACATCTGGAGTGCATTTACCGGTCGCCGTTCGTTTCGAAAGTCCGATATTTCTGAGCAAATTTCAGAATATTCACTTTAAAACACTGCACTCAAATCACATATTATAAAGTTCTAATAATTATTAAGTTTATTTTTATTTAAGTTCAAATGTTGATGGATTGATTTTAAAAATAATTTCAAAGGGATGTTGCCCTATGTCGTTGATCGTGTAGCCAGTGGGGAGATATCCTTATTTACCGAGCATAAAAGCTCTGATTTTCTTCTTGATTACGGAACGGTTCTCAATGACCCGGCTGTTGGGTCCCTAAAGGGGAAAAGGTTTTTGTTTTATTTTTTTAAACTTTCTGCTTTCCTTTGTGATTTTCGAGCGCAAAGATTAGTTGAGAGTTTAGAGCATAAAAGAGCACAAGAAATGCGATGTGGGCGTGTTTAGTGTTCCAAAATTCTGTCCAATCGGGCCTTAAATTTCAAATACAGAACTGTGTTTCATCGTCATAAAATTTTCGTATGCGATGTCTGGTAAGTATATGTACTTAAAATGTACTAGTACACAAAAGGTATCTAGTCAGCGGTGATATTGGTTTCCATTTAACTCTCAAAGGGAGGCATTTCTAATGTGTATATGCACACGGTTAATTCGGTGGTTCAGAGCCTTTGACACCGTGACATTTAAGACGTACAGTTTAATTAAAGAATTCGTTTGAAAGAATGCGCTGTACACAAATAACTCCACTCTCATGTATAATAATGAATCTATAACACAACGATTTGTAGAAAGGTAAGACACTATGAAACTTTTCCTGTATTGATTTTTTCAACTATTTTTATCACGATGTTATTTAAATCATTAGCTACGGAAATTTGAAATATCGAACATAAAAAGAAAGATAACACGCTATATTATGTTTTCTTTTTTTAAACAACTAAAAGATTTCAGAAAATAGACTTTGAAACTAGGTAGAAAGTAATTAATCGATAATTTTTATCTCATTTTTTTACCCATTGATTCTAAACGAAACATGAAACAGAACAAGACACAGAAAATAAAAAAGAAAAAGGTCACAACCAGGAATCGAACCTAGGATCTTCGTCTTACCGGGGCAATGTCTTAGCCACTCAATTATTGGGACCTAATTATTAAACGTCATATTTTTCGATCTCATATTTCAAATTCAGAATTAACAATATTATCATGCAACCATTTTTTCTATATTTTTGGCATCTACATTTTAAATGATTTTTAGATTTAGAATTTGTTAGTATTATCTTTTTTTCCATTATTTAATAAATCTTTATTTTTTACATTATTAATTATTAGCAAAATTAATTAACTACGAAATTTTTGACGGACAGGGGGTTAAAAGACAGTTTAGGTTGAAGAATTATATTAATCAATTCAAGAAAATCATTTCAGTACCTGTCTTAAAATAATGTATATTGTCTTTAGTCTACGATATGCAATGAGAACAGGCCGCATAGATAACGCTTCGAATTGCATCGCCACAGGCCCTTTCAGGCCTTTAAAGGGCCTGTGAAAGGACTTCACATATCATCATAATATCAATTCATTTTTTAGGCCTTACGAACTGCCAGGAATAATTTCGTAAGAACCGACTATAGACTATTTATTTTCCCTGAAAGTAATAGGGAATTATTGATGATCAGATGATCAGTTTGCTCTGGGAAGAATGATTACTAACGTAACAATAAATAAATCATCAATTCAATAGATGTTTTCAATCTTCTTGCAGACATCAATGAAAGTGTCAAAACGTAAAGAAAAAAGACCTTCGTGAGACACTAAATACTGATTTATGCATGAATCAATCAAAGCTATTGTTCACCGACAAAGAATTCGATTTCCAATATGAAAGTCAGACAGTTTCCTGAATAAGCAGTTTTATTTTATTGATTACACAGAACAAGAACGGTGGAAAGGAAGAAGATAAGTGACTTAACCCAAAGTTTGCTTTAAATGCTAACCGAGAGATAAAGCATTTAGTCCACAGACAATGGTCCACAGAAAGTGAGGAACCTTAACAGAAGGTACTTCAATTACTTTTACCTACCTCAGCACTCCGTTCTTCGATAGTTTATTTTTTACTTGGATGAGGAACACAAATATTGAATTTAACCCAAAACTAACAGCAACTGTTTTCTACATTTTATTTGTCAATGTTCTGTTTGATCTGTTAAATCCATAATTGTTAGAATTGTAGATAATAGGTATGTTCAGTATTTTAATTTTTTGGTAAACCATCAAGAAAACCGACTACCTTGACCGTCCTTCCTGACTAAAAGTCACTATAGGCAATCCACAAGCTTTAAGAAATTTCGAGGGTAATAGCTTTTATGACATTGTTCTGAAATAACATTTTATAAAGGCGTTTGGAAAAGCTGGAGAAACAACTTGATACAGTCGCTAAGGCGATGCACTACGTCGTGTAATATTTTAAATTTAGCCGCTATCAATAACAACCCTTACGTAGATGGTGATTAGGTTTAAATTCCCGCTTAACACCATCCGCCTGTTTTGATTTATGCAAGAAAAAAACTTGGCCAAAAAGTGCCTTTTATTTTATTTTGTGGATGTTCAGGCATAAATATTTAATTTTTTTTCGATCATTTTATAAATAACTTAATTCGCCACATTATACAATAAAACCATAACCGAAAATGGGCTTGTAAGTAGGAGATTTTGAACTTTAAAGCAGTTTTCATAGGACGTATACATTATTTTTTTCTGGGCTTATAAAAAGACTAATCTAAAAAATACTCGATTATTTCAAAGGCCAAGATGTATTCTACTCGCAGTATTTAATTAAAGCATCTGAAACATTTCTAGGCGACCAAATTTTCAAACCAAAAACACATGATTTTGCATTACTACGTATGGCATCGCCTTAATGTTAATGGCAGAATTAGATAAGTGATCTCACAGAGCGTTCAAAGTAGAATTTACGAAAAAAAAAATATTTACTAATAAACTATGAACGCAATCTTTTTCTTCTTTCATCGCCAATTCCATTGTGCTGACTCGACTCCCTGGTGTTTTATTTAACCAGAGACATTGCCAAACGTATAATTGAGTAATACGTAGGTAAGCCAAGGATACAGGGTATAATGTCATGATGAGCCGTTTTCTCTTTACTGTCAGTACCTACCTACAGTAGAGTGGATTTATCACGATTTTGATTCTAACTTGTTGATTACAAAAACACCACTCCCATAAACAAAATACATATGTATATTATACCTACCTACTGAAAATGTGTCACTTAATTTTTCTCGTAAACAAACCCTCGATGTGCCGTTCTCTTGTGTGAATTTTTCACTTAAAACGGAACTTAATAGAGCAATTACTCAAAAAAGATGTGAAAAAGATCATCTTCTATCTATTCATGTTTTTAACGAACGTAGTAATTAGAATTGTTTAAAAATATGCATATTTTTATTCGTATCTTCTAGTCATAGTGATAGACTTGATGAGTTTTCTTTTGTGTGCCATTCTTTGTATGGGATTCGAGATTGGGAACATGTTGACCTTTTGAAAATTGGAAATGACTAGGCAATTCTGGTGTCCAATTTGCAGTGAACGTGTCCAATCTTGAACTGACGAAGCCCTCAAAAAGCAAGGCACCGTACAACGAAGCGCCAGAGGCCGTGCAAATCGCAAATTATTCACAGTGCATTAAGTTGGCCCCTTCCACTATGCACCATTGTGTTAGTTGCCACCATTCGGGTTTGACACGTAGATGTGGAATATTAGTAGACCTAGATAAGGCTGGGAATCGGATGGAGCCTTTTAAAGAAAGGTTTGCGGAACGTAACGACTTAACGACCACTTGACCAAATTTAAAGTTTCAAAATGAAAGGCTCACAAGTGTTATGTTGGCCTTTTTACAGCCACACTCCAAAATCCAATGCTGGATGAAGTGAGGAAACTGAATAATTTATTATTCTGACTCTTGTTACTACTGTTACTTGACGAAAGCTAAATTATGATTAATATGCAGGATTTTTTGCACGAGCTTATCTTCTTTTAGCTTATAGGTAAATTTGTCTAACAAAATTCCAAAACATGAACATTAACTAACGTTTATGAGACGAGGTTTTATGCGTAGCACAAAGGATAAAAATTATTATAAGCACCTGAAATACCCTTACAAATTGAAAAAGTCTCCCGAGAAAGAATAAATAACCCCGACGGGAATTGTACCTGCAGTCTTCTGATTGCCAGTCAGCTGCTCCAACCACCAAGCTACGTCGGTTTATTATTACAAAACCGCAAAATAATTCAATATGTACTAGTATTTTGCAATCAACAACAACATGCTTTATTTTTGTAGGAAAGGCTTTGTTCGTGCTAAATTTCCCACTAGATGGCGTCCAGATAAATTATATCTAAATTTATTGCTGAATTATTTTGACTTGTCAAATATTACTAATTGCTTAAGGCGAAGCTTAATGCTAAATCACTATTTTTATTCATCTTTATAACGAATTGGTGTACATTATGAATACCAAAAATATGCTTTAGATAAATTGAAGGTTTTCCTATCGTTTCGCTTGAGTAGAATACAAATAAAGTACTCAATAAAAAATTTAAATGTAAACTACTGAAAAATATTTTTTTTTCAATAGAAATGTATGAACGCCTAAAGGAAACAGTACTATAGCTAAGATTATCTGTGACAGTTTCACTTGATTAACTTTTTTACTTTCTTATAAAATTATTTACAAAATAAATAAATAAAAGTTTTATGCTTGAAATCGAACGTTTCTAGACTCCGTTTGTTTAGCGATTTTAATGCCTATTACCTACAATATAAGGTATACCAAGAATATACACATTTTTGGCTTGTAGCTTCCTCTTAAAGCAGCTGACTGGCAGTCAGAAGGCTGTGGTTTTAATTCCGTTCGACGGCATTTATTATTTATCCGAAGATTTTTTCAATTTGAATGGGTGTTTCAGGTGAATAATTATTGCTTATAAGAATTTGATATTTTTTTATGGTTCATTCCTTGACATAGAGCTTTATTTTTACTTTTTTGTTGGTTAGGGTTTAAACATTGACCAGCTGCTGACCCTGTACAAGTCTCAAGTCCGCCCAACTATTGAATTTGGGAGCCACCTTTGACAACCCGTTGTTAACAGACCGATTGCCTTCTCTAATGCATAGACGCAATGTAGGCATGCTGTGTCTGTTCTACAGGTATTTCAATGGAGCCTGCTCCAAGGAGCTAGCAGCATTGATTCCTGATGCACCGGTGCACGTGCGCGAAACTCGACGGACACGAACTGAACACCCGTTCACGGTTGACGTTGGCTTCATGAGAACGGGCCGTTTTTACGACTCGTTTTTGTGTAAGTCGGCTCGTATGTGGAACGAGCTACCGGCATCTGTTTTTCCTCCCTCCTATAATCCGAGCCTCTTCAAGGCCCGCATTAACAAATCCCTTCCTACAGCCCCTACCTTATTCCGCCTCACAACGCCGCCCAACCGGGTGGTGACATAGTTCCCCTGTCTGTACACTGCACAGGCAAGGACACTCTTGTGAGGTGTCACATAAAAAAATATATATATATATATGTACAATTAAACCAGTATCTCTATATGTGTAATTAAAAATATATATTACCTGCTGATGACTATTATTTATCATGCTTCAGTTAAAAACTGTACTAGTTTAATCAACATCAACATGAGGTTTAATGATCTGTGTTTCGCATGGTGCGTCTTGAAGCGAGGAGTGGAGGAAGGATCCATCAAGAAGGCTTGACAAGACAATGCCAGGCAGTTTCACGGGCCGTTGCACCGGCGACCGTTCCGAGTCTGGGTCAATCTCGTTTCCTTGTTTTGATTCATTGTGGGCGTTTCTCAGTGGTATATCTGCAACTAACTGCAAGCAGGATTCTAATATTGCAAACTGCACTTCTTGGCTTATGTATAAACTTGTTTTAGATGAAGTTAACACTAGTTCAAAACGAGTTTTCATGGAAGGTCTTGCTTCTGCTCATTTTGAATCGTTGCTGATATTATTATTTATTAAAACTCATTGAGAAGTGCTTTGAAAGGGGAATAACATAAAATGTACAATATTGTTGTTTTTTTTTGTTTTATTTCAATTAAAGCATTGATTTTTACGATTCTTTTCTTTTTGTCTACAGGTAAAAACACATTTCTACAAAACAACAAGAATAACACTGAATCACTTCTTGTAGCTTCAAACTGTCTTTGACTAATCTCCGAAGATCCTTTTGCAATGGTAAGTCTAGTACAAACATTCAAGAATTAATATTTTCAGGAGCCTACTTTTTTTATATGTTTAAAGTTCACAGGAGGCCATCAGTAAAATAATTCCTCTCAGGGTCTGAGATATCTTTGGGGATGCTGTGTAGACGGTATTTTTGGAAAAAAAATAGAGGAAGTTCTGGGAAGGAAATGGGCATGCGGGGTGGAATCCATCCCTCTCACTGCGGAGTCCCTCTGGACAGGTCAAAAATCTCCCTCAACCAGTCTTTCGCGATCTGGTCAGCCACGCAGTTGATGGTTTGACGCATCCGCCGCCAAGAGCCGGAGAAACCTGACCACATAAACCCGGACACCCCTGCTAACTCACTAAACATGGCGAACCTACGGCAGAGGTGCTGGTTATCCAAAAAAAGATTCCCGGGGCGGCCTACCCATATATACCCATACCCGCCTCCATTTTATACATTTCATCTTACATTTTGAACATTCAACAAGTTTTTTTTTCAGTAGCCGGATCCAAGTATCTGTTAAAATAGACAAAACTTCTTATTATTTTAAACATTCAAGAATGAATATCTTCAGAAGCCAGTTCCTAAAGTTATATTTATTTACGTTTAAAGCTATACTTTCTATTACACTGTAGGTATGTCTATTATCTGTTTATCCGTAACCATGCTGAACTGTTACAGGTCGCCGTATATCATGTGTCAGTCACATTTTTAAAAGACAGCGATAACCAACAGCGGTTCTCGCTAGGTCACGACCTCAGTAAACATTATAAAAGTCAAGACCCAATGCCACAATCGTAAAATAAATATATAATGTTATGAAGCTGAAACTAAAACTGATAATGTTATTTACGTAGTAGTTGATTTCACGGTCAATTTTGTAACACAAATTATAATTTTCTCTACTAATTTATGACATCATTATTACATGGTTGGTTCAAGTTTTTTTGTTAAGTGTCAATACTTCTAAATTTAAACAACGGAAACCAAGTAACTCAAGAACAGTGGCACTCAAACACACTTCACCATTGAAAATTGATACAAAGTCATGAAAAGTGATAAAAGTACGTTAAATACACCGAGAAAATAATCATATTTCTATCAATTTCCGCTTTGATGCGCGTAAAGCCTACAATTTTTGAAATCTATTCATTTACTTCGTAAATTGATCATCGATCAATCACCTCCCGAAACGGCTCTCAATATTCGGAGGGTATAGTAATTTAATTTCGAGCAATATGTATTAGCAATCATATTTCTGTAGAGGCTTAACGAAACTCGGATACTGTGCCGTGATCGGACTTCTAACCTCGTCAGCATCTCTGGCGGAAATTATCCTTACACCATAAATAAATTTAAAAAAACAGTTACGACGAATTAACCATTTAGTCATTTCTCATTTTACGATGCTTTATTGGAATAGTTAACAGTGATTCTTATTTTCCCTCATTTTGGAATCTGCCAGAACTGGATGAAATCCGAACAAAAGTAATCGAATATCATTAAAATAATACAATTTTAATTTATTATCGAAGACAATATTATCGATTTCTAAACGAAAATCTGAAACAGAAAAATCAGAAAAGGATACGGTCACATCCTTTTCTGTTTTTTCTGTTTCAGATTTTCGTTTAGAAATTGACAATATTGTCTTCAATAATTAAATATTAAAATTTGAGGTTTTTCTCAATAAAGTTATTCCGAAAAATTAATTTTATTTTATTTTGTTTCCCTTAGACCAGATTTTTTTTATCGGCTCATTCCCAGCTAGTAGATAACTATTTAATTATTCATAATTTAATTTCATGAATTATTGTAGAAAAAATATTATTTGATTAATTTTTATCATTAATTTGGCGAGTTCATTATCCAAAGCTTGTAGATTTCCTATATATCTTTATTCAAGAAAGTGTTCACATTACAACTAAAAATGCATATTATGATGTATATTGTACATTGCTTTGTAACTTTTTTTAAGGTTATAAAATTAACAGAAAAATACAAAAAAAATAAAATAAAAGTACAGTTAGTTGAGGTTTCTCAAATACCGCCTCACTAGGCTAGCCTGTGTTGAGGCAGAATTACTACCTAATACCTTTGAACATACCTATAATTGTATTGATGTATTCGATCGATAATGTGGTTACTCAATAACTGCGAATTTGGGTGAATCACCGGTAAAGACCCTATTCTTATTTTTAATTCAAGTTTTTACATTGTCTTTGAAATCCACTTTTAATTATGATCATATAAAATAGGTTTTGGCCTAACTAAACTTCATGTCGTTGCATAGCAAGGGAAGGCAGTGTAGATAGAACACCACATTCATAAGCCTTGCTTCGTGTACCTTTGTACCTATTTGATTCATTACCTCTTGTTTTTTAAAACTTAATAATATATTCTTTTGACACTTGTTTAGTTACTGTCCATCCGCGGTACCTATAGTGTACGTGTTACAAACATCAAAGCATTAATTTATAATTATATTCATCACCTTTATACGACTTTGCGTTCTTTGTGGGTCCCCTCATTCGAAATTCAGTCAAAAATGGGTTTACCTCGCATACAGTACAAGTAATAATATCATTTTAACAATTTTCTTTCATTAATAATTTTCGCCATTCCTCTGCCAATTTAAATGTCTCTCCGCAAACTTCAGTGGTGGCATCAGAACTTCGCCGAGGACTGCAAGACTCTCTTAGAAAACATAATAATACATTAATATCCAAAATTATTTGCGTTCAGTCGCCTGCAATACTATGTATATTATATATTGAGGATGTCCCAAAAAATAGTCTCAAGCTTAAGTCCATAGGCAGAGCACCCCTAGGGGTGGGTACCCAAAATCACCCCTTTGTATGTTCAGTGATTTTTCGTAGTTTAGAGTTATGATTTTTTTGTGAAACCTTTACTTACAAGAGATTATTGGTCACAGAGACATGAATTATTGAGACACGTGCAATAAAATCACAGATTTTTTTTTGTGAAACCTTGACTCACAAGAGATTATTGGTCAGAGAGATACATATACATGTAAATAATAGATTTTAAGTACTTATATGAAATAAAGGGTCAATTGTTTCACATAACTTGATATTAACTTTGAAATTGTGAATATTTAAAATTCTGTGAAACAACTGGCCCTTAGAGTAATTAGTAAGTGATTCGTCATCGTCAGTCATTCATAATTTCTTTTTCAAGTGTGAATAATAAATTACGAATATACTTTGTTTCTTTCAACCAAGAAACTGACATGGAATAGTTTCGTTCACTTCCTTGAGATTGTTTATACCTTTGTTTAATAAATATATTACAATCTCGTTTCATTCTTAGTTTGATCACGAAGTATTTAAGTTTCCGTGTACTATTTCCAAGAATTAATCTTTGCATAGACCATACATAGACTTTGTATTGCTAACCCAGAATAAGTATTTTTGATAAATAACAATGTCTCAAGGTAAATGCAACTTGCTTGTGAAGGGTTTTATAATTTATTTTACTGCAGTAAGCGATTGGATTATCGAAATATCGTTTTAGAAATTTATCTCTAAAAAGTATAAAATAAAGTCGTTGTCCGTGTAACTGTTTTTGCGCTTAGTTCTTCTAAACTACGCCACGGATTTTGATAGGGTTTTAACTATCTTTTAGAAAATTTATTCCGGATGGTTGATATATATAATACATAAATATTATATTTATAGAAAGCAAAGAAAAATCAATATCTATACTAGAATTCACAACCGAAAAACTTACACCTAATTATTCATAACCCCGAGCAACACCGGGTACACATCAGATAGTTCATATATAAATGATTTACTACAATAATAATGGTTCAACTCGATTACGCGTATTGAGTCGTAAAATGTTTTAAAGACACACAAGCCGAAAAAATTCCAATATATTTTTTAGAAAAACTTAAAATAAATACACTTTACAACTAATGTTAGGTGTGTATTACACAAGTGAAAAATATTAATTAATTTATAAAATAAAATTTCAAACGTTGAAAAAAGTTATTTAAAAAAATATAATACATCTATTTTAAAATGTCTTTTAATTATTTTTTGGTTTGACTGAGGAAGTGGAGTCAACAACCCTACCAACCTGGCTAAATGCCGATAGCGTCGGCCTGACATTCATTTCGTATATTAACTGTTGTGATGTCATCCGATTTCAGAGAAATGCGTGGGTGTATCTCATTGCTACAAAAAGTTGATAGAATGCATTGTCATCGACAACAAGTCTATCTGCCGAATTTCAGCTCAATCGGATATCGGGAAGTGCGTTAATTTTGGCTTCCAAGATTTACATTAATTTATTCTTTCATTTCCTAAAACAAAAGTGAAATTGAGATAGATGTGTTAAAAATAAAATTTTTAGAACTTAGTCGAAATAATTGAAACATTTAAAAAATTGAATGGTGTTCAATGAATTCAAGGATACCATAGCTATTATATGACCATTATATTCATAACACATACTTAAGATTGTGTGTATTGTCGCGTATTTATACACTTCCGACAGTGATGTCCCTGCGAAACGTCGCGTCACTGAGAAACAACCTTTGGCTTACTCCACCTACTTATACGTTGATCGAATTAGATTTTTTTTCTGTATTTTATTTTTATATATGTATTAAAAATTTTTCACCGGAATACGCTGTATGTTTTATTTATACTGTTTTTATGCGCCCACTGGCTTTTCCATGGGGTACATTGAAATGTTTACGTTTTTTTACGGAAGGGTTAAAAACAATGGTTTACAAAATATATTTATTAGTTTACATTGGTTTACAATTGGATAAAATAAAAATAAAATTAATAAATTGAAATTATCAGAAATAATAAAAAAATTGTAACATTAAATTTTTTTATATCATTGGTATACTAATTTGCTATGGTGACATTTGTGAATGTTGATGTTGAAATGGGTCCTTACGCCTAGTGTGTCGAGTAGGTACTCTTAAATTGCCTAGACTCAAAAGTTTTTACAATTTTGAAAAATGTGTGCAAGCAATGCATCTGCGTGAGTAACGTGTTCGTACAACTCTGACTGCGATACCTTTAGCTTTTTAATAAATTATTATAACTAATGTTTTTTCTGTTGTTTCACAGTTTTTATTATTACACAATACCAATAATATATTGTTTTTGTTCTCAATGCACATGAAGCATTATTATCAAGTTTACATTTGAAGAAGACATAATAATATTTAGTGTTTATATTCATTATTATGATGTGATATTATTCTATTACAACATTGATCAGAAAACAAACATTTAATCCTGCTTTTTAGTATCGGTTAATGTATAATAACATTATGCAAATCTTTGATAAAGATAAAACTCCAAATTCATAGAGCTATCATTAGAGGTGCTACTGCTTACTAATATCTCGTCGAAACTTGTTCCACTATTAGAACGCGGTAAGCGGCGCGCGTAGACCGGAATTGGTAGTTTTAGTGGGAGCGTTGGGCGAGTTGGAGGTCAAATAGCCCAATTATTTTTTGGCTTCATTTTTCATCTAAATTTAAAACATCAATGTCCAAAATAAATTCAAAAATGCACACTTCAGAAGATGGACTGTAACATAATTAATCCGCTTCATACTATAACTGTTCTTATTGTTAAATATAATCGGTATATACCTATGGTTCTTTACAATTTACGAAATTGAAACGAACTTATTCCTGTCTTATAAATGTGCGTTGATAGTAGCTATTTCTATAAGAAACTTCAATGAACCTAATTATAGGGGAGGATCTAAATTTATAAGAGCACTGTTACAATAATCAAACTGCATTGTTCACACAGTGAGTACTTTACAAAAAAGCAATTATGTTTATGAGACATAAAGCGATAAATGGGATCCACTTTCTTACCGCCAAGTGACCTCCAACGCTCCACCTAAAACCACCGAATCAGGTCTACGCGCACCGCTTATCTCATTCTAATAGTGGAAACCGTTTCGATTAGATATTATTACGCAATAGCACCTCTAGTTGTATCGCTCTATGGCTCATACTCAATGAAATCATTCGAATAAATTGTGGACCGAGCGCAGTTGTTTTCTGTCATACTTTAGATTTATAATATAAAAAATATCATTATTCGTATTTGATTTGATTTTGAGAGCGGCTTTAAAAATCTTCCTGCACATTTGGATATTGCAGATCGTATGAAATTAAATAGGGAGAAGTTGATTATTTTATATTGTTACACCTGTTGTAATTGTATGCCGTCGATGTTTAATTATTTTTTTGCCAACAGCCTAAGCACCTACGAGTTTGTATCATTTAAGAGGAATACACGAGTCAGAAATGTGTATATTCTTAGTGTGCCTTAAATCACCACTAATGTAGGTAATAGGCATAAAAATCGCTTGGCAAACGGAGTTAAGAAACGGACGATTTTAGTGCAAAAGTGGTTTTGTGTTTCGTATACGCTTTAGTACATTTCTAATGAGAAAATATTTTTTTTAGTTGTTTAGGCTTCTATTTTTTATATAGTGATTACATTTTTTATTTTAATTATACTCAAGCAAAACGATAGGAAAAGCTTTGATTTATCTAAAAAATATATTTTTGGTATTGATAATGTAAACTGATTCGTAGTAAAGATCAATTGAAAATGGTGATTTCCCTTAAGACCCGTAGTAGTACTTAAGACCGTTCAAAGATGGTTCGAAAGGGAGATATGTAAATACGAATGTTAGAGGGAGCGCGCTAATATTAAAAAAAACGATAACAATTAAGCGAAAATGGTGAAAATATTTAATAAAACACGACTCGTTTGAAATAGAACAAAAATATCTAGACAAATGCTTTAGTTGCATTTAAAGATACACTGTGATTTATTTCATGCATATAATATATTAAATAACAGAATAAAACGTGTTTTTAATAATTTTTGGAGCTTACTTTGAGATTTTTTTCTATCGAGAGAATTTCATGTAATTAAGTTTTCGATGTAACAAATGTATAGATATTATTTTCAAAAATAAATATTTTTTTAAACTTAAAGAGTTAACGAGAAACTTGTTATAAATCGATAGAAATTGAGAATGCGGGGTTCAAAGCTTTGCCTTAAAATATGTTATTTACTAACGTAACGCGCAGTATTAACGCGATTTCTACGTTTGAAAATCATAATATTACTCGTAATTCAGCATACACAATTTACGTAACCCATCTTCAGCGTGCCACTTTCCAAACTATAGTTCGAACTCACTCCACCAACTCCTAAATGCATAATGTTCGATACCTCAAAGTTTATTAATTTGATGCAAGGATCCAACCACCCTTCTAAGTGCAAGAACGGGAATAGAACATTATGAGGGGAAACCAAAAGTACTTTGCTTTGACGCATAAATTTTCATATTCCTTTGAATAATTTTAGGAACCCACCTAGAAGAATTGGGCACTCCAAGTTTTGAAATATAATTCCCCTTTTCAGTAGATTTGGTATATTGTGGGTTCGCACGTGCCCAGGAATTGAAAAATACTTCTATAAATCAAGCTGAAGTTCTCAATGTTTAGTTGGATAAAATATCACGTTCAATTTTATTCCATGAATATAAAGATGGGTGTAAATTTGCGAGCCGAACAGTTCGCGAGAAGCTAGTGGACCGTTCGTTTAAATTTCGTTTCGTTCGTTTATTTTCACAACCAACTCCCAGCTAATCCATGGAAAAAGAACAAAATTACTCGCACATAAATTTCGGTTCACTTGAAAAAAAAAATAAATGACCCCACAAAGCAATTTTGCAATTATTATTTAAAAAATAGATTTAAATACAAAAAAAAGATATTGAAAATTAACTGATAATATTATTTGTACCTCTTCTCAATAAATTTTGATGAAGGTAAATACTTACGCGTAAGTGACAGACATAAAGTAATAATAACAAAAAGTGTGTAGGTACGACTTAAATACTAGAATGAAAAATTTTCTAGGCAAGAGTTCATAAGTTTGTTACGATGCTATTATGTATACAGGGTGTATCGGCAAGTACCCGACAAACTTTAACCAGCTATTCCTCAGCACATTTAGAGTAAAAAATGTTATGGGGGCTTTGCTGTCCGGTAACATTTTTTTCCATTAAAAACGAAAAATAAATAAAAAATCCACACTCCGTCACTGTCATTTGCATTGTTTCTCGTGTTCAACAGCTGTTATTAGCAAAGCGTGTCAAAAAGTGTCCTCGCTCTTTCGTACACACTAAATAATAATAGTTAAAAATGAGACGAATGGTGCCGTGCCATTTCGTTTGTAAAAGCGCGCCAACGTAGGTACGCACGTACATTATTCAACAAAACTCGAACAAAATATTGCCAGACGGGTTTTCAAACTTTGACAAAGGATAAAACATTAGTGACATGTGGTGAAAATATGAATAGTAAATTTTTTATTAAAAAAAAATGTTACCGGACAGCAAAGTGTCTATAACATTTTTTACTCCAAATGTGCTAAGGAATAGGTGGTTAAAGTTTGTCGGGTACGTGCCGATACGCACTGTATAAATAACAAAAAAAAATGTTTTTAATTTTTATTTTGGTTTGTCGGAGAAATAATTATCCTTAAAATAGACGATAGAGCCTGTACATTCACGAGCAGCAAAACAAGCAATAAACTAAGCACGTAGTCGTTTTTGTGTTTGCGACAAATCCGACAGGAGGCGGATTGCCATGAGCGGTTCAAAAAAAGTTCGTTCGGCGTTTCAAACCCCGGCAAAAAATTGTAATCATGAGACCCAGCCACTCGCGAATGACTCGCAAACGGTTCGGCTCGTAAATGTATACCCACCTTTAAAAAACACAAACAATTTTTTTATTGGAGAAATGGTCAGGTTGTGGTAATGTCATAAACTACCAAATACAATAGGTACAGGGTGTATCAGGGGAATCAAGACGTACCCGACAGATCATAACCAGCGATTTCTGAGAGCATTCGGAGCAAAAAATGTTAATGCCATTTGTTGGTAAAATTATTTTTCAATTATAACAATAAAATCATTATTTCTTTTACAGTGTCATGTCATATTTTAATTCATCCAAACATGAAAGGTGTTTGGTGACATGTGTTTATTTATAGACTCTTAAGGGTATCTGCACAATTCGTTGCTTGATATAATTAATATTTTTAGTATTTTTTCTTAAAATTTTGTTGGTACGATCTCACTCACTTTTCAAATATCGAATAAATTTGGCTTAAGTGTGTCGGTGTTGTTCCACTTATTGTATCCAACCTTTGTCATAACCTCGTGACCTCGTACGTGGAAAGAGTCGGGTTTCTAACTCCGAACTCTGCTTCTCACGTATCCTGAAACGGAAATAAATGTTTAAAGTAATTTAGAAAATCCTGGACATTTTAATATGTCACTTCTCTTTCTGATGTCAATTGAATGTATGTATGCAGTATAGCAGCGAGTTACCTTTTTAATAATCTTATGTATACAGTATAGCAGCGAGTTACATTTTTAATAATCTTGTGTATACGGTATAGCAGCGAGTTACTTTTTTAATAATCTTATGTATACAGTATAGCAGCGAGTTACATTTTTAATAATCTTATGTATACAGTATAGCAGCGAGTTACATTTTTAATAATCTTATGTATACAGTATAGCAGCGAGTAACATTTTTAATAATCTTATGTATACAGTATAGCAGCTAGTTGCATTTTTAATAACCTTATTTATACAGTATATCAGCGAGTTACATTTTGAATAATCTTATGTATACAGTATAGCAGCTAGTTACATTTTTAATAATCTTATGTATACAGTATAGCAGCGAGTAACATTTTTAATAATCTGATGCATACAGTATAGCAGCGAGTAACATTTTTAATAATCTTATGTATACAGTATAGTAGCTAGTTACATTTTTAATAACCTTATTTATACAGTATAGCAGCGAGTTACATTTTTAATAATTTTATGTATACAGTATATCACCGAGTTACATTTTTAATAATGTTATGTATACAGTATAGCAGCGAGTTACATTTTTAATCAATCTTACACAGTGTCATTTTGGTTATCTGCATCTTAAAGGTAACGGCCGTGTGACTGACCTATAAAATCTAGTATGAAAGAGACAGCATTAGAGAGCGACAAGTAAGGACTATAAAATAGTATGAACGGTTGTCCAATGTATCTTCTTCATCACCGGTTACTCTAGATTATGCATTGTGTTACTTACAGTCTAATGACTATTATTCCGCCAACCCAATTCGTGGAATAAATTAATAATGTTATAAAAAATATTAAACGAACATTACACTAATGTTATACTGTTAAAATTTCTGCAACTGAGATAATTTAATTTAAAAAAAACGATAGGACTTCATATATACATTTTTATTCATAGATGACTACTAGAAATCCCAGTGTTGCCCGGGCTTTACACAGCGTTTTTCGAAATCAGATGTAGACGGTAATTTTCCTCTAATTTTGAAGTCAAGTGCGCAAAATAACATCAAAAAGTAAAACTTCTGCTTGGTGGGAAAAAGAGGTGGGGTGGTTTTTCGAAATCTTATGTAGACAAATGCGATATGCGAAAGATATATTGAAGATCAGTGTGCAAAATTTCATCAATCTTGGAATAGAACCTTAGAATTGTTTAAAAAACAAACCTACACCGGAACACTCTTCCTTACCTTTTTTATAAAAGTACAGATTAAATTGTCGTAATATTATTTTCATATATTTATTGAATAACGTTTGAAGCTGTTTACCGGGACCTTAACATAATTGGAAAGTATTAAAAAAATGCCGAGTTGTGTTTATTTTTCTACCTGTTGAAAATATTAACGCAATCGAAAATCCCCGCAATAAAAGCTTAATTTTCACAATTTCCCATGAGTTAAATACGTTTATTCCCCAAAAAATAACCCTCCGAGCAATTTCGCTCTTTTTAATATCCAATCTTCCCATAAAGCGTAGATTAAAAGGACGCAAAGGATGAAATGTGTTGCTGAAATGCCTCAAAAGAATACTCATTAATGGAAACAACATAGAAGGAAAATCTACGTTTTTTTGCGGAAAATGTGGAAACCTTGTTGACGAAGCCTTTGATAAATAAAATTATCTGCTGTTTCGTGGAATTTCAATCTCGGATATTTCACTTGCCCGTCATTAGAGTTTTGTTTCCACAGAAGTGAACGGAACGAAAAATTAATTGAAAATGCGAATTAAAATTAATCTGGTTCTCTTTGTGGACACTTTAAATTTTTAAAAGCCAATTGACGCTTTTCCCCCCAACTCAATAAAAATATTCCATAAACGTTCAACTTCTGTTATCATGTCGCTTTATACGCAGGTAATATATATTGCCTTACTTATAGATACGGTGAAGAGGCCCGTATACCTCTGGGGTTAAAATATTTACCCATAATAATATTCAGGAAAGATTTATTTAGACTGGTACCACTTTGTTCCAATCCTAAAAAACACGGTAATTTTCGCATTTCGCATTTAGGTGATAACTTTACTTTTCTTCAGATGAAATTTGCAATATCATTGACCCGGTCTCCTTTAAATTACTTCGAAATTTGGCCAGTTTAATTGTGCGTATTTGCCTAGGTAACTCGATATTTCGGCTTAAAATATTCCTCCGATAGTGTTGCCAATGGGTATTACTGCTTTTGTTTTTGATATTATTGACAAAAAGGTTCTTACTTCTCCAAAAACTCTGCGTATAGCCCGGGCAACGCGTTCTAGTACAAAATACATTGTGTTACCTATCGGTGGCGCAAATAGAATTGATTCAAACAACTCAAATTTAGAATTTCTTGTATTTGCTGCATATTAGGTATACAAACTTCAGACAGAGATGTCCTAGCGAAACGTTACTGAAAAACAGCTATTTGTCTTGCTTACGCCTATAGTTTTTAACCGGGCAACAAGTTAGTGTTTACATTGTTTGAATTTTCACTGGAATTTTATTTTGGTAAGTGGAATAAAAATTTTGAAAAATGTTGCATGCAAGCAATGCACCTGTGTGAGCACTGTGTTCGTTACAAATTGATACTTATTCTACTTACCAAGTATAGGTTCAGCTTAATCGTACCTTCTTCAAGACATACTTAATAACTCTTTTGTACCTACTAAAGAATTTTATTATGTCTTCCCTGTCGATTTATGTTCTGAAATTAAATATTTTTGCTGTACTAAGAAGTGTTGTTGTTTTTTAAATATCAAAATTAGTCATTTCCATTTATGGAACAAAGGCAATCAGTTGGTAAAAGCGTAGAGTTGAAAGTCGAGGTTAATATTTATCTTTAAATTTATGATTATTACCTTTACTTAATTTATATGGCACCAATTAGTGTTAAATCGTATCATTTTAATTAATTGTGTTAAAATGTAATAGTGGTATAATGCAACAAAGTTTGGTGCCGTCACCACCGTATGCAATGAATTAAATTAAATGTTAATTTATTGAAATAACTTTTTTTAATAAATTTAATAATAATTCGATGATAACTCAACACAATGACAATTTGACACTCCTTCAGAAAGTTACATAAAGTCATTAAAAGTGATGAAAAAAATACTAACCTATTAAAACCTATTTTACCTAGTTTTTGTTTCATCACTTTTCATGACTTTTTATCACTTTTTAAAGGTGTATTGAATTATCCGATCACGTTCTGTTACATAGTTTCAAATCTTACGGTAATATTAGATAATCCTTCCACCGTGTCATGAATGCAAATTGTCCAATCAGATCTCACGGTCGTTTTAGATGTGCGTAGGTGTGCGTATTTTAGAATACCCACACATACAAGATCCGTGAACTTGAACTCTTCAGGAAATACGGAATAACTGTTGTTCAGAAATTAACCGTTATTATTATTTGTCATCATTATAAGTGTTTTTTCTTCCTGTCTTTTATGTTTGTAACCTAATTTGATCATTTGGTTTGATCATCTATCCAATTATCATTGTTTTATTTATGTATCTATGCTTTGGTATTCAAATAATCATTTTACAAGTAGAACAAACAGAATAACGGTTAATTTTCTTTTCTCTTGGAAGCCAAACTTTTATATTAAATTGGTTTTATTCATTTATACTGACTAATGCATGTCGATACCTGTGGTATAAATTTATTATGTGTACATTACACTAATTACAGTAATTACGAAGGGTGATTTATGTAGAGTAATACCTAGTATGAAAGTTGACATTAAGATTTTAAACATTGTGTTATTGCGTTAATTTACTATCATTAACGTTATCAATAATAACTTTTGTAATAATATGTCATACCATCATTATCAAAATCATGACGGAAATAAACCGAACATACCTAAACTAATTGTATGTATATAATGTTTTATTATTAGTAATTAGGGGTTTTACAAAGCATATTTAAACAAATGCTGTTAAATCACGTAGCAGCTTGACACACGTAACTTTGCAGGCCGCCAAAAGAGAAAAAAAATACTATTTTTGTAATTCAAAAAATGTACACTTGGGACTTGCTTGGGACGCTGTCTGTGTTGCCAGATTATTATTTTTCCAAACCGGGATTTTTGTTCTGAGAAAAAAAAAACTGGATTTAGTAGCAAAAAGTTGGACACCCTAAAAATGATATCTGGATATACTATGTTCTTCAAATGTTTCGCAAATCACATTTGTAATTTCATTATCTGTTTCTTAAAATATTTGTTTTAGAATAATCGAGAATTTATTTATGGTTTTTCCTAAAGTTTTTTGGGACGTCCCGCAACAATCGGAAAGTCCGGTGACTGCAAAATAAATTTTGTCAAGCCGTACTTGTTATTGAAACTACGGGAATAAAGCTAGGTATGGTAAACATTCCAAAACTTTAAAAAGAAAACAGTTTCAATTTACACAAAGAATGTATTTATCTGGATAACCTTAAAACCCCATTTTTATCAAAGAACATTTTATTGTTTTCAATTTGTGTCGGTCAAACGCATTCTGTTCGGTTCTTAAGCATATTGCTACCAAATAACTCACAAATAATAAATAATAGATTTGTCGTAAAACATTTAGGTATGAACTTATTTATTACCCGACTTCGTCCGAGATTTAAAACTTAGAACTTTTTGGAAATATTTTTTCTTATTTAGATAATGTGGATTTTTCAAAGCTCTATAGCTTATGATGAAGATTAGGCAGCAGGGTGAAAATTATCGGGCCGACCTATTACTCTACACTAAAAAAAATATGCAAATTTGGTGTTCGTGGGGCCCACCGTGCGAGCTTTTTAAGTCCCGAAACAGTTTTCTGTCGTGTAGTCAGGTCTTAACAAACTCCTGTTTTTAAAACATCTTCACCAGGTAAACTGCGTTTATTCGCTCAATCAATAGTCACAACTCCCAACATTACAATTCCCGTAAAATTAGCACGAAACACAGCCAATAAAGCAAGGTTACTGTGAATACATGATGATAATGGTATGCCGAGAAATGTTCAAGGCCTAAATCGTGTTGTGTTTAGTTCTACCTCTATCGTTGAACTAACTTAATTACCTCTCCCACTATGTCGTTCCTTCCCTATAGGCCGTATAGGGAAGGAACGAAGGAACTTTGGCGGAATTCAATTAGAAAGGCCTAGTAAATTCTTGATTTCTATTGTTCTTTGAAAAAATTGTATCTTTTTAGAGTGATAACCTCTTATAAGGTGATAACGATACCCAAATAAAGAAGTGTAAGGAGGAAAAATCAACATATTATGTAAATAGAATAGGTCTGGGAGACCTAGTAAAACATGACAAGATTAGTTAATTGATTGTCCGTTGTTGGTCGGCGTTGGATTCTCACCCACACGGATACTAATATTAAATATTACTAATTTATTAAAAATCTCTTCAAATTATTCGCAATCCCGTTAAAAACTGAAATTCAAGCCCTCAACGAAAGAATCAAATTGGTTTCCTAATAAACTTTTTGTAAAGTACCTACGAATTCTTTTAGTAACGTGTTCATAAAAATCTTAATGTTTCCGCATTTCGCCATTGATTATTTATTATGAAGGCAAATTCAGGTGCGTGAATACGTGTTCCGATATATTGGAATTATACTTACAGTTCATCAGGATTATCCCGTTTTTAACTAGAAATACCAATCATTTTAAGAGATTTTTTTAATAAATTAGCCATACTAATTTTTCTCCGTGCAGGCTTCACTCGTTCGCTGGCTACTCCTACATCATTGCAAAAACAATATTTTTCGTTTATTACGATGGTAGTAGAGAGAGTAAAATATTGTCAGGTTATTGGTACCTGGCGATGTTTGTTTTTATTTAAAAAAAAAATCAATTTCTCGAATCGGGTAATGTCAAAAGTCTGTAAAACTTAAGACAGTATGAGACGATGTATGAAATTTAACGTAGCAAGGATTGCGCCAAGACAAAGTTGTTTGGTTATCCATTCTCTTTGTCTATCTCTGCATAGAATTTGCGGGACGGTTAGTTATTGTTCACATCCTTGCTTATCTAACAAACTTTTAAAAGTGGCGCAAATGGTGCCAGTTGCTACAGACACTACATCCCCAGATAATCTATTTGAACCTTTCTCTAAACTTGTTTCTACAATTTATTTTTGTTACTTGATTGAAGTTGAACGAAATGTTCAATACTTTTTTCAGTGTATCAGTAAAAAGATAGTATTATACTGCCTTTGGACTGGTTGGTTTTTATGTTGTTCCTTATTTCCATGGGGAATGGTTTCATTGATCATTGTCTAGTGTTCCAGATTACTGGACGTGGTTTAATGTCTACTGCGCGGTTGAGTCACAATTCTACACTTTTTACGGGAAAGGCCGACAAAGGGACCTTGTTGACTCAGGTCTGGTAGTGACCCAGTTATTTGAATGCAGGTAAAGCGAAACCGAATAAATCATGACATAACAAAGTGGAGCAAATATCCAAAATAGACCGGTCCGTGGCTGAGTTGACATCGCGTTTGGGTCCCACCCTGGCGTAGTGTGTTCAATTCCTCGGCTGGCTAAGTCCTCCATCACAACACAAGCAACATTTTCCGCTTACTGTGGTGGTAGTACGAGATTTTCAAATATTCTCATTTTATTCGTAACCCAGGAATGTTTGACTTTCATTAAAAAAAATTGAATACATGAATGTTTCAAAGTCGGGAAAATCGGAAATTATCGGGAAGTTCGATTGAACTGAGAATTACCAGGGGAGCTTTTTAGAACATCAAAGGATTTGTATTTTGATATAATTTAGACCCACTTGCTTGTATAAAACAGAGATAATAATGAATTCCGGGAAATAAATAATGATTTAAAAAATGTATGTTGATCAATAAACATTGATTTTGAAAAATCACATTTGAGAGAATGTGAATTCCTCCTATTTCCGTCATTATAAGCGAAAATATTGCTCTTGCAATGCCTGTGAACTCAGGTAGTAGAGGATTGAACCCTCGACGTCTGAATCGGAACCCGATGCTCTACACCAGTTGTGGCGAACCTTTTTGGGCCAGCGTGCCAAAAATCCTCAAATATTATTTCTAGATTGTGTGGCGTGCCCAAGCTGTAAAAAAATTAACCAAATAGATAAAAAAAGTTTTTTTTTTTAAATTTTGTTCATAAGCTTTAAAATTACAATAGAGTTTTATAAAAATAAAGTCATAATCAATAAATGTACATATTAGTTATTTATCAATGAGATTTTTGCTGTTGTACATTCGATGACAAATTCTTAAAATCTGGATCATATTTCGTCACTTTTAGTAACACACACGACCAACTGGATTCATCAGTCATTCTCGTTCTTGAATCACATTTTATGAAATTCATTTCTGAAAATAATGACTCACAAGCATTATGTAGAAGAGAAAATTGATAATATTGCTCTCGCTAGTTTTTTTAAATCGCTAAAGATTTCTGGAATGTCTTTCCAAGTTCTCGTTATTTCTTCTTCTGCATTTTTATTATAATGTTCGTTAATCGATCGCTTTCAATTATTTCCAAATCATTTCTAAAATCAACAAATTTTTGTTTCCATAGCGAACTCGATTGGAATTCGATAAATTGCATTTTAAAATCTTCTAGATTTAGCCACTCGAAAATCTCCAAATTGAGGCCATCTGCTGATAGTGTATCTGGATATAAAATAAATTTTGATATCTTTTCAAATCTCCTGAATTGTTTGAATCTTGAAGAAAACTCGTTGATTATCGATCGAATAACTACAGAAAATTCTTGTGTTAATTTGATTTGATCTGGCTTTTCTTCTGCAAAAAGTTTTTTTGTATTTGGCAAATATTTGAATGTGTTAGAACGTCACGATCAAAAATTTGTAATTTAGCTTGAAATGCTTTGATTAAATCAAACATAACAATAATTGTTTTGCTAACGCCTTGCAATTTAATATTTAATTCATTTAAATGTAAGCACAAATCAGTAAAAAACATTAATTTTGAAAGCCATTCGAGGTCTAGTAACTCATTATATTTTTCAATGAGATTCTCATTTATTAAAAAAAGCCTAACTTTTTCCAAACACTCAACGAATCTTTGAAGAACTTTTCCACGACTTAACCATCGCACATTGTTGTACATAAGTAAGCCCTTATATACTGAGTTTACCTCAATTAACAATTCTAAAAATTTTAGTTTGTTTAATTCGCGTGCAGATATCAAATTGATCAATTTTGTTACAAGAATCATAACATCTTCCAGTGACTTAAATCCGTGCTTTGCGCATAAAACTTGCTGGTGTATAATGCATTGAAAACCCAGAACGGAATGTCCAACACGTTCAGTAAATAAATTGACAAAACCATTTTCAAGATCTATTTCTCTTTCAGTGAGTGCTTTTACAACTGCATTGCAAATATCTATTCCTTTTGTTGTTGTTGCTAATGATATTAAACTGATCAATTCTTCTTTGATATTATTTCAATTGCAGTATCGAGTAAAAATCGCTAAACGAGCTGATCCAGTTATATCAGTACTTTCATCAAGGCAAAGGGAAATTAAATCGGAAGACTTTATATCTATGTTTTGCTGATGAGTTACATTTTCGGCCATTTTAATGATTCTATGTTTTACTGTATTTCTAGCCAAAGGCATATCATTAATTCTTTCAATATTTTTTTGTTTGTTTTCAAAATCTTCAAAGAGATTGGGAGCGCATTTTAGCCATGCTTTTTCCAGATATTCTCCATCGCTGAATGGTTTTCCGTGTTTAGCGATTACGTTTGAGGCATCAGAACTAGCAGCAGTTATATTTGAACAACCGCCTATAAATTTCATTAGGGATGTTGGTTGTACAAAAATTTAAACTAAAAAATTAAAAAAAAAATGATCTTGGAAATCGTTAGTGTGCCATCCAAATGATCAAACGTGCCACCTCGGGCACGCGTGCCCTAGGTTCGCCACACCTGCTCTACACCACTCTACTACTAAGTGAACTCCAACTAGCTACTGAGTGACCTCCTGATTTGAATGTACGTACACTCTCCGCCATTTATCACGTCATTTTTTTTAAATTGTACAGATTTTTCAACATTTTTTAAATTTCAACAATAAAAGTGTGCTGCAAATTTATACTGAAAATCGTTGTTCGTAATTTTAGCGATTTCCAGCGACCCAATGTTGATTTTTCATCGAAAATTCCAATATTTCGTAGTTGGTTTTAATTATTCTCGGACGGTTGTAAAACACAATTTGGAAAATCAATAAAAGATTTGCGAATTCGCCCAATGAGTAATTAAAAAAAAAATCAGGTTAAATGTTACGATTGCTCTAAAACATCTGCAAAATATCATGGATTTTGAAAACAGTTCTTTGTGACCATCCTGTTACAAGAATATATTTAACTTGCTCGAAAATCTAAACTAGTATCTGATTATATTAAAATAATCAAAAGCTGAGAGCTGTAAGAGGTTCTGAGTGTCGATTCTGCATACATAACTAACGGTGACCCAAAATCATTTAGACGACAGTATCAAAATACGGAAAAATGAGAACGAGAACTATTAAGATTAGTGAAGTTAAGGCGATGCACTACGTCGTGTAATATTTTAAATTGAGTCGCCATCAATAACAACCCTTACGTAGATGACGATAAGGTTTAAATTCCCGCTTAACACCATCTACCTGTTTTGATTTATGCAAGAAAAAACATGGCCAAAAGGTGCCTTTTATTTTATTTTGTGGATGTTCAGGCATAAATATTTTTTTTTTCGATCATTTTATAAATAACTTAATTTTCCACACTCTACAATAAAATCATAACCGAAAATGGGTTCGTAAGTAGGAGATTTTGAACTTTAAAGCAGGATTCATAGGCCTTATACATTATTTTTTCTGGCCTTATAAAAAGACTTATCTAAAAAATACTCGATTATTTTAAAGGCCAAGATGTATTCTACTCGCAGTATTTAATTAAAGCATCTGAAACATTTCTAGGCGACCAAATTTTCAAACCAAAAATACATGATTTTGCATTACTACGTGTGGCATCGCCTTAAAATTAATCGTTTAGTTTTTTTATTGAAAAGGGGGCTTGCATTTCCGCAGATAATGAACGAATAATCTATATTGTGGGCGACAATAAATCCAAGTGTCAAGACGAGAAATTTACAGTTCTGCCAACGAAAGACTGTATGTCCCATTCATTAAATATTACACAATTAACATCTTTTTTAAATAAACTCAGATATTGTACGCATTTACCATAACGCTACCCAAAAATATATTGCACATTACTATAGGTTGGGTTATTTCGATCTCTCGTATCACATTTTGATCAGCGCCATCAAATAATGTATGACGTTTGAACTGTTACCGTTAAAAGCTGATTCTTGATCCGTTTCAGGCTTTGTTCAAATTGTGAAAAATTATCGAGGATGACGCCAGTCATCCGATTTGATCACAATTATCCTACGAGAAGATGCCGAGATTTTATGCTTCCCAAAACAAAACATACGTGAACACAAAATAGCGTGATTTGTAAAAGACAAAAATACATTGCAAATTAATTTAAGAAAGCAACAAGTCTTTACAATTTTCGTAGGATATGTGCTGTATATGTAAAATATATGTTTTGTTTATATTTTATTTTCTATTCTTTTATACCAATTTAACCGTATATCTCAAACTGTATATTCATTTTTACTAGCTGTATCCACGCCTATCTGTGGCTCAGTTTGTCTGTGCAGATAGAGAAATAATATAGCGTGTTGCTTTTACGCGTGGCGCTTGTTTTTTTATAAAGCATGTTTTTACCTGTCACAGGTGACTATATATCAAAACACACACGTATTCGAATGCAACGTTGAGTCAAAATTTCAAAGCAATCGATTAAGAACTTTCGGAAATTAAAGATTTTGATCAAACAAACATTTTTATTTGTATAGATTCTTATTTCGTATTTAATGAAATTTGAAGATTCAATAACATAACACATTAGCCTTCGTATCTGTTTTGATTCGTAAAAGTGGCCGTTATAATACATCTTTAAAAAATCTTAAATTTTACAAAATAATTATATATTGAGTTATACTGGTCTCTTGTTGTCAGTAGTATATATAGTAACCGTGGACTTGACAGCGACTCGGGGCAGAAAATCGACTGTCGTAAATAAACAAAAGACTGCCTGCGTTGACCTCTTTGCCAAATTAAGGTCATACGCAAAGGTGAATAAAAAACAATAAACCAACCAACTAATCGCGTTTTATGGTTTTCGTCTCTTTGTTATATATTATTTCTATTATTTTTTTGTGGCTTTTCGAGATTTTTCTACTGCTACGGAAGTTTATCACATCCGAAAAAGTATTAACCTCTTCCCGCGTGACGCGGACGGCGTCATCCGTTGCCAGGAAATTAAAAAAAATGTATTTTAACTCCCGCGATTGGAGATCATAAAAACACTATACTTCACAAAATTCATAATTTTTTTATTAGATATCAAACATTGTCCTTTATACGAATTTCGACACGAATAAAAACGGTATATCAGATTTAAAAAAATTTGATGCCTGCAGTTTTGATAAACAAATAGATTTAAATTGTCCATAAAAAACACTGTTATCATAGGTAAGAACTTTTTCAAACACTAATGATATCTTTTTTAAACAATTTTTAAGTGTTTTTTCTTTAAAATACATTTATAACCAATCTCTCTCGAGATACATATTTAAACACAGTTAGAAACATGTGGCAACACATGATGACATTATGCATGTGAGGAAAGTCCATAACAACTCTCATGGGATTGAATTTGAGTGATCAATAATTATTGCTCACTAATTAGTGGTTCAATTGAATTTTAACGGCCTTCAACATATATAAAAATGAATAGTACGCACTACAAGTTCAATTTAATATCCTGTCTCTAATAGATTTTATTTTATTTACAAAATTTAATTTTTAGTTAGAATTTAAATATCAAGGGGTCTCTGGGTTGAAAAAAGAAACAGAGGTCGCCCACAGATGAGGCCACGCATTCTTCTCTTCTGTAACCAAGAATAAGGACATTAAAGGATGATACAAGAGTACCATGTAATTTACTTCATTATCCGTGCCACATGACAACATGTTTCCATTTCATAGTAGAAATTGCGACATTAATTTCACCATCGTTCTTCTGCTACAAATCCACTTACGACGCTCCTGCCGTTGATAGTTCTATTGTAACATCTCCTTCTGGCACACCCATAGTTTATGGGAAAGAAGGAGACGTTAAAACTGAGCTATCGTGGTAATATGACTTTGGCTTTCTCACAAAGAGACACCTAGAAAACGATTATGAGGAAAAATCGTCGGGTATTTAACGTTCTTCATAAATTTCTAACAGGAATGTTATAATACCATGATGTTTTTACGACCGTAGTCATTTACAGCTAGGCCGCAATAAAGCGAGGTTTAATTTGACGTTTTTGACGACCCGACTATGCTTCAATGATTCATCCGTTCCACTTCCTCGAGATATTCTATTTCCACGTGCTCAAGCGGAACTTGTTATTTAAGGTTTAACACACAAAAATGTGAATAAATCTGGAATAAACCAATCGCGAATTCTTCCATTTCAGTATTTCATGGCCTAAATAATGAACTCAAACATCAAAATTTGTTCATTTATTTATTTTTATTTTTTACTAACTGACGTGTATCCGGCCTTACAAGGGGGACTTATATATCGTTTGGTGTAGTGTTTAAATGATGTGAATTGTAATTATTATTTATACCTTTAATATGCAAATGGGTACATTTTAAAGGTATAAATAATATTGTTGTATTATTTTATGACAAATTATTATTTGATTCATATCTTCCTCGGTTATCCCTGACTCTTTCTACCATTCGCTTCATGTAGTTAAAAAAACTATATTATGTCGATTTTAATTCGACTCCGTATCTCATTTCAGTGCAGAGACAAAGCGTTGAGTCTTTCACGGGCGTCCTCGACTTCTTTTACCATTCAAACCACTATTTTAGATAAGAACAAACTTTATACACTCCAGCCAATAATAAGAACAAACTTTAAAATTTTCAGCCAAATTAAGGGAATGCTATAGAAAAGCGTACGGGACAAACAAGAAACATTATGTTTTATATACATATATAGATTTTTTGTATTCATATAAAGATATTTTCAATATACATAAATAGTTTTTTTTATATACCTACATATGTATATATATTATTTTTATATACATATATAGATTATTTTTACATACATATATGGATTATTTTATATACATATATCTAGTAATTTTATATACATATATGGATTATTTTTTATATACATAAATAGTTTTTTTTTTATATACCTACATATGTATATATATTATTTTTATATACATATATAGGTAGATTATTTTTACATACATATATAGATTATTTTATATACATATATCTAGTAATTTTATATACATATATGGATTATTTTTTATATACATATATAGATTATTTTTAAATACATATATATCTATTAATTTTATAAACATATATGGATTATTTTTTATATACATATATAGATTATTTGAAACATTGAGAGGTTGATGATATTACATACAATTGAAAGAAATAAATTAGGTTACAATAACCAATGTTCACATCATGCGAACATATTACGGTATGTATACATTTGCGAACCGAAACGCCAACCGTACCACGAATTACGGGAAAGGAACGAATCAACTGCATGCTGCGTTTCGCGCCATTTGCGGTTTCTTCGTTTCTTTCCCATAAGTTGAGATTCTGTTCGGTAGTTCAGCTCGCGGATGTATACTTAATATTACGTACGTAACATCATATAATTTTTATTATATGTGTAAACTTAACAATTATAAATATAAGTTTATAAACTTTACAACGTCTTTCAGAGCAAGTACTAGGCATAATATTATTTAGATAATATATTCATTATATAAGACCTACAACTACTAACATAATTTATGTAAACCAGTGAATATCTTTCTAATTTTATAATAATGGAAAAATACTACTACACTTGGGGTTTTATTCAGATTATGTTTTTAAAACATTTTTCTGAATGCATTATATTTAAAATATTTATGCTACATGAAATGGAACAACGTTTTTACAACCAGTTTAACGGGAAGTAGTTTTTAAACAAAGTATGTTTCTATTTCAAGAATAATGTAAAACTAAACGATGATTGCTAAAATGTGAAATAAGCCAAGTTTCCAAATTTCTGTTGAATGTAAATTTATGTATGAGTATTAATGAATAACAGTAATTATTTTTATACACTAAATGCATTGATGTATTATTTTAGTATATGACTAAATGTTATGCTCACGTCCTCAAGGTTTACTTAAAACTAAATTACAAACAATTAATTCCTTCAAATTGCTTTATACTGGGTTGGTAAGAAGTAATTTGGAGTACAACTCAACAATCTGGGCTCCATTTTATAAGACTCATCAGCAAAAAATCGAAAGAGTACAACATAAGTTTCTAAGGTTTATTAATTACAAACTTGGAATACCAATCGAAGAACTTAATTATACATATCTAATGGAATTACTAAACCTAAGCGATTTAACTACAAGACGCACAGTGAGTGACTTAGTTTGTCTTTTCAATATATCAAATGAAAACCTGGACGCCCTCGATTTAACGAGCTTAATTAATTTGCGTATACCTACCCGTGATACTCGTTTAAATGCTCTATATTTTGTTACCAAATCTGCTAATAATTACTTTGTAAACTCACCAATTCAAAGGCTTCATACACTTGGAAACAAATATAGTTCAATCGATGTCTATCATTTCCAATCGGTTTCCAAATTTAAAACCAAAATATTAGAACTTTTAAATTAAAACAATAAACATCTAGCTATTGCACTTCTTATTGAATTATTTCTTCAAGATTGACAAAACAGGCTTATACCTACAAACTATCATGTTTAGATTTGCTTTTTGCTTGGTTTTATATGTCTAAAGGTTAATGTTATTGCTTTACTATTCTTTATTTAGAATCTTCACAATATATTTTTTATATAAACTATTGAAAATGGCTGACCGATCGCCCTCGATTTAGCAGGCCACTACAACCAGTCAAATGCAGTATATCTGTTAACAATACTACCAATAATTATTTCGTTAGCTTTCTAACTCAAAGGCCTCATAAACTATGTGTTGTATTGTATCATGTTACTGCTGCCACTACCTAGCATTTACATTATTTATTAACTAATTTAAGTCTGTATAACATAGGAGTAGGAATATTCTTATTTTTGTACTATTTACTTGCTGTTATTATATGGATATGGTTATATGTATTTTTTCTATTATTTTTGTGAACTTGCAATCTTCAGAATATTACTTTTTTATGAACTATGTATGTAAAAGCCCAATGGGCGTATAAAAAAATAAATATATATATATATATATATATATATATATATATATATATATCGTCGTAGATGATAAATGTAGTGGAAGTGGATAAATACAAGGTTTTTCAATAAGAGGTGTTATTTTGATATTCAATCGTAAAAGATCAATGGTTTCGTTGCTTGTGTGGCATGTAGCGCCGTATTGTTGAAAGTAAATGTTGTCCAGATCAATACTATCCAATTCCGGCCATAAAAAATCATTAATCATCTCTCGATAGCGCAATCCATTCACCGTAACTGTTGCCTCATTTTCGAAAAAGTAAAGTCCAATGACTCCACCGGACCATAAACCGCACCAAACAGTCACACGTTGAGGATAAAGAGGCTTTTCAACAATAACTTTTAAGTTTTCCGAGCCCCAGATGCGACAATTTTGCTTGTTGACGAAGCCACCGAGGTGGAAATGGGCCTCATAACTCAAGATGATTTGCATTTGATTCACTCAAGTGAATTTTAATAATTTCAATGCGTTGTTGAAGCATGTATCGTTCCATTTTTATTAATGGCGTAGTTTCTACTTGTAAAATGTCAAAAAATGACAGCTTCAAAAGTAACATCTACCGATATAGCGGGCTATTCAAAATAACACCTCTTATTGGAAAACCCTGTATATGTAGTAGACAAAGTCTACGTACAGCGCCCTTGAGGTGATTTTGCACAAAAACGGCGCTATACAAGTCATCCAATTATTATTATTATTATTATTTAAAGTTGTTGACTGTAGGGGGTGGGATGATAATAATGAACAAATTTAGCAGAAAACCATCCCAAAAGATTATCTGATTTTCTTATTGTAATACAATATTAATTTTACTTTTTTACTGCCTTACATGATGCAATATTCGAAATCGTTTCACTTATTTTTTAAGCACATAAGATGTATTTCTCAAAGTTGTGGTTACTGATTTTTGTCATGCTTTTTGACAATCTGTAGTAATTATTCCTGAATAATGTTGCAGTATGTGTGCTAGCCTTTTTCACATACCTGTCTGAGGTGTTTCAACCTAAAAACAAATTTAATATGAGTGCTGTCTAGACTAGACGGAACACACTGCATAAGGAAGTGAGCAAACAGCCGTTATAAAATATGTAATATCCCCGACTTTCCCATTTAGCGGGAGAAACTTGATAGGGATGTTATTCCTGTTGACGCAAGTCTATGGCAGCCTTTTGATTTATGGTCTACGTACAAATGAAGGTGAGGTACTTTTGTATACCGCCATCTAATAATATGATCCGAGTGTTCACGTTAGTAATTGAAATACAATATACACTAGATCAGAGGCTCTCAAAATATGAGTCGCATCGTTTTTTTTTTTTTTAATATTATTAAAATATAGGTATTTTTACAAAATATAATGAACTTTATTTTTTATACAGGGTGTCCAGGGGTAAAGTAGGCTAACTATGGGGGTGATTCTAAATGATATTACAAATAAAAAATAAACATAACTTCCAACGTTTTAAGGTAGTTTTTAGGTAAAACAGTTGAAGTATTTGAATTTGAAAATACATATTCTTCTATGGATGAAATAGTTTTGTATATGAAAATAAATATTGAAATTTCGAAAGAAGTTATTTAATTTTTATTTCTATTATCATGAAGAATCAACTCTCGAAGATAGTTCACTTTACTCCCGGACTCAATGTATGCACTGAGAAAAATGAGTAGTGCTAATGTATTACGAATCTCTTCAAATTATTTGTAATCTGGTTAAAAACGGTATTGTAGACCTTATCGAATGATTTAATATAATAGGTTATAAAATTTTAGTAAATTTCAAACATACAGGGTTTTACAATAAGAGGTGTTATTTTGAATAGCCCGCTATTTCGATAGATGTTACTTTTGAAGCTGTCATTTTTAAACATTTGACAAGTAGAAACTACGCCATTAATAAAAATGGAACGATACACGCTTCAACAACGCATTGAAATTATTAAAATTCACTTGAGTGAATCAAATGCAAATCATCTTGAGTGATGAGGCCAATTTCCACCTCGGTGGCTTCGTCAACAAGCAAAATTGTCGCATCTGGGGCTCGGAAAACCCAAGAGTTATTGTTAAAAGGCCTCTCTATCCTCAACGTTTGACTGTTTGGTGCGGAATATGGTCCGGCGGAGTCATTTGACCTTACTTTTTCGAAAATGAGGCTGGAGCAACAGTTACGGTGAATGGATTGCGCTATCGAGAGATGATTAATGATTTTTTATGGCCGGAATTAGATAGTATTGATCGTATAACGTTTACTTTCAACAAGCAACGAAACCATCGATCTTTTACGATTTAATATCAAAATAACACCTCTTATTGGAAAACCTTGTATTATCAGGATAACGGAATACGTTTGCGAACACGCTATAATGACGTTAAAATATAATATATTATAGCTCTATACAGGGTGTATCGGCACTAACCCGACAAACTTTAACCAGCTATTCCTTAGCACATTTGGAGTAAAAAATGTTATGGGCACTTTGCTGTCCGGTAGCATTTTTTTTTTCAATTAAAAACAAAAAAAAATAAAATTTCCACACTACATCACTGTCATTGGCATTGCGTTTCGTGTTCAACAGCTGTTATAAGCAAGTATGTCAAAAAGCGTCTTCGCTCTTTCGCACACACTAAATAATAATATTTAAAAATGAGACGAATGGTGCCGTGCCATTTCGTTGTGATTGTAAGTGTGCGCCAATATAGTTACACACGTGCATTATTCAACGGAATTCGAATAAAATATTGACAGATGGGTTTTCAAACTTTGACAAAGGATAAAACAGTGGTGACATGTGGTGAAAATATGAATAATAATTTTTTTATTAAAAAAAACGTTACCGGACAGCAAAGTGCACATAAGATTTTTTACTCCAAATATGCTAAGGAATAGCTGGTTAAAGTTTGTCGGGTACGTGCCGATACACCCTGTATATAGCTCTCAGTATTAAAATGTAAATCAGTAAAACCTTTGTACATTTCATTATTTTTTCGTCGTAAATACAGATGCGTATTTCACATTTATTATGTATTGCAAGTATTAAACGTGAAGATTGTTGTAAAATCCGCTCGTCTTCTGTACTCTGCAGTAGGTAGTATTCTGGGTGTCAGGTTGCCATCTTATGTTTTGCTATTCACATATGCGCGTTCCAGGTAATAAGACTCCAGAGTCTACACGCGACACGCGAGCGAAGCGTGTACCCACTTCACTCGCTTGACAGGTAGCGCGAGACTATCAATCGCACATTAGCTTATAATAAAAACGGTCCAGTTATTATTTCAATAAAAATCCCAGCAGCATAATAAAAGTCAGTACGTAATAAAGATTTGAATTAATTTTGACATGGTTCACCGAGTATGTGAATTTTATTTACTTTGTCGAAATTTTATATGAAATTTATTTTTAAAAGAACCTTACACACATCAACTACTTCGTAATGTTTTTTCTTATGTTACGTTTTCTCTGACTTTTGGTTTACATTTTCTAACAGGTAGCTGCCGAAACCGGCTCCACTGAAGAAAGTAAAGGCTTTATGTTTTTGAACAATAAGGAACTTTAGTGCGATGTTACGTTGTGTAGACTCGCACACGGGTTGTCACTGTGTTACACAAATTATTTCATTATTGTAGACACGATTAGAAATTCCTAAACGAATATTTGAAACAGAAAAATTAGAAAAAGATACCGCTCTACCAAGTGAGCTAATGAGACCCTATCTCAATCGGTCATAAACTGTATCATACTTCGAATAAGAACTACCGATATTGCCTTCATTTTTCTAACCGCACATTTTTATTGGCTGCTATCTTTGCCTATCTGTGCCCCGGCAAGGCAAGGGTCATGGGTTCGAGTCCTAGATGTGACCGTATCTCTTTCTGATTTTTCTGTTTCAAATATTCGTTTAGGAATTGCTAATATTGTCTTCAAAAATTAAATATTACAATTTGAGGTTTTAAGCATTAAGTTATTCGAAAAAAAAATACAAATTATATCAAATAATTCATGTTTTTTATAAATCTTGAAAATATTTACATTGGAATTTGTTGATTTCATACCGAGTTTATTGACTGGATAAACTGACGATGTCAATGTGCATTTCTCCGATTAGGTAAACACATTCCGGGAGTCTTTAGTAGGAATGCGGAGTGTCCAAATTGAGAATCGGAATCTCCGAATGAATGGAGTGAATTTTCCGAATAATTATGGAAGGTTGGCAACCCTAGTTACATAAGACTTTTATCAAAGGTACAATATTTTTTTGATGATGGTATTCCAAAGAGATTTTTTTCTGAAAGCTTTTCGACTACTTCACTAGGCACATGCCCTTATTGTTGTAGTCAAAATTTGTGTACATAATTATATACACGTTATGTTATGTTTTTAAATTCAATGTATTGGTATAATGAGGAAGTCTATAATTGGTTTCTCAGGTGTAAATTGCATATGCACAAACCAACCTAATTGTAAACTGTTTATTTCCCTAAATTAAAATAAATAATTAATTGTTGATAAATAATTGAAAGAATGCAAATGTACATAATGATTTTTTTAAATATTAAAATTATAAAAAAAAATAATAAAGCAAATTAACTAATGTTATTTACCTAAGGCATGCTTAAAGTAGTTAATTCCCTTTATAAATAACAATTTCTTAATACTTGTGGTAAAAATACCATCTGTTTTTGATTTCCTGTTAGCAATGCTCAGTGAGTCAAACGTTTTGAGAGCAATATGAACTGTCGCTGGGCGAAAGCAGTTTTCGTTTAAGGAGTTATGCATTTTAGGTGTGATGAGTAACGGGTGTAAATTTTTGGTTGTGTTTTTTTCTATAATTTTTTTTCCATATGTAAGAATTGTCTTTGAAAAATGTCGAAAAAATTAGAATATTATCTTTAGATTGATATTGATTAAAAATAAATTGAAAACCGCGGGATGAATTGATGTTGCGAAACCTCCCCATCCCACCATACCCTCTGTAGCAATTGATTGAAAAGGTGTAAAGTGAACACACCAGAGTGTGTAGGTATAGGATTGATCTGAATTCATACGGGCCTCCCATCAGGTGATAGTCTATTATTATTATTATTGTCACGTTATCCATTACTAGCGAATAGGTACACACTGTTTTCCGACTGCGAGATATAGCCACTTCTTTATGTATGACTACTAGTAACGAACTTTAAAACAAAGTAAAGTATTATTAATTTGAACTTGTCTTCAAAATTATAATTACGACTCTAATCTTGGTGCAATCGCTTTGTCGCCGTAAACAGAACTGGCTGAGCCGACAAATCTTTTACAACTTTACGATATAAATCTAAAGTAATTAACGCTATCCTGGCGAAAGCTGTTCATTTGTTGTACTTGTACAAATCCAAGATATGTACCTAGTCTCTGTTAGCACTTACTGTTGGTTTTATTTTTGCTTTTATTAGCCGATAAAAGACCCGTTGTATTGCAGATGTTATCATTACTGCAGTCCATTGTTGACTCGGCAAACTTTGCAGTTTATAAATGCATTGTTACGGCGTTACCATTATGAAACTTTCTTCTTAGAGAACAATATTCGCTTAAGATATTTGATTGTATTGTTGTGTTATTATTAATTGAGTTGGAGATAGTCTACACTAGCGATGGGTCATGACTCATTTTATTAAGAGCGGGAGCCAAGGTACCATCTCAATATTTTCGTACGGCTCAAAGAGTCGACCCAATTGAACGACGGCTCAATTGAACGGGATCCGTAAGCTCGGAGTGTATGAGCAACGAGAATACTATGCTTGCCCAATACAACTCCCAGCGTATGAATGATCGTATGACTCTTGTTACCGGTACGCTGCCTCGTAACACACGAGATAAAAAAATTGCTAGGTAATTAGTAGGTATGGGTTATATCCAAGTCTATATGTTGTACTGTCAGACGCCGTTCACGTCTCTGAGTAAGAAATAAGAATTAATAATATTATGGCGTTATTTTTCTAAAATATATCTTGATAAAAAGTCTGACCGTTCAACTGAGCCGTCTTTACCGGGAGTCGTAAGAATATGGCTCATCAAAAAGAGCTAGCTCATTTGTGCATCAATAAACGACTCATCGCTAGTCTGCATATCTCTCGTTAGCACTCTGCACATTTGGGACGTAAGAAGTGGCGGTTCTTGGCTTATATCATTGGGATTTCAATCGGAGATTAAAAAAGGGAGAAGAAAATTACCCCATTTCTATTTATTTATTTTATAAATAAAAATGTAGGTATTTTTAAATAACTAAAAGTATAACATCACATCACTACATCATATATTAAAAATATACAATTTGGCAGTTCCTTAAGAGGAAGCTACAAGCCAAAAATATGTTTATTCTTGGTATACCTTGTATTGTAGGTAATAGGCAATAAAATCGACAAACGGAGTCTAGAAATGTTCGATTTCAAGCACAAAACTTCTTTTTATTTATTTTGTAAATAATTTTATAAGAAAGCAAAAACGTTAATCAACTGAATCTGTCACAAAATATCTTAGCTATAATTCTGTATTTTTAAAAAGTTGTTTCCTTTACGCGTCCATACATTTCAATTGAAAAAATATTTTTTTTGGTAGTTTAAATTTATATTTTTTATTGATTAATTTATTTTTTATTTGTATAAACTGAAAACGAAACGATAGGAAAACCTTAAATTTATCTAAAGCATATTTTTTGGTATTCATAATGTACACCAATTCGTTATAAAGATTAATCAAAATAGTGATTTAGCAATAAGCTTCGCCTTAAGGCATCTGTGGTTAATGGATATAATGTCGTAGGTAATTAAAAAATGGATAAAATATTAAATTAACTACTCACGCAAAAAATAGTCGTTTTATATGTTAAAATCTTTTTTTAACATCTTTTTTTTTTAACCTATTTTAATAACAATTTTAAACATGATAATCACAGATAAAAGTGTATTGATTCTTGCAAAATACTTTTCCTTACAAATTTGGTTTTATTTAATCTCATAGTTTGTTTTAATTCTTCAATCCAAAAATAGAAACTGATTCTATATTTTTTAACATAACAAGAATCGAAATTCTTCCTGTATACAATCACAACAAAGGCGATAATCAATGGTTGTCCAGCCAGGGTCACATAATAAATGTATTATGAAAAAAATATTACACGGAATAATAGCTTCAGTATCTATGCCGCATTTAGTTACAATCCAGTATGATCTCCATGTGTCCATATTGTTGAATAATTTATAAGAATTTGCAATTGAGATTCTAAGGCGAGATTATTGAGGTTTGAAATTCAAAGACGAAAAATTCATTGAGAATAGTTTTAGGGTTTGGTGAAACCAAAATGCCATTTTCTGTTGGACGGGATATCGTCACAACTGAAATGACGGAAAGACGACTGAAATGAGCAGGAGAGATTTTTTAAGGAAACACTTTAATACAGGAAAAGCGCAACGATCCTTCGATTTTACTGACTGTTACTGAACTATTCTAAATCAAGACGTTAGTTGAGTTTTTTAAGGGATTCGACATTGAATTATTAATTAAAATATTTATTATTAAATTTTTGATTTATTATTAATTTATAATTACATTACAGAATTTATTATTACATTAGTAACCTTATTATTTTGAATTAATTTATAAAAAACCTTCATTTAAATTATTATTAATTGATTTAATGTATGATTACATAATTGAAACAATTATTATACAATTTATTATTATCTTACTTTAATTAATACATTTTAAATTTGATTAATTTGCTGTTGATTTTATTGATTTATTATTTTATTTATTAATTCATTATTATAAAAAATATATATTAAAAAAAAAAAACATTTTTTTTGCTATTTAAATTTGTTAATTTATTTAAATTTTATTAATTTACTTTAAATTTTATTAATTTATTAGAAATTTTCTTAATATGCTATTAATTCTGTCAATTTATTATTATTGATTTTACTAATTCATTATTAAATTTAATTATAAAATAATGTATTTAGTGGATATTAATTAATTTAATTATTAATTGCATCAATTTAATGATGCTATTACCCCACGCTCGGAATTTTACTAGCACAGTCGTCTCTGTCATTCTAGAAAAAATATGCTCTAACGTCTAGAACGAAAAAAAATATTGTTGAACGTGAGTTGTTTCGTGTCTTTTCTTTAACTTTTTAAAACTTTTCTTTATTCGGAGCTCGACTGTTGCGAACTCCTGAATGTAGTTAATAGAAGAGTACCTAATCAACACACTAGGCATGTTTCATTGCCACCTATATAATTCCTCGCCTACAAAGTTTAGCAAAAGAATATACAAATTATGCTCTAGGTCCACATTGTTTATTTGAGGATAGTTACAACATTATACCCACTTTATAAAATCTTTATCCCCTTGTATTTATATAATCACCGCTAATTCTCCCGGCAAGTTGACCATTTATCTTCGGTGTCCATTGAGTCGGTAATAATATTAATTTTTATTCAGTCTCGCGGTGTGTATGCTGTGTAGGTACCGGCGTCGGAGCTATTATGGTCGGCTAAGTGGACCACGGCACCGACACCAGCGTGTGGCATCGTGGTAGTTTTTCTGCTCGCTCGGCCGCGCTTTCCCCGCTCGGCGAATCCCGGGCGAAGTCGGGTGCTGTCGGGTGTGCTTTGGATTGGATACAATATGCTTCACATGACATTATACTATGCTTGAATTGACTTACATTTTCATTGATAACTCTTCAGTGGAATTAACCTATTTTTTCATTGTTAATGTTCTAACAATTTGAATTAGAAAAACTGATTTGGGTACTAGTACCTACCCCGATGTATGTCAGTGAGGCATGGAAGTGGCGGAGGGAGGATGAAATATAAAAAAAATGGATATAATCGTGTGAGAAACGTGGAGATTCGCAAAGAATGCAAGGCTGATGTAAGCGTTTTGAATAAGATTAACTAAGGGATGATCAGTTGATTTACGCAGAAGAAGTTGGGGATGACCGAGAAAGACATGGAACGATCAAGTGAACCCTAAACTTGTGTCTGGCCATGTCAAGAGTCAGATTTAAATAAAGTTATGTATGAATGTGAATGAAGAAAAGAATATGTGCCAAGGCAAAGGAGTTTGTGATGGTTCGTCTTCTCTGCTTGCCAGTTACTGGAAAATTTAAAATTCCCAGAAATCTGAGAAATTTTCTTGATTTAACCAAAACTTTAGTTTTTCACTCCCTCCCCCACGTATGTGTATAAAAAAATGCGAAAAATTGTACCAATTTTTTGCTTTTCCGATTAAACGAGGAATATTTTGAACATTTTCGTGTATTTGTATTTAGGCACATATTTTGGCACGATCTATGTGTATTATGTTGTCCTTTTTTAGTGCATATAATCACAATTTGTTTCTACTACCTCGTACTTTATCAATCCCAAGGTAATGTCTAAACACGTTTAGGTACCAGGTACCATTCAGTTCAAAAATCATTAATTATTTTTCTCAAGGCTTTTAAGTCTAATGATACAGGATTCTGGACTAGTCACTGGTCGGCATGTGACAGTTATATAAATGCATAATATCCCATGAGATTACATCGTCCCAGGCGAGGTGCAACATTTTCTCAGTTGAGCTCTCTGCCAAGTTAATTAACTATTCCACTGGCTTATAAACTGCAGAAACGTTTGAAGCGAACTAAGTACTGAGAGTGAATGCTTTACTAACAAGATAAATCACTGTCAATACGTTATACATTTTCATGTTTAACCATGCTTTACGTTTTTGTAATTTGATTGTCCCAAGAAGGTCAAATATCAAAAATAATGACGATGTTATGAGGTTTCAAAGTGTACTTACAACTCAGTCATCGTGAAACTCTTGCATGGTTCACTAGACTAGCGACTCTACGCTGAATAAATTAATTATTGATGATTATTAATGATTGCAGAAGTTCATTTACTTATCAATTATACTTGATAAAATACTCTGCAATCGTGTAATCACACGATACTGCGGATAACAAACAGGGTGTAACAAGACGTAGCCGACGAACCTTAACCAGCGAATTTTTTAATTTTTTATTTATTTATTTGTTTGTTACAAAAATATTACAGCATAGATTTTGACTGTCCAACTAGGAAGGTCTCCCGTTCTAGGACAGTCAAATTGACAGTGAATATACTTAATGGTGAAATCACCGATACAATTTATTTTGAGAGATTACAAGAGTGAAAGCGAGGATACGTGTAGCCTTTATATTACTATATTTTAATACATAATAAAATAAACAGTAAAATAATATGAAAATAATAGAAATAAAAATAAAATAAAAATAAAAATTTAAATTTGTAATAAAAATTTAAATTTGTAATAAAAATTTAAATTTGTAATAAAAATTTAAATTTGTAAACATAAGAAATAAATCAGGCGCTTGTATCACATAATTATCATACAATATTTTTTAACATCTTATTTTTTAACGTAAAATAAAATGAAAATAATAGAAATAAAATTAAAATTAAAGAAAATAAAATAAAAATAAAAATTTAAATTTGTAATAAAAATTTAAATTTGTAAACAGAAGAAATAAATCAGGCGCTTGTATCACATAATTATCATACAATATTTTTTAACATCGAAATAAGACTATAAGACTTAAGAAATAAATCAGGCGCTTGTAACACATAATTATCATACAATATTTTTCAACAGTATTTCTGACTCCAACCTGCAAGTCTAGTAACCATTTTGTTATTTTTGGGCCAAAGGATGGCATTTCACACAGTTTTAGTTGAAGATTTTTATTTATTGATTTATTTTTATTTATGAATTTTATTTTAGTTTATTTTTTTTTTTTAGAATCAAATCATCATTTTATAAATCGTCATTTTAGTCACCAGTCCAGCTCGTTTGTACCGCGCACCGTTCCGATTCCGCAACACTGGACAGTAAGGGATGGTCCAAAAGGCGAACATTGCATGGCCTGGATTTTGGACCCTGAAGTATTAAATTTTATCAATAATCAGAAAACTTTTTTGTAACCTCCTAACTACCTGTCGAAATCTTATTTTTTTAATATTAAATAAAAAAAGTTGTCAAATTATTCGTTTTACTGTTAAAAATGGGACTGCAGGCCTATAACGAACGAATTGAAAGAGTTCCTAACAATGTACCAGTAAAAATCTTATTTTTTTATGAGGACGGTGGAACACGCATTCATACATATACTGATATTGTTATTGACATACTGATATGTATTAGGAAAAGAATACGTGTTCTCGATATATTCTGAATGACTAATATTGTATCAGGAAGTTGGCATGTTGTCACTTTAATAACATGATCATTTTACTCCTTGTACGCTAAGCGCGCGGCTGGTGGTATTGGGACACCAATATGTATAATAAGCTTATACTGTCGGTTACGTGTCGCTACACCCTGTATATCATAGCCAGTTGGTCCGGTGGCTGGCCCCAGTTTCCTGCAGAAGTGTATTCTCGGTATCTTGATCTTGGCAGTGATTTCTTTTCGCCGTCCGGTTTTTGCGCGGCAGAACAGGCTCGCCATCGCTGGAGGCGGTCTATGCTCCAATATGGCCGCTAAACACAATATTATTATTACGTTCGTGATACGGAATACGGACCACGGCACTCGCCGTACAAGATTCTCGCTTTTTGTGCTCGGTCTACCCTCGCTGTAGATCCTTTCGATTATAAAATTGGCAAGTCCGAAAGATTTTGATAAAGTCTGATAATTCTTTGCATTTATCGAAAAAAATTGTTTAAAAGACGGCAAGGAATTGTTAAAATTAACCTAACTCAACCTAACCCTGCCTAAAATAACCCAACCCTTTCTAACCTAATCTTGAACTAACTTTAGGTTTTCGGAATTTTACTGAATTTTTTAGGCAAACGATGGAATTTACCGGTGAAACTTAAAATTTTACCTATTTTCGGGCCATTGCAATAATATGTGTATTTCTGCATAATATATAAATATATATACAAACGTACGCACGAATTTCAACTGCCCGGCAATAATGGAACTATGGCACCCACGTGTACGGGGTTTGTAAGCCTTAAGGAGAAGAGGAAGTAGATGACGATAGGAGCTTGTGAAGTAACTGGCTATTCAGATCTGGCTACTTAACATTGCTAAACCCATATCAAGAAACGTTTCTATTCCGATTCTGATTGTAGCCCAGAACGTCGATACTTAGGTCATATCAACTCTGGAACGAAGTGTTAATAATGTACAGGGTTTTCCAATAAGAGGTGTTATTTTGAATAGCCCGCTATTTCGGTAGATGTTACTTTTGAAGCTGTTATTTTTTGACATTTGACAAGTAGAAACTACGCCATTAATAAAATTGGAACGATACACGCTTCAACAACGCAATAAAACTATTAAAAATCATCTTGAGTAATGCAAATCATCTCGGAAAACCCAAGAGTTATTGTTGAAAAGCCTCTCTATCCTCAACGTGTGACTATTTTGTGCGGTTTATGGTCCGAGCGGAGTCATTGCACCTTACTTTTTCAAAAATGAGGCTGGAGCAACAGTTACGGTGAATGGATTGCGCTATCGAGAGATGATTAATGATTTTTTATGGCCAGAATTGGATGGTATTAATCGAGACAACGTTTACTTTCAACAAAACGGCGCTACGTGTCACACAAGCAACGAGACCATTGATATTTTACGATTGAATATCAAAATAACACCTCTTATTGGAAAACCCTGTATTTAGTAATCTTGAGTAAGCTTAATAAGCTTTTAATAACCCAGAGCCGGTATTCGAACTCGTCAACTCTGGGCCCAGGGTTAAAGAACTGCTATGCCCAGAAGGTTGTATTTTAGATAATTAATTGAAGTGCAGTTTTATCGATCGGCATAATTATCCAAACAAACTACATAAAGGTGAACTTTCATAATATTGCATATTGAACGCTTGTCACTATTTTTAAATTGTCCCCAGGCTGCCTGTCAAAAAAATCATTCATAAAGTAATGTATACTGGTAATTAATCTTGGTTAATCAATATTATAATTGAAAATTATTTTCATAGTAGCATTTAATAATATATATTTTTTAAAATATTTGATGCAGAATAACAAGATGATTTTTAAATTCTTACGATTATTACTAACCGTCTCAGAACAGACATCTCCAGGTGGGTTAGTTACGGACATTTATGTAGGAACAAGTATTCAAATTTAATGTCAATAAACCCATACTTACTGGCAATGAAACTACATAATCTATGTATGTGGAATCATAAGGTGGTGCGCTGCGAAGTAATTCAAAATCAAGTGTTTTTGGTTTGAAAATTTGATCGCTTAGAACTACTTTCGATGCTTTAATTAAAACTTAATTTAATTGAAATAATAGAGCAAATTTTTTGGCAAAGTTTTTTTATAAGCTCAAAAAAATATAAAGTGTCAGGCATATAAAAAACTAATTCAAAATGTCCTTACGAACCCCATTTCGTTTATCATTTTATTGTATAATGTGGCAAAATTAAGTTTTTTTAGATAATGATTACAAAACATTTACATTTTTGTGCCTGAACTTCGCAAAATAAAATAAAACACGCTGTTTGGCGTCGATGTTAAGCAGGAATTTAAACCTTACCGCCATCTACATAAGGAGTGTTACATTTGGTCCGATTCCAAATGTCATACAAACTGGTGCATCTCCTTGACGAAGTCATGCAAAACTCAGCTTATATTTTTTTCTACATGTACTTTTACATAAGTCATTTTCATTAAGTTTTGTGCATTAATATTTTTTTCTTTCTGTTTCAGGTATGTATCCACAAATCAAAGTAACATTATTGATATAAGAAGGGGCTTTAAATGCAAGTAATATTTTTGTAATATTTCTTTTATTTTATATTATTTCGGTAAATTAAATACTTTAATAACTCGTGTCTGCAAACTATTTTCATCTCCGTTTGTTGTTTCAAACACCAACTACGAGATTTTCAAATATTCATTTAGCTACCAAAAAATAAGTGGTTTGTCCTCCACAATCTAATACATATATTATAAAAAGATACCCGTGTTTCCCTACCCGCCTAATTTTCTTCACAACCAGCCACTGTCACCCATTCGAATGTGGTGGTAGAAAGCCCTTGGTGTCACATCGAAAGTAAGAGAGTTTGGTGGGGGTGGATGAGCATGGGTGGGAGTGGGTGACGAAAATGTTTGTTATGGGAAGGCCGCGAATGCTTCAGATTATTTCTGAATGGGCCTGCCGACTGTGTCGGTAAGTCTAAAAGGTTCCATAAAGTTCATGAAGGTTCTCAAATGCTCTTGAAGGTTCTGAAAGGAGAAAGTTCAAGAATGTTCTATAAGGTAATAATTGGGTGGCGGAGTGTGGCGGTGAGTCTAGAAGGTTCCGAAAAGTTCGAGAATGTTCTTGAACGTTCTGGAAGGAGCCAAAGCAACGCGAGGTACAGCTAGTTAACATTTACAGAGTAATCATACAGTTGAAATCGCGGAAAAAGCCGGGTAGTATCGTGCCATTTCCCATACTACTTGATACTGTAGGCATATTCATATTAAAATATTTTATTTCATTCTACCGAGTGGCCGATTCAGTCCGAATTATCAATAATGATTACATAATTATGTGGGAGTGACCATTTATGTTGTTTCACCTTGCTTATGGCGATCATGTTATGTTTGTTTAGATCAATGTCTTTATCTGTATAATGTTATCATTTCAAATATTACAAGTCCATGAAATCAATAATTATACCTTGAACTGGTGTGATTCGAGTTCATCAACTATCTACCGCAGCTTAACCAACAATACATACATTATTTAATAGAGGCACTTGATTTAATTAATTACCTTAGTACCTACATATATTATATCTCTTATGTTAATTATATTAATATCTATGCCTTATAGATATTTAAATATACAGAGGATAAGTTCGATTCCTGGGTTAAAAAAGTAATACCTTAGTTACAACTTTTAAATTCTAGAAAGATAACGAATGAAAATGCTCGTATTAAATGGTTGATACATAAACAGTCACATTTTTACTAAGCGAAGAATTCAAAGGATTTATTTTATTTGTTTATATGACTATTTTATAGGCCCTTGCAGCTTTTACATAACCCAAAATGCTTATAATTTTCATGAAGGTATTAGTAATAAAAAAATAGTTGCTCAGTAATTTTAAAATGTAGATTAAAAAATGATGATACGAGTATAAAATTATTAGAAAAAATATTTTGACACAAAAAAATTGCGTCGTATTTAATTTTTTTTTATTATTTGTATATTAGTTTGAAACCGTATAAGCGAGGAATTGGCGAGTGTGCTTCATAATTTATTTGTAAACGGTGACATTGATAAAAGTCTTTAAGCACAGTGTGTCAAGTAGGTTACATTAGGTATTATGTTGACTAGACTCTATATATAATCTTTGTGATTTAAACTACTTACCAGGTAGTTTTACTTGCATCTATCATGATGTATTCATTTCTAGCTGGAAGCTGTCATTGGTTGCCATCTTGTACATCTGAACCGTTGACAACAGTAAGAACTGTAAATGAATGACCTGCGTATAACCAAGAAATACTTGAAGAATTTGGAAAGAACCTTGTAATGTCATATAGAGTTTTTTTGATTATGTTATGACTTTCGCTCTTTCTTTTGGTAGCAGATCAAAACATGTTCGTAAATTGAACTCATTGAAGAAAGGCAAATTTATGTAAAAATAGGTAATTTGGAAACGACCTTCTGTAACGGTTATAGTTCGAAATAATAAATCTTTAACGTTGTCAATTCATTTTTAAACACCGGTATTTACTTTGAAGCACGTAAATTTGAAGGAAAATATTTTTTATATTCCCAACATCCATTAAACAAATTGCGTCCTTTCTGCTCTTTCAACCCATTCACCGCTAGACTTGGTTATTTAAATCACACAAATGTGGTATCGGAAGAGCATTGTGATTTCATTAGATTTTACGTTCTCTGTTTTCGATAGTTAGTGGGCTATGATTCAGAAAATGCCCGTACTTGGAATTAATAGTAACTAGACCAAAAATACACATAGATGTAGACACATTTGTATTTTTCACCATTTTCATAAAAAAATAAGGGTCAGCTCTTACGTTTTCACTCTCAAAAATGTAGGTATCCTTTAGAATTATCAAACTATTTCCTCTCCCAAAATAGCAGTCACCTTGGTAACGGCCTCCTTAATTGTAAGCATTCCATCTTCCAGAGTGGAAGATACTCGTATCGCCCTGGTATAAGACCAATATTGCGAATTGAAACGTTGCTTGAAATGGCTTTAGTCGTGTTTCATGACCAGATCTGAATAGCCAGATGCTTCCTCATCTTCCTCTTCCCATCTCCTTCTTCTCCCCACTACCTTCAGCCTCAAACCATACCTCAATTGATGATGCCATAGTCTCACTGGCTACAGACGGTTGGGAGTCGTTGGGACACTCGTGCGGTATTCGCATAAAAAAAACAATCATACGATCTTTGAGGTGGAGTTGAAAACTCTTTTAACCGAATTTCTAGCTTTTTGGTCAAATTTAGCGCTAACAGCACCTTGATGAAAATCGAGGAGTTGCGATATACAATCATAAGTGCCACTCTGCACACGTTTAAATAGTTCAGCATTAAAAAAACTAGAGAAAATATACAGATAGAAGCGAGGAGTGTGCATGTTTAGGCTCATTTTTTCATTACTGTTTGTGAAATGAAACAAAGTTAAATTAATATTGCCAGATTTGAATCCGGTAATGCCGCTGCCAATAGCAATCCGTTGCAAGTATCCTGCTCAACACAATTCTCCTGATATAGTTAGATAATATTCGAAATACCTTGTCGCATACCTTAAATCTTACGATCATTCCGAAACTCCAAACTATACAGATTATATTCCGTCCTACGCATAACAAGTAAGATTATGTATTGCCTACTTAATAGCTTACTGACATTTGCCGACAACTGTATTTCAAAGTACAGTTAAACCGCATCCGTAGATTACTGTCATATTCCTGCTACATCTTGCTTCCTGAACACATGGTCAGATGTTATTGATGGGTCCGGTTAAATTTTATCGTATAGGTAGATATAACCGGCATTGAACATCTATTTTAAAAAGACGGCACTTTTCAGTAAGATTTTTTTATGTTGTTATTTTTCGTTTTCGTTAACAGTAATTTTAAATGAATATCAATACATTTTTTTAAAGATATCAATATTGTCACTTTTGAGCATTCGAAAGTTGAAAGTACCTCAATTCTAAAACCAAATTGCAATTAATAACGATAATGTGTAGTAAGTATCCCTAAGATATTTTATAAGTTGTTTTTATCTGCTAATTACTGCAGTATTAGTATATTAAAATGTGTAATGCTATTATTCTTTTCAATTGAAATTTGTTTTTTTTACAATGACTGTCAAGTGTATGTATAGAATTCTTTTAAATTTGTATTTAAGTACTGTTGACGCAATTGTATGCATCTCCCTCTAACATATGTTCCTGCATTCTCCACCCAACCTGTTACCCAATTACTTGTCCCTCTCTGACAGTTTGGAATACCTACGTCACTGACATTTGCATCGATTTATGTATACACGTCAAATGTTCCATCAGTGCGTTTAGTTCGAGTATATTACCGAGCTTGTGTATTGATGACAAATCAGCAATATAGATCGAAAAGACCAAGGGCAAGTCAGCATCCTTTCCAATTCTAACTGTTAACCACAGCTACCCCAAAAGTTGTGTCAAATGTTGATTACAGTCCACAAACTGATTCGCATACAAGTACTTAAAAAGTCTGTGGTCTAATCCTGTTTTCTAGAAATTTCTGATGAATTCTTTAATATTTTTAATTTACACTGACTAACTCAATTAGACACGAATTGTAGGAAATTACACTTGTTTGGTTCAGAGAGCAGATTGATGTTAATTCAATAAATTCAGAACCTGGGCTGATTCTCCTGAACTGAATCTCAATCTAAATGCAATTAGCATCTCAAAGTGTGAGTTCTGACAACTAATCTAGACGTCTATTTAAAATATCAGCAAAGTAGTGAAAATGTAATTTATATACAAACTACGAGTACCTACCTACTTATGTAACTAGATATGTATTATAATTTAATTAAATTTGGAACTAAACACTTTCATTAACATGGCAACACAAAGCTACTAACTTTGTTTTTGAATCTTATTGACATTCAAATTTCTTCAAATTTGCTAGGACGGGTTGTTTCGCAGAAACTCAAATGTAACATTGTCATCAAATGGTCATTTTGTTTTTTTTTATACAGTTAAAAGTCCGTTTCAGCTTTTAAAAAGATTGTGACGAAAATGAATAAGACAACTATCATGACATTGTCAGTTTATTACAATACGATAGAAAGCTGAAACGCATCTAAAATCCGCATTTAACGAGGAATTTTATTCCGCCTTTCAAATGTTAAAAAAACTAAATGACGCCGAATGGTCACTTTGACTTTGTCTAAACAACTGAGCCTTAAAACAATTAATTTCAAATAAATAAGGGAAACCAACAATGTTCGCTACTTTTGGTGACTTAGCAGAGATGACCGGTTTCATGGAGTAAGGTTTGTCCGGGTTTTGGGCGCAGATGCATCTCAGCCATCGGGAAAGACGGGTTGATGGAGATCTTTTGATCATCGCCTTGCATCGCGTTGGGAATTATGAATTCATACGCCTGTCACTCCTAACACAAACCCCCAGATTCCTATCCACCCCTCATACCCTTTTCATTCCCTCCTCTCCTTCCTTTCATAAAAAAGACCTTCCACACAGCATCCCAAGAGTTGACACAGGCCCTGGAAGAGAATTATTTTCCTAAGGGCCTCCAGCGTTCAAAACAAATTCTATTTAATTTAACATCTCACAGCGCTCAGTCTTGACTCCTCAGAGTTACCGGTAAGCACGCGGCCCGCGGGTTTGTTACACGATACATCTCGCTGGGAATCTGTTACGGGCGAGGTGCGTTGACCCGACAAACATGTTTGTATCGGCCACCTCAATTATTGTGTGTGTTGTGTATCGCGGCTTATTGTATTTAATTTAACGCCTCGGCCTAGTGACGTGACGTGACGCGGACAATGAACCAGCCACAAGAGAGCTTTCTAGAGGCATTAGGAAATGGCGGAAAAACAAAAATAATTATAAAATTAAAGAAAATTTTAATTTTTTTTCCTTTTTATTAATGATTTTTACGATGTTTCGGTAAATATACAGAAAATAGGTCACGTTTAATACACACTACTTAAGGCGATGCTTAATGCTAAATCACTATTTTGATTAATCGTTACAACGAATTGGTGTATATTATGAATACCAAAAAATATGCTTTAGATAAATTTAAATTAAAGGTTTTCCTATCGTTTCGCTTGAGTAGAATACAAATAAAAAAAATGAATTACTCAACAAAAAATATGAATGTAAACTACTAAAAAAATATTCTTTCAATAGAAATGTATGAACGTGTAAAGAAAACAACTTAAAAAATACAGTATTATAGCTAACATTATCTGTGACAGTTTTACATGATTAAAATTTTTGCTTTCTTATAAAGTTATTTACAAAACAAATAAAAACTAGTTTTGTGCTTGAAATCGAACGTTTCTAGAATCCGTTTGTCAAATGATTTTAATGCATATTACCTACAATATAAGGTATACCAAGAATATACACATTTTTGGCTTGCAGCTTCCTCTTAATAAAAAAAACACTTTGTAGTAGTAAGATAATAATTAGAAGTAATTATTTCAGTTTTAGGAAATGAAAAATAATGCATTTATTTCATTAAAAATAAAGTAATTCGAAAGTTTTATGGTAAGTTTTGTTTCTTGTCTTATTTAAGCCAGTGATCCAAAAATAGGTTCTTATACTCTTAGTTTGGGTTTAATTAAAAAAAATTAAAATAAACAATTTTGTTATGTTATATGTCAATACATGGCATGAAGAAAAAACTTCAAGGTATCATTTTTTAACGAAATGACTACTAAAATGAATTATTTGCCATATTATTATCTACTTCTGTATACATACTGATGTTACCACAGAATGAATGCCTTTTTAAGAAATTTTGCTAGAAATTATTTATGAAAAAAAGTAATAAGATACGCGTACATTAACTAATATCATTTGAAATGAATTATATTGAATTTTGGGTTAAAATACTATTAAAACATGAACAATGATTGCTAATATTCCTGGAATCGTCATTATTGTCATTAATTCCTTATTTTAAAACTGGCTTTGCTAAAAATAATAATATTTTTTTTCCAAAATTATTGTAATTTCTGAATAAAAAAAATGTTAAATATTCACCACAGCTTTGTGGTGAACATTTAATTGTTTGGCGATTGGTTGTCTAATGTAAGATATATAAATTTGCATTATACAGAGCTTAGTTTAGTTCAGTTGGTAGGTTTTTCTCAGTAAATCTGGTGAAAGCGACATTTTGTATTTGTGATACTATGAAAAGCTGTAAGATGAAAATGGGATTGATATTCTCTACATATGTTTACTGTGAATCATACAGATGCATTGCTTGCATACAGCATATTTAAAACACATATGACTTGAGAAAAATTATTTAAGTCAAATTGAAAATGAAAACATACTATTTTCGATTGTCTCTGATTTGTTATGATCATTCCTGCATATTGTAATGTTATTAAAATTATTCGCATTCAATTGACTTTTATTTTTCTAAATTGGAACTGATAAATATAAATCATATCAGACTAGAACAGGTACCAAAATTATTTTATTAATTTATGATTTTTTTTTGGACGTGTTTCTTTTCTTTAAATATTTGACTGATGTCGTAATTTTTCAATTAATAAATTTCTTCTTTTGCAAAGCAATAGTCCTGAGGCAGACATATTTATATAAAATACTTTCAGCATCACAAATCCTGCATTTATAATATCCCGTGATTTTTCTTAGTTATAAAATGATAATTTTTGTTCGTTTAAAATGTAAAAACTATAAAACTTTTCGAATAATTTCAAAAACTTTTCAAATATTTGAATTCGATCAACGTCTACACGAAACTTGTTACGCTTTTGATAAATGCAATGAGTAAAAAAAGACAAAAGCCTTTTTCTCAGTGACTTTTCACCGTCGGAAGTGTACGAATATATGTATATGAATCCTAAATTTAATCCTGTTTTTTTGCTGTGAGCGGTGATACCTTAATCAAGATTAGTTTTCTCTCCATTTTAATATGACACGTAACAAAATTTTCATCTCTTCCTTGCTAACATTATACAATTATGCAAACTTTCGTAATTTAAAATATTTTTTTATTAATAATAATATTTTAGCGTCTCTCGTTCATTTTATGTCTGAAATAATGTTTTTTTATGATTGATTCATAATCCCTGTCATAGATAATTATTTAAAGTTGGATTTTGTTTTGATGTTCTGATTTTGTTTGGTTTTCGTAGTTATTTTTGTGTATTTTTTGAAGACAAATAATTAATATCGTATCTCATGTCGTGACTAAGAAATTATGGTATCGCACGCCAAAAATAATTTTTATTAAAAATATGACGTTTGTTTGACAGTAGGCTGAAAATTCATAAAATTAATCTCGTCTTATGACAGAAGACGCTGACTGAAGGAATTTTTACTTATGATAAAAACGTTGTAATAATACGCCAAATTATTAATAAAAAAAAAAACACTTTCGTTTCAGTTCAATAACAATGAGGATCATCTATTTCAGTCTATCGAGAAGTAAAATACTGCATAGATATTTCTTTAAAATTAAAATGGTCAAACAAATTCTTCGTTTTCACTTTTTTATATGAATTCCTACCGCCCACGAGTCTTAGTTGCACCCAACAATTTGAAGCTAGTCAGGCTAATGCATGCCTAATTGGGGTTTGTTGTGAGGTTGAAGACAGTAGGGAAGGGAAGGAAATGGATAAGAAAGGTAACCTGGCTATTCAAATCTGGCCACCAAACACATCTAAAGCCATTTCAAACAATGTTTTCGATTCTGAAAATATCTTCTAACATAAATTTTTTTAAATTTGTTCCCTCTTTTTTCGAATTGCTAGTCGAGATCCCATCTTTTTTTCATTACTGTTGATGTTTCATATATTTTATGAAAATAGGTTTAAACGTTAGGATTTTTTCGTCAAAGACATTAAATTATTCGTATATTATTAATTTGAACCAAATAGCTATTTAAATGCATTATTTTGCTTCTACGGAGACTGAAATAATATTTTATTTATTGTTTTTGTTTGTAATTCGTAGAACTCCATTTAAGTTTTTTTTGATTTATCTTATTATTATATAAAATATAATAGATTTCATATTCTGTGGGGGTATTTTGAATGTGAAATCTATTGTCACAATTATTTAAAATATAATAGATTTCATATTCTGTGGGGGTTTTTGAATATGAAATCTATTGTCACAATTATTTTATCAGTAAATCGGTTTAACCGGTAACAAATCATTTTAAATTGGGAGGGGGTAAAATAGATTCATATAAATAAGTCGTCTAAACGTAGCTAAAACCACAGTTTGAAAATGGCCTTGTAAGCCGAAAGAGCTGTAACAATAACAAAAAACAATAAATACTTGTAGAACTTTATAATTATATTATTAAATTTGATTTTAATTAAATAAAAAAATAATAATATTGTAATAATAAATGTAAAATATAGAGAAAATAATATTCTGAGGAATTCATTTACACATTATTAAAATTTAGTAGTATGGTTAATATAAAGTAATTATAAATATATGCTGTTTTTTTTCAGTTGAGTGGTTTCGGGTTCTGTCTGTATTTGGTGTCAGTTTATTATCTATTTCTGATCTCTCTATGTTTTGTAACCAGCTTTTTACTTAAAATTTAAATACTCCTTATTGTTATTAAATTGTACGTATTAAGGATATCCAGCGTATCTGAATATTTACAATTTTTTTACATACTTTGAAGTAAGATTCAAGATTCAAATGTTTATAATTCTCGGTCTGTGAAGCATTTTGTGCTCATTACGGCACCTTTAAATTTCTCCCGCTGAAAATTTCTTGTGGATGTAAAATATAATGTTAGATTCTATGGTTAGTATTTACATTTCGTTATTTTTGTTTGTTTTCGTGCTTGGGAAACTTTTAGCTTAGTTGTTCAGCAAACCATTTCCATTCTCTCTTTCCCATCTCGTGATAATGCCCCTGCCTTCTTTACGTGGAAGAAAGTCTAAGTCAATACATTTTATTGTTACGTGAAGAGAATTTTTGAACAAACGTAAATGGTGAAAGCCATGTTCTTTGGAATAAGTAACATTTTATTAAACGTTTTCGTATGTTATTTACAATGAGAAACGCTCATGTTTCAAAGTAAGTCGTATTATTTGATCTATTCAAACTTTTGTTTAACCAGTAACCTAAAACGAATATATCTACAATTTGTTCCACTTTATAAGAGGGTTAAATTGCATTGACATAGTACTTTTTGTCTGCGTAAATGGTAGCTGCTCGTCTGGTGGTGTGAGGTAGGTTGTTTATTGTTTAATAATGTTATGGCTGTCTAAAGTAACTTATTATTTGATTACAATAAATACATTGTGATAACAAAGACATTTTCGTCGTACATTCAAGCAATAATAATTTATAATGCATATATTACTTACATCGTTTTTAAATTATAGTTACGGTTTTTATTTTAAAATGATTTAATTACGATAAACAGGACACAGAAGAAAGGAAGGACAACCATTTATCCTACATTATTGGATAGAGCATTAGTGCGATTTTGTATGAATGGGATTGAAGTGAAATCTAGGTGAGGGGAAATTGGGCAGCCATCTTGTATGACAAACTTTTGAAATGATTTGTATGCAAAGTGGTGCATGATGAAATATTATAATTTTATTTGTGTGTTTTTAATGCAGTTCATGATTTTTTTTGGGTATTTCATGAGACGAGGAATGGGATACGTCATTAAAAAAATGAAAAATGTGAAGGTTTTGGTTTTTATCATACATCTTCCCACTCACCACGCAAATTGTTCTCGAATAGCTCCATCCAGTTTTTAGATTCATGACATTAATGGTTGATTATCAGTTGTGTGAAATTTAAAACACGTTTATTAGTATGGCCTTAATTGTATCCCAAACTACTCTTAAAAAAGTAAATATAACAGCACAATTGTATATCTACAGCCTTATTTTATTATTATATTATTTTTTAACTTGAAATAACAAAATTAATATTAATTAACGACGTTGCGACATTCCAAAGTAGATTGTTTTAATATATAATAGCTGAAAAGTTTTTAAAATTCTTTCTTTTGGGTTTTAAAAATAATTTTCTTCCTTGAATTCATAATAAACCTATTTTTTCGTCAGAATAAATTATAGGCAATTAAAAACATTTTGCATTTGAAATTTTCAGCCAAAAAAATATTTTGTCTATATAAATATACTGTACACGGTGTGCGGAAACTAGTGTTACAAGCGGAAACACACAGAGAACCCAAAAAAAAACTTTTGTTGTCTTGAGCATATCGATTTTATATTATTTATTTAATTTTTCTGCAACTATAGGGTTAAAAAACTTCTGATGCCGCACAGTGGGCTGAAAATCGCCTTTCATAGACAAAGAGATTTGAATTTTCAAGGGTATTTTTTTGGCTAGAAATGGATTTTGCTGATCATTACTATGCTATTAAATTTCGTATGAAGCAATTGCGTGTACAAATGAAGGAGTCATAATTTTTTTTAGAAAAATTTGTATGGCACTGACATTAAAAATGAGACTATCTCTGGAATCATAAGGTTGATCATTATATCGTTACACACAGATATAGTTCTATTTATTTGTATTTTTTTGACATACTTCGTACTGTGGCGCAACTTGCGATTTTTTTTTTTAAATCCTCTCAGTTGAAAAAAAAAACTTTTTTATGTTGATGATTCATTTTAATGCTTAAATGCTTTACATATGAGTATGCTTTGTCTAGTTTACAATATTTTATTTATACTGCAAGCCTACTCATATGTCTATGAAAGGCGATTTTCAGCCCACTGTGTGCCTGGTCTATGCTTTGACGCATTTTATAAGAAAATAAACAATGATACTCGATTTATTCGAAAACCTTTGCTAATATAAACAAAAAATTATATACCACTAAATCGAGTCCCGCTTGCAACACTATTTTTCGGACAGTATGAATATTTTAAAGTACCATCATTCCTAGATATATTTATATTGGTCTATATATTTGAACGAATCAATGTAGTATATTTTTTTGTGTCAACCCTAATCCCGGGTCATACATAATCTCACAAAGAATATTGAATGAAATGTCCCCCTACCGCGGCGGAGTGCCAAGTCCCCGCCTGTGTTTGCATTAAAACTGACCAATATCCTTTAAGTAAACGATTCTCCTCCACTTTATCGAGTCACGTATTTAAGAGGATTAGCGGTTGTGTAGGGCCGACGCAACCACTTTTTTAATTCAATGAATTTTTGTAATACAATAATTGTGGTTTTGTAACTCCATGATAAAATTTGTATGCCTAAATGCGAACATGCCAACCGGTTTCGACACAACCACGCATTCGTCATTTTTCACAGCACTTATATTGTGATTTATGTTTCTTTTTATCATACAGAATTAATAAAACCACGAAGACAATAGAACATAAAAAACGTGGTTATTTTTCAACTGGAAACTTTTGCAATTCAACATACTCAAAAAATCATCTTTCGCTATGTTGGTGTTGATTTTTTTTAGTTTTGCCGTTTAACTAGTTCCATCCGTATACCTACATTTATTCCTGTTTTACTTCCCACTTCAATTTGTGACCTATTTTCCAAAATGCAAAAGAAAAGGTGTGAGTATTTTCTGATGTTTAGAGTTAATTTAAATTTTTGGAATTTTTCGTGTTCACGTGTTTTTGACATATTTTCAGGACATAAGTTAAATTAACAACAATAAGAGAGAAAAAAAAACAGGATGGCAAGTAAAATAGGAAGATGAAACTGTTTTACCGGCAACATAAAAAAATAACATCAGAGAGAATTTTTCAGTATATTGAATTGCAAAAGTTTCCATTTTCAAAATAACCACATGATTTTGAATGTTCTATTGCTTTCGTGGTTTTATAAAGTGTATACGATAAAAAGAAAAGTATGCCTAGCGCAAAAATGCTTTGATCACAAAACGTTAATCATTTAGGTAAATTCTGTTTTGATTAAACAAGAAGTGTTCACTTTAACCGATGAAAAATGTATTGCATTTGGGAAATGGAAACAAGAGTTTGATTAAATCATTACACTCGGAGCTCTTTAACTCTTTCAGAACAAAAGATTCGTGGCATGCGCTGTTTTGGTCAAATTATTCTGATAATATTCACTGGTTGAAGCTTAATAGGATTGTAGAAGTCAGTTATCCCAACATATTATTCCTGCAAAAATTTTGTCTGTCACAACCGACAATAATGAAAAATGGTCCGTTTAATAATATTAGTGGGGAATTTAAAAAAAATATAAACAGTATTTATTTTTTGTTAGGGATAACTTATAGAAGCTTTAATGAACCTCATTGTTTATTGAAGTAGAAAATATAAACAACTCTCAATGAAAATTCTTTGAGAGTTTAGAAAGATTTTCATTAGGAGTTGTTGATATTATGTTTTTAAAAGATTCAATATTAAATTGTTTCATATTTAATATAACAATCAGAAGACTGCGGGTTCGATTCCCGTCGGCGGCATGTATTTTTTTCTTAATTATTGCTTAAATATAATGCTATCCTTTACGCATAAAAAACCTTAGTTTGTTATTAAAAATTATAATTTTATCAAGAATCCAAACTGCTTCTCAGACTATGGCATTCAATAATAGGGTTATGTTGTGAGGCTGAAGGTAGTATGATAGGGAAGAGAGGGTGGGGGAGTACCTGGCTATTCAGATACTGAGAGTATCTTCCACAATGGAACGTGTCGCATGTATACTATGCATTATTTTTGATTTGAAAATGGTTAAATAACACAAAGATGAACCTGTAACCTTCGGATTGCTAGATAGCCATACCCTTCTACCACGGATGCCGCCATTAAATATAAAATTAAAATAATATTGAAGAGTTTTTATGCACTAAGCAATAAAATCTTAGCAAAGTTGTTACAATCTTAGCAATTCTATAAAGGTGTTCAAATTTTACTGACTTTCTCTTTTATGCATGCAATATAATTTGTACAAATAATTAATTGCAATGTATGAAGATGCAGTAGGTCAAATAGCACGCAGAATGCACACATGGTGTTGTATTGTTTACATTATTTCACGTAACAGGCATATTGTACTCATCACGCCCTGTAGAGTGTTGCAACTAGATTTCCACTGATTGTTTCGCCAATTGACGTCAATGAACGAAATCAACGTACTTCTTGGAACGATTTCTATAGGGTCCAATAATTGGAGTGTGATTGGTGACTGTCCATGGCACGCACGTGACGCGGTACGTGCACATCACTTCCTCTCAATCTGATCTCCTTTAATCCCCAACGCATTCAAAGCCGCAGATTCGATTTCAATCGTGCATTTACACGAGTTGAGGATCGATATTTATAATCCTTGTAGTGGTGGAGACATAGATTATAATATCACACAGCTCCATCTTTGTTTATTTCAATTCTTACATTTTTTTAACGTGAACAAGAGCCACAACTGCTCCAAACCGTCTGGAGCCAGTAAGACTATGACACTCCCGATTGGGATATGTTGTGAGGCTGAAGGTAGTGAGGAGAGGAAGGAGATGGTGAAGAGGAAGTTGGGAATGGACCTAGCTATTCAGATTTGGTCACCAAACACGGCTAATCCATTTCAAGCAACGTTTCAATTCTGAATGGTGGTCTTACATCAAGGCGATATTGAGAATATATTCCTCTCTGTAACGTGCCGCAAGTATACTACATATTATTTTTAATGATTAAATTCTAAAATAACACAAATTAATAAAAAAAAAATTACTTGCGCACGCCGGGATTTTAACCCGCCACCTATGACTTAGTCGTCAAGAGTCTTACCTCTCGACCACCGAGGTCGTCATGTCTACTTCTGATTTCGAAAAAAAATGCGTAAAGCACGAGCAACGCCCGGGACTTAAGCTAGTATTTTATAAAATTGATCGTGTCATGTTCCATAATCTTTAAAACTTATGACGCTGTTATTTTCACAATTACGCTACACTATGCATTTTCACAATAGATATGTATTATCTTCTCATTTTGTTATAACGCCAAAAAAGCTGTCACAATAAAAATCTGTAAATAGTATAAAATAAAGTCGCTATCGGAGTAAACACTATAACTATCATTTAGAGAATTTCTTCCAAAAGAGTACACAAATTCCGGTGTAATCCAAATGCGTTCAAATGATGTAATATTTTCCACACAGTTATTGTAAACGAAGTGTTATGTACCTTTCTAATACTTGTACAACCTTTGAACCTATTATGCTTCATTCACTATCTATTATTTGTCCGTCGCACCAATGTATATCAAAATCAACATTTTGATTGTCGCCATATCTCTTGTCTATTGTAAATTTCCATGTTTACTATTAATTGACTTTATTTACCACACTAGTTAAATACAAGATTACTATAAGATGCATTACGCTCTGTTTCAAGGCAGATTCATTCTAGATTTCAGTTTGGAAACATTTCACTTAGAGACATTTAACTCTGTAAAAACTCTACTATATAATATGTAACCATAAACAATTGTAAGACTTACAAATAAAATTATAAAACCGTGTTAAGTGTTTTCATCAATAGAATCCATAACAAAAAATTGGTGTCAGAAGTGCGATATGGTCTAAGTTAATACTACATGGAAACATTATTTCGATAATACTGTAGTATTCTTGACTGTAACAAAAGAACTCTGGATTCTACGAGTAACTTTTAATTATTTGTGACTAGTGACGTTGTTGCAAAAAAAAAATTTTTGCAAAAAGCCGAACAGCACCAAGAAGAAAGAAACAAGAAGATTCCCAAACATCCCTGGATCTTACCACAAACACAACAATTCTACACTTCACCTTCACCTTCACATCGCGGACCTGCCTTGCTGAGTATTTTTGATAAAGTACGTTGTTGCCCTTTGCTGTGCAAATAGCCGAAAATCAAGAAGATTCTACACCTTGACGTCGCACGTCGCGGACCTGCCTTGCTGAAGATGGAATGGTTTTTCATATTTTTGTAAGTTTGATTATTGTTTCATGAATTCTAAAGAATCTCATACGTAGCATTTAAAATCTCTTTTCTTATTATTAATTTACAATTATCGCTTTGTTAAAAATGACTGAACAAGAAGTATCTCTTCAATTTTTAACACAATTCATTAGTACATTTGATGGTAATACAAATAATCTTCACACATTCATTAAAAATTGTGATTATGCTTATAAACTAGCATCTAAAGCTCAAAAAGATATTATTTTTAAATATATTCAAACCAAAGTTACTGGAAAAGCTGATTTAATAACATCATGTAGAAATTTGCGTACATGGGAGGAATACAAAAGTTTTCTTGAAGAAAATTTTGCTGATTCGAAAAGTTTTCCACAACTATTATTAGAGTTGCAGACATGTAAACAAAATAGAAATGAGAGTGTTCTCAACTTTACACAAAGAATTGAAAGGTGCTATTCAAATTTAATGAGAGCTACTAAAGCAGAAACTGTCGACATCACTGAATTAATAGGAAAAAATTCTATGATTAAACAAATGGCTCTTCAAGCATTTTTAATGGGCGCATTACCGCAGTACAGCATTATTTTGAGGGCTAGAAACCCAAAAACCTTTGAAGAAGCTTCAATATTTGCAATTAACGAAGAAAAAATGCTCAATTTTACAGAACAAAGTAATTCAAACCAAAAATTTTGCTCTATTTGTAAAAAATCAGGACATATATCTATAAATTGCTTCCACAATAAAGATAAACGTGTCAACCAAGTAAAATCATTTAGTAACTTCACTTCAAAAAATTCTCAGTGCAAAAATAATAATACTGTAAACACGCATCGAAACATCACAATAACGTGTTTCTTTTGTCAAAAACGTGGACACTACAAAAAAGATTGTTGGAAATATAAAAATTTCTTAGAAAAGAAAGCTTCGGAAAACTTCCAAGACCCTTCGTTCCCTACCGAAACGAAGAAGGTCAATACGTTACAGGTAGAATATTAAATAATCTCGAAAATATTACAGCATATATCAAAATCCCCATTAAAGAATGTAAAAATAAATATGTCAAACTATTATTAGACAGTGGCGCAGATATATCACTAATTAACCCTATGGTTTTAGATGGTGAAACAGTATACAATGATAAAGAAATAATTAAAATTAGAGGAATTAACGCTGAAAAATCGACTGAAACGTTAGGATCTGTCAAATTGAACTTATTATTCAACGGTATCCCAATTTCTAATAAGATGCATTTATTGCCTCGAGCAACAAATGTTCCACTCGATGGACTTATCGGAAATGATTTCCTAAGAAAAGTAAATGCCAAAATTAATTACAGCAACAATACATTATGTATAGGTAAAAGTTCTATGCAAATCCATTTTAAAACAAAAAGTTCGGATGTCAAAAACAATAATTCGGTAATTATTGTACAGGCTCGCACAGAGACCTTAGTTGAATTCAATGTTTTGAATCCTGAAATAGGAGAGGGACTCGTTCCAGAAATAGAGATTATGGAAGGAGTTTATCTTTGTAGAAGTATAACAAAGGTTAATTCAAAGTCAAAAGCAATTACGTCTATTTTAAATACGACAGAAAAAGCAGTAAAAGTTAAGAAAATGGAATTGATATTGGAAAAATTTAGTGAAAAAGATAGCAAAATGTTAGAAGCTGATTGCGATGATAGAACGATAAAAAGGAAAGTTAAATGCAAAAATAAAAACATTTTTCAATTCAACAAAATAACAGAGAATATTGATAATAGGTACGAACTTTTAAAAGCATCATTACGGACTGAACATTTAAATAAAGAAGAAGAACGATCACTTTTTTTCAATTTGTCGAGACTATAACGATATTTTTCACTTGGAAGGAGATACATTGAGTCAAACCGATTCGATAAGGCATGAAATAAATACTACAACACAGATTCCAATACACGCAAAAACATATAGATACCCCGAGGTACATAAAAAGGAAGTAAATGATCAAATAAAAAAAATGTTGGACCAAAGAATAATTAAAGATTCAAATTCAGCATGGTCATCTCCTTTGTGGGTAGTGCCCAAGAAGAAAGATGCAACAGGTCAAGTAAAATATAGAGTAGTGATTGATTACCGTAAATTAAATGAGGTCACTGTAGGCGATGCTTACAACTTACCCAACATCACAGAGATATTAGATCAATTAGGACACTCAAAGTACTTCACCACCTTAGATCTTGCATCAGGATTTCACCAAATCCCAATGAAACCGGAAGATTCACATAAAACAGCATTTTCCACCCCTCTAGGACATTACGAGTTTTTAAGGATGCCGTTTGGGTTAAAAAACGGTCCTGCAACATTTCAAAGGGTTATAAATAACGTTTTAGCTGGTATACAAGGAATAAGATGTTTCGCATACCTAGATGATATAGTTATTTATGCCGATACAATAGAGACTCACGAGGTTAGGTTAAAAGAGGTATTCCAAAAATTAAGATTACACAATTTAAAATTACAGCCTGATAAATGTGAATTTATGCGTAATGAAGTCATGTATTTAGGTCACGTTATATCAGAAAATGGAGTTAAACCAAACCCAGATAAAATTCAAATCATAAAAAATTACCCTATTCCAAAAAATCCAAAAGATATGAAGTCATTTTTAGGACTTGCTGGATATTACAGACGTTTTATTAAAGATTTTAGCAAAATCGCTCAACCTCTCTCCCAATTATTAAAGAAGGATATTCCATTCATTTGGAAGGAAAAACAACAAGAATCTTTTGATATACTTCGAGAACATTTAATTCATGAACCAATATTACAGTTCCCCAATTTCAGTAAAACATTTAATGTCACCACAGATGCAAGTAATTTTGCTATCGGTGCAGTATTATCTCAAGGTGAGATTTCTAAAGATTTGCCAATATCCTTTGCTTCCAGAACTCTAAATAAAGCCGAATCAAATTATTCAACGACAGAACGTGAACTTTTAGCTATAATTTATGCAGTTAAACATTTTAGACCTTATTTGTATGGTGTAAAATTCAATATAATAACGGATCATAGACCTTTAGTTTGGTTATTTAATACAAAAGACCCTGGCTCTCGCTTACTTCGTTGGCGTTTAAAATTGGAAGAATATCAGTATAATATAATATATAAACCCGGAAAACTTAATTCTAATGCCGATGCGTTATCTAGAATTGATCATTCTCAAATATTACACTTTAGAATAAACCCTGAACCAAATTCTTACGAAGAATTTATAAAGTCTCATTATAAAGATAAAACCATTATTGACTGCAAAAATATTGTTGAAACAGACGAATGTCTTCTAATACGGAAAGATAATTTATGTAACTTTATTTCCAATGATAAGGAAATGTCCGAAGGTTTGTCTATGGAGATAAGGAATTTAATCAATAATCACGATGATATAAAGAAAAGTAAAACGAATGTAAGAGATATATTATATTCAGAACTAAATAACATATTTAACGTTTACCATCTTATAACAATGGAACATTTTTGGGATAAACCAACATACGAAGATATTTTCTGTTGTTTTCTTAAATTAAAAAATGTATTAATTTCACAAGGAAAGAAATCGCTTTCAATTCCTGAACTAGCTCGCAGTGATAATAATTTAAATTGGAATAAAATAAAAACTATTATTTATTACGTCTTTGCAAACTCCGGAATCATGGTAACTATTTGTAAAAATAAAATAAGTTATCCAGATCCCAAGGATATAGCTAAATTAATAGAGGAGAATCACGATTCTCCACAATCAGGACACTCGGGGTTTCATCGAACGTATAATAGAATGAAAGAGAGATATAATTGGAAAAATATGAGAAAAGACATAAGAAACTACATTAAAAAATGTGAATCATGTCAAAAAAATAAAAATTCTCGTAAAAGATTTATTCATCCAATGGAAATAACTACAACTTCTGAGAAACCTTTTGAAAGGATATCTTTAGATATTGTAGGTCCGTTACCCTTATCCGAAAATGGAAATAAATATATTCTCACGTTACAAGACGACCTAACAAAATTTTCGCAAGCATTTCCAATTCCAAATCATGAAGCAATTACTATTGCAAAGGAGTAAGTCAATAACTTCATTTGTGTATTCGGAATACCAAATCGAATTCTTACAGATCAAGGAAAAGATTTTACGTCAATTATTTTAAAGGAAGTTGCAAAACTATTTAAAATTAAACAAATCCAAACAACAGCTTATCACCCCCAGTCCAACGGTGCATTGGAAAGGTCTCACGCGACCTTAGCAGATTACTTAAAACATTACATTTCAGAAAAACAAACAGATTGGGACGAGTGGATAAATTTAGCAATGTTTTCGTATAATACAACGCCTCATACCAGTACTAGGTATACGCCATACGAATTAATTTTCGGTTTAAAACCAGAACTTCCAACGTCATTAACACAAAAACCTCAATTCAAATATACATATGATAATTATGTTGACAATTTAAAGTTGAAACTGAACAAATCACAAGAAATTGCACGCGAACATGTTCAAGTCCAAAAGATAAGATCAAAAGAGAACTTTGATAAGAACATTTCTAGTAATGAACTTTATAACGTTAACGATTTAGTCTATTTAAGAAACGAAACAACGAAGAGTAATCATTCCAAAAAATTATCACCTAATTATCAAGGCCCCTATAGAATTGTTAAAATTAATTCGAAAGTAAACTGTACTATACAAATAAAGAAAAAATATGTTAAAGTACATTTCAATCGTTTAAAAAAGGCTATTGTTTCAGATTGATGACATGGTTGCCTTACGGTAATGGATTCAACTGGACGCAAATATCTTCGTCCGCAGGGATATATTATGAACACGTTAATATGATTAATTTTATAGAGAGTTATTGGAATGTAGTAACATACATTGATTTAGACATATATTTTGATAATAAGTTAATATTAATTGATAAAACATATAGCAATATACAACTATTATGTAATGACGATAACATCATGCATAAAAGTTTTTCTCCTTGCGAACCGCATTTAAATATTTTACATCAACTAATAATAGTATTAAAGCAAAAGGATAAGACGCTAAAACAATTTATAGGACAACCAAAAATAAGAGTAAAACGTGGTTGGATAGATATGGTAGGTACAGTATTTAAAACTGTATTTGGAACCTTAGATAATAATGACGCGCTTTATTATGATGAAGCAATTGATTCTCTAAACACAGGTGATAAAGACTTATATAATATGTTAAAACAGCAAACTCAAATAGTGAAAACAACTATAACAAATTTTAATAATACGATAACTAATCTTGAAAGAAATGAAGAAATATTTAATCAAAATTTCGTAAAATTAAAGTCGTTTACTACAAACATTAGCGATGTCATATTTAATTTAGAATTGAAGCAAGAAATAGAAAAACATCTTACCCTATTGAATTTAATCACAACAGAATTACAAAACGAATATACGCTTATCATAAACGCATTAATGCTTTCCAAAAATAATATAATACACCCATTTATTATCACACCTCAGCAATATATTGAAGAAATAAGTAAGTCCTTGCCTTATTTACCGAATTCCGTATCTTATCCTGTCCCACCAAATATAAAAAATGTTAATATTTTAATGTCAATGGTAAAAATTGACATTGCATATGTAAATAGAAGAATAATTTTTGTTATATCAAACCCTTTGTGTAGTTATGTAAGCTATAATTTATACAAGTTAATACCTTTGCCTATGAAAAGACAAGACGATTTATATGTTTTTATTATGCCTAATGTTAAATATTTAGCTATCGCCGAGAGTAAAACAAATTATGTTACTCTTGATAATATAGATTCGTGTAAACAAACCATTTTAGATAAAGCGATTTGTAAAACCACAAACATTTATTATAATCTACATGAAAGATCTATTTGTGAAACAGAATTACTAATCGAACCTTCTCATATGCCTCCGAATTGTGAAACCAGAATAATGAATACGATTAACGAAATTTGGCATACTACAAATAAAGGAACGAAATGGATTTTTGTGCTCCCTAAACCAACATTGGTTACAATTAAATGTAAGAATTCTGAACCAACCGATGTTAAATTACAGAATACAGGAATATTAATTATAAAGCCAAAATGCAAACTTTACACTAGTTCAACAGTGATTGTTAATGTAGAAGACCAATATTATAATATATCAAATCAAACAGCTTCAAAATCAATAATTCCCCTGTTCAATATAACTGATGATAATTGTTGCAATATAAATCAAACACAAAATGTCAAAATAAATATTCCATTAATAATACCAAAAATATTTACTCTAGATAAAGATGATTTAATTTTAGCAAGCCATAAGTTAAATAAAATGTACGATGACTTGGAAAATATACCCGAAGACCATATTGTAATTAGAATTATGAAAAATAACTTTTTTTCCTATGTATTTTTAAGTTTAATAATCATTTACATTTTATATAAACTATTTAAGTGTTACACATCTAGAAGAGATCATTTTAAAGGTGATTCTCGTGTAAGATTAATAAATTACTTGAACATTTGTAAAACAAAAGACAAAAGAGAAGCAAACGTAGAAATGGAAGAAAACGTTACCGGGTCCACTGATGAATCCCTAACGCTCAGACGAAGTACAAGACTTCGAACTGATGTGAGATAATGATGGACGCCACATTATCTCATCTTAACGAGGAAGGTGTTATGTACCTTTCTAATACTTGTACAACCTTTGAACCTATTATGCTTCATTCACTATCTATTATTTGTCCGTCGCACCAATGTATATCAAAATCAACATTTTGATTGTCGCCATATCTCTTGTCTATTGTAAATTTCCATGTTTACTATTAATTGACTTTATTTACCACACTAGTTAAATACAAGATTACTATAAGATGCATTACGCTCTGTTTCAAGGCAGATTCATTCTAGATTTCAGTTTGGAAACATTTCACTTAGAGACATTTAACTCTGTAAAAACTCTACTATATAATATGTAACCATAAACAATTGTAAGACTTACAAATAAAATTATAAAACCGTGTTAAGTGTTTTCATCAATAGAATCCATAACAGAAGCAAGTAATACAGAAAATATCCATCTTTGCACTAATAAATCCATGACAGCATAATACGTTGGTATTTTAAAAATAAAATAGAATTCATAATATTAAACGGAAGAGTTAGGAACTCAATTATAAAACACCATTGCATAACTTGTGTAGTTCCTCGCATGCCTAAATGACTGGCGTACTTTTATGTCATGTTTGTCTATCGATCATGCTTTCAAGAGGCAAGACGTGATCGTTGCTTACGTAACGTTTGACTTGACGCCTGAATAACACTAATCTCTCTAAGAACATCTGCTTTACTAAGAGTTTAACATCCCTCTTCATCTCCGAAGCTTTTAAACTTTTTTCGCTTTCGTCTCTCGTTAAAACGTCCCGATTGATTGGCACGAACAAAGAAACAAACATTAAGCTAGTTTTTTCTTTTGAAATTCTTCCGTCTTTTTATAAATCTTAAGTCCAATTATTATTAGACACCTACTACCAAGTTTCGTAACTTTTCATACACGGTGTACCAGAAATTCGTATTACAAGCGGGAACTAGCAAATCTATATCTTAAAGAAAAAAAAAATTAATCCGAGTTTTAAATTTTTTAATTATTAGTAAATTATTTCATATTTTTTGGCAACTGAAGGTTTAAAAGGATTTTGAATACAGATCTACGCTTCTACGCACTATACAAGACAAAACAGCTTAAATTAACCCCCCCTTTCAAATTGAATTGAAACCAACGCTCAAATCAAAAGGTCGACTGGAAATGAGATTTAAATTCACCAGTTTCCCGCTTGTACTACGAGTTTCCAGACATCTTGTATAATGTATCTATTTAATCTAAAAAACATTTTCTGACAGTTAAACATTTTTTTTAACCTTTTGGGCTCCTGTGTTGTTTTCAAACGACATTTTTTTTCCATCTCATGTTTTTCCTCACTATTTTATTCCTCGATACAAGCAGCTATCATTTAAAATATCTGAACTGCACGATTTTCGTTTAAATGTCTAATTGTTGTGGACATAATGATATAATAACGCATGAATTATAAATAATGCGTTAACCTTTAATCAAAACATTAACCATTAAAATCACATAAAACGAGCTTAAAATTCATTTTAAGTTGGTAACCCCTCTTTTTTTCGTTACTAATAAACTGTCGATCAGTTTCAAAAGAACCTTTCCTTAGTCAAATTTAGTCACTTCATCAGTTTAAACTAATGTCCCAATTTGGGCACAAGAATAGTTCTTAATATGAAGTATTTTTTGTTATTTCTTGTTGAAGACTGTTTAAGACAAGCGCAAGGGTGGAATTTAGCGTTAACAATATTATAACGTATTACGTGTGCAAACAAGCGCCTTATCTGTCAGATACACGTGTGATGTGAGTGCCGATCACCCCATGCTACACCGGGCATACGAGTAGCTTTAATCTTCCATTCCATGATAAAACAGAAAAGAACAGTGACAAATCAGAACATCGAAGAAAACATTCCATTTAACTCGATTTCATATTTGAATAAAAAAATCTTTTCTGAACGTACAAACAAATTTACAAACATACGCACGCAAAACAGTCGAATTAAAATAGGATTTCGTTGTACTCAGTCCATTATTTTACGGTGTTCTGATTTCTTTTTATCGTGTTCCGATTTGTTTTTTTTTAATGTTTTATCCGATTACCGTTGATCTTATGTCTTGTAAATATAAGGTGTTCAATATTATACCTACCGTGGATTCTTCTCCGATCACGCTACGTAAACTGCATAGGCATACGAGCAAAGTTGAAAATGAAGAACAACAAAATATCAAATCTAACTTAAATTAACCCATATAGGTATATATCCAAAACTTATCAATTTTATAATAGTGTTCTGTTTTGTCACTGTTTTGTTTTTTCACTGTTCTGTTTTGTCACTGTTCTGTTTTGTCACTGTTTTGTTTTGTCATTGTTCTGTTATAAATAACAAACTTAACTTACATTAACCATACCAAACCCAATCTAACCAATCCTTAAATATTATAGTGTTCTGTTTCATCACTACTATGTTTTGTTACTGTTCTGTTCTGTCACTGTTCGGTTCCGTTACTTTTATGTTTTGTCACTGTTCTGTTTTGTAACTGTTCTGTTTTGCCACTGTTCTGTTTCATCACTGTTCTGTCACGGTTCTGTTTTGTCAGGTTTCTGTTTGGTCACTGTTCTGTTTTTCCGGTTACCGTTTATCTCATACGTTTTAAATATACAATGTTCTGTATACTTACCGTTACTTCTTCTTGTTAGATTTATAGGTCTCCCCTGAAAAACCTTTGTTTCAAGGAGTTTATGCTAAACTTACTCGTGGCCCCGAAAATCACGGGAAAACTTTTATTCCCTGGAAGTTTAAATTAAATTTTAAATTTATACTATGTTAGTACCTACTTTCTAACTATCAAAAAACGAATAATTGGATTTCTGTACCTACACTGCTTTTGAGATGTTTTAAATATTTTAATGAAATAAAAACGTTTTATTAGTTACTAGACTAGTAGTTCTGTGACCAGACTTTGCGTTCAAAAAATTATGTTTTCGTATTGTTGTTTTTAGTATTTCTGTTATTTGATCTTGAAAATAAACTAAATCTCAATAATTTCCCACAAGTGACTGCTTTTTCTCTGAATATATAAAAAAATATTTTAATATCTTTATTTCTATTTACATTATTTTCAATACGTTTTAGCTACCTACATTCATATCACATTTAACAAACAAGTAATACAATTATTTTTTTGCTTTCTCACTGTAATGTACTTACTACATCTCAAAACACATGTACCATTATTTATAAATACATTATTATTACTTGTAAATACATTATTATTACTTATAAATACAGTAATGTACTGTACACTCCTCTTCCAACCACAAGCTAACGCTTCCATGGAAGAGAAGTATTCAAATATCACAAATTGTACAAACACAATGTAAATGAATGTACAACACAAGCAACGTTTTCAGCTTACTGTATTAGGAGATTTTCAATTGTCCGGTTATTCGTAACCCGGGAATGTTTGTCTTTATATAAAAAAATACTATTTTATGTATAAATACCTTTTTTTCTTTAGTAAATATATTAAAAATAAAATAGTTTATTCTTTGGAGATCTAAGATTCTAAGATCACAATAATATTTTAAAATAAAAAATTATATTAATTAGTCAATGTATACTAGTGCTGGCACACAAATAATTACACGAAGAATAATAATTGAGTCGAAATTTGACTTGAGGTCGACAGTTCACCCTTGTATAAGCAGGCATTCTGCAGTGCAGAGCATAATTTTATGGCTCCAATATATTTTCCAGTAGGCTTCGATGTGGGAATCTGTGTTGAGACAGGAATTCCTAATGAGAGCATTTTGCGAGGTGTATAATATCATATTATCACCCTCCTTCTTACAAGTGTCGCAAAGCTACTATAAATTCCCTTACAAATTGCTAGCGCTTAACTCGATCTGCGTTAATTTAGTTGCAACTCGTGAAAATGCCATTATATTTATGAACAGCCACATTTTCAGGGGGTTTTAAGCAGATTGCAGATTTAAGGCATTACCGTAATTCACCGGGCAACATTCCCTGTACTTGTGCCCTGTTCACTCTACACATTGCGCCGTTGGTAGTTGGTCGTTGCCATTTGCCGTGGTAGGGAGACCACGGCAACCGTAATGTGGTAGTTACGGCTTCCTAAGGCGCTATTGCCGGTCCCAGGCCGATTTTCCGACCCATTATCCCGCGAGTCTAGACATTACCAGTATTACCACTGCGCCAAAAGCCCGCCGGGCCCGCATCGCTAGAACCCGCCTGGTTGGGACCCGCCTTGTTCGAACTCGCCCTGTTGGAACTTACCTTGTTGGGAATTACGCGGGCCCCGTGGGAGGCTTTGACTCGCCTGAAATACTCCCAACTTTGTGCAGTTTTTAATCGTGTAATTTGTCGTGCTTTAATTTTCGTATGCATTTGGTTCACTGTAGAAATGTTAATATTAATAGTCAAAGCCTTTTTTGTACTTTTATGAATAATACAAATATACCTAAACAAATAGATAGTAGCGGGCATAAGTACTGTACACATTGGAGTTATCAAGTACAACAAAATATCTTGGTCACAATTGTAAACATTGTTTGTTGTTAAATGTTTTTGATCCTTAGTACAATATTTGAGAGTACCACATGACAAGATAATTTTAAATTATTTATTTTCATGCTTATACATACAGTTTACAGGTATATTATAACTATATATTATGTGATATTGCACATTAATTATAAGTGCAAATATACAAAAAATATTTCTAATGTAAAAAATGGTAGTAGAGTGTAAGTTATTACAGTAACTATAATGGTTAAGAAGTAATGTTTTGTGAACACCTCACTAGGAAAACCTGTGCTGAGGTTTTCGCATGTTTTAGACAAGTTATATATTAGGTTAGTAGCAGTTAAAATACACCATAATATAGTAGATATTTAGATATAGTAATAATATAGTGAAAAGAAAAGTATAGGATCTTTAGTTTTTCCATCGATGTTCATATAACTACATAAGGTCACATTCAGTTAGTGCCCAGGAGGAAAGGAAGTTGTGGGTTATTCCCGTAAAACACAACATTGTCCAATATAACGTTGAACAAGAGTAATATGATTATATGAAGGTGTTCTACTTTGTTGTTTTCTTAGTATTAGCATATAGACCTCGTACGGCTTGGCACGGGTTCCGAGAAATTTTCTCAATAATTACTCGTGTCTCATTTGCCTCTGACCGCAACAAATGCTTCTACGTATTTAAAACCCCAACAATAACCAAACATCACATTATTGGATATGCGCTTTACGGAGAGCTTGTGTTTACTTTTTTTTGCGGAGTACATGTATTGTGTATGAGTGCATCTACTGACGTTTCAGTTTCGTTATACAAGTCATTACCAAAATCTCATAACTGTTGTAGCGGAGCTCGTTTTTTTCCCATTGGACTCCTAGAAATTTAATGGAAGTGTTACCATCTTACTATTTTAATGGAAGTGTTGTCATCTCTCTTCTTTTTATTTTATTTTCGTGCATAAAGCAGGCTATTTGCCCAAAACTTACATGCGTGAATGGGAAGAGTGTAATAATTATTAATTTAAACAATATTTAATAGCAATAATTAGCTAATATTTTTGTTTAATATATTGTACGATCAAGATTAAAGAGGAATTAAATACATGAACTGTTTCAGAATTTTCATTGAACGACACTCACTATTCCCCGTTTTATGCCATGCTGTGCCAGAATATCTGTTCTGCCGTGTGGTATCTTAAACCAGTCGTGGCGATGACTAATGCTAAAGTTTTATACCAAAGTAAATGACAAATAACTTGAATATGAAAAAAGTAGAATACATATGTATATAAACGTTTTATTATTTGCATCTGTGCTGATATCACACTGATTTGGTACTCCATATTGCCTGACAATAAAAAAATACTATTCAAAGACGCAAATTATTTTGTCATTGTATTTATTAATTTATATTGAAAAAATCTTTGTTTTCAATTGAATCTAAGAGCAAAATGTTCGAAATACTGCTACCTAATTAATAATAATATACAGGGTGTATCGGCACTAACCCGACAAACTTTAACCAGCTATTCCTTAGCACATTTGGAGTAAAAAATGTTATGGGCACTTTGCTGTCCGGTAGAAATAGCGGTTCAATTAAAAACAAAAAAAATAAAAATTTCCACACTACATCACTGTCATTGGCATTGCTTTTCGTGTTCAACAGCTGTTATAAGCAAGTATGTCGAAGAGCGTCTTCGCTCTTTCGCACTCACTAAATAATAATATTTAAAAATGAGACGAATGGTGCCGTGCCATTTCGTTGTGATTGTAAAAGCGCGCCAATATAGGTACACACGTACATTATTCAACGGAATTCGAATAAAATATTGCCAGATGGGTTTTCAAACGTTGACAAAGGATAAAACAGTGGTGACATGTGGTGAAAATATGAATAGTAAATTTTTTATTAAAAAAAACGTTACCGGACAGCAAAGTGCACATAAGATTTTTTACTCCAAATATGCTAAGGAATAGCTGGTTAAAGTTTGTCGGGTACGTGCCGATACACCCTGTATACTGTGTTTATTTTTCTGCTTCCTTCCGTATGTTTACTTTTTGCGCATACCAGATACAGTATTTATTATAAGTTCATAAAAATATGAATTGTTTAAAGAATTTTCAATTATGGATTCTATTCTCAAATTCATAATGGGTTCGCCGATGTAAAGCAATTTATGCGTGGCAATCTCGTCTTACTAAGGGCTTAGCGCCAAAGTGAACATCCCTGATTTTCTAAATTACCATTAGATACTTCGACATTAGAGTCACACGTATAGGTGTACAATGTACGTGGCTTCTGAAATGTACGGTAGTATTCAAGCTATTGAAATGCATCCTACGTAATTCAACTTTTTAACTCTGTAAAACAGAAATCTGGAAATTTTGGATCGCCCTAAAAACGTAAATAACGCTCTTCGGATAGGGATGGGCATAATTGACTGACGTTTCGAATTATAAATCACTCGAATACAAACGACGCGACGCGAAGTTGGATTCAGATATAGACAAAAAACTAATTTATTATTTATTTACGTTTGTACCCATTCCGAGAAATTATTTCGAAATATCACTCGATTATGATAAATATTTTATTACTAGTTGAAGTCTCCAGCGTTGCCCGGGTATTACACAAAAGGTTTTTCAAAATCGGATGTAGAAAATTATTTTTCTCCTATTTTAAACTTCAAGTGTGCAAAATTTCACTACGAAGTACCAAAATTCATTTTTTAGATGTGAGAAAATGAGGCGTGGATGTTTTTTAAATATCATGTAGGGAGTGTTCCTCCCTCCTTAAGGTCAAGCTTACAATTTTTTATCAATCTCGAAATAAAACTATTGATTTGTATAAAAAAACCAAGACACACCGCCACAGATGCTCTTCTTTATATACTATGCAGAGTTTTTTGAAATCTCTAGTAGACAGTGACCTTTCTTTTGTTTGAAGGTCAAGTGTGATAAATTTCATCAATATCGGAATAAAACTAGATTTTTATAAAAATCAAATGCACTCCGTCCGACCACGTGCCCTTCCTCAACAGCTACTCTTCTTTATATAGATAATAAATGGATACATAGATTTGACGATTAATGATTTATTGTTTTTATTAAATAAACAATTTGTGTTCCGGATTATCGACTTACATATTAATATATTTAGATGAATTGAATTAGTGGTGTGGGACTACTTTATTTCCTCCCACATGTGGCAATACTAACGCGAATTAATCCGCCGCTAAACGCAAGCGAGCACGAGAAGAGAAATCTCCATTCCTGTTTCAACCTTCGATCCTACCGCCACTCTCTCTACTCTTTCTGCCACCGTCTCCGCGTTCTGTAAAATTGTAATATTCGTCCTCACGAATAAATTTCATTAATTGTGCAGACACTCATTTCAATCTCCCATCTCCTGAACACAATTTACGGTTCGGGCAGCCGTTTTGCGTTAGTATCGCCACATGTGGGAGGAAATAAAGTAGTCCCACAGTGGTAACATTTCGCTAATATAGTCATAAAATATATATTTTTACAGGACTGCAAGATTTGAAGGAAAATAGCAAATTAATTAATATGGTCTCTTTAAAATATTTTATTATAAATGTGAATCCCTAAATAAAATCGCGATAAACCTTTGAAGTTAAAATGTTTCAAAAATATATAAAACGAAAGCAGCTTCAGCTCGATAAGCTTTTCAGCTGAATTTTTATCGGAGTATTGGATTTATCGGCCTTTATTTTTGTTGAATAGCGCCCCTCACCGGATCGTTTTCTTTTTACCGCCCCCCGTTTCCGGTCTTATCGGGAAACTTCAACGTCTAAATCGTATCATTTCCCGCCCTTTCGAATGTTTGATAAATTCCCGCTTTCAATTTGCCCCCCGAATACACCCTTTGTCTCTCGAGACGTTTTACACATAACGGAAACGGCGTTTCCTCTACTTTGGATGTTAAATATTCGAACCCACTCAAAAGCCATCAAAGATAAAACTAAAATTATTTATTCGTCCGAAAAAAGTAAATTAAAAATAAAGGCGTATGTTCAACGGAATAAAGATTCAATCAGTCGTTTTAAGAATTGGTACATTTTAATTTAATGACATTAGTAAAAATTAAAATCGATGTTTGGACACAATTCAATCAAACAAAAGTCCAAGAGAGGGTCAATGTTTTAAAAGCAAGTGTGGTAATATCTTGTTTTTCTCACCCAAAATAAAATATTTTTTTATTTGTTTATTTGGGAAAACCAACAGATTTTTTAGTACCCATCGAGCTGGTTAGAAATATTGTTGACACACAAGTTCTACGTTTGATGAATTTATGCGGAGGACAATGCTTAACCAAGCGCAATAGGGTTTGCAATTCCTCACCCCGCAATCCCGCGGGATTTCAGCAGTGTTTGATCCCGATGATTTTTGCGGGATTTTCATGTACGGGATTCGTGGGATAAAGAAACTAAATTTACACCAAAAACATTCTGTTTTGATTTGCGCATGCTTTCGAGATGCGAATCACGTGATACGCAAACGCCAAAATGCCCAGAAGTCTTCTTAAAATACTTATCACGTTTCTTACTCGGAACGGCCCACCAAGTTTAACTTGCACTGAAGTACTATTTACACAGGTGTACCACAGTTTTTTTTTACTTCTTCATGTTATCTTTTATCGTTAACCGTATCACACGAAATCACGATCACATCTCGAATTATATTACAGCTTGATTGAATTGAGATAATGATTTATTTTTTACAATCATGTATATTATCCACATCATAATTTCTCGTTAAATGAGATGATGGATGATCAAAAATATTGTTTTATATATCTCACAAATAATTATCAAGATGAAAGGTAGTAAAAAAATTATCGATGATTAAATGGCTGTCAATTTTGAAGATTTCTTATTATTTCGTTGTTTGATGAGAGTAAATATAATTTATGTGATGTGTCACCGCATGTTATATGTTTACAAATAGTAATGAAGGGACTCATTTGCACACAATAGGGAATGACAGAGTATTATTTCGAGCGTTAAATTATTATTTACAAATGTTAAGTTTGCCGTAATGGGTGCGCTGTGGGAGAACGGGTTGTTTATAATAGAATTTAATAAAAAAGACCTAATAGAAGGGAAATAATTCCTAGTCATTATCTTGTTTAGTAATATAATAATAGATAATTCAAGATTAAAATTACAAGCGATAATCAACATTATTAGAAAACAATATTTATACTTACTTATGATAGAGTTATAAGTGTTAATACAATTATTTATGTAATAATAATCGAAAATATAATAATTATCTGTTTATTTAATACATATTATATAAAGTTGAATTATCAGTAACTCGGCATTGTGACTAAAACAATTTTTATCTGTTTGTTATTTTGTAAATTAAAAAATGGTTTATTAATTTGGAGTTTGAGACTTATGACTGGGATTATTTGAAAATAGTAAAAGTCAGAATTTTTCAAAACCATTTTTTTGAGTAAATACAATTTGATTCGGATCGATTTGTACCTCATTCCCTTTATATTCATAATCTTTGAACTTTTTATCTTTTCCGACGACCAAAATAACGGTTAATAGTCGATTGGCTCAAAGCGTCCGGTTCCCACCAGGGATTAACAGATTTACCTCTAGTTACAGCAAGTTAAGAACACCCGCCCGCAGTCCTCTCTTACTCCGCAAGTGCCCAAAGATATGAGTTCGTAGCGACGTTTATCAATTCCGTTTAAATTTAGACTCGCGATTTCAATCTACAATGTTCTTGTTATGTTTTTTGCTAATTCCTCAGCTTCCTAACACAAACAAAATGATTATTAAATTAAAGTATTTTTTGATACACCCAGTACACCACCACACAGGTTTTTACATCTACAGATAACTTTTAAAATGCAACGAAAAAATAAACAAAAATCGTTAACTATTAAATTTAAAACAGTTTGTATTTAAAAAAAAAAATGGGTGTGTCAAGCCTACGCAAGACAGAAGTGAAACTTCTAGTATTCTTCTCTCTCTCTCTTTTCATTTCATTCTCTCTTTTTTTCTGTCTATTGACATATTTATAAGTAGCATGTGATAAAAAAAATTAAAAGTTATAAAAAAAGAAAAAAAAAATTAGTTAAAGCGGGGATCGAACCTCGGTTCTTCACGACCACAGTCGTGCGCTCTGCCTGTAGACAGCGAAGATGAGTTAGGAGAGTGAGTTAAACTAGGTATATAATATTTACACCTTGCTAATGTTTTCAGTATTATTAGGGCTTTTTTATACTAATTTTCATATATTTATTGGCAGGTAGAGTAGAAATTAATATTGTTTAGCGTTTGCCAACGACCATACCATGTTGAACACACCGGTTCTCGTCCGATCACCGAAGTTAAGCAACATTGGGCGCGGTCAGTACTTGGATGGGTGACCGCTTGGGAACACCGCGTGCCGTTGGCCTATTTTTTATTTTAATTTCATGTTTTTTTTATTTTTTTATCATTACTATAATTAATAATATCATAAAATTCTTTAACTTTTCAAGTATGCTACAGGCCTAAAATATTACTTAGTGGATTGATATTATGGTCAACCATTGAAAAAAAAAATTCCTACAAACTTATTAATGTAATTACGATCTTTTTCAAGCGCGTATGTAATGATTATTTTTATCAACCTCGCACACACCTTGCTAATTTTTTCAATATTATTAGGGCTTTTTTATACTAATTTTCATATATTTATTGGCAGGTAGAATAGAAATTAATATTGTTTAACTTTTGCCAACGACCATACCATTTTGAACACACCGGTTCTCGTCCGATCACCGAAGTTAAGCAACATTGGGCGCGGTCAGTACTTGGATGGGTGACCGCTTGGGAACACCGCGTGCCGTTGGCCCATTTTTTATTTTAATTTTATGTTTTTTTTCATTTTTTTATCGTTAACATCATAAAAAATTTTATATCATTCTTTAACTTTTCAATTATGCTACAGGCCTAAAATATTACTTAGTGGATTGATATTATGGTCAACCATTAAAAAAAAAAAATTCCTTAAAAACAAAAAAATAATATTCCATGGCCGAGAATCGAACTCGGATCAACTGCTTCGAAGGCAACTATGCTGACCATTACACCACCAACGCCAGTTGTCGAGATGAGCTAAGAAGCATTTATATTTTACTTCAAAACTTTTACTACATCAAATGAACTTTAATCGGTCCCGCATTTTCGTTTCGGTCATGAGTTGGTTTTACTCCTCGAAATTGCATGACGCGCGTAAAGAAGTTTCACTTCAAAAAGGAGTGCACTGCCCGGGAATCGAACCCGGGTCGCAAGAATGGGAATCTTGCATGATGTGCTTCCGCATTCCTAAAATAATTGTGAAATTATAAATACATCCCGGCTGCCAAAAGTCCATATTGAAAAATTAACAATTTTATGATTTTTTTCAAGTCACTGCTTGTATTTAATAAAATGAATTCTTAAAAATATCACCTGAAATAATCAAAACACAAATTAAATAAAACAGTATCTCAGAAAATTGACCAAAAATAATTTCCGGTACCGGGAATCGAACCCGAGCCTCCTGGGTGAGAGCCAAGTATCCTAGCCACTAGACCATACTGGACTTGCGAAATTGTGCGAAAATACGTTATTTAACTTGTTTAATAATTACAACGAATTTTGTACACCATTTTTCTGAACGGTGAGCGGTGGTGGGGGTATATGAATATAATATGAAATAAAAATTTATTTCATACTACTGGAGCTAAAATACAATATCAAAAATATCCTTCCTTTGAAAAATAATGATTCTCCATAAAAAAGGAGTGCACTGCCCGGGAATCGAACCCGGGTCGCAAGAATGGGAATCTTGCATGATGTGCTTCCGCATTCCTAAAATAATTGTGAAATTATAAATACATCCCGGCTGCCAAAAGTCCATATTGAAAAATTAACAATTTTATGATTTTTTTCAAGTCACTGCTTGTATTTAATAAAATGAATTCTTAAAAATATCACCTGAAATAATCAAAACACAAATTAAATAAAACAGTATCTCAGAAAATTGACCAAAAATAATTTCCGGTACCGGGAATCGAACCCGAGCCTCCTGGGTGAGAGCCAGGTATCCTAGCCACTAGACCATACTGGACTTGCGAAATTGTGCGAAAATACGTTATTTAACTTGTTTAATAATTACAACGAATTTTGTACACCATTTTTCTGAACGGTGAGCGGTGGTGGGGGTACCCGCTTTTTCGTTTCGATCTTGACTCGGTTTTACTACGTTCCCGAAAATTCATTACGCGGCTAAAGAAGTTTCACTTCAAAAATATATTTTACCAAGTTGATTTCAGAGTAAAACCGTTTTCTCATTTCGTTTTTCTTATTTCAAAATGAGATCGAAAAGATTTTTCTGCCACAATTTTCTTATGTTTCGCGTAACTGGACACGAAATGCACTTGCCGAGAGTCCGGCAGTCCATTTTGTGCTCCAGAATCGATTTGTTCTATCTTTATAATACCTGTCCAGTCTCAGTCGGAACTGCAGATTGCACCCGTGATTTATTTACAGCTTTTCAATAAACACTACAGCTAAATCTTTCTGTACGTGATGCTGGATACTGCGCTTTTCCCTTGACAGACGAATGGACCTTTTTATGGCTCGAGATGGGTTGACTTTTAATTTAGTGCTGCAATAAAGGAAATTCGAAGTTTTTCTTCTGTTTCGATAGGCACTATGAACTTTTACTGTATATTTAAAAGTTTTTGTGGAAATTAAGAACATGTTATCAGGACAATTTTTATGAGTAGATTTTTAGGTGATTTTTTTTCAGTTTTTTAGAATACGTCTTACTCGGGTCTCAAAAAGACACCATTTTAACTCGGCATTAATTTGGTTTTATTGTACATGACGGCTTCCGTGGTCGTAAGGTAAGGCTCTTAACTATCAATCAGGAGGTCGCGGGTTAATTTGTATTTGATTGTTTTGTGTTTTTGTGTTATTGCGTATATAGTATATTTACTTCCACATTCCAGAGAGAAAGATACTCTAAGTATCGCCCTGGTGTAAGGCCACCAATCAGAATTGAGACGTTGCTTGAAAGGGCTTTAGCAGTGTTTGGTGATCAAATCTCACTAGCCAGGTAATTCCTCACCTTCCTTTCCCACATCTCCTTTCTCTCCTAATACTTTCAGCCTTTCAACGTACCCCAATTGTGGATGCCATAGTCTCACTGGCTCCAGACAATTAAAGTTTGTTGGGGAGCAGCGGTACTCTTGTGCGGTATTTACACAAAAATGTACCCGTATATGTTACTATTATGCATTATTGTGTATAAATTATGTTTTATGAATTTTATTTGGTTGAAAAAACAGTGCTCGTTAAAGCCACAAAAAGTGAGCTCTGGCGTCATGAATTATTGCATTTATTTTCTTTTCGAATTTTTAGACCCAAAAAAATATTTTCATGTCATAAAATCATTTTTTTATTTTATTTTTATTTTTATTTAGTTACTATATTACATTTTTTTAAACATTTTTATAAGAATTATATATATTTATATGATTAATTGATATAGATTTTTATAGTCCTCCTCACTAGGAGATCCTGTGCTGAGGGGGACTAGGTTTTGAATAATTTTTCAGCGACTTCTATGGTTCGACTTCATGTTTTGGGTAAGGGTTTCCAGAAACTTCTACGACGATGTTTTGAATATGCTAGTAAGTTCTTTTTCCGGTAATTCCTTAAGCCAAGATTTAATGTTCTTAATGCAGTTGTTTTTTGTTTTGATTTGTTTGATACTAAGTGGGAGTTTGTTATATACCTTTACTGCTAAAAATTCAGAGCTTCTTTGTCCAAAGGTAGAGTTACACTTTGGTATAGTTAGTATCTCTGTTCCATCTTGAGTTTTGAAGTAGCTGTTAAGTGTCGCATATAAGATAAGATACCATGTTATTTGTTAAATATAAATAATGTTTATTTAAGTAAGTATAATTATATTTTCTGTAGTTGCCACAATATTAATAAACGTTGGCAATAATTTTTTTTTTAAGTCTGATTTGCATGACACTTAATTAAAATTATGTTTTGCTTGAATAAAGACGATATAATATTGCACCGGCTGCTTTCTGAGTTGCGATTTCTACATATTGGATGCATTGAATTTTTGGACAAGGAAAAAAATCAAGCATAGAGTCGTGAAGCCAAAATTCTTTTTATACCGGCTTTTCCCGTGGATATTATCCGTATATGAACATACAAATATCAATGTTTTTTTTTCAATGTTACACCTTACAAGAGCGCTCCTCTCTGTACTGTATAAAGAGGGGGAAACTATATCGCCACCCGGTTGCGCAGCGTTTTGAGGCGGGTTAAGGTAGGGGCTCCAGGAAGGGATTTATTAGTACAAGCGGGAAATCTGTGAATACATATTGAGTCAATTTTATGGAGTGTAACTGTTTCGATTAAAGCTTTTGTTTTCGAGTAAATCGAAAGTTGTCCGATATCTATATTTTAGAAAAATTCGTCGCTAGGGGGTTAGTGAGTTAGTTTAGGGTATTTTAAATGCGTCGAAGCTTAGGCCCGCCTTATTTTTTAAACCCTTCAGTTGCCGAAATAAACGAATTACTCAAATCGAAAAAAAGGTTTTTTTATGTTCTCTATTTGATATTGACTCGCCAGTTTTCCGCTTATACGAGTACCAATAGTTACCGGACGCCGCGTATACAAACACGTGAAATTACGCATTCTAATTATTATTTTTAAATTGCTCGCAGGGTTTCAAACCAGTGTTCTTTGGATCCAGAGGCGTGAAAATCAGCGATATTCCTATAAGGGTGCGTGTTTAAGTCAGTCGGTACCCATCTTCTGCGACTTAAACACACACAACGTCTCGGGTTTATAATCACGTTTGCTGTTTGATAGGGCCTCTAATTACTGTTTATATTGGGCGCCTCGGAAGCCACGTGTCTCGGAGACAGAGACTCTGGGGGGTACCTGGCCGCCTCTCAATCAGCGAGACTCAATCAGCTTCATTAAAGGAACCACGTGCACCGGTACACGTGCAACACCCAATTAAGATGGGGCGTTAAATGGGGTGGCGTACACGCCAACTAGGCTAATTTACACATATACGCGTAAGGGTGCAGAGTCAAAATATACACAGGAAAATGAAGCTATAAACCGAGAGACTTATTGCACCTACACACTTATTCGCTTAGCATAATTTGTTCTTAATAGCGAGTATGTGTATTTAGTTACTCGTTGTGATTGAAATCGGTCATCCTGCAAGTTGCGCCTTCTACCAAACGCGATATCGATCACCCGAAGGATACGATTTAACCCTTAATGTGCCGAAAAATCCACCGTGGATTTTTGACGTTTGTACTAGTAGTGTGCCGAAGAAGCCGCTGTGAATTCGCTAATGGTCACCGTTCTTTTATTGTATTTTGTAACAAAACGACATATAATTTTTTTTATTCTCTTGGCAAGGAAATAATGTATTGTAATACTATTCTAGATTTCCTTTTGTTAAGTGCAAATATATTCATTCTTTACTCGGAAATTCAATATTTGTGAAAGCGAAAAATATTTCCGATTTTCAAAGGTGCTGAATTAAATTATGCAGGAAACTATGATATAATTTATTTTTATTGTGAAGATCACTTATTTAGCTTTATGGAAAATATAATAAAACCCCTATAATATATTCGTATTTCTTTACTAAAAGTTTTTTTATAACATAAGTAGTTATCTTGGGAAAAATACTATAGACGGATAAGTTGAACTGTCGGTGGCTGAGTTGACATCGCGTTTGGGTCCCACCCAGGATTCAATGTTCACCCAGTGTTCAATTTCCTTCAATTCAATTCCTCGACTGGCTAAGTCCTCCATCACAACCCAAGCAATATTTAACACTTACTGTGGTGGTAGTAGGAGATTTTCAAATATTTCAGGTTAATTGTAACCCGGGAATATATGTTTTTCTTTAATAAAAAATATATATGTATACATTTTTATAAATATATTGAAAAGACATGAGGTAAGATGGTACAATTTACAAAAACATAAATTTTCAAAAAAACAGAAGTTATTTTAGAGTATAGTGTCAACTGGCGGAATGCGGGGAATAGGTATGTATCTATCCTTGGCCAACAATGAGTGAAAGGGTGACCGGATAAATCATCAAAATGATAATTCATCACATCTTTAAAAAGTTATATAAATTCACGGAAAGTGATGAAAAAAAAACTTTATTGACTGGGTTAAGTAAGTTAGGTTAGGTCAGGTTTAAATTTTTTTTTCATCTTTTCTAATGACTTTATATCACTTTTTAAAGGTGTTTTGAATTGTCACTATGTTGAGTTATCATGAAACCGAGTGAAAGATCGCGGGAGGTCGGCATTCCACGTGTTAAACATTGATAAACACAATATTTTATGAATGAACAGTTGTACCCAAAATTTGATATCTTATCTTTATTATTATTATAAAAAGAATTGTATGCAGCAACAAAAACTCTTTATCTATGAGCTATAACGTTATGAAATATCGGACTTTCAAATAAATGTTTAGCTGTCAAAGTAGAGAAGAATTTGCCAGTAAATATTCTGGCACCTATCAAAACACTATCCCATAAATATACAAACACAAGAAAAAACTGTTCTAGAGGTAATACAAGTCGTAGATGGTGAAATTTTAAATTTTATTTTATTTTGTTGAATATAGAATATTTCGTATTTACCCACCCGACTTAAAACATATCAGGGCATCCTTAACTATTTTAATTAATTTTCAATTACGAAACACCATAGGGTATGCTTAGGTTTAGATTCGCAAAAGTGTTAGTGAGGATCTCATAAACCGGAGCGTTCTTAAGTGTTAAAGTTGTCACTTGTGTAAATCCCCACGTTGTCAAGCAGTGAAATCTCCCCACCTTCTCACCTCGGTACAGTTGGAGAACTTTTTGCGGCTTTCTTCCTCTCGTGTCGTTTGCGGTTTGGCTTTAAATCATTTTACAGCAATTCTCGGAAAAAACGAAAAATGCTGCTACTTTTTTGTTTGCGTTTAAGATTATTTAGATTCAAATGTTTTTATTTATTTATTTATTAAAGCTGAAACGGTATACCGATAGTTCCCGTGAACACTCAGGTCCATTGTGCTATTTTCCATTCCTTTAAGTTTGTTTCCAGGTCCCGTAACGGTCACTGTTGTTCTCGAATGGATGTCCTATAAGATCCTGTAGCGGTCAGTGTTTTACCATCGGAAGTGTTTGTAATCTCTGAAGGCCCCACAAGCAGACGCGGCCCGTGACTGTAATTACCAGCAGTGCATTTCACTTTTAAAATGTACCTAGTCTGTAATTTAGGTGGAGCAAATTAATGAATGGGAACACCTGCTGCAATTCATTCTATCTTCTAAGTTATATTTGTAAAATAACTGATTAAATAATACAAAATTATCTTGAAAATAAAAGACACTCAATTCATCGTTGAAAATATAGCGAAACCGTTTGATTTCACCGCGAACGAGTTCCAATGTGTTAATGTTGTTGCGTTAACATTGAACATTAGTATTTCTAAGCGAATCCATTCCAAACGCATTGGATTACGCATGATCAAAGTGATGCAAAATTCACTCGTCGTCAAAGCACTTCGATAATGCACGGATGGGTTATGTATCTGCACTGCTCTAACACGTAATTTGACGTTAAGAGTGTAATCTGTCTCGCTCATGTCACCGTTTCGGCTACTTCGGGCTGTCTCGATACCGCCCGACGCTGTTTTAGTAGTATGGTAAAAGTTGGTTCTGTGCATATCGGGGTATGCACGCCCGCTTGCTCTTGCGTGGGATTTTTTACTAGAAGATAGCTCAAATAATGACCTGACGGGAATTACGAATTTTTTACATCGATCACTGGGGCACAGATGTCGTTGTAATTTGTTATGTGGAGATTGAAGACAAGCAGTGCAATGCACAAATGCACGTACCAAGGAACCGCCTCTGCCCACAAGGTGGTCTAATCGCTCCTCTCCACTCACCTTGGTTTCCCAAAGGCCCCGAAAGCGAAATGTCCACCGAGGTGGCCTCAACTCTCCTCCCCTGTCCCCCTAGGCCCCCCAAAGGACCATGGTTTTTAGTTTGAACTGTCCATTTTTGGTCCCACGAGTGTCTAGAGAAACAGAAAGTCCACTCCAGCAGGTAAGGTCTAAATACTCGGAGGTGCGATCTTGTATCTCGGAGGCATCGTTCGTGACGCTGTTCCCCAGTGTCATTCAGCCTGAGTATGGTAGTTCACGCCTTGGCTCAGAATGGATATGGCAGCCATCTATATGGTTATTGGAGGCTATTTCCACTCCCCGAGCAATGTGTTAGCCACACTCGCTACTCTAATTAATATGTTTAACCTTAATTAAGATCATTTTTAATTACCACTGTTTTTTTTTTATTTTTAAAGTAATTCTGGCTCAAATAAATTTCTTTGTACCATAGTCAATCGAGGACGTTACATAACCTTCTGTTACGTCGAACAACCCGCACCAATTTAATCTTTACAACTCACATGGGGAAAGCTACTTGAGAGCTGTACGCGGTGCGGTGGATCAAAAAAATTATGTTTTGTATGTCCCATTTAAAAAGATTTTCGACATTGAATATACATTTTATAAACTGTAAAATTATAACGATTTAAATCCGCAAATCTGTAACGTTGTTATTTTGTCTAATTTATTTTTCTCATTATTTGTCTGAATTATTTGTTGTTATTGAATGCATTGCATTGCACTACCCGTGCATACATTTTGAAATATACTGTTATTATTATAAAAATTTGAACGAATTATAAAATAACATAATTTTGAAAAACATACCTACTTGTGTTAGAATTTATTTTTGCTAACCAAAAAAATTAACTACAAACGACTAGTGTAATCAAAACCAATTATTAGGCTTAATTTAATAGTTATTCATTTTAATTAAATAAGCAGCAATTTGCATTTCAATCTAACTTATAATCTTGCTTTTCAAATGCAATTCATCCAAGAACTTAATATTACAATAATATTTTTTTACTTCCGATTATGTCCGGGTTAAATCTTCCCAATAGGAAAAACTAAACCCTTCCACACACTTTTCCACAAATGATCATCTAGTCAATCAACATTATGCAAGTGCATTATATAAGCAAAATAAATACAAAATAATACAAGAACAACACGTCAACTCACCAGAGATCAAATGTGAAAATAATTCACCGACTCCAGATATTTTCATATCAGAGGGTAAAACAGCTCGGTAGAACTCCTAATAGGGCCTATAAATCCTACTGATCCATCAATATAAATATTTAAAAAATCTTTCGTTATCCTACATGTATTCAAAATGACCGACTTTTGCATCTTTATATATACATTTTTTGATATATCTAATACGCCTAAATTTTTAATGAGAGAGCTAGGTATAATGCCACTAGCCGAAATAACGAATGGTAATATTTTTATCGTCTGAGAATGCCAAATTCTTTTTATATCATTTCCTAAATCTGTGTATTTTCTTATTTTTTCATTAACAGATTTTTGAATATTACAGGAATTTGGAATAGCGACATCAATGATATAAGTTATTTTTTTATTAATTTTTTCATGTAAAACTAATATTTCAATTTCTTTCTGTTTCAGGTATGTTCTTACAAAGGGACCCATTTGAATATTATGCGATAAACGTGAGTACAAGTTAAAAAGTTATTCATATCTATTTTGTAGCCGAATGGTACAAAGTGTTGGGTTCGCAGCCAGGTGTTGTGGATTTTATCCTCGCAACCAACTTTCCTCATTCACAACCCATTCACAAACAACATTTGCAACTCTTTTTGGTTGGAATAAAAACATATTAATGTGAACAGTAGTGTACGGGACGGCACTGTAGTCGCCGGCCGCACAGACGATATAGCGGGAGTGGCCGGCTGGCCGCTTCGACGCCTTGGAAGGGAAGGTCGGGAAAAGGTAGGGAGAATGTTGAAAAAATGGGGAAAAATATGGGGAAAATGCAAAAATGGGGAAAAATGGGGTAAAATTACGAAAGGGAAAAATGGGGAAAATGTGGGGGAAAATGGGGAAAAATATAGGGAAAAGGGAGAAATGGGGAAAATGTGGGAGAAAGGTATAAGGCAGGGGGGAGGAAGGTAGGGGGGAACCTGCGCCCTGACTAGGGACGCTTCGACTATTGTGACAGTTTCTTCTTGATGAACACCAGGGAGCCGGGAGAAAGAAGAAGGCCAGGTTGCAGTGAAGGTCCAGGGCAGGAGAGGCTTGAAGAAGGCAGTCAGGGCAGTCCAGGAGAGATGTTGATGGTCCGATCGTTGCTGGCTCTCTCCCGAATTGCACAAGTTGTCCGCCTTTTAAAGGACCAACGGGCCTAGCTCTCCCTTTGTTAGCGACAAATTCCGAGAATTATTTTTGGGTTCCCGGAATTTGTCACAGGAGAGAGCGCCGTTGTTGCGTAACTTGGAAGGGGACGATTTTGACTAGGTCCCTGACTGTTCTTCAACCCACTTTGCCCGGGTCATTTTTATTTAAATACATTTTTGTGAGTTTGCACAAACTACATATTAAAAGGGGGAATTGACATCCAAAAGGCAGTTTTGCACAATATTCAATTTTGTGCAAACGGCAAGTTTTGTAAAGGAAACTGCGTTTGCACAATTTCAAACTTTGTGCAAATTTACATTATTAAAGGGAGTTGGTATTAAAGGGGAAGATTTGCACAATATTCAATTTTGTGCAAACGGCAAGTTTTGTAAAGGAAACCGCGTCTGCACAATTTCAAATTTCATGCAAATCTTCCATGTTTTGTACAGATTTAATATAAGAAGGTATTTGGGGGGTCAAGCCTTTGTTTTTTGTCTATAATGATGACTGCTTGACCCCGTGGTTTTATTTATTGATCAGTTTTTCATATAAGATTTACAGTTTTTTATACAAGTGCAGATAAGATTACAGATTTTTATAGAGAGAATTTTGTTGCATAAATTCGAAGGTGCGCAGAGGTGAGTTTGTAAAGGAACTGCCTCTGCGTGAATTTAGATTTATGCAAATTAATATAAAGTCGGTGTACACGTCCGGTACAAGTAGATACAAAGAATTCACAGTACGTAAACAATCAATACCAAAATTTGCTCCGAAATCAATAGATTTGCAAGTACGTAATTAAATACCTACCTACTTAGCTACAAGCCATAAATATTTTACGCAACATTTTTTTATTTCAAATCAGGAATTATATTTATTTTTTATAACTTTCTTCAGACCAGTACGTACCATAATATCGATTAATCTGATTTGACAGCCGGGAACACCGATCATAAAACAAGATAATAATGTAGTATCCAACACGGTGACCATCTTGAACCGGAACCGGAACCGGAACGTAACATGCAAATTTCCAGACAAATGAAATGCCGAATGGTCGTGCTAATACAGGACTTCTCTCTGCCGCATCATGGAGAAGAAAAAAAAGGTTGAATTAAAATACATATATTACCCGGCTCAGAACAGATTACCCGGCTCAGAATAGATATTGTCTAGTGAGTCGGGTAGCGCACATAATTTGTAAACAAATATTGATGTCAATAAACGCCCGGGTTACCGGCAAATTTAAATTTAATATTGTCTCGTATTCTCTTTTCCATAAATTTTGATATATATTTACATAATGAACAGTTATACAAATAAAATTAAAATGTAGTGTATATACACTACATTTTAATTTAATTCTTTGATATCAAAAAATACCACTGAGGAAAATCCTGTGTGGGTATTATAGTACATATTATCACAATTCTAAGAGTACAACGTAGAATTAACGTGTACGTTTTCTTTCATGATAAGTAATATAAAATTAAGCTTTAAAAGTAGAAATAAAAGATGAAATGAAAACAAAAAATCGCTAAAATGTGACATTATCGGTGAAAGTTTTAAACCTGTCACAAAAATAAGGTACCAATTAATGTTTTTCAAAAAGAAGAGTCTGTTTTTCAAATAAAAGTACATAAATATTATGCTATTTGTACAATCAAAAACAACACCGTGTACTACAACTACTACACAAAATGATTGTCGACTTATAAGAAAAATAGACATTTTTCGGTGTATTTTAGCCAAGATTTGATGTGTTTTTCATGAAAGTCAATGTTTTGTCGTAACAAAGTTGTAAATAGTGTGTTGTATATTTTAGGGGCAATAAAATTAATATGCCTTTGGACTTATCTAGTTTTGTGACTAGATTAGATTTATTTTTTATTTTTTATTGTTGATACATTTTTTTTACAATATTTCATATTTCAATTTAGTAATGTTGGCCTCACTGGGTTATTAGATTATTATTATTAGATTAGCCAGGTACTTTACCGGGTACCGCCACCTTTCTCTTCCCCGTCTCCTCTCCCTCCCCACTATCCTAAGCCTCACAACGTACCTCAATTGGGGATGCCATAGTCTCACTGGCTCCAGACGGTTGGGAGCAGATAGGACTCTTGTGCGCTTTCCCTTTTTTTAAAACTAAGTCTTATTTTAATTTCGAACGAATGAATGAATGAATGATTTGGCTTAAGCGATAGCGCGGTTTTTTGTTGTTTTTTTTTAATTCTGTGAAAAAGTACGGTAAATTCTGTTTGGAGTTTAAAAATGTCCACCAGTGTTCTCGGATAACATTATTTCTTTTCTCGACTCGATGCAAAACCAAGTGAATGTACTTTGTACCGTACACTCTGTGGAATGCTCAACTTCCAGTAAAGTAATGAGACCACAAAAACATTCCAACGGATCCTTTTTTATGCTTTGTCTTTTCAAATTCACCCACAATTCAACATAGCCCACATTGCAGTGCGCTAGTCGGGAGTTAAATTACATGCTAGAACGAATAAGTTTCCTAGTATTTTCATTTAATCGGTAAACAGAGACTTTCAGTTGAAACTTAACAAAATTCTATTAAATTATTTAAATAATGTACTTGAGGATTGTCTTCAATTTTAAATATTATTTGTATCAATAATACACGTAGTTCCCATGCTAGATATTATTTAACGATACAAGAATGAATATTAGGGAATTAGGACGGCGACTACGACGGACGTTAAAATTCTGATGGTGCATTCAGTGATGGTATGCCCAAAATTTTTATTTCCCTAGATTTAAGATTTCAGGCCGAAATTTCCCTAGATTTCAGAATAAATTTGTAAGAGGTATTCTAGATTCATCAGTACAGGATGGCTAGAGAGTGACTACTTTATCGCTTGTCTTAATTATTGACACGAACTGTTCCAATTTAGGAAATTACTCTTATATTCAAAACAAATCCGATTTCATTGAACCAAAATTACAATCACTCGCAGACATATCCACTACTGAAATTAATATTAAGATGATAGTAGACGAAGCTCGGCCACGGAGGTTCAGAAGAAAATTGGAATAAATAACTACGTATTATATTAAAATGATTTTGTATTTTTTAAGGTTTATATTACGGAAGGTATTTTGGTATTTAATAGCCCCCTGTGATCCTGAACTCCTGTACGAAGCACAAGTCAAAGGGAAACTTGGTCTTCATAAAAATGTTTGTACTTCGTGTAATTTTTTAAAGTTTTTGATTGATCATTGCAATCATTTAGGCGTGATCTCAACGGCCACATGAAACAAGAGCCTGATTGATTGAGTTTAAATGAGTCCGAAAGGCACAGTTTAACGTAAACATGTTTTGACGATGGTTAAATTGATTACCTTACACTTTCTTCTGCCATCGCGATGTAATTTGATAGTCATGTTTTTGAGGAAACGATCTATTAAGTGATTCTTGAGAGATGCCCGCAAAGTGACGAGCCGGAAGTGGCCCATGTAAAGTTAGTATAACAATAAAACGCTTCTGAGAAACAGCAATTGAGCAGCTTTAAGGAACCCACTGAATAAATAGAAGTGGCTTTAAAAAGTCATATTATTGCTAGTATCGAGTGTACGTACATAATGTTCTAGCTGTCTTTACTACAAAGCAGTAATCTGTTAGTATGAAGCTGCAAAAACTCTCGAACGGTGAACTCTGGCATCATGAAATACAGCACAGCTTTTTTCAGCTTGCTTAAAAAGCTTAAAAAGATTATGAACAGCTTGAAATATTAATTTAATAGTAGAAAATTAAATAAGATGCCATATTGTTCATTTAACGTTTTTTTATTGTATCGAAAACAAATCGCAGAGTCTATCTTGTGAGTTCTGGCATTATGAAATTCGGATGTATTTTCAGCATCGAATTTCTAGGTGAACACAACCATTTCCAGTTTAAAAAAGACGACACGACGTATCGTCGGTTCCGTATTTTCCAATTATTGTCTAAAATAAATTTAAACTTGATGTCGAAAAAGTGTATTCAAACTGTGGCGAAACCGGTTAGTAAAGTTAATAAATCAATATAACTCTCGCGATAAACTGTAAGACAGATTTTTTCAAGTATTGAACAATCGAAAGATGCCGTACAATAATATTTTTATTAACCAATGTATTGATACAATTTCTCGCATGTGGGATCAAACAATGACATTCTTAGATATTTGTTTTGTAATCATTTTCTTCTCACGTTTGAAATATATTAATTTACTGTTATTGTGTTTAATTTATATACGTTCATATAATTTTATTTAAAGTTAAATATATATTACGTAATAGTGAATCCGGTTCGCTTATTATTATTACTTTCGAATTGAAATGTAAGTGAACAGAATGCCTTCTAAACCTAATATGGAAATGGTACAAAATGATGGAACGGTTATCGTCCTAGCAGAATTGAAAGATCGAGCGGTCTAGATCTGCAAAGCTCCGATCTGATACGAATCCTTATTATATGGAAAACGGCGGAAATCCCAGAGTTCTAATATCCAAACTTGGTACAGATCGACATAGTAATATTTGCAGCTAGGAAACTAGCAGCCAGTATTATCTGATAGAATTCTAAATACTTTGTATACACCATTTTTAATTAGTAATAATCATGTTTCAAAGCAAAAGGCTTCTTCGTCAGGATAATGAAAATTAACGAATTAAAAAATAGAAAAGTATGTACAAATAAGTACATATAAAAAAATATATAATGAGAGTTGATTAATTAGTTACTGTAACATTAAATATAACTAATTATTATTAAAATAAAATTTAAATTTTTAATTGTATAAAATAAATAAATCATCAAAAAATAGTTAACTATTACATTAATACATCATTTTTTTTTATAAACTAAGGCAATTATGTTTAAATGGAAAACTTTTATAATTCAACATAAAATAATCAAGGAGTATTTAAAATGTATAATAACAACAAACTAAATAATAAAGTTTTTATTAATAAATAAAAATAAAATTTGGCTAATTTGTATAGCGCCGTTTTCGTGAAAAATCACTTCAAGGGCGCTGTACAAATATATTTATTAAATAATTAATACTAAAACTAGTGACTTACATCTATACATAAAGGTATCAAAGCGAAAATAAATTTTAAGGGATTTAAGGCTATTTTTAAAGTTCTATTTATTTAGATTATTTATTTAAGTTAATTTATGAAAAATCTGGTCAAATTATTCATTTTTCTGTTGAAACGGGACTGCAGGTCTTTAACGAATGAATTGACAGATTTCATAATAAACTATCAGTAAAGCACGAACATGTTATGAAGAAGTCGAAACTCGTGGTCTTAAAATTATGTTTTCGCATTTCGTCCATTATATTTATTAGGACAAGGCCACCTGCGTGAACACGTGTTCAGATATATTCTGAATGATTAATATTTTATTAAGAAATGGGCATTCACATTCTTAACAGTAACTTTTTTTATTAATTTATTTTTAGCTACGAGTGAAATTTTTAATGCAATATTTTCAGATTACCTACTTAGTTATTACTTTTTTTTTACTAATTACAATTTTTTCATAAATTATTATTGATTTCACATATTAAGTTGTTGTTTTCAAAGTAAATTTTAAACGAAAGTAAGTTTTAAGAAAGAAATTTTAAGTTTTCAGAATATTTCCTTTGACTCGTAGCAGACAATGAAAATTTCATATTGCGAAAGTTTTTATTGGGGCAGACAAAAATCTAACGGTTATTATTAAAAATACAATTTGTAACATATTTAACACCTACTCTACTCGTATGTTCGTTGTACGTGTACAATATATAATATCCAATAAAATAGAGAATTTAACGTATAAACTGGCACTCGACTCTTTGACGTTTGGCGTATCTAATTATATACCTTCGACGAAACTCAAGAATAAGAATATCGACCAAATACTTTCGACGGCGATTGCGAGCGGCTTGGTTTGGAGAATCGATTCCCTGGTCTCACATATACTAAATAACATTTTAAATATATATGACACCTCACAAGATTGCCACTGTGTACACAGAGTAAGGACAGGGGGGGTGAAGGGAATTATATCGCCACCCGTTTGGACAGCAAGGAGGAAAAACAGATGCGGGTAGCTCATTCCAACTACGAGCCGACTTACACAAAAGCTAGTCGAAGAAACGACCCGTTCTCAAGAAGCCAACATTAACTATGGACGGGTGTTCCGCTCGTGTCCGTCGAGCTTCAAAGTGCAAAGGAGATCAGTGCTGCTAGTTCTTTAGAGCAGGCTCCATTGAAATACTTGTAGAACAGACTTAGAATTGCAGACCTACATTGCATGTGTGCATTAGAGATGGCAATGGATTGCCAATCAGACGGAGTTCCAATTCAATTCGGAATTGCAATTCCTTAAAATATTTTGAGTCTTTAGCCGAGAGGTGGCTCCCAAATACAATTGTTGGACTTTATGAGATTTGTACACTGTGCAGAGTATAAAGCAGAGTATGTATAGTAATTTACAATATATACATATGTAATAATGGTAAATATTATGATTTTATGTATTTGTTTCCTATTATTTTTTAATGATAAACTAATGTTTATAAGACAAGATTTTTATGCGTAGCACATAAAGGATAAAAAATATTATAAGCATTAATAAAATAAATGCCGCCGACGGGAAATAAACGGGAAAAAATATAATAAGCAATAATTTCTGATTGAAGTACTTGTACATATAGAATTATTTGGCGGGTTGGGAATAAGACGACGTAGCTCAGTGGTCCAGAGCTCTTGACTGGAAATCAGAAGGTTGTCGTCGGCTGCATTTATTTTTAATCGGGAGATATTTTTAATTTGTATGGATATTTCAGACGATAATGCTTATAATCATTTGTTATAGTTGTTTCCTTCTACAATGACGATTCTTTGTTTTTAAATTGTTAAAATATACATTTATTGTATCAAAGACTAAAAGCCTGTTGCATTTGATGCTAGAAAACCTTGAAATGATAAATAAGAGATCCCATGCACTCTACTTCGAAAACGAGGACTTCTGCCTATCAGAACTCGCTAATCAACAGAGCGACTCAACTGCAAAACGATCCTGGATTGACCATCGACATTTTTAACGTCACTCACAGACAGTTTGGCAACTATCTTTTAACGCATGTCACACAATAGTAAAATTGTCCCCATGACCTTTTATTCTTACATGTACTTCAAAATTTTAATCTTCTCCGCAATATATTGGTGTAAAACCGTTTATGGAGAACATGAATAAATAAATAAATAAACACAATTTAATAATTACTCTATGTTTGTAGTATGGTTATTATTTCTTAATCTTATCGTGTGCATTTTGCATTCATTGAGCGAAAAATTACATTCTTATTTTATCACCTGAAACTGCGGTAAATATTTCATGGTGCTGAAGTGGTTTACTTCGTGTCAGAAACAATGCATATTGGAAGTAATGGGGCTATTATAGTGATGAATGTGGGTGCACATGAATGTTATATCCCATCTTGACTGCATTTTTAAATTTAAAACTCCAGTCTGGATGTGTTTATTCCTTGTTTACGTTTTAGAAAGACTTGTGGCGTCGGATTTTAATCCTTAAGAATGCATGCACCCTTGTGTGAAAACAAGCGTCGTTTTGGCTTATCATGTTAAAAAGAAAATAGTGTTTTTTGATGGAAACTGATGATGGACACTGTAATGATGTCCGAAACGTTGGCTAAAGAAGGTAGACCAACGCGGAGTGATATCCCAACAATAAATCACTACAATACTTTTTGCCGTGAAAATTTCAAATCATAACCGAATACCATTCTTGTGTAACATATCTGGTTATGCGTCATACGCGTAGATAGGTTATTTAAGAAAAATCATATTTAAATTACATCTGCCATACTGAATCAGCAGAAACTCTATACAAATATGAGCTCTCATGCGAGTGTCATGGCATTGAACCAGCAACCTCTGGTTTCGAAGTCGAGGATCTTAACCACTCGACCACGGAGGCATAGAGGGATATTTGTGACACCAGGAGGGTTCGAGAATGCTTTGAATAAACTAAGACATCAGTCGTACGTTGACCGCCGAAGAGCGCACACTGAAATAACTAGACCCTGCGCAGAAAAGTAAAGTTCACTAAAATAAGGCAACGGTTTGAAGCGCAGTTCTCGGTAGCGCAAGATTTTCTATGCAGGGTGTGAATGTTAGTTTTTAACCGAACCGTCTGGCTTAGCGACGCTAAAAATGAGCGAGATAAGTAATGTATTACACACTTGTAAAGTGTCTTAACTAAAAAGTGTTAAAAATATATTCAATTTTGGAAACATTTACACATTTCAAAAAGGGTGCACCTCTGCACTCCGCGCAACTTGGTTTGTTTTCCCTTCCCTGATAGGCTAATCTATCAATTTGAATGTCAATGGGTAAACTCATATATGATCTTATCACAGATGTGGAGATCTCTTATCCCTTCGGGATTCAAAATATTTTTACCTACAAGTCCCATAATACATTTTATAAATAATGTCGACACTCGGGTGGTGACCACTAATTTTAAATAACGTGAGTAGCACAGCAACTGAATAAATCCTCAACCTTATCGTGAGTTGACAAAAATCAATTTAAATTACCCCCTCTAAAAATAACCACTTCATTACTATGGACCATTATATGTAAATCCAAACCCATTTGGTACAGCCTCCTTAATAAAAGTAATATATTGACATTCAAATTATTTTAATTTAGATTTTCTTTTTTTACTGAAAAGTCCATTGAACCTGTTTTTTTCTGTTGTCGTTTGTGACATTATAACAAAACATAGGTACACTTTTTAGTGGACAGCCATCTATCAGGTTTCATATCAATATACTATAAGCAGGGCATTGATAGCAGTGGCGGTCTGTGGGCTTTCAATGATCAGTAATGTCATATTTTCAATCTTAGCGCTTTAGCTCACTGAAAACTCACGGACCGCAACTGATTGATAGATACGCTGTAATCTGAAAAATAGAGGTTAGGCTGGGCGATAGCAAGAATTGTTGAATCCGAATCTGGTCGATTTTACAGGCAAATTACACAGCAAACTCGCCAATTCCTCGCCTACATATTGTAGTACCTACAGTAAACGAATTTTCCAATTTTCTCGACATTTTGAAAACATACTTAAAACTTTATTTTTTTATGTGAAGATATTATTTCTGATAATTTTAGTTTATATATTTTTTAAATCAATTCAAACCGCTGTAATTTAAGAAATTATTTTTCGCAACCATTGTTATAACTTTTATTTACAAAATTGTAAAAATTTCTATGTACCAATTGTAAAAGCCCCATGGGCGTATAAAAATAGTAAATAATAATAATAAAACTTTTAATGTCGGATTCTTCGATTCTGGAACTAAGAATAAAACACACCTGTTTTTAGGTAGTTTGAACAATTGGTATTTTTTCTCTTGTCAGTTAACTCTCTAGCTTTTGATTTGCTGTTTAGGAAAGTTCTTCCTGCTGTCCGGAACAAGTGTGTCTAATGTATCCCAATTAAAATAAGTTGTAAGGGGAAGTTGGAAAGGGACGGAGATGAGTAAGACAAAGGTAGAGAATCACCTGGCTATTCAGATCTGGCCGTAAACCCGTTTTAATTGTGAATGGGGGCTATTCACCAGGGCGATACTGGCAGGATATTCCACTCTGTCTGCTGATACCTAGTACCTAGTGCGATAAGTTGGATTATGTTGTGATTTTAATGATGATCAGGTTTGGTCGTGGATATTAATTACGAGATTTCCTGTGACTTCGCATTCTCGTTTGCTAATGATTATAACCGGACGTATTAAGACGGTATTTTTAAAATATTCACTATCGCACATATTATATCATGTGTACGGTTATGTTGCTGAGAGTTCCTATGCAACCTCTCTTTCTCCGTTTCCGGTTTCGAAATTATCCTTTATCCACTTTATTATTCAAGAAAGCCTTACTTTGACTCGCACTCTAACTTTGACTGACCTTTGAATATTATGTTACCTACCCTCCTTGAAGAAAGTTTAAAAAAAAGAACAGTTATTAATATAATGACGTTTCTTTGGACTAATTGTATAATTCATTATTTGAAAAAAAAAAAAAATTCTTTGAAGGAAGCAAATACTTTGGGGTATGACATTATATATTAATTGAAAAAAACACATTTTGTAATACTCCACTTTTATTGAATAAATACTTGTATCTCGAGCTTCATTAGGACTTTTATATTTACTATTAATATAAAAGCCCTGACGATGCTTGATATAGCGAAACCTGTCTTTTATTAACTGGCTGTAATGTATTAATTCAATTAAAGTGGTGTATTACAAAGTGCGTTTTTTTATTATTTATAAAATATATGTTATATAAGTACCTATTTACTCATCTTAATAATAAAAGAAAATTAGAAATATATATTTTTGACGTGAGGTCTACTGTTCACAAATCTACTGTGCATATTGAATGATGAACAACATTTGAACATAATTTCTGTTCGTTCATTGATACCCAAGAGGAATTAAGAGGACTCCAAATTCTATACAAATTCGGAGGGTATGTTGCACTTCACAGTAAGGAATTAATAGAGATTAAGGGAGAAATTATTTTTATTATTTACCTCTCCATTAGTTAACGTATCGTCAAATTTGTTAACATATTATCACATTCGTTGATATATCGTCACATTCATTGCAAGATTTTCATATTCATTGATATATCGTTACAATAATTCATATCCCTTGGGTCATATTCATTGATATATATCGCCACATTCATTGAAATATAGTCACATTCATTGATATATCGTTACAGTGATTGATATACCTTGGGTCATATTCATTGGTATGTATCACCACATTCATTGCTAGATATTCATATTAATTCATATATCTTTACAATAATTGATATAACTTTGATTATATACACCACATTCATTGATGTGCGGGTATATTCAAATTCGTTGAATTATTCATTTATATGTTTATATAATGGTTGATTGGTATTTATATATATTTATGGTAAACATATGTATAATATTTTATGGTAAACATGGTCAGTTTAATGATAGAACATCAACAGTCACATTGAAATAATTCCTAGACACCCAGCATGATCACTTAAAACTCGAACCATATAATAAAACACCGCTTTTACTAAAATGCTAAGTTGAATTTCAATACATATTATTTGTCCTTTCAATTTGACTCTTCGATTCTTTTGTCTGGACATTGACACCTGTCCCCTGTCCCCTGTTCTGTCTCACAGACGTTTCCAATTGTCATTCAATTCACGACCTCAGGGCGGGATGAAACATTCCTCATATGCTAAAAACTGAGGGACCCTTCGAGGGTCCCAGTGCCGGAGGAGTAGTGTGATTCTCCAAACCAAAAATAACATTCTCATGATGCTTTTACGGGTTTTTACTTGAGCCGTTCCCGCGAATGCACGAATTCACTGTTATTAAAAGGTTCGGAGACTCTTCAACAAGGCGGTGTGCGCATTGAACAACTGGTTATATTATTTCATCTACTTCTCGTATTTCTAGACAGTTAACATATTTAATAAGCGTGTGGTTTTCTGATCCAGTTAACTTGTCTCATATTTATATTGTCTAAAAATGATGTCTTAGCAGAATTCTTGCCTGAACAGACTAAGCAATAATTACAATAGCGTATTTTCCAAGGTGGATATTTTCAGTTGCGAACTTAAAAAATACAAGAGGTCCATATTTCTCTGATGGTTTTTGAATAATGTTATGTCTCTATTGTTTATATTTCTATAATGATTTGATTTATATCTAAAACCTCTCTCCATAGCTATAAATGTATTGATAGCTTTTTTGTTTTGTAATTTTTCGTTTTATATAATCTTTTGTTTTGTATAAATTTTTGAATTCATATTTCTTTCTTACAAGATATTCTGCCTCAGTAGAGGTAAAGTCAAAAAAAGGAAATCCATTTTTGGTTTTATTTTGGCTATAAAATACTTATGTACAAACTGAAATAAATGTAAACCATGTAAATAAATAAATAATAAGTACAATTTTTCGTTAAAAGACTTTGAACTGAAATTGGTTAGAAAGGTTATATATTGTTTCGATTATCATATGATCAATTGGGAGTGGATTTATACAATATACGATTACCATATTTTGATCAAACGAACTAGATCACAAAACGAAGTGAAATGACGTACTTTCACAAAATGTCCAAACTAATACGTATTAAGACCAAAGACCACATAAATTTGTTGTTGTTGGTCGAAAGGTACAGATCACATGTAGGTGTAGGTACTACCAGTCAGTGGCCCTTTTATACAGGTCATCATATATAATTATTAGTATTAGATTGTTCGGGGGTAAAGTGCGCTAGCTTCGGAGTAAAAAAGATGAATATTTTTTTTCGAAATTACAATTTTTTAAGGTAGTTTTTAGGTAAAAAAGTTGAATTGTTTGTATGGGAAAATAAATATTGGAATTATTTTTTTTTAATCTTTCTAATTTTTTATTTTTATTTTTTATTTTTTACTTCTACCATCATGTAGAATCACCTCCCGAAGTTAGAGCACTTTACCCCCGGACACCCTGTATCTTATTCTGTTGACACTTCTCATGACGACGCCTACCACAGACCCATTTAAATAATTTTATCAAATTGATTTCGTATTGTTATGTTATATACCCACGATGTCGAGTCATGTTATTTTTTATCTCCCTCCTACTCTGCTCTTCTATCGTCTATAATATTTTCTTTGAGAATGAGCCTTTGTGACTTTTATACGGTTTCCCAAGTAGTCTGCTGTGTTTTTCTTATTGCTTTCATGATTGGCTTGATGTTTTATTTTTAGCTTGAAAAGACTCATTTCTAAGGCCTATAGACGTTGCCGTATTTTTACGTATAAATCCCAACAAACAAACAAGAAATAATAATATTTAAAGTGTCTACGCCACTGGAGCTTTTTCATGTCGCTACGCAGGTACCATGCAAAGTTGTGTTTGAATCGTTTTTGCATTTAATTTGTCAACTGCGGTGATGTGTTCGACTTTATTCCACGAATTTTCTCTTATATCAACGTGCAATTCTTGTATTTGAAAATATGTTGTCTTTGAAATTCTATTATTTAACAGCTTTCACAAGAGATTTTTTTGCATATTTATTGCTTTCCAAATATTTTCTTCTATTTATTAGTTATAAGAAATGTTTCTTTCCTTTTCTTCTAGATGGACCACATAACGCAATTAACTTATCAATGAAGTTATTTTAACCATACGTTGTTGTTAATTAAGCATTATATTAAGCCTCATTAAAAGTCTTTCCAGAATTTACAGTAATTTCATCATAATTTCTTACCCAACACAACAATAGGTTTGTTAGGATTGTTAAATAAATTTATTTTCCCACCGCGTCCAAAACCGGGTTTATTTAATTAACCCAAAAAAATATGACTGACTTCCCCAGCGGGTTATTTTTCCTCATTTTTAATTATATTCATTTTCGAGAGTAAAAGAGAGTTTTCAGAATTCCGCTTAACAATTCCATTATCGCTCTCAGCTTAGCATTCATAACAAGCTAACGTTGCTGCTACACTGGAAATTGTTTTTACTTTACTACTGCAAGTATGTAAATACTCTGCCACTGCAAATGAGTTATTACTACGCAATCTAAATACTCCGGAAAATGTACATTTTAGTTTTTCCGACCGCCCAAAAAGAATCATAAATATTGTGTTCGAGTTCGAAATATTTCAAAATTATTATGTTCGAAATTTATAAATGTAATTTATATTCGAATTTTTTCAAAAATTATTTATGTTGAAATTTATTCGGTATTTCATGTAACGTAAATCGGGTCTTAACGAGATGCTGAGAGGCTAAGAAGTCGTTAACATTTATGTAATGCGGAAAATGTTTTTTTTTGTAATTCACATTCAAGTAACACTTATTTTCTCGTGTTTGAGGCCATTAGGGCTTTGCGATTTCTTAAAAATAACATTATTATTAGGTGGTTGAGGAAATTCGTTAAGTAGGGGCTTTATTCGTTTGAATCTGTAAAATTTTATTTACTCTCTTTTTTTCATTTTTTAAAGCAAACATAAAACAGCTAAATATAATGTTACCAGATAATACAGAACCATAGAATAAAGAATAACACAAGAAGTGTGCATGATCCATGATCCAAATATGTGCCTTATCGAAGCTTAAATTTCCAATTTAAAATGTTTACGAATTTTAAATGCGATGGAGATCTACGATGTCAGACGAGTGTAGTGATGTATAAATTCCCGGGAATTTATTTCTGGGGAATATTCCCGGGAATATTCCCGGAAATATTCCCCTGGACGGGAAATTTTGGGAATTTTGATTTTAACAACATAATACCTCAAAAAGAATAATATTTATTAAATAAAAAATAAAATATACACAAATATAGTACATATAGAGCAGGATAGATCCATAAAAACTATTCCCATATATATAGGAATAGGATCCAAGAGAAAAATAACATAAAAACACTGATCAAAATTATTTTAAAGTGAGTAGTATCTCTATATAATTGTAAACTGTACAGTATTAGTAGCCTATATATACTTTATGCTAGTAAACGGTACATATAAAAAATCAATCGTAAAACTGTAAAAATGACACAACTTCACAGACCCTTACTGTTCATCTGATGATACCGATTGGACACTGACACTATCAACTTCGCTTCCACTTTCACCTTCAAATTCTTCTTCTACATCCGACCCTGATGAAGTTGTTGCCGACTCAGAATTATCTACGTTTTCTTCTTCCTCAGTACCAGATAGGTTTGAAACGTTATGATGCAAAGCAATCTGCTCACCCGTGGAAGAAAGGGTTTTCTTGGGAGCAACTTGAGAGCCTCTTTCAGAGGAAAGAAGTTTCCAATTGTGTGCCACAAATGTTATTTTCCCTGCTCTTTGAGTTGTTAGACGATTCCTCCGTGTTGTATGAATGCGACTAAACGTGCTAAAAGATCTCTCAGTGGCTGCTGAAGTAATGGGAGCAGTCAATATTCTTATGGCAACCTGTGACAAATCAGAACATGCGCACATCCCCTTCCACCAGGTCACTGGCGTGATTTTATCGACACACTTCCATAGGAATGCCTTGCTCCATGATTCTTCTTTAGTCCTATAATTGGCTAAATCAACAAGAACATTTGCACTATCAACAGCCTCCATATGACTCGCTACTTGGTCAATGAATTCAAGTGCTTCAAGTTGATGTGCGTGGCTTAGCAGATGTCCTTGGGAACGCGGATCTAGTAAGGCAGCAGCCCTACCAACCAGTATTGGAGCAATAGCAAATTCTTTGCGCAGCGCCGCCTTTTCCGGTATTTGCTTCTCTTCGGCATGTGACAGTAGAGAAGCTGGAAGAGTTTTACTTAGACTGCTCTCAATATCCTCAAAAGCATACAATGATTTGTGTGTTAGTAGATCGTCTCCCTCTAGCTGTTTAATCCAGGAAACAATCGGTCGCAGAACATCGGCTAATGATGTCACTCTTGTCCAGTAAACATCATCATCCAACAGGCTGTTCTTCATATCACGAGGCAGCTTCGTTTACTGCAAATGTTTGCAGGCTTACTTTACACGCTAACACTCAATAAAGCATCCAAGAGAAGTGTAGAAACCATTTTATTAAAAATAAAATAAATTCCCCGTTTTCGGGAATTTATTTCAGGTCGGGGAATATTCCCGGGAATATTCCTGTTCCCGGGAATATTCCCCAGGGAATATTCCCGGGTCTACATCACTAGACGAGTGTAAGTGAGACGGAGCGCTGGGCTGTTCGGCTAAATGGAACATTTGTTTCCATTCATATTTGTATAGAAGGCACCTCTAGTGCTATCGTTTATTCTATGTACAGAATAGTGATAAAACGGAAAAGTTATATAAAATCATGAAAAGTGATGAAAAAAATGTTTAGGTTAGGTTATTAGTTTTTTTCCATTTTTAATGACTTTTTAAGAGTGTTCGGTTTTACCACTGTTCTGTTTAGTCATGGAAACAAATAATATAGGTAAACTAAATTTTGTAAAGAACATAGCAGAAAATGTGTTTAAATTATGTCTTTATTTTTCGGGTAAATAAGCTTAATGACACATTTAGCATATTTTACTAAAAGCATTAAAAATGTTTGATACAGACATCACCTGTCAGACTAGGCTCATTTTATAGTGAAATTTCAGAATTGATCCATTCCCAAACACAAATTTACATGGTGCTGGCGGCGACACTATTTGCATGTTGATTTCATTCATACTTCTGTTTTATTCATTGCATTTTCAACTCACGTACAGTGCTCTAGTTTGTTTTTAAATGCAGCACTAAATCCTCCGTATAATACAAGGTTATAGCATTTTAACTACGGGTTAATAGCACGGTAACTGACGGATGGAATGAAAATGTAGGTTAACTGTTTTTCTTCCATATTATATATCTTTTTACGAGAAGTATTATCATGTTCTCGGTTACATAGGTTAATCACAATAATATCGTGGTATAAAACGTACATAATATTATAATTGGATACAATACTTAAGCAATAGCAAATAATTTTTAACTACTTCCTGGGTTTCTACAATAATGGTTAAAAAATAAAGGCACTCTCGCAAACAATATCATGTTCGAAAAAACCTTATCATTGTGACTTATCTTAGTTGTATAAATCAACTAAACGAAAGAATAGTTGATTTTATTCAATAAGATAAAATTAAATAAAATAGTTGATTTTATCTTAAACGAAATACATTATTTTATCTTATAAAATAATTTATTTTATCTTAGTTGTATAAAATCAACTATTCTTTCGTTTAAACCACTACATTTACTTAAACCATTAACCGGTTTGAAAGAACCATTTTTTCAGAAAATGAGACTTACAAACTAGTTTCTTTTTAGAGTGAAATAATCTACACAAGTTTCGCGTGACATTAGCCACTCAACACACTTTTTAAAAGTGATGTAAAGTCATGAAAAGTGATTTTTTTTTGGTTAATTAGGTTAAGTTAGGTAACGCTTATAAGGCCTTTAAGTGTGTTGAATGGCTACTGTCACTTGAAATAGCTTTAGCCATTTTTGGTGACCAGATCTGAATATCCAGGTAGGTACTTTCAAACCTTTGTCTCTTCACCGCCTTCCCTTCTCCACTAAAATCAGTCTAACAACACCTCCCGATTGGTGATGCCAGATACTCACTGACTCCAGATAGTTAAACACTCTCGACTCTTAAAAAGAATGATTAATATTCTTCATTATTTGAATCTTTTACACATCCTTTTTCAATTCCACTACATATATTTACTATTCCTTTCGAAATATGACTTCAATGGTACAAAGCAATTAATTATTTTCTCACAGATTAAGCCTAATACTTGTCAAACCCTGCTCACATTAAATATCCTATCTTTATCAGCGAGTTTAGTGTAACCACTGAATAGATAAACCGACAGAAGTGTGCTGTGGGCGGGTCTGATATGCCAGAAGTAAGCTCTGAGTTTCCGTTGAAAAGCTTTGCGTGCAGTGTCGGCATATACTCACATAAATGAGTGGTGCTCTAAAAATATTGCTATTCTTTCCCTTGTCCATACGTCAATTCAGGTAAAGGGTAAAGGATACAAGCAACTAACAATTTTGAAGCTTATACTGGACCTGCTGAAATTATCGGTATGCGAACTGTGAACTAAAGAGGCACCATCTCGCCGAAGAGTTTAAGAGGCATTTGTGAGCTCCATATTTTTAATGTTTGTATTTGAAATAAACATTGATATTTCCAAAAAAAAAAAATTATTATCAAACGTGAAAATGTCAACAAAAAACTTCGGGACATTTTGACTCGAAACGTCCGTAATTTTTAAAGAATTCGATATTTAGAAAACACATTTCTTTTGTTTAAAAAATAAGTAAGAATATTGTCACTTGACTTTTAATGCCGTTCATACAATAAAAAAATATAAATAATTTTTTAACTTTCAACTGTCAGTTAAACAGTCCCGCTAATTTGTAAAAATACACTTTGACAATTTTTTAAATTTTATCCATTCAATTATATGTAAATATTTGAGATAAACTGAGAAGAATAATTATTTTTCTTTTCAACGACGATCAAATTACACATCTGAGCATCATATAAAAAAAGATAAAAATAATTTTACGATGTATAGGCTTGCCGGTCAGATCTGTCCTTCAAAGCCTGTTTGTATCTAGTAATGTCTTTTCGAGGCTTAAAGGGTTAAGCGACATTAATTCCTAGAGCTCGAGTATGCATAGTTTTTTTTTGTACACAAGAAACCAGTTTTCTATAATGAAATAGCGAACATCCGCTCCTATTGCCACTAGTATAAACGAGAAATTATAACCTATGTTGTGATGAAAGGCTTTAAATCACAGTGAAAGAAAAAACAGATAAACCATAGCTGCAAGAAAATATGCAAATTATTTATGAAAACGGACATGCTAACGACATCTGGCGGAGAAAGAATTGATCCAGCTTGCTTGCAGTAGACTCCTGTAATAGTTGAAATTAAATCAAGGTTCCGGGACGAAAGCAGAGAGGTCGTAAAATCGTCTAGGACGACTGGTACTTCCCCTTTCCTAGGCCTAAAAATAAACATTGAATTTTGTCAACCAATTAGATCTGAACAAAGAGCTATAAAATCTTGAGTAACCAATCAGTGAGCGGAGGGGAGTGTGTCTACGACAGACAAAGGAATAAACTTTGGATCGGGCAATGAAATAGATAATTAATGGCTTCTTCTTTCCCACAGAAATTAGAGGTGAACGCACTTTAGGGTCAACATCGACTTTCAAGGTGACAAACTCCTGGGAATGTTTACAATAACTGAGACGTTTATGGGGTATCGAACCATTGAAATCGGGTGCTTGGAAGTTTTACAAGTTGTAAAGCGCACACACAAAAATGCAATGAAAAAAATTATAAACGTGATAGTATAAAAAAAGGACGGGAAAAGCGAAGGAAAATCACTGGCAGAATTTTCAACTGTAGTACAATTATTTATGATAGAAGGAGGGTGTCATGTTCGATAAAAATCGTACTAAAGAGAGGTGAGAGTTTTGGAAACAATGGAAATTAATCGTTATCAATTTAAGATGAAACGGACATATTGGTAAATCAATTTTGAATGAAAAATCTCGCAAAAAAAATACACATTTTAGAAAAGTGTGGCGATCGAATGGAAGGATAATACAGAGATTTTAGCTGTTACAAAGGTCCTAGGAAAATGAAAATCGAGTATCAGAAGAAGACAGTAAAACTAAACATATAGCGATAGATTAGATTCAGGAAAAGTAGACATTTTACATAATTATTAGGTTAGATATATATTAGAGTTACCCAATATTACGGAGGGATCGAAACAAGATAAAAGGTTGGCGGTCTCATGTATATTTTGAAGGATAAACAATCAAAATCCGAACATGATTTTTATTTACGTTAAGGTAATAAACGATTAGAAAAGCGATTAACTTTAACGTGGACCTTATGAAGTATTTAGATTAAGCAAAAGAGATTAAAATTAATAGGTTTGAAATTAAATTAAATTTACGAGTCTAGTACCAAAATTTTAAACGTAAACAGGTGTCCAGACATATAATTTATGTGAAATCTTGTAAGTGAGGGATGGAGGATGGGGCGGAGATTGGATCAGGCAATAAAAGTGACAGATATCCCAGAGTCAAATTAGGTATATCTCCCATAGAAGTGTGGAAAACTATATATTAATTAATAATAGATGAAGTATGAAATTTTCCTGGAGACCACACACATCGGGAAAAGTGGAGAAAAGATAAAAGAAAGGGTAAAGAACGGAGATAAAGAATAATCCAAGTGGAGAAAAGTGATACAATTCAAATTTATCCGTGAAATAAATAAATACGACTTGGAAAATAATTAATTATAGAGTTATGAGAAATAACATAAGAAAAAAAGAAGAAATTGTGCAAGAAAACGTCGCGGATAAAAGAAAATCCAAGAAGATAAGGAAAAATTCAAACCTGCGGCATTAAGAGAGAAAGTACTGGTGAAAATGGAAAAGCCCATATAAGGGACAATAAAATTGAGTAGAATTTAGACGAATCGAAATTCAAAAATGCGTAGTAAAGATTTCAGCATGGATTTAAACAATTTCGCACGAGATGCATAAAATTGAGATCTATATATATGTTATTGAGGATGGACCTATCGCGAATTGAGAAAAAAAAAGGAACACAAAATCATGAGATTTTAACTACATTTTTGTATGAACAGAGGACAAAGGGAGCTTGGGCGATTAACGCAGACTTACCCGATTCGGACCCTATCGACTTAGATTTGTGAGATGGAAACTGACCACCGCCTAGAGCCGGAAAGCAGAACATCTTATGGAAGCACAATCGATATTGATGGGAGGGGTGTTCGGATTTACGAGTTGATAGGAGATAGAATTAAGCATCAAGAGAAATTCAGATACGTCTTTTGGAACCTGAGAGGGGTATAAAAGATGGAACACATCAGTCAGGAGACAGTCGCGCCGAGGATTCGAAAAGTTGTTACGTGGCAGTACTACGTCTTTGGTAGGATTAACAGTGAAAAATCTTTAAGTGTTAAATTTTAAATAAGCCCCTGGACTTAGGAAAATTTTGTGAAAAATATAAGTGCTAGAGTCAGTGAAATTTAATAAGTCAGTTAATTTAAATCAAACAGTGAAAATAAATACAGTTTAAACTCAGTGCTTTGAAAGTAAAGTGTGAAGTGCTTAAAAGTGTTAAAAGTGGATAGTGCTAAAAAGTGAATTGTGAATTAATTAAAATTTTAAAAATAATTATTTCATTCAAAGTGAAAACATTAGAATTTAGTGGAGAGTTTTATCGTTAATCTAGAGTGAACGGGTTCGCGGATTGATATTTAAAAATAGATTATAATTTAACGTCAATTTGGTTAAAAAATAATAATAATAGTAATAAATATTTACGTCTTAGTTTAAAATAAACACAATCTAGACAGTTCTAAAAGAAATAACAACAAATGCTCAAACCTTTGTTCTAAAAGTAACAGTTCGGAAAAGAAATTAATTTATTAAGAATAAAGATAATTAAAAGTCTGCGCAATTCGGAAAAAATTTTCTTATCAATTTATATAAAAAGAAATTTAGAATTAATAAATTGTTCAATTAAAATCCATCGTGCGTATAGCGACAGTGTTAAAAGTGTTTGTCGTTCTAACCGGAATTTTAATCATCAGTCTATCATTTCGAAAAAGAATTGAAACAGCTATCATTCAAAAGCCTAAACTAGAAAGGTGTTATTAAATCAACGGGTTTTCTGGATTAGGATTTCGTTCGGAAGAAAAATTAAATATCAGCTAATTTATACGATTCAAGCGAGAATAAAATATTAAATAGGAATAAATAGTCGAAAAGATTTATTTTGAAATTAGTTGAAAAATACAATTAATTAGGTAGGATTTCTTCATCAAGGTTGTTGTGTACTACCCGACCGGAAATACCTTGACGTGGGTGAGTTTTCCTTTTATAAATAATTTTCAGGTCCCAGGAGACACAGAAGGGCTGTGAAGTGGAAGTATATCAATTGAATATTAAATTAAAACAACAAAACAAAGAATTACACATTAATATATGTATATTGTATATTTGTATATATATTTATCTATATAAAAATAAAGTAAAATATTGTATATAAAGAATATATATATGAGTAATGTAATTATAAATATGTATTTTATTTATTAATCGAAGCATCGAAATGGTAGCGATTTTAATACCTACCCGAGGACATACCTATATTATTGAAAAAGAAAATATGTATTTATTAATATTCCAGACTATGTAGAATCATATATTTTATATTTATTTATTAATATATGTACTCTTATTTAACATATTTTGACAATAGAGATATGTGTACTTAAATATATATGTATATTTATTCTTCAATTAAACCTAGTAAGTTTACTAAATTCGGAAAATGAAAAATAGTTTAACTTCAATAAAGGATTTAAAAATATTTTAATTAATAGTGCACAATAAAAGTAAAGAGGCACAAATGACTTCTAAGGAATTTTAAAATAAACAAATCTCACATTTAGGTTAGTGTGTCAGGAGATGTTTATATTATTTGTTTACAAATAAAGAGCTCACTGGAGAATTGGGTCAACTGCATAGTTTGGAAACGACCTTGGCCGTAACTAGATAATTTATCGGAGTTATAAGGATAAACATCAGGATGTTATTGTGCAATGTGCAGCGATTTGGGTCATTCACAAATGCTTATCGTTCGCAAACGACAATTGAAAAATCACGGGTTAGCCAGATTTATATCGAAATTACACAAAACATTTGAATTTCATTGATTACCTGAAACAGCTGGAAGATGCGTGCTCACAAATACTTATCATTCACAATCGACAATTGAAAAATCACGGGTTAGCCAGATTTATATCGAATAATTATACGAAACATTTGAATTTTATTGATTGGGTGCTCATACAAAACCCCATCAGTTGCCTGAGATATTTGAGGGTCGAGTACTCTCTAATGTGGCAATCAACCACTTGAAACAATTGGAAAATCACGGGATAGGATGAACAAAAATTAATGTTGAACCCTGGAGGTAAAATTTAAAACAAATACAGTTCATCAATAGGAGGCAGTGGTCGCTCCTATAACAAGACCATTAACCAAATCCAATAGAGATGGCGATTCTCTTAAATAAAAACGTCAAAACCAAACAAACAAAAGCCTGGAGTTCGATAGCTCTCCAAAACAAACTATCAAATATGACCTTATTCTACTAGTATTTATTAGTATCACCTTATTAGTACGTATATATTCGGTTACCAGACCTAGAGCTTCGCAGAGTTCTTGGCGCGAGATCCGAGCTCGGGATGCGAGGTAGATAGCCTCGTATTGCGAGTTATAAACCTTTCCCAAACTGTATGTATACATATATTTATTCGTATGTACTGTTTACTGGAGAATGCGGACCTGCATACAGCTTGCATTTTAGGTCTTATAGACCACTCTCGCATTTTCTTTTAAACGTGGAATGAGGATTCACGACCCGTAAGTCCACACCAACCGTGAGTATATGATTGTATATAGGACGAAACCGGTTCGCCCTAAGTAAATTGTAGTCCAAGGAGGGGTCGGAATTTGGGGGTATCGGGACTCGAGGGGAAACTTGAATGCAGTACATGATGACGTGGAAGGCTCTTTGGGACGCGATAACTTAGGTATCAATCAAAGAGCCGTGTCAAAGGATTGTGCAAATTTCTTGTTGACTCACGATCATCTCGTTTACTTGCAGGAGGATTTGGAGCCAAATTATGCCAGCAAATGGGCTATTCCGAGTTCGTCAAATATGCAATTAACTAATTACATTAACCTACTAAATCAATCTTTACATGTACCTTATAGCAGCAGAATCAAAAAGGAGTGGCGCCAAACAGACCCAAGAGTTTACCAAAATCAAATTTACTAACAATTAACCATTTGAGTTATATCAAATTACCTGTCCAAATAAACATGTATAATATCTTTTATCAGCGTTTAACTACGATTTTGTTAGGGTGCAGGGAATCAGAAAATTACAATAGGAAAGTTAGCTCATCCAGAGAATTCATTTAAGTCTAGGTTTGCAATGGAAAGACCAATAAAATTGTGAAACTCAACACCTCGATCAGAACCAAGGGGGTTACCACAAAAATGAAGGTAATTAAAATCCTATATCATAAATCAAAAAAATTACACAACGTTTGATGGAATTTAATTACAATATAAATACGGAAATATTTGCGTTCAAGTTCGTAAATAACGTATTAATTAGTTAAGTACATATGTCTGCAAAGATATATAGTACAAGAGAGCTTTAAGTAGCTTTCTGTAGATATCAAAGAAAAGGGTCCAATTTTCATGGAGGCTTATGTGTTGTAGGGGAGGAATTTTCCATCCCTGCGAACACATATGCAAAGCCTTAGAGAAAAAATTAAATATCGGTCATAGCCAAGAGAGAAGAAAATTTTATATTGTTTTAAACAAATAAAAATAAAAGAAAATGGTGAAAAGGCGAAAAATATTACAATGTTTACCCGTCGCGCGGTGAAAAAACCGTTTTGGAACGTTTTATTAACACTTAGGTCACTGAAATGTCACGAATTGGACCAAAAAGCATATTAATTTCTGTAATGTAAACCAGACCGCCGTTTATGATGTTCAGACATGGCGTTTCACGAGACATGTTTGCTTAATATTATGTATGTTATTCACATAAACGGAGTTATAAACGTTATGCGCGATGGGGGAGTATTTATTATTTATTTAGTCGGCTAACCCGAACATTTGACATCACGTTCCAAAAGGACCCTCGGCTTATCTCGTAAGGAACGTGTGATATGAATTTGGGTAGGCTGCTTGATAATTAGTTATTTTCTGATGAAAATATCTTTTGTGGGCATGTTTTTTCCCCGCACAAAGTAATGGATAGTGTAAACCTAGCCCGTTATACCTAAAATCATAATACAGCATTTTATTTTGATACTTTAAAACACAACTGTATATTTTTCTACTTTTTAATTTTTTGTTTTTTGAAATTTTATCTCAGAACTTAGAACCTTCTCACATTTTAAGGCATCTGCAAATATATTATAATCGATTATCGTTCAAATATTTTTTTTCAAATTATTGATAATCCGGTTAGGAACGGAACTGCAGGCCGCTTCCTGATAAAGTTTTTAGTAAATTCGTAATCACCCGAGTTTGTTTTAATAATATTAATTGACGAAATGCTAAAATGTTAGGATTTTTAAGAATACGTGTTTCGACACCGGGACAAATCATTTATTTTTTATTTTTTTTATTTATCTATCAATATAAAGTTTTTTACGTGTATTTATCGACATCTGTCTCACTAGGGTACACCTGTGTGGAGACAGACGTATTCAGATACTTAAAGAATATTTACATGCATGACTAAATCAAAATACAAATTACAAAGTTGTATACACTTTAAACTATGGAGTCAATAGATAGATAATAGAAAGAGTAGGTACAGGTACGACAATATTGTAAATATATATGCAAAATAAATGCATTTAGTTGGAGGACGTAGTTACAAAGGGGTTTTTATAAAATTATTGATTCTAATATTTTATTTTGTATTTGAATTGTTGATATTGTTTACGTGTAATTTGGTTTACAGTTGTTTGCGATAGTGGGACGCCCAACACTTGTTATCCATTTCTTTATTTCATGTTTGAATTTGGTTATTGACTCTGTTTGTCTAATCGTGGCTGGTAGTGTATTGTATAGTTTGCAGCTGTGTATTTAAAATGATTTTGCCCAAAGGTGGTTCTAGCAAAAGGAGTTTGCAGAAGTTCTTTATTTTTGGCTCGGGTATTGTGTATCGTTTGAGTTGGTTTGTATAGTTTTTGCTGTTTTGGTGTAAATTAATCAAGATGGATCTTGCAAAGAGCTGTTTTATGTCCATAACGTTGATAGTATTGAAGATAGTATCAGTGTTGGTAGGAAGAGGAAGTTTGAGAATTATTTTTATGATTAATTTTTGTGCTTTAATAATGGGGTGGAGGGCACTAGAAGAAGTATTACCCCAAGCTGAAATTCCATATTCTATGTGTGATTGGCATAGTGAGAAATATACTGATTTTAAAAGTTTAAGGTCAGGGAAATTACGTGTTTGTTTGAAAAAGTAAATAGATTTATGAATTTGGTTTGTAATGTTATAGATTTGTTGTTTCCAATTTAGGTGTGTGTCAAAGGTTAGTCCTAGATATTTGATATTGATTGCTTGTTCTAGGCATGGGCAGTCACAATTCCGGTCAAGGGGAGAATTTTTGCAAACGTGTATTTTTAGAGTTAGGTTTGACATTGGGATATTGGTGAGACTAAACATTGGTATGTTACTAAAAGTTTATCAGGATACTTTTATCAATTAATTTATTAATTTGTATATAATGGTATGCAATTCCGTTTTTTAACCGGATTACGAATAGTTTTTAAAAAATCAGCAATATTTTTATGAGCCATTTTTCTCCGTACGGTCTGTCTAAAATGGTGGTGTCATGTCTCTCAGAAATTGGTAGTTAAATATTCAAACCCATTAAATTTCATGGGTTTAATTGGTAGAACTGAGTTGAAAACATGATACACCAACTTGATAACATAATATAGTCATTTTCTCATCTATTTGCTTTTTATGCGTTAGTCATGTGCAGGAAGTAAAAAAATAGTACACCTATTGAGAGGTTATACAAGTGTGTCAGCCATTCATTCTTGTTCTTATAAGAACGAGTTATATTTCAAGGTTTTTTTTCAAAGATCGATTCTTGAATGGAGTTTGTTAGTTTTAATTCTAAAATTTTTAATTTAAAATTACCTGTATTTATAGGTGTCCGTGACTACAATATTTATTTGTTCGAGTAAGTGGTTTGTATTCATTTCGAGGAGAAATACCGGTTTAGTTTTCCTCGTCTATTCTTCACAATAAGTAGTGTTCTTGTATTAGAATAGTTATTAATGAAAGAGAGAGGTAATCGTTGAAATCCTAGCGTGGGAATCTTATTTCGTTTGAATGCACTTCGCAAACTAAGTTTTTATGATGATGGAAATTGTGTAATGCGAATATAATGGCAAATGCCACTTTAAGAGATTATATGATACGATCCACCCATTAAAGTAGAACATACTAACATTATAGACATGGATATTAGGTTTACGTATTGTGTATTGATTCTTCCATTGTAAGCAAATTGAAGGAATAGTAATTTAAAAACTAGTAGTTAAAAACCTAATTTGTATTTACCTAAAATATACTAAAAATGTAATTGTATTGTAAAACCTAATTTGTATGCACCTTAAATATATTAAATATGTAAATGTATTGTAAAACCTAATTTTTATATACCTAAAATATATTAAATATGTAAATGTATTGTAAAACCTAATTTTTATAAACCTAAAATATATTAAATATGTAACTGTATAATAAAACCTGAAATATAATCCGAAATTATCACACGTCAATTACTGTAGCAGCATTTTATACTTCTAGGACGATAGATTAATAAAACATATGACGATACTACAAAACAGGGCTTTGAGAATTATCAGAAAGAAAAATAGATATACAAATACGAGTATGTATAGAAAATCGAACAAATGTTGAAGGAGTTAAATATCTTGTCATTTAAAGAAATCATTTACATCATTACCTTTTTTTTAATCTACAAAATAATGAATTATGACCATTGAAGTTGTTCGATGATGGCCACACATTAATTGAATTTCTAAGAAAAATGTAAAACCTGCCGCACAAATGAAACGAGGAAAAGTAATAAAATAAGAGTCAAAAGTTTTTGATGTCCGAAGCAATGAAGATATTCGGAAAATTGCCAGAAAAAAAATAAAATAGAAGAAAACTTAATTTTTTTTACTTAAATTAGAAAATATGTGACTGATTTATTCTCAATATTTTAAAATTTTATTTTTAACTAGCTGACGTGTACCCGGTGTTGCAGGGAGTTGTGCTTATGAGAAAGATATATATTATAGCAGACTTTTATGTAGGCCCTTTTAAGATATACAATTCAGTACAACATTATTTTGATGTATCTCATAAGGTGTACCCAGCGTTAGCAATTTAAGAAACCGAAAATATTTTTTACGACTTGGTTACAACACGTCAACTTTTCTCTACTTTCTACAAATATAATACCCATGTATTATATATTTTATATGCCCATGTATTATATATTTTATATACCCGTGTATTATATATTTTATATACCCATGTATTATATATTATCTATGCATTTATTTAAAATACCACAAATAAATAAAAGCAACAACAATATATATTATAGTTATTATTTTCGGACTATTATGCAGTGTCAGGGCAGATGATGACACCGTAACGCAGTCCGAAACTTAAGCCACAACAAGTAGGAAGCGCAACACGTTATAATAACCCAAAAAATAATCACGACGAGACTTTTGGCTGTGAAAGTAAATATCACGATTATCGTATAATATATGTATCAAGCAATCTGTTGTTGAGTGACCAGATCCGATTAACCAGGTTCTTCCCAGCCTTCCTCCTTCTCATCGCCTTCCCCCTTCCACCCCTTCTGCACACATTATACAATTTTTCAACAGGCAGTTCATTTTCAAACGTAATTAATAAAACGAATATTTATTTTGATACAGCGCAATTTATTTAACCACAATACAAGCGCCCTTTTCAAATAAATTAAAAGATCAATACAAAACACAGCGAATGAATTCTTCAATTTATACGTCGTGTGACATCCTTTTCACCGTTCCGTGGTATTGGTACCCTTGACCGCGGCCGCCATGTTGGAAAATAATCCACTTTTCCCGCCATTATCCGAGCCAGTTGTGCCACCGTGACCGCCATGCACCGTTGCCCGAGAAATATAATATAAGTTCCTACCAGACTTCCTGCCACGCTTTGCCCGAACTGTCTAGGCGGTGTGGTTTATCGAACCGTGGATGCTGCAGCGCACTTATGATAGTAGTAGGTACTTAACCGAAACTATTGCTCCAAGATTATCCAAGAGAGCTTTAGGTTGGGGTGTTTCAAACTTCATTACATTTATTATACCGCCATTTTTACCTTTTAACATTCGAACCGTCCCCGTCCACTCTGACGCTGATTCTGAAGCTATTTCAGCTTTTGAACGTATTGTGATTAGCAATCAAGTGTAATGGTCGTTATGCTTATCAGCTGAGCACAATTTCAAATTATCAAAACTAGGGCGGAGTTCAAAATGGCCCTGATTGTCGATTTGACAAGAGTTTGACACAATCCAACCTTAATCTTGCATGCAAATCAGTAGAAAAAGTTATTTATTAGACTAATTCATACATCAGACATTCAGACATCTATAAGTAGTTTAAAATAAAGTCGCTATCCGCGTCTGTCTGTTTGTGCGCTTAGTTCTTCTAAACTACTAGGGTTTTTACTATCATGCATATAATATTTATAAGCTTTCCGGGTATTTATTAGCTGCCTTGGTATCGCTAGTATCGTCATAAAGTTGCATTATCGGTACATTTTTATGACATGTGATGTAGTTTTCTCATCATGTATTTTTTTAATTCTTTTTCGCCTAAATTCTTTTGACAGTGTATCTTTGTAAAAATAGTTGACCCGTTAGTAGCTAAGGGGTCACATACATCGGGTTCCTACCCAGGCTTCGCGTGGTGGGTTCAATCCTCTGCTGGTCCTCAATCATTGCGTAAGCAGCATTTCCCACTTATAATGATGACAGTAGCAAGAATTAAAAAAAGTTGTCAGGTTATTGGTAACCAGGGAAAGTTTGTCTTTCTTTGTTAAAAAAAAAATTATATATGTAGGGTGTCCGGGGATAAAAGTGCGCTAACTTCGGGTGGTGTTTCTACACGATAGTACAAGTAAACAGAAAAATATTTTTTTCGAAATTCCAACGTTTTAAGGTAGGTGTTCCGTCACGCCGTTTGCTTTTGACAGGCCGTGTGCTAACCAATAGTATGGTCAGAATTTGAACTGTGTAGTTTAAATTCACACACGTCAGCTATAATCACGGAGTGCCGTGAGCCACACAATCGCACAAAAACGTTCGTCCTGTCAAAACCAATGTGTACACTATCGCCGGTTATGTACAGGAATAATCCCTTAATACGTATTTTATCGCAACCAATTCAAAATAATGAGTGCTACCGTACAACGATCACCGTTCCAGTGCTGACAAATGATTCTCGAGATGCAGATTTCATTCGCCACCCGGTAAGTTGATTGTGAATTAACCTTACGAATTGTGTTTTCGCATTCGCCTGTCATAAGCCATAGGATCATTCATGCTGTGTGGAATAGACCTTTGAAGTACGGCTATCCCAACCCTTGTTAGTTCCTCGAACAGTAGGTTTTAGGTAAAAAACGTTGTTTAAAATTGTTTTTATAGGAAATAAATATTTTACTATGGGAAAAAAGTTCTAATTTCAAAAAAAGTTTGCGCACTTTCCCCCCAGACATCCTGTATATATTCTTTCATCATTGCATTGGCGTACTCTTGATAAGTGCGCCATGAACCTAGATACCTCATGAATTATTTTTTAAGTCACTTGACGACATTTTAACCGGCTCTTGCTTGCGCTCCTGGTACCTGGTAGTGGCGACAAAACAAACAGTCGACGTTTGTGACGTCACAGCCAGGTCATGGGTTTGACGGCCCCGGTATTGAAGATGCAGTGCGCTTTGTTGACTGTTGAGAGGTATGGGCTCAATAACCTATAAAAATAACAAAGTTTTTGATTTTGTACGTAATTTCTTTTATACATCTCTATGGATGTGTTGAAGTTAAAAATATATATGATCACATATCGACGTATAATTGATAGTATATTGAAATTGTAAACGATTAAATGGAATTTTACTTTTATCTTCCTTGAGTTAAAACCTTAAATTATTAAAAAACTAAACTGCAAAAAGAAATCTCTAATACACAAAAAATTAACCATTTTATCATATGATCCCAAATTAGAACGTAAATATTTTATTATTTTTTTGGTAAACTAATGTTTAAGACAAGATTTTTTATGCATAGCACAAAGGGTAACAATTATTTTATAAGCAATAATTATTAGCCTGAAACACTCATCCACATTGAAAAATCTCCTGATAAAAGATACATGACGCCAACGGGACTTGAACCCGTGTCCTTTCGATTTCCGGTCGACAGCTCTGACCACTGAGCTATGGCGGCTTATCTCTTATCCGCGAAATAATTCAATATATACTAGTGTTTCATTCAACAATTACTGCTTGTTATATTTAAACCACAGATCTATAAATATAAACTCTTTTTTACAGCAAATTTGTCACCGAAAAGCATTCAATTTGGATCATTCGATGTGGTTAAGCTAATTTTGCAAGGCCTAATTTTTTATCTTGATAATAAGTATTACTCTATAAAGGATATAATATATATAAATCTCTGTGGCTGAGTTGGAATCGCGTCTGGGTCCCACTCAGGTGTCGTGAGTTCAGTTCCTCGGCTGTCTAAGTCCTCCAACATGATATAAGCGACATTTTTCGCTTTACACTGTGGTGGTAGTAGGATATTTTAAAATTATTGCCAGGTTTATTCTTCAGGTTTATAATAAACCGGTAAATTTGCCTGTCTTAAAAAATAAATAAATATATATTTATACCTCAGGAGGATAGGTATCAGCACTTTCTTATGGACTACTAGCTTCGCATCTTTGGAAAATTAGGAAATTATTATTACATTACAGAGATCCAAATTTTCAACTTCGTTTACATTATTAGAACGATAAGTCCACGATATACATATTATACAAGGTGTGAAAAAATATTATCAAAAGCAGAGTAGCATCTAGTTTTCGAGATTCTCGTTTTGATTTGACATTTTATTACAGGATGTTGTCTATAAATACTACTCCATTCCCCACTATATAAGTCGTTTGTAGATGGATGTGTCTGCCCAAAAACCCTTTACGGTGGCATACGGTGGTAGGGACTAGGGAGTAAGGGATAATTCATAGGGGAGCATAAACCAGTAAAAGGGACAAACAGTTATTTACAGCCTTCGCAGAATAATATCCAGGAAGATTTTATTCAGACTCTGTAAATATTCCGCAGAGCATAACGTTTGCGGATTAGGACCTAAAAAGATGAATTAATATTTTTATTGTCTTACGAATTTATGTTATGACACGTAGCCATGTTTCTGAAATTTAGTTATTTTTTCTCCCTAAAGTCTGAAGATTGCTTCAAACACATATAGCTTTCGTGCTCGAGAGGTTACGGTTAGATTCCGACCACAGTGCAAATTATATATATACACAAGCTAGTAGTCCACAAGAGAGTGCTCATACCTACCGTGATGTACGGCAGTGAGTCATGGAAATGGTAGAGGAATTATGAGAGAAGAATGCTGTAGAAATGAGATCTCTGAGGCGTATTTGTAGTAAAACCATATATGATCATGTGAGAAATGTAAAGCGAATGAACGAAGCAAGGAGTGAGAATATGTAACGCGACTGTGAATGGTCGAAGAAGCCAGGGATGCCCGAGGAAGACATGGCATAATCAAGTGAACCTAATACCGAGTCGGGCCATATCAAAAGTCAGAATAACGGAAGAGTATGTATAAGACAATGCATCAATGTGAATGAAGACAGGAGTATGTGCCAAGAAGGAGTTGCTTGGCTTATCTGCTTTTTTATAGTTTTTCATGGCTCATTTTCACCATAAAGTGGAGATACAGTGCCTTGGCTTGATAACATGTCCATCGCGTTATATATTTTTTCAAAGTCTTAGCAAGCTTTAACGTGACCAGAGATTATCCTAACGCGAAATTGAATTCTTAAACAATCACTGTAGAATCCTGTGAAATAGGACAATAAGGAAGACAGCTGTTTTCAACAAAATGCATTTAAAGAAAAACCTCTCCAATCTAGAAAAGCTCACTTTAGTTTCATGGCTTTTTGACAATTAAAAGTTCTCCCCACAATAAGGTAAGCAATTTGACCATATTTATTGTGGATACAATATCTCCAACAATCGAGAGAACATCTATTGAGATGTAATCAGAATATCAGAAAAGCTCGCATACCGAGAATGTTGGTCGCCAAAAGCTTGCCACGATAGAAATGAGGACTGCAGGAACCGAATAACTTTTCAATGCTTTCTATGATGTATATAGAACCTGAAAACTTTCAGAAAACTTGTCCCTCTCACTTTATTACTCCGATTTTTTTTTTAAATTCGCCGACAGCAAATAAATCTTTGGAGTTATCGATAATCCATTTTTACAATACTTGCTGTTTGTTTTAAAGATATTTATTTTTGACGTTAAAGTAAAGGAAGCTCATTATCTCTTACCAAAAAATCACCCTACTGTGAATTTTAAAAGAAAAGTGTCTGAAACATTGATTTCCTATATTCTTTAAGTGCTATTCGCCTGACGGAATTTTTCACGAAAATTGAGTAGATTCCCATGTTACAAAGTGAAGAACCTAATGGTTTCTATATAAAGCTATGGATATTTCTGTAGATTTTGATCTCTAATACTACTAAGTATTCTGAATTAGTTTTGTTTTCTAAAAATACATTTTTTGGACATTGGAGTTCCTCCATAAATATGCAACATTTACATACCTGCCGATAATTAAATGTGCCGACTTTAAAAGGCGATTCGTTTGATTTATACGGTTTGGAATTATTCATTCAATATAAAATCATTGAAGCTATTCGATTTCATTCGAAGAAAATTGTAAATATTATTTATGCATGGGCGAGATATTATTCTGATAAAATAATTCCCGGAGGTAAAACAGAAGTTATTAAAATATTGCCTCCAATAAGTGAAAACATGGAATTAAATTATATTTGACAATTAACACTTTCTTTAAATTGGTTGAGCTTCACTCACGTTTTAGCGCTTTTTTGGATTAAAAAAACTTATTGAAAAGTAAAAAACTTATTGAACAGTAAAAAAACTTATTGAACAGTAAAAAAACTTATTGAATAGTAAAAAAATGGAAAATTCAAAAATTATATGTCGTCTTGTTTTTTTACAGTAAAACGAATGTTTTAACGTCTATGGTTGAATTATGCTAGTTGTTGACCGACCGTCACGTTTGACATAGTCACAAATAGGTGATCGATCAGCGCCATTTTGATTATTTTATCATTTGAAGGGACCCCGTTAACCACTGATTTTCAACCTGTTAACGTTTGGTTATTTTTTATGACCGTTATGTTTGACGGCTTAAAAATCGCCATGTTGGAGACTGTTCAAAATTCAAAAAGAGCTGATTACTATTTATTACAATGTCAAATGTGACAGTCGGTTAAACAACTGAACATTTAAATACAGAAACGATACTTTATCTACATATAAAGATATAGGTTTAAGTTGTGCTGGACTATTTAATTTTCTGTCTTTTGCAAACAGTTCAACAGAACCTGCACGGAGAAAAATGATCCCGTTCAAAAATGATAGCATGCCAATTTCCTGATAAAATATTAGTCATTCAGAATATATCGAGAACACGTGCTCTTTTCCTATTAAAAATCATGACAAAATGCAACAATATCAGTATATAAATAACAGTATTTGTATGAACACGTGGTCCGTCATCCTCATAAAAAGGAACTCTGTCAATTCATTCGTTAAAGGCCTGCAGTAATAGTAGTTAGGGTCCCTTAAGGTCCGGCCAAAACTAAACTTGTGGGAATAATTTATAAAGGTTTTATATCATTTAATCATATTGACAATGAAATGCATTTGATAATACACTACTTTTCTGTCGAGGCACCGAGCTGTCCGATACGTAGGTACCAAAGAACTGATGCAAGAGGAAGTGAATAATTCATTTAGTACGGTACCTACCCAGCACAACCTGGTACTATCTGGAACAGTCGTGAGTAAGCTACTGAAACTAGTAACTACCGTATGTTGATTGAGCAGCTTACTGGACTGTGATTCATCCCTTTAGTTCATTCGAGTGTTAGATTCACTACTGGGAACCCACAGATGGAGTTTCCTTTGATTTCGTTAATCAAAATAAAGATTTATTTTCATAATAAATTACTATTCTAAGAATTTCAAGTACCGAAGCGACATATTAAAAAAAATAATACATCAAATACTAAAAGAAAAAATATCAATACAGCAAATGGTACTAGATTTAATTTCGTATTCTCAACACGTATTTGCACCACATCTTTAAACACACCAGCGAATAAAATTCTTCGAAAACCTACCTGAAGACATTATACAATATGTACAATCCGCTTCTCTACTTAAGAATTGATTAGCATAGAAGCGAAGTAATGTAATAGAAAAATAATGTATGTTATCAATTTCATTAATAAAAAATAAAAATGAATCTTATATATCTTATAGAAATAATCTTAATAAAAATGGTCGAGGGGTAAAGCTCTCAACTAGCAAGCCGAAGATCGCGGGTTTAAATCCCGGCGTGCGCAAGTACATTTAATTTAATTAATTTGTGTTATTTCATAATTTAAAATAATATAAAGTATACATGCGGCATGTTCCTGAGTGGGAGATACTCTCAGTATCGCCCTGAGATCCTATATATCAGATCACCATACAGAATCGAAACGTTGCTTGAAATGGCTTTAGCCGTGTTTTTTGACCAGCTCTGAATAGCCAGGTACTCCCCCACCTTCCTCTCCCACATCTTCTTCACCACCCCATAACCTTCACCCTCACAACTTACCCCAATTGGGGATGCCATAGTCTCGCCGGCTCCAGACAGTTGGGAATTCGTAATAAACCCGAGTCTCAACTACACCCGACAGTCCAAAGCCAGCGGACTATGGGTTTCGTCGTGAGACTAAAGTGATTGGGGAGGGAAGGAAGTGGAGAAGAGAACGATTGGTAAGTTTTGAGATCTGTGTCCGAATTCTGCTTAAAGCATCCTTTTGTTAATAAAACTCAATTAATTAAACTTTTTCCCAAACGGGAAATATGAGATCAGAAATTATTCAATTAATTACAATATAAGCAAATAAACACTGTACCGTAATTTCAATCAGTACCAATTTGATGATATTACAAAAATAATATAATTTGAATCACAACATTGTCTTGGAATTTCATCAAAAATCAATAGTTTGAAAAACAGAGTCGTTCTTACATTTTATAACTGTAAAATTACCATCAACACATCTTAGCGAACAAAGATCAGCATATTAAATTTGTGTATATTTCCAAACGGTAGATCTGCTCAAAGTGTGTTTGTTCTCTGCTGAAACGACAATGGGTTAATTAATTCCGGAAATGAAGGCGATGATACTAAGGTATGCAAATTAAACTATTGGGATTGTGCTAGATATGCAAACAAGCTGTCTTGGTATATAATTTAGCATTTTAATCAAAGGTCGATGCAGCTTTTGTACGCAAGCCGAAAGGTAGAAATAATATAAGACCTTTACAATTACTATTGTTATTAAAACTGTTCGTTTTATGGCGACATTTAAATAGCCCTATTATTCCGGAATACTTCTAATTTTATTTAGATCGAGAGTATCAAATAATTGTAGCAGTTTGAAATGGCCTATTATTTGGGATTAATGTAGCTTACTTCTAAAAAGGCCAGTGTCAGTTTTTCGAAGTTTATTTGTTTGTAATTTAGCCTCAAAATTTGGAAGTCTACCGAATTTTAAAGAATCTATATCAATATCTGCCTATTTTTAAATTTTCGTGGCCAATTTTATGCTAGAAAAAGGCGTTTCTTAAAATTAAAACTTGATAAAAATACCAACCCTCGTGAAATTTGAAAAATTTAAATTGGCTCTTTTAAAAGCAAGTCCTAGAATTATATGGTTATATTTTCGCTTTGTGCCTTTCTGGTTTTTTTATTTCAAAACTTCGCTGTATTTTTCCGCAGGGGTAGGCAGAGAGGAAGGACCTCCAAACAACTCGGTCTTGGCACATCTTGCCTCATTCACATTCATTCATCGTCTCTACATACTCTTATTGTATTAAATTGTCCATAAATAATTTACAACGTTAGAATTACTTTATTTTCTTATTAATTATTCTATTTGATCAGTTTGAGAAGTAAATGACATGATACTTGTTATTTGTACATGAAACTTGATAAAGTGTTTTGTTTCCTTTGAGATGTGTTTTTTTTAATAATCGGCACTAGATCATACGGAAATAGCTAATATTACATTTTTTTCATTATTTTTTTTTTAAAAGAAAGACAAACATTCCCAGGTTACGAATAACCCAACAATGTTTGAAAATCTCCTACTACCACCACAGAAAGCCGAAAATGTTGCTTGTGTTGTGATGGAGGACTTAGCCAGCCGAGGAATCGAACACGCGACGCTCGGGTGAGACCCAAGCGCTATGCCCACTCAACCACTGACCGGTCAAGTTTTGTAAATGCCAATCAGAAAGTTATTTTCATATTTACCTACCTCGCATATTGATTTAAAAAAAATTGTATTTCATTTGTGTATCATATTTTAGAATTTAATTTGAAATTCTGGTGGAATTCACAACATTATTATCACATAACATTTTTCTGGCCAATTCAAAAATTTTCGAAATATTCCAACATACTTGAACATATTTTCACTAAAGTCACGTGGAAAAAGCGTAAAATAAAGCTCATGGGTTGAGCTTTACGTGTGACCTGGCTTTAATTGAAAATGTATGAACTTACGAGAGCGAACTTACCCAACCAAAAACTGCTCTGTCACAAAGCTTGTGGTTGTGATTGTGTTAGCGGCAGTTTTACTAAATTTACTGTTTTCATTTATGAACCTTTGTTTTTTAGTGAAAGTTTATTTGATGTTTTTTTGTTAGTACATTGGCTTTGTATGGTAAACAAATTCAGTTGAATTTGTCGTAATTACAATTATAGTAACTTTCATAAACAGAAATTATAAAAGTTATTTTGATTTGGTGTGCTTTTGGTAGTTCCTAATTATTACGGGATATATGATATTAATATTAATGAGTTAATCTCATTAAAAATCTCTTCAAATTATATGTAATCCGGTTAAAATTGGCCGGAATGCAGGCCGTTTCCTGATAAACATTTAGTAAATTTGTAATAATATCGGGATCCGTGTTCATGACCTGCGTTTGTCTTTATAAAACATAATGAAAAATTTTGAATTTTCAAGATCACGTTTTCCGACATCGTGACAGTACATTGGTATTTTACTAAAAGTTTTTCAGGAAACCTATTAATTCATTCGTTAAGGGCCTGCAATCCTGTACTTAACCGGATTACAAAAAATTTGGTAAAATCTTTTATAAGTAAGTTTTCACCTTACTATTACCTTACGATTATAGATTATAGATTTTCACCTTCTATTACAAGATGTACTTATTACTAATGTACTAAGGTGTACCAAGTGTCATAGTATATTGGAATCAAATAACAAAAATATATGTTTTTGAAAATGTAAAGTGAAACCAACAAAACAATATACTAGGGCCAGCAAAATTTACCATAGACAACTTTTTTTTAATGATGCCTTTTGGAGACATGGAAAACCTATTGGAGACAATTCATATTATAATATGTATATATTGTTATTACCTATATTCGTGTGTTGAAAATCTATTGCCGACACTAACACAACATACGAGTAGTATGTTCGAAATGTATGGTAGATACAAAGTAATGTTTTTATGTCGTGTTACTACGTCGTATCATTGTTGACACCAGAAACTAATTTGACTTTTCTCTTTTTCAGGTATGTTGAAAAACCCAACAATTGAATTCATCACCAATTCAACAGCTGTTGCCGTGTGGAGTATTGCTGTAATGATGTACGTAGTTTTTTCTAAACATTTCCTGTTATGACCCAAATTAGCCATCAATGAGTAATTTTTACTCCGTATTGACATTTCTGCATGGTAATTGTACAATGGGCAACATGTGGTAACTTTACCGGTAACACCCGACAAGTAATTTTTTATTGTGTTTCAGGCGTAACATTGTTTCAGCGGAATTTCGAAACATTCTGGAATCGAATTGAATTTGAATTCAATATGAAAATTTTCATTCTTTTGTTCCATTTTTTAGTTTTTTTTTATGTCCAATTGATTCAATTAATACTGCTCTTCAGTACAATGAAATGCCACATATACTTTCGAAGATTGCTTGGATTATGTTGGTTGTATAGTAACTACTCTGGCTTTCCGGCCGCATATTTCATTTTCCGTGTTCAATAGGAGGCAGTACTGCCTTGAAACACGCACGGATTTATTACGCTAATTCTGTTTTTAAACTCGTGTTTAATTGATGGCGCGCGCACGGGTTTGCAATGCAAACTCAACCAATGTGCGTGGTAACTAAAACCCTTGGACAAAAATACGCTCTCTGGTCGCATGACTTGAACTTTTTTATGAATGGATTATGAGAGAGAGATTATGGCCGAGTTGTTTCGCAGAGAATCGAACATAAAATTGCCATTCAGCGCCTTTTTTTTGACTTTGAAAGATCTCCCTTGAATGCCGATTATGAGAGATTTGCAGCTTTCATCCAATTTTAATAAGCCGGCAAGCTTAACACCTTTGCTGATCATAACTTGTTCAAAAACTGGATCGGACTTACTATCAACTTTTAACGGGAACCTTTCAAATGTCAAAAAAGAAAATGGCACTGAATGGTAGTTTAATGACAATGTTACATTTGAATGTCTGCAAAACAAACAAACCGTTGAGTAACGCTACTCGTCAAGAAAATACTCGATTTTGCCGCCACGCTAATCCTATGATTTAAGTATCTTGAAGACTAGTTACTCGCCTGTGATCTGAATCGTGTAAATTTTTGTGCCTGAGCCATAATACGCTAGAGATTGGGACGGGGAACTTGGAATGACCAAACGCGGCCAATACTTAGATATGACGATCACTCTATATATAAAATATTTATATATTTAGAGCGATCCTTACGGATATTAGTTAATTATATTTAAGATTAATTAAAAACGATACCTTAACATCAAAACATTTTTTTGTAAAACGGTTGGAAAAATGTATAAAAAGGTTCGTAAAAGTAATAAACGTAAGCACCAGATTTTATTTTTCTAGACTTATTAACTTCCCGAGGGATCCCTATATAAACATCTGAGATTTGAGTAACACGTTCATCAGAAATAAATAAACTAAACCCCACGCAAAAATCAATTTTCTAGGCTTGCTAGGGCAGTGTCAACCGTATGTCCGACCATTAGGCCGGGCCGCGCGCCGATTATTGTTTTTACACGACTTCATCACTTATGTCGTTAAGATTCCCACATTATTTTAGAGATTTGCCAGGGCAAATTCAACCGTAGGTCTATCCAATAAACCAGAGCCCCGCGTCGCATATTTCTGTGCATGGCTTCTCCACTTACGTTGTTAAGATTCTGACGTTATTTTCAGTTATTGTCCCTTCTTAATCAATAATAATCCATGCAACAACTGCGCGATATGATCATGTAGAAGCAGCACTTGAACTCCCCCACCTTCCTACCAGATGTATCTGTCACGTTATCCAGAGAGTGTAAGAAACGTATAAAAATTCGTTAAAAATAATCACGGGATTTTAGTCACGAGGAATGATGAATTGAATAAACACAGACTGGTAAATATTATTTTGAAGAGCTCAGGTAAATATTGTGTCCTTGTTTAATTTAGAATCATCATGAACACGAATAACATCCGATATATGAATGATGTATGTATAGACAATGCAACATATGCCAACTAAGAAAATATATATGTACAACTTATAATAATACTATAAATGCTTTTGAGAAATATTTCCGCTATTCTATTTATGTTGTTTTTTAACGCTAAAAACAATATAATTTTTCAATAAAACATAATATTACACAACAATGAAATTAATATTTGTTCTTCCTTAATAAGAAACACGCTTTGAACATAATAATATAACATTTTATTATATTTCATGTAATGCGTACCATGTAGGTAACTACGATGTAAATATAAGTAAAGTTTGTTTTTTAGACAGGAGAATAATATAATATAAGAAAATGAATGCCTTGTGAATATGATGTTATGGGCATGAAGAAAACGAAGTGTATTATATTAATTTTAAAAACCTTTAAATTCTCATCATTTAGTTTCATTCGTCTGACCAACGAATAAACGATGAAAGTAGTTTGTTGACATTTGTTCGGAATATAAAAGAACTAACAAAAGGTCATTTAAAAAAGGTAAAATAAACTATTATCATTCATTATTTAGAACGAATGAATAATTTACAAAACTATATTATAGAATGGCTTTCAATGGGCTGCATTAATTTATTATGTAATAATACATGACTTTAGTTTTAAAAAAAAATTTCTTTGTAAAAAATCATCTCAAAGATCCTGTTTTGAGATATAATATGGCTTAAACACCGTAAAATAGGTTACTCGACCAATTAGAGAAGTGACAAAACAGGACACTTTTGAAAAAAAAGCCAGTGTAGGTTGGGTTGGATTAGATTTTATCATCACTTGTAAAAAGTGTTCCATTTCGTCACTTTTCCTTTGACTCTGTGCAAAAAATTGATAGATTCCCCAATCTTAACAAACGGACTGCAATCTTTAGAGCACAGGCGTCAGGTAGGTATGCTGTCCTTGTTCTATCGTTATTACAATGGAAGATGCTCCGAGGAACTAGCGTCATTGATCCCTTCGGCACCGGTGCGTAGTCGGGATACACGCCCAACGCGCGCCCAACATTTGTACACGTTTGACATTTGTCACATGAGAACGGGTCGTTTCTACGATTCGTTCTTAAGTTCAACAGCTCGGCTGTGGAACGAACTGCCGGCCTCTGTGTTTCCTCCCTCCTACAACATGGGACTCTTCAAGACCCATGTTCACTCCTTCCTCTCCACAAAAAGACCCTCCACATAGCATCCCCAAAAATGACATAGGCCCTGAGGGAAATTATTTTCTACAGGGCCTCCTGTGTGGAGTTAATAAAAAAAAACTTTTCAGTTCATCAATGGAACCAAACACACTTTCATCGGTTTAATGTTATTTTATTTTTATTATTGTGAATACCGCACAAGAGTCCAAACTGCTCCGAACTTTCTGGCGCCAGTGGGACTTCGGCATCCCTATTCGGGTTATGTTGTGAACCGAGGGAAATGTCAACGGAAAGGAGATGTGGGAGGAGGGTTGGAAAGAATCTTGATATTCAGATTTCATTACCAAACTCAGCTAAAGACATTTCAAGGAATCTTTCGATTCTGAATGAAGGTATTTATATGTATAGAATATTTAAGTATTACTCAAATCACTTTTATTAATTTATCTAGCAACAGAAAAATCGTTGTGGATCCGGTGTATGAATTCCATAATATTTAGTGTCAAAATTAATTCTTAGTTGAGAGTCTCGACCCTTTCAGTCATTCTTCAAAATAACATATAAAACTAATTCATACAAGTAATACCTTTGTTGCGGGTTCAAGTACCTTGCGGGCCACGCCCTTTCCTCAGGAGATTGATGAGTTGATATTATTTAATAAGGAGTTGTTGAAAGCCCGTCAAGAATAGCAAGGAAAAAGCATTTTATTTGTGTAACAAAGCTTGGTAAATCATAAAAAAATACTTTAATTAATGATCTTTAATTAATGATCTCGAAACAAATCGTTAATAAATTATTTATTTACCAATCGATAACCTATGTTGTAGTGAAAACTTTTTTCTTATTTTCTAATATAAATAAGAATTTTAACAAACCTTTGTGAAACAGACTTTGTACATCTCCACAATGCCCATAAGGAAAATACATAGTATTTTTTTGCGACCGCATTCTTGCAGTAATTGACATACGAATATTTTTATTTGAATATAGAAATACAGAATGCTTGTTTTATAATATATTGTTGCCACAGACATAGGAATTAATAGACGAGAAGATAATGGCGAGGGGTAAAATCAACTGTTGAAGAACGAAGGGAGTGAAGCTGACTGTGATTCGTCAATAAATCAATCTGACAGTAAATAGGCATCTCGCATTATAATATCACCATTTACTTCTTAAAAGTAAAATCTGCTTTGGAATGAATAGACATTTTTACATGGGAGCGCAAATTACTCGCCACGTTATGAACAAATTTGCGAAGTCCAAATTCGGCAAAAAAATTCGGTTCATTTTCAGAGTCGAATATTTCGTTCAAGTATTTAGTTAAGACACTTTTATAAATGTTCATAATTTACTTCCCAGCAACCAACCAGCTTTGTGTTTCGCGTCCAGACGTTTCTCGATGTGATAGTAACAACTGATTCATATTATACGATGTGAATATGCTTAAAATAAAGTAAAATAATGCTTATATATGGAATGTAATACGACAATTGGGTTTATTCTCTTTTTCACATCTATTTTTACAAGTTTTCATAGTACAAGTCAACATTTTGCCGTGTTATTTCGTAAAATGAACCGATGATGCCTCGACCATAGTTCGCACAAGAATGATGACGTCACGTTTTCAAATTTCACTTGAGGCCATACGCGAGCACAGCCGGCTCCAATGGAACCGGTATGGGGAGTGGGGATAATACGCTTTTAATCACTTAGGGCAGGTCTACTAATATTCATATGTCTATGATTGTTGCTGAGCAACAATATATTTTTTTAAATCATTCAAGACAATATTAGCAACTCTCAAACGAAAGTTTGCTCTGAGCAAAGCCCGGCACGGCTGAGGTCCTTGGTTCAACTTTTAGATGCGACCTAATCTTTTTCAAATTTTTCCGTTTAAAATTTTCATTTAAGATTCTCTAATATTGTCTTCAATGATGATCACATAGAAAAGTTGACTTACATCTTAATCAGTTCATATTAGCATTATGTATTTATTCGCATGGGATTAAAGCTTCTAAAATCTCTCAATTATCCTTTGTCTGGAACCGTGCCAGCAGCCACTCCTTATAGCTGGGTTGGTGATTTTGAAATCAGGCTTAACGGGATCCTCTCAATGGTTCATCCACTGCACTTGAATTGATAATCCCTGGAACACTTTTGATTATTTCTAGTCAAAATCCGTCTTAACGTGAAATCACTATTTTCGATTAATCTTTACTACGAATCAGTATAGATTATGAATACAACAAAATATGTTTTGGATAAATTTAAGCTTGTTCAAATATGATTTAAGATTTTCACGGCCAAAAGTATTTTTGTTATTTGTTTTTGGGGTATTATGCCGTGTTGCGCTAACTCCTTCTTTAGCCAACGTTTCGGACATAAATAAGACATCTGCCCTGATGATGGACACTGCAATGCTGTCCGAAACGTTGGCTAAAGAAGGAGTTAGCGCAACACGGCATAATACCCCAAAAACAAATAACAAAAAAAATTAAGCTTGTTCGATCGTTTTGCTTGAGTAGAATTGAAATAAAATTTTATTATAAACTATTTTTTTTCAATAGAAATGTATGAACGCGTATGAGAAACAACTGTAAAAAATACAATATTATCTGTGACAGTTTCCTTTGATTAACTTTGTTCTATCTTACAAAATTATTCACGTAATAAATAAAAACTTTTTTTTTACCAAAAAAAGCATTTCTAGACTTCGTTTGACACGCGATTTTTATACCTATTTTCGTGATTATTTATTTATTTTATTTTATTAATCTTAAGTTAGCTCACATCTTCGTGTGTGCTAATAGTTTTATAAACATATAAACATGTACATTGTTTGGCAAACATAATCTTTCTTTAAATATTTCAATAAAGTCACAAAAAAAGAAACATTAATAATTGAGATAGACATATTTTCTTAATTCATTTTTGAACTTATTAATATTTTCTATCACAGCAATTTCCTTCGGGATTTCGTTATAGAGTTGAACGGCCTGGTACATCAGAGATTTTTGGGTGCTTGTTTTTTTTCTTGTTGGCAATCTAATTTGCTTAGAATTTCTCGCCCCGTGTCCGTGTATCTCGTTATTGTAATTTATTTTTCTTTTCAGTTCCTTAGACATCATCCCTAAGTTAATTTTATGTATAAAAATAAGTACATTCAAATACACAGTTTGCTTCACCGTCAAAATATTCAGCTCCTTTAACATGTCTCTTATCCGTGTGTATATGTTGCGCTTAAGTATTATTCGCATTGCTTTATTTTGCAGTATTTGCATTTTTTCATTTTCTCTTTATTGCAGAGAAAAAGAATACTTGAACAGTAATTAAAGTGTGGTGATATAATTGTATTGTATATTATCTGGCATGTTTATTTATTTACTTTGTTTCTGATTCTACCAAGAAATAATTTTTTTTTTGCAATTTTTTTAATTTTCTTTTTTTAATTTTTTTTCTGCATTTTTTGAGAAGTTCAATGCATTAATTATGTATTAATTGTTTTTTGCAAAGAGTGCAAGACTGATGTAGACGTGTCAGTTAATAGTAAGATCAAGAAAGGGACGCTTACGTGGTTTGGCCATGTAGAGAGAATGACCAGAAAAAATAGTGTAAGGAGAATATATGATGCACATGTGAATGGTAGCAGAAGTAGGGGACGCCCGAGGAAGATATGTCATGACCAAGTGAATCAGATATTAGAGTCGGGCCATGTCAAGAGTCAGAATAATAGAAGAGTATGTATGAGATGATGTGTGAATGTGAATGAGGCAAGGATTCGTCCGTCCTCTCAAAAAAGTCGTGATGGTTAGTTAGTTAGTTAGTTTTTTAGTAGTTTTGTGTTTAATTCGTAGGACTCCAATTTAAAAAAAAAAAAAATTTAAATCAAATTTAATAATCTTATTATTGAGTTCCACAACCAATTTTATCACTATTGTGACAGCTGTTCCGGCGTTCAAGACTATTTTTGAACTGTGGTTAGGCCACGTTAAGACGATTTATTTAAATATTTCAATTTTTATGATATCTAAAAGGATTAATTACCGGTTAACCGATTTACTGAGAAAGTAACTGTGGCAATAGATTCTCTATTATGTGGGGGGACTTTGAAATCTGTTTATCTCAAATTAAATGGTAATGTTTTCTTAATTGCTTAATAATGACCTGACTGCTATTAGCTTATTTAAATGTTTTATATTGTTTAGGTCTTGTGAACACACGTTAAATTTAATCTAATAATATACACACTTTGGGCTCGGTATATCTCCTAACTTACAACATATTCCCACTTAATTGAAGAAAAATGGTGCGATCGTTGGAAAAGAAGAATTTGAATTTGGAACGTGATTTCAAATTTGCCAACTCTGCCAACGGAACATACTCAAAGATAAATAAAATACCATAATATAACGATGAGTAAGTAAGCTTAGTAAGTCCAAAGTTGGTTTTAATCTGGAGCATGACACACATTAAAAAGTCAATACATTGCAGGTAGGCACTTACTAATACTGTATACGAATTAACAAAGCCTTTTCTTAGTAATTATACGTCGCACTTCTGAAGTAAGAATTGCTTGGTTTATCTCATTGCGACCGTACTGCGTACAGAATAAAAGACGCAATTGAATAAATAATATAATCACAGTGTTATAAAGGATGTCTCAAAAGTTAACGTTATCCCTTGGAGGACTGATAGGCCAATTCATGGTGGACAAGAAAATCATATAACCTCAGTAAAATGTCCTTAGTTTTCGAGATATTCGCACTTTATTAATTTCTTGAAAATCGACACCTCAGCTCACTTTTTAGAGTGACAAAGTTAAAAAATTCTATAGTATAAGATTCTAATTTTAATGAAACTACTCCGAATAGTCAAGCTATTGATCATAGTCCAAAATAAAACTAACAGTGCATTTAAAAAATATTTAACTTCGGCTCCTTACACTGTTACAAAATGTACCATGCTATTAAAGATATTAAAGTTACTAAAAGCACAAGATATTAAAAAGTGTTGCTTACCCAAATTAGTAACTTTTCCTTCGAATTCTTAATTATTTAAATAATTTCACAATGAGCTGTTTTTGCAGTAAAATACCATTTTTTTTCTCAATAAAAAGCCACACTAAAAACTGTTTTTTAAATAACTTGCCAGATTAGTGTGGTACATATTTTAACAGTATGATGAGGCGAAGTTTAACTTTTCATTCTTTGGAACTTCAAAAGAACTTTGGAGTTCCTAAGTTTATTTATTTTAATGTATTTATGAAATATTTTCCATTTAACTGTGTCTGTCTAGTCTGTTTTAAAATCTATGTACACTGTTCATTAAACTCCCTTTTAAATTCGTTTTCTTATGTAAAAATATTTTTATTTATTTTATTAATGTCGTCTTTCCCGAAATGAGTTTTTTTTAAACTCATGGGAAAAATATATTTTGTAATGTATAGTCAAGAATATAATGAAAATATTCTAATAATGTGGAATTTTGTAAGTATGGCAAACTGATCATAGGTGTCTATTTTTACGAAATTCATAAAATTGCTAATATCTCAAATGTAAGGACATTAGTCATTGTATTATGGTCCGTCGTGAGTTGGCCTAACAGTCCTCTACGGGATATCGTTGACTTTTGAGACAACCCTATACATAAAATATAGAAGTAGTGTTTTCACGGTGGAATGTTAATTAATTGAAATTACAAATGCAAAATTAATAATTATGTTTTTCATCATTACACTTTTAAATGACTAGATGGTGTTCAGATTATTTTATGCTGGTGTTGGGAGATATATCGGGTGTTGACTGTCACCTTACACTAGTAAAGATATAAAATAATTAATAATAATAGTAAATTAATTATTCTGCTATGTTTAATAAACTTGTGACCATATGTATACATGTTAACATAATTTATTTATTTTTAAATCATTAATTTAATCCTACGCATTTTATGAGGTATATGCATCAAAATAATTAAAATTAATGTTGATGGTTCAAAACCCTTTACAGATCATTCAATTTGGTTGGTTCATCCGTTGTGTGTCAACCGTTATGTTGCGTAAAGTCGACGCAATGGTTGGTTCAATATCTTCAGTTCACCCTATTTTATCAAAAAACAATAGTTTGCGATCACTCCAGAAGCATCGTTGACTATTAATATAAGAAGAAAAATACAAACGTGGACAAAAAATGGCCCACGAAACGAAAAAAATCAGTCATATATGATGCTACTAAAAGAACAAAAAGATAGCTTTTTACGGTTTGATCGAGCATCATTTTCATTACATTTGAACTGCTCCCAAGGATCACAAGAACTTCGTTCTTTGTATCTCTATCAGAGTAATTCTTGCCTTTAGTATCGTACAAGTAAGTTAAATCCTTAGCTTAACTTAATTTATCGATCATTATTACTCATGCCTGTTGGAGAAGCATTAGATTTAAAACTTAATTTAAAATTATTTTAATATACAAACATAATTAATTAATTAATTTTTAAAAATAGAATAGACAAAAAGCGACATCTCTTGTCAATTTCGCATAGTATTTTCTCTGCAGGTGAATGATAACCAAATTGCGGTCACCTGTTACATCTGTTCAGTAGATTCATCTGAGACATGATATTTCGTCAAAAGAGGTCTATTTAAGATAAAAATAATTAAAATATATATTTTTGACAAAATAAAATGTCACAAATTCGACACTGTGTGTTACGATGAATGTGCTGATTCATCTCTATCATTAATAATTTTTCTCTCTTGTGAGCTGGTTGTTCCTTATAACCTTTTCGAGTGCAAATGCAAAGTGATTGCTGATTGCTGCCTGAAACCGAAGCTGATGACAAAAATAGAAGACCTCCATTTGTGAATGCCATTCTTGGGTGAGTTTTTCTGTTCATTTGTATTTTGGTGACTGGTTTGTTATTTTTCTCCCTGCAGAGATAGTTTATTAATCCACAATATATTTTTCATAGGGAAATATTATATTCCCTAGATGATCTGTGCTACCTACACGCCAGATCATCAACCATAAGTTTGGTCCTACGTAGCTCGGATATATTGCTAGCGAAAATTGATTAATATTTAGTGATTTAGATTTGGAAACATGATAAATGGATGTTCTATTCACGTAATTTTTTTGGTGATTTAAGAAGTACCTATCAGTACCAATTTCTAGCATACATAAATAATTTTTCTAGCATTAGAAATTTGCGTATTTTTTGGTAAATTTCATTAAAGCTCAAATTACTTAATATTATTTAGGTATAGTGAATTTAGTTTCGTTTTTTTTACGTATTCTTTGGTAGATTCGAAACATATAATATATTGGAATTGTCGTAATTTTTGGAGAATTCTAATTTACAATACTTACAACATTATTGTATACTTTTTTTGGTTAAGAATATTTTGTCATCTCATTAAAAATGCCGAGAATTACTGAAGAAGTTTCTGGAGATATTCAGGATAGAACGTTGACTCTTTTGACGGCAAAAAAGGAAAATCTTTTTTTGCGGATGAATGAATTGTATAATTTATCAAATAATTTAAATACCTTCGAGTCAAGAAAAAATGAAGACTTCATGACAAAGTCGGATATGATTGAAGACTTGAGAGTTCAGTTTGAAACTGTTATTGACAAACTTAACGACCGTCAGTTGACTTTGGACGACTCATTTAAACCGGATTTCCAACAATTAAATGCATTTGATGATATTTATTTGAAGGTCAAACGAAGTCGATTTAACCTTCAAAACGCGTCACGCAACGATTCGCGGGATCATTGTATTATTAAATTGCCACCTTTGGAATTACCATCATTTGATGGTCAAATGGGAAATTGGCCTACTTTCTACCAAGCTTTCAAATCTAATGTACATAATAATAGACAATTAACCGACGCCCAGCGTGTTCAATATTTAATTGGTAAATTGACACACGGCGCTTTAAAGGTTACTTCAGGCATTGTACCTGGAGGTGACACATACAATATAATCTGGAATGCTTTGGTAAACAAATTTCAAAATAAACGTGCACTAGGCACACATTATTTAAATAATATTCTTGATGCAAAAAATTGTACAAATACATCTGGCAGTCTTGACTTTTTTATTGAAAATTTTTCTGCATCAGTAGCAGCGTTAAAACAATTAGAGATTGAAAATTTAACTGATTTTATATTATTTCATTGTGCATTTAGAAAAATTGATTTTCAAATCGCACAGATTTTCGAGCTGTCAGTCAGGAATAAAGAGATTCCGACATATGACGATTTAGTCTCGTTTGTTCAAGATCAGGTTAAGATTTTAGAACGTTTAGGCAATTCAAATGAAACCGGTAAAAAACTGCCCACTACGTCGTCATTTCGTTCTAATAAAAATTTTAAATCGTTCCTTGCTAGCAACGAGAATGTACCTCGGTTTACGGCTTCGCGCACAAATTGTTGTCTTGTTTGTAATAAAACTAATCATACAATTAAAGATTGCGTTAAATTTAAAAATATGAGCTCTTCACAGGCGCGTTTTGAATTTATAAAGTCAAAACATGCTTGCGTAAATTGCCTTAGTGGAGGGCATACAATAAACGCGTGTAAATCGGTTTTAACTTGTGAGTTTTGTAAAAAACGTCATCACACTTTGTTGCATTTTGGCAGTGCTGATGACAATGCTAAAACTCCATCAAGTACCCACGCACACACGTCGCGAACATCTACAGGGACATCTGAAAATTGTGATACACAATTAGAAGAACCTCCGCTAAACATAAATAACTCATGTTCCCTTTCTGTGAAAGCGACACATAATACGATTCTATTATCAACCGCGCAAGTATTCGCAAAGAGTAAAAATGGAAATAAAGTTATTGTTCGGTGCTTAATGGATAACGGTTCACAGAACAATTTAATTACTGTTGATTGTTGCAAGATCCTCAACTTACCAATAATTCCTTTAAACAATTCCTTTGTAAAAGGAATCGGTTCAGCATCCAAACCAATTTTGGGTTACGTTTATTTGGACATTGAGTCCCGCGTGTACCCGAATAATAAATATAATATTTATGCGCTTGTCATTGACAGTATTACAGATCAGCTACCTAATCACTATATAACCAAGGGTGATATGAGTTACTTAAAGGGTATACCTCTCGCTGACTTAACGTGGAATATTCCTGGATGCGTGGATATAGTATTAGGTGCACAACTGTTCCCATATATTTATTTAGGGAACAGGGTTGAATCTGGTAACGGCGAACCTCCGGCATTAGCGACTACTTTCGGTTTTGTATTAATGGGTGACTACCCTAGTAATGTGCTTAATACAAGTACGTCATTTTCGGCACTTGCGCTTAATGACTTAGTACAAAAATTTTGGCTGTTAGAGGAAATACCCAACATGCAATTTCTAAGTCCGGAAGAGACGGAATGTGAGAATTTATTTATATCATCCATTTCTCGCACCGTCGACGGAAGGTATTCTGTTGCTTTACCTTTCTGTAAAGACCCGAAGCAATTGGGTAATTCCCTTGCTACTGCTCAGCGCCGATTTATGGCTTTGGAGCGAAAATTTAAACATTCACCGGCTTTGCGGGAGAATTATAATAAAGTTATTCATGAGTACATTGAAAACGGTTATTTAGCAAAAGTTTCAATGTCGGATATTACCGATGACGGATATTACATTCCGCATCACGCTGTCACTCGCCCGGATAAACCTATGCCTCGGATTGTACTTGACGCGAGCGCTAAGACACATACAGGATTGTCATTAAATGACGTGATTTATACTGGTCCGAATTTGCAAGCCGATCTGTTTTTGCTTCTGTTAGACTTTCGTCTTTTTCCCATTGCTATTACTGCAGACATAAAGCAGATGTATTTGCAGATTGAGGTTCCAAGCAAGCATCGCAAATATTTGAAAATTCTATTTCGGTTCGCGGACAACGATCCCATACAAACCTTTCAATTCAATCGGGTCCCTTTCGGACTAACAGCTAGTCCATACTTGGCAATGCGCACTGTTCGACAGTTGGCCCAGGATATGAGACAACATTTTCCGGACGCTGCCAATGTGGCAGAGTCTAAGTTGTATATGGACGACCTGGTATATTCTATTGTAGATGAACCCAGTGCCGTACGTCTGTCGCGAGAATTGATCTCGTTGTTTAAGTACGGTGCCTTTGATTTGGTAAAATGGACTAGTAATTCTTCAGTGGTACTTGAGAATCTTCCAGATTCGCACCGAAGCCCTGTGGACTTTACTGTTGGTTCTAACAATGCCGCTAAGGTGTTAGGCCTTTCGTGGGAACCAGCTGATGACAGCTTCTTCTTTACGTCTTCTTATGTTCAGGAGAAGTGCACGAAGCGGAACATACTCTCCATAGTAGCCCGCTTGTTCGATGTTCTCGGCTTGGTCGCCCCTGTCATTCTGTATGCGAAATTACTTATTAAGGAGCTATGGCTGTGTAACATTGGTTGGGATGATATACCCCCTGAGAGCGTTATTCAAAGGTTTTCGGCTCTCACACAGGAATTTCCTTTAATTTCGACAGTAAAAATCCCCCGCCATGTTGGCGTCCTAAAGGACAGTACAGTGCTCGTTGTCGCCTTCTGCGATGCGAGCATGAATGGTTATGGCTGCGTGATTTATTTGCACACCACTGATCTCTCTGGAAATATTTCAGTGAGGTTATTGTGTGCAAAATCAAAGGTTTCTCCCACGAGAGTGACAACTCTCGCTCGTTTGGAGCTTTGTGCCGCAGTTTTGATGTCAAAGTTGATACGGACGGTTCAAGATAGTTATCGTGCGCGTCTTTCTATTGCAGGAACATACGCGTTTTCAGATTCTACCATTGCGCTCTCCTGGATACATTCCTCACCGCATCGTTGGTCGGTGTTTGTTAGCAATCGTGTAGCTCAGTGCCAGGAAAATTTGTCTCCGGAAAATTTTTACCATGTCGCCGGTATTGAAAACCCGAGCGATTGCCTTTCTCGTGGCATGCTACCCTCTCAACTCGTTTCACATGATTTATGGTGGAACGGCCCATCATGGATTCGCCACCCACCTTTGGAATGGCCAGTAAAACCGTTTCGCCCCACCAATACCGGTGAAATGCCTGAACACAAAGTTAATGTGCTCACTGCAATGGTTCTGGGTGAACAATCGGTTCTGGGTGAACTGGCCCAGCGTATATCCACTTGGGATAAACTACTAAGGAGTGTCGTTTATATTCTCCGATTCATAAAAAAGATATCACCTTCCTCTGGAATTGTCAATAATCTTGTGACTGCTGAAAAGGCTGTACTTCGTTCCGTGCAAAATGCTCATTTTTCAAATGATATTGCTGCACTTCAGAAAGGCAAATTCCACTCCAAAAGGCTTCAGGGTTTGTCTTTATTTCTTGATGAGGACAATTTGTTACGTATCGGGGGACGCCTTTCTAAATCGGACTTACCTTTTGAGGTTAAACATCCGATATTACTACCTAAACATGACTGTGTTGTAAATCTTATCATAGATCACTTTCATGTCGTGAACTGTCATACCGGTCCAGGACTTCTTATGTCTATATTACGTCAGCGCTATTGGATATTAGATGCTAGGACGGTTATTAGGGCAAGGGTGCGGAAATGCAACTGCTGCTTCCGCTCAAATCCATCACATCCTACCCCAAAGATGGCAGATTTACCTTCATATCGTATTACTGAAGCAAAAGCCTTCGTTCACACCGGTGTTGATTACGCGGGTCCTCTACGTATTACGCTTGCTCGTCGGAGAGGACAACATTCGCAGAAGGCATATATTTGTCTGTTTGTATGCCTTGTGACTAAGGCCATTCATATTGAGTTGGTCTCTGACTTAACTTCAAATGCTTTCCTGGCTGCTTTCAGCCGTTTTATTTCACGGCGTGGCCCTGTGTCGTGCTTGTATTCGGATAATGGTACCAATTTTGTGGGTGCAAAGGCACAATTGGATGACCTTTACAAGTTTTTAGTTGAATCGGAATATGAGCCCGCGTTAAAACGAGAACTCGCCAAGCGTCGTATCGAGTGGAAAATGATTCCACCCCGCGCACCCCATTTCGGAGGTATGTGGGAGTCTAACGTGAAAAGCATGAAAACTCACTTATACCGAGTGATCGGAACTCAGCTTCTCACTTATGAGGAGCTTCAGACTGTGTTGGTGCAAATAGAGTGCATAATGAACTCTCGCCCGCTCACAGCCGTATCTTCCGACCCTGATCCGGAAATCATAACACCTGCGCATTTTTTAATGACTACACCATTACAATACTTACCTGCATCTATCCCGACGGGCAGTAAAATTAATTTCGCTCAGCGCAAACGATTATTGGATAGTATGGTTCAGTCTTTCTGGAAAAAATGGCGTGTGGAGTATCTGCACACTTTGCAAGTCAGGCAGAAGTGGGCTACCCCTGATCATCCGATTGAGATCGGAACTGTCGTTCTAGTGGGACAGGAAGATTCCCCTCCGTTGAACTGGCCTTTGGGTGTAATCACTGAGGTCCATCCCGGATTGGACAAAATTGTTCGCGTTGCGACGGTGAAGACACGATTTGGGTTCTTCAAACGACCGGTTATCAAGTTATATCCGCTTCCGACTCAATAATTTGCTTACTTCTATTTTTTGTTTTTATTTTTTGTTATTTTTTTTGGTAGTTCAAATTATCTCCGACTATGCCATGATATTCCGTTACAGTTAATTGTACTCTTGTCAGTTGAACTTTATTAAGTTTATACTTTTCGTTCTGTTGAAAGCTTTTTTTTGGTGACCTTCCGACGTAATTCTTGGATATTATATGTGAATAGAGTCACTTGAAATGATTTGACGTTTATTTATTTGTGCGTTGTTCTCTTACTTCTTTGCAAGTTCTGAGAACTTCCAAGGCGGGGAGTATGGAGAAGCATTAGATTTAAAACTTAATTTAAAATTATTTTAATATACAAACATAATTAATTAATTAATTTTTAAAAATAGAATAGACAAAAAGCGACATCTCTTGTCAATTTCGCATAGTATTTTCTCTGCAGGTGAATGATAACCAAATTGCGGTCACCTGTTACATCTGTTCAGTAGATTCATCTGAGACATGATATTTCGTCAAAAGAGGTCTATTTAAGATAAAAATAATTAAAATATATATTTTTGACAAAATAAAATGTCACAAATTCGACACTGTGTGTTACGATGAATGTGCTGATTCATCTCTATCATTAATAATTTTTCTCTCTTGTGAGCTGGTTGTTCCTTATAACCTTTTCGAGTGCAAATGCAAAGTGATTGCTGATTGCTGCCTGAAACCGAAGCTGATGACAAAAATAGAAGACCTCCATTTGTGAATGCCATTCTTGGGTGAGTTTTTCTGTTCATTTGTATTTTGGTGACTGGTTTGTTATTTTTCTCCCTGCAGAGATAGTTTATTAATCCACAATATATTTTTCATAGGGAAATATTATATTCCCTAGATGATCTGTGCTACCTACACGCCAGATCATCAACCACCTGTAATTTTATTCCTTAAATGTAAGCTCACAAAAAACTACGCACGACGGGTCCCTAGTCTAAGTAGGTTCAATCGCTCAACCATGCTACAGACGATCCAAAATAGTTGGCGGTTGGGTTGTTGGAAGATAGTTGGATGCTCTGGCGATACAACTGTTCGAATTCATAGGCACAGCCCTTTACCGCATACAACGCATCTCCACACGGTTCAACTTTACGTTCAATTCAACCAGATTGGTACAACCACTCGACGAAATTGAATGGTCTGTAGCGCCCATCACAATATTAACTCCAGATATCAAAAATATTGTGGCAGCGGAAGACACCAAACGTATTATATACTTACCACAGATTTTGGCGCCGCGAGTTTTATTCAATTTCATTTAAATTTTGTAAAAACTGTCTTGGGAGATATATCTACCAGCTGGAGATTTTAAGAGATACCGCTGAAATATAGTACACTCCTGATAAGCGAAAAAAACATAATATCTGGTGTAGTGCACTTCCCATCCCGGGTAAGGTAACAGCATCGCAGCTTATCGCAGTCTGCTAATAGCTAAAGAGCATGCCTGTTCCTCGATTACACGAACTTAGACGGGTGCAAGCGATAGATTTACAGAGCACACAGGCAGCAGGCTTAAGTCATAATTATATTGTCTCGGTGTCAAGTGAAGAGTAAACGATGTTCAATACAAATTTTAGCGACCTATAGAATATTGGTTAGGTATATTGAACCCCTAGTACCCAGCTTTTCAATTTTGACTGTCATATTATTTTTAAACCCCTCAGGCCTCTGGCATATTCTGTCAATAAAATTAAATTGAATGGAATGTTTCTAAATGCATCAGAAAACTAAAAGCGGTAAACTATTTGAAAGGTGATGAAATACGCTTTCAAATTTTATTATTACAAAAAAAATATGTAATTTATAAGGTTTACAATTTTTGGATGCGAACAGTTTTTTTAAAAATAGCTCAGCTCAAATTTTTTCTAACTAAAATTACTTATAAGGAAAACAAACAAACACATATTTTATTAGACAAATGTATTATAAACGTCAATGTCATCTCACTTTTTGTCGTTTCATGTAAAAATACTGAATAAAAAATTCACAAAGTTTCATAATTTTTTTTTCTCAAATTGCGGTCAAAAACTTTGGTTTCACGCAGGTGTGTACATTTTTGCTGTTCAATTTTAGATTTGAATATAAAGCGCGATTTTTTCTCTTTCTAACACCGTTTGGATCATATTTCTCCCTATCAGTATGGGAGACAACGATTTCTATGAGACCTATTTGTGTTGTTCCCAAAAACGAGCAAATTATCCTGAGGGGTTAATTATCTAATCCTGTGTTGTTTTAATATCAAAGTCATGTATTTTTGTTTGGTTATTTAAGTGCTGTACCATGGAAATATTATTCATATTTTCGGCTATAATAATTACTGTACCATGTCCACCATAAACAATGGACGCATGACAAAAGAAATTCTAAAGAAGTTGGCCTTTATTTCCCCAGAGTGACAAATACATTAGGAAGTTTACAATTCGTTTGAACTTTGGCATAAATATAAACGTCAAATGTAATGAACACCACCTACACATAAATTAATATACATAAAACAAAATAAAAAATTATATAAAAATCAATTGTGGTCGCAGTAGTTAATTTATTATACAATGTGTTTGGGGATTAAGTACACTAACTTTGGGAGGTGATTCTATATGATAGTAGGTCTTACAAGTGAAAAAGATAAATAACTCTTTCGAAATTACAATGTTTTAGGGTAGTTTTCAGGTAAAAAAGTTGATTTGTTGGTATGAAATATATATTTTTAAAATTTTTATTTCTACCATCATGCCTCCAGAAGTTAGTGCACTGTAACCCCGGACATCCTGTATATAGTAGAACTTCAAATATAAATAGACAAATGTGTCGGGTTCCCCGTTACAATATGTTTTGCTTTTAATGTAAAAGGTAGAGTGGGGGTTTTCCAATATATCAGTTTATTCGTATTCTGAGAATGTTTGTTTTTCCAAAAAGGTGACTTAGGTGCTAATTACATCACGCGTATTTTTGAAGACCTTTTAGACTTTTACTGCGCACAATGCCTTCTCGGTATTTTGAACAAAATTAATGTAGAAATTTGCCGATATAAAATAGTGTTAATTTATTAAAAAATCTGGTCGAATTATTCGTCTTCCTGTTAAAAATGGGACTGGAGGCCTATAACGAATGATTTGACAGTAAAGCACGAATATGTTATGAAGATCTCGGAACATGTGTTTTTGTATTTCATTTATTTGTTATTGTTCTTTAAATTATTATCTCGTTAAACTACAATTAAGCAGTTGGTCAACAGGATGTACATTACAATGTAAATATGCACACATAAGGGCGTTAAATAATAAATAAATAATATTATTACAAATTATAAATATACATAATATTGCTACTACTTATTAAGATATTCAGATATTATTATTAGCACATACAATCTAAAATAACACTAAATCTACATGCTAATAAAAAAACAACTATTGATTGATAGTGATGATTGGTATAAAGTATTTCTACTTATGAGCCATGTTTTTAGCATATATCTGATGGGCATTTACAATTTTTTATGTTACTCGGCAACAAGTTGAACATTTTCAGCACTTATATACATTTTATGTTCTAGGATTCGCTGTCCATATTTATTGTTATATTTTGTAACAGCATGCCTCCATTCTTCGTGAATCTAGTGTTGTGTTTATCTTCCAATTTATTTTTTTATTCAGAATCAGATATATGCTGGGTAAGTTTTTAGATTCTCACGGCCAAAGGCATTTTTGTTGTTTGTTTTTGGGGTGTTATGCCGTGTTGCGCAACACGGCATAACACCCCAAAAACAAACAACAAAAAAAGATATATGCTGAATTAATGTTTCGTCCCATAAAGGCAAAAGGTTGTTCTTAAAAATAATAATATTATCGCATCTCGTCCATTATATTTATTCGGACATGGCCACCTGCGTAAACACGTGTTCAGATATATTCTGAATGACTAATATTTCACTAGGAAATGGTAATGCAGTCACATTTTTAACAGTATCTTGATAAAAAAATCCGTACTCATTTTTCTCCGTGTAGGGTCACTTTTTCGGTAGGTACTTTTGGTAGTGGACTTCTCGCTGATGAATAAATAATTCTTATCTTTCATCCTGCTAGAACCCTGGATCGAAATGCCAGAGTCGTTGGCGCTAATACAATCAGTCCATTAGAGGCGAACCATCCCCTTTCTATCCCACGTCACTCCCGGTCCAGTGGACAAAGCTCTATCTCCCACAGATTAGCGGTTGGCGGAGGCTCTACCAAGTTTGAGGGATGGTTTTGGAAAAGCCTCGCCGAAATTCGGCTCTTTGCAAGGTATTAGCTCGCAGTCGCCTAAACGAATCAGGCTTTGTTTTCGCTTTTGCGAAGGGTGGCACAGCGGAGAAGGGGGGTTCTTCGAGATTTAAATCAGGAAATATTGTGTGATTTTTCATCTGAGTATAATTTTAATTTTTAGTAAGCCCATATCGTTACCATACTGCCAACCAAATGAAAACCCGTTAAATTATTAACAGAATTCGATGTAGGTAAACATTTTTCAGTGTATAACATTTTATTTATGTCATTGGCACTTTCGAACAGAGGGTTTTACAATTGGATTATTTTATGTTAACTTTTAAATGTCCTTATAAACTATTTTTTATGTGAATACAGCATAAGAATCCCAACTGCTCCCAATCGTCTGGATTCAGTGAGGCTGTGAGGCTTAAGGTAGTGGGGAGGGGAAGTATATAGTGAAGAGGAAGGTTTGGAAGTACCTAGCTATTCAGATTTGATCACCTAACACGGTACAAGCCATTTCAAGTAACTTTTGAATTCTGAACGGTGATCTTACGCCAGTTCGATTCTGAGAGTATCATTATGATACGCGGAAGGTAAATTACACCGCAATAATTATACATCAAAATCAGCCCTGCTTATAGGCAGGTTATTCATATTTTTATGTTTGCTGTATGGCCTCAATATAGTCGTATCGAGTAATAAAGATTTTATTATAAGTGCTGATTAACCGTGCGTACCTCTATTCTCATTTGCTTTACATAATTTTCTTTCAAATATTATATTATTATGTAAATAAACACATTTCTGCATGATATGGGTAGTAAGAATAACATATCGATCGAATCCATCGATAAGTATAAAATACTCACAAATCATCCATCAAAACGATTTTAAGTGATAGTAGGTCTTCATGATATCGAAAAAAGTCGTAAATAAACTTATTCATGAATATAAAAGTTGAAGAATCCGTTCGTGTCCGTAAAATACGTATTTTTTATAACACCACCCTCAAAAATTTACAAACCACTTCCTTATAACGAGGTCAACCACTGTCAAGTGTTCCCAGGGGGGTTAAGTCAGTATGAAGCTGTATTTTTCTACGCGATTACTCCTCAAACTCACCCCCGAGTAGGCAGATACTAGTTAGTTGCTACTTGCCACCCCTATTTTTGTTTCCCGACCCGTCAATGTGCCGACAGATAGGAAGTAATGAGGCTGTTGAGAGTTTGATAACAGTAATGACCGACCTGTTATGACCACTTAAGAAAATGTGCCGTCTAAGAAAACTATATTTTCCCCCAGAACGATTTGTGAAGTAGCTACGCACTCGTGAATCCACAGAAAAACAACGCTCGTTTTTTGACTCTCGTTTTTTTTGTTTGTTTCATATTTTATGGGGATGATGCGAAAGATTATACGGATAAGGCGAAGTAGTATAATAAGATAAGGTTCTTAAAGCTTCAAGGGTTGGTTTTAGGAAAGTACAAACTTTTTGTAGAGATTACATTAAAGAAGCCTGCTGATTTTTCGTCTAAGATTAGATAATGTTTGTCAGTTGCTGAGTTTAATGCGATCTTATTTATGTACATAAAATGTATGCATACCACAGACATAGGAATTAATAGACGAGAAGATAATGGCGAGGGGTAAAATCAACTGTTGAAGAACGAAGGGCGTAAGGCTGACTGTGATTCGTCAATAAATCAATCTGACAGTAAATAGGCATCTCGCATTATAATATCACCGTTTACTTCTTAAAAGTAAAATCTGCTTTTGAATGAATAGACATTTTTACATGGGAGCGCAAATTACTCGCCACGTTATGAACAAATTTGCGAAGTCCAAATTCGGCAAAAAAATTCGGTTCTATTTTCAGAGTCGAATATTTCGTTTAAGTATTTAGTTAAGACACTTTTATAAATGTTCATAATTTACTTCCCAGCAACCAACCAGCTTTGTGTTTCGCGTCCAGACGTTTCTCGATGTGATAGTAACAACTGATTCATATTATACGATGTGAATATTCTTAAAATAAAGTAAAAAAAATGCTTATATATGGAATGTAATACGACAATTGGGTTTATTCTCTTTTTCACATCTATTTTTACAAGTTTTCATAGTACAAGTCAACATTTTGCCGTGTTATTTCGTAAAATGAACCGATGATGCCTCGACCATAGTTCGCACAAGAATGATGACGTCACGTTTTCAAATTTCACTTGAGGCCATACGCGAGCACAGCCGGCTCCAATGGAACCGGTATGGGGAGTGGGGATAATACGATTTTAATCACTTAGGGCCGGTCTACTAATATTCATATGTCTATGATGCATACACATTTTATAACACGTAAACACACATTATATATTACTTAAACACGGTGAAAAATGAGTATTACTAATTTATTAAAAAATATCTTCAAATTGTTCGTAATTCGGTCAAAAACGGGATTGCAGGTCTTAAAGAATGAATTATCAGACACCTGTTAAACTTTTAGTAGATTTCGTGTATATTATTGCGATATTGGAACACGTGTTCATGAAAATCTGAATATTTTCGCATGTGAATGTGCATTTGCCTCGATAATATATTTTAGGAAACCTTTTAATTTATCCTATAATATTATATTTTAAAAATGTACATATCATAAATATTTAATTTTTAAGATTTTGTAGAAGTTGCATACATAAATTGTGAGACCCCTAAAACATTTCTATTTTCAGCTTAAAAACTTTTACTAACTACTTTGGGGCTAACCTAACCTAACAACTGATCCTCATGCTCATGGCTATGCTCATGCTAATAAGCGGGCACGTGATCAGATAACAACAAGCACAATACAAATTTTCGAATTCATCAGATTTTTTTCCAGATTATATCGTAAATAATCACCTCTTGAATTTTGCGGTACCATCAGAAAACACGGCGTGTGTTATATTATTGTTCAAATTGAAAATAAAATCATACTAATCATTAAATAAATAAATAAACGTATAAGTAATCTTGCTTTTACAACACTGGTAATATTCAAGATTAGACATTCAACAATATAAATCGGCCTCTTGTAAATCTCACTACTACCATAGTCCACGTACCATCTGGTACCAGTACCGCCACCGACACCGACATCATCTCTGCTTCTATAACAAGAACATGGAATGTAATGTACATAAATAGACGTATAACGAACCTACTTCAGAACCGGTATGTGACTCCCTCATCTTGAAACAATCGATAGTTATCTAATGGAAATAATACAAACAATATCGTATAATAAATATTACGTTACCTAACCTAGTACCCACCCATGCCAGTTATTTTATTAGGTTGTATTTGTTGAATTTTCTACAGAGCTAAACAATGTAATATGAACTTTCGTATTCTGAAATAACGTTTAAGGTGTGTACATATTGAATATAATAATTGAACTCTATCCATGTATGCTGGAGTATGCTAATAGTGTATCCAATAGAAAAAAATCCTAGGTAAATATCTATGCGGACGCCTAAAACTTTTCCGACGTTCATGCACCGTAAGGGACTTGAGGCAAATAATAGATGTATTTTATATACCTAGGGCATAACTCTTTTGATGCCATAGTCCTCGCTACGCATAGTACTTGCTACTTGTTTATGATTCCACACGGTAGAACACATTTTCAGCACGGCGTAGCATGACAAGAAAATGGTGCTATTGAATGCATTTTATAACGTTATTATGCTTTTTATTCACCGTATTGACTTGAGGCAAATAATAGATTTAGCTTAGAAATTTAATATATATATATATATTATGTTTTATTTTTTATATGGTACAATATTTTTTACATTTCAAGTTTTCCAGTAATGTAGGCCTCACTGGGTGGCTTGCCCGTGCTGAGGCCTTCATTTTATAATATGAAAATATAATCTGCATAATACTTTTAAAGAGAAAATTATACATTTAAAATTAAAAATACATAATAATATATTTAAAATTAAAAAATAATACATTGAAAATAATCTTGCGTGTTTGTGAGTGATGTGTGTTTACATTGGTTTTGGGTGTTACGTGTAGGTTTTATTTTTATTTTATGCTATGAAATTTTGGTAAAATTGTCTTTTTTGTTCTTTAATCCATTTTGTTATTTTGTGTGTGAATTTATTTTTACTTTCCTCAATTTTAATTTGAAGTTTTACACTGTTGAAAGCTTTTATTGCATAGTATTGGTAGTGTATTTGTCCAAAGCTTGAATTTACTGTCGGAGTTTTTATGTTTTCTATGTACGCATGTCTAACTGGTCTGTTAGTTTTATTTTGTGTATGTTGAAATTTATTTTTTTTTGTCAAAAATGTAGTTCAGTAGCAGAGGCGGCTCTAGGGATCCAATCGTGGTAGGTTATTTGAAAAAAATGTGTGACTAATCTTTATTTGATATTGTGAAAAATGCCCATTTATTATTATCTATATCAATTTGTTATAGTATTTAGAGTCCGCGTATTATGTTAATATAGTAAATTGGAAATAAATACACAATCTATGTACTTACAGCAAATTATTTTTAAGATATTAAGTTTTAATGTAGTTGTGTACAACATTAAAGTAAATAAGAGTTTGATTCTATTTGACAATGATCTTTTACATTTTTTGTTTTGTTTCATTCTTCAGCGTCATTCTAAATCGTTAACAACATAAATAATTATTCCAAACCTTTCCCGAACTATCCAATTGAAAAACAATCGTTGTTCCACACACTACAAGCGTTTGAAATGAAAAACCGACTTTGTTTATGTCACCATCTCTGTAAAACATATAATATTCATCGTGTTGTCTCCCTCACGGTCATGACCTAAGCGTCCCTAAGCTTTTTTCGTTACCTAATTTTTACTTCGACAAAAAATATAGTGCCATCTCGTTTATTCTATGGCGCGCATAGGGACAGAAGATACCAAAGTGGACATTCTTTAAATTGACCCAGCGAATCGTGTGGACTTGTGAATGAAAGCTTCTATTAGAGACAACAGATGTCACTGCTAGTCACTGGCCGCCGCCGCGCCGCTCGCAGCTCTGCTATTTCGCGTTACATTTTAAATAAATTAATAATAATGCCAGTTGTGTTGGTGCACATAATTGATTATTATTGTTGTTTTATAATTTTGGGGGGTCAAACACCAATTGACCTAAGGGAAGAACCGCCACTGTTCAGTAGTGTTTTAACGTATAATTGGCGTATATCTAGTACGTCACAGCCATATACCTAGGGGACAACTCTTTTGATGCCATAGTCTTCGCCACGACTTATGATTTCACATGGCAGAACACATGTTTCAGCACAGCATAGCATGATAGGAGGAATGGTGCTATTGCATGGGTTTTATAAAACATTAATCTAGTGTTTTGCTGTAAATAGCCGTACGCACGTACCTTCACAGTTTGATTTTTTTTAAATAAAAGTTAAATAAGTGTTGTACTATCAATTTACCTTTGCCCTGTTGCCTATGTTCTCTGGAATAACAATTTTAGGATGTATCTAAATAAATTTTACCTCTCCTACTGTTGAAAGTTGTACTGATTATAATGCGTTATAGTGTGTTGACCGTATGTAGGCTGTCAATATTGCAGTCGATTTTAATTTTATAATTATTATTAGCATCAATTTTTGCAACTTATACGGTTATGGTATGAGACTACAGCTCTCAAGGAAAACAACATTCATCTTCTTTATCGAACGAAGGATATTTTAATGAGAAATTATCAGCTTACAAATAAATAAGAAACATTATGTACCTACAATGATAATTAAGAGATTAATTTTTGTCCAGAGATTTTTACCATAGTATTTTGGTTTTCAAAAATGATAATTGAAATAATATTATCGAAGGCTTAGTTTAGGCACAACTGAGGATGAGTTGTTTCACAGAATTTGAACAATTCATCAAATTTCAAAGCTGATTTTCAAGTCCTGTGAAGGTTCCATTTAAATTCTGTTATTATTTCATTTTTGATCAGTTGTTTCACAAAACTGAAATAATAACAGAACTTGAATAGAACCTTCAGAGAACTAAAAAAAATGATGAATTGTTCAAATTCTGTGCAACAACCTGTCCTAAGTATCCATAATGCCGTTTCCCCGCAGAATAAGCACAGAGGATAGAACGCCTTACCAATCTGTCTCGGCACACGCTTCTTCCTTCATTAGCTTCGTCCACAGACTCCCCACAATGCATGTGAGCCGTTCCCAGCAAATAAATAATAAAGCTAAATTTGAAGTACGAGATCGACAAAAATGACGTATAATATTGGGCCGAGTGGTTAGAGACGTTGTCCCGGTAAGACAGATGTGTCTTGTTCTGTTTCATGTTTCGCTTAAATTTATTAGTATTATCTTCTTCTTCAATAAAATAATAAAGCAATCAAGAGGGAAAAATAAAGTGTATGAAAACAATTGTGACTATAATAACGCATTTGTAGCCTTCCCATCAATGTTCAAGCATTACATTCCAATATTATCAACTTACTTGATAGATGGGAATTGGGAGTCTCTGGAAAAAGATATTCAAATTCATACTTTTTCTCTTAATACTCTTCAATTGAATCCCCTATGAAAAAAGAGGGCGCTTGCCTCGAGAAAAGTTGCTCGGAACAGGTTGTTTTTAAGACTCATTGTGGTGCTTCGTTGTGGGACGACTTGTTGGCTTTCGTGCATCCTCCCACCTATTACATTACATGCATCTCTTCAGGATCCAGGTTAAATCCTTCCTCTCCTCCCCCCCACAGAATAAAAAAATGTTTGCTGAATAAAAATGTAACAGTTAACAACATGAATTTTGCCAAATTGGTTGAGTGGGAAAATAATAATCCTGCGTTAATTAACACTGACGCCTGGAGTTATGGCTGGAGTAATTAATACATTGGCGTTAGTTACGCCCATTGATCTGACAATCTACCTCATTCAATCTGTGCAAGGCTGAATTATTATTGTGCTCTATTTGTACAATTCTGTCAATATTTTCAATTCGTAATAATTAATTGCTTATTGTCATTGAGTGGTCTATTGTATTTGACGCATGCAGGTGATCAATTTTAAGCAGAGTCTGTTATTTAAAATAAAAAATGATAAAGTATTACTTCCGTGGTAAAGTGGTTTAAGACTCGTCTTGTTACTGAGGCCACGGGTTCAAAACGCAAACACAAAAATGGTGCGATTGGTATGGTCTTTTTCGCAAGGATCACCAATTAAAAATAATTATGATATGTTTGCTTTTGATGAAATGAAATGTGTCAAAAACTGAAATGTTTTACCAACGTTTAATTACATGATTTCTTATAGCCAGGTACACTATTCGTTCTCTTCTTCTTCTAAATTTAATGCATAATACGTCAGTTTATGGAAGAATAGGTAAATCAAGGACAGGTCACAATTCAAAATTGGAATCTTTGTCTGAAATGTTTTTAGGTACGTTTAGTAACTTGATTCTTATAGCCATGTACTTTATCCGGTTCCTCCTTCTTCTTCATTTAATACATTATACGCCAATGGATGGAAGAATAAGGCAAGGATGCTTAAGGAAGGCAAGGCACGATCAAATTGATGAAATACTTAAATTATCTCAAGAGACGGAATAAGAAGGATACGTGGAACTCAATATTATCTGTCAACGCTTTAATAGAGTATGCAGTTGGTTACAGCAGTAATATTTCCATATGTCCTTATGAACTTCTTTATCATCTCCTACAGGAGGTAATTTTACTTTTTCTTTGTGAATACCAACTACTCCCGACGACAATGGAACTACGGCATCCCCAATTGGACCATCCAATCCACAATTTGCAAATATTGTCTTTTTTGTTGAATCCTACTCATCAATATCGGTATTTTCACGTACTACTGAAGACACGACACCCAACCCAAAAGTTATATATTATCAACATTTATGTGCTTTCAGCATTCTTCACATAAAAATTATTTTCCTAGAAAAATTTAAAAATTGCAGAAAAAAGCCATATAAGGGCTTTGAGATTATTATTTGTTAGTAAAATGTAACTTTATTGACAAAATAATCGAAATTTTTAATAAGACACAGCAAAAAATGCTTTATTGTAATATTAAAAAAATCTAATTTGTACCATTTAACGCTGTGATTTTTCTGCATAATATGGTCCAGTTGGCGTTTGTTGTGAGGCTGAAGGGATAGAGATGGGGAAGAGACTGGTTGGAAAGTAGGTACCTGACTATTCATTTCTGGTCACCAAACACGGCCACGCCATTTCAAGCGTCGTTTCGATTCTGAATCTTTCACAAGGGTAATATTGAAAGTATATACCACTCAGGTATGTTGCTTAGTTAGTTGGCTGATAAAATGTGGAATGTAAAGTAATTTACATTTGGACCGGCTAGTGGCCGAGTTGTGTTGAATTACTACCCAGGCGTCGTGGGTTCAATTCTTTTGCTAGCTAGTCCTCCACCATGACGGCAGCAACATTAACCCTTTACATGAAGAGTAGTAGGAGTTTTCAAAATATTGTTAGGTTATTCGTAACCCGGAAATGTTTTTTTAAAGTTTTTTTTCAGGCTAGTTCAATATCTCAATGTCTATCATAAAAAATATATTTTAAAACGAAATTTCAAATTTTTGTCATATGTCACAACGCTAGTGCAGGGACTAATAGAAAGGTGCAGCGTGCGTGTGAAACGCAGATATAAATATGAAATCCAATTAATCCAACTGTACAAAAGCAGAATGTCAGTCGTGATTTATTGGAAACGCCAGTTGGAAGCGTCATTGAATTGTAGGCGGATGATGAAATGCATATTGAATGCAAGGTTAGGTTTACCTCGGGTTATATGACTGGGCAGGACACAGAACAGTCATCAGTCATGTCAATTTAAAAAAAATCCAAATTCAATATGTACCGAAAAAAAATTTGCGAACGATTTTACAAAACGTACAGTTTTAATACCACTTTATTGCATATATTTTCTGAACCTTCATCAGGGTTATATAAAAAATAATAATATGTTTTTGTATAACCTTGACGAAGGTTGAGGGTGAACTGAAATCCCTTGGTTTTATATTCCTTAGTTTAATTTTTCCGATGTCCTGCTGTTTATATTAGACCTCTACAGTGGGTCAAACATATAATTATAGTTACTTTGCGATCATTGCGTGGTCTGATATTATTTTTCTGCATGCCCTTCTCCCCCGAGAAATGCGGAAAACTTTTTCATTTGTTAATCGAGTAACGAACAATAACAACACTACAGAGGAGATCCAGAAGCGCATCGTGAATGCAAACCGCTGCTATTTCCGCCTACAAAAACAAATAAAATCCAGACTGCTTTCCAGAACCACCAAGGTATTAGTGTACAAAACACTAATTAGACCAGTGCTTACGTACGCAGCCGAGACGTGGGTTCTAACTAAGAAGAATGAGCGAGCACTGGATGTTTTTGAAAGGAAAATTTTGAGGCTCATCTTCGGACCGGTTCTAGAAAATGGATTTTGGCGCAGACGTTATAACAATGAGCTCTATACTCTGTTTAAGGAGCTAAACGTCACAAAATTCATAAAACTGGGAAGACTTCGGTGGCTAGGTCATGTGGAGATAATGACCGAGCATCAAGAACCAAAGTCCCTGCTGAGCTCAAGACCGATAGGCAGAAGGAGCCTGGGAAGGCCAAGGTTAAGATGGAGCGACAACATCCTCAAAGATTTATCTGCCTTGGAGCTTCGAAACTGGAGAGAGCTGGCGAGGGACCGAGATGAGTGGAGGAAGACTCTTGAGGAGGCCAAGACCCACCAGGGGTTGTAGAGCCAAAAGTGATGATGATGAATCGAGTAACGAGTTTCATTTTTACTATTTATTTTATATTATAAAAAAATAGTACACTGGTTACAGTGATGAAATTTTTTTCAGATATTAAATATTTCCATGATATGTTTCGTTGTAATATATTAGGGTACGTATACATTTGCGAACCTAAACGCGAACCGTACTGTTCAAGTACGGTTCAGTTCAGCAGTTCGGCTCGCGGAACTATACGTAGCATTATATGTGATATATACATATATTTAGTAATTACCGGATGACGTACTGACGTGAGACGTTTACAGTGTTTATAGGTGTTTGTGTTTATATGAGTGTGTGTATACGTATGCGCATTGAATAGATTATATTATTGACATGATGCTCCGTTTAAATATATACAGTGAATCCGGAAAAATGTCGATGTTGGAGTTTATAAACATATTAAAGTTTACAATCATTTGAAAATATGGAGAGAGGGAAGGTTAATTTATATTTTCATTTTGTTTAAATTGATAAATTACTTTTAAATTTTGTTTCAATTGGCAAAGATTGGAGTCGAATTCAAACATAGAATTTTAGATTTCATTCTTAATAGAAGAGAGGATATTTGTTTAGAGAGGGACAGCAAAAAATATGTGATCTAAAGTTCCCACTTCTAGACTAGAGAATGTTCAATCTGAGGAGTCAAACATGCGAATTTTAAAACGGTGAGAAGGAACGGAATTATGTCCAATCCTCATTTGAATACTAAGTGACGAAATTTCTGTTTTAGAGAAATGGGTAATTTACGACTTAAAATGCCAACAAATTTGCAATTATTTTTTGTTAAAATTATACATTCGTGTTCTAGGCATTGTTAGTTCACATATTGACTTTGTTGGTGCTTATATTCCGATTTCTGGTAATTCCCAATTATTAAAAAAGTAACATACCCTTATTAGCGTAGTTCTTTAGTAATTGGCTCTCCCGCCAGCCATTGTTTCTGGTTTCAGCGTTTCGTGAGTTGGTTGTGCAGGGGACCCAGTAAACAGGAATTGCCTCGATTTTCGCTCAAATGTCGCTTGAGGATCAAATGGCACTCGTGATAATCCAGAGGCTTAATTATTATTCAGTGTCGACTTTCATCATTTTATACCGGATCAAAATACTGCTAATATGACCTATAAAATGATCTGATCAATCACTTTAGCTTTACGTTTGATGCGGAAATTAAAGGATTGATTTCATATCATAAATACACTTACTACTATCATAATATTCTTTTACCTAAGATAATTTGAAATTCACAACATTGAGACAGAACCCATGAAAAACTGCAATACTTTTAGCTTCCTTATCACTTAAATGGGGTTAATTGAATATTTTAAAACATTAATTAATGACCTGTAATCCCGTGTTTAACCGGATTACGAATAATTTGAAGAGATTATTAATACATTAGCTTTAGGTACTCATTCTTTCCGTGTGGGAAAAATCTATGATTATAGTAAGATTGCATGACAATTACAATTTTTTTATTAAAAATACAAATAACTTAGTTCAAATCACTTTATTAATATTCGCTTTATTAGGAGTAAATGCACACTGAAACATGTAGATTGTGTGTATAAAAATAAATTAATGTAAATTAAGTTATTTTCCTTTCACTAAAATAAATAATAACATTACAAAGTGATTACCGGTTAGAAGAACCTTTCTTCGAAACATTACGTTTTGTTCGAAATCGTGTCAATGATTGAATGCAAAAAAATAATTTTTGTGCTTTGGAAAACTATCACCTAGCGGGTGTAAATTATTAAAAGAGAGAAAAAACTCGTAAAGGATAAGTAATAGCAAGCAACCGATTAGGTACTTATTAATGACAATAACAAATAACTTGTTAACACTGAGAAATGTTTTAGCAATTATCAACGATAATCTACATTATTTTATGTGCAACCTCACATAATATACATTATTTAATGTCGATTAAAACGTGCAAAACATTAATCAAACCATTCAGCATGTAGTCAGTTCTTATAGTTTAATGTGAATGAACAATTCTAACTTATTACATAAAGTGATAGCACTAGCATATACTATTGTATGAAGATCTAAAAAGCTAATGTCTTCATATATTATTTTTGGTAAACTTATATTATTTAATTAAAAAATTAATTTATATTACTTCTTTGATGTATGCAATTTAGGTAATTTTGGTCTAACTGTGGGCTCTACATCTATATATCTGTTTATATTATTATGAAGTAAGTTAGCTAATTCTACTACATTATCATCTACTAAGTTTAAATTTGCAATGTTGATTTCCCTAAGATTACAAAACACGTCGTTTTGTAATCAAGTTGAGTTATGGAATTAGTTAATTGAATCTACTGTTATATCATTGGACATTTCGACTAGAACATTATCTAAAATATCTACATTCAATGTATCTGATTTAACATTATTACTTGTATTAATTTGTTCTAAATTATTTCCCATTTGCAATATATCTGCTACTTCCTTTTTAATCTGATATAATGTCGCCTTTGGTCTGCTAATCTTTGTTCGTTTACTCGGTCAATCGGATAATTTTGTTAGAATAGTAAATGTAATTTTTTCCTGTATAACAACATATCTGTTTCTAGTTTAGTTATATAAAAATACAAACGAACAATGAACAAGTACGTAGTAAAAGTAAAAGTTAAGCGTTACAATCGCAAACGCAATTGAAGAGCGTTTTCACAAACAGTAATATCTTCCCCAAACGGATTTTTAAAAATTATTATTGTTCTCTCTGTACTGTGTTTTCAAAATGGCTAATTCAGATTTTCTAAAAAATCTGTATTTATACCTACATTACATATTATAGAAAATGATACATTTTCACTAAGTGAAACATCTACATACCTACCTTATACATATAAAAGTAAAATATCTAGGTAGGTATATAATTTAACACACCCATTATTATTTTATTTCAATCTATCTGCGTAACCCCCCAGTTATATAAAAAACTATCTTTACTTATTACTAATTCCTTATCAAAAAAATTGCCTGCTTATCGGTGTTAGGTTTTTATCATATAATTTGTTTTTTATTACGATGTTTTATAATTACATTCATAAGATATTTTTTTTATTAAAAACAATCATTTTAATGTTGAAACAAAATGTGTTGACATTTCACTTTGAGATTTAAAAAAAAATAAGTGTGTATTTATTTTTTGTTAAAGTTTGAAAAAAAAATCTATTTTTGACACTTTAAAAGATAACTTTTTGGCTACAATAATTTAATTAACAGTTTTTTTTTCAAATTTTCTCTTTTTCTAATATTTCTTACGAACTTCCGACGTTTGCAAAGGTCAATCTTCCCTACAAAACAAAAACTTTAAAAAAGGATAAAGACTTTGTCTTGTTGTCAACTAATAATTGGCTTCATCTCCAACCAGGTTCATAAGTTAATATCATGTTTTTTGTTCGTATTCGGGAATATAATTAATTACATATATTTATTTTAATTTGACAAATATGATTTTTTTGTTTTAATTTTTATTAACTCATGCCAAATGCTGAAGTAAGTGCACATCAACACAACTTCTTCAATGATCGTTTATCAACTAAGGTACTTAGGTTAAGTCATTATTTTTTTAATGATAAATTAATGTTTTTTAAGGCAAGGTTTGTTTTATGCATGGCACAAAGATTAATAAATTATTATAAGAAATAAATACTCTTACTTTATTATTACTAATTACTTTATTTTTAATCGGTAAATATTTTCAATTTGTATGGATATTTCAGACGAGTAATTATCGCTCATAATTTTTTTTTATTCTTTGTACCATCATACAAAAACCTTGTCTTATACACGTTAGTTTATCATTAAAAATAATAATATTTGACAAGTCTAAATATTTAACCTCCAATGTAGATATAATATGTCTCGACGCCATCTAGTGGGAAATTCAGAATCAACAAATCCTTTCCAACAAAAATTAAGTTTGTTGTTTATAGGTGAAAAAATAAAATAAGCAATAATTGTTTATCGAAATACTAGTACATATTGAATTATTTGGCGGGTTGGGAATAAGGCGATGTAGCTTAGTGGTTCAGAGCACCTGAACGGTAATCAGAAGGTGCGGGTTCAATTCCCGTCGACGGCATTTATTTTTACTCGGAAGATATTTTAAATTTGTATGGATATTTCAGGCGAGTAGTTATTGCTTATTTAACGTTAAGTTGTTGCAAAACAATTAGAAGTTTCGGTTGCATTTTTCTGAAACTTGACTTAAGACAACCGTTTGTGCAATTGACTACTACTTATTGTGTACTTTTTATTGAATGCACGGTGTTTAAGGCTCCGTTGAAAGCATTCAAAAAGAAGAAGAAGATGGTTTGAAAGGGAGATATGTAAATACGAATGTAAGAGTGTAAATATTTCATAAAATTACGACTCGTTTAAAATAGAGCAAAAATCTCTCGACAAAAGCCTAACTTGCATTTAAAGATACACTGTGAATTTTTTCACACCCATAACATGTTAAATATTAGAACAAACTGTGTTTTTAAATATTTCCGTAGCATACATTGCATTTTTTTCCATCGAGGGAATTTAAAATAATTATATAATTACCACTTCGGCTCTACAAATATATAGACATTTTCTCCCAAAACAACATATATTTTTAGGAACTTAAAAGTTAAAATTATCCAAGATAAATATGTTATAAAAAGTTAGAAATTAGGAATCGTTTATTTGAAGAGATAAAGATTGGTTAAAGTTTATGTAGTATCGCCCCTCTCCAATAAGTATTATTCCTACAGAAAATATAAGAAGATATATACGAACTTAGATAACCAATATATGGATTAATATACGCGTAACTGATTCCATGTAATTGCGAATTCATTTATTCATTAAAAGTATTCAAGAGAAATATACTATAAATCAGTAGACATTCGGAATCGTTTATATAAAGAGCTGAAGATTGGTTGTAAAGTTTATATAGTAGTGCCCCACTCCAATATGTATTATTCCAACAGAAAATAGAAGACTACACGAACATAGATAACCAATATACGGATTAATACATGCGGAACTGATTCCATATAATTACGAATTCATTTATTCATTATCCCTTGAATAGTAATTTTATATATTAAGTATAAAGCAATTTCATTATTTTGCTTTGGTGATCATATTACCAATAGCGTCCGGTGTTCTGAGGAATCAAGGTTATATTTTTTATCTCTATCAATCAATTAATTGTACGATTGAATTGAATACAATTTATTTATATTTTTTACAAAACAACGACAATAATTTGTAAGGTAATTTTTTTTAAACATGTTTGTATTAGTAAATATGAAATCTTTATCGTGATTTGTTTTGGGTCATTATGCCGTGTCACGTTTCATCCTCCTTCAGTCAATGATTCGGGCAGCGTTACAGTGTCCATCATAAGGGCATATAAGATTAGATGTGATGTAACATCTGTTCTGAAGATGGACGCTGCAACGCTGTCTGAAATGCGTACTCGTTGTCGAGGAAGCGCAACACGGCATCATAACCCAAAATGAATCATGATAATACATTTCGCCGTGAACACCTTAAATTATGTTGGAAATCTTATTTATTTTAATTTTCTCAATGAGATGACACTTTATTAGTTCGATAATCTGATGTTTAATGTAATATTAAAGATTATCATACAATTAAAAAAAGTTGGTAGGTAGCTACCATTTTAATTTATTTCAATGGATTTCATATGGATTCGAGTTTAAATAAAAATAAATAAAATAATAATAGTCAAATACCTTCAAATGATTGAAAAAATAAAAATAATCAAATACCTTCAAATGATTGAAAAAATAAAAATAATCAAATACCTTCAAATGATTGACACAATAATAATAGTCAAATACCTTCAAATGATTGACAAAATAATAATAGTCAAATACCTTCAAATGATTGACAAAATAATAATAGTCAAATACCTTCAAATGATTGACAAAACTCACACAACGCCATTTAGGATAAGGTATTTTAGTCAAAATTGACACAAACGCAGTACAGTACCTACCACAGATGAATTGATTGCATGCAGCATGATTAAAACAAAATAAGATTTAAGTAAAGAAAATGTACTTCTAATTTTTCGAATAACTTTAAATACTACACTAGACAATTAATGTATACACTTGTCACTTTCTCGCTAATAACAACAATTAGGAGTAAGTAAGACAAAAAGGTTACCGGAAGCGTAAGCTAATTGCACGACTTATACGATAACTAGGTATCCACACATCCCCACAAAAATTAAATAATTTTAAACGCAGAATAAATAACGAGTACCTACCGTCTAACATTCCAACGGAATGCAATGAGAAAAGTGATTCACAGTAAGCCTGCGCATAGGTGTGGACACATAGAAAGTATTGCCAGTCCAAAAATGTGCATTTAACATAAACAAATTAAATTCATCAGGGACGCCCATCGGCCGTACATGCATGACATGCGTATAGTACGCATACGATTATAAATAAGGTTAATTCTTTATTTCTACAAATTTTGTATTTGTTTGGTGAATTTTTCAATCCGTAATAAAAATCTGACGTGTTTTAAAATTTAGATACCTTATAGTGAATCAAATCTGATAGTAATGGAAATTCCCGAAAACACGTTTCTTTTATCAACAGCCACATTAAAAATACACTTCGCTCAAACCTGATTTTTTCATCCTCAAACAGAACGCTTAATTGGCTCGTCCGCAGTCCGTATAAAGAGCCGACTGGTACGGAAAAACGTGTTCAGATAAAAATACATTGAATCTACGACTAACAATCATCGCTGTTTGCCCATTGCATGATTGTTCAAATTGCCATTCCATTTCGTTTTTAGTATTTTGCGAACATAAACAGTAAACTGCATCCTTTCGAATAATAATTACATACGAATACGTATTATTGTATTGGAATATTTTATGAAAACTTCAATAGTTCTCTTTGAAAATTGTAGATGGCGGCACTTACGTTTGTAGCCAGCGAGTAAATGGATAGTGTAGGACAGACATTAGCAAATTAATACTGTATATTTTTGAGGGGTTGACCTTTCATTTTGATCACGCGTAGAAATGTATTAACTATTTATTATCTGCATGCAAATCTGTTATTGTAAAAGTCATATGTTGATATAATAATTATTACTCTTAACCTCCGATCATTGCATATTACGTCATAGTATAGCTTCTCATCGCAGACTCTCGATCATTTCATGCAGCGATAGAATGTTAGATAGATACTACTTAGAATACAGAAAGTTGTTCAAATGTCACGCAGCATACAATTTTGTGGTATGGTATGCGTCTTTTGTTTGAATCAGGCTCTTCTGAAGGTTTGATTCTTAACGGGTCTATTAGCCAATAGCTAAGATTTGCTAATCGACTGACCTTTGTTGGGGTGTATATTAAGAGAAAAAATATTTTTTACCAAATAATAAGTAATATTATGGTGTAAGTAATAAAACAAAAGTAATTAAATTTAAAAAAGGGCATAAACACCTTCATTTTGAAACATTAAACATATATTGTGAGGCACTTGAATGTTACTAGAATATTATTCAATTATAATTCATAACCGTAATAGTTTGAGTATCTTTAAAATAAGAAGAAATCGGGCGCAATGAAACAGAATATATACGTCACATACTGCTCTCGAAGTTGTCAGGTGAGAAACTGAATAGTAGGATTCAATACGCCTCCTAAAAATAGTAAGTTATTGGGAAGGGCGGGATCCAACGCCACTCTGGTGGGGAGGAGGTTGTTCAAGATTTTGGTCTGTGCCTGTCAGATCAGGAGTGCCCGACGGAAGGTTAATGACTAGACCAAAAAGCCAGGTAGTTTTAAAACTTCCTATTCAACTTATCCACTATATAGCCTCATGATATTCTCCAAATTAGAGAATCCCACTGGCTCAGGACAGTCGGGACTCTTGTACGGTATAGCCTTGACAAGGAAGGTATGTAGAGGAAGCCTTATCAAGCCAGAATATTTTGTGCATTGCAGTAACAGGTTTTGAATATGTTATTCAATTTCCTAGAATTTTCGTAGTGATGTTGGGAGCGCTATTTGACGTATTGATTGCAAAAAAACATGTCTATGATGCTTGCAAAAAATCCCATGGTAACATCATGGCAGTCCGTGAACATCATTCAGCCACGACCTTCGGCCTCGAACAATAGTAATTATAGTGCTCTATGGACTGCTACGATAGTAATTTGTCGGTGGACGTTGTTATTAATTTTTCCATGCAAAATTACGTGCAGATAAAAAAACACGTTTTTCTTTGTGAAGAGAATAATTGAATTGAATCGGTATTACCGGAAATTTTTCATTTTTGATATATTTTTATTCATTACGCCGAGAAATTTTACTGATATAAAATACTGTTAATTTATAATAAATCTGGTCAATTCGTTTTCCTGTTAAAAACGGGAATATAAGCCTTTAAAGAATAAATTGAAAGAGTTCTCACAAAGTATCAAGCGAATGTATTATGAGAACGGCAGAACACGTGCCAATACTGATAGGTATTGTCGCATTCCGTCATGATATTTATTAGGTAAATATCACGTGTTATAGATATATTCTGAATGACTAATATTTTATAAGGTAATTGGAATGCTAACACTTGACGTGATCATTTTTCTTAGTGTAACAATCTAGTTTTATTTACTACATTTTTGTTTCGATTTTGTCCCCGACCTGAATAGGAAAAAAAGGAAAAATAAGATGATGACAACGATGATGATGATTTTTTTAAATACAATTCTAATACGTCTGTGGACACAGAATACACAATTATTACTACTACTAAATTTACCACACCTACCTATAATATCTTCTGTTGATATATTAATATTATAGAATCATGTGCGTAGGTGCGTAACTAAATTCTTGAAGACCGCGTTGTAAAAGGGAGGAACCCAAAAAGTTATGTTATTCTAAATCCGAACTGTTTAGACAACTGGTCCTAGAACTGATTCTCATGTCAATGTAGAAACATGTTCTTTTGTGGCAATTTGCATTAGCTCTGTTCAGACACCACACTGTGGCAACGAGTGCGAGCAAGTATCAAGCAAAAATTGAACATTAATACAAAAATCTAAAGTATTGTTACGGTCACAATTGATTTATTTTGCCCTTTTGACCGCGTAATTTGTTTTACTGCCGGTGTGTGGACAGGCTAATCGTAGGTATAACACGCGTTTGACTTGTTTTCCGAATGTAAAGTAATAAATTTATGTAAATATTTTATTGGGTTCTTACAGATATTACACACATTAATTTTACTTGCACAATTAAATAGGTACATAGAAAAACATAAACCTACTCAGTGAAAGGATTCATAATATTATGAAAAGTCACTCAAATGACAAATAATACAAAGAAAGGCAAGCGACACGAGAGACACAAAATACACTAGAGACATATAGACACTAAACACAAGAGACATAAGAGATACAATAGACATAGAGGGAGACAAAAGTGATACATAATATAATTAGCTTAACAATTGTTAGATATTTTTAAATAATAGAAGAACATTGTTTCCGAATCCGTATAAATTATCGACCAAAATTTCTACTTCTGTACACTCCTTTTTATACAGTCGACACATTTGGGTCAGAGGGCTAAAATGTACGATATTATTTTTAATCAGAGGAAACATGCCATGGCCTCTTAAATAATAGAAATTAAAAATATTTCTAAGAAATATTTTAGTATCAAGATGACCGTGAATTATTTTATTTAAACATCTTAAATCAATTAATTGCATTCTAATTTTATTCAAGACTTACGATAAACACACAAAGTTTATTATATAACCTTTAATTGCGTATCTTGTTGGTATTAAAATCCTTAATAATATTTTCTTAAATATTTTTTGCCCATTTGAAAACAAATCAAGATTCAATATTTTTAATATCGCTAAATCATCAAAACAGTTTTCGTACTAATATATGTATTTGGATTAACTGATACACATCGTGTTAGTACCATTTTGGTAATAGATCTTCAACTCGTTATGGAACTAAACATGAACAGTAATGAGCGGTATCAACGCTCCATTACAACAAGTAGTTTCAGGCCAAATGATAGAATCTCCTCTCACTAGACCTTGGATAAATAATTCATATTTAATCTCCTTCGCGAACCGCCTCAGGCAAGATGCATCATAGTTTGATCGCCGAGTTTGTATTGAATTTGGTAAGTACAATAAAAATTCTGGGAACTTTTCTATATTTAAATCACAATGGTGAATATTTGATAAGGTCGAAGATGTATCAGTAGATTGATGTTATTTTCCGATGAATTCAATGCATTTTGTTCTCGTGATTTGACTGTTTTTATGGATGATTAATGCTTACTTTATCGTGTTTAATTAAGTTTCGTTTTATTCCATTAACTCATAAATGATTTAATTTTATTAATTTTTCGGAATAACTTTATTGAGTAAAACCACAAATTGTAATATTTAAATATTGAAGACAATATTAGTGATTTTTAAACAAAAATCTGAAACAGAAAAATCAGAAAAGGAAACGGTCACATCTGGGACTCGAACCCAGGACCCTTGTCTTTCCGGGGGAAAGACAAGGGTCCTGGGTTCGAGTCCCAGATGTGACCGTTTCCTTTTCTGATTTTTCTGTTTCAGATTTTCGTTTAAAAATCACTAATATTGTCTTCAATATTTAAAGATTTAATTTTAGTTTGGTAGCCTTTTCATATTTGAAATGTTTTAACATTTGTGGTCATTGAACAAGCTTTCTTTGTAATTTGAAAGAAGGCGAAAAAGTAACCTTATAAAATAACGTAGTTGAGGTGATTTTTCACATAAACGGCGCTGTAGAAATCGTCAAATATTGTTATTATTATTTAAGCCGAACTCGTGACTGGTACGAGTGCAAAGTTGTTTAGCTAACCTTCGGTAAGAAAGGTCATAAGAAGCAGGAAAAAATATTAAACTAATGCAATACTGCGCGGAACCAGTGGATCTATGATACTAAATTGGGAAATATTTTGAGACTAAAGAATGAAAAGAAAATAGGGAAAAAGTTAGGGAGTGTTTTTTCATATTTTTATTTTTACTTTTTAGTTTACAAAAATATCACGACAACAATACTACATCGCTCACATATTAAATGCATACATCCATAACAATACATTTTTGCTCTGCAGTGGCATTTGAATAATTTGAAGTCAAATATGAGGTAATCATTACACTACCGATTCGACTAATGGTTACATGGCACTACTGAAAGTAACTTTCACTCCCTTATCATATGTATATAATATTGATATGTTATCAAATAATGTTAATGCCAGTTTAATCAGCGTTTCTAATTCAATTGGCGTAATTTAATCGAATTGTGATGGTTTACGACGTGTTAACATATTATTTGCCTCAACCATTTATGATTACAATGCTTTGCAATTGAATTATAATCAATTGAATGAATTGAGTTCATCAATAAATCATTTATTGCTTTCAAACACGTCGATGGCAGGGCTGTACCGGCTGGTCTATGTCTACGCTCATATGCACTTATGGAAATGGTTCGTGAAATTGTAGCAACCGATACGATACACATTTTGTTTTACTAATCAAATTGTTTTTATATATAAGAAGTCACGATCATGGCACGACCAAATGAATCAAATACTTGCCACTGTAGTTATGTTCAGAGTCAAACAGAAGAGTATGTATGATTGTAATTTAAGCATGTAATGCGTACCAAGATAGAGTGGTGTGGCGTTTCACCCACTCTGCCTGCCTACGACTCTAGGGGAAATGGTAGACTACTTTGATGTTTTGATAAGAATGCAGTTTCGGTCTCACCAAGTTAAACTCAATTTTTCTTGCTTCAAGTGGCCTACTAGTCTAATGGTTCAATATTATGTTTTATTTCAAATCTGTATAGATTCACCTGTTCGACCTCCATATTGCGTGTTCCGTGCTGTCGATAAGTAAACTTCCCGATTCCCTATTATCACTCTATTTAATATGAATGCAAACTATCGTTGCTCGATGGCACTGACTTAATCGTGTACATTCTAGTCAGCCTTGGTTCATTGCGTGTGACGTAATTATATTCATTTCAAAACAGTAATACATTTATTTGAGTCCTTCGTGTTTGTTATTTTAAAACCGTATTTCTTATTAATTTTTTATCTATTTCTTAATTAATACTTGCTGAACTATTACAGTAGTTTCTCAACAGGTAAATTGTTACATCATTTTAAAAATTTATTTATTTATCCTTTTCTCCATGGTTATGCATCAATATATTACGGGGTATTACTATACTAAGTTTACAAATTTGAAGTACATGTAAGTACAAAAGGTGATGGGAGCACTTTTATTATTTTGTGACATGCGTAAAAGAATAGTTGCTAAACGTTGGAAATGTCGATGGTTAGTGCAGAATCCTAAAGTATGTATGTATGTAGGTTTATATCGTTAATATGGATCTTATTCAACCGCCTCCATATATGAAATTTGTATGCGATGATGGCAAGCTTAATGGACTTAGCCTCTTATGACTGTCGGAAGAAGGTCGTTAAGTTAAAAACATATGCTTTTATTTGTTTGGTAATCTATAAAAACCAGTTATTTCGGTGATCCACTTAATACGTGTTCTGAGATGCAATTGACATTTAAACATACAATCAAATTAGTGTGTCACGACTAAGAATGATTTTAGTCTCTCTGTTGTATATGATAGTGAAACGTCGAAACGATTGTGAAATTTTTACAACTCAATTATGTTAATAAATGATTCCTACAGTTATACATAATAGCATTTATTAAATTTGCTGGCAACTTGATTGAAGTTATCAGTGATATTTTTTCTAAGCTTGAGGTCGAACTTTAAAATCTTTTTCGTATTTGAGACTTGGATTTGCAAATCCCGCACCTTTTTCAAATCCCGCGTGATTGCGGGATAGAATTTTAAAATCTGCTGTGTATAAAAATGCTAACATTTCTTAAAGGTTTATTAATATTTGGTATTAATCATTATCTTTAATACTAGTATATCATTAGTAAAATGGCATTGAAAAGTTAACATAGTTAGTAACATAATTTAAACATATTTAAAGGGGTCAAATATTGCTGAAATCCCGCGGGATTGCGGGATGCGAGATTGTGGGATTGCAAACCCTATTTGTGACCTCTTGCAAAACGCTTTAATTTAAACGTTAAATTTGGGATTTTTTATTATTATATCTACCTGCTTCCAAATTGAATGCCACGATGATGGCATATTGGATAATCTAGTATTGAGTGGAGAATGGATAACATTGATGTAATTTAATCTTAGCTGTGAGATCCTGCTCGTGTTTTTAAACAGGTACTTACGTAATACACAATTCTCCTTAATTAATTGTACTTAAAAGCAAGGCTTACTGTTTATAAATATATTAACCGTTTTATTATTTTGAAATGTTTTAAATTTGAAGAAAAAGGTTATTTTCTTTTTTTTGGCCACTTGAAACTAATTTTTACATCGTAATTCACTTTTATTAGATAATATAATAGGAGTGTGGAACGAGAAATAACATCTGGTTTTTAGAAATCAGATGTACAATTAATTTTCCCCTTATTTTGATCATCAATGTTTTATATTTTACATATTAATTAATGGTAAACGGTTGTATATCAGATGTGTTAAATTTAAAACACGTTTATTAGTAAGTTCCCAAGTGTGCAAAATTTCGCTTTAAGGGATGGGAAAAAGGAATGGTTTTTTTAAATCTCGGGTAGACAGTGACCTTCCTCTTGTTATGAAGGTCAAGTGAGCAAAATTTCATCATTGTCGGAATAAAATTGTAGATTTGTTTAAAAATACAAACCCACACCGGGAAATTATTTTCTATATTAGTAATTGACAGATATGATAGACTTTTAGAACTGAATATAGTTGCGTTAAGTTTGAAATTGCAAAAGGAAAAGCAGAGAAAATGTCGCTAACAGCATTTTTTTTAGTTAATGCACGTAGAAATGTCTGCTTGTTTTTAATGATTTCTTCTCGTTGAACAGTTGGGGGGACCCACCATTTTCCCATCCTCTTTTTTTAAATTTTTATATTAACTCCACACAGGAGGCCCTGAAGAAAATAGTTATTATTATTATTAATTATAAGTAACAAATATGGTTTCTTCTTCAAGGCGCACTACGGGGACTGTATTTTTTATTTGATTTGTGCAGATATACGTGGATGATGGATTAGTTAACAGTAACGTAAATTCAGCAGATAACAAACAATAACTTTGAACAAAATCACATTAATAGTTGGAATTATGTTATGATACAAAAACAGAGTCATCAATATTCTTTAAAAAAGTAAACAAAACGATGGTCAAAAATCGCATTTTTTGAGCAGGGACGAGGTCTAACCATCCCCTTGAAGAGGAGGTTGATGATGCAATAAAAATAGTTCATCAAGTGAGCTTGAACAGAAAAAAAAAATATTTGTAAATAATTACCAATAGATTTGTGTCACACCTTTATAACAGGTACAATAATAATTAGTAATAATTGCGCTCGTTACAATGCATGTCGGAATACTACTTACTGTATAAGGCGATACTCATTGCATTCAGTTCATGCACCTGAGCAGGTGACGTAATTTATTTGTCCTCGTTTGTTAACAGCCAACAATTGTCATCTAATATAATGCACCTTCTCATAAAGTCAATGTTGTATTACCCACAATAAAGTTCCATTTATGGTTTTGATGGTCAGTGTAATGCATTGATGTTTTATATTATTTAGATGAGACACGAAAAGAAAAAAATGGTTCCACTTTTTTACAATCAATTGACTTCCAACGCTACCAACGGTCAACGGGAAAGATCGGAAACTAAATAATCTTATCCCCACTGCCGATTTTCGCATGACAATAGTACAACACGTTTGGATAAAATATTGAGTTTGCAATAGCGCCTCTAATTATTATCACATTCTACTAGGTGAAGTCCCCGGCGTTGTCGGGACTTTACATAGTGTTTTTTTTTTTAATATCTAATACAGACGGTGATCTTCCTCTTGTTTAAAGGTTTGAAGTCAAGTGTGCAAATTTTCAGTCAAACTGTAGATTTGTAAAAAAAATCAATGCCACTCCTTTCGCCCACTGTCTGCCTGCCCGCCAGCCATAGACACCCTTCTTCTTCTCAACAGATAGATAGATGGTACATTTATGTGCTGACTCATTTTAGATTTATTAATAAAGTGGATAAGTTATTAGATATTAGTGAAATAAAGCTGAAAATATTGGAAAAAACTCAAGTTTAAAGTAGGTACCTACTAGGTGCATATTATAATTCGTGTTCGTAGACATTATTCATATTTTTAAAAAGTGGAATATCTGTACTAAGAACTGCTCTCAACTGTCCGGAAAGGGGCTTTGGAATCCCTTATTGAGGTATGTAAGATATACTTTCCATTCTGAATGTTGGCATTTCATCATAGCCATAATTTTGACGGGTTGTTTCGGAGAATTTGATAAATTCTTCAAATTTCAAAGTTTTTTTTGTTCTGTTAATAAAGTTCTGTTTTTATTTCAGTTCTGTTAAGCACCTAGCCTATAATGACATAATAACAGAACTTGAATAGGACTTTCACAGAACCCTAAAATTAACGTTGAGATTTGATGAATTGTTCAAATTTTCCGAAACAACCCGTCCTTAGAGAATCTGCCAATCGTTTTCTATGTTAAAATCCCGAATGTTATGATTAAAAAATAACTCTAATATTAAAAGCATTCAATAAATTAAATATTTTTTTATTAAAAAGTTAACATGTTGATTATTCACAGTGTGATTTATACTTCCTTGATTGCGTGACGGAAATTACCATGTTAATAATTAATAACATTCATGACAATTGGTGGAATGCAGAATTACATGCATAAATGGATGGTTTTACATTGTGGTTAGAGTTTGAATGACAAGTCAATTGCTTTTCAACAGTCACTATGCTACAATAACTGAATTATGATAAGGTGTTGTGTAGAACGACGGCAAATATTTTAAATGTTATTCTATAATTTTCAGAGTACGCCTGATGAGCAAAGCAAAGCTCATTATAGTATATGATATGAGTAAGCTAGAGAAATAAAACTACTTTATTTGTCTTTTATGACTTAGTTGCCCTAAGTGTGTATTATTGTTATTATGTATAATTCGTAGAACTCACATTTTTAAATTGAATTTAAATCAATTTTTGTAATGTTGGATATTATAAAGTTCCCCAGTATTTTAGTTTTATTATTGTGACAGTTGTTTTGCATCAACTGTTTTGTATCACTTAACCAAAATTCGATAATGGCCCTGAACGTCGAAACAGCTGTCACAGTAATAACACTAAAATACTTGCAGGATTAAATAATACCGCTACTAAATTTTATTCATTATAAATTTTAAAAAGTGTTACGTGTGTAAATCAATAATCGATATCAACCATGGTGTGCAAATAAATTATAAATTTTCCCAAAGGAATTAGCACTGTATACCTTAGACAAGTGTTACTTAACTCATTTTTCTATTGTTATGTATCTACCTGTGATAAATGATATCTGATAAAGCTCCACCAGCGCGGCATATTGCGGCGGCATTGCTGATATAATTGTAAAAATAGTTAGTGGATACATACTGGTTCAAAAATAAGAACTCAAATTTGCTTTCAATTTAAGTGACATTTTCAAAGTGACATTCGAACTGATTGTTATTTGAAGAATTCAGACGAGCGATCCTCTCAGAAAAGGACTTTTATTTACTTTGTGTTCCTTTGCGAACTGTCAAAACGCGAAAATTTTTGTGTTATTCACGAGTTTTGTTAAAAGCTTCATAACTCACGTTTTGGGAAACGTAGCCTCATTCTAAAAAATGTTTTAGAAAGATTATGAAATTCACTATCGTATTGTTTTGTTATACGTAAATATTTGCGTTTCTAAATATACATTTTCTGAAAACGTCAAAAATATGTAAAAATCGCTGACCATTATTTCAAAGCTGTGAAAAATGTACTATTTTCTGAGTATCATAAAGAAATAACACTTTATATATTGAAGAAATATAATTAAAAACTATTAGTCACCTCAAAATATTAACCGTCCAAACTAAAATATTTTTAATAAATTATTTAAAAACGCAATAAATTATGAACGAACAAGATGACAAGTCCAATCGACTTAGATAATGCACCTCGAAATTCCATAGATATTCTTGAATGCAGACGCGTAGCGTTATTCATTATCGATACTCTGTTTTTTAAATCATGGCAATCCGTATACTAGTGATGGAAATAAATCGATTTTTGTAAAATCTCGCGCGTTTACGTGAAAAGACGTACTAATGTCTTGACCGCTATTATCATATTTACGTCTTTTGACGTTCTAATGTTCCGAGTGGTTGTATTTATATATACATACACACAGTAGACAAATTGGTTCCATTTTTTTAAATATTAAAATATGATATTTCTGGACTAGCACAGATTTGTGAAAAATCACGGGATATTCTGAAGTCTTAACAAATAAGTTTCAATTTTGAAAACGGTAATTACAAAATAAGCTGTGTACATAAAGTGTACTTACTTCGGGAGATGATTCTACGTGATTATTCAGGTAAAAAAACATGAATAACATTTTGCGGAATTCCAAGTTTTCAAGTAAAAAAAGTTGAATTGTTTGTATGGAAAAAAATAAACTTTGGAATTTTTTTTTTAATTTTCTTTGCTTCTACCATTATGTAAAATCACCTCCCGAAGGTTGTGCACTTTACCCTTAGCTACCTAATTTTAATTACCGTTTTCAAAATAGGAACTGATTTGTTGATAATTCTGATTATCCCATGATTTTTCACGGGTCTGCGCTAGTTCTGAGTGAAACCTGAAATATCATATTTTTTTATTTAAAAAAATTGGAACTGATTTGTCAAGAATCATGAAAAACATACTATAATATAATCCAGTGATTTTTCACGGTTCTCAGCTAGTTTTACAATAATTTTAATGGTGAAAAATGCAAAACAAAATTGGAAGAGGTCGCTAGGCACTATTATGTAATTTTTGTACATCTGCTTAAGAATCCCGTATTCATTCATTTTCTCATGTTGTACAATAATATTATTATTTTTATCGAATATTGATTTATATTATTCAGTCGCGTAAAACACTTGTGTAAAGTATTAAATGTGCCATTTGCGGTTAATGTGTGTTTCATATACATAGTAATCATCGCGACTGAATGTAGGTTTGTGTTACGCTGTTGGCTAACAGATGTAGTCTTATTGCCTTTTACAAAGAGGCTCTAATTAAAATGAATGCTGGTAATGCTAACTATTTACCGTCTGTCACCGGCAACTTCCGCTTAAACAATATTTGTATAAATAACTATAGTAAAGAAGAATAAAAATAAACCCGTAAAAAACATTTTTACTATGAAAAATCAATTTTCAATTTACAACCTATTTGCGCCATCTCTTTGGCAGGCTAGTATTCCATTTCAGGTATATATAGGGTTTTCCAATAAGAGGTGTTATTTTGATATTTAATCGTAAAAGATTAATGGTTTCGTTGCTTGTGTGGCACGTAGCGCCGTCTTGTTGAAAGTAAACGTTGTCGTTGTGATCTCTCGATAGCGCAATCCATTCAACATAACTGTTGCTCCAGTCTCATTTTCGACAAAGTAAGGTCCAATGACTTCACCGGACCATAAAACGCACCAAACAGTCACACGTTGAGGACAGAGAGGTTTTTTAACAAGAACTCTTGGGGTTTCCGAGCCCCAGATGCGACAATTTTGATTGTTGACGAAGCCACCGAGGTGGAAATGGGCCTTATCACTCAAGATAATTTGCATTTGATTCACTCAAGTGAATTTCAATAATTTTAATGCGTTGTTGAAGCGTGTATCGTACCATTTTTATTAATGACGTAGTTTCTACTTGTCAAATGTCAAAAAATGACAGTTTCAAAAGTAACATCTACCGAAATAGCGGGCTATTTAAAATAACACTGAGTATTGACTTTTCCTTCCCAGTGATTGGAGTCAACACCGCTAAAACCGTAACGACATCACATAGTACCGACATTTATTTCATATATTAACTGCTGTACATTTTAAAATATAAAGTCATTCAATTTCAGAAAAATGTGTGTGTGTGCGCGTGAGTGCTACCAAAATTTGATGTTGAAAAACGAGTCTATAAATCGAGTTTCAGCTCAATCGGAATTTCCACTTTCAAGATTCCATTTCATTAATTCAATCAAGAAAACAAAATTTGAATTCAAATAGAAGTAAGCTGTCGGGGGATTTGAGAAGTACAAAATAACTACAATGTTTTTCATAATTGCAATGTTTTAAGGTAGTTTTTAGGTAAACAAAATTTGAATTTCCCCCGGACACTCTGTATAAAAACAATTTTGAGCTTTGAGCTCTACGACATCTGGAAAGTGCACAGCTTTTCTGTCTGCTTTTTCTAGATCTTCGGAATAATTTTTTTGTTCGCTCTGTCATTTCCATCATGAGATAAGGTGCCTTTTCTTCTTTCGTATTGTGGAAGGCCCAGAGGTGACCATCTCGGTCTGCGAGCCAGCAGTCTATGAGCTAAAAACGTTCTTAAGGTTAAACGCAACGCTCGTTGTATTCTACGTGTTCACAGATGGCGTTAATTAATTAATTTTGTTTAAATACGCTTTTACAAGGTATTGCTTTACAGTATTAAGACAAATTATTTGTTTGCGCCCTCATATACGCATTATGAATATGAATAAATAGTTTTGTCCATATAAAAACTCAATTCTATCGAGAAAGGCATACAAATACAATATTGGATTGAATCATCGGTAAAATATTGTATTTGTGTGCCTTTCTCGAAAGAATAAAGTCTTTAAACGAACAAAACTATTGATTCATATTCATATTGCGTATATACGGGCACAAACAAATGATTTGTCTTAATATTGTAAAGCAATACCTTGCAAAAGCGTATTTAAACAAAATTAATTAATTAACGCCATCTGTGAACACGTAGAATACAACGAGCGTTGCGTTTAACCTTAATTTAAAAAAAAAATACTTGTTTTTTCTCGTAAAAAATAATAATTGTATGATTATTAATCGTTTGTATGTTTTTTCAAAGTTTACGAGCTGTTTGCACACCGTAAAAAATATTATTTCACCCCCCACGTGATTATTACACTTTGGGATAATAGTATTATGAATGCAAATTACAAACACACACAGATAAGCTTGAGTGTTCTTGGTATTAATTGATGAGTCAATATTTTTGAGAGCTTCAAATACTGAACAAACAAATTTTACACTGTAATGTGTGTTGCTTACCTAGTGTGAAAAAATTAATACAAAATGTTAATGGAGATGTGATTGTTATATAAAATGCAAACTAAAACTATCCAGCCAAATAGTATCTATGCATATTGTGACCATTTCTGGTTCTGTTTAAATACGTCTATTTGAATGACAATTTTATTTTCGTGAATAAATTAATGTAAATCTTCGAAGTGGAAATTAACCCACTTTTCCGATATCGATCAACTTGGCAGATAGACTCGTTGTCGGTGACAATGCATTCTATCCACTTTTGGTGCCAAACACGTACACACACGCGGACATTACGCATTTCTCTGAAATTGGCTGACGTAACAGCAGATTATTTACGAAATAAATGTTGGTCGTACCTAACAGGGATTTGGCGCGATGTTAGCGCGTTTGACTGCAGTCTCTGGGGAGGAAGGTTCTATCCTCTGCCAAACAATTTTAAATTTTTTTTAAATACATGTATTAAAATAATTAGATAAATTAAAGTAAAAAAAACATTATTTTTCACGGGCGGATTTTTAACGAGATTAATAAGATAAAATGTACCTCTTCTTTGTGGTTATCTTAATTTTAATTCGATTACAACATGCTGACATTATTCAAAACGTTAAAAAAAAATTGTTAATCGTTTGCTTACATTGTTTTAATTTTTTTTATTATTATATTTGCTAGTTCACTGTCTCAATTACGTCTTTTGATTTCCAATGCCTAAATTTATATAATTTGTTTTGGGTTATATAAATCGTTTTTCATCACTTTGTTATTGATCAAGTCCGGCGAAAAGTCTTCCCAATAAAAGTACAGGGTTTTCCAATAAGAGGTGTTATTTTGAATAGCCCGCTATTTCGGTAGATGTTACTTTTGAAGCTGTCATTTTTTGACATTTGACAAGTAAAAACTACGCCATTGATAAAAATGGAACGATACACACTTAAACAACGCATTAAAATTATTAAAATTCACTTGAGTGAATCAAATGCAAATCATCTTGAGTGATGAGGCCCATTTCCACCTCGGTTGCTTCGTAAACAAGCAAAATTGTCGCATCTGGGGCTCGGAAAACCCAAGAGTTATTATTAAAAAGCCTCTTTATCTTCAACGTGTGACTGTTTGGTGCGGTTTATGGTCCGGCGGAGTCATTGGACCTTACTTTTCCGAAAAAGAGGCTGGAGCAACAGTTACGGTGAATGGATTGCGCTATCGAGAGATGATTAATGATTTTTTATGGCCGGAATTAGATGGTATTGATCTGGACATTGTTTACTATTAACAAGATGGCGCTACGTGCCACACAAGCAACGAAACCATTGATCTTTTACGATTGAATATCAAAATAACACCTCTTATTGGAAAACCCTGTATTTTTACTATTCTTGTGAATTTATTAATTAAATAATGTTTACCTTTACTTTGTTACCTAAAGTGCTTTTAGAATGATCCCTACCTCTGAGTAAATCTTAAGTATACACTTCCAATTGTCGTATTTTTTCAGATTATCAGGAAGATTTTCTGTGGTAACCTAATTCCCAAGGTTTAGAATTTATATAAAAAAGATTTTCTCTGGAATAGCACTTCAAGGGGAAAGCAGTGCCTATTCTAATTTGCGTTATTAAACAAGTTTAATTTCCTCCTGAAAAGTGCCTCCTATCTTTATTTATTAAAATAAGCCGAAAATCTTTATAGTTCTTTGCCATTTGATGTTCCTTGACTTGAAACCTTTTTTGGATTTATTCTATAGAGTTTAAATTTACTACCCCAAAGTTGTTGCATGTCAAACCCCACTGTGTGTTATTTATGTAATATTTACTGCGTAGTAAAGAAATTAAGCAACCTATTTGGGAATTCACAATTTATGTTGATGACCACAATAGCTTAATGCGCATTTGAAACGGGTCAGTAGCTTAATGCGCATTTGAAACCGATAAGTAGCTTAGTGCGCATTTGAAACGGGCAGTAGCTTAATGCGCATATGAAATGGTTAGTAGCTTAATGCGCATTTGTAACGGGTCATTAGCTTAATGCGCATTTGAAACGGGTCAGTAGCTTAGTGTGCATTTGAAACGGGTCATTAGCTTAATGCGCATTTGAAACGGGTCAGTAGCTTTATGCGAATTTGAAACGGGTCAGTAGCTTAGTGTGCATTTGAAACGGGTCAGTAGCTTAATGTGCATTTGAAACGGGTCAGTAGCTTAATGCGCATTTGAAACGGGTCAGTGGCTTAATGCGTACCTTTTTGAAACGGGTCAGTAGCTTAATGTGCATTTGAAACGGGTCAGTAGCTTAATGCGCAATTAAAAGGGGTCAGTAGCTTTATGCGTACCTATTTGAAACGGTTTAGTAGCTTAGTGCGCATTTGAAACGGGTCAGTTTTCAGTTTTTTTTTTAAATATATGTTTTAATTTCACTTTTGTTTTCAATAATGAATGAGTGCAAATCTTCAAAATGAAAATTAACACACTTACGGACACCCTATCGAGCTAAAATTCGGAAGATATACTGCATTCTATCAGCTGGTGGCAATGACGTACATACGCGCGGACATATATGCTTATATATTTATCTGAAACCGGATGACATTTAGGCAGTTAATATACTAATTAAATGTCGGTCCTACCTTATCAGCATTCAGATCAGATCAGGTTTGTAGATTTTTCGACTAAAGTTCCAGGGTAGGAAGGTTCAATCCCCAGTCTTACCATTTTTTATAAGGTTTTAAAAACATCTTAAAACAGATGTATCATAGAAAAAATCATTTTCTCAGATTTTTTAAGATTGGCGCTGCCAGTTTGTATAATAAGTTCTATTGGCTCTCTAAATAGCTTAGCAATTGTAGTGATGTCGTAAAGAATATTGATACAAAATTTTTCAGTCTTCACGATGTGACGTTTTGAAAATTAATTTCAATTTTCGTTTGATAGGTTGTCATAAAATATTGTTTCTATATCGATAAGCTAACAAGGAAATAAAATGGAAATAATTTCCTATGCTTAAATAACAATTGCCATAATATATAAAATTATTATTGTTTTGCTGTTTCACCTTCACTGATATTAACTTATGAATGACTTGCGCTATTAGTCTACACGTATATAAAATATGTACATGATTTTTTGCTCAATAAAATGTCGATAAATTATTTATTTGCCATAGTTTATAGTTACGTTGATTATTATTTCACAATAATAAAATGCGGTTCGACATTGAAACAAATCTAACTACAAACGATAGATTCATAATAGAAGCATGGAAAAAAATCACGAAGAGTTAAAAAAATATATATGTCGAATCTGCTCACTTGGGACACATCGGGCCCATTGACGTATTATATTTAGATGAGACATGAAGCGAAAAAATAGGTTCCGATTTTTTACCTCCAACAGACCTCCAACTCTCCCAACGCTCTAACTAAAACTACCGAATCAGGTCTAAGCACACCACCGTGCCAGTTTTGACAATATAGATATTAGTACCCAGTAGCGCCTCTAATTGTAGCTCTAAAAGACAAAAAACAAACATTTTATTATTACAACAGTAGTTCAAAAAACAAGATTTCTTACACTTATTTTTTTTTACTGCGATCTGAAAAACTTAACGTTGACGAACGTCGGCGGACGGGAGCAGCCGGCGTAGATGAAGTGTACCGCATTATTGTCGAACGAACTAACATGCGTTCCTCTCATCTGCGCCGCATACCGTACGCACTTCTTGACTAAAATTCGTTTACTGAGACACGTTTTGTATCGACTTCAGATCAGAATCTGTCCCAACGGAAAGGTGTCCCACATCTTTTCTTTATTTAGTTTTTGTTCCTTAGGTTCTGGCCCAAATATCCGTCTGTCCCGAAAAACCGGTGAACCAGTTAAGCGGAATCGATTGTATAAATGTATTTCCGCGACTCAATAAAGTCAAAGATTAAATAATTTTTGTCTTATTGTGAGAACGTTCTTTTATTCTTTTTCTTGTTTTAAAATAGAATAGTTTCTTCACGATCTTAGTGAAACGATATATTACCGATAACATTAGCGGAGCCGTTGAGAAATTTCCGAGAAGTGGATTGTTGAAAACAACAATGAATTTGATTGTATTCTGTACGGTGTGTTATGCCTTTACGTGGGAGGGGTATACCCATTAATTTTCAATAACACCCTCTCATCGTAAACAATTTTTTTTATCTCCGTTCCTCTCAGTCATGTGGGGCAGGTTTCTCAAATATCTATAATGTGAAATGACTGAATACTTTTTAAAGCGTAGCTCTGTAACATTATGACTATCGCTAAATTTATGTTAAAATTACTAAATAGCTAGCGCAAGCACGTGGAAAATCAAACTTTTTTGTAACCTACGACGTGATATTCTTTGGTCAAAGGCGTTTTAATTATTAAGCTATGCTTAGCTCTGGTGCAACGATGTGATGAAATTTCTTTAGGTCTTGGAAAAAATGTATATAATATGGAAAAGACCAACATAGGATTTTTTCTTATACCTGAGGAAATTTTTCTTCCTTTTAATCTCAGATTGAACTCTCTGGGACATAGGCCTCGTACCCCCACTGGAGCTACGCATTCCTATTATTATGTCAGGTGAACTTACCACAGGTGTTTGTTATACTGGGAGGAACTGATGTAAACATTATTGGTGTTAAGGCGATGCCATACGTAGTAATGCAAAATCATGTGTTTTTGGTTTGAAAATTTGGTCGCCTAGAAATTTTTCAGATGCCTTAATTAAATATTGCGAGTAGAATACTCTTGGCCTTTGAAATAATCGAGTATTTTTTAGATAAGTGTTTTTATAAGCCCAGAAAAAAATAATGTATAAGGCCTATGAAAACTGCTTTAAAGTTCAAAATCTGCTACTTACAAACCCATTTTCGGTTATGATTTTATTGTATAATGTGGCAAATTAAGTTATTTATAAAATGATCGGAAAAAAAAATTATGCCTGAACATCCACAAAATAAAATAAAAGGCACTTTTTGGCCATGTTTTTTTCTTGCATAAATCAAAACAGGCGGTTGGTGTTAAGCGGGAATTTAAACCTTATCGCCATCTACGTAATGGTTGTTATTGATAGCGGTTCAATTTAAAATATTACAAGACGTAGTGCATCGCCTTAAGTTTTCCATGTGTATTAATAGGAAACAGCATGTTTTATAGCCTTAAGGCTGGTATCTTCTTCCCTTTTCACTCCCCAGTCTCACAACATTCCCCAATTCGGAACATGAATAAAACATATTATGGCTTAAAATATATGATATTTTAACATCATATATTTATTATTATTTTTTATATACCTATTCCATTATTTTTTTCTCACAAAATACACATGTACATATTATTATGTTTTTCGTCTGAAATAAATAAAAAAATACATAAGTTTTATTGACTAAGCGTAGCATTTTGTAATACTGTAAATTTGTTTGTTATATTCCTGTTAATAATTTATGTTTTAATTAGTTTATTATTTTTTTAAATGTTTTAATTAGTTGATTTCATGCCGACCCGTGTGGGAATGGCATTACCCTTAACCGATATTACGTATGGCAGAGGTGCGTATGACGTCACGCATACCTCGCCAGATTTCGAGGCTTTGGAAAATTCAAAATTTAATATTATTTTCAATTTGAAAAAGACATTTTTAAAAAAAATTACTGGACTGTATATTTGTTTGAAGGTGACTGAATTTGACCGAAATTCCTTATTGGGGATGCCGTAGTACCAATGGCTCTGGACAGTTGGGACTTACATAAAAAGGGTGATAAAGAAAGAAGAATAAATCTGTGAAAAATTCAAAACGATTACAATCATTCCATCGGTTAAGTGAAGAAGAAAATAAAAACATGTCTGACAGCACGCAATAAAGATCTGCATATATAATTTTATGTTCATAATGCGTAAAAACGCATGTCAGTTAAATGAATAATTTTACATGTAGATAATTCATTAATGCACGACTAATCATGATTATTCCATACATTCAAATGCATAACAATAATTCACGCTTCTTGGAAAACGGCCATGTCTTAACAAAATATTATTTTTGCCTGTTTACTTGTGGAAGTGTTTTCTAGGAATGATAAAATTCATTGAAATGATTTTCCTTAACATTTCTATTTGTTAATTATGATTAAATATATTTATTTTGAGTGCCTTTAAAAAAGTTGAATGAATGCCAGTGAAGATCATTTTAAATCTCTCAAAGAAAAAAATAACTGTGTTCTTGGAAGTTTTAACTATCTTAAATTCAGATTCGTGAATAAAAAATCTTACAATTGGGTAGTTTGATTAATTACTTTGCAATGAAAATAAATTCTAATCTTGTTTTTCCTTTTTGTTTCAGGTATGTTTTTACGACTCAAAATTAATAAATCATTATTAAAGAAAATGCTGTCGACTTGGGTAAGAACAATTGTAATGATTTATTTGATATAATTATACATATTATTATTGTTTAAAATATTATTTAAATAAGTTTCTACAGATTTGCCAAATCTTGCCATTTTTCAATATCAGAAGTCATTAGTGAGCCGTGCTACGTGCTCAAATAAAATTCGTTTTTATCAATTAATCGGCTTTCACAGCGTGGTAGAAGGTACTTTCAATGTTGCCCCTGTAAAATACTACAATTCGGATCAATTCGTTGCTTGAAATTACTCTTTAGCTTTGTTTTGTGATTAGCACTGACTAGACATGCATTTCCCAACCTTCCTTTCCCCCCAACTCCTTCCCCTCCCCATTCCCTATGATAGGGATGCCTTAGTCCCACTGGCGCGGGGCAGTTTGTTATTCACGTAAAATGAAATAATTTAATTTTCACAATTAGCAATCACTTTGTGGTTAGACATAATTATAATTTTATAAAAATTACTTTCATGAAAACAACTTCATAGAGTAAATAAACAAACATAAAATACCAACCAGTTTCGGTACACCTTAACCTTAATCACGGTTGTATAAATATATACTAAATAAATACAGAATTGCAGTAAGTTTAAAAAAAAAAGATTTAATTAAGATGTAATTTTATCAGTATATATAGTAAAGGATTTTCCAATAAGAGGTGTTATTTTGAATAGCCCGCTATTTCGGTATATATTACTTTTGAAGCTGTCATTTTTTAACATTTGACAAGTAGAAACTACGCCATTAATAAAAATGGAACGATACACGCTTCAACAATGCATTGAAATTATTAAAATTCACTTGAGTGAATCAAATGCAAATCATCTTGAGTGATGAGGCCCATTTCCACCTCGGTGGCTTCGTCAACAAGCAAAATTGTCGCATCTGGGGCTCGGAAAACCCAAGAGTTATTGTTGAAACGCCTCTCTATCCTCAACGTGTGACTGTTTGGTGCGTTTTATGGTCCGGCGGAGTCATTGGACCTTACTTTTTAGAAAATTAGGCTGCAGCAACAGTTACGGTGAATGAATTGCGCTATCGAGAGATGATTAATGATTTTTTATGGCCGGAATTGGATGGTATTGATCTGGACAACGTTTATTTTCAACAAGACGGTGCTACGTGCTACACAAGCAACGAAACCATTGATCTTTTACGATTGAATATCAAAATAACAACTCTTATTGGAAAACCCTTTATATATTTGACGATGGCTAAACATATGTGGTAATGTTGGCGAATGCCACCTCTGGCACGCAATGAAAAACTCTTGATTTTAACTTAATTACTACTGAAAACAACTATTTAAGACGGGGAGATATAAAACATGCACAAAATAGGTATTTGAGTTGTAAGTTTGGGTTATTGAAATAATGCATGCATATTTCCTAAATTTAAAATTTAACTATGATAGTGATACAATGGAACCATCTCACCCGATATAAACAGTAGTTTCATGTAGGAGCCAATTTAATTTTTTCAAGGATTACGGTAACTTTATCGAAAAAAAATAATGTTCTTAGCAAAACCCACAATTCATAGATAAAATTTTTCACAATCACAACATTCTCGTACTACCTACCTCAATTAGCTCGACTACAATCGTGTTGAAAACTGTTGACATTTCATGCAATCATCGTGTACCAAGAGCCTCAGCGGGCATGCAAATCACGGCCAGGTACAGGTATAATATACCTCACAACTTCCAACCAGTATCCGCATCATTTACCTAACTACCTATCTATCTATCTACCTGCCAGTTGATAACACGAGGCGAGGAATATGTCGACGAGGCAATTTTACAACAATTATGACCACCTGACATCTATAGAATCACAAGACGACTCTCAATAAAAGTTGCTATTGATTTAAAAAAAGATAAAAGCCATGAAAATTTGAATTCAATAAAATACATCGTATAGAATACTTTTTGGGCTACTTTTGATGAAGAAAATAGTTTATAATGTTTACGAAGGAAGCAAACACTTTGGAGTGTGACATTATATATTAATTGAAAAAACACAATTTGTAATACACCACTTTTTATTTTGAATCAATAATGACAGCCAACCGGGTTTCGCTTATCTCAAGCTTCATCAGGGCTTATTATATTTACTCAAGATAATTACATACAGAGACATATTTATTTTTCTGTTCACAATATTATTTTTCTTGGTACCTATCTTTATCGCTTGTCTGAATTATTCAAACGATCGGTTCCAATTTTGAAAATCTCTTTATATTAAAATTTTTGGTTCACTGTACCAAATTTCAAGCAGATTAATTCACGGCACAGACAACCGTATATTTTATAATGTGGCAAATTGGTCAGTGTGACAAAGCTATTCCAGTGAAAAGAGTACTCGATTTCAAGGTCATCAAATCAGAATAAGAATCGCCTTTAAATAAATTTAATGATGAGGTAATCACTGAATAAAGAAGAATTAAAAAAAGAAATACAGTATATGTAGATAATTTTTTAATTATGTATCTGTTTTTGAGTGGGAATACAAGTATAGAATATTTTTAACGCGTAGGTCTTTTACAGAGAAAGATTTTATGTACAGTCTTGTTATTTTCACCCTTGAACGCAAGCCAATAAGTTGGGTAATCATTAAACTGTTAATATTCTATAAAATAACAAAAAAAGTATTGTGTTTGTAGCAGATAAACAATGTAATAATATGCAAGGTTACACAACGCACGTTTTTCCCGTAAAATATGTTTAAAACCCGGAAAAATACCATTGAAAACCAATAATTCTTTTAATTTTATGTGTCAAAACTCTTTGTATAATAATTATTATAGCCTATACATTTTTATTCAATCAATTCACTTAGGGAAATTTCCCTTATTGTGTTTCCCAAGTACTGGTGATTTCTTCCGTGTGGAAATAAAGCATAGGAAATAGCCATCTCTTCATCACACAATAGTCTAGTAATGCAATTAATTGAATTTGTTAATATTTACTTTTTTCGCAGCTACATACGCCTCACAAACAAATACAGATCTATTATATTGGTGTATTGTAGCTCTTTGGATCTACTGCGTTTTCCCCGGCAACACCATCGTCACGAGTGTGGTTTTGCAATTGAGGCTGTGTTCAGATGTTCATTGCGTTGGTTGGCTGTGTCGGTGTTTACCTGTGCCTGGTACGGTCGCAGATTCCCGCCACCGCTTCGCCCCTCTAACCTCAGGTGTCACCTCACCGCTCTCGGCTCTCCCGAGCTATTTTTCTACTGCGCCAACTTGGAACCTTTAAAAAACTAGACACATTTTAATTCAATTCAATTTTCTGTCTTTTTAACTATCGAGGCATTATTAGCAACAAAACCTATGAGTTTGTTGTAGTACAGCACACTTCAAGTAAAATAACACAGAACTGCGCTATTTTTGTGTTGTGCTATTATCATTATCACTTTCTAAAAACCTTGTATATGAAATTTTATTATGTGTACCTAAGTCAGTAATGTAACAACATTACGGAAATCACTATGAATTAGGATGGATGAATAGTGGTCAAGAGACCGCAAATAGATTGTTAGACACGTTTAAAATCTTCAATAGTTTCCTAAAGCAGTCAAAAATCTATAACAATGAGCTCTGGAGTAATGAATTTGTACAGATATTTTTATTTATAATTTCGAGGTCAGCGCTGGTATTTATATCTCTAAGTGGTTTCCGTCGTGTACCATGGAACTTAGAACAATCTATGAATTAATTTTTAATCTAGTAATAGTGCGAATGACGTGTCTTGTTATAATCTTCTATAATTCCCTTTGTAATTCAATCCGATCAAGACTGATTGTCGTAAAGTTTCAAACTATTGAACGGTGAGTAAGCATTATTAGATCTGTTTTCCCTTTCCTGTAATCTTATCAAATTTTGCATTTAGATTAGGGTGTTTAAAACTCTGGTGACGGTTATCAAATGTGACGAGAGTTTGAAACAACCATACCTTAGTCCATGGACGACCTACGTTTAATCATAGCTTCGTCCTGATTTAGAGTCGCGCGATGCATGACCTAGACAAAGTGCGGCCAAATATCAAGTAACAGTTGAACATTAATGCGAAGGCTCGAAATATAATTACGGTTACAATTGATTGCTTTTGTTCTTTTGACTGCGAAAATAATATTTGTCCGTTGGGAATTGCTTCGATCGTAAGAGCGTGTGGAGAGTGCTAATGCCTAATTGAAATGAGCCGCTTGCATGATAAAACCAATGTAAATATGTATTTAATTTAATTATCATTTAAAATATTTATTAATTAAACTTAATTATATTATTATCAATTATATTGTGAAAACATTCCATCTGTAAACTTCACCCGGTATAACACAGGGACATGGTGGGTAAGATCACACTAAACAAATGTATTCACCGTAGTAAATTAATTTACTTTATATATAAAAAAAAACACACACACTTACGAATGATTATTTTGTAGATGACGAAAAATGTACTTAAAAACTTAACCCGTAAAAAAAAGTTTTCCAACAATTTTGTTTCTCTTTTTTCAATTTTTGACCTGGTTGTTCCATCTCTTGGGCCGGCTAGTAGTCAATTTCAGTGTTTTTTTTTTACTGAGGATTAAACCTTCCTCCTGGGATTGGGACTGGCTCCTAAACTGCTTTGAACTTTTAAAATGTCTTTTTTGTTTTGACTGAGCATTGAACCTTCATACCCATGGACTGGAGTCAATAACGCTAACGACTGATCCAAATCCCAATTGGATAGGACCGACATTTATTTCATATGTTAACTGCTGTAATGTCATCCAATTTCAGAGAAATATGTATATGTCCTCGTGTGTGTGAGTGATTATCACCAAAATGCATTGTCATCGACAGCGAGTCTATCTGCGGAGTTTCAGCTCGATCGGATGTCGGGAATTGGGTTAGTTTCCACATTCAAGATTCCATTTCTTAGATACATTCGTTCAAGAAAACAAAATAGAAATTCAAGTAGAATTATAAAAAAAAACAAATAGAACCAACTCTCACTGAATTGTCGAATTACGTAAATGACATCTTTATCCTTAACTTTCATAAGGTTTATGATCGTAGAAATAAATCGTTAAAAACGTGTGCTATCACAAATGCTCAAGATATTTTACCAATTTAAAATTATTATTAAAATGACATTTCGAGAATTTTTTTGTTAGTTTGTTGTATTACAAAATAATTACCATATTTCATACGATTTTTCAAAAAATTTAAATGTGCACGCATGAAGCTCATTGCATGATAATATGCACGAAGTTGTACCAAAAAAAATATGTTTGCTCTTTTTTAATGAGGTTCTTAAAACCAGTTATAATTTATCAAAAAACTCATCCGAACAACATGTTATTAAAAACCGAAGCGATCTTCCAAAATACAAGGATATATTGTTGTGCAACATTGTTTTTTTTTTTATTAACAATGATGCATCGATAATTACTTTTATTGAAAATAAAATAAAATTTATGGTAATTTAGCACCTGATTAATTTACATAGTCAATGTTATTACGTTATATTATTTGTTTACAAGTTGAACTGCAACAATGAAAAACCCATCACTCATGAAATTTGTAAATGCTTGTTTTTAGGTCACTATTATTTGCAGTTCGTTATTATTTTGATTAAATGAAACATCACTCGACATGCAATCGAAGGTATTATGCAGAGATAGTATTTGGAATGTACGTTAAAATTTAATAATGTTTTTGTGTTTCGAAAGGTTGTATCAGCGAAATGCTAATGATCTATTGAAATCAATTAGGCCTTGTTGTTTGAACACCCATTTTACATTATTCAAAGAGACAAACAATTATTTTTTAAAATGACATTTGACGACGCGACGTCAAATGTGACGGGAGTTTAGAAAACTGGGCCTTTTTTATATGAATATCGCACAAGCGTTTCGACTGCTCCCTACCGTCTGGAGCCAGTGAGACTATGGTATCCCCAATTGGGGTAAGTTATAACGTGTAATTGGGTATCCTGAAGGTTGTGGGGAGGGGAAGGAGATGGAGTAGAGGCAGGTGGGGGAGTACCTTGCTATTCAGATCTGGTAATTTCAAGTAACGTTCCTGAATAGTGGTCCTACACCAGGGCGATACTGAGAGTACCTTCCATTTTAGAACGTGCCGCAAGTATACTACATATTATTTTAAATTAATAAATTGTGAAATGACACAAATTAATCAAATAAAGTTTACTTGCATGCGCCGGGATTTGAAGCCGTGACCTTCGGCTTGCTATTCAAGAGCTTTACCCCTCGACCATGGAAGCCGTAAAACTGGCCGCTAGGCTGTCAAGGGCCTAACCTTGATCAAATAATATTTTTTTTAAACTTGCTGGTCATTTCCTTGAAATTTACAAAAATGACATACTATCTTCTAAATGTATACGATTTATTTGTTTTTTATTGTTAATTTTGTACATTTAACAGAATAATAACATAGTATAAAAGGTATGTTCATAGAAGTCGTAATAATACTATTCATAATTCCATGGAATCAGCAAATGACGGAGGTTACTAATGTATAAGCACTAACATAAATTAAATCATCGTCATCCCAAGACGTTGTCACGTAATAATATATACTTTCCCTTAGGTACCTTTGCAATCAAATGATATAAAGAGTTATTATTTGTAAAAATATCCAACGGCCCTCCACACTAGAGAACATAATTCCCTTAACCCTTCAGACCTCTGTCATATTCTGCCAAAATGTGTGTATATTTCCGCTTTGCAATAAAATCTAAATATATAAAATGTATCCAAATTTCTCCAAAAACTAAAAACTGTTTTTTAAAGATGATATTAAAAATTTTGGCTCACCTTATGTTTCTTCGTCTAAACACTGAACTAAAGTTGCTGATAATTATAAAATAAAATTTAAAAAACACACATTTTACTGTCAACATTGTTGACACCTAACTTTTGTGTCTTTTCATGTTAAAATAAACAATTAAAAAAATTACATCAATTAATAAAAGTTTCAAATGTTTTTGTCATTCATTGGTTTCATAGAGCTGTATATTTTAGTTCTTTTGTCGTTAACTTCTAGATTCAATATAAAGCATGGTGTTTTCACTTTCCATGAACCCAAATGAAATGTTCCCAAAAGCGAACAAATAAGCAAGAGGGGTTAAGCGAATTATTTTTATTTATTTATTTATCGTTCATTAACGCCCTATCGGGCTTTTAAAGAGGAAATTGACAATTTATGCATGTAAGTGTAACATAATACATAGATAATAGCATAACTATATACAAAAAAAAATAAAAATCAAACGCTAATAAGAAAAATAATGTCTGTTGTATCTATAGAAAAAAAAGTAATACTTAAGTAATAACGTAATACAAAATACCAACGCCGTAATTAATATCGAATAATTATGGAAAAAAATATTTGAAAATTAAACAAAATAATATTTATTTCTAAAGGTGTTCCACAGGGATCAATTTTGGCACCAACGTTTTAAAAGATGAATAATCTGAATCGATAGGAAAGTATATTTCTGTAAGGAAGATTAGATTTTTAACAACGTATACACGAATTTTCTGCTCAATCAGTCAGTCTTCTGTTAAAGCCACGAATTATTTTTGTGTGACAAAAATGTCGGTAAAATTAAATAAAAGATCATGATAAAATTGTTTATCTTTCCAAAGCATTGATGTCAGTAAACCAGTTCTCTGTAAATAAATGCTTTGAAATTGGTTAGCCCTAAATGTCCCAGTTACTCGAAGTATATTAATTTAATTTTCGAGACTCAACGGCGCTGGCAAAATGACGAGAAGTGATTAGGTACTGCGGCCGAGTGGAGGAGGGAGCAGTGAAAGTTTCCTACGATTTTCCCACGGATCTTAATGCCAGCGGTACCACGATCTCATCCCGGCACGGTGGCAATTGTGAAACTACACACAAACGGCGCACATTCAGCTTATCTACCGAGAATAAGACATTAGCAAGCATCTAATGTCGAGAAGAAAATGACGAAGATGATTCCGGCCCGTTGAAATATATAAAATTCTTCAATTGTATTATTTCTCTAAAGCAGTGTTTCTTAACCGGTGTTCATAAATCTTGCTTTTTTATTTTATTTTAGTTTGAGTACCGCATAAGAGTCCTGTACCGTCTCTAGTCAGTTAGGTGTCATTAATAAAAAAAAATTACCTATACGAGTATACATCGCATAATATAAAACGTGATATTGTTGATATTGTCATATATTGTTATATATTAATATATTGATATTATTGATATTGTATTTTGTGATATTGTTGAAATCTGCAAACTCTGTTTCCCATAGACATTCAAATTAATAGACTTGTCTTAACATAAAGTCTCGGTATCATTTTGACGAACTGAAGGCAAACCACGTGACCACATTTTTGGCACCAGTAGTATTCGAGAATACTTTGAATAAACTATGACATCATTGACCACCGAATAGCTTACATTGAAACGACCAGACCATGCGTAGTAAAGTAAAGTCCGCTAAAATAAGGCAAAGGTTTACAGCGCTATCCAATGTGGGACTTATCTGCGAAGGATCTGAATGTTTGTTCTTAAACGAATCGCCTGCCGTAGCGACGCTAAAATTGAGTGAGGTGGCTAAATTATAATATATATGTAAAAGTGTCTTCCTAAATAGTGTAATAAAATATTTTTTTTATATTAACTCCACACAGCAGGCCCTGAAGAAAATAATTTCCCTCTGGGCCTATGTCATCTTTGGGGATGCTATGTGGAGGGTCTTTTGTGGAGAGGAAGGAGTGAACATGGGTCTTGAAGAGTCCCATGTTGTAGGAGGGAGGAAACAAAGAGGCCGGCAGTTAGTTCCACAGCCGAGCTGTTGAACTTAAGAACGAATCGTAGAAGCGACCCGTTCTCATGTGACAAATGTCAACCGTGTACAAATGTTGGGCGCGCGTTTGGCGTGTATCCCGAGTACGCACCGGTGCCGAAGGGATCAATGACGCTAGTTCCTCAGAGCATCATCCATTGTAATACCGATAGAACAAGGACAGCATACCTACCCGATGCCTGTGCTCTAAAGATTGCAGTCCGTTTGTTAAGATTGGGGAATCTATCAAACGGACCGCCCGTTTCTGTACAGAGTCAAGGGTTTTTTCAGGTATTTTGGGGCTCCGGACCAGAGATGCCTGCCAAATTCGACAGTAGGGCGCACTATATAAAAATTTGGAAACAAGCCTGAACTTTTGTTTACCCGATTTGGGATATGCAATTCGCCCGCCATTGTAAAAAGGACTTGTAATTCGTAATCAGATTTTATTTTCGAGGACGGAATGGCGATATTATAATGCGAGTTGCCTGTATGCTGTCAGATTCATTTATTGACTAAACACCGAAAGTGGGACAGTGGCGCCGTCTCCCGCGCTCCTCGCAAGTTGGTTTGTTCCCCTTTCCCTGATTAGCTCGTCTATTAATTTTAAATACCTACTATGCTGGTACCACATTCAATTTAATTTAAAGGTATATTGAATATTTAACAATTGTAAAGTACACATTTTCAATTGTAAAATACTTTAGGACCTTCAAGATTTCAGTGATCCGCATTTGTTATATTCAGAAGTGTTCCGTGACGAAAAGGTTAAGCATTATTGCTCTAATGCATCATCATGATTTCGTACAGGCCGCTAGTGGAGCGATCACTAGGTCAACATTGCTTTTTTGCCCTCGTCTCATATTCAAGAAAAATCAGCTGTGCACAAAAAGTGTGAATCAAATTTGGTTCAATCATTCTGTTCCATTTGAATTAATCGAAAATCTAGACAGAATACTCATTATAACGAAATAAAAAGAATATACATCTCTTGGCCTACTTGGGTATATTATTAATGGTATCTAGCGCAACAAATAATAGATGCCTTCAAAAAGCTATTTAATTTTGAATGTTTTTAAATGTTGATTTCACGCATCTTGATCATTGAACGTGATAGATTTATTTACTGATCTGAGATAAAATAATTGAAACAACTAAAAAAATAAATTGTTAAGAAGTCAGAGCTTTATATATGTGTGTTTAAAGTTGATTTCTTTCTGGATACTTTTGGAAAAGCAATTATATTGAAGCAAATTCTTCAATACGTACATTGAATGGTTTAATTAAACTTCAGTCATACTTAGCTTTCAGAATGGTCGAGTGATGATCATTGGATATTGTCTCGTTTGTCTCTCTTTATTTGTGTTCAATAAAAGTTTTTGCATGTATTTGGAAATATCTTTTCACGATAAGGTAAAATTAAGTCATTTGAACGTTTATATGTATACGTATAAGTATATATTTTAATAAATTCTTGAGTCTTATCTTGTGTACTTGCGTACTTAAGTGAAAAATTAGATAAACATTTGTGTAGAGTTCATTTTTCAATACATTTCATGTTTACACGACATACACTACGATCGATTATTATAGAATTCAGAGTGAAACTCAATCTCTCGTTGAAACGTCATACACATGCATAACTAAATAGATAACGAGAGATATTTTTAGAGCTAGCCCTTGGTAGGTACCTGAATCTAATAATATTTTATTTTTGCTGTAGTGTGCAAATTTGCATCATTTTTGCCTATTTCATTTCGTAAGTTTATGCAAACCTTTTCACAGCCCGTCATTAAATATAAAGTCATTTTTTTTTTCGTAGTGCTTCTTTTAATCCAAGTATTGTTAATGTCGTTGTAATATTTAAAGCTCCAACGACTTTCGGTTGAAATTACAGAAAAAATTGCTTTGCACAACTTGGATGTGTCCTTCATTTTATTAAACACTAGTGGACAACAAAATGCTTCGCTATTGCTAATGTCTTTCTCGGACGTTTCTTCTCTTTTCTTCTTCCACCATTCACTACTACACCATACTGTATACCACAATGTTACTGTTAAAAAATTACATTACATCGACTTTGATTCGAATTCATATCCCATTCCGGTGCAGAGTTCAAAACGCACATTCAAAACACACTGAAACTAATAAGAATAAATTTTGAAATTTTCAGCGTTATCGGTGCAGAGCTTTCGGAGATTTGAACAAATGAACATTTACCTTTTTATTTATATAGAAGATTGCAAATCACTAAGCAATCCCAGCGAAACTAAATGTTATAAAATATTATTATATCTATATTCATTGAGTTACCAACCCACTTTTTGATCACATCATTGACTGTGCGATTGAAAATAAACGACTTAGACCATAGAACAGCGACAAACTTCCGTGCCTCAGGGCAAGATTGTAAATCACGAACTATCCGAGAGATAGAGACTGGAGCTGAATATATTATTTATATATAAGGTCTTGAGCACCTTTAAAAAAACATTATTACAATGCATCCTTACCCGGAAAGAAACGAGCCTCCAGGGTGGTCTGCGACTCTGTTTGGACTATATCCAATTCTGTTTGTGTCAAAAAACTAAGATAAAACTCTTCCACTACACGTAGAATTTTATCGACAGGAGAGAAATGCATCTTCACACCTGTTTAGTTATTTTGCAATCAATTTCTGTCTTTTACCAAGTACCAAAGCTTTTCTTTCAAACAAAAAAGTAACAAAAAGTACGTCATCCTCAATTCATTTTATGATAATTAATTCTATTTTTCAAAGTTAAATCATTATGAAATGAATGCTAAGCTAAAAAAGTTACATATTGAAGACAATATTTGTGATTTCTAAACGAAAATCTGAAACAGAAAAATCAGAAAAGGAAACGGTCACATCTGGGACTCGAACCCAGGACCCTTGTCTTTCCGGGACAGTGCTCTAACAACTGAGCTAATGGGACCCTATTCCCCTCGGTCACTTTTAACTGTATCATACTTCGAATAAGAACTACTAACATTGTCTTCATTTTTTCACCGCACATTTTTAATGGCAACTATCTTTATGTATGATCGCAAGATTCAACCCGAACAAAATGCAATCCAGACAATGTCTTTTTAGATAAACCTATCTTATTTTTTTATTTTTAATGTGCGACATCTGTTGACTTTTCTGCAAGTCTAGAATGAATATTTATTTTTCCGTATAACTTTATTGAGTAAAACCTCAAATTGTAATATTTAAATATTGAAGACAAAATTAGTGATTTCTAAACGAAAATCTGAAACAGAAAAATCAGAAAAGGAAACGGTCACATCTGGGACTCGAACCCAGGACCCTTGTCTTTCCGGGACAGTGCTCTACCAACTGAGCTAATGGGACTAATAATAATAATACTGTCTTCAATATTTAAATATTACAATTTGAGGTTTTACTCAATAAAGTTATTCCGAAAAATAAATAAAAAAGTTACGTTCATCCAGAAATTTCAGAATGAAAATGCAATTCAAGCTGAAACAGTGTCTTTCTGTAACAATAATTTAACAACCAACTTATGAAAAAATCTCATTTTAATTACATAGATTTACATAATTATTATGCAAACTGGTGAAACTATGTAAAATTTATTTATTAATCAATAAACACAATCTTACAAATACATTCACTAATTACTTAATTTCTAGTCTTTTTAAACTTTATTTTTAAAGTGACTAACAGTTCTTCATCATTGCAGTTAATTATTGATTTTATACTTATTTTCCTCTAATATCGCCTGTCAATTCGTAAAATTTAAATCGACATCCTTCTAATGCTATTACCGGCCGAGGCCAATGGACCTTGGTACTGTTGAAGTTTTCCAGACGAATTTAATTTCGCAAGTGGGGCGTGATCTCGGAGTACAAAGGGAAGTTCTGATCTCTCATTTGGCGTATAATAATACCTTGCCATGTGTTGCTGCCACCCTTTCTCTATCTTCTCCTCATCCCTTATTCTAACCCTTCCTCCCCTGGGGGCGGTGAGGAGGTTAACTCGAGAACTGTTTCTCGGAAAAGAGTTCTATCTGATTTCTTTGCGAGAATTCTTACTGTTATTTTTTTAAACATCTCCATTTTTTAGTTAGATAATGAGAAAATAAGATGTGTGATTTGGAAAATTTAAGAATTTAATGATTATCAATTTTAAATAGCTTTAACCTCATCTTTCTTTTTCCAAAATGGGCATGTTATAATTTCATTTCCTCCACATAAAAAAAGTATCAAGATTTGTAATATTTGAAATATTTTACCATTTAATGTGAATTGGACTTTTATGTGATCTATTTTCTTTTCAATTGTTTATATTGTATATTTATATGTTTATATGTTTTATATTTTTTAGTTTTTATATATATATATATATATATATATATATAAAAAAAACATATAGTTCTCGGTAATGTACGCAAAATAATAAAAACATACGGAATATATTCGAAACACGGGAGAATAAACATTCTGTTTTTCTAAGTAAAAATTCGAGTCCTCTGTTTATGTACTGCGTATTTATTTATCTCTCTTCAGACTCGGTAGGAAGTAGAAACCTCCGCTTCACAAACACCCAAAAGGAAAATATTAATTTTCCATGTGGAAATTGCAATCTCGTTTGCCCATCTTAAATCCCGCCCCTTAATAGGTAGTCTTTGAACAATAATGTGACCGCATCAAAGGATTTCGTATTCAAAATCAGTTAGCTAATGGGATAACCAAAACAATGTTGAATTAATTGTAATATATTAATTTATTTTCTTTGTTCATTTATTATCCTCATTGCGCTTGAACAAAATTTTCACACAATTTTAAAGTGAAGACGTTGGCTTACGTTCTTTATTGTGTAGGCACAGATCAGAGAATTGAAGATTTATTTCAAAATCTCACAAATTGCAAGCTTTCGCTTCTTTCTCTTTTAAATCGTCAATAATTATTTGTAATTTTACCTAAAACAACAACAAAAAAATTCTATTGAATGTCCAACAAAATCGAAAAAGTTTCAATTCCAACTATTTGTCATAAAAATTAATGTTTTTTATAAAAACAAAAATGGTTAAATTTACGAAGAGATGGTTGACTTCTACGCCTCTTTTTCAAACATTTTTTACTCATTTAACAGATGTTAGAAAAACTTTATTTACCAATTGATTGAAAAAATTATCAACTATGAATCACTATACTATCTGAGATCAAGTCATGTGAACAAGTAATGTCATACCTAAGATACCATAAGCATTTTCTTGTTATCTGTGTCACTTGCATTCATAATTGGATTCCATGACTCTTGATCCCCGACTGGTAGCCCCCCGACAGTTATCCCCCCGACAGTTAATCCCTCTGGCATTGAATCCCCCAAAGGATTCTTTCTGCTGGCCGTATAACGAAAGTTGATATACTTATACTGCAAGCGTCCTGAGCGGAAATCTTCGCCATACAAAAATTTTTGCTAATAATACCGTGTCCTCGAACAAGTATACAGTGAGGGTATACCTCTGAATAACAAAATACGACATACTTAACTATGCGGTAAGCTCAGGGAAAATAGTCTAAATGTACCCACTTGCATATAATATATCAATATGTCTCCGAAAGGGTATGCAGAAGAGATATGCGGCTTATAGCCAAAGTGGAAATCCGCATCCAAAATTCAAATATTTTTCATGGCTAAAATGCCGTCTGTCCCGGGAAACAATTGTTTGGGAGCCGTATGTCGGGGTATCAAGAGTCGGGTCACCATAATATGAGATCCTACCACTAAAACTAGAATCTAGAATTCCGTTCGCAACCGCGTAATTAAATTTGATGAATGTGCATGCTATGTACTCATTTACCTTGATCCAAAATCAACTGCACTTAGCGAAGAAACCAAGCACTTGGGTACTTATGTAGTATTTAACCATGTTTTAAAAGACTGTTATTATTTTATTTACGTAATTATTTTAGTCTTTTTAGAGAAACCTCTACTCTTGCTTAAAGTTTCAGGAAATAGAGTGCATTTTTGCAGTCTTCTAAGGTCTAGTACAGGGATGGCGAACCAATGACAAGCGTGTAATTTTTGTGAGAAATTTTGTTGGCACCCGAGCAAAGGTCGATTTTTGAACCAAAACTATGAAAATGATCACACTTTTCACCATATCTGTTACATTTAAGACAATAAAAATAGATTCCGCCCCAAAATGGGTAGGATTAAAAGTTTCTATCTATAAAACTTGAATTAAAAAGTAATAGATAAACGAAATAAAAAAACGAAATAGAAACGAAAAAAAAAATACTATTTTCGGTTGTCGGTGCATTCGTGTGTGATTTGAAATTGTATTCCAAAGTAGTGAATAAAATTATTCAAGTCCAATGAATAGGTAGAACAAAATTTCAGGATTTGTTTGTCCCATCTTAAGTTACTGGCGATTGTGATCAATTACAATTGATTGCGATAAATTAGGTATGGTTTTGGATACACTCAAAGAAATATAAACAACTTAAAAAATAAAACTTTTTTTCAAAACAGTAAGAACATTTCGAATGGGTAAGTTCATGCGATTCCTCTATAAAACCAGTCCTAATAAAACAAATGGCGATTTTGAAATTTATGAGTCCCCATCAGAACTCATATAGACTATGTTTTTAATGCCCTGAATGTAATGTCTCTGAATAAATTTTGTGCAAAAGATATTTAAATTTTCGCATTTAATACGCGACTTAAAAATAAGTATTAAGATATGGACCATGTTAACGGGATGTTATTTTATTCTTCGTCTGCTTTATAATTTTCTTCTTGTAATATTTTAACATACTTACAAGAGCTTACTTAAAACATACTTACAAAAATCCTAATTTATAGTTCTTACACAAAACCATGTACAATGTGACCTTAGAACGGGGTACCCCAGTGAGGTCACATATTTTTCGACTTTTGTAAAAAAAAAAAGTTACCCATCCCTGGTGATATATTTCAGGGGTGGGTGGTATCGGATTTATTTTTTAACTGTTTCTAGATCCTGCACAGCCATCGCTTTAGATCCTGTGTAAGTTCGCAATTCGCACCTTGAATGGGTCCCACGGTCCCGCTTGCGGGATTCGCCGCTTTCAGGTTTTCAGGCTCCAAAGAGCGCAATAAATATCTCGAAACCGTTTATTTATTGAACAGCCCTGGTGAGACTGTGCCGACCTTTCAGTGAGCGTTGGCCTTCCCTGGCCACTGCTGCAGTTTCTATTTAAAGCTGAGCGCATCGAATTAATTTATGTTGAACCTTTTAAATACGAGTATTTAATTCTTGGTAGCAGCATCCCTTGCAGGGACATTGAAATATTTCAAAAGGCTTCTAATGGCGTTTAAATAATCCTCAATTAAAAGATTGAAGCATTTTTTTGCTTTTGTTGTTAACGTTTGATTAAATTTGCGAAAATTATAAAAGATTATAGATTAAATTAGAAAACAGGTAAATAAATTTTCTTTAAACTTAAACAAACAAAAAAACAAACTGTAAACAAATGTCAGAATCTCAAACAACCATGTTTTTTTCTCCCGGAGTATTTTACTCAATTTACATAATACACTCATAAACTGTGCAGTAGATAAGTATGGCTGATATAAATATATTTAAATAATTTACCGGTCAGTGGTTGAGTGGGCATAGCGCTTGGGTCTCACCCGAGCGTCGCGTATTCGATTCCTCGGCTGGCTAAGTCCTCCATCACAACACAAGCAACATTTTCGGCTTTCTGTGGTGGTAGTAGGAGATTTTCAAACATTGTTGGGTTATTCGTGACCCGGGAATGTTTGTCTTTCTTTTTAAAATTAAAAAAAAAAATATATATATATATACTCATAAAATGTGCAGTAGATAAGTATGCCTGATATAAACAGATCTACATAATATTCACATAAACTGTGCGGTAGATAAGTATGACTGATATAATCAGATTTACATAATATACTCATAAACTGTGTAGTAGATAAATATGACTGATATAAACATATTTACATAATATACTCATAAACTGTGAAGTAGATAAATATGACTGATATAAACATATTTACACAATATACTCATAAACTTTGCAGTAAATAAGTATGACAGTTATAAATATATTAAAAAGAATGTTGAATGAATTTTAAAATTCGCCATAGTTCATGATGGGAACGACATCGCTAGTTGAAATTAGTCTCATTGACCTCACAAATTTCATGATACCAGAACACACCAAACACGTATTATCCTGTTTGATTGTGTGATGATAACATCCTTTGATTGCGATATAACACTGTTCCAAGAACTGCCACTTAAAAGATTTTTTTTCATGGCGTGGTATAAAGAACCACAATGTTAAATCCAATAAAAACTATCCAGTTTTAATACATCTGTCATCTTTGGTTTATCACAAAATTGGGAAAAACAAATTTAACTAAGCTATCTCCCTCCCACAAGTAAAATTGAACATCTCCCGGTCGTGTTTCATCTCCTCCCGCCCGATCTTTATAAATTATATTTGGTGCGTTGTGGCGGATTAAAGGGTTCGCGGAAATGTATATTTCGAGATTGATAAACAATATTGTCGGTTTATGAAAATTTAATTAAATAAAGGCGGGACCAAAGCTATGTTGTACGAGCGAATATCGTGATTTATCCAACTGTGCATAACGAGCTTTGGCTTTTAAATGAAAACATGCCCCAATAAGGAAAAGAACTGGCACTGACGAAATCTTCACGTCAATTTAACAATTCTATTCTAAAAAAATACTCGTTTACGTTCACAAATAAAAAAAAAAACGAGAAAAACCAACACGAATATTAGAAACACTAGATCTTAGGGTCAAAAAAACATATCCGACAAGCAACTACAAATATAACATTTAGGCAAAAAAGCTTCCTGTACCATGAAACTCCCACTCTCTTGAAAAACTAACTATTATAACATTTAAATCTCAAATAAAAAGGTGGATACAAAACATAGGGAGATCGAAAATAGAAAGAATACTGACATCAAATACTGACTGAACACGAAACCTTTCAACTGCACTGAAAAATATATTTATAATTATTTCACAAAAAAAACACTACTTAATATTTGTTTTATATTTGTCTTCATGTTATCCAAACTACTAAATTTAATAATATGTAAATGAAATCCTCAACACGGGAGATCCCAGTGAGGATAGCTTTATCTCTATTTGTTACAATTTTTTTTTTTTTTTTTTGACTGAGGATTTAACCTCAGTGAAACAAAATTAGCTAAATTCTAATTGGATAGTACCGACAATTATTAAGTAGGTATATTAACAACTGTATTTTTTTATTTACTAAACATTTTATTTTATTTTTTTATAGTTAATACCTCACAAGAGTCCCAACTGCTCCCGTCTGGAGCCAGTGAGACTATGGCATCCCCAATTGGGGGATGTTGTGAGGCTGAAGGTAAGTGGGGAAGGGAAAGGGTGGGGAAGTACCTGGCTATTCAGATCTAGTCACTAAACACGGCTAAAGCCATTTGGAGCAACGTTTCAATTCTGAATGGTGGTCTTACACCAGGGCGATACTGGTAGTATCTTCCACTCTGGAACGTGCCGCCAATTTACTATATATTATTTTAATTAATGAATTGTGAAATAACACAAATTAATCAAATAAAATTTATTTGCGCATGCCGGGTTCGAACCCGCGACCTTCGGAATGGCAGTCCAATGCGTTACCACTGGACTATGCCGGCAGTCAAAACATAATGTCATCCAATTTCAGAAAAATGTGTGTGTTTGCGTGTTTGTGCATGAGTGCAACCAAAAGTTGATAGAATGCATTGTCATCGACAGTGAGTCTATTTGCCGAGATTTCTATTTGTTGAGATTTCACTTCATTCATTCATTCAATCATGAAAAAATCTAAATTCAAATACATGTATATAATAAAAATATCATATGCAACCACATTTTTCAAGAGATGACGCACGACTTTGAATTGTATATTTATCCTACCCGCTTTACAGTAGTTACGTAACCTTGCTTGATCTCACTGGTCCATCTGAGATGCTGTGGTCGCGATGTCCCCTTATGCGGGCCTTCTTTGAAGATTTGTAGAGATTACGGGGGTTCGTTATGAACTCATCTTAGATAATACTATTACTGTGACACTGGCAGACTTCCTATGCCGGTAACTAGTGTATAATACTACGTACAATTTAGCTGGTACTTGATGGGATACGCAATATCAAAGCACCATATTCAAGAAATACATTATTTAGCTTTTTTAAATTAAAAAAAATTACATATACATGAACTTATCTGCACTGACGTACTGTCCATCTAACTGGATATGAAACGAATATGTTGATATGTCAATTTACAGGAGCGGTTGTTCAGCTCTGTTTATTTTATATTTAAGAAACAAACGGATTATAATTTTTTTAAACTAAATTAAAAACATGAAAGGTTAAAAATAATTTTGATCCAGTTCACTTTAATGAAGTAATGTTAGCAGTACAAACAAATGAAAATTAAGAATAATACAGATTTTTAAATAATATACATAAACATACAATTATAAAATATAAACAAGGTTAATTGGAGTTGATCAATGATCTAAAGAAACTTTTGGCCCACGTTTTTCTATGGAACTGCGTAGGGAATTTGTTTGTGGACCATAAATTGTTCAATTATAAACACAATATAACCTACCTACACGAAGAATACTTACTGATAAAAAATATTGCTAATTTATTAAGAAATCTCTTCACATTATTCGCAGTTCGAATATACTTTAAAGAATGAATTGACGAATTGAAGTTTCCTAATAAACTTTCAGTATAACACGAAAAATTTTTCAGTATAAAAATTATAATATTGACCGGTCGGTGGCCGAGTTGACATCGCGTTTGGGTCCCACCAAAGATATTAGAAGAACGAGATGTGCTATGAGCAGTTCGTACTGAGTGGAATTGTTTTGCCGAGTGTCGCCGGTTTTGTTCACCAATACCACTGCACACCTTCGCTTGCGCTAAGGTATCCGCACTAATACATAGAACAGATTTCTGTGCGTACACGTCCCGATACCGTTCAAAGTACCCTAATTAGGTAGTACTCCGGCTACGGTCCGGCGGCCAACATAGCATATCTCGTTCTTCTAATATCTTTGGGTCCCACCCATGCGTAGTGTGTTCAATTCCTCGGCTGGCTAAGCCCTCCATCACAACACAAGCAACATTTTCAGCTTACTGTGGTGGTAGTAGGAGATTTTCAAATATTGTCAGGTTACTCGTAACCCCGGGAATGTTTGTCTTTCTTTTTAATTAAAAATTAAAAAAAAATGGATTTCGTCATTGTATGTTATCAGGGCAAACGCAGGTGCATGAACACGTGGTCTGATTTATTATGAATGCACTAAAAGTTTATTGAAAACGCCCTGAAATCCCATTTTTAACAGGATTTTAATAAATCAATTAGAAACAAATCGAAATTAGAAACAATAAAAAAAGGTGATGGGTACATTAGTAGAAAGTGTTAAGTTTAAGCCTGAAAAAAGTTAATTTTACCGAGGACATTACCTTGCTGTTTTTGATTAGAATATATTTAAAAAACATTTTTTTATTAATTTATAGAAATTTAAATATTTTGTGTGCTAGGATTAATTTAAACTAAAGATTTAAAATGATTATTTTCAATTTACAAAAACTTAATAAAATCTCAAATTCAGGAATCATTTTAAATTCAGTAATTGAAAACAAGGGAAGGACTCTCGAACGAAAGATGTGAAACAGAAAAATCGAAGTGGATAGTGTTGAATAAGCTCAGTGATAGTGCAAAGTCCCGGCAAGGCTGACGTTCCTAGATGCGACTGATTTTTTTTCTGATTAGAGAGTCCTTCTTTCTGATTAGAGAGTCCTTAACATTGTATTCAAGGGTTGAATTAAAAATGATTCCCTAGACTTTCGGCAAAATACCAAGAAAATAATTTACAAAATAATATTAACAAAATACACATTGCTGTTTTTATTATAATATGTATTTAGAATAGATTTTTATTTATAGAAATTATAATTTGCGTGTGTGCAAGGATTTATTTAAACTTAAGATTTAAAATGATTTCCCAGTCTTTCAGAATAATGCCAAGAAAATAATTTACAAAATAATATTAACAAAATACACATTGCTGTTTTTATTATAATATGTATTTAGAACAGATTTTTATTTATAGAAATTATAATTTGGAGTGTGCAAGGATTTATTTAAACTTAAGATTTAAAATGATTTCCCAGTCTTTCAGAATAATGCCAAGAAAATAATTTACAAAATAATATTAACAAAATACATATTGCTGTTTTTATTGTAATATGTATTTTGAATAGATTTTGATTTATTTATTTATAGAAATTACAATTTGGAGTGTGCTAGGACTAATTTATAATTCAGATTTAAAATGATGCGTCAGCCTTTCAGAATAATACCAAGAAAATGTGTTACAAAATGTTCATACAAAGTATTATAATTGCTTCAACAATAGTACCTAATTGAAACCACGCGACGTTTTTGTACTCGTAGATGACTCTGAGATATTCGTATAACATTTAATAGAAGTTAACTTAGATGTCTGTAACATACAATAAGTCTCCGGCTGGTTTTCCAAGACATGGGTTTGTGGAACAATTTTCATTTAATTTTCCTGAATATATTGCTCCTCTGGGATGTTTCAGTTATTTCACGCAGTCTTCTTTATCCTCTAGGGCATTTCTCAATCCAAACAACATGTTTTATTTTTGTACCCCAGAATTATTATATTCTTCTATCCGACGACGTTGAAAAATTCTTATGCAAATTCAGCCCACAAATAAATGGTAAGAATTTGGTTGCATATCTACACACTTTTATAATTTTTTTAATTTAGGAATTTCTAAAAATATAAATATTTAAATGATTGAGTTATATAATGAAGATATAGTTCTCTGTTTATCGCAGTAAATGGCTTTATTGAGATTTGTGTCGTTACTGGCGCAATTAATCGAAATAAATGTTTATATTTTTCCATAAATTTTTGGTGTTACTTATTCTTCGGTCTTTATAGAATCGAGTTAGTTAAAATGAACAGCGGGATAAAAGTGATATTATTCCTATTTAACGTTAATTTAGTATACGTATCATGTGAATTATTTAACAAAATAGTATTATATGTATTGATGAAACAAATAAAAATAAGTTCTAGAAAATTGATGTATTAGAATTATACTGAAGAAAAATAGATAATAAAGGAACTTTTAAAGTAGTTAAATATAGATTTTCTAAGAAGAATTAAAAACCTGCAGCACGAAAACACACGAGATTTTAAAAAGAGAAATGAAATAAACTCGCCTTCAGAAAAATACCCAGAGTCAAAAGTCGTTGATATAAGGAGCAATTAAGTTATTTGGCGAATTACCAGAAGCAATAAAATTATTAAAAAAACATAAACATATTTGAACTATATTGGAAATATGTAATTGATTGATTAAATTTTTTTTTAATCGATACATATATTTGTATTAAGACATAGATAACCATGTACCTATTCAAAATAGCACAAATAAATAAATTATCGGTGTATCGAAAATAACAATTGAAGGAAACGTTATTTAAGTAAAATAATAATTTATTTTAACGTCGTTAAAATATCTGCTTATAAAGACGTTATCATCAGTGCCGTGCACAGAGTTTTAAATCAGGGTAGACAATATGAAAAACAGAGAATTAATTTACCATATTACTGCAGACGTGACAAGTTTTCGCTAAGAATCGCTAAGCTGCATGCTTTAGCCGATGTTAATTAGGATTACCATACAAATAATATTCGTATAAACGCTTCATTTACTCGTTATACAAGCCAAATACTGTACAACATGTATAAAATTCCATATTTTTTTCTATTGCACGAAAGAAAGCTAATATTTTTTTGTTTTTTTAGTAAAATTGTGTTACTTAATAGTTGTACCAACATGTTGCACTGATTGATACATTTATATTTTTCGACACTAACACACTCGAGTATTCCCTTGAATGCGCATTGCGCACATGTCATCATTTTTTTGTGGAATGCAGTCAACATTTGAATATCATTTTGTATGTTTAATTTTTGTTTTTGACACGTTATATTAGGGCGGTCGTAGAGGTGTGCAGGCTGCCATTCGTAGCTGGAACTTCGCGCTTATTTTTGAAAGTGTAGGTTGGTTAATTTATTGGAATAATTTTACAAATTTATATTTATACGAAAATAAGGAAGGATAGTCCTAACGTGCCTGTATGAAAAACACTACACTGGTTACATTAAAAAAAAACACTATACGTACATTTGAAATAATAATCTAATCTGTTAAAAATACAACATTTTACGAGTGTACCAGTAAGTATAAATTTGATAAAATCTTCACGTAATACCTTTTCCTGCTGGGCATTAAGCTCGCTTTCTAATATTTTCATTACATCCTCCTGTTATACAAATTATCCTTTAACGTAATGAATATTATGTAAATCTGAAATAATCAGCTTATAACATTTCATATTAGCGCAGCCATGTATCGCAAGGGTAACTCGAGCATCCTATTTTATGATTGACGGTTTTTCTGACTTTCTGCTGACGCGAGAAAGAAAGCTCGGCAACATCTCAACTTCATATCTCAGTTCCCCCGAATAAATCCTACCTCTACCGGATGTGATGTTTACCGCATTATTTTGAATGTCAAGCAATTTTTAAAGGCATAAGACAAGATATAGAATAGAGTGGCTCGTATATTGGTTTGTTTGTAAAGTTATTTTCTTATGAAAGTTTCTGGAATGTTTTTTTTTCTGTACTTCAAAACTCTCATTTGTGTTTGTGTGGGCTATGCTTAGAGGTATCGTTATATTTTTAGCTTCATCGAAAAGATAAATAAATCCTTAAGGCTCAGTTATTTCGCAGAAATTCTAATGTAACGTTGTCATCAAATGGCTTTTTAGCGCCATTTTGTTTTTTTGACATTTGAAAGATACCTGTTAAAGGCCGAAAGGCTATCTTCTTCTTCTTTCGTATGGTGGGGGTGGTCAGAGGGGGACATCTAGGTCTGCGAGTCATTCTAGGGACTCAGGCGTCACCATGTGAACCTCATCAATCCCGCCGGGGAATGAATGAAGCGGGCATTCGTTGACCACATGTTCGGTGGTGTGCACCCCATCACATTCACACACAGCTGACTCTTTAAGGCCCCATCCACAGCGGCTATGGGAGCACCTTAACCTATTGATGGCGGACCAGGTTTTGTGAAGCAATGAGAACCCAGGCTGTCTCTCGGTGGGATTTCAGCGGGACTTTATTAAGCTGTCTAATTTAACAACATGATAGTTGTCTTCTTCTTCTTATCATAATTTGTTCAAAAGCTGAAATGGACTCCGAATCGGCATTTAACGGGAAGTTATCAAGTGTCAAAAAATAAAACGGCGCTGAATGGCCGTTTGATGACTTTGTCACGTGTGAATTTCTGTGAAACAACTGGGCCTTAGTCTACACTCTATTTAGAAATATCTTAACCCTTCAGGCCTCCTGCATTTTGACCGTTATTTTTCTTGTAGGTGCTGTCAGAAAGTCGGGGAATTTGTTCGTATTTCCACTTTTTTTGGAAATTTTTAACTTATCCGAAATTATTTTTTTTTATAAAGGTGTTGAAATAAGCTTTCAAATCTTAATATTAGAATAAAACATAAAAATTTTGAAAAATTAAAATTTTGATATCAAACATTGAAACGAGATTATAAAGGTGAAGGGCATGATTACCTCAGGAAAGGTTGTAACATAAGTGTAGTAAATAAAAGAGAGGAGAAAATGAATTCCAAAATACAACATTTATTTCTACGTCTTTTAAATAACATGAGAACTCTTTTAATTAATGACAAATATCTCAGGCGTGTGCATCAGCCGAAGGTTGAATGGACGATTGGAAATTTAAAAATTGCATTGAGAGCGACAAATGGATGGTGACATTTAATATTTAACTAACCTGATGATCGGTAATAATGGGCGCCAAGCGATGCCGTAGGCAAAGCTAATATTTATATGCAGAACGATGGATGACCAAAGGCAAAATACTAAACTGCGGCGTCATCATCGTTCGTAAATGGTGTCGGCTCATGGCGTGGTTCGTGTCTCCTCTCTGTTCACAACGTCCCGGAAGCGCAGCCTGTTGAATACTGGCGGCTCGAGGTGGCCGTCCTGACCGCAAGCCCGTCCGTGTCATCTTGTCGCGAAGTTGCCATCCTTCAAAATAGCCGTAAACTAAAGATGGGCACTGATTATAGCTGAGACTCTGTAGCGGGCAGGAAATGACTGCTACAACATTTAAGTTTTAAAAATGACTCTCCTTACATTTTTCGTAAGGCGAGTTTTACTAACCTAAAATTACTGATTGATTTAAAAAATTCATATTTCAATGGAAAAATGTATTATAAACATTTCTACCACCTCACTTTTTGTCGTTTAATATAAATATAATTAATAGAAAAATCACATATTTTCATTTTTTTTTAAAATTACTCTCGGAACCTATAGTTTCAAAGAGGGAGAGAGAGAGTTTCTATATATAAGTTATAGTTAACTTCTATATTTGAATATAAAGCTTTGTGTTTTTTCTATCTAACACCGTTTATTTTTTACTATATATATTTCTTACTATGGTGGTAACAGAGACAACGATTTCTGCGAGACCATATATACTCGTATACCATCAGAAACTTTCCAAAACCGAAAAAAATAGCTTGAGGAGTTTATTGTCGATAATGGGAGATGGAATTTTGTTCTTCTTGGCTCTTTCTCGACACTCTTCCTTGTTCGACGTCGACGACTCGACGGTAGCCTACTGCCTGACCGTAGAGTAGAACAATTTTAAAGATATTCTAGTTTGTGTAGTGGTGTATTGTATCCTAAAACTACTGCGGGGTAAAACGGGACTGCGGGCGGGTGTTCTTAAATATTTCGAACCAAATTGAATCAATATCGTTGTACACAAATATCTGATAATAAGTCCGAAATAACCTCGCTTTTTCCGATAAGATGAAATTATATTATGGATGAAAACTGACAAAAACTAACACATATAGTAAATATATTGAATTATAGGAATATAATAGTGAATTGATCATTAGAAACTGACGTGCAATGCGCACGCGTAATAGTAGCGCATGCGCATAAGTCTGCCAAAATTTAATTTTAGGAGACATTTTTTATTAGAAATAATTCGAAATAGAAAGTGTACAGTCTTTGTACAATGTGTAACAAAACTCCGTTTAACGGTTATGAAGTGATTTTTTATTAGTAAGACGTAAATCTATTGTGCAATGAAAGTTTCAATGCATTTCAGTGAATTTTGTACACATATAATCTAACTTATTATTTTAGATTCGCGAATGTATTTACTAGTTTCCTCGTAGTCGTTTGAGCTCATTCTGCTTGTGATCAACTCTTGAATAATGTTTTCTGAAGTTCATATAATGTAGGTACATCTCATTTCTTGTGTAATATTCCGTTATAGTTAAGTTAACCGATGATTACGCAGATTGTAGTTAAGCACTCCACTCCTTCCCAATGTTCCTTTGATATCCACATTTCCCCAGTTAATTTCTGTAGAACTCGTATGCACTTACGTACAAGAATTGTCAGATACAGTGCACGTTCTACTAGAGACAAGAGTACGAATTAAATTAACAGTGGTCGTGGGTCCGCCTTCTTGCCACAAGCTTAATTATTTGACCAGAAGATTATTTTTGATGCCCTAACTTTATGTGCTCTTTTAAATAAAAAACAATTACGTATTTTGTAAACCATTTATCAAGATTTCTTACTTTGTAAATACATGTTTCGTGGGATATTTACACTGTATTTCAGATAGAATGAATAAAAAGCGGATATTCATATTAATTTTGTTGCCTTACATCTTATTATTATATTAACCTGGAGCATTCTTTATAATTGAATGTTTATAATTTTGTTGCTTTACATCTTATTATTAACCTGGAGCATTCTTTATAATTTTGTTGCTTTACATCTTATTATTAACCTGGAGCATTCTTTATAATTTTGTTGCTTTACATCTTATTATTAACCTGGAGCATTCTTTATAATTGAATGTGCAGTTGTAATCTTAATCAGAAATTTATTAACTTAATCCCGGGAAGTTGCCTACTGAATATTTACACTTGCTTAATTAGGAGTTGGCCTTCAAGTGCGTCGGTTATTGTTGAGAATGACTGAATAATGATTGTTATTGAGGCTGAACGTGACAATATCCCAGCTTTAGGTGTGCTGAAGAATGTCTTTCCATCACGATCATCCAGTAATAATCATTTTAACGATAAACACAATATGATAATAAGTTTTTGTTTTTTTTTTAAGATAACTTATATTATTTAATCATAATCACGTACCGCCTTCGTCTCGATTTACTCCTTTCATCTGAGGCAAGCTTCAGTTTCTACACTGGTCAGTGTAGAAACTTCAGTTGGCGTACTGGTCCATTCCATCAATAATCATACGCTGTCCTTCTGCTAGTTTCCATGAATATTTCCTTTCAGGTTCAATAATAGATACTCTCAGTATCGCGCTGGTGAAATACCAATCTGAATAGTCAGATACAGGGTTCTCCAATAAGAGATGTTATTTTGATATTCAATCGTAAAAGATCAATGGTTTCGTTGCTTGTGTGGCACGTAGCGCCATCTTGTTGAAAGTAAACGTTGTCCAGAGCAATACCATCCAATTCCGGCCATAAAAAATCATTAATCATCTCTCGATAGCGCAATCCATTCACCGTAACTGTTGCTCAAGCCTCATTTTCGAAAAAGTAAGGTCAAATAAATCCGCCGGACCATAAACAGCATCAAACAGTCACACGTTGAGGATTGAGAGGCTTTTCAACAATAATTCTTGGGTTATCCGAGCCCCAGATGCGACAATTTTGTTTGTTGACGAAGCCACCGAGTCGGAAATGGGCCTCATCACTCAAGATGATTGGCATTTGATTCACTCAAGTGAATTTTAATAATTTCCATGCATTGTTGAAGCGTGTACCGCTCCATTTTTATTAATGACGTAGTTTCTACTTGTCAAATATCAAAAAATGACAGATTCAAAAGTAACATCTACCGAAATAGCGGGCTATTCAAAATAACACCTCTTATTGGAAAACCCTGTACTTAACAAACTATCGGTTCCTTTTCCACCTTCTCCCTTCATCCCTATTCGCTAAATGGGGATGTCGTAGTCCCGCTGGCTTCGGATAATTCGAAGCAGTTGGAACTCTTAGCAATTATAATAACTTAACTTTTGTAAAGCGCAGTTTTGTTTTATTTCACTTCAAGTGTGATTTTCATTCATACAAAAATCTTAAGGGGCTACTAGGATATTTTATATGAAATCGTATTGAAAGTATTAAGAGATGTCTTAAAAACGCGGTGACAATAATGAGAAAAATTATTTTTGCTACTTTATTAGGAATCCTTTAAAATTATTCGATATCCGGTTAAAAACGGGTTTGCAGGCCCCTAACGAATGAATTGATAGGTTTCCTGTTAAGCTTTTAGTAAAAGGAATGTAGTATCACGATTTCGGAACACGTGTTTATAAAAATATTTTCGCATTTCGTCATTATATATTATCAAGGCAAATGCAAATGCATGAACACGTGTTCCTGTATATTAGGAATATACTAAAAGTTTTTCAGGAAACGGATTGCAATCACGTTTTTAACCGGATTACGAATAATTTGAAGAGATTTTTATAAATCAGCAATACTCATTTTTCTCCCTTGCTTAAAAAACTAATTATTTTATCACTTTCTGCTATAAACTTCAAAGTTAATGCCGTTAATGTCCTTATTGTCACCGATAACAAACGGGCCATGCATCAAAGTATAATTTTCAACTCAATAGAGCAATCCCTTTTAAATAAATGAACAAAATGTGTTCACAAAAGCTCAAAGCCCCTTTCACATGAGATGTATTATATTTTAAGTCTCATAAATTCTGTTCGCTAGAACAGTCTTGTGTGTGAACAAAGTGGAAATCTTTTGAAGTTTGAACACTGACATCATTTAATCTAAGTAAGTAGGTAATATCGAATGTGTTTTGGTAAAACCATAAAAACATCGTTTTTTCACTTCCTCATTATAATCTAAGTAGGTAATATCGACTGTGTTTTGGTAAAAACCATCAAACCATATTTTTTGAAGTTCGAAAACTGACATCGTTTATTCTTATTTCTCCATCATTATAATCTAAGTAAGTAGGTAATATCGACTGTGTTTTGGTTAAACCCATCAAGCCATATTTTTTGATGTTCGAACACTGACATCGTTTATTCTTTTCATCATTATAATCTAAGTAAGTAGGTAATATCGACTGTGTTTTGGTTAAACCCATCAAACCATATTTTTGATGTTCGAACACTGACATCGTTTATTCTTTTCATCATTATAATCTTAGTAAGTAGGTAATATCGACTGTGTTTTGGTAAAACTCATCAAGCAACATTTTTTTGAGGATGTTACTTTTCAGTGATTTCATATATAATAATAATAGTCTTCAAAATACAAAATGGTGCGGTAATTTTTGCTGATTAAAACTAAAAATGAAATTTATGGTTATTTAGAAAAATAACGTAGATGAAATTACTCAACTCTGAAATATTTCGTATTTATAAATACAATTGCAATAATTTACGTTCAAAATTTATAACAATTAACTATTAATACTAATAATAATATTCTTATAAACGAATTACGAATCCGTAAAAATTTCAGATTAAACCTGAAAACAGGTATTACTCTCTTTGCGTAGAAAGGTTATTGTAAAATCAAAAATGTCAAATAGCTATAGGTATCGTAATGAGGGTTGACGTGAACAAGGCACTCGCATAGATGCACTTCTTGCTTACAGCAATTTTGCTATTTGACTGAATACCAAATACTGTGATGATCATTATTATAATACCTACACCCGTACAGGCTTTTCCTTTGTGGGATTTATTGGTACTACATTGTATATTTACTATTTGGTGTCTGTTCCAATGACACGTTACAAATTTTCAATAAAAAATAATATTACAAATCTTCTGAAAGATCTAGAATCGTAAATTTAAGCGACTAAACCAAATTCGATTAATTCCCAAATAAAATTTGAAGTTTATCTCGAACTATTTGACTAACTAACTAACCATCACGCCATTTCTCCGCAGGGGTAGGCAGAGGGGACTTACCGCCAAACAACTCGGTCTTGGCACACACTCCATGCCTAATTCACATTCATACATATTCTTCTATTATTCTGACTCTTGACATGGCCCCACTCAAGAATCTGATTCACTATATCGTGCCATGTTTTCTCGGACGTCCCCGAAATCTGCTACCATTCACATTTGCGTCATATATTCTCCTTACACTCTTTTCTTCGCTCTAATTTATACATATACATATTATTTTGACATTGATCAAATTCTAAACCCTAAAGTCATAATAATAATATGAAATATTTTCAAAGTTTACGTAATGTATTTAGGAAGTATATAATATGAATCATAATGACCACAAGATTAGAGTCGTCTGTACGAACAAGATTTACGTAGCTCCGCTCTGGTACGTACACAAGTTGTTAGAAGCTGTCAAGAGTGAAGTTTCTCCCGAACTGGAAACATGGGGTGAGACTGGGTCTGAACTAAATGGGAAGTGGTGTGGGTCCTGGATAGATGGGAAGGGGTGGTTTAGGGGTGTGAATCCTCGCTAAATACAATCCCGCAGTGATGTTAAAGCTATAGCGAATGTGACCAGCGTAATCGAGTTTACAAAGATTAAATTAATATTTAATATGAACGCTGCCTGGTCTGGGTATTAAGATTTTGTACGTTGTTTGATGAATCTTATAGATTAGTATTAAGATTTTGCTTAATGCACTTTAAAACATATGTCTTATGTATTGAATTTAATACCTATTTTAATGGTTTATATCACTATAAAAGTAAAAAATATAGATGCAAAATATACCATTTACTGTATTTAAACACTAATGGTCTGTTATTTCACAGAATTGGAAAATATTATCCATATTAAAAATTAATTTTCAAGTTCTGTGAATGTTATTTTCAAGTTCTGTAAAACAACTCTCCTGTAATTTCATGATAACAGGACTTAAATAGAACATTCACACAACATGAATAATAGCATTGTAATTCTATTAATTGTTCAAATTCTGTGAAACAACTGGCCCTTTGAGCGCTAAATACTCAATTCGATTAATTGTTAAAATTCTGTGAAAGAACTGACCCTTTGTGTGTTAGATACTCAATTCGATTAATCGTAGTAGCAGCTCTTAATGACTTGATTGAATCCCAATGAATTCCCATCTTCCATATTTTCCACACAGCCCTACACCATACCCCCTAATTATTAGGATTATCATAGTTCCACCGACTCCCGACGGTTGGGAGCTATTCGTAATTCTGTGCCCTATTTACACAAAAAACTACTATTGTATTGATTTTGTGTACTAGAAAAAAACAACATAAATTTTCATCTGTTATTATATCATAGGTACAAAATGTACAGTATTTATAGCAAATTAACTATTAGAGTAAAGCGTACAAACTGCGCCATATAAACGTATTTTTCTCAATATAATAAATACATGTAATATAATTATCAGTTGGATAACCCTGATATATTAATTTTGATTACTTTCATGTTCCTACCAATTATAGTGCATTTGCACACATTTAGTAATTCTCATGCTATGTTTGCTGATGTTTTTAATAAGCCTGTATTGGAGTATAAAGCTGTCCTAATTAAACATTTTTACTTAAATAATATTATAACTTTTATTTTCTTTCTTCTTTCTATATTGTACTATGCTGTCAATAACTATAATGTATGTTAATGGCACTTGTGCCGTTAATTCTAAATAAATAAGTATGAGAGTAGTTTGGACTTTATAGCATCACCTTTGCAAATACATTTTTTACGAGAATGTACCAAAAAACCACTGAATAGATTACACATTTAAAATCCCACACCCCACTGACTACTCAATTCTGTGCATAGTTGCCTGTAAGACAATAAACCAATTCATAAGCCCTCGTTTTAGCATTTTAAGCACCATTCGTAATAATTTTACTACGATATGTAGATGATACCAAATAAAACAGTATGTACATATAACTCATCTGTTCGTACAAGCCAATTCATTTATTTGAAAATCTACAATTTGAACAAAGCTTCATCCACAACATTTCTAGAATAGTCCTAATCTGTCAGTTGCAAGGTCTTAGCTTGCTGATCATATCGTATGTCCAACATTAGTATGAGCTCAGGGGATCGTGTGTGCTAATGGCTAACTGCTAACTACTGGCCACCAGAACTGGTACATCCATCCTTGCTCATACGTCTTATTGTTTGCTCCACTAACTTCTTCTTGAGCTCAGTTAGGTTCAGTTTTTTCCTTACGTTAACAAAGAGGTTAAAATAATATTTTCGTAATTATAACCCAGTTAAAACCAAAAATAAAGGAGACCCATATTTTAGGGTAGAAGAAATTAAATCGGAGACATGGAATTATTCCTAAATTTAGATAAAATATGCAATACTAAACTTCGAGTAATCAAAATTACCCCAGTGGATTTTGATTTGAGTTCAAATGGAATATTTAGCCCAATTCCGAACGATTAACAACTCGTTCGGAGCTTTTGTAATAGTTGTTTGATGGATATATATAATATACGCTTATGCTAAATACAGATTTTAAATATTTATTAAACGCAATAAATCTTAAAGGATGTGCTCTGCCGACGTGAAATTCACACAGCTTTGTCTTTAAAGATTTTCAGGTTGTAAAGATATTCTTATCATGTGTTTGGGAGCATTAAAATATCCACATAACAGAATTCAACAGTTTCAGAATTCAATTCGTTATTAGTTAGTTATTTATGAAATGCAAAAATTACATATTTTCCTTTAATTATTTAAAATATGTGTTTATGAAATGGATATTTATTAATTACTAGCTGTTCCCGTCACGCTTTGCTATGGCTCAGTCTGTTTGTGAATAAAGATAAACAATAGCGCGTGTTAAGTCAAGTAAGTTGAGTCCAACAGATGGCGCTGTTTTTATACAAAAAAAGTTGTTTGTCTAACATATCGCGTTGTTTTTTTAAATCATCTTTATACCTGTCACAGGTGACATCTATATAATATAGGTATATTAAAACATATATTCAAATGCAACTTTGTGTCAAAATTTCAAAGAAATCGGGAAGAAATTTCGGAGATTTAAGATTTTGAACAAACGACCATTTATATTTTCATTTATTTAGAATAACTTGATTGCTTGGTTAAATAATTGCGAAAAAGCATAGAACAATATATGTTCTGTATTATTATATATATATTTAAAATTATTTATTAACCAATAAATTAACGTACACTTATTTTTTGGTATAATCCACCTCACTAGGCTGAGCCTGTTCCGAGGTGCCGGGAGTTTAATCTAATTTTAGATAATACGAATTTACATAGAATCAGAGATATATGGAAAAGATAAATAATTAGATAGATAAATAAAAAAAACATAAGAAATAATGTAAATACAAATAAATGAATGAGAACAAAAAAGAAAAATACAGCCGTGGAGTGTGCTATAATTTATAGTATTGTAGATGTAATCTGTGCGCAGTATACAATGCCTTTGTTGACTATCCATGCTATATTAATGCTATATTATATGCTATATTAATTAATAATAAAACTCTGTTTGTTTCAGGTAAGCGTCAAAGGAAAATGCTTTCGAAGAAAAACGTGGGGACGGACCAAAACCAATCAACTCCGTGGAAATATTCATTTGGAGCATCATTGTAAGATTTCTTTTCATTTACCGTAGTTCGTAGTTTGAGCAAATCGTACAAAAAGGCTGCAGGTAATTAGTTTTTAAACTACTCTCTTTTTACATCAAACACGAAGACGGCAAGGTATAAAGGTGAAGTTATTTTCTTTGATCTCTTTGTGCCCGGATGGGCTGCGCATTAGACTGTGTCGTGACATGATATCGTTGCTGCTTCGTAGTAAGGGCGACTATACAAAATCACAATTTTCTAGAACTCTTCTCATTATTTTGTGAGATGTCTACTAATGATTTGAAAATTATTACGCGTTTACGGAGGAGTGTAAATATGATACTCACAATCTAGTTAATAATGTGAATACATCTATACATTTATGTTTATTTAAAAATATGTATATACCGACATCCGAAGGTTACGATTAACCTGACTTATTAAACGGAATATTTGAATTCAACCATCAAACTTCATGGGTTTAATTTATCTGTTAGATAAGTCATCTATAATTTATTTATTTATACTATGGTCTTACAGTTCAAAGAACTTAACATAATTAATAAAAAATATAAAACCCAGCCAAGTTGTATAAGTGTATATATTGTGTAATATATACACAACGTGTACCCGGCTGTACTGGAGGTTGTCTTTAGGATATATATATATTTCCTATATACTCCTATATACTCCTTTTATCAGGAGATTTTTCAATGTGGATGAGTGTTTCAGGCTAATAATTATTGCTTATAAAAATAATATTTCATGATGTTTAGCCAGCGTTAGCAATGTAGTTCCCAAACATATATTTTTACATCTAGATTGTAAAACATAGAATTTTCTCTACTTTCTATAAATATAATATGAATGAATCACATATGTAAACCTTCCGGAAGAAATTTTCTAAATGATAGTGAAAACCATATCAAAATCAGTTTAGAACTAAGCGCAAAGACAGACGCGGATAGCGACTTTATTTTATACTATTTACAGATAAAATCTCTCTCGAATGGCATATAATACCTACATAGAGACAGTCAAGAGTTATTGTTACATGTTTTTGAGAAAAAGCAGGATATTTTTTCTAATACTTATTATAGACGAAAATGGACGAAAGTGTCTATTTTAGCACTCTCTGTCTTATAATGTAGTCGATATTTTTGGGTCAGAAGGCTTTTGAAATAGGTAATATTATTTTTAAATGTATGAAGTTGAAAAATATACTATGGCGTCTTAAACAATAGAAATTGGGAACATTTATTTCAATACTGATAAACATCGATATACCGTTGGCTGATGCTGCTAAGATATAATGTAGTATCGAGATGACCATACATTATTTTATATAGTTCATATTAAATCAATCAATCGCATTCTAATTTAGAGTGTATTAATGAAGAAGTATTTAAAATGTACATCACATTTGAAAGCTAAAATCATTGCAAGCCTATAATGATTGTAGTGGGAGTTTTTCAAATACTTTCAGGCAATTTGTAATATGGGAATATTTGTCTTTCTTTGTTTAAAAAAGAAAAGACATCAAAAGATTGACAAGTACGTAAGGATTAAAAAATAGTGAATTCGCCTGTCAATCTTTTGGCTGCCAGTAGATAAATGTATCAATCTGTAATTAAAATTGGCGAATATTTAATTAAAATTTAATTATGCAACAAAAGGTTGATTTAAACGGAGTAATAGGTTTTTTTTGATAGATACTTTTACCCCAAAAGTGTCATTTAGCGAAAACAATTAATATCGTTGAGATGACGATGATTGTTTTACGACAAAATAATTACGGAACACGAGTTGAGACGGCTAAAGCGGAAGTTTCCCATTTCCGCCCGTGGACGAGTTTTCCGGAAGTGCGGCTGAAGAAGTGACAAGTTTTTTTAAAACTTTGTTTAAACGAGGGGTTAAACAGGACCCCTGAAGATCTAAAGCGGAACTTTACTTGTTTGTTGGGCTATTTTCAATTCCAAAATTCAAATTACAATTTAAAGACGATTCTCTAAAGTTCCGCACTTTAATCTTTATTTTAGTATTCAGAGTTTAAAAAAATCTATTATAGTGATTTATTTATACTTAACTTCAAGAAATCTACAATGCTTTATTCGTTTTTTTTCAATGTTTAAATTGTTGGTAAAGATGTAAATTTTGAACAATATACTTGCAATATTACACCGAAGTGGGCAAAGTTTTGTTATGAATATTATAACTGTACAGTTTTTATGTAAGAAGTAGGTGCAAAGTGCAAGTCTAGATGCATAAAAGTTGTTGTTTTTTTACGTTAGCATAACGTCTCCATGGTAACAATAGTTTATTTATTTTGTAAGAAACAAACAGTTTTTATATAATATACAACGATAGATATAAATATACAAGTTTCTTATGATAAAGTGAATTAGAAATGAAGTTTTAGTATCTTAAAATTTATTTGGTGTTAAAGGAAGGGGAGTGGAACAGGAAAATAGGAAGAGGATAGGAGATGCTGCCGATACATTCTATACTCTCATTTTATTTTTATTTTTTTTTTTATAGTGAATACCTCACAAGAGTCCCAACTGCTCCCCGTCTGGAGCCAGTGAGACTATGGCATCCCCAATTGGGGGATGTTGTGAGGCTGAAGGTAAGTGGGGAAGGGAAAGAGGAAGGTGGGGAAGTACCTGGCTATTCAGATCTAGTCACTAAACACGGCTAAAGCCATTTGGAGCAACGTTTCAATTCTGAATGGTGGTCTTACACCAGGGCGATACTGGTAGTATCTTCCACTCTGGAACGTGCCGCAAATATACTATATATTATTTTAATTAATTAATTGTGAAATAACACAAATTAATCAAATAAAATTTATTTGCGCACGCCGGGTTCGAACCCGCGACCTTCGGAATGGCAGTCCAATGCGTTACCACTGGACTATGCCGGCCGTCAAATTAATAATCGTCTCATATTATCGTACGCATTACTTCATATCGATATTTCTTTAGGTTATTACCAAAAATGTCAATGCTATAAAATTTTGTATTATATTGTACACATATACGAGGAATTGGGGAATTTTTTCGAATGTTTGTTCTACACAAGGGTAGATAAAATAAATCAGATTGTCGGGTTGATCTAGACGGAATATGAAGATTTATTAAATTGGTAAGTTCTGGTGAGTCCAGACAATTATTTAGGATTTTAAGTAATAAGATTTGATCAAAAATTAGACGTCGTGTTTAGAGGGAGTTAAAATTATGAAATTTAATGGATTCGGTATAATTTGAGAAGTGTAAGTTTAGTTTATAATTTATGTGTTTAAATTTTTTTGTTTGAATTCTTTCGATATGGGCTTGGTATAAAGGAGTCCAGATCAGTGTACAGTGTTCCAGGTGCTGGCGAATATATGAGGTGTAAAGGGAATATAGAGTGTTTATGTTGTAGAAGAGTTAATGTAACATCCTTGGTATAAGTGTAATATCACACCATAGATGGCACTAGATTAGTATTATGTTACCCATATATGGCGTTTAGTTGTCGAGTATTGAAGGGACCGAGTGTATAATAAATAAGGTGGGAACCGCAAGGTCGGGGTCCAAATAATTCCAACGGCCTGTTTATTAAAATATCGAAGCCCATTCTCAATTTATCACATAGTCTAAGTGTTTTGTTGAAGCCGGAGTTTTATTTAATAAAAGAGTTTGTGATAAAACTCAGAGATACAGCAGTTAAGAACTTTGACTCGAGATCAGTGATCGTCTCTGGAGGTGTTTTGTTTATTTAACAAAAAATACCAATAGCCTTTGTGGTTTAAGATAAATTGAAAAATATGACAAATTGTTGAAATGTGACATTTCGATCAGGATATTGTATTCGTCTTTCATAAATCCGCTTGTGGCGTATCTTTAAAATTTATCTGTATTAACTCATAAGAAATGGAAATATTTATAAGTGCGGTAAATGGTTACGATGATCTTGATTGACAATCCATTGTTAACAGACCGATTGCCTTCTACCTAAAGCACGGACGCAATGTGGGAGTCCGTTCTACAGGTTAATAGAGCCTGGCCTTAGGAGCTAGCAAGCGTACGTGAAACTCGACGTCCACGTGCGGAACACCCGTTCACAGTTCATGTTGGATTCATGAGAACGGGTCGCTTCTTCGACTCGTTTTATCGAAATATAAGATAGTTCATACGCAGAACAAACCTCACATTGCTGCCCAATCGGGTGGCGACATAGCTCCCCTTACACTGTATAGACAGGGTCGCGTGAGGACTTGCGAGGTGTCACATAAAAAAAAAAAAAAAAAACAAAAAACCGCGCATTAAAACTTATCCAACAAATAACTACTAATTCAACTTTTGGGCAAAAAAGCTTCTTATATCATAGTATTAAACTCTACAATAAAATACCACTCTTACTCAAAAACCTCAACACTTTAACATTTAAATCTCAAATAAAAAGCTGGATACTTAACATAGAGAGATCTGAAATAGAAAATTTACTGAGATCAAACACAGACAAAAACAGAATCAACTGAACTAAACCAAAAAACACTTCATATATATATAACCATACCAAAAAACAGATGTTTTTTGATATATATATGTATATATATATATATCAAAAAACATCTTACTTATTTTAAAATTATTAAAAAAAAAAAATATACTGCATGATATATGTTCATAATTAAATTCATATGTAACTTTGATATAATATTAATTTTCTTATAATTAAATTATACATAATATGTAAATGAAATCCTCAGCACGGGAGATCCCAGTGAGGATATCATTATATCTATTTGCTATACAAAAAAGATAATAAATCACTTATTATTATTATTATAGAATACAGCCTCTTATACCTCTCTGAACCTGAACGGTTGTAGTTTAGGTTCAGATTTATTATTATATCTTTTATAAAGAATGAATTAAAAGGTCTCTTAATATAAATAAATTACAAAGTATCTTAACCCTTTTTGAATAATATTTCACTAAATAAATTAAAATTTCAAGTACCTGTAATAAAAGTGTCAAGTTATGCATACTTTAGGGATTTTAGTGTGATATAACTTTTGTAACTCAAATATAGCGTAAGTGTCATCTCTCTTTATAGCATCTTTTATGCGTCAAACGCCACCATTTTAATACTTTTCAGACACTGTTCTGAAGTATCGAGCGATAAAGGAAAGTTTCACTCTGCCACAGGAAATGACGCTCTAACTGCGGCCCTGACTGTACATTTACACAAGGAGAATTCACATAAATATTGTACCTATCTATGTTAATATTATTCTCTCCTTTACTGTGTATCTTATCACAGTCTATACCGCAGAAACCTACACGTCTTGCATGGAAGTAGTGACTACCGGGCTTTGGCCGAGTTTTAACTCTTCCTAAAAATACCTTTCATATTGAACTATATTTAAATATATGCAACAAATAATAGTTATTGCATCATGTCTATGAGAGTTAAATGATTGCTACAAAGCTTCATACCCCATGATGGACATATTTACTTTGCGAACTGTAAAAAGTCCCGTTTAAGCTGCAAATTCCAGGCAGAAAAAAGTGTGAAAAATTCAAGACACCAGAGAACATCATTATAGAGATTTAACTGCTTACACACAGAGATTAGTAATTCAGATTTAGTTTTAAAGTCATACAATGTTTCTGTATCTCTCACCAGGGCAATAAGAGTATGTTCCACTCTGAAACGAACGGAAATATTTTTTTCTCATTAAGGCGATGCACTACATAGTAATGCAAAATAATGTGTTTTTGGTTTGAAAATTTGGTTGCCTAGAAATGTTTCAGATGCTTCAATGAAATACTGCGAGTAGAATACATCTTGGCCTTTAAAATAATCGAGTATTTTTTAGATAAGTTTTTTTATAAGCCTAGAAAAAAATAATGTATAAGGCTTGTGAAAACTGCTTTAAAGTTCAAAATATCCTACTTACGACCCCTTTTTTATTTTATTGTATAATAAGGCAAATTAAGTTATTTATAAAATGAGCGGAAAAAAATTAAATATTTATGCCTGAACATCCGCAATATAAAATAAAAGGCACTTTTTGCCATGTTTTTTTCTTGCATAAATCAAATCAGGCGGATGGTGTTAAGCGGGAATTTAAACCTTATCGCAATCTACGTAAGAGCTGTTATTGAAAGCGACTCAATTTAAAATATTACACGACGTAGTGGATCGCCTTACATTTTTTTACACAACACATTATTTTAACCTTCGACCTCAGAGGCCCATCTAGCCCCCACTTCCCAGCCTTCCACTTTCCCATCTCCTTCTTCTCCCCACTACCTTAAGCCTCACAACATAGAACAATTAGGGATGCCATAGTCTCATTGGCTCCAGACGGCTGGGAGCAGTTTGGGACTCTTGTGCGGTTACACATACAAAAATAGCCATAGTATCTTTCCTCCAGGTCGGTAAAGTTATTACTTGGACCACAATATCATTAAATTCAATTCGTTGTCAAAAAAAGGTCGCCATCTTTGGAGTTTAAATACTAAACTAAATTTCTAAAGATGTCGCCTGTCGCGGGGCATCTGTGCTGTGAAAACATACTGATTTCTCGGGAGATGTCGTCTCTATAGATTGTCGAGTAAAATCAACGACGGAGCGTTTGAGCGGTGCGCGATGCTCGCACTCGTTCTTATTTGATGGAAGGCTGGGGAAAATGTAATTACTCAAAAAGCCCGATACGGCGCTGTTTGTAAAGTATGGATTTATTTGAATAATTTCAGAGATGCGGATAGTTGGATCGTTTTATTTTGTACGCGGTACACAAAATATTGACGGAATATTCAAATTATTAACTTTCCAGAAAGTTATTATAAACCTGCTACAATTTTATATATCATGTTTGCAGTATAATTGCGTTGGTTATGCCCCCATTAAGAAAATGTTGTTTTATTTATTTATTGATTCATGTTTTCCATAAAACGATTATGCAGCAAGATATTATGGAGAAGATTCGAATTTTGAGGTAAATACAAGTATAAAAGGTCTTGGGGCAGTTTTGCATTGTGTGACAAGCGTCAAAAGATAGCAGTCAAATGGCGCGTTCTAATACACAGAAGTCATCGTTTTCGGAGCATAGGATCTCCCACGAGTATTCTTGCTAGGCACGTATAAGTTAACCTCTTTCAATATATGTGGGTTAAGAAAATTACAGAGATTAATTTAAAAAAAATGATTATTTAAAAATATTATTTCTGTAAATTGTCTATTCAGGATGACATAATTACGAATATATGATAATTACAGTTAATCTGTTTAGTGATTCAAAATATCAGGGTTATCAATATCTGTTCTATTTTCCCACAAACAGCTCTCCAACTCGTCGTGGAAGGAGATTTAAAAAAATAGGTTCTTTGTGTTAGATCAGGGATTTATTAATACTTATTAATAGTATTACAATGGTGACTCGATAGTCGACCTAACTAGGAGCTGGCTAAATGAGATCTGAACACGCCAAGTTTGTCTGGGAGCATTCTAACTGGTCCTGGTCACTACTGGCTACTAGCTGCCATCTTGTGGACTTCCAAGCAAGCTCTATGCACTGTCCTCTATGAGCGCATCTGTGAAGCTCTTACTTCCCAACAATAATGCTGTTGTAAAAGAGCATTATGTGTAGGATTTCTATTGAGGTATTACCTGAAAAAAGTGAAAACTGATTTGCAAAAGGTACTGTGATTGAAATCCCCGACCGTTCAACAATTAATTTTGACTCCATTGTATCTATTTATGTTTCTGGAGAAAGCGCACAATTTGAATTTATTTATCACCCGGAGCTAGTGTCCCCATTTGGTGAATGATGTGAGACTAGAAATAGTGGGAAAGTGAAGGAGATGAGAAGAAAAAGGTTGAGAAGTATCCGACTATTCAGATTGGATCGCCAATCATGGCTAAAAAAAATTTAAATATCGGATTTTCACCAGGGCGATACTTAGTATATCTACCTATCAACCCCTGTAATAGATAAGAATCTTTAGAAAAACAATTACAGATACAAATAAATGGCAATGATTATATGTATGAATCTAATGCCAATTTTTTTTGTGTTTTGTTGTTCTCTTCAGATTAAGACCATCTAATTATTTTGAAATTGAGAATCAGATTAAAACAGAGCGTGGATTTCTAATAAAAATATCTACCTTCCAAGTACTCGTAGTAAGCCGCGCCCTTTCCTGATTTTTTTCGTACGCGTCTCCAGTGAAGCCACTATTAATAAAACTTTCACTGGAATCTAATATTGGTCATGTATCTTTCCAGCTGGCTGGGTTCCTGGTAGCGCCGTAACCTTCAGCCGATAGTTTTTCCGCTGAGTGCCTCCGTATGCTGCGGGACCCAACTTTTCTTTTCACCAAATTGCCTAATTCTTTCAATGAGAAACTCGTTTAATAGTGGGCTGTGCTTTTGATATTTTTGACCTCGTGCTATAGGCTCCATCATAAGCGTTCAAAAGAAAGAAGAATATTATTAAAAATGGTGTGAAATGGAGATAATATGTAAACACGAATGACAGATGAAGCGCGCTGATATTAAAAATAATAATTATTAATTAACGTACTGTTGTGAAAATATTTAGTTGAACATGATGTATTGAAAATGCAGCATTTAAAGAAACACTATGATTTTTTTTATATTTGTAGTATGTTTATTAACCCTTTCAGTACCTCACTTTTATTTCCACATATAAACCATATTTCAATTACATCTCAAATGATTAATTGAAAAATTTTAATTTATAATTTTTTTTCTACTTGCCAATTTAATTTTTTTTTCTAATTTAAGTTTTATCATTTTATGGATTTAAAAGGGAAAATCACATAAAAAATTGTTTAATTTTTTTAAATTTGTAGTGTTATTATAATTATAAAATAATACGGAAAAAGTGTAATTATGAGGAATGCAACCAGTTCATTGTAATAAGATGAATTTCAATAATTAATTAATTACTAAATTTTTCGATTTGAGAAAGAATTTAAGGGACAATGTTCAAATGGGTATGTGTAGTGAGGCAGAAGGTACTGGAAGGAGATTGCATAGAGGAGGGTTGGGAAGTACCAAGTCACTAAACATGGCTAAAGCTATTTTATGTATCGTCTCGATTCTGCTGGTCTCCTTCCCTTCCTCTAAAGTCTGAAAGATCCTCTACAGAGCATCCTCATAAATTACTTGATACCCGAGATTTATTTCAGTTGCTCCCGTGTAGAGTTATTAATTTTAAAAACCTAAGACTTAAACGTGACCAAATGTTCCAATTAAAAAAAATTGTGAAACTTAGTGAATTTTTTTATTAATTATTTTTGTGCGAATCGACAAATGGTGAGACGACAGTAAAGTTTGTAATTAATTTTTCTAATCAAACATTTATTTTTAATAAAATTTTTTATCAACAATTTTAGTCACGAAAAACGAAAGGTTACACATTTTTTTTAATGTTCGCATTCAAAACTTGAATATATCTAAAATTATATTTTATTTGCGTTTTCAGATGCGCTCATAAATATTCCATTTATTTGTATTTTATTGCAAAGCGGAAATACTCCTTCCTCGTGTCAAAAAATAGCAGAGAATTGAGTAGCTAAATTATTTCAGATGATTCCATCATAAAAACGTGCGGCTTACAGCTGCGTGATTGGAAAGCTAAATCTCATAACATTATTGTTTTTTTTTTAAATTACCATATTATCTCAGCAATCTTCAAAATTGAGGTACATGTTTTATCATCTCGAAATGTACAGTAAAAATATCGCGACTTCTATTCGATCCCGAGATTCTACTTACATATATTTGGAATTTGACCGTTTAACCTCTGCTCTTTTCTGCGCCTCTTCACGACTATTTTCCCGACTCCGTCCGTACGTTTTCATGGTTTCTTACACACATATAGAGATGGCTAGAAGAGAAGAACCGGTTATTCTAACCGCTATGCGAGAATTTTCGACCCAATGACCGAAGCGTCACGAGCCACGAGCACAGACTATTTTACCGGTATGTGCAATAAGGCAATATGCCACGGACTTAGGAATGTATGGACATGTGCTTTATTTTTATTTTGTTTGTACAATACAACATTCTAACTCGCTGGAGTGAGTTGTTCTTACACTATCAGAATGTGGAAGAAGGAAATAATAAATATAAGTAATCAGAGATATACCAGTTATAGATCTTTGTTGTTTGCTATAGGTAAACCTCTTTCAAACACCGTTTAAATTCAGAACTGCAATCAAATAAATAAGTTTGTTTAGCCAAATATTATTCACCTTAAATGGACTTGTACACACGAACATAACATTTTTAATAAATTAAGACAACATAATGAATTATAAACAAATACGGTTAAAACTGAAAGTTGTAAAAGAAACATTCGCCATGAGGGTATACACATTTACAATCTTCTTCCCAATAGCCTGAAAACAAAGAATTGAATAAATACATTTAAAATCAAAGTGTTTAATCTAAAGCTAAGTGAACCGATTGCTTTGAAGTTTTAACACAGCGTTGCATTTGAATTCGTGTGTGTTTTTATAAATTAAATGTAAACTAGGTAAATGTAATAATATGTAAACTAGGTAAATGTATTTATGTGTAAACATTATCAGCATTTCCCGTACGAATGCTTGAAATAATTTCCTCCATTCAATATTGATGGCATTTGGAACTGATTCTGTTTGTTAGTTGATTTGGCAAACCCTCAATTATTTAATGAGATTTAGTTATACAGGTATTCGGGGTAAAGTGCATTAACTTCGGGGGGTGATTCTACACGATTTTTGAAGAAGAAAAGATAAATAACTTTTTTAGAAATTCCATGGCTGATTAGATGTTGAAACACTGTTCATACAAATTCTTTGCAAACATTCATGTTTCAATTTTCATTACAGAATTACCATAACTTTTAAATTTACTTCGTTTGTAAACACACTTGTTATTGTATTTAAAATATATATAAAATAAAAAATAAATACATCGTGAAACAACAATATTCACTTCCTAACAACAATATTACATTACCATACCGGAAATTATATTTTTTGCATTACAACTTTCTTAGTGTTGTATTTTAGTATTTTATTTTGTTTAAAAAGTTTATTTCTATTTTTATTTCATAAGTATTTTATATTATATTATCCACGAATAGGCAATGCCTTTGTGGGTTCCCTTAAAACTAACATTTTATACGTATGCAATATTTTATTCTAAAAATGTGTATACTCTGTAAAAAAAATTGTAAATAAAAATGTCCACCTTAAGAATTACTATTCCATAAATTCTATTCCATTCTCATTCCAACCCCTATCCGTTAGTATTTCAAATATTAATTCGTTTCAATATATTTATTTTACATAAACTAACAATCCCTTTCTAGAATGTTATAATTACTTTCATTGCCAGAGAAAAAGCGCCCTAATAATTACGTCTCATTTCTATGTTTTATCTATTTTCTACGATCTTCAGCGTTAACTACCTGTGATTTCATTTTTCCTTTGAACCTTTTGATTCTTTGAGTGATATTTCTGTATTCTGTACTCTTTTTCCTTCTCCCGTTTAACCTTTGTCATAAATGCAAGAAACGTTGGCTCTTCTACAGGCGGTTGTTATAGCCGTATAATAAAGAAGAAAACTTAAAGTGCCTTCCATGCAAATTTGAATGGAAATAAATATCGCTGCACTATGCAAGATGCTACTGAATTAGTATATTTTGATTCTAGACTATTTAGCACGCGCTATGTCTCACTTACACTTGCCTGACATCTTCCATCCCATTTGAATATCGTGATCATGTTGAGAAATTGGAGGGGACCCACCATTTCCTAACGGCTGTGTGAGGAAACTGATTGTTTAACCTCCTTAGCCGCACACGTCAGGAGTTTTTTTTTGTAAAATGAAGCTACATTTATTTTTAAAACGATTCTGGACTCTCTAATGTCCCTGCATGCATGAATGTATGCATACTAACATTAATAGTAACTCAAAATAATGACAGATGTGTAGATGTGAAATACAGATGTGTTCGTCTGAAATCAAAAGTGAAATAAAAAAGAAAGAAAACAATATTTACAGGTGTAAGTATGATTAAAATATGAAAATATACAAGCCGCTTATCGAGGGCAGTTTACCCCACTATCGCGGGGCAGTCCCGGCAAGAATGAGCGTGGCGAGCAGTAGAATCAGTTTTGAATTGAAAATTCCGAATATTTGGATCACCAAACACGTCCGTTTGGCTTTTCTGTGTTTTTTTTTATTCTATGGTTAGGGCCGACACCTAAGGCCATGTCCGGGTCAATTTTAATCTCATTTTTTACTAAATTTATTTGGCTTCTACCTAACCTAATCCGATAATTTATCGACTTGAAAATGATGATTTTTGATAACCTTATAATATAATGATGAACGTCTTAATCAACATCTTCATCTAATGGCCGAATCTGTACTATTACTGAGATTTGTTAGACGTAGACGACGTTCTTCAAGTCTTGGAAACGTTTGTGCGTGGCTCGAGTGCCTATAATGATTATTGAAACGGCTTCTCGTATAATGCTTCTTTTCTCAATGTTGACATCCCCTTTCTTCCTTCACTCCTTTCCCCTGTATAGCCTGACAACAAGCAAGAAGAAAGAAGACAACCATATACTTCGTCGTTGTGGTTATGTTGCAATTAATTGGCTCGGTATCGGTACCGAAACAACAAAAAACGGAGACGATGATGGCCTCCGTGATCGAGGGAGCTCTTGACTAGCAATCCGGCGGTCGAGGGTTCATATCACGGCGCGTGCAAGTAAATTTTATTTGATTCATTTTTGCTTTTTCACAATTTAATATTTTAAAATTATATGTAGTATATTTGCCGCACATTCCAGAGTATAATATACTCTCAGTTTAGCTCTAGTGTAGGACCACCATTCAGATATCAATAGCTTTAGTGGTGTTTGGTGGCCAGATCTTAATAGCCAGGTAATTCGGCACCTTTCTCTTCACCTTCCCACTACCTCCAGCTTCACATCATATACAATAAAACATTTATTAAAAATATGTTGATTAATTTTTAAGAAAAAAAAAGTTTTTCAGAATACTGTCAGCAGTTTTATACTACTAGTAGCCGAATTACAAAAAAGGTGTTTTTAATCATCTTATGGAATTCTGCTACAAAAGTAAAAGCCGTCGGGACTTTTTGTCGATTCGGTACCAATGCCAAGCCAGTGGGACGACGGGCTTACTCGCTGGAATTACAACCAACTAAAACTATCCCTAAACGTGTTCCAATAATCGAATTGTTAATATCGTGTATAACTTCTGTCGAGCTATATTGTTCTAAATGCTCTTCTGTGCATCGGAGCGTTAACAGTAGTTCTGCTACAGATATTCCTGGCTGCAGTAATGAGAGCTAACCTCTGATAGGAGAGGGCACCGGAAGAATAAGACTGCTCTGTCAATTTTCGTACCTTAAAAAATACACAATAGTACTGAAATCATGAAATCTTGTAGAGTTTATTAATAAAATACATTAATTGTTTTAAATAATATTATTCATCAATTTTTTTTTTTAAATATTGTTACAAAGGCTCTACCCAGTTTATAGACATCCGGCCTTTCTCCAACCCCACCTGATTAAAGGTCTTTAGGGGTGGTCCGGGTCGGAACTCCGAGACCGCGCCGGCCTAGCAGACCTCCTGCCACGACGATTTTTTCCATTTCTTAGGGATCAGACGATAATAAATGAACCCGCAGAGTCTCCTTTCTCACGATCTGATTAATATAACTGCGTAAACTCGTACACAATGACCCGAAAAAGCACTCTTTCTCCGTGACTCATAAAAAGTGAGCTGCAAAATAATTAGATGTATCAGTTAGGAATGCGCGAAACCTTACACGACTTTAGTAAAATTTCATGTAAGTAGTCCTTTATTCTTGCTACATATACTATTGAAAATCAGCCGTCACGGGACGCCTGGCTAATGTGAAAAATCGCAATTGATTTTCTTTATTGAAGTCTTTATTTTCTTGGTAGTATTATAGGATGGTATTGTTAAAATACGCGCGAAGAAATATATTAAAAAATCATCATCGTTTAGAATAGATCCACTGTCAATTTTATTGAGAACCGCACCAGCAAATACCGAACAAAGATTTTTAGCTGACTTGACTCTCGAAACATAAGACGTGTAAATTTTTGAGTTTGGTCGAAGGTACATACCTACTTACATACGCCAAAAGTCATTCCATTCAAACAACGAGTGGGACAAACCTCTCTTTGTTCGAGTGGAAGGACTTCGCCGAGAATCGAGGCCCTGGTCCGATGAAGCGTCGTTCCGGACAAGAGCGTCGTCCCGTCTTGTCACGCTTTTGATGTTTTACATCATTTTTTTAAAATTCAAGTTTGCTGGTTGGCCACTTTTCTATGAAATTCTAAAATTGCGCCCTGTAAAAGGTTTTATGGACAAATTTTGAAATGTAAAACTGTAATATAATTTTGAATATATTATCCGAGGAACATCGCGAGCCTAAAAGATGCTACAAAAGCTTACTGGTTAGAGAAGGTTCCCAGATTCACGGAGTCACGTCGCTTCAATAAGTGACCCTTTTGGTGAAAAAATATTTTTATATTTGAGTTGTCAATCCGGAGTTGCCAGATAGTTGTAACAAACCTACATATTCTATGCTCATATTCTTGATAAGTGTCGCAAATGATCTTTGTGAACACATCTATGTGAACGAGATCGTGAGAACCTTTTCTAGCCGTAAGTACAGATAATAATACACGCCACTTCCTCTCACACTATGTACTCAGTACTCTACTGGTTATATTACTGTATGAGATGCGGATGAAGATGGAATTATGTAGCTTACCAAAACAATCCATTTGTGATGGCTGTATTGTTGTGTTGCCCCTAATTAAACACGTAGCGCTCCCCCTTCTTAAACATTTGGACCGAACTAATAAATGTGTTTTATGATGAAATGCGAAAATATTACAGTTTTTATGAACGCATGTTCCGACTTCTCCTTAACACGTTCGTGTTTTACTTATAGTTTTTTAGGAAACCTGTGAATTCATTCGTTCTCCAGTCTTGTTTTCAACCGGAATACAAATATTTTCATCAGATTTTTAATAAATTAGCGATATTTTATATCAGTATATTCTCTCCGTATACGAATATGTGCAACATAGATCCTTCACCTATTTAGAGAAATTCTACCTAGACCCCGAGTTACTGCATTTTTATCCATAGTATCATTTTAATAAATGAACTGTATAAATTAAATGTATATTTTTAAGTAATAACGCATCGTCCAATATCTTTTCATCAACTTGTGTCTCTGGCAGGTGGAATTTTTTCAATTTATTTATCTTTAAGAACGAAAGCGGTTTGTACTTGCTTAGGGAATATACAAAACACAGTCTCAAATAATGTAGTACAAGGTACTCACAGTGTTTCTTTGGTTTTCCTGTATTTAAATATGTACTTTAAATCTACCCTCATACAAACGGCACACGAATGTCAAATCCCTTCGGGTTTAATTTGAAAGCTTTCATTCTGTTGTCACGTGAAAATAATCAACGATTTTTGTAACGTAGATAGCGATAAACAAACCAAGTTTTCTGTATTTGATTTAATTTTATTTGAAAAGGTTTTTGTTATTGAATACGTCCGCTGGGCCATTTTTACTATGAAACGTTCGAAATATCATTCTATTCATCTTTTTATTATTTTTTTCCAAACCATTCAATCTTTATTAAAGTTATCAAATATATAATATTTTTGTATTGCCTTGCCAGAAACGAATTGAAATAAGTTTATTACCTAAACATATGTAATAATCTAAGAGAGTTTTGTTGTCTTGAAAATTTCCCGTGCATTTTTTCGCTGAACATTTTCTAACGTAAGAAATGGAGACTAAAATGAATAAATGAATGTAATTCAAAAACACAATTCCTTATTTTCACTATAAATACCATTAATTTGCTAAACTAATGTTAAAAAAACATAACCATTATGATTTAGGTACAAGCACTTAGGAGGTTAACCGTGTATTGTGGCCCGGTCTCATACTCGTGTCTGATGCGCTCAAAATACGTAAAAATTTCCCTTACTTCTGGAGAATTTGAACAAACCTTTTCAGATATTGAAATTCTTTTTTGTTACGAGTCGAACTGCCTTACTGGCGACATCGGTTTTCTTTAAAATCGAAATTAATATTTTTTTACACTAACCCCATTTCCGGGGCGGTGATACCCAAACCCGCCCCAAAATTGAAATATTTTTACCATTACGAAAAAAAACCCGTTCGGCAGCTAAAATATTATTATTACTAAGTTTTTCTTGTAACGTGATCTCAGGATCATTATCTCAACGTCACATTGACGATTAGTCAGAAGTAATTCCTTCGGGATCCGAACTCGACTTTTTCATTCGTTTTTTTCCTTTCGAGAGTTTTCGAGGAACAGAAACGTTTTATTTCTGTAGGTGACTTACGGGAAATAGCGTAGATATATAGTACGGAGGAATCCAGGTAGGGATTACGTAGAGATTCGAGAATTTACGTAGAGTTTTCGTCTTCCCGCTGGGAAATTCTCCCCAACGCTCTTCACGTTTTTTCATGTATGCATATAACTGTTCATTATTTCGTACATCGAAAGAGGGTGATTTAGAAGGTTTGTTTATAAAACGGTAATGTCACCTGGTTAGCGTTAAATCGAATATCTGAGCATGTATATTTTTGTGGAAACACACTATTGTTTTCTATTAATTTTTGAGCCATAAATTTTAATTTTTTAATAGAAAACTGTCACTTTATATTAATTAATTCACACATATTAATTAATTTATTTATTTATCAACGCCCTACTGGGTATCTTAAAGATCACAAAATAAATTAAAAAACACAGCAAAACAAAGATTTAATAAATAAAAAAACTTATAAAAAGAGAGATTGAAAGTTATGTACGTGCAATAAAAAATAAAAATAGTTTAATGATATTTTGGATATTTAATTAGGCATATTACGCCTAAATTAAAATTATCTACTCGTTATTTACACGAAATTAAAAAGTGCTAAAATCAATTTGCATTTTATGTGTCTAGATTTAGAAGTTAAGGAGTTATTATTGCGAAATAATATATTCCATCTAGTATGTTTGGGTGGTACATGTAGTGACAGCAAACTTATAGCGTCAGGGCAGTCAAACATTGAATTAATATTTTTTTTAAATATAAGGAGATCAAATACCCCAGGAGGAAATACTCTCGAGATAACCGTCCATTCTCTGCTTCAAAGCCCTCCGAGCCGTTGGAGTTTGTGTACCCTTTGGGGGCTTGTCAAACAAAAAGCTATCATTAACTGTACTGTCATCCGCGTAGCAATGAATCGGTGCACATGTCAAAAGGTCATTGATGTGCAACAAAAACAAAGTCGGAGACAGAACCGATCCCTGTGGGACGCCAGCATTTATAGAGTGTGAGGAAGAGGTGAAACCGTCAGCAACCGCCTGAATCGACCTATCCCTTAAAAAGTCAGCAATCCACGTACACAGGGATGCGGGAAGTCCGTTTGCTCTAATAAACAGACTTTCTGTTATATTGTCAAGAATAATTATTTTTAAACCTATGACAGGTAAGTTACACCATTAAATTAAGTACTACAGCCTACAAACAATGATATTTCTAAGAACAACCTCCCTATTTGTATGTCCCATGCATTCCACATTCCATCCTGCTCCTACCGATGCGTCACTCATCTCCAACAATAGAACGACTTGTGTACCGAATAAACTGTACAATGTCCAATTATGATTTCCTACACGTCTCGCCCGGCATCCGTCCCTCCAGACATTGTGGGAGGATGCTGAGAAGTTGGGAAATATACAACAATTGTATTTCCTGTTGGAAGATGACGTCTCGGATTCAGGGACGAACTGGGAATTAAAATATACTCGAGAAATTCGTCAAAGTACACTGATAATTTATGTAAGAAATAAAAAATTCAAAGGAAGTAAACTCGCAAGAACTTTAAGAAAAATCCTCAAGTATTTTGTGACATATCATTGTTCATTACGAACTTCATTGTAAAGTATAGGAGATCCCATGTACATTTTTATGCGCCGAAAGCGAGGACTATTGGACTACCGAAAGCCTATCAGAACGAGCCAATCAATAGAGCTCCTCAACTGCTTAGCGATTCTGCATTGACCATCGACATTTTCGATGTCACTTACAGACAGTTCAGCAACTATTTTTTGATGCATTGAAATAGTTAAACTGCCCCATGCTCTTTTTATTGGTGTATAATCGTTTTATGTAGATAATACATAATGTACAGACAAGATTCCGACAGAGAAACACCAAATAAATATGTTATGGGGTTATTCACTACAAAGTACCTTCAATACATACCACGTCAGCTCAAATACAATTTTTCTTCGTAGCTCCTAAAATTTTTAACCTTATCCCTGAAAACCTAAAAATCGTGAGTCAACCACATTCCTTTAAAAAACAAATTACGAAATGGATCCTTACACACGGAATGGAATACATTACAACTAAGATACCCATTCATTCTAAAATCTATCAATTTAATCACCTTTCAGACAAAACATAATATATGTTTATTCACTAGCGGTAAAGTATGTACATAATTAATTAGTGTGATCTGTTTACTAATAATTTCTCAATTTTTCATCTTCTTATAATTCTCTAACTTCTCCATCCTCTTCTTGCAACCCAAACTAGCTATACATAATTTTTATTATTTTTTTATATTATAGTAATGTATAGATACTATGTCCGCAAACTGTAAAATTCACCCGCCATTACACAGGGTCATCCCTAGCATTGATGGTGAACACAAAAAACCACATGTACTCTCTAAATCATGTATAAATAAATAAATTTTACGTCGCATTCTTCCCATTTAAACATTATCTTTATCAACACATATTGACCATTAAGGAAAAACGGGCTCTTCGCAAAACAGACATGTTGTCGTTTTTACCACTCACGATTGCCGAGGAGGCTTCTGGTAGACTGACTGCCGCTGAACCAGCAGTCATTCTACCCATTTTCAGTCTTGAGGATTAATTGATAGTACAGTTTTTTTTAATTACATATACCCTACAGGAGGCCTTGAAGAAAATAATTTCGCTCAAGGCTTATGTCATCTTTGGGGATGCTGTGTGTAGGGTATTTTTAGGGAAAGGAAGGAGAGGAAGTTCTGGGAAAGAAAGAGGTATGAGGGTGGGTAGGAATCTCGGGGTGTGTGTCCAGGAGTGACGGACGAGTGATCTGTCCCTCCTGCTGCGGCGTAAGGCGATGGATCATGAGAGACCAGTTGAAGAGGTAAAAGGATCTCCCCAAACTGTCCTGAACCGGGAAGCCTCGCAGCTGGTAGGCAGGCACGTCTTGTACACACCTCGCGATGAACCCGGGTACCCCTGCTAAATTACCAAATGATAAGAACCACTTGGGGTGACCTATGCCAGAGATGTTGATTATACCCGGTGGTCCATGGTGGTAAATGGTCCCCGGGCGGCGATACCCAAACCCGTCTCTCAAATTCTGTTTCCTAACCGTGTAGCTGTCAGTAAGTAACATCGTGTCTTCTTTTCTCATTATGATATGTTCTGCCGGATATTGGTGAGGCAATCGAGTAATTTAATTATTCATCATTAGCTGATAACATTTTTATCTCTCATGACGATCATTCAAAGAGAAATTTCGGTAAAGGCCGTGAACCTTCCTTGACATGCCGATAACGTGGTGTTATCGGAATAATTGACTTGCAAGTGTAACTGTGAGATAAGCGGCCGATGGCACTGCCTGACACGAAAAATACTCGTTACATTGGTGGTTTTTGGTGGAATCATTTCGACTGTGAAGATTATTTTTCGATCCTAACAAATTATGACCGGTCAGTGGTTGAGTGGGCATAGCGCTTGGGTCTCACCCGAGCGTCGCGTGTTCGATTCCTCGGCTGGCTAAGTCCTCCATCACAACACAAGCAACATTTTCGGCTTTCTGTGGTGGTAGTAGGAGATTTTCAAACATTGTTGGGTTATTCGTAACCTGGGAATGTTTGTCTTTCTTTTAAAATAGTAAATAGTAAATAGTAAATGTCTCTTATTTTCTAAGATTGACCCATCAAATTTAGGTATTTTTAGTAATAGTCGAAATTAAACTAAAACTCAAGACGATCAATAATAACATACAAAAATTTGCCATTAAAACTTAATGTATTAATATTATCAATCCTCAATTCTGAGAATTGTTTGTCTGAGGAGAACTTTAAAAATATGCAACATAACATTTTAAACCGCAAACCAAAGTAGTACTTACTCACTAAGCAAATTGTAAAATTGCATTGACATTGCATAAGTATTGCTAATTTATTTAGAATATCTTAAAATAATTGGTAATCCTTTTTTAAAACAGGATTTTGAGCCGTTCCCTGATAAACTTTTAGTAAATTGCCAATATGTATTGTATAATAAATAATAATAATAATATAGGATGACATGTTCATGCACCTGCCTTTAACAAACTTACTGCAGTAGCCAATTTGCCTTGGTAATGTAAATAAAATTGGTAATGGTAAGTTAAAGTAAATTGCTACAATTACGAAATGCGGAAATATATGGTAGGATTTTTATGAACACTCCGACATCGTAAAAATACATTAGTTTTTTTACTAAAAGTTTATTAGGAAACCTATCAATTCATTCGTTAAGGGCACTAAATCTCATTTTTAACCGGATTGCGAATAATTTGAAGAGATTCTTAATAAAGTAGCAAATTCGAAGAACAAAAATTTCGCGCTTTAGTTCCCTTTCAAAGAAAATCTTGGGTTGAGTTGTTTCAAAATCTCGTCACACTTAATGTCCATCAATTCGACAATCAGCGTTATTTTGATTTTTAGAAAATGTATTGGTCCCCGTTAAACGCCGGTTTTTTGTTCTTCGATCAAAATTTGTCAAGCGTAACGGTCGTGTTGCTATGCTTGTCAGCTGAACACAATTTCACAAAAAAGCTGCAACTGACCAAGAACCGGAGTTTAGTAGGGATCATTAAATGTAGAAAAATCAAAATGTCGCTGACTGTTGATTCAATGGACAATCAATGTGACGAGAGTTGGAAACTCAATAAATTTTGATAGTTTTAATTATTCCGCCAGCCAGGAACGTTACTTTTAGTTCGGTCCTGTACCGGCCTTAACCTTGCCGCGGAAACTTTGAGTGATGCCCGCCATCATTCTTCCTCCTACACCCTTTCATTCCATATGCAGATTGCGTATAAAATCATCAAGCCGTAATGGCCCCCGACAATGGTGGAACGATTGGACCCAGTTTTTTTGTTGTTGTTTCGTGAAGATGTTTTATTTATATAATATCAAAGTTACTTACTCATTTTTATTCCCTGGAAGTGACACATTGAGTAGAGGGTCCCGGAAACTTTTATTTATAAAAAACAAGTACAAAATTGAACATTTTTTCTACCTACAATTAAAAATAACGATTTCGGTGATGTGTAATTCCTGTTCATTGAAATCTATCACAGGGATTCGCTTTGATTTGTGTTTAATTTGAACTGATTGTGGAAACGATTCCGACAAGCGATGTAGTGTATATAATTTTTTTTCTATATATGAAATTTTGTTTAAATTTTCTGACAAATCTCGTAATTTTTCAAATTTACTAACATTGATAAAGTAAAATAATGAATTATACGTTACTGAGATAACTCTAGTGCTTTCACTGAACTAGGTCCAGTGGACTTACTTTAGCAGGCCGTTCATATAGCTATTTCGATTATACACACATGTCCTTGGAATGGCTATCCTTTTCATAAACGGTGCTACATACGATTTGTATTCGATTAGTAGAAATATAACCTCTCTTGTATTTTTATAATGTTATTGTTTACCGGTGTTCATTCGAAAGGTTAATTTCTCATCTTCTTTTGAAAGTCAATGATCGTGAGGCAAATATTTTTTTAAAAACACTTTCAGCTTCAAAAATCCCACAATTGTAATATCTAGTAACAATAGCTAGTAGCAAAAATAATTGTAAAGCCTTTTTTATAAGGCCCATCTAACATAACAATGATCTTTGGAACGGTGATTATGCATAATATGTATATCTTTCCTGTATTTACATACTTGGTTCTAATTAGTGTTTTGATAACTAATAACTTGCATGGAATAACTTAGATTAGATAAATATGTAGGTAAATATAAACTATTATAAGAAGTTTTGTATCAACAATATCGGAGACCATCTTAGAAGTCAGTGACTAGGACTTCTGCCTATAGTAACGCGCCAATCAACAGAACATCTCGGCTGCTTAACTATCTTTTGACGTATGTCACAAAATAATAAAACTTCCACCTTTTCACCAAAGCACCTTTTCAAAATTCGCAGAACATCTCTTAGTAAATAATCACGTCCCGCTTGACAACAATGAACTTAAACCCTTGCACATAGAAAGAAAAAAAAAATTACTTGAACAATTAGAAATCAATAAAAGAACCAATGACCCTAATATAACATTAATTAATAAAGTAAGGACAATTATTTATTCCCCGCTTCTAAGTATGTTTACAAAACCCAAACAATACAACACATTTAAATAAATTAATAGCGGCTACATCATTAACAATTAAGATAACTTAGATATCAAATGGACACGGGTTCGAGTCCCGTTGGCGTCATGTATTTTTTATCAGGAGATTTTTTCAATGTGGATGAGTGTTTCAGGCGAACAATTATTGCTTATAAAAATAATTGTTATCCTTTGTGCTATGCATAAATAAAATCTTGTCTTTAAAACATTAATTTATCAAAAAAATAATAATTAATATTTGACAAGTCCAAGTATTTCACCTAAAAAATGTATACAATTTGTATCAACGCCATCTAGTGAGAGATTTAGCACTTACAATGCCTTTCTCATATAAAAATAAAGTTGGTTGTTCTCAGGTGAAAAAATGTAAAAAGCAATAATTGTTGAATGAAACACTAGCATATATTGAATATTTTCTCGGGTAAGAGATAAGCCCCCATAGCTCAGTGGTCAGAGCTTTCGACCGGAAATCGAATGGACACGGGTTCGAGTCCCGTTGGCGTCATGTATTTTTTATCAGGAGATTTTTTCAATGTGGATGAGTGTTTCAGGCGAACAATTATTGCTTATAAAAATAATTGTTATCCTTTGTGCTATGCATAAATAAAATCATGTCTTTAAAACATTAATTTATCAAAAAAATAATAATTAATATTTGACAAGTCCAAGTATTTCACCTAAAAAATGTATACAATTTGTATCAACGCCATCTAGTGAGAGATTTAGCGCTTACAATGCCTTTCTCATATAAAAATAAAGTTGGTTGTTCTCAGGTGAAAAAATGTAAAAAGCAGTAATTGTTGAATGAAACACTAGCATATATTGAATATTTTCTCGGGTAAGAAATAAGCCCCCATAGCTCAGTGGTCAGAGATTTCGACCGGAAATCGAATGGACACGGGTTCGAGTCCCGTTGGCGTCATGTATTTTTTATCAGGAGATTTTTTCAATGTGGATGAGTGTTTCAGGCGAACAATTATTGCTTATAAAAATAATTAAGATAACATTAATTTAGGGAAAACAGACTTCAAAATACCCCAAAATATTTGTCACAATTATTTTTATCAGTAAATTGGTTTAACCGGTAATAAATCATTTTAAATTGGGAGGGGGTAAAATAGAATCATATTAATAAGTCGTCTAAACGTGGCTAAACCACAGTTTGAAAATGGCCTTGAAAGCCGAAACAGCTGTAACAATAACAAAAACCAAAAAATACTTGCAGAAAATTAAAAAAATAAATAAAACTTCCATCAAGTTTTTTTTTAACTTACTTGTAGGAATTTATGATCTTATTTTAAAATATTGGTGCATAACCGTTTTATGGAGAACCTGATTAAATAAATAAATGTTTATTTTTAAGCAATAATTATGAAACACCTGTATATATAAATTGAAAAATCATCAAAAAAATATATAAGCCACGACGAAAATTGAACCCGCAGGGTTCTTACTACCGGTCAGTTGCTCTACAAAAATAATGTATTATCCTTTGTGCTATGCATAAAAGCTCTGTCTCTTAAACATTAGTTTATAATTAAAATATAATAAATAAATATTTATTTTTTGTTTTGATAACAGCATTAGAACAGTTATGCAAAAAAAATCCCAGAAGGCAAAGTTTTTTTTGTAGTTATTTCAACATTTCTTTGGTTTAAGTATAAATCAAGTGTAAATAAATAAGTGACTACACAGAGTAAACTTAATGATAAAAAATCCGGTTAAAAATGAGATTAAAGGTCATTAACGAATGATTTGATAGGTATCTTGGTAATTTTAATTTTAAATGTCCATAAAAATCGTAACATTTTCACATTTTGTCATTAAGACTAAATTAAATTAGATAAAACAAAACAAAAAATCTACGTTTTATAAATTTTACATTAAATATCCCACTAGAAGACTTACAATATCATTTCTTATTAAATACTCTTAAAATATACACATTGGAAGACAGGCGTAAAATAAACGACTTAACTTTTTTATTCAAAATTCTAAACTCTAAATTCGACTGTTGCGAACTTCTGAAACTCATAAACTTACGAATACCTACAATAACAACACGACAAAATACACTATTCCACTGCAACACACATAAGCGCAATTATATTGCGAACTCCCCAATACAACGGTTTCACACTATGGGAAACCAATACTTAGGTGATGTCGATATATTTAATATTAACTTTGCGAATTTTGTGGATCACGTAAAAGACATATTTCAACACTATTCCTAAATGGAAGTTGTATTTTTGTAAACCAGTTAAATCGCTGTATTTTTTAATTTATGTTCTTGTTCTTTTTAATTTTGTTTCTTGCATATATTATTTTTTAATGTAATTTTATTTTTATTATTTCTTTCTCATGATTCAAAATTGTCTGTCATCAAAATTGTACCACCTACATGTAAAAGCCCTCTGGGCGTTAAATAAATAAATAAGAAAAACGGAGGTGTATGAATACGTGTACGATATTATCGTGAATTTAAAAAAAAGTTTATCAGGGAGCGGCTTGCAGTCCCGTTTTTAACCGGATTACCACTAATTTGAAGAGATTCTACACTTCCAAAAGTTCACTACGTCCACTCCACGATAGATGGACGAAACAAATAAATCATATTGAAATACGAATAATACAAAATTAGATAGGTAGGTATCATTATCGGATTGAGTTTTCTAAAATTCCACCACGTGCCTGTGAATTAAATCGTTCCGATTCGTTTTGGAGCACACCTTATTTGGTCGCCCTCCATTTGTAGATTATTAACGTTTCGTTCTAGATGTTCCAAGAATGGTCTCTATGGATTGGCATCTTCGCTTTCTTTGGTGGAGAGCACGAAGACAATTCCTTCTACTCAAATGCCCCGATACTGCGCTTTAGTTTTTACCTTTTTTAAAAGTCATTATATTAAATTGAAAATCGGACTTGCGATGAGTGCATTTCATTAGATCAATATCAGAAAATGTCTCACTGTATCTTTAGAAGTTTACTTAAACAAAAATAAAGACATTTATCGTATGTGTGTAAATTTATTCATATGTCTTGAAAATCTCTGTGAAAAAATGGTTGTCTGTTTGCATTGTTTCATACTATTTCTCCCGAGCCTAAAAAAATAAAATATCTTGAGACAAATTCTTGGGATAAACCACAGACATAGGAATTAATAGACGAGAAGATAATGGCGAGGGGTAAAATCAACTGTTGAAGAACGAAAGGCGTAAGGCTGACTGTGATTCGTCAATAAATCAATCTGACAGTAAATAGGCATCTCGCATTATAATATCACCATTTACTTCTTAAAAGTAAAATCTGCTTTTGAATGAATAGACATTTTTACATGGGAGCGAAAATTACTCGCCACGTTATGAACAAATTTGCGAAGTCCAAATTCGGCAAAAAAATTCGGTTCTATTTTCAGAGTCGAATATTTCGTTTAAGTATTTAGTTAAGACACTTTTATAAATGTTCATAATTTACTTCCCAGCAACCAACCAGCTTTGTGTTTCGCGTCCAGACGTTTCTCGATGTGATAGTATATGTTTCTAAAACTGATCTATATTATACGATGTGAATATGCTTAAAATAAAGTAAAATAATGCTTATATATGGAATGTAATACGACAATTGGGTTTATTCTCTTTTTCACATCTATTTTTACAAGTTTTCATAGTACAAGTCAACATTTTGCCGTGTTATTTCGTAAAATGAACCGATGATGCCTCGACCATAGTTCGCACAAGAATGATGACGTCACGTTTTCAAATTTCAATTGAGGCCATACGCGAGCCCAGCCGGCTCCAATGGAACCGGTATGGGGAGTGGGGATAATACGCTTTTAATCACTTAGGGCAGGTCTACTAATATTCATATGTCTATGGGATAAACTGAAAATCCTTAATATCTAATGTCATGTTTTGAACAAAGTAGTGAGGTGATGACATCTTTTCTTGTTGGACGTAAAACTGAATTCTTCTAACACCCACAAAGAAGTTAAGATGGTACTGCATAAACTGCAACAAATTGAGATGTATATCTCAAGAAAAATGCTTGGTATAAAATGAGATTCCTTCACAATCAATGATCAATTCATCATTAAAAATAAGACTGCCTTCTGCAGACTTCTACAAAGTAGTCATCAATAATTTTGAGTTTCCGAAATTGTTCCTTGAGAGGAAGATTGGTTGAAGAACAGTTCTGAGTAACTAGCACGGTCGATCGATAAAGATTTTATCGATAATGTCGGTAACTTGTCATAGCTCACGCGCATGTCTACAGATCAACAACAGTTCGCGTTGCATAAATTAAGAATACTTAATCGTTTTTCATTTGCGATCTGCAGTCGAGTTCAGGAACGATGACAAGATAAAAACCTTTATCGATCGACCATGCTAGATACCATACGTAGGAAGATGATCAACGCTATTGATGAATGGACCAGCATCCAGCATGCCATTGAGACATCTGAAGCGTGTAGAATATGACAGGGAGGAGTATATAATGAAATAAGTTCATTACACTGCATAAATAATTTCATACTGGCTTTAATATCTCAAATAAAAACACATGCTATAATATGCTCTGTTTGCAAATAATATAATTACGTATAAGGATTCCATGAGGCGTAACGTTTCTACCCGTATTTGTATGTTGAATATTTTTGCAAGACATTATTACCGTCGTAAATGTCCATATTTGCCATGTAGGAAACACTTTCTTTTATGGCATGTTCACAAGACGTTGACTGCGAAAAATTCTATGTAATATTTTTTCTAAGTACGTCTAGGCAAGGAATTCTATTCTGTTTGCGATAAGACAGATTCGTGCGAGCAGGTATGTTCTGAATAAATTATTATTATTTTATTAATGAAACGAGAAATATACTGTTTTTATTTCTGTCTTCTTCACGTGTAGTGCAAATAAAATTTTATTAAAACTAGGTTTTTTACGTGTACGATATATTTGTGTTTCGTTCCAAAGTGTTACATTGGAACGAAACACAAATATATCGTACACGTGAATGGGCCTTTCAACACAAATAATTTGCAACACACATAAGCGCAATTACATTGCGAACTCCCCAATACAACGGTTTCACACTATAAGAAACCAATACTTAGGTGATGTCGATATATTTAATATTAACTTTATAGCGAATTTTGTCGATCACGTAAACGATTTATTTCAACACTATTCCTAAATGGAAGTTGTATTTTTGTAATCAAACCGCTGTATTTTTTTAATTTATATTGGTGTTCGTGTTATTTTTATTTTTGTTTCTTGTATATATTATTTTTTAATGTAATTTTATTTTTATTATTTCTTTCTCATGTTTCAAAATTGTCTGTCATCATAATTGTACCACCTACATGTAAAAGCCCTCTGGACGTTAAATAAATAAATAAATATTTGTGTTTCGTTCCAAAGTGATACATACAGCAACAATGGAATGGATATATATAACGTATATATATATAATGATGTTCTCAGTTTACCCGCGTAACTAAGTCCTTAAATAGTGCTTAATGTAGTCTTAATAAGAAAATTAAGGACTACATTAAGCATATATAAATATCCATTATATATATATATATATATATATATATCCATTCCATTGTTGCATTATATAAAAATGATAAACTAAGATTCAAAATCTAAATCGAAATTCCCAAAAATAGCTTCAACTGAGTAAGTTAACTAAATCTGAATAAAAAGTTTCCCCTTCTTTATTTTCTTTCTTATTCCATAATTCTCCAACTTTGGCTCTTATCACAGACATATCGATAAATATTTAATCGAAAACGCCGGTTATTAATCAATTTGCTACTCAGCTGCAGATTGCCAACGAACAAATTGGGCCGCTTTATTCAACGTGAACTAATTTTTCGTTAGCGATCTGCAGTTACTTTCGGCAGATCGATGATAAAACTTTTACCGGTGTGATTGTGCTAGGTGCACAGGAAGGCTATAATGATATTGTCCCTTGGTAGATACATTTTTGTATGATATTTACGTACAACATCTTAGCTGTCATATGCTTACAAGAAGGCGTATCTTTCCTATGGTTTTTCATTTGCTATTTTTTGAACGAAACCGTTTCCAGCATATTATTTGTTTGAAATATGTCAGGTTTTTTCACTGCTGTTTGACAGGTTGCTTTACGTGGGTGTGTCTCTAGTGATACAATATCTGTATTTATTTTATTTGGTCGTTGAGCTCTACCGTTATACCGGGTTGGATTTCTTTACCTGAACAATGCAACGGCAGGCCATTTCTAGATTGCTTTTTTACATTAACTCCCCACAGGAGGCCCTGGGGCAAATAATTTCCCATGTCTTATGTCATTTTAGCGGATGCTTTGGAGAAGGTCGGAAGATCGTTTAGAGTTCTAATTATTTCTGCAAAAACTTGATATTGATCCAAAATATGTTTTTTTCGTTGGTAAATATATATGTCATTAATACATAGTTATAGGCCTTAGTCATAAGTCACTAGTTTTAAGTGAGTAGTTATGAGCCTTATTCGTAAGTCACTGGAAAAAAACAAAATATTATCACCATCCCAATATGGCTTTCGGGAAAACTTATGTACCACTGATGCCATAGAAAATTTAACAAGAATAGTCATAAGTAATATAGATGATGTGAAAATATGTCTGACTTTATTCATAGATCTCCAGAAAGCTTTTGACACAATAGACCATGAAATATTATTGTCTAAGCTAAAAAAAATAGGAATGGCAGAAACGACAATAAACCTATTGACGACATATATAACAGAGCGAGAACAACAAGTACAGTTTGGCAAACAAAAGCGTAAACTATTGCATTTAAACTATGGCGTCCCCCAAGGAAGCGCAGTGGGACCAATTCTATTTATTATCTATATAAATGATATTACTAACCTTAACATTAAAGGAAATATAATCAGTTTGGCCGATGATACGCACAAACAGAGAGACGTGGATGGCAACTTTATTTTATACTATTTAGAGATAACTAAAAGCATTGGTTCTTTTTAAAGTCATTCTCGAACTGAATGCAGAACCACAAATATATTCAGATAAGCAAGTCAAACTTTAAAAGTTCTCGCTTTATTTTTCCCATTAACTTTTCAGGCAAATGAATAATTCAACTTCATGAAATTTCCGAGTGTTTTTCTCGCGATGGAAATGCATTCATGATTTGATGCAAGCGCCCGCCATCTGTTCATAATGCTCAGCGTTTAAAGTTTGCGCCTTTGTATGCATTTCATAATTCGGAATAAAGATCTCCAGAGGAACAATTAGCGGATTGCATATTTATGAGTTCCTCGGCGGCGAGTAATTGCATCGGAAAATGGAAAATGTACAACCGCCGCCTCAATCCATCTCCGTGTTCCTATCATTGTTTCTTGCACCCCTTGTCCCCGCAGCGCTGTTTCGCTATGGTAACTCTATTAAATTATTATGTCTTGGAATAGCTTGCATTGCCCGTTTTAATCTGCAAATGTATTCAGGTGGTAAATTAATTAGACGTAACAGTAAAGTAATGCATTTAGGAAATAAATTATTGCAAAAGGTGGCCATTATTCGGAGTGAGAACGATAAAATTGGAGTGAATGTGTTTAGCGGGTGACAGCATTGTCGCGTCTTTTCTTAGAAGAGTACCCAGCGGTAAGAATACCTTTACATAATAAACTTCCTCACATATTACACTATAGAAAATTAATATTGCGAATCTCTTCAAATTATTGGTAATCCAGTTAAAAACGGGATTGAAGGCCGTTTCCTGATAAAATTTTAGAAAATTTCTAATATATCTGAATACGTGTTCATATTCAAGTGTTCATTTGACTTTATAATATAATAATGTCTAAATGCGAAAATATAATGATTTTAATGAACACGTGTTCCGACATCGTGATAATCACGATGAAACCTATTAATTGGTTCGTTAAGGCCTACAATCCCGTATAAGAATAATTTTATGAAATTCTTAATAAAGTAGAAATACTCATTTTTTTCCATGTACATAGATTAGGTATTCCAAAATTATGAAGAAAAAAAAGTTTTCGTGGCTCGATATTTAATTTTTTTTTAGTTGTTTTAGATTCTCTCCGTGAAAGCTGCCGAAATAAAAGCGCACTTTAAGCTTTATAAATTTGCCAAAATTGAAACTATTATCACCGGCTGCAAACAAGTTCAATGGGGAAGATAAACGCGCCCCGCAACTATTCCGGAATACTAAAGAATTCTCCCGGCCATATATCTCCCGGCCTGTTGTTACTGCTGGCGGGGCCAAACCTCACGGCTCGTGCTATGGGCACAGGCACAATGGGCACGTGGGGAAAACACGCTATTCTCAACCGACTCTGATCAAGAGACAGCCTATTATACATATAAAAATCATTGCACCCACATGAATTGGAAAGGAATATGTTTTATATATTTTCTTCTTCTTTTTGCTGCCTTATGTTATCGGGGGTTGGCGAACATCAGTCCTTCAGACTGCATCCCAAAATTGCCTGCACTTCCTACTAGCGAAACAAGTTTTGAAGCTATGAGGTATTATCTGTATAGCCCGAGTGAAAGCTAGCGATTCAATCATTAATTTTGTTATTTTTTTAATGATAAACTAACGTTTATAAGACAAGGTTTTATGCATAGCATAAAGGATAACAAATAATTATAGGCAATAATTAGTCATCCGAAATACTAATACAAATTGAAAATATCTCCCGAGTAAAAATAAATGCCGCCAACGGGAATTGAACCCGTGCCTTCTGATGTCCGGTCAGGTGCTCTGTATCCACTCAGCTATGTCGGCTTATTTCCAACCCGTCAAATGATTCAATATGTACTAGTACCTCAATCAACAATTACTGCTTATTATATTTTTTCACCTGTAAACAACCAACTTTATTTCGGATGACTAATTATTGCCTATAATTATTTGTTATCCTTTATGCTATGCATAAAACCTTGTCTTATAAATGTTAGTTTATCATTAAAAAAATAATAATATTTGACAAGTCAAAAATATTTCACCAATAAATGAAGATATCATATGTCTCGACGCCATCTAGTGAGAAATTTAGCACTAACAAAGCCTTTCCTACAAAAATAAAGTTGGTTGTTAACAGGTGAAAAAATATAATAAGCAGTAATTGTTGATTGAGGTACTAGTACATATTGAATCATTTGGCGGGTTGGAAATAAGCCGACAAAGCTCAGTGGATACAGAGCACCTGACCGGACATCAGAAAGCACGGGTTCAATTCCCGTTGGCGGTATTTATTTTATTTTTACTCGGGAGATATTTTCAATTTGTATTAGTATTTCGGATGACTAATTATTGCCTACAATTATTTATTAATTTTGTTCATTGACCAGCTCTGATTTTGCATTTTCCCGAATCCTTCTCTACCTTTTGCTTCTTCTTTTCCTTCCGCCTGACGTGTGCACTGTTGCCGTGAATTGTTGTGCATTCCCTTAAATTTCTGGTGCCATGTCCATTTGGTGGGAACCTTTCCATGTTAAAAGGTCACATTAGGTGGTAATCGGGCTGCATTGAAGAAAATTATATCAGACAGTTGCTATATTGTTTTTATCTCACAGTCCCTCTGACTCCGGGAAGTTGGGTCTCTTGGTATTCGATACATTAAACCTTTATAACTATCGTTCTTAGAATAATGATGAATCAACCCTTCATACGCGACGTGAGTTATTATCCGAGTAAAGTAAAAATCCATTCACCACATCACAAAACCTTGGATTAAAATATCTTGAGTTAATAAAGATCAAAATAATTTTGCGTGTGGGAGATATATTTTATCTCTACTGGGGTAATGACCGAGAATTTCTATTTTAGAAAGAAGAGGATTCGATTATAATTTTTGTGAACTCAACAGCAAAAAGTCCATGTCATGGACGATTTTCATGTTGAAGAATTTTTTTTCCGTAGATATTATGGTAGCATTACCTTTGAAGCTTTTGCTCGTATACATAATATAAATCATAAGAGACAAATGTAATAATATTATCACTATAATAAAACTGATGTGTTTTGCGAAATCTTTTTGTTCTGCCTTTTGTAGCATCTGGCTTTCAAGAAACTGGGCGTTATATATAGGTCTAGCAGATTCTTCAGTAGTAACCAGCTGCTAACCTTATAAATCTCTCGAGTACCAACAATTGAATTTGTGAGCCACCTCTGGGCTCGATCCCCACAATACTTGATAAACCTACTTGATAAACCTACTTGATTCTGTGCAAATGAGGGCGGTCAGACCGATTGCCATCTCTAATGCACAGACCCAATGTGGGAATGCTGAGTCTGTTCTACAAGTATTTTAATGGAGCCTGCTCTAAAGAGCTAGCAGCATTGATCCCCGGTTCACCGGTCCACGTGCGAAACACCCGTTCACAGTTGATGCTGGCTTGATGAGAACGGGCCGCGTTTTCGACTCTTTTTGGGTAAGACGGCTCATATGTCGAACGAGTTACTGTCATCTGTTTTTCCTCCCTCGTATATACCGGGCATATTCAAGACCCGCATTAATAATGCCTTCCTACAGCCCCTACCTTAACCCGCCCAACCTGTTGGCGACATAGCTCCCCTGCTTTTACACGGTACAGACAAAAGCGCTCTTGTGAGATGTTAAATAAAATGATGTACATAATATAAATATATATCTATAAGAAATAAATCATAAACAAATCCATGTAATAAGTTATTAATTTATGTAATTTGTAATCCACAAATATACACTTCCACAATTCGTACTTTGGAATCCACAAATTGTTGCGATGTAAATTTATGTTGATCGACTAATGGTTCATTACCTTCTTTCAAAATTAGTTCTGCTTAATGACTCCTCATCTAAATGAATTTATGTTTCTGTAAACATATTTAAATACCTTTAAGAAATATCAGTGGATAAGAATTTTACTTTATTTATCATTAAATTTTGCCAATATAATAAATTAACCTTTTTTATTTTCAATCTATTTACAGTCTGTTGAGTAATTGGGTTCACAAGTTCAAACGGCGTACTTTGTGCCTACTAAATTTAATTTTGAGCATTTTAATTATTCAATCATTTCATTCGAAAAGCGATTATCACTGCAGTACATAACATTCAAATCTCAGCGAGAGGTCGTTCGTGACATCATCGTTCTAGTATATTCTGTCTTTTTCTTTTCACACAATACGTGTGAGAAGGAAGAGGACGATCGTCAATGACGTGCGTACGAGCCCTCGCTGGGACTAGTATAAAAAAAATTATTTACCGTTCTTTTGAATTCTTAGCGATATTTGTTAGATATTAAAATTTTATAGATACATTATTTTAACAATAAGGTTATCATACCTCGCAATTTTTCAGGTATACCGACGCAATACCGGTATTATCTGTAAAATTCCTCTAAAAGGCAATAGCTGGTAGATTGATTCTGCACCTTGAAATCCTGAGCAACTTTAACTGCGCTGACTCTAGGTAATTATAATAAATTATAGACATTGAAGAGGTAAACCCGTAGAAGTGCATTATGAGCATGGCTGGAAGCCCGAAAAAGAGTCAATTTTACTTCAGTTGAAATTGGTAAAAATTTCAAATATGGAAATTATCTTGTAACAGATAATCAATTTCATTGACCTGTCCAAAGTGTCTAGGGCCAAAGAGTCGGAAGATCTCATTTACATTTGCAACATGCGCTTTCATTTAAATATGTAGTACGGATTTTCTTTTCTTTAATTATACAGGGACTTAACCTTCCAGTATTTTCTCAGATTATTTTAATAAAAATGTAGATGGAAATTTGGTCTCCGATGACTTATTATTAAAAAAATTTTGTAACTTAAAACACACAAAAATCAGTAGGTAATTAATTGGACAGTTAAAAGTTATTCTCCTGAATGATCGGTGACGTTTTTCAAGTATATATTGAAAAAAAAAACATTGAATTATCTTGTATCTTGCGTCCTGATAAATAAAAACCGTTGGTTTTAAAAAAATTGATGAGTTTTTTTAAATTAAATAGTTGTTAAAACAAAGTTTGTTATTATCATTGAATGAAAAATGTCACCGAAGACTAAAATTATACATACATTTTTTACTCCTAAAATGTCAAAAATCAGTCAGTTCGATGCGTACTTTTACATGAATTTATAAATTGACCACATATTATATGATACAAACATAAAAATCATTTTGAACGTAGGAAGGACAAGTAATGCAAACTAGAATAAACTGACGATCATAATTAATAGGTGAACGGGTCTTTTCTACGATTCGTTCTTGTGTTCAACAGTTTGGCTGTAGAACAATTTGCCTCTGTGTTTTCTCCCTCCCAAATACAACAAGGGCCTTGAAGACTTGTCTTGTCTCTTCAAAAAGACTCACCACCCAGCATCCCCGAAGATGGTATAACTACAGACGACAGAAGCCATGAAATTATTTTCCTCCGGCTTCCTTGGTAGAATTATTGAGGAAAAAAAAATAGTGGCTATGTATAAAATATATGAATAGTTTTAAGTCACTAGTTCATTACTCTTAGTTTATAAGCCACTAGTAATAATCGAAGTTTTAAGTCTAAGTGATAGGGTGTAGATTAAATTTAAGTCTAAATCACGTTGGAAAGTTCCCTTGAGGTAAATTTCTCACCAAAACGGCGATACAGAATTAATCCAACATTGATATTATTTATTATACATAAATGATATTATAATTACCAAATAGTAAATAATTATTATTTTAAACATTTAAATTCATGGAAAAACTGTAGGGTTGTTCTAAGAACTAAAATAATTATTCTAAAAAATATTTAGAGTTCAAACAAATTACTAAAAAAAAAATGCCTAGATTTTAAACAAATTATTTAAGAAAATAACTTGAGTTCAAAAAAAAATATTAAAGAAAATATCTAGAGTTCAAAAAAATTATAAACGAAAATATTTAGAGTTCAAACAAATTATTAAATAACATATCTAGAGTTCAAACAAATTATTAACGAAAATATGTAGAGTTCAAACAAATTATTGAAGAAAATATCTAGAGTTCATTCAAATTATTAAAGAAAATATCTAGAGTTCAAACAAATTATTAAAGAACATATCTAGAGTTCAAACAAATTATTAACGAAAATATGTAGAGTTCAAACAAATTATTGAAGAAAATATCTAGAGTTCATTCAAATTATTAAAGAAAATATCTAGAGTTCAAACAAATTATTAAAGAACATATCTAGAGTTCAAACAAATTATTAAAGAAAATATCAAGAGTTCAAAAAATTTATTAAATAACATATCTAGAGTTCATTCAAATTATTAACGAAAATATGTAGAGTTCAAACAAATTATTAAAGAACATATCTAGAGTTCAAACAAATTATTAAAGAAAACATCTAGAGTTCAAAAAAAATATTAAATAACATATCTAGAGTTCATTCAAATTATTAACGAAAATATGTAGAGTTCAAACAAATTATTAAAAAAAATATGTAGAGTTCAAACAAATTATTAAAGAAAATATGTAGAGTTCAAATAAATTATGAAAAATACTTGATGAAATAAAGTAATATGTTCTCACAGTTGAAAGGTCTGTGCTCCTCTGAAAAATTCAGCCACTTAAATTGAAAAGAAATAATATGCTATTGAAGGCTTTTAAAAATTCGTTGCCAGGAGTTTATACAAATAAAACCATAGAATCTACTCGTACAATCCTCATTCTCCCGCAGAATAGCTGAAGCTCCACCGTGAGATATTTCGCGAAAAGGCGGGATTTGCATTAAAAATGCTTAAAATAATAGGATTAGTCTAATTCCGTGAACCTCAAAAAGCTTTTTCCACCACCGGGGCTTAAAGGATCCTCTACTTGATTCAAAGTGGCTAACATTTAGACACGAGGGACTGCGTAATCTACATTTTCATGCATTTACATTACTGGTAGCATTTCCACAATTGTTTTTTTTAATAGTCACGTACTGTAACCGTATCCAATTTTTTCATTTAGATTTTTGTGTTAAAACGCTAAAAATAATGTATGCTATTTTTTTGCATTCGACTCTCGGAATGAATATTTCATTTCTTTTTTCGTCATTAATTAGTTTGTAATTAAAACTAATATAAAAAAAGGCAATTTTTACACTTTTTCTCTATTTTCGTCAGTGGCGGCTCCAACACTTCTTCGATGGTGGGGATCGAAATTTTTATTACTTGTACTGTACCGAAATCTAACTATCCCGAGGATAAAATATAATTAAACAAATTTCAGGGACACGCAATCAGACGTCTAAACAAAAAATAAATTGAAATTATCGCTGGTCGAGTCGATGGTTCTAGTTCTAGTTAGTAAGCTCCATGACGCGATACTGATTTGACGCCTGTCGCTTGAAAATGTTGGAATCAATTTTTATATTATATTTCTTGATAAAATTTTAATTGCTTTTATATTTGTAGAATTCATTAATTCTGGTGTAGATAAAGCATCAACTGTTATTTTTGGTTAGCAGGTTTTGAGAATATATCTGCCCGGGACTGTCAGTCTGTCCCCCTGTGAAGAGCCGCTCCTCAATTTCAACATTCAGGTTCACACGAGTTTAGAAATATTCCATTCATTTATTCATCGATTGCGGCGGCATTCCTCTCAAAAACGATATTTTAGACACGGGAATATCAAATACGTAAAATGATCTCGAATGGCTTCCGTATCCTATAGTCGTTAACACGCATCGACTACTTCCGCCTCCCAGCGGCAAAACGACAAGTTTATTGAGATAACGTGTTCACAGATACCTACTACTAGACATCGGTAATGTTGGACAAAGTTAGAATTGTATTCATACGACTTGTATATTTAAACATTTTTAAATGTTTTTTCCCGAAGCTCGTCGACTTTTTTTTACATAACTCCTCATAGGTCTTGAAGAAACCTATGTTTTAGGTGGGAGAAACACAGAAGCTATTAAATCGTTTCACAGCTGAGCTGAAAACGCAAAACGAGGCGTAGAAACGACCCGTTCTCATCTGAAAAATGTCCTCCGTGTATAAATGCTGGGCGCGGCGTTTGACGTGTTTCCCGACTATCCACCGGTGCCGAAGGGATCATTAAATTACTCTTGTTCCTCGTAGCATCTTCTATTGAAATACCGGTAGAACAAGGATAGCATTCCCACCTGACGCCTATACTACTTTTACCCTTACAATCCTAGGTGATTCGATCAAATGGAAAGCTCGTTATCATGGAATAAATATCAATATATTTACAAAGAAAAAGTAGAACCTGCAGACAAGATAACTTGATGCAGCTTTGCCTGACTATTTTTTTTAGTTATTTAAAAATTATAGCAATATCAATGTTTTATAATAAAAAATATATCTCTGAAAACTAAATAGTAGAACATTTGTTGTTTAGGATTTTGCTTTACTGAAGGAATTATGACAAGGCGAAGTGGAAGTTTGGGAAGTATGTGATTATTAAGATATAATAATAGCTAAGTTGTAAACTATTCTAAAGCAACGTTTCGATTGGGAATTGAGGTGTCGCCACCCTATCACTGTGGGTATATTTCATTCTAGATGCAAATACACTATGATTTAATTTGCATGAAAATACCAATGGAAATTGGATAAATCTGTATTTTCTGATATTTACCCAATTCTGGGTTTGAACACGTGACTTATGGGTGGTAGAACTTTTGTTTTAATTAACAAAGATTCACGTATAAAATTAAGAAACAATATAAATAACACTCTGAATGAAATGGACAACAAGTTAGGTGCCCTTTTCCTAGCTTTGATTTTATTCTATTATAACAAAGATTATGCCCCTCAATACTAATGTAAAATCCCATTCCTAACAGTATTTGCATATTAGATATCATATGATGTAATTAGGTATTAATAACGAAAAGGATTCAAGCTTGCATTTTGCACTAACGCTAGACCATCGCGGTCTGCAATTTACGCTGCACGATAGTAATCCATATTCCTTTGTAATCCCTCCCGATTGTTCGGCTTTTCCTGTCTAGAGTCTATAGTTCTATAGAATACAGTTCCTGCTCGCTACCTTTATCCATTGCTGTAGGGTCTCTAGCGGAAATAAAATTTACCGAGAAACGTTAAATGTATCTCCGAAACGTTCCCTCGAGGATGCCTTGTACAAATCCTGCTGAGGCTTAGCGATGCCGCGGAGATACGTCTTTTGGTATGAGATGCTCGCGGTGTGCACACAATAAATCGGTAATCGATAATAATAAAGAAAAAGGTAAGATTAATTTAAAAGTTTGAGATGGATCTTTCATTGCCTCTAAGCAATATGTTTACGTACGATAATTAGCATCCAAATTTAGATAAATACATGAAAGCAAGTTTTTTAATATAAGTATCATCGGGTTTTTGGTTTCGTTCGACAAACTTGAAAAAAATTGGGTATATTGATAAAAGTTTATCTTTCACTAGCTGACGTGTAGGAGATAGACATATACCAACGAGAACTTTTCTGTAGGCCTTTTAAACATATCCAATTCCGTAGAACATTATTTTGATGTATCTCATAAGGTTTAGCCAGCGTTAGCAATGTAGTAAGTGCACGAAAATATTTTTTTACGACTTGATTGCAAAACACCACTTTTTCTCTACTTTCTTTAAATATTATATGCATATATTTCTTTCGGAAGAAATTTTCAAAATTATAGTGAAAACCCTGTCAAAATCCGTTACGTAGTTTAGAAGAACTAAGCGCAAAAACAGACAGCCGCAGGTAGCGAATTTATTTTATACTTTATATTAAATGAAAAAATATACTTTGTAAAACACCATTTTTATTTTGAATTAATATTAACAGCCAACCAGGTTTTGCTTAGCTCAAGCTTCGTCAGGGCTTATTATGTCAACTAAAGTTATTTTCATACAGACACATATATATATAGAAGAAAATAAAACAATGAGTGAAAGAGATAGAAATAAAATACACTAGTGAAAGAGATAGAAATAAAAGAGCAGACACCTTATTAGTGCTAGAACGAGAAAGGATGTAGACTGATTACAGGATGGGTAGGAAGGGAGCGGGAAGGGAGGAAACAGTTATCAGAGGTTAACGGAATAAATTAAATATTGGACTATCAGTTAAATTGATTTGATTGTTGATTATATTTGATTTATTATTGACGGCTTTTTTAATTTCGAGGGCTTCTAAATTGTTTAACCTAATTCCAATTCCATTTCCATGTAATATTGTAGTCCCAGAGGTTTTATCAAATGAATGGCTAGTTTCTAGTAGATCTACTCGATTTGGCACGGTTCTCCCAATAGTGCGAGCAATTAAAAGATATCTAGGGAACATATAATTTCTCAAGACGAAATGTATAAATAATTTATCTATGATTAAATTCGAACTTTTTGCTGTAGGTTAGGTACCTACCGCGATTGTAGAAGAAAGCCAATACAAAAGTAGCGTACATCCGACAACACCGCAAGATAATTTATAATAAATAATATTAAAGTGCTTTTCTTTCCAATTCATGAGAGCAACCGCCTTTGTGCATTCTTATTTTAAGGTACTTTTACGAACATTGATTTTCCGAGTAGCTCTATGAAAATCCTCTTTGTATTACAGTGCGGTGGTTCAGCGTTCAAATTCCGCGCGGATCTTTTGCATGCCGTTCTAAATTTAAATTTCTCGGAATGTATTCTTAGCCTTTTTCTTTCAATTACTTTTGTTCGGTCGCCTTATCTTCTATCTCGGAAGAGAATAATTTACTTTCTATATATGATTCAGAGTACTGCAGCGTGGCTTATAATGGCACAAAATCCCATTGCCAACTTGCGAGAAAGAAATGAGGAGAAATAATAACGAGGAAAAAAAAATAATCTAGATTCTAGAATATTGCAAGGATCTATGAATGCATAATTCTTTTCTTAAATAATTCAAACTAGCGCAGAACAGTGAAAAATGACGAGACATAAAAAAAAACTATGTCTTTGAAATAATATATGTATAAGAATGTTAAATTAAAACAACAAAAAATTGCAAAGGCCCGGTGTCGAACCAGTATCAATTTTTTGGAATTATTGTAAGAACTGAGAGATAAATCCATTTTTATATGAACTGAAAATATAAAAATGATCTATTTTGAATTTTAATATTTTGAATAAAATTTTAGTGTAAATCAAATTTAATCATGTTATTATTTTAGTTACGCAAATATTTTAGTTTTTATTATTGTGAAGTCAGAATTTGAACACCGAAACAGCTGTAACAATAATACAAATAAAAAAAATATTTGCAGAACTTAATGATAACATTATTATATTTGATTTACATTAGTTTTTTTATAAAAATTAAATGGAGTTCTACGAATTAAACACAAAAACAATTAATAATTACGCTCACATTTTAGAATGTTACGTATACTGAACGGAAATTATTTTGTTTATATTAATACAAGCAAGAGTCCCCGGCGTTACCCGCGCTTTACTCAAAGTTTTTCCAAATATCATGGCGTCCCCAACTTCTTACCATTTAAACCACTCTCTAAACACTCTTGGCACTAATAAGAACAAAAACATTGATATTTTCAGCAAAATTTGTCGATTAGTTTTTGAATAAAGTAATAGGGCACACACATACGAAGATTGAAATTTAGTAAAATATATATTATTTTTTAACATCATATATTTTTTTAATCTAGATGGCCCTAGCATAAATAGCTTTTTTCCTGTATCAATGAACATTGTATGAAAAGAAGTTAAAAAAATTCTATTGGTCAGCATGAAATTTGAACAACATTTCTTGACTATAATATCAAGGTTAATATAATTTTTTTTAGCTGGATTAATATTTTCAATCATGAGCTATGGAGCTTCGAAACTTTCCCTAAACTGTTAGAAAATAAGTTGAGACACCAAATTGTTTATCCCCTCTTATTTTTAAATAATATTGAACAGAGTTCAAATTTGCCAAAGAAACAAAATAAATCTTTTGTTCGAATCACCTAATTAAATTTAGGGTAAATCATTTAAAACTTATTTTCAGATGACTTATTCTGATAAAACTTTCAACATGTTTTATAAACACTACGTCTCCTACAACAAACGAAAACAAAGATTTACAATGCAATGCAACGACAACATACAATTCCCGTATGTAAATCAAAAAATTCCTGTTTATCTGTAGAAAGATGTAAGGTAGAATGGAACGCTTTCCGCGAATGTTTATTCTCCCAGACTAAGTTCCTATTCTCGGCGGTATTGCCTTTAAATTAGTTTGACAACATGAGATATTGCGGCGCAGTGTGCAGCCTCTCAAGACGCCCGGATGCATTTTTCATTCCGCATTTTCCAGGGAATACCCGGAATAGATTTTCGGGGGGAAAATATTAAAAAGCCCGCGGGAATGTGGATTAGTTCCCGCTTGAACTGCCTTAATCTCCCGCGCGGCGCGGGGATACCAGGTAAAATCCATGATTATCAATGTGAATTATGATTCCAGTTTTTTTTTATGTTGAGAACTCTGCGGATTACGAATTCATTATCCAAGTATTTATAAGTATATAAACTTCGATTTTCATGGTTTCAGTGGAAAATAGTTTTCTTCGGGCCATTAATGAGAAAAATAATGAGTTTGCCGTCTCTGGTTTTTTCTTTCGATCTTTCATGCTGTATTTTTTATTTTTTTATTTCAGTAACGGTTTATGCGCTGATAAAGTAGCTAGACTTTCACTTTTACGTATGTTTATTAAGTTTATTTTAATTTTATTTATTTAGGAAAACCAACAGATTTTTTTACATCTTATAAACAATACAAATAAAATCTAATGACAGGTTTTCACATAAACATAAAATTATAACAACAAACTAAGGGTCCAGTACCCGTGGGCTAAAAATATTTATAAAAAATACAAAATTGTAAATTTTAAATTTTAAATAAATTGAAAATAACATCGAATATAAGAACCCAAATAAATGACAAAATGTTAATTTTATCCTCACTGACTACACCAATAATTTCTAATATATATATCTACAACTAAACTGAACAAATGTTTATAAAATGAATCACATGCAACTGGACAGGGTTCATATCAACAACGTGATAACTTGCAGAATGTTATTAATAATTATTTAATAATAGCTAAGGTATATTTTTGAAATGTTGTGTTTAAAAATATTGTGATGATAGTATGTCACTTCTTTGACTTTAGCTGTGGAGAAGTGGAAACAATAGTTAATCCTATTTATGTAGTAGCGCTATCTCTTTCGTCCCAGCAGCCCCCTGGTAAGGCGAATGTCCTGGGTTCAAGTCCTGGATGCGACTGTATCTCTTATGTTTCTAATTTTTGTTTAAGAATCGCTAATATTGTCTTCAATTATTACATATTACAAGTTGATTCTTAACTCATTAAGCGCTTGTTATATGATAGCGAAATTTCGCAAACTGTCAAAATGTCTTCATTTTTATGTCACTAGAGGGCGGTAGTTGTACATTAATGAACTTGTTAAAATATAACGTCACACGTGCGTTTGTCGCAAAGCAATGAACGTATAATATGAATGTGAAATATTAAGTAAAACAAACAACTTAGTAAAAAAGTATGACTTATTTGCAGAACCTACTATTTTGGTAAAGCATTTAATTTGACATTTTTTATAAATGTTTCATCATTCACTTGCTGTTGTCATTAGTGTTGAGGAACATTTCCGATACATATAGTTTGTTTTACACGGTGTTCGGAAACTCGTGGTATAAACGGTAAAACCCTTTATAGGTCATAAGCTAAAAACGGATAGTTTTGAAACCTGCAACATTAAGGTTTATATTTCTTTATGTTTACAAGTTATAAGCCCTTGGGTTGTAATCATTCTGAGGTAACGCACAGAGGTCTTGAATCGAACCAACCGCCCAAAGTTCTCACATGTTGAGTAAATTTACGAAAATCGCGTCCTGGTCAGTTTCTCTATAAAATTATCAAAGCAGTTATTCATTTATTGTCAATTTTGGGTTATGACTTTTTTTATTTGAGCTTTCGTTTTCGAGAAAATCGAAGGTGGATTTATTTGGTAAATTTCTTAATTTTATATTTGATAGAATATCTATACATATTAATACCATCATTAATAAATTGACCTCGAGAAATGAAAGAAATTTTATTTTTTTATTTATATATTTGTTAAATTATTCTGTGTTATTTAGTACAACTAAACAATAATCTTTTTTCATTTATTCGTTACTTGAAGCATACCTTGTTTGGAGTATTTTTTCCGGCTACCATGGATAAATCATAATATTGATCTACAAAGAGAAAAATAATATTGGTAATTTTTGGTTCAATTACCAAACGTGCCCTATGATAAAACGTTCACTCTCCCACTTGGTCAGAGCGCGTAAAGACAATGAATTCTCTCACACACACTTGCATAAAGATGCCGCCAGTAAACAACATGACGTTAGTGCTAACCGTTAGGAAAAGGAACGCATATTAAATGTTGAGTTTTAAAATATGACACTTGAAAAAATACAATACGTCAAATTTACATGAAAAAAGAGAATTTGTGAGTAATTACTGTTTTTGTAGCTTCATTAGATTATTGCAATGCTTCAAGTGAGTCGGTATTCTACTTTTAGACCCATTAATGAAACATTTTGATGGCATTTTCGAAATATATACGCCGTGAAACAGGGAGCGATAGCTTCAGTACCGTTCACGGGGGCTTCTCACCCGTAATAAGTAAAATACTGTGAAATGTCTTGAAAATTTGGTGCAAGATGAAGTATTTATTTAATTGTTAATATCCACAGATATCATAACGATAATAAGAGGCCGTACTTCTACAGATGTGTGTATTATATACATATTTTAAATTAAAAATATTGTGTAAAAGCGTTTTTAATGCGATAATCATGGATCGAAGTTTTAAAAGTGGGTTGTATGGTGTATCAATGTTTTTATTTTTTATAGTCGAATGCCTACAACAACTACAAAAAAAAATAGGCAGACTGAAAAATAATAGTCCATTAATTGGTATAAAAAAATATGAAGTCTGAGAATGACATACGAAAGGTAGTATTAAGCCGTTTTAGGGAGCTGTTTTCCAGCAAATCACCATTATGCCCTATAACCCACTCTTAAGATAATCCATAAAAAAATCATCATAGACTTGCAGGAAAGTCAAAAGATGTCGCACATTAAAATAAAAATAGGATATATTTATCCAGATTGCAATTTGTTCGAGATGAATCTTGCGGCATACACAAAAATAGCAGCCAATAAAAATTCGTTAAGAAAATGAATATAACGTTGGTAGTTCTTATACAAAGTATAATACAGTAACATATGACCGAAGGAAATAGGGTCGGATTAGCTTAGTTGGTAGAGCAGCGCCCCGGCAAGCCGAAGGTCCTGGTTTTGATAATCGCTAATATTGTCTTCAATAATTTAATATTACTGTTTGAGGCTTTACTCATTAATAAAATCCAAAATAAATAAATTAATATGCTTAAATTGTCGGACAGAAGGATTTTCACTGACTTATTGTTATGACGGTATTTCTATATAAAATTCAAAATGGTTCATTTTATAGTCCAGAATTGATTGCATTGCAATTGCTTTCAGATTCTACCACGTAATACAACAAATCGGGATTTATTTCAGTGCAGAAATTCTGGGACTAACTATCATATGTATTCCAAACTGCCCAAAATACTTATGGAGGGAAATAATTATACCTAGTGAGAAGTGATAATCTTCAATTTATCACTTATCAAATACAAAAAGATCGTTACTGAGGCAGTTTACTGAAGTATTATAAATACATTTTAATTTTTACCATTCACACGTAAAAGTTCATAAAAAGGGCGTTAATAAATTAAAACTATACACAACGGAAGTCATATTTTTTTGTTATTTTATATCAAATCGTTAATTTTATCTTATGTGTATAATTAAAACACGTTATTTTCTCAGTTGAAGCTGCGTTTTCAGAAGAAGTTATAAATTAGTTTACTCATCAGACCGGAAAATACACAAACCCAACCTAAAAGCGGCAGGTAATACACACTTACAGAATCCAGTGGAATCTAGAACTCCATTTTACAGCGCAGTATTTGCACTGTCTTTGTTTTCCGTTCACAATATTCCGAGTAATTATTTTTGGACCGTACAGAAGTGAACAGCCAAAACAATTATTTTCCATCTGTAAATAAATATTTAGATTTTCCTGAGAGTTTACTGTTTCTAATCGTGCCTGTTCTGAACACACGGTGTTATCAGTTCTTACTCGTAAGCCATTCTGCTAGCTTAGGTATTACTTATTACCAGGAAATTATAATCGGAAAACAATGGTGTTACACATATTTACACAGTGAAACATTTAGACACTCGTTTACGTGTTTTGTATAACTCACCTTTCTGCATACACGTTAATTTTATTGTTAGGTTAATGACGTTTTGTTTTACACAATGCGTTGTTTGAATAGCACTGGAATCAGGGCAGGAAGAAGTAATAAGCAAAATAAACTCATGCTCTCGAAATCGAATAAAGTAGGGCACGTCAATATTTAATTGCAAGAACCATAAATCTCAGTCGAATGGAAAAAAATACCAAAAAATGTAAAGTAGTAAATTTATTCTTGCTAACATAAAAAGTGAACCACATAATTATTGCGAATCAGGGGTTTTTGATTGATATTTCTATTATGTTATACCTACTGTATAAAAATACAAATTTTAAATTTGAGCAGTAAACAATATTGTAACGGACAATAAATTAAGAAATTACATATTTGCGAGTGGCTGAACTAAACTGAAACTGGAAACTGGAAAAAGTTCTAATATTTTCGCATCTCGTCATTATATAATAAGAGGATAAACGTAGTGGCGTTAACACGTGTTACGATATATTATGAAAGTATTAATAATTTATTAGGAAATGCCATGCTATCCTTAACATGCCTACCTTTTTAAGATGATATTAAAAAATCAGCAATACTCACTTTTCTCCGCGTAGAAACCTATACCTACATAGTGTTTTTTAATATTTTTAAAATTAGATATATTTATGTGGAAACTAAAATATTAAAGTGCTAAAGCTCCAGAGGTCTAAATGCAGTCCTGACCTCACGTGCACAGTATGTGGCATTTATTTTATCCTCGGTGCATAAAATTGCCCAGTCCCCTGAATAATCAGTTAGCCTAGTCACAACCTGACTGATGCATTTCTATTTTCGTCCAGCTGTGACCACTACTGCGTCCCAATTTTATCTTAATTTTATGATCCTCTGTTTCAAGCTGCTATTGTTTTGTTTGCTCCACTCAGGTAGTGAAGATTTATTAAGATAGAAACAAAGAAACACTGGAATTGCGCAGGCAAATACAGATATCCAAATAAAATAAAAGCGCAGTTATTCACCAAGTAATTTGTTGTTGGAAATAGTGCATAACTTCCCTAAGACTGTTTGTAAGAGAAGTTATCTTATTTTTTACCTATTATATACGATAAATTATGTATCTCTGACCTGTATTTTTTGTTTACATTTCACACAAGTAAATAATTTCCCTCTGGGCCTATGTCAACTTTGGGGATGACGACGCGACGTTGAGAGAAAGTTCTGGAAAGGAAAAAGGTATGAGGCGTGGTTAGAAATTTGGGTTCTGTATGTCCAGGAGTAATGTATGGTCGAGAGATAAAAGAGTTTCCCTCATCCGGCCTCTCCTGATCCAGCCCGCCACGCAGCTGCTGGGCAGATAAATATACCTCATGAACCCGTCAGTCGCCAGAAAGTCACCAAATTAAGCGAACCACTTTGGGTGATCTATGGCAGAAGTGTTGGCTAACCCGCCTCCCAAATTGTAAAATTATTAGAAAAATTATTCTGACATATATTAGCAAAATTCTCTTTGAAATTGAGAGTTCGTTTTACTAACTAATGATTTCGTGATACAATTTACAACTCTTTTGAAAAATTGCATTATTTTAATTTAACCACAATCCACAGGAGTAAGCAGAAAGGTTAAAACTCTTTGACTAGATCTGGTTTGAGACATATCTTTTTTCATCCCCATTCATTTATCGTCTCATAAATTCTCTTCTGCATCAGGAACGACGAAATGGTTGCAACGAAATGATCTTTTTCTTCTGGTCTTCCATTATCGGACGTTGGCTATCATCAGATTCTTTACCCAGACTCCAGCCCAAAACAACTCATTCATCAAACAAGTTCGCGGAAATAAAAAAGCCAAAATAAAAATGTACTTTTTCATTTTGTTTCTAATGTGTTGGGCATTTAAACTAATTCTATTTTTTCTTTGTTGTTTCAGGTAAATCATCAAATCTCTACAATACAGCAGAAGCTATCAGAAATACTCAGAATATTGATTAGTAATTGGTAAGTATTAAGTTAAACAAAACAAATCAAGACACAAAATTTAAAAAAAAGGTAACGGTTCAAACCGGCAAATAATTCAATAAATACTCAATTATTGCTTGTTAATTTTTTTCACTTGAAAACAATCAACATTATTTTTGTAGGAAAGGCATTCTTAAATACTTAATATTCTACTAAGTGGCGTCAAGATATATTATATCTTAATTTACCACATCTTGTATTATTAAACACTCTATGATGTTACTTTTTACTCCTACACCAAACTCAAGCTAGTTCTCTTAATTGGTGTTGAAGTACTAAAAAACATATATTTATTTATTTTTTCTTATACAAATAACTATGTATTATTGTAAAAATATTATAAATTAAAGATGTATACGTAGCTTTACGTATTTTCAAAGAACAGATTGTGAAAAAACATAATTTAAAAAAATATATATGATTATATATTTTTACTTGTTTTCAATTTCAAATTCAAACTTCAATTCCCGTCGGCGGCATTTGTTTTTTCTTGGAATTTTTTTTCAATCTACATTTGTGTTTCAGTCTTATAATTATTGTTTATAATAATTTTAATTAATATTATCCGAAAGAATGCATCGAAACGTCGTCGTTTAGCGGGTTACACTTTCTCTGAGGAATTCCACTTACACTTGGGAATTAATAAACCAGCTGCAGCTCTGCAGTAATTACCTCAGCATCTTCCGTTCACGGCTTTAATCGTGCTTCTTAGTTCAAAAGTCACTTCCGCCTAATGATATGAAAGTTCACCACTAATTGGTAAATTTGCAGGTACGTCATCTTTTACTCACGCGACGCACGGGAGGCGGGAGAAAGTACAGGAAAATGTACGCTCGACGTAATTGAAGAGTCAAATGATGCATTTTTTTTATTAATGTCAAAGATAAACTATTAAGGCGATGCACTACGCCGTGTAATATTTTAAATTGAGCCGCTATCAATAACAACCCTTACGTAGATGGCGATAAGGTTTAATTTCCCGCTTAACACCATCCGCCTGTTTTGATTTATGCAAGAAAAAAACATGGCCAAAAATTGCCTTTTATTTTATTTTGTGGATGTTTAGGCATAAATATTTAATTTTTTTTCGATCATTTTATAAATAATTTAATTTACCACATTATACAATAAAATCATAACCGAAAATGGGTTCGTAAGTAGGAGATTTTGAACTTTAAAGCATTTTTCATAGGCCCTTACATTATTTTTTTCTGGGCTTATAAAAAGACTTATCTAAAAAATAGTCGATAATTTCAAAGGCCAAGATGTATTTTACTCGCAGTATTTAATTAAAGCATCTGAAACATTTCTAGGCGACCAAATTTTCAAACCAAAAACACATGATTTTGCATTACTACGTATGGCATCGCCTTAAATATGAATTATTATTTCATTTCAACATCAAATGTGACAGGATTTTTTCGCCATTTATATTTTTAATTAAAAAAATAAATGAAGAGATATTTTAAAATTGCACAGTAAATACTTTTTATTTGTATTATTTCATCCGCTTGCTAGGGATGTCGCTCTATTACGGTGAGTGAAGATTCAGATTGAATTAATTCACAAAAAAAATATGTTACATATTTTACAGAATATATAGTAATTTTTTTATTTAATTAACACCTCTCTAATTGAGAATATCTAGTATTTTACTGTTTGAAACATTTCATAGTATGATACGTATTGATTTTTGTTCTACTATTCTGTTTGATTTAAAAATATTTTAAATAATAATTAAATTAAGAAAATTAAAAAGGGAATGTGAGACCTGTCTGAAGGTGTTCAATTGGTTAGAGTGTAGAATGTATAGGTATAGTGATTGAGATTGCAGATGAAAGGATCCATAGCGATATTTGTTTTTAGGTATGGAGTTGGGTTTCGTATTTAAAATTAATTAATTATCTAATTTCTTTTCCGACTTAATGTCCGGGTTAAATCTTCCCCATAGGAAAAACTAAACCCTTTCACACACTTTTCCACAAATGACCATCTAGTTAATCCACATTATGCAAGTGCAATATATAAGCATAATAAATTCAAAACAATACAAGAACAACACGTCAACTCACCAGAGATCAAATAGGAAAATAATTCACCGACTCCAGATATTTTCATATCAGAGAGTTCGGCTCAGTAGAACTCCTAACAGGAATATTAATGAATTATTATGAAGAATCATTTAATAATTAATGAATTATTAAAAATAATCAATTATAATTTATAAATTATTATTATTGAACTGTTATTAAATTATTATCCATTAATTATTTTTAATGAATAGTTATTAAATTATTATGAATGTATTATTAAGTACGATATGTTATTAAAAATAATTTTTAAAATGGAATATTAAAATTTGAATTTGAAATTATATAATTTTATGTGAATATCATCTGTGCCTTTAAGGGTCCCGCCGCCCCGGGAATTATTTATTGGATAATTAACACATCTGCCACAGGTCACTTCAAGTGTTGCTGCGTTTGGTGACTTATCAGGGGTCCTCGTGTTCGTGGGGTGAGGTTTGTCCGGGTCTTGGCGGCAGATGCGTGTGCCCACCAACTGTGTGGCGTCTGGTTGAGAGAGATCTTTTGACCTCTTCAGCAGGACTCTCTCGGAACATCGCCTTGCACCGCAGCGGGAAGGACAGATTCATACGTCCGTCACTCTTGGACTGACCCCCAAATTACTACGCAACCCTCATACCTTTTTCCTTCCCAGAACTTCCTACCCTTCTTTTCCTATAAAGTCCCTCCACACAGCATCCCAAAAGATGAGCGGAATTATTTTCCACAGGGCCTCCTGTGTGGAGCTAATGTAGAAAAAGGTTGTAATTAAAAAATATTGTTGACCTTCATCAGTGATACCTCTTGCCTCCGGGTCGCTATTCGTGTGATTTCATCACAGACATATGAATATATAGACTAGAAATTAAAGATGAGGGGTAAAATCAACTGTTGAAGAACGAAGAGGGTAAAGCTGACTGTGATTCGTCAATAAATCAATCTGACAGTATATAGGCATCTCGCATTATAATATCACCATTTACTTCTTAAAAGTAAAATCTGCTTTTGAATGAATAGACATTTTTACATGGGAGCGCAAATTACTCGCCACGTTATGAACAAATTTGCGAAGTCCAAATTCGGCAAAATAAATTTCTTCTATTTTCAGAGTCGAATATTTCGTTTACGTATTTAGTTAAGACACTTTTATAAATGTTCATAATTTACTTCCCAGCAACCAACCAGCTTTGTGTTTCGCGTCCAGACGTATCTCGATGTGATAGTATATGTTTCTACAACTGATCCATATTATACAATGTGAATATGCTTAAAATAAAGTAAAATAATGCTTATATATGGAATGTAATACGACAATAGGCCACTTGCAAGGATTTTCTAATGACTTGGAAAAAAATGAGTGGATAGATTTCTCTACTAAGATTACGAAAATGTTACTCAAAAAATTTTGAAATGTATAGTTTTTTTTAAATAAAATAAATAAATCTGTTATTTTTGGCTTGTGACGTCACCACTTGAAAATGTTCCGTCTCCAATATTATTGAATTAATTTTTGTAAAATTCCACACTGATTATTTTTTTTATATGGCAACACCTTGATTTCCGGCGACTTGTGAATTTGAATATTGACACTTGTTTGGGGTTTGGCTGTTTGTATTGTAGTCCGCTAACTTTGTTGAGAAATTAAGCATATATTATTTGGAAATGATTGAAGTAGGTTTTGTTCAGGGTCAGTCTGACAATTTGCCGAACATAGATTCATTTATGATGGCTACTTTTCTAAGTAATAATATGAATTTCATTGGAAGCGAAATTAGAAATGTCAAAACAAAAAGGTTAGTATTTTTTCTGTATCTTCTAATATACGAATATTATGTTATATATTTTGACAACATTTAATATGTACTTATATATTATGTTTCCATCAATTATTATTATTAAGACAATTGTTAACATTCAGTTATATGCAACTGTCTTTTGTTTTCAACGTGTTATTATTATATATTTTAAAGGTCTGCACGTGAAAGTTATGGTGATAATGCTATCGGGTATGTGCAGGTAAAAAGAGAAGGTCCTATCTGCACAGTGAAAGCAAAAATAACCCCCGAGCACCGTGTCCGCCAAAAAGCATACTCTGTTGTACTTTTGTGTGATGAGATGGAAGATGAAATACAAGTCTTAGAATGTCAAGACTGTGCAGCTTCTAGAGGTTAGTTGAACTGTATGTCGCTATATTGTAAAATATGTTTCTCTCCTCTAACCTCTACACTCTTCTACCCTATGGAGATGTGGGGAAGAGCAAACTCTTGTGTGATGTAACAAACACAGAATCATTGCGAGGGTCTCTGCCAGCTACCTGTTGACAAATAATTTATATTTGGAACATTTTGCTTTCAGGTGGCTGTAAACATGCACTGGCATTTCTAACATGGCTCCATAGGAGAAGTGAAGAACCAGCGTCGACATCTGTCGACTGTTATTGGAGAAAATCAAAGTTATCGTGTGTCGGAACCTCCCAAAAGTTCATTCTGGCATCCCAAGTTGGCAAGAACGCAGTAAAAAGCGTGGAAAAAGGTAATGGAGATTTCCTGGCAGCAGTACTCCAAAGGAGTCTTAAGGAGGGGCTTCGATGCCAACTGACTCAACTTTACATTGATCCGAAGCCCACTGACTGTTTGTCCATGCACAGGATGATTTCTGCTTTTAAGAAAACACGAAACCTGCACAATACAAGTGCTACAGATTTCATCAATTTTATTACATGTGATCTAAATATTCCTCCAAATATCTTCGAGGAAGTTTTTTCATTAACAAGAAAGCAGGCTAACTGCCCGTTATGGTACGAAATGCGATATGGCAGAATTACTGCATCCAAACTATACGAGGCAGCTAACTGCAAAACATTGGATGGAACATTGACTGAAGTCATCTTAGGGGCAGCCAAGATTCCAGACACAAAGGCTATGCAACGAGGTCGGCTTTTAGAACCTTTGGTGTTAAAGGTACTAGCAAACCAACTGGGACACAAATATAAAGAATGTGGTTTCAAAATCAGTTGCAAATTACCAATTATCGGTGGCTCCCCGGATGCAGTCACTGATGATTATATTGTTGAGGTCAAGTGTCCAGTCAAACATAGTACAATGAAAAATTACTTTTTTGAGGGTGTTGTTGCCAGAAAGTATTATGCACAAATGCAAATACAAATGTTTGTACTGAACAAATTCAAGGGAGTGTTTTGTGTTGCTGAACCCAACTTTGAATCATCTGGCAAAATAAATGTTTTCCACATCGATTACGATGAAGAATTCTGTGTCGAAGCTATTAATAAAGCCATGCTGTTTTGGTCCAGAGCTATATTTCCTGTACTTAAAAAAAATGTATAGGTATACATTATTTGAAATAAATCACGTATTTACTGCACTACACTCGCTTCTTTATTCATAATAATACATGATTATATTGATTATGTACAATAGCATCATATTATTTTCATCCCATCCACCATAGTATAATATGTATTTGTATAAAGTGACAGAAAAACAAAAACAAAAAGTTTACATAAGACATATTTTTACATTTATACCTAGTATTTATTTGATAATACGTACACATGTTATTGTATTATCGCATAGATTTTTTTTGTATTTATTATTGGAAGTAAGAAAATGATTACAAAGTGGAAATTCTAACACAAATAGAAATGTATTAAAAAGTGGAACATGATCACTTTGCTACAACACAACTGTATTTATATAAACTTGATGTAAAAGTAAGGCGTAATGAATGAATAGCAATCAATCCACTCTCAGTAAAATATTGGAAGCATTATTATAGTCAGTACTTGCACTGACTGGTAACGCTGGCCGCTAGATGGCGCTAGTGTAGCATGTTGCATTTCTTCGGGACAATACAAACCTAATGGCGGGCTTTAATATTCTTTTTACGTGTGAGCATAAGAACAGTAAGGTCGTATGTAGGTTACTAAATATTTTATTTTCGACTTATATAATTTATTAACGTAAAATAAAGAAAACATTTCAAATAACATGCATTAAAAAAAACCAACCCACAGAAGTCACGGGGCTAGGAGGCGCTAGTATAGCATAATCAGAATGTATGGTAAATGTAAGAAGTTGAAGGTGTTATACATAAATTATTCTACAGTATTTGATATTATCCCTTTTGGTGGCTTCATTGCCTATAAACTCTAAGTAAAAGCTCCAACATATGTTTTTATAAAAAACACATACTGGCGCTATAATTACATAATATTATACACTTTAGACTTATTCTATATACATTACATGAAGGATAAACAAAATTACACTGGTACATATTATGAATATTTATATTCAAGTTAAAGTTTATATGATAATGAAGCGCACATAACATTTTAAACTAAACATTAGCGTAGAGCACAAAACACTAAAAGACTAATAATATTAATAAGACTAATATGATCAAATTATTGGTTTTTGTAGATTTATGAGTCCACATGCAATCATAACAATATGGTCAACTTGTTGAGTCAAATGGAAGTCTATACAAGAATGTGGCTTTAGAATATTATACTCTCTGAGCCGGCTTATTACACGTTCAACGTGTATACGCAGGGCTGCTATTTGCTTGGATAACTTCACCTCTCTTTTAGTGCTATTTACACCTGTAACAACACTTGGTGGACGCACAAGTTGACAATGTTTGCCTTCTAAAATAGTAGCTAGTTGCTTAAAACCTCTATCTGCCATTACCGACATGCCTTCAGACAAGTTGTCCAAGAAGCCGCACTTTTCCACAATCATCATATCTGTAGTACGTCCACCAAAGCCCTTTGAAATGAAGTTAATAAAGCCATCAGGAGTGATTGATATTAGGTACTTGAGTGTATTGCATTTTTTATATTCTGACCAAGTTAGTGCCTGCTGCAGTGGATTTGATGGCTTCTCTATCTGAATTTCAAAACAGTCTATGATTGATACGACATGTTTGTATCTTGCTCTGAATGGAATTGGTAGTAAGGCTTCTATTGCTTCTGACTTAGGCCAAAATACCAGTTCTGCAAGATGACGAGATAACTTCGGTAAACTTTGCTTAAAGATTCTTGAAGCTTGAGCCTCAGAAAGGCCAAATTCATCACCTAAAATGCTGAAACTAGAGTTTAATTTAATTTTTTTTAAAACGATTAAAACATTTAAAATGTTTATATTTTCAAGGAGTGCTAGGGTTTTAACAATCCAATAAAAATCTTTAAGGATTCCTAAATACAGCTTTGGTTTGTTTTCAATATGCTGCAGAGTTAATTTCAATGACAGACTTTTGAAATCACTATTTGAACTACTATCAACGTACGAATCTGACGTAGCTTGTTGGGAGTATTCTGAACCAGATGCCGATTCCGAGGCAGAACTGTCTGGCTGAAGAGTGACATGCTTTAGTTGTACATTCTTGGTATTTTTATTATGCTTCACAGGAGAAGTACTTACGTCACGAGTAGTTAAACACTCGATTGGACCCCTACTGTGTTCTTTTCCTGTATTTGTCAATTTACTTTTGAATTTCTTTTTCAAATTGCATTGAATGGCTTTCGAATCAGTTGCGTTCTCAACTATCAACATGTGAAAGTTTTCTTCGGAGCTTGATGTATCTTGTGGTCCATCCACATGTTGTTGAAGTATTTGGAGTCCAGAGCATTGAGGCTTCTCGAGAGGAAACGACACTTCCAGTTCAACGTAGTCTTGAGGTTGATTGATGATCTGTTGTGGCACAGACTCATCCACATCAGACAGGCAAGGAGACATTGGCTCGAGACTTGCAACAAACACTTCACCGCCTTTAGATGAGCTTGGATGCTGATCCACCACATTGAGTAGATCTCGCCCATCAGCTCCAATTTGACATTCAAATTTATGAGGAATGGTTCCTTTTTTTAAAAGCACCCTTTTACTTAGATGTTGGGGCCATTTCCGAGCATCCACGCTTAACTGAAAATAAAAATACAACTTATCAAGAGACATTGTATTTATTCAATACAAACTTAACAATGCAAATATAATAAGTATCTTCATTTGAGAATAGCCTGCAAAAGTGTAACAATATTGTAATGTGTGTAGGCTTGTTGTCACTAGGTAATAGACCCACCTACTCAACCTACTGTACTGTACAGCAAACTATTCGTGAAGCATGCAACAAAGAAAAATATGTATTTTTTAAATATTGTGTTCAAACAATAATATTGTAAAAAATATACTTACATTAAAATGATCTTCACAGACATATCGTACGGTTTTATTTGACAGTTCACCCAATTGACTGGACCTATGAATTGCAATACACCATTGTTTTCTAATTGCTGAAATTCGCGGTACAACGAAAAATCTTTTTTCCTTAGTAGTCGCCGAAGTATTTGGGCACAAAGGAACCATACAATATTTATAATTATTTTTACGATCTCGGATCCTACGGTTACTACACGAATCCATGTTTAATTAAATAACAAAACAGTAACAAAACGCAGCGTTAGAATTGGAAGTACTTCGTTTTGACATGACAGATATTATTCAGAAGTGACAGATGTTATGATGTGAAAATCGTACAGATTATCCTTCCGTGGCGGCTGTCTTAGAAGTATAATGGTGATGGTCCTGATTTTAACAAAATCAAATTTAATAATATATTATTATGAGTTTATGAGTACAAGAATAATTTAAATCGCAACATTTGGATAGTATCAAACAAGAGGTACAATATCAAGTTATATGTTATATAACTAGAATGTGCAGCTGTTAAAAATAGTCTCATTGCAAAAACAAAAACCAACCTTGGTACATATAGAATATATAGGTACTTCGACCAACTAAATATATTTTATGAGAACCTTCTTTATACTTGTTTATATATTTCATATTGTTGATAAACCTTCCCCTTTAATTCATTTAATTTTATGTACATTAGGTTTTATTGTAAAATATTTGGATTAAGTGACTGAACATTATAATCGTATATATTCATCAATCCTATAATATTGTGTATAAGTATATTTATATTATATGTCATCTCATTTAATATGGCAGACTGAGATTGCAATATCCTCCCAGTACTGCTGGAATAAAACTTTAAATAAATTAATAAGGATTAATGATCAATAAGAAGGTTCAAGGAAAAAAATATTTATGAGATGTAATATTTTTGGTATGCCTCGTTATTCTCCTCTGCCATTCGTGTGAAATGCGTCGTTTTTTTTTTAAATGTTTTTGGGCTATGTAATTATTTTGTTTTCGCACCCATAAATTATGTTCCGTCTTTCCGGTTTATGAAAAAATGGTCCGATTTTTCGGATTAAAATTTTCAAAAAATCGCCATGGTTTCAAAAATACGATTAAAAAAAAAAAAAAAATACAGAATGTCTTAGAATATTTGCCTAAACCGGAAAATAAAATAAAAAAATGGGATGCAAGAGGCCTATTGGATTTATTCTCTTTTTCACGTCTATTTTTACAAGTTTTCATACCACAAGCCACCATTTTGCCGTGTTATTTCGTAAAATGAACCGATGATGCCTCGATCATAGTTCGCACAAGAATGATGACGTCACGTTTTCTAAATTCACTTGAGGCCATACGCGAGCCCAGCCGGCTCCAATGGAACCGGTATGGGGAGTGTGGAATAATACGCTTTTAATCACTTAGGGCAGGTCTACTAATATTCATATGTCAATGGATTTCATGTTATAATTTAGAATTGATTTCTCATCCTCGTATTTCTCTTTGGATGTTTTTGTAGATATCTAAATACATTACCTCCTTACCCCAGAATGATTATTTGTATCTCACTCAACTTCAATATATTTTCCGGAGGTTTTTCTGTCCTCCATTTTTACCTATTTTTTTTCAAATGAATAGTTATAATGCCAACTCACGTAATTTAAAAATAACGTCATTTTATTCAACTTAAATATTTAATGTAATTTAGAAAATATTTTCTCATGGTCATTTTTATAAAGATCTTTTATATTTTACCATTGAATGAACATCGCGGTCAAAATAATCTTCTTGAACCTAATTTCAGATGAAAGTTGTCAAAATGCTCAATTTGTCACGAGATTTGATTACGGGAATCTTTTCATTGTTGGGATGACACTCTGTTTGAATCACACATTATTATTGTCATTATACACATCAATTTTCTACTTGCCAATCTTTTGTTGATTTGGACTTCTGGGCTCTATTAAAATATCGTTATTTTATATTGAAGTACCTTTCGTTCTTAATGATGATTATCTAAGGCAGTCGTCCCATGGGTCGACAAATAATTGACAGTGCGATAATATGACAAAAAATCTGATTGATATGATTTTAAATCGTTTTCAATTGTTTACATTTTTCTGCCGACTTCTCAGTCTTTTATCAAATTACGATTTATATTAATATAGTAAATTACCTGTTACGATCTTACCCTTATAATAGTACCCGTGAGTCAATTTGATTATGGCGGTAAATGCGAAAACAGAAATCTGCAATACCGACAGCTTATTTACAAGCTATAAGATTATTAGTTGATATCTGCCGTGTGAAGAGACCATGCAGCATTCATCGCGCAATATTTCCCGCATTCTTACAGCACTCGGCTTATGTTGATTCCTTACCGATCCGTGGGACGACCGCCTTAGATCATTTTGGTGACATTCATCAATATTTCTATCTAACGCTTTAATGTAGAAATGCATCATTTTCAATGATAAAAATCATATTTTTATGTTGATTATTTTGATCATTCTCTGCGTGATAAGTCTTGATGGCATCAATCTTCTAAAATTGATATTTAAGTAAGTTAGTAATATGATGATGCCGTTGATATTACGTTTGGCTAGTAGTCGGACGAATCAAGTTCGATACCCACTCACAATTTACACGGAGAAAAATGAGTATTGCTGATATTAAATACTGTTAAAAATGTGATGGCATGCCATTTCCTAATAAAATTTGAATACATTTATAATATATCGGAACACGTGTCCATGCACCTGCGTTTGTCCTTATAGTACACAATGAACAAATGCAGAAATATTTGACCGGTCGGTGACCGAGTTGACATCGCGCTTGGGTCCCGCCCAGGCGTAGTGTGTTCAATTCCTCGGCTGGCTAAGTCCTCCATCACAACACAAGCAACATTTTCCGCTTTCTGTGGTGGTAGTAGGAGATTTTCAAATATTGTCAGGTTATTCGTAACCCGGGAATGTTTGTCTTTCTTTAAAAAAAAAAAAAAAATATTCGAATTTTTATGAACACGTGTTCCGACATCGCCATAACACGTTCGTGTTTCACTGATAGTTTATAACGAAACCTGTCAATTCATTCGTTAAAAGCCCACAGTTAAGAGATTTTTAACAAATTTGCATATTTTTTCTTACGCGAGTTATTTATTCTGTGTAATATGGTGCCAACTATATTAATATTTTATTTATTAAAAAGATTTATTTTTATAAAATTTGTGTTGTATGCGTGTTTGTGTGCCAATTTCCCTTATCTTCTGCCGAATTCGATAGCAAAAATAATAAAAAAAGGTAAACAATTTCACTCGCGTGTCTATGGCCTAGGAGTCAAAATGTATTATGTAAATTGTTGATTTCAGTTATCTTTCAAATCTGTATACCTACACATTTCTAGAGAATAGGTGTTCAGTGGTTTATACCGTGCCATTACATCAACGTTCATATAAATGTTGCACATTTCCAGCGTCAGTTCTGATCACGAACATCCAAATTATTAGACGAGCCAATCAGGGAAAGGTTGGCTACTTAAAAACCTTAACTATGTATCCCAAATCGGATAAACAAAAGATCGGGCATATTTATAAAATGTAATATTTTGCTACACCATTTAGTTCGACACTTTTACAAATGTGTTATAATTTATCAACTTCACTCAATCACTCAATAGCGTCGCTACGCCAGATGATTCATTTAAGAACTAAAATTTAGAACCTGCGCAGAAAAGTCCCACGATAGACAACGCTGCAAACCTTTACCTTGCTTTAGTAAATTTTACTTTCCTTTGCATAGTCTGATTGTTTCAATGTGCGCTCCTCGGCGGTCAGTATAGACCGATGTCATAGTTTTTACAAAGCATTTTCAAAACCCTCCTGGTTCCAAAAATATGAGTGGTTTGTCGCCAGCTCGTCGAAATGATACCCAGATTTCATGTCAGGGCAAGTCTATAAATTTGAATGTCTATAGTTCTGATAAATTTCAATGTTTTTCTATGGGATGTTACCACCTCCTCATTAAATGCCTCGCTGCATTGGCTTACACATACCTTTTACATGCATTTCCGGTTCTTCGGAATCTCTATTCAACAGCTGTAAATATTTCATATCTGCAGTTTATTTCTAACTCAGCTCTGCGAGTCAAAGATATGACTTTCAATAGAATTCTGGTACGAGAGTTTTCGGAAATTTTCCTAACTGCGTGGGAATACAAGCTGCCAAATGCAGTCGAGTTAACTTCACACCTGAGTTGCGCTACTCGATAATGAGGCAACACTGCGAGGTCTCCCCTCTCACTGCTGATAAAACTCCACACAGGTTGCTGAATTATTAAACACTGAACTTCTGCAATTTATTTTTATCATGGCAACACTTTGTCTCTCTCGGAGTTTTATTCAGTTCTCTTTTTTATTATTTACTTTAACGGTGCATTGATGCAGAAAATTCAGGAATTTTACCAATCCGTTATCCATTAAGGCGAAGCTTAGTACCAAATCACTATTTTGATTAATTTTTATAACGCATTGGTGTACATTATGAATACCAAAAAATATGCTTTAGATAAATTGAAGGTTTTCCTATCGTTTCGCTTGAGTAGAATACGAATAATAAATATAAATTACTCAATAAAAATATATATGTAAAATACTAAAAAAATATTTTTTCAATAGAAATGAATGAACGCGTAAAGGAAACAACTTAAAAAAAATAAAGTATTATAGCTAAGATTATCTGTGACAGTTTCATTTGATTAACTTTTTTGCTTTCTTATAAAATTATTTACAAAATAAATAAAAACCAGTTTTGTGCTTGAAATCAAACGTTTCTAGATTCCGTTTGTCAGGCGATTACCTACAATATAAGGTATACCAAGAGTGGTTCCATGATAACTCAAACACAGTGACAATTAACACTTTTAAAAAGTGATATAAAGTCATTAGAAACGAGGAATTTTTTTTAACCTAACCTACTTAACCCAGTTAATAAAGTTTTTGTTTCATCGCTTTCCATGACTTTATATAACTTTTTAAAGTTTGATGAATTATCATTGTGATGATTTATCCGGTCACCACCAAGAAAATACACATTTTTGGCTTGCAGCTTCCTCTTAAGGATTATTTTAATTGATCACAAGGAGTGTTTTGATATACTATGGTATTCTTTAAAGCAAGAACAGACTTAGGAAGATATCGTTCATCACAACACCTCCCGTCGGAGTATTTAACAAATGTATTATTCCAGTATTAAAGTTTCAATTGCAAAAATGGACTCTAAATAACGTTATAACGAAAGTTGCCTCCATAAGGAGAGCCGTATTAGATATATCTTTGTGAGATAAATAAACGTAAGAGTGAATAACGAGCAACTCTAAGGTGACCTATATTATAATCAAAATTTTCAATTTTTAGTAGGACTCTTTATGAATTGCATTAAAATAACCACAATAAGCTTCCGCTAAAATGATATTGTAACAAACTTGACGGTTTATATTCATCAAAGCTTTCCAAGTAGAGCTCTGTACCATGATGACCGAAGTCCCCATTATATGCGCCTATTCCCACTTCTCCCAAACAGCGAGCTTTATGAACTGGCAGACAATAGAGCAGACGATTCGGCTATGAAAATATATGTACCTATAATAGCTTTTAGGGGAAGTTTTCGGTGCTTGGGCGGTGTGCGGAATTCATACCTACGCGTTATATTTACTGTCTGTCTAGCGGCTGAATCAGGGTTCGTTAGTTTGCAATGTCGATAAAAAAACATTTTACAAACCACGCGGAGAAAAATAAGTATTGCCAATTTATTAAGAATCTTCTCCAATTATATATTATTGATAATCTCTTCAAATTATTGGTAATCCCGTTAAAAAAGTTTTGCAGGCCTTAAACAATGAATTGAAGAATGAAACAGGTATCCTGATAAAACTTTATAAAATTACGAATATGTTATCAAGATGTCGGAATACGTGTTCATGAAAATCCGAATATGGTCGCATTTTGTCATAATATATTGCACGTGCGTTAGCCTTGATAATATGCTTAACAATAAACTGTTCATGCTGTCTATGATAACTTGTATTGTACCTGCTTATATTTTTTATATTCAGCTTACTATGTTATATACTTTACACTTATCATTTTACTCCTAAACAAGTTCCCTATAACAATGTATACATGTTAAAGCATTCTAGGCGTGAATAAATAAATAAATTATATACCATCACGAAATGCGAAAACTTTCAAATTTTAATGAACCCGTGTTTCGACATAGTGATACATGTTCTCAATTTACTAAAAGTTTATCGGGAAACCTGTTAATTCTTTCGTTAAGGTCAGCAATCCCATTTTTAACTGGATTACCAATAATTTCACTAAGAGATTCTCAATTAATTAAAAATATTCGTCCGTTTTTGTTTTGGAATTGGTTGGATAATGGACTCACCTCTCCCTATGTAATTACAATATTATTTGATGTGATTGAATTTAGTAATCTATTTGCGATTTTTGAATCTTTTAATAATGTTTGCAATCTAGAAATGTATTTAAGATAATATTCAAAAATGTGTGCCCTCTTTGTGCCCCCCTTTTTAGGAGGTTGACTATCATCGTGGCAATCTACGGAACTGCACTGTTACCAGTCCCGTAGCTAAGGCATGAAGTGCGGCATCCACCAATTTTTCCCAAAATGATAAAATATATAAATATATATATATATATATATATATATATATATATATATATTTTTTTTTTTATTAATTTTTCTTTTTTATCGTATTTCTAAGAGCGAACGTTGTGTTTCGGATACATACAGTCGAATTATTTACATAAATGCAATTTTAATAATAACAGTTTCATTAAATTATACAAACACGTCCACATTAATCATTCTTTAATAAATGTATTTTCATAGGCGTGAATTTTTTTGTATCGCTTTTCCTCCACATAAACACAACATTGTTTTACCGGTGTTTTAATGGTTTGATCAGAAGAACTAGCGTGATTGATCACTTCGGTACCGGTGCATAGTTGGGAAATACACCAAACGCGTGCCCAACATTTGTACATAGTTAAAATTATTCACATGAGAACGGATCATTTCTACGACTAGTTCTCGAGTTCAACATCTCGTCTGTAAAATATTCTTCTAATGACTCTCCACACATCATCCCCAAATATGACATAGGCCCTTAGAGAAATAATTTTCCTTAGAGTGTCCCTTGTGGAGTAAGTATAAATAAAAAAAATCTTTAAAAGATGTTTATCTGCTAAACCTGTATATTTTTCTGGTTTTTGGACTTTACTGGAAACACTTTTGTCGTATATTAACTTTTTTTATTTCGTATCACAAAACATGCTTTTTATAATATCTACGTTGACAATAACAATTTATTGATAACGGGCCCGACCCTTGTACAGCTAAACACTGTTTACTGTAATAAATTTCTGAAGGAAAGAACACTTTTTTACTGGAAACAGGCCCTTTATAGATTAAAAATACTAATCCATTGACAGATTGATATACACAATGAAAAAAAGGCAACAGCATATCGACATATTAGAGCTCTAAAAATGTTAGCACAGATTCACACCATTTCTAATAATCAACTATTCAAACAATCCATAGATGGCGACTGTATCCAGAATTATTAAAACTTATATTTTACAAAATTAAACAAAACCTGATTAAAATATATTCTTCAAATCCTTTGTCTTCCGCATTATCTATTAAATACACCACTGAGAAAACCCATTACAGAAAATTCCTGAGCTGTGTCGCTTAACGCTCACACTGCGCTTACGAGGGATCCTTAGGAAAACTTTGACGCCCTCCCTAATGAGCCGCCCGGGTGCAACAATCACTTGTTCCCCCCTGAACACTGAACATTCCTTAATATCTCAATCCGTATTTGCATGTGAAAGGATAGCTGTTCGATGCACCGGGAACGGCAGCGACGGTGCTTTATCCGCCATACTGGGATCCGTTAGTCTGTGATTCCCAAAGTTGGCGATATCGCGGTGAGAGATTCACGGGGCACTGGAGGACGGTAAAAAAAGCAGTAAAAAGTTTCAAAGCTTTTTTTTACTATATTTTTCTACTTAGTTGTGCATTTTGTCAAGTGAGCTATCCACTAAAATGGGTTTAGTACAGGCCAACCTGATTACTGTCGGTTTTTCGTGTACAGGTTCTGCCAACAGCGTTCACACGTTGGCGGGTTAGCGCCAAAGTCGGCCCAACGTATACTGGCAGCTTTAGGGTACTTACTGGCCTGAAGTAAATAAAGGATTGTCATTGAGACGTTACATTTTTATGGACATATTCTATAATTCCTTATTTGAAATTAAAAAAATTATAATTTGATTTGTAATTATATAGGTAGGCATTTAAGTACATACTTACAAATCTAATGATTTCAGAGGAAATTTTGGTTTTAATTTATTAAATAAGAGAAAATTATTTTTTTGGTGCTACGTCTACTTCTATTCAAAGAACTACTAATGTAAATAGCTATAAATAACTATGTTCTTTGTCCGACTGTCAAAATTTAAACAAAGCTTAAAAAGTAGTCCAAAAAAAGACTTTTTTTTTGTTTACTTCAGGATCTGGCACTTTTGATGGGTGTTTTTTAAAGGTATAATCAATGTTAGCTATACGGTATGAAATAATGCACGAAAAGAACCAAAACTGCAGTGCTAGTGCATTGGGTGTGTAAAAATAAAAGAAAACGGAACGGGGGACTGCATAAAAAATAATCAGTGAGCCAAATAGGTTTGGGAAACTATTCGATAGACCGGTAGAGCAGAGATTCCCAACTTTATCGGGCTCACCGCCAACTTTTAAAGTATATTTTACTCAACGCCCCCCTTAATTAAAAAAATCATGTCAGCATTCATGTAAGGAAAAAAAAAGTCCCCGGAAAAAATTTTTAAAGTGAAAATTACATGTTTTGAAATATCACGACACACAAACAAACAACAGTTTGGTAGTTATTCGTTCCCGCTCGGGCGTTGCGGATTCTATTTTCTTTAGTTTAGTTTAGTCCTCCATCATTGCATTAGCTACATTTTTCACTTAAAATGATAGAAATGGGTGGATTTTTCACATTCTGAGATATTTTCTGAATTATTATTATTATTTTTTTTAATATTATCAATATAGCAAAAATACTATTAATTCATCAATAGTACCTAATTATTAATGGAAATGTTCATATGCTATAATCTTGTAGTGGTGTACCTACGACTTACTCGAATTCATTAAATGTGTTTTTTTTTTTAATTCCTCTGACCGGCATTCACCGCCCCCCTGGATATTACCAACGCCCCGAGCGAGGCGGTACCGCCCCCGTTCGGAACTACAGGGTTAGAGGAATAGTGGGTAGTGGCCGGGTTCATGTGTACCCGCGTTAAACAGAGCGCGCGCGGTCAAACATTACTAATTTGCATTCGTTTGTGGTTTCCGCTAAAGATGGGACTTTTAGCTATGTCATTTTCCATTTGGATCGCGGATGTTGTGACACGTTGAATGCACTATGGCATTTGTAAATGATTGTCAATATGCAAACCGGTTTCGGAACTACCGTGTTTTCGTCATATATATATATATATATGATATAGATATGATATAGGTATATATATATATACCTATATCATATATACCTACATGCCCTGGCGGTGGCATAAAGTTTTTGTGTGTCTTGAACCTAAGTATTTTAATAAATATGAAAAATAGAGATTTCTTTCAATCAAAATGATTGCTTGATTGATTGAAATTAGAAACCGCACATACTGCTGTCAAACGTCTGGAGCCAGTGAGACTATGGCATCCCCAATTAGGGCATGTTCTGAAGCTGAAGGTATTTGGGAGGGGAAGGGGAAGAGGAAGATGGAGAAGTACCTCGCTATTCAGATCTGATCACCAAACATAGCCAAAGTCGTTTCAAAGTATCTTCCTTTCTGGAAAGTGCCGAAAATATATTGTATATTATTTTAAATTAATTATTTGCGAAATAATACGAATTAATCGAATAAAAATTAGGCCGTCGATGTGACGTAAGTTCACCAGTTTCCCGCTTGTACTACGAGTTTACAGACAATGTGTATAATTTATAGATATTATATTTTTTCTCAACTGACTATCTAAATTGCTTCCACTCTTGTGTTTGTTGTTTAGCATTCTCATCATGAACTGAACAAACGCAGCATCATTTTATTCTGGCTATCTATGCAGGAACAGAATGCCACTAAGCAATAAGCCAACCTTTATGCAAATACTAAAATGTATCACCACGATGGAAGGTGACTGGAAATTTTATTTCATAAATAAATCAGGCCCAGTTAGAAGGTCCACAACGAGTGATATACCTTCAACGTATTTTTCTTGAGTGATATGTGACTTTTAATGATTCATAAATTTCTTTTAAAAGTTTGCTTTAACTGATAAAATCAATCAAAATTGAATGAATACAAATGCATTTTCCAATGATTTATTTTTCTTTACCCAACTGTCCGGAACCAGTGGGATTATAGCAATCCCAAGAGGGGTATATTAAGAGGCTGAAAAGAGTAGGTAAGGGAAGGGTATGGGGAGAGGAAGGTTGTGAATTACCCGGTTCTTCACATCTGGTCACCAAATAGTCTAAAGCCATTTCGAGCAAAGTTTCGATTCTAGACAGTAATTATTCACCAGAGTGATTCTGAAAGTATTTACCCCCTCGAGTGGCTTAAAACGCCGCTGGTTTCGCAGTCTTAACCGTCTGTAAGCTAAATTTTTTCCAACATTTACCAGGCAAAAAAAAAACAGTTTTTTGTGACTAAACTTTTAAAGAAGACTTGAAATACTATTGAATAACGCAAGAATATTTGTCTCTATGTTTTTAAAAGATGTTTGAGTAGTTTGACACAATCGATTATAATCTACTAAAACATTTTCCTCGGGTGCTTTTTTCAACGATCTCTCTGAAAGTTCTTCAGGGGTGTAAAGTTTCAGTTTGACTTGTTGGCCTTTGCCTTTGAAAGCATGAGGCCACTCGGCGCAAAAACCCTCTTGGAGAAAAGTTTTGATACATTTTGTATTCTGTGTCAAAAACTCTCGTCGCTTGCTCAGACTAAGCGACGATTCTAAAGACCTGAACAAATATCTGTTGTGTTCAATAGAGTTTACGTCATTCACGCTTAATTGATTTCAGCAAGTTTTAACGAGTTTACACGTCTTGTAAAATACTATATAGATCTTACATGTATTACGCGAACGAACATTTATTTGAAGAGCACTGATTGCGAAAAAAACACACGTTCTTTAAAACACAGGTTCCCAATAATATTTTTATCAAACTAAATAATTGATGTAATAATGGTAACCAATTCATATTATAAGCAGTTTGGCATGGAAATAAAAGAGATGAAGTTCTGGGAAGGAAAAATGTATGAAGGTAGGAATTTGGGGGGGTCAGTGTGTCCAGGAATAACGAACTTAGGAATCTTCCCCTCCCACTGTGGTGCAAAGCAATATGTGGAGAGAGTTTAGTTGGAGAGAGGTAAATGGAAACACTCATCTGTCCTGTCGACACGCCATAGATGGTCAGACAAAGTCCGAAATGGTTCCTACCATACCATGCGCCTACCAAATTGAAATATTGAATAGGAAAGATTACCGCAATGATAAGTGCTCAGAAAGCGGAGATTGCTAGAGAATTTAGACACGTACACGTTTTGTCAAAAATCACACCAATTCATACTTTAATTTTGCTTGACATTTTTTAGGAACAAATTTATTAATTTATAAATTTTCATTTTATTAGGTTCCTAGAATTGCTTTTGATTTTAATAGACACGTACTATTTTTATCAAAAATTACACCAATTCATACTTGAACTTTGCTTAACATTTTTCTTGTTTTATTAGGTTCCTACGTATGTAATTTTTTGTCTCCTGCCAAACAAGATATACGTTTTATTTCATACATTTAATAAACACGGAAGTTATTGCTTTCCTTATTTTGGATTTTCTTTCTATCATTTTTCTTGGAATATTACATTATTTTATAATTTAATAAAGAAGCAAAGAAGTAACATTTACATTAAAATTCATAATATAATGTTTTAGCTTTAATATTCGTACTTTTCAACAGGCACGTCATCAAAATCTTTGTGCCCAGAAATAAAGACAAATAATTTTTTTTTTCATATTGGATAGAAAAAACATTTTTATTTTCTCAATTAATCAAAAAAACTTTATGTACACCACTTATTCTTGTTCGTCAAGATAGTGAAAATTAACGAATTTAAAATAGACAAGTATAGACAAACAACTACGGACCTGTAAAAAAATATTAAATTGAGAATTGATTGATAAAGTATTATTATGAAATAAATATGTATTATATATATATATATATATATATATATATATATATATATATATATATATATATATATATATATATATATATATATATATATATTTATATATAATTTTATGTCAAAATATCATAAAATAGTTATTACATATATGTAAAGGAATAAGTACTAATAAGTACCTACCTAGAAATTCCCAGGAATCTTTTGTGTTTGAATTATGAATTTTTATTTTATTTTATGCGCTTTTAAAATGTCATTGATGTGTTGTCTTGGTTACAAATTAAACAGCATTATTGTTTACTCGCTATGTGGCTGACATTTGAGTGATTGAAATATTTAATTTGTTTAATATAAAAAGATCGACAAAAAAACTTTAAATGTCGTTTCTTTGTATTTCAGGTAATATTTGTAAAGTTACAATAATTTGATTAGTATTTTACTAAATGTGAAAATAAAAATAAATCTTTGTATTTCGGAGCAACACATGGTTTAATTTGTCTTATATACATTTAAGTAAATTGCAAAACAAAAATTTAAACTAACATATTTATAAATAAATCTTAAACTGTTATAATTCAACATAAAATAATTAAGAAGTATCTAGGGTAATTATTCGGAATCGCTGGACAAGGGTTATATGAAATATTTATATATTTAATATATAAGTGGGTACAGGTGTTATATGAGAACATATGGGTATAAAGTATATTTATGTTCGCAATCTCACCAATGAAGAAACTGGTTCTTGTGCTTGGTGAGAGAGTTACACTAATTATTATAAGAAAAATGAAATACCACTTTGCTATATGTAAGCATATATATAATAGAACAAAATATAAAGAGACAACATCTAAATACAGTGGAGATGAGTATAGACTGATAATAAATATCAATAATGGGAAAAACAGGCCATTATTTAGTTAATTATTTCTGAAAGTGTAACTTCAGTTTGAGTTTAAGTATGTTAACATCCTTTAATTTCTTTATTTCAATCGGAAGGTTGTTGAAATACTTTATTCCGAAATAGGTATAGTTATTTTGCATTTGATTGGTATTACATTTTGGAATTTTGATATTGTATTGATATCTTTTAGATAGGTGGGTTTCAAATTTTTTGATTATATTATTTTATTACCAATATAGGTATCACTGCGAAAATGAATTTAAGGGATGGCTATTTTTTAAATATATGGTTATTTAATATTTAATTGACTATAAACACTTTTTCTAATTTCTAAAATTAAAAAGTTATCTAATTGTAAAACATTTTTAGCCTACAAATAACCCGACGATACTCGAATTCCTCCACGTACCGTGTTTGTGAGCACAAAATATAATATATACTATCTAACAGGAATATTGATAAGGTTGGGTCAAGTTACGATAATTTGCTTTTTTTTAGTTGCAGATACTTGGGCATCATTAATCAATATTAATTAATTGTTACAAGTAGGTACAGGCCAAATCACAATGTATTATAACCCAGTCTGAAAGACGACCATGTCTGTAATCCGTTTATTTGCTGGCCTAATGACTCTAATTAGTTTCCAAGTATCTCCAGCCCTTAACGACAAGGGGGCTTCATTACGACAAGCCTCGATATATTGTTACTTGTTACCTTGACGAGGTTTGGTAGCGTGTTATTAATTCTCCTCTTATTACTTACTCTTTGATAAGGTAACGCACAGACAAGGCCTGGTATCTTATATTCATGTCAAAAGAGACATATTATACTCCTGTCATGTTTGGAATAAATAGTTGCTGAGAGGATGGGAAAATTAATATGAGATATCTAACGTTAAACAAGACGCCAATGTTTGCAGTTGAATAAATGAACGAATTGATATATTGAAACAAATTAAAAAAAAATTTCCACTTATTTTATTTTTGACCATGATCTATTTCAACTGTTTTTATCCATCTTGAAACTGGTACAATTATACCTTTTTTTAATTTTTTTTTTGTTATTTATTCACAATTAAACCCGCTAAACTACTTATGTAGTTTGTCAGCAGGGACATAGAGACAACATTTATACATTCATAAGATACAATTTGAACGATACATAATTACATAAATTGGTTACATTGCAGAAAAGTTTAAATAGCAGCATAAAAGCCTTATATAATAAGCAAGTAAAAATAAATGTATGAACAAATTAGTATTATCAACATAAAACATAAAAGCCTTATAAAATAAGCAAGTAAAAATAAATGTATGAACAAATTAGTATTTTCAACAAGTACATCAATAGTTTCATAAATAGAGGTAGGTAGTAGTCAGGTATTACAAAATAATTGTTTTTCCATTTTCTAAGAATATGAATTCCATTTCAGGGGCATCAGTATAGATCATTATTATCCAATAACCATTTCCTTAGATTATATTTAACATTAGCAGTATACATGTTATTATTTTTAATTGTCATTGGTAATAAGTTAAACATTTTGGGTACTATATAGTTTAAAGTTCTTTCACCATATTTATTAGTACATTTCGGAACTACCAGTCCTTCATTTTGAGTGAATCTTGTGTTATGTTTATGGCAAACTCTTTCCCTATACAATGAATCAGACAATATAACATGTTGACTTACAATATTATAAAACAATAATCCTCTGACAGGTAAAATATTCAGAGACTTGTATATTAATTTAATGTTACTTCTGTGTTGATTGTCATATTTATGGATTAACAATTTTATAATGGAGTTTTGTAATGTTTGTATATAGCTTATATTAGTTTTACAAGAATGTCCCCAAGAAGTAATTCCATAACGTATAGTGGATTCAGCCAGAGATAAGTAGATTAACTTTAAAGTACTTATAGGCACGAAATATTTTATTTTATAAATCCTACCCACAATAGCTCGTAGACGTTTACAAACATTAGCAATTTGTACATCCCATTTCATGTAGCAGTCAATAGTAACACCCAAATATACATAACTTTTGACAAAATCAATGGTTTCACATGAACAGGGCTGTGCAACATTTTTATGTATGCAGTCAAATGTGTGTGTATATAATGAAGGAATTACATTACATCTAGCGTGTGGAGATCTGATGTGCATAATTTTAGTTTTTTTGGCGTTTATAAAGAGGCCTGCATCATGCGACCATTTCAGTAGGGCAATAAAATCATGTTGCATAAGGTTCATTGCAGTAACCAGATCTTCGTGCGATATTACGAGCGCCGTATCGTCTGCATATACAAAATGTTTAGCAAATGAAAACAATTTTCTCATAATTGAGACATAAATAATATAAAGGGTTGGCCCTAGAATTGACTCCTGTGCAACACCTGTTGAGATATATTTTCTTTTGCTAAATTTTTTAAGAATTTTTACTCTTATTTGTCGATCAGTTAGTAAATTTTTTAATAAAACTAGCAGCTTTCCTCTAATTCCTATTGCCTCCAGTGTTTCTAATAGTTTATTTGTATCAATGGTATCAAATGCCTTAGAGTTATCTATGAATAAAACCAAAACTTGTTTTTTTAGATTTAATTCATAATTTATGTGATTTGAAAATAAAACTATGCTTTATGTGCATAAGATTCGTTAAAGGTCTGCAATCCCGTTTTAACTGGATTACCAACAATTTTAGAAAAACCGATTGATTCTTTTTATCCTACACTTAATGCAGAATTTTGATACTTATTTATGAAATTTTGTGAAGATCAAAATTGGAGGAAAATTACTGTCTACATCTAAAACTCTACGTAAAGCCCGTGAAACGCCGGGGACTTCAGCTAATTTCAATTTATTTTTTATCGAAACGACAACATTCTAACTCAAAGTTATTTGAGTAGGTATACGATTATTCAACGGAAGCCGAGAAAACTTCAATATTTGTGGTGATTATATTTTATTCGGATTGTTAATTTGTATATTTATTGTATACCGCTGTTTTTTTAAAATAATTTATTATATTTATTTCCTTGAATACCAACTATTGAGACTGTTTCAACATAGATAAAGCCATTAACTTGGGAGGCGGGTATGGGTACTGCCTCCCCGGAAACCATTTATTTAGATAACTAACATCCCTTATATAGGTCAATCCAAGTGATTCGCTACGTTTGGTGACTTAGTAAGGGTTGCCGGTTTCATGGGGTGAGGTTTGTCTTGGAGGCGGATGCCGTTTGCCTGCTGTGTGGCGAGCCAGATCGAGAGAGACTAGTTGAGGGAGACCTTTTGATCTCTCCAGCCTGACTCACCCCTCATACATTTTTCTTTCCCAGAACTTTCTCTCCTTCCTTTCCCTAATGATACCCTCCACACATCATCCCCAAATATGACACAGACTCTGAGGATTTTGTTTCTCCAAAGATTCCTGTGTGGAGCTAATATTAAAAAATTAAAAAAAATTGCATTATATTAATTTAGGTTTTTAACCATAATGCGATAGTATTAATGTGTTGTCATTTTAGCCTCATCCATTTTCAAATTTCGTTTTAAGCAACATGCAACGTCTCGATTCTGAATTTTAGTTTCTGACCAATGTACGTTAAATTACTATATCTGATTGAAAAACACGAATATTACTCAAATCTCCTTCCAAATCTAACACGCTTAAAACTATTTTCATCACAACCCTCTAAACAGGGGTTACGTTTAAGGCTCCGCAGTATGCGTTCAAAAAGAAGAAGAAGATGGTTTGAAAGGGATATATGTAAAAAAAAATTGGAGGGAGGCGTAAGCGAAAATACTTTGAATGACTTATTTAGAATATAGCAAAATTCTCTCAAAAAATGTTCAAAGTAGCCATTAAATAAACACTGATTTTTTCATACCTTTAACATATTAAATAACAGATGAAGATGTGTTTTTAATATTTTTAGAGCATGATTAGCGATTTTTTTCTATCGAGAGAATTTCATATAATTGCGTTTTCGGCTCGGCAAATGTATAATTTAATAGCCTTAAGGCGATGCACTACGTCGAGTAATATTTTAAATTGAGCCCTTACGTAGATGGCGATAAGGTTTAAATTCCCGCTTAACACCATCCGCCTGTTTTGATTTATGCAAGAAAAAAACATGGCCAAAAGTGCCTTTTATTTTATTTTGTGGATGTTCAGGAATAAATATTAAATTTTTTTCCGATCATTTTATAAATAACTTAATTTGCCACATTATACAATAAAATCATTACCGAAAATGGGTTCGAAAGTAGGAGATTTTGAACTTTAAAGCAGTTTTCATAGGCCTATACATTATTTCTTTCTGGGCTTATAAAAAGACTTATTTAAAAAATACTCGATCATTTCAGAGGTCAAGATGTATTTTACTCGCAGTATTTAATTAAAGCATCTGAAACAATTTTAGGCGACCAAATTTTCAAACCAAAAACACATGATCTTGCATTACTACGTATGGCATTGCCTTAAACAATATTAAACATAGTGTTCTAGGGAAATTTGTTATAAAACTAAAAATTCTGAATCTGGGGGCTGATGATATTTAGTTCGTCAATGAACAAAATATGTTATACCTACCTGTTCCTCGCGATAAACCAGTCATATACCTAGTTATATCGCTGACATTGCGTTAGACTTGTGTTACGGTGCATGGCACCGAAGAGATATACACATAGAAGTGGGCTGTAGGCGTGACCTAAGTAAGGTCAATTTAAATAATAATTGAGCAAACACTTTCAAATATTGACTTAACTTTTATTTTAAAATTGTAATATTATAGGTAACACTGGTACTTATTTACTTAACCTTATTTCCTTTTATATACTCGTAATATGGTATCTGAAAGCTAGTTTAAATTTAACTGAACTGAATCTTTAAGATACTTTCGCCTAGATTTCGTGTAGTTTGTGATACATACACTACACAAAGATGGCTGATGAATTTAACTGAAAAATTAATGAAAAAACATGTTTGATTTAAATTTAATAATAAAAACATCACTATCTAATAAAAAAGGATCAATATGTTTCAAAACAAATGGTTTCTTAATGAGGATAAACGTATAATGACAATTAATAAATTAATTTTTTTTGTCTGGGATTCAATTTGGGATGATAACCAACACCTCTGCCATAGGTCACCCCAAGTGGTTCGCTACGTTTGGTGACTTAGCAAGGGTGCCCGGGTTCATGGGAAGCAAGGTTTGTATAGGTCTGGGCGACGGATGCGTCAGCTCACATAGTGCGTATTGTGTGCCATATCGAAAGAGACTGACTGAAGGAGGTCTTTTGACCTCTCCGGTCGGACTCTCTGGAACCATCGCCTTGCATTGCAGTTGGAGGGATGGATTCATACGTCTGTTACTCCTGGACTCACTGACTCCCAGATTCCTACCCATCCCTCTTACCTTTTTCCTTACCAAATTTTCCATCCTTCCTTTCCTAAAGAGACCCTCCACACAGCATCCCTATAAATTTTATTAAAGTTTTTGCCATAGTTGTACATAAATGCGAAAATTACCTTTTTTATGATAATTATTTTTATTTAATTAATTTTTATAATAATGACGCATTAATCACCGCTCATTGTAATATTTTTGTGTAAACTTTTTTTGTCAATTTTTCAATTAGTTAATTTTCACTAAATCTTTCAATTTGTTTTCAAACACGTCGATCCCTTTAAATAGTTGTGTTTTAAAAGTTATTTATTTTATTCAAATTAAATTGACGCCACATAGTGATTATGCAATTATTGAAGAATACATTAATATTTTCGCACATTCTCCTTTGCGACGTTAGTTTTCTAAATCGCTATAGATTACTGATCACACTTCCAGAGATAGTATGTTCGGTGGTGCAGGGTGTATGTATGAAGGCTTCGCATAATAATATCCCTCCACAGCGTCGTAGTAATTTATGACCACGTTCCGGTCGGCAACCTTTAATGTTTGGGGAGATATTATTTATGTGCCGATATTTCAGATGAGATAGGAAATAAAAGGTCTTTACGCGGCGTTCCTTCCCCTAATACATACATTTATATCTGTATGCATCTTCAGTCAAGTATTTTTATTTGCGGAATTGTGGAATGTATTTTAGAAATTGTTCGAAAATGTATGAACTTTTGTACTCAAGAAAACTTTTTTAATGGTATATTATGAACAAAAAAAGCTAGTTATCTTAAGATTATACATGACCTGACTTTTTTTCCCGAGAATTTGATAAATATTTATGTTGTTCTTTCTTGTTTTTAGAGGTTTAATTGAATTATCTAATGACCTCTGATGGAAAAGACTTTTGTTAGTTTAAATTTGCGTTTTTTTACACTTTCTACCTAAAAACTTCAGAGGTGCAAAATTGCATGATGTTAGAGCTCATTGTTCGATAGCTTTGCTATTCAGACAGGTTTCCGTACAGATGTTCTGTTTATAGGTAGGATTTTTCACTGCGATTATCTACATAAATGTAAAGAATCTTATGTTATTTTTTATAATTATGTACTTATATTTAAAATCTTCTTAGCTTATTATGCAAATAAAGTTGCGTTGACATAAAAATTCTAGACAGAAATTGTTCGAGAGTTTTTGCTTGAACTCAAGTTTTATACAAAAAAAAGAAAAAAAATTGTGCCTACTTATTACAAAGTAATTAACACTATACCGACTATATCCTAACGCATACATAATCTGACATCAAATGTGATATTCACTCTTGATGAAACACACCAAATAATCACAGATTTGTATATGATTAATGCCAACCTAAAGAGTATCCTTCTCTCTATTTTAATTATGCATGTCGGCATTAGTTTGTACCGCGCGTAGATTATTTCCCCCAAGACCTGTTTATTACAATATTTAACCAACTGAAGGTACGATTCAGCGTGACTACATAATATTATCATTATGTATAAAGCCTTTTGAATGATCAATAAGACTTCCACATAGCCTTTGGGCTTCTAACCTCCTGACCCGAGGTCTGTCATAATGCGATCAAAGTTTTGTGCATCTGTAGCGAGATTTTCTTGAAGCTCCTAGGATTTCTGCGCTCTTATCTGGATCGCTTAGGCGACAAGGACAATCTACCTTGATATCCCTGGAAACTTTGCGAGGATCTTGTATAAGTACCCAACTTTCTTGCTAGCCAAATGTTTGGGCTAGCAAGAAATTATACGAGAATCTTATTATACGAGCATTCCTCACTTTTCATTACTCAGGGTTTTGTTTATATACAACTAGCTGATGTCCCCGGCGTTACCCGGGGTTTATACATATTTTTCGATATCTGATGTAGACAGTAATTTTCCTCTTATTTTGAACGTCAAGTGTGCAAAATTTCATCAGGAATTATCGGTTCTGCTGGGAAAACAGGGGTGGGAAAACAGGATGGGCTGATTTTTCGAAATCTTATGTAGACAGTGACCTTGCTCTTGTTTTGAAGGTCACATGTGCAAAGTTTATCCAAAAATGTTGTGCAATCTAAGTATAAAACGCACGTCAGTCATAATCAGTAATAATAAGTACATCATTCGAATGGCTATCAAATTATGAAAACACGTTTAATCGAGCGCCTTATCAACCGGACTTAAATAATCGTTATGTATACCCGTCCTTTTTATACGAGCTTTACATTTTTTTTCGTAGATTTCAATCGATGTTTTAAATAGTGTTATATTTAAGAAGTTAGTTTCTTTGTGATGAAACATTATTCTTAAACATTGTTATAACACTGTTAAGATCACCTTATTTATAAATTAAATTTAGTCTCAGTTATTTAAACACTATAATCCTTAATTATAAACATGTTTTAAATTTTATACAACTGATACCATACCATACGGTAATTATGACGGTCGCGGGTTCAAATCCCGGCGTGCGCAAGTAAATTTAATTAGATGGATTTGTGTTATTTATTTATAATATACAGGGTGTCCGGGAACTCGTAGTACAAGCGGGAAACTGGTGAATCTACATCACATTTGGAGTCGATTTTGTAGTATATTTTTTTTTATTTGAGCTTTCGTTATCGAGTAAATCGAGTTTGAAGTTGATTTTTTTTTTTTTTTTTTTTAATCAAATTCTTATAAATTATTACTGAAGATCAAAGTACCCAACTAATTAAAACTATTTGAAAGTAAAACAAATGAAGAAACTCGGATTTGAAGCATTATTTTGAAATCACCCTTCATTTAACCCGGTGTAATCATAAAATATTTCTGCTCTGCAGGGTTAAAACATCTGTTATTCAACCCTAAACACCAGAAAAAACTTTAACCCTAAAATAGCCGAAAAATATTTTTTTTTGGTTTTTTTTTTTTTTTTTGAAAATGCTCAAATCAAAAAACTTTAGGTTTTTTTGGGTTCCCCATGTGGTGTAGATTCTCCAGTTTCCCGCTTGTACTACGAGTTTCCGGACACCGTGTATAGTATACTCGCGGCACGTTTCAGAGTGGAAGATCGTTCTGGTGTAAAACCACCATTCAGAATTGAAACGTCTTTGTGACCAGATCTGAATAGTCAGGTACTCCCACACCTACATCTTCCCCCTTCTCTTTTCCCTTCCCACTACCTTCAGCCTCACAACATACCCCATTTGGGGATGCCATAGTCTTACTGCCTCCATACGCTTGGGAGCCGTTAGGACTCTTGTGCAGTATTCACATAAAAAAACTAAAAAAACACCCCATCGTAGTTTTAATCCGTAGAATAAGGTAACCTGTATTAACCATAAAATTTATGAATTTCATAACTGTTATATTTACTCATTTGTTCAAGTATATTTGTTGGTCTCACCTGTTTCTTTCCCGCTAGTAAGCTTTGGAAAGTAACTTCCCGTCTACTGATTGATATGTTCTCAGTTTATTTTATTGCAGTCTTCTTCCTGTCGGTTTCTCAAAATATATTTGCAGGAAGCGAATACGAAACTTTCTTAAGAAAAAACCTATAATATTGTTTTAAAATGGTTTCAATTTCATACGCTTACATTGAAAACTTGAAACACTTGATATCTTAAAAATAAATCGTGATTTATAATAAAACTATTTTTTATTAAAAATATGGCTTAATAGTTGTTATGTCAAGCAATACATACTACATCTGTATAGCACAATACGTTCACTACATTAAATAAGTACCGGCTTCCTCGTAGGATGACTCGTTCGAGAAAGTTGAGGTTATGTGAAAGAAAAAAAATTGAAAGTTTTCGGAAAACTGACCTTAAATCCAAATCATTAATAATTTTGTTTGATTTAATTATAAATGCAACCATTTATTCGTAATTAACTATAATTTCTAATGTAAGTAAATATAAATTGAATTATAAAATGCTTTTCACAAAACGTCATTGCTTACCAAGTAAATGTAAATATTACAGCAATCCTTTTTCTCGTGAAAATACTTAAAATTTGAATGGAAAAACCCATTTAAAACTTATTCCATATTTATTTTCAGTAGCACACAATCTTTTGTTGAACATTTCAGTGTATTTCAACACGTTTGTTTATTCATTTATGTATGCAGTAAAACTAACAAAGCTAGGTAGTTCCATGCTAAATTCTTGTGGAAATCCGTCTAAAATAATGTGAACCATTTTAGGAAAACGTGTTAATTATTGTACTATGTATGTACGTGTAGCCGAACAGTGTTAAATTGTAGTTAAATATCGCAGTTGTAAGTATCTTACATAAGGTACAGTATTTTATGTTACTCTTAACATTTTGTTATGCTTGTAGTTCCATATTTTTAAAAGTTAATCTCTAGAACTGTAGTTAATCTACTTATTTTAAAAGAGGTTAGATTATAATACGCCCTTAACATGCACACTCGTGGCAGATCCCATGCAATTTTAAATGCTCTGACAGTGAGGACGTCTGCCTATAGGAATGCCCCATAAACAGAGCGACTGTAACTTGTGACCAACGATTTCTGCATTGACCATCGAAATATTCAACGTCTCTTACAGACAAACTTGTCGAATTCCGCTGCACGCTTAGCACGCAAAAATATAAATAGCACTTGGTTTCAAATTAATTACTACAAGATATAATTATTTATGTGGTGGGAGATGGTAAAAGATGCATTCAAGTTCGATTTGTTTTCAATTAAAGTAATGCTTGACTGTTAGGAAATACGCAAAAACTATTAAAATAACCCTAAAAACCTATTTTGTGCATGTGTGACTTAAACCCACGACTTTATATCCTACAATTCAACGCCAGCTTTATGAATCATTACTTTCTCCGTTAGATAGAGAAGTTCAAATCAAGTGTTATTTTTTAAAGAACCTTTGCATTCGGCGGAATTAGTTTACCCTTACAGACAGTTCAGAAACCATCTTTTGACGCATTTCAAAAAGTAGTACAACTGCCCCCATGACTTTTCAACATGAAGACATAAATAATAAATATTTATGAAACCTTTCTCGTGTTTTACCACAGTCTATATCACATGTCTCCTTATTGTGTCTTACTTTATTGTTACCTCCGATGAGCGATCGTGGGTCACACATTGTGTCAGCGTCGTCCACTTCTTGACTAATGGACTAATATATCCACTTCCTTCCATCAGGGACTAGGTACCAGGGACCAGGGGGCAGGGTGACAGCATTGAGAGGAGGTATATTATCCTCGCCGCAACAGTTCATTGTACCCTCGTCCACTCCTGCTTTCCTGTCAATTATTGTTGGAGATGTTTCACAATAGCTGGTTCATAAAGCTGGCGTTGAATTGTATGATATGATGACGTCGCTCTTTAGCTATAAGTATGCACTATGCGTTGAATTATTTTGTTTACAAATGTTTAGTTGGCATTTTAGGTTTGGTTATACGCTTACTTATTAAATTTTAATTGGGTAATATTATTAAACGTATCGAAACATTAGACGATACGAACCATCGACCTTTTAGAGGAAATTATGGTCTAACCGAAAATATATAATTAAATCTTTTTACTTTTAGAGTTTACTTTTCATTGTATAATACTGAAAATTAAATGTTGTGTTTTTACTGTCTCTTCAATGGTTTGTAGACTAAAAATGCTTTTCACAAAATAGTCTTTGCCTAGTAAATATAAATATTACAGCAACCTGTTTCCTCGTAAATATACTTTAAATTTGAATTTTAAATGTCATTTTGTGTTTATTTTCAGTAGCACGCAATCTTTTGTTGAAAAATTCAGTGTATTTCAGCGTGTAAAACAATCTGTAAACCGTACTCAGAGCTGACGAAACCCTCGTAACATAATAATGGAGATGATATTGTTTTAGAAGCTGAATCCCGTTTCTCTCAACATGATAAAATCCGCCTAGTCAGTTCCTAATATGTGTCAAAACGCCGCTTTACTCAAAAACATGGTGAAAACAGAGGGAAAACATGGCGGCCGAGTATCCCAATCAATTCGTCATCAGCCCGGTGAACAAACAACAAATGGCGGGCGGACTGCGGGTTTTGGCGCCCTTTCTGAGTATAAACAAGATGGCGGAATAAAACCCGCACACACGTTTCACATTTGTACCCGTCGGCTTGTGTAAACTCGCCAAGAGCGCTGGAAAACATTGCGACAAAGGAAAACAGATGTCAAATCTACGTCTGTTATTCTTACCGTTGCATTATTAATGGCCCGCTCCTAGATCTTTTTTCACGACCCGTTTTCGTGCGACTCTGATAGTTTTTTGCTCATTACTTCTCGACGAATAGAGTTCGGAATTCGATATTCGCTGGTGTGTGAAGGCTTTGGTAACAAAAATAAATTGCTTTGTGAAAATTGTTATTATTTTTTCATTTGAACATTTTGTAATCGAGAAAAATCATAAGCATTATTACTTAGTTAGACGTTCTATCTATGTTATTATATTAGCTGCGTGCAAAACCAATATCGTCAAAAATATTTTTTAACTTCCTTTTGTAGTTAAATAGGTATAACATTTAGGTAACTTATCGCACGGAAAAAATTTCTGATATAAGATTATAATTATTTACAAAGAATCTTTTCAAATCCGGTCTAAAACTGGATTGCAGGCCTTTAACATATGATTTAATAGGTTTCCTAATAAACTTTCAGTAAAACATGATTGTATTTTTGCGATATCACGTACCAATTTCAATTCCAATATTTTTACATTTCGTCATTGTATGTTATCAGGACAAATGCAGGTGCATGAACACGTGTTCCGATATATTAAGAATGTACTAAAAGTTTAATGGGAAATGGCAGGAAATATAAATTAGCAGTGTTAATTTTTTCCGTGAATTTACTAAAAATAAATCAATATATTATCAACATAATTTTTTTTGTTCGAGTAGTGTAATATTTATTTATTTGATTATTTTAACGACAGAAGTTTTAATTTTATTTCTGAAATTCAATACAAACAAGTATCTCATATAAATCCTCGAATTAATAGTTAACGTTAATTTATCCTCGTTATGTGCACAATGTAAACATTTTTGTATACACCGGACTAAATTAAATATTGATGGAATTAAGTTTAAATTCATTCCATTTCCAGGTTCGCCAAAATTAAAAGCTTTTATTTGCACTGCTTTGATTCGTCATACAAATTAACGCCCCTAGATGCGAAAAATTGAATAAATATCGATAAAACCGTTATTATTGAAGCGATGTGCTTTTATCCTCTCAACTAGGGAATATTTTCGCATTCCCTGATTCATTTTCGGTAATATTGATTGAAACAATGATTCCAGTTAAATTACGTCTATATCATTAGGTTGGTACTGTGGTACTACTAAGTCTAAAAATATAAGAAGTGCGATGTGGGCGTGTTTAGTTATCCTAAAGTCTGATCATTCTTAGCTTACTTTTCTAATTCGATCTCAAACACAAAATCAAAATTAAATCCAATGGTGAATACGAAGTCAAGCAGCGTAAGAGAGAGACTTATTTCGTAAGTGGTTGGCTGCCTCGATCTAATCAAAATGTACCTACTATTGGCAGTGGCGACGTTGATTTCCATTCAAATCTACATGGAAGGCATTTCTATTTGACGTTGTGCTTGTATTTATACCTAATATAAATGCCTATTTCTTGTATGCTTTACGGTTTATTGAAGCAGTTATCAATTATTTAGATTAAAATATTTTTCGTAATTTTTTATGTAATTTATATTTCTTATACCTATTTAAAAATAAATTTGAACACCTATCATCACCTATAATCACCTAAGAATAGATATCTCTTCTGACGTAGTTAGGTAAACATCAAAATAACATAAAACAATAATTTTAAATTTATTTTGTTTCTTTATTTATTACAATTTCGGATCAAGAAAACAAATTCTGAATAACTTTTATAACCAAAAAACAATTAATTTTTTCGTGTTTTCCATGAATCCTTTATTAATTTATTTGTCTGTTACTAAACCTACATGTTTTAAAAAAAATAATGCATAAAAGTCCCAACTGTCCGCAGCCAGTGGGACTGTGATATACCGTAACAGAGTACGTTATGAAGTGGGGAGAGATAGGATATGGGAAAGTGGAAGATTGTAAAGAACATTGCTTTACAGATCTAGTCATGAAACACGGATTATACTATTGGAATTAACGTTTAGATTAGTGTCTACCAATATAAACGAGAATAATACTTACGTTTATTTTAAAGCCAGATAGTTACCAGTAGTAACTTTCTAATAATATTACAAAATTAACGATGTATTAAAATCGAATTCTTAGCTGTTTATTTATCGCGTAATATAGCATATAAAACACTTAAACAATTCAATTTCTATTAACCCATCTTATTATCTCACTAGTATATTTATATCACAATAATAATAAAATATTTATCTGTCACATTCCTACACTATACAGGTTGCGGCAAAAATTGACAGTGCAGTTTTAAGGGCTATTAGAAAAAAAAACATATAATACATCATGCCGTTTTAAGCATCAAGTCCTGAAGATCACCTCCAGATGAAAGATGATGGACCCCAGCAGCGATCTGTTGATGAAGGCGATTTCTACAGTTTTTGGCTGCATTTTGGTACATTTTGACGGATGTAGCGGCGATTTCCTCCTGAATTTGATAATTCGGTTTTTCCAAGGTGTGAGGCCGATGTTTCAAAATATTTTCTTTCAGTTAGCCCCATAGGAAAAGTCGCAAATTGCAGCTGGAAGGCCCGCTGGGTGACGACGAAAGAACAGTTATTTCCAAGAAACGTCCGGACGGCAAAGCCCCGGTGTTGTCCGGATTAAACAATGGTAACGACTAAAAACGGAACGACCATCTCGACACAATGAGTTCCCTCCCAGGTTCCTACCCCCATCACACGGGATGTACCGGCCCTTCAAAACTGCACTGTCTGTTTCGCTGTACCCAGTACTTCGCTTTACATTCTCAAAAAGCTCTCTGTGAACATAAAGTCAGAGTCTGATGGGAAATTCATTACAGAAATCCAATCTTATTGAAAATCACGTTCCACAGGAAAATTATCGATCTTATATTGAAGGTATTGATTGTTCTAGCTCACCCCAATTATTTAATCCAGTCGTTAAGTTAATTAAACTTTTCTTCGTGATCTTTATGTATATTTAAATGAAAATGCAAATTCACATTTTAGGGCCTGTGGAATTATAAGAGACCTCTCCGCTAAGGAAACAAATAACTCTTCACTTTTCAATTTTTATGGTAATACTTGACCCCGGGGTGGTTGAAAGCTATTTTTGCATTAGTCGAAAGAAATAAAAATTCTTTCAGAAGGTTGGAAATTGTTTTCCGCTCATATAATTCATGTTTTTTATATTATTTGTCATGACTTAGAACCTGTGCAATTAATGCATAATATGTTGATTGCAAAGATAAAAGCGAATAAAACAATTAAAACATGTTTTTAAACAAATACAGTATCTAGTGAAATTTAAAAATTACATACATGTGGGGTCAGTTGGAAAGAACTGATTAACAATTATAATCTGACAGCAGGTTATATTTTTTCAACAAATCTGCCAAGTAGATTTTAAACACAAACGGCTGATTTAATAACGTTTCAGATTTAATATCAAAAGTTTTGAATTTTTAAAAGAATTGCCGGGAGGCAATGGGACTGCACTCCTAATTGTGAGGATTGAGAGAGTGGGAGAGGAAATACATCGATTCTGAACAGTAATCTCTCAACAAGGCGTTACTGAGAGTATCTACCACTCTATGAAATAGACCAATTCAACTATGTTGTATACAAAGAAAATCGAAAAATTTTGTGACAAAATTTACAATTTAATATTTTTATGTTACAACTCACAAGAGCACCCCTGTCTGCATATTTTAAATACGGGGAACCACATCGCTACTCGTTTGGTCAGCGTTGAGGGAGGGCTATATAAAGGGATTTATTAAGAGTAAGCTACAAGCCAAAAATGTGCATATTCTTGGTATAACTTATATCGTATAGACATTAAAATTGCTTGACAAACGGAGTCTAGAAACGTTCGATTTCAAGCAAAAAACTGGTTTTTATTTATTTTGTAAATAATTTTATAAGAAAGCAAAAAAGTTAATCAAGTGAAACTGTCACAGATAATCTTAGCTATAATACTGTATTTTTTAATGTTGTTTCCTTTATGCGTTCATACATTTAAAAAAAAATAAAAATATTTTTTTTAGTGGTTTGCATTTATATTTTTTATTGAGTAATTTATTTTTTTATTTGTATTCTACTCAAGCGAAGCGATAGGAAAACCCTCAATTTATCTAAAGCATATTTTTTGGTATTCATAATGTACACCAATTCGTTGTATATATGTATAACAAATACAAGTAGTTGACATCAACTAATATCTAATGAACACGTTTCACTCAACACAATTATGTTGTTTACCAACAATGGTTTTTACACGCCTCAATTAATTTCAAAATGTTTTACGAGGTCAATTCATAACAACGAAACTACAGGTTATCAACTTAATAAGGTTATTCACGTACAGGTACATTGTACACAGGCCTGGCACATTACGTATTAACGTGGATGAAGCGGGTGTTGGACATCTCCCGAGGGGCAACTTCCCGACTGACCTACTTCTCGACAACTAAAATTCTGGAAGACAGACTTTCCAAATGACCGAATACAATTTTATGGTATAATACAATGTTATGTTATAACGTCTGTATCCACAATGTGTTTACTAAAATTTGTAGAAAACTTTAAACAGTCAGTTCAAGTTGTATTTTGTTATAATAAATTGGTTATTTGACGAGCTTATTTAAGTGATGCTAAGGGATGCTTTCCTGATGCCTTTCAGGAATCGTGATGCAAGCGTCTTTCGGGATTATTGTCATTCGGGATGTTTGTCATTAGGGATACATATCATTTGTGATGCCTGTCTTTCGTGATGCTAGCTTTAAGGGATTCTTGCCATTTGTCGGTTATTATTTTGGTCGATTATTGCCTTACTTTCGCGGTGCTAGCATCATTTGGGATGCTTGTCATTCGAAGTTCTAGACATTTTGGATTTTGTGCGCTGTGGTAAAAACAATCGCGGTGTTAGTTTACGCGGATAAGTAAAATTTATTCAATTTATTTTTATTTAAATCTAGTTGAATGTTAGAATGTGAATATTCGTTCCATACCTCTACATATTTTATCGCACGTTTAATCTTCAATTTTTAGGTTGACTGCCCTATTAAATTTGATCAATCAATTTTCATTTCCATCATAAATTATTTGACGTTTTTCCTGGATAAATCCCACCGACGTCAAAAAGGTGACGTCATTTCATTTCTTCCCCCCAAAATTGCCATCGACATGACTTTGTCGTGATGTATTATCGTCGTTTGAAGTTTTTGAACCAAGTTTCACGGGGCTACGACGCACGAGAAGATTAAAATAAGTTTTCGTTTCGATAGTATTAAACCGCTGTTATTCAAGATCTATCCCCTTCTCATATACTAGATTAGATGAAGATTCATAGATAAGATAGTGGGGAGAGAAAGGAGATGGGGAAGACGAAGATGGGATATTCAGATCTGGTCAACAAACACGCTTAAAGCCACTCTGGAACGTGCCGCAAGTAAACTACATATTATTTTTAATGAATACATTGTGAAATAACATACATTCATTAAATAAAATTTACTTGTGTACATCGGGATTTGAACCTTCGGATTTCTTGTCCTCTTGCCTTGCCCTTCGACCACGGAGGACGGCAGTTAATCAATAACGAAATGTATTTGTAGGTAGTTAATAATAGTACCATCTCGGAAATTATTTATGTGAATTAAGTTTTAAACACGCCGTAGTCATCTAATATTACAAACCTAAGAAAATCATCAAAGCACGTCTGTTAATTGTTTTCCTTTGAAGAGTTCATAAAAACTTTAATCTGTAAACGACCGATTTACTAAGAATTGAAATGAAAAAATCTTTCAACTTTCAGACTTGATTCTCAGAAAAATTTCTACCCTGCCAATATCATAAATATATTTAATGATTGGTTTAATAATATACACGTTCTACATAGAAAAGCCCTTTCTCCCTAGAAAATGCTAGACTTCAATGAAATATTGAGAGCTTTGTGGTTAGAAATAGACGTGTTTTAAAAAGCATTCTTCGGTCCGTAATAAAAGCTCGAATTTTGAATAAAATCTTACAATGTTACTATCTAAATTATTTTTAAACCAAATCCCCGGCAATCGAATTCCTTAAAGATTTCCCAGCCTCTTTTCGTAATTTCGACAATTATGACTTCTATAATCTCTCGAATGGGAGAAAGATTCTCTGCTTCACCTAAATTCAGCTGTGGGAGTTATATTTTAATAACACAACCAGCCCCGACTTCCTGGTGGAATTTTCCTTGCAATTAAAGAAATTAGTCGTACAAGATTAGCATAGCTGAGTGGAATTTACGTCGTACGCTCGGGGATGAATATTCAAATCTTTTCGTGAAAAGAAGTTCTCTCTTATTTTAAGCCACCGATTTATTTAATTCCACGTCAACACATCTCTAATTCATCTAATCAATTTAGCTGAATCCAAGAGTGATCTATTTGTTTACTAGATTTTACTACTACCACGATATAATTGTGTTTAGAAACTCTGCGAATAATATAAAATTATTCATTCTAGAATAATATTCCTACAAAGTCGTAAGATCCGTGGATATCTAGAGAATTTCAGAAACTTCAAAATCTTCAATCAAAAGTGTCTAACACATGTAAGTACGGTCGTATTAGATTTCTAATGAAACTAAACATTTTGATTAATTTATTAATTTAGCTCTGCAGGAATTATGAACGGTGTATTTCTCATTCAAAACAATTTATGATGAAGGCATTGACATTTACCGATTTAAAAAATTAGATTAAATAATGAAATTGTGGAGTTTGAGACGTAATCCCGACAGACTTAACTTCCGGGAACCCAAAATCTAGAAAGCTGATTTCCCGATAAACCCCTTAACGATTAGTTAAAGTATATGTGAACATTATTCATAATAATTATCAATGATTAATGATTAATAATGTACTTTTATACTCCGTACATTTTGTGAGATATTTTTTCATGTAATCGAAAACTTAAATATAGGAAAATCGTCATTTGGATAGTATCTGGTGTTCATAACATGTTGTTTTGTAATAAATAATAGTGTAGCATGGACATATTTATACATCAATGTAAAAGTACACATCATGTATGGCAGTTCATAGAGTTTCGACAACAGTTGTAATTTGAAAGATGCGAAATCAGTTAGTGCCTTCCGCCCATGTCTTTATTACAAAAAAAATACAGAGACATTTAAAAAAAAAATTTGGCCCTTTTTGAATTGTCACTGTCCTGTGAGTTGCCATAGAACCGTATTTCTTATACCACAAATTGATAAAATAAATAAAATAATTTTTTTTTTTTCAAAATAATAAAATATTTTATGTTTATTTTTTCCAGGTAAAAAGAAAGATGACTGCCTTACAGACTTCGCTTCGGTCGTTGAGTGCGCGAGGAGAGGTAAAATATCACACAAATCTCATTCACAGTAGTTATTATTCCCTTCCCGTTGAACTAACAAGTTAACCTATTTTGGTAAAACCTCAAACCAGAGGCACTGTAGACTACTGTAGAGGGTAGTGCGGAGGAGTATAGTACGGTTAGAGGTGTTGGTAATTTTATGTCAGTTCTATCCAAGAATTTGAGATATTGCCAAGAATTCTCCAGTTTTTGAAAGAAGGTTATTGAAGATGATTGAAGAGGATTTTATTCTGTATGCTATCTGGAATAAAAATATAACATATTTTGACAACGGGTAATGGGTGCATTAAATTCGAAACGTGTAAACAAATTTATGCATTATTTTTACTAGGCGACTCCAACAGAAACTAACTTTAAAACTACAGACATACCAAAATTGCAAAATTGAAGTTTTACCTAAATCAGAGTAAAAAAATAACATCACATTAATCTCATTTTACCTAAAATCTCTTTACTAAAGGAGCAAATACTCTTGTACGCCATTCTATCATGATCTATCTTTGAATGTAACAACATATTATAACTTTATTTTGCATTTTTTTTATTTTTTCGAAAAGCAAAAATATTTTTAAAAATTAGTGTTCAAACTAGTGCGAAGCCGGGTAGTAACTATATACAAATTACACGAAGTATGTTCGTGGGTAAACATGAAGTATGCCTAATGGTACGCATACATTTGCGAACCGAAACGCGAGCCGAGTCACGAATTACTGTAAAGGAACGAAGCAACTGCAAGCGGCGTTTTGTGCCATTTGCGGTTGCTTTGTTCCTTTCTCATAAGTTGACGTTGAGCTCGGCAGTTCGGCTCGCGTATTTATACGTAGAGCAATATTGCTTTCTGTTACGATATGTAGAATCTAATATCTGAGACAAAGTTTTCATTAGACCCTATAAATCGAAGCCTTCGCACGATCGTACATAAGTTGCCCGGTGCCTACCCCAAACAAAGAAAATCAACCTCCTTCAAGCGGTTAACCTCTGTCAAACCCTCGGCGGGAAGACATAAATCACTGCATACTCATGGGAGACTGGGAGCTTTCTGTATATTTAACTACTCGCTTGATAGTGTTAAGTCACATTGCACTTACATCAAGTGCCATATGCGGGACACTTGACAAATGGGATGGTTTTCATTTCAAGTCTGTCTGGATAAATGCTTTATTCTTCAGTATGCTTCTTTTAATTCGCTTTAACAGTATTATTAAACATGCTTATTTAGGTTTTTAATATATTTTTTTATTTAAAAAAATATATTTTTTATTTATTTTTTTACTTTTTATTTTATTTTAGTTTTTCATATATACGGCATAACGTTGCCATTAAGAAATTAATGTGAAATATTCCTGCGTAATGAGTAACACTATTCAAGTTCAATCAAATCTTAATTTTCGTTTGACTACTTTTCATATCAGACAAGCTATTTACGTATTTATTTTATTTACATGCTTAACAGGTGCTTTGATAAATTAATAGAGCGAAGATTAGTTGAACTAGGTCCGTTGGACGCACTTTAGCGGCCCGTTTATAATGGTTGTCGGGGGGTAAAGTGATTGAAATTTCACCCCTAACGACAATTTTTCTTTTTTAAATCAGAAATTAAAAATAAATAACAACTTATAACCTATGTATTTATTTCGGCCAAAAATTATTATCAATCATTAAAATGATTTTTTTATTTGTGTGCCTGTCTGTAACTTTGGTTCAATGAACTCGGATTTGATTTGATATTTAGTGTCATTTTTCAAAATTTGAACTGATTGTAATAAATTGATAACGATAGTAATAGATTTTTTCTTAAATTTTGGTTATGGTCGAGGGGTAAGCTCTTGATTAGCTAGCCGGAGGCCGCGGGTTCATATCCCAGGGTCCGCAAGCACATTTAAATTGACTTTACTTTACTCCCCGGACACATACATTTTATTTCTTCATATGAAGCGGTTACTTTGTGATGTGACATTATAATTTAAAATTAAACAGTAACTTTGTAAACATCACTTATAAGTGATGTTTACAAAGTTACTGTTTAATTTTAAAACATACATTTTATTTGAATGGAAATCTTTTTTGTAAGAAGTTCCACGTTTTATGTTCGATTAGTACGATGAATATAACTTCTTGTATTTTTATAAACTAATTGGATAAATGTCGTCATTATTTTTTTTTCAAGTTTACAACTTTCGATAGATAAATTTCTTTCTTGAAATGCAATTATCCTGTAGCAAATATATATATTTTTATTAATGTTTATAATAATTATAATATCCCGTGATTTTTTGCGGGTCTCTTATAGGTAGTCTTTAATAATTATTATTGTAGAAGAATAATCCCTATCTTATTAATAGGTACACGAAGCAAAACGAATATTGCTGATTTATTAAAATCCTGAAAAATATGATAGCATGCCGTTTCCTAATAAACTTTTAGAACATTAATAATATATCGGAACACGTGTTCAAGCACCTGCGTATTTTAGATCTATAGTCTCTTTTTGGTAAAGTATAGCGACAAACTACGTTACTTTATTTTTTTACTTATTTAATTGTTTTTTTTTCACTAAAAACATGTAAGCATTTGAATGAAGCACGTGTTTGTAATTATGTAATATTTTAAGGGGGCATCTTCCAAGATGACGAACTTCTATGCCCCTGACAATTTGTATTCCGGATCGGCATATCTCCTCGCCTCTGTCCCGCCTCCGTTCTGACACTCTGCCCTTCGCTCCTCGTAAATGAATATAATCGCGAATGAGGTGGCTTACTCGGACAAACTTTGAAATTGCTAATCATCCACTTTTTCCTCCCCCGGGATTACAGCGCCTCGATAAATTGCCCCCGTCTAATTCTGCCATCCATTTTTTTTATCCCATTTAAACTTTCCTTGGAAAAGAGGAAAGTTCCTTAGCACTTCTTTCCACTGGCCCCAGATCCATCCACGCACATAACTCTCCCTGCAGTGAGTGATCTAACAAAGGGGCAGTATTTTACAACGTTTTTAAGCACTCGCTAATTTGTGTTTGTTTTATTATCTCGCCGTGATATTTTCTGGATGCTGATTGTTTAACATTTATTATCTCGTTGAATTAAAAATTTAGACGTTGCAAAATATGTCTTGTTCTCAACAATATCAATTGTCGTCCAAAGCTTTTGATATGCAACTGCTAATTTGTTAAAGTAAGCGAAGATGGCCGCTGCAGAATCAAAATAAAGGGATTGATGTTGTCGTTCGATTAAATAGTTTTATTCGTAGTTTCTGATTTCGCCAAGATCTCTTCAGTTGAAGTTTATTGATTATTTAATGTTGAAATCTAAAAATAAATTATCTGTAAGTTAAATCTTCGATTAGAAATCCAAAATAAATGTACTAGAAAACAAGTCATCTAAACCAAAAAGCAACCAAAACGAGTTCACCCAAATGAGTGCTTTCTCTACCTTATATATTCCAAATAGTCCGGATAAACTGATTATACATTTAATCTTTCTGAATTGAACACGATCCAATATGCGTTTTAATTATTTGGCAAAAAAAAGCCAACAAGGCCAACTGTCTGATAGCTAATTAAACGGGAGTTCCCGATTCTAGATTTATGCTTTCTTTCTTTATGAAGCCCTCCTGCGACCTTTGTTTTGTTCTATTTTCCGCACTTTATTTTCCTCACCATTGATATAGGAAACACAGATGATTTGCCCAATATTCACTAGAATATAATATCGTTGGAAAATTAAGGGCAAGCGTGGCACTACGAATTCATCATTGTAAGATACCATTCTGAGGCATATGTGTGGTAAAACTACGTATGATCGTGTGAGAAATGTGGAGATCCGCAAAGAATGCAAGGCATGTGTAAACGTTATGATTAAGATTAGGAAAGGGGCACGTATTATGGTTTTGGTATGTTTTTTTTAATATTTTTTTTTTATAGTGAATACCTCACAAGAGTCCCAACTGCTCCCGTCTGGAGCCAGTGAGACTATGGCATCCCCAATTGGGGGATGTTGTGAGGCTGAAGGTAAGTGGGGAAGGGAAAGAGGAAGGTGAGGAAGTACCTGGCTATTCAGATCTAGTCACTAAACACGGCTTAAGCCATTTGGAGCAACGTTTCAATTCTGAATGGTGGTCTTACACCAGGGCGATACTGGTAGTATCTTCCACTCTAAAACGTGCCGCAAATTTACTATATATTATTTTAATTAATTAATTGTGAAATAACACAAATTAATCAAATAAAATTTATTTGCGCACGCCGGGTTCGAACCCGCGACCTTCGGAATGGCAGTCCAATGCGTTACCACTGGACTATGCCGGCCGACTATGTAGAGCGAATAAGCGAAGAAATGCTTAATAACTTATTTGTCTGTCTCACTAAGAAATCCTGTGTTGAGAATTGAAAACGTACGTTTTAATAATTTGTATAGCGCCGTTTCTATGAAAAATCTCATCAAGATACATATTTTATTCTGTGATTTTCAGCACGTAGAAATAATATTCAGAACAAATTGCGCGCTATAAATGTACCTAAATAAAAAAAGTCAATGAAAAAGTGTAACGGTTGCGTGATATAATTTAAGAGGGATGTGTAATGTGTATGAAAAGATGTGAAATATAGATTAGAAGGGAAGAGGAACTAAAAACCATTTACGACATTGTGAAGGAACGATTTTTTGCAGGGATTTTGAGGTATTTAAAAAAAATTACATCGGCTTTAGTGGAGTTCCAATCCAGTGATTATTACGTCAGTGGGCCTTGTCTATGGTGGTTTATCCCCCACGGCACGAGCCACCGAGGCAGCGAGCAGTGGAGGTGTTAATGCCGGCTGTACAATTTACGGCTTAATCTGGCTTCGGCAATATACGCCATAGAATGGGACAGATGCTGGGAATCTTTTAACGTTCAAATTTATTAATAAACCTCGTTAAAAACTAATGTTTTCTTCGAACTGATTGGTTTATCTTAATTGAATTTTCGTATTAGTCAGACGATAAGGCATTCACGATTTTCACAACGATAGGTTTTGCCTTTTTTTTAAATTTTGACAAATATGAAATGTTTTACTTCTAAAAACAGTTTTAAATTCCTATATACTAACCTTTCAGACTTCGTAGTAAACGTTCAATAATAAGAAGAATGTGGTTTGCAATGAATATATGTAAATATGAATGTTAGAGGGAGCGCGCTAATATTTAAAAACGATTATAATTAGTGTAAATAGGTGTAAGCGAAAATATTATTATAACATTACTTATTGAAAATACGGGAAATATGTCTTAAGTAACCTTCACAGAAACACTGTCAATTTTTTCACACCCGTAATATGTTAAATAACACAACCAAATGTGTTTTTATTGTTAAGGAGCATTATTTAGGATTTTTTTCTTTTCACGTAATTAATTTTTCAAATCGGCAGATGAAATAAAAAAAGTTAAAGTTAAAACTTAAAAAGTGTTGAAATGGAAATATGTTTTAAATCGGTAGAAATTCGGAATGCAGGGGTCGTAAGTATACTGCCTGCATTTTAAAACCTTTATTTATATTTTTCGGTTAACTGCCTTTTTTGAGTATATAATATTCATGAACTTATATATATTCCACTTGTTTTATTAATGTAGGCTATTATCTTTGGTGTTGTCTGATATTTACAATAAGATTATCATTTAAGTAATCTAATATCTTTAAGGGAGCCAAGTTTGAAGTTGTTTTTTTATAGTTTTGTCATAAATTATTTGTTGTTTACAAGTATAAAGTTTCTAAGACTATATTATCTTCTAAAATATGAAGATAAAACTACCAAAAAAGCACTTAAACTTTGCGTCCTTGATTTGTAAAGCACCTCAGGTGAAGCTCGACGATTTTGCTGTTTGTAATAATCTTTGTCTTATATTATTATATTAAAAACCTTTTAAAGCGTATGCAGAGTATCTTATCGCTGCATTTAATATTGTAAACGTTTTAAATACGTCACTTATATTAACACCAATTTATACCAACTATCTTATTTTAAACGCTAGATGGCTTAAATGGAAAACTTTTGGATGCTACCAACAAGGCTTTGCCTATTTCCCAAGGTTTCTAACCTATGCAAAGATTGAAGATGTATAATTTACGTAAGGTTTATGTGTAATCCTTATTGGGTACACCCGAACAGATAATTTACCGGCTCCGGTCTCGTGGCATATTAAAATCTCAGCCTAACGTGATTTGTGTACTTTTAATTATCAATTCTAACTTTGCCTAGAGGTTCGCTTATTGCAGAAATCGGTCTGTATTCTCAACAAGCATAATACCTACTCACTTTTGAATAAATTTGCCTTATTATATTCAAGCTCGCTAAACTTGTAAGGAACTAGAAGCAAAACAACCTTTATTATAAGGAGTTGTCGACGTTCTTTATTTTTTTTTAAATATGTAGTACCTTAGTGTTTATGGAATGGTAATTAATCTATTTACATAAAGAAGAAAGTCTGTTCAACACCGGACGTGCGGCATGGATTTTTATTTTTATAAAAATCTATAGTTTTATTCCGAGACTGACGAAATTTAGCATCTTTGACCTCCAAAACAAGAAAAAGGTCACTGACTAATTATATTTTGAAAAAATCCGTCTAAAACCAAGGACAACGCCGGGGACTTCAGCTAGTATTAATATAAATTGATGACTAGATTTTGTTTGGCAGTGGTTTTATTTTTTCATCATTTTTAAATTTCATATTTTTTTACTTTTTTTTATTCACAAATAGCTGATATTTTTGGTCCATTTAGTTTCCATTATGTGTATAAAATAACTTGTGAAAAATTCATCCAAAATATATTTAAAAAAATGGGATGGTATTTTCAGTCTAGAATTTAACTCCATCTGTACTCATTAGTGGTACGATTTAGTTTCAAGAAATTCGAAGAAAAAGATAAAAAGTTTGCAATTGCTTAATACTTCACCAAAATTTTGTCACAATTAGTGTGTGTAAATGCGTTCTTTAAAATAAACGCTTTTTTGTATTATTCTAAATAATTTTTTTTTGGCAGTCTTGTCTTAGTAATCTACTTTGTGATTAATGTTAATTACGTGATTTATTTCCAAGATGCGGACGTCTTTAGTTTTCTTACGAGTAGAATATTCCCCCAGTGATTCCTTTCATTCTCTGACTTAAGGAGGCTTTAAGAATTAACTCGAGTCGTCCGATTGGATTCTCGAGAGAAAACACTTCGGTGTTGTCGAAATACTCGTAAGGCCTAATTCACTGTATTACATCCCATACTTAACAATTAGCGACGTTAACTCTAACTCTAACCCGATCTCAGTAACTTAAACATACATTTAAACGTCTTGGATAAGACAGAGTAATATAGCTTTTTGAGATAATCGAGATTTTATGAATTGACAAAATAATTGTTTTAAAGCTGAGTTTTCTTTGTAAGGTCGTGGGTTCAAATCCCTGCGTAATTAATTACTTTTTGGTTTAAAATTAAACAATAACTTTGTAAACATCACTTATTGGTAAATACTTAATGCCGACCGGGTTTCGCTACAACCGTGGCTTCATCAGGGCAGTATAATACTAAACATCTCAAATCTAAATTAACATGCGTTGATATCACGGTGAGTGGACAGTCTGAGCTACAGTGGAAGAGGTAGGGATAGGTGGGAGATTGAGAGGCGAGTGCTCTTTGTCAATAGGGAACAATCTGAGTATAGGGCTTTTATTTAGGTTTATTTGGTTGTTGATGACTTTGCTATTGACGTTTTTGGCTTTCCTTAACTCTAGCGCCTCTAAGTTATCTTCCACTGTAGCTCAGACTGTCCACTCACCGTGATATCAACCCATGATAATTTAGATTTTAGATGTTTAGTATTATACTGCCCTGATGAAGCTACGGTTGTAGCGAAACCCGGTCGGCAATAAGTATTTACCTGTAAGTGATGTTTACAAAGTTATTGTTTAATTTTAAATTAAAATGTCACATCATAAAGTAACCGCTTCATATGAAGAAATACTTTTTTTTGTGTTTAGCAGTAACTTTGTGGTTTGAAATATTAAATATTAAAATATAAAGAAAAATAATTTTGTAATAATAATGTATTTTGAAATCGTGCACTTCCGTAGAAGCTTTGAATGTAGAAATTCATTACGAAACTACAATATTCGGTTATAACTCCAATTAGTGCCGATGCACGTGGTAAAATAGTTACTCTTGTACACGTACAAGCAAAATTACTATTCGTTTAAATACTACAGGGTTTTCCAACAAGAGGTGTTATTTTGATATTCAATCGTAAAAGATCAATGGTTTCGTTGCTTGTGTGGCACGTAGCACCGTTTTGTTGAAAGTAAACGTTGTCCAGATCAATACCATCCAATTCCGGCCATAAAAAATCATTAATCATCTCTCGATAGCGCAATCCATTCACCGTAACTGTTGCTCCAGCCTCATTTTCGAAAAAGTAAGGTCCAATGACTCCGCCGGACCATAAACCGCACCAAACAGTCACACGTTGAGGATAGAAAGGCTTTTCAACAATAACTTTTGGGTTTTCCGAGCCCCAGATGCGACAATTTTGCTTGTTGATGAAGCCACCGAGGTGGAAATGGGCCTCATATTCAAGATGATTTGCATTTGATTCACTCAAGTGAATTTTAATAATTTCAATGCGTTGTTGAAGCGTGTATTGTTCCATTTTTTTTAAAGACGTAGTTTCTACTTGTTAAATGCAAAAAAATGACAGCTTCAAAAGTAACATCTACCGAAATAGCGGGTTATTCTAAATAACACGTCATATTGGAAAACCCTGTATTACATTTATAAAACCAGATTTGCTCATATTTAAATGCCGTCCACTATGTATCAGCGAGTACATGCACTTATATATTCAGTGATGCAATTTTACTTAAAACTACTTCCACAGTGGTGTTCACGTAATATAAACAACCTAAGTTGTAGCTATGTTAATATTTATTCAAGATATTTCTGCGTTTTATTAATGCAGGTGCATTGGCAAAGTACCAAGCTCGGGTATGCAAGGTCGCACCTCTATATTAAATTTGCCCGGTTGTATTCATTTGCAAAATTAGGTGGAGGTTCTATCTACCCCGTTTTGAATAAAAATACAATATTATCTTAATACTCGCGCAGTACGTGTCAGTGGTACAAATTTGAGAAAATGCATGCAATTACTTCTGTGCATTTTGAAAATGCAGGGGATGTTATGAAGTTTAAATTTCACACTACGAAGTTTATAATCTACTTGGCGCGCGAAGCTTTGACAAGCTGGGAGTAAAATTCTACGTTAGTAATCAGTTTGCGCATTTTCCTTTAATCCTCCTTCGCGCTAAATTTGATATATTTATGAGCTTTTGATAAGGGAAAGTGCTTTGTTGAATTAATACGGTATATTATTGTATTATTAGTGTGTGTATATGTACCTTTTGTTGCTTTTTCTCGTGTGAAAAGGAACTCTTAGGAGTAATGTCCCTTAATGGCTGTTTAAAATTAATATTGGTATAAATTGGGATGGCGGATTATTATTCACGAGGTGCTCTATAAAAGGCATTGGACAATCGTTCATACTACTCTCTTTTCTAGATGCCAATCGCATGGTCTTTATAATAGTAGAGATCAACATGCAATATGAATACATTTTATGAGGTATATATTTCAATGATAATTAATTGATTGTTTTTTGATTTGTAATTGTAAAGCATGTCTTCAAAATTAACTTTTAACATTTAGTTTTTAAACTAGATAAACATTCAAATATAACGTTGGGTTTAATTAATTTTAAATACACCCCAATGCATATCCTTGCATTCGTTGGGTCAAATAATATAATCCACAACGTCAACAGATAACAAAAATTATGACATGCGATTCTAATCTATTAGTTAGATGTACGCTGAAGCAAAAATATAAACCGAACAAATGAATAAAATATAAAAACGTCAAATTTAATATTAAAATTGCTTCTGTATTTGCAAATTGATCTTTAAAATACAATGTACCGATTATATAAATAATAAATCACTCGAAAGTTGTTAATATCGACATTCCTTAATTTCTTCCAAAACCAATTCCGTTCATTTTAATTATTTCGGCATCAATTAAAACCAAGGGGTGTATCTGCCCGGATTGCGCCTAATCTTCATTATAAAATCGGTGATCGTCTTCTCTTCTTCCCCTCCCCTAACCATCGATCTGTGACGGAAAGTTGGGCCACGACGGGGATTGAAAAACTTCTCGCATATCAGCTTATAGCTTATCGTCCCATTTAGGAGGACAGATGTTACAAAGTTTCGGGCCACGCTCTGGCCGCTCTTTGGTTCCTAATCATTTAATGCTTACCAGTTTGTCACTTTAAGAGAAAATATTGTGGACGTATTAATCATTTGAGTGATGGAATATCTCTAAACATTTGATAATGTGATTTTGAGACATCTCATTGACGATGAATAATGTTTGTTTGATTAAAGCTTTATTGATAATTTATATTAAACTCCTCCGGCGCTTTAAATAAGAAAAACATTTTTTTTCCCTCAAACTCAACTTATTTTACCAAAATAACATTGTTAATTGTTTTCTACTTTATTATCGTAAGACGATTACGATGAATATGTAGCAGGACATTCATCCGTTATATAAGAGACTCTGAGTTATTCTAACGAGGGAAGCAACTTGAACTGAGCTTCCGGCGTAAGGATCGTCTGTACTAGATATTATTCGGTTAGAACCGACATGTTGTCTCTGTCATGTGGCGTAACTATCTCCACCTATGTAAATATTTTACATAAATGAATAACAATAACTTAGATCTACACGCTTTGATGATATCTGTTAAATCTGAAACTACACCCAAATATTAACACTACAAGTATGTAAATAATAAAACTTAAATTATTAAACGAATTCATTCCTCACAATTGATATTTCTTTCATCTCTCTTTTTGCAATCCTAAAGCTCACCCAAGCTTGTGTAAATAATGAATACCTCCGGGTGGGTTTCTTAAAGGTAAAGGGTTCTGTGATACAGGTCATTAGGGCTTGCCTTGGCCCTGAATTTCACTCTTTCATGTGATTACGTCTCACGCGTTCCTGAGTCGTTCCAGCTTTTCTCATTTCAAACACCCGAACCCGATGATACCTACCAACATAAACATAGTCATGTAACGGAATCTCAATACCAAACCAATGATCCTTATATTCAATAAGTTAGTGTAAAGTTTATTTTATCTTGAAGGTTCACCTCGCCTGGCCCTTAATAACCGCCTCTTATTTCTGCTCACCGAAGCGATATTTGTATCTTAATAGATTCCCAAACCGGAATATCGTTTTTCCTCCGTCATCTTGCGAAACTTTCCCGATAAGTCCTGCGGGGAAATTCTCAGATATTTCCCCGAGATAAAAAGTGTTAACGGTTGGAAATAATTTGTCGAAGGCTAGGAAATTATTTGTCGAAGGTTGAGAAATTATTCGTCCATCGCTTTTGACTAACTCTGTGAGAGATTTTCTGTTAATTTAATTATCTTTTCAGTTGTGAAAATGGATATTGAAATTTGCTGACTTTAAGCTTATGATTAAGCAAACGTTCACTTTAATCTGTTCATCTGTTGCGAAGGCTTCAACTTCCAGAGGCAAACAGACTAGAGCATTTTCAGTGAGGAATTAAATAAATGAGATTAAAAAATACTGAGCATCAATTTCAATTAACTATTAAACAAAGTTTGTTTTTGTAATTATTCCGTTTCACTACGTTATTATATTCGTTAGAATTTTCTCCCTTTAAACGCTAAAAAACTTTTGGATCGGTTATTTGATCGACTGGTCTAAAGCGTTGGGGTCCCACTAAAGGTTTGCGGGTTTAATTTAAAAATAAATAAATAATTTGAATACTGCCGAAGAGTCCCAACTGCTCCATACCATCTGGAGCCAGTGATACTATGGCATCTCCAATTGGGATACGTTGAGAGGCTAAAGGTAGTGGAGAGGGGAAAGAAATGGGGAACATGGAGTTGTGGAAGTAGCTGGATATTCAGATCAGGTTACCAAACACAGCTAAAGCCATTGAAAGCAATGTTTCAATTCTGAACGGTGTTTTTACACCGAGGCGATACCTAGAGTGTTTTTCATTCTAGATCGTGCTGCAAATATACTATATATTATTTTAAATTATTAAATTGTGAAATGATACAAATTAAATTTATTTGTGCACGCCGGGATTTGAACCCGCAACCTCCGGATTGCTTGTCGAGAACCTTACCCCTCGACCACGGAGTCCGCGGTGCTGATCTGCTTGCTTCATCGTTGCGCAAAAAAAATGTTATATCATCATAACTTGGGAATGTTTTTTTATTTTTCACTTTATATTTTTCCTCGGGTCATGTCCTCTGAATTTATGTTTTTTCGTCCTGTATGTTTATCGAGAATTTATCAGAATTTCTGATTTAATTTGAAAAATAATAGCTCGTATTTTCTTTGAAGGCGGGGTTTTATTTTAAACGTTATTATTATAGCTTTATTACTAGTGATTTATCATTTGTACTTTTCAATGGACTATGGTACTAGAGAGAAAATCAGGAGCGGAGTAGAACGGCAAAACATGAGTAAGAGATAGCAATTACTGCGCGAACACAGGTGATGATCGTCGTTCATAATGATCTCGTTTAGATGCTAAATAGCAGTTCGTAGATAGCAGTGGCGCCCAGTGACGTTGTACCGATACTGTTTTTTAATGTAAGACAATTATAGAAAAACATAATTTTTCCTTCACGATAAATAACAGTCCTTATTAATAAAACATTCATTTAATTTGATTTGCATTGATAATAGACGATACCAAATTGTTTCGTTATAATGCAAAAATATTCGAATTTTGAATCTGAATTACCAATGATTTGAAAAGATTCTTGATAAATTATCAACAATCATTTTTCTCCATGTATACAGGCTAAACAATAATCAACTTGGTTGCCTGAATGAGCGCCTCATAAATTACTTACCCGTTCTCTTGATTCATGCTATCTGTTTCTGTTAAAATACAACCCGACGAAATTTAGAACATCCTTGGTTCGATCGTCTTCCAAACGATGTGTCTTTTCAACGGGTTTAAATTATGACAGTTACTTTTTTGTTTTCTTATGCATTCTTAGTACAAGCGGAAAACTTGCGAATCTTCAGCGTATTTGATTTTGTAACATAATTTGATTTGACCTTTAGTTTTCTAGTAAATTGGAATGAGATTGGAATTTATTTGGTCAATTTCGAAAAAAAAAATGTAGCTAGGGGGCATATCAGCTGTTTAGTGAATTTTTAAAATGCGTAAAATCGAAGGTCCGGTTCCAACAGTTCTGTACCCCTTTAGTCGCCGAAAATAATCGCAATGCTTGGATGGAATTTTTTTAGGTTCTTTTTGATGCACCACTTTTGTAATCTGAGTTTCCGAAAACCGTAAGTAGGCTGATGATTTTAGTTTTCTGTGTTAAATCATCAGCTTGACTGCGTGGATGAGCGCCTCATGATTTCTGTTACCATGTCTGTTTATATCGTCGATCCAAAAACTTTTAACATTCTTGAGCTCTCTTGTAAATATCGTGATGTCGTGATTTGTCCGTTGATCATATTCCGAACAACTTGTCTTTTCAATTTCCATTTTTTTGTTTGAATTATTTTAGTTACTATTTTGTTTTCTCATTATTTCGCTTCCGAAGAGAATCATTATTAAGACATATAATTTTATAAATACCACCAACTAATACTGTCAATACATAAAATGTGCCCCCCACCGCAGTAGTTACGTACTATTAATGTTACCACTTAAGCCAACTTTTAGTACTAGACTATCGATCCTGCTTTAACGTGCAAACACCGTTGGACGGAGAGGCGGTATCAATAATCAGTTTCCACTCTGCAAGAGTAAGTTGAAAATGTTACCCAATAAGAAAAGGGAATTAGACAGTTTTTAATAATATATCTTTAAAATTAGGTTTAAAAATATTTTCTCTGTAACTTAGTTTAGTGATCAGAATCGACAAGTAACTCATCCTTCAATTTTACCATCTCCTTTCCATCCACATTCCTCACAACTTAACTGCAATAGGGGATGCTTTTTCTTACCATAATTTTTTGAATCGGTACCAAATCGTCAAAAAACACCTTGAACACAACCATAGATTACATAAAAGCATCTATCATTTGCCTTTGCCGTTTCCACCAACATATCAAGTAATAATGCGAAATTCACAATATTGAACAGTAATACACGTTCACAAATAGTAATAATATTATATTCCCTTTTCTCAACACTTTAAATGTAAAACGAAATAGGCAAGCGACATTCCTTATTATTTAGTTACATAAAAAAAAAAATGACGACAACAAATGTCAAATAATGTCCGCCATCTCAATCGATATTTTTCTCATCCCGAATCCATATGGAAACTGGACGAAAAAAAGCATCGTGTAAAACTCCCATTGGTCTCACTATCTTCGAACCCAATTTAATATGAGAATACGTTTATTTAAATACTATTGTGGATGAAGTTAGAAATAACATATATATTTTATAAGTACCTAGGTAAGGAATTTTTCATTTAAATAATTTTTCGTTGAGAGTGAATTATGCTTTGTTTACCATTCTTATTTCGGTGCAGGCTTTCCGGACACCAATATCAATCGGCGATGTCCGGCTAATTCCGCCTAATTCCGGAAGCATTAGGTATTCACGGACATATAGGGGGAATACTAGCGGCACGGTTTCACTAAAACACATTTCCCTGTACGATGTAAATAGCTCTATCGGATATATCCGAATTCCAGTGGCGAGTCATGATTCCTTTTCCAAAAGCTTACAATTTTAATTTAAACTGTTTGAAGTCGACTTTTCATTGAATATGAATAAAAATCGCTTGAAATTTCATGAGTTTGCAACCTTCTTGATTGCTTCGAGTGCAGACAGTCCTGACTTCAGCCTACAGGGTACAAAAATAGATCAAAATGATTAGTCCTTAGAGCATAACCCTTAATTTCACAATACTTTTGAAAAGAGTGTTTGCTCAATTCAATAGATTATATTTTACCGCTCACCTATTTTACCTAATCTATCCTAACCCAACCTGCAAAAGCTAACTTTTCCATAAAAGTCAAATTATTAAGCTAAGCGAAAAAACTTTGCGGTCGCTCCGTTTGATAACTGACAGCGGTTTTTTCCGCTTTATAACACAAAATAAAGATGAGATCACAAAAATAGACACGTCTCGCCCCTGACTTGTGCCAACTACACCCAGTTTCGTAAATCCAATGCAATATAGAGCAAACCTACATATATAATGTACCTCGTATGTTGCGGGCCCAATTATGCAAAATATGTAGATAGATCGGCCATTTTAAATCCAGTGCACTCTTCGTGACGTCAGATTTAATAGGATTTTATAATTGATCGGCTATCGCCACCGACAGGCAGGGAGAGGTTGATACCATTGATTTTCAGCCAAGGCAGAGAGAGGTTCATACCGTTGATTTTCAGCTGTGGGCTCCTAGAATTTCCCTTTTTTACCGATGAGAGATTTTTATGCATTTCAGAATAAGGCACAGAATATTTTCCTTTCGTAATTAAGCTCAAAAACGTGCTATGGAGAGGATTTGTTATTCTGTAACGAATACCTCACAAGAGTCCCAATTGACCCGGGTAAGAGAGCCTACGGCGTCCTAAAGCTTGGGGTAAGCTGTGAAGTCGAATCCCTCCGAGGGGAAGGAAAGAGACGAGAAAGTGGTCGATGGAGAAGTATCTGGCTATTCGATTAATGATCTTTCACTAAGTATCTACTGCTCTGGAACTTCGCGCAATATACTATATCTAATTCATCGAATTTTAAACGATTTAAATCAATTTCAGTTTGAGCCATTTATATCTACATTTGTAATTGAATGACTTTTAAAATATCAAGAGATTTGGCGTAAATATGTATCCACAGAAATTTTGTTGTTGTTTGAATAATATAATATTTTTGGAAATCATGGACAATGTTACTCTCCTGTACATTTGCTAAATTAAATATGCGTCGTTCCATTTCGAGGGCTCAAGATCATAGTGTCCTAACTAAAAAAACGGATGATTTGAGTTAAGCTTGGTTTCGGTAATGCCATAATCATATTATTTATTAGTGACTTGAAGCTCTGTCTCCTACATACAGCCGTTTAAGTGATACTCTTGGGCGTACGAGCATTCCAAACTTTACTTGCGTTTATCTCAAAACTAGGTTTTTGTAGATAGGCCCCTATGATCCTTAGCCCCCGATTTGAAACCCTCAAATGTTGTTTGCTTTGTTACTCGGGCTGTGTTTATTTTTAAACGTATTTTGTTATTCTTCTGTGACACGTTTTTAATGGCACTGTTTGTATATTCAGGTCCAGAATACATTATCGAATCTTCGGCGGCCTTTCCTTTGCATAAAATATTTATTTATCCCGTTCAAAATGAAAAAACGGAAATATACACTGACAAATTGTATTTGTCGGTGAGGCAGTATCTGATATAAAAGGGCGCATCGAATAATTTGTTTTTTTGCGACGATGAATTTTTTTAAAAGCTTTTTGAAAATAATCTTAAAATTTCGTGTGGGTTGGACTCTAATTTTAAATTGTTATCGTGTTAATAATTAACGTGGGCAGTTGTTTTTTGTTGCTAAATTTGTAAGCAAAGTTTTTATTTACAATAATGCTACGGTTTACAAATGTCTTTTAAAACAAAAACAAGAGGTGCACAAAGAAAAAAACTAGAGTTGCCTTGTGGACGTGTTTCGCTATCCAAATATTTACCTAATCGAGACTTAAATTTTCAATACAAAATTGTATTTACGATATCCAAATAGAATAGAGATCTATGATGCCAGGCGAGTTAAAGTGAGAGAGAGAGAGCTCTGGGCTATTGGGCTACATGGAACATTGGTTTCCTTTCTTATTTCGTCTATGGTTTTTTTAAATTTTTTATCTATTTGGAATTATTATCTGTTTGTCTGAAGCTAAATAAACTGATCTTTTCACAACGTACACAAGGGAAGTCGACGCTTTATGAAATGAGCAAAAGAGCCATCATTTTCAATCAGAACGAAGTGGCTGTGAACTTATTTAGACGGATTTATTTCACAATAACCGCACACGAGGCTGTAAGCTGACGGGGCAACAATGTCACCATCGTAGTTTGTCATATTTCTGTACAACGATCGAGTGGTTTCCTGGAAAGGGAAGAGACTGAGTACAGGGGAAGATTAGGGATGGGAAAATTACGATTCGAATTAAGAAATATAATTTTTTTGCATTCTAAAAAATTTGATATTTTTCCTAAAATAAATACGTGGGATGAATGAGTGCTGGAGTTTGTGGCTAATGGGATTTTGCTGGCTATTTACACCGCAATTATGTGCGGGTGATTTTTATACCTCATATTGGGTGTAAGCAACTCGAAGGAGACAATATTAGATCAGTAAGAGTCGAGTCTTTTCTAGAGGATTGTTGTATTCACCGCCGATGATGATGACGATAAGTTATAAGGTATTTTGTTATTGCCTTACAAAGTTGTATTTACGTTGCCTCCATTAGTTAATTTAATTAAAAATAAATGGTTCGTAGATACAATCAATGTTTATGAAATGAAGCAATTAATATTTGTATTCAATTGATATCTAAAGAGAAGCGCGCAAAACATCATATGTATATCGTCTATGGTTAACTGTAGTGCTAAGATCTGAAATTTCCGCGTCCCTTATAAACTAGCCGAAAAATTAATAGGAGTTGTTTAAAGCCACAATAAATAGATTTAAATTAAAGTTTAAACCTTCTACGTTTTGTGGGATCAAAAGTTTTAGTTAAGATTTCAAAGTGTGAGTGATTTTTGCGCAAAAACTAATTAAAGTAAAAAAATATTAAATGTCAAGTTGAGTGACTTTGTCTATGCAATAAAACAAATATTAAATAGTGATTGCCACCATCAATTTTTCATCAAGCATAATTATAGAGGGGCATTTGTGAACTTACTAAAATAGTGATGTCTAGCACACGTAGCAAAACCCCAATAATTTCGGAAGATAAATTGAACATGGATAAGATTATTGAATACATTGATAAAAAATTTGAAACCCTGAAAAAAGATATATTTACAAAAATTGATTTACAAACTACAGAAACTACAAAAAGTATTGATTTTATCAGTGCTCAATACGATGAGATGTTAAAAAAAATTGAGGTCTCAAATAATTTAAATCGAGCGATTCAAACAGATTTTGAAAATATAAAAAAAGACCAAATGGAAAAAATATGATTATTAAAAAACTTGAAATCCGACTTTCTGATTTGGAAACGTTATCAAAATCTAATAGTTTGGAAATAGCAGGAATTCCACAACAAAACCGCGAACAACCTGTGGAAATTGTTAAAAAAGTTGCTGCCGCAGCAGGAATCCACCTCTTACACACTGATATAACTGACGTCACGAGAGTCTCAGACAGACGAAATGAAGCCCCTCCTAAACTTCTTGTGACCTTTTCCGATAAAAGAAAAAGAGATTCCCTCCTTGATAAGAAAAAGGAAATAAATTATAATGAAATCAAGGATCTGGCGACATCTCGAATCTTCATCGGGGAAGAATTAAGCCCGTATCATAAAGAAATCCTATGGAAAACAAAACAATTATCAAAAGAAAAAAATTACCAATATGTATGGTACAAACAGGGTAAAGTTATGATACGCAAAAAACAAGATGATAAAATTATCTACATTAAGCACCTTGATGATATGGTGAAAATAATTTAGTGAATAATATGAACAACATTACTTAATCCACTTAATAATTTAAATTGAGAAAATGAATAACGCACTAACAACAAACATACCAAACATATCATCCATAAACAATAATTTTAACATAATGCACCAGAATATTAGAAGTATCAATAAAAACTTTGATGAACTACAAATATTGATGAAAAGCTTAAATTTAAAATGGGATATTATTATTCTTACTGAATGTTGGCTAACTGATAAATACTACCCCCTACAAATTGGGAATTATGTCCCTTACTCTACAATAATGAACAACACAAAAAATGATGGTGTCATCGTATATATTAAAGAAGATATAGAAGCTGATGTCAGAGAGATCTGTATCAATAATGCAAACTGTCTAAGTATATCAATCGGTAATGACACAACAATACTCGCAATTTATAGATCTCCTTCTACACAAAATCTAGAACCATTCCTCAACTCCTTATCTAATCAACTAAGTCTACTAAAAAGAACTAAAGATGTATTTATCATCGGTGATATAAATATTGATATTCTTGAAAATGGCCATCCAAAAAAATTTGATTATATGCAAACACTAGCATACCATGGATATAAAAGCCTAATTGATGAACCAACACGTGTATATAATGAAAGCAAAACTTGCATTGATCATATCTTTTGTAAAACTAATAGAAAAACTCAAGCCATTATTTGTACTACCACACTGACAGACCATTATACAATAATTCTATCAATTACAAAAAAAAATACATATGTAAACCAAAAAAAGAAATCACTCCTAACGAAATCTGAAACAAATTGGGAAAACGTCAAATGCGAGTTAACAGTGAATGACTGGACATGCCTTCTGGAAAAAGATGATACTGATACTGCTTGGAGTTATTTTATAGAAGTTTTACAGAACATTATCCTATCAAACACCAAAACCATAGAAAAAAAGTTATCTCATAAAAATTTACACATTAAACCTTGGATTAGTCAGAATATTATAAACTCAATCAGAAAAAGAGATGAACTGCACAAAAAAGTCAAAAACAACCCTTATGATATCCTAACACTTCGATTCTACAAAAGATATCGTAATACATGTAAAAATGTAATACGTTATGCTAAAGAAACATTCTATAAAAACAAGATTGATGAATGTAATAATGATTCACGTAAACTCTGGCAGATCATAAATGAAATAACTAATGCTAAAGCCTCACATAATGACAATAGCATTAAGGAATTAAACATTGATGAGATTCCCACATCTTTTACAGAACACCCGGACAAACTTCTTGACTTTATAAACAACTATTTTTGCAATATAGGCTCAAACTTAGCAAATAAAATTAAACAAAATTCAATTAGTACTATCGAAAATACAGTGAGGATTGACGATGTAAATCAAGAAAACAGCCTCAATATTGTCAAGATAACAAGTGATGAAATAAGAAATATTATAGCCTCCCTAAATATAAATACTTCATCGGGAAATGAACTGATATCAAGCAAATCAATTAAATATCTACAAAATGAGTTAATCCACCCACTGACGTATCTTATAAATCTGTCAATATCAAATGGTATTTTTCCTGCTTGTCTTAAAATTGCTACGATCATTCCAATATATAAAAACGGTCCCAAAAATGATGTATCAAACTATCGACCAATTAGTATTTTAACTACACTATCAAAAATATTAGAAAAAACAAATGCTTACATTTTTGGATTCTAATAAAATATTATCATCTACGCAGTATGGTTTTAGGGAAAACCTGGGTACTGGTGACGCTATAGCTAATGTAACAAATACAATTATTAGAAAATTGGATGAAGGCAAAAAATGCCTAGCAGTTTTCATTGATCTTCAAAAAGCTTTCGATACCATTGACCACGAAATACTGTATTTAAAACTAAAAAAAAATGGAATAACCGAAACAACCCTAAACCTACTTAGAAGTTACTTAACGGGAAGAGAACAATTTGTACAAATTGGTAAAAGAAGGAGCAAAACTCTACCAATTAAGTACGGTGTCCCCCAGGGAAGCGTATTAGGACCTATACTATTTCTAATTTACATAAATGACCTTATGAATCTTCCCATCAAAGGAAACATAATGAGCTTTGCAGATGACACTGTAATTTTATTCCATGAACAAGATTGGACAAGCACATATAAGGAGGCTGAACATGGCCTAACTGTTCTTCAAAACTGGCTTAAAGCAAACTCCCTTACATTAAATGTGAATAAAACCAAATATTTAATTTTCTCCAAAAACAAAAGAGGAAAACCAATGAATGAGCATATACTCAAACTACATGAATGTCAAAAAAAATTTCCTCAATGTTCCTGCTCGATTATAACTCAAACCAAAAGCATAAAATATCTTGGTATTGAAATTGACGATAAACTACACTGGGATTCACACATTGATCGTACTTCAAAAAAGTTAACTAAACTCATCTACTTCTTCAAAAAATTACGGAACATTTTGTCAGCTAGGGATTTAAAGAGAGTTTACTATGCTTTATGCCACTCTAAATTGGAATATGGAATAATAGGATGGGGCTCAGCAGTATCAAAACATATAAAACAGCTGAAGGTAACTCAGAATTGCATCATAAAGACCATACTAAAGGTTCCCATAAGGACATCAACAACAGAAATTTTTAAACAATTTGACGTTCCAAGCATACAGAAAATCTATGCCAAAAACATTTTGGTACAACACCTCAAAAATAATTCTCAGGAAAACACCTCACATACTCATAATACCAGAGCCAAACAAACAGAGATACTAACTATACCAAAGTGTAACTCTACCTTTGGACAAAGAAGCTCTGAATTTTTAGCAGTAAAGGTATATAACAAACTCCCACTTAGTATCAAACAAATCAAAACAAAAAACAACTGCATTAAGAACATTAAATCTTGGCTTAAGGAATTACCGGAAAAAGAACTTACTAGCATATTTAAAACATCGTCGTAGAAGTTTCTGGAAACCCTTACCCAAAACATGAAGTCGAACCATAGAAGTCGCTGAAAAATTATTCAAAACCTAGTCCCCCTCAGCACAGGATCTCCTAGTGAGGAGGACTATAAAAATCTATATCAATTAATCATATAAATATATATAATTCTTATAAAAATGTTTAAAAAAATGTAATATAGTAACTAAATAAAAAAAAAAAAAATATATATATATAGAAACCATCGTCAACGTATGTCGGTTGTCTGTGATGTGTGTTAGTTATTTCAATAAACTAAAATTTGCGCAGAACTGATTCTTCAGAATGAAGACTTCAGACCTACGCACAAGGTTATAATTTTAACATAAAACTATTTTAATTTCCATTTTTTAAATTGGAACTGTTTTATTGAAATTTTTGCGGTTCTGCGATAATAATACACATAGGTGATTTTTTTCGTAAAAAAATGTGCTTTAGAATTATCGTGTATTTTTATTTATATAATGAAGAGTGTCTGTGGCGGGGCTTTTATTTTTATACAAATCTGCAGATTTATTCAGAGATTGACGAAATTTTGCATACTATACCATCAAAACTGGTGGAAATTCACACCCTATTTTCCCACCCCTTAATGCAGACTTATGATAGTTCTTAATTAAGTGTTACACACTTGACGTTCAAAAAGAGCAAAATTACCGCCTACATCTGATTTCGGATAATTCCGTGTACAGCCCGAACAATGCCGGGAACTTATTAGGAACAGTTAGTTATTATTATTTATTTTTAACTACGGGCTGTAAATATTGTAAAAAGTTAGTAAATCTTAAAATAAGTTAATATTTAAAAACAAAGCGTGCAATTATATCTTTTAATGTATTGAGGGGCGTTAGTAAATAATTCCACATTAAAAAAGCTCAGTTAGTTGCCATAAGTGGCAGATATTCTTTCTCAATCTCACGCAGAGTAACACTATAATTGGCAACCCTGGGCCAGCTTTTCTCTTGCCGTTCGATTATACATTTATAAAGCTCCTCTTCGCCGATTGTTCTAAAAGAATATCACGGTTATTGACATGCGAACATATAGCCTTTTTACTGAATTATAAAAAAGACTCTCCTGTTTTTTGATAAAAATGTTATTATTTTCATAAAAAGCTTTGCACTATAGATATTATAATTAATTAAAAAGCAGCACAGATTTTACGTATATCATCATGTATAACTATTAATTACCCACTAGAACGAACCGGTAAAATTGTGGGAAAATTGTTATGTTAAGTTTTTAAAATTAACACCAATACCCGAATAACTTTAAAAGCTTTCTCAATTAACAGTGATAATTTTAGACGAACTTTTTCTTACTATAAAAATGTTAAAACTGCTGTAATATTTTTCTAAATACGAGTTAATCCATACAGTCTTCGAACCTACAAACGATATCTCATTGTTCTTCTGCTTCTAATTCTATTTGGGTGAAATATGTCTGCTGATAATGCGGCTGGCTTACGTCATGTTAGGATGCACTCAGTTCCTTAATCTTGGGCTGTCTGACTGCAATTTGACCAGGATTAGTGCTAGAGCTTAATTGGAAACTATGCAGAGGTTTCCAGAATTACGAAAATTGCGCACCTTACCATGTTTAGCAAAAAAAAGGGAGTATCTTGACGACATGTTCCACAGAGGTAGACGCTCTCAGTCCCGCCTTGGTTACAGACCACAATGCTTTGCTTGAAATGTCTTTAGCCATGTTTGGTGATCAGGTATGAATAAGCCCTTCCATCGCAATGTGACAGTTCCATAAGTTCCTATAAGTTAAGAATCTTGTGCGGTAAAACATGTATAGCATTATTTTTAAAGCCACTTACATACATTTTTTTCAATATTAACCGCATACAGGATTAAGGCCTATGTCGTCTTTGGGGATGCTGTGTAGAAAGTCTTTTTAAGGATAGGGAGGAGTAGAAATCGAGGGGTCAGTGTGTCCAGGAGTAACGGACGGATGAATCAAGAAAGTCTTACTGGAAAGGTCAAAGGATCTCCCTCAACCGGTCCCTCTCGTTTTTGGGCACCCCTGCTAAGTCACCAAACGTAGCAAACCATTTGGAGTAACCTATCGCAAAGGTATTGATTATCCAATTAATGTTTCTTGGGGCGGCGGTACCCATACCTGCCTTCCAAATCGAACGTTTGACTTTTGCATAACGCACGAGGTAATTTATACGTTGCGACAATTTCTTGTCAAACCATCAATTACCTCTTTCTTCTCGTTGTTTGTTGCGCTTGTTTTGGCGTTGGTTAAATATTGTATGATTCGACAGATATTGGTAAACAAGAAATACATTTGCAAAGCGAATACTCGGAAATGATGATCAACCTACCCCCTTTTTATAGAATGTCACCCCTGGGAGACTAGTCTACCATTTCCTAACATATTATCCTTAGAAAACTAGTGTTTCAAATCGAAATTTGGTTAATTTGAAAACCCATTTGAAAATATTACAATTTCAGTATTAAAAATAATAATTTTGTCTTTGAATAAGATTCAACAATCTGTAATAAACTTTTAAGACCCTCGACTAGCAATCGACTAGTAATTTAAAATTATGGCCCATTTGTAATCACAAAATTTACTGAAAAGTAATTTGTAAATTTCAGTCCGAAATGAATAGTAATAACCCTCTTTTACGTTTCATGAAAACGTTATTCCTTCTTAAAGTTTTCATCATATTAATGGATCCTGAAAGGAACACTACGAAGCTTTGAAATAATAAGTGCCTACCTTGGGATGTGAATTTTGAACGCATTAAGTCAAAATGGAATACACATCAAAAATGCAATCGATCGCTGAAAAAACAATATCTCATGCCTGTTATGAAAAGCAGCATTGTTTTTTCTTACTGAATAATTATTTAAAAAATATGGTTTATATATGTTGTCATTTTTAAATACATCAATGTATTTGAATTTAACTTTTGTTGTCTTGAATGAATGTATGAATGAAGTGGAATTTTGGAAGTGAAAACTATCCTTCTTCCCGACATCCGATCGAGCTGAAACTCTGCAGATAAACTCGTCACAATCGGAAATAAGTGAATTTCTCTGAAAATGGATGACATTACTGATGTTAAAATACTAAATAAATGTCGGTCCTACCAATTGGGATTTGGCTCAGTTGTTAGCGCGGTTGACTCCAGTCCCTGGGGAGGAAGTTTCAATACTGTCATCGTGTGTCGATTGGTACTCAACGAATGAACTGTAAATTTGAACAAGAGAATAAGAATGAACAATCGTGTTTATCACAAGCAGAAATAGGTGTGGAAAGGAGGACTTTACATTGTCAATGTTGTGGCTTCAATTGGAAGTTCCGATGCTGCTCTTGATCTGGGCACTGTAGTCTATAGATGTACATCTAGTAATTGTTCACAAAACGAATGGTTTTTCTATCACAACATCAATCGGCTCATCGGCTCTTCGATCACTCTGGAGCCGATTAATCATAAATAAACTACTCACTAGATCGATATCTTCGGGATTATTCTGTGAAAAAAATTGGACATAGAAAACCATAGATAAGATATGCCAATATATAGACAGTAAAATTCTCATTCGGAGCCTACTTATTATACTATACACCAATGAAAAACTCTGAAAGTTTATTCCATAGACTTTCAGAGTTTTTCATTGGTGGATATAGTTAGGCATCCATATGTCGTCACAATATTTCGTTTCCAATTTTCGATCCAAGTTATACACCCCCTGCGATTAATTATACCGATTTCCGACCATTATTACGAGGGGCGACAAATATGAAACGACATGCATGGACGACAATAATATCAATAATAATGTCACTTGTTTTTCAAAGGCAAAACTTCTATGAAATGGAATAAACAAGGGAGATGGCAATTTAGGTATGAACCGGATTGGAATAACCATAAAGATGTTTCAATACTAAACAGCGGGTAAAATAGCAAATTTAAATCATGAAATGTCCTGTGTCGTATGGGTGAAAAGTCGTATCTTCTCCAAGCTTCAACGTTCTAATAAAAGTTTGTGTATCTGAAGTGATAAGTCAGGTTGGTTTGTTTTCTGTAAATTATAAAATTTGTTTAGGATTTCATAATAGAACATACAGTTCCCGTGATTTTTCACAAAAACAGCGCTATTAAAATTATCCAATTATCAAATATTAGAAGGTCACATTAAAAATCCATACGAATTGGTGTCAATTCTCGTCGCAAAAACAGAGACTATCTGCATTACCGTCGCCTAATTATTATCGGTTCGTGCCCACATTTATTCCCCTTATAATGAGTTTATGAGCCGCTGTCAATATTTACTTACAAAAATGAATGAAACATGAAACAAGCGTCTCCTTGCCCCGAACAAATACAATCGTATTCCGACTCCTATCGATCGTTCTGGGAAAACTTAGATGAGGAATAATAAAGACTACCTAGGCCCTAGGCTATCTAAATTTTATTTTTCCTCTGGACATTAGGGCGGATGGAGACTGACTGGCTTATTTTGCTCAGGGGTCGTTTTCTTCAAATTATATTGACGATGATAGGGGGGTCTAATGGTCCTTCAATATGTTACTCGAAGAGTTTCAAATTATTTTTTGTTCTATATCCTTTTGGACTTTGACAAAATGGATTCTGTCAAAGATAATTTCGCCGATGTCCGTTTAAAGATTTCGTATTTAGAGTTTTATGGTCACATTTATGGCGAGAAATTAATTATTTAGGACATTTATGAAACATGCTTGTAGGTTAAAGAAACATAATTATTGTTAAAATATAAATGTACATAGACTAATGCGTCTGCAATATTCACATGAATGCATATTGTGTGAGAAATCTGAAGATCCGCAAAGAATGCAAGGAGTAATGATGGAGATTAAGAAAAGGACGCTCAGAAGTCATGTAGAGCAAATAAACGAAGAAAGGAGTGTAAGGAGAATAAATTACGCAAATGTGAATGGTGGCAGAAGTCGAGGATGCCCGAGGAAGACACGGCACGATCAAGAGGATCAGATTCTCGATTCGGGTCATGTCAAGTGTTAGAATAATAGAAGAGTATGTATATAAGACGATGTATGAATGTGAATGAGGCAAGGTGTGTGTGCCATGTACGAGTTGTTTGGCGGCCCGTCCTCTCTGCCAATGGCTTGATGGTTAGTTAGTTAGCCACATAAACAAATACATAAAATTTGACAGTGCTGTACAATACACACACATACACACCCTCACACACACACACACACACACACACACACACGGACACAGTCAAACACACACATACACAAACATGTCTGAATCCGTTTCAAGCAATAGATATGAAATACGTTAGCATAATACGGTCATGGATAAATAATATGTACAATTTACTCTGTTTATACAATTCTGTAGAAAATGTGAGTTTGCGTTAACTTCTATGAGCATAGTCTGTGAAAAACAGGTTGGCCAAAGGAAGATTGTAAGGAAGTGATAAATTAAATGCAGCGACTCGCTGAGAAATGAGAAGAAGTTTTCACAAGCTTACAGGTCCTTACGATTTTGTTCCGTTGAATGCTTTGAATAAACTTCATCGGTTTTCTGCACGTGCTTATCTCCCATGGAAAATAAAAGCAACTGGAATAAGTTAGTATTCGTCGAGCATTAAATTATGCTCAGTTTATTTTTTGCATTTCAACGAAAGGAAAAATAAGACGTTGTATATTTAACATTATGCTTTTTAATTTTTCAAATAGTATCTTTGAAATTAATTTTATACATAATTCAATTAAAATATACGCGTTTCTATTAAGCGATTATTGTGTAGAGAAGCGGAAATCTACAATGGACGAAATACTACCACAAACGGTTCGTGGCTGAGCTGACAACCCAGGCGTCGTGGGTTAAATATTCCACAGCTAGCTAAGTCCTCCATCATTGCACACGCAACATCTTGTCCTTGACACCGCTTTTGATGAAAGGATTTTTTCAAATATTGTCAGGTGATTCGTAACTCAGGGAATGTTTGTCTTGCTTTTAAAAAATAATTAGATAAATTATTATATATTACTTGAAGAACTAAGAGGTACATTTTTTAAGTATAAAAGTACATCATATTTTTAAACAGCACTTTGTCGAGTGAACAGGTTTCAGACAATGGTGACGAAATTATTGTAAACGTCCTGAAATTCAAAAAGGAAGTAATATTCAATAGACTAAAAATATTTTGTTTAGTTATGTTATTTTTGTGGAATTTAATCTGATTATCAGCGTGTCGGTTTAAACCGACAGATTAATCTTAGCTTTTTTAACTTGGTTATAATCTCACACTTCTTTTAAAATCATACTCCTCGTTGTAGCTACTTCAAAACTCGCTTTCGGTGCAAAACCTTGAGTTTCTTTGATCAAAAATACATTATTTTCAGTTTGTGATCATAGATACAATGGATTTCTGTATTGTCTGTCGAGTTTGTCCTCCATCTTACCACAAACTGAAAACTTAAGTGTATTTATTACTTGATTGTCTTTGGCGTAAGAAACACTCGTATTTTGGCTGGATTTATTGCAGATATAAATCTGAATAAATATGAATTAAGTTTTTCCTCTTAAGCCATGTAGGAACTTCCGAATTGTATGAAACTTTGAAAGTTATTATCGCAGATGGTTGATTTATTAAAATCCTATCTTATTTATAAGTACAAAAATACGGAAATCCGTGTAACTCCGACCTCCTAAGGTATTTTAGTAATTGATTAAATTTTGAAAATATTTTTTATTATTATTAAAAATGAGTTAGAATGTATGCACAAAAAGGACCAAGGAAAACTAAAATTAAAATAGTTAAATTGGTTAAAAAACAAAACAATCGTTAAATAGGTACTATAATGAAAACCAAACCAATCATTAAATAGGTAATGTAATGAAAACCAAACAAATCTTTGAATAGTTAATATAATGAAAACCAAAGCAATCTTTAAATATTAAAATAATGAAAACCAAACCACTCGTTAAATAGGTAATATGATGAAAACTAAACCAATTTTTAAATAGGTAATATAATGAAAACTAAACCAATTTTTAAATAGGTAATATTATGAAAACCAAACCAATCTTTAAATAGGTAATATCATGAAAAGCAAACCAATCTTTAAATAGGTAATATTATGAAAACCAAACCAATCTTTAAATAGGTAATATCATGAAAACCAAACCAATCGTTAAATAGGTAATATAATGAAAACAATACCAATCTTTAAATAGGTAATATAATAAAAACCAAACCAAGTGATTCTACATGATGGCAGAAGTAAAAAAGAAAATCATCTTTTTTCGAAATTCCAACGTTTATAGGTAGTTTTTAGATTGTTTGTATGGAAAAATATTTTTGCACGGGAAAAAAAGTAAAATTTAAAAAAGATATTTTTTATCATTTCTATCGTCATGTAGAATCACCTCCCTGTATAATGAAAACCAAACAACTTCAAAATAACAGAAACCAAAAAATAGCTTATAGCGCCGACCACCACGACTTTGTCCAAATAAATCTACAGTGAGCATAAACATTAATCATACTAACCTCGTCTTTCCATATAAATGTCAAGGTTTAAAGTTAATTTTAAATATAATAAATCTCGGTTGTTATCTCCTAAGGTCATATTTTGCGAATCTGTTTTAAAAACTGTACGGTGAAATAGTTTAATAATGGTTCTCATCCTTGAATGCTGAATGCTTTCGATTTCATATGTTTTTAGGGCTTACGTCATTTGACCCTCCAAATGGCTAGTTTTTACATATAACATCTAAACCAGAGTTTCTCAAACTTTTTTGGATCACCTTCAAGTATTTTTTTATCCCGCATACAAAATAAAACATTAAGCAATATTTTTTTATGAAAGGCCTTACCAACCTTCTTATTATCCATCACTTTCCATTACCAAGTCTCTTCAGCCTCACAACATACCCCAAATGAGGATGCCATAGCACCACTGGCTCCGGACAGTTGGGAAATGGGATACTTTTGCGGTATTCACGTAAATACCAAATGTTCTTACGTTCAAGAAGAAAAACGTTATTATTATAGTCAACCAATTTTAACCGCATTCTTATTACTCGCACCGACCCTAACTGCCTTTTAATGCCCCCGTTGTTTCCCATGAGGTTATCACCGCCCCCTGGATGTTTCCAGCGCCCCTGGGGGGCATTATCAGCTACTTTGATGACCACTGATCTATACCATATAGAAATGGTTAAATCGAATTGCGAGACTGTCCATTTCGTCAAATGACGAGTTAGATAGTTCCGTACGAAAGAATTTTTTGTCGGGAAGATTTATGAAAAAAGGTTAACGGATCCCGAATTCAATGCATTTCTTTTTTGAATGAAAAAATACGCACAAAAGAGGGTCTGTATTGTAATTTAATGAAGATACATATCATAAATGAACAAAAGCTTTTCTTTCCTCGATATCCCTCTCGTGATTTATAACCAGTCGTATATACGTTTTGTTATGAAAAATTCATTTGAATATTTTTCACAAACGAAAAGGGTTCAAATTATTTTCAATATTCAAGTTTAACAAAACTTTTATTCATTCAATAAGTATTGGTATATCCATCAAAATATTTTTTAAAACATCGTTTTGTGTTCTTTTTGGCATTATTTATATTTTTGAAATGGTTAATTCGTCGTGAAATGATTTTGATTAATAATTTCCAGTCAGAGTTTCAATGCAAAGTAAAACGTATCCGTTTAAATAAACAAGTTTGCATATTTAAATGAAATAAATACACCACTATATGCGTTGTGTTCTCACAAACAGTTCTCCAACTCGTTGTGGAAGGAGATTTTAAACAATAGGTTTTTTGTGTTAAACCAGGGATTTATTATTACTTCGCGTATTACAATGGTGACTCGATAGTCGACCTAACTAGAAGCTGGGTAAATCAGATCTGAAAACACCAAGTTTGTCTGGGAGTATTCTAACTGGTCCTGGCGACTACTGGCTACTAGCTGCCATCTTGCGGACTTCCAAGCAAGCTCTATACACTGCCCTCTATGAATGCATCTGTGAAGCTCTTACTTCCCAACAATATGTTTAGACTATTATTCAAAAATGATCTACATGTATCAAAACAAATGGTTTCTGCGTCAGGATAACGTTTATCCCAACGAATAAACCATTGGTTTTGAAACAGGTCGATGCTATTTGATTAAATAGTGGTGAATACAAAGTTCATTTATTTTATTAGATTTTACAATAATTGAAGAAGTATGAAATACGTTAAATTTAAGTTAATTTCGTTCTAGTTATTAATTCTCCTATTTATAAGATTCCTAGGTGCGTATTTTCAGGAAAGTAGTAGAAAATACAACAGAATTTTCATTTAATAATGTAAAATGTGTTTATTTGCCTATAACAATTTTTTTTATGAATGCATTGCAAAGGGTCGCTGTTGAAAAAAATGTTTTGAATGTTTTATTTTTTTCTTTTATTTTTAATTTTCATTGTAAGTTAAAACCTCAATGGTACTTATCTACGAAAATACGTTTATGCTACTAAACCGGGCCAGCTATTCACCGCGTTTGAATTAAAAATAAACCAAATTCGAAAGCTCTTCTTTGTACGGCGCAAACCTTTGATGTCAAAAATTCCATCAATTTTCAATCAAGCAATGAAGCTTGAACTTTCATTATTAATACAACTTTTTTGGCTCAAATCGAATCAAGAAATAATTATTAAGCCAGGCTCTATTTTAATGGTCGATAAGGGTATTTAATTCCAAAAAACTTATGAGTCATTGTTTTCCAAACTATGGGTTGCGACCCGGTACCATGCAATGAAAAAATACCGGTTCGCGTATATTCCGTTGCGAACGACGCACTAAATATACTGATATTTGTAGAAAATATTCCGAAACTTAACGATTTTTTTTTCAAATTTTGTACCTCACGACACGATATGTATAAGAATGCATTTTTTTAAGACGTCGATAATATCAATATTTGTGTTCGGAACATTGGAGTGATTTCTCTCCCGACAGCCTTCGTCCATTGCAATCGTTAATTTTTGGTTTTGAGACGTTAAAACTACTTTCATAATATTGAAATGTTTTCTTTCCAGAGCTAGCAAGAACATGATTCTTTGAAGATATTTTAGTGATAGCCTCTCCGTTCCGAACATGGAAATGGTTTCTTTCTCAACGATCTTAAACAATTTCAGCATTTATGTTGATTTTTCGATATTAAAACACTTCATTCTAAGTGCCGAGAGTATGTTTTTTTGACAATGATAGTTTTATGACATCATAAATAGTTGCATTCATGTCATGGGAATGGTTTCTCTCCTGAATGCTTGAATGAATTTAAATTTAAATCATCACTAAAAATATTTCTCTTAAACAAATGTCACTACACCTTAAATGAGTACCTTACATAAATTAAATACAATACCTCTGTTTTTTTTAATTTTTTTTTTATTTATATAAATATTTGTTAACATGTAATGGTTGGGTTATGTAATATAATGTGTATTTGTTGGGTTAGCTGGAAGAAATTGGATGTAACCTAAAAGCTATACCCTTTGTACTCTGTATTTTTGTGCAATAAATAGTTTTTTGAATTTGAATGCAATATTTTTTGAGACTATCAATAGTTACATTCAGAATATGGGAGTTGTTTATCTCCCCTTCGTCCCCGTCCCCTCTTCAACCGTTGGTGGGTCACGAGGGATAGTATAAAAATACTGGGGCCACTGAAAATAAAGTTTGGCAAACACTGAACTACTAAGTTTTTGCTACTTAATTTTGAATACAATTTAACATAACTTACAATTATTATACAATTAGAGGCGTTTTTGTCTATTTATATCTTACCGATGCGTATTCCACTATTAGAACGCGAGAAGCAGTGCGCGTAGGCCGGATTCAATAATTTTAGTTAGAGCGTTGGGAGCGTTGAAAGTCAATTGGAGGTAAAAAATTAGAACCTATTTTTTTGCTTCATCTGTTCCCAGGAACTACTGCATCCTTAATCGGGGTATGTTGTGAACTTGGAGAGAGTGAGGAGTGGAAGTAGATAGGGAAGAAGAAGGTCAGGAAGAACCTGACTATTCAGATCTGGTCCTGCGTGTATCGAGATAGATGACCACCATAGAATCATTTATTAAAACTACGATCACGTGTTATCAATTACTATTGTTTGACTTGCTTGTCTACCCCGACATAAATTTAGACCAAATTCTACAATTTGAGTGGTCTAAATAAATTTAAAAATCTTTCAACGAAACAAATCATACTTTTTTTGATAGCCTTTTCTTAAATGGCAATTCAATTTAGTATATTTAAACGTAAATATATATACTTTTTGACAGCTGTAAACAATTTTCGCAGCTGAAGTTCTGACCCTTATGAAGGTAAATTAATACATTTTCAAGTAAATTTATTTTTTCGCTGGAAATCGAACCCATTACCTTTCTGGCTCAGAGTCAAATGCGTGAACAGTTACATTACAAAGACGCTTCCTATTATTTCACTCTCATAACGTCTCTTCATCGGCCAATTTCCTCTTCTGTTAAGAATTATTACCGGAAGAATAATTTATTATAACAAACGGGGTTCTCGCTCAAACTTTTAATTTATATTCTATTTGAAGTTGGCCGAGATGTCGTTGTTGTAAACTCATTATCCGGTCCAGCCCGTAGGCATGGGTCTAAGGGCGGGGGTCTAGGGCGGGGATGGGCGAGTAAGGCTGAAGGCTGTAGGTTATCAAGGATTTGTGCCGTAATTAAGGTACCTGCCTGAGCTCGTGGCCCGCTCAAAGCTTTCGTATCAATCATGTATTGTCATTTTGGGTGTTGAAGTAATTGCCATCTATAGGCTTTGATCTTCTAACATTCATTGAAATTATTATTTTGGATACCGAAGCTTTATCTCTTAATGCATCAATTATTTTTGTGAAAATACATGTGATTACAGATGTAAATCTCTATTTATTGTAATTTTCGGGAATACAGAGTGAACCTGTGCTTTGAGGAGACTTGTCCCCCGACATTCAATAGTAATAATAATTGGACGATTTTTATAACGCCGTTTTTGTGCAAAATCACCTCAAGGGCGCTGTACAAATTTATAATACATAACTATAAATAAGCGCAATTGAAGTGAAATGACACCAAACTCGCTATATAAATGCCATGTTATTATTTTTATTATATGGAGATAATATACAGTACAATACTTACCTGGTAGGTCACTTGAGATTAACAGTTAATTAACATTAACTAATTGTTTATTAGCGAAATTTAGATGCAGGATTTAGGACAAAATTGAAAAATTGGATATAACTGGACATTCTCTCAGGAATGGTATATTTTATTTAAGGGTATGGCTTAAAAAGGTATGTTTTTTGACGCATTCTCAGAGTATTTTCCAGTTGCATTACAAAATTTCATTGGTTACAAAGAGTTCCATGTTTGGTTTATGTGAAACTAACAAATATCATAAAATACTACTTTCAATTTGCTGCAACTTATTTTTTTTAACTATTAATACAAATTTTATCCTATGTTTACAGAAGTCGTCTTCTTGAATAAGGTATATTATTTGATTCAACTAGATGCAACTAAAAATGATTTGTTTTCATGTTATTTATATTGGGAATCCTTTAATGATGTAAAAAGGTGATATCAGTGACAGTGATGTTGAACGACGTCTCGCTAACTTTGAGATTTTACTTCGAAATGAGATGAAAAAACTATTTATCATTTGTATCTCTCAATTTGAAAGTTTATGCAGTTCTAACTACGCGAGGAATAAAGAGCAACATGTGCATTTTGTTATTCCCATTAGAGAAAAGTAATTGTCTTCTGGACCGACTTTATGGTCTCCGCGTCCTCTCCAGAGATCTAATTATGGTTGCATGTTGCAATCCTCTAGAATAGTCCAGAATCTAGAGCACTGACGAGAGTCAAGAAGTCGCTTTTTTGATATGTTAAACATGCTTCAATTGCAGGAGCATGTCATGATTTTTTTGGATTATATTGCAATTTTCGTAATAAAAGTTTAATACATTTACTGGTGAAAAAATATTTTTTTTTTTGTCGAAAAACTGAAACCTATATATTTCTAATTCGGACAGTTTTTTTTCCAAAAAATGGTCAAATTTTGATTTTCAACTTTATATTTTTGAAAATTGTACTAAGTAAATTGGGCTATAGTTTTTTTTACTATAAATAAGCAAGTAACTCTTTGATTTATAGTTCATACCCCTCAGACGGTGAGTATCGAATTCTATCTGCCTAACCCCTACGCGCAAGGCCACCCCCCACCTCATTTGTAGATCATTGTTAGTTTAAAAAAAGATTTGTTTTGAATTTTAATTCTATTATGATTATTTTGAACTTTGTTTTGCCTCTCCCTGTTTTAAAGCTTTTAAGCTTTTGGCTCTCAATAAAAAAAATACTGTCATTACTTTCAACATTTTTTCCAAATAATACGGTAGATATAGCCATACAGAAGATACAGCCATAAATCTGAAGGGTTGAATGAAGCCTTTTAACTTTGCCGAAATAAATTTATCGAACCGAGGCATTTTTAAACGACCATTGAAACAGTATTGGGTTCTTTTTCCGGGACAGAATCAAGTTCTGAAAAACGTAAAACGCTAAAAAGGCTCCACATTGCTTCCTTTTACATTTGGATCCTAGTTAATTTGAGTCGGTTGAAAATGTATTTCTTCCGAAGCCCTCGAATAAAGTATAAATTTAACTGGATCAATATATTTTTAATAAGGCAGTCGAGTTACGTTTACGATCAGAATTGACTGAGTAGCGATTTTGTTTCCTGTAAAGGCCTATTTACACCTTATCAAATTGGGAAAACTTTTAAAGACTTGTTGGTGTGTCTCTGAATCATTGAATTAAAGTCTTATAGGCTTATTGGTAAATCTCTGAATCATTGAGTTAATGTTTTAAAGACTTATTGGTGTGTCTCTGAATCATTGAATTAATGTTTTACAGACTAACTGGTGTGTGTCTGAATCATTGAATTGAAGTTTGAGAGACTTATTGGTGTATTTTTTTATTTTACAATTTGTATAGCGCCGCTTTTGTGAGATATCACCTCGGGGCGCTTTACAGTTGATGCGATATTAAAAAAAAATGTTACAAAAATAAAGTGAAGTTAAGTTAAGTAAAATGAACTATAGGAACAGGTGACACGAAGATAGAAAATGGAGACTCTGCAGCAAGTAAACTCTGCAGTTCCTCTGAATCATTGAATTAAAGTTTTACAGACTTATTGGTGTGTCTCTGAATCATTGAATTAATGCTTTACAGACTTATTGGTGTGTCTCTGAATCATTGAATTAATGCTTTACAGACTTATTGGTGTGTCTCTGAATCATTGAATTAATGCTTTACAGACTTATTGGTGTGTCTCTGAATCATTGAATTAATGTTTTACAGACTTATTGGTGTGTCTCTGAATCATTGAATTAATGTTTTACAGACTTATTGGTATGTCTCTGAATCATTGAATTAATGTTTTACAGACTTATTAGTGTGTCTCTGAATCATCAAATTAATGGTTTGCACACTTATTGGTGTGTCTCCGAATCATTGAATTAAAGTTTTACAGACTTATTGGTGTGTCACTGAATCATTGAATTGATGCTTTACAGACTTATTGATGTGTCTCTGAATCACTGAATTAATATTTTACAGACTTATTGGTGGGTCTCTGAATCTTTGAATTAAATTTTATATTATTTTAAATTTAATTAATAAAGTGTTGTCAAATTACAGTAGTTGTTCTTTAGCAAATGTTATATTACTTGCCATTGGGAAATAGAATTTAACATTTTAAGAGGAATCAACATTATTCATTTCACATGCAAAATGTAGTAAAAATATAAAGATAATTAATATAAACAATAGATACAAAATTTAGTAGAGATAAACAATAATAATAATCACATACCCAAAGTAGGAATTTACAAAAAAATAAATTTTTTTGAAAAGCTTTTATAAAATATATAGTAGCCGAATAATGAAATATTTAAGGGTCTTTACGAACATAAATAGGTAAAAGAACATTTACAAAAACAGTTCTATCAATTATATTTTATAAGAACAACAGAAATAGAGAAAACAACCAATTATAAACCTTGGCCCAATCGTTAAATTACTTTTTTAGGTCGAGATTAAAAATAAAATTAATAAAGTTTCAATCACTATAATAAATAACATGGCATTCAGTAAATGTTTCATTTTTTCCAGATTCAAAATGGTCACTAGTCGGTATAAGTAAAGTACGCTGACAGCAAAATAATAAAAAGGCGGGTCTGCTGCGCAAAAAAGGTTTTTTTTTTTTATTTACACAAACCATTGAAAAATTGGGACGTGTCCACAATTTGTTTGCTTTCCGTGGCCGATGAAACTACTTTATATACGTGAATATATATTTAAAAAAATTGTATCGCAGTTAAGTCTTACTTCTGACTGCTTGCGAAGATATTGTAATCAAACTTTACGTAAAACGGGATAATATACAATTTTTTTTATCAATGGTTCAGATTTGTGCGAATTCGACTTAAAACGAGCTTCCCTTAAAAATGATTTCCGAATGTAAATATAGATCTAAGTAAACGGATATACATAATATAACCAAAACTCCACCCAGCATTAACTTCTATCAAATTAATTAAATTAAAGTAATTACGCACTCCATTAAATAGAAATTGTTCCAATGAGATCTGAGTCGAAGCCTCTTGGAACAATGAACGTATTATCATATTTTAGGCAGACTTAATGCTTGAAGCTATATATCTCTAGGTAGGTGATATCTCTTCCCGTGCGTGACGTCATTATGAGAGTCTCTCCAATTTCCTGACTAGAATGAGACAATAAGATGTTATTAAAACAATTTGCAATTCCTTATCTCTCTCGTAAATATTACATATTCCCATAGACCAGTCTTTCTCAAAGTGGGTGATAACGCCCCCTTCTGGGCGCTCGAGGCTTTCAGGGAGGCAGTAGAAGGTTCAAAGAAAGGCGACCGGCAGACAGATTTTGTCTATAAAAATCCTACGGAATGTAGTCGAATTAAATAATAATAGTTTCTTTCTTCCATATAACCAAACATTTTTATAACAAAACTGCGTATTCGCCACTTTTTTAGTTAGTTTCTATCACCTTCGTTGATTTCTCAAAATTAGTACGGAAAATAAAATTCAAGAATGGTCACCAAGAATTTTGGATGTAGTTTTTAAGATACGGGCGGTTGGCGAAATAAGTTTGACAACCTGTGCCATAGACATTCAAATCAGACCAGCCAATCAGGGAAAAGGCAAAGGTGCGGAAGGCGGCGTTACTGTCTCCCATTCTGTGATCTATCTGTCAACAAATCAATCGGACAGTATACAAGCAACTCGATTTGTAACACCACTATTTTTTCCTTTAAAATAAAATGTGTTTACGAAATATTAGCCCTTTTTAGAATTACGCACAAATTGCTGACTGCGTAAAAAACGTAACTACAAACCCATCGAGTGAATAAAAGTTCGGGCCTGTTTCCAAATTTTAATATTTTGTTACACTATTTAGTTAAAATTTTCACTTTCATTTTTTTTTGCTGGTTTTACGAAGGAATATTCTGAGAAGTCCCACAGTGGAGATCGCTGCAAACCTTTTCCTTACTTTTTCGAAATTTGCTTTTCTGCGCAGGGTCTGGTTATTTTAATGTGCGCTCTTCGGCGGTCAATGTACGACTGATGTCGTAGTTTATTCAAAGGATTCTCGAACACTCGTGGTGCCATACATATTTTCACGTGGTTTACCTCCAGCTTGTCGAAATGATACCCAGATTTCACGTTAGGGCAAGTCTATGAATTTGGATTTCTATGCATATTCCCCATTTTGGACTCCCTTGACATCCAATTAATACGGTTACATTTCCTCAAACGCAGTTTGCGTTAGTTAAAGGTTTCCAAGTGTAGCGGCAAGAATATTATGTAGGTTATTAAGAGACTATATGACTTGAATTATTTAACCATTGGTCTCTGGTGACTTTTTTTCAGCTGAAATCATAAAAATTCAATGATTGGTCATATTCTCGGTGGAGATTAAGTGGTCACTCGGCGGAATGATCAGTTACATTTGATCGAATTTCTTGTTTTTTTATTTAACAAAAAAAATCTAAAAATGTCACCGGAGACTAAAGTTTCATTCACTTTTTATAATAGGCTGAATCACTCTTTTTTTAAATCGAGTTTTGGAGATAAAAAGTTTCATGAAAAGAGTGGTGCTATCATTAACTGTGAAATAAGTGTGGTTTAAGGAAATGCATACTTACATACTTAAATGGTTTTTACCGATTCAGATTTTAGTGATCAGATTTGAAAACCTGGTTCTATACAACCGTTCTCTTCCCGAGTTTCCTCTCCTACTCCGTTTAGCCTCCCCCAACATACCCCAATTACGTATGCCATAGCCCCACTGGCTTCTGGCAGTTGGGAATCTTATACGGTGATAAAATAAAAAAAATAAAGCTTAACTTCGAACCATTAGATTTTTATTGCACATTTTTAAATCTGTAGGTAACCAATATTAATAATTGTCCGTGACAAATTTGCAAACAGTAATAAATTCATTAACTTTGTAAAAACAATCGAATTCAGCCGTGTTCCCGTGCATGGAGCAAAGTTCTCTTGTTCCAGTTGACATAAATGTATGCAGGCTACACTTAGCCAGGGTGGTAGTTGGGGACCTTTCTGTGCACGTGTATTTTACGTGAAGGGATGGGGTACGGGAAGCACCCCACCCAGTCGGTGTTGGGTGGTTCTGTACTCCGCACCGCTGGTGGGGGTGATTCTGTACCCCACCGCGGGCCATGAATAATTCAATTGCCCACTATAATGGAAAATGAATGTGCCAAAGAAAACATTGCCAGTTTCCCGCGACAGAGTTTCGAACATTACTCCCGAAAGCACACGCCGTTCTATGAAGAATATCAAATGATTTTCGGGGAGGATGTTGCATATTTTACCCTTTGGACGGCTTTTGCATATTTCGGACACACGTTTACAAGGCATTGTTTGTGATATTATGAAGGGTGTTGGATTTAAAAGAAAAAAGCCAGAATATAGAGAAGAAAGAAAATTTACTCATTTATTGTTATTGGATTAATCTGATATCTGATATATAGTATTATTATCTTAATTTTTTTCCCCTGTACCGCGAACATTAAGAAATTATAACATCATACATGGCTCTAATAATGAAATAGACATTTTTAATGACCAATTTAAACACTTCAAAAAAAATGTATTACCTTTAATCGTATTTAGCTGATATTGTGATGAAGCCCTTTATTTAAAGAGAAGCAACATTGTACCTACCTAATCAGTGTCTCACCTGTACAGGTGTGACAATAACAAATCGTTTATGCATATATTTATATTTACCTTTTACCCATTCTTATTTGTTATTTACTTGCATATTTAGCTTACATATCATTATAATAGATTAATATTACTTACATTTTCCTTTTGTTACTTTTTTTGTTATTATCATTTTGTTATTATTATGTATTTAAACATCCATGTATGTAAATTTTTGGGCACCATGCCTGTTTTATGTACTTAAATAAAAATAAATAAAATAAATAAATTAATGACTGTACAGCTTAGTACTGTTGTAAAAGGATGTGGCGTCCTCTGTTATTTTCAAAAATAACCGTTGAAATTTTCAAACAGCGGCAGTGGGTTTTTATCTGCCAGTCAAAAGTTCTGAAGAAGTTCTAGTCCATCTCTGAACATTGGAAGTTTTATTCAGACGGTTCAATGGTTTGCGGAGCCAGTAAAATTTTTTGACAGTCGTTTGAAGAAAGTTGCAACTCTGTGTACATAAAGCATAAAAAATTCTTATAAATCTATTTATGTAAAGAATGAATGTACGTGGCGAGGGGTTTGGATTTAATTTTTATACAAATTGACAGATTTATTCCGAGATAGATAATGTAATTTTGCAAATTTTACTTTCGAAACGATAGGAAGGTCACTGTCTCTATCTGTAATTTCCTTGCACTCCCTATGATTTAGTCTCATTAGATTGCGGTTCTGCAGTTTCTAACGCTCATAGCATAGTCAGAAGAAATTTATTTATCATTGCACTGGGTTTACTCACTCACGTGAGAACAATCCAATAACGAAATCTCAGTTACACGATACATATTTTTTTTATCCTATCCCAGTAAGACGATACATATTTCATGTTTATTGTATACCAGTTAGACAAAACATATTTTATAATTAAACTAGGTGAAGTCCCGGGCCTTACCCGGGTTTTTGACAGTTTTTTTTTTAAATCAGATAGAGACAGTGACCTTCCTATCGTTTCGAAAGTAAAATTTGCAAAATTACATTATCTATCTCGGAATAAATCTGTCAATTTGTATAAAAATTAAATCCAAACCCCTCGCCACGTACATTCATTCTTTACATAAATAGATTTATAAGAATTTTTTATGCTTTATGTACACAGAGTTGCAACTTTCTTCAAACGACTGTCAAAAAATTTTACTGGCTCCGCAAACCATTGAACCGTCTGAATAAAACTTCCAATGTTCAGAGATGGACTAGAACTTCTTCAGAACTTTTGACTGGCAGATAAAAACCCACTGCCGCTGTTTGAAAATTTCAACGGTTATTTTTGAAAATAACAGAGGACGCCACATCCTTTTACAACAGTACTAAGCTGTACAGTCATTAATTTATTTATTTTATTTATTTTTATTTAAGTACATAAAACAGGCATGGTGCCCAAAAATTTACATACATGGATGTTTAAATACATAATAATAACAAAATGATAATAACAAAAAAGTAACAAAAGGAAAATGTAAGTAATATTAATCTATTATAATGATATGTAAGCTAAATATGCAAGTAAATAACAAATAAGAATGGGTAAAAGGTAAATATAAATATATGCATAAACGATTTGTTATTGTCACACCTGTACAGGTGAGACACTGATTAGGTAGGTACAATGTTGCTTCTCTTTAAATAAAGGGCTTCATCACAATATCAGCTAAATACGATTAAAGGTAATACATTTTTTTTGAAGTGTTTAAATTGGTCATTAAAAATGTCTATTTCATTATTAGAGCCATGTATAATGTTATAATTTCTTAATGTTTGCGGTACAGGGGAAAAAAATTAAGATAATAATACTATATATCAGATATCAGATTAATCCAATAACAATAAATGAGTAAATTTTCTTTCTTCTCTATATTCTGGCTTTTTTTCTTTTAAATCTAACACCCTTCATAATATCACAAACAATGCCTTGTAAACGTGTGTCCGAAATATGCAAAAGCCGTCCAAAGGGTAAAATATGCAACATCCTCCCCGAAAATCATTTGATATTCTTCATAGAACGGCGTGTGCTTTCGGGAGTAATGTTCGAAACTCTGTCGCGGGAAACTGGCAATGTTTTCTTTGGCACATTCATTTTCCATTATAGTGGGCAATTGAATTATTCATGGCCCGCGGTGGGGTACAGAATCACCCCCACCAGCGGTGCGGAGTACAGAACCACCCAACACCGACTGGGTGGGGTGCTTCCCGTCCCCCATCCCTTCACGTAAAATACACGTGCACAGAAAGGTCCCCAACTGCCACCCTGGCTAAGTGTAGCCTGCATACATTTATGTCAACTGGAACAAGAGAACTTTGCTCCACGCACGGGAACACGGCTGAATTCGATTGTTTTTACAGAGTTAATGAATTTATTACTGTTTGCAAATTTGTCACGGACAATTATTAATATTGGCTACCTACAGATCTAAAAATATGCAATAAAAATCTAATGGTTCGAAGTTAAGCTTTATTTTTTTTATTTTATCACCGTATAAGATTCCCAACTGCCAGAAGCCAGTGGGGCTATGGCATACGTAATTGGGGTATGTTGGGGGAGGCTAAACGGAGTAGGAGAGGAAACTCGGGAAGAGAACGGTTGTATAGAACCAGGTTTTCAAATCTGATCACTAAAATCTGGATCGGTAAAAACCATTTAAGTATGTAAGTATGCATTTCCTTAACCACACTTATTTCACAGTTAATGATAGCACCACTCTTTTCACAGTTCTGAGTCGTCAATACATAAAACTTTTTATCTCAAAAACCAGATTTAAAAAAAATACTGATTCAGACTATTATAAAAAGTGAATGAAACTTTAGTCTCCGGTGACATTTTTAGATTTTTTTGTTAAATAAACCAACAACAACCAACAATAAACATTATTCAACATGAAATATCGATACAGAAATAAGTCAGTTCATGAAATAAGAGAAATTAATCATAATTCATTTCTATATTATAATGTATTTTTTTTATTGTTTCATTATTCGTATAAGGCATAATAGGTAGATTAATAGTTGTTATTACGTACGATAACTCTTAATTAGCAGGCACTTAAATTCATATGCACAAAGTACATAATTGCTTCCAGAGCTATGCGCGTTAGAAACTGCAGAACCGCAATCTAATGAGACTAAATCATAGGGAGTGCAAGGAAATTATGTTATCGTGAATGCAACGTAATTTCATATAAAAATTATTGTTGCTAACTGCCCCACGATGTGGAAAGTTATAAGGAAGTTAAATTTAGATTGTATAAAAATTAAATTAGGTGAACACGAATGTGTTGAAGTGAATCTTTAATGTTTTAGATCTTCGAATTAATTCACGAATTGAATCATTAATGTTTTAAATCTTCGACTACATAATTGTGTATACGAGGCTCATAGAAACTAAAATGTTGAGCAATTGATTGGAAACAATGAAAAATATTCAAATTGTTGATCAGTGGAAGTGAGAATTAATAGGTAATGGCCTAAACACAAATAAATAAAATGGCTCTCGTCCGCACTGGAAACTTGCTTAAAACAGATATTCTTTGTGTATTTTAGCCTCAAATTCAAAATTAAATCTTTTTATTAAGACGAGCTGCTGGCAGTTTATGTTCAGTTGACAGCTGTATTTTTTTATGAATTTTGTGTTTTAAATCAATTTTATACTTATGCTGATTAAAGAATATATGTGTGTATTTTAATATTCAAAGCTGTAAAATAAATTACAAAATTCATATACTAAACGTTATTTTCGAAGAAAGCCTATGTAGCCTTACAATGCTAATTTATCAATGTCAAATTGTTCAGATCTACACAGATATGCGCAATCGGTCAAACAATTAACTAACGAACGAAATCTTTTTTAAATCCATTAATATTTTGTGTTCATTATATATGCAGTGACAAACCTCCTCCGACTACACAAGTTTGTCGATATGTACGCTATTTAAAAAAAAAAATTATGTTCATTCTATTTGAATATCCCAAAAGAATATCTTAACGTTCTAACCAAAGCTTCCAACAAATTTAAAGATATTTTTAGAACGCGTTCGCAGAGTTATTCAAATCGAATATCTATGGTTTTCACAAGTGAATAATTCACGTCAAGTAGGTACCATAAAAGATTTAGTGATCTTTCAACTTATCCTTTTGTGCCTTATCCGGCCTTCGAGAAATGTTTTAAATAAATCCCCGGTGTTGGCACTCTAGCTCAGGCGAAAGGATTCATACATAAATAATGTACAAATAAAATGAATTTTTAAGAATGCGTTAAATAAGTTAAATGGCTCGAACTGCCACCCCCTCCCACACCCAGATAAAAAATATCCACTGTGTTTTTACTTACTATTGTTAAACTCACAATATAAAGAAAACGCGGCTTTCCTTTCTGAATACGAATTAGTCAACCGACTTCGAAAATGTTTTAACCACTCTAAGGGCTTACTCAGAGCCCTTTTCTTATAAATAATCCACTCTTATGTTATTTGTATAAACGCATAAGACACTCCAGTGGCGTGCGATTATATTTATTCCTGGTCACGCTAAGATATATGCACGTTCTTTATAATGTATTTACCTTCAAGTAGGTAGATACTGGTAATGCGCAAATAATTTTATTAACAAAAGGAAAAAATAACTAAAAAATCGGCCTATGTAGTTCCTCCCTCCATGAACCACATTTCCATAGACATTTTTTTTCCATCCCCAAAGATAGATCTTGCAATGTTTGGGCAGAGTATTGGTACGTTTCTAATCAATCCAAGGGAGCTATGACTCAATACAAATGACTATCCCATCAAAACTGTTGTTTCAACAACTCCTCTTATTTCCAAAAATGAAATTTCCTCACTTATTGGTATGAGAATTGGACACTGTTCTGTTCCTTCGCATCCTTTTAAAATCCATGTGCTTGAGTACTCTCAAGATAGTACTTTATGTGGTCTAGAAGTGGGAACCTTAGATCCATCGGTATTACAATGGAAGATGCTCTGAGGAACTAGCGTCGTTGATCCCTTCGGCACCGGTGCGTAGTCGGGATACACGCCAAACGCGCGCCCAACATTTGTACACGGTTAACATTTGTCACATGAGAACGGGTCGTTTCTACGATTCGTTCTTAAGTTCAACAGCTCGGCTGTGGAACGAACTGCCGGCCTCTGTGTTTCCTCCCTCCTACAACATGGGACTCTTCAAGACCCATGTTCACTCCTTCCTCTCCACAAAAAGACCCTCCACACAGCATCCCCAAAGATGACATAGGCCCCGAGGGAAATTATTTTCTTCAGGGCCTCCTGTGTGGAGTTAATATAAAAATAAAAAAAACATGTTTTTTGGCTGTCCCTCTTTAAACACACGTTCAACGTCTCATCTCTTCTAAGTCTGAACTCGTCTCCGATCTTTTTATTTTTATTATTTTTAGATTATTGGGGAGACAAACAGTTACACATTTTTTTTAATATAAATAATAACATTTTACATTTTTGCACGAACCTAAGAAAAACATAAAACAACTGAATGAAAATAACTTAGATATCTTACACACAGCAGGGGGAGAGGGTATTTGATACAAACATATTTGGTATTGACAATTTGATTTAATTTTCTCCAATATGCATTTAGTAAACAAATAAGGACAATTGGAAAATATCGGCGTCTATCGAATAGTTTGTTTGACCGTTTGTTTCAAATAATTATGAAATTTATCAATTTAATTATAAATTCAATTCCCTCGCTCCATAACTTGGCCTAGGTAAAATGATGTACTAGGGTAAAGGGTGAAGGGTGAACGCCAGAAAAAAAGGAAAAAAAAAATTTTACAGGTTTCGTATGAATTCCGTGGTTTTGATTTTAGCAAGAAGGAGTCCGAAATATCGATATATCTGGCACACGGGTATATTCGTTTAGCAGCAATTTTAAAATTCACCATAATGTTTGATAAAATATAACCTTGAAAAATATCGCCACACTAAATTGATTGATAATTGATTTGCTAGGAATTTATTCATCGTCAATAAATCAAATGTATCTTAAATTTTCTTTTGAAAAATCTTGTGTTTAATATAATACAGAACACAAAGGTAATACCGAGATATTATTATATATTTAATTGTTTTTTTCTTCAGATTAAATTAATTAAAATTGTTTTATTGACATTGAATCACTAATTACAGGATCTCATTGTTTGCTTTTTCTTTAAATATGTTTTATACTTCTATTTTCCATTATTTGTTATTTTGAGTACTGTTTATTACTTTCAAAATCCTCATTTAGACATCATTCAACTTTTCATGTACTTCATTTATTAAGGCGTATACTGTATACCTCATCTTTATTTTAAGTTAGTTATACATATTTTTAATTCTAATATTGTACTATTTAAACGGGATCTCATTTTGCTTTTTCATTTCCATATTATTGCGTTCCCAATAGAGTTGGTTCCTATGAGTACTTTTCGTTACTGGGTACAATGAGTATAGGTACAAAGAAATACCTGGTAAAAATACCGGTGACAAAATACTCTAAGTATTTAATACCGACCTGAGGATTGATTCAGAATAAGTCCTGAATTCTGCCCACATATTCCCCACATATTTTTCTACGTTAGCTTGATTCCCCAATAATTATTCGAAATTCATGGTAGGGGTTGTCACAGAATTTTTGTGATACATAATTCCCCAAAAATTCATATGTGATTCCCAACAATAATTTTTCCAAATCCCCACATTTTTCCGATCACAAAAAATCATCACAAAAAGTAACAGTCAAAAATTCCAATATCAGGTATACCCATCCGTCAAAAAAAATACCTACAAAAAATACCCATCAAGAATACCCATCAAAAATACCCATCAAAAATACCCATCAAAAATACCTACTAAAAATACCCATCAAAATTTGGATTATACCAAAAAAAAAAATGTATGCTAATTTATTGGTTAGTAAATAATTTAAAAAAATACCTATTAAAAATTAGTCCCGGTATAAAATACTTGTGAGTATTTTGGAACCAGGTATTTTGGAGATTTGTCACAAGTACAAAGTATTGCATGAAAATACCCGGAACTTCTACTGGCTACGATTAATACGCCTCAACTCTAGTTCCCAACTTCTATTTACTATCCTATCCTGTTTTACATAAAGGCTTTTTATCACTAATGCAATTCTAATTTCATTCTATAATTTACGTTTAATACCGTTTAATAATAATAATTAATCAGTTACTACGGCCCGCCACTGTGATATAGACACTTTAATTCTCTTCGTACCTTCATGATAATGTTGTGGCGTGTCAACTCCCTAGTTGGTTCGCCTTTCTTTTCTACCGTTCTCTCGTTTCTTAAAATGTTTATTATCTACTTTATTATTAAGTCCTTTACGGAATTTATATCAAGCCCATTTGTCTTGTTTGTTTATCACATGGAAAAAATATTCAAATTTTTTTCTCATGCATACATTTACATATTGTTTGTAGGTAAAAAAACTGAATCTTAACCCCACAAGGAACACTAACAGTATTTTTAGTACGGTACAGTTTTTACCACACAATTTGAGAATAGAATATGACAGAAATATTCTTAGCCTTCTACTGATTCTTAGGAGGCTCCAGTCTTATTCTAAAAAATCAAACATACAAAACATCAAAATACAAAATCAGAATGGTGAAAATATCGTTATGCATGAAAAGCCTTTTTGAGGTTACATGTCGAAATTACACAGGCGTAAATTTCACGTCCCAATATTGGAAGTCGATTTTGTAGTATTACATTTATCTAGTAAATTTAATTCGAAGTAAAAAATTAAGCAAATTTAAAACGCACAGTTAATAATAAAACATTATCACAAGTTTATTTTTTCCATCTTTATTGTGTAGACCAGTGATTTCCAATTACTTTTTCCCGAGTACCCCTCCGAGAAAGAGCCCAGATTCGCGTACATCTTGTAGCCAAAATAAATAATTATTTTATTGGGTGGGTCAAATCCTAGCACAGCAAAGAATGGGAGAGGGCAGCTGGAATGAGACAATCCAAAGTACTCATAAAAGGACCAGACCCTAGATGAACCAAGAAACTACTCAACATGGACAGAAACTCGCTGAGGGAACTGGTAGGACTACCAACGGGACACTGCCATCTTAGGAGACACATGCAGATATTGGGAGTGGAAAACACAAATAGATGCAGGAAATGTGAAGAGGATGAAGAGACTCTAATTCACCTATGGTGCCAATGTCCTGCCCTGGTGGGAACTAGTTTCAGATACTTGGAGAGACATACAGTAGAACCAGAAGACATAGCCACATACCCAATAACAACCCTGGTGAACTTTATTAAAGGGACTGGGTTGTTAAAAGATTGATGTAAAATGGGAGATAGCACAATGGGCCTATGGCCTAAGTGTTCACTGGAACTACGTGTAAACCGTCTCTGCTTTAAAAAAAGGCATATTAATTCTAATGATACTGAAAATTTTTCTCGGCATTATTTTCGATTCAAAATTTAACTTTCTTTTACATGTAGAAACAATCACCAACAAAGGATTAAAAATGCTCGGCTTCATTCTCCGAAATGGCAGAGACTTTAAAAATATTTCAACACTAAAAATCTTATATTCCTCACTTGTTCGAAGTCAAATCGAATACAATTCTCCTATTTGGTGTCCTTAGTTTAAAATCCACTCCGACTCTATTGAAAAAATTCAGCATAAATTCCTAAGATACATTAACTATAAACTCGGTCTACCTATAGAATCAATAAATTACAATCACTTGATGAAAGAATTAAACTTACTTAAACTCTCAGATAGAAGACTTATTTCCAATTTGACTTTTATTTTTAAAATTGTCAATGGTATTATAGACAGCCCTGATATATTAAGCCTAATTACCTTCCATATACCCACTAGAACCACTCGATCCAAAATTCTTTTTAATTTCAATAACAATATCAGGACTGAGTCATTTAGAAACTCGCTTATACCTAGATTGCATGCAGTTGGCAATGCTTTCTCAGAAGTAGTAGATGTGTTCAGCTGCACGGAATATAGTTATAAGAAGGCTATAATAACATACCTCTGTCGTAATTATCAATGTTATTAGGCATGATTCTATTCATAAGTTATCACAGAACCTAAACTATGCACTTACATCAGATATCAGACAGATGAGTGTTATCTAATAATTTTATATACTTAATGAAAACTATAATTTTTCCCATAATTGTTATGAGATGTCTTACTGACAGCCCTGATTCAATAGAGCTAATTCTTAGTTCTCAGCAAATTCAACCAAATTCAATATTGAAGGTAACAATAACCTCAATACTAAACTACTGTACGGATTGAAAATAAAAATGCTATTGTACCTATGTATACCAGATGTTATTCTTGTTTAATTTTCAACATAATTTCTCAGTAATTATTCTGTTAAACATAATACTGTTTCGCTCCTGTGAACCACTGTAAACATAAATCATGTATATTGTAAAAGCTTTTTACGGCGTATAAATAAATAAATAAACAAAATCACATATTATTATGTAAATTTAACGGGACAAATGTACTAGGTTATATTTCGGCGATTTTAATTTTTACGATTGCGTTCGTCTTTAAGCAATCTCAGGTACCCCTGGTACGCGTACCACTAATTGGGAACCACAGGTGTAGATCATTCATCATGGTGGGTTGCGTTAGGTTAGGTTATTAAGTAAAAACATCATAGATTATGTTTCCATCTTTATTGTATAAACCAATTGTTATCGTGGGTTGGCTATTCCATTACCCGTGTACAAATCAATTTCCGTGAAGCGTGTATAAAGTAGTTCTCTGACCCGTGTATTCCCTTGTTCCAGGCGACATCGTGTGTCCGGTGGGCATGTTCAAGTGCCCTGAGGGAAAGTGTATCCCTTCACTGTGGGTGTGCAACTATCAGAAGGACTGCGACAGAGGGGAAGACGAGTTCCAGTCGTGTCGTAAGTTATTTTTTAATCTTTGTTTATTTTATTTTTTCTTCAGCTTTATCAGAAAGATTGGCAAACGCTAAGCTAATTGCGGATATAGTAATTTCTTTCAAACTTAAAAGTATCTTGCATAAATAAAAATAACTGAACTACTGAAAATTTCTAGTTTTGTACCTGAAAGTGGTTGCAGTCCATAGAATTTTCTGAAAAATTATATATGATTTCAGTGTTAGATAATACGGTGTAATCCGGTTTGCAGTTTTATTAGTACCAGACAACATAATTCCTATATGTTGTATAGGAGAGTAATTCTTTGGTCACTTTCAAAACAAAGGATATTAGTATTTTCATTTTGTTAATTCTTTAAGTTTTCTTTAAGTTAGTATTAAAATAAAACAGGACAATTTGTGAATTGGTGAATTTGTGATAGTATTCTAAATAACGAGAACGACGATACAATGATATTACTAAGTGATTTATTAGATCCTTTCGGTCGACAGTAATTAGAAAACTAGTAATATAGACAAGTACATAAATAATATACCCACATAAAGTAATTAATTCCAGTTTAACACCAAGTTTTTTTTCTTAGTTTTTTACAAGTAAGTATTAAAATTTAACAGGAAAATAAAACGAATGGGTAAAATTTTGATAATACTCTAAATAATGAGAAACGACGTTACGATGATATTACTAAGTGATTTATTAGATCGCTTCGGTCGACAGTAATTTTATAACTGATAACAGATGCAATACGAAAACAAGTACATAAACAACATACCCTCATAAAGTAATCAACTCCAGTTTAACACCCTTTCTTATCATTTTTGTTATATGAACTCTGTGAAAAAAAAGCCATTATATACTTTTTATATTGTTTATAAAAATTTATATTTTAGATTTAAATATTTATTGCTGATCTTAAGCTTGATTGTGATAATTACTTACAGTGCCTACAGCATTAGCAAAGTGTCTGTAAACAAATTGTAAAGCACGTAAAGAAATGTTGTAAAAACTGAGCAATCCTTATTTAAATATCAAATAGAGTCTTTGTGTTTTAGAAAATCTTCATTTCCCTGCATTTTTTTGTTATATGTTTTTGAATGGCGTGCATTTTTTAGGCCACCATCAAATCCTACCTAGCGCTCCCCTTTCTTCCGAATATCTCCATAATGTGTCGATTTCACCCCCGAGACACGTGGTTAGGGCTCAGTAGGGTTGGGGAGGGTGGTTCTATCGGGTACCTATCGTAACCCACATATTTATGTAAAGAGTGTGACAACTCAAAACAATATCGGAAAAGATGACAAAATAATATGTTATTTTTGGTGTTTTGAATTTACACGTTCATATTAGCTTTGTTGGGATCGTTGGTAAATTTTGATAGAGGAGAAATAAAATCTTTCAAATGCATATTTAAAGAAAAGTTAGTTATGAAGTTAAGTAGTCAAACATACTTATTTCACCAATGGCAAATGAACTTTTTTCTTCCTGAATTTACTAATAACAAGATTCCTACCTCCCACGAAGTAACTCTTAGCACGTGATCCTATGATTTCTTTCGAAAAAAAGTACCAAAAGCAGTAAAAAATATGATAAGTTTAACTTTTTAAATAACAAATTGTGTTCAACTGGCAACCGTGGCTATATGATTGATCAAAATACTGATCACAATTTGATCAAAAGCTGATTGTTGACTTGATGGTCATCAATGTTGCGAAAATTTGAACAACTCTGACCTTAGCATTTTAAAAATAGAAAATGCCTTTAGCATTTGCACGATTTCTTTTCAAATTGTATCACAACTTGTTGAATGTAATAACACGCTCAAGGGTTCGTTGGCCATTTTTATTTAAAAAACGTTGTTAGTATCATTCTTTGGTTTTTTTCAAACGTATTCAAATATTGTCGTTTTATATGAACTTTAGGTTATTTTATATTGTAATTTAGATGCCATCAAACCGCTCGAACACTTCAAATGTTACTCCATAAAACTTTGAGTCCAACAATATTAATTTCTCAATGGATAAAGATATTGTGTTACGCTTTGTTAAATTGTAAGAAGAAACACTATTACGTTCGTTAGTGAGTTATTAGACGTATCAATTAGAATTTTGCTCTCATCTCTAAATATCTGCACAACTCTTGTATTTGAAAATATCATATTTGGATTTAGGCTTATTATTTTTGGCTAAAAGCTCTAACATTGGAGACTCAACATGAGAGCTTTAAAATGAAAGGTCTACTATTCACGGAACTAGTACATAGTTTATCTAATAACACCATATTATGGTGATATTATTTAATATATTCGTGTACGCAAGACCTAGATTAATGGAGAACGTCAGGCATGGACAGAATGACACGAGATCCCAGACTCAGTTCTGAACTTTTTTGACAGAAAAATTGTCGAGATAAATGGGCCCATCAAGGCAATTTCGTCCTGAAATTTTTCAAGGGAGATAAGCGATTGTAGTTTGTCCTGTTTATGAGATAGCTGAAACGATTTGGCTCTGGGAGACGTTTTAAACATCAAACGCTGCATTTTAACTTTATCATAATACTTTTCTTAATTTTAGAAAAATTTAATCGGAGATTTTTCTTTTTTGAGATTTTGCTTATGTATCCTACCACACGTTAACGTTATTATTTTTTATTGTAAAGAACTTTTCAAAAAAGTGATTTTATTTTTTTATTAAATAGTTGTTGTCAGTTATTTATTTAATTTCAATAAATATATTGTTTTAAATAAATATACTGTTTTAAATATCGACGGTCTCATGTCTACTTATGATAACTTCAACCTGTAGTTTCCTCAAAGTCGGTTTACAGCTCGCATTTAATAATATATTTCTGATGATATTTTCAACTCTGTATTGCAAACCAAACATTTTCCTAATTAATTCAATTCACGCGTATTTTTATTGGCTGCTATCTTTATGTATGATCGCAAGATTCGACTCGAACTAAATCCAATCTAGATAATGTCTTGAATAAATATATCCTATTTTCCTTTACATTTATATTGTAATATTTATTTATTTATATTGTAATATTTATTTATTAAAGATAATATTAGCGATAGTAGAACACCGTCGGCGTCGTTGCAAGACGAAGGTCCTGTGTTCATGTCCCAGATGCGCCCATATTTTTTTGAGATTTGTATGTTTCAAATTTTCGTTTGAGAATCGCTTGTATTATCTTCAAAAATTAAAAAAATACAATTAGAGGCTTAACTCGTTATTAAAAAAAAAATACACATATATTATTATCAAATATATATTTGATAATAATATTTAGTTTTTAAACAGCGCCATTTATATTTCTCTACCCACAATTCAAAATCAACTCATCTGAAGTTCGCCTCAATGATTCAAATGTCGAAAGAAATCATTAAAAAGATTTCTCGACAGTTTACAGTTAACGTCTTAACGTTCAAATTCCACCCTTTACAGAAAATTCATCGGTAAATATTCAACCCCGACTTGACCCAACGGATTTTCCGTCTACATTCTTCTGACTCCTCAAGCTCCCTCAGGGCTGTAAGTCGGGATAGCACCTACATATTGTTACAGTAGATGTAGCAGGGGGTGATTCTGCCCCTTTTTTGTCTTACTTTAATTTATATTATTATTACTCCTTCAAAGTTTTCATTTTAATTTTTTTTAATTTTATTTTAGTAATTTGTACATTTAAGTTTACAAAATACTAATTAATTTGTTACATATAAATATACTATATTTTTTCTTGCTTGATGTGGCTCCTACACAACATCTTGAACTTTCCAATTGGGGCAGACTTTAGGTTTTCCGGCAGCGCGTTATAGTATTTCATCCCTTTATATAGTATACTATTTTGAGTATTTTCCTTTTTTGGTAGCCTGATTTCATTGCACGTCCTTGTTTTATGTTTGTGTATGTCCTTGTTGAATACAATTTTATTTGAAAAATATTTGGGTAGCAGTTTGTTTACTATTTTGTGTACAAATATCATCGTGTTCAAGGTCAACATCTGTTTCACCGTTAGTCAATTTAGTTCCTTTAACATTTTATTTACTTTTGAATATCTATTTCGTCTGAGTATTGTTCTCATTGCCCTATTTTGGAGAATTTAAAATTTATTTTGCTCTCGGTCGTTACACAGGAAAAGGATATTTGAGCAGTAGTTAAAATGTGGAACAATAATGGAGTTATAAATAGTGATTGCAGTTTTTTCGGACAGTTTTTGGCGAATTCTTCCCAAAAAAGATATCTTTTTTCCAAGTTTCTTTTGGGTATATTCAGCATGTTTGTTAAAGTTGAGTTTGGAATCTATTATAACTCCTAACTATTTTATATCGGTAACATTTTCAATAAATTCACCATCAATTTTGATTTTGCTTTCACGGGATGTCTTCTTATAACCACTTACCATACATTTTGTTTTTTTTTAATTTTTTATTTTTATTTAGGCTTATTTATTTTTAGCCATCTTTATACATTATCTAGTTTATTATTATAATATGTATTAGTTGTTCATAGTTTTCTCCAATTATATATATTAGTGTATCATCGGCAAATAGTCGTACTTTGCATTTTGAAAATATTTTACCATGTCAATATAGAGTATGAACAATAGAGGTGTTTAAGAGTCTTCATGTAACGCCAAAAAGAATATTATGAATATGTTTACTCATGATCTTCACTTCAAAATACATTTTTAATATTGGAGAGTGCTCTTCTCATCTGAAAAGTTTAGTGTTATTTGTTTAAACAAATCATTTTTTTCGAAATAAGTTTTCTTAACTTTAAAAGAGAATACGCTGAGCTCTGGCATCCAGAAATTTTCAATTTATTCTGTATGGAATGAATGTAGGTACAAAATACAGCCCACAGCTCCATTTCCGTATAGATAATATCACACGGCGCTATTTAATAATATAAATTAAACTCTTAGAAATGACAACTCAACACACCTTTAAAAGGTGATAAAAAGTCATGAAAAGTTATGAAATGAAAACTAGGTAGGGTACCTAGGTTTAAAGGTTATTTTTTTCATCACTTTATTGACTTATCACTTATCACCTTCTGTGTATTGAATTTTCATTGTGTTGAGTTTATAATAAAAATGAAAAATGCACTTTGTGAAACATTATTTTATCACTTTAATATTTAATCAGACGAGCGAGTTTCACTCAGGCTACAAATAATTATATAGCGCCGTTTTCGTATAAAATCTCCTCAAGGGCGCTGTACAAATATATTAACTAAATAATCAATACTAAAACTACTGACTTAAAACTAGTGACTTCCATCTACGACTTATATCTAGTGACTTACGATTAAGGCCTATAACTACTGACTTAAAACAAGCGACTTACATCTAAACTTATATGTAGTGACTTACGACTAAGTCATTTAACAATAATGTCACACCACCAACTGTTTGCTTCCCTCGATAAAAAAGAAAGTATAATATATTAAATAGTAAAATCGTCTCCCAGCTCCTTGTGTACCATGCGGTCCTCTTCGTTCGTCCTTCGCAAATACTTCCGCTTGAATTCCCTCCGAGTAAAAATAAAAGAAATTCAATAATCCGCCAGTCCGGCGCGACGAGAGTTGCGATGTTCCGTAGACCAGTTTTGTTCAACTTTAGTTTCTGGGTAGGAACGGGAACTAGCATGAACACGTGTTTTTGACAGAGTTAACTACTGTTAAGAGGGAATTTAGTTGGGCAAAGCCTTCGGAAAAAAGGTGCCACAAACCCAGTAACTACTTCCGGCAGATGGGAGCTTTTCACCCTGAGAGCTTCCTTTGTATTAAAAAGTTCTCCAAATCTATCTCGAAACAAAGACGGATATTTTTCTGTATCGAAGTACTGATTCAGATACCCACACAAAATTCTAAACGGTTTGATTAATAACCTTTAAAACTTTTTTACTATTATCTGTTTCAAAATTTTAAATAAGAAAACTCAATTCTTAAATTCCAAAATATGTGCTCTGATTCAAAAAAATCTTTCAACGGTGAGCTCTGGCGTCATGAATTTTGCCCAAATTTTTCATTTGAAATATCTTTATCAACGCAGCTTTATTGTTTAATTCGCAACGTCATTTGTGCGTTGAACTTTGCTGCTTTTATATGCATATATAATTCTTGTTACACACTAAGAAAAGACGTTTGTTTCAAATTTGAAAAAATGTGTGGATTAAAAGAATATTTACTATAGGCATACTGATAACGTACTGACGTCTCAAGTAACAGTAAATAACGTTACAACGGAGTTCTCAGCGGCAGGACCATATTAACAACAGACTTTTCGGTTTTCCCACGAATCTTCATTGATTTACCTAGTATTCACAGAAATATCGAGTCACAGAAAGTATTTTTTTTTTTTTTTTTTTTTTTTTTTTTTTTTTTTTTTTATTGAATAAATAGTTAATACATAATATCAAAAAACAAGTCCTGCTAAGCCGATTGAATTGGCTTGTCAACAGGTGCTTAAAGTTAGTTTCAAATACATTTTTTAAAGTTATAATTTACATCTTATATCTACAGAATTAACAATATAATATTTTTAAAAACATCAAAGCAGGCTTTCACATTTTCCGATATATTTCCACTTTCCTATAAGGGTCCGCTCACACTTCACGCGCTATTAAACTCACCCCGACTAAACTTAATCCTACTGACGTATTGCGCCTTTGCCCGTTTTCCGTTTTCCGTTGCCCGTTGCCCGTTGCCCGTTGCCCGTTGCCCGTTTCCCGTTGCCCGTTGCCCGTTGCCCGTTGCTAGTCACCCGTTATCCGTCCATTCGGCTACCAAGTATTTCGATGGATGAATAATCCAATTCGTTGGATTTTAGTTCACAACGAGGATTGTTAGTGGTTTGGAAGGTATTCATTAATCACCGTTGGCTATTCTGTCATAGTTACAATTCTCATGACGGATTTACAATGATCTTAATAGCTGGCTAATAACTGAAAGCGTTGTAATAATAATACATTTACATTTTAGTGACATTTAATCACAATAGCGCTTTATTATGATATCTTACTTATTCCCACAGCATTCGACAGTACCTAAGAGATAGGGTGTAGATACCACGTTGTACGCAACATCACTTTCAATGTTTCAGGTATCATTGTTTTCTATATTAGCACATGCTTTGATCCCAATTAGCTTAGGTTAAAATCCATCGGATACTTCATATTCTATAAAGTGATATTCTGATATTTCATGTTAATATACCTATATCAAAAGTACCCATCTTTCTTGTTTTAAATGTTTAGTATTTGGTTCTGAAATTCAGATATAAATTATAACCATTTGATAACTCATATATTTGTATCGGAGATTTATAAGTCCTTGGCTGTGGCTTGGTTAGTTCGGTGTGCTTGTCGCATCTTCCATCTCTCGGGATCTTCGGTCTGATCGCTTATCGTCCTTGGGGAAATCGCTTTCCGCTCAGCTCCTTGCAGTACATCGCCACGTGCATTATTTGTATTTCCAGAGAAAAAATGAGATTATCTGGGAACGCCAAAGAAATTATATTTACCTACATGAAATAACTTTCTACAGGCTATCGTAACGAATGTTTATTTATTTAATAATAACAACGGTATAAATATACCATAAACAATAAATCAAATACAATGACATCAGAAAGTATAAAATGATCAGAAACTCTATAATGATATTAAAGTAAGAGATGCAGGTACACGCAAAACTTCTAAGTAGACTTTCTAGGTTCAATTAATATGTATTGAAAATATATGATATTATAGCCTTCTTGCAGTTAAATAGATCCGCCATATCTGCTTATCTATTACTAACTTCATGTATAATTTAGTTTAAGTGAGTATTTTGTTTATAGTTTCCTAAAAATTGGGAATATAAATCAAATACATACCCTGTGTTCCTAGCCGATGTCGACCTATTTCGGTAGAACTATTGTTTTATAATAATAATAATTTTAAAATAAAAAAATAATTTTTTTATTGACCGGTCGGTGGCCGAGTTGACATCGCGCTTGGGTCCCACTCAGGCGTAGTGTGTTCAATTCCTCGGCTGGCTCCAGTCCTCCATCACAACTCAAGCAACATTTTCAGCTTACTGTGGTGATAGTAGGAGATTTTCAAATATTGTCAGGTTATTCGTAACCCGGGAATGTTTGTCTTTCTTTAAAAAAAATATCTTTGTTAAAACTACTATTAATTAAGAAGACTATCGACGATCTACTTTGTTTCGTTATCATTATCTTCCTTATAGGAACTTTTCATTATCTTCATTATAGGAACCTTTGGGTCTAAAACACGTACATAACTTTTATTAAGTGGTGATTTATATTTACAAAATATTTCTGTTTAATAAAAATGAAGTCACAAAGGGATTTTAAAATTATGGAAGAATAATAATGATTATTTTCATTATTTCGGGAAGTGGGAGGTTATTGCAATCACACTCATTCCATAGAGAGTATAAATATATACAAGCAGAACATATAACTAAGAATAAAAATAAAACAATAAACACCAAAGGGAGTAGGTAAAAGGGATTTTTTTTATTTTTTTTTTATAGTGAATACCTCACAAGAGTCCCAACTGCTCCCGTCTGGAGCCAGTGAGACTATGGCATCCCCAATTGGGGGATGTTGTGAGGCTGAAGGTAAGTGGGGAAGGGAAAGAGGAAGGTGGGGAAGTACCTGGCTATTCAGATCTAGTCACTAAACACGGCTAAAGCCATTTGGAGCAACGTTTCAATTCTGAATGGTGGTCTTACACCAGGGCGATACTGGTAGTATCTTCCACTCTGGAACGTGCCGCAAATATACTATATATTATTTTAATTAATTAATTGTGAAATAACACAAATTAATCAAATAAAATTTATTTGCGCACGCCGGGTTCGAACCCGCGACCTTCGGAATGGCAGTCCAATGCGTTACCACTGGACTATGCCGGCCGTCAGGGATGCCGGCAGGGATGTTAATGTTGCATAATATAAATTATTAAAAAAAAAAACTATGATCATTGATTCATCAAACTACGAGTAAATGATGATTCTATGTTGAGGACATTTCTGGAGTTGTTGACCGTCTTGATTTATTTTAAATTATAAGAACGGTAGGTATCGCCTAGAGCAGAGGTTCCCAAACTTTTTTGCCCCGTAGACCACTTGCCAATTTTTTTTTTCCGTTGACCCCTTGCCTGCCGAATATTGAATTTTCCTCAAACTATTAACGTCCCATGTGATAATCATTTTTTTAATTCAAAATATTCCCTTTCACTGCCTGCCCAACAACCGGGTGGCGGTATAGTTGCTCTGTCTTTATATTAGGCAGACAGGGCCACCCTTGTGAGGTATTACACCAAATAAAAATGATGCAGGATAAGCAACGGGAATTTCTTTCTGTAGCTAGCCCTACAGAACTGTCCTTTAAGTTCTTTGCCAGTGCTTATACCGGTCAGTTATTTTTGTTACATGATATCCGATTCTTCAACGTTGCATTTCCATAGTCAAAATGTCCTCAAACTTAGTTTTAAAGTCTGTGTGAACTGCATTTAAATGTTGAAAGTCATTATTACCCTGGACGTTTTCAAAAACAAGTTGGGAAACTAGGAAAATTCGCTTCCAATGTGCAATGTTTTGATTGAATATATTAATTCTGATGAGAAAAGTAAAGTAGACTATATTTATATACCTCAATTAACAACTTTACGAAATACAAACATACAAATATCAAATAAGTAATTTCTCATTCTATTATATTTGTGTTAGGTCTATTGTGTCATTTACGGAACTCCTAAGTGTTGACTTGAGGTAAATGGGGGTCCGCTCGTATGACCCCTAAATTTTTTTCTCGCTGACATAGACCCCCAGAATGCCGATATCGACCCCTGGGGGTCCATATAGACCACTTTGGGAACCTCTGGCCTAGATGAATAGCACTATTCAGAATCGAATTGTTACTTGAAATGGCTTTAGATTTATTAAATGACTAGAACAGAGTAACTAGGTGATTCTCAACCTTCCTCTTCCCCTCCCATTTATTTCAGCCTCATAACAAACCACAATTGTTCAAAATTCTAAAAATCACAATTCCATGTGCCGAATAGGAATACAAGACAAAATATAACATTAATCTGCAATACATACACAACCAACTATCAGACACACTCACTGTCCAATATTATGCATGATCTGGGCAACAAGTATTGATATATTTACTGACTCTATTAATAGAACTAAGCGTAATCTATACAAGCACTTTGTTGAATCCTAAATATTAGAGTAGCGTTGGTTATGTAGTTTTTATGATTTGTCTTGTATCTAGTATTGATCTAGTCTCTATAATATTTTATGTCACTGTTACATGTTTTACTAATATTATTTTATATTCATTTAATTTATTTTTTTTGTATAGCTTACCATATATATTCTGTTTTAAAATGCACGTAAAAGCCCTGCTGGGCGTAAAACCTAATAAAATAAAATAAAACAAGACAAATATTTTGGATGCTATAGTTATCTGTTTATGAGTTCTACCTAAATATCGACAATGTCATCCCATATTTGGGAAACTTGGCGCTTATTTTTGTAAGCACTATTTAGGTCGGCGATGTGTGCAGGTGACAGGTGTACAGATGGAGGCTGCAGTGGGCACCCAATTTATCTTGGGAAGATAGTTATATAATTTATATTGAAATGTGGCATTCTGAATATATCATACGTATATAATGCATGCACACGTTTGTTGAATCATTTAAATTGACTATTAATTTGAGTGATTTACAATTTATTGTTACGAAATAACTTGCTGTTTACGTTTAATGTGTACAAAGAAAGAACATAAAATATCTCTACTGGGATTTTTTTACGTAACCCGTCATAAGTGCAGTGTAAAGGCAAGGATCTATGTCGCCACCCAATTGGGCAGCGTTGTGAGGCGGGTTAAGGTAGAAGCTTATTATTGACGGGCACACATTCCTCTTTTGCACAAAATACATTAGGTTTATCAAGTATGTTGGGTTCCAGCCCATAGGTGACTCCGAAATTCATATATTTATAAACACGTATAGGGTAGGTATATGTATGTAGAAAATTAATTGATGTCATCGTCAACATCATCCCTGAAATATTCAAACATTGGCTCATAAAGCACACCATAATGCGGATAATAATTTAATAAACATGATAAATTGTTCATATTTGTACGTCCTCCCCTTTACTGCCTTAATTTCGCAAGCGGTTGCTCTCCACTCTTTCAACTCCCCCTTTCCCCTTCGCTTACTCATCCCAAGAGGGTAATTTATAAAAATCATGCAATAGATAGTGCATGCTTTTTATACACCAACTTGATTTACAACCCTTCGGTACCAAAAACTCTTGAAAGCATAATATTATTTATTATTGTGGGAGCACCATAATATGTTTTCAGGATATCTGTTTTCGCTTCAGTAAATGTTAATATTGAAAAATAAATTGTTTGCTTCCCACGCTGCTTATTTTTATATGATTTTTATTATGTTCTCACAGTAAACATCTGCTGACCCTGTCGAATTTGACAACCACCTCTGGTTTGCAACCTGAAAAATACATGAAAAAAAACACTTGAGTTGGTCCGTTTGATAGATTCCCTATCTTAACAAACGGATTGCGATCCTTAGAGCACAGGCGTTAGGTTGGTATGCTGTCCGTGTTCTACCTGTATTATATTGGAAGATTCTCTGAGGAACTAGTGTCATTGATGGTGTCAATATATTTATACTGTCGACATTTGTCACATGAGAATGGGTCGCTTCTTCGACTCGTTCTGGAGTTCAACAGCCCGGCTATTTTAAAACGATTTGCTGGCCTCTACTTTTCTTCCCTCCTACAACATGGTTTTCTTCAAGACCCATATTCACCTCTCCTCAATAAGACCCATCACACAGCATCCCCAAAGAGGACATAGGCCCTGCGAAAACATACTTATCCTCAGAGCCTCTTGTGTGGAGTTAGTGTAATTTTTATTTTATTTTATTACATATATATTTTTTTCAATATTCCCAACTGCTCCTGACAGTTAGTAGCCACTTTTCCTAAGTCATGAAGGTTGGGAAGAACCTAGCTATATCACCAAACACGACTAAAGCCATTTCAAATAACGTTTTGATTTTGAATGGTTGTCGCTCACCTAGGCGATACTGAGAGTATCTAGGTACAACTAAACGTTTACACGTTTAACTTTTAACCGGTCAGATAATTATCTGATTATAATCAACGCCATAAATAATAATATTCTTTTCATTTTCACTTCTCGTTCAAAATAATAATCCCCGATTCCGTTTCGCCCAAAGTGAGAGATTACGTTTCAATCACAGGAAAAGCTTTCTACGTGGAGTTCACAATGCTAAAGGGATTTCTGTGTTTGGTGTTGGAATCGTTCTGCGTTTGAATGTAACAATATCAACTGAACCTACTCCATTTTCAAGAAAACAAGAAACCCTTTTATTAATCAATTCAAAGAAGTCGAAAATAACTTGGCTGGTGGAATATTATATCCTATTTAGCATATAAACAGGACCGCTCTGGGGCACTGATTCTCGACGAAATCACACTACTCGAACTCGTGGGTCGAACCATTACCGTTTGACGTATGTAATTATGTACCTTCGAGGAGACTCAAGAATAAGATTGTCGACTGATGAATGTACTTTCGACGACGATTGCGAGCGGCCTGGATTGGAGAATCGATACCCTGATCATCTCTACTAAAATGCATAAAGGCTGGACACTATGAAAACAACTCTAGGTTAGTACTTGTGGGCAAAGTGTCACACAGATTATGTGAAATTTTGCAATCTCTGTAATATAATGGTTTATCTGTTTTATCAAAAATAAATCATCAAAGAAGAAGACAATACTAATAAATCTAAACAAAACATGATACAGAAATAAATAAAAATAAAGTTATCAACTTTAACCACACGACTATTGGGACCTAATTATTATATTGAGACTTTTAGAAAAAGTCAATAGGTATCCCATATAAATAAAAATCTGATATATTTATCCGAGATAGTATTTAGGTTAGAAACTAGTTCTTTAAAACTTTGTGATCATTCAAAAAATATCTGCCAAAAATGTGGGAAAAATTAGTTGCAAGATAATACTTATAAAGTTGATAACAAAATACAAATCTAAAATTGTAGCTATTAACTCCCACCTATGTATTGTAAGTTCCTCTCGTCCTATAACGAGTGTCGTAACGCATCGGGATTGCTGTAGCAAGAAATAAAAATAATGAAAAAAAAAAAATTTCAATTCTGAATTTGAAATATGAGATCGATAAATATAATGTAACCATTAGATAAAAAACGTTGTCTCGGTAAGACACAGATACTGGGTTCGATTCCCAATTGAGATTGTTGTTTTTTTTTTTAAATTTTATGTGTCTTGTTCAGTTTCACATTTCGTTTAGGTTTATTAGTATTATCTTCTTCTTAAATAAAATAAATAAATATTCATAAAAATAATTTGGTAACCGGTTGACACTTTTGTGGTCCCAGAAGTAACAAAACCGCTAATATGTAGACGAAAGGAATTTCATTCTAAATAATACATAGTTTAAAATAATACTCGTAGATGCTGCCATATCAAATAACTTTAGATCATTGTCATTTAATTGTTTATGATTCTGTAATAAGTAATGTGTATAAATCTGTAAACATTCCCACCTTAAACATTACTATTTTGTTTCTCCGATGTACTTATTATTATTACTGTAAATACTGTGTTTAATAGCCCAGCTACACTACTCGCGAAGTTGATCGAAGTTGACCGAATACGATAGTGTGGGCACGAACTTCACTTCGCTTCGGGCAACTTCGCTTCGCTTCGCCCGACTTCCGATTGTTGTCGGTAAATGCGCCCGAGTCAAAGGACTCGAAGCGTTACTCGCGAAGTTGCACGAGTGTGTGGGCACGCACTTCGAACTTCGGCTAACTTCGTCGAGGACTTCGTCGAAGCGTCGAAGCGAGTAGTGTAGCTGACGCTTAACACCGAACACGCGCTAAATCAATTCAATCTAGATTTTCTCTCTGCCGCAGCGCATTGTTTTGTGACAAGATGAAGAGAAACAATATTTTGTGTTTGTTTTCAATTAAATGAACCACTCTGAACCTTAAATGAAACTCGCACGTTTATATAGTGTTTTATTATTTTTTATATGAATACCGCACAACTAACCCCATTAATTTATAGCCAGTGAGACTATGGCATCCCTCATAGGGTTATTTTGTTAAGATGAAGCTAGTGGGGAGCAGATGAGAGAATAAGGTGGGAAAATAATAGTTCCGAACGTAAAAATTTCCAGCATTTCGTGAAATTTTTGCAGATATTGCTTGCCTCCTACAACGTGGGCCTCTTTAAAACCCTGGTTTACTCCTTATTTTGCTTGAAAATACCCTCCACATCGCATCTCCAAATATGACATAGATACTTATGGAAATCTCAGGGTCTCCGGTGTGTAATAAATCTATTATGTATATTATTACAATTTTATACAACTTTTAACTTAAAACCGCTCTCAGCTAAAATATATTTTTCCACGCCCTAAATTAACGACTTTATTTGCACAAAATTATTATACTTACCAAGGAAGAACTTTTTCAATCGATTACCGAAAGAAATAAGAAGAATTGATGATAAAATCTAAATAATGAACTCTGAAAACAAAATTTAATAGTTACAAAAAAACCCTTGAATTAATCACAAAAATAACAGATATCCCATTTATTTTCCACAACTTACATTATCTTCTCCAAATATATACGTAATATTCTACTTTATTACTATTTACATTATTTAAGATAATTATATATTTACCATACATAAATTTTTTTTTTTACACATGTAAAAATGTACTATAGTATTATTCATAACTGATAAATAACTATAATAATGTAGATACTGTAACACTGTATACTCTTCCAACCACAAGCTAAGAGTATTATTTAAATCTCATAATATGTAGAAACCTAATGTAAATCCCATTTAATAAGTACTTACCCTATTTTATTTTAAAATATAATTAAAAGTGCATCGATTACTCTTGATTTACAATCCGCGGTATTATGTCATATTCTATTCTATTTAGACGCCTGCGTCATTCCATGATTGTATTTGGTGTATCCTCAAGTCTGTCATATATCTCATCATTCTAGAGTGGTTGTGATCTATTAGCACTACTTTCCTTAATGAAATTCTTTTAATAGTAAACAGTGTAACCTTGGTGTTTGCTCTCACAGAAATATTACAGAGTTGTCTACGTCTATTACTTCGAAACAATTCCTTTTACCCCACCTACACAAATTCCTAAAATTATTCATAAGACACATTATTTGCCTCACAATACTAAAAGTCTACCCAAAATTATTATATTATTCCTTTCGGTACTTTTTGGTAAGCACTTTTTGAATCCCAAAAAAGTTTTATTCTATTTCGATAATAAGGTGTAGGTGTAAGGTATATTGACATTGTTGCCTCGAGGATCACGATTCTGGTTAAGGATATTTATATCATTTTCAAAAGTAATCAGAGGATAAATACCCAATTAAAGGCTTAATTTCTAATTACGGAATTGCTCCTCGTGCTTGGCCTGCTCTAATCAGGATGTTATTAGTGAATTGTTATGATTTTTACTGTACTAAACCCCGTTTTCTTTTACTAAAACACAACAGTGACAAAACAAGACATGATAAATCAGTTGGTTAGGTTAAGAATGTTTTTTTGTTTTAGTTGATATTTTCAATACTTCTTAAATGATATATTTTATCGTTGTTGTTATTTTCGTTACTTCTTCAATGATCTATTTTGTCGACGTTGTTATTTTCGGTACATTTTCAATGTTCTATTTTTCGTTGTTGTTATTTTCGTTACTTCTTCAATGTTCGATTTTGTCGTTGTTGTTATTTTCGTTACTTCTTCAATGTTCTATTTTGTCGATGTTGTTATTTTCGTCACTTCTTAATGTTCTATTTTGTCGTTGTTGTAATTTTAGTTACATCTTCAATGTTCTGTTTCGTCGCTGTTCTATTAACATTTAAAATTACGCATTCTGGAATGGAGAATTAATTATGACTACTTATTCTAATTCTTATATTGTTTACCACAATTAAACCACCTTACCGGTATAAACTTGGAAAAAGAAGTTACCTTGTGCCAAAGGTAACTTTAATCATCATCGAATTTAATTTGGAAACATTTCTAATAAAAAGTCATTTTCCTTAGCTCAATTTGCGTTCAGGTGGTCGTTTTGCAGCAATAATCAATGAGCCGATGAATAATACGTCCATTAATTACACCTGTTCCACTGATTGTGGTTTGCGAACTAACTGGCAATCCCGGCTGATGGCGGGTCAGATTTAGGGGTTAGAGGTGACGCAAAGCCCGGACACACGTCAAACAAACATTAAAATTATGTGGAATTAGAGGGTCTGATGGGCCTGCTGACTGATTGGCTGCCGAGGGTAGTTTAATCTCCTGAGAGCTGATTCTGGTGTATTTATTGTTGGAAATATGACTTTTGAGCGGTTGTGTTAAATTTTTTTTTTATATCAGAACATGGTGATTTTATTTGGTTCCATCATTTGAAAGTGTAACAATTCTAAAACCATAAGGGTGTTAGATAAGTTTTTCTAACATTTTTGAAATATTGTAGGTTCTTTCTGATACTTCAGTCAAACACATACGCGTTCATGCAGGTGTTCTTTTCCTGATAAATATAATGACGAAATGTAACATTATTAGAATTATTATGAACACGTGTTCCGACATCCTAATATTATATTCGTGTTTAACCGACAGTTAAAGGTGTGCAGTACCGTTTTTATCAGTAATACGAATAATTTGACAATATTTAAATCAATTAGCAATATTTTATTCCAGAAGGTTTTCTCCGTGTTTTAGGTTTCCTGTTAAACTTTTCACAAAATACGAATATTATTATCACGATCTCGAAACACGTGTTCATAAAAAAACATAATATTTACGCATTTCATCATTATGTATTAGCAGGGAAAATACAGGTGCATGAACATGTATTCCAATTTATTAGAAATTTACTAAAAGATTATCAGAAAAAGGCCTCCAATCCCGTTTTTAACAGGATTTCCAATTATTCGAAGAGATTCTTAATAAATAAGCAAAAATCATTTTACTCCTTGTATACGAACCGATTCACTGATAATAATGGACACTGAATGCGTATTCGAGCATACGAAAAGGTCTTCAATTATATATTGAACTCGGCTAACTTGGAAAATTATTCGAAATTTGTGTAAATACAAAGAAAAATGATTCGGCGGCCATATTTCTCGATAACTGTGGCTAGGTATATAATCACAGTCATCGATATTGTAGCGATATTCGGTCCGACAACTCCTTGTCCTCAAGTCTGACCAGCTTTAACGGATGAAATTAGAGGTTTACAATTCCTGGGTACCGATCGTATTGTAATGCATTGGGTTCCGTTCCATTGTGTTATTAGTTAGTATCATTTTTGTTGTATAATTAAGTTATTTTAGGGTATCGATCAATTAGGCATTACTCACTTAGTCATTTGTAAATTGGATTAAAATCACATCAATCTGAACCGAGTTTACAATATTTCAATTAAGTTTTGATACTAGACATTAATTTCAACTACGCTAAACTACTCTATCAGGTTATTGAACTTTTAGTCTAGCATTAGGTGGATCTAAACTTGTGTTTAACAAAGTCGAAATACCTACCACAAATCCTTTTCGAAAATATCGATATCTCGCTAATCGAAAATTTGATTTGAAAAAATCATTTTAAATTCGCACAAGAGTCCCACATGCTCTCGTCTGTCCAGTGGGACCACGGCATCTCCAATTGGGTAACCACATTGTGAGGCTGAAAGGTATAATGAACGAAAGAAGATGGGCGAGAAAAAGGTTGATAATTACCTAGCCATGCTGATCTGATTACCAAACATGGGTAAAGCCATTTTAAGGAAGGTTTCGATTCTGAATGTAGGTCTTTCACCAGGGCGATACTGAGAGTATCTTACACTGCATTATTTCCGTGTTTTAAAATACAATGTTTCGAAATATTGTTGATTTATTAAAAATCTACTCAAATTATTCGTTTTATTGTTAAAAATGGGACTGGAGGCCCATAACGAATGATTTGACAAATTTCATAACAAACTATCAGTAAAGCATTGATATTTTATGAGGATGTTGGAACACGTGTTACTCAAAATAATAATAATGAGACAACGGAACCTGCGTGAACACGCGTTCAGATATATTCTGAATGACTAATATTTTATTGGAAAATGATCATGCAGTCTCATTTTTAACAGTATCTTGATAAAAAAAAAAGCCGTTCACATTTTCTCCGTGCACTTATTTTGACAATATTTTGAAGTGAAATAACTTATTGAGTAAAACCTCAAAATGTAATATTTAATCTTTGAAGATAATTTTAACAACTCTCAAACGAAAAATGTGAATCAGAAAAATCAGAATAAATATTCGGTAGTATCTGAAATGAACCCGGAATGCTTCCTAGATGCGACCGAATCTTTTCCAATTTTTCTGTCTCACATTTTTCGTTTGAGAGCTGTTAATATTATCTTCAATGATTAAAAAAAACTTATTTAAACGTTATTTCTACCGGCGTTTTGTTTCCAAGGGCTATTAAAAATCGTTTTTACACCTCAATTCAGTGAGGTCAATGGAACAATGAAGTCAATGAATCGTGTGACTGTATCATTTATTAATTTGTAGTCGCATTATGATGTTGAGAGTGGATGGCTTGTTCGATTTTCATTTGTATGTTGCAAAAGGAGATAGGAAACATGAAATGATTTCCAGAGTATAATACTCGTATTGGTTTCAGAACTGCTTCTGTGTACATTGAACACTGTGGAATATACATTTCAATCCATTTTCTTAACAGGGTGCTCTACCAAATAACAAAAAAAGGTTTCTATTGTCAATAGTCTTGAGCTAACTGTCGAAGTGAGTGCTCACTTGTTATGAGGTACCTATATTTACAAAAGTAACATCGTGATTTATTTTTGGGTTATTATGCCATGTTGTGCTTGCTGCTTCTTTAGTCAACGTTTCACACAGCTTTATAGTGTTCATCATCGGGGAAGATGATCAGATCAGGTCTGTCCTGACTACGGACACAGTTGCGCATTATTATGTTTGTAATCTTTTCAGACTCAATAAACACGCATTGTTTTGTTTATAATTAGAGTCCAATCGTCTATTGTGAATAATCGTTATTTGAGAGATCAAAAATTGATTATGGTTTACCAAATATTATTTGCGATTTATCACACAAAATTTGTCTCTTGTCTGTATTTTAGACATTTAAAATTGATAATTCAGAGCTTCATCAGTGGAAATGAGGCTGTGAGCTGAAGAGATTGTTAACCTAGAAATTCTATTTAGAAATTGCTGCAAATCTGTGACGCTAGAGCTCATTGTTTAATAGTTATTACGGATTCAGATATATATTCAAATTGACAGGCTAGCCCCTCAGGGGAAGAGAAACAAAACAAGTTGCGGGGAGCGCGGAGGGGTGTGATCGTCTCCCTTTCTGTTGTAATGTCAATAAATGATTGTAATATCACCATTTAGTCCGCGGAAATAAAATTTGCTTACGAATTATACTAGTCCTTTCAATTTGATGGCTGCGCAAAAAACGTAACTACAAATCACAACTCGGGTGAACAAAAGTTCGGCCTTGTTTCTAAAGCTGAATATTTTGCTACACCATTTTGTTAGACACTTTTACAAATGTGTTATAATTTACCCACCTCAGTTATTATTAGCGTCGTTACGCAACCCAATTTGAAGGCAGTTCGGTTTATTATTTTTACGAATATTTTGATCCCGCGCAGAAAAGTCCCACAGCGGACTACACTGCAAATCGCCTTACTTTAGTCAACTCATATTTTTGCAATGTGCGCTCTTCGGCGCTCAACGTATGACTAATGTCGTTGATTAGTCAAAGCATTCTCGAACACTATTGGTGCCAAAAAATATGGTCACGTGGTTTTCGTATAGCTCGTCCAAATGATACCCGCATTTCATGTTAAGGCAAGTCTGTCAACTTGTATGTCTATGAGATATATTATACAGATCTATTTATTCTCGCACTTCTATGTACTAGATTAAATAATTGTCGTACTTAAGATAACTCGTACTTAAAATAAGTCGCACTTCAGATAAGTCGCACTTAATATAATTTATATTATTAAGTTAAGTCGTACTGAGAAAAGTCGCACTTAAGATATCTCGTGCTTTAGATAAGACGTTAAATATTTGTCTCAAGAGGTGAATATTTAGTGTTCTCCTTCAATTCTAGTGTGTTTCCAAGATGAATTAAATTCAACGCTAATTTACAATTAATATTTGAACACCTTCAGCATGAGAGGTCCTCTATTGACAATCTCAAGAGACGGTTTCCTTCCTGTCGGAAAACGTTTTCCCAGCGAATACACTTCCCTTGTAGCGCCTTCCCATTTGTTGTTGGAAAGCTCGCTGCTCTTTGTATAATCCCATTGGAAATGTATCAATTTAGTCCTGTTTTCGCATACTTACATACTATATTCACGGTGTTCGCACATATTTGTTTGATTTCTCGTTTGTACTTGAGTTGATGCAAATATTTGAATATTTTCAAGTACCAATCAGAATGAAAACTTTGCAAAATGAAACCGAAATATATTTGATATTGATTAAATTTTTGTGATACAATTACCTTACTGTCGCATTACGTTGGTTATTTGTACGTAAATCGTTCCCTTTTGTTGTTGTTCAAGTTTTTTGTATTTGAATACCGTACAAGAGACCCAACTGCTCCCATCGTCTGGAGCCGGTGAGACTATGGCATCCCCAATCGGGGTACGTTGCGAGGCTGAAGGTGTGGGGAGGGGAAGGTTATTCAGATCTGGTCACCAAACACGGTTAAATCAATTTCAAGCAACGTTTAAATGCTAAATGGTGACAAGAAGCTTAGCGAAATGGTGGTCCAACGCCAGGTCGATACTGAAAGTATCTTCTACTCTGGATCATGCCGCAAGTAAACTATATATTATTTTAATTGAATGAAATAAAATTTACTTGCTTTCGCCGGGATTTGAACCCCTTGACCACGGAGGCAGTCAGAGGTAGGTTAAGAACTTCATGAATACTTTTTTAATGCTGGTCTGGAAGAGACCCGGATATAATAAGGAACGTAGTATAAATATCTATAACTGGTTCACAGGGGCGTGCATAGAGGCTGTTAATTTAAGAAAAATTTCCGTATCTCAATCTGCATCGAGTGTATTTTTACAGTAAAACAAAAACTACAGGTGTGCGATAATCGCGTAGACTATTGACACATGGGTTAGATTATAATGGTTATAATCTAGGCAGGTATGTGCCTATGTAAATTAACGCTCCGTTCGTCGAAACTAAAAGATTGGTATTCGCAAATGTGACTTACGGAAGAGTTGGTTGTGATAATCGATGATATGCTTTTTTTCCTCATTTGCTTCTTCAAAATTATAAATGGTATTATTGATTCACCTACTCTACTGCAACTCATTCCCTTCAATATACACTCGCAAAGACTCAGAAATAATGAACTGCTCTTCCTCAACCATCATTTGACAAATTATGGATATTATTCACCATTGTCCAGAATGTGTAGACAGGTCAACTCAAGTCAAAGCCTTAACTTTTTTGGGATAAGTCTGAATGATTTTTGCCAGGCGCTAAACAAGTGACGGAATATTATAAGTGTTCTGTGGTCCTGACCCATGGCGTATTCTTGACTTGATTCGACTTGTCACTTTATTTTCTTATATTATATCTACCATATGTCTTTGCTTTCATGTACCTTTGTCTACTCCTGTATTTTTCATTTTACTTTATTCGTTTTATTATTTTGTAATTTGGAAGATGTCCGTTAATAAATAAATAAATATGCTTCTTTGGCAGCGCTCGTATGGTGGAGAAATTCACAGGCACTTGTATAAGTTTGAAATTATTATAACTCTGGCTAAAAATCGAATTGATATATCGATTGTTTTCTCGGTACGGTGTTTTCGTCAACTGTCATTAGTTGACGTTTTCGCTCCGGTACGCGAGGCACGATTCAACTCAAAGCAACATTGCGCAGATTCAAACCAGTAAAATTTGAATCCTAGCCATCTTATTGGTTGGAGCGGAAAAAGCGTTAAAACATTTCAGCGTCACGAAACAACTGGTATAGGTTCATTCTCGTGTTGCCGACATTGACTATGCTAAGCTTCTTGCCGGTCTGCAATATTATGTTTAATACATTTTAAGTTAATTCCTACTCATGAGTCAGCCTATAATAACGATAATACGAGAACCCACAAACTGTTTCTGTAAACTGTTGTGCGGGTTGCGCATTGCAGTTGCCTTTCAAATTTAAGCTAATATTAATACAATATCTACCAATAACCCGCTACGCTATATACCAGAAATGGAGAACCTTTGATCCTATTAATTATGAACGATTTTTGGTGACTTTGACCTCCACCAAGTAAGAAAAAAGAAGGTGTCACACCGGTTCACAAAAGTTCGAATTTTGAATACAAGTGTGAAAGACAATCTCTGTTATCTTTGTTCTTATTCGCATCGCATTACATCGCGGACAAAGGTGAGAATTAAATAATCATCTGTTGCTGTGTGCCGTAAATTTCTCTCAATGTCCATCGTTTATATCCATGATTAATACATCGCGTTGGTCAAGATTTGTCAGAAGCACGGATAGGATTAAAAGTCTCCTAAACTGGTCCCAACGACAAATCGGACGTGACGTCATCGTTCTAATATCTTCCGTTTTTTTCGTTTTTAAACAAGATGCTTTAGAATGAAGAGGACGAACGTCGATGACGTACGTCCGAGCTCTCGCTGGGACTAGTTTAACATATATAATATTTTGAGTTATAACATGTAATCGTATGTTACCTAATATAAACACAGCCCGCTGTGAGAAGATTGCCCAGCTGATAATCAACAGAAAGCACCAAAATGAAAAAAAAAATGCTAAAAAAACTTATCCGCAATGCTTAAATTTTCATATTACTGTTTTTTGACATGAAAATAATCTAAATTATTTAAAATTATTATATATTACAAACTATCAAATATTTATTTAAAAACAAAAATAATTTCAAAATAAATGAAAACAGAATGAGCAAAAGAACAAATAATATATTTTAAACCCCCCAAACAAATACTAAATTATTGCAGAAACATAGCAGTTTCATTGGTCCTCGTACATTTAACCTTCTACCACTACAAACTCAAATGATAAATAAAACGATAGAATATGTTAAAGAGGTAAAAATATGGCTGAATGACGCAGATATTGAAACGCTTTTTCTATAAATTTATTGATCCTTTCTACAACTCACTTGCTAAAACTTTATAAACTATTGTACATAATGTTTTCTCTTTACTTTTTATAATAACTTTAAACAAAAAAAAACAACTTTTTCTACTTATATATATTATACTTAGGTACTTGATAATAATTACTTGATAGTAATCGTTTTATATTACCCACACTCAGGCAGTGCCTTAGTGGGTTTTCATTTCTTGTGTATACAATTTGGTATTATATTTTATGTTATTATTCACTATCTATTAATATGTATAATATATGTAAAGAAATGAAAATAAATAATGTAATGAAAAAAAGATTTTAAAAAGAAATAGTAACTATGGAAAAAAACGTTCAGCTTTATATAGTGTCATTTAGTTATTAAATCACCCCAAGGAAGCTTTGCATTAGTTAAATTAAAGTGTTTTTAAAATATTCAAACCCACTTTCTGTTCATGTCGAAAATGGTCATGTTCTCTTTGTTCCATACCCCTGCTACATAGGTACATAATACGCTCTGTATTTGCGGAAGCGGCAACCCTTCACACCGTGTGATTGACAGGACGAGTCTTTCTGCCCACACCTACTCTGTTCGCCGTCACCCCCCGCCGCTGTTCTCTCCTCGTCTGAATGCGGCCATGTGTTCCTAACCCGCGAACCTTTTTGAAGCTTTTCTTTGTGGCACTTCCATCTAATTTATTTCGTGTTTAGTCGATTCTTGTTCATTATGTTGGGCGGATGGGCTTTCATTTTGTTTGATTAAAGTCGAGCACAAAAAATAATAAGTACGTATACAAAATAATTTGTTTTAATTGCTTTTTTTAATCAGTTACTTCATTATAAACGATATTCTTATTTTATCTAATTAATAATTATACCTACCATTAAAATACAGCTTTTGTAACCACCTATTTACACTCATTATATTTGGTTTTTGGAATTTGTTAATTAAAATGTTAAGCTAGCTCCATTACCCATTGTCCTAGTATGAAAAGTAGTTTGGATTACACGACAATGAACCAAGACACCGTCTCAGAGATAGACGAGCAAGCTATCTTCACAGGATAGTGTCCTATCGTGTCCGGTCGCTTTGTCCGCGTGTAAACGCGTTTGTTATAAGACAGTAAGACAGTTGACACACACTCGTCACACGTATCTCGGATCTCGCATTTCGGCCTTAAAATGTTGCGTTATCGGAACACTGCAATATATCATGGTATGAATACCCTTTTTTGCAAATTCGCTTGTATGGCGTGTCGTCGTTTTTCAATCTTAGCAGCGTTCCTCGTTTTAACTACGGTAGAGCTGTTGGATTGTCCCATTGTCCTGCCCTGCGCGGTCCAGGCCGTTCACGGAGTATGTACAGGATAATATTGTATTTCTTCTCCATTGTCTTCGTGTGATCCCGGGATTAAAATAAGTAGAACAAAATTATTATGTACTATAATGTGGAATGAATTTTTAAAAAAATATGTATTATTGTTAAATTAATATTGCATAGCTTATATAGTTAGTTAGAAAGCGATATGTTTATTTATTTCCATATAATAAATAAATGTAAAGCGAGGAATAAACTTGTTATATTTCAACCAGTTGGGTAAAAATAAATCATTATATTTGCTTATGCCATATTACGTTCGTGTTAGATTTCGAACAAATCGGTTTCTTTTGGCGTCAAATTTGTTTAATTCACTGTAAAGTGGTTTTTGTACATATTTACAAAAGTAGTATGATTAATTATCTGCCTGGATTAACACAATTATACGTTTTATTATGTTATATTTTATTTATATGGAATTTAACCATTCTCTTGATAGCTTATCCATAGGATAACGTATATTAACACACTTCTTATTGGAAGGGTAGTTCTACCTTTTACGACGGTCCTACTTGAATGGTGTAAAGACATTGCTGTCCAATAATTCTATTTTTTTGTGCGGGTTACAAGTCTCCCAGTTTATTATACGATGCCTCTATTAGAATACACACATGTTTGAATTCTGAAGAATGTTGTCAGTGTCCCTTCATTGAGCGCACTGCTCAGATAAAGTACCTCGGCCTCACCATTGATCCATACCTCAAATGGAATCTTCACACTCAAATAATTGCAAACAAGATAAGAAAAACCATGCACTTCTTCAGAACGATACGAAACTTCCTTAACTCACAACACTTGAAAATGGTTTATTTTGCACTCTGTCAATCTATTATTGAGTATGGTATCATAGCGTGGGGAGTTGGAACTTCATCTGCACTAGACCCAATCATAAAGACACAGAAAACTGACTCGAACTTAATCTTTAATATTATGAATGTGTTTGATGTTCGGCAGACATACGCAAAAACAATACTCACTCACCTATACACAAATATACATACATACTACGAAAAAAGATCTAATACTCGCTGTACTCGAAGCAATAACAAAGACATACTTCAAATTCCTGTTACGCACACTACTTTTGGTCAACGAAACTTTAGATATCTTGCGACAAGACTTTACAACATTCTTCCTGATAAAATAAAAACATGTCATTCACAAAAAAATTTCAAGGATAGCGTAAAAATTTGGATCAAAAGTAATGATAGGGCCTTTACCGGTGCACTCATCCAAATTCGCAGTTATTGATGCAACCTAATTATTGTATGTATTTTCATATAATTGTAGGTATATTATTAGGACTATAAACGAACTTGGTAAATGATGTATTGATATTGATGCTACCTAACTATTGAGTGTTCGTATTTTTATATAATTGTTGGTACGTTATAGTACTATAAATAAACTTGGTAGATAGCTGCCTCAACACAGGCTAAGCCTAGTGAGGCGGGCTATGATAAACCTTAACACATAACTACATTAACATTTCTATTATTCACATTTATTTTACCTACTGTTTATATATTACTTTCCGTTGATAAAATTATATACTCATCTAATTTATAAACCAATGTACACAAAACAGTCTTTCATGTATTTCTATAGTTATAGTTTGAAAATTTGTCACAATAAAGATATGATATTATTATTATATTATTATCTTCTTGGCTCTCGTCTCTTGTGCGGAAGAATATTACAATAAAGGGAAACCATACCAAACCTGTAGGAATGGGTAATAAATCCTTGCACTTATGGCACTGGAGACGCGAAAATCGTTCTTTCATTATTTATATGTAAGTAAAAACCTTTTTTTTTGTGATGTAATCAAATCAAATCACCACTAAATTGCTCAAACATCCCTTTAACTTCATTATATGGAGTTGTATTACAAAGTAGGTTTTAATTTAAGACTGTATTTTTATAGTTGGGGTTGATAATATACTACAATGTAAAAAAAAATCATTTAAATATATAGACATATTATTTTCAAAGTTATACCGGTAAAGCGAAATCCATTGTCTCCTAGATGTATTAATTTATTATTATTTATTTATTAAGTATTAATAATCTCATCAACTTATCGGTTAAAAACGGGATTGCACGCCTTACGAATGAAGTAGCAGGTTTTCTGATAAACTTTTATTAATTTACGAATATAACACATGAACGGAACACATATTAAGCACGTATTTATGAAAATCCTAATATATTTGCATTACAACGAAAATAATCATGGTGTATTTATTATAGAGGCAAATCGATAAAAAATCACAAATGGATGATTTATTATTATTTTTTGTTTTTTATTTGAATAACACATAACACATAACACATCTGCCCTGATGATGGACACTGCAATGCTGTCCGAAACGTTGGCTAAAGAAGGAGTTAGCGCAACACGGCATAACACCCCAAAAACAAATAACAAAAATACTTTTGGCCGTGAAAATCTTAAATCATATTTGATTTATTAATTGTTAATTTATCATGAGGGCAAAATCGATTTCTCTCCATGTGGGACCCTATTTTCGTCCGCCTAGAGTGTGTTAGTAAAAAATAAATAAAAATAAGTACTCACAATAGGTAGAAAATTCGGAATTTTTTTTTTCGATACATACTTAGTACTGATCTTAACTTAGACTTTATAAATAAATATATCGTAGATCGAAAATATACATTATCTTGTGCAGTGGCGGCTCGTGACTTTTGGTTGTACTAGTAGAGTGCTAATATTAAAAAAATGACATTATTAATGAATTAGCTGAAAATATATTTTTATTTTTTAAATCAAAAAGTCAAGGCCAATTTCATTAAAATCTTCATATAAAAAATTGAATTATTGAAAAAATAATAAAAATCGTTTTCAGCTACAAAAACATCACTAATGTCGATTTTTTCAAACTTAGAACTCTTTCACATTGACAAGTCACGAGCCGCCACTGATGGTAAAATTCCCCCTTACCCACTTATAACCGTTTGCGTGGCCACGCGATATTCCCCAATTAATTGAAACACAAAAACAACATGTCGTCAGCTATCGCAGCAGTCCGAGTATTTATTTTACATCCAGCAAAAGCTTTTAATTATTTTATGAGTGTAATTAAATAAAATGGAATGTCTTTTTATGAGTCCCGTGGAGTACCCTTGTTCCGGTTAAGTTTTATGCACACGCGGGAACTGTTAATACACAAGGGTCATTTAATTAATTTTAAACATTTCCAGCAGGCCTGAAAATCCGCCGCCACTGGACTCTTCGGTCCAACTTTTACCAGCTTTAACCGCTTTATATTTCGGTTTTATAAAATTTAATTTAATTACCTTCGTTTGCTAAATTAACATTTCCCAGAAATGCGTCCCCTCTTTGCGAAGAAAAAATACTTATTCATTAGGAAATCGTGTTCGTAAACCAACATTTTAATCGTAAGCCCAACACCCACCATCGACAGGTTGAAACGGAAGTAATTCTTGGAAAACTGCGATTAGTTTTAATCACCTTATTTTAGGTCTGTTATAAAAATATCTAGTTTCCCATTTCCATATCGTTTGAACTCGGAAAATCGAAATCAGGTTTTATATAATCTTAATTGACTTAATCTCTATATAGTCTAAAATAAAGTCGCTATCCGCGTCTCTCTGTTTGTGAGCTTAGTTTTTCTAAACTACGCAACGGATTTTGATAGGGTTTCCAGTATCATTCCGGAAGGCTTACATATATAATACAGGGTTTTCCAATAAGAAGTGTTATTTTGATATTCAATCGTAAAAGATCAATGGTTTTGTTGCTTGTGTGGAACGTAGCGCCGTCTTGTTGAAAGTAAACGTTGTCCAGATTAATATCATCCAATTCCGGCTATAAAATATCATTAATCATCTCTCGATAGCGCAATCCATTCACCGTAACTATTGCTCCAGCCTCATTTTCAAAAAATTAAGGTCCAATGACCCCGCCGGACCATAAACCGCACCAAACAGTCACACTTTGAGGAAAGAGAGGCCGTTTAACAATAACTCTTGGGTTTTCCGAGCCCCAGATGCGACAATTTTGCTTGTTGACGAAGCCACCAAGGTGGAAATGGGCCTCATCACTCAAGATGATTTGCATTTGATTCACTCAAGTGAATTTTAATAATTTCAATGCGTTGTTGAAGCGCGTATCGTTCTATTTTTATTGATGGCGTAGTTTTTTCTTGTCAAATGTTGAAAAATGACAGCTTTAAACGTAACATCTACCGAAATAGGAGGCTATTCAAAATAACACCTCTTATTGGAAAACCCTGTAGTTAATTTCCTAAATATAAACATTAATATCCCTGAGAAGTCTAGGTTTTTCAGTGCAGCTAGTGTTGAATACTTCATACCAGATAAGCTACAAATAAATGTGCCTTACAAAAACGTTAAATGGCTCGCCACCATATTTTTCCAAATCTTTTCTTTGTATTATTACAAAAGGGTTTTGTATTAATACAAATAATTTGTAATATTACAACGGTTTTGCTTGTCAAACATTACATTACATGCGGTGACGTTACAATAACATTACATAATTACATTTCAGGTATGTGTAAATTTTAGTATTAGAGCCATATCCCGGGATACGAAAATATTCTGGGGGATGTGGAAATTTTTCCCTGTGAGGCACCTCAACACTTCATTTCTGCATTTGAGGACCTCAATTAAACTCTTTCTGATATCGTGTCCTACCCAACACTATCTGCAAGGAAATCTTTATTGCAAGACTTACCAACTAAAATAAAATCCATATATATATAAAAAATATATATCTTTCAGCAATTTATGCGGCTGTCACAGGTTTTTTTATCCACACATCTATTCTAAACAATAAATTCCGTTCTTTTTATTTTATACTCTCGGTTGCCGATTATTGATAGTGTCTCTTTTGTTTTCAGATGAAAGTATCTCTGTATTCTTGTTTTCTTATATCGTCATTTTATTCAGAAATAAAGTGATCGATTACATAAAAATCGAAATCATTATATTCACAAATCTATTGTACAATCAATGTTTATAGGTATATATATATATATATATATATATATATATCTATAGTCCCCGACATCCTGGAATAACAATAATAATAATTAATGAATTTACATTGATAGTGAATAATGTTTTTAATTTGAGATGTATCATCGCTTGATAAATTTCCTTTTTTTACCTGGCAATAGAAATAAATTACGGAACATACCTTTCCAAGATGTTCTGCACGTCTGCTTCATTTGAAAAAAAAATCATCAAATTTCATAGTTATGTGAAATTCCTGTTCAAGTTCTATTCAAGTTCTGTTATTATTTCATCGTAGGCCGGTTTCACGGTACTTTGATAACAGAACTTTAATTGGACTTTTACAGAACTTGAATTTGATGAATTGTTCAAAATCACCCGTCCAAGTCAACGTAATTACTGGAAGCAGACAATGTTTTCAATTTGTAGTGAAGCATGAACGTTGGTGAATAGCAGCTAAAAAAATATTATATGCTAAAATAAAAATTACGCGAAATGCCGTTTTTTGCAAAATTTAAAATCTCTAAAAATATGAATAAAAAATAATCACAGCATTCAAGCGTGAATTATTATTTGTAGATGCTGTCGCCCCCATTAGAAGTCTTGAATAACGGGTTAATCTCGGAATAACGGGTCTGGGATATACTATTTTAAAGCCCCGTTTAGAGATAAAGATGTTCTGCATTCCTTTGTGTCTGTTTTGCAGAACTAGGATGGCACTGGCGTTAAAGTTATTTCCTCACATACGGTGAGTTGAAAATTCGTTGCCAAGTCTGACGGGAATATTTCCAAGTGCGGAAGTTATTTACATTGCCAGGAAGTTTTGTGCATTCTAAATTATTCGTCTTTATTCAGCCGCCATTTTTATAATGACATCATAGAGTTTGTCTTGCTTTATTTTTCGTATTTTGCGGAAGCGCTGCGCTCTCGGAAAGTGGAATTTAATGTTTAACTTGAATTCCGTACGCAATGCAAACATAATTGCAATTGCATTGAATGTACGCTGCGTCAAAGTTCCGTTGAGTGCAGGCAAATAGGAATATTTTCCACTGAAGATAAATTCAGGTTTTTATTTCAGAATAATTAATTGGACGATCCAATATCCAATCTGTGTATATTTATTGATTTTATGTAGTAACCCAAATTTCATGTAGTAATCCAAATTTTATGTAGTAATCGAAATTTTATGTAGTAATCCAAATTATTTTTCATACTTTGGTATGAAAATAGCTTTACATTTTTGTTTAAATACTATTAAAATAATATATTTGAATTTCGATCTTGTTTTCTCGACTGAATGAATTAAGTGAAAAATTTTAGAGGAAATTAACCAACTTCACGTCATTCAATCAAGCTGAAACTCGGCAGATAGGCTCGTTATCGATGACAATGTATTGTATCAACTTTTGGTGGCTATCGCGCATACACACGAGTGCACACTGGAGTCATACATTATAAAAAATTACAGCAGTTAATATAGGGCCTTTTTATTTTAAGTATCTACATACAAATATTATGATGTCAGAAGAAATTTTTTGTTTTTGGTTTATATAACCCTTCAGATTTTTAAATATTTTTACCAACAAGTGTCCCAACGACATGATGAATTTTCTTGGAATTTCGAAATGCTCCCGAGGTACCTAAAATGTGCTACATCTGACTTATTTTTGAAGTTTTCGCTAAAACAATTACTATTTTAGAAACAAGATTAAATTATCTTTGAAATATTTGCATTTGAAAAACACATTGATCTTTCTAAAAAAATAAATTTTTAATATCAAACATGAAAATGTTAACAAAAAAACTTACCAGGACATTTTGACTCTGAACGTCCATAATTTTTAAATAATTCGAAATTTATAAAAAATATTCTTTTTGTAGGTAATAAGTAATAAAACAGTCCGTTTACTTTTTACAACTTTTATACAATAAAAAAATATAAATAATTCTTTAATTTTCTATAAATAACTACGCATTATAGAAAAAGATTATATTTTTATAATCTATTGACGCCCCGGTCAGATCTGTCCTTCAGAGGCTATGACGGAAAATGATGTTTGTGGCTAGTAATGTCTTTCCGAGGCCTGAAGGGACAAGAGAAAATTAGAATCATACTTTTTTGGACACGAGATGTATAAATTGTTCACACTGCTAGTTAAACATCTGTTTTCGTTTTCACTCTTCTAAACGCTTTTCGTTTTACTGTCATTTTTCTCTGCTCTATTGTAATACAAATTGAATTCCCATGCATTTTGATTTTTTTTCGAAAAAAAAAATTTATTTTATTTATTGTTTTAAACATAATATTAATAATGATTTAATGATTTTTATGTTTCCAGCTCCTCCCGAGTGCGAGCCGGGCCAGTTGTCTTGTGGGCAGTATGTTTGGAACAAGACGTACTGTATACCCCCGCACTACCGCTGTGACATGACAGTGGACTGTGTGGATGGCACAGACGAGGCCGATTGCAGTAAGTACATACCTTTAAACCCAACAATTTTAAAATTACCTGATTACAGCTTGGCATACATAAGCAAAAGAAGGAAGGTTTTACTGGATTGGATGATCGCGGCAATTTATGGAGGTTGCCTGGCTATTCAGATAAACTAAGGCCATTTCAAGCAACGTTTCAATTCGGAATGGTTGTCTTTCTCCCTGTTGATATTGAGAGTATCTATCTCCCTTTAAAGTTGAGTGTGTCAAGCTGTAGAAAGGTTTTAATGGTTTGGATGATCGTGACAATCTATGGAGGTTGCCTAATCATTCGAACATCATCTCAACCAGAAAGTTTACGCAATCATAGACCTAATTTGTTATTGTTACTTGGTGAGGCTTTTCTTCTTGATTTGATGGTTTAGTTATGTAATCCGTATTACATAATACACCAATTCAACATTAACGTATCTTCTAATTTCTGAAACACGTGTTGAATCTACCTACTTTCAAGATTGTTTAGACATATTGTATAACTATGGTTTTGCTTTGTCGGCTTGTAATTTGTTAGCAAATTAAAAGTACTCTGCTTATCACGGCACACTATTTCAAGCTAAATGGTGGAACGGGTTCCATGATAACTCAACACACTTTTAAAAAGTGATATAAAGTCATTAGGAACGAAGAAATTTTTTTTAACCTAACCTAACCTAACCTACATAACCCAGTTAATAAAGTTTTTGTTTCATCACTTTCCATGACTATAACTTTTTAAAGATGTGATGAATTATCATTGTGACGATTTATCCGGTTACCGGTGGAACGATAAGATCCTTGGATTTTATCTCAGGTATTGCGGGTTCGTGTGGAATTTTTAATCTGTAATTTTAATATAATACTTATTAGAACGAACATTGCTTTAAAGTACTTAAATTCTTTTTAGAATGTAACTAGATCATCATAGCAGGGTCCTTCCAAACGATCCTTTTTCTATTCTGTTTTCCCTCCTTTATTTCCTACAACCTGACATATAAGTTAGTATCATTTTTATGATAAAAAAGGAAATTTCATAGATAAGCTGTTCCATTATTTTTCTTCGAGAGAGATATATTTTTTTGTTTCTTGTTATTGATAGTGATGAGTCAGCAAATTGCTTATCATTCCTTTAATAAAACTAACGTCATGATTGTAAGAGGCCATTTCCCATGAAATCCATCTCAAGGAAAACACAAATCTTAATTTTCCCTGTTAATCATTGCTGTAAATATTTAATTTCCTACTCACTAAAACGGTTCGCAAATAATGAACTAGGCGGTTAAATCTTAGGTTAAAGAACTACAGGATGCATAAAAATTACGAGAGAAATCATTCTGCCGATGCCTTATATGAGATTCAATATTGTCAATCAGAACAATCTGCAGACTGCACAACCTACTAGTTTTAACTACATAGTATCATTTTACATTTTTCTTTAATTTTTTTTAATTGAGGTTATCGTAATTTAATTCTTTTGTATATTTTTCTTAGTTGATTATTTTTAAAACATTACAATAATTTCGTTTTTGTGCGTTGGTTTTGTTTTTAAAAACATTTGCAAAGGAGAATTTCCTAAATATGAACAGTGGGTGTATCAACATACTAGTAATAACATAGGTTGCCTTTTAAAGGTAGCTTCATTGACAGAGATTGCTCTCTCCACAGGCAAATTTTGAAATATTTTGAAAAACGTGGTAATTAATGGTAGAATGAATAAGGATGGCAAGTCAGTTCTGCAAGCTGGGAGATAAAAAATCTATATTATCAGTGATGGAGATAACCATCGGGAACATAGAAATGAATGCTCTCGATGATGGCCAAGTTTTCAAACTATCCACAAATCGGTCCGAAGAACTGTGTTAGATATGATGACACTATCTAATAATAATTCTAAAGCATGACAGAAAACAACTGTTCACTGATCTTATCATTTAATTTCGGCAGCTTGAACCCTGGAACGTATTCTCTCGTTCGTCATCTAGATTTGAAACCTTTACAGTAATATATTATGTAATATAATATAATTTAGTTCTTTCGTAACATAATAGGTTTAGGCAGGGACCTTGTTGTATTAAGTTGACGACATATTGTTGTACTGACATCCCTTCTCGGCACATTTCCGAGCTTGTCTTTCTCTCTTATTTAATTACTTCCAAGACACGACAAATGCGGAGAATGGGAGACGTGTTCCATTAAAATGTGTTTATCTTTTCTGGGAAGATATTATTTACAATAAAGTCTTTGTCCCACCCGAATGAAAGTAATACCCTATTATTTCATCGTATTAATAGTTATATTTACTTAATAACATTCTACTATTTGCCAGAAACAAATACATTACAAGATTGGAAACAGCAATACTTTGATGGAAACAGCAGATGTTTTTTGACACTTTTGTACAGGTACGAGTAGTATTTTTTTTAAGGTGGGTACCTAATCAATTAAAAATTATGTGATATTTTTGAAAGTGGAGAGTTTTGTAATGTCATGGCGGATGGTTTAAAGCTCCATAACTCGTGATGGAAGAATTTAATAAAAAAAATAAAAAAATAATGGAAGCTTTTGAACTAACATTTATTTACATGATTTTCTACTACCACACATTAGGCATATATTATGGTAGTAGAAATTTGTATATATAATTAAAATACCGGTTAATTGTTAAATATATTGTTTTGTTAAATACAAAATGTATTAGTATAATGGGAAAATCTGTAATTGGTCTCTCAGTTAAGTAAATTGCACATGTATACACCAACCTCACTGTAAATGGTTGATTTCCCTAAATTTATTAAAGAATAACTTCACTGGTTGAAAGAATATAAATATAGATTAGATAAAGAATTTTTTTAGTATTTGAATTAAGTTAAATAAAACAATAATATTGCGAATTAATTTATTGATTTTAAATATTGAAGACAATATTAGTGATTTCTAAACGAAAATCTGAAACAGAAAAATCAGAAAAGGAAACGGTCACATCTGGGACGAAGTATGATACAGTTAAAAATGACCGAGGGGAATAGGGTCCCATTAGCTCAGTTGGTAGAGCACTGTCACGGAAAGACAAGGGTCCTGGGTTCGTGTCCCAGATGTGACCGTTTCCTTTTCTGATTTTTCTGTTTTAGATTTTCGTTTAGAAATCACTAATATTGTCTTCAATATTTAAATATTACAATTTGAGGTTTTACTCAATAAAGTCATTCCGAAAAATAAAAAATTATTGATTTTACCTAGAAACTCCAAACGGAAAAGGGCTATTAATATTTCATCACGCCAGAACTTACTATCGATATTATGTGCTGTTTTGTACGCAAGAACTTTTTGCATTAATTTTCAAACATTTTCACTGCTTTAAATGGCATCAGCCGTTTTTGGTGATTAGATCCGAATAGCCAGGCATCCACTCCCTTCTTTCTCTTCGCAATCTCTTCCCTCTCCACGCTCCTTCAGCCTCACAACACACCCCAAATGGGAACGCCATAGTACCATCGGCTCCGGACAGTTGGAAATTTTGTGCTTTATTCACATTTAAAACATCAAAGTTAGTACAATATACACTAATGTGTTCTTTTATGCCCATATTATTATAAAATAACTTCATTATAAACTGAAAGAAATAATTCAATTTTCATGTTCGGTGACCAGATTTGAATAGCCAGGTACTTCCCCACCTTCCTCTCTCCATCTCCTTCCCCTCCCTACTACCTTCAGCCCTCAACGTACCTTAATTGGGGTTGCCATAGTCTCACCGGCTCCAGACGGATAGGAGTAGCTAGGACTCTTATGCGGTTTCACATAAAAATACATAAAAAGCTCTAAATTACACAAATAGGTAACTACCTACCTACTCGCAAAAATAATACAGTCAAAGTTTAAAGTTGTAATATCATAACTTTTCAACACTTTTAGACTTGTAATTCCAGACTGGTTAGATAGCACAGAATGATTTAAAACGCAATATGAATTATGTAGAATATAAGTTGCTTGCAATCTCGTTTTATTGTAATCAAGAATGAGAACACACTGAAGTTTTAATATAATTCATACGTACGTAATCTTGTATAATTCTTGGCGCTCCCTCGCTCTGAATTTCACCCTCGAAAGATCACATTACATGCAAATTAGTATGAAGAACCCTCTTAGAAGGATCATTAATATATCTTCCTTACTAATGGACCAACCCTTCAAAAAACATTTTTTAGTAAATGTAAATTTACATATTATTTTTAATGATAAACTAATCTTTAGGGGACAAGTTTTTTTATGCATAGCACAAAGGATAACGTATTATTTTTAAGCATTTATTATAAGCTTGAAACACCTATATAAATTGAATATAAATCTTCCGAGAAAAAATACATGCCGCCGATAGAAGTTGAACCCGCAGCCTTCTGACTGCCGGTCAGGTGCTTTACCTATTGCGCTACGTCGGCTTATTTAAAACCCGTCAAATTATTAAAAAAATTTTGCTTATTAGATTTTTAATTAGAAAACAACCACATTTATTTTGTAGGAAAAACATTAATTATGCTAAATTTCCAACTAGATGGCGTGTCGGCATGTCGAGACATATTATATCTTCATTTATTGGTGTATGTTTTTGACTTGACAAATATTATTATTTTAAATGATTCACTAATCTTTACTTTTTTATGCATAGCGTTTAGTACATATTTAATAATTTGGCTGGATTTGAATAACCTGACGTAGCGCAATTGGTAGAGCACCTCATCGGTAATCAGAAGGCTGTTTAGTGTTTATGCAGTATAAATATGCAGTTTTTACTGAGATTGATGAAATTTTGCACACTTGACCTTCCAAACAAGAGAAAATTAACCGTCAACACGAGTTCTCGAAAAAACACCTCTATCTCCCTTTCCACCCCTTAATTTTTATATTTGACGAAATTTTGCACACGATGAACATAAGATAAAAACCACCTTCATCCTCTTAAAACAGTATTTAAAAAAATAAATATTAATTAAATTTTGCACACTTCACGTTCAAAATAAGAGAAAAATTACTGTCTACATTTGATTTCACAAAATTCTGTGCAGAGCCCGGGCAACACGGGGACTTCAGCTAGTTTTCATTTGCATTTACTGTGTAATAATTCTTACAATCAAACTGAATACTACTCAGTTTTGTAAGACACTTTGTAAAATACAAATGTAAAAACAACTGAATAAATAAATCGTTAAAAAAAGCTTCTTTTTAAAGGACGTTTTAATCTTGTATTATAAAGAGCGGACATTTTAACGTCTTCAGCTGTGGAATATAATAAAATACCACACTCTTGTGACACGGTCCAAATTCCTCCACTCATCAACAAGTGCTGTCACTTCCAGAGTGACAGAGGTGCTAACAGGGAGCGCTGAGTGTTCACAAAAAAGGTCGCATGCATGGCAACATTCCCCTTCTTTGCTAAATGGACGCCTAATTAAGTCACCGCTTTTCACGTAATGACAATGACGTATCTTACAGCGTAACTGTAATGTGAAAATAGTAACCGGACAAATCAACTCAGTGACAATTCAACACACCTACTGATATTTTTTTTTTATTTTTGTTTTATTTGAGTCACAAACAGGACATTTAAAGTACATTATTGTCTATAAAATACACAGATAAGTTAATACTTAATTAATTATAAAATAAATTTACATACAAATATAAATGTCCCTAGACTAATGTGTCTGCAGCAATCACATTTGCACATTCACTATCAAAACAATATCATTATTTTTTTATACCAAGTCTAAAATTACAGAAATTACAAGACATAGTAATTTTAAAAATAAAAATATATACTCTCTAATTTGTAAGTCGTATATAAAGTCATGAAAAGTGAAGATACAATTACTAAAGTAGGTTTACAGGTTAATTTTTTTATCGCTTTTAATGACTTTATATCATTTTTTAAAGGTGTGTTGAATTATCATTGTGTTTTTATATTGACAATTTTATTGAAGAATTAGATAATACTAACAAATCTTAACGAAAAATAAAAAGATAATGGTCTCAACATGGAATCGAACCCAAGATTACCGGGAAACTTAATTAACCACTCGACCATTGGGACCTAATTATTATTAATTTTTGTCGATCTTATATTTCAAATTCAGAATTCTAAAGATATTTAAGACAAAATTTTCCAATAAAAAAATTATTGTCAATCGTCATTTGAGATTAGAAAACCGCTAGTAAACTTGAACATTACGTAATGAAACAAAACAAATACACTTTTCAAATTAAGAATTATTCATTTATGCAGATAATTTTTTTTCTGAATATACGTAGATACTTACTTTATTGCTTTTTTACTCAATCAGAAGCAATTTTGAAAATTAAACTGAAATTCAAAGCAAGTTAGAGTTCATTGAACGTGAATTTTTTTTTGCAGAAATTAACGTTTGTGTATTTCCAAAAAAAAAGCTAAACGAAACTGTTGCACGTATTGTATTTATTTCTCATGGTGTTATCACCTTTATACATATAATACGAAGACTTTCTATATTTTAAAATGTTATTTGATAATGTGGGCCTCACTTACATTAGGTATGGCTTTCTCTAATTTCACTTCTTCAATTGACCTTTGTCATGAATTGAAATATCTCAGTCGTCAATTTGCTAATGTGAATAACAATTTAAGAATACACTGACTTTCTTGTCCTATTTAGTGTCGTAACATTAATTAGCGACACACAATTGGTCACCTAATATCACCATACTAATAGGTTTTATGTAATTCATCATTCGATGGAGTGACCTCCAATTTCTGTGCGTTTCTCTATAAGGGTCACTTGTACGCAGTTTGTGTAGTGTCGCTCAATCTCATAGAGGATTTTCCACCCATCCCTCTAAAATATTTCTAGCAATATAACATTCCAAGATATCAATATATCCTTCTACCTAGTTAAGAAACATTTTATGATGTCTTCTTGCTATCTAGCTAAGATACATTTTATGATGTCTCCTCTTGCTACAGAGCAAAGAATCATTTCATAATGTCTTCTTGGTACCTAGCAAAGGAAAATTTCATGATGTCTCCTTGCTACCTAGCAAAGAATCATTTTATGATCTCTTCTTGCTACCAAGCAAAGAAAAATTTCATGATGTCTTCTTGCTACCTAGCAAAGAAAAATTACATGATGTCTCCTTGCTACCTAGCAAAGAATCATTTTATGATCTCTTCTTGCTACCTAGCAAATAAAAATTACATGATGTCTCCTTGCTACCTAGCAAAGAATCATTTTATGATCTCTTCTTGCTATCAAGCAAAGAAAAATTTCATGATGTCTTCTTGCTACCTAGCAAAGAAAAATTACATGATGTCTCCTTGCTACCTAGCAAATAATCATTTTATGATCTCTTCTTGCTACCTAGCAAAGAAAAATTACATGATGTCTCCTTGCTACCTAGCAAAGAATCATTTTATGATCTCTTCTTGCTACCTAGCAAAGAAAAATTTCATGATGTCTTCTTGCTACCCAGCAAAGAAAAAATCCACGATGTCTCCTAGCTACCTACCAAAGAAACATTTTATGATGTCTTCTTGCTATCTAGCAAAGGACAATTTCATGATGTCTTCTTGCTACCTAGCAAAGAAAAATTACATGATGTCTCCTTGCTACCTAGCAAAGAATCATTTTATGATCTCTTCTTGCTACCTAGCAAAGAAAAATTTCATGATGTCTTCTTGCTACCTAGCAAAGAAAAATTCCATGATGTCTCCTAGCTACCTACCAAAGAAACATTTCATGATGTCTTCTTGCTGGTGACCGGATAAATAATCAAAATGACAATCCATCACATCTTTAAAAAGTTTTATAAAGTCATGGAAAGTGATGAAACAAAAACTATATTAACTAGATTAAGTAGGTTAGGTTAGGTTAAAAAAAAATCATCGTTTTTAATGACTTTATATCACTTTTTAAAGGTGTATTGAATAGTCACTGTGTTGAGTTAGCATGGAACCCTTCTTGCTACCTAGCAAAGAAAAAATCCATCATATCTCATATCATTTTTTTCACAACTGACACGGTATTGTCATTAGAGAGGTCCTATTTATTTATACTGGATAAAATACCCAATGTTCCATTTTATGCACAAAGTGGAAACGATGGATCGAAAAAAGCCATTCGTGATGAAAAAGCCATTAAAAGATGAAAACTCACCCATTGGCGTTCATAGTTTTGTTTCCATGTTACATAATTGTTTCATATTGTCCCCTAATAAATATCTATTCCATTAAGTATAAGTTTTTTTACATTAAACCCACACAGGAGGCCCCGAGGAAAATAATTTCCTTCAGATCGTGCTAGATTTTTATGTTCATCATGACTGAATGTACTATTAGACTATTTATGTACTATTGCCTCAGCACGGGTAAGCCACCCAGTGAGACCAACATTACTGGTTTGTACTATGAAATGTAAAAAATTGTACTAAATAAAAAAAGGATTAACTCATTTTTTATACGAGTTAATATTATAAGCTGTGAGTTTACCAAAAGTGTTACTGAAAAAAATCTGAATCACTTATTTGTCAATAATGAAATGTGCTACATAATCCAAATCATTAAAAATAATGTTTTTTTTAATCTAAATCAGTCATCGGACTCACTAACAAAGTAGTATCGTTTTAATATAGTCAATATACCTATACAGGGTGTATCGGCACTAACCCGACAAACTTTAACCAGCTATTCCTTAGCACATTTGGAGTAAAAAATGTTATGGGCACTTTGTGTAAGATTTTTTACTCCAAATATGCTAAGGAATAGCTGGTTAAAGTTTGTCGGGTACGTGCCGATACACCCTGTATATTATATTTTCCTAACTAATTAATGTTCACACCTTTCTCCAAAGAGGTAGGTTGCGTGGATAGAACACCACACAACACTGTATTTTCATTCATCTATACTCTTACATGACCCGGCTGGAGTATTTGATTAATTTGCTCGTGCCTTATCTTCCTAGGGCGTCCCTGACTACTGACAAAATATTATGTTTTCCTTGCTTCCAAAATCGGTTACCGTACGCCACTGGCAGTCATATGCCTCCATACATCTATTTTGTCACTTTAATTGCAGCACTTTGAACGGCGAATTGGGCATATGAAAATAGCTAGCGAAATCGATGGCTGCCGGGAACAGGCAATAAAACGGCGATAATAATTACTTTACGGAATCCTTTTTTAAAACGACATTCGTTCAATTTTCCTATTTTGCCTTTGTAGTAAAACTTCCATCGAACACCCTGCTTTTGATCAAATAGCCAGTGAGGCTATTTATAATAATTACTTTGACAGCAACACGAAATATACCGACTCGTGAAAAATCACGAGAGCATTAAATTACTTAATAATTAGATAGTTTAGTAAACGCTAAATAACACTTTCTTGAAGATGGAAAAGTGCAGACCCTTGAAAAACCACGAAATCTGACTTTACTTGTCAAGATAAACCCTAAACAATTTAAACAAAAATACATATTTCAAATATGGAATTAAAATAATTTTCTGGTAAATAAATATTATTATTACCTACTTATCGATTCTTTGAATTTTTGACATAATCGTTCCAATTTTGAATACGACACCTAAATTAAAAACAAATCCGAATAATTGATCCAGAGATACTCCCACTCACAGATAGACCCGCTACCGAAATTAATATATTTGATTAAATAATTGTTTTTTTTTGGGGATGCTGTGTGGAGGGTCTTTTGTAGAATTCTTTTGAGAAAGGAATGAACCTGACTGTTGAAGAGGCCCATGTTGTGGTCACACAATTAAAGTTAACCCGGACAATAGGCGGTTGGCAAAACTTGTATAGTTAATGTTGTCTTTTATATTGTTTTGTTAATAATCTGTGGTTTCTCCTTTTATGATTGTGTTTATTGGTAAATATGTAGTTATATACTTCTGACTTGCGAAAAGTCACTGAGAAATAGCCTTTTGTCTTGCTTATGTATACTTTTTGTTATTAGCGAAAAAGAGACAACTAGTGTATACGATCATAGAATTCGAATATTTGATAAGTTAGCAGGGTGTTCTCTTTCTTATACGTATCAAAAATGACTTGCACTCTTTTAATCCGACTGAAGTTTTCTTTTTTGAAGTCAAAGAAAAATCTATACCAAAGCAATGTAAATAAAATGTTAAAAATAAAATAATAGATGAAATTTCAACTATGCGTAATAAACCAAATAAGATAAATTTGAATAAAAATGTCAACGAAAAATAATACATTTGTTTGAGTACTGTATTACAATCAACATTTTTTGCTGCTCTACTGCGCACTGTACTTTTATTTGATCTACATAGTCATCATAACGGGATTACTGCGATAGTAAAGTTTAAATTTGTAAAAAATACTAGTTCTGTCATATTTTCAAACACCCTCGTGCATATACCAATTCATGGCGTATTTGAACCATATAGATATAATTAGAGGTGTTAATGCGCACTAAAATATTGTCATAACTTTATTGTTCCATTATTAGAACGCGATAAGCGGTGCACGTAGACCGGAATCGGAGAGTCGGAGGTCAGTTGGAGGTCAAAAAGCGGAAACAATTTTTTCGCTTCATGTCTCCTCTAAATATAATACATCAACCTACAATGACTCCTCTAAATATAATAATATTGACACCAGCGCCAGCTTCTATAGAAGAGAAACATTAAAAAATTAAAAGCAGTGAAAACTAATTGTATGAATCAATGATTTGAACACGCTTTGTCAACGCAGATTTACCGTTATTTCATTCGATTTTATTGTTTCCATAGTAAACGAATAGAATTTTTTTTTATTTTGTATTGTCGGATTTGAATTTCACAATACGTTGTGAATATTGATGAAATTCGAAGGACTCTGTATAGTAAATTAAGCCATTTTATTAAAAATTGTAGGTTTTTAATAGCTGTAGCGACCTTCCTAATATTTTTTTTCGTAAAAGGTAACAATGCAAATAGAAAAATTTAGGATACATAAGAACTGTAGTAGGCCAAGCTGCGATGCCTTCTGTTGGAGGTATTTCGATCTACTTGGTTCCGTTGCTCGAACAAGGCAATTAGTTTAACCGAATGGAAGTTATATATAATAGCCAGATTTTTATGATTTGAGATTTGCAAGGCCAAAAGTATTAAAGTGATTAATTTTTGGGGTAATATGCCGGGTTGCGCTACCTCCTTCTTTAGCCTAAGTTTTGGACAGCATTACAGTGTCCATCAGAATTCTATAGGTAATACTTTATTTTTCCTATGGCATCTTTCGACGACTCTCCCAATACTACGTGAGTAAAAAAGGCTCTTAGGATCGTCTTGACGTTTACGTGTTTGGCGCGCTTTTCTTTGGTCGGCCATCAGTCGGAGCTTCTCCGTCACGTACGTCCGATTGCTTCCGGTTCCGACACCCTTCTACTCACCGCCCAACTTTGCCGCCCAACCGAACCGCTTCCGGTGAGAGCCGCCCTCGGATAGTAGGGCGGTGGAGGATATTTCTACATTATGAAGGAATCAAAACTTTTGACCCCCAAAATAACGACACCCGATCTTTCCACTCTAAATTTATAATGAATTGTAAAAATCCGCTTTTTTTTCATCTCCAAAAAATATTATTAGTAGGCACCTAGTTGTTTTTAAAGGGTGGAAAAAAGATGCATTTTTAATGTTTCGCATTCAAAATTCATATTTCTTGCTTCGAAGTGAGTAATAAAATACACTTGTTGAAGATACTGTCAGTATCGCCCTGGTGAAAAGCTACCATTGGTTGAAATGTGTGGCTATTGGTAATACTTAGTTACTAGATCCGAATAGCTAGTTACTTTCCTCTTCCCATCTCCATCCTTTCAGTCTAAAAAAAACTAATTAGGAATACATCGTTACGCTGACTAAAAAAGAAGGTATAAAATAGAAGGTTTACTTAAATTATTTTATTGATCAGGTCTAGGAAAATTCTTTATCATTTCATCTTTCCTGCACACTATGTAAGTAGCACCAAATCGGGATGTCATTAAAGCAGTATCACATAAAATATCTTTTATTTTTATGTTTATAAAAGTACACACATTTAAATCTTAAGATCAATATGTGTATACACAATACAACGCATTACCTAGTAACCCAAAACTTCCAGTGACAAACAAAAAACAATGTTAAGAGCAAAAATGATATTTTCTCAAAAGCTTTATTAATCAGCGACACAATCTTTCTCTGGAACTTTTGTATATCTTTGTTAATCTATTTATGAAATATCTTTAAATCGACTGTGTTAACTGTATCTAGTCTATTTTAAAATCTCTGTACACTCTTCATTGAACTTCGTTTAAAAATCGTATTCTTATAGTAATGACGATTGGATCATATGTTTATAAGAATACAATATATCATATAACGCCGTTTTCCTGAGAAAATCAAGCGCGCTTTACAGCTTAATTTATACATTTAACCTATCTCTTATAACCCTAAGACTAATAACCTCGATTTATTACTAGTGGCTTAAATGATTCAAACTAAAAGAATATTAGCTAGCGACTTATAACTAGTGACTCAAAACTATACATATTTTTATGACTGAGGGGGAAAAATAATTTCCTTTTTAATTATATAATGTTGTCTAAAAAATAATTACTTACACCACTTTTAATTAATAATAATCTACATGTTTCAAAGGCAATGGCTTCTTCTTCAGGATAATAAAAAAATATTAATTCATTATTAATTATCATTATCCTGATATATAAATTAACTAATTCATTGTTAATTATCATTATCCTGATATATAAATTAACTAATTCATTGTTAATTATCTTTATCATGATATATAATTAACTATTTCAATGTTGATTATCATTATCGTGATATATAAATTAACTAATTCATTGTTAATTATCATTATCCTGATATATAAATTAACTAATTCATTGTTAATTATCATTATCGTGATACATATATTATCTAATTCATTGTCAGTTATCATTATCCTGATATATAAATTAACTAATTCATTGTTAATTATCATTATCGTGATACATATACTATCTAATTCATTGTCAATTATCATTATCCTGATACATAAATTAACTAATTCATTATTAATTATGAAACTCATTGGGAATAATGTCTTGTAAATATTATTGCTATTATTTTGTTAAAATTGTCACATTACGATTTTTTCAGTTTTTAAATGTTTAATTTATAAAATGATGAATTCAGCACACCCTCTTGAAAATATTCGATCATTGGCTTGCTTATATAGATCCATACTTCTTATGCGAGTGCTTTTTCTCTTATTTTGTTGGCGCGAGTTGTGAATTTTATACGCCTGTTAGCCAAGTTCGACTGCACCGAGCAGACAATCAGAACACTTTGGGGTGTTGTGTCAGATTTCAAATGACTTTTTCGAGTACCCCCCGCCACCTTTAAGTTTTCTCGTACAAAATTAAAGTTTTCACATACAATGTTGAAGTCAACAGAAACTTTTACGATACACTTTTATTGGTTTTGAAACATTTACTTTTTAACACAAAATATTATAAACGTACTTTTTTGACCCTTTCAGACCGTGTTTATATTTTAAAATACCCATATACTTACAAATTCATTACTATCAAGAGCGAATACAAATTGACGTTTTTTAGCTTTATGTGCTATTTTTTATTGGATTTTAGACTTTAGTAGTTCAAACGGTATCAATTTTTAAGTTGTGAATATATTTTTTCAACGTATAAGTTTTTTGTAATTTTTTAAAATTAATAAAATGTTATATTTTTTATATATAGTGTAGGATTTGTCGTTTATGTGAACCACTCCCTCCATGACCTAATGTTATTTCAAATTAAAGTAGCGATAACTTCTGAACTATTGAAAAAAAAACACCCGTCAGTGACTACCATCTAGTATCAAGCATCAAATATGTTGATTCAGGTCTGAAAGGGTTAAGTGAATTACTAACAAGAGTCTAAATTGTCTATAGCTAATGGAACTATGACATCCCAATAAGTTTGGGTATGTATGGCTAAAGGAAGAGGGAACGGAAGGTGATGTGGTAGAGGAAGGTTGGGCAGTACCTGTCTGTTCGTATTTGGTCACTAAACACGGTTGATACCATAACAAGCAGCGTTTCTATTTTAAATTGTGGTCTTTCACCAGTGCGATACTAAGATTATCTATATTTTGTCCAAATAAGACAAAAATCTATTTATACCCTAATTATATATTTTTATTTACATTTCTTTGCGCGTACATTTTCTCAAAATATAACGCCCAAATGTGTTCTGCTGCTGAGAACGCTGTATTATTTATATCTTATACCTACTATTAAAATTTAAAACACGTTTATTAGTAAGGTCCTTAATATATCAGCGGTATGACATAGTTCGTCTCCCTGTGCAATTAAAAGCGAATTTTACGCTCAAAAGGTTCGTTGATGTTCATATTTTCCGTTAATTTGATAAATTTTATGAACTTTTTAATTGATCGTTAATTAAGTTACGGGGAATTGACGCGTTGAAATCGCTTACCTCTTTTGACGTTTTAATAATAATTTATAATGGGCTTAAATTATTTGGCTTTATTTAATGAGAGTTATAACGTCATTTTAAAACGGAAATTTACAAATTATGTTTTGCCGTAATTTCACGTTAAATGCATGCATTACAAGATTCCCGTATTCGTTTTTCCCATTGGGTGATTATTGAATTATAATTTTATGAAATATTTCTGGTACCTGCAATACCAAGTACTTATCCAAACTAAACAGCAAACTGCGCCTTATTTATATTAGCTCTCCACGGTGAAATTATCCCCCTCAGGGCTTCTGTCATCTTTAGGAATGCTGTATGGAGATCGAGTAGTGGAAGCAACCCGTTCTCATGTGACGGTTTTTTTTAATTGGGTACAAATGTTGGACACTCATCTGTCGTGTTTCTCGACTGTGCAGTATGCTCCCATATCGAAGGGATCTATGATGCAAATTCCTCGGAGCGTATTCCATTGAAACACTTGTAAAATTAGAACAGCATTCCCACCTGACGTAAATGCTCCTTAAGACTGCAGTCCATCGTACGATCGGAAAATTATTTGGTCAGCAAAATAAATAACTTTTTGCACATAATGAAACAAACAAGCATCAAAAAATTATCCTTCCTTAAATGGTACTATTTTATACCCTTTAATAGTAACATTTGAGGTGGGATCGATGTTTGGTCGGATGTCCCTCCCTAATAGTAACACTTGAGGTGGGATCAATGTTTTTTCGGATATCCTTCCCTTAATAGTAAGACTCAAGGTGGGATCGATGTTTGGTCGGATGTCCCTCTCTTAATAGTAACACTTGAGGTGGGATCTATCTTTGGTCGGATGTTCCTCCATAATACTAACACTTGAGGTGGGATCGATGTTTGGTCGGATGTCACTCCTTTAATAGTAACATTTAAGGTAGGATCGATGTTTGGTCAGATGTCCCTCCCTTAATGGTAACACTTATGTTGGGATCGATGTTTGGTCGGAGATCCCTCCCCGAATAGCATCGCACCCTACCTTTTTCCCTTGGAAACAATACCCAAGCGATAAGGGAACCGTTTACCGCTGTTATTATTGCTAATGCCGCGCCGCTGGCGAACTAATATTTATTCAACGTCTAAACCAGATAAGACTCTCTTGTTCCTCAGACTTGTATAATTTTATTATTAGGCCTTTAGCTACTTCAGAATAATTATTACTTTATAACTTTTATTTTCGTTTTTTGTAAGTTTTTCTTCGAATTTTAAACGAATCCACTTAAAAAAATAGATAAAATTTGAACCAATTTATCTCACGAAACGTGAATTTTATCGAATTAAAGTAATTTCGAAGAATTAAGGAAGAGTTTAATCAGTTTTCTTTTAAGTTTTATTTTATTATAAGCTGAAGCCCCCGGTGTTGCCCGGGCTTTACACAGTTTTTCTTATATCGACGGTAATAATTTCCCTCTTATTTTGAACGCCAAGTGTGCAAAATTTTATCAAGAAGTATCAAAATTTTACTTTAAGGGATAGGAAAAATGGGTGGACGGTTTTCCGAAATTTCATGTCGACAGTGACCTTTCTTCTGTTTTGAACGTCAAGTGGGCAAAATTTCATCAACTTCAGAATACAACTGTGGATTTGCTTAAAAAACAAACTATCATAAATTTTCTTTAGATATTTAGAATTTATGTATTTACATGAGTCCCAACTGCGTACAGGTATCCACTATGGACAATGGCATCTCCTATTGGGATATGTTGTAAGGCTGAAGGGAGTGGGAAAAGGAAGGAGATGAGGAAGATTAAGGTTTGGCAGTACCTGGCTTTTAGTATCTGACCACCAAACTCAGCTAAAGTTATTTCAAGCGAAGTTTAGATTCTGACTAGTTAAATATGATATAAGATTTTCACGGCCAAAAGTATTTTTGTTATTTGTTTTTGGGGTGTTATGCCGTGTTGCGCTAACTCCTTATTTAGCCAACGTTTTGGACAGCATTGCAGTGTCCATCATCATGGCAGATGTGTTATTTTGAATAACACATCAAATAAGGAGTTAGCGCAACACGGCATAACACCCCAAAACAAATAACAAAAATTCTGACCAGTTGTTTTTCACTAGGGAGATACTTAGGACGGGTTGTTTCGGAGAATCTGAACAATTCATCAAATTTCAACGTTCATTTTCAAGTTCTGTGAAAGATTTTTTCAAGTTCTGTTTTTATTTCAGTTTTGTCAAGCAACTAGCCTACAATGATATAAAAACAGAACTTGAAAAAATCTTTCACAGAACTTGAAAATGAACGTTGAAATTTGATGAATTGTTCAAATTCTCCGAAACAACCCGTCCTTAGAATAGCTACTTTTTGGGTGATCCGCAACGTTTTAGTTAGTTTGTCTAAGTTACTAATTGACTTGGCCCTAATTTGTGTTTGCGCATAGACCGCATTGAAAGCACTCTGCAGTCAGCGGCGGATATTGCACTTTCGTCGATTGTTTACCTTCATATATCTGAGCATGAGATCTGAGCATGTCGAGTATGCCTATCACAATAGTCTTGAGTATGTAAACCAGACTGTTACGTCACCAGTAACTAAGTTAGACACATTTGGAAGGTAAAAACTTCGCTATTTATATACGCTTCGTATTTCGCTATACCTATCCGACAGTTATGAGTGATGATTACCAAACGTCACTGAGAAAACAGCCTTTTGTCTCGCTTTTCCCTTCTATATTCCATATTATTAGCAAGAAAAGGATAACCAGTAAACATCTACCCTCTTTTATACAATGTGTTCTTTTTGTTGAATGAACTTCATTATTTTATTTTCTGAAGTGGAATAACAAGTTTTAAATGTACTATGGTCAACATAACACTGACTGCAATAATTATACTTAGTTTTTTTCCACCATATATATATATATATATATTTTTTTTTTTTACTAACTTATAGGTAATTTAAATAATATTAATTTCGTTGGTGATTTTGTCTGTAAATGTATTCTTTCTGAAACTTGGATTTGCTTTGAATTTAAGTGTCATTTTCCAAATTAATAATACTGACTAGCGATTTAGTAGGTAACAAAATTATTTAATCAAGCAATTACCTGAAAACTATTAAAATCCCAAAATTTAACACTAAGCTCATTCAAAATACCTATCTTTATCTAGGCATAATTTATTTTAATAACCTTCCATTAAATTTAAAAAATATCGAAAATATTCAGGAATTTCACCTTAAATTAAAAAATTACCTTAAACTATTATAAGTCCAAAATACGTTTACTACTTACATCTAGAAGTAATATTGTTTAAATCTTGTGTTGTTTTTTTTATAAATTATTTACCTTAATACTAACATGTACATAATTGAACTAGAATTCCCTCACCAAACACAAGAGCATTGTCTCTTTATGTTGAGGAAAGGCTAATTTAATTTCTATTGTTTTATATCTTATTTTATCCTGTATACTTATCCATGTAAAAATATATTTTTTCAAATATTAAATAAAAAAAAATAAAAATAAAAAAAATTAATTACATACTAATTTTTGACAGATGACGTAATTTTTCAAGTTTATTCGCTATTTATTTAACGCTAATAATTCGAAAGTTAATTTATGAAGGTCTCTAAAGCTGACAATGGTTGTTTTGAAACAAATGTTTTTTTTCTCAATATTTTCAGTTTTCACTTTTAATTTCCCCAGTTTTTCCGCGGGTCTGGGCTAGTTTTATCATAAATTTCCATAGTTCATGTGTCCTAGGGATTAATACACGGCGTCCATTGTCTGCTAAATATTTACGAGGAACGGCAGTGCGGTCTTTTCATACAAAGCATAAATTTCGATTTGAGGGCAATATACTTGACCAAACTAAATAATTATTTTTTTAATCAAAATGTTTGGCAAACATCCGTACTAGATATTTGCTATACCTTATGATGAAAAACAAGTTATTCTGTTCGGTTGGGTATTTTGGCCTAAAATCCAAATTTAATTTTTGCATGAAAAAGGCCGCGCAGCCTTTTCTCTTAGGGGTTGTGTTAAACAGTTTATATTTCGGATTAATGGTTCGATCTTCATGGCAGACAATTCAATCGCAGTTAAAGTCCTCGTAAAAGTCTACTGCCAGCGTATATTTTTACTGTTATTTTGTATCTTGCTAACTGTTTGCGTTTTATGACACTTTCACACAAATTCTTCGCTTTTTATTGTCTGAATCCATTTCTTTTGTGTCTGGAAAAATCAGATTATTTCCATTGTAATTGTTATTGCAACGGTATTATTCATTATAATTATTTTATACTGTTGTCTTGTTTATTTTGTATTTGTTTAGACAAATCGCGGAAGTAATTAAATAGTTGAAGGTAACTGTCACATGAAAAAGTATACCTAAATCTGTCAAAGCATTTCTCAAAATTTCTTTAAAAATTATGAGCATAATAAATAAAATTAAGAAAGGGAAACTTAGATGGTTTGGAAATGTAGTACGGATGAACGACAAAAGGAAAATATTTAACGCCAAACTGAATGTTGGCAGAGGTATTTAAGGCCCGACGAAGGCTTCGCACTATTAAGTATATCATATATTTGAGTCGTGCCATGTCAACAATCAGAATAAAAGATCAGTTTATTAGTCGATGTGGTGATGAGTGTGTATCAAGAAAGAGTTGAGTGGCGGCCTACCTCTGCGGCGAAATGGCTTAGTTTTTAGTTACTTAGTTATCCCTTCAGCTTGTAAGGAAATTTATTCAATCAAATGTAATATTTAATTTAACATAGTTAATTAACTAAATAAAATGAAGATGTAACACCAACCCAACCACATATCTACTGTCCGCTTCTGACACTATTGTGAATATAGTGCTATACTGTATTATACTATATTTAATTGAGAAATTTTTCACCATATTATTGTCAATAAAACGTTGATCAACTAAAAAATGAAAATGGCACAAATAATAAATAACCCGTTTTAAACAATAAGAAAGGAATAATTTATTTCCACCTACCTATTGGTGTCGTTCTATTCTCTTCTGCGTCACCACCTAAAGACATTATCAGAAAAAAATATCACATGACCACAAGACAATTACATTTTATCAAATGTAATTGTTTTTATGAACGTACCAAAGTCTATTTTTATTGCACCATTAACACATTTTCCCCTCCACTTTACACCCTGCTCCAATATATTAAAATACAGTCTGGCCAAAATGCAAGATAATTATTTTTATATTATCTTGGTTGCTACTTACTTGAATCCTTTATTTCTTCTCCCTATTCTGTACCCGGTACATAAAATGTATAATAATGTTGTGCTTCATAATCCTAAGCACATAAACAATAAGTAGGTAATGTCTGAAATTACAACAGCTGTAATTTATATCTTAAAGATGTACGAGAAATTTCGTGCACCAAAAATTAGTCAAGTGTTAATGCATAATAAAGCACTTGAGGTGAAATATAATTAAATTACAATTTGAAAAGAAATTGATATTTTTTTAATACTTTGAACTAATATTCTTCCATTTTTGCATTGTGTATTACAATTCACATGTTAATTTATGGAATATATTAATACGACAGTTTAGCTGTTTAGTATTATGTGGTAAATGTTAAATTGGTAATGCAAAATGGGTTAAATTAATTACCTTAATTAACCATTTGCTAAATACCACAAAATTCAAAATTTATAACCATTGTTTGACCAATATTTGATGACAAATAATTATAAGCACTAATTAGTCGCTTGAAATATAATACAAATTAAACATATCTCCCGAGTAAAAATAAATGCAGCCAACGGGAATTGAACCCATACCTTCTGATGTCCGGTCAGGTGCTCTGAACCACTGAGCTATCTCTGCTTATTTAATTTTGTTGATATTTGTTGATTGAGGTACTAGTGCATATTGAATTATTTGGCGGGTTGGAAATAAGCCGACATAGCTCAGTGGAGATATTTTCAATTTGTATTGATATTTCAGGCGACTAATTATTGCTTATAATTATTTGTTATCCTTTATGCTATGCATAAAACCTTGTCTTATAAACATTAGTTTATTATTAAAAATAATAGTATTTGATGAGGTCTAAATGTAAATAATTGAAAAATTAAACAAACAGCAATATTTAAATGCATTTATATCCATGATTAAATAATTTATTTATTACATGGTAAATAATATATTTTATAGTTGTATAAAGTATGATGAAATGGAAGTTTATGAAACCAACCGTGTATTATCACTATAATAATAATAATAGCTGCATTGCACATTATGATAATACACCGATCAAAGAAGCCTGCACACTGAACAGTGCATTCTATCATATTATGTTCCCCGGATGCTGTAAAAGCTTGTTTGATCGCTCAGATCATGCCGCATTATGGATAAGCTTTTAAAGTTAAGTGCTTCTCTATTATTGGCAGCTGACCCCGCAGGATTAGGTCAGAACTGGGCTATGTTTGTTGCTCGAGTGCGCTTTTAGGAGAGTTGAAAATCTCATTATAGATTTTGACCTCTTGGAAGCTCTGAGCTTTAAGCTCTAAATATCTAAATGTTTCCCCTGAAAAAGCTTTATACGGTAATGTGCCTGGGTTTGGATGAGATAATTTTGTTATTATGCTTATCTGATGTTTATATACTTAGCCCGTCCTGAGGCGATGTTACAACCGTAAGGTTATCTCAATTTAAGTGGTTGTTGAATTATAAATTATAAATGAATCACGTATCATCCGATCCTTTTTAACATAAAATAAATCGTCATTAATAAAGCTTATAAATTCTCGTCAATGTTACAATCTAAATATTGCTAGAAAAAATGATAGCACATGTGAAGCAGAGAAAGAGTAAACAATGATAACAACAATTTCTGTACACACTTACTAATATTTCGAGAGACATCAGATTTGTGAGTAATGCAAATAAAGTGAGAATTGGAGATAATATATTGGAGATAAGCGCCCCTGAGGTGATATCTCACAAAAGCGGCGCTATACAAATTGTCCAAATATTATACATAATAGTACCTACATAACGTAATAAATATTCTGAAAACTACGGTTAAAAAAACATTTTTGTTGGCACTGCTGAATCAAACAAAACAATAGTATTAGCATTTTTACAACCGTTTAAAATTTAAATACGCTATTTATTTTTAAACCACGACACGTGAAAAATTATTTCATTGCGGATATATGATTCGGTTTTTTTTACTGAATTTACGAAATATCCCCGTTATACCGGGGACGTGCCATCATGATCCATGAAAATGCGTGGTTTGTAATATTTTATTAAATTTTTGCATGAATATTATACCTTTACTGCAGGTTACTCCAACATGAAAAGTGATCATCATTTTGCGGGCTTTTTGGCATTACAATTACAACCAAGCATTTGAAATTCCAACCCCTGAATTTTGTTCTGGGAAAATTCGGGTTTCAAAAAGTTCACAACGCGTCAATAACGCGTATACAAATTGAAATTTAATATTGAAATGTTAATATTGGTTAAAATATATCAACCTTTAACTTTCTCCACTGTAAAAAGCGCATTATCAGTATTGCCCTGGTGAAAGACTAGCATTAATAATCGAAACGTTGCTTAAATTGGACAGTTTATCAGTGTTTGGTGACTAGATCTTAATAACCAGGCACTTCCCATCCTTCAATCTTACCCATCCAAATAATTGGGGATACCATAGTCCCACCGGCTTCGGACAGATAGATGGAAGGCAGTTAAAACTCTTATGCGGTATTCACATATATATATTTTTTTTTTTTACAAAATCGTGAAATCTGGAATCTGAAATTTTCACGGCACGCCATTGTAATAGGCACTTGTATACGGTATGCCACCCGCAGTTCCACGTTCACACACCCCGGGATTGATGAGTTGCGGCGAGGTTCGGATCCGCATTTGAATCAAACCCAATTTATCCGTTGGCAAAGGCGTCCACATCATCGTGCCCTGTCGTTGACAAATTTACTATCCATCGGTCTTGCGGAGCTGTCCCTGGACTTTTTATGTCCAGATCGGAATAGATATATAGTTTTTAATATACATAGAACAAGACTCATAAACAAAAAAAGGTAACGGTCGCAACTAGAGATTGAACCCAGGACCTCTATCTTACCAGGGCAATACTCTAACTAATTAGCTCTCAATAGATCAGTGGTCAGAATATTGCCCGGTGAGATAGGTCCTTCCCTTTTATTATCTCACAGATGAAAGGAAGAATAGTAACAGTGATATAGAGAGGTAAAGGTGGGGGAAGAATGGAAACACGAAAGATTTTTTTGTTATGTGAATAATGCACAAGAGTCCTGTTTACTTGGAGCCAGCGGGCTCCCTATTTTCTTCCCTAAGATTTTGGGGTATATGTGATTCTGATGGGAGCGGGTAGGGGATGGAGATGGGAGGAGGATGGTTGGAAAGCAACTGGATTTTAAAGCAACATTTCAATTCTGATTGGCAGTATTTTGCCAGAGTGATATTGAAAGTATCTAGTTTACCGGGAATTTATCAATTGTCAGGCTATTATATTAATTAGAAAAGCAAATTCAGGGAATCTATTATTTTGTAGCACTCTGAGGAATTCTCTGATTCTGGTATCACATATGCACCAAAAATCATTCAATTAATGCAAAATTCATATTTTCACTTCGACAGAAATCAAACAGGCTTTCAGTTTTATCATTTTGTAGTAACTTTTTAAGGGTTCAAATGCTTAAAAGTTCAAGTGCTGTTACGAATTAAAAGTATCTACTAACTCTTAAACGTAAATAAACATTGACGTTTAAAAATCAATCATAACTCGCACGAGTTTCTCTCATACATAATAGAACTAATAACTTATTTGGAAAGTTCAGTAAGTCCAAGTTGTAACTCGTTTTATTGTTTTCGTGGAATGTACAAACTTTTGGGCTATTCGATGTTCGTTTCATTAATCATAAACCATAACAATATCAGATTCATATTATTATTGTTTTGATTGCTTATAAATGAAATATGTTTTCTTCTTAAGATGAACTGCTGCGCGGCCTTTTTCACACAAAACTTAAATTCGGATTTGTGACCAAAATACTTTTTTTTTTCTTTTTTTTTTTATAGTGAATACCTCACAAGAGTCCCAACTGCTCCCGTCTGGAGCCAGTGAGACTATGGCATCCCCAATTGGGGGATGTTGTGAGGCTGAAGGTAAGTGGGGAAGGGAAAGAGGAAGGTGGGGAAGTACCTGGCTATTCAGATCTAGTCACTAAACACGGCTAAAGCCATTTGGAGCAACGTTTCAATTCTGAATGGTGGTCTTACACCAGGGCGATACTGGTAGTATCTTCCACTCTGGAACGTGCCGCAAATATACTATATATTATTTTAATTAATTAATTGTGAAATAACACAAATTAATCAAATAAAATTTATTTGCGCACGCCGGGTTCGAACCCGCGACCTTCGGAATGGCAGTCCAATGCGTTACCACTGGACTATGCCGGCCGTCAACAGATTAGATAATTGTTCTTTCAATTAAAACGTAAAGCAAATATCTAGTACGGATATGTGCTTTTTTATTTATTTTTGTTATTAACTATTAAAAATAGGCAAATAAAGAATACAGTTTTCCATGTTTTTGGAGGCAAATTTGACAATTTTTTGTGAGATAATGGTACTTTTTGTGACAATTTTTTGTAAGATAATGGTACTTTTTTGTGACAATTTTTTGTGAGATATTAAAAAAATAATCTATCCCAACCTACAACGCCAATGTAATGATATTAAAAAAAATAAAAAATCTTAATCAATGCGTGTTCCAACGTAAATCAATCGTTTGTAATTTAATTTTAATCCCACCAAAATATTTTTTTAATAATTTATATTAATTTTGAAATACAAATAAATAAAGTAGCACATATCCGTACGTTGGTCTCGTACGTTCAAGTATTTTGGTCTCAAAATCCAATTTAAGTTTTGTATGAAAAGGACCGCGCAGAAGTTCATCTTAACCGAAGGAATACGATGAGATCATAACTTGTCCGAAACTTTAGTGTATATTAAACCCTCTTAAATTATTATTGTGTTTTATGCGTAATCTTTGTAAAAGTAGACCAACATTTTTTTTCTAAAATCATATGCTGCAAATGCATTATTAGCACCATTTTGTACACCACAGTAGTGACCCATGTGCGAGTATATGCAGCGCAATATTCTTAATGCACACGGCATTCTTAAAGTAGCAGTTTAAATGCTGTTAGAACCCACCGACCAATCACAGAGCGTTTGAGTGTTTTAATCGTTTTTAAATGACGATTTTTTTTTAGTGTACACATAATTAAATACAATAAAACTTATATATTCAGAATCAACGTTTGTTGATACGATATGATATTTATGCCACAATATTTTTCACTTAAGTTCTTTATTGCACTGCAAGAAATACCAAACAATTGCAGCGGAGAATCTCTCTTGAGTTAATGGTTTAATATTAAATTTGATGGTTTAATATTACAACAGGTTAACATTAGCAGTGGGCATTTTGAATTTTTTTCGTTATTAACAATTTTAAACAGAAATTGCAAATTTAATGATATTTTATACAATAAAATATTAAACTATTGTTGTGTATCACTGACTTTCAGTAGATATAGTTACAAGTAGTAAAACCGAAAAGTGTGTATGTGGACTATGTATGAATGCGAATGATGCAAGTATAATAAGGTCCATCCCTTCTGCCTACCCCTTACGGAAAAAAAAAGTTAGTTAGTTGTACTACGATGATATTTTCTGTTACTATAAGAATAAACGGAATGCTCCTTGAATTATAAATGTCAGTATGTTTCTTTAATCTATACATTAGAGGTTGAAACACGAACACGAGAAAATACTTTCACCCCCTTGGGAACATTAATTTCCCCACACTTGGCGTAAGCACACATATAAAGATGTGGTAATTAGATACAAGCACTTACTGTGCGTGTGTTATTGTACGTGGGCTGTTAAATGAGCAACGTGTATGTATTTTTAATTAGCTTACACAAAATTTGTGCGATTAGATTTTCGTACTGAGAATATAGAAAATGCTGCAAAAATTGAAAATTATGTTTTTTTTAATTACATATTTTAAAAATCTGAGATTTTAGCTCGTGACGTCACTATACGAAAATTACACTATATTATGAATAATTGTTTTTTGTAGATTGCAAGACTGGGTTGACCTTTGAAATTTTAACTGATGGTGAAATTAACGATTTCAGCTTACGTACGTTTCTTTACGAAATCGTAACGATATTTTAACTCTTTAAATTTCTACCATCATACATCCTGCAATAGTTGGTTCATCTCAATGTTTAAAAAGAAAATTATATCGTTTATTTATTTATCACCTAAACTATAACAGGAATATAAAAATACATACAAGTCAACGTAACATTAGACATGTATTATAATAACAGTAATAAAACAATGTTTAATGGCACAGAAATAAAGATTTATTTAAGATACATATAATATTAGGTTAATTTAAGTTGGACATGCCTCACTAGGCGAACTTGTGTTAATGTAGAATTTTGAGCAAAATTAATTAAAACACTGTCTATTGTACAAGAACCATATATATATTTTAATTTCTGCGGTTAAAATTACGGTTAAAAATAATGAATTGTGCCCCAGAAATCTTTCCTTTTTCTACATTAACCCCACACTTTTTTAAGGAAAAGAAGAAGAGGAAGTTCTGGGAAGGTAAACGGTGTGAGAGTTGGGTAGGATTCTATGGATCAGTGTGTTCAGGATTGACAGACATATGAATATATCCCTCCCACTGCGGCGCAAGGCGATCGGTCGAGAGACCAAAGAGAAGAGTTCAAAGGGTCTCCCTAAAACAACCTCTTTCTTGAACCGAAAAAATAAGTTGGGAATGCCCGAAGAAGACATGGCACGAGTAAGTGAATCAAATTTTTGAAACGGGTGACGTGATGTTTAGTCATGTAAGTGGCCCATTCTGGTACATATTATATGTTATTAGTTTTTATAATGAACACGCCATGTTTAATATTACCAAGTTTATTTACCTGCGACTAATTAACGCATTAACACGTGTTCAGTGGCGGCCGGCGACCTACAGGGGTGGAATAAAAAAAATCGCGTGTAATTATTTAGGTATGTAGACAATATTCACCCGACAAAACTTTGAATGTAATAATTAATAATACATCGATGACTCGGTTCTTAAAGTCTTTCATAGACGACACCAATCACGCAAATGGCTTTAATGTGATATACATAAATTTTATAATTATAAACTACAAAGTATAGAGAAAGCTACAGAGTTCACAGGGCTTAAAGGTCCTAATAACAAAAAATCACTTCACAAATCGTTAAACGGTCGTTTTGTTACACATTGTACAAATACTGTACACTTTCTATTTCGAATTATTACTAATAATAAATGGCTAGCAACATTGTATTTTTCAACCAGGTTGTTGAGACATTTGTGATTATCATGTCTTTAATAATAGTTTCTATTCTAATGACCAATTCACTATCATATTAGGATAATTCAATATATTTACCATTATTTGTGTTATTTTTCGTCAGCTTCAATTCAATAATAATGTCGTTTTGAGAATAACATAGTTTAATCTTATCGGAAAAACCGAGGTTATTTAGGATTTTCATTGACTTTTACGGCGTAAATTTAATAAAACTTCCATGAAAGTGATGTTTTTAATAACATAAATGCCTTGTGCATATGTAGGTAAATACAAAGTTTTAAAAAAAATAATCGTTCATTGTGACAAATTGGATTCAAAATGTTTTAATTTTTTATTATTCTCTGGGAATTGTTATTATATTTTTTAATCATTTTTAATTATGTGAAGGAGATTAAAAGGGAAAAGGGAAGTGACATTTATCTTAGTAAATTGTTAGATAAAAGGACCGTGTTCTTTGAATTTTTAAATCAAAAAACACGGTAAATGGGTTAATTTTTAATTTTTCGGTTAAAAATGTTTTTATTTTTCAACTTTTTTTATGTTGAAATTAAAATATTTCAATTTTTAAACACTAAAGTAAATTTGAAAAAATGTAAAAGGTAATTTTATCTTGTTTTTAAAATATTGTTTGTTTTTGCAACATGCTTAAAATGAAGATATATAAAAATATATATAGAACAATAAAAATGCTTTGGAAAAATTGCTAAATTCGATGAGAATTTTTTATTAAGTTTATACAACAGTTTTTACGTTTCAATAAGTAAGGTTTTCACATACAAGGGTCGTTTATCAATTGAATACAATTTTCACCAGGTTTTTTTAGTAAGACCGTTAGTTTTTTGTGACACATTGTCTTCCTTAAAACAATGCGACGTTCACTAACAATTGAAGTTATGAAAAGGGTGCAAAATATTATATACATTACTTTAATCTTAAGACTTAAAAACCCTGTGGTGAAATAAAATCAATATTACACCCGTAACGTTGTTTACTTTAGGAGCGACTGAAAGCTATTAACCAATTACGGAAAACGCACCATAACTGAAAACGTAATATCGACCAGTAAGTTCTGTGAACCGTGTAGACTCTTCTAATGTTCTCTTATTTAATAAATCAAAACCCAAATTTTCTCTGTAATTTTAAGATTTGTAAATAAGTACTTAGGTATTTAAATAAATATAAGCCATATATTATACTAAAAATATAAATTATTAAATAATCAATGAGTATAATCATTAAAGTTAACTAAAATAATTCAAAAAATTACTTTTCACTGCTAATATTATACGTAATTTTTTTAATTAATAAAGTGTTTCCCAAATTGTATTATCCCTTAAAATATTAAGGGATAATACAATTTGGGAAAATTAGAACTAACCCCCCAAGAAGTCACTATGACAACCAGATTGCAGAATCGAGCTAATAGTTTTCAGAAAGAATTCAGTGTTGTGGAGAATACATTTAATTTCACACACTTGTAAATTTTGCTTTGAATTTTCAATGACTTTTAACGCGGAAACATCTGCCACGACAAATCATTGCATACTATGATTAATACAAAAATAAATTAAAACCATAGACATATGAATATTAGTAGACCTGCCCTAAGTGATTAAAAGCGTATTATTCCCCACTCCCCATACCGGTTCCATTGGAGCCGGCTGGGCTCGCGTATGGCTTCCCGTGAATCTTGAGAATGTGACGTCATCATTCTTGTTCGAACTAGCGTCGAGCTATGGTCGAGGCATTTTATGAAATAACACGGCAAAATAGTGGCTTGTGATATGAAAACTTGTAAAAATATATGTGAAAAAGAGAATAAACCCAATTGTCGTATTACATTCCATATGTAAGCATCATTTTAAGCTTATTCACGTCGTATAGTATGAATCAGTTGTAGAAACATATACTATCACATCGAGCCAACATTGGTCGAATGTAGCGATTCTCAAGTGTGCGCATCGTTGTTACTGGGAAGTAAATTATGAACACTTATAAAAGTGTCTTAACTAAATACGTAAACAAAATATTCGACTCTGAAAATAGAAGAAATTTTTTTTGCCGAATTTGGACTTCGCAAATTTGCTCATAACGTGGCGAGTAATTTGCGCTCCCATGTAAAAATGTCTATTCATTCAAAAGCAGATTATAATGCGAGATGCTTATATACTGTCAGATTGATTTATTGACGAATCACAGTCAGCTTTACCCCCTTCGTTCTTCAACAGTTGATTTTACCCCTCACCTTTAATTTCTAGTCTATATATTCATATGTCTGTGATTAAAACCTATTTATATATTTTTCAATTGAAAATATTGATCGAACGATTATTCATATTTTTTTACATTTTTAATACATATTTCAAAGCTCCACATCTTTTAATGAAAATGAAGTTGTTTTCTAAAAATATTTGCGTCGACCTAGATGTATTAAAAAGGAAAAGAAAAATGTTCTAATTTCACGACGACAGAGCTGACTGTTCGATATTTTTTGCTGTGTATGCACAAAGATTTGTTGAATTTATATCACTGAAAGGGCACTTCATATGTGCATATTAATTTCGTTCTGAGTTATTAATTTTATATATAAATATTAATCTTTAGTTAGAGAACATTTGTTGTGTGCTCTTTTACACAACCTTTAAAATATGTACACACTTACATACATTCGATATTGCTAACAAATTTTCTTTTTTTGTTGGTCAATTTCATTAATTCCCCGCCGTGATGCCTACGTTAGTTTTATCGACCGACCATTATCCCTGAATTTTCCAATCTGACCATCCCTTCACAGAAAAGCACCGTACCTAAATCCGTGGTAAGGTAAATGTTAAATCTATTCGGCATTGTAATGAGGCTTTTTATTTGTTGAAAATGCTTTATGGTTTTCGCTCCTAAGGATCATGACCGCTTATACCGGTCGTATCGTATTTTGTATTTCACGTCCAGAGGCGGAAACAAACAGTTAGGCAAACTAGCTTCCTTTCTACCCGAATAATATTAGCTTCAAATAGGGTTACCCTATTTGTTGCTTCAGAATTTAAACGCCTATCTTTTTTATTGCAGGTTTTATATTTATTCGTACCTGAATATAAATTCCTCAATCTAATCAGTATAATCCTCAGCACGAGTAAGCACCCAGTGAGGCCCACATTACCATATTATATAAAGGAGAGTATCTGTTTGTAGCGGGCGGGCGGCTTGGATTTGATTGTTAAAATAATCTCCAGTTTTATTCGGAGGTTGATGAAATTTCGCACACTTGACCTTCAAAACAATATAAAAGTCACTGGTATACATTAGATTTCTAAAAACACAACGTAACGCCCGGGCGACGCCGCGCCGTGGATTTCAGCAAATGTATCAATAAAAAAATTCACCTGCTGATTTCGCTGTTTAATTACACGTTTACCAAAATTTTTGTTCCTTGAAAAACTTGCTTAATTAGCTGTGTCGGTTACAATCTTACATAATTTATAATTCTAATAACAAACCTATCTAGAAAAAAATCTTAAGCTAACCAGTTTTTGTTTTACTGTAAATATGTGTACCTGTCTATTGTCCCTAATTTTCAATAATTAAATTACGTATATCTATGTAATTTTCTACTTTTGTGGTTTCAAACGCTAATTATATGTATATGTACTGATAAGGTTACATTCTCACCCGATAGTGTTGCTTTGAAATTTGCAGTTTCACTTACTTTATTATCTTACTTTTGTTGCTTTGAAATTTGCTAGTACATTACTACCTAATTTTGTTGCTTTGAAATTTGCTAGTACATTACTATCTAATTTTGTTGCTTTGAAATTCGCTAGTTTATTCCCACTGAATTTTGTTGCTTTCAAATTTGCTAGTTTATTCCTACTGAATTTTGTTGCTTTCAAATTTGCTAGTTCATTCCTAAATAATTTTGGTGCTTTGAAATTTGCTATTACGTTACATCCTAAAAGTGTTGCTTCAAAGTTTACCCAGTTTACTATTTCAGTTACATTTACTATTTTTTTAACTAGCTGAATTTTTGCTTCATCCACATTTAAATATCAAATCATAAATGTTATAGTAGATATAAACTCCTCGCTTCATACAATCAATATTCAAAATTTCCACATTTCAAAATAATTTAAAATTTCGAAAAAAACTTCAAATTTCATACTGTTTTCATTCTTTGCTTCCTATTATTTTCCCTATTTTTCCGATAAATCCTGCCCGTACACCTTTCTTCTGATTTTAGGACTTTCCTTATTTGTTGCGCGATCCAGATTTCTAAAATTGATGTCCATATTTTCTAAAAAGATGCCAGAATAAAACTGAATAATATGATCGTAAATAAACCGCTTCATAAATCGTATAAAGGTTTTACTACCATCTTTCTGAAGAGTATTTAATACATTTTCCGTTCCTACGTAACGATGCCTAAACCTAACCATAAAAATGCCTTTACCAGCAGAAGATCGTATTGCAGATTGAACGGTCTTTTGATCAGTAAAAAATAAATATTTGTTCATATAAACGTTTATGTTAATTATTGGCTAAACAAATTGATGTGTCAAGTACGAAAAACAAACATTTTCGGCATTACACATGGAGAAACATGATTAAGGCCTGTTAATAATGTGAAGGCATGGCATTTCCTGATAAAATTTTAGTCATTCAGAATATATCGTGCTTGTCCTAATAAATATAATGGACGAAATGCGAAAATATTATAATTTTTATGAACACGAGTTCCGACATCCTGGTAACATATTCGAGATTTACTTATGGTTACGAAATCTGTTAGTTCATTCGTTAAAGGCCTGCAGTCCCGTTTATAATAGGGAAACGAATAATTTAACCAGATTTTTAATAAATTAAACATATTTTATATCAGTAAGTTTCCTCCGTGTATCTTTATATATATTTGTTATGTGTACGACCAACGTGTACGCGTGGGAACTAGAAACGTTACATTACACAAGCGGCTATTTAAGACATCGGTTGGGAAGTTATTCCACATCAACCATATTTTCCTGATCTTGTTTCATCAAATATTAATTTTGTTTCTATCTCTACCTTCCAATGTTCTGGTCTCAAAATTGGCTTGACGACTTCTTTACCACCAAACCGTCGGCTCTCTTTAGGCACGAAAACGGTAAACTACCCGAAAGTTGGGAGATATCTTAAATATTTCAGAATAGTAATGTAATATTAATTACTTAATTTCAAAACATGTATTACAATTAATTAAATAAATAAAATACTTTTCAAACTTTTGCATCAACCTAATGCAACCTACCTAACCTACTACACAATAGAATTAAAGTGTTCAAGTTTACCGTATTTGAATTTATTTTCGAACCTTTTAACGTAAATCTTGAAAAAGTTGCCATGGTTAAAAAAATGATTTAAAATATCCCTTAAACATTACCCTCCATTTACATTTCATATTTTTTATCCACCGTTCAATTTGGTCAGAGTGAAAAGTTTTTTTTCCAATCGGTTTGCAAATAAAATAAAAACGTGAAAGGCTTAAGGTGGCTTAAACTCAAATGGTTTTCATAAAAGATTTATTTTTATCCGACCTTTTGTAGGCACGAGGGTACCTACCCGCCCGTGGTCAAATGTTAAACCCCAGTGCCAATTTATCGCCGACTCGTCTGGTGAAAAAATAAATATACGGGCTAATGTCTTGCGGGCTTCGCGCAGACGTTGAATCGAGTGTTGCCATTAAATATATTTTTTTAAATTGTTCCCGAAATTGACCACTAAAAAGTACTTTCGTAAAGTTATTTTGTCAACATTGACACTGTTCCAAAGAAATGTTTCAGATGAATTTGATATGATCTTTTTTTATTATTTGTAGTTACATTTTAAACCACTCCGTCCCGTGACATAGGAAAATATCAAAGCTTTATATATATATATATGAATTTGTTTATTAGTATTCTTCACGCAGTTGCAAAGCCATTTTCATAATATATTTAATTAAATAATATACATCAACGCGTATACTTGGAGAACTAACTTTAAAATCCGTTTACCCAGAGATTTGGATGAAAAAAAACGGTGCAAACATTTCATTTTTCTTAGTTAATTTATTTGTTTTTTCTTCCGTCAATTTTAATTTAGCTTTGTAATGTTTTAATCAATCATAAAATACGTATCACTGATGTTTATTTATTAATTGAAGATATGATAAAAAAATAACTTATAGGTAATCTCTATAAAAGGTAGATGTATATAGTAATTTCCCTTCAGCCCGTGCATTTGATGTCTTGTCTGGAAGTCTAAGGAGATTTTCACAATCCTCTCAATAACTGCATATGTATGATTTAGAAAAACTCGGTGTAAAACCCAGGCAATGCCGGGAACTTAATAATAAGTATTAATAGTTACGGCCGATATATATATAGCTAGTATTCATAGATACCACATACAGAGTATTCCAATAAGAGGTGTTATTTTGATATTCAATCTTAAAAGATCAATGGTTTCGTTGCTTGTGTGGCACGTAGCGCCGTCTTGTTGAAAGTAAACATTGTCCAGATCAATACCATCCAATCCGGCCATAAAAAATCATCAATCAATTCTCGATAGCGCAATCCATTCACCGCAACTGTTGCTCCAGCCTCATTTTCGAAAAAGTAAGGTTCGATGACTCCGCCGGACCATAAACCGCACCAAACATTCACACGTTGAAGATAGAGAGGCTTTTCAACAATAACTCTTGGGTTTTCCGAGCCCCAGATGCGACAATTTTGCTTGTTAACGAAGCCACCGAGGTGGAAATGGGCATCATCATCTTCGGGATGGAAATGGGATTCACTCAAGTGAATTTTAATAATTTCAATGCGTTGTTGAAGCGTGTATCGTTCCATTTTTATTAATGGCGTAGTTTTTACTTGTCAAACGTCAAAAATGATAGCTTCAAAAGTAACATCTACCGAAATAGCGGGCTATTTGAAATAACACCTCTTATTGGAAAATCCTGTACTAAACACGGGCTTTATAAATAAATAAATCGTGAATCGAAAATAATACGTTATCTTCTGGATAGTGATTATCGAGAGGATTGTAAAATAACCCATATATATTAAATTAAAAATTTTGTGGTGAACTACTTTTATTGCTCTGGTTTCCCGCAATTTGCGAACTACTTTCGTAATTCGTCTTTTTAAATAATAATGCTTATTTAATTCGCCTTTCTTAATAAAGTGACATTTATTTTTGTGTTTAACAAACCCTGTAGATGTAATATTCAATGGCAAAATGAATGCATAAGGTCGACACTGCAATTGCAGTGCTTCATGCGGTGCGTGGACACACAGCACTGTTATTGCAGGGCTCCGGCAACCGGGTTAACCTGCAACCAAATTTTAAAGTATTTAGATAATATGTTGTTATCCAACTGGTTCCTGAAGGTTATCGGAAACCATTTGTTCATTATTCATATTTCCGGAAACCTGTTAAATGTCTACGTGTATGTACACTGTGACCATAGAGCTATACAATTAGATGTATTGCTTGCGTACTAATATCTAAACGTGCTTCACTATTAGAACGCGATAAGCGGTGCGCGTAGACCGGATTCGGTAGCTTTAGTTGGAGCGTTGGAGGTCAATTGGAGGTAGAAAAGTGGAATAATTTTTTTTCGCATTCATGTGTCTAAATATAATACATCAATGACTGTGACGAAAATTTAATGACACCATTACTTCGGGGGAAAGAATAAATATTTTCATCTGTGGTTATTCTATAGTGAACGGTTTACAGTTGACAGTGTTGACAAAAATTGAATATATCGTCATAAATGCTGTATACACATAACAACACAATGCACAAACATCAGACCTTCATCTGATTAATGCCTTCTAAGGATCAGTAGCATCTACGGGCTCATTTTGGAAAACCGAATAAATAATTTGTAATATGTTTGAACAATGAACATGCACAGAATAGGTTTAAAGGTTCTTAGTTTGGGTTATTTTAAAAAGTTATGCGTTAAACTTAAGCATACATTTTAAGAACTTAACTTACGACAAACGTCAGGTTATATAAATAAGAAAAAATATGATGGTAGCACATGAAATTTTTAACTTTGATTGAGAAAAACTTGAACTTTAAGGCGATGCCATACGTAGTAATGCAAAATCATGTGTTTTTGGTTTGAAAATTTTGTCGCCTAGAAATGTTTCAGATGCTTTAATTAAATACTGCGAGTAGAATACATCTTGGCCTTTGAAATAATCGAGTATTTTTTAGATAAGTCTTTTTATAAGCCCAGAAAAAAATAATGTATAAGGCCTATGAAAACTGCTTTAAAGTTCGAAATCTCCTACTTACGAACCCATTTTCGGTTATGATTTTATTTTATAATGTAAGTTATTTATAAAATGATCGAAATTTTTTTTAATTTTTATGCATGAACATCCACAAAATAAAATAAAAGACACTTTTTGGCCATGTTTTTTTGTTGAATAAATAAAAACAGGCGGATGGTGTTAAGCGGGAATTTAAACCTTATCGCCATCTACGTAAGGGTTGTTATTGATAGCGGCTCAATTTAAAATATTACACGACGTAGTGCATCGCCTTAATGCATTTTTTTATCATCTCCTCTGAAATATTTATTTTTTATTATTGTAATTAAGTTCAAGCAGAGTGTTATTCAAACGAAAATTCGGCAAAATTCTTTACTGTGCTAATAATGAACAATTTCGTTTTGTTTTTTCCAGCATACCGCAAGTGCCAGACGGATGACTTTCACTGCGGCACGTCAGCAGCTGCAGCGGGCGGGTCCGGCGCTCCGGGTGCAGACTCGTGCGTGCCCCGCGACAAGCGCTGCGACGGCTACATAGACTGCCGCTCTGGCCGGGACGAGGAGGGCTGCTCCGGCGTCGCGTGCCGTCTCGACCAGTTCCGCTGCGAGGGCGGCCAGCGCTGCGTGGATGCCACGCAGAAGTGCGACCACAAGAACGACTGCGGGGATAATTCCGATGAGACCGGCTGCCGTAAGTGGAATATTTAATTATTCTAACACCAGCAGCTACATCATTCCAGAACCTAACCTAATCCTACATGATGCAACACACTCAACATAACCTAACTCACTAACCCTACATGATGCACCACACTCAACCTAACCTAACCTAACCCTACATGATGCAACACACTCAACCTAACCATACATAATGCAACACACTCAACCTAACTTAATCCAACCCTACATGATGCAACACACTCAACCTAACCTAACCTAACCCTACATAATGAAACACACTCAACCTAACTTAATCCAACCCTACATGATGCAACACACTCAACCTAACCTAACCTAACCCTACATAATGCAACACACTCAACCTAACTTAATCTAACCCTACATGATGCAACACACTCAACCTAACCTAACATAACCCTACATGATGCAATATACTCAATCTAATCTAACCTAATCCTATATGATACGTAACACTCCCTTCGAATCACTGGACTATGTTCCCTCATCCCAGCATCACTTATTCCTGGGTGGAAGATAATTTCAGTATCGCCATCATCTGTGTTCAGTTCACTAGATATGAATAACTAGCTAGTTAGGTTCCAACCTTCCTCTACCCTTCCTCACGTCACTCACAACACTTCCTAAATCAGATTTATCATAGTTCCACTGGCTACAGGCATTCGGAACACTTAAATGGATGCCGGAGAAACCAACATACCTCATCCCGGCTCTGATATACCCACATAAGCTTTATGCTTTCTACCGCATTTCACCATATGCCTTTAGCAGTAGCCCAGTCCCCTTAATGAAGTTCTCCAGGGTTGCCGTTGGTTGTTTCACAATGTCCCTTGGTTCCGTGGTCAATGGGCCTCCAAGTATCTGAAGCTTCTTCCCTTGAAGGCATTGACTCCATAGATGAATCTGCATTCCATCATCCTCAATATATCAGATTTTGCATAATGTTTCAGACTTCCCGCCGTGCCACATCGGACAGTTCCGCTGCGCCAATGCGCTGTGCATCCCAGCCACATTCCACTGTGACGGCTACCACGACTGCGCGGACGGTTCGGACGAAGCCAACTGCACAGCCATCGCCTGCCCCGACAATAAGTTTCTGTGCCCCCGCGGTGGTCCAGCCGGCGCCCCCCGATGCATCGCCAAGGTGCAGCTGTGCGACGGGAAGAAGGACTGCGAGGATGGAGCCGACGAGGAAACTGCTTGCTGTAAGAAAATGAATTATTAACTTAGCCCTTAAATGTCACTAAAAAGTTTTCCCAGTGAAAAGAATTTAGTATTAAACAGGAATCCAATCAGAAGAATGTGCAAAATGTTTAATCAAAATCAAAACCTGAAGGATTCCGACATTTTTTTATCCATGCAATTCTTTTAGTAGAAAAAATAAATTTTCCCCATAAAAAATAACAACCTCGACATACTTCTTTCATACATTATGTACTTTCTCATTTTTCTATTGAATTTTCCCTCTATTCTCAAAAATTATTTAACATTAATTTATTAATAGATATTGTGTACTTTCTCCCATTTGTTCACAAAAGATAATTTTCTTATTAACATATGTACATATTTTTTCTCTTAAATTAACGAAAAAAAAAATTTGGCTTAAAAGCTTGTTATTATTATTTTATTTAACAGCTGTTACGTTAATCTGTGAGAAATGTTAGGATGCAGGCGAGTTCTCCAATTTATCTTTTTTACTCTCTTGTTTATTACTGTTTGTATCTGTGTTTTCTCCAATAAATAAATAAAATATTTAAAAAACCTCATTCAATTCTATGCGACTAAATGTTGTTTAAATATTTCTTCATATTATACTATGCTTACAATAATAATTCTAAAACAGCTTACTGAACTAAGAAAGCAGTGAAAGTCATCAGCCTGGCATTAGCGGTATGCTGGAAACAAAAAAAGGAAATTGTTCATTACTGTCCAACTTTGAAGGCATCTCTGTTTTGTTTTGTCTCTGTTTTCCTTAACTGTAAAGTAAGACTTTTTCAACGAGTACTTGAGGAAATAACAGCGATTTCTTATCAAATTTTCAGAATATGTCCCGATAAGCTGACCGTTGCGTTTTTGCAACGTCAGCTTAATATGGGTTAAAACAAACAAATTTTTATAACAGCTCAAGACTTCTTAATTCACCTATGGTTAAATCTGTTCTATTAATTATTCATCTTCAATTATTCTTGCCTCCTCTAACCAACAAACCCTTTGCAAAGCTTCAAAATATATTTTACCTATAATAATACTTAATTTTTCCATTCCAGCAACCTCTTCATGTCCATCCCTGGGCTGTGAATACAAGTGCATAGCCTCGCTCAACGGTGGCGCATGCTCCTGTCCCTCCGGAGGGGTCATCAGCCCTGACAACAGAACCTGCACAGATAGGGACGAGTGCTCAGAGTGGGGATTCTGCGACCAGCTTTGCACTAACAAGGAAGCAGGTATTGACTACATAACTACTACTTCTTGATCTATAACTGAGCATTTATTCGAAAAAAACAGCATACAATAGACTATTTTACCTCCTGGCCTGCAGAACTAACTTGCCAATGGTGACGCCTATCAATTGCGATTAGAGCAATCTCGTTGTTGAATAGAATTACTTCTCATATTACTGACATATTTAGCATCAATGAAATGGGGTTTAAACAGAAAGCTTTGTTGCAGCTTGTATAATACCTGCTTTTTATTTATCACCAGCCCCTTTACTTATAATTGTGGTGTAAATATTATGCGGTGTGCAAGGTCGGAAAAGTGAATAGCTTGACTTATTACTACATCATATTCTATTTAATAGCCTTCCAGATCACATTAAATCTTCAAATTCCTTGTGTACATTTAAAAAGAATGTTAAATTATTTCTGCCATCCGAGGATTTCCAACATATTCTTTCATCTTTGTCCTTTTAAATTGTGGCATAATATTTTGAAAAAGTTAATTTTTTCATCCTTTTCTTTTTTAATATAAATTTTTTTTTCTCTCTTTCTTTCTTCTCTGTTTTAAAAAAAATAATAGTTTGTTACATTTTTATTGCAATTAAATATCATGGTCACCCTACATGTTTACAGCATTATATTGTAATGAATAGGCTGATAGGTACCACGTAGGTATCCAATTCGCAGAAACGTCAATGTAAAAATATTGTTATCTTAGTATTTGAATTATTTTTTTTAATATTTGTACCATTTTAAATCTCTTATAATCTTTGTACTATTTTTTTAATATTTTGTAAAATTATTAACCTCAACACAGGCTTGTCCTAGTGAGGTTAAAAATTATGACTTTAAAAAAAAGATACAATGTAAAGAAACGATAAATAAATAAATAAAATAGGTATTGTTAAAAAAGTCATAAATAGGGCACAAGGCCGGCTTTTCTATTCAAACACTGAACAAGCGATTAAGAACCTATTATATATAGTAAAATGGCATCTTTACACACATTTCAGAATTATGTCTGCTTAAGAACCTGTTTTTTTTTATAATTCATTTTTCTCATAATTGATGTATCTCATAAGGTTTAGCCAGCGTTGGCAATGTAAGCGCCCGAAAATATATTTTTTACTACATGATTTCAAAACATCTACTTTTCTCTACTCTCTATAAATGTAATATGCGTATATTATATATGTATAAACCTTCCGGAAGAAATTTTCTAAATGATAGTGAAAATCCTATCAAAATCCGTAGCGTAGTTTAGAAAAACTAAGCGCACAAACAGACAGTCGTGGAAAGCGACTTTATTTTACACTATTTGGAGATACCACGTACATTGTTATTCATCCTTATTTTGTTATTTATATTTTGTGCATTTAATGAAATATAAAAAGAATTGTTTTATTTTGGTATGTTTTTAAAAAGAACAAGAATAACATGATCATTTTAATTTGTAGGTTATAAATGCTCCTGCGCCCCTGGCTACACTCTGACAGGCGGCTCCAAGTGTAACGCGCCCCCCGAACTGGCCCCGCAGCTGATCTTTGCGCACGAGAGAGCAGTCTTGTCTATGGACATTCATGCACGCTCTGTACGGCTCATTGCTAACTCGACTGGTGCGGCGGGACTTGATTATCATTACAAGAAAAATCTGTTGTTCTGGTCTGATACAAAAACAAGAAAGGTACCTAATGATTTTCTTGTATATATATATTTTTTTTTGTATCATTGTTAGAAATTGGAGTTTGGTTGGCTTTGCATAGATGTCGCTGTGTGTAGATGCTTGCCTTTCCAACGGACTGAAGTTAATAAATAAGTTGATAGTTTTTTCAATAGATGTCGCCATAAATGCTCCCCTGCTAAAAGTCAATAAATAGGTTGATTTATAATTTTCTTCCTCTTCTGCAATAAACATTTCTGGCGAAACAAGTGGGTTTAAATTTCTACCTGGATCCAAAATTATACATTGGACCTTCGTGCCGCATCCGTATTATCGATTGAATCGCGGATGATAAAAGAACCAGCAAACATCTTCAACATCCAACATCAGAGGGGATCTTCAGAACTTCAAACCAGAAGCAAATGGACCAATAGGAATCAAAGGCAGATGCGGTCTGGCGACATGGTCGTAATAAAGGAGGACAACGTCCCTTCTTGCTACTGGAGGCTGGGACGTGTGAGCGCCGTTCATCCTGGCGCTGATGGAAGAGTTCGCGTGGCGACCATCATCACGTCGAAAGGCATCATCCAGAGGGCCATATCAAAGATCTGTCTGTTGCCAATAGATGACAACGAGGAGTTGAAAATGTCGACACCCCCACCCAACGGACCAGACGCTGAGTAAGCGCAAAATAAAAAAAGGTTTTGTGCAAAACAATATAAAAAGTTTCGTGATAAAAACAATATAAAATTTTTGTGTATTATCATAAATAAAAATAAAAAATAATAATAATAAATTAAAAGAAGATAAGGAAGAAATAATAATAAATAAAAGGTAAAAACAGTGCATAAAAAAGTGGATAACAATAAAACTTGCGAGTTTGATAAAAAATGTACAAAATAAAAAAAAGGATTGTAGATCCGTATATACCAAGAAAAAAAAAAAAAAACACTTTAAAAATGAACGCTTATAAACCGAGATAGCCTGCTGGCTATATGTAATTTCAAACTACACAAATACATCTGAAGAAACTAATTATAAATGTGGTAATGAACTATAGAAAAACACAAACCCTTAAGAAGGATGACCAGGAAACCAGCGCTCCATGTTGTGTTGTCTATATTATTTGTTTTATGTTTGATTATTGTTATGATTTCTGTTAGAACAAGGTTATTGGAATTATCTTAGTTGTTAAATTATAGTATAGAATAGCTTAGTGAATTGCATGAATTTGATTTGAACGAAAGTAATAATTTTAATCTCATAATTAATTTGTATAATTTTAGTTAGTTTGAAATTGTCATTTCGTTTTTAGAGTAGTCTTATGTTTAAACTTATGCTTAGAAATAGGTTACCTATTATTTCAAATATTTATTGTTAATCAATTTTTTTTGTATTAACAGTAATAGTAAATAATTACTATTTTTGTTTCTTCCAAATTAATTTTGGCATATATGTAGATATTTAGCTGCTTAATTTTTATTCTTATGTTTTGGGGTTTGTTTCAGAAAAAATGACCTCCAATCCTTTTTTCGGGGGGAGTTTATGTTAGAAATTGGAGTTTGGTTGGCTTTGCATAGATGTCGCTGTGTGTAGATGCTTGCCTTTCCAACGGACTGAAGTTAATAAATAAGTTGATAGTTTTTTCAATAGATGTCGCCATAAATGCTCCCCTGCTAAAAGTCAATAAATAGGTTGATTTATAATTTTCTTCCTCTTCTGCAATAAACATTTCTGGCGAAACAAGTGGGTTTAAATTTCTACCTGGATCCAAAATTATACAATCATGTTCATTGAGAAAATAAAATAATGTAGTGTCCTCAACGTCAGGATAATAATGATTATAATAAAATAAATAAATGATAATATTAATGAGAATCGACTATTGTCGATCTATATGATTTTTTTTTAAGCCTGAATATTTTTCATTGGAGTTCCTAATTGGAAAACATGAAATAAAAAAATGTGGTGTTTTGCCTAATTGTTGACCATCAAATGAAGACTTAAAAGCTTCAAAGCACATGATGGGAATTCCTAAAAATTCCTAATAGAAAAGCGGTGCAGACTTCATGATGCCAGAGCTTATTTTTTTAAGAATTTTTATTATGTACTAACATTCAAACAGATAATCCGATTTATTGTTGAGATTGTGTAGCTTTCCTATGAGTCCTTTTTGCCCGAGTTTGAAACAGTTAGGTAATTGTTTCTTAATTTTCTGACAAACTTTGAACATGATTTTTTCTAAAAGCACAAATTAAATACTTCTCTTTACTTCCAGGTACACATACAATCACTGAACTCTCCAGCTGGAATCCCTAGCTATGCTGACAATGACATAACCATTCCTGGAACATGGTCGCCAGTCGCCCTAGCCGTGGACTGGGTTGGTGATAAACTGTACGTTGCGGATGCCGTTGGACAGAAGATCGATGTGTTTGAGCTGGACGGAAGAAGGCACGCCGTTGTATTGGGTTCAAACCTGACTAATCCATCCGATTTGGCTCTCGATCCGACCATGGGACTTATGTTTGTGGCTGATAGCAGTCAGGTAAAGATGTCATTTATTATTTTTTTTCTGAATTAAATTGGATATGCATAAACCGTCACAAGCGCGACTCTCTAGAGTCTCAAAAATACGTACTATGTGTATTCCAACATCTATTTATTTGTGTTAAGAACTTGGTATAAATATAAATTGATTACATTACTTACAATATTGTATTTGATTTATTCTGTTGTAGGTTCTCCGTGCCAATATGGATGGTACTCATGCTAAGTCTATTGTCTCTGAAGCAGCATACAAGGCATCTGGCATTACCGTAGATATCATCGCCAAACGAGTATTCTGGTGCGATTCCCTACTAGATTATATTGAAACAGTAGACTACGATGGACAACACAGATTTTTAGTATTAAGAGGACAACCCGTTCCCAGCCCATCCAGGCTAGCGTTATTTGAAAACAGGATATACTGGTCAGATGGAACTAAGCAAGGAATTATGTCTGTGGATAAATTTGAAGGAGCTAATAGCATTCAATCCATATACAAAATGAAAGATATTAGAGATCCAAAGGCTATTAAGGTTGTTCACGGATTAAAGCAATTGTACGCCAACAATCCTTGCGGAAACAATAACGGTGGATGCGCTCAAATGTGTATTGTCACAGCTATTCAAGGAGGAGGCTTAGGATACAGGTGTGCCTGCAACATAGGATGGAAACTTGACTTTGATTTGCGTAACTGCAATTTGGTAACTGAATTTTTGATGTACTCCCAACAGAGATTTATTAAAGGAAAGGTATTGAACCCTGTCATTGAAGGATTCAGTGATGCGATTCTTCCTGTAGTGTCAAGAAGAGCAAGGTTCGTGGGACTGGACTTTGATGCCAGAGATGGACACATCTATTACTCTGATGTTCTACAAGATGTCATTTACAGAGTTCACAGAAATGGAACTTCTCGAGAAATTGTTCTGGCTTCACAAAATGAAGGTGTTGAAGGATTAGCTGTGGACTGGGTTTCCAAGAACCTCTACTACATTGACTCCCGCAAGGGTACACTGAATGTTCTTTCAACTCGAAATGTTACCTACAGAAGAACGCTTCTGAAGAATCTCAAGAGGCCCAGAGCTATTGTCATTCATCCTAATAAAGGATTCATATTCTTCTCAGAATGGGATCGCCCTGCCAACATCAGCAGAGCTAATTCAGACGGAACTGGTTTGATTGTTTTCAAAAATGTTACCCTTGGATGGCCTAATGGCTTATCCATCGACTTCGAAGCAGACAGAGTATACTGGTGTGACGCCCTTTTGGATCACGTGCAACACGCAAACTTGGACGGAACAGATGTAAAGACGGTCAACTCTAGACTCATAAGGCATCCATTCTCAATAGTTATTCACCAAGATTTCATGTATATAACAGACTGGCGACTTGATGCCATAATCAGGTTGCACAAGCTCACGGGAGAACAGGAAGAGACAATGGTAAGGGAGCCACAGACAAACAGACTGTACGGTGTGAAGGTTTACAGTGAAAAAGTTCAAAGAGTAGACAGGCTGCAGCCCTGCTCAATCAACAATGGCAACTGTGAAAAGATGTGTTTCGCTGTGCCTTTAAACGATACCTCAGGTGGTTTGATGGTTAGATGCGGATGTCCATACGGAGAGAAGTTGGATGATGAAGGATTCAAGTGTATAGCAGATCCTAATTCAGAGCCTCCAGTACAACCGTGCCCTAATGCTTGGGACTTTACTTGCAACAATCAAAGATGTATACCAAAGAGTTGGGTTTGCGATGGAGATGATGATTGCTTGGATAATAGTGATGAAGAGCAAAATTGCACAAGTAAGTTCCTATTTCCAAACTTTGTATGTACCTACTTATAACTTATAACTCATCATCATGGCGCTACTTTTTAGAGTAGGATTTGGCCTCCTCCACAAATGCTCTTAACTGCCTTCATTCCCTAGCAATTCGTGTCCATTTCTCACGCCTTCACATGCCATTCTCCAATTCGTCCAAGTTACTTACAATGTCTCTTTATAACCCAACAGATGGATTTCATTGAGTGTCTAATTAAAGCCATTTAAAAAAAAAATAGGGAAGATTGAAAAACAAGTGATATTGATGTTGCTATATATATTATCATTATTTTTTTTAATAACTTTTATTTGATTTTGTAGAACCTACGTGCGGCTCTAACGAATTCCAGTGTAAATCTTCCCGTTGTATCCCGATGAACTTCAAGTGCGACTCTGAGAATGACTGTGGAGATTTCTCCGACGAGACGGGCTGTGTCAACGTGACCTGTGGCGCGTCCCAGTTCCAGTGCGAGAATGGCCGATGCGTCCCCAACACTTGGAAGTGCGACTCGGAAAACGATTGTGGAGATGGCTCGGATGAAGGAGATTTCTGCGCAGAAAAGACTTGCGCATACTTCCAGGTAAACATGTGACATTTTAGGATCATTGGCTTCCATTTGAAAATCCTTATTTTTCTTTTCTCTGGATACATGACTATGTATGTACAAACTACTGTCATTGAATTGTTTCTCAGTACGACTTGCGTGGTGATTTGACAAATGCGGTTATAAATTTGCATGTCTTTTTTACAATATAGGTACATAATTTAATTTCGGAAGTGTACTGGTAACATTCTAAAATTCAAAAACACATATTTCTTATTTTATTCGTCTCCCGCGCATCTGATACAACCCTGTTTCACACTGGAGTAGCCGGAAGACTCCACGTCTTCGCCAGTGCTGAATACATCCACTAGTCCATCCACAAGGCCTCCACCAACGCGGTGTTGAGCCACCGACTTTATCGCCTCGACCACTCCACTTCCACTGCCGTCATTGCCAATTACACCTGGTGTGATTTTCTGGAGGATTCGCCGCTGATAATGTCCACCGACGCGGTGTCGATCTTCGGCCTGGGAATCCTCCATCAATCTACATCCACCAACTACGTCATCGGTCCGGAGTCATCTCACAACCGCGCTACTGACTAAAATGAACGCTGTGACATCACAACCTACCTATTTTCATTTTTTCTTTACCACATCCCCAAAAAATCTATACTGATTAAAAATTTTAACAGTGCATTTATATGCACTGTTAAAATTTTTTGCTATGCAGTGATCTCATTACATGTCTTGTGTTTTTTGTTTCTTCTTTTATTCTTTTAATAACTGTACTAATATTTATTCATTTTTCTTCTTAACTTAAATAATACTATATTTTTCCTTTCTTTCCATATTGTACTATGACTGTCTATAACTTTCATGCCTGTAAATGGCACTTGTGTCGTAATTCTAAAAAAATAACTATCAAAAAACATTTTTCACCATTCAAATTTTCCTTTGTACAAATTACTTAACCATGTTTTTTTACAACTTTTTCTTTATTTTGATATGTTAACATTGTAGTGGTACTATATTTTTATCTATTTATTTTGCTATTGTACCGTCTTCAAACCATTTGCAAACAATCACGTAATATTCTCTTCCAGTTCACCTGTCCTCGAACCGGCCACTGCATTCCTCAATCCTGGGTCTGCGACGGAGACGACGATTGCTTCGACAAGCAGGACGAAGTCGACTGTCCCCCCATCACCTGCCTCCCCAACCAGTTCAAGTGTGCGGACCTACGCCAGTGCATCCAGGAGACCTACAAGTGCGACGGGATACCCGACTGTAATGATGGAAGCGATGAGTTGGGATGTCCTTCGATTGCACCCGATCAGTGCAATACTGAGAAACAGTTCCAGTGTGCGTCGTCAGGAATTTGTATCCCGCGGACATGGCATTGCGATGGTGAGGAAATTATACATTTTCCTACTGATTTAAGTAACATTTCTTTTATTAAATAAGACGAACATTCCCGGGTTACCTACAACTAACCTATTTGAAACACTCCTACAAGGTAAAATCATTATAGGCAGAAAATGTTGCTTGTACAAAGATGAATGACTTAGCTGGAATTGAAATATTTTTAGTCTCTTTACAAGCCTAGAAGTATCAGGCCAATAAAAAAGGGTAAAATTGCTTACTTACAAACCCTTTTTCATATATGGTTTTATTGTATAATGTGAGAAATTAATTTAGGTTATGATCAGAAAACAGTTTAATATTATTTTTACCTGAACTCATCAATCAAAACCGGCGGCTGGTGTTAAGTGGAAATATCAACCTTAACGCCATCTGCGTAAGGAGTGTGTTATTTGGCCGGATTCAAGTTAAGGTGGATCTCACAATTGTTTAAAGATTGACACAATGTGTCACACAATAGAGAATTTCTTAAATGAGGATGCCTGAGTAAATGAATAAATGAATAAATGTAGTTCCTTTCGAATTGCCATGCATTTCACGACTGTTTATTAAATAATTTTACAATATGTATTTGCTTATTTTGTAGGAACTCCCGATTGTGACGACCATTCGGATGAGCCTTCATCCTGCGGCCAGATAGACTGCGCTCCCAACTTCTACAAGTGCAACAACACCAACTGCGTATTCAAGGCCTACATTTGCGACGGCAAGGACGATTGCGGTGACAACTCAGACGAGAGCTACATTCACGCTTGCGTGCCACCGCCCTTCAGGTGCGGCGTCGGAGAGTGGCAATGTCCCAATGTCACCAACCGCTGTGTGAATATGACGCAAGTATGCGATGGAAAACAAGACTGTCCTAATGGTGCTGATGAAGGTAAATTTTCATACATTATTATTTCATTTACACCACCGTAACAGGGTATCTAAAATTTTTTGTTCGAAATCAATTCTTCAAAATAAGTTTTTCGAAAATCAATTCTTCGAATCTACTGATTCCTCCACTATGTTTTCTTCTACCATTCAATTCTTCCAATTTCATCAATTTTTTTGCAGTGGAAAAATTACTTGGGTTTCCGTGTTTAAAGCACATGGTTCGATCCTGAAAAATTTAATCACTGAATATTTATGCCGAAGAAAAGAATGTATTTCGAAAAATTTGTTCTTTGATTTTGGTAAATTGATTTAGAAGAATTTACATATAATACTGACTATGAATCTGACCTTGCTTAAATAAAAGTGATCGGCATGTAGGTAAAATTTTGTGCTTTTTGTTTTGCTTTTAGGTGAAGGTTGTGATCTGGCCGAATGCCATCATCAAGCGGGACTCTGCTCAAACACTTGCAAGCAAACACCGACAGGAGCTTTGTGTCTCTGTCCTCCTGGAGAAGAATTACAAGCTGATCAATTCGCTTGCCAAGATATCAACGAATGTCTGCCTCCTGGCCTCTGTTCGCAATCTTGTACCAATACAAAGGGTTCTTACATGTGTACTTGTGTTGATGGCTATGTTCTGGGTGGAGATAAACATTCGTGCAAAGCTCTCAATCATTCTTCCGCTTTCCTAATTATTTCAAACAGGCATTCCATTCTTGTAGCAGATCTTAAGGAACAAGGTCTTGAAAGAGTTCCGATTATTGTGGAAAATGTAGTGGCTACCGCTTCTAATATGCACACTGGCACCATCTTCTGGTCAGACATGAAACTTAAAAAGATATCTCGATTAGACAGAGGAAGCGAGCCTCAGGTTGTCATTTCTACTGGCCTCGATCTCGTGGAGGGATTGGCTTACGATTGGATCGGTGGAAACCTTTACTGGCTCGACAGCAAACTGAATACTATTGAAGTTGCAAAAGAAGACGGATCTGCGAGAACTGCATTGTTGAACGGTAACATCACACAACCTCGTGGAATGTGCTTAGATCCTGCTCCCGATGCACGCTGGCTCTTCTGGACAGACTGGGGAGAACATCCCAGGATTGAGCGTGTCGGAATGGACGGAACTCAAAGAGGAGTTATCATCAACACCAAAATATACTGGCCTAATGGATTGACTTTAGATACTGCCACACAAAGGGTGTATTTCGCCGATTCTAAGCTGGACTTCATTGATTTCTGCTACTACAATGGAACAGGCAGGCAGCAAGTATTAGCCGGCAGTCACTACCTTTTGCATCCTCATTCCCTAACATTGTTCGAAGAGACATTGTATTGGACCGACAGACAGCTAAACCGAGTTTTATCTGCTCACAAATTCAAGGGAAACAATCAAACTGTTGTTTCACACTTGATTTCTCAGCCATTGTCAATTCATGTGCATCATCCTTCCCTGCAGCCTCTTTACACGTCTCCTTGTACCAAGACAGCTTGCCAGCACTTATGTCTCCTAAGTCCTAACCCAACACCAGGCTACACTTGTATTTGCAAACCAGGATTCAGGTTGCAAAGTGATGGACGCTGCACAGAAGGTAACAATAATCTTTCTATACGAAAACACATTCATCGTATATTATATGCTAATTATTTTAGTTCCATGTACTTTGGTCTAACTTTAATTTATTCTTACAGAGGAAACTCCTTACCTTATGGTGTTGAGGGGATCCCAAATAGTGGATGTATCTTTGGATGGAAATGGAAGGGCAGGACTTCTGGCTCCAGTGGTGGGACTCCACGGAGGTTCCCAACTAGACTATGACAGACAAGCTCACCAACTTTACTGGCTTCAATCCACAACTGGAGAAAATGAAGATGATGAAAACTGCACACTATTCACAACTCCCTACGGAGGTGGAAACAAAACTGAATTCCTCACAGCTGATACAGGAATTGTTGGTGCCCCATCGACAATTGCCTTTGACTGGCTGGGAAGGAACATCTACCTGGGAAATAGGATCGCTAGCAATATTGAAGTTGTACGAGTGGATGGCAAAGTGAAACACCGAAGCATTATTCTAGCAAATGATGGCAACGCTACTTCCGTCGCCAAACCCAAGGGCATCTGTTTGGATCCAACTGAAGGGTAGGCTTAACATTATTTTGTCATTGTTTCAATATTACTCATTGACTTAATACACTGTTTGTCAGGCAGTTTACTAAATATATATTTATCTTTTTTAATCGGTTTCCTTTATTATCTTTCAGAAAATTATACTGGGTTGACGAAGGAGGATTTGGTGTTCCTGCCAAAATTGGCAAAGTTAATATGGATGGATCTAAACCAATGGTTTTGGTAACAAACATTGACAGACCAGAAGCAATTACCATAGATATTGAAAAGAAACTTATTTACTTCAGTACACAATTCCCAGTGGAGGTGGTTGTAATTACCACGGAAGGATTAAATAGGAAGACTCTACTCACAGAAGCAAATGACATTGGCAATCCTAAATCGTTGGCTGTTTTGGATTACAGACTATATGTTTTGGATCCCACCTTTGAAAAGATTATCAAAGTTGACTTACCAAACGGTGACAATATTAAAAATATCGTTGACAATGAAAGTGATCTGAAATTTATGACAGTTTTCCAAAAACGTAAAATGATAAACCATCCTTGTCTGCAATCTAATGGAGGATGCGAACAGCTTTGTATCCCTAGTGATGCTGGCTCCCGAGTTTGCGCTTGCTCTATTGGCTATAAAAAGGAGAATGACGTCAATTGTGTGCCATATAAATCATTCGCCGTCGTATCCCAACTGGACATGACCCGAGGATACAGTTTGAAGGACAGCGCAGAAGCTATGCTACCTATCACTGGACAAGGCCATCATATTCTGCATGTTGATGTCCATTTCGTTGAAAACTGGATATACTGGGTAGAGTTCAACAGAGGACAGTGGAATGGAATATTCAGAGTACGACCAAATGGTACCGAACTGCAGCACATCATTAAGGAGGGAATTGGTAGCAATGGAATCAGGGGCTTGACCATCGATTGGGTTTCTGGAAATCTTTACTTCACCAATGTTTTCCCACATGAAAATTATGTAGAAATTTGCTGGCTGGATGGTTCCAATAGAAAGGTCCTCGTCAAAACAACAACTGATGCTCCTAGAGAAATGGCTGTCAATCCTCTAAAAAGATTACTGTATTGGATCGATTATGGACAGTACCCAAGAATAGGAAAGGCATACCTTGACGGAAAAAACTGGACTCCAGTTGTCACATCTGGAATTTCAAACCCAAGAGATCTGACAGTTGATATGCTGACCCATGATGTCTATTGGGTTGACTCAAAACTTGATATGATCCAAAAGATATCCTACAGCGGAGGAAACAGACAGGTTATCAGGCGCAACCTTCCCAACCCAATGGGCATCGCTGTTCACATGGGTGATGTATACTGGGTTGACAGGAATCTACAAACTGTTTATAAAGCGTCCAAATTGCCCGGTAACACAACTCTCCCAGAAAAGGTTCGCACTAACCTACAGAAGCTGAGAGATATTGTCATATTCGATCAGACAAACCAGCCATCCGACGAAACGAACCCTTGCAGAAAATTAGGGAATGGAGGTTGCGACCAACTGTGCTTCAGCTATCCACCTGATTACACTCTCAGTAGATTATCCCAACAATGTGAATGTGCAACTGGTCAAGCGTCAGCATCCGATCCCAAGAAATGTGATACAGTCAACGAATACCTCGTATTCTCAACCCGTACAGAAATTAGAGGAATCAACCTCGATCCTAAGTCAACAGGTGTGCCATTCAAGCCCGTAGGCAATTTGACAAACGTTGTGGGGGTTGATTTCGATTTTGCGGATAATAAACTGTTCTTCACTCAAATCAGGCCATGGGCTAGAATTGGATGGATGCCCGCTAATGCTCCAGACAGTGGCTCTATCAAGAATATCATAAACAAAGGAATCAATCCCGAAGGAATTGCTTACGATTGGACTCAAAAGAAAGTATACTGGACCGACAGCTCCAACAACTCTATTTATGCCATGAACCTTGATGGAACGGAACTAGTCATGATAGCACGAGTGGAAAGACCGAGAGCCATTGTTTTAGATCCTTGCAATGGAACACTCTACTTCACTGATTGGGGACGCTTTGGAACATCTGGCAAAATCTTCAAGACAACCATGGCGGGATCTTTGAAGCGAGCAATCATTGACAAAGATCTTTCCCAACCCAGTGGTTTAACCATTGATTATGAAGAATCCATGCTGTATTGGACAGATGCAGTCAGGGAAAAAATTGAAAGGTCTAGACTTGACGGCAGAGATAGGGAAGTTCTTATTTCTGCAACAATCTATCCATTTGCTATAACCGTATTTAGAAATTACATTTATTGGACAGATTTGCAATTGAGAGGAGTTTACAGAGCTGAAAAGCATACTGGCGCCAATATGATTGAGATGGTCAAACGCCTGGAAGACTCACCTCGAGATATACACATCTACAGTCTCACTAGACAACTTTGCCAAAAGAATCCTTGCAGACAGAATAATGGAGGATGTGCACAGAGCTGTCACCCTGGTCCTTACAACACTGCCGAATGCAGGTGTGACGACAATACTAAACTGGTGAACGAAGGAAGGATGTGTGTTTCAAGGAACTTGACATGTGACGCTAGCAAGTTCTATTGCGCTAATGGAAAGTGCATCAGCAGGATGTGGGCTTGTGATGGAGATGACGATTGCGGAGACAAGTCTGATGAAGACCCTAAATACTGCACATTCCATTCCTGCTCCCCTAATGAGTTCAGATGTGCAAACGGCCGTTGTATATTTAAGTCCTGGAAATGTGATCACGAAAACGATTGTAAGGATGGCTCCGATGAAGAAGGATGTGTCTACCCACCATGTGTTGACGGAGAATTCACTTGCGCTAACTATAGGTGTATACCTCAGAGCCAAGTGTGTAACGGTGTTAATGACTGTAAAGACAACACTACCTCCGATGAAACTCACGAAAGATGCCCTCGAAATACCACTTGCCCGCCGAACCATCATAAGTGTGAGAAAACAAACATCTGTGTGGAACCTTACTGGTTGTGCGATGGAGACAACGACTGTGGAGATAATTCTGATGAAGATCCTCTACACTGTTCCCAGAGAACTTGCCCACAAAACAGTTTTAGGTGCCCCAACCACCGTTGCATCCCGGCTACTTGGTACTGCGATGGAGATGATGATTGCGGTGATGGATCAGATGAGCCCCCAGAATACTGCAGATCTGAAGGACGGACATGTTTCGGAGATCTTTTTACTTGTGACAATGGTAATTGCATTCCCAGAATTTACATTTGTGATGGCGACAATGATTGTTTGGACAACAGTGATGAAGATGACAGACATCAATGCAATGAAAGAAAATGTGATGCTGAGACAGAATTCACTTGCGAAGAAAACAAATCCTGGGGAAGAGCGCAGTGTATTCCCAAGAAATGGTTATGCGATGGAGATCCAGATTGTGTTGATGGCGCTGACGAAAATGCCACTCTGCATCATTGTGCTACCCCCCAACCTTGCGCAGAAGATCAATTCACATGTACCAATGGCAGATGCATTAATAAAGGCTGGTTGTGTGATCACGATAATGATTGTGGAGATGGCTCAGATGAAGGTAAACAATGTAATTCCCGATATAAGACTTGCTCAACTCAAGAATTCACTTGCCAGAACTTCAAATGTATCAGAAACCAATACAGATGTGACGGGGAAGACGATTGCGGCGATCGTTCAGATGAAGTAGACTGTAAGAAAGAAAATTCTACCTGTCCAACAGGACAATTCACGTGCACAAATGGACAATGTATCGATTATCGATTTGTTTGTAATAAGGTTGCTGATTGTACCGATGAATCGGATGAGCCTCTACATTGTAACGTTGACGAATGCGCTAAAGTAGAAATTCACCAATGTGGCCACAAATGTGTTGACACCTTAACAAGCTATTACTGCGATTGCAATCAAGGCTATAAGTTACTTGCCGACGGGAAAGCTTGCGCAGATATTGATGAATGTTTGGAAACACCCGGAGTATGTTCACAGTTTTGCTCCAATACACCCGGAGGATATTATTGCAAGTGTAATGATAAATACTATGAGAGGCAGGTCGATGAGCATACTTGCAAGAGAATAGATGCGACACAACCGTGGGTCATATTCACAAATAAGTATTACGTGAGAAATATGTCCATTGATGCAAAATTGTACAATCTGATGCACCAAGATCTGATGAATGTTGTGGCTTTAGACTTTGATACTCAAGAAAACACAATGTACTTCTGTGATGTTACTGCAAAGACAATTTACCGATCAAATTATATTAACAACACCGAGAAAGAGGCGGTCATCAGACATGATTCTCACGGCTTGGAAGGCATAGCTATTGATTGGATAGGACGAAAATTGTACTGGCTCGATAGACATTCAAGAAACCTCGATGTATCTGAACTTGATGGAACCAAGCGTAAATCTCTTAAGACAGGAATAGCCGATCCTCGAGCCCTTGTCGTACATCCAGGAACAGGCTACTTGTACTTCACATCTTGGCACCTTCAAGCTTACATTGCTAAAATGGGTATGGACGGCTCTAATTTTACAAGAATCCTCACTTGGGAAGATGACATTGCCTGGCCAAACGCCTTGACTCTCGACTATTTCACAGACAGAATATATTGGGCCGATGCTCACTTGGACTACATCGCATATACAGATCTGGAAGGAAGACATCGACATGTCGTTCTTTCAGGCCCGAGTGTTCCTCATGTGTTCGCCCTCTCTGTATTTGATGACTTCCTTTATTGGACAGATTGGAACTTGAAGGCCATAAGCAAGGCTAATAAATTTAACGGAAAGGACTTACAGATTCTACGCAATACGACACATCGGCCATATGACATTCACATCAATCATCCTCTGCGCCAATTGCCTTATCCCAATCCTTGCGGTACAAACAACGGCGGTTGTTCCCATCTCTGTCTAATAGCTCCACCACACGAATCTAGCTACCTCAATATCGAAGGATATGGAGAAGAAGGAGCTACCACAGCAAAATGCGCATGCCCTAACCAGTTCTACCTAGCTCGTGATATGAAGACTTGTATTGCTAACTGCACCACGGGTCAGCACAGATGTGGCGGAGCCGATGAAAAATGTATTCCTTGGTTCTGGAAATGTGATGGAGAGAAAGATTGTAAGGATGGATCCGACGAACCGGAAGCGTGCCCAGTAAGACATTGTCGTGCCGGAACCTTCCAGTGCAAGAACACTAACTGCACTCCCTCGGCTACTATCTGCGACGGCACAGACGATTGTGGTGACGGTTCTGATGAAGCACAGTGCCAACACGAATGCCCAGTCCTAGAGTTCAAATGCAAAGCCAGTGGAAGATGTATTCTGGATAGCTGGAAGTGTGATGGTGATGCTGATTGCAAGGACGGCAGTGATGAAGATCCACAGATGTGCCACAACAGACCTTGCGACCAAGACACAGAATTCAGCTGTAAGAATGGAAGATGTATTCCGCGCTTGTGGATGTGTGACTTTGATAACGATTGTGGTGATGACTCTGATGAACCAGCGTACATGTGTAGACAGAGGAATTGTACAACCGGATGGCAGAGATGTCCCGGCCAGTCCAACTACAGGTGCATACCAAAATGGCTGTTCTGCGATGGTAAAGACGATTGCCGTGATGGATCTGATGAGCTGGCTGCTAACTGTCCCAAATGTAGTCTGGAAACTGACTTCCAATGCAATAACAACAGATGTATTCCCAAGCAATGGATGTGCGATTTTGCCGATGATTGCGGCGATGGAAGTGACGAAAATGAGGCTCTGTGCAAAGGAAAGTACAGAGAATGCTCAGAATCTGAGTTTAGTTGTAACAACGGCAAGTGCGTGTCATCTCGTTGGCGATGCGATCATGAAGACGATTGCGGAGACAATAGTGATGAAATTGAATGCGGAGGCTTCCAGTGCAAGAATGGTACATTCCAATGTAAATCTGGGCATTGCATCGCTGCATACTTCCGATGCGATGGAGACAGAGACTGCAGAGATCTCTCTGATGAAGTTGGTTGCCCGCCTCGTTATCCCGGGGGCAGATACTGTCCAGAAAGCAGGTATGTAATCAAATATAGACCGAGTACTTCAATATTCACTCCTATCTTTTGTTAACCAAACGTTAACTTGATATATTTATTTCTAGGTTCCAGTGTGCCAACAATTTGTGCGTGTCCCAATCTGACTTATGTGATGGAACTGACGACTGCGGAGATAATTCTGATGAAGCACCAGCACTTTGTACCAATTTCAATTGCGATACGCTGAGAAGATTCCAATGCGCTAACCATAGATGTGTACCAAGGTACTTTCTAAAACCACAAAGTGACTTCTTTATTCTTACCAAAAATATTTCTACAACTCATCACCTACGCATTTATTTTTAGATATCAAGTTTGCGATGGAATCGACAATTGTGGGGACGGATCTGATGAAAACAATATGACATTATGCGCAGCTCGCACTAAACCATGTGATCCATTCGGCCAATACCAATGTGCCAATAAACACTGTGTGGACAAAACACAAGTGTGTGATTTTGCCGATGACTGTGGAGATAGCTCTGATGAACTGGGATGTCATAGATCTAAAACATGCGGCCTTGCTGATAGAGGTAACCTTGAGATAATGAAAAAATATTAATTTATTGAATTTAGCATTGTCATTAAAACAATCAGAGTCATTTGTTTTTTTTTTACTTTGTAGTTATAAAAACATTTTATTTTCCAGGTGGTTGTGAACATCACTGTACAAATCTGACAGACGGTGGCTATATCTGCGACTGTTTCTCTGGCTATATAATTTCAACTGAAAATAGGAAGAAATGTAATGATGTGGACGAATGCGCTACTGGCACTCATCATTGCTCTCAAATTTGCCACAATCTCAATGGAACCTACAGCTGCGACTGCCGACCAGGTTTCAGACTATCTGATGCTATTTCTGGAGTTTGCAAAGCTAATGATGACAATGTGACTCTCCTATTTGCCAACGGACCTGAAATAAGAGCCTTTGAAATCCACAACAACGAAGAGATAGACGTTATCACATCTGAGAAACGCATTGAAGCCATTGATTATAATCCTCAATCAGAGATAGTGTTCTGGGCTGACAGTTACGACAAGACCATCAAACGTTCGTATATGGTCAATGCTCAACATGGAGAAGTTAAGACTGGATTTGCACAAGACCTTAATATGAAAGGAAACTCTAAGCCAACAGCTCTTGCCGTGGATTGGGTTGCCGATAACCTTTACTGGACGGAAACTGATAGAACTGGATCCAAACCGAGAGGCCGAGTAATGGTTGCCCGAACAGACGGAAGGTACAGAAGGGCCGTTATTTCCGTCGGTATTGAGAGTCCTACATCTTTAGCTCTCGATCCTCAGATGGGTAAAATGTTCTGGTCAGATTCAGGTTCAGCTCCCAAGATCGAAGTTTCATGGATGGACGGCTCAAAGAGAAGACCTCTGGTCACCGATGGAATCCGCCACCCGGCCGGTCTGACTATTGATCATGCCATGGATCACGCCATTTACTGGGTGGACACAAAGCTAAATACTATTGAAGTTATGAAACACGACGGTACTAACAGAAAGACAATAATAAGAGGAGAAGCGCTGAAGCACCCCATTTCTTTGGACGTGTTTGAATCATCGCTGTTTTGGATTACGAGAGATTCCGGGGAATTGGTTAAGCAAGACAAGTTTGGACGAGGTGTTCCTGTCATTGTTGCTAAGGACCTTGTCAATCCATCAGGAGTTAAAGGTATGTATAAATAATAATTTACATTTGAATACATGGGAAAAATAAGCATTATATTATGTAATTCATGTTAACTAATGTCTTAATTGTTTTTTTGCAGTGTACCATCGCCTCCGTTACAACACATCACTCGTAGACCCGTGTGAACACTCTCCGTGTTCGCATCTCTGCCTCCTGGTACCGGGAGGAAGACGCTGTGCTTGTCCCGACCAACAGCAGCCCCTGTCGAGACGTTCCACTAAAGACGTGATCTGTGATGCTGGTAAGAGTACATGAATGTCAATGTCAAGCAATCAAACACATTTCTATTATTTGTTCTGTCTTTATGTATTCCATAATGCATTTCATGTTATCTCGTGGCATGTTTTCATGACAATAAAAATGTATTTCTGACTTCTTTTGTTGATAAAGTCTATAATGTATATTGTAGGTCTTTTTTAAACTTACAAAAATATGTAGGAAAAATATTTACTTTCCTAATACATAAATACATAAAACGTGACTTATAAAAAGTTATTATTCTAGAATCTTTTGTTGCCATATTAATAATGAGTGTAATATAATTTGAATTGTTGTTTTTGTTAGCACAAGCCTTTTCTGAGAAAACAGATAAATTATCTGTCAGTTAAAATTTGTTGAATTATCTCATTTCTTTTGTTTACACATTTTCCTAAACAAACGAATATCATAATTCATAACCTTATCTGAATCTTTATAACAAGTTATTATTACTGTATTATTGGAACACAAAAAATGCACCTAACAAAGTAAATTTGTTGACTTATAAGTTGTAGGTGCTTAAGTTTTATTTTATTGTTACAGCTGCTGAAAGACCAAGGCCAGCTCCGAGAATATGCAAATGCCAGAATGGTGGAATTTGCACTGAGGAAACTGATGAATCTTCACTCAGTGAGGGTTCAAGCCTGAGTTGCTCTTGCCCCGCCGGAGTAGAGGGCTCACACTGTGAGCTGGGCGCACCGGGGGCCGCAGGAGCGCCGGGAGGGGGCTCCTCGAGAGCCACAGCTGTGGTGGTGCCGATAGTGGTCACTCTATTGGTATTATTGGCTGCAGCTGCGGCTTGGTTTGTCATCAGAAAACGACCATTGTAAGTTAGCTAAAAGGCTAATTTTTATGTCTGTAAACGTAGACGATATTCTACTCGCCCGTATATGTCAATCAACATGGAGCAGGTTAACTAAACTTTGTGAGACAGACTGGGGCGAAACCTCTACCCTCTACTCAGGAGTCCTACTTTTCATTGCCGAGGAACTTGAAACCTGCAATCTCATCATCTCATCGATTAGTTATATGTATCCCCATTATCGATTTTTTATCCTCTTTTAGTAATGCAATATTACAAGAGATAAACCGGTAGAAATGTGATTTAAAAAAAAAACTGACATTGTTATTTCACATAAGACCTTTTGACTTTTAAGACTCAGACAGCCAATGTCTATTCTAGAAAGAATTTAAGTATTTGAAAAGTTTGATCAAATTTCACCTAAAGTAAGGGAAATTACTCTTACTTTGGACAGAACACACTTCTATTTATTGGTTGATCACTTCAGTCTCTCTCTGACACCCACCATACGAAAGTAGAAGACTTCAGTGGTTAAGAGCTTTTGATTCCTCTGAATAGAATTTTATCAATTTATTAATACAGAACCATAATGGAATTCATTAACTAGTAGCACTGTTATCAATTCGGCAACATAACTAACTCTGTTTTATTTAACAATTTATTTATTTGTTCCAGTGGAAAGGGAACCGGCTTGGGCAGTCTTGCATCCTCACAGAGTGTTTCCTTCCGTCAGGGCTCCAACGTAGAGTTCGGTGGGGCTCCGTTTGCGGGAGGCCCTGTGCCCCAAGCCCTCCCGTTGGGAGAGCCCATAGACATGGCCTACAACTTGGAGAGAGTTGGCAAAAACAGAGACTTTAGCAACCCTATGTACGACGCCGTAGTGCAGGGTGGAAATGGATCTGGCGTCATGGGTAACAACCTTTACTTAATCTTATTAACTGTTAACTGTAAAGCTTGACTTGTATAATTTCCAAAAGAGGAACTGACACAAAGCTGATTTTAGTCCTGAAATATTCAACTGCCGAAAATTAAATAATTTTTTCTATTGCTCAATGACAAAAAAATGGCTGAAACTTGGGCAAAACCAGCTAGTGACCAGAGGCGGTTTCTTGGTACGTGCATTTTTACATTGCACTGCTTGTCTTCAGTCTTCACATAACAACTTTCCTCAGTCATTGAAAGTACGCTCCAGTCCTAATTCTCGCCAGATCATTATTTGAGCTATCTTCTAGTACAAGACTCCCAAGCAAGAGCAAGCGGGCCGTGCATACCCCGACATGCACAGTACTATGATTTAGAATAGTACTGAAACAGCGTCGGGCCGTATCGAGACAGCCCGACCTAGCCAAAACGGTGACATGAGTGAGACAGATTACACTCTTAATGTCAAATCACATGTTAGAGCAGTGTAGATATATAACGCACCCGTAAATTATCGAAACGCCTTGACAGCGAGTGAATTTTGCATCACTTTGATCATGAGTAATCCAATGCGTCTGGAATGTATTAGAAATACTAATGTACAATGTTAGTGCTACGACATTCACAGATTGCAATGGGTAACAATAAGCTGTTTCGTTATATTTTCAACGATGAATTGCATGTTCTTTACTCTCGAGATGATTTTGGAATGCTGACGTAGCAGTATTATTCTACAAATATAAGTTAGTAGATAGAATGAATTGCAGTAGGTACCCCCATTCATTAATTTTTTTCCATCTATATTGCACACTGGGTACATTTTAAAAGTGAAATGCACTGCTGGCAATTTCAGTCACGGTCCGCCTCTGCTAGCGACTACTAGATAGTTCAATACAAATGCTTATTTTCATTTTATTTTAGATCAGATTGAACAATTGTAATGGTTTTGTAATTCTATAACAGATATCTTCTCTCTTTCTTCACACAACGTAGCCTTCGCTCAAGTGTATCCAGTTTACAGCAGAAATACTTAATCACAAATTATTTCAGGTATTTACGAAGTACCATCGGAGGTTTCCAAGGACAAAGTAGAGTCGGCCATCCTGTCACCGAGTTCGACGGAAACCCGCGCCGCCCCGGGTGCCAAGCAGCGCCAGCTCGATCCATCGGGCCATGACACCGGCAAGGACACCCAATCCCTGGTGCAGGAGGACAAGGATTGCTAGCGTCCAGCCATGGCTGACCGCCATCACCCCCAGCCCCGAGCCCCCGGGGTCTGGCGAATCAGTGTTTCTAACGTTCCCAATCTTTGCAATAACCCCGACAAGGGTTACGCCGTATTTTGGTAGAGCACCGCATGTGCCTTTATGACATTTAGTAGTGTTACTCAACGTACTGGCAATGGCAATGTAACAATGTAATGAAACTATCTTACTTTATTTCTTTGTTTTTATTACTTAATACGACAAATAAACGGATGTTTGTACAATGAAAATTGCATACTGCTAATTGAAAACCCTAGAGGATATACATAAAAGCTTGTCAGTATTGCCATTGTATAAACATTCTTTTTAATATTTTTGTTAATTTAAAAAAGTGTAATGTCACTATTATCACAATGAATATGAACTCACTTAATGTTGCAAATGTTATAACATTTTGAAACTTGCTTCGCATAAGAATAAGAATTTTCTGACTACGGAATTAATAAGAATTTGAATTTATTTTAGTGAGTTAATAATTGACAGTCTCAATATCAGTTCAATATTCTATGTTGTTAAGTTCCAGTGCTAAAATTATTTATGAGTAGACTAAAATGATTAAATGTATTCCTTCTGCAGCATTTCGGATTTGTGAAGAATTATGACATTTGTATTGAAGTATTGTTAAAAAATTTATTGATATTTGACAATTATTATTATAACTATGATGCATACTTATAAAGCGATTTGTGAATATATAACCAAGATCCTTGATATGGATGCTAACGATAGGCAAGCAAATAAAAAAAAACTATGTTTGAAATGATATTTTTTTGTTACAAGTTATTTATAAAATATTTTCTATTTTTGGGATTAAATAATGTTTTATTAAAGTTTTTTTCAGTGTTGTTGAGGCAAACAAAAGTTGAGATAAATATTTATTGTAAAATAGCATATAAACTATTAAATTTCACTTTTCTTCTCGTTCTAAAATCTCAATAGTGATTACAATATGTATTACAGTAGTTTGTGTCTTATTTTGATGTATTAGTTATATAAACGGCTTGAAATAGATTGCCATACGTCTATAGTTTTATTTAAATGTTATGTATCTAGTTTTAATAGAATTCGAAAATTGTTTTATAAGTGTAAATAAAAAAAATGTGATTGAATAAAAGTGTAGGATGTACGGATTATCAAAATAAATGAGAAGAAAACTATTATTATACAATATCATAAATGTTGGTAATTTTTTAAAAAGAGACAAATATTTTTTTATTGGGATTAAGGTGTAGGCTTAAATTGTAAATATGCTTATATGAAATATTTCTGCAAGACGAGTCTTTTAGAGTTTAGAATATAAAATTACATATTCAGTTTATTCTGATTCAAATTTAAGTAAATTTCATGTGATTACTACATTCCAAATTAGTCCTTTTTTAAATTTCTCAATTTTAAGCATTTGGACTTCGCCATTTGATTTATTTATTATAACATATATTTCCTTGTAGAGATAAACAGGGGAAATAACTTAGGTCATTCCATTTACTAAGATTCCAAACAATTATGTAAGTAAAGAAAATTCCAAGAATGCTAATAAATTACAACACAAGTTATACACATGTCGTTTATGTCAGTTTAAACTCTAGAAATGCACAGTTTATGGATAAAACATAACTTGAATACACAATGTTTTATTTTCATGTCTTTTAGCTTTTGATTGACAATGTGATTGATGCTAAATATGATTTCAACAAATATTTCTTATAATTGACACGAAATCAGAAGATGAAAATATAATTAGACGACTACCTGTAAAAATTGAAATTAAATAATATATCATGTGACACCGTCCAATTAAAATACCAATAATTCATAATGAAGTGTTTAGGTGTAGGAAATAATTTTAAATTGTCAATATTGCAGTTTGTTTAGATTCTATACTGGAGGATAAAAATGCTTGACAATGTATGAAGGTTATTGATTCAATTGTTCTGTAATTCCCCTTGTAAGATACAGCCGCAGCTAAATCTACGTTAGTTTTCTACATTTCAACATTCAAGCTAAAGCAAAATGTACTTATGGAGTTTACCAATGTTTTCAAAATAAGCATATCATTGGACTTTTTAATTGCGTAGCATGAGAACAATGATGAATAAGGTTTATTTTTGCACGCCTTTCTCAGGATTGTTTATTGAGTGTCAATTTTTGCCACATTATTTAGATGAACAAATTATATTAGAAAAAATTTAGTGGCTCTAATTGAAATTCAATGGCTTGAATATTCCAATTGCAGTAGTTTTGTATTCACTTGGATTGTATTAATTATTTAATTTAAAATATTGCTTTCTGCAGGGTTCAGGGTTGCAAATGTTGGTTTGATGTTTGCGATGTATTGTTTTGTAATAAAATACACATATTTATTAGAGACCATTATTTTATTGCTCAGGTTTCCGACCCCTGTAGAGAAATTACACAATCTTAGATTGATCAAAACTTGAGCATTTGTACAGTACAGGTAGAAATATACTTTACTAATATTTTATATGAATGAGGGAACAAATTGTCTATGTTTTCCATATATAAATAAAATTACCTACGATTTGTTTATTTATATGAAGTTTTTATTACGTCTCTTAAATTATAAAACACACATATTTTAAAAAGTACCTGCTATTAAATTATCTGTATTGTTTCATGAATTCATCGTTGAATTTGGAAAACTTTTGTACCATCTCCTTCAGTTTGTCAGCCTGCGGTAGAATAGTGGTGCGGAAGTGATATGTACCAGGCTTCTGACCAAACCCATTGCCCGGGATTACGCAAACACCTATAAAATATAATGTTTCATCTTATCAAAAACAAAAATAACATTATATTTCTGTTTTAAATTAGTTAATTATTGTGGTATTGTTTTCTAACCCTCAACTAGATTGAACAAAATATAATTTGGAATACAAACCAGCCTTCTCCAGCAACTCAAAGGCGTAAAAAGTATCAGCTGGCATCCCTTTCTTGCTGGCAGCTTCAATGGCCTTGGGGGGTAATCTTATTTGGGGAAAAGCATACAAAGCACCCTGGAAATTCATAAAATTGTTACGTGAATTTTAGTAGACAATATTTCACTGCCTTTTATTAACACTTATAACATTGGCTGTTTCAACTCAATGTATTCCACCCCCGGCATGTTATGACACAATGTCTGTGTTTCAATGAAACATAATTATATATATATAGCATATTTTATATATGCAACATGCATATACATATTTAACTTGATCTATGCCGCTGTCACATAAATGATACATCAGCGGCTATATATCGATGGCCTAGCGCACACGTGTTAATTGCAGTTTGAAGTAAAAACAATTACTTGTTTTGAAAAGCATTTATTGAGATTACTTATTTTGTACTTATTTCATCTAGAATGGACAAAAAGTGAAATTCAAATTAATTTATTTTTTTACGTGTTGTAATTTACTAGGAGTAAACTTATAAATTGAATTTTCAAAAAACATGTGCGCAGGGCTATCGATATATAGCCGTTGATGTATCACTTATGTAACTGTCGCATAGATCAAGTTAAATAGTTTCAAATTATTATTGCTTATTCATGCAAACACACCTGAACAGGGTTGCAGGTGATTCCGTCAAATTTATTAAAAGAATCAGCGATTAGTTTTGCCCGGAAACTCAAAGAACTGAGAAGATTGGATTTTTCACTGGCGTACAGGGCATAAGAAGGGTCTCCTTTCTTTGGTGGGTCAACCTATGGAAAACAAACAAAATGTGAGAACAATTTTAGGTTAATCTATCTTAACCTAACCTCAAAATCAAAAAACAAATAAGGTCCTGCTGCGGAGAGCTTTATAATATTAGATATAGTAATAACTTTATAATACGAGCTATGGTTAGATATTTTTATTATAGATATTTTAAACCTACCGCACAATCGATGACAGTTTGTCCGATGACATTAGGACACAGCATGATGGAGATGGCCTTCAGTAGGGTTTCTCTAACTTGAGGGCAGAAATTGACAAGCTCCACATAACCCCCTCGCAGTCCACATTCACCCATCATACCCTTGGAGGCAGACATGAAGCTAGCCAGCTCTAGAGTGTTGTAAGGTGCTCCAAGTTCCATCATAACCTGTATGTACAATTCATCAATAATGTTCAATCAAACAAAAAGTTGAGCTTTGCCAACTGTGCTAAAAACTCGGGCAAAAGTGGCAATGTCAGATAGGTACATCCATAGAAAATAGACACAAAGGGAGATATTATGGTACGGAAGAGTGCCGATTGTCGCCGAGCTACAACCAAACTGCATGGACTATCAAAGCGGCATAGCCAATAAAAAAATGAATTCAGTGTGTCCGTAGAAACAAATGCGGAATGTCGCTGTTCATAGACACAAGAATTGCAGTATAATGGGAGTAACAATCTTGGAGACAAACTTTTGAGTGCACCGTTTCATACCAATATGTAATGGTTTTTGGCCCATCTTCCTCGTTTCTATTATCTCTGGGGTAGGGCCTGTACGATACTGAGTGGAAAAGAGTAATGTTTGGAAGTACCTAACTATTAAGATCTGGTCACTAAACGTAGCTAAAGATATTTCAAGAAAAATTTCGATTGGTGCTCGATTATCGTAGCAATACTGAGAGAGTATCTTCCACACTTAATATTTGTTGCCATCCTGTGATTCCTCTGTTCTCTTCATTTAAAAATCAATATTGCTTGTATGGTTCTCTGACACCGAATTAAATTAAGTTCGTTGCTTTCCCATGGATCGCGGTTTGTTGCTCGAGGTTCGTTGAAAAAATAATTTCATCGAACGGTTTACAGATTCAGCTCAGATGTTTGACTCGCAATAGCATACAAGCAAAAGATTGAAAACATTAACGTAACCATAAATTTAATTCTAATTATTCTTTTAACCGCTGTTAACGCACACGTATGATATTTGGAATGTCAAGACATATGTGGCTGTCACATAGTGAGTGATTGACCGGCACTTAGGAAATATTTTTTTGCAGAATGGATAGGTAAATAATTCTTCTGCCAGTTATTCCACCTCCTACTTCTTTCTAATGATTGATTAAAAACATTTTGTAGGCCTCCGTGGTCACGACTAGCAAGCCGCAGGTCGCGGGTTAAAATCCTGGCAAGGTAAATTTTATTTGATTAATTTGTGTTATTTCACAAATCACTAATTAAAAAAAATAATATATTTGCAGCACATTCCAGAATGGAAGATACTCTCAGTATCGCCCTGGTGTAAGACAACCATTCAGAAATGAAATTTTGCTTGAAATAGCTTTGGCTGCGTTTGGTGACCAGCTCTTAATAGACAGGTACTTTAACACCTTCCTCCTCCCCATCTCCTTCCCTTCACCACCACCCCCAATCGGGATGCCATAGTTTCACTAGCTCTAGACGGTTGAGAGCAGTTAAGACTCTTGTGCGGTTTCTGGTAGATTTCTGACCAGATTAGTTTAGCGGTATTTGGGTTAAAAAGAACCCTTAAATTAGAAAGACAAAGTGTGTATAGATAAATTGTAATGTGTAATTAGCACTTTGCTTACCTTTTTGAAGGAATGGAAGTGAGATCCTTCAGCATAAATGTTTCCTTGGTATACTTCATCTGCTAGTATGAGAAGTTTCTCCTTATAGGCAAACTTAATCACATTTTCCACATTTTTTCTGGAGAGAACCTTAAAAAAGAACCCGTAAAAATTATTATTTTTTTTAATATCATTCATCTATTTTAAAACATCTTTAAAAATTAAAAAAATATATTATTGTGTTTTTCAATTTGATTCAAGATCTTCCTACAGAGGAAATGATGTCAAGAACCTAACCTAACCTAACCTAACCTAACCCAACCTCGACAACTGCCAAACGGGTAGGACCAATATTTATTTCATATAATAACTGCTGTAATGTCATCCGATTTCAGAGAAATGCATTTATACCCGCATGTGAGTATATAATTGCCACCAAAAGTTGATAGATTTCATTGTCATTGATAACGAGTCTATATGCCGAAGTTCGGCTCGATGGGATACTGGAAAGTGGATTAATTTCCGCTTCCAAGATTTGCATTAATTTAAAAAAGAGAGAAGAGAATGAACATTTTCTTTTCCAATACCTATTTAAATGTATATTTTTTTAGTTTAATTACCTGTCCTGTAGGATTGCCCGGGTTAATGACTACAAGAGCTCTGGGATTGCACTTCTTCCTAGCTTCACTGACAGCCCTTTCCATCTCTGAAATTTCTAAGCCCCAGTTGCTTGATTCATCCAGGTAATACCTTATCTGAACCAATCCAAATTCTGCTAATATTGAACCATATAATGGGTATTCCGGCACTGGTGAAAGAATACCTGAAAGAAAAATTTTGAGACATTGAGTAGATTAGCAGCAAAAAACTATTCGGCATCTTGTTTTAGACGCTCCGGGGTGTTTATCAAACTTTTTCTTTGGATTAGATAAAAATGCAAGGCAACGGGAAGTAATTATAAAATATTAAAACTTTGTTAAGGTTCGAAACGATTTCAGCACAAACGCGCCTTCGTCAGAACAGATTCTGATATAATATCTAATTGAGCATAAAACCATTGTAGATTTTATGAGTTCCAGAGACTGCAGTGGGCTGGACATGTTGAAAGAATGCCAGATGACAGGATACTAAAAATAAAATCCAAATAAATGGATAAAACTGTTTATGAAAGTTGATGATTTACGCTTTCAATTTTTGTAAGAAATGAACATATTTTTTTTATTTGTAAAATTTTTGAATGCAAACATTTAAAAAATGGCTAACCTTTCGTTTTTTATTCTTGCAAACACTTCATTATAATGGCTGATAACAAGAAACAAAACACACATACATTTTATTCATCAAATGTATCACAAACCCTGTGAAGTATGGTAATAAGTTGAATATTTAAGCGTTAGATGGCGCTAGTCATAAAGCTTACTCCAGAGTCCAACAGATGTCGCTAGAGTGTTGCAATTGCCTGTGGGATGTTATTAACAGGCAACAAGCTTCTCGAACCAGAGAATTACCAACCCTCGGGTAATGAACAGTGTAACTAAATCCAGACCTATTTATTGTAATGTAAATAAACACAATTATAAGTAGAACCTTTAACTTTTTAACAAAGAGTTCCCAACCCCTAAATCTGCTAAGTAAGACTAAGCTTAGAAAGGGTTTGCTCTTGGAGCAAGAATACCTTGTCGAATTTAAGGTTTCAAAGACCCAATTATGTCTAATTATGTTTAAAAGGGAACAAAATGACGACCTGGTCTTCAACATAAGTAATCTTCCAGACATGCTTTCCCTTTTTAGTGTAACTCTAAGTTACCAGCTCAGACACGGGGGCTTCATCGAAGACATAGTCAAGTTAGCCTCTTTGAGACTGGGCTTGCTGTACAGGACCTGCAGATTCTTTATTAGTACACAAATGCTGACCCTGTACAAATTGCAGTACGCCCCACTGTTGAATTTGGCAGCCACCTATGTCTGGATCCTCAGAATATCTGAAACACCCTTGATTTTGTGCTGAAACGAGTGATATGATAGATTCCCCTATCTTAACAAACGGATTGGAATCTTTAGAGTGCAGGCATCAGGTAGGTATGGTATCATTGTTATACCGGTATTACAATGAAAGATGCTCTGAGGAACTAGCATCATTGATTTTTTCGACACCGTTGCATAGTAAGGCATCATGCCAAACTCGCACCCAACATATGTACACGGTTGACATTTAAACGGGGCATTTCTATGACACCGTTGACAATAGAACAAGTTATTTCTACGAATCGTTCTTGAGTTCAACAGTTCGGCTGTGGAACGATTTGCCGTTCTCTGTGTTTCCTCCCTACCACATCATGGGTTTTATCGAGACCCATGTTCACTCTTTCCTTTCCTCAAAAAGACCAACCACACAGAATCCCCAAAGACCAATCAATAGGCCCTGAGGGAAATTATTTTCCTCAGCTCCGTCTGTGTGGAGTTAATGTGAAAAAAATAATAAAATACACATTTCTGTCACATCACTTTTTTTGTCATTTAATACACAAATAAATAAAAATTTCAAGAATTTTCCACAAATTGCTTTCAGAACCTTGGTTTGCATAGAGGTGTACATTTTAATTATTCTGTGGTGTGCTTTTAGATTTGAATATGAAGCGTGGTATTTTCTTTTTCTAACACAGTTTAGATTATATTTCTCACCATGACAGTAAGGGAGACAAAACGATTTCCATGAGACCATACAAGCTGTTACCATAAAGCGATAATGGGAATAAAGGAAGACAAAGGTGAGGGAATGGAGTATCACATGATCACATTTTGAATTTTACTCTACCTGGCTTCATCCCATCTACTTCGCAGACCAGCAGATTGAGAACGGCTTTGATAGCCTCGGACGCTCCGGAAGTTAATATGATGTTTTCCCATTGACAAGGAAATCCATCTCGGTTGGAGATGTATTCAGCCACATGTCTTCTTATGACCTCCATCCCGAAAGATTCTGAATATGCACCGATGGATCCACCACTAAAATAAAATTATAAAAATTCTTCATTTTGTATAAGTAACTACAGTGGTGTCTCACACAACGAACTTAATTCGTTCCAGGAGCAAGTTCGTTATGCGAAAAGTTCGTTATGTGAAACGCGTTTTCCCATAACAATACATGTTAAAAAAAATAATTCGTTCTGTAGCATAAAATATGGTAAGATGACATAAAAAAAAGATAAATTTTTTGTTATTATTTTTATTTAGATACATCTAAAAACATAATGAAAAAAACACACATTTTTTAATTTTAAGAAATAATCGAATCTTGCACATCTTCATCCATTTTCCGCCGATGGTGCGCAAAAGAGAAATCACCTTCCTGCTTTTTTTAGAACCCATCATATAAAAAAAATGTTGAGTTTATCTTAAAAGGACGACTGCCGTGATACGTGTGCGATTTAATTCGTAATGAAGAACGATTGCTGCGATACGTGCGTAAGTTCAGCGTACTACGCAGTGACTAACGAGTAGAGGTGTGCCTAATATAACGTTAACAGGTATGGATAACATAGTATCTTCAAATAATGGCATACCTGTTACTCTAGTACCGCATAACATAGTATTGAATAACTTCCCGTTATTTTATAAGTCGACTAGTCGACCGTTCTGACATGGAACGGTTGACTTGTAAAATAACTGAATAACTAAATAATTCGAATAACGAATAACGAACGGAACGGAATAACAAAATTATGAAATAATGTTAACTTCTTGGAACTTGGAAGTTCCAAGTTCTAAGAAGGTAAGAACGTAATTTGGGTAATTCCCGATCACCGAAGATATACGAAGTATTGTTTGATAATTATATGGTATATTTGCGGCAAGTTCAAGAATGGTAGATAGGTACTTTCAGTATCGCCATGTTACTTGAATAATGCAATATTTTAAATAACTACAAAATAGTTGTTCATTGTTTCGCCGTTGAGATTGAGATTACGATCCTTGGCTACGAATTCGGAAGTCGCGGGTTCAAATTACGGCGTGCGCAAGTAAATTTTATTTGATAAATTTGTATAATTTCACAATATTTATTAGTTTTAAATAATTCGTTAGTACCTATATGGTATATTTGCAGCACGTTCAAGAATAGAAGATAGGTACTTTCAGTATCGCCATGTTACGTGAAAAATGCAATATTTTAAATAACTACAAAAAGTTGTTAATTTTTTAATAGCTAAATCCTAAAAATATGTGATAAAAATATATGATTAAATATCGTTGGATTCATTGCCTAGATATCAATTTAATCAGTTTTGTGTGTCTCCATATTCAAATTCGGCGATAAGATATTTTTAATGTGGAATGAAATTTTTTCGCGCAGGAATGTCAAGCAATCAAAGAGAATATTTTTTATTTCTGTAATCGCTCCAGTGGTAAAAATATATATTTTCTATTTGAGGTATTTATTCAAAATTAATTCAACAATTTTATGTACTTCATAATGTATATGCAACCTAACTGTCACTAGAAAAGTGCAAAGCAATAAAAATCATCAAATTATAAACATTATTCATTTTATGCTCCTCTCCTGCCCTAATATGAATATAACATTTCATTATCGACTCAGCCGCTCGGCCCCAGCAACGAATAACGATGCCGTTCGTTATTACGTATCTACAAGCTTATCCAAATTCTTGGAATACTATGTTATTAAATAACAGGTATGATACTATGTTATTGGGTTGGGGTGTTATTTGTTATATTAGGTATCGGAAAAGAACCGTTATTCACACCTCTACTAACGAGTCTAACGACTGCCTGCGCGGGAGGATGCAATTAATCGGCAGTGATCGTAGAAGATCGGGCGACTTCGTTGTGTGAAGCGAAGTTCGTTGTGTGAAGCGAAGTTCGTTGTATGAATCGTGAAATGAACGAAAAGGAAGTTCGTTGTGTGCAGCATTCGCTGTGCGAGGCGTTCGTTGTGTGAGGCACCACTGTATATAACAATGAATACTTCTTTATTTGTCCTCTTTAGACTTGAAAGCAATTGGACCGATTTCGCTGAAAATTTCAAAAATTGTTCTTGTTGGTGTCAGGAGTATTTAGAAAGTGGTTTGAATAGTAGAAGAAGTCGGGGACGCCCGAGGAAGACATGCATAATCTCTGCACTGGAATGAGATATGGATTTGAATAAAAGTTGATATAATGTAGTTTTTTAATAGTAATAATGTGGTACACATAAGTGAATGGTAGACAGAAGTCCAGGACACCCAAGGAAGACATGGCACGATCAAATTAATCAAATACTTAGGATGGGTTGTTTCATAGAAATTGAATCATTCATCAAATTTTAACATTATTTTTCTGGTTTTGTGTAAGTCCTATTCAAGTTCTGTAATTATATAACTATACTGTTTGTATTACTTTCAATAATATTTATCTAAACTCTAAAATTGACATTTTTTCAGATTCACTGCCCAAATTCAAATGTGGCATCATGTCAATAATTTAAACTGTTCAATGCGCATACATATAGACACACACACACACACACACCCTTATACAATAGACACACACCTATATATTACACACGTCACCTGGTAATTAAGTAATAAAAATACCACCTAACAGACATTACACAGAAACATATCATAGGTACCCAACATGAAATATCTTATTCCTGTATATTGTTTCATCTCTATAAATCATGTACTGTTTGTTTCTATAATATAAAATAAAATAAAATAAGCCAGTAGTTATTAGATGACAGATGACAGAACTGAAATAAAAACAGAACTTGAAAAGATCTTTCAAAGAACTTGAAATATAACATTGAAATTTGAAGAATTGATCAAATTTTCTGAAACAACGCGTCTTTAAGTGTGGTAAAATGTGACGTATGTGATGAAGAAAGAAACGGTGTAAGGAGAATGTATAACATGAAAGTGGAAGTTAAAAGAAGTCGAGGACGCCCAATGCAGAAATGGCACCACCAAAGATATCTTTGGGCACCACCAAGTGCTACTTTTAAAAAGTAAGCTTTTACAATTGTTGTGATAACATTATTGTCACCTTAAAAATGCACTCAGTTTTCAGTTACTCTAGAATTCACAAACTCAAGCAACACCGGGTACAAGTCAGCTAGTGTCATATAATTGTAGGCATATACCAATAATAATGACTTTTATTATTCTCAATATTTACTTGTGTAGAAAAATAATAATGATCATTATTATTTATTTTCAAAAATCCATTGATTTTTTTTCTACACAAAAATATTTTTGTTAAATATATCCTTAGAATATTTATTTTTTCATACTAACAATTCAACTTTTTAACCTGTAAACTACCTTAAAACGTTATAATTTTGGAAAAAACATTTTTTCTTTTTTACTTCTACCACCATGTAGAATCAGCTCCCAAAGTTTGCGCACTTACCCCCGGACACCCTGTACAGAGCAATAAAATAACAAATATATATAAATGCACATTCTATAATGTGTTTTCTCATTCAAGATGTTTCAATATTTTTTTAATTGTAAATACCGCACAAGAGCATAAATACTCAACTGCTTTCTACCGCTTGGAGCCAGTGAGACTATAGCATCCCCAATTGAGGTATGTTGAGAGGCTGAAGAATGTGAGGAGGGGAAGGAGATGAGAAGGCGGAAGGTGTGGAAGTAGCTGGCTATTTAGATCTGGGCACTAAACACAGCTATAGCCGTTTAAGGCAACGTTTCAATTTTTAAAAGTGGTCCTGCACCAAGGCGATACTGATAGTATCTTCCACTCTGGAACGTGCTGCAAATACACCTTAAATAAGTGATTAAATGTGAAATAAATCGCAACCTCCTAATTGCTAGTCGAGAGCCTTGTCCCTCAAACACGGAGGCTGTCAAAAAAAATAAAGAAAGCGTAAAGTTTTATAAAGATAATCAATTTTAATATAAAATGACAATGTTTTTTTGTTGTTGTATTTCTTTGGCATTAACTATGTAACATTTTGTATTTCTACTTTCGTGGTACCAGAATACCGATGGAACGCAGAAAAACACTTTGTCTACAATACAATACAAATAAAAGGGTATAGATTCACTTAGTCCCTAGGTACGTAACTACCCATCAGCTCTAGCCGAAATGCACGATCACTGAGCTCAGAAAAACGGTTTAATTTCCATTAGTCTGTTGGTATAAACGTTCATACATATCAGCTACTGGAAATATCTAATATTCAAACTAAATATAAAAACCGTTACATTAGTGTGATGTTTGATAATAAGTTGGGTTTTCAAGCGATAGATGGCACCAGTCAGAAAGCTTACTCCAGAGTCCGACAGATGTCGGTAGAGTGTAGCAATTGCTTGTGGGATATTATTGCCAGACAACAAGCTTCTAAAAAGAGAGAATTACCAACCCTCGGGTAATGAACAGTGTAGCTAAAACCAGACTTATTTATTGTAACGTAAATAAACGCTATTATAGTAAAGAACCTTTTACTTTATCAAAGAGTTCCCTACACAGAAATCTGCAAGTAAGCAGAGATATAACACATTAGAAAATTAACCTTACTGGGAATATTAAAAAGTTTCCATGTTTTCACCTTCATTGCCATATGCAGTGTAAATTGTATATTTTTCTTAAATAGCTAACACTTAAAATTTAGAAAACATATTTACAATAGATGTTAGGATTGGATTTGGAGGTTGCAATTTTTATTTGGGATTTTATTTATGGTTCAGTAATGAGTCAATATTACCATTTCACTTGAAAGAGGATCCTTGCAAATATGGGCCCCGGTTAGATCATAAAAGCGTACACATTCTTCCTAAGAGCTGTATGTAAGTCCTTTTTGGGAGATTAAAAAATGGATAATAACTAAGGACTTTGGGAGGTAGGTAGGCAGTTGACATTGCTGGTCAATCTATACGAACCGAATACTTAAAGATATATATTAATTTTAATTATGAAATTATTTTTAATCCTAAAATTCACAACATATTTGTAAAACACCGTATTCTTAAAATACCAAGCCATTAGATAAATAATCTTATTTTAAGAATTGGAAATATTATGTTCTTATGATAATCTTAAAGTAAGAATTAGAAGTATTTTTTTTATTTTTTATTTAGGAGAAAAAACAGATACAGATATCAATTGACAAGAATATACAAAACATCAACTAGAGAATTCACCTGCATCCAAACTATTTCTCACGAATTGACAAATTACTTATTTTTATAATTCGCCACAGGCTTAGAGGGCAACACACGGACATCCGGCCATTCGAACGGCGAACATCTCATATTACAGTGATGGTATGTCGTGGAAAATTTCCTTAGATATAGGGAAAAAACTTTTAGTGAAAAGCACAAAATGTTGGGTACTATATATTAAAATCTGGGGAATTTTTTGGAAGAAATCTAGGAAAAAATGGATATATTATTACTGAATTACGTCATGCCCATCTTTTGCCATCGAGATCATGCTCGGTGAGCCGATCCGTTGCGTACATTCAAACACGTCTCGTACTGACAGCTGTTAAATAAAACTCTCCAAGAAAAACAAAATGATAATGTGTAAGTATTTCCCTCACCACCTAGGATTCTTGCTGAAGAGTCTCCATCTTCTATCTTCATGTCACCTGTTCCTGTTCTTCATTTTACTTTACTTAACTTCACTTTATTTTGGTAATATTTATATATTTTTTAATACCTGCATCAACTGTAAAGCGCCCCTGAGGTGATAACTCACAAAAACGGCGCTATAAAAATTGTCCAATATTTATTTATTATTTATTTATTTGTAGAAATATTGTAAAGCACTCACTTGCAGCCATCAAGGAGTATTCTAGCTTTTCTTTTCATGTCTTCTGGGAAATTGGGATCCTTGAGAAGTAGCTCAGGAAAAGCCACCAGCGCGATAACCTGACACAAAAATTGTTTAAACCCTTAAATTTTATCCAAAACCACAAGTTGACAAACATTGACAAACTTTGACCTTTTATTTTGAGGTTTAGAACGGCCCTCCCCAGTAGCGACTAAATTAATTTAAGAGTATTGCGCAATATTTGATTAATATCAAAGATTTTAGCTATATATCGTCAAATAATACCACCCTTCAGTTTCTGTGTTCAAATTGGACAATATTATGCAGAAACTATCCAACCCACACTTTACAAAAAAAATGACTTTTTGATTTATCCCATACATATATGTTTATCTTTAATCAGTAAAACATATAATAAATTGTAAGTCGTTAAGTCAGCAGCCAAACAAATGTACAAACTGCGCGTCATAACACCTTTCAAAATTCTGACAAGGAGCGAACTCTGAGCAATTCATTAACTACCGTAAAGCCGGAGATCATAAAAAAAGTACGGTTATATTCTAATATAGTTTCATTGTGCAAAAACATTCCTGCTCTAATAAAAAAAGATTTTTCGTTGTACCGAGAAATGAAGCTGATCCGATATTTATTTATTAAACGCCGTAAAAGGCTTTTACAATAATGTGATACATGAGATTATAAGTACACAGTGGTACATAGGCGAATATTAGTATTACATTTAAGAACACAACAATATGTATACAAAATGACATTGAATGTGATACAGCTGAAATTTCCTTAATGCATAGAATGCTACAATAATAGAAAGCACTTCATTTAAACAGGATAAAATATACAGAAAAGGTTACTTGCCAACAGATATAATCTAGCAAAATATTATAATAGCGCAAATAGTAGTGAGTTTATTGTTACAATCAAATTTATCTCCACTTGGCCACTAAGGCCGGCGGGTATGGCAAAGTAGCTTCAACAATTCAGGGCTGTCAGAGACTTGACAATTAAAAATAACATTTTTCATTAAAATAATACATCCGTTAGCCAACACTATAAGACATCTTAAGCAAGCAGTTTATATAGATGCTATACATATACATTTCACATATATGTATATATGCGGAATGTATATGTATAAGAACACCATACATATGTTACACATAAAGAAGAACATGTCAGTATGATGCAGTACAAACAGAATTTAACATTTCACAAACATATCAGTTACATTCACAACCAAGTATTTTTGCCTTGATGCAAGACGGTGAGGTTTTGAAAATATCAAAAAGGTCTGTATACGTGTTGGCAGTGCGGTGAAAACGCGCCAACGGTAAATGATACAAATAGTTAGTGCTATGATTGTCACTGTGGAAAAGGTGGTGGAGTCGAGTTGATTTAACAGGGACACGAAAATTTATAACACTTAACATTCTAGGGCAGTCTATGAGATTGTTCAGTAATTTAAAAAGTATAAGAATGTAATGTAAATAAGAAATATTGTAAAGTTGTTGATATATACTGACAACACTGTAGGTATTTGACATTACGAATAAAGGACCTAAAAATCCCTGGACCGTGCAATTCGAGAACAATTTGAAGCCGCGGTGTTGGTTGGAAGTTCTTTGAAAATGCCAAAAACTACATAAATTTTTTTAATTACGTATTCCATTCCCAGTCTCATCAAATCCAAACATCATTAGCTGTTATAACTGCACAAAACACACAAAAAGACAATAATAATAATTCATTATCCACTTTGCATACACATCTAGTTAAAAAGTTAGTCATACAAGATGGCTGCCAAGTAATCTACCTTCCCCCTAGATTTGGCTTCAATGCCATTCATACAAAATCGCACTAATGCTTTGTCCTGGGCTCTTTAGGTCCATGTTCCGAAACATCAAATGTCATACAGTTTCGTAAAAATATTCATAAATTGGTAATTTTTAAATACCAACCTAAATATGCATTGGCAGTCCGTATTTACTTTATGGTACTGGATTGGCTTATTGAGACTATGGAGGAATATGACGATAAAAGATTCTTCTTTTTTAAACTTCGGTTTTATAATACATATTGTTATTTTATGTTTATATTTTTCATATATCTTACGACTTAATTATTTTCCTATTTTCAGTCTTACTGGTTTGCAACAAACATGAATAATTGTATGCATATACGAATGTACAATGTACACACTTACTTGATATTTGAAACTTTGCTTTATTTACAATATCTGGTGTTATTATTTGGATTTGATGTTAATCTTAGTATAGGCATTTGTTTTTTTTTTTGTATTTAGTTATTATTATATTTTTATTTATCCATGTATTATGTTACACTTACATGCATACATTTGCAATTTCCTCTGTGAAATCCCGATAGGGAGTTGATGAATAGTAAATAAATAAAAGGGGAAAGTGCAATTTTAGAAAAAGTTTGACAAAAAATATGGTAGGAATTTGTTTGGAAAAGGACAACCAAAAAATATGTGATTTTAGGATAGGGACTTGACGAATGTACTGTATTTTTAACGAGAAAGAAAGAATCAAACGGTAGTGTTTATTTATCAAAAGGTAAATTAGGAATAGGGAAAAAGAAGCCTATAGGTAGGTACCTTGCAAATGATTTTTGTTTCATTTGGAAGTTCTGGTGGTTTCTGTAAAATCTAATGTACATCTAATAAGCACCGTTCCTCAACACGAACTGTTTTTTTTGACAATATTTCATGTATTTAACTTGGGGATGATAATTTACACTCGTTTACGGAATTTTCACGATATTAATTGTCATTAGAAGCGAAGATAACAAGCACTTTCAAAGAATATCCGAACATAAAACAAAATTTCAATTTCGTTGTTCTTCTTTTTTATAATTCTCTTTCTTGCTTTCTACCAAGTAAGACTTTTAGGAATGGAACCAAAACAAGTGAAATTCAATTTAGGTAGGAACTGGAGTGTGGAATAATCACCAAAATGTTTCAATATTAAACACCCCAAGGCCATAAAGCGTACCTACAAGATAATACCGGAAATACGACATTAAAGAAGAATCCAATATTCATTATAGATAATTCTTAAAAGTTTCCAATTTGTGGTTGGGTTGTATTAATAATTGAATTGAAGCATAGTTGTCTCATTTAAAAGGATTTATTTTAATATTATTATAATTTATAAAATACCTGTCTGATGAAAGTCATGGGCATTTGTCCCATCGCGTGACCGTCTCCAATTGATGTCTTAATCACTTCATTAAATGGCTTTATTTTTCCCTAAAAGTTAAAATATTTATATTTTTAATTAACCAAAATTTGTTTGACCTACAATATTAACTATGTAAGTGAAGTCTTCTGGTATGAATATTGCACGTTAATAAAATAAATATAGTTTTAGCATGAATTAAGAAAATTTGAAGATTTCAAAATTTTATACATATTAGGCAACAAGTTTTTTTTTTCACAAATTTATATAATATTTCACAGTTTACTAACATTACGCAATGATAATTCCTTCTCAATTTCTTTCGCCCTGATAGTCAACGGACCTAAAACTGCATATTCCATGCTTTTAAGGTTTGGATTCAAATTATCCATGGAAATACAACGTTTTTCTGAACTCATGGCTCTGAACAGGAATTTTGTAAATTTAAAAAAAGTTCCGTAGTTTTTCTACTCTGTACCACCCTCTTTGATCGAATGACGAATATCTCACGAGCGTTTAACAAGAGGCACTATAATACACATTCATGAGCCTATGCAACATACACATGATTTATAAGCTATTTGCTCCTTGAAATAACCGTCATCTTGGTTGGACAAGGTTCTAAGTTCTAATGTACATTTGACATCAAAATCACCTTTTTTTTTGCTCGATTGTGAACCAAAATATTTTTCATCGTCATCCCTTGTTGTATTTTCGGAGATGCTTGTATGACGAAGTTCTAACATCAAGCTTTAAAAATTTCCATTTATTTTATGAGTTTCTAACTTCACCTTGAACCCTTTGAAATCACCATTTGGAAATTGACAGATGATCAATGTTACGAGACGCATTTTAGTTTGTCACTTTGGTTGAATAGGTTTCAAACTTCGCCTTACCGTGTTCTGATATGTCAAAGTTCACAAAGAAGAATTCCCATAATCTATTAAAAGGTTTCTGATTTTGAGGTTCAATCTTTGGCAAACTATTTTAGTTTAACATAAAGGGAATTATTTTAATAAATATGTAGTAAGAACTATATTCTATATGGCGTTAGGGGAATGTAGTAAGAAATATATTCTATATGGCGTTATGGGGATGGAGTAAGAACTATATTATATATGGCGTTATGGGAATGCAGTAAGAACTATATTATATATGGCGTTAGAAAAATGTAGTAAGATCTATATTCTATATGGCGTTAGGGGAATGTAGTAAGAAATATATTATATATGGCGTTATGGGAATGGAGTAAGAAATATATTCTATATGGCGTTATGGGAATGCAGTAAGAACTATATTATATATTGCGTTAGGGGAATGTAGTAAGATCTATATTCTATATGGCGTTAGGGGAATGTAGTAAGAACTATATTCTATATGGCCTTGAGGGAATGTAGTAAGAACTATGCTCTATATGGCGTTAGGGGAATGTAGTAAGGACTATATTCTATATGGCGTTAGGGGAATGTAGTAAGAATTATATTCTATATAGCGTTAGGGGAATGTAGTAAGAACTATATTCTATATGGCGTTAGGGGAATGTAGTAATAACTTTATGGGTGAATGATTGTGCCCTAGTTGGGTGCATATGGTTGCGTATGTTATGCACGTTTAGGTGTGTTCTGAAATGGTAATACGTCCTATTTGAATATTTTCCTTTAAAATATGTTAATCTGAAATACTTTAGACAAGATTCAACCACAAAATCAGAAATCGGTTTATAGACAATGAGAAATCGTCCTTTCAAACTTTGATACCTTATGTCCCAGAACAAAATTGAAGTTAGAACCCTGTTCATCCTAAGTTACAGTATGTTTACTGCACATAGTAACAAAATAACAATATTATGCACAGGAAAACGAAAAAGATTATAATTTCTTAGTATAAATGTGAAGGTATATAATGTTTTAATCTTTGTGAAAGGACCAATAAATCACTTCGCCTTTGCACGACTAATGATTTAGTTTTATGACCTCCAGGTGGTTCCATTTATTATATTGTTTCATCTTATTATGCAGTTTACCAGAAGGGCAAATTGAGATAGTATTTCTTCAATATGAATCCAGGTAGCAACACAAGCAACTCTACATAAAAAATACTCTGTTCTTGTTTAATTTCAGCAGTGTCAGAGTGATGGATGCAATCACTATAATATTTGCAGTTACAATAAGTACAGTCAGTCAAAGGTTTTACACTTTTCAATGTAGTTTTCTAGCACATTTTGGAGGCTTATCACAGGGGCCTTACTAAAAACACTGGTGTTTTTAGTTAAGCTTGGTTTCGATAATGCCATAATCACAATTATTAGTGACACGAAGCTTTATTGCGTACAATACAGCCGTTTAAGAGATATTTGGGCAAATGAAAATTCCAATTTTTATTAGCGTTAATCTAAAAATTATGTTTTTTAGATACGCCCCTGTGATCCTAAACCCCCGATTTAAAAGTCACGGGTCGTCACTGTGTGCAATACTTGTCAGCAGCGTCGATGTGTTTTATGAACAGACAATTGATTTAATAATTAACAAGAAAACGCTTGTTAAGATATATAATGGAAAGGGGGAAAACGCTTGCAAATTACGGAAATAAGAAAATGTTTGTTAATTAAGGTAAATAACAATTTATTATCAATCCATTTCAATCCAAAACACACGGTTAATTCCCATTACCAATCACCCGTCCGCGCATTCGCCGGTCTGTCTTCCATCTCTCTCACATACATCGAAGGTATTAATAGGTCTATCAATGGTTGAATTCATTACAATACTCACACAGATGTAAAACTTAAATACAACGTGTTTCATTTAGACTTTAAAAAAATAAGGATTATTCCACAATTCTGTGATCGTGTTGAAGTCGGTTACACGATAACTCAATATATAAAGCGATGAAAAAAACTAACCTCTGTTACTTATTTAACCTGTTTTTTATTTCATCACTTTTCATGACTACCTATATCACCTTTTAAAAGAGCATTGAATTGCCACTTTGCTGAGTCACGTTGAAGTCGATAAAATAAAATATGTTTTGATATTTGTTATCTCAATGATAAGCCCGCGAGTAACATTTAACACTCCCGCCATGTCAATAGCGCGGGCATCAGATCGAATAATTCCCTTGTCTTAGGCAAACGCGGGAAAGTGTCCGAGAGCCATTGACGTAAAGAGATCGATCGCCATGACACCAAAAAAACAATGTATTTCCATTGACAACATAAATCCTAACCTCAGATGTGTGGCGAATCTTGGATCGGTCTGGAGCGGTCCCATCGCACTCAGAGCTGACGCAATTGGAAAAGAATTATCCGAAGTAAGTACCTAGTATTTTCTTTATATGAAAAAGTGGAATATAGGTATTATATGTTTGGAGGGAGTGAGATCAATTGGAGAGCTACCGCAGAATATCATTTCTTTGTATGGGATCTGTCACTTTGACAGATGACAGCCGCGTATTTACGGCGCTCCGTAAATTGTTCTGACCTCTTCTTGGAGGTCGCATAATTTTCGAATATAGCCTGGCTTGCAGATCACAGCTCATACCGTCGCCACGCCCACACTTATAAAAAATCATCTGTTTAGGTGTGACAGGTCTGTATGGGATTTTATGGCGAGCATTATGTAGCAATATAAAACGCTTTGAACTTATGGCGTAATCTGTCACCCCCTTAACTATCTTTTATGCTGCATTTAAATGAAGTTGATTGTAACTGTAAGAGACTCGTAACTCGGTTGCTAACATATATAATTTGTATTTATTTTGTGTGTTTTCAGATTTACTTGTATCTCTTAAAGAAAATCATTATATTTACATAATCTATTATACAATTACTATGTATAACTACACGGGACGTGTGGGATTGCACTAACTACCTAAAATCCTGAAACAAAAATTATTATTTTTATTATTAATATTTTATACTGAGTTAACATCTGATAATATATAATATATTACGTGGATCTATCTTTTTAGTATTGCTTGGTAATTTATAAATAACAACTATCACAAAGCACTCTTTTCAGGGTGAAATGCCTGAAACCAAAAAAAAATAACAACTATTTGGCTGTTATCAGCTTATATCATGCTTTATAATACTAGCGTCGATCCCGTGAAAAATAACGGATAGTCAGAAGTCTCGACAAATCAGTTCCAATTGTTAAAACTGTAAGTAATCAAAATAATCTTTTATTATATACAGGTAATTTATCGCTAGTCAGAATTCTCCAAACATACGAAGAATTGAGTTTTTATTTGAAAAAAAAACTATTTATTCGTATTCATGTATATCTACGTATTTACGGTAGCACACTTAAAAAAAATATTTTAATATTTTAAAGCATGAATAAAATAATTAAATTTGCGCTATTTATGAACGCATAGATTATGACTTATGTTCCTTTACCCTAAACGCATGTTTTCTGGCTGCTATCTTTATGTATACTTGCAAGATTATATCCGAATTAAATTGCAATCTAGATAGTGTCTAGGAATAAATATATGAATTTTAATTTAAATTTAAACGTGTTATTTAATGGTTTTGTTTGATTATAAGACACATTTATATGGTTACTCTTGTATCACTGTTATATTATGTTATAAAATATGTAATTTATTATTTATTTATTTATTGGATAATTTGTACAGCGCCGCTTTTGTGAGATATCACCTCAGGGGCGCTTTACAGTTGATGCAGGTATTACAAAAAATATAAATATTACAAAAATAAAGTGAAGTTAAGTTAAGTAAAATGAAGTACAGAAACAGATGACACGAAGATAGAAGATGGAGACTCTACAGCAAGAATCCTAGGTGGTGAGGAAACTGGTCCAGCTGCTGCAGCGAAAGAGTCCACCGCGTCCACCAACAGTGCCAGCACGAGGTTCGTCATCCGTCCAGGTATGTGTCAGATGCAGCACCGCTATGACTTTCGACGAATATAGAAAATGGAGAATCTGCAGCAAGAATCTTTGGTGGTGAAGAAACTGGACAAGCTGCTGCAGCGAGAGAGTCCACCGCATCCACCAACAGTGCCAGCACGAGGTTCGTCATCCGTGCAGGTGTGTGTCTGCTGCTAATAAAGCGCTGATACCTCACATAGATAAGAGACCCTGGCAGCACTGCTGTGACGTTCGGCAAGTCCATCATTCATCGATTCACTCTTCCTGTTCAATATCCCTGTTGGTATTGGCGTATATACCCTTGACCGGTCAGTGGCTAAGTTGTCATCGCGTCTGGTTCCCCATCCAGGCGTGTGTTTTGTCTTTTTTTTATAATAAAAAATAAGTAAGCTTAGTTACTACAAACTTAATGCTTTATAATAATTACCGAGTATTATTGCCATGGAAAGTATTATCTATGTTATTGTAAATAGTTAAGATAAGCAAAATACACACCTGCAGTATGAAATGGTGATGGTATTATTTTGACGCCAAGAAATGTTAATCTATACTTAAACAAGTAATAGGATGAGAGATAAATTGTTGATTATGTAAAAACGATAAGTACCTACTCACACACGTGTTTATAGATACAGCGAGCTTTATTTAGAATTTTATATAAAATCAATTTACAATTGGGTGTTCGAAGTGAAACCGTGTTGAAGTCGGTCTAATAAAATGTATATTGGTGTGCCGAAAATTGTTTTATTTCAATACTATTAAAAATACAGTATGTGAATATGATAATTCTCGGGACTAAAAGCCTCGTGGTAAGCGTTCAAAAGTAGATAATAAAAAATGCGAAAATGGTGAAAATATTTAATAAAACACGACTCCTTAGAATACGAATGCTTTAGTTACATTTAAATATACACTGTGTATTTTTTCATGCTTTTAACATGTTTAATAACTGAACAAAACATGTTTTTAATAATTTTCGGAGCTTACTTTGCGATTTTTTTCTATCAAAGGAATTTCATATAATTAACGTTTGGGCATAACATATGTATTATCTATCTTATTACCTTCACGTGATAAGGAATTTATTTTATTTAAAAACATCACTTTAAAACGCAATTAAAAAATAATATATTTAAAAAACCTTGCTTTTTCCGATAGCATGAAACTAAATTCACAAAATGGCATCATTAATGGATTAAAACTGTCAAAAATAATAGTAAATATGTGGAATTATACTAATATAACAGTAAATTGGACATTAGAATCGAAATTATGAGCAAAAATGTGATTTGAATCACAAATGAAAACTGTCACATTACTAATATTGCCGGAAATACGCGCCCGTCTGCCAAAATACAATATTGAAATTTTTTATTAGTAATAATTCACAATAAAAATTGTGCAGTCTTTATCCAATGTGTATCAAAATCATCTTTTAACGATTGTGAAGAGATTTTTTATTCATAAGCCTTGGATCTTCCAGAATGCGACTTTTACATATTGCTCAATAAAATTTAGCCTTCAGGCCAGTTCCCACAGTTCGTATTTTCAAAGTTAGCGTAGTTTCACACATTTGCACATTCGACCCTACAATAAAACAATTCCTTGGCCTGGTATTTTTATAAAGATATTGTCTTGTTTGTGTATAATTTATGATTTAAGAATTCGCGACATTTTACTTCAAGCGGCGGCAGCTTTCAAATAGAGTTGTTCGCTCTCTATTTTATGATGACCCTAGTTAAACCATTATGCCTAAAAATATTTTCCAATATCTTTCCCACCCCTGTCCCATAGTAATAAAAACCCCAAATAAAGTTTCATCTCCCTTAAAATAATTCCTTTAAAATATTTGTATTGTTTAAGTCACGTTTGTATCATTTAGGATAGTTAAGTGCATTATTTTTTATGTTTAAGAATGTTGTTTTCCGACGAGCGGGTGGAACATCTTTATTTTTGTAATATGTCCTTCAAGAATTTAGTTTAAATACAGATACCTCCCAGAAAAAGGACAGTATTCATATAACTGGTAGGTACAGGCGTACCTACACAGGAGAGTATTGCTATAACTGGTAGGTACAGGCGTACCTACGCAGGAGCTAGTGTTGAAATAACTGGTAGGTACATGCGTACCTACGCAGTCAGTCGTGAGATAATTACTAGGTTTATGTAAACCTAGGGAAAACTGAAGAATAAAGGAAACTAGACCTTCATTTCTTTCAGTTTAAGTTTGAGCAGAGGAAAATAAGATCCTCTGCAATTATATTGTGATTTAATAAATTTATTTGTCAAGAAGAAGAAGTGTTTTCCTGCATTCCATCTGACGGCGTGTTCTCGTACCACGATAGCAGAAACACGCCTATTGTTTATGTAAGTATATGTTTATCAGTGTTACCAACTGATACAATACTCATCTAATTGAAAATAGAAAATTAAGTAAGTACTTGGCGGCTCGTGACTTTTGGGTGTACTAGAGTGCTGATATTACAAAAATTGCATTATTGATGTTGTTGTAGCTAAAAACGATTTTTTTTTGAAAATTCCTTTTTTTGTATTAAGATTTTCAGGAAATTTTGATTTCCTGAATATCTTCATACAAAAGAATTTTCAACTGCAACAACATCAACCATGCCATTTTTGTAATATTAGCACTCATGTACACCTAAAAGTCACGAGCCGCCACCACAAATTTTCTGCGATAAATATATATATGTAGGCTACGTATACATAATATTTAACGCAGAAAATATGTCAAAAATATGAAACATTTTAAAGTTATTTAATTTTGAAACGTCAAACTTTATAAATAATTATAAAATATATATCTTGGAACGTCCAACTTTATAAATAATTTAAAAAATAAATATATATCTTGAAACGACGAAATGCACAAAATACTAGGCGGCGGCACAACACGCGGCGACCCTGTTTCCAAGAGGAGAAAGCAGGGGAACCACGTGTTTCTTTTGTGATTCTTTTCTTCAGCTGTTTTCAAAGTTGCTTGCTCAAAATACACATATGTGTTGTTAGGTACTCATAACCAGAATTAAAGAAAAATGATTTTTATTTATGTTTTAGGGTAGTGCATATTTCGTTGTTAAAAATATTATTGATACGTTTGTTAATTAAATAACTATTTATTGATTTACACTTCATTCCCTGGTCAGTATTATGAATTTTAACCTTGTCACACCACGAGAATGTTTCTAATTCAGGAAAAATGGCGCCACGCCAGAACAAAACATCAGCTAAAAGTTTGTTCTTTAGTTAACTACAAAGCAACATCAAGCTCAGAAGTGCTCCATTACTCTAATACTATATTCATATTATCATTATACTTGTGATTACATATCACAATGTAAACATGTTTTCTTAAAAAAAACATCACTCACTGTACAGTGACTCCCAGGAACGCATATAGGCCAACAGAAAAACTTGTAAATGTAAATCGTCTTCTGTAATCATTTAGTATATATTTAAATCTACGTCTACGATTTACTGTTTGTGATAGTGCTTACTACAAGGAGAATTTGAAACTTAAGTGGAGGTCACTTTTATTAATCTGTTTGTATATTCAATTGCTAAATTGGCGAACTTGTTATCTCAATGATAAGCCCGCGAGTGATATTCAACGCTCCCGCCATTTCTATGGCACGGGCATCTGATCGAATAATTCTCCTATCTTTGGCAAACGCGGGAAAGTGTTCGACAGCGATTGACGTGAAGAGATCAATCGCCATGACACCAAAAAGACAATGTATTACCATGGACAATATAAATCCTCACCTCAAAAGTGTGGAGTATATGGTTCGCGGTCCCATCACCCTCAGAGCAGATGCCATTGCAAAGGAATTATCCGAAGTAAGTACCTAGTACCTACCTTGTATTATAAATGAGTTTTAATTATAATAAATTGTCTCTTATGCTGTAGGTAGTGAAAAGAAGTAGGTTGTATCTTGTATCTTAATAATAATTATTGTATGTACGAGACTCGAAACTCGGTTGCTAACAAATATTATCACGATCAGCGATTCCCAACCTTTTTACATCTGCGGACCGGTTGACGACTAAGATTCGTACTGGTTTTACTAGTACAGTAATGATTTTTTTTTAAATATAGTAATTTGATAAAATAAAAATGAAATCCTGACCTTTCTCCTCCCCCAATTTCACACCCCCACTATCACTCCCCCCCCTCCACCACACGAACCGCCCTTAGACCCTCAATCTCTCTCAACTTTCCCTCAACACCCCCCCCCCCTTGGGACTGTTAATACTGATGATAATTTTTAATAAATCCCTCCCCTCCCCCCTCCCAACAACCCGCCCCCTCAATCACACTTGCCTTTTTTAGTGTTTATTTGCTAGTTGTGAATCGTTAACTATTTGAGTGGATCATTATCTCTAGCGCTCGAATCATCCGCAGACCGGCACCGGTCTGCGGAAAGGTGGTTGGGAAACACTGATCACGATAACCTCTACATTTTGTACTGAGATAACATCTGATAATACTTAAAATATTCTGTGGATGCGTCTTTTTATTCTTTCTTGCTAATTTACTAATAACAACTATTTAGTTGTTATCAGCTTATACATATTATGCTTCATAATAATCACAGATAGTCTGAATTCTCGACAAATCAGTTCCAATTTTAGAAATTATTTTATGTAGAAATCACACAATCAATTCCAATTTTGAAAATGACACTCAAATTCAAAGTAAATCCGAGCTCTAGATTTTTTTGAACAGGAGTTACAGACAGATATAATAGTCCCAAAGAGAGGTCGTACGTGACGTCAACGTTCTAGTATTTTCTATTTTTTTCGTTTTCCTACACAACTTGTGAGGAGAAAGAGGACGATCGTCGATGACGTGCGTACGAGTTCTCTCTGAGACTACTATTGACGTAGTGGCAGCCGAAATTAGTATTTTTTTAAATATTTTTATATTGAAATACGTAAAATTAATCGAAATTTGCTCGTTCATAGATGGCACTAATTAAATTATTTTAGGAAAAACCACTTTTTTTGCAAATTTTGCTTCAAACTATTTAGACGTTTTTTTGTTTGCCCCTTTATACACGGTTGAATGATAAATGTTTTTTCGGTATAAAAACTGAATAATTTCAAGAAAGGCTTAAAAATATAATATTGTACCAGTGATTCAATCCATTTTTTTATTTGTTTGCCTTTCTTCAATGAATTGAGTTTTTATAAGTACAACTCAATTTATTCATATTCCGTATGTACATGCGAAAACAAATAATTCATCTTAATATTTGGTTCTGTTGGCTGTATGCATATTTTCAAGAATTTAATCGAATTAAATTACATTCTAGATAGTGTCTTGGATAATTTTTTTTTACTTTTATTTTATGTTTTAAGTAATTTTTTTTAACTATTTTATTGACATCACCATACGCCATAGCATTACATCATTAAATATATAAAAGCCCTTGTGATCGTATTGGCATATAGTATAACCTTGACCGGTCAGTCGTCGAGGCGTCGTCGTGAGTTTTTCACTTTCTTTTTAAAAATAAAAATAGAAAAAGTGTAAGTATAACTAAGTAAGCAAGTTTACTATAAGCTTTTTAATAATTACCGAGCGTTATTGCCATAGTAACAATAACATACGTTACTGTAAACATTTACTGATAAGCAAAATATACACCTAAAGCATGCAATGAACAATTGTTTTGACGTCAAGAAATGTAGATCTATATTTAAACAAGTTTAATAAGATCAGAGATAATAGGATTATTTATGTAGAAACGATAAGATTTTAACAATTTAACTCTGTTCCTGATTGCAACAATAACATTTGGCTGTCATCAGTTGTTTTGTTTTGCTCTATCTAAAATTAATTTTTTACCATTCTTTTTTGTTTTCTGGCAAAAAAAAAGTGTAGTGTGTTGTGCCTTGAGGTTTCTTCTCCCTCCTGATCTTCCAGGAGTCACTTTTCGCTGCTGATTTCCAGATATTTATAAACTTTTTTACTTCTGTCATTTTTCATACTATTATTGTAGTTGTTTACTGTTGTGAATAATGGAGGAAGATTTCCCTCCTGGAGCCCCTACAAAGCCCCCAGATCCCTCTCCAGACCCCCCAGACGGGGAAAATGTAGAAATTTCTGACAGTGATTCTGTCATCTTGACTTCTACCAAAAAAAGGAAATTTACTCCTTCTTCCCCAATAAAACTTGACTTGCCTTCGACTTCACTGTCCCCACCAGCACTTTCTCAACTTCCTCCAACAAACTTTTATTCTCCTCATTCCCGTGGCCCATTCATAGCATACGCCCAAAAAACTGAGCAAGGAAAAACCATCCACCCTCTTGAATTTGGCCAATTCCTATCAAATAGCAAGAATCTTTCAATCAAACCTGGAGGTGTAAAAGCCGAGGGTCGCTTCCGAATCTCCGTCGAATTCCTCTCAGGGCCAGCTGCCAACAGTTTCATCAAAAATATCTTCATTTCATCTAATTCAAAGTTCAAGGCATATATCCCTACTTTTAATGTCACTCGCATGGGCCTGGTCAGAGGTATCTCGACCGATCTGTCCATCGAAGAAATTCTGTCTTCACTTTCAACCCCCCAACATATTGGCAATCCCATAAAAGCCAGGAGGCTAAATTACAAGGACTCCTCTGAGGGTATAATTACCTGGAAGCCCTCCCAATCTGTTGTTATCACCTTTGAAGGTCAATCTCTTCCCTCCCATATATATTTATTCTTCAACTCATTACCAGTTGAAATGTATACATATCCCACCACTCAATGTTTCAATTGCTGCCGTTTTGGTCATACCAAAGCTGCATGCAGATCTCAACCCAGATGTTTTAAATGTGGAGAAAACCACGCAGCTGACCAATGTCCTTCTTTCTCCTCACCTAAATGTTTTAACTGCTCAGGCTCACATACAGCTATCAACACATCTTGCCCAGAACAATCTCGCCAAAAAAATATTAAAATTTCAATGGCCTCTCAGAACTTGTCTTTTCTGCAGGCTTCTAAATTATTCCCGCCTGTCAAAAAATCATTTGCTGAGGCTTTATCCAGCAACTCCTCATCCAACCCTCTTCCCTCCACTACAACAACTTCTTCTCGTTCAACTAAATTCACATACAAAAACGCTATCTCTAAACCGGCTCCTGGATACGATCAGCAACAACACAACTCACTGCTCTTAAATCCCAATGGTTCACCTCTTTCAAATGCCACAAATGGGTGTGCAAATAATTATAATCCGTCCTCAATGAACTCTCTTAAACTTTCTGAAAAACTCTCCCAAGACAATTCTTCATTTATCCAAACTCTTATTATGCTTCTAATTGACCTTATTTCTTCTCAAACTAATCTACCGTCCAACGCTGCTACTATTATTTCCACATTAAAATCATTTATTCAAAATGGCTCTTCAGGATGTCAGAATACTTCAGTGGAATAGCCGAAGTGCTATTTCTAACAAATCTGATCTCCTTAACCTATTAAATTCCAACTTTATTTCTTTGGCTGCTATCTCGGAGACTTGGTTTACTCCATCCACCCACTTTAATGTGGGAGGGTATTCCTGTCTCCGCGACGATCGCCCGGAAGGTTCGGGCGGCGGTGCTGCCCTTTTTATTAAAAAATCCATATCATTTTCCCCAATAAATAATATCAAACCCCCCAATGCTGACTTCCAAATGGTTGCAGCTAAAATAAAGGACACATCCTTTATTTCAGTCTATCTTCCCCCAACAGCCCACTTCAATAAACAAACTTGGTTGCAAATTGTAAGTCAACTAAGCCCTCCTTTCTTTATATTAGGCGATTTTAATGCCCATTCCCCCGTCTGGGGTTCTGCTTTCTCCGACCAAGATGGTCGAAGTGTGATGGATTTCCTAGATCAATCCAACCTTTTCCTTTTGAATGACGGATCTCCTACTAGGATCTCACGCCCCAGCACAAACCCCAGTGCAGTGGATCTCTCGATATGTTCTACTAGTCTGGCTTCTCTCTCCTCGTGGGTGGTGTCCCCCGACCCTTGCTCCAGTGATCATTTCCCGATCATCATTACTTATCAAACTTCTTTCCAATCGGACAAGTCTCATATTTCGACAAAGATTAAAACGAAACACACCAAATGGGATGAATTTAACTCTCATATGGACAAGTTCCTACTAAATTCACCCGCCACCGATATATTTTCCGTCAAAGATGATTATAATAACTTCAAATCAATGCTCATAACTGCAATAAATAAATCAAATCCTCCCCCTAAAACTAAATCTCTCAAAAAACTCCCTCCAACTCCCTGGTGGGATGAGGAATGTTCCAAAGTAGTAAGAATTCGGAAAGCTAAATCTCTTTCCTATCGTTACAATATGACTATGGAGAACTATCTTATATACAAAAACGCTGAATCCAATGCCAAAAGGGTATTGAGGTCAAAAAAAAGATCCGGGTGGTACAACTTTTGCAGTTCAGTATCTCCGAACACTCCAATTTCGGAAGTTTGGTCTATGATCCGAAGATTTCGATCCTCCTTCAGTTCACCATCTCCTCGAGCGTCCCATTCTAAATGGATAGATGAATTCTTGGACAAAATTGCCCCCCCTTCTGTTCCTAACTTAGATGAAATAACGCCCATCTATAATACTCCCATGTCTAATCATTGGCTAGACTCTCCATTCACCTTAATTGAGCTAAAAAATTGTTTATCAACAGTCATGGACTCATCTCCAGGCAGAGATGGTATACCTCATAGCATAATCAAAAATAGTAATGATAATGTTCTAAACCACTTCTTAAGCATCTTAAATAAAATCTTCCAGACTGGTATAATGCCTGATGACTGGAGTTCTCAAATAATCATCCCTATTTTAAAAACAAACAAATCTCCAAATTTTGGATCCAACTACAGGCCAATCGCTCTTTCATCCACCCTCAGTAAACTTTATGAAAAATTAATTAAAAACCGATTAGAATTTTTTGTCGAGAGTAAACAGCTTCTCTCTCCATCTCAATTTGGATTTAGGAAAAAAAATCCACTCAGGATAACCTTGCCATCATCAGCACTGATATTAATTTATCAATTTCTAAACAGGAAGTTTGTCTTGCCGTCTTTATAGATATAGAAGGCGCCTTTGACAATGTTTCCATCCCAATCCTGAAAAAAAAACTTCTAGGCCTTGGCCTTCCCCCCATGTTTGTCCAATCAATTATTAATCTATTTCTAGATAGAAAAATTTTCATTGAACTTCCAGATATTTCTCCTCAAAGTAGGTCTATTTGGAAGGGTTTACCACAAGGCGATGTATTGTCCCCCTTACTGTATAATATATACACATATGATATGCATGTCACTATTCCCCCACAAATAAAAATTATCGAGTTCGCAGATGACATAGCTTTCTTCTTATCATCCAAAATCATCCCTCTCGCCGTCAAATATCTTAACGAAGCCATGAATGCCCTTTGCACATGGCTCACGTTACATGGTCTTGAACTTTCAATCCAAAAGACTCAGTGTGTCACCTTCTCAAACCGCCATAAAAACCCCCCCGTTCAAATTTTATTTAAAAATTCTCCAATCTCCAACGCTTCTGAAGTAAAATTTTTGGGAGTAACATTTGATAGGAAACTTAAACGGTCTTCCCATATTAATAATTTAGTTACTAAATGCGAAAAAAATTTAAATATCATCAGATCATTATCTGGCGTTTGGTGGGGAGCTCACCCTACTTGCATTAAGTTGCTTTACAATGCACTTATTCGAAGCCATCTCGACTATGCCTGCCCACTTTTTAGTACCGCCTCAAAAAATGTACTTAATAAATTAGACAAAATTCAATCTAAATCTTTGCGAATAATAACTGGAGCGATGCAATCGTCACCCATCAATTCCCTTCAAGTAGAATGTTCTGATCCTCCTCTTTATTTAAGGCGTCAACTATTTGCTGACAAATTTGTTCTTAAATGTTTAAATTCTAAATGTCATCAGGTTATCCCCAGCGTCTCGTTGTTCATTGACTCAAACCATTCATCTACAATCAGAGCTTCAACTAAACCTATTCCTGACATCTGTAAAAATTTTAAGTCTCTCTCAGAGCTCCACATCATCCAAAATGATCTACTTCCCTTATACAAACTAAAATATAGTCACGTCACCCTATCCCTTACAATATTAGAAGGGATCGGAATCTTTAAAAGTCATTCCAATCTCCCGGCCCGAACTGTCAATAATATGTTCAATGACATTATTTTATCTAAATGGCCCAACTTTTCTCTTTTATTTACTGATGGATCCAAATCTCCCGACTCTCCTAACTGTGGTATAGGTATTAACGTTTACCACAATAATTCTAATGATAGAATATTTCATTCAATTTCAAATCAATTTTCAATATTTTCAGCTGAGTGCATTGCAATAATAGAATCTCTCAAATATATAATCAAAAATAATTTTGAACATTCCCTCGTTCTCTCTGACTCTCTCAGTTCCCTCCAAAAACTTAAATCCAGTCCTCTTCTTCATCCTGATGATCATTTTGTATGCCTTATTCGAGAGATGATAGCATCCATTCAAAGCTCTGGTAAATCTGTAACTCTGATTTGGATTCCTGGACATGTTGGTATCATGGGTAATGATATTGCGGATGCCTTGGCAAAACAAGGAGCGTCCAACCCTGTTGTTACCCTCGTAAACCACATTCCCTTATCTGACATTTTTTCCATCATCAAAGAAAGATCCCGCAATGTTTGGTCAGAGTATTGGCACATTGCTAGTCAATCCAAGGGAGCCTGCTATGCCTCAATACAAAGGACTATTCCATCAAAACCGTGGTTTCAGCAATTCCCTCATTTTTCCAAAAAAGAAATTTCTTCACTCATTCGAATGAGGATCGGTCATTGTTCCGTTCCTTCCCATCTTTTTAAAATTCACGTCCTTGACTCCCCAGATTGTACATTCTGTGGTCTAGAAGTGGGAACTTTAGATCACATATTTTTTGGTTGTCCCTCTCTAAACAAATATCCTCTCTTCTATCAAGCCTTAACTAAAATTGCCTCCCCTCCATTCAACATTTCATCTCTTTTAAGTCTGAACTCGACTCCAATTTTCATTATAATTTTGAAATTTGCCTATTTAAATAAAATTAATATTTAAATTCAACTTTCAATACACCTTTCTCAATAATTTTAAATGATGGCCAAGAACACCCTTGAAGGGTGAAAGCCAGAAATAATGGAAAAAAAAAAACTCTGTTCCTAGGTGCTGTATGTACTGAGGAACGCTGGAAAACATAATCAATAATGCTGGAATGATCTTAATTTGTTGGTTGTAAAACCATAACGTTGTTAATTTGTGAAATATATAAAAAATATATGACAATAATGCTTATCGTCATATATTTTTACTGTCATGGTTTAGTTGTTTGATCACTCATCATCCAGTTGTTATCGAGAATGCGATGTTCGATCATATGACTAGGCCTAACAGGTGTGATTTGAAAATCAGGGGTGATAAAGTAAAAATTTTCAAATATTTCAAATGTTCCTTTTGAAAAGAAAACTTTATTTGTTTTTTTTCAGGGGCAGGCAAAGCCCTTCAATGAAGTGATCAGAGCCCACTTTGGAGACAGTCATGCCCTGGGACAGGTACCCATCACATTTGTACGACAGGTGAGATATTTTTTTTAACTTGAAATAATGTGGAATAAGCAATAATATCACTGACGTCTGAACTTATTTTTTGAAATTTACTGTAAAACTCCCTAGCTGAAAATGCAGAATGTAGGCAGAACACGCGTAGAAAATTATATTATTTTATTAATTAAATAAACAACTATGAACTACTAGTGCTTAGAATTTTTTTTGAATTATGTAGTATGTAGGTACTTAGTGCAAAAGAATCATAAGTGCGAAAAAATTAAAATATCCGCTTGATTCACATCTTTGCCACGTAAAAACATCACATCTACTTAAACTAATATATATTATTTTGTTATTTGGCTAAGTTTTAGCATTCACTAGAAATTCTAAATATTTTTAAATATATCCAAAACACTATTCTCAATTTTCAAATTTTTTTAATCACATCATCTAAAATTCACTGCCTACTTACCGGCTTGACCATTACCTCCGCCTTTTATCTCAATTTGATGGATTATTCGTTTAGAAATTATTTTCGTTTATTTATTGTTGAAGTTCAATATAAATTTGAATTACTTTGACCTTCCAGTAATAAAATGAATTTAATTGCCACATAATTGGATTTATCACCATTCCAGGTCCTCGCCTTGGTAACTTACCCAGAACTTCTTCTTGTGAAGGGTGATCACTTTCCAGAAGATGTGAAGCAAAAAGCACGTAGCATTCTCAGTAACTGCAAGTAGGTACCAAAAAGAATAAATGTTTAAATTAAATTAGGGTAGTTACGTACTCTTGTGTAACATTTCCCATCGTCTTTTGAAATTGAAAAATCTTGAACTATTATGGTCAGAAGTACAAATGTTTGCTATCGGCCCTCCGAGCTCAAGTGCAGAAATAGAGTTTGTGACAAATATCTGTATCAGCAAAAACATATTTTTATTGAACTTTTTAAAATTTTGAGCAGCAGTCATTGAAAATGAATCAGATATAAAGCTGTAGTTAAGGTCAACTTTAAAATTACCCACTGTTTTGCACCCTCCCCCTTTATCGAGATGAAAATATTAAAGGTTTCAACGATAATTTCAATTTTAAACAGTTATTCGCTATTTTGGGCAGTTTAAGGAGATTCTATTTTTTTGTTCTGGCAACGCTGCCTCCATGGTCGTATCGCTGATGATTTTATTTTGTTTTACTAATGTTTGCAACACACAAAAACTTAATATAAAATATACGAAGAAATTATAAATACTAAATTATTTTACAGCGCCTTTTTATTTTATTTTTGAGGTGAGATCTCACGAAAACGACGCTATATAAATTAGCAAATATTAAATACCACCCGTCCAACAACGGTGTAAGTACAAACATAAATGTAAATATTAAAAAACGTACGTAAAACAACAAAAATAAATAATAACAAGAACAAAAAACAAGAGACAATAAAGTTTGAGTCTTCAAGTCATTTTAAGTCAAATTTCTGAGGGATTCGCTAAATATGTCCGGGATCTTGCTACTACAGTGGATTTCATATATTCAAGAAATTTGCGAAAGAGATTACGAGAAGATTAAGTTGACTCTTTGGAAAGATATATGAAAAGTTTCGATGTTTCTAAGTAGATGGTTTTTGATATTGATTTTGATTGTGGCCATGAGGGAAGATATTTGTGCTTATGGTCTTGGCGTTCATTTGATGTTTCTAATTTTAAATATTATAGTCGGTAGTGTGTACAATCCGATTCTATAGGATACTGTCCGAGTTAATCCTTTTGATAAAAAATCATTTTAATATTACTATAAATCTTAACAGAGGAGGCTCCGTTGGGTCATACACGGAAATCCCCGGGATAGAGAGCATCAGACGCCACGTGGCGACATTTATCCAGGAGCGAGACGGCTTCCCGAGCCACTGGTCAAACATCATCCTGACTGCAGGAGCATCCAGTGCTATCAAATCCGTGCTGAAGCTGTTTGTCTGTGACGTTGATGGAAAAAGGCCAGGTATTGAATGAGAAATCTAATAAAATTCTTTGGAACCCTTCAACATTACCGATATAACATATTATATCTAATTTAGTTTTCAAGTACTCCCTTCGTCATGTATATCAATAGTTCCCAAATTGTTTTAAATTGCATAGATCATTCCATCATATTCTACCACTTTTTGATTTAATCCATCTTTTACCCTTCAAGGTGTTCTTGGTCATCAATTGATGGAGCACGGGAAGGCGAATTTTGCACCTGAGTTAAAACTGGCAGTGGTAGTATTTGATCTTTGACAACAATTGGTACAATTATTTGAAAATTTATATTGTTTTCTTTATCTTTTTTGTTCAATTATTAAGAAGTTATTGTTACTAAACAATAATTTGAAAGAACATTTAGGTCTCATATGACTTGTTTCACATAAAATGGAAAAAAAAGATTTCGATAAATAAAAAAAAACAAACATTATTAAAGATCAAACAATTGTACTGACAAAGAAACCATTTTTTTCGAAACATGTCGATTATTTTGATTAAATAGATGTGTATTCAAAGTTGATCAGTTTCATTAAGTTAAAATGACACCACAAATTAATTTGCGATTATTAAAGAAGTATTTAATTTGTTAACAGGTTGTATGATTCCTATTCCACAATACCCACTCTATTCGGCTACACTAGCGGAGTTCAACATTGCCCAAGTAGAATACTATCTCGATGAATCCAAGAACTGGGGACTTACTCTATCGGAGTTGGAAAGATCTCTAACAGAAGCAAGGAAGACTTGTAATCCCAGGGCACTCGCCATCATCAACCCTGGAAATCCCACTGGACAGGTACCAATTATTATACAGGATGTAATTGGACGCACCATGCATCCGACAAGCTTGAACCTGTCATAACATCTACACCAACACACATCCTGTCACAGTTGTTACACCCTCTATACAATTAACGTTCACTAATTGAAGGAATGTTTATTGTGAGATGGATGCATATTTAATATTTTTGTTCAGACCTTGTATTATAATATATTTGGTTGAGTCAGACTTTTGAATTTTGTTATATTGGCATAGAGGGCTCGGGGCCAAGAAGGCCCCTTTCTCGTTCTCAATGAATTTATATTAATGGTTGTTGAAAAATATGTATTTAAGATTTGTTTTAATAATTATTTGCAAGCCTGCAATATGGGAGATTAATCTTGAATGATCTGTTTGATTTTCTTATGTTTGGTATGTACTTTTTCATCGTACCTGTTTAGGCAATTTATAGACGCGTTTTCATGGGTGAGAATTCCCGCATAAAATGTTTCCGCGAAACTTAAGATATGTTTTTAAGGAAGAGGGATTTCAAAGTATCGGTGGAGGTGGAAAACCATTATCCATTTGGGGGCTCCCAGGGCTATGCGTATGACTTTATTTTGAAATGCTTGGAGTTTTTTTGCAGTGGACAGCTCGCGGCGTGCATAATAATATGAGTTAGAGTCTGCTAGAGAAGTGCGAACAAGTTAGCATAAAGACATATTTGAGGAATGTAAAAACCCGAATAAATATTGATACAAAACACTTTACTTTACCCTTTGGACTGCTTAATCATATTTTGATAAAATCTTGAATTGGAAACTGTCTCGTGCACGAAGAAAAATGAGTACGGCTTTTTTTATCAAGATACTGTTAAAAATGTGTAAGCATGACTATTTCTGAACACGTGTTCATTCAGGTGGCCATGTCCGAATAAATATACTGGACGAGCTTCGGAAATATGTCACCAGGTGACTGTTTGGCGGTTTTCTCTTTTATAGATTTTTTCAAATTTTACCAGAGCTTAGCGTTATCTCTTTCTAAATCTGTTCATATTTTGTCTGACCATCATAGACAAGGAGATATAGCGACTTTTACGAGGACGTGTAATTTTGTTACAGATATAGCACGAAGTGACCCAAGTGGTTAAAAAGACAATTCATACTGTTTTTTTTAGTCCTCTTCACTAGGTTTTCCTGAGATGTGGTGGACTAGGTTTGGATTAAATACTAAGTTTGATGTATTTTATATTGCGGATCAGGATATTGTCCATTAATTAGTACGATCGCATGTTGGGATCAAATTGCCCTTTTAAAAAGCTGTGCAAGCGACCCCCACATTTTTTTTCACTGACATGGACCCCCAGAAAGCCGATATCGACCCCTGGGGGGGACCATATAAACCACTTTGGGAATCTCTGGTCTAAACGCAGCATAAGATAGTGATCGGGAACAGAGACTCATGCGGTCCAAAATGGATGATTTCTTGATATAGCCCTCGGCGTTACCATCCTTTCTGCAGGGGGTGAAGTCTGAGTATTAGTGCAAGTACTAACGGCCACCAGGCCGCACTCCCTCATCTAGAGAAATCTCTCTGGACACGAGGGAGTACCCTTCCAGGTAAGGATTCCAGTTAGCCGAGCCAAATAGAAGTGAAAAATTCTCAGAGTACGGGTACAGGGAGAAAACTGACTGATAAAAATTATTGCTAATTTATAAAGAATCTTTTAAAATTATTCATAATCCTATTTTAAACGGGATCGCAAACCTATAACGAATTAATTGATAGGTTTCCTAAAAAACTTTTATAAAGCGCGAATGTGTTATCGCGATGTCGGAAAACATGTTCTAAAAAATCCTAATATTTTCGCATTTCGTCATTGCATATTTTCAGGACAAATGCAGGTCCATGAACACGTCTTCCGATATATTATGAATTTACTAAAAGTTTAAAAGGAAACGTCCTGTAGTCCCGATTTGGGTTTTAATCCATCAGCAATACTCATTTTTCTTCGTGTGACCCGGAAATTTTTTGAGGATTTGGCGAATAAACCCTGACATTTTTAAAGCCGACTGGCTCTCATCTTCGATATGAATACGAAGTAATTCATCTATACCCATCATAATATTTAAAATAAAATAATACATGACATCACACTATAATATAAACATGACTTCATACTATAATATATAATACATGACTTCACAATATAATATATAATACATGACTTCACACTATAATATATACATGACCTCACACTATAATATTTAATACATGACTTCACACTATAATATATACATGACTTCGTACTAAAATATATAATACATGACTTCACACTATAATATATACATTACTTCACACTATAATATATAAAACAGGACATCACAATATAATATATACAACTAATTTTTTTAAATTTTGTTGTTATGCTTACTCTTTCCCCAGGTACTTACCAAAGAGAATATCCAGGAAATAATCAAATTCGCCTATAAGGAGAATCTTTTTATTCTGGCTGACGAGGTGTACCAACATAATGTCTTTGCGGAAGGATCAGAGTTCCACTCTTTCAAAAAGGTTATGACATATTTTTGTACATCTTATTAGGTAAAAAATAAAATAAATAGTATTCATGATATCAAAGTATTTATGTATTTTAAGAAAAACATTTAATGTTTTATGGGTATAAAACTTTATACTTCACCTATCCATAAAATATTTTGATTTGCTATATATCTATAAGCAATATATAAAAATTGTTTCTATGGATATAGCATAATACCCATTAATGTACAACTAGCTTTTAAAGAGCTGGTTCATTTCTAATATCGCACTTTACAAAAAGGTCCCATTACAAGCGTAATTACATTAATATATTACTAATCAATAATTCGTTAAATAGCTTGTAGCCATAAAGAATGAAATAAAATAACGATATGTTCTTAGCTTACTGCAGAAATAATAAAAAATCTTTGATTAGAACCTTATTGGCTCAACTGAACCCTTTTTGCTGGGCAGTTTTTTCGCCGGTAGAACTTTTTTGTTAGGTCTACTTTTATGTTTTTACTCTCGTCCAGGCCGTTGCCCGGTGGAACAGCGCGCCACTAGATGGAGAGATTTCTCAATGATGTGCACGATACGTTGTTATTACTCTTATGTATTCCTTTTATATGGCAGACAGAATATAATGCTAAAATAAACAATATTTATTTATTATAAACAATAATCATTAGGCTGAAACAGCTACATAAATTGAGAAATCTTCAAAGAAAACTCGCAGCCTTCCGATTGCTGGTCGGTTGCACTGATTAGTGTAGGTTTTAGAATATATAATAATTTGTTACCCTTTGTGCTTTGCATAAAAACCTTGTTTTGTAAAAGTTTATTTTTTTTTCCTATTATTTCTGGCTTTCACCCTTCAAGGGTGTTCTTGGCCATCATTTAAAATTATGGAGAAATGAAAGGTGAATTAAAACATTAGTTTTATTTAAAAAGGCAAATTTTAAAATTATAATGAAAATTGGAGTCAAGTTCAGACTTAGAAGTGATGAGATTTTGAATGGAGGGGAGGCAATTTTAGATAAGGCTTGGTAGAAGAGAGGATATTTGTTTAGAGAGGGATAACCAAAAAAATATGTGATCTAAAGTTCCCACTTCTCGACCACAGAATGTACAAACTGGGGAGTCAAGGACGTGAATTTTAAAAAGGTGGGCAGGGACAGAACAATGTCCGATCCTCATTCGAATAAGTGAAGAAATTTATTTTTTGGAAAAATGGGGGAACTTTTGAAACCACGGTTTTGATGGGATAGTCTTTTGTATTGAGGCATAGCAGGCTCCCTTGTGCCAATACTCTGCCCAAACATTGCGGAATCTATCTTTGATGTTGGAAAAAATGTCAGAGATGGTAATGTGGTTTACGAGGGTAAAAACAGGGTTGGACGCTTCTTGTTTTGCCAAGGCATCCGCAATATCATTACCCATGATACCAACATGGTACGGTTCCAGGAATCCAAATCAGAGTTACAGTTTTTCCAGAGCTTTGAATGGAGGCTATCATCACTCGAATAAGGCATTCAAAGTGATCATCAGGATGAAGAAGGGGACTGGATTTAAGTCTTTGGAGGGAACTGAAAGGTGTCAGAGAGAACGAGGAAATGTTCAAAATTATTTTTTGTATTTTTTTTATTTCTATTTTTTTATTATTTTTATTTTTTATTATTTTTTTTTTTTTGTATTTATTAATTTTATTTTAGTAATTTGTACATTTAAGTTTACGAATTACTAATTTATTTGTTACATATAAATGTGCTATATTTTTTCTTTTTTGATGTGGCTCCTACACAACATGAACTTTCCAATTGGGGCAGACTTTAGGTTTTCCGGCAGCGCATTATAGTATTTCATCCCTTTATATAGTATACTGTTCTGAGTATTTGCCTTGTCCTTTTTCGGTAGCCTGATTTAATTGCACGTCCTTGTTTTATATTTGTGTATGTCCTTGTTGTATACAATTTTATTTGAAAAATATTTGGTTAGCAGGTTGTTTACTATTTTGTGTACAAATATCATCTTGTTCAAGGTTTTGATTATATATTTGAGAGATTCTATTATTGCAATGCACTCGGCTGAAAAGTTTATCTAAAAATATTTATATTTATTTATTTGTTTTGCAGGTCATGATGGAGTTAGGAGATCCTTACAATACCATGGAGCTTGCCAGCTTCATGTCCTGCTCCAAGGGCTACATGGGCGAGTGTGGCATTCGCGGGGGATATGTGGAGCTCATCAACCTCTGCCCCGAGGTGAAGGCCGTCTTCATGAAGGCCATCTCGGCGGCCCTGTGCCCCACTGCCCTGGGGCAGGCGGTCATGGACTGTATTGTAAGTTAATTACCTAAACTCAGTGGCGTACACAGATTTTTTTAAAATCAGGGTAGGCCGTCAGAAAAATATCGAATTAATCAATATTATAAAAAACTTACCACAGATGTGGTAAGTGTTCGATAAGAATGACTAAGCTGCTGGTTTTAGCGGATGTTTTGTAAACTGCTGGTTTATGTAAAATTTCCATGTTTTGTCAACCGCATTTTACGAGCATAAACGAAAACTAATATAATATATTGATTATGTCGTAGGTTAATAAGGTGAGGTATCAACAGATAGAATTGATTGCTACATTTGTGATTTGGACAGTAGCAAATGAGTCGTTCCTTGAATAAGCATCGCACACACATTTTTTTTTTTTTTTTTACATTAACTCCACACAGGAGGCCCTGAAGAAAATAATTTCCCTCAGGGCCTATGTCATCTTTGGGGATGCTGTGTGGAGGGTCTTTTTGTGGAGAGGAAGGAGTGAACATGGGTCTTGAAGAGTCCCATGTTGTAGGAGGGAGGAAACACAGAGGCCGGCAGTTCGTTCCACAGCCGAGCTGTTGAACTTAAGAACGAATCGTAGAAGCGACCCGTTCTCATGTGACAAATGTCAACCGTGTACAAATGTTGGGCGCGCGTTTGGCGTGTATCCCGACTACGCACCGGTGCCGAAGGGATCAATGACGCATGGACATTTCTTGATGTCAAACGAAGACGCGTAATAATATGTATATATAAGTATGTATATCTAAATAAACACTTTTAATTTTTCTAACCTGTAACAAAAAATGATCGTTTTTATATTATGATGACACCATGACCATGGTGTCCAGAAACAAGATCTAAATTTTCTACGCCTATTGAAAATCCATGCAACATGTCAAGTACTCCAGAATTTTAATAACTAAATTAATTTAAAAAATTAAAACTCAGATAATATTATACACTTTGAATATCCTACTCTAATCAAGTATCATTTTTAAGTAAAGCTCTATCTGAATTTCGTCTTACCTTATTTCAATGCAATTCAAATGAAATGGGTTGCTAAGAACAACTTTGAAGTTAGGGCCGCAGTAAGGGATGCTGCCGCCTGTGTGCGAAAACCAAAAATGCCACCGCATATACATATAATAATATGTAATATACATTCAAAGTTTTAAATATAAAAAAGGTGTTATATATAAAAAAAAATGTGCAAGAGTCATAGAAATAAAATCACAATGACACGATTCTGTTTTCCAAGGTGTTAAATATGGATTAAGATAAATGATATTCACAACCTACATGGAAAATAACAACAGCAGCAATTGAAGAGAAAAGTGACTGTTAATTTTAAAGATTAAAAACTAGCAATCTTTTTTCACGCATCTTCCAGAAGGCATATTGATATCTCGATGCAACTGTATTTTTCAAAATTTATTCTTTGAGTGATCACACACAATTTGCAGGTGCGATGTTGCTTACTGACTGTCCTGAATTATTACAGAATTGCATTGAAAGTACCTACGCGACACGTGCAATCTTTTTTTGGAAAATTTAAAAAAAAAAAAAATCGAATCAAAATGCTTACCTTTTAAGATTGTGTTCAACATATAATAACATTCTCTCTGAAGGAGATATAGTCAATTGTGAAACAAATAAAAACATAAAATCTCCATTAAAAATGTATTATAAATATAATATAATATGTAATGGTGACTTACGTGATAAGATATATTATGGAGTATCTCTAGATGTAATTATATGTATTTAATACCCGTATACTGTTTAATTGTTAATACATAACTGAAAATCTATAATTGGTTTCTCAGTTAAGTAAATTGCTCACGTGTAAACCAAACACCTTTTGAATTTTTGATTTACCGGAAAAAAATTAACAAATAATTGTTATTTTTTAATGTATTTCAGGCAGCACCACCAAAGAAGGGAGACCTTTCGTATGAGCTCTTTGCCAAAGAAAGAGATGGTGTCCTTCAGCCCCTCAAAGAGAAAGCGAGAATCATCTCAGAAACTTTCAACTCCATCCCTGGAATCTCTTGCAATCCTGTTCAAGTGAGTAGATATTTACAGATAAATTTATGTACAAGTTATTGAATCTACGGAAAACTTCAAATAACTACCTCACATACTCTCAATACCGAGAGAATAATCAGTAACTATATTTTTTTTACTAAAAAATATTCAAATATATACCTTGACGTCAGTAGTTTCTGTTTCAACCGCAGCCAATTTTTTCGTCATTTTGGACTATTTTTCATCTTTTTGCTCTGCAACAGGAATTGAACCGACAACCGTCCAAAGGTCATATACGTAAATAGTTAAGGTCTGTTAATATTGAAATATATTATATGTATTTTACACATATACATATGTATACAATATATTTGGAAACTCGTAGTACAAGCGGGAAATTGTGAATCTACGTCACTTCAGAAAATCTAAAAAATATAATAATCGATCTGAGCTTTTAGTTTTTTTTTTTAAATTTTTTTTTCAGTAATTAAGCGATAAAAATACATTTGAAGCCTGGTCTAGCTTCGGCGCTTTATAAAATACAGCTGATATCAGCCCCGTAGCAACCAATTTTGAGATCACTGAGGCGTATGCGTGGTAAAACCATGTAAGATCTTGTGAGAGATTTGGAGATCCGCAAAGAATGCAAGGCTGATGTGATCGTAATGAATAAGAATACGAAAGGAACGCTCAGATTGTTTGGGCATGCAGAGCGAATGATCGAAGAAAGGAGTGTAAGGAGAATATATTACGCAAATGTGAATGGTAGCAGAAGTCAGGGACGCCCGAGGAAGACATGGCATGATCAAGTGAATCAGATACCTGAGTCGGGCCATGCAAAGAGTCAGAATAATAGAAGAGTATGTATAAGACGAAGTATGAATGTGAATGAGGCAAGAAGTGTGTGCCAAGACCAAGTTATTTGGCGGTCCGTCCTCTCTGCCTACTCCTGCGGAGAGACGGCGTGATGATTTGTTAGTTAGTTAACGACCTTTTTTTTTCAAATTTGACCTAAAAAATCGAACTTGGATTTCAATTTACTCGAAAACGAAAGCTCAAATCAAAATAAGTTATACCACAAAATCGACTCCAAACGTGATGGGAATTGACCTGTTTCCCGTTTGTACTACAAATTTCCGGACTCCGCGAATAGAACAATATGTATTTTTTAAATACGAAAAACAATCACTAGAGTTCTACAAATTAAGCACAGTAACCATTAATATATATTTTTAAATGTGTGTGTTGTTTTCAGGGTGCCATGTATGCTTTCCCCCAATTGATTTTGCCCCCCAAGGCGGTCGCAGCAGCAGAGAAGAAAGGAATGCACCCCGATTCATTCTATGCTACTGAGCTGCTTGAGAAAACTGGTTGGTTTAATTCAAATTCTGTGTGTTTAGAACATATGTTCCGACTTCTAAACATTTGTTCAAGCGATTGTTATTTTCAGTTCTCACCTATCCGACGAACAATGATTAATCGCTTACTGGCTTTTCATTCAAGGGTTGCCCATTTACACTAACCACTATCGTCAACTTAATGGGTCCTGTTTTTTTATGATAATACTACATCAATTGAGTTGTGTGGGAGGCCAAAGCGAATGGAAAAGGGAAGATTGGAAGGTTGGAAAGTACCTGACTATTAAAATCTCGTCGCCAAACTAAGCATAAACCATTTAAAGAAACGTTTCGTGGTCTTTCATCGTGCTTTCGCTGGGAGAATCATAATTATTTATTTATTTCTTCACGTTCTCCATGAAACGGTTATGCAACAATATACTATGGACAAGATTACAAGTTTGAAGTACATGCAGGTATAAAAATGTTATAAAAGTTTTAAGTATTTCGTGACCTGCGTCAAAATATTGCTGCACTGACTGTAAGTGACGTTGAAAATGTCGATGATCAATACAGAATAATAATAATATTGAAGAACCGTTTTATGAAGAACATGAATAAATAAATAAATTACTATTTATCAGCAGTGGTAAGAGCCTGGTGAAAGACTATGAAATCTTGCTTGAAATGGCTTAAGCTGTGTTTGGTGACCGGATCTGAATATTCAGGTACTTCACAAATTAATTAAGTAGATATCTATAATGCCACTAAATAAAACTCAGGAAATGCTGCAAAAGATACTACAGGGTTTTCCAATAAGATGTGTTATTTTGATATTCAATCGTAAAAGATCAATGGTTTCATTGCTTGTGTGGCACGTAGCGCCGTCTTGTTGAAATTAAACGTTGTCCAAATCAATACCATCTAATTCCGGCTATAAAAAATCATTAATCATCTCTCGATAGCGCAATCCATTCACCGTAACTGTTGCTCCAGCCTCATTTTTGAAAAAGTAAGGTCCAATGACTCCGCCGGAACATAAACCGCACCAAACAGTCACACGTTGAGGAAAGAGAGGCTTTTCAACAATAACTCTTGGGTTTTCCGAGCCACAGATGCGACGATTTTGCTTGTTTACGAAGCCACCGAGGTGAAAATTGGCCTCATCAATCAAGATGATTTGCATTTGATTCACTCAAGTGAATTTTAATAATTTCAATGCGTTGTTGAAGCGTTTATCGTTCCATTTTTATTAATGGCGTAGTTTCTACTTGTCAAATGTCAAAAATGACAGCTTCAAAAGTAATATCTACCTAAATAGCGGGCTATTAAAAATAACACATTTTATTGGAAAACCCTGTGTACGGGACCAAGTTAGTGAAGCCCGCACAAATACAGAAAATTCAATAGGGCACCGGCACACATTGACACCTTGATCTGAGAGTTTTTGCAGGGGCAGTAGGAAAATATTAAATTAAACAAGTATTACTTTCCGAGTACTTTCAGATGAGAAGTGACTGTTTGTAACAGTTACTTCTCTATTTATTGGACAAAATTATACATTAAATTTCACACATGTTCAATGAGAGTAATTAGCGATCACCCTTATCTCTTCACTGTGTTGAAAAAAACAAAAACATTAGTTTTTAAATGTATGGTGGCGCCGAAAATCCATTAATATTAACTGTAGCAGTCGCACATTAAGGATGTGGGATAATATTATAGTATCATATTTATTTTGACGCAGATATCTAAATGGTTTTATCAAAAATATTAAGGACATCGTAAAAACTTGAGATCTTGTTATCTCATAATGACTTTGGCTCTGTACGTCCGATATACTCTGTATGTACTTAGATTGTTTGTGCACGTCGGGATTTGAACCCATAACCTCTGGATGAGTAGACGTGTATATTAACTGCTCGGGTCGTTAAACCATATAAGATAAACATTTGCGTTGGTAGAACGATTCATTATTTTTATAACGTTAGCATTACTGCTTCATTATGTTCAATTCCTGTAGTATAATTTTCTTTTCACTACATTATTATATCCTGTGTCAATATAATATTATGTAGCTTGACTCAAATTAATTGCTAATAACCTAATACACGCTACTTCCGCCATGTGTGGAACCACCGTGTTCTCCTTGAGAGTTTTAAAGAGGATACTGTGTTTTTACTTATGACTGCAGAATACCAATCTCAGCATAGGTTCTCCTAGTGAGTTGTTCTCAAAACACTACTACTGACCTATTTACATACAGATACTGATTATTAACATTTTCTGTAATACTGCATGAAGAATTTTTAATTTTTATGTGACACGTCACAAGAGCGCCCTTGTCTGTACTTTGTAAAGGCAGAGAAGGTCTGTCGCCACCCGGTTGGGCAGCGTTGTGAGGCGGCTTAAGGTAGGGGCTATAAGGATTTATTATTTATTGCCGGTAGCTCGTTCCATATAAAAGCTGTCTTACACAAAAACGAGTCGAAGAAGCGGCCCGATCTCATGAAGTCAACTTCATCTGTGACAAAGACTCGCGCACGTGCACCGGTGCACCGGGGATCAATGCTGCTAGCTCCCTAGAGCAGGCAATAAAAATCCCTTCAAAATATTCGTAATCCGGTTAAAAACGGGATTACAGGTCGTTACCTGATAAAACTAAACTTTTAGTAAATTCCTCATATATCGGAACACGTGTTCATGCACCTGCATTTGCCTTGATAATATATAATAACGAATATTACGATGTTTTTAGTCACGGGTTTCGACGTCGTGATTCCACTTTTACTAAATGTTTAATAGGGAACCTATCAACTCGTTAAAGGCCTGCAATCCCGTTTTTAATCTGATTACGAATAATTTTAAAAGATTCTTAATAAATTATTAATACTCATTTTTCTCCATGTGGAACTTATTATCAATGTAACAGTAATCACCTGTAAAACGTACGTAGGAGAAACAAATTATTATAAGCAAATTATTCGCATGAAATATCAACACAAACTGAAAAAATCTTCCGCGAAATAATAATTGCTTCCTACGCGCGACGGTTCCCTACAGTTCCCGTCAACGGCATTAAGAGTTTTTTTTCCATTTGTATGGTTATTTCATACGAATAATGATTGCTTATAATAATTTTTCATCCGTTGTGCTGTGCAAAAAACCTTGCAACATTAGTTCATCATTAAAAATGATTCAAAATAAATTTGTTTCAGGAATATGTGTGGTGCCGGGAAGCGGGTTTGGCCAGAAACCAGGGACTTACCATTTCCGCACCAATATTCTAATGAAGAATGAGATTATCGTGGATATGTTCAGAAAGTTTACCAAATACCATAAAGAATTTCTAGAAGAGTATAAATAAAAAAGTAGTCCAATAACTTTGTAATTTTTTTATTCATTTTTTTTTAAATATATTTATAAGCGTTCAAAATAAAAAGATTATTAAAAGATAGTGTTATTATATACATACATGATTACATTTAATGGGCGTAAGCGATAATTGTGAAAATATTTAATAAAGCAAGACTTACATAAAATAGAGCGAAAATCTTCCTTTATCTGTGATAGTTAGCATTTAAAGAAACACTGTAGTTTTTTCATACCTATAACAATGTTAACTAACAGAACCCGATATTGTTCTTAATAATTACTTTTTTAACTCGGCATCTAAATAGAAATTATCTTTTAAAAATATATTTTTGAGTTTTAAAGCTAAAAGTGCTAAAAGGGAATTATTGTATAAATTGTCGGTAGAATTTTTTTAATAAATTTAAAGGAAGATAAAATAAATTAAAAAATCTTTGTTAGTGTTTAAACAATAAAGTAGTAGCAGATAAAGCATTTATAAATATTTTTTTCCAAAAAAATAAACGGAAAATAGCATAGATTTTATGGGGGCACATCTTTAAATAAAGATATGGATACATAGTTATAAAAATGAAATGTTGCTACGTTTTATAGATAATTTGAATTATTACTCGGTTATCAAGTATGTTATTTTTTGTTGCGTTGCACAAAAAGTGTTGTTGCATTGGGATTAGGTGGTAACAATGTGTTAAGTTTTAGACAGGTAATAATATTGTTAAAACTAGCTTAAGTGTACCCGAAATTGCTCGAGGTTTTGAATGATTTGGAGTAAAGTTTTTAAGTTGTGAATTCTAGGATAAACATCGACTTTTCTCTTCTATCTACAAATATATTATGCATTTATTAAATAAAAAAATCTTCCGGAAGAAATTCTCTAAATGATAGTGAAAATCCTATTAAAATCCGTTTTGTAGTTTAGAAAAACTAAGCGCACAAACAGACAGACGCGGATAGCGACTATATTTTATACTACAGGTGGGGCAAATGTACAATGTTCTTTTGCTGCAAATTTTTTTATGATAAACTTTGGTACTGCTTGTGAAATTTGTTTTTTTTCCGGTAAACCGATTTATGTCTTGTTGATTTGTTTTCTGGGTTTGTTTACTTTGCAAATTTCAAAACCGAATTAATATTTGGCGCCATTTGCAAAAGTTATAGCGTTTTCCAATAGGGTGATTACTTTTGCTCCACCTTGTACTTAGATAAGAGATAATACGCTTCACAACAGCGTGGCAGTTTAAATAATTAAATGTTATGAATGAGATTTTCATCAATGTAAGATGGTTCTAAAATATGAATATGATGTCGGTTCATAATACATATTTTACAAGTGTATAATACACAACAAAGTGCATGATATAGAAAAGAAAAGAGAGGAACAAGTAGTATTTACATTGTGGTTAAATATAGAAAGAATACGAAAATATATACAATAGCTCCAATGTGATGCACCTAAATAATAATAATATTATGCTAGATAAAAATATCATAGGTTGAGCTTGTATTAAATATATCGATATTTGAGGTGAATTTGCTTCCAAGTGTATGAAGGCGAGAAATATGCGCTTGTATGTGGTAGTTAGTCCCGGAATGATTGCTGCAAAATTAAATTAATAATTAGTTGAAATACAAAAAAATGTTATTAAATATAACAAAAAAAATTATCGAAACAAAATATTAATATCATAGTTCTCCTACTGTCTGGCAAAAGGGAATGCTTTAAAAGAGAATGATGGTGCACAGAGAAAAAATGATCCTCTTAAAAAAGTGACAGCGTGCGAACTTCCTAATAAAATATTAGTCATTCAGAATATATTGTGAACACGTGTTGTTTTCCTAATATATATCATGACGGAATGCAACAACATTAGTATGGCAGCATCAATATCAGTATTTGTATGAAAACGTGTTCCGCCGTCCTCACAAAACATTTGCTTTTGATTGTTACTTTGTTGGGAACTCTTTTTATTGAGGTTTAATGGCGTGTTGTGCAGGAACCGCGTCCGGGACGGTTTCTCAAAAATATGGTCTCTCGTTAAGAGAGTGACTTTGTCAAAAAATAACTGCATGTCAAATGGCCAGTCCAGTTGCAGGGTCAGCAAATATCTTCCATAAACAAATCCTCCAAGGATCAAATTAAAATAATCGCGATGATTCGTCGTTCTTCAGAAAGTGCCCTGGCGTGCAAAGAATGGCAATCCCGAAAACGGAATATCCGAAAAACGGAAATAATTATAATGATTTAGGACGGAATAAGAATAAATTATTAGCCATCAAATGTTTTACATATATACTTTTGCTATAATATGTTTTTTTATCGTCATCATATATTATAGGCTAACCAACTAACCATCACGCCGTTTCCCGGCAGGGGTAGGCAGAGAGGATGGAAAGCCAAACAACTCGGTCTTGGCAGATGCTTCTTGTCTCATTCACATTCATACATCGTCGCATACATACTCTTCTATTATTCTAACTCTTGACATGGCCCGACTTGAGTATCTGATTCACTTGGTCGTGCCATGTCTTCCTCGGGACACTTCGTTCCCGACTTCTCCCACCAATCGCATTTGCATCATATATCCTCCTTACATTCCATTCTTTGCTCAATCGCTCTACATGTCCAAACCATCTACGCGTCCCTTTCTTAATCTTACACATTACGCTTATATCATCCTTGCACTCTTTCCGGATCACAACATTTCTCACACGATCATACATGGTTTTACCACACATACGCCTCATGGATCATTTCAACAGCATTCAATCTACTTTTATCCTTTCTTTGCCAGTTCCATTCCTAACGTCCATACATCAGGGTAGGTACCAGCACTCCATTGTGGACTGCTAACTTCGCTTCTTTGGACAATATTTTTGTTAGCGCCAACTTTAGTCATCTTTTAATGGAGTTACCTGCATTTACCCTTCTTTCAATATCTCTGTCAGCCTTCCCATCTCTCGTAAACATATTTCTTAAATACACAAACTCATCCACCTGCTCCAAGTATTCCTTATTCACAACTATATTGCACACTGTATTCGTACTCTCTCTTTCACACACCATTACTTTAAACTTACTTACATTCATCACTATAGGGAAATCGATAAAACATACTTAAATTGACCTTGTATTAAAATTATGGAAAATTATTGCTTTCTCTGTACCACTCAATCTTTCGCATCCTCATCTCCTTCCCTTCCCTACTCTCTTAATAGGGTATGACTTAATCCCACAGGCTCTGGACAGTTAAGAGTAGTTGGGACGCTTGTGCGGTATTCGAATAAAGAAGTTTTCCGATTGGTGCAACGTTTCCTCAAGAACGAATACACTGATTGGTGCAAATGCTGAACCATCAAGATACAAAATGTATCAAAGTATTTTTTTTCCATTTTTATGACTAAACATATGTTTAAGATAGTAACATTATCAAATTCCCCCCATCCCTAGAAAGTAATTACATAGCATCTCAAAGAGTTCTTTATGTGAAACTTTGTAGCGATTCGTGTTTCATTGTGGGGATTTTTAGTCCCGGCTCTTTGAGTAATACAACAGTAAACTTAATAAAGCTCCACAACATACAACATGCATTATTTTCAAGTAAGAACAAAAGAACAAAACGCCATTATTTTTCGCCCAACGTAATACGACATTATGAAAATTCGGCGTAATCCGAGTGACTGGGAAATGTTCCTAGCAGTTTCGTAATTTTTTTGAAAATGGCATATAATACCCGTTGACACCAGACGTGTTATGAAATAACATAACACTTTTTTCATTATTTATATAAGTAGAAAAATAGGATTGGATTTATTAAGAAATAGTATGACTTTTGTATTGTATTATGCACACCAACGACCATAATGATTTGTTTTTGGGGTGTTATGCCGTGTTGCGCTACCTCCTTCTTTAGATTACACATCTGCCCTGTTGATGGACACTGCAATGCTTTCCGAAACTTTGGCTAAAGAAGGAGCAGCACAGCATAATACCCCAAAAACAAATCACTACAATATGAATATCTCAAATCATACCACACTAACGACCAAAAGTCAACTCAAAGTTTGAATAATTAATCGAATTTCTAGTTAATTTTCAACTTACGTGAAAGTTCTACTTAATTTCTGTTATTATTTAGGTTCCGTGAAATAACTGATCTATAATGATATAATATAAGAACTCGAATGGAGCTTTCACAGAACTTGAATTTTAATTTTGAAATTCGATGAATTGTTCAAATTCTGTGAAACAACTGTCGAAACATTAACGCATACCTTATCTTTAATTTTAGATATACATATTCTGTTTATTGTTACGAATTGTAACGGACGTACTGCTCCGGGCTCGGCCGCGGTCGCCCCATATTAAAATTTGATATTTGCCCTGTTGTTAAATTGAAGAATGTAAAATGCTGATGTGTGAAAAGATAAATTGTTATAACCCTCTGTTTTTAAAATGATGTCAAATGTTTTTGTGATCTTATAATAAATGAACGTCGGAGCTTGGCTAGAGGTATACGGGCAGAGAAGTATTGTGAGAGCTGGTAAAATCATAATTTAATTCGGGCACGATTGTTAGAACCGTGCCAAAACGTAGTGGAAAGCCGTGCCGTGCGCCATGCGCCGTCATAGCGTCACAAATGACCGGTGGTACGCCGTCATTACGTCCCACGGGCACGGTTCCGAGGATCGTGCCCAAACAAAGGAAGGCCGTAGTCACGTTCGACCACGGCCCGAAACTACCGGCCGAGCGGCGGTAGACGGCTCGGCGGGGCGCCGCGTGAGCGTCGCAAACACGGCTCACGGATTCCAGGAATCAAAGAGAAAGTGGGCCCGTGTGCGCGTCGTGCACCCGCTGGCGGCTATAAAACGGGCAACAGGCCCTCAAAACTTCAGATCTCCAGAAACCACCACCAGCTCTACAACTCTCTGCTCTGCCCTCTACCTCGCTCCGACTTCTGCCTCTGCTCGCCTTCTTTCACTCTGACCCCCGCCTCACCCTGGACCACGGACTTGCCTACCCCTTCGGACCAGACTCGGAATCAGCTCAAGAACAAGCGACAAGCGATCGGACCAGCTCTACAGCGGCTACAGAGACGGCCCCGTTCTACCCCTCCACGCCACTGAAGGAAGACATCTCACGCCTCCACAGATTGGGATCACCGGCCCCCTTACAGTCTTATGTGTCACACAATTACGTCTGATACACGAATCATCAGAGCACTGATATGAGATACGGGTTTGAGTTTATGTCAATTCTTATATTTTAAGAGACATAATATGGTATTTTAAATATGACATGCAAAAAGTTAAATTTACATTAAACACAGGAGCAAAACTTACCGTAACAAAATGGAACACCACGTTTGTTGACGCAACTTTATCATTGTCCTTCAATTTTCCCATCCCACTTTTAACTACAAGTACTTATCATTATCTGGGTATACCCAAATGCTTGTGTGACATTTTACAACAATAGAAGTAAATGTTAAAGCAGTTTATTGATGGAGCCTGTTTGATGAACGTCTATTTGTAATCAGTGTTGTTATTGATATCAACTCAGGGTAGAAGGCCTGTCCAGTGAACATATTCGGTTCCCTCAGTGTCTTTCGTATCCAACCTGGATGTCATGGAAGATTGTGCTTGAAATAAATCATCTCCTTTGAGTGAAACCAACCATCAACATCTTTGAAGAACACCAAAGGGGTAAGTTAGATTTCTTCCTTACTCCATTTTCACTATCTATAACCATAGTTGTGTCAACTTCAAAGTTCACAATTAAGATTTTACAGTCCACTCTTGATTTGCCTATTGCGATCACAACGTTCGTTCGGCTTCATTTACAATATATTCAAAGATAATTCAGTCGCGATCTTTGGGCATCGTCATAAACATGTGCTACGACACTCCAAGCAATCCGTTTATGGTTTAATTTCCTAATAATTTTTGTAGACAATTTTGATTGTGTAATAATTGTTAAAAAATAAAATAAAAAACTATTAAATACTTGAAGGTAGGTAGGTAGGTACTAAGTAGATGAGTTTGTACATTTGGGAAGCATTTTTACAAGATATGGCAATGCTGATAAGCATAATGAACGGATAGAAAATGAACTCCATATGAAGGACTGAACGCGGCTGACCCCAGTAAAAAAATGTCCAAAGATGCGAAGATAGTGGTCCACAATGGAGTGGTGAATTTCTTATGTGGGGACCCTATAAGTGGGTATCACTGTTGTGCGTAATAATTTTACCTGAAATTCACGGCTAGTATGTGGGGCCGTTGATTTGATACTCGTAAATGCAAGACAAACATATCAGGGGAAAAGCTACAATATTTTACTCTCAAACCTCCAAAACGAATAAAATATTTACTTTAATTATTATATTTTTTATGTCGAAACAGCATACGAATCCCAACTGCTCCCTAATGTCTGGAACCATGAGACTATGACAACCCCGATTGGGGTATGTTGTGAGGCTGAACGAAATGTGGAAGGGAAGGAAATGAGGTAGAGGAAGGTGGGGAAGTATTTACCTAGATATGGTAACCAAGCATGGCTAATGCCATTTTATGCAATGATTCAATTTTGAATTGTGATGTTTCGTTCTGCCTCAAATACGGGTATCTAGATCTAAACAATACAAATTAATCAAATAAAATTTACTTGCAAACGCCGGGATTTCAGCCTTTTATTTCCAGATTCGCAGTCAAGAACCTAAACCCTTGACCGCAGAGGCCATCTTGTTCCGCCGTCTTTATAAATAACAAATAAATAAAACTCTTTTGGCTGTGAAACAAAGGGAACTCAGATAGAAGCATGATTAAAATCTTCCACAACAAAGTAAGAAAAGTATTATCTTTGGGAGCTGTAAGAAAAACATTTTCTTTGTTTTATATTGCTCATTTTGTATCGTGGGTGAAATAATGGCAACATTATTTAAAACTCATGGCATTCATTTTACTATACTAAATATTTAACTTCCAGAGGTTATTAATTTAAAATCAAAACAATGCGGCAAGTTTGTCGGAGGATCTGTAATGAAAGGAAAGGACAATTATTTATAAAGGGTCTAACAGGAAGTACTCGAAGAATTTTAAACAGCGATTTGCGAACATATTTGGAGTAAAAAAATACGTGTCATTCTTTTCAATTTTTTAAAACATTAAATACTAAAAAATATATACTATTCCATCACGTCACTACTGAGCAGTCGGGCTCATCCTAGCAGGTCACGTGATATGCACTCCGTCTCGTTCCAGCTCGCTAACAGAGGAGAAAGAACGCGTATCACTTGGTCCCGTCACGACGCATAAAAGTGTGATCAGTTTAGAGATTTTGTTTATTAAATTTTTTTATTATTCGAAACCGCGCAAGAGTCCTAAATGCTCCCAACCGCCTGTAACCAGTGAGGCAAAGGCATCCCCAATTTAGTTTGTTGTTAGGCTGAAAGTAGTAGGGGGGGGGGGAGGAGATGTGGAAGAGGAAGGTATCTTGCTATTCAGATCTGGTCACCAATCACGGTTAAAACCGTTTCAAGCAACATTTCAATTCTGAATAGCGGTCTTACACAAGGGCGATACTGAGAGTATATTCCATTCTGGAATGTGCCGAAAATATACTTTGTATTATTTTTAATTAATAATTTGTGAAATTACACAAATTTATCCAATAAAATTTACGCTGGGATTTGAACCCGCAACCTTCGGCTTGCTAGTAGAGAGCCTTACCTCTCACCAATGTTTTTAAATGAAAAAAATATATGTAAATCCTTCGTGTACAGTGTACATGCTGTTACACTCTGTGTACGTTCACAGGACACATGTTATATTATATTTTACATGTGGGCGTGGTCTAGATGATATACAGTGATCTGCTAGCCGAACGATATTTGAAAATGACGCGTCAGTGGTCACGCGGCTGTCAGCTGTCAATGTGACAGATCCCGTAAAAAAAATCCGTGCACTATCTCTCCCTCTCCACTTCCTCTCACCCCTTAGTTTAGTGAGAGAGAGGAATAGTACAGCTTCCGTGTGAGACTAGAACATATATAATCTATATAAGCCAGCCACCTCTTTATCCCGACTGATTGAGGTTATCCTACTACGAGCTTTCAAGTTGGGATAATCAATATTACGGTACCTACCAAAATAAAATTTGAAAAAAGAAATGTATAATTCTTTATGTAAAATTAAAAAAAAAATATTTAAGGTTTATAATTAAGTAGGTAAGTAATTAAGTTCCTACTTACAAATCTTATGATTTCTGTGGAAATTTTATTTCCAATTAATTAAATAAGAGAACTAATAGCATTTAATATTATAGAATAAAATTTTATAGGTATCAATACAACACTCATTTGTGTTCTCTGTGCGTAAGCATTATTATTTAATGTAAAACAGTTGAATCCCGAAAATAAATACTGCCTTTAATGTTTCGGCATTTGATGCCTTTTTTCAATAAGTCATCGCTGCCATAACGAATACTTCATTATTTTTCTACGTGAGGTTACTTAATGTTCCTTGCGAGCCTTTCAATTTTCCTCATAGCGAGTTGTGGTTTGGGCGGACGTAAAGCGTAAAAGCCCTCCCCACCGGAGATTTAGACCGATAGACGATAATAATATTATTATGTTATATTTTATTTCCAAAGTTGTGTCCATAGGGCGTTGATGATAAATCCAAAAAATGTCAATGCCATTATCGTTGATGTCAGTTAAAGGTTAACAAATAAGCGTTGGAAAATAACGACGGCGCGCGCGTCTCCTATAAAAAAAACTGATTTGTCAACTGTCAGTTAATAGTTAAACAAATCAATGTCATGTCACAGCTGACCATTCGCAACAAATGATAACTTTCGCTCATACGCAAAAATTCTGCAGTTTAATTTCGATCACCCTACTGCACGACGAGCTTCAAAAGTATAGAAATCCGAATAGGTCGCCAAAATGAATTAGATATGAGTTTAATGTTCAAACAATACACACAATATAACACTGCCTAACAGGAAAATTGTGTCAGACTTGGTTGTGTTACTCAGAGTCATTAACAACTTAATTGACAGTCCCGCCATCGTTGTCACTATTAAATTCCTTGTGCCGACTAAGAATACAAGACAAAATATAATATTCTTCTGCAATACATACACAACAAACTATCAAACACACTCACTGACCAATAGGATGCATGATCTGCGCAACAATTATGGGGGGTATTATTGATTGACTTCATTTATAGAACTAAACGGAATCTATAATACCAGCACTTTGTTGAATCCTACAATTTAGAATAGCGTTAGTGTTGTAGTTTTAGTGATTTGTCTTATATGTCTAGTCTCTATAATATTTTATTCTACTGTTACATCTAATAATATTAATTTATATTCGTTTGCTTTAATTTTTTTTTTGTATAATTTTCAATAACTTACTACATATATTCTGTATTTAAAATGCATGTAAAAGCTCAGCTGGGCGTAAAACCTATTAAAATAAAATTCCATAGACATATATGATATGTTCATATACCACAGTTGAAGATTCCTTAGTTACACTTGCTCCATGCAGTTTTTGTGTGGTATTTATATAAAATTACGAAAAGGCAGCTAGGTAGATTTTAAAGTAAAGACCTGCTTAGGCAAGACGCGTGCTCAGTAGAATGATTTAGTGGCTAATACGTATGTGGCCAAAACGGTAACTTACTACTTACCATTAAAACGTACTGTTCACATGCGGACAGGGTCTTCAAATTTACTAAACGGTTTAGTTGCCACCCCACTTAACACTGCCATCATGTGAACGCTATAAGTTAACAAAAACTACATACTAATATCATTCAACGTTAATTTAGCGGTTATTTTCAACGTCTAGTTATTTTTAGAGTCAGCACCAGATCTAACATCCTTTAATAACTCTATCGAGAGACTTCAAGATCGTAAATAAACCCATACATCTAAAAGCAGTACATCCCGTTTCATCATAGAATACTTTACTAGTTGGAATTATACCAACGATTTTTTTTTATTTCGTCAGAAAACATTTTGATCCACATTTTCTTTTATTCCTGTTTTCTTTTCAAGATTTCGCACAGGTCCCCTGTGATTCATATTATAGATACGTTTGAAGATTTTCAATCACTAAATACATCGTGCCTTTGAAAAATTAATTTTATTTTTGTAAAAGTAAAATAAAAGCACAGCATTAAACATTTGAAGACCTTCCAACATTCAACGTGCTTTTGATTTTTTTTTAAATACGCTTAATGCTTTTTGTTCATCTTCCGTTCATGATCAGAGAGTTAATATTTTGAAAATAACAAATAATTATTACTATCGAAACCTTTGACCTTAAATGTTGAAACGTAAAATTAATATTTTTAATGTACACTACTGTGCAGAAAAAAATCACAATGGCTGCGCCACAAACCGTAATGAACTTTACTTTTCTGCGCCGAGTTTCTGGTTTTTGTTGATTCGGTAGTGATACCGTCGCAGTGGGACGACGGGCTTAGTTTACGAGAGCCTTTTTAATATTAAGAGGGCGACTAGATACTTACTCCCTCAATCACGTTTTGTAAAGTTATAAGTACCTATTAACTCCTTCAATCACTTTGGGAAACGTGAAAGGTAAGTACCTATTTACTCCCTCCATCATTTTGTGAGACGTGAAAGGTACATAATAATTCCCTCAATCATTTTGTAAGATGTGAAAGGTACAAAATAATTCCCTCAATCATTTTGTGAGACGTGCAAGGTACATAATAATTCCCTCAATCATTTTGTGTGACATGAAAGTACATAACAATTCCCTCAAACATTTTGTCTGACATGAAAGGTATATAATAATTCTCTCAATCATTTCGTAAGATGTGAAAGGTACAAAATAATTCCCTCAATCATTTTGTGAGACGTGAAAGGTACATACCAATTCCCTCAATCACTTCGCGAGACGTGAAATTTATCATAAATTGACTAACGATCCTCTACCCATCAGTTTGACATTTTAACATTGCCGTTAAAGTTTAAAAGTGACAACATAGTTCACGAATAGCGTTTTTCATTCTTACATTTCGTTATTATCTCTCTTATTTGTGAATCCCCTTTTCTGTGCTGCATTCTGTAGATAAAATCATTTCCTAACGTCGGTGTTGGTGGTCTCCTTTACGGCTGAAAATAAATGAAAAATATAAAGCTGGAAGTTATTTGATGGTGAAACCGTTATTAGCCCCACGAGGCCAGTTTGTGCAAAGTGCTCCTAGCGACAGGGTAGAAAAGCACTTTTAACATCCAGATTATAACCACAGCGATCTCGGGAGCGACCCTGTTGTAGATGAAGTTGTTTTTAAAAGAAAAATCGTTTTACAAAAAAACCTTCAATTGCTTATCTTCGTCATTTACCCAAAAAGTGATTAGTAATATCCACGGTATAAATATGCCATACACAATAATTACATGTCACAGAATACAAGCATAATCAAACGGTAGTAATAATGTAAACAAAAACAACAATTAACTGTGGCATTAGATCACAAAATGACGACAGAAAGTATAAAATTTATACAAGCTCTAGAAGGAGATACAAGTACATATAAAATATTATAAACAGGAATGAGTACACAGACTTAGGTTTAATTAATATCGATTAAAAATATATGATTGTATAGTCTTTTTGTATTTATCTTCTGTGCAATTAAACAGCTCCGCTACATCTGCGTTCAGTCCAGGAATCGTTTAAACAAAATTTTAGAACGAGTAGCTTTTGTAGGTATATGAAAATCAATGTGGTTAATTAAATCAAGGCTGTCTACACTACCTTTTAAAATTTTGAACATAATTATATATGTGTATATAGGAATACTTAATTAATATTATAATAGGGAGAAAGAAGAAAACTTCCAGCTTAGACTCTTGCTTGTAGGTAAGTAGGCACCTAGTTTTTTAAGGGTTCTCTAACCTATAAGTAATGCTTGTAGAATAAAGCTATGCGATTAAAAATGTAAGCTTTGAACATTAAGCTTTTCGAACGATGAGCTTTGAGACTGAGCTTTGATATTTGAGTTTAAATTTATTAACACTAAGCTTTGACCTTTGAGCTTTGCTATCGGAAATTTATAATATTAAAAAAAAGTTCAACAATTGAAAGTATAGTTATATTAATCTCGGATTTGACATTGATATATTATATTGGCATATTTGACCTTTTGAAGGTTTTTTTAGACTACCAAACGAAGTACTTAACTCCAGCCTTACCAGATTTTCAATTAAATTAATTCAAGTCAATTTAGTCTTGCTTACATTTCCAGTAGAGAAGATAAGTGAAAGCTTATAGAGATATTGTTAATCATTAGTTATTTCAAGCTTAGAATACATTTATTTTAAAACATAGTTAGCATAATTATTCACACTTTATGTTTCATTATGTTATTACTGTTAATGAATCCATCTGGGAAATCTTAATTATTTAAGTGATTAACATAATTTTATGTATGAAACCACCGCCAAAAATAACTTACTATCTTTCTTATGAATTGTTAATGTAATTTCGACTCTATTGCAGACCTCACTACTAAAATTATCAGGCTTCAGATTTTAATCGTAAAAAAACCACATTTAATTAAATAATTTTGGTTGGTAACTGGCAACCTGAATTCATAGTTTTTCTGTTCTGAAGGGTGCCTACTGGTCACTTACCCGTCCCTTTAATAGTTAGGCATCTTTCTTTTAGAATTCTGGTTAAATTATTCGTTTTCTTGTTAAAAACGGGACTGGAAAATATTTAACAAATTACATAAGATGCTATCAGTAAAGCACGAATATGTTATGAGGAAGTCTGAAAACATGTTCTTAAAAATAATAATATTTTCGCATCTTGTCCATTATATTTACAGATATATTCTGAATGACTAATATTTTTACAGGAAACAGTCGTGCAGTCACATTTTTAAGAGTACCTTGATAAAAAAACGCCATATTCATTTTTTTCCGTGTACCACTACAGTAAGCAGAATTTTTTGTTATGTCGTGGTAGAGGACCTACACGTAATACCAACTCAGCCAGTCAAACAGTCCTTTCCATCTTTAACTGGACACATGCCACCGACTTAACTAAACGTACTTTTGCCGCTGTTTTAAGGTAAGGACATACTGGGCGCATGTATGTTACGTACGAAATGCTTTAAGGCGAAGCTTAATGCTAAATCACTATTTTGATTAATTTTTATAACGAATTTGTGTACATTATGAATACCAAAAAAATGCTTTAGTTAAATTGAAAGTTTTCCTATCGTTTCGCTTGAGTAGAATACAAATAAAATAATAAATTACTCAATAAAAAATATAAATGTAAACTTCTAATAAAAATTAACGAGTAAAGGAAACAACTTTAAAAAAATGCAGTATTATATCTAAGATTATCTGTGATAGTTTCAATTGATTAACTTTTTTGCTTTATTATAAAATTATTTACAAAATAATTTCAATTTGTGCTTGAAATCGAACGTTTCTAAACATCGTTTGTCAAGCGATTTTAATGCCTATTACCTACAATATAAGGTATACCAAGAATGTACACATTTTTGGTCCTCTTAATACATCTGGACAACTTCCAATCCATATATTTTCCATGAATAGATAACAAACTAGCTAACAACTATACTTCATTCAGACATCCTCTCATACATACTATTCCATTATTCTTGTCATGGCCCGACTCCGCCATGTTTAGATTGTAATGTTTTTAAACCGTCTACCCTCCCTTCCTAACGAACTAATCTTTTGTTACGTTTGATTTGCAACTTCTCGCGGTTTATCAACCCTTCAATCTTAACGAATTAATATGTCACGTTGTGTCATTTTTTGTTTCGACAGTGATTAATTCATTGAAGGATCTTTTTAATTGGTTGTGGTAACTTTGGTTCTTTTTAGATGAGGCGTGTTACATTCTGTATGGTTTGAAAATAAGACAATGACCGACTACCCTGATTTTAACTACCTTTTCCTACCTTGTTTGCTCGCCCAAACGTTTCCGGTTGCTGCAGTCGATAATGTGCTAATATAATGAGACAATTAATTACAAGTACATGAAATTCGCTATAGACAATTCAATTCAAGATGCACAAAATTCTAAGTTAATGATTTGACTATGGATTGTTAGTTTTGTGAGTTATTTCTATGAGTAGGTATTTTAGGGAATAGCTAGAGACAAAACATGTGTTGCTTTCGATTGGTCTCCGTCCAAATCCCATCCATCAACGTGACCAGCTCGAAAGCAGCCAAATTGATGGTCCAATCCCAACACCTCCAGAAATTAATTGAATATCGCTCAGCGACAGATGAAATAATGACATGTTTTGCCTCCTGCCGGAGGGTGATGAAGGTGGGATGTGGGTCCTTGTTGGTAAATGATGATGTTGATGATGATGATGATTGAAGAAGATTCGTCTTATACCGTTAGGTATAAGGAGCTGCTCCGGTCCGGTGGCATGATAGCCTGGTGTCAGGAACCATTTGGGTCACGTGGGTAGCGCGAGGTTTAGGTCGCGTCAACCTCCCCCAAATCGATGATGAGTTAAGCTTCGCCAGTATGCCGAAAGTTAGGAGTCCACTCTACTAACCTCAAACATAAACATATACTGAAGTGGTTTGCATCAGCAACGTCAGGAGTTCGGGAGTCCCGTGAACACCCCTCTGGTTTACGCTCGTAAGAATAATGATGAATTCAGCTTCAGTTTGTTCGACTTCGCCTCTGCAGTCACGCTACTCCAAATAGCTCCTGGCTCCAGTCTATACAGCTTCTCGTTCCAGTAGAGGTAATGACACATATTTATCATATGTACAATACAGAACATACTTCAAGTCTTTCGTCCACACTCAAAATAGTCATTTCAATATTTAATTTGAATGAGGGCGTCCATCCGACATAACGAATGTTTCCGAGACGGGAGATTTTACCCCACTTCAAAGTCATGGTCATTCGCTCTATCGTTTGTTACCCTCCGTTCGCTTCAAACATAAAAAAATGGTAGAAAATGATATCCTCGACTTCCGGCGCTAAGGATCAGGGATACTGGAATCATCAGGTCGTGAATCTGAAATCATCCGATCTCCGTCAGCTCAAACGGTTTCAGTCGGAGTCAATTTCCAACCTAATTCTGGATGACTTCTCCTCCTATAGTGGGGTAAGTGTTTATTGAATTTGACAGGAAGGACGTCAGAAATTGCCAAAACAACTTCATATTCGTCACGATCCCTTCGTTCTGTCAGCGAGAAAATCCTCCTCATACGCCAGACAAGAATAGCATAGCCCTTATCCGCTTTGTTCCTTCGTCCACCAAGCCAACTCAAGTAGGAAAGCCCATTAGCAATCTTCGTTCCCTTCGATTTGAACTCCGTGAAAGCATCCTCTCACCAGCTGAAAATACTCGAAACAGGGGTCTATTCAGGGTGACTATCTAAGGCTGGTCCCTCAACACCTTCGACCGAAACCGATGCTTTTACGGGAATAACTCAACCACACCTGAGCAGGGGAAAAGCCGGCGCTGCTCTACTGAAATAGACTTTATCTCGGTATCCAGGGTTATCGACTTTGCTAACACAAAAGTCCCTATTAGGCAAGCCAATCACAAATTTCGTTCCCTTCGCTTTTGTCGCTTTGATAGGACAGCCTGCGGAAAATTCGTACACTTCGTCCCCGCCAAACTTATGAAAAATGAAAATCTCACTTGATAGAATAGGAATGCCAGACAGATGCATTCTCTCGGCGGCTAGCTTCAATCCGCTGCGTTATCCCGATTCAAAAATGCATGAAAATTATATGCTAACAGAGAAACCCCTGTAATAACTACAATACACCGTAGCCTTCACAAAGTTCGTAAAACGGACTTGGAAGTAGGTATTAGTGGTACGTAGGTATACGCACGTGGCTCTAATAGTTGAAATAATGGTGCGCTCGCGGCACACGGCTAAGTGAGAGTGATGTTTGAATAAGTTATATTTAATTAAATATATTCTATGAATTCCGTGAAGAATAAGTTGAATTCCCAAGGAGGATACGATAACTCATTGTCAAATAACAGGCATTGAAGCATATAATTAACCGTTCCATTCGTTACCACTCCGCCTATAGGTATCTGATTGTTTCGACTAATAACCGTTCGCCGAATTATAAAAACATCGCATAATTACAATGGTTTATATTTTATAAATTTTGACGCTAAATATAACTACTGGAGAGTTATTAAATCATTTTAAATTGCAGAAAAAATTGTCTAACTTATAAATAATGTCTATTGTTGAATGATCTAAAGCGTTTTTTTTTGAATAACCACTCTTCGTCCCTTTTGTAATAGCCAAGACCCGGTCGGCTTCAATGCAATAGGTGATTTATGGCCTCCTTTGCTAACGGGTCCGGACTATTGTCGCAAGTTCTTCCGTTCAATATTTTAACATAATTACCTATAGTACTCAAGTTAAATACCCCTACTTCAAAATACAATTGAATTATTTGGTTTACATTATGGAAATAAGTGTTAATAATTAGATTATAATAGACTTACCGATACATCTTAGTGTCAACAATCCAAATAATTATAAATAAACAAACACAGTCACATGCAGTAAAATACTCATGCTGTTAGAAAACCACACCTTCTACACTAAATGACTTTAGCCGTGTTCGCGTCCCGACGATTAATTCTTGTTGACGCGCTTCCTAGTTTTTACTGACTCGACTATCTTAAAACGCTGACCGATCCTGATTATTCCTGACCGTCTCTCGGACCTTGAAACTCTGACCCCCTTGACTCTATTTGATCGTCTCCCAACGCTTTCAAACTGACTATCTTGAACCGCTTTTTTCACCCTCGACTATCGACTTCCTTCTCCCGTTCTTCAACGCTAACTGTCTCGACCGTCTCCCCGCGCTTTCAAATCCAGACCCCCTTCCCAAACCAACCCCGCCTTTCGCCATATGCGATTTCTAATTTATGTCTCCTGAATTCTCGAAATTTCGTGTATCCAAGGACAGAAACGCACTAAAAGACCCCATCAATTATGAGCTCTAGAACCCGTCACATTAATTTAAATCGTTTCAAAACCAATAAATTGTTACTTCTCAAGTAAACTGTCCAATTCTTTGTTCAAAGAATGAAACTTGACCCTTCCAGTCCAGTGGCGTGTTGGCCCACCAGCATTTTAGCTCGGCTTACAATTATCAACACGGTCTAGGATGTATTAAATAATTATGATGTAATAGTTTTATTTTTAAATCTTCTTGCGAGATTTTAATTTAACTAGGCAAATTCCAAACTCGTCCTGTTAAAATGTCATTTACCTCGCTATTCATAATTATAATTCATCCAAATCCTTAGAAAAGTTACGTAACTATATTTAACGGCGTATTTCATACTTAGAAAGTCACTTAGTAGCATTGCTCAACCTAGTTGAATTGTTTCTTATTGATCTTGTTAGGTTTTTTTTTCTATCCGCCCCCTATACTGGCAAATCTGCTACTGCACTGGACTAAATCTGAGAATTTTAGCACCACCCCGGAGGTCTCTGACGATACAGTGCATGTTCCTATTTTTTTCTCTAGTACCATAATAAATCTAAGCACTTGTTTTAAAATCAGTTGTCCAACATCTGGTAATTCCCTATGTCGTGAGACCAACTGAAAATTTCTTTCCCACCATAATAAATCAATAATAAAAAAAATTATCCCAGGGCGAGTCCATCACAAGATTTATACTGAAATATTATGTCGTATTAAAAAAAATACTCAATCGGTCACATAAGAATATCTGTATTTGAGGGCAATATCGGTATCGGCAGCGAACATTCGAATTTTCAGCGATTTTTTTTTCTTAATTTCGGATTTTGAAAAATAAAAATTTCCCTAATATTCCAAAAATAATTATAAATTCTCTGAAATTTGCCTGATAATTACCGGATCGGCAATATTCCAAATCCGTGGCCACCCTGTTTTACTATAGAAGGCGAAGAAATATTTAAATATAATACAATGCTCGGAAATTCATTATTAACTCCAATAAAAATATTTTACTGGAAGACTAATACTAAAAAAGAGAAAATGCACAATCCAATCATTCGATCGGGTATAAAATATATTTTCCACTTGAAGCTTAAAGGTATTTTTAATACTCGAGGCATCGCTAACTTTGTAATAACTTGTATTGAAACTTTAATGTTTGGAAAGCCAGCAGATTTTATCGTCCAGTAATAAATTCTTTCAGTTCCGCTAGTAATAATATATGAAACATTGTTGTTGAACATTGAATGTCTCTTATGAGACTAATAAACAGAGGAGCGTAACAACAAAAGCCACTTTGCCAATAAACAATATCGTAAAAATAATATGAAAATCATAAAAGGTGTTATGTTCAAATTGTCTTTCACCTTTAGAGAAGACTCGAGAAATTCAACAGAAAAGCAATTTTTTGATTGTCTTTCTGCAAACAAACACCGCGCAAACTTATTCTTATGATTACTTGGTTGAAAATTGTTTGACTTGTTCGACATGAGTTGTGCACAACGCAATTTGGTACTTAAAATAAAAATGCATTGGATTATAAAATCCCTCAAGTTTCCGAGCTTTTAATGCTACGAGAGCGAATAAAAATTGGTGGTTTTCATTTTCCAATTTCTTTTATGGAAACTACCATCCCAACATGTCATCCATAATTAAGCAGCCACCTCTGGTCTGGAGCCCCAAAATACTTAATACCCTTGACCAGAAACCCTTGTGCAGAAACGGGCGGTCCGTTTGATAGAATTCCCTATCTTAACCAAAGGGATTGCAATCTTGATAGCACAGGGGCAAGGTGTGAATGCTGTCCTTATTCTACCGGTATTTTAATTTAAGATGCTCCGAGGAACTAGCATCACTACGAGTCAGGCAACACGCCAAACGCGCGCCCAACATCTCAGCTATCAAATGAGAACGGATCGTTTCTACAACTCTTTCTTGAGATTAACAGCTCGGCTGTGAAACGATCTCCTTCCTCCCCCCTTCAATTCTTACACTCTCTGAAAAGACCCTCCACTCAGCATCCGCAGAGATGACATCTGAATCAGATTAGAAATGTTTCGCGTATTTCATATTTTCCAAAACAACTTTAATGTACATACCGTGTTTAATTCAGGGAACCATGAGAGCTATATTGCCCCCCGTTTGCGCGGTGTCGTGAAGGGAGGCAATTTATACATAGGGTTAAAGTTCACACCATTTAACATGAGCCCTCGACGTGATTTTACTACTAAACTGTGCTTTAATAAAGTTGTCCAGTGATAATCAGGTACTCCGTTACATTACATTGAGTATACAAGAAGCTAATAAGATATTTATAAGCACATAAGTTACAATTGGTGATTTAATATTATAAGGGTAACAAACTGTCTGTAGTCATATTACTTAATCCATTAAAATCCCTAGAATTTATGAAAAATTAATTGAATATTTCCTTTACCCAAAAAACACAAAATTTCCTAGAAGAAAAAATGCGATGCACTACGTAGTAATTTAAAATCATGTGTTTTTGGTTTGAAAATTTGGTCGCCTAGAAATGTTTCAGATGCTTTAATTAAATATTGCGAGTAGAATACATCCTGGCCTTTGAAATAATCGAGTATTTTTTAGATAAGTCTTTTTATAAGCCCAGAAAAAAATAATGTATAGGCCTATGAAAACTGATTTAAGGTTCAAAATCTCCTACTTACGAACCCATTTTCGGTTATGGTTTTATTGTATAAAGTGGCAAATTAAGTTATTTATAAAATTATCGAAAAACATTTAAATATTTGTGCCTGAACATCCACAAAATAAAATAAAAGGCAATTTTTGGCCATGTTTTTTTCTTGCATAAATCAAAACAGGCGGATGGTGTGAAGCGGGAATTTAAGCCTTATCGCCATCCACGTAAGGTGTGTTATTGATAGCGGCTCGATTCAACATATTACATGACGTAGTGCATCGCCTTAAATACTGAATGGTTTAAATGGAAACTGATGTCGCCACTGATTTAGTACCTTTTGGTTCTACCCTATTTATCACATGCCCCGTCTCTCTTACAATGCCTGAATATATTGGTTAATTCTGAAAAAAAAATTGACAGTATTTTTTACTATTTGGACAAGATTTAGTACATTTTTTAACATTATTTCGACTGTTTGAACAAATATTTTGCCAATTTTTTTTGTCATTTGTTGGTTTTTTGTTTGAGAAAAAGTTTATTTTCGTTCATGGATATTTATGGATTTTTGTTGATATTTCTGCATATTAGTGGATATTTGTGAACAATATTTTACCAATTTTTTTCAGTTACTTGTCGAATTTTTGCACGTTTTATGATATTTGTAGAGTTTCGTGGAGATTCGTGGATATTTGCGGATGTTTTTGGATCTTCACGGATATTTTTTATGCATTCGAAAAATATTTTGTCTATTTACTTTAGGATGGTTATTTTCCATAATTGTGATCAAATCGTCCAATACATAAGATATATTAGAGAAAGTATGTAAATATTTTTTTTTATAAAAAATGTTCCATTATCTAATAATAATATTTGACTAGTTATTTGTTTGTAAAAGATTTTTACAAAGACGTTTCTCTAGATATCATTCTTCTAAGATATAATTTCTTTTACATCTGAGCGGACCTGTCAGCCAAACGGTATAATACGTCTTGATCCATCGCAACATTCGTCAATTGCCAAGAAAAATATGCCTCAAAGGTTCACGTAACGAAATTCCCTAATGTACTCGTGAAATCAACACTTGAATGCTCGGAGAGCTGGAAGGGGGGCAGCCAGCGGCTAGGCGCACATAAGGACGGCCAAATTACGGCGCCAAAAACAGGTAAAAGCATCGTCTTTAAAATATTGTTCTATCATAAATACCTTTGAAACATTATCTATAAACCAGTTCAAAATGAACCACAAGAATTTATTTTGTAAACGCAACCCATTAGTTCTCGTTCCCAGTCCAAATATTGCTTAGTTGACCTGATTACGCTCGTCCTATTTTAAAATCAGAAAGTTTTCAACATGATATTGAAGCGTCAGGTATATACTTTAATCTGCATTTATTTAACATAATATGGATATAATATGTATTTTATGAATCACTATTTTTGTCAAAAATATATGTTGAAATGTTTATTTTTGCTATAGTTTTAAAAAAAGTTCCACCGAATTCCTCGACATTTACTTAATAGTTCGAAAAAAAATCTTGTAAGTAATATAAAAATGTTAAATTATACCCTCCTTTTCCCCTCTTTGTTAAATCAAGCGCATTCTTTTCAGGCAGTCTTGGAGACCTCATCGACTCTAAAGGAAATGAAGATTAAGAGAAAAAACGACATATTTATGATGTTAAAAAATGATCAATTTTAAAAGTTATCGTCGTTTAACAGTTGAATCATAATGTATGTTATGCATGTGTTCATCTCAATAATTCAAAATACAGAAATAATTAACTTTTCTTAGGTACTCCTCCTTACAAGTATTTCTGATCAGAATATCAAATAAAAATATTTTTGGCTTCGTAAATAAATCATTCGGCTTTGTGTGCGGCGTAAAGCGAGATAAAGGCGAGATTAAATGCACTGGAAAGAAGGTCAGCCAGATGAATGTCGGGCAGGACGATATAATATATTATGACGCCATGAGAAATGGGGAGTAAGAAAGGGCCGAAATGCCGAAGTGCCGGTAGACAATAGTAAAGTGGACAACTTAACGAAAGCATATCAAGACGTATGGTTTGTTTGTGAGCGGATTTTTTAACGAATTTAGCTACGTTCCTTGAGATGCCGGAAAAGAGTTGGTGAAGTGTCTCTCATAAATATAAAACTAAAGAAAATATGCCTTAATACAACCATACGTAGCGGTCCGTTTGATAGATTCTCTTATCACCAATGGATTGTAATATTTAGAGCACAGGCGTCCGGCGGGATTGTTGTCCTTGTTCTGCCGGTATTTCAATGGAATATGCTTCTAGGAATCAGTGCCTTTGATCCTCTTGGTACCGATGTACAGTCAGGAAACACGCCAATCAACATTTGTTCGCAGTTTAACAATTGTTCACTTGAGAACGGGCCATTTCTACTAATCGTTTTTGAGTTCAACAGCTTGGTTGTGGTATGATTTGCCGGTCTCTGTGTTCCTCCTTCATGTACACCATGTCACTTTAGGACCTAGGTTCACCAGCTTCTCCAAAGATGACATGGGCCCTTAGGTAACTTATTTTCCAGAGGGCCTCCTGTGAGGAGTTAAATCAAACAAATTGTAGTTTGTAGTTCGGATAAGTTAGCCGAGTTTTCTACTTATTTCGAATATTTATTAATTATAATGGATAGTTATCGAGAGGATGGTAAACTACCCCCCTAAGTAGAGTGGTAAGTGAAAGTATTTGTTCGTTCTCGCTTCTCCCTAAGTTCCCAAGAGGAGAAGTCAATCTTTAACCAATTTACGAAGAATTGGAATTTTCATAGCGGTTATTTCAATATGTTTATTACTTAAGTAAAAATATTTACCCCGTGGATCAGTCAGTCCGTATCCTAGCTATGTACGACATTCCTCGCTCAAATGTAAGCCAAATAAATCAGCCGCTCAATTATTGATAAGCCTCAGAACAGTTACAATTTAGATTCCGTAGCATTAGCAGTAATACATGTCACATTCCATATTCCACATTTACGTAAATAATTGCATACATCCAGCTCACTCAAATTTACGTTAATTGTCTCATTTTATCAGTATGAACAATCAAATGTAGAATGTTGTTGTTATTAATTGATAACCAATCTAAAATAGTCTGGTAAGTATTGAAGAACCACAAACAAAAAACTTCGTGCAAAATTGTAGAAATTGTTGATTTGTTTGTAGACTTTTTTTAAGGATGTATATGAAGCCGATGTTCCTAATAAAAAACATTCCAAATTTCGAGTCGGATATAAATTTACAATTATCTCAAATTCATATTGTGATTAAAGACATCGCAGTATGTGACTGGATCCTAAAACTTGCTCAGGGCCAGATAAAATTCTCCCATATTCCATAAAAACTGTGCAGATAGTGTCGTTGTGAAAAATCACCTTAACGGCTATAAAAACTGTGAAAAAAGAAGATAGGCTTTGCTGTTGTCGGTTGAAATTTCTAAAATTGAATGTAAAAAGATTACGACCACAATTTATTAATATTTAAAAAATGATCGTCTGTAATCAATTTAAAGTTTTTAGTGTTGTTTCGTACGTGAAGGTGAAGTATCAAGCTAAACCCTTCCTTCTCCAAAAACAAAAGATTAGGGTACTTAGAGTAGGTAATTGAAACATGTTTAACAATATTTAAAATGTGAAATTTCTAACGCCATTACTGATAGTGAATTCCCGTCCATATTGGTCATAACAAAAGAATTCATTAAAACTAATCAGCTATCTGTAAAATGGGAAAACTAAGTACGGTCCTTAACATTAAAAATAATTGTGATTTCTCCCGGGATTCTTATTTAGGGCGTTGGAAATAAATAATGAAAATTTTGCATGCTATATTAAGTAAATCACTCATCAATAGTGGACGAGAAAAAAAACATTTTTCATGAACTTGGAAGGGGTCTCATAGTGTCGGGAGGGTCGTGCCGTTTTTAGTCGTTACGGTGGTTTCGCCGTCCGCACCTTTCTTGAAAATGGCCGTTCTTTCGTCGCTACCCAGCGGGCCTTCCGGCTGCAATTTGTGACTGACGCTACCTCAAGGAAATTATTTTTAAACCTCGGCCTCACACTTTAGAAGAACTCAAGGATTGAATTCGGGAGGATATCGCGCGCGTCGCTGACTGGTGCCGAAATGCAGCGGAAAACTTCAGAAACCGCCTTCATCAATGTTTCGCTGCTGGGGGACATCATCTTTTTGATGTCATCTTCAGGACCTGATGCATAAAATTGATGTACCGAATAATATAAAATAAACCCCTTTTCTGTAAGTTACTACGTTTTTTTAATAGCCCTTCAAAACTGCACTGTCTAATTTGCATTAACCTGTATTTTTATCCATAGGTACTTATTTGTCTATTTTTATATATATTAATTATCGTTACGAGAAACCACTAGTTGAAACATGTCAATTATATTGAAAAAAAGGCGGTTATTGGTTTTAAAAAATGTTGATTATTTAAAAAAGGCGATTATTGTCTTTGAAACAAATCAATTAAATAGCACGCAAAGATTTTTTTGATTAAATAGTGGTGCATGCAATAGTATTTATATTATTAAAAGAAATATTTGTTTGTTCTATCCAAAATTACTTCCTTAATAAAAGAAGCCAATGTTTGAAAAAAACTAATTAAATGAAACATGTATTTTTTTCAAATAACCATTATTATTTTGGTAGGTATTGGACCGATCAGCTTACAAATCGTCCTGTCAGAATCCACAAATAAGTCCATATTGTATCCTAACCAGAGTTAGCAGCTTTCGCCCCAAATATCAAGAAACTTCGTCTTTCTTCCGACGTGTATTAATAATAATTGGACTTGATCAAGCGATTCATCTTTGTAACTGTATAAGTCAAGGAATTGTATTTTTTTCGCCAGCAAATACTGGGTCATCAAGGAAAATAACAGGCCCCAAAAATGATTTCTTTATTATTTTATTCTGACAATACAACTACTACAGTGAGTCCATGTGGGTCTTTTTGATTTCATATAATGACATGCTTAAAGATTTGAGTAATGAACGTAATAAAGATTTTTTCAACTAACTAACCATCACGCCGTTTCCTTGCAGGGGTAGGCAGAGAGGACGGACCACAATTACAATCGTTTTATGAATTTCTTGAAACAAATGGTGTAATTCCTAATTTTAAATTTTAAAAGAAATATTTCATTAAACATATAGTCTCTTTAAGTACCTACATACAAATCTTAAATTTCAGTTTTGATCTATTAAATAAGATAAAATAAGAAACACGCTTTTTAAGATGCGTGGTTTACTTTTCACCGAACAGCCTTTTCCCCGAATAAGCCACAGTACATTGGTAAAAATGAAAGCAAACCAAATATTAAAATATTTTTCAAAGAAATGTGAAATATACCGTAAAATATCAGCTTTGTAAAAAATTATTGTATTAATCGCGTTTTAAAACGGCAACTGAAAATGGTGAAGGTTTTTCCAAAGGGATGGATATGATTAAATCTCTCCATGAAATACTTAATAAGCATATCTGATAATCAAACCTTGGATTATTTTAAAGCCTCTGCTTTACTGTTGGGGAAATGAAAAAATTCCTAAAACTGCTGAATAAATCTTAATATTTATACGGGGATTATGCAAATTTATTTTAAAAGGTAAATTCAGATTCGTTTTATTAAAAAAGAAACGGAATGCAATCGTTTTGGCGTGCAGCTAACACTCGATTCGTGACGAAGCTCATAAAATTTAAGCTATCGTTAAAAAATAATTGAAATCTCTTCGGATTAATGTTTCAGAATGGAGAACGGTAAAAATAAATGATCACGAGCTGAAGAGAATTTTCCTTTTCTTGTAGCTAATTATTTACGTATTAGATTTCATCAACTTGTTTACTTAATATGTGACTGCCCTGTTAATGGACACAGTAGTGCTGTCCGGAAAGCAGGAGAAAGCAATAAGGCAACCAAAAGATGCACTAACTCAGAAATAATTCCTAGAGTTCTGTAAATCACAAACAATCGAATTATTTGAGGGCCTATATTTTTTAATTTAAGAAAAATAAAATAGCTACACTTTAATTAAAAAAAAAATCATTGAGGACAAGTTGGTTCACAAAATTTGAACAATTCACCAAATTTCAAGGTTAATTTTCAAGTTCTGTGAAAGTCCTATTCAAGTTCTGCTATTACACAAGTACTGTGAAACAACCGGCCTATGATTCAATAATAACAGAAATTGAATAGAACTTGAATTTTAACTTAGAAATTTGATGATTTGTTTAAATTTTGCGAAAAAAAAACTGATGCTTTTATTGGGTATTTTGGCCTCAAATCTAAAATTTCACGTTCTGTAAAACAGGCCGCGATTGCGTTTCACTTAATAAATTAAGTTACTCAGGTAGAAAAATAAATTATTAATGGTCGAAACGTCTATATAGCATAATTAAATGATATGGAATAAAACAAAATATTAATCAATTTCAAAGGCAGTGCGAGAGACAGAATATTCACTTTTTAATTAGACCCTAGTAGAAAATCAACAGAAAACAAATGGGACCATCAACCTAATATTTTTCTTTACTCGGGATTATACATTTTCTTTAAAAGTCGGCTTAAATCTGAATAATTTCACACTGTGGCTCTAGAAATTCAAAATGTTTTTATGGTGTTGATTGATTGGAATATTCTCAAAAATTTTTAGAAAAAAATCACAAGTGTCCGGAATTAATCTTAGGGACTGGAAAATCAAAATATACATATTTTTTATTACTTGAAAACGAAAATATATTTTAATCTTTGTTCAAGACCTGGAGAGGATAGATTTTAGGATGGGTAACTATATTTTAGCTATTGTGAAATAAAGGAAAAATTGGAGAAAACGATATTCAATATAATTCACATTATTTATATCGAAGGAGCGGGTTAAGTTGTCAGGGGGAGGGTGATATATCCAGCGGCGAGAAGTCATTTCGAAATTGATTCTGCCATTGAGAGAAAGAGGGAGAGTTTGTAATGAAACTATTAGAAATGTGTCTTACCACAGCTATAATAAGCATGACAAAATAAGCATGACGTCAAAAGAAATCTAATAAAATACAATGATATCATACCATTGAGATCGAACACATAATTCATAAAAGGTCATAACCAATAATTGGAATTGAAATGTTCATTGATATGGCTTAGTCCATGCCCACGCCCAGGCTGAGTTTCTGATTGAGTTTCATCTTGTTTTGAGTAGTAGTGCAGTAATTAAATTAGGGTATGTTTAAAAAAATTCTTAATGTGCGCTTTAAGGCGAAGCTTAATGCTAAATCACTATTTTGATTAATCTTTGTAACGAATTGGTGTACATTATGAATATCAAAAATATACTTTAGATAAATTGAAGGTTTTCGTATCGTTTCGCTTGAGTAGAATACAAATAAAAAAATAAATTACTCAAAAAAAAATTTCAATAGAAATGTGTGAACGCGTAAAGGAAACAACTTTAAAAAATACAGTCTTATAGCTAAGATTATCTGTGACAGTTTCACTTGAGTACTTTTTTTGCTTTCATATAAAATTACTTACAAAATAAAAACCAGTTTTGTGCTTGTTTGTTTGTTTTTCAATCTTTATTTAGATGTACGCAATTTTTTTCAGTAGAAAAATATAAAAAATACAAAAAATAACAATTACGTTTTAAGAGAAAAAGATAAATACACAAAATTATATTATATAAGATATCTAGGTGACTAAAATAATATTGGTGAGTATGTTCAACAATCAAAAATTATTTTTTACATATAAAGCACATGTCCTACGAAAAGTGCTAAGGCTTGAGGCTTCCTTTATGACATTTGGTAGGTTATTATAAAGTTTTTGCCCTTTATAAAACGCGCTGTTTTGTGTGCATGAAAGTTTAGTTTTGGGAAGCCTAAAATCTCTGCGTCTTCTCGTAGGATAATTGTGAACATTTTCATGGTACATAACATTTCTTTGCAGATAATTTGGGAGCATATTATTTTGAAGCTTATACATCATTGTTAACGTATTATATATTATACTAGCAGTTAAAAACCCGCTCCGCGGGTTTATTTCTGCTAGGCCCTTCGGGCGGCACTTGGTTGGGCTTCGCCCAGTTTAAGTGATACTAACAACAATTATATTTAATAGGTAGATATTAGGTCATTCACAGAGAGAGGGTGAGTATATATTGTTAAATCACGGAACAGGAAGGAGTTTAGGCATATAAGAATGACAGTTGTTCGGCTAAAACTTTACCTTTCCCGAATAATTGCCTAAATGGCTAAATGTAAATTAATTATTCGGAATCGCTGGACACGGAAAAATACGAAATATTTTTAAATAATACCTTCTGATTTACCTTAATTACTATAAAAGGAATCGAACAGCATTTGGGAAATTTTTAATTTTAGCTTTTTAATTTTTAATTACGTAAAATGAAAATTCGCTTTCGCTGTATGGGATGACAGCCTGAATAATTTATGTTGATAACATTTTCTTTTGTCGGTATTCCTGAAATGAACGGCTAGAGACAATTGAAAAACGTAAATTAAAAAGTTATAATGTAATACAATATTCCGGCAAAATAGTGCCTACTTAAAAAACACAAATGATTTATTTCGCTATTATTATCATTATTATTTTATTTAACCTCACCTATAATAACCTAACCTAACCTACAATAATCCAGCCTAACCTATAAAAATCCAACCTAACCTATAATAACCCAACCTAACCTAACCCGTAATAACCTAACAAACGTTACCTAACCTAACATAACCTGACTAATCCTAACCTATAATAATCCAACTTAATCTAACCTAACCTATAAACTAACTTGAACTATACTAATCCAACCTAACCTAACCTAACCTAGCATAACCCAACCTAACCTATCCTAACCTATAATAACCTTTTTTTTAATATTTCCTTACTTGTAAAAGAAACCAAAATACCTTTATTTTATTTTTCGAGCTTGGCTAAAATAGTACCACCTACCTAGTATTTGCATAGAGTAAATGGTAAAAATTCTAGCCACTCATATCAGGAATACCAAAAAAAGAAAATATCATCAATAGAAATTATTCCGGCTGTCATCCAATACAACGAAAGCGAATTTTAATTTTACGTAATTAAAAATTAAAATGCTAAAATTAAAAAATTCCCAAATGCATTCAGATTCCTTTTATATTAATTAAGGTAAATCCGAAGAATTATGTCCAGCGATTCCGAATAATACCTTAATATAATGTATATTATATACCTGGCAAAATGATTGTTTTATTTAACATATAAGTACATGTCAGATTAGAGATTTGTTGACTAATTTTACAATCAACGAAGCGTTTCTATCTTCCGATTGTCTTTCATGTTATTTTATTGAGTTGGCAGTGCCTATACTTCCGCGTATTGTTAACTTCATGTCGGTGTTCTGTCAAATAGTGCGAAATTATTATTTACGTAAATAATATTAAATATCAATATTTTTCAAAATCGTACATGCAAAGACTTGTTGTTTATTGTCATTAAGTTGAATCAAATGTTTGTTTTATTTGTAAATGCGTATTAAAACTGTAGTTTCACGTAAATAATTACCGTTGTTTGAATAAATGAAATTGTACGTATTTGTATATCGCTCTTATGCGCTCTGTCGGCCAATAGCAAAACTACTCCAGCGGCCGGTAAAGGAGGGATTGACATTTTTAAGGAACCCTGGAATGTCTGATTCTTGACAGACGTCAAATATATAAAACGTAATTGTGGATAATTTTTACTGTAATGTAATTAATCCAATGCATTGTGAACTTTCTAAAACATATTTTCTTCGATATTATCTAAAAATTATTTGAGCAGAAAAGATGCTTTTGAAGAAATCTGCGGATCCTATTTTAGTATTAAATCGGGTCATAATTTTGAAGTTAGCGGAATTTAACCGAAACAAACAATTTAAATTTGACCAATCAGAAAGCCTACATCGTCCAGACGCTAGGACAATAATACTATCAGATGTTGTTTGGTTGTCATCATATTTAAATTTTGTAACATAATTTTAACTCTAGTAAAAATGTTGCATTTTAAAATCATCCTCATCCCCCTATTTTGTATAACCTGGAGTTTATTATTTTGGGCTTCGTTACAAGAATAAAATACTAGAACAATAATTTAAATGCGGAGTAACAATAGAATTGTAAACAAGGCGCGTTGTCTTTAGATCCAAGTTATTTCTGATCCTTTTTAGGAATCCAACTTTTTTAGCAATTTTCTTTGTTATGTATTCTAAGTGTTCATCAAATTTTAATTTTTCATCTAATATTACACCCAGATATTTAATACTACTCACCCTTTCTATGTTTACATTATCAATTTTTAGTATTGCCTGCTCGTTTCCCCCTACACTATCCACAATTAAAAACTTGAATGAATTGAAGAAACTAAAATTGAATGTTTTCATAACATTCAATTTTAGTTTGTTTTGGTTTAACCAAAGTGTTACACAAAAATGAAATCGAATGTTTCAAGACTCCGTTTATCAAGCGATTTTAATGCCTATTACCTACAATGTAAGGTATACCAAGAATATACAAATTTTTGGCTTGTAGCTTCCTCTTAATAGATGGCGCTAATTTAATTATTTTAGGAAAACACATATTTTATATTATTTGTTTGCGCCCGTACATAAGGAATATGAATATGATAAATTGGTTTTACCAGTAAAAAAACTCAATTATTTCAAGAAACGCAAAATTGGAAAAATTTGAATCAAATCAAAAATCAAATCAAATCAAACATTGGATTGAATCACCGATAGTAATATTTAGTTGTGTATATGCTCTTGGAACGGTGGCATTTAAGCCCCCGCATTCCGAATTTCTACCGACTTATAACATATTTGTCTTTAACACTTTAAGCTTTGATGTTCTTTAAAAAATATATGTTATTTTTGAAATAATATCTATACATTTGTAAAGCGGAAACGGTAATTATATGAAACTAACTCGACAGAAAAAAATCGTAAAGTAAGCCCAAAAAAGAGAGTTTTTCTCTATTTCAAACTAGTCGTGTTACATTAAATTTTAACTGTTAATAAACACAAGTATACCCACGAACTGGCGATGCCTGTGTGAGATTTTTTAGGTTAATCTGCTAAATGTATTATTCTTTAATTTTTAACTGTTTTTATAAAAAAAGTGTTTCCTTTATTGTAAAATACCAGAAAAATTATTAATAAAAAAATTAAAAATATATATCTTTAATAATTTTCGGTTAATTATCATAGTTTTTTAATATTAGCGCGCTCCCTCTAACATTCGCATTTACATATCTTTCTTTCAGGCCATCTTTGAACGCTTACAAGGAGTCTTAATCTGTTGAATAAGCAACACCTTATACCAAAATTTCACAAAAAAACCTACCAAATTTGTTTTAACTCGATCGTTTTGCATTTCCGCTGTTTGTAACTTTTTGTGTACGTTCCGATTCCGTTTGAAAATGGTGGCGATTTAAATGGTTCAGTACAGATCCTTTCTCAAATGCAAAATCGTCGTCTTATTATTTGGACTTTCTTATTTGCATTTTTTTAATATTATGGTACCTACCTACCAGCCGAAGAAATTTTGAAATTTATTAGTGAGGTGTGTTTGAACAAATAACTAATTATTTAAAATTTAAAAAAATATAGATATGGTTGTTTATAAAGTATGAAGGTATTTTAGTGCCTAATTACAAATCTTATGTTTTCAGAGGAAAATTTCTTTTGATTCATTTAATTGAAATAGAGAGAATATTTAAAAAAAAAACTTTTTGAACGCGAACTACTGTTCGTAAAACTATTAGTTACGTAAATTTATAATCTCGAGTATACCAAATACCTAAATCCTGTGAGTGTACAAATACTTCCTACTACACCGCTTTAAATTCAAGCTATAGCGCACACTGTCTTATAATTGCTTACACCGCAACTACGTACTTTGGCTTCTTTACATATATAGACTGAAACCTGTACCATCCAGTATTTTAATCATATTATAAATGTGAAAAAAATAACGAGATGTGAAATATGCCAAAAAATGCCAGGACCTCAACCTTTCAGTTGCCTCTTATCCTTTTCCCCTCATAGCTGACAAATTATATCACTTCCCAAGCCCTGTCGGGTACTTAAATAATGACTACTTGGACCGATAGTCCTCGCACGCAGCGCGTGGCACTACAGTTCTTCATTAAAAATTCTAAGATTGTATGCACGTAAAACCGAGTCTAAACAGTAATTTTCGTAATGTAAGAAATCATTAATGCAATATTTTTTATCTTGGCTTAGATAAAATGGAAATGAGAAATAATATTATTTTATATGTAGAGAAGATTGAAAGGAGAACGCTTCAAGAACTTTGGAAATAACTCTCTTGAAAAGTTATTTTAAGGACTTACATAAAACTGTGCTTTGAAATGCTAAAAGATTCGGAAAGTTGGTGGTATTTTAACAAATGTGATTTGAGTGTAGCTTAAATAAGAGCGTCGAGCATGTCCTTAGGAAGTATTGTTTGGAAAAGAAGCGGAAAAACAAGTTTAAAATCTACTTAAAAAGTTAAATGTGAACTGGTGTTTTAAACATTGTATTATTATTTGTTCGTTCCTATTTTCGTAAGTTTGTGAAAAGTTTACCGAGTGACTGGCGTATATAATAAAATATTATCGATATTTTAAAATATTATGCGAGTTGACGTCTATTGATTCTGATGAAGGCGCCAGCACGCTTCCGAGAGTCGGATTATAACAACGTGTTTTAGTAGTGCATTCATATTTTTAAAAGATTTTTCCTTAGGACCATTATTTTAGAAGATATGAAATTGATAAAACAGATGAAATAGATTAAAAACATATCTAAGTGATACAATTATTGATCAAATAGGTCGAATAGACAAAAAATATCGAATAGTTCAAATGGATCAAGAGTTCAAATAAATCGAATACATCAAATAGATCAAATATATATAATATAGATTGTGCATCCTTGTCCTTTCTAAAATAATAAGATTTTATACAAGTCCCATTTGCTAAAAACTAAATGTCACCCTAGCTGTCTTTATTATGTACTTGTTTCTTGATGGGAATAATGATTAATAAGTAGTTATGGGAGGAAACCCTCGACCACGTTTTTTTTAACTATAAAAACCATTCATCTTTCAAGAACATATACCGCCGGCTTATTAAAACCACACACCAGTCCCCCCTTAACATTTCATACCTTTTATCTCTTAACAATTCTCGTGTTCATACAGCTTTATGTAAGTTTATTAACCTGAATGAATTCAACATTTATTTTGTTTTAGTGATCTAAATGAGTCCAATATTTAATTTGTTTTATTATTCTCCCAATAGATTAACCGAATTTTTTTATCCACTTTAACTGTTACCGGCACAAAGCACTCTTTTCAGGGTGAAATGCCTAAAACCAAAAAAAAAGTAGTTATGGTTCAAAATTTTGTTACAATATACAATCAAATTACCCATCGTAACTTTTTTCTCTTTCTTTTTGAAATATTTTGTTTTTGTTTGTAGTATTATTTTATGTATGTTTGTGGTTACTTTATTGGCTTAGTCCCAATGAGGTTGATTTTTATGAGAAAATACGTGATTTATGTATGGTGAGATAGTAATAAATACCAAACAGATCAAATTTAAAAAAAATAGATCAAATATGTCAAAAATTTCAAATAGATCAGATAGATCATAAAGATGAAATAGATCCCATAGTTCATATGGATCAATCTACTTAGGCATCAATAACTGAAAGGATTAGGTTAAAAATCTTCTTCATGTCGCAAATCATTTTTTTTTAATTCACCCACTTCTTTTCCGATAACTTCGGGTGTTGTCTGATAATTTTTATTTCATGTTGCGTTACTTTCAGTTTTGGACCTTTTTTGGAAAAAATTCTTCAGTTATTTTAAAAAAGCTGGACAAACAAAAAAATTATAATACATGAGGATATTTTTATAAATAATAAATGCAATTATTGAAAAAATTCTCTGATTATTAGATATATTCAATATATTGTTAATTTCTAAATAATTCTAACCACTTCATCAGATGTTTCAAACTCACCGGAGTTAGATTAATAATAGTGTTGAATTGTTTCCTCCATACAACACCTCGTAATTCCTAGATAATTCTTCAATAAATGTTCTTCGTTGGTTTCAACCTTCCAATCACCTCTCCCAGGATGTGCTCTTTCCAAGAGCTGACGTTTTGAGACCACCTTTGATAGAGTGACAAGGGAATTTCTATTTTTCCATTAAATCCTCTGCTATGTGAAACAAATAAAAAGAAAGAATGATTGAAAAGATAAACAATTTGTACGGTCAAACGTTGTGTTTAAGAAATAATAGAACTAAAATGTGACAAGTGGCAATAAAATTAAGTTAAAAATAAGAAAACGTATCAAGTTTTTTTTTTTTTTTATGTTGTTCTAGTGTGTGCTAATAGTTATGATGTAATGGAAAAATGCCATCACTAAATAGTATGAAATAGTGTGAGCCTGTTTGTGCGCTTAGTTCTTCTAAACTACGAAATGGATTTTGATAGGGTTGCAATATCATTCAGAGAATTTCTTCCGAAAAGTTTATTTATATATATAAATAAACTTTTTTATAAATATGATTTATTTTATATATATATATATAAAATAAATCATATTTATAAAAAAGTAGAGAAAAAGTCGAGCAACGCGGGGAACACGTCAGCTAGTCTTAATATATGAAAATCTGCCTGCGTATGTTTGTGCTTGCAAAACTCGAAAAGTGGTGTACCAATATCACTGAAATTCTCAAAATTTGTTCTTATTAGTGCCAAAAGTATTTAAAGATTTGAATAGTAGAAGAAGTTGGAGACGCCCAAGGATTACTTTACGCAATATTTCTGTATCAACTAGTATTTGATATAAATTAAACATTGAGGGTTTAGAGATAGCAGATTAATTCCCATTCGGTGCAATCACATAACGATAAAAAATCCCTTTTCCGTGAACTGTCAATTTAAAACCACCATAAATTCTATGCTGTCCAATCCACATTTGTCATTTCCAGGGCCGGCCCTATACGGGCGCAATTGGAGCAGTCCGCCCCGGGCGCCGATTTGCCAAGGCGCTGGAAATACCAAACACCCAACCTAACTTAAGGCGATGCCATACGTAGAAATGCAAAATCATGTGTTTTTGGTTTGAAAATATGGTCGCCTAGAAATTTTTCAGATGCTTTAATTAAATACTGCGAGTAGAATACATCTTGACCTTTGAAATAATCGAGTATTTTTTATATAAGTCTTTTTATAAGCCCAGAAAAAAATTATGTATAGGCCTATGAAAACTGCTTTAAAGTTCAAAATCTCCTAGTTACGAACCCATTTTCGGTTATGATTTTATTGTAAAATGTGGAAAATTAAGTTATTACTAAAATGATTGAAAAAATTTAAATATTTATTCCTGAACATCCACAAAATATAATATAAGGCACTTTTTGGCCATGTTTTTTTCTTGCATTAATCAAAACAGGCGGATGGTGTTAGGCGTGAATTTAAACCTTATCGCCATCTACGTAAGGGTTGTTATTGATAGCGGCTCAATTTAAAATATTACACAATATAGTGCATCGCCTTAACCTAACACATCGCCGTTGAGATTTATGAAATATCTCAAAGACGACGCTACACAAAAATACAAATCATCCGAATAATATTGATAACGATCAGCTACCAAGGTGTTTATGCCCTTGACAAGGGGCCGGCCCTTATCATATCGAATATCCTGAACACATATCACCCGATGAACCCGGGCACACCCGTTAAATCATCAAACATATGGACCCACTTTTATTGGGATGAAATGATTTTTTTCATGATAATGATGAAACGAATTTTTGTTTTATGAATTTAACTGGTGAGGCTTATTCTTCAAACTCACAACAAATTATTTGTCGCAAGTCTAAGAACGGGTTGTTTCAGAAAATTTTAATAATTCTTCAAATTTCTTTTCAAGTTCTCTTATTATTTCAATTCTGTCAAGTAACTGGCCTATAGTGATATAATAACAGAACTTGAATAGGACATTAACATAAAATTATTTTAATTGCCATTTTAAAAATTGGAACTGATTTGATGAGAATTAGACTATATAATATATCCCGTGATTTTTCACGGGTCTGCGCTAGTAAATAAATAATTTTAGCCCATATTGGCTGAATTGGCAGTGGTTGAAATCAGTTTCCACGTGAAACTACTTTTCGAATTGGATCGATGAGAAAATAGCACTTGAAGTTGGCATTTGCGGAAGTTCTTTATGCAGCCTTGTGTACCGTGTCCTCAACGGGGTAGTAAAACCTACTAGGGAGATGCGGCACACAGAACTACCCTCTGTAGAATTGGAGGAGGCTCTACTTGTCATTATATTTATTCTATTATGCTTTGGTAATAAACCAATTACTGACCCTTTGATTTCTTGTAAACATACTTTGAAAACTTCGGTTTTATAAAAAAATAAATTTTTAGTGGGTAATCTTTTTTTCATAACATAATTTGGCTTGAATATCAAATACGAGTGCCAACATAAGGTTGCTTTAAATCTTATCATAAATATACTAATTTTTAAATATGTTTAATTTAAACGGCGTAAAAACCGATGGAATGAATAACCCCAGGTTAATTTATGAAAAATGCTGTTAAAAATTATGAAACACAAAACTCTAAATTTTAAATAATACCAATATAGTTTTCAAATTCAATCAATTACAAATAAAACAAGAGAATACTTTTAAAAACTGACAACCAATTCAAAATATGACAGCTCGACGGAAATGCGGTCTATCCCCGGACTAAGGTAAGAGTACGGCTCTCGACTAGCAATCCGGAGGTCGCGATTAATTTTTGATATTTCATAATTTTTTGACCATATTTTTCACGTTCCAGAGTGGAGGATACTCTCAGTATCACTCTGGTTTAAGATCACCATTCAAAATTGAAACGTTGTTTGAAATGGATTCAGCTGTGTTAAGTGACCAGGTCTGAATAGCTAGATATTTCCTCACCTTCCTCTATCTCTCGTCTACTTCTCCTACTCACTATCTTCAGCCTCACGATGTACCCCAATTGTGGATTGAGAAGATTGGGAGCAGTTAGGACTCTAGCACCGGAAGACTACATTTCTAATATTTTTAAAGAAAAATGGTTTAAAATCTATGTAAATCCTTCATTGAAGTCCCATTTAATTTCGTATTCTGTAAAAATAGTTTTATTTTAACTGTACCTATATCTAATGTTGTCTTTCCCGAAATTAGTTGTTGCGCATCGGCAATAATGTATTATATACCGGTCAGTGGTTGAGTGGGCATAGCGCTTGGGTCTCACCCGAGCGTCGCGTGTTCGATTCCTCGGCTGGCTAAGTCCTCCATCACAACACAAGCAAAATTTTCGGCTTTCTGTGGTGGTAGTAGGAGATTTTCAAACATTGTTGGGTTATTCGTAACCTGGGAATGTTTGTCTTTCTTTTTAAAAATTAAAAAAAAAGAAAAAAAAAAAATATTTTTGTTATTAGTTTGCAATAAATTATCATTTAAATGAAATATGAAATTAAAAAAATAACGCTTAACTTAATTTTCCTGCCTTCGTTAAATGTTTTTTTGGTTCCATGATAACTCAACACAGTGACAATTCAACAGACTTTTAAAAAGTGATATAAAGTCATTAGACACGATTAAAAAAAAATTAAACCTAACCTAACCTACTTAACCCAATTAATAAAGGTTTTGTTTCATCACTTTCCATGACTTTATATAACTTTTTAAAGATGTGATGAATTATCATTGTGTTGATTTATCCGGTCACCGTTTTTTTTCAGCTATGACAAATATATAAGGCTGTATTTTTCAATCTTACCAAAAGGCACAGATCGCCACTGCGATGGCATATTTTTTGCTTGGGTTTTCAGACAAAATTTTAATTAAATATCACGTTATCATATTATTACGTTATAATCACCTTATAAATATGTAGCTACATACATTTTGTGAATACAATATTCAATAATGCAATGGATGTATACAAAACCCTTGAGCGCACTTCATTCATCGGCGGATCGTCTGATAAAAAGGTAGATATTATTGGTTTTCCTGCCAAAATAACTGATCGGGCGTCAAAGAATGTTAAAACTAAATGGTATTTTATAATTTATTTATTAGGGTTTTTACATTAGTATGTATGGTATAATTTTGAAATGATGCATAATTTAGAATATGAGAAAGAAATAATAAAAATAAAATTACAATAAAGAAAAAATACATACATATATGAAATAAAATGAAGAAACGTTTTTTTTAAAGATACAGTGTTCATATAGGTCAATCGAGACAACTAAAGGTTCAAGAATAGGGTTGGAAAATGTATTTAATATGATCCCCGAAATTCAGCAACTTATAATAATAATATTTGGATGATTTGTACAGACCCGCTTTTTGTGCAAAATTCTACAAATGTACATATGTTATTATTCTTATACAGGCAGATAATATACAGCACCAACATTAAACGAATCAATATCGCCTAATTATTGATTTCCCATATGTAGTTGCGATTCTGCACGCTGCGGTGGAAAATAATATTGTTTCTTGTTGTTCTTGTTGGTATGTTTAAGTTTATATGTTGCAGGAGTTCGGAACAGTCTAATTTAGAGTTAAGTATTGCAAAGAAGAAAGTTAAATAATTTATTTTGAGTCTGTCTTCTTATGTATGAATTTTACAAGAAAGGATTATTTTTATATTCTAGCGGGATATTTAATTAAAAATTTATGATTTTTTTTTTTGCCATTGCTCAATCTTATTAATATGAATTTTGAATTGATTATTGATACTATTTTTATTACATTTCCTTACCTTTCCAAAAGTTTCACGAGCTAGGTCTCTCTTCCGAATAAACTAACAGTATTATATTACACGCCCATACACATGTGGGTATTGTGTTTAGAATGAGTTTAAGTTTTTTTTTTCAACTTAATAGCCTATAACGAGTGGTTTGATAAATTTCATAACAAGTTATCAGTTAGGTAAGTTTTTAGATTCTCACATCTTCGGATCTACCGGATCTGCCCTGATGATGGACACTGCAACGCTGTCCGAAACGTCGGCTAAAGAAGGAGTTAGCGCAACACGGCATAACACCCCAAAAACAAACAGCAAAAAAGTTATCAGTTTATCAATAATTAATTTAAAAAAATAATCTGCTCGGAATTTAATAAACAGTAGGTAGGTTGATATATTAGAATACTTTAATTTTGAAGCAGTAATGTCAAGAACTAAGAAAACATCAAATTATTATATTAATGAAAAACATTTTTTAATTTTAGTTACAACAGGAGTCCCATCTGCTCCCAACCGTTTGAATCCAGTGAGACTATGGCATCTCCAATTGGGGTATGTTGTTAGGCTGAAAGTATTGGGTAGGGGAAGGAGGTGGGGAAGAGAAAACTAGGGAAGTACCTGGCTATTCAGAGATGGTCACCAAACACAGGCCATTTCAAGCAACGTTTCAATTCTGAATGGTGGTTTTACATCAGGGTAATACGGAGAGTATCTTCCATTCTAGAACGTGTCGCAAATATTTATTTATTTGATAAGTTATTACTCTGGCTTGCTAGTCAAGAGCCTTCACTCCGACTACGGAGACCATCGTACCATAATATTATATTTTTAGAATCTTTCCATAAACTTCTCTTTAAAAAAATTGATTTAAGCGATTACGAAGACAATGCAAAACGTAATATTTTCCTAACCTTTTATTCATGATAATACTGCTCTGCTTAGAACTACATAATATTCCCTAGACGTACTTTTAGCGAAATCGTTCGTCAAAGTGTATGTTAAGATTGCAAAGGTTAAATGGGTGAAAAAAAAGTTTGATAAAAAACTGAAACCTATTGTACCCATCTTACGAAAATAGATTAATACGGTTGTCAATCACATTTTTTTTGACATTTCGCTTAAAGAAAAAAAATTGGAGAAAGAATTATATATTATTATTACTGGCTCAGTCCTAGTGAGGTTGATTTTTATGAGAAAAAAAAGTGTTTTATGTATTGTGAGATGCAATAAATAAATAAATAAATCTCTAGCTTTTGAAAGCTTTAAAATGGAACAAAATCAAGCATTTAAAAAAATATTTATTTCAAAACAAAAGTGCCTAACTCAATTTCAATATTATGTTGGTATATAGGTATGTTATGTAGGAATAAACCCAAAATTTCTGTCTGGTCTGCTGGTGTGAACTGTGAACTAGAGTCACCCATATAAGAAAAAACAATGCCCCCAATATATTATAATGCATCGGAAATTGTTACGGAGGGTCTTGTACGTAATTATGCAAAAAAATGATAAAGACAAACGTACCATAAAGAAATGATTAGGACAAACATACCGTACATAAGTGAAAAATACAAACATACCACGAAAAGGACAAATATACCACGAAGCATAATAGTATGTACTAACCCAGACGGGATAGTTAGAGAGGCGCCATTGTATACTGATATCTCGTCGAAACTTGTTCTACTACATATTATCACGTGAGCAGAAATGCTCTTGGACCGTATCCGGCAGTCTTCGGTTGGCTGTTAAGAACGTTGGAGGTGAAATGGACTAATAGTTTGATTATAATGTTAACTAATAAGGTTGATTCTCGGATCAGCAGCTTGTTAATCCTATGACTAATCATACCTCATTTTGCGGTTTTCAGAAATATGGTTAATTTTAGCAAAAAATTAGAGTAAAGTTAAAAATTATATTAGTGTGATTATTTATAAAAACGAGGCAGTTAGCATTTAAACTTTCTTTTACAATACAAGTATGAATGTATCACAGAAAAAAAAAACGCAACAATGTTAATGATTTGAAGTAGGTACGTAATACGGCGAAATACGGGGTTAAAAAAAACAAACATTGTACATCTTTTCGGATTCACTGCTCACATTTAAAAGGAGCATCACGTCAATGATATAAACTGTTCCATGCGCATATATATTCCATCAATTCTCTCACCTACAAACACACCCACATACACGGCAAAAACTTACTGATATTAAATATGCTTAATTTGTTAAAAATGGGACTAGAGGCCTATAACGAGTGGTTTGATAAATTTCATAACAAGTTATCAGTTAAGCACGCGTATATTATAGAGAAGTCAGAAAACGTGTTCTTCTAAATAATAATAGTTTTGCATCTTGTCCATTATATTTATTCGGACAAGGGCACCTGCGTGAAAACGTGTTCAGATGAAATACCCGAAGTGGCCTCCCTCCTCTACTATTTAGGTACGTACATGTAGCGGTACGTAACGTTGTGTAATTTTTGTGTTTCGACCAAATGTTAATTCATTGAAGAGTTTTTTTGTGGTAACTTTGGTTATTTAAGATGAAGGCGCATTACATTCTGTAAGGTTTATAAAAGAGACAATGACTGATTCCCCTGAATTCAGCTTCTGAGAATTTTTTTTCTGTTGTTTGTTTTTGGGGTGTTATGCCGTGTTGCGCTAACTCCTTCTTGAGCCGACGTTTCGGACAGCGTTGCAGTGTCCATCATCAGGGCAGATCCGGTAGATCCGAAGATGTGATCTACCGGATCTGCCCTGATGATGGACACTGCAACGCTGTCCGAAACGTCGGCTAAAGAAGGAGTTAGCGCAACACGGCATAACACCCCAAAAACAAACAACAAAAATGCTTTTGGCCGTGAGAATCTAAAAACTTACCTTCTGAGAATCTGTTTCCTAACTCCCCCCCCCGATTGCAACAATAACATTTGGCTGTCATCAGTTGTTTTGTTTTGCTCTATCTAAAATTAATTTTTTTCCATTCTATTTTGTTTTCTGGCCAAAAAAAAAGTGTAGTGTGTTGTGCCTTGAGGGTTCTTCTCCCTTCTGATCTTCCAGGAGTCACTTTTCGCTGCTGATTTCCAGATATTTATAAACTTTTTTACTCCTGTCATTTTTCATACTATTATTGTAGTTGTTTACTGTTGTGAATAATGGAGGGAGATTTCCCTCCTGGACCCCCTACAAAGCCCCCAGATCCCTCTCCGGACCCCCCAGACGGGGAAAATGTAGAAATTTCTGACAGTGATTCTGTCATTTTGACTTCTACCAAAAAAAGGAAATTTACTCCTTCTTCCCCAATAAAACTTGACTCGCCTTCGACTTCACAGTCCCCACCAGCACTTTCTCAACTTCCTCCAACAAACTTTTATTCTCCTCATTCCCGTGGCCCATTCATAGTATACGCCCAAAAAACTGAGCAAGGAAAAACCATCCACCCTCTTGAATTTGGCAAATTCCTATCAAATAGCAAGAATCTTTCAATCAAGCCTGGAGGTGTAAAAGCCGAGGGTCGCTTCCGAATCTCCGTCGAATTCCTCTCAGGGTCAGCTGCCAACAGTTTCATCAAAAATATCTTCATTTCATCTAATTCAAAGTTCAAGGCATATATCCCTACTTTCAATGTCACTCGCATGGGCTTGGTCAGAGGTATCTCGACCGATCTGTCCATCGAAGAAATTCTGTCTTCACTTTCAACCCCCCAACACATTGGCAATCCCATAAAAGCCAGGAGGCTAAATTACAAGGACTCCTCTGAGGGTATAATTTCTTGGAAGCCCTCCCAATCTGTCGTTATCACCTTTGAAGGTCAATCTCTTCCCTCCCATATATATTTATTCTTCAACTCATTACCAGTTGAAATGTATACTTATCCCACCACTCAATGTTTCAACTGCTGCCGTTTTGGTCATACCAAAGCTGCATGCAGATCTCAACCCAGATGTTTTAAATGTGGAGAAAACCACGCAGCTGACCAATGTCCTTCTTCATCCTCACCTAAATGTTTTAACTGCTCAGGCTCACATACAGCTATCAACACATCTTGCCCAGAACAATCTCGCCAAAAAAATATTAAAATTTCTATGGCCTCTCAGAACTTGTCTTTTCTGCAGGCTTCTAAACTATTCCCGCCTGTCAAAAAATCATTTGCTGAGGCTTTATCCAGCAACTCCTCATCCAACTCTCTTCCCTCCACTACAACAACTTCTTCTCGTTCAACTAAATTCACATACAAAAACGCTATCTCTAAACCGGCTCCTGGATACGATCAGCAACAACATAACTCACTGCTCTTAAATCCCAATGGTTCACCTCTTTCAAATGCCACAAATGGGTGTGCAAATAATTATAATCCGTCCTCAATGAACTCTCTTAAACTTTCTGAAAAACTCTCCCAAGACAATTCTTCATTTATCCAAACTCTTATTATGCTTCTAATTGACCTTATTTCTTCTCAAACTAATCTACCGTCCAACGCTGCTACTATTATTTCCACATTAAAATCATTTATTCAAAATGACTCTTCAGGATGTCAGAATACTTCAGTGGAATAGCCGAAGTGCTATTTCTAACAAATCTGATCTCCTTAACCTATTAAATTCCAACATTATTTCTTTGGCTGCTATCTCGGAGACTTGGTTTACTCCATCCACCCACTTTAATGTGGGAGGGTATTCCTGTCTCCGCGACGACCGCCCGGAAGGTTCGGGCGGCGGTGCTGCCCTTTTTATTAAAAAATCCATATCATTTTCCCCAATAAATAATATCAAACCCCCCAATGCTGACTTTCAAATGGTTGCAGCTAAAATAAAGGACACATTCTTTATTTCAGTCTATCTTCCCCCAACAGCCCACTTCAATAAACAAACTTGGTTGCAAATTGTAAGTCAACTAAGCCCTCCTTTCTTTATATTAGGCGATTTTAATGCCCATTCCCCCGTCTGGGGTTCTGCTTTCTCCGACCGAGATGGTCGAAGTGTGATGGATTTCCTAGATCAATCCAACCTTTTCCTTTTGAATGACGGATCTCCTACTAGGATCTCACGCCCCAGCACAAACCCCAGTGCAGTGGATCTATCGATATGTTCTACTAGTCTGGCTTCTCTCTCCTCGTGGGTGGTGTCCCCCGACCCTTGCTCCAGTGATCATTTCCCGATCACCATTACTTATCAAACTTCTTTCCAATCAGACAAGTCTCATATTTCGACAAAAATTAAAACGAAACACACCAAATGGGATGAATTTAACTCTCATATGGACAAGTTCCTATTAAATTCACCCGCCACCGATATATTTTCCGTCAAAGATGATTATAATAACTTCAAATCAATGCTCATAACTGCAATAAATAAATCAAATCCTCCCCCTAAAACTAAATCTCTCAAAAAACTCCCTCCAACTCCCTGGTGGGATGAGGAATGTTCCAAAGTAGTAAGAATTCGGAAAGCTAAATCTCTTTCCTATCGTTACAATATGACTATGGAGAACTATCTTATATACAAAAATGCTGAATCCAATGCCAAAAGGGTATTGAGGTCAAAAAAAAGATCTGGGTGGTACAACTTCTGCAGTTCAGTATCTCCGAACACTCCAATTTCGGAAGTTTGGTCTATGATCCGAAGATTTAGATCCTCCTTCAGTTCACCATCTCCTCGAGCGTCTCATTCTAAATGGATCGATGAATTTTTGGACAAAATTGCCCCCCCTTCTGTACCTAACTTAGATGAAATAACGCCCATCTATAATACTCCTATGTCTAATCATTGGCTAGACTCTCCGTTCACCTTAATTGAGCTAAAAAATTGTTTATCAACAGTCAAGGACTCATCTCCAGGCAGAGATGGTATACCTTACAGCATAATCAAAAATAGTAATGATAATGTTCTAAACCACTTCTTAAGCATCTTAAATAAAATCTTCCAGACTGGTATAATGCCTGATGACTGGAGTTGTCAAATAATCATCCCTATTTTAAAAACAAACAAATCACCAAATTCTGGATCCAACTACAGGCCAATCGCTCTTTCATCCACCCTCAGTAAACTTTATGAAAAATTAATTAAAAACCGATTAGAATTTTTTGTCGAGAGTAAACAGCTTCTCTCTCCATCTCAATTTGGATTTAGGAAAAAAAAATCCACTCAAGATAACCTTGCCATCATCAGTACTGATATTAATTTATCAATTTCTAAACAGGAAGTTTGTCTTGCCGTCTTTATAGATATAGAAGGCGCCTTTGACAATGTTTCCATCCCAATCTTGAAAAAAAAACTTCTAGGCCTTGGCCTTCCCCCCATGTTTGTTCAATCTATTATTAATCTATTTCTAGATAGAAAAATTTTCATTGAACTTCCAGATATTTTTCCTCAAAGTAGGTCTATTTGGAAGGGTTTACCACAGGGCGATGTATTGTCCCCCTTACTGTATAGTATATACACATATGATATGCATGTCGCTATTCCCCCACAAGTAAAAGTTATTGAGTTCGCAGATGACATAGCTTTCTTCTTATCATCCAAAATCATCCCTCTCGCCGTCAAATATCTTAACGAAGCCATGAATGCCCTTTGCACATGGCTCACGTTAAATGGTCTTGAACTTTCAATCCAAAAGACTCAGTGTGTCACCTTCTCAAACCGCCATAAAAACCCCCCCGTTCAAATTTTATTTAAAAATTCTCCAATCCCCAACGCTTCTGAAGTAAAATTTTTGGGAGTAACATTTGATAGGAAACTTAAATGGTCTTCCCATATTAATAATTTAGTTACTAAATGCGAAAAAAATTTAAATGTCATCAGATCATTATCTGGCGTTTGGTGGGGTGCTCACCCTACTTGCATTAAGTTGCTTTACAACGCACTTATTCGAAGCCATCTTGACTATGCCTGCCCACTTTTTAGTACTGCCTCAAAAAATGTACTTGATAAATTAGACAAAATTCAATCTAAATCTTTGCGAATTATAACTGGAGCGATGCAATCGTCACCCATCAATTCCCTTCAAGTAGAATGTTCTGATCCTCCTCTTTATTTAAGGCGTCAACTATTTGCTGACAAATTTGTTCTTAAATGTTTAAATTCTAAATGTCATCAGGTTATCCCCAGCGTCTCGTTGTTCATTCACTCAACTCATTCATCTACAATCAGAGCTTCAACTAAACCTCTTCCTGGCATCTGTAAAAATTTTAAGTCTCTCTCAGAGCTTCACATTATCCAAAATGATCTACTTCCCTTATACAAATTAAAATATAGTCTCGTCACCCTATCCCCAACAATAATAGAAGGGATCGGAATCCTTAAAAGCCATTCCAATCTCCCGGCCCGAACTGTCAATAATATGTTCAATGACATTATTTCATCTAAATGGCCCAACTTTTCTCTTTTATTTACTGATGGATCCAAATCTCCCGACTCTCCTAACTGTGGTATAGGTATTAACGTTTACCACAATAATTCTAATGACAGAATATTTCATTCAATTTCAAATCAATTTTCAATATTTTCAGCCGAGTGCATTGCAATAATAGAATCTCTCAAATATATAATCAAAAATAATTTTGAACATTCCCTCGTTCTCTCTGACTCCCTCAGTTCCCTCCAAAAACTTAAATCCAGTCCTCTTCTTCATCCTGATGATCACTTTGTATGCCTTATTCGAGAGATGATAGCCTCCATTCAAAGCTCTGGTAAAACTGTAACTCTGATTTGGATTCCTGGACATGTTGGTATCATGGGTAATGATATTGCGGATGCCTTGGCAAAACAAGGAGCGTCCAACCCTGTTGTTACCCTCGTAAACCACATTCCCCTATCTGACATTTTTTCCATCATCAAAGATAGATCCCGCAATGTTTGGTCGGAGTATTGGCACATTGCTAGTCAATCCAAGGGAGCCTGCTATGCCTCAATACAAAGGACTATTCCATCAAAACCGTGGTTTCAGCAATTCCCTCATTTTTCCAAAAAAGAAATTTCTTCACTCATTCGAATGAGGATCGGACATTGTTCCGTTCCTTCCCATCTTTTTAAAATTCACGTTGTTGACTCCCCAGATTGTACATTCTGTGGTCTAGAAGTGGGAACTTTAGATCACATATTTTTTGGTTGTCCCTCTCTAAACAAATATCCTCTCTTCTATCAAGCCTTATCTAAAATTGCCTCCCCTCCATTCAACATCTCATCTCTTCTAAGTCTGAACTCGACTCCAATTTTCATTATAATTTTGAAATTCGCCAATTTAAATAAAATTAATATTTAAATTCACCTTTCATTTCTCAATAATTTTAAATGATGGCCAAGAACACCCTTGAAGGGTGAAAGCCAGAAATAATAAGAAAAAAAAAAAAAAAACTCCCCCCCCCCTCTCCTGACTTGACTCTCATCGGTTCTAGTGTTCGTCGACAATATATATTATTGCGATATTACACCTAGTACCTAAGACAGGAATTGGTTATACATAACACAGTACTATTGAGAAAACACTACCTTGTTTATTCGCCGTTACATGACTGAGTGCTGCAATCTACGAAGTGCTTATACGATGGGACATTTTACATACAGATTATATGAAAATCACTCTATAGCACTCAATACAGGATGCACCAATTCTAGATTACTAATTTAACTACGGTTAATTTTGTAATGTACTTTCTATGAGTAGGTATGATCATGCAATCAAATTTTTAACAGTATCTTCATTAAAAAAACCGTAATTATTTTTCTCTGTAAATGCACGTAAACACGCACTAAACACGTCACACTTAATTACCCAATATACCTACCACAAATGAGACATTTCAAGGAAACTTTTTGTAGGTACCCACTAATAGTAAATATTTAATATGTGTTATATTGTTTCGTAGCTGTAACCGATCTCCTTTTTAGTCTCCTTATAAAATATAAATTAAAAATAAATATTTTTTATAATTATGAGTATATTACGAATAAATGGCGTTTTTTAGAGCAGTTGTGTGGTTTCGGTTTAAGTCTGCATTTGATATCAGTACCTATATTTTGAATTTCTGGTATTCCTATTTTGTGTACCCAGCATTTTATTTGAGATTTAAATGTTATAATATTGTTGTGGGTTTTTAATGAGAGTGGGATTTTGCTTATCACTATAGTATATGAAGCTTTTCTGCTCAAATGTCGTATTTTTGGTTGCTTGTTGGATATGTTTTTGACCCGAGTGTTTCTGATATACGTGTTGGTTGTTTTTTTATGTGTTTTGTATTTATGAATGTAAAGAAGTATTGTTTTAAAACAGAGTTTAAGTCATCAAATTAACTAATAAAGCACCGGTGTAAGTATGACAACCTGCATAAATAAAGGGAATTTTTATATTTCGTTAAAGTAATTTTTTTTGAAATCTCAGCCAACAGAATGTGATTACAAAATTTTGCATTTACAAAAAATAATTACTCATTCTATCCAAGAAAACAACGCGAAAACAGTTCATTGTTAAATAAAACACCGTTTGTAATAAAAATAATTCATTTTCAACGGTCGCACTTGCCGGAAATAATGGTGGATAGGCATCAAAACGTTTCCGGTTTTACCAGGAAGTGCGGAGAACGGCGCAGAACGGAAATAGCTCGGGATAACAGGAATTAATGTTCGGCAGAAGGGCAGAGTGAAAAAAAAAGAAAACTTAACGCCTAGAACTTGCAATAGTTAATCATTTAGTTAGGGGAAAGTTATACTGGGCGCTAAGCGTTTGGTGTTTTTGTGTCCTTCAGAATATGATGGAAAACCTAACGGTTTTACAGGGTGTCCTAAAACTCATAATATAGGCGAAAAACTGGAGAATCTACATCATATAGGTCATAGAGACAGAATTTTATCCTAAAAACTAGAAATTTCGACTTGATTTACTTGAAAACGAAGGCTCAACACAAAAAGGCTATTCTACAAAATCAATTCCAAATGTGATGTAGATTCATCAATTTTCCGCTTGAACTGCGAGTATCCGGACACCGTGTGTACCCGAACATGGTTTTTACAGCTGAATTAGATGTTTAGGCTGCTAAATCATTCGAAAATTGATTTAGGACTTAAGACTTAGTCCAGTTCTGGTGGAAATATATAATCTCTATTTGGGGAAAGTTAAGATGAATGCAAGGTAGTAAGTGAAGTTGAAGTGTTTACCTAGATATTCAAATCTGGTCGGGCCCTCGAGGTAAATCCCCAAGTTTGAGATCGCATTGAAGCATTAACGTCAATTGATTTAGTTTCTTTTTGGACAATGCCAAAGTGAGCCCACAGAAATAAAAAATAAATAAAAAATCGCTCAATCGTGAAAAATCACAGTTTTTTGGATTTAAGAAATCATTTCATATTCAAACGTATACTTTTATACATTTCTATTCATAATGAAGGGTAAGATTACTTTTTTTCAAATACTTTGATTTTAAAAGAATTTGACCGTTAAATTAAATCAAGGTAAATAATGGAAAAGGTCAACGAATGTCCTTGTACACTAAAAGTTTTTTGATTCCATGAATCTCGATTGCCCTACAGTTGATCCCCCGACATTTGATCCCCCGATAATAGATCCCTAGAGCAGTTGATCCCTCGAATACTTAACCCCCCAAAGAAATATTTCTGTTGTACTTCCTACCTGGTAACGTTTGCAAAGAGAGATGTACGGCCTGAAATCAATATATTTGTTTGCAGCCATATTGAGTGGAAATTGCACAAATGTTTTAACTAATAATAATTGAGAGTATGCAGAGAGGATCATTTTATCATTTTCACATTGTCATTTAATGTAATGAAATCTTATATGTATCAAATAATATGTAAACACTAATTTATGTATCCAATATGTCTGTCTCATTCATTCATCATTTTAGAGAGGATCATTTTATCATTTTCACATTGTCATTTAATGTAATGAAATCTTATATGTTGTAAAAAAGGTGCCTTTGTACGGAGTCTTACCAGTGTACATTTCGGCGTTAGTTCAGGTGGTAGAGAATAGAGTTCCATATCTTCAGGTTTTAGGTCAGCCAACGGGCTTTTACACGGGGAAAAAATGCCAAGTCGACCACTCCATATTCGTCAAAAGAAACACAAAATGGGAGTATGAAAATATATTCACAAATCACAATCACATTACAGATACAAAAATGAGAAGGGTTATTAACATCCTAAATATTTCTAGCTGTTTGTTAGGAACAATCTCTCTCTATATTTAAGAGTTCTGGCTGGCAAGCATGGATGTTGACACGATTCTAATCATAAAAGGCACATAAGGAGAAATGGTAATTAATCAGCTTACATGAATTTGCAGGAGGAACAACACGTACATGTTGAATCACTAATATGGCGGGATATCTTCTGTACTGTACGCGCCATTGCGCGTGCAGTTCTCCATCGTAAATTGGTACAAAATTAGATACCGGTTTTTAAAGTACTTGCACAAAAATAGCCGTTAATTTAGGCGCGCTACGGGAGCGTCTTTGTTAATTGCAAAGCACACATGTTGCCAAGGCCGAGGTTAGATTTTAAGTGTGGGGGCCGTTGATGATTTTGTCAGCCAGCGTGCGCGAGCATTGTGCAGTTTGCCAACTTAACCCGTGCGCAATGCGAACGCATGCGCACAGCGAACAATGGTGACAACTGATAGCTAACTAATTTGAATTCGCGGGAGTTTTTAAACGTGTTGATTTGTTACGTGACACATCCCCGCCCGCCCGAGAAAAAGTGACGTGGCAATGAAACAATACGCTTGAAGAATCCTCTTTTACTTAAAACATGCCACTGGCTTTTCAGAGAGATGGCTTGCGAGAGAGAGAGAGAGAGAGAGAGAGAGAGAGAGAGAGAGACTGGGTGTGCTAGCTAAGTGATGACAAACATAAAACACATAGTGACACAATAAGACAGTGCATAGTAACATATGACATGACAAGACAAGACAAAACATAGTAACATATGGCATGACAAGACAAGACAAAACATAGTGACATATGACATGACAAGAGGAGACAAAACATATTGACATATGACATGACAAGACAAGACAAAACATAGTAACATATGACATGACAAGACAAGACAAAACATAGTAACATATGACATGACAAGGCAAAACATAACATAGAACATGACATTATGAAAAAAAAAAAATGACTCTAAGTTTATCATTGGTCCGGGAAGCTAAGATTTGCGAAGCGTAGTTTGTTTGTTTGCGTAGTGGTCGGAGTTTAAATTGCGTTGCACTTGTTATTTTCACTAACACATGACCCATTGAGATTACACTCAAATGAACACTAAGGTCTTGGAAAAAGAACACGGAGTGGAACTTTGTTGTTGCGGAGGGGTTCTACTATCACAGAGGTCAAAATAGGTGCTTCAGGTTTGTAGAAATGCCAGAGTGGATCCATGCTGGCAGTAAGCAAGGTTGTACTGGTTATTAAAGCGTGCAGGGCTGCGAATAACATGGGTTGGTGCAAAGTGGAGATTGGTGGTGAGTATGCACAAACGGCAATTGGTGAGTCTGCACGAACGGCATTTGGTGAGTCTGCACGAACGGCATTTGGTGAGTCTGCACGGACGGCGACCGGTTGGTCTGCGTGTTTTAGTATTTGCAAGACAATGCGTGTGTCAGTGCGTAATGGAGCAAAAGACAACAGTTGATTTGGCAGGAACGGACAACTAACCTGGAGCTGACATGCTCGGAGGTTGTTGTTTGGAAAGTGTCATTATATTGTGAGACAACTTTGTTCGCAACTGCACAAACGGCTCACACTTAATTGAGTTGGGTGTGGTCGGGTGCTTTTTATATAACGAGGTTGAAGAGAGGGGACCTCCGTGACGGTAGTGTAGGCGGCAATGAAGAGGGCTCAGCTGGTGATGAGAGAGGCTGCTGGGCTTCTTTTTAGTCCAGGAGTAAATTATTATTAGAAAAAAATTCTTGAAGTTTACCTGCCTAGTAGACCAATGATGAAAAAATGGTTGGAGAGAAACAAATGTGCCTTGGGGAGAAGAAAGAGATTTGCTTGCCAGAAACCAGAGAAAGAGAAAGATAGAGATGTTCCTAACTAGTTGAGATTTTACCAATGTAAAAATGTTTTCGTATCAAGAGGTGACTCTGTATAGTCCATTCAGTGCAATAGTACTGAATACAAATCCACTGATACAAGAACATGTTTGTGCAATGAGACAGAAAATAACTTAGACACGTCAATTCTGAAAATAGTTGTTGTAAAGAAAAACAAGTTCCGGTTTGTCTTCCTCATCAATAACAATGTACCATGTATAACACCTTTCGGTCACATTGAGTATGTAAAATCATAGGATCTCAACTTCCTGACCCAAATCTGTTATATTGTTGCACTTTATTTTGTCTTGAATGACATTAATTTGCCTTGTCAAATACACCAAGCCAGGTCACTCATATTAAGTTATCCTGTGTCTCTAGGTGCCCCCCCTTTGTATATAAAAATGTATAACATGTATAGTTCACAACATTCGTGTTTGTGGCAATTGTGGTAACACCAAGTGTGTTTCCTTGCTCATTTTGTTTGATCATTTTAAGTAGGTAAAACCCAATCAGGTCTTAAATAAACCATTACAAACCTTTATATTGTAAGCAAAGAGTAAGTAAAACCAAATAGGTCTCTTTTGCTTTATTCATATTTTTTGTCTTGTATAAAACATCCTTGTTGGCATATGTCTTGTATTATTGCTAACCTTCCGTGTAAACTCAGCATAAGTTTGTGTCATCACACATCGTGTAAACTCAACTTATGTTTGTGTCATCACATACCGTGTAAACTCAACTTATGGTTGTGTCATCACAGTATATTGTAAGCAAAGAGTAAGTAAAACCAAATAGGTCTCTTTTGCTATATTCATATTTTTTTGTCTTGTGTAAAACATCCTTGTTGGCATATGTCTTGTATTATTGCCAACCTTCCGTGTAAACTCAGCATAAGTTTGTGTCATCACACAACGTGTAAACTCAACTTATGTTTGTGTCATCACATACCGTGTAAACTCAACTTAGGGTTGTGTCATCACAGTATATTGTAAGCAAAGAGTAAGTAAAACCAATAGGTCTCTTTCGCTATATTTGTGCGCTGTGTAAGTAATTACTACTATCACATCACATGTCTTGTACAATTGTATCTGCTTGTCATGTTACTTTTGTATTATGCTGGTACCAATAACTATCGACATCACCGTGTATGTTTATTGTGTATTTTGTGCATATGCCGTCTGTATTGAAATGGAAACTTCTTTATCAACTTGAACGTAAATTTGTCTTCCACCATGATACGAGAGATCGTTATAAAATCCACCATGATACGTGCGAACGTTATAAAATCCAATGCTATACGAGAAGTTCGTCATAATCACTTATTTTTCTTCGCCAACCCAGCGAATAGGTAATTTGTCTCAATGTTTTGTTATAAATACATACTGTCTTACATCCTTTCAATACTGGGCTCGTCTTTTTTTCAAATCGTTCAAATTTTTACATGATACGTGAAGACGTCACAATAATACTTACCGTGATTCGTGTGAACGATATAATATCAATTGGTTTTTCTTAAATAAGATTGCCACCTGTTTATACTTGAACTACCTGACGTAGATCATTTTACCCGGATATGTCTTGTCATTTTTTAAACATTTGACACCTTTTTTAAACTTGCCAAATAGCAGGAAATTTCCCTCTTGGAAGAGAAGTTTTTTTTTTTTTTAAATAACATTGAAACTGTGCATTCAGCAAATTTTGGTTGAACTGATGCCTGTGGACTTCTTGTAACTAAACCCAAGAACTATCTACTATCCATTGACCATGGACTAATCATCGGCTTCACTTTTGATTATGAGGTATCGTGTCGTAGGAGGTCAATCGGGACATGACACAAAAACACCTAACTCGTCGACTGGGAAACGAATAAGAAAACTCCCAGGTTTGTGAAATTTGAGCAAGGGTCTGTCATTTTCTCACAAACTTGTAGAAGATTAAAACGACCCCTAGTCTTTCGTCCAATACACATGAAAGACTAGAATTGTATTATGTTGTATGTTATGTTTCATCACACTTTCTTGTAAATGTAATGAGTCGGGAAACCTGCTGTCAAATATATTTCGCTCTCTCCTGAAGATCGAATCCGGACTCTAGCCAGTTTTCAGCAGATTTCTGTACTCAAACGTCTTTTTTCTTCATCACTTTCACCATGTACATATTGTAGAAAATTATTCTCGAATTTGGAAATAGTACGATAGGCATTAGCTTATCGTCTGTCAAATAGGACAAACCTCATCCACGAATTATTTTTTTTTCTCACCCCTTCTTCCATCATCCCTTCACCCTTCAATGAAATATCTTCACTATGTTTTCTTCTTTGAAAGCCTTACGTTTTTACCGCTTTAGCGATGATATTGACCATGAAAGGTCAATTGCTTTCAAAGAAGTTATTTTCTGTCTCATTGCACAAACATGTTCTTGTATCAGTGGATTTGTATTCAGTACTATTGCACTGAATGGACTATACAAAGTCACCTCTTGATACGAAAACATTTTTACATTGGTAAAATCTCAACTAGTTAGGAACATCTCTATCTTTCTCTTTCTCTGGTTTCTGGCAAGCAAATCTCTTTCTTCTCCCCAAGGCACATTTGTTTCTCTCCAACCATTTTTTCATCATTGGTCTACTAGGCAGGTAAACTTCAAGAATTTTTTTCTAATAATAATTTACTCCTGGACTAAAAAGAAGCCCAGCAGCCTCTCTCATCACCAGCTGAGCCCTCTTCATTGCCGCCTACACTACCGTCACGGAGGTCCCCTCTCTTCAACCTCGTTATATAAAAAGCACCCGACCACACCCAACTCAATTAAGTGTGAGCCGTTTGTGCAGTTGCGAACAAAGTTGTCTCACAATATAATGACACTTTCCAAACAACAACCTCCGAGCATGTCAGCTCCAGGTTAGTTGTCCGTTCCTGCCAAATCAACTGTTGTCTTTTGCTCCATTACGCACTGACACACGCATTGTCTTGCAAATACTAAAACACGCAGACCAACCGGTCGCCGTCCGTGCAGACTCACCAAATGCCGTTCGTGCAGACTCACCAAATGCCGTTCGTGCAGACTCACCACCAATCTCCACTTTGCACCAACCCATGTTATTCGCAGCCCTGTACGCTTTAATAACCAGTACAACCTTGCTTACTGCCAGCATGGATCCACTCTGGCATTTCTACAAACCTGAAGCACCTATTTTGACCTCTGTGATAGTAGAACCCCTCCGCAACAACAAAGTTCCACTCCGTGTTCTTTTTCCAAGACCTTAGTGTTCATTTGAGTGTAATCTCAATGGGTCATGTGTTAGTGAAAATAACAAGTGCAACGCAATTTAAATTTAAGTATTTAATAGTAAATTCCTGATGTATTTCTTGTTGAAGTACAAGGCGTAATTTATTAGCGACTTCCTTGATTTGTCAGTTAGAGACAGGTCCCTTTTACGAAGAGCTTGGAGTAATATTTCTCTTTTTGATTGGAAAATGTTGGTGATTACACCAAATGTAACTCCTGTAGGTACAGTGGGCGAGTCCATTTTGAAGGTTTGCTTGATGTTTGAAAAGAAAGAAGACGATTGTGTTCCGGAATTTTTGAAGTGTTTGAATTTTTTGAAAATTTGGCCAGGACTTTGCTTTGTAAAACTGTGTTTTTTAGTTTTACTAGTCACTATTCACTTGTTGAGAAAAAATTGGCCAGGACTTTGCTTTGTAAAACTGTGTTTTTTAGTTTCACTAAGTCACTATTCACTTGTTGAGAAAAAATTGACCACAGATTTACTGATTTGAAATTGAGAATTTTGAAGAAAAGGAATGAATTTAATTTCACTTTTTCACTTAACTTGTTGTAAGGTTAACACTTGTTGTAAGGTGAACACTGTTGTAAGGTTAACACTTGGATTTGCACACTAGAGGAAAAAAACAGTTTTACCTATAATTTATTAGGAATAAATGTATAATTAGTGTTAAGAAAAACCCGTGTTTTATTTAAACTCGTTGAAGGGAGGTGATTTGTTTGTTGGTAATGTTCACTATACGAGAGGAGACATTACATTACGATTTTGAAATGAGCTTTGAAAAAATAAACAAACACGAATTCGTGATGTTTATGTTTGTTGAGAAACAAAAACAACTCTGTTGTGTTCGTTTGCGGTTGTCGTGTCTGTTCATGTGACGCGGCAAAGTGTGAACATGCGTGGCCACCTGTTGGCACCTAGCATCGTACTACCTACCTTTATATCCTTTGTAAAATTATTGTGGCCTATCTACCCAACTCCCCTCTCCTCTCCTCTCCTATGCCGACTTAGTTGAGTTAAAATATTCGTCCTGTCAACATCGTTTGATTACGGAGCCCCCTTTATCGACCGTGTCGAAAATCAAAGCCATCGTGAGCTCGCGCATGGTGAAATTTGTGAATTGTTGTGAACCAGCGCAAAGAAGGATTGAAAACCGTGGAAGAATAGAAAAGGGTAAGTCGGCATTCCGAACTTTTCCAATCCTATGATTCCGCGTTGCGATGGTGCGTTTCCGTCCCCAACATTGATCCTTCGAGCCGGATAATTTATATTAATTGAAAAAATTGTGGTTAATTTAATTATTTCAAGGTTAAATTGTTCATAAAAGTTGATCTATGTGTAAAAGTCGCGTCAGCCGTGCTGTTAGCGAAAATTGCCTGTAGGTAGTAAAAAATACTTAACTGGTGACAAATTTGTTAATATTTAAAATAAATTGTTGTTTTCACTCGGCATTTTTGTGCAGATTAATTTCTCAATACAATGGCTGAGAAAAAAGTACTTTTGTTGCAATCCCGACGTGAGCGAATAGTATCTCGTATTCGTATTACGCAAGAGCTCATAGCGAGCACTTATGATGATAGTAAGAAAAAAGATACGTTTCTTGCTAGATGTGAAAAGTTAAAAGATTGGTTACAAGAATTTGAATCAGTTCAAAACGAGATTGAGGAACAATTACTGTCATTAGACAAGATTACAGAAATGTCAGAACTAGGAAACATTGCGAATAATGTTGATTCAATGTATTTCGAGATCATGCAAATGAAAAGCGTTATCACTAGTAATAATGAAAATTCAATTCCTAAAACAGCAAGTAATTCGGTGATTCGTGCACCAGTGATAAGGCTGCCCACTTTTGATAGTAACATTAAAAGTTGGTGCTCATTTCATTCATTATTTAAAAGTCTTATACATGACAGCAATGCATATACTAATGTAGAAAAATACCATTATCTTTTATCAGTAATTACAGGGCCGGCACTGGCACTTATACAATCATTGCCTCTTATCGAAGAGAATTATGACATTGCCTGGAATATTCTGGTAAATCAATACCAAAATTCTAGAATTCTTTTCACGCATTACGTTGATGAAATTCTTAATTTCAAAATATTACAAAACGAGTCTGCGTCAGGTATAGCGCGGTTACTCAGTACGTTTCAAGAGAATTGCGCCGCTATAAAGGCGATGAAGATAGAAAATATCTTTGATAAATTTGTTGGTCATATTATGATACGATCGATGGATCTGACAACTAAACGTCAATTTGAATCCAAATTGCCCGGTGAAGAGATTCCAGAATTGGATTCAATTTTCGAGTTTCTGAGAAATCAAACGCGAATTTTAGAAATGTTATCTCCACATACTACAAAAGAGAAAAATGGTTCGTTTAAAACGTTGTTATCTGCCAATAAGAATGATAATAACCTTCATTGTCCATTATGTAAAGGTGCACATTTTCTTTACAAATGTGCATCTTTTACATCTTTAAGTCCCCATCAAAGGAGGGACAAAATTAAAACTTTAAACCGTTGTTTCAATTGTTTGAAACAGCACCATGTAAAAGATTGTGTATGAAAATTTACATGCCAGGTTTGTAATAAAAAACACCATTCAATGTTGCACATTGCCGCCAAACCATCGGGCGAAAATGAACTTAATAATTCAAGTGCAACCCTGGCCGCAACAGCGATTCCGAGCGTTTCTACCGTTTTGTTAGGAACTGTACAACTTGAGGTCCGAAATCAATATAATGATTATATACCTATCCGCGCCGTCGTGGATTGTGGGAGTCAAGTCTCTCTGATTACGGAAAGATGTGCCCAGCTCTTGGGTTTGTCAATTAAAAAACATCGTATTTCACTGAACGGTTTAGGAAATTCTAGTATAAATTCTTGTCATGGAAAAACAAAATGTTTTATAAAACCTCGAAATAAAAAAGGGCCTATTCTTCAATGTCAAACTGTCGTGATTACAGAAATCACTTCTAATCATCCGTCATATGATTTACCATCGAGTGGAACGTCACAATTTAAAAATTTAAAATTAGCTGATGAATCATATTACATGTCGGGCAAAATAGACCTTTTGTTAGGAGCTGACGTATACTTGGATATATTTAATAGTAGCCATGAAATAATTCACGGCTCTCCATGTGCTGTAAACAGTGTATTCGGTTACATTATAATGGGGAAGATGGAAAATTCGTCATTTCAAACGCCTTCGTCTTTATTTGTTGAAACAAATTCGTTAAACAATACTCTTAGAAAATTTTGGGAAATTGAAGAAACGCCTTCAATTGTGACGAGTAATCCGGACGACGAATTAGCCGAAACAATCTACGCTTCGAATCACTATCGAGAATGTGATGGTAGATATGTTGTACCATTATTAACAAAATCTGAAATTATGCCTTCTCAAAATTCCTTAAAACTTGCGGAATCGCGATTGAACAAACTAGAAATTCGTTTTAAAAGGGATCCCATGTTAGAAATTAATTACGGAAATTTTTTACAAGAATATGAGGGTCTGGGACACATGACACGGGTACCTCGGAATTTAGATGCATTCTATTTACCTCATCATTGTGTTTTGAATCCTGACAGTAAAACTACAAAACTACGTGTGGTTTTTGATGGGTCGGCAAAAACCCAACCAAATAACTTATCTCTAAATGACTTAATATTGAACGGTCCAAAATTGCAAACTGAAATTCCACGTATGATTTTAAATTTTCGTTTTCATAAGTATGTATTTACAGCTGATATTTGTAAGATGTATAGGCAAATATTAATTATTCCATCTCAGCGTAAATTCCAAAATATTTTGTGGAGAGAATCTCAGAATGAACCGGTTATTGATTTCGAGTTACAAACTGTAACGTACGGGTTGTCTAGTTCACCATTCTTGGCCATTCGTACCCTTCGCCAACTAGCACAAGATGAAGGATCAAAGTATCCTGACGCTGCCAAGGTTCTATGCGATGATTTTTATGTAGATGATTTGGTAACAGGGACAGAAACGATTAGCACAGCCCTCAGACTAAAACAAGATATCATTGGATTGTTAAATCTTGGGAAAATAGAACTTAGTAAATGGCAATCTAATACACCGTCACTTTTGGATCACGTTTCGCAGGAGCACCAGCAAGATGGTCATTCTTTTGATAACGCCGGAACTGATCAAATTGTTAAAATATTAGGCATTCAGTGGAGTCCAACGACTGATAATTTTACCTACAAGGTCGATCTACCTTCTAATAAGATATGCACAAAAAGAACAATTTTATCAACGGTAGCTCGTTTATTCGACCCACTTGGGATCATCACCCCAGTAACATTTTTCGCAAAATGTCTATTACAGCAACTATGGAAGTTAGGTGTCGATTGGGACGATCGTGATGTTCCACCACATATTCATAATACGTGGAGTAAATTTGTAAGTCAACTTTCATTACTTCGAACATTGAATATTCCTAGATATTACAACACTGTGATGACAAGTCGTCTTTTCCTCGTAGGGTTCTGTGACGCTTCACAATTGGGTTATTCTGCAGTGGTATATTTATTAGAGCGTAGTAGCAATACCACTCACATCTTCATGGGAAAATCGAAGGTCGCTCCTTTGAAAACCCTGTCAATTCCACGACTAGAATTATGTGGGGCCGTTCTTCTCACGAAACTTGTAAAGTATATTATGTCATCTGTAAAGTTTGCCGAACAAATAGAAAACGTTTTTCTATTTACAGATTCGACTATTGTACTAGCGTGGCTAAAAACGCCGTCATATTTATTGAAAACATTTGTCGCTAATAGGGTTGTACAAATACTGGAAAATACACCAAATGCTGTTTGGAAGCATGTTGTCTCGGAGGAAAATTGTGCCGATTCTGGTTCAAGAGGGCTTTTCCCAGCAGACATTATATCACACCCTTTGTGGTTTACGGGACCAAAATGGCTTCACCAACCAATAGCACTCTGGCCTTGTTCAGCTGTGTACAATCAATCTGACGGAGAAATACCAGAACTCAAAACATGCAACCTTAAAACGTTTGTATCATCTCAAATAGTACCTAATTCGATTATTAGTAAATATTCTTCATTTTATAAATTGCAACGCGTCGTCGCTTGGATAATGCGTTTCGTAAATAATTGTCAGAAACGTCCTGGTAGTGGAAATTCAAACTCGACTTATCTAAGTTCTCGCGAATTAAATGATTCGCTTATGAAAATCGTACGCATTGAACAGGAAACGTATTTTTCTGTTGATATACGTAATATGCGAAATGGCAGTCCATGTTCAACGCAAATTCAAAACTTGAAACCGTTTCTTGATAGCCACGGTATTATCAGGGTGGGCGGTCGACTCAAGTATTCAAATTTGTCATATGAAAGTAAATTTCCGATCTTACTTCCGAAAATCTGTCATTTAGCTTATTTAATTATAGATTATTATCATAAACTATATCTTCATGTTGGGCCACGAAGCCTTCAATTCACTATTCAGCGTAAATTTTGGATAGTGGCTGCACGGAATAAAATTCGCTCACAACTGTCGAAATGCATTGTCTGCTATAAAATGAAATCTTCGGTGCTACCTCCCCTAATGGGTGATTTACCTCCTTCTCGAGTGCAACAAAGCCGTGTTTTTTCTCGAGTTGGTGTAGATTTCGGAGGACCTTTCACCTTGAAAGATCACAAACGTAGGGGAGCAAAAACGTCAAAGGGTTATTTATGTCTATTTGTATGTATGGCAACGAAAGCAGTTCATTTAGAGATCGTGTCTGATTTATCTTCTGAAGCATTTATTGCAGACCTTAGCCGGTTTACAGATCGTCGAGGGTTATGTTCTGAAATCATAAGCGATAACGGAACCAATTTCGTCGGTGCAAATCGGTACCTACTCGGTATAAATAAATTTTTGGCATCACAGCGTGATGTTATATCTAATCATCTAATTCAGAGCGGCATTATTTGGTCTTTTAACCCTCCAGCAAGTCCTCATTTCGGAGGCTTATTTGAGGCAGGGATAAAATCTGTAAAATACCATTTAAAACGGGTGATAGGTGAGACCGTTCTAACTTATGAAGAATTTGCGACAGTCCTCACTAGAATTGAGGCCATCCTCAACTCCCGCCCTTTGTGTTCAATGAGCTCAGACCCCGAGGATGTGAATGGACTCACCCCGGGCCACTTTTTAATCGGTGGATTCCTACTAGGTTTGCCTGAATATGACTTTCTTGACACCACGTCTAATCGTTTAAGTAGGTGGCAACATCTCCAAAAGAGGTCGCAACATTTCTGGAAACGTCGGCATTTAGAATATTTAAATACGCTTCAACAACGATCAAAGTGGTGCAAAATCAATCCAAACATTAAATTAGGTCAATGAGTGTTAATAAAGGAAGATCGTCTTCCACCGATGAAGTGGGTATTAGGACGAATTATCCACGTTCATCCCGGTAAGGATGGAATAGTTAGGGTAGCTACTGTTAAAACTCAATCTGGTTCGTTGGTTCGACCAGTGATAAAGCTTTGCCCGTTACCGGAAGAATAAAATTATTATTAGTGATAAATCTTAAGATATACATCTAAAATAAAAATACGTTTTCATTTTCCATATTTTTGTTGTGTTTTATTTTTATTTTATTTACCATTGGGATATATATATATTTTTTTTTTGTTGTTTAGATGTCTATACTCTAATTCTCGTTTTGTTTCTCACTCAGATTCTAGACCAAAGGAATATTACCAATTTTAAATATTTTTCAAAACCAAAATTTTTTGTTATGGTCCTGGAACCATTTTTTGAAAATTTATACTTAATTTAGTAAAAATTCATTTTTTTTTATTGTTTTCTGCGAGGCATTACGGATACAACTTGAATGAACAATTTACCTATGTATATATTTAAATTTACCTTTTATTAAATTTTGTATCATAATTATTAATTCGTTCAAATTAGGTGGGCGGAAATGTTGGCACCTAGCATCGTGCTACCTACCTTTATATCCTTTGTAAAATTATTGTGGCCTATCTACCCAACTCCCCTCTCCCCTCCTCTCATATGCCGACTTAGACTAGTTAAAATATTTGTCCTGTCAACATCGTTTGATTACGGAGCCCCCTTTATCGACCGTGTCGAAAATAAAAGCCATCGTGAGCTCGCGCATGGTGAAATTTGTGAATTGTTGTGAACCAGCGCAAAGAAGGATTGAAAACCGTGGAAGAATAGAAAAGGGTAAGTCGGCATTCCGAACTTTTCCAATCCTATGATTCCGCGTTGCGATGGTGCGTTTCCGTCCCCAACACCACCATTTTGTGAAGCAAGTTTTTGCGAGCGCGCCAAAAAAACGGTTTGTGTAACAGTTTGTGGACATTTGCTGAGATGGAAATCACATGTTGTTATATGAATAATGTACATCAATAGAATTTCATTTGACGAACACGAGGTAGTCTATTGTTGGCTTATGAAGGGATGACAAGAAAAATAAAATTTTAGCCCCATGTTGCGCGACAGTGTAAAAAAGGTGCCTTTGTACGGAGTCTTACCAGTGTACATTTCGGCGTTAGTTCAGGTGGTAGAGAATAGAGTTCCATATCTTCAGGTTTTAGGTCAGCCAACGGGCTTTTACACGGGGAAAAAATGCCAAGTCGACCACTCCATATTCGTCAAAAGAAACACAAAATGGGAGTATGAAAATATATTCACAAAGCACAATCACATTACAGATACACAAATGAGAAGGGTTATTAACATCCTAAATATTTCTAGCTGTTTGTTAGGAACAATCTCTCTCTATATTTAAGAGTTCTGGCTGGCAAGCCTGGATGTTGACACGATTCTAATCATAAAAGGCACATAAGGAGAAATGGTAATTAATCAGCTTAAATGAATGTGCAGGAGGAACAACACGTACATGTTGAATCACTAATATGGCGGGATATCTTCTGTACTGTACGCGCCATTGCGCGTGCAGTTCTCTATCGTAAATTGGTACAAAATTAGATACCGGTTTTTAAAGTACTTGCACAAAAATAGCCGTTAATTTAGGCGCGTTACGGGAGCGTCTTTGTTAATTGCAAAGCACACATGTTGCCAAGGCCGAGGTTAGATTTTAAGTGTGGGGGCCGTTGATGATTTCGTCAGCCAGCGTGCGCGAGCATTGTGCAGTTTGCCAACTTAACCCGTGCGCAATGCGAACGCATGCGCACAGCGAACAATGGTGACAACTGATAGCTAACTAATTTGAATTCGCGGGAGTTTTTAAACGTGTTGATTTGTTACGTGACACATCCCCGCCCGCCCGAGAAAAAGTGACGTGGCAATGAAACAATACGCTTGAAGAATCCTCTTTTACTTAAAACATGCCACTGGCTTTTCAGAGAGATGGCTTGCGAGAGAGAGAGAGCGTGAGAGAGAGAGAGAGACTGGGTGTGCTAGCTAAGTGATGACAAACATAAAACACATAGTGACACAATAAGACAGTGCATAGTAACATATGACATGACAAGACAAGACAAAACATAGTAACATATGGCATGACAAGACAAGACAAAACATAGTGACATATGACATGACAATAGGAGACAAAACATATTGACATATGACATGACAAGACAAGACAAAACATAGTAACATATGACATGACAAGACAAGACAAAACATAGTAACATATGACATGACAAGGCAAAACATAACATAGAACATCATCTCGGCTGTGCGGAAATTGTGGAATCCTCCCGTCGAAGTGCAAGAAATACACAATGGAAGTGTAAAAAATGCATTCAACATCCAAAAAATAAACTGAAGCAGATGACAAAAAATGATTTTTTATTATTAAATGATGAAGAGCCATCTATCGTCAAACAAGGTAAACAGATGAGTGAATCACCAAAAACTGCACCCGTCCAGCCAAAAGGGACAGATAGTTTATCAATTACAACCACAGATGGCAATGGGCTTCTTACTTCAGGATTATTTATTAATGAACTATCAAATTTTATAACTGATATAATGGAATTTGTTGAAAAAAAACTAGACTCATATGCCCAAAAATATGAATCGATCATCTTACAAAATCAAGAAATTATTAAATCAATACAATTTATATCAGAACAACAGGATGATTTAAAAAAGCGCATAATTGACATTGAACAATCACAAAAAACAGTCAATACTGATATGATGGAATTAAATAAGCGTAATTCTATCCTACAAAATACCATATCCCAACAAGAAGACAAAATTGACCGACTGGAGTACCTAAACCAAATATGCAATATCGATATAAGAGGTATTCCAGAATCAAACACTGAAAATCATATTGAAACACTAAAAAAAATATCCAAAATTATTAACTATGGAGATACCGCACTACCCTTACAATCTGAAATTACGAAGATACATAGGCTAGGACCGAAACTGTCCGAGAAGAATCCCAGATCATTAATAGTGTCTTTCAATAATATTAAATCACGTGATGATTTTCTTAACAAAATTAAAGCATATAAAAAATCCACTGCGACCACCACAAATAAACTAAACACAGCGGACCTAGGACTGTCACAAGAAGCCAAACGTATTTATGTGTCCGAACACCTGACACAAAAAGGAAAATATCTACTTTCGCAAACAAAAAAATTTTCAAAAGAAAACGATTATAAACACTCCTGGACGGCTTCGGGGCGTATTCTGCTGAGAAAAACGGACACCTCCAAAATCATCACAATAAAAAATGTCCTTGATCTCGATCGACAAAAACGTCAATCACTGTGACGGTTGATAAAAGGTATTTCATTCTTTACTGTGCTACATAATAATAATAATCATTCGGCTGATATCTTTTTTTTCGCAAGTTTTTATATGTGCCGGATCTCTAGTAACAAAGTATATACAAAAAATAATGCATCTTTACTGTCTTTAGTATTTTTATCTTGTAACCGAACGATTATTGTAATAATTGCTAATCTTACTACTTACTATTCTTACTATATTTTATCTCCTTTGTTTGAAACTCGAGTTTTTTCAGTACCCTTTAAGGAAAAATTTGTTCATTCCGTAAATATTATTTTCCTTGCAAGTTTCTCTTTGTCTCGTATCACTCTTAACAATTTAAATACTCTAAATAATGTATTCTTACCTTCTTTAGTAGATTTCTCTTTTATGAACATAATTTTTGTAATCACTGCTAATATTGTTGTTAAACATTTTCACCATATTTTACTTCTTATCATCCAAACACATTATTTTTTAACATTATTCAAGAAAAAAATAGATCATTCTGTAAATATTTTTTTCCTAACATGTTTTTGTATGATCCATACAACTATTTTCCATTTATTAACCATTCAAATTAACATATTCGTACTTTCTTGTAACAGCATAACTATTGCAAAAATTGCTAATCTATCTTGTAATTACTCTTACCATAGTTTATTAATTTTGATAAAAACTAAAGACTCTTTAATATTCTATAAGAAAACAGTAGATCATTCCATACGTATTGTCCTACTCACATGTTTTTATATGATTTACACCATCATCAATAATGTATTTACCCAAAATAATGTGTTCATACCTTCCTTAACAGATTCCTCTAGTTTTGACATAACTACTGTCACAAATTCTAATGTTTTACCCTATCTTTCGACATTCTCACCATATAAACAAATAATACCACTTTTATTAACACGAATATTTCTCACCAGTATTAATATTTGCGGTTGTTTCTTGACAACACTTAATACATTTACCTCAATACTATTTAAATCTTGGAAAGAAAGTTACTGGAAATGCTCTAACTCTGTTTTAATTACATCTTTGTTCACTAACCTTGTTCTTATCTATTCATCACACTAACCCATACTCTTCATACATGCTCGTGATACAATTAGCTGGTACTAGTCAAACGAAATGATTGATATTAATCTACAAATAGAAAACCACGGTAACGTGATTTCTCCTGAAACCAATGATGCCTCAAAGTGCATAAATATTCTAAAACCCTATAAACGATTAAAAATATTCTCAACAAACATTCGAAGCATTGATAAGAACTATAATGACCTTCTTGTAACACTTGCCGATTTGAATAATATTTTTGACATAATAATTTTAACTGAATGTTGGATCAAATCAAATTACACTCACAAAAACATTACAGGATTTACAGTTTTCAATACACAAAATAATAAGACTCAGTCAGATGGAGTAATTGTCTATGTAAAATCTGAGCTGGACCCGATTATCTCTGAATTAATCATTGATAATGCCAACTGCCTTAAAATAAAAACCATCCAAACCACAATTCTTGCACTATACAGGTCACCTAAACACCAAAATATTTCATCCTTCCTTAAATCCTTAGACTTGGCCTTATTTAACTGTACACCAAATGAAGAGCTAATGGTGATCGGTGACATTAACATAGATTTACTTAAACCAAAAGCATCACAAACTCTCGACTATAAAAATCTCATGACTCAACACGGGCTTATTTCTTATATTAATGCTCCTACTAGAGTAACTGATACTAGTAACTCGTGTATTGATCACATATTTCTACGAACAAAAAAAAATGCAAAGGGAATTATATATCAATCAACCATAACGGACCATTTCTCAATAGCAATTGGTCTTATGCATAATAAACCCACTACCGGAACGTCACGTAGTAATATAAAAAAGAAACACATTAATCTCGAGAAACTAACTTCTAAAATTATTTTAGAAAATTGGCTCTCCACTCTAAACTCCACAGACGTAGACATTGCTTTTAATACCTTCTCTGAAACTCTCTTGCAACATATTGAGGATGTCACTGAAGAATCCCATGTGAATAATTCAAAAAATAAAAAACTGAAACCATGGATAACAGATGGCCTAATTTTTTGTATTAAAAAACGGGACAAGCTTCACAAAAACTTACTCAATAATCCAGACATTCAAGCCCAAATATTTTATAAAAAGTACAGAAATATATGTAATAATATCATTAAAACCACAAAAGAAAACTACTACAAAGAAAAACTGTCCAGAGTCGGTAATAATAACAAACAAATTTGGAATATCGTCAAAGAAATATCTAACACTGATCACCCAGTACAACCAATCAATAAATTAAACATCAACGGCCAAGACACCTCCCTAAATGACCATCCAGACACTGTGACCAATCACATAAATGAATACTTTTGCAATATCGGTAAAAATCTAGCATCAAAGATTTTAAATAAGACATCAACCGATGAAAATGTCCTTGCCGACATTATCAATCAATGTGCCAGTGAAACAGATAATATACTCACCTTAAACCCGACCAACTACGATGAAATTTCTCAAACCATTAGACAGTTAAAGCCCTCTCATTCGTGCAATCATGACAAAATTTCCTCAATTATACTAAAAAAAGTTGAACCCTTTATAATCCATCCATTAGTACATATCATAAACCTCAGTCTCACTAAAGGTGAATTCCCAAACAAACTCAAACTTGCCCTAGTTCAACCAATTTTTAAGTCCGGAAATCCTACTGACATAACAAACTACAGACCAATTTCTTTATTATCATCACTATCAAAAATTATTGAAAAAATAGTAAAAAAAAGACTTATCGACCATCTTACAAAATATAACATACTCTCGTCAAACCAGTATGGCTTTAGAGAAGGACTCAATACAGATTCAGCTATTTTAGAACTAACATCACATATAACACAAGCCTTAGACAAAGGTGATAAATGTCTGGCAATATTTCTGGATTTAGCTAAGGCATTTGATACAGTATCTCATCCAATCCTTCTAGCCAAGCTCAAAAAAATCGGAATAAAGAATAAGGCATTTGATTGGTTCAAATCGTACCTCACAGACAGAAAGCAATGTGTTAAGCTACCATCGCATAAACCATCCCATTCAACTAGCATTAACTTTGGTGTACCACAGGGCAGTGTACTCGGTCCCACACTTTTTCTCATTTATATCAATGACTTATGTAAACTATCTATTATTGATGGCAATATAATCACTTTCGCCGATGACACTGCCCTAGTACTAAAAAGTAAGACATGGGAAGAAACATTTCACAGAGCGGATCTAACATTGCAAATTATTAAACAGTGGTTGGATGATAATCTACTCACCTTAAACATAACTAAAACGAAATATATAACGTTTAGTCTTAATATTCCGAGTCAGCCTTCAATCAATCATACACTAAAATACATTCTTGTAGAGATAACTCTAGTTGTCTGTGCAATCCACTAGAACGAGTAGATTCCATTAAATATTTGGGTGTAATAATTGACAATAAACTACGATGGGAAGATCACGTAATAAATGTTACAAACCGTATACGGAAACTGGCATATATCTTCAGGTCATTACGAAATATTCTTAATAAAAATACACTAAAAACGGTATACTTTTCTTTATGCCAATCAATTATATCTTACGGTATAATAGTCTGGGGAGGATGCTCTAACACGATATTAGATCCATTAATTAAAGCTCAAAAATTGATAATGCGGACTATTTACAAAGTACACTATATTCACCCCACGAAGGACTTATTTAACGACTTCAAAGTACTCAACATAAAATCCTTATACGTCAAAAACATATCCTCCTACTATAAATTCAAACATACGAAAAAAAATATTTTTGAATCGACCCATAATACAAGATATTCCAACAAATCGAATTATACTATTCCCCCAATAAAAACCTCAATGGCACAAAGACAATTTAACTTTCTTGCTCCAAAAATATTCAATAATTTAACGTTAGAAATAAAATCAATAGCCAAATACGACAGTTTCAGGAAAGCGCTCGGGGATTTTTTGATGTGTGATTGTTATAGTGTTAGTAGCCTATTCCAAGTACTCAGATAGAGGTGTATATATTGTTTATATGCGTGAGGATGCGTCATATGGGTGTATGTATACATGTGCTGTTATATGTATATAGGTATGTCTGCTGCTATATACACATGTGTGCTTGCATGCACACATATTAAAAATTATATATATAATTATGTATATTTTTACAATCTAATGCTAATTTACTTCTTTCTCCTTTCTAATTTCTATCTTCTACTTTATATTACAATTTTTCCAAAATTTTAGCTTCATCTATAGTTACTAATTTCATATGTTTACACTAGATTTCATATTTCATACAAATTAATTACACTCAATTGGTCACCATGAAACAGGCAGCCGCCTAGTATGGTGATTCATTATATCTACTTTATGTAAATTTCATAATAATGTAACATGTATTAAATAAATAAATAAATAAAAAAAATAAAACATGACATTATGAAAAAAAAAAAAAATGACTCTAAGTTTATCATTGGTCCGGGAAGCTAAGATTTGCGAAGCGTAGTTTGTTTGTTTGCGTAGTGGTCGGAGTTTAAATTGCGTTGCACTTGTTATTTTCACTAACACATGACCCATTGAGATTACACTCAAATGAACACTAAGGTCTTGGAAAAAGAACACGGAGTGGAACTTTGTTGTTGCGGAGGGGTTCTACTATCACAGAGGTCAAAATAGGTGCTTCAGGTTTGTAGAAATGCCAGAGTGGATCCATGCTGGCAGTAAGCAAGGTTGTACTGGTTATTAAAGCGTGCAGGGCTGCGAATAACATGGGTTGGTGCAAAGTGGAGATTGGTGGTGAGTATGCACAAACGGCAATTGGTGAGTCTGCACGAACGGTGCACGAAGTGTGGGGGCCGTTGATGATTTCGTCAGCCAGCGTGCGCGAGCATTGTGCAGTTTGCCAACTTAACCCGTGCGCAATGCAAACGCATGCGCACAGCGAACAATGGTGACAACTGATAGCTAACTAATTTGAATTCGCGGGAGTTTTTAAACGTGTTGATTTGTTACGTGACAACGTATCAAATAATATGTAAACACAATTTATGTATCCAATATGTCTGTCTCATTCATTCATCATTTTATCATTTAATGTAATGAAATCTTATATGTATCAAATAATCTGTAAACACCAATTTATTTATCCAATATGTCTGTCTCAACAAAGGTACCCTAGTGAGACAGACATCGGAAACACCTGTAAAATAAACTTTATATTGATAATAAAAATTAAAAAATACTGTCCAGTAACAAAAGACAACATCCTTTTATATAAAGTCGTCTTAGGGAAAAAACTATTTTCTAAATATAATCTGAGTAGCCAGTTACTTCCTCACATACCTTCTATTTTTCCCCTACCCACATCATCAGCCTTAAAACATACCCCCATGGGGAATTCCTAAGTCCCATTAGTGTCGAGGAACTGGGACTGTTTCAATAAAAAACTTAAAATGACCAGTTTTAATAGTCATTAAAACATAAAATACATCATTGAAGGGCATAACTTTCAAAGGTTATTAAAAAAAAGACTATTTATTTATTGTTTTTGTGTTTAATTCGTAGAACTCTATTTATTTTTTTTTTAAATTTAATTGTTATCAAATTAAATGATATAATTATTAAGTTCTGCAAGTATTTTTTGGTTTTTGTTATTGTTATTGTTTGAAAATGGCCTTATAAGCCAAAACAGCTGTAACAATAACAAAAACCAAAAAATACTTGCTGAACTTAATAATTATATTATGAAATTTGATTTTAATTAATTTAAATTTTTTTTTATCAAACTTGTATTTTTTCCTTGCTCGTTTCAAAAAAATAGTTATAAGAGTACATCCACCGAGCCCAGACATTCCACATAACGCATGTGAGCCGTTCCCAACTAGCAAGTAAGTTAATGCTGTGAGGAATTTGCTCACGAAACCAACATGATCTATAATGCGAAAAAAACAGCACTGTTGGTCATAAAACACGAGGAAGGCCCAAAAAACATTCCCCCAGTCTTTTTGAACGGTGAGATTCTGAAAACAGTAGAAACCACAAAATATCTAGGACATATCATCAACAACAAGTTAACGGATGATGAAGATATTGACAGGCAGAGGCGTGTACTGAGTATAAAATGTAACATGCTCAGTAGAAGATTTCGGCTCTGTAGTCCACGAGTGAAAAGGACGCTCTTCTTAGCCTTTTGCACCACCCTGTACACATGCGAGCTCTGGGTTAATTTCGAGAAAAGAACAATGGAAAGGCTTCGGGTTCAATATAATAACGCCTACCGATTGATGTTCGGACTCCCAAGGCACTGCAGTGCCTCCTCGATGTTAACAGAAGGGCGAGTTCCAGGATTTACAACTCTGTTAAGAACCAGGATTGCAGGACTGAGGGAAAGGATAAACCATTCCAGAAACACTATTATCATAGAATCCCGTCTGACTTCAGGATCGAGCATTGAAGACCATTGGAGAAAGATACTTGCTCCCACAATCTTAGATCCGATGGATTTCCGTGCTTCTCTGCTTTAACTTAATTTCATTTTCTATTTAATTTTTAATTTTTTTTTTTAATCTCTTTTTATTTATTTTACTTTATGTAAATATTATTTGTACTTATATTCTCTATGGGATGTGTGGGATTGCACTAACCTCCCCACATCCTGGAATAAAGAATTTATTATTATTATTATTATAATGGTTAGGTCAGTTGTGAAATATACAAAACCAAAAATACATTATCGTATCAGAATTGATTTTATCTTGCCCCTTTGACTAGTTCGATTGAAATTTTAAATAGATTTGATGTACCAAATGTACAACAAATGTATGTTAAAAATAAACTATTGAAACTATTCAAAAAGTACTGAATCATCTACAATACCGCGTATTCATCAAACAAGTTCAAATCACAATGACGTAAAAAATATTCCAGGTAATAAAACCACATTCGGACAAAGAAATAATATTTAATTTGCGACGAAACTCCACAATATACTTCCCCCTGGTATAAAGAGAATAAAAATTTGAATGATTAAAAATCAATAATATAAATCTGGTTGAAAGAGATTAATGAAAAAACTCTGAAAAAAACATTAAAGAAGACTAACAAAACAGAAATGAATAACGTTAGTTCACCTCAGCATAGGTTATCCTATTGAGGATGATTAAGACATACAATATACTTTACATATATTCAATATCATATGTTGTATGTACAATGTTAAAATTGTCGCTATTGTAAAAAAAAAGTTGGTAACAGCTAACGTGCGTTGTACGATATAACTATAGAATTTAAAGCTCAGTAAACTTAGCGGAAACGTGAAATGCGAGCGGGTATTTACCAGAGCACATTTTAATATAACCACAAAAAAGTTTTTTGTATGAAACTGGCAGCAAATTTGGCCCGTTATACATATGACTTTACTTCGAAGTTTTCCCCACAGCGTAGACGTTCTTGGAACTGTCAGAAATGTCTGTTACAATGATAAAAGAAAAACTAGAATGGCCATTGCGGCAGCGCAGCGTGTCAACTTTATATTGATTGATGTGGTAAACACCCTTTCACACAATCAAGATGAGAAAATTTGCGTATTTTGGTTACAACGTATACAAGTAATCAAGTAAAAAAAACTGCTTAATATTGCCAAACCACAATTAAGATTGAAGAAAAGGCTTACATTACCCATATTACAATCAAACATCGAAAAAAAAACAGTTTCCTAAACCGCAATCAAGATGAGAAAAAATTTCGTTTTTTTGGTCATATCGCAACCAAGAAAAGAAAATCTGTGTGTTTCGGTCGAATCACAATCCAGGACTGAAAAGCTGCCAGATGTAAAATAGCATTATCTTAGCCGAGATGGGAAAAATTGCGGAGATATCCTTATATCAATCAAGCCGAGAAAACAACTTATCTTTGTCTTATCAAAATCAAATATGTAAAACTGTGTTTGTGTTAAACAATTATGAAAAAAATTGCTTTGGGGAATTTTTATTTGAATAATTATTGTGAACTATGTTGATGTAAACGAAGCGGAATATAATTATCATGACCGAAAAGCTGGAAAAACTTAATTAACTTATAAACTTATTTTATTTAACAATAAAATATTTGCTTTACACAAGAACAAAAAAATCCAGTTTATCTTCAGATACCATCTATCATATTCACGAGTTTGACATAAAGTAATTTAACCCTCAACATTATTTTAAATTACAAATAGTACAATATCGACGGCCGGTATAGTCCAGTGGTAACGCATTGGACTGCCATTCCGAAGGTCGCGGGTTCGAACCCGGCGTGCGCAAATAAATTTTATTTGATTAATTTGTGTTATTTCACAATTAATTAATTAAAATAATATATAGTATATTTGCGGCACGTTCCAGAGTGGAAGATACTACCAGTATCGCCCTGGTGTAAGACCACCATTCAGAATTGAAACGTTGCTCCAAATGGCTTTAGCCGTGTTTAGTGACTAGATCTGAATAGCCAGGTACTTCCCCACCTTCCTCTTTCCCTTCCCCACTTACCTTCAGCCTCACAACATCCCCCAATTGGGGATGCCATAGTCTCACTGGCTCCAGACGAGAGCAGTTGGGACTCTTGTGAGGTATTCACTATAAAAAAAAAATATCACAATGACTTTCCGTGCAATATTTTTAGTGAGAATGATTGTGCCCACTTTAAATAAGTGAAGGCATTATCTGTCTAGGTTTGTTTCACTGGCATAAATTGAGTCACGCGCCAAACGTTTATTTTCACTATTCAAAGGACTTCATAATATGGCTATGGGATCTTCAGCGAATTCGTGGGTTAATATGAGCCAAATCCCCTTCTCAAACGTGAACTATACGAACATCGTACAGCGTCGTGGTTTTGGGATAAAAGTATTATATCAAATTTAACGCGTTAATATTTGCATACCAATTTGTTCATGTAAAACTAGGCCTCTTGTACACGCTTTTAATTGGCTTAGGAAAATCTTTTGAATGGAATTTCTAATGAAAAAAAATGTGACAAGGAGGGTCCATCTGATTGACAATCCGTTGTTAACGGATCGATTGCAATCTATAATGCATAGACACTCGGTGAGTGTGCTGAGTCTATTCCACATGTATATCCTTAGAGCCTGCTCTAAGGGGCTGGCAGCATTGATACCCGGTGCATCGGCGCACGTCCGCGAATGTTGATGAGATTGGGTCGATTCTTCGACTCCTTTTTGTGTAAGTCAGTTCGTACGTGAAATAAGCTACTGGCATCTGATTTTCCTCCATCATATAATCCGGGTCTCTTTAAGAGACGCATTAATAGATCCTTTCCTTCAGCCCTTATCTTCACAACGTCCAACCGAGTCGCGTTATGGTTCCTCTGTCTTTGCACTATACAGACAGGGGCGCTTTTGTGCGGTGTCACATAATTTTTTTTAATGGTGTTAACTGACCCTTTGAAACTGATATTTAAAATAACGGTTTAAGCTGGCGTACATTGTTGTACGCCGAAATTGTAAACTAATGCTTATGGTTTCATTTTCCGAAATCACACGATTATTCATATTTAAAAAAGAAAACCCTATTTCAGCTACGTAATTCGGTAACAATTATATACTCGTATGTTTGGCTGTTCAAACGTCAATAAAGTATCTAAAAGACATTATATAAATATTATGGTATTTTTAATTGATTTCACGGAAACTTATCCTTCTCATAAATATTAATATATTAATCTATTTTTACAAAATAATGTATTTCAAAATTTTCTATTGCATATTTCTAAAACGTGAGAGATATCACCCTCCCCTCCTTTAATCAAACAAACATAAAATATTCAACCTCTAGGTATTGTGTTCTAACCGTCAAAGAATAATTTTATCCACTTAAGCTACTTACGGTTTCTATAATTATATTAAACTTATGTTACAGAATATGGTGCTATCGACTTAAACATCGCAAACACGTACTCATGTGGACGTGTCCACTTGAACCAGCAAAGGAAGGAATACATGGAAATGCGGAAACAAAATGAGTAAGCCACTTCACGTAAAATTTCACTGAATTCTGCAAGGTCTACATAATACGCATTTTCATATAATGGAAAGACGTCGGAAGATAATATGTTTTATTCTGAAACTGTTCAACAAGGAAGAATTTGACAGTTGTATTAGCAGAAATAATATCACAGTAGAAAATTCAATGTTTAAAAACATCATTATTTGCATGTCGACCCTTCACGCTAACGACCGAATTCTAATATCGAGTATTGTTACCATCAATATTATGTTAACTGTCTTGATCGACGATTATTATGAATTCTATGATTCAACCCAAGACCTAGCTAAATAACAGATGATGCAAAAAAATGCATGTCTATTTAAAACAAATATTTCTCTACTTAAATAACTACCCTTTTCTATCGATTTTCTTGTTTAATTTGCTGTTTCGTATTTTACTATCGTATGTTAAACGAACTTATTAACTTCTCCATTAATCGCAAATTCACTTTGTGCGTTCATTTTAATTTAATAAAAATAAATAACTCTGGATATAAACGTACTTAATCAAAATAATCTACATGTTTCGAAACTAATGGTATCTTCGGCAGGATTAACGTATAATGAAAATCAACGAATGTAAAAATTGATTAACAAACAATATTAAAGTTAAGACAAATAAGTACCCATAGACAAAATTTTTAATTTTTCCGACTTTATGTCGAAAAAAACTAAACTCTTCCACGCACTTTTACACAAATGATCATCTAGTCAATCCACATTATGCAAGTGCTTTATATAAGCATAATAAATACAAAATAATACAAGAACAACACGTCAACTCACCAGAGATCAAATGGGAAAATAATTCACCGACTCCAGATATTTTAATATGAGAGGTTTTGGCTTGGTAGAACTTCTAACTGGACCTATAAATCCTACTGATCCCTAAATATAAATATTTGAAAAATTTTTCGAAATCCTACATGTATTTAAAATGACTGATTTTTGCATTTTTATATATAAATTCTTTGACAGATCTAATACGCCTAAATTTTGAGTGAGAAAGGTAAGTATAATGCCAATAGCCGAAATAAAAAAGGTAATATTTTTATAGTTTGAGAATGCCAAATTCTTTTAATCTCAATTCCTAAATCTGTGAATTTTCTTATTTTTTCAGAAACAAATTTTTGAATATTACAAGAATTTGGAATAGCGACATCAATTTTTTTTTTTTTTTTTTTTTTTTTTTTTTTTTTTTTTTTTTTTTATATATACAATAATATTATTATTGGGTTTATAAAAACAGTTTATTTTTAAACAAGTTCTGCTGTGTAATTATTATTACGCGTGACAGCTGTTTCGCCCTCTGAAGGCATTATCAAACTGTGGGTAGCCCACTTACAGACGATACATTTATATTATTTCTAGGTAGGTATTTTAATTTCATTTACTGATTTCTTAATTGATTTCTAAGTAAAATATTAAAAATTATTAATGGTTATTACCCCAGCAAAGAAACAGCTGTCACGCGTAATAATAATTACACAGCAGAACTTGTTTAAAAATAAACTGTTTTTATAAACCCAATAATAATATTATTGTATATATAAAAAATAAAAAAATAAAATGGAGTTCTACAAATTAAACTTAATAACAATAAATAAAAAAAAAAAAAAAAAAAAAAGCGACATCAATGATATAAGTTATTTTTGTAATTTGGCATGTAAAACTATATCGGGTCTATTACGACTAATCGTTCGGTCTGTTAGTATAGTTTTGTCATAATATATTTTATAAAATTCATTTACTTTTTTGATTTAATTTGGTTCGTGTTCATAATATTGTACTGTATTTGGTGAATTATTTATAAAACTTTATTGTGCCTAAATGTATACTCGGACGGCGCTAATATAATCGTAGAACATCCCGATTTAATATGTGCCATAGTTTCCGAAAAAGCCAAAAATTTTCTACATAAATCTTCAATTTGATTTGTATCTGTGATTACATGCTTCCTATAATTTTTAGTGTTAATGACTCTATCCTGAATGGCAATCATGAATCCTTCTATTTTAGCGCTCAACTCTCAAATACTCAACCATTGACGAAAATTTGTAAACATACGTTTGATTGAAATAATTAAAGTGTTTTGCGTGTATAATTTTATTTGGTTGGTTTTTATAAAAATGTTAGCATTCTCGTCTTATATATTTAAAGGTGTAATGTTTCTATCTGCCTTGCAAATTATTTTGTGCATTTCTGAGCTATTAGCTTTCCTATGGAAAAAAGTTCTTAGCAGTTCTACCTGATTATTACAATGAGCGCTGGTAAATTGGTTATTATTATTTTAAAAAATGATGTAAAATTCTTAAAAAGTAGGTTACTATTGCATTCATCTACATATCAAAAACTTTTATAAATTAACTAGAATCAAGCGTTTTTCACCTTTTTATGTTATGATGTAGCATAAAAAGATTCTCCCTTCAATCTCAACCCTTAACTTCCATTTTATATTTTCTTATTGGGGGTGCTATTTTTCCACTTGTTTCGGGCCGTGGAACTCTGGTGTTGTATGAACGTTCTGTTTTCTGAATTTTGCGATAAAGCTATTGAAAGATGATAGGCATTTTGCCAAAAGAAACTCGAAGGGGTGACTTGTAAATTTACTAGCCTGTTTTGGCTACCAAAAGTAGCTTGTTAACAGTCAGTTTTATTGCAGTTGAATTTTTTGTAGAAACTTTGTATTTTGTGTGTATTACATAACATACTACAACTAAATTATCTGTAAGTTAGGAGCGAAATGTTAATACGTTTGAATGATAGTTTTGTTGTGTTAACTAACTAACTAACCAAGACGCCGATTCCTCACAGGGGTAGGCAGAGAAGCTGACCGCCAAAACAATTCGGTATTGGTACACACTCCTTGCTAAATTCACATTCATACATCGTCTCATACATACTCTTCTATGATTCCGACTCTTGACTTGACCCGACTCAAGTATCTGATTCTCTCGATGGCACGAGATAATTAATACTACTTTACACAAAACAAGATCTTAACCTTCTAAATATGTTATGTTTTAAAAGAAAACTAATCATACAATTGAAAAAACAAATGTTGTAAGCAATAATCGTAGAATAAAATACTAGTATTTACTGAATTGTTTATTGTTTTAAAATAAACCGACGTAGAATAGTGGCTTAGTGCACCTTGGAAGGTTGTGGGTTCGATTCTCATCTGCGGCATTTATTTGTTTTCAGAAGTATTTAAACAAAATTATACAGGTGGTTTGGGCTAATAATTATAGTTTTTAATAATTTTCTAAATAAGTATTCAAATAAACGCCTAATCCACCCTTTACCGAAATGTCTGAATTCTGACGCTGATCTTGTTGTGTTAAACTCACCCCAATTGATGGGTCTGGCTAGACTGCGGCGAGGCTTGTGGGATCTCAGATAATTTAATCCAGAAATATAATAATAATAATAATAGTTCTTGTACAGGGTGGCCGAGACAGAACCCTTGCAAATATTCCACCGCAAAATAATTACGCTTCAGTACTGATTCTGATTGTGATGGTAAATAAGGTGAAGGAAGAACTAAAGAAGATGATGGCGTTTTTATAACTATTGGTACGTTGTTATGAAGTTCTTAGGTGAAACATCCATCAATAAAAATGACCCAATTCCTGTAAAAGATAAATGATTATTTGAGAATAAGATAATTTATGGATCTAAACGAAACACAAAACAGAACAAGACACAGATAATAAAAAAAGAAATCGATCTCAACTGGGAATCGAACCCAGTATCTCTTAAATTAATCTCAGTTGTCTTAAATTATATCTTTAATTAGCACTAAAAATTACACACTCTGTGGACGCTTAATATAAGCAATACTACAAACGATTTAACTATAAATTCTGTAGGGGTACTCAAGAAAATAATTAGGAACCAAATGTTTTATGAAAAAAAAAATGAATCCGTAAATTTTTATTTTCGATATGAATTACATGCTGGAATTTTGATTTAATAGTTCTAAATTTCTTTTGCAATATTGAAAATATTAGGCACGGTTAAGAATAATTGTTTTTTCTTTTTTTTTCAATATCAATCTCTACCTACTCATGTAGTCACAATCATCCAGATGATAAATGCACGTTGTGGAATTATTTCAACTACATATGTTTAATAATTACCTGTTCAAAATGCACTCAGTAAATTTATTCTACAATGACTGAAATTTCAGTACATTTAAAATCTAAAATAACGATATTTATCATTAAAAAACTAGTATAAATGCTTTTAATCTTCTTGCAATGAAAAAAACAATACAATAATTTTGTCCAGTTGGCTTGTTCTAGATGGTCCACTGTGCGGAGGAGGGAAATTTTCAGATGTTTACTGAAAAAAAGTGAGAAAATAACACATTGAAATCGGCCAAAAGATATATAATAATTACCCATTCAAAATGCACCCAGAAAATGTATTCTACGATAACTGAAATTTCAGAACTTTCAAAAATATTTGGTTCTCTGTAGTTACATAAGAAAATAATCGATGAGAATTTTTTAAAACGTGGAGCAATAATGGAGGTGCATACGATGATTTTCTGCAATTTTTTGACGAATTCTTCCCAAAAAAGAAAAATTGTTTCCAAACTTCTCATTCACAGCATGCTTGTTTAAAGTTAGTTTGGAATCTAATACAACTCCAGTATTTTCAATAATTTCGCTGCATGTGTTCTTATGTACAATTAACATACATTTTGTCCCCGTATTTTATTTAAGCTTATTTATTTTTAGCCATCTTCACTCATAATTCAGTACATTGCTTAAAATATTTATTAATTCTTCTTAGCTATCTCTAAATATGTATATTAGTATATCATCGGCAAATAGTTGGACATTGAATTTTGAAAATGATTTTACCAAGTCGTTAATGTAAGAATGAACAATGAAGGTACTAGGACTGACCCCTGCGGTACCCCTAAATTATTCTCCAATGGTTTTTTTAACTTTTGTTACATGTTTTTGGTTTTTCAAATACTCTTCTATTCATTTAATGGATAAATTTGAAAAACTCTTCTATTAACTCAATGCATAAAGCTGAAAACTATTTTATTCATTAATAATGGATAAAGCTGAGAAACCAATTCCATTTAGCTAACAAGATAAGAGAATAGTGAAAGACTTGAATTCATATCCACGACTTATGGTTATAACGGCCATAAAAAGGGCTTATGACCGACTTTTCTATACCATCACCAAACAGGTGCATAATAATCTAATAAGCAAGATGATAGGTATTAAAAATAATAATTTCGGTGGTCTCTCTTTGTAATTCCGGTTCGATGATTTCTCGAAATGAGATTGGCTTTGAGTTCCAAAACTGACTGTGGGAAGTAGGTAAAACATGTATTATATTAATGGCAATTAAAAAGTCTTTATTTGAAATTGTATTTCTTCTGTCTGAATGTTTGACAAACGTCGTAATTTTGTTCATTTGAAAGGAAAATTTCTGATGGTGAAAAAACACATATATATTTTTTTAAATACTTTTAGTTTCACAAATCATAATTTTGTGGTGATTATTCACGGGAGTGCGCTACAACAAATATAAAATGCATATTACATTTGTGGTTGGTATATTTATAAAAGGTGTCTACAGTTTTATTTCCGAATTAATGGAATGAATAGTGTATTATTTTACGATCATAATCTGTGGGCCGTCCATCTTCGTGTCAGTAAATATGATAATCATTGCATCTTAATAGCACTGTTGATATGTCAGAACTGAGTGTGGGGTTTTCTCATTTCAGTTTATACGATTGCTTTTTTAAATAAACAATTCTAAAATAGTGTTTGATTATAAACAAGCGTGCTTGTTGAAATGGCGAACCAATACATTTTATCTAACACTTTATATACACCTATATAATTCATGGTAATGATATATTGAAACAAGTTTGTAGAAATGAGATCCCTATGGCGTATGTGTGGTAAAACCATGTATCATCGTGTGAAAAATGTGGAGATCCGCAAAGAGTGCATGGCTGATGTAAGCGTATTGAGTAAGATTAATAAAAGGACGCTTAAATGATTTTGGCATGTAGAGCAAATGAGCGAAGAAAGGGGTGTAAGGAGAATATATGACATAGATGTGAATGGTAGCAGAAGTCGGGGAAGCCCGAGGAAGACTTGGCACGATCAAGTGAATCAGATACTTGAGTCAGGCCATGTCAAGAGTCAGAATAATAGAATAGTATGTATGAGACGATATATGAATGTGAATGAGGCAAAAGAGTGTGTGCCAAGACCGAGTTGTTTGCCAGTTCGCCCTCTCTGCCTACCCCTGCGGAAAAAACGTCACGATGGTTAGTTAGTTAATTAGTTAGTTATTTAAATCTGTTTCCTCTTATGTTAATAATTTAGGGTTCCCGATTTCAACTTATTATAGGCGTATAATTATCACTTAAAATATGGTTTATATACATAACAATTGATTTTTAGTTGTAATAATATCATTGTATACCACCCCTGTTAACCCCAACCCCTCCTTCAAAAATCGTGTATATTAACCTTAGTTTAAGGAATAATTATAACAGTCTGAAGATTACCATAATAAGCAGAAACCGGTAACGGTAAAAAAATAAAATAAGTTAATTTTTTTTGATAGTTAATTTTAATTTTTAATTTTTTTTTTTAATTTGGTACAAATTTTTTACATTTCAAAGTTTTCCAGTAATGTTGGCCTCACTGGGTGGCTTGCCCGTGCTGAGGCCTTCATTTTATAATATGAAAATATAATCTACATAATACATTTAAAGAGAAAATAATACATTTAAAATATAATCTTGTGTGTTTGTGAGTGATGTGTGTTTATATTGGTTTTGTGTGTTACGTGTAGGTTATATTTTTATTTAATGCTATGACATTTTGGCAATATTGTCTTTTTTGTTCTTTAATCCATTTTGTGTGTGAATTTATTTTTATTTTCCTCAATTATAATTTCAAGTTTTACACTGTTGAAAGCTTTTATAGCATGGTATTGGTAGTGTCTTTGTCCAAAGCTTGAATTTACTGACGGAGTTTTTATGTTTTCTTTGTACGCTTGTCTAACTGGTCTGTTAGTGTTATTTTGTGTATGTTGAATTTTTTTGTCAAAAATGTAGTTAAGTAGTGTTTTAACGTATAATTACAGATGTAAAAAGGCTTTTTTATTTGATTCTCACCCTTATGCTGCATCCTTAAGTTGTATCAAATTTTAGAGTAAATGCGGCAATCCGTAAGCTTACTCTGCATATTGAGTTTATTTTCTAATCTCGTTTGGTGTTAACAAATGTTAACGAATGCTATTTTAATTCAAATAACTTGGTTAAATTCTAGTTTTTCAAACAAACAACTATTTTGCCACCTTTTAGTCATCACGTAATACAAAATTTTATACTGGTAGTGGCCACGTTTTGGAAATAACATTAGACGGGTGGTGATTTTGTAACCACCGTGGCAAAGATAATGAAAACCAAATTTAATTATGTTATTATTAAGTTCTGCAAGTATTGTAGTTTTTTTAAATTTATTTACTATTGTGACAGCTGTTTCGGCGTTCAAGACTATTTTAAAACTATGACTAGGCCACTTTAAGACTTATATATTATGATGCTATTTCGATTTCAATTTTTATGATGTCTAATTTGATTTATTACCGGTTAAACCGGTTTATTGAGAAAGTATTAGTGACGATAGATTTTCTAGTCTGTGGAGTATTTTGAAGTCTGTTTTCCAGAAATTAAATGGCAATATTTTCTTAATTGTTTAATAATGTTATGACGGCTATTTATTTAAATGTGCTATGTTGCTTAGGTCTTGTGAACATTTTTCCTTACTTTATTAATTAATTTTATTTTAGGAACAATCGTCCGTTTATTGATTTCTAATTGTTCGAGTAAATTTAATCTACGACAACATTATAAAATTTGATAACATTAATTTTTTTTTATAAAAATAAATGAAGTTCAACGAATTATAAACAAAAAAAAATCAATCAATACACTAGTAGTAATGCTATAATTAAGTATGATGGCTTATCTTATAGATTACTATTGGTGTAGAAATATGTATCTACTAGTATGTAAATAAAAATAAAATTGAAGTTTTAATCCGTATAAACGAATGATGATAATTTTAACTTAAAAGATATTTTGTTATATTTTAAATAAGTGGTGTTTTATTAAATATTCTCACAAGAGTCGCTTATACCTATTATTTATAATCGTTTTTCTTATATTAGCGCGTTCTCTTCCTCTTTCGTACTTTTACGTTCTACTTTCAAACAACCTTCAGTAATCTTATTCTTCTTTTTGAACGCTTATAACGCAGCCATAGTTTTGCACTGCCTTCTAGTCTGGAAAGATAGACCTATGGCATTTTAAATAGCAATAAGCTAGATAGGCCATGAACCATTATCGCCAACAGCCATCACAATTCTGCAAAATTGTAACAGATCAAATGCATAAGTTAACCCTTTCATACCCGCATTATTGTTTCCACATATATAAAATATGCAATGCTTGATAATACCTCAGAAAATTATTTGCAAATTTTTGATTTTTGATTTTTTTTTTTTAGAAATTTTTCTATGTTAATTTGGATTAACATTGGGCGTCAGAGGGTATTTTTTAAATAGTAAGGTAAAATAAACATAACACAAAAGTAATACAAAATGTTTCGTGTCAAAAATGCACATTTACAGTGTAGTGATAATCTCTAAGGTACAAATAAATAACATTTTAACTAAAATTCATTCAGAAATAAATAAATAATCTAGGATATATCTTTAAAAATTCGCCATACTAGTCGAAAACATGTCCGTCACTACCAGTGTTAATTTGAATGAAAATTGAAATTAATTTGCAATATTCTGGGAAATTACTGTGATCAGTGAATTGAACTGATGTTATTACTATAGAACACATCTTAATGCGTTAAAATATTTGTAATTCGAGAAGAAAATATTGATATCTCACCTTAAATTAAGTAATCAATGACGGCAGAAATCGATGAAACTCACCATCAGCAGATGTCAAAATGTTTATCGTTGTTGTGGCGGGAATAAGGATTTAAACCGAGCGGAAAAAATAGACGCCTCAGAAAAGACTACAAGCTATAAGAAAACGAAAACATGGCTTTTCTAAATCTCTACCGTTACGGTAAAAAAATTCACAAAGTTCATGTTAATTTGAAATAACACTGGGGATGAAAGGGTTAAATTGAAAGTACGTGCTATTTTTTCGTAGCTCGGTCACAGTCGGCACACTTCCATGCAATATCTCAATTTTTTCTATAATTTTAGTTAAATTAAAAATATCTCACGTAAAACTAGTTGATTTTCAGCGGAAAATTGGTCATAAATTCAACTTGAGCGTCGTTTTCTCACTTCCATAACCAGAGCGAAGCGTTCAGTCCATTAACTGGCTATGAAAAATGCAAGTCGTATAACATTTTATGAATACGCGAGAATTCTCAACAAATACCCATAAATAAGTAATGTTGCTGCGCTCCACGAACGACCTTAAAATACTAGTTATCCGAGACTGTAGAACCAATTCCCCGTACAAAATCATTAATCATGTGTTAAATGAAGTTTAGTATAATAAAATTTACTCGTTTATCAATAAATTATTGAACAGAGGAAAAATGGTTTGTTCTATAAATATCTTGTTGGGACTCGGCTTTATAGAGATTTCAATTCAAAATGTTAAATAAATTAAATGGTAGCCTATCAACTCATTGAATTTTCGGAAAGCTCCATAACTCGTTATAGTAAAGATTATACTGACTAACTTACAGACTAAGTTGAGCATAATTTTTGACGCTCGAGCTCATCGCTGTATTTTTTAAACATTCAAAGAATTTAATTTTTTTTTTTTAAAGAAAGAAATAGTAAAAATATTTGAGAATCTCCTACTACTACCACAGTAATCGGAAAATATTCTTGTGTTGTGATGGAGGAATTGAACTTGCCAGCCGAGGAACTGAACACACTACGCCTGGGTGGGACCCAGAAGCGATGTCAACTCAGCCGGTCATTTCATATGTCTTTAATCACTATTTTTAATTGAAGTTATAATTTTTTGATACTTCATTATTTTCATCGCTCTTATATAGTTGGCTCAGAACGCACGTGCGCCACTCCCAACTAGCAAAATAAATAATTAAGCAATGAAAAGGGAAAGATAAATAAAATTAATTGTGACAATAATAGTGTGTTCGGGTTTTACCATTTATATTCAAGTATTTATTAATTTACTTGCAAGTTGGTAGCAGCACAAGTGCAAAAAGTTCGTTAACATTAAGTCCATCGGTCCATGTTACAAACATATATATTGTGACAATTTGATGTTAACACATTGTCCGCAGCTAGCTCTGAATAATACTTAAATATATTGCTGTTCTTATACTTACCAATTCGTATGTTCTGCCTTCTCGCCAATTCGGGTTGCTTGGGTGTGGACTAGGGAGGTGAATTTAATTAAGAACATGTAATAATTATAAGTCTCGATTTTAATTAGATTTTTCAAATCTTAATACTAAATCTAAATTATGCTTATGTCTACTTACATCTAAATCTTAACTAATTGTCATATGGATCGGATACAACTAACTTCGTAGAATCTTCTGCGTTCCGCGGGGGCGTTTCCAGGCGCGGTGTCGTCCGAATGCAACAATGGGGTTGTGGCGGTGGGCAGTGGGTGGCGCGCAGTGTTTATTGTTTTGTTTTATCACTATTTAATGTTCACAAGATACATCGGCACTTTGCGGCACTATCCGTTGAACTGTTAGTTTTGCAATGTTTGGTTGACACTTTGAATCGCAACAGCACTTTACAATACGTTAGTTTATTATCCTCTTTTAGTAATGTCCATTTCACTTTTTAGTTTAACCGGCGATATCGATTGTCCACTTTGTACAACTCACTTTCTTTGTTTCTTAGGAACCTCTTCCTAACCAGCTCGTCTCTCTCCTGTCTCCCTATATACTGTCCTGGTTCCTCTCGTAGGGCCTGTCGCCCTACACCGCGTCGCCCTACCCCGCACCACACACTTCTTTCTTTGCAACCCCCGTCTGTCAACACTTTCTTTGTCTTTGGGCGCACACTGCGGGACATACTTAGTTTAACGTTCAAATTTATTTGTGACGCAATTTGATTCGTCACAACACCCCCTTCGTTACAAAAGAAAATTATGGTTTCCTACAAACATAATTTTCTATTTCCTTTTTTCCATATCACAACCATCTTAACTCTAAACATGGTAAATCTTAAATTATAAACAATTCAATATTCTAAATTTAACATTTCTTATCATTACTTATCCTCATCATTTTTTTTTTCTCTTTTTCATCATATCTCATTTTCAACGACAATCCTTTTCGCTACACGCTCTTTCAAACCCACAACAAAACTCAAGTCAAAACATTTAGCCTATCAACATAAAATAACATGAAAACAATAAAAGTGACAATAAAACACATTAAAATCAACGATGAATACTAACACCTCGACTAACATAACACTTCTTATTTTAACCAAGCGATCCAATCCTCTCCAGACACTTGAGGATATAAACCCTTTCAATTTTTGTTTACAAATTTCTTCACAAGCATGTGACCAAAAACTAATGACAAGATTTTAAATGACAACATGAAATGACAACATAATTAATGACAATATTAATGACAACATAAAATTTTCAAAGAATCAGGATAGGGAAGGAGTTGGGAATTCATACCTACCACTTCAGTTTAATCTCCCCTCAGTTCTGCTGGCATGTCTGAAGTATAATAGAATTCCATACTTACATACGCATAACTCCTTATCAATACACGTTGATCACTTAAACCTAAACCTTAGTTGTACTTTGCAAAAGAGGCCGTTACTAATCTTTATTCACTCCTCATTTACCTAAACCTATTAACGCCTACATCTTCGATAACAAAACAAGAAATCCGGTGTACATACATAGTACATCTGAAATGAAATGAATGATAAAAAACTAAACAATATATGGTAACAGAGTTGTAGTGTATCTCCCGGCGTGATACACAATCGAAAATTGAGCGCCAGATAGTTTCTATTACACGGTGAAACCACCAAAACCGGATACTCTGTCTCTCATTCAACCGCTTTTAAGATGCAACCTCAACATGTCACATTTTATCATTCCTGCTGGCTAATGCTTCAATGCATCATCCCATTTTATTTAAATTTTTCGCACTTTTACATATTTTACGGTCTTTTATCACGCGCGCAGAATTCTTTTCAGATATCGAGACTTTTAGGTACACACATACTAATTTCAACGAACGCGCGTATTTGTTCCACTCAAATCATGGAACGTTCAGTGCTTGCTTTCGTTTTCGCATTTTCGCTCGTGGACGCACTTCTACCAATACCGGTCTTTTATCACGCATGCAGACTATTCAGATATAGAGACATTTAGGTACTCTCATAGTAATTTCGTCAAACATGCATATTTGTACCACTCAAATCGTGGAACGTTCAGTGCTCCTTTACGTTTCCGTTCGCATTTCACATTTTTTAATTTGTGGACGCACCTCTACCAACACCGGTCTTTTATCACGCACGCAGATTACTTTTTAGATATGGAGACATTTAGGTACTCTCATACTAAGTTCATCAAACGTAAGTATTTGTACCTCACAAATCGTGTCGGTGGTAAGTGCTCCAATTCGTGACTAACGCAGTTCGTCATCACATTCGCACGCGCCCTTTTATTTTCTCATCTGCGCAGACTACTATCCGAAACATTGCGAGACTTTAGATACAAGATAATGTACGGTTTCGCCGAACGAAGATATTTGTTTTTCTCAAATCGCGTTAAGTGAATGCGCCTAACCCTTTCTCTCCCCTCTCTATCGGTCGCCTTCTGCCATCAATTTTTAATTATCGGATTTTTACCGAACACATAAAATTGATCGAAATTGTGGTATGAAAATGAATTTCTCCGAATGACATATAGAAAATACATTGTTATTCTTATGCCGTTCATACACAGCAAATTTTTACTAACTTGCACGATATGAATGCGCTACAAAATCCTTTTGTATCATCTTCGCGGTTGTTCTATTTTTACAGTGAGATATTACAGAGTATCGCGTTGTACGTTACAACATGTTGAAATATAAAATTGAAATTTAATCTAGCCAAAACTTAAGTGTAAAAATGGACTAAATATATATAACTTACTCTAACCTATTTTTCCGATCTCCACCGTGTCACATCACAATCGTGGGAAGCTCCGATTTCACTAGATCCTTAATGTGATATCTACCTGTCTCCTTTCCGTTTGTATCCGCTAGAAGATATAAGACGTCGGAAATTTTTTCTTTTACGACGTTTTGGATGAATCTTGGAGCTAATTTACTTGAAAAGTATGCAGCAGCATCAGAGTGCACGAAATTTTTTCTCCACACGACGTCCCCCGGCTTATAAATTACTTTTCTTCTACGTAAATTGTATGCACCTGCATTTCGTTGGAAAGCTACCAGCAAATTATCCCGCACTATATCGAAAACAGTTTGGAGTTCCTTTAAGGATGATCCATAGAATTGTGTATCGTTTATTCTAAGGCCAGTTTTAGATTCTGATGTCACATTATTACTCTGCGGGTGAAAACCTCCGTTCAGCATTTGTTCTCTGCCGTGAAATAGGAAATACGGTGTAAATCCGGTGGAAAAATTTACCGTGTTATTCATTGAAGTCTGTACCATTGGCAAGTGAGAGGTCCACGCCCGCTGATCCTCCTTGATCATTATGCTTAGTGTCGTCTCAATTGTCTTATTGTAAGCTTCAACTACATTTGATTGAGGAGCGTAGTATGCGTTGTAGAACAAAATAGGTACATTGTATTTTCTCGTGAATTCTTTCAACTCTCGAGATATGAATTGCTTCCCATTGTCCATTTGTAGCACTCTCGGAGTCCCTAATGGTAAGAATATACCAAATTCCAAACACTTTATGATGGCCGCGGAGGTAGCTTTACGTAGGGGAAACAACCAACAGTACTTTGTAAATACGTCGATGCAACTCAATATATACGAGTGTCCAGACCGGCTGCGAGGTAATGGGCCAACTAAATCTATGGAAATCATTTCCATGGGGGCGCTGACTGACTTCGGAGTGGACATTTGACCTAAAGGCGCCCCTGTTGATGGTTTGTACGCCTTGCAGGTTCCGCATTTTCTAACATATTTTTTAATATCTCTGTACATCCCTGGCCAATGAAATCGCAATCGAGCTTTCTTAAATGTTTTAAATGTTCCCGGGTGACCTATTGTAGGAGAATCATGACATTCTCTTATCGCTTCTTCTCGTTTAGCATAGGGTACAACCCTTTTCCACTCGAAATTTCCCGTCAAGGGGGTTTCACTTTCAACATTATAGTAAAGAACGTCTTTCTCAATACGATAACGTAAATTTGCAGCCGGATCATTTAAACATTTTTCATATAAATCCGTGTACCAACAATCTTCGTTTTTCTGAGACGACTTTTCTTTTATCTCGCCGACTTCCATCCGAGATAAAGCGTCGGGCACAATATGTTGGGATCCTTTCCGATGTATAACTTTAAATTCATATTGAGAAAGTCTGGTGGCCCATCGAGCCAATCGGCCAGATGGATTTTGTAGGCTGTGCAGCCATTTAAGACTCGAATGATCAGTGACCAATGTAAATTCCTTGCCATCTACATAGGATCTAAAATGATATACTGAGTCCAATGCAGCAAGCAATTCTTTTTCGGTGGTACCATAATTTTCTTCGTGTTTATTTAGGGATCTAGAATAGTAACTTATAGGGTGTTCTCCGTCCTCAAAGATCTGAGTCAACACTCCTCCTATTCCTAAGTTACTGGCATCCGTATGTATGGAGAACGGTTTCTCGAAGTCAGGGCATCGCAAGATCGGTGCGGACGTTAGCGTATTTTTTAGTGCTTGAAACGCATTCTCGGTTTCATCAGTCCACTTAAACTTAGTTTTTCCATTTTTAGCACCCGTTATTTTAGTCAATGGTGACGCTATAGTAGAGAAATTTTTGATAAATCTCCTGTAATAGCCACAAAGGCCAAGGAAACCCTTTAATTGCTTTGAATTTTTGGGTGTAGGATAATTTTGTACACTTTTTATCTTAGCTGGGTCCGTTTTAAGTCCGTTAGCATCTACCAAGTAACCTAAAAAACGCAGCTCTTTTTTACAGAATTCGGATTTGCCCAGATTAATAGTTAATCCCGCTTCATTGATCCGATCGATGGTTTTGTGTAGTAGTTGCTCGTGATGTTCGAAGTCAGGTGAAACGATTATGAGGTCGTCTACGAAACAGAAAACGTGATCATCCCACTGAGGTCCAAACAACTGATCTGACAGCCTTTGTAATTCAGCCCCAGCATTTTTTAGGCCAAATGGCATGCGCTTGAACTCGAACAATCCCCTCCTTGGTACTACAAACGCGGTTTTTTCCCTTGACTCTGGGGTGAGTGGTATTTGCCAGTAGGCTTTTGATAAGTCTATTGATGATATGTATTTTGCGTTGCGCAGGTTATCAAGGATTTGCTTAGTGTGCGGAAGTGGGTAGGAATCACGACGGGTAACGGAGTTGAGCAATCTAGAATCAAGGCACAGTCGTGTAGATCCATCTTTCTTGGCCACCATCACAACAGGACTCGACCATGGTGAACGCGATGGTTGAACCACCCCCATCTTTAGCATTTCTTCTAATTCTTCCTCCAATTGTTTTTGTCTGACCGGTGATAATGGGAAGTATCTTTGCTTGATGGGCGGTCCCTCAGTCTGAATCGAATGTGCAATAAGATGTGTTCGTCCTAGTCCCTTCTCTTCAAATGAAATGTTTCGCGCTTTTTCAGTAATCAACATCATCCTCCTTGCCTGATCCGGTGTTAAGTCGACTCCATTTTGACTCTGCGCCACGGTATCAATCGCATTTTCATCTGACGTGCACTTAATATGCTTAAAAAGGTTAGGTGCAACGTCGAAATCAACCCAAAAATCTACTCCCAAGATAAGTTTGGTAGTTAATGTGGGGACAATGTAAAATGTCAATAATTTGGTAACGCCTTCACACGAGACAGGAAGTGTAATGCATCCGTCATTTCTTTGTTGTTTTCCGTCAGCGGTAAATATCTTATGGTGCGATTCACTCTTCCGGTATTTGTTAATGTTCAAACTCTGATAAGTGCTACCATTCATGCAATTTACTGAGGCTCCGCTGTCTAACAGTCCTGTAAATTTTTTCCCATCTATTTCGATATCAACATGAGGACGGTTATCATTTCCTCTGATGCACCGTATAGGTTCACATCTTGCATTTAAATAAAACAGCCTCACGAATTCTAGCCAGCTTTTCCACTCCCGATCGGCTTGTGCTGCTCCGGGCCGATCGGTTACTCGTTTTTTATGATCTCTTGGGTCACTTCACAAGGGGTTGCACTGACTGGCACCGACTCTCTGAACTCCAGAGCTTGTAACTCGTAGCGGGGTGCATTGGTAGTCCTGTACGAATTTCTCTTCGGTTTTCTACATTCCCTGCTAATGTGGCCTACTTCATCGCAGTTATAGCACTTCGGACTATTCTCCCCTCTCCTCCAGTTTGCACGTGGTGGTGCTGATCCGTACGTCTGTGAAACTTTTTCTCTACGTGGTGCTATATCCGTTCTCTGTGAATATATGCCCGCCCTTGGCAATCCTCTTCTTTCTATAAGATTAGGAGAGAATGTTTCGAGATCATTGCACATCTGCACCAACTCGTCTATATTATTGACGCGTGCTCCCGCTACAGTGCCGGCATATGCTGAGTGTAAACCCTTTTTCAAAATGTATATAAGTTCCGACTCAGATAACGGGTCGTCGAGGCGATAGTTTTTAGCTTGCGTAATTAGCACAAACTCCGCAGCGCTTTCTTCGTCTGCCTGACGTGAATCGTACAGCTTCAAACGCGCAGTAATTTGTGAATCGGCTCTTTCAAATTGCTTTAACAGTTTGGTCTTCAAGTTTTCCCATGTCAGTTCCGAAGATTTAATAGTTCTGTACCAAATAAGAGCGACCCCTTCAACTAACTCAACAAACCCCTGAGTGATGTCAGTTTCTGAAAATCCTCGGGCAGAGCTGATTTCTTCTAATCTTTGAATGAAATCTCGTACGCATGTTTTGCCATTGTATTTAATCAGAAGTGTACTCAAATTAATGTATTTTGTCTCTTTAATCACGATTTTCGATACCGCTTTTGGGAAATCTTCTATTTCCTGGTCCTCTTTTGTAATTTTTGGTATATTTTGATTAAATTTTATTGCTTGTTGCCTCATTTTTCGGATGGTTTTCTGGGGGGTTAAATTTCTGATTTTCAATTCGGCGATCAGATCTTCCTTGGAGAGACCGTTCGGGTCATGGATCTCCTTCGTATTTGATTCGTAGCTAACGGAAGACATTATGATGATCTATTTTATGTCGCAAATAGCGGTAATCCTAAATACCTTACTTTTGAAAAATTTTAAAGCTTTTAACTATTTTATCTTACTTGTGTCCTATAAAATATAACATTTCAGAAAATATCGATCGGTGACGAGAGGGTTAACGATCTTCAGGTACCTACAGTCCCAAATGTGTCAAACCGCCTAGTTTGTTTTATACTGATTTAACTGCCCCCTGACAAAAAATAGCACTTGACATGAGACGCATAGCATCTGACTTATCACAGTACATTTGTTTACGCTGTACAAAAAAACGAAACACCCAAATAACGGTAGGTAACTCGAGACAAAACATGACAAGAGCGAGAAACAGTACAGAAGATTAAATATAATAAGAACATGCAAATATTTACCTTTTTTTCGGGGATGGGTTTTAGGAATGTCAATAACATTAGTGATAGATATAGTAAAATATCTAAAACCGCTTCACATTGGGCGCCATTGTGACAATTTGATGTTAACACATTGTCCGCAGCTAGCTCTGAATAATACTTAAATATATTGCTGTTCTTATACTTACCAATTCGTATGTTCTGCCTTCTCGCCAATTCGGGTTGCTTGGGTGTGGACTAGGGAGGTGAATTTAATTAAGAACATGTAATAATTATAAGTCTCGATTTTAATTAGGTTTTTCAAATCTTAATACTAAATCTAAATTATGCTTATGTCTACTTACATCTAAATCTTAACTAATTGTCATATGGATCGGATACAACTAACTTCGTAGAATCTTCTGCGTTCCGCGGGGGCGTTTCCAGGCGCGGTGTCGTCCGAATGCAACAATGGGGTTGTGGCGGTGGGCAGTGGGTGGCGCGCAGTGTTTATTGTTTTGTTTTATCACTATTTAATGTTCACAAGATACATCGGCACTTTGCGGCACTATCCGTTGAACTGTTAGTTTTGCAATGTTTGGTTGACACTTTGAATCGCAACAGCACTTTACAATACGTTAGTTTATTATCCTCTTTTAGTAATGTCCATTTCACTTTTTAGTTTAACCGGCGATATCGATTGTCCACTTTGTACAACTCACTTTCTTTGTTTCTTAGGAACCTCTTCCTAACCAGCTCGTCTCTCTCCTGTCTCCCTATATACTGTCCTGGTTCCTCTCGTAGGGCCTGTCGCCCTACACCGCGTCGCCCTACCCCGCACCACACACTTCTTTCTTTGCAACCCCCGTCTGTCAACACTTTCTTTGTCTTTGGGCGCACACTGCGGGACATACTTAGTTTAACGTTCAAATTTATTTGTGACGCAATTTGATTCGTCACAATATCTAAAAGTTATTCTCAAGGTAGAGTCCTGGATATTTTCCAAACATGTTGTCTAATTTTTACTTACTTGGTAGGATTAGAATTTAAGAAAATTAAACAACGAACACGACAAAGATAATACCTTTGCTGCGTTACTCTTTTCGTCAGGGCTTATATTTTGGATCATCTACTTCTTCCTTTCCAATACCAATTTGATGTTTAACTTAGAAATGTGGATGATATAATAAGATACCTATTAAAAATAAGCAATACTCAAAAACTTAACTCTATAGAATTTATAATAGAATTTGTTCCAAAAAGGGAGACAGAGACTTATTTAGAAATTATTTTACACATTATTGAAAACTTTGACTGTCCAACTAGAAAATTCCCGTTTTAGGACAGTCAAATTGTCAATCTTAGTTCATATCACATATCATATCGACTGTTTTGGTAAAACCCTTCAAACCAAATTTTTTAAGAAAGTTACTTTTCAGTGATTTACATAGGAATCTCTCATAATTACAAATGAAATTGTAACACTTACATTAAACTTAAAATAAATAATAACCACTTTCGTAATATTGACTTCAAGATTTTTAATTAGTTTTCATTTAGTGGTTTACCAAACACCAGTTGATATAAGAAAAATGAAATGTAGTAAATTATTATATTAATTAAACAAAAATATAAGAGTGAGGATAGCCTCATAGGTACGAGAGCAAGAGAATAATTATCAAAATTTTTATCTCCACAATTTATTGACTACACAGCGGTAGGGATTTACTGCTATATGCACATCTGTGTCTGTAAAAAATCGACAACATCGCAAAGCATCTTTGAGAGGACCAAACAGATGGCTGTCGAAAAGAGCAATATTTGGACTGTAGGGAGGGTGTTCCAATACCTACCTCGATACGATACATCATGACTGATGTTCAAAGAAGACGCTGCCTCACCGATGATAACTCGCCTATTCTGTTCTCGAGCTTGACGTCCATTGTAGAGGTTGTTGGCTGTCCTGCTCCCCCTTCGTGTATCACATTCGTCCGGTCACTTTTAAATTTTTAGATCCACAAAAAACCCCCTAAACGTGATAAAGTACTATTTTTGTATCGGGATAAAAGTCAGAATTTCAGTAGCTATCACACCCCCGACAAGAGAAAAATATAACTGCCTGTTGTTCTTCCTAGGTGAAAACTGCTATCGTGGCGGACGTATTTACACTGGACGTAACAGTCGGAAGGCAAATGACACGATCGGGATCAAATTTCAACACATGACCGCAGTCGTACCAACTCTAAGCAAGCATACACAGAAGACAGAGTGACAACCTTGAAGGTGTGTTATGGTGAAGTGTAGATTTTTTCCCTGATATCATAATAAATTGAGTACTGTGTACTGTGAGGTGTGATTTGTGTAAGTTTTATTATTTTTTTTAATTATTATTTGTCGTAGGTATACATATCTCAAAGCAAACAACAACACAAAAATAACCACAAATTAGTTTTTTGACAAAACTATAAAACCCAACAGTGAAATCAATTCAATCGCTTGAACTGGGGAGCAGCGCTATCCAAATACATTATATCTATATACAAGATATTATTCAATCGCTTAAAAACATTCCTCTGATAACTGGAATATGTAGTTCAAGCATGATGAAGCTTCTCTTGACTTCGAGCCGCAAGTTTGATGGTACTTAGAGTACTAAAATAAGGAGTTCGATGGTACTTAGATGAGGAATTCAAAGGTACTTAGATTAGGAATTTGAAAACCGATGGATAGGAAGAGGTGGACCTATCGCGTGGCCGACAAGGTCACCATATTCTAACATTGACGGAATTTGTTTATAGAGAACATTATTTGTGAAGGTTTTTCTGAGTAACAAGATTAAGATACTTCCGAATATTATAGATATATGAATTCTTTAAGTATCTATTATTGGTGTGTTGAAAGTGCTGCATAGTACAGAACGATAACATGTCTGATTGTTTTCTAACTTTTATGGATAGTGATTAGTGGGCGTTTATATAGAGAATTTTTAAGTGGAGGAGCGCGTCATAATCATAGTTGTAACACCTTCAATGAACTAAAAAATAAGAAACCCCAATTAGACGCGAAGACTTCGAGAAACGATTATTTATTTAATCATTGATGACAGTTAGTGCCCCTTAAATGAATGTTTGAAATAGAAAAATCAGAAAAGCATATGGTCCCATCTAATTTTTCAATTTTTTCTGTTTCAAATTAAAAATAACAGAATTAAGAATGCTAGTTATTTTTCATACACAACATTGATTCCATTACAAAGGCAACTGACTTTGGCAGATCCTAATTTGATCGCAACAAAAATGACCTAAGCCTAGGTGAAAATTAAGAGTTACGAAACAAAGTGGATATTTATTTGTAATTTGTTTAAATGACAACTCACTTTCAGCCTCGCAACAATAAATGCCACGGTGACGTCAGATACAATTAGGTACAGACAATCAATTAAGGTTGAACGCGACGCTTGTTATATTCTACGTGTTCATAGATGGCGTTAATTAATTTATTTTATTAAAATACGCTTTTTGCGCCCATATATATATTCAATATGAATATGAATAAAAAGTTTTGTTCATTTGAAAACTCAATTCTTTAGAGAAAGTCATACAAACACAATATTGTACAGATGATTCAATCCAATATTGTACATGAATGCCTTTTTTGGAAGAATTATGTTTTTTACGGACAAAATTGTTCATTTATATTCATATGGCATATGTACATATGTACGCACAAACAAATATTTTTTCTTAATATTGCAATACACAATAAAGCAATACCTTGCAAAATGCGTATTTTATTCAAATAAATAAATTAACGCCATAGATGAAAACATAGAATATACGTCACTAGAAAAAATGTCCTTTTTTCTACCAACCTAAAAATCCTATTTGTATTATTAAACTCCGTACTATTTTTATCTAAGATTGTAGGTTTAATTTACTGGAGACAGCTTTCTTCCTCAGCCGTAATTAGTTATAAATTGCAATTAAAAATCTAAACCTGAACTATTGATCATAATGCTAATTTTAACAAGTTTCTCCCAATTGCAAAAATCTAATTTACAAAACGATACCTACAAAAAACGCATACGAAATAGGTAGAACACACTGAAGAGGTAAAGCGATAGAAACGTGTTGCAGACGTGTCTGTGTGCCTGAAATAAACAATCTTTTTCAAACATATAAATTCTGTGACCCGTCGGGGGGGGCAAGACGTTTAAAAATTTTATTGAAAACTGTACGGAGAAAACTTACTGATAGCAAAATATTGCTAATTTATTAAGAATCTCTTCATATTATTCGTAATCCAGGTTAAAAAGGTGCTACAGGCCTGAGGGAATTGATGTGTTTCCTGTTAAACTATTATTAAAGTAATGTTTATCACGATGTTGGAACACGTGTTCATAAAAATTACATTTTCGAATTCCGTCAGGAATTATCAGGCCAAATCTGCATTTGCGTGCATGAACATGTGTTCCGATATATTAGGAATGTACTAAAAGTTTAACGAAAAACGGATTTTAATAAATCAGCAATACTAATTTTTCTCCGTGCGCGTTTTAAAAATTATGCAAATTTTATTATTACCAGAAGTTTCGTGAACAGTAGACCTTTTAATAGAAGACATCAAAACAAAACCAAAATTTCCCCTGAAATCACAAAATTGGGATGTAGCTACTTCAATATTTATTTATTTGACAATTTGTATTGCGCCGCTTTTGTGAGTTATCACCTCAGGGGCGCTTTACAGTTGATGCAAGTATTACAAAAAATTTAAATATTACAAAAATAAAGTGAAGTTAAGTAAAATGAAGTACAGGAACAGGAGACACGAAGACAAAATATGAAAAATGGAGACTCTGCAGAAAGAATCCTAGGTGGTGAAAAAACTGGACCAGCTGCTGCAGCGAAAGGGTCATCATCAACATTGCCTGCATGAGGTTCGTCATCCGTCCAGGTATGTGTCTGCTGCTAATAAAGCGCTGACACACTATCCTCCCAGAGATACTACACCTTGGCAGCACCGCTGTGACGTTACCTACCTTCTTAATAATAAATCATGTTACATTGTATGTATATTTTCTAATTTCAAAACAAGGGATTATACAATTTGACCAAATAAATGTCTCCATGATAACATTGATACCATAGTATTAAAACCTAGATAGTATTGAAAAAAATGTAACTAAGAAATTCTAAATAAACACTACGATTTTATTTATCAAAATAGAATCTTTACTGAACGCTTAAAACGGCCACCATCTTGAAAAAAAAAACAAAATAAAATTCACAGACAGAACAATGCAAATTGTTCGAGTCAAAACATGAATTCAGGTCAAATTTTCTGTTGAGTGGTACACCTAATAATGAGCATCACAAATTTGATGGGATTTGACTTACTCACTTCGAGTGATTTGACACGTAGCGAGTCGGTCCGCCCCGCTTTACGACTCGCAGATAGCGCCGTTAAAATTCAAGCCGTTAAGTCGAACCGAGACACGTGACCCGCGAACCGTGACGCGGCAGATAAGATGACATTTCCATAACTCAGGATCATTCCCTTTGAGACGGAACGTAAACCAGCTCAGTGGAGGAATATAATGGAATTGAGGGGATATGAAGAAATGCATTTCTTCATAGTGGTGACGTAACATGAATAATTTCTGAAACAATATCAATAACTGAAACCGACTGACCGATAAGACGGAATGCGGTAGAAATGAGATCCTCGAGGCATATGTGTGGTAATACCATGTGTGATCGCGTGATAAATGTAGAGGTTTGCAAATAATACAAGACTGATGCAAGCGTAATGAGTAAGATAAAGAAAGGGAAGCTTAAATGGTAGGGCTAATAAATGAACGAAGAAAGGAGTGTGTTGTGTTCCCACAAACAGTTATTCGACTCCTAGTGGAAGGAGATTTTAAATAATTGGTTCTTGGTGTTAAATCAGGGATTTATTAATACTTCGCGTATTACAATGGCGACTCGATAGTCGACCTAACTAGGAGCTGGCTAAATGAGGTCTGAAAACACCAAGTTTGTTTGGGAGCATTTTAACTGGTCCTGGCCACTACTGGCTACTAGCTGCCATCTTGCGGACTTCCAAGCAAGCTCTATGCACTGCCCTCTATGAATGCCTCTGTGAAGATCTTAAATCCCAACAGGGTGTGAGGAGATTTGTGAGTGTGATGACGAGGGAGGCATGGCACGATCAAGTGAATCAAATGCTTGAGTCAGGCATGTCAAGAGTCAGTATTTTAACACTTAAGAACCCGCCGAAAATATTTTTAACTAAACGCTTTTTTAAAGTTAATATCTGAAACTATAAATAACCCACATATGTTGAAAGAGTTATTTGTGAGATTATTACAAGTTCTGATGCCGTTTTTATGCCCCGAAAGCGACGAATTCTGTATATCAGAATGCACCAATCAACAGAGCGACGAATCTACATTGACCGTCGACATTTTCAACATTATTTACGGGTAGTTTAGCAAATATCTTTTGACGCATGTCACAAAATAGTAAAAATACCCCCATGACCTTTCTATACTTACATGTAATCTATTACAACAAATATGAAGTTTAAAAGAACTTGATTGTTAATTAGTTAATAAATTGATATCAATAGTTATTCTTTGTGAAAATACGAAACAGAAGAAGACACAAAACAGAGCTAGGAACCCATAATAATCCATCCGGGAGAAACGTCTCTGCAAGTTGAGCTACAGAAACCTGTATAAATTTCGTCATTTTTATCAATCTCACATTTTTCTTGAAAATTAGAAAATAATATTATTTCCGAAATATTGTACTGCTATCTTTGTATCAGCGCTCTCCTCTTTTACCAGCACACGGTTGCGCACATAGATGGTATTACGAATCATAGGTATCTATTCTTCGTTCTTATGCGGAACACCTATTAGATTCTTACAAAGTCTGGAATTAATATAACAATAGAATCAACTTATATTCTTCATTGTGATATTATTTATTGATGATCTTTCAACAAATTATGAATACCGTTGAAAATCTGCGGAAGACTTAAAGTTTATTTTTCTGATTACGATCATCGTACCAAATTGTGCAATTTTCATTTAGAATTATTGATTTTAAAATTGACACTAAACCATAGAGATGCTTCAATTATTAAAACTGCATATTGCTAAATGGTTTTTGATTATCACTGACCTTTGCCGACGTGACGTCAACAACGCCATATTATTTAATTTATTTCTTTAATGTTTTATTATCGTATTTAGTTTGTTAATAAAGATAATGATATCTTCACTGGGATCTCCCGTGCTAAGGATTTCATTTACATATTGAAATTTAATACTACGAATAATATTATGTAATTATCAAAATATGATTTTGTATTTTTTCTGAAAGAATCATAAATATATTTTGTGGTGTTTTTAGAGCAGTTAGGTGGTTCGGTTTCATTATGTATTTGGTGTCATTATATTTTCTATTTTTTTAAATTTATTATCAATATATAAAGTTTTTACATGTGTTTTTTCGATGTCTGTCTCACTAGGATATACCTGTGTTGAGACTCGAGACAGACGAGACAGATATTTTTTACATAAATTATTATTTACATATTATTTGGTACAAATAATATTTCATTACATTAAGTGACAATGTGAAAATGATAAAAAAACATCTATGTCTGATCCCTCTATGTTTTGTATCCAACTTTTCATTTGAGATTTAAATCTTATAATGTTGTTGTGATCTTTAAATGAGAGTGAAATATTGTTAAAAAATTAATACCATAGTATAATAAGATTTTAGGTTCAAATGTTGTATTCGTAGTAACTTGTTGAATATGTTTTTGACCCTGAGGTCTTGTGTTTCGAACAAACGTGTTAGTTGTTATTTCTTGTGTTTGTAACTAAAAAAACGAATGTGTCGGTGTGTCGTTAAATCGTTATAGCAAATTTATTTGAATATAAAACCTAGATAAAATATCTTTTTATAGTTTAGATGGGTAAAACATGCTAACATATGGTTAAACCGGGAATCGAACCTGGTTATTAAATTGGCTAAGCTCAGATAAAATGGTAGAGAGATGAGGCTCGTGTACTATCAGGGGCGGGCAGCTTCTTTGGTCATCAGGCTCGTCCATCGGTTAGGAGGTCAAAGGGTAGGTTTATCACACAATAATAACACATGGGTAGTAAGGCACAAGGTATATTAATTGTCTCGAGAAATACAGGTTGACATAGATCTCCCTACTAACTCTCTCTACTAATTTGTGACGACCAGATAAAGCGTGGATTCTACATGAATTTACGAGAATTGAACACAAGAAAAGGGGGAAGGTTGAAAGCTTACGATTCGCCTTGAGATGTGGTACATCATGTTGACCCAGGTTTCCCGCGCTTAGAAAGCAGCGGTACTGATGGTGTGGTAATATGCACTCGGGATTTTACACGAGAACGGGACTCCATTGAGTTTAGTTCGAACCGAGATAATAAACATGACTGCTAGTTTGATGGCGAAATGTATCTAGTTAAACTGGAACGAGATCGCGTCCGTTATTGCGTAATCATGCAAGCCACGCCCGCGAGGGGTTTTCGCCATCGTGAGCGACCGTGTTGCTAAGACCAAGGTCGGATTTGCACTGCCGAAGCGCGCTTAGGGCCGCCCGTGTTGACCGCGAGCAGTGTGGGTGGTCCAAGTCGATCACGTATTTCGACCATCTGGTCGCGTGTGTCGCAACTAGTGAGGGGAAATTGGGGCTAGTGTGCATCCTTTTTATAGGGTAACTTGTATTACGTAACACATTCCCCCTCCGCCAGTAAAAGGCGACGTGGTAATGAAGCTTTAGGCACTAAAAATCCTCTTCATCTTGTCGTGAGGTGAGTAGAGAGAGAAAAAAACAGTGTTGATTTGCAAAAAAAACAAAGAGAAGAAAAAAAATATGGTTATGCAATGGTGAAAAGACAAAATACAAGGTTATGCAGTGATGACAAGAACAACATACAAGGTTATGCAGTGATGACAAGAACAACATACAAGGTTATGCAGTGATGACAAGAACAACATACAAGGTTATGCAGTGATGACAAGAACAACATACAAGGTTATGCAGTGATGAAAAGACAACAACCTGACTCTAAAATTTCATTGGTCTGTAAGCTAAGTTTGAAGAGCGTAGTGTTCGTTGAGTACCAAGTAGACGTAATTTCACTGAAGTTATTAAAGTTACACTTTCACTGTAACTTGACCCATTTGAGATTGCACTCAAGTATCACTAGGGCCATAGAAATTGAACTGTGCTTCTTGGTTGTGGTTGAGAGATGGTGATGCTGAGGGCCAGAAGTATCCGGGTTCTGATGTTGTACCAGCGTGAATTTCATTATGCTGATGTGGTGGAGCAGTGGTTGTCAAGGTGAAATGAAGTTGGTAATAACATGGAGTAATACCAGTAAGTTGATTGATGATCGATGCGTGTGATGGCTATTATGTTGAGTTTGCGCATCGGCAAGTGGTTGATTTGTACAATGGCCCGTAGTTGATTGTACGACGGCAAGTAGTTGATCTGTACAAATGGCAAGTAGTTGATTGCACAATGGCAAGTGGTTGATTTGTACAAACGGCAGGTGGTTGATTGCACAATGGCAAGTAGTTGATTGCACAATGGCAAGTGGTTGATTTGTACAAACGGCAGGTGGTTGATTGCACAATGGCAAGTAGTTGATTGCACAATGGCAAGTGGTTGATTGCACAACGGCAAATAGTTGATTGCACAACGGCAAGTGGTTGTTGCTCAAACGGCAAATAGTTGATTGCACAACGGCAGGTAGTTGGTTTGTACAAACGGCAGGTAGTTGATTGCAGGAACATAACTAACCTTGAGCTGGCATGCTCTGAGGTTGGTTCTTTTGAATGTGGTTTGAATGATGAGACAACTTGATTTGCTACTGCACGCACGACTCACACCTAATTTGGGTGCGGTCGGGTGTTTTTGGTACGCAGAGATTGGAGAGAAGTGAGTGATGGAAGTGAAGGCGGCAAAGAAGTGAAGCTCAGCTTGCAGGTGATGAGGAGGGCTGCTGGTCTTCTTTTTAATCCGGGGACAGGTTATTATTATAGTCAAAATTCTTGAAGTTTACCTGCCTGGTAGACCAATGATGAAAAAACGTTTGGAGAGAAACAAATTGTGTTCAAGAGAAAAGACAAAAAGATAAAAAAACGTTGTTGGTTAGAGAGGAGAGAGTAGAGAGAGATCTATTATGCTGACTATACCATGAGTATCCCGAGATTGGGGAGACAAAAACTATCACGTCTAGCGTGAGGTTACCTATTTGATTTACAAGGTACAGGTAGGTGGTTGTGCCGTAGTAACACCAAGTTTCTGAAAGAAGTTGGCCTTCCATGGCCGGTGTTAGCGCTTGAGCGATAACAACTTACGACTTTCAAAATTACAAGAAATGTGTTGATTACCTAGGAATGGGGTGAAAAAGGAAATATTTGAAGCAAATTTCATGGATAAAGATTGTCTTAAAGACAGACGATACGCTATGTGCGTAGAGTACACCTTCCAGATTCATGAAATCAACCTCAAGAATAATGAGGGATGAGGAAAAAATGGCGTTGAGCGAGAAGGTCTGCTGGTGATGGAGCTAATTCTCCGTTCGATCTTTTTCAGAGAACGAAATGTGGTCAACCAGCAGATTTCTTAGCTCTTTACAAATATACATGAGTTTGATGGAAGGGTGAAGGATGGAGGGTTTGAGCAGCGAAAATTGATAGTGACTGAGCTAATTCTCAATTCGATCTCCATGTGAGGACGAAATATATCAACCAGCAAATTTCCTAACTCTTTACACATATACATGAATTTGATGAAAAGGTGAAGGAGGGAGGGTTTGAGCAGCGAAAATTGATAGTGACTGAGCTAATTCTCAATTCGATCTCCATGTGAGGACGAAATATATCAACCAGCAAATTTCCTAACTCTTTACACATATACATGAATTTGATGAAAAGGTGAAGGAGAATACACAGTAATAACAATCTAATCTTTCACGTGTATTTGGTGAAAGATTAGGGGTCGTTTTTAATCTTCTACAGTTTGTGAGAACATGACAGACCCTTGCTCAAGCTTCACAAACCTGGGAGTTTTTCTTATTCGTCTCCCAGACAACGAGTTAGGTGGTTTTGTGTCACTGTCTCAATTAACTCCCACGACACGATACCTCATAACCAACAGTGAAGCTGATGGCTAGTCCATGGTCAATGGATAGTGGATGGTTCTTGGGTCCGCTTGACAAGAAGTCCACAGGTATCAGTTAGCGTAAAAAATTGCTGAATGCACAGCTTCATGTTTGTTTGAAGAGAACAAAAAATTCTCACTACAGTGAAGGACATTTCCCTCAGTGTCATGAGTAATACAAAAGGGTCCCAATTAAGGGCGACAAGTCAGGGTAAAATGATCTACGTCTGGTAGAACAAGTACATAGTGTCAACTTATTTAAAGAAAACAACAACAAGATATTGTATCGTTCGCACGAATCATGGTAAATATTATAACGTTTCCACGTCTCGTGTAGAAATTGAACGAATTACGAAAGAACCCTAGTATTGAAAGGACGGTACAACATAGATATTTATAACCAATTATGGAACAAATTATCTCTTTGGCCACAGTGTATGTGAGCCAGTAAAAAAGTAATTATAACGAACTTCTCGTATCACGGTAGATATTATAACATTCTCATGTATAGCGTTAGATTTTATAACGATCCCTCGTCTCATGGTGGATATTGTAACATTCTCATGTATCATGAAAATACATATCAACGTTCAATAATAAAAAAGTACCATTTCACTACCGGAAAAAAGATACATACACAATGTCAAAACAATCAAGTAGTGGCTATTGGTATTATCAAAAAGACGATGGCATAACCTTTGGTTGGGTTTATGCGTTTAGTTGGCAATAATACAAGACATATGCCTAAAGATGTCTTACGCGAGACACACAGTATAGCAGAAGAGACCTATTTGGTTTTACTAACTCTTTGCTTACAAAATGTTGAGATGGCATAACCTTTGGTTGGGTTTATGCTTTAAGTTGGCAATAATACAAAACATATGCCTATAAGGATGTCTTAGACAAGACATACATATAGCAAAAGAGACCTACTCGGTTTTACTCACTCTTTGCTTACAAAAAGGTTTGTAGTGGTTTATTTAAGACCTTTTAGGGTTTTACTTACTTAAAATGACCAAACACAAAACGGGGAACACACTTGGTGTTGCCAAAATTGCCACAAACACGAATGTTGTGAACTTTATGTTACAAGTAGATACAAGAGGCACCTAGAGACACAGGATGACTTAATATAAGTGACCTGGCTCGGTGTATTTGACAAGGCAAATTAATGTCATTTAAGTCAAAATATAGTACATAATATAACAAATTGGGGTCAGAAAGTTGAGATCTTAAGATTTTACATACTCAATGTGACCGAAAGGTGTTATTGTTATTGATGAGGAGGACAAAGCGGCGTTTGTTCTTCTTTACAACAACCTTTTTCAGAATTGACGTGTCAATATCAAATTCTGAAAAAACAACAAATTAGAGCAAATGGGAATATTGAGCGCCATTCAATTTTTTAGACAAAACTGAAAAAACTTTAAAAAAAAGGTAATTGTAACTTTTATTTGTTACACCTTTGTAAACATGAATCAAATGACGATACCAAACTGGAATTTACACACGCATTATGATTACAAGTTACAGGGGTAGAAAATTCACCTCAATTGGGTGTATGTTGCAAGGGGTCATTGTTTAATGTACGATGGAGCCCAATGGAACAAATGTGACGAACAAATGTGAAAGAACAATGTGAAAAAACAATGTGAAAAAAACAATGTGAAGAACAAAGAACATGAGAGAATTAAAAAACATTTACATACAATGTTGTACGTGACTTTTTGTGGTAGTTATGACAAAAAATAGTTATGTATTTAGTGTCGTAAGTGTCAGAATGGTGACGACTGACAACTGATGTCCAGGGTCATGACTCCGGGAGCATCAATCGTTTTGGAGGTGGAAAAAGTCTCTTGACTGGAATGATCAGTTCCAGAGAAGAATATGTACAAAATATGAGTACAATTTATATACATTACACGGTGAGGTGTGACAAAGAAACAAAAATAACAAAAGGTTTATACAAAAGAGCATAGTAGTACATGTATGGGTGAGAAATGATTAAAAGCCACAGTTGACACTTCTGTGTTTTTTGAAAAATGAGAAGGTTACCTTGCAGAGGTCGAAATGCGAGTTTTTATGAAACTTACGCGATGAGACATGCTGTTTGTCTGCACGAGGGCCAAATCTCGTGGGACAAAGGTAGAGCCAAAATTTTGTTAGCTATGTGTGTGTGACCTAGTGAAGGTGATGTCCAATGTGTCCACGCTTCCTAGTTTGACAATATCTTTCACGTGGTAGTTACCGATGTGTTTACCAGAGGCGTCCGATAGGGTATACACTACATCTGAGATTTTTCTCAGCACTTTTGCTTTAACAAAGCGAGGAGCCAGTTTTGCAGAGAAGTACAAAGCACCTTGTGAGAGTGTGTTGTTGCGTCTCCAAACTGTGTCGTTTTCCTTAAAGGTAACATGTTTCCTGTGTAGATTGTGTCTGTTTGTGTCAGCAATTATACTGCCGGGTTGAAATTGCAGCCCTTTTATGTATTTCCTGTTGTAAAATGTTGCGTACTTAATCAGGACGTTTTTGGTTTTGTTGAAAGGAGAAATATTCCTGTCTTTTAATTCCTTTTCTAAACTTTGAGTACTTTGAGAGCAGATGTTGGCTATTATGCCTAAGGTGTTGTTTTGAGGATTCATTTTGTGGAAGTTGATTTAGACTTTGTGAGAAGAAAAAAGAATTGTCTGAGTGTGTGGCTGGTTGTTTTTCAAAAAAAATACCAGGGGTTTGCTTGTGATGGTTGGTGAAGAATTTTGTGAAATTTTTCAAAGTCCTAGTATGGAAAAAAAATGGCCAGCGGTTTCCTTGTGTTTTTGATGGAAAAAATTCCTGAGATAGTGCGCTTTTGAAAAATTTCCGAAAAATTTTCAAAGTTTCAATTATGGAGAAAAAAAAAAATGGCCAGCGGTTTCCTTGTGTTTTTGATGGAAAAGTCCCTGAGATTGTGCGTTTTTGAAAAATTTCCGAAAAATTTCAAAGTCCTAGATGAGTGAAGAAAATTTTTGAAAAAAATTTCCAAGTCTTTGATTTGAGAAAAAAAACGGCCAGGGGTCTCCTTGCAATTTTAGTGGAAAAGTCCCTGAGATTGTGCGTTTTTGAAAAATTTCCGAAAAATTTCAAAGTCCTAGATGAGTGAAGAAAATTTTTGAAAAAAATTTCCAAGTCTTTGATTTGAGAAAAAAAACGGCCAGGGGTCTCCTTGCAATTTTAGTGGAAAAGTCCCTGAGATTGTGCGTTTTGAAAAAATTTTCCGAAAAAGTTCAAAGTCCTAGACGAGTGAAGGAAATTTTTGAAAAAAAATTTCCAAGTCTTTGATTTGAGAAAAAAAACGGCCAGGGGTCTCCTTGCAATTTTAGTGGAAAAGTCCCTGAGATTGTGCGTTTTGAAAAAAATTTCCGAAAAAGTTCAAAGTCCTAGATGAGTGAAGGAAATTTTTGAAAAAAATTTCTTCCGAAAAAAATTTCAAAGTGCAGATTTCGAGAGAGTATTGTTTGTTTCTTTCAACAATTAATTGGAGGGTTGTTTGTGATTCGAGACAAATTGTCTGAATTTAAGCAGAACCAGTGTTTGGTTATTTACTCGTAAAGATTCCCTTTCCCTTGGACAATCGACAGGCCATTGCGGAGAAGCGCCGAGGGTCCGGGTTTACGTCAATCGCGAATCTCAATTATATGTAAAGGGTAAGTCGGCTTTCAAGACTTTTCTTTCAAAAAGGATACTCTACCCACCTTTATTACATATAAAGCGGAATTATCAAATGACAGAAGGGCGTTAGTTTTCCTTGTCTATGTATTTTGCAGAACGATGCTGGCTTATGGCTCCACTAACAAGGAATTTATTTTGTATCATATACAAGATTTGAAACTGTTGAATTGTAGATTATTGTAGTTCATTCTCTCTAATAGTTGCACTTGGAAAGTAAACCATTGTGGTTTTGGATCACTATGTGATGTTTGAGATGTCCGAAAAGAAGTAAATGTTGGTTGCGCACCTTGTGATGGAATACCGGTACTTAAAATTTTGTCGAGTGACGATTCGTAAAACTTGTAATTTGACACCGAATGGTTTTAATGTGACACGGTTGTTTTAAATTTGACGCGATGGTTTGTAGAATAGCTAAGATTTATTGGAAGAAAACATTGTTATTCAAAGGTTAATACAAAACAAGGCATGAAAACAGAGTGAAGGAGTACAAGATTATTTCCAATTTGACCTCCCGATGGACGATTAATTACCAAAAAAAACCACGTTTTTGCGCCAGTGCTAAGATATGGTTAAACCGGGAATCGAACCTGGTTATTAAATTGGCTAAGCTCAGATAAAATGGTAGAGAGATGAGGCTCGTGTACTATCAGGGGCGGGCAGCTTCTTTGGTCATCAGGCTCGTCCATCGGTTAGGAGGTCAAAGGGTAGGTTTATCACACAATAATAACACATGGGTAGTAAGGCACAAGGTATATTAATTGTCTCGAGAAATACAGGTTGACATAGATCTCCCTACTAACTCTCTCTACTAATTTGTGACGACCAGATAAAGCGTGGATTCTACATGAATTTACGAGAATTGAACACAAGAAAAGGGGGAAGGTTGAAAGCTTACGATTCGCCTTGAGATGTGGTACATCATGTTGACCCAGGTTTCCCGCGCTTAGAAAGCAGCGGTACTGATGGTGTGGTAATATGCACTCGGGATTTTACACGAGAACGGGACTCCATTGAGTTTAGTTCGAACCGAGATAATAAACATGACTGCTAGTTTGATGGCGAAATGTATCTAGTTAAACTGGAACGAGATCGCGTCCGTTATTGCGTAATCATGCAAGCCATGCCCGCGAGGGGTTTTCGCCATCGTGAGCGACCGTGTTGCTAAGACCAAGGTCGGATTTGCACTGCCGAAGCGCGCTTAGGGCCGCCCGTGTTGACCGCGAGCAGTGTGGGTGGTCCAAGTCGATCACGTATTTCGACCATCTGGTCGCGTGTGTCGCAACTAGTGAGGGGAAATTGGGGCTAGTGTGCATCCTTTTTATAGGGTAACTTGTATTACGTAACAAACACTAGTATTTAATTAAAACATTAAGGCGATTAACCGATGTTACCGTAAGCCCCAAACTTTCATCGATGTATAAAACTTGTTTAATTAAGTGGGTCCTCAGTCCTTAGCTGCTTAACGTCGTCGGTTTCTACTTAAGAGTATATCCTAACTTTATAATTGGAAAATAATCATTGTCTCCCGATTTAGCGTAGATATTTAAAACTTTTAAGTAGGCAGTGGTATTCGAAAGGGGAAAAGGGACTTAGCTGAATATTTGGAGGAGACTTACAGAATGTTTGAACCACTCAATGAATAATATAGTTCATACACAAAATGCGTGCTTTTGATACAATACATTAAAGCCAAATTACTTTGTTTACAACCAATTTATTAGCAAAATTTACATATTTCAGGAACAAAGTTCTCTTCATCGAGAGGGTTAGTGGGCGTGAAGTTGAAGCGCAAACCAAAGTCAGCAGAAGAATTGAAGAGTGGGAGTTACAAGGTCATTAGAGAGAGAAATTTAATGGGGAAATATTCAAAAGCGTGTGGGCATCGCGTCTGAGTCACAGCCACGACCCATAGCTTCGTTAGTTCAGTTCCTTGTCTGGGTAAGTCCTCCATCATGACACAATCAACAAAATTCATCCTTCTTAAAAAATAAGATTTTATGTCCCATTTGCTAAAAACTGAATGTCACCCTAGTTGTCTTTATTATCTACTTGTTTCTTCTTTGAAATAATGGTTAATAAGTAGTTATGGTTCAAATATTGTTACAATATACTGTCAAATTACCCCTCTGGTAACTCAAATACATATTTTTTTCTTTATTTTTGGTATATTTTGTATTTGTATTTAGTATTACTTCATGTTTGTGATTACTCTATGTTTGGTTCACTCAAATGTAAATTGTTAACCTCGATACAGGCTTAGTCCTAGTGAGGTTGATTTTTATGAGAAAAACGTGATTTATGCATAGTGAGATACAATTAATAAATAAATAAATAAACATGCTTGGTGGTAGTAAAAGATTTTCAAGTATTGTCAGGTTATTCGTAACTTGGGAGTGTTTGCATTTCTTCAAAAGGAAAGTTTCTTAGGAAACGTTCTGATTATTTAAGGGCCGTCTGTTTCAACAGAATGCTAAATCGTGAGCTATGTTAAAAATTTAACTGTCAGTTAAAGTAACAAGGATGTTAAATCGGACCGCGCGCTGTTTCAAGTGCCTTTATGCAAAAGTAACAGTTACTAGTGTGGCCAGTCTAAAAAGCAGAATATTCCTGGAAATTACGTGGAAAAACGCACGGCATTATTTTTTGGTACGGCCACACCGAAGATTAAATATGATCTCTGGTTAAGTGACTGTCAAAATACTCAAAATACAGAAGCAAGAAGTTTGTTGTGCGTCATTATAACCTCTTCTGACTTCTTGTTTGTTATTGTGTTCGAATTTTTTATTTCAGAATTTAATTTTTACATACATGATGAAGATCGATTTATAGTTTTAGGAATAATTTCTTGAGAGTATTGGAGGGGCTAGTTTCCTTTGATTAATAATTCCAACCAAACTTTGTAAAAAAAGTTATATATTTATTACATAGTTTCTTTTCAATTATAATATGTATATTGAAACATTATATACAGGGTTTAATATAATAATAAGTTTTATACCAAAGTTTATGAAAAAAGATATACTTTTATTACATTGTTTTGTTCCTAGAAAAATATTTCTGTGGGTATTTAAAAATAAATGACGACCTGTTATAATATATACGATATTACACGGAAAAATATAATTTACTTTCCAGTAGTCGTAATATCTCCCTCAATTTGATCCGTCACAAATTTTGCAAGCTCTTTCGACATGCGATACCTTGCCAAAAATTCGGAATCATCCCAAATGACCATATTATTAACACGGGGTCGAAATGTTTTTGGCTTTCGCTGTAAAACATATTGCATGACGAATTCATCTTCACTACTGTCATCTTCGATAATATTAATCATGATTAATAATCGTTTCGTAACAACACTCAACAGAAGAACCTTACGTATAGAACTGTCAAATATGTCAAAATGGCGGAGTAACTCGAGAATCGCGAATAACTCGCGAGTAACTCTCGGATTTCGGGAAGTTAAAACAAAAGTTAAAAGTGACGTAAAACCAGGAGTTAAATTGATTGAAAAACGCATTTTGGAGAAATTTAACTTTAGCATTTACTTTTATTCTTACTTTTACTATAGCTAGCGTTGAAACAGACGGCCCTTAAATACGTCAGACAGTAAAGTTGCGCTTATTTTTTGTTGTCCTATATGTCATAAAAGTGTTCACTCGTGACTTTTGTGTGTGCTAGTGTGCTATTATAAGTAATTGCATTATTGATGTTGTTGTAACCGTAAGCGTTTTTTTTTGAAAATACGGTTTTTTTAATGAAGATTTTCAGGAAATCGGTGCAGTGCTCTGCCAAACTAAAATTTCAAATCTTCATACAAAAGACCGAATTTTCGAAATAAATAATACATCGTTTTGGTCTAAACAACATCAATAATGTCTAATTTTATAAACTTAACACTATAACATACAACAGTCACGAGCCGCCATTTACGAACGTATCGCAGATCCAGTTATATTTTTATAGGATACGATGCAACCAAGCAGTACTAAAGATCTTATTATAATATTAATAAATTCGTTATTCCAGAATATGCGGAGGCTCGTATACACACTCCGTACCTACAGCATGTAGGTTACATACGAATCAAAATTACACTACATGTTTATCGAAAGTTTGCAAGAGTTACTAACGAGTTTAATTGCATTTATTCGTTAATCAGCGAGTTATGAAATCAGCCAATATAAGTACATAAACGTACTTTATAATAATATTCGTGTTCAATTTTCATTTGGACTGTTCCGAAATGAATTTGTTTCAGTACTGAAGAGATAAAGCGATAGAAGTGAATTGTGGCGTGTCCATGCACCCGAAGTAAGCTTATTTTTTCCTCACTCAACGTTTAATTTTTTTTTTGATTTTTCGAATTTCTTTCTTGAGTAAATAATCAATTTCATTGGTTGTTTCGGGTCTAAGAGCTTTTAATTTTGAGACATAATTTTTTCTTTTGAATTGGTATAGATCACATTTCTTTTGATTACATGTTCAGTGATTTTAAATTTATGCTTAAAACGAGTTAATCTGCAGTGTGCGTTCGTTATAATTTAAATTTTCACTCACTGTATTTATTTCAGTAGAAATATATTTTGCATTACGTTCTTTTGTGCTTTACACAGACATAGGAATTAAAAGACGAGAAGATAAAGGCGAGGGGTAAAATCAACTGTTGAAGAACGAAGGGAGTGAAGATGACTGTGATTCGTCAATAAATCAATCTGACAGTAAATAGGCATCTCGCATTATAATATCACCATTTACTTCTTAAAAGTAAAATCTGCTTTGAATGAATAGACATTTTTACATGGGAGCGCAAATTACTCGCCACGTTATGAACAAATTTGCGAAGTCCAAATTCGGCAAAGTAAGGCAGCTTCTCTATTCAGAGTCGTAGTTAGTTTCAGAGTATTTAGTTAAGACACTTTTATAAATGTTCATAATTTACTTCCCAGCAACCAACCAGCTTTGTGTTTCGCGTCCAGACGTTTCTCGATGTGATAGTAACAACTGATTCATATTATACGATGTGAATATGCTTAAAATAAAATAAAATAATGCTTATATATGGAATGTAATACGACAGTTGGGTTTATTCTCTTTTTTCGCATCTATTTTTACCAGTTTTCATAGTACAAGTAAACATTTTGCCGTGTTATTTCGTAAAATGAACCGATGATGCCTCGACCATAGTTCGCACAAGAATGATGACGTCACGTTTTCAAATATCACTTGAGGCCGTACGCGAGCCCAGCCGGCTCAATGGAACCGGTATGGGGAGTGGGGATAATACGCTTTTAATCACTTAGGGCAGGTCTACCTAATATTCATATGTCTATGGTGCTTTAGGTTTTTTGTACCATGCTATTTTATAGACGTGCTAGAATGAAACAAAACGTACTTTAAAATTTTTCATGTGGCTGATTTGTCAATTCAGTTCATTTGGAGGACTGTACCAGCCTTGGCGTTACCAATAAATTTCCAAAGGAGCGAAGCCCGCAGTCCACAGTGGAGTGCTGGTATCTACCCCGAAATATGGCCAGGGCCGGTCCTGTACAGGCTCAATTAGAGCAGTCCGCTTCGAGCGCGTCGACTTTCCGAGGCGCCAAGAAGCCAAGAAACCAATGCGCTGATAATAACCTAACACCTGACACAGCGCCCTTTAGGTTTTGAATAGCGCCAGTCCCCCTTTGGCTCAGGACCAGCCCCGAATATTGCAGTGAGGCATGGAACTGGCAGAGGAAAGATGAAAGTAGATTGAATGCTGTAGAAATTAGATGACTGAGGCGCATGTGTGGTAAAACCGTGTTCGATCGTGTGAGAAATGTGGATAGTTGCGACAATGCAATGAGTAATATGAAGGGATGCTTAGATGGTTTGACCATATAGGATGAATGAATGAAGAATGGAGTCTTAGCGAAATATATGAGGATTCCTTGAGGAAGACATGGCACGATCAAGTGAACCGAATAGTTAAGTCGGGCCATGTCAGGAGTCAGAATAACGATGTAATTATGTATGTGAGTGAACCAAGGATTGTGTGCCAAGAGAGAGATGCTTGGCGGTTCATTATATATGTCTAATCTTGAAAAAGCGTAATGGTTGGTTGGCTTAAAATTATAAATAATATAATTTTTTTTTGATTACTGAGTTTTTGCCACTTTTACGTATTGACCCATCAGACCTATTTTTGAGAGACGAGAAATTTAAATCTCAAGCAATCAAAGGCCAGTATCGCGGAAATCTATATCTTTTCCGGGAAATCAAGGATTGTTCTTGACAACGTCTTTTTACGTTTAATTTTGGTTTCTCAGAAGTCAAACACTTGAAACCCTTTTAGTCTGTTAAGTTTGAAAAATATTAAAATGTGTTAAGGATCGTGCTTTTCTTGACCCTTTAATCAGCAACAATAAAGAAAACAGATTTCTAAATATCTTCTTTTTAAGCAATAGATAAGATGTAAATTTCCAAGTAAGTCAAATAAAGTCGAACGAAAAATTCAAAATACTGAATGAAAAAAATAGTAAGTACCCACATTTCAGTATATTATTGCAGTCAACATATAGTTAAATAATCTGAAATTAGCTTCTAGTACTGAAATTAATTTTATTTTGGTCACCAAATATGTACGCATGAAATACGCCATAATCAAAGAGGAAAGGAGAGAGGATGAATGATCATTGTTTCATTATTTTATTTATTCTTATTATAGACTTTTGGGATACATAATAGTCAAATGGTATTTTAACACTCCTACTCAGTAGGGATTGCTGTTCCAAGGCGGACTGTAGGTTTTTGTGTTAATGTTATTTCATAATTTTTATTGTTTCCTCACCTTCACGTTTGAAGATTTCATCTTCGTTTGTGTTGATTTCCTCATCTTCATGTTTCTCGACTTCATCTTCATGGTCGTTGATTTCATCGTCATGTGTGTTGATTTCCTCATCTTCATGTTTGTAGACTTCATTTTCATGTTGGTTGATTTCATCGTCATAAGTGTTGATTTCCCCATCTTCATGTTTGTAGACTTCATCTTAATGATTATTGACTGAAGGTTGTTGTGTTAGAGATAGTTTATAATTTTTATGATTTCCTCATCTCCGTGTTTATTTTGCCATATTTTGAGGTTGTTTTCAAATTTGTTTCCATGGTATTTGGAAAGGCATTATGTGATTTAAGTGCATGGAATTTATGTTTTTTCTGGCCCAAAGATGTACTCATTTTTTAAATGTTAAGTAGATATAAGGATTTGTGCTTGTAGTTTAGGTGAGTTGGTAAGTAAGGAACTCATTTTCTCTTTTAAAGTTGAAAAGAGATTGTTCTTCCACCCATTTGAAGAAAAAAATTCTCCAGATACTAATTTCTCTGTTCACCTGCTTCACATGTCCAAATAATCTGTGATTCCTATTCTTTTTTAGTTAATAAGGTTCATTCGGATCATCAAATTCGTAATTAGGTCGTACGTGGTTTAACTTATGATAATACACATATATAATTAGCAACACTGAGCACCCATGGAAGCGTAAGTGAGATCCATGGGTTCCTCAGTTATAATTAGAGAGTTGCGTTTCCATTCAACTGCTTTCGCAGGGCAGCATACTCGCGGTGTGACGTTGGTGCTGAAAAGAGCCGATCTAATGGTCCACTCATTGCACCAAGCACCTCCCCACAGCAAGATGAAGTCACGTTTGTATGGGCCTGACAACTCTATTGTATATTGTACTCTATATTAGGGGTCAGATTTTTCCAAGATTTAGTGTATCTACTTTAGAGGTGGAATTTGAAGTTAGAGGTGAAAAAATAAGTTGTGTAAGACTCTGAATATGTAAATTCATATTTTCGCACGTTTCAGAGTATACGGTCTTAAATGCGAATAATTATTCAACGTATTCTCTTAATTTCCTGTCTAATATCCTCAATATGCACAACTCATTTCCACAACACATTTCTCTAATAGCCAACCAATCTCCAACTAATCTATAACCCAGCTGTTTCCCTTGCATTTCACATTTCCCTCGTAAGCTTCCGTTTTATTCCAGTAATCCATGACGTGAACAAAATGAAACACATTAAGGACGGGTTGTTTCGCAGAATTTGAACAAATCATTAAACTTTAACGATTATTTTCGGGTTCTGTGAAAGTCTTATTCAAGTAATTTTTTATATTATTATAGGATAGTTGCTTGACAAAACTGAAAAATAACATAATTTGAAAAAAATCTTTCACAGAACTTCAAAATTAACTTTGAAATTTGAAGTTATGTTAGATTTTATTTAAGTTCTGTTATTATTTCACTTATCTGAAACAACTGGATAATAATTACATAATAACAAAACTTGAATAGAACCTTTAATAACAAAGAATGATTATTGTATTTACAAAATTATGCGATCTTAATCGTAGCAAATGGAAAGTTATCAAAACTGGTGCTTGTTAATTATTCAGAATCTGAAATGTTACTTCTGAATGGTAATATAAATTGTTACGATTTTTCTAAGATTTCAGCCTCGATTCTTAGGACGGGTTATTTCACATAATTTAAACAACTCATAAAATTTAAAAGTTCTGTGAAGGTTCTATTCAAGTTCTGTTATTGTATAATTATTGCACAGTTGTTTCACATAAATGAAGACCAGTGTAAGTTTTTTGGTACATTTTTGCTGTAATTCTAAAAACCTTTCGATTTCGAGAAAGGATTTTTCGATTTTCGGTTGCAAAAGTAACAAAATTAAAACTTGCCAAAAATAGTAAATTCTACATAGATTCTCATAAGCAAGCCACCGATTTATGACTGTATCAATGTTACACCATTCGGAACGGTTTATTATTTTCTATAATGCTGATTGAAATTTTGTAAGAGTCAGCTCGTATTGAATTGAATCGCATTATTAATTTGTAAATTAACAATTTATTAACAGGCCTGCATACTGCAATATTACCATTTTACTCAATTCAAATTAATTGATCCACATTAAACAATACAAAATAAATGGCCATATCTATAAAACATATACATTTGTAGGAGCACATACCTGAAGGATTTTAACTAGCTATAACTGAGCATATTTGAAGTAGAAAACGTAGATGTCATTTCGATGTTCGATTTTTCGTTTTATCAAATACCAAAAATATGTTTCTATCTCACGTCACCACTAATCTACTACAAGTACGATGGGATACGTGATACGTGCTCTCCATCCTGTGATGCTGGAATGAGACAGGTTGCTTATCACGTGACCCGCTGTGATGGAAAATGATTTATTTATTTTTAATAAAAAAATTATATCACCAATAATTGACAAATAATTTTTTTTATCTGCCTGCATATATTTTTTCAGTTTGTTTTCTCCCGTGTAGATACAAGGTCCTGAGTTCTAGTCTCGTTTGCAACTTAGGAAGGGTTGTTTCACAGAATTTGAACAATTCATCAGGTACTTAAGTATCTACTTACAAATCTTACGATTTAAAAGGAGATTTATAAAATTACAAACATTATTTTTCGGAAGCGAAGTCTTATTGTTTACGAATAATGTTAAATTTAAAACAAAAGTGAATAGTTTCGTTCCGATACTAATATGAAAAAAAAAAAAATTTCCGTGTCTGTTTTTATTCATTTTTGTTGAAGTAATTTTAATTTAATGATTTAAATAATGGTGTGTAAAAGGTATTATGTTATGTTTTTTTAGTAGTGTAAAAATGTTTGTCGAAGGACCTTGAATGTTAGTGTAATTAACACTGCACATAAGACAATAATAATATGCTGTATGGAAGGAAAGCCACCATTAGGAACAAGGGCACTCGTTTTTTTCCTGTTCATCCTCATCAGGGAACACGGCGGTGGCACTGAACACGTAACGGTATTGCACGATATCGGTGCGGATGTAAAATTTAATAAAATAAGCGAGATAAGATCTCGCGCGGTTTTATAGTGAGCTATGCGGTTTATTGTTACAGACTGACTGCAATGTGCAAAGATAGGTGTAGGAATGGAATACAAAGGTAGGACCAAAGGAACAACAATATTCTCTCAGTACAGTGGTCGCATGTATGTACATATGTATGCATGAGATGTGTGTATAAATTGATGTATAATGCGTATTGGCGCAACCAAAAAAAATGCTCAAGGTAAACAAGTAACTAACTAATTGATTCATCAATAAAATTACGTTTAGGTTACACAACAAATATGTTTTTTAGGAGATATTTCACCACCCCTGAGTAAATTTTTTAGTATAAAAAAATGCATATTTGACGGATAGCATTTCTTAGCAGTGGTGAAACAAAAAAAAGATAACGATACTTGACGAGCAGCATTAGTGGACAGTTATTTCAGAGATGGTGAAACATCCCATTTTAAATTACGAATTCGGATTCTTTAGAACCATAAATTGATTGTTATCTTCAGTTTTTCAATTTGAGAGGTGGGTTTGGGTATCGCCGCCCCAGTAACCATTTATTATATAACCCACACCTCTGCCATAGGTCATTTAGTATGGGTGCCCGGCTTCATCGGGCGAGGTGGGTTAAGAATGTGCATGCCTGCTAACTGCGTCGCGCGCCAGATTGGGAGACGCTGGTTTGGAGAGAACCTTTGACCTCTCCAACTGGTATCTCGACCCATTGCCTTGCGCCTGTCATATGTCCGTCCGTCCTTGGTATACTGATCCCTAGATTCCTACCCAACCCTCATACCCTTTACCTTCCCAGAACTTTCACACCTTGAAACAGACTCTCCCCATAGCATCCCAAAAGATGATATATGCCCTGGCTGAAATTATTTTATTCAGGGCCTCCTATATGGGGTTAATGTAAAAAAAGAAACAACAGAGGGAACAAAACATAACGATTTTCCATAGTACCATAAAAAACATGCAAGATTTTTTACTTATTGGAACATTTCATTTATCTTGAAATATAAACACATACAACTCTTTCATGTTTATATAGAAGGAATCTAAAAAATAAAAAAGGACATTACGTAAACTTATTTGTTTACTTTTTTGTTATTTGTTTTTGGGGTGTTATGCCGTGTTGCGCTAACTTCTTCTTTAGCCAAAGTTTCGGACAGCATTGCAGTGTGAGCTTAGCTCCATCGTCTATATTAATGTTTACGGGATTACTGGATTACTGTATATTAATGTATACGGGCCAGGTAATATTTTAAACACCCATATGAGGTAAAAATTGTGAGGCGCATATGACGCCGTTCTATTTGTATAAAGAACATTAATGTTGTTTGTTTTTGGGGTGTTATGCCGTGTTGCGCTAACTCCTTCTTTAGCCGACGTTTCGGACAGCGTTGCAGTGTCCATCATCAGGGCAGATCCGGTAGATCCGAAGATGTGGAGAAGAAGAACATTAACTTTAAATTCAGTAAATTTAAAAGATTCACCACTTCATGGAACATAAGAATCTAGAAAATAAAAAAACCTCAAATAACACATCTACCCTGATGATGGACACTGCAATGCTGTCCGAAACGTTGGCTAAAGAAAAAGTTACTACAACACGGCATAACACCCCAAAAACAAATAACAAAAATACTTTTGGCCGTGAAAATCTTAAATCCTATTTGTTTACTGATTAGTCGACGATTATTTTTGTAGGGATTCGAATATTCTTTAATATTTTTTCATCGGAAAGCAAATATTTGGAATAATTAGAAACCACGAAAAAAACATTCCCAAATAAATATTAAATATCGAGTTTCGGTAAAACCCTCTAAGCCACATTTTTTGGGAATGTTACTTTTAGGTGGTTTGATATAGAAGAGTCTTAAAAATAAAACATGAAATATTTTTCGCTGATTTATAATACTAAAAAATAAATAATGCGTAAATTTATTTTAATGTTTTTCGAGACAATAAAATTACTTAATTCTGAAATCTCTCGTGATTATAAATAGAATTGTAATTTTTTTATTAAACATTTGAAAATCAAATAACCACTGTCATGCAAACTTCGAGATTTTAAAATTGGTTTCTCGAATTTCTAAATATTCAAATATTGAAGACAATATTAGTGATTTTTAAACGAAAATCTGAAACAGAAAAATCAGAAAAGGAAACGGTCACATCTGGGACTCGAACCCAGGACCCTTGTCTTTCCGGGACAATGCTCTACCAACTGCGCTAATGGGACCCTATCCTACTCGGTCACTTTTAACTGTATCATACTTCGAATAAGAACTACCAACATTGTCTGCGCAGTTGGTAGAGCATTGTCCCGGAAAGACAAGGGTCCTGGGTTCGAGTCCCAGATGTGACCGTTTCCTTTTCTGATTTTTTGTTTCAGATTTTCGTTTAAAAATCACTAATATTGTCTTCAATATTTAAATATTACAATTTGAGGTTTTACTCAATAAAGTTATTCCGAAAAACTTTCTAAATATTCGTTTATATCGTCTCCTGTAATGTTTACATTTTGTGGTTTTACCAAAGTACAGTCGAAATGTAATAATTGAAGATAATATTAATGACTTAAACGACAACGACAACGTGAAGCAGAAAAATCAGAAGGATTCCACCGCATCTATCAATTGAACGCAGGACCTCCGCCTTGCAAGAAAAGTTTTCAAGAAAAATCACACGTGTAAAGTTACATTAACGACCCTTTATAATAGCTACTAAATTTTTGTAAAAGTATTTCGTAGAATATGTTCAGAAAAGAAACACCAAGCTCAATAAACAATCTAAAACTTCGGGCCGCAAGAAGCGAATGAAAGCTTGTGAACATTTAATTGACTGATAATAAGACTTTCGGACTCGGGTATATTAACCCGTGTGTAACGTGTTCTATTAAACGTAAAATGAACCGTATATCAAATCTATAATAAAATACGACAATAAAGAGCTCATTCAATTGGTTTTGAATAAATCACGGGAAAAGTGGAATGAAGGAAACAGCCTACCTTGAATTCCCATGAATCCGGGCAATAGGGCTCTCGATGTACTTGCACTGTTCGGGTGAAATTTCCTCCACAGCGAGATAAACGAGAAAAACGAGAAAAACGAGAAAAACGAGAAAAATGAGAGAATTTTGATATTTAGCACACAGCATGTGAATAATACAACGAGGATACTAAGATTGCACCTTCTTGCTATACGACACAAATTCGACTGACTTGCGACAATTTACAGTGCAACATAAATCATCTTATTCTTTCCAATGTGGGTAAGGCTGTTTCAAGGAAGGGAAAAGATAGTAGATATGATAGTATATGGATGGGAAAATGATAGTAAGTATTACTCAAAACTGTTTCAATACTAAACACCGTGCAATAATCACCCTGTTGTTATGAAATGAACTTTTTAAAAATTAAAACATTCAACCCCGCAATATTTTCTTAAAATCAGCTACTTTGTATTTTTAAATATTTTCATATGGTAGCCCCTTGGGGGCGTTGACCATTATTGGGGGAGGCGAGGCAAAGGCCAGTCCTCAGCTCCGTCGGAAGAGACACCAGTTCTCTTTGGTTTTAGCTTTCGTAACGAGAGGTTGTTACGCTCTCCGCTTTGAATTCGAGACTTGCTTTGCTAAACAGTGTTTTGAAAGTGCTTAAAAAATTAATTACTAGAATACTTCGATTCATTTTTCTTTCTGCCTGCCCCCTGGACGTCTACAAAATCCCTGCCGTATCGTTCCATGCTTTATTCTATTAATTTCTGTCTCTGCTCTGTTCCCATATATTTAAAATCATTTTTCATTTTTTTAACCGTCCATAAAGAGATATAAGCTTTTCCTACGCGTAGATTCAAGTAATATAGGTCTTCTTGAAGGCATTTAAAAGCACCATAATAATAGTATTTTATTTTAAAGAAATCCCTTTTGTTTTATCCACTTCTAGAAGGCGTCTGTTCTCTCTTAATACAACGAACTAAAAACACGGAACCTGCTTGAGCTAGCCAGGTATTCTTGAATATATATTACATTTCTATACGCGGTTTGATTCCGTGGAAACCCAACATCTAACACTGTTCAAGAATGCGTTTGGCACCCCATCTATCTGGTAATACTCTAATGACGTTATTGTTCAAAAATTCTAAATTGATTTACAAACATTCTAGTTTGTATTGGGCTAAACAAAGTGGACGTGGCTAGCCAGTTGTTGCGTTGGACTAAAATTCCACATAGATATAAAAATTGCGTGATGTCAGAATACACAAATAATAAACAAAATGCCGATAGTAACACACATAATAATAAATGTGATAAATAAAATAAAACATTATAAAGAATGAATGGGACAGACAAACATTTGATTCTGATCTATAGTAAAGGTTATGTAAGTTTATATCTAAACAGTGAAACTATAAATTAAATTTATACAGTTTCCTTCCCACGATGTTGAATATTCAATTACACCATTTAATGAATAAACAAGCATTAGATTCGTGGAAGTCTTATTTTAATTTACTATTACATTTCAAGGAAGAAAGTGTAAAACCGACGCGACGGTCTGTACTAACCCAGTGACTGACTTATAATATATTATAAGTAAATTACTTCAGGAAAGCCGAACACGAGTACTTAAATAATATAAGAAAATCATTTCTTTTATTTTCAGATCCTTAACGATTTCAATTCGGTGTTACAATTGATAAACGTTTGCTATGAGCTGAAACTTTGAAATAAAGGTCACAATGATAAAACTAAATATATAGTGAGCATAGGATCTTAAGCCCCCGTATACTCAATTTATACCGATTTATAACAAATTTATCGTCTCATCAACTTTTGTTGATTTAAAATTCCAAAAAAAAAAATTTTTTGAATATAATATCTGTTCATTTGTTATGTTGAAATGTTAATTATATGAAATAAAGCAAAGTAAGAAAATTATTAAAAACAAGTTTTGTGATTAATACATATTAGGCATGAAAAAAATAACATTTTAGGCATGAAAAAATTTACAGTGTATTCTTAAATGTAACTGAAGCATTTGCGATATTTGCTTTTTTTTAAATGAGTCGTGTTTTATTAAATATTTTCACCATTTTGCTTAATTATTATCGTTTTTTTAATATTAGCGCGCTCCCTCTTACATTTCTTTAATGTGTCCCTTTCAAACCATCTTTGAACGCTTACTACGGGGTCTTAAAGTTAAAGTTGCGGTCAATTACTACATCCTACATTGTGTGACTGATTTGACAAGATACGCTTACAGTAAAAATAAAAAGAATATGGAACGCTAGATGAGAACGCGGAACGTTGTGTGCAAGTAGGTTGTCCTTTTTATACTTGTGGTTTTGCAACATTTTCACTTTATTTAATTTCGAAATTTACCGTTTTCAAGTAGCATTTAATTATTGAAATATTATGTGATTTGTGTGAAACTCCCTGAAATCTGTTTTTTACTGGCGATTAATTGCACCTCTCAAATGCAAAGGAAGGCATTTTTACACAAAAAGAGCACAGAGCGACGTGTTTGTAGCAACTGGTGACAGCTTGTCTGTTGAACGAACTTAGTGCGAAACTAAATGCAGTAAATCTGAAGTACTTATGTTCAAACCTAGTTCAGTGAAACCACGCGCGTTGTCTAAGGACGGGTTGTTTAGGAGAATTTAAACGATTCGTCAAATTTCAAGTTCTGTTATTATATCATTATAGGCTAGTTTCTTGACAGAACTGAAATAAAAAGAGAACTTGAAAAAATCTTTCACGGAAACTGAAAATGAATGTTGAAATTTGATGAAGTGTTCAAATTTTCCAAAACAACCCGTCCTAAGTAACCTAACCCCACTTTTTAATTCATCTAAGATCCTACCGTCCTTATTTTGTATTACTTCAGTAACTTCACTTGTCACTTTATATAAATGCAAAAAAAATTCTGATGCATTATTCTTACACAAAATCGTGAACTGCCTTGTTGATTCATCATATCTGTTAGAAAGGATTGCATTTCGTTGCCCCAAGCAAAACACCAGATCGAACGATTTATTTAGAATACCACATTGTAAATCCAAATAAGCGCAAAACTCTGTAATAGTACGTATCTGTGAAACTCACAATGCCTTACGAGATGTAGACATTTTTAACAATAACTTGATATCATATAAAATTCAGCTTAATAAATTAATAAATAAAAACACTTTTATTTTATTCAATTTTTTTGTTGTGAAAATTACATTATTATCACCCGTAGTGAATAGTATAGCTATGCGAAAAGTTGTATTTTTTCTATTTATTTTTAATGTTATGTATTTCTTAATTATGTTTATTTTTTGATAATATGTTGTGTAGGTAAAAAATACTCAATCAACATTTAACTCAATGGAACTTAATTGGTCTAGAACATATGAATGTTTATTGCTATAATTTTTTACTGTACGACTGTTTGCTTCCTAAATAAAAAGAAAAAAAAAATAAACTCATAAAATGTATTAATAATCACTCTTACAAGTACACATTAATAAATTGTTAATGTGTACATACTCTTGCAAGTACACATGAATAGATTTTTTAAACACACTCTCGCAATTACACATTCTGTGTTTGTTTTCCAGTGTTTTGTCTGAGACGTCTTCTCTTGGAGTTCCTTGGATAATTAGTTTAGTAATCATGCTGCCGGCATCCTACAATGATGTCTAATCCACCTGACCTGGGATTTTTCAACAAAGGGGTCCGAATGGAGCATTTCTCGAATAGTGCAGTTTATAGCTCGGTCCGATAGTTTGACTCCCGCCACTCCTCTCAAGAATCTCATTTCGTCAGGACCCTAGAACTCAGCTGTTCATCTTGTGGATTAAATGTCTTATTGATTCCTACTTTTGGCTTCAGGGATTTTCCTGAGACGTCGAGCTGTAACAATTCACCTGGCGCATATATTCATTACTTTGTTTTGAGAGTTAACCAAGTAACAAAGTAAGTTGGTTGGCCAATTTTATTTATGTTCCGTCGGCACAGACGTTTCAATGTGTTTATTTTTCTATTTTTTTATTTGAGTCTATTTATTAATATAAAATATACCATTTACGTTTCAATTACAATGTTTCCAATTACAAATATTTTTTCATCCTTGTCCTTTCTTAAATAATAAGATTTTATACATTTTATATAAATCTCATTTTCTAAAAGCTGAATGTCACCCTAACTGTCTTTATTATCTACTTTATTTTTTCTTGGGAATAATGATATACTTTGTAATGATCTACCCTTTCTACTTCAAACTTTTTCTTCTCTTCTTTCTACGATAAATTTTCCTTAAGTCCCATAGGTAACTTTTCCATAAGGCTTTGGTTATGTATATATCCGGGGTAGGAATGTCCTCCCTTCCGTCTTTCAAGCCTTTGTCCCTCTCCTTATTACACACCCCTTCAAGTGTGTACATCCTAGTTTGTCTACGTGACGTACGACCTTGAACGTACTCATTTCACGTGACGGTTCAGTATAAAAAGGCTTCACCGAACGTTGTGTTGGTTTTTTGTTTCTCGGTTTAGAAACCTAGTTATCTATGTATGTGTGGTATCCCTTGGTTCTTTTGAGATAGAGTGAGTTGAATCCTTTACCGCTGTGTTTTAAAGCCATTTTATAAACCTTATCTTCTAAGTCGCCTGCTCCCCAACTAGCTACGCGATTCTATCTATCGTAGGGTAATGTGAATATAATAAAGTGTTAGATTTTATATATGTGATAAACATACGATAAATTTATGGTGTTAGTTGTCGGCGCCATCCATGTATATATTTTGGGAGGGGAAGGAGAGGAAAGGAAATGAAATTTTTTCAAGTTAAGATTGGCTCCTCCTCTTTACCAAACAAAACCAATGGATGATAATTTGAACAAGGCGATCGATATCTGCGTGTCTGGATATCACAACCGGCCGGGTCTCCCCTTGTTTCAAATCGGCAACCGTCACGCCAGAATAAAGAAAACCAGGTCTCATCACCAATTTCAGAATTGCCCCAACCTCATACACCTCCAGGAAAAATCTACTTTACTGAGTGTAGAAGGGGAAAACCATGACATCCCTTGTCACGAATCTAGTCGCGAAAATGTGACACGTAAGGTCCTAAGTTACGTGCCACCTCTAGAAAACGTTGTAACTCCCTCGTCGTCGGGGATTTACATCCCTTTCTAGGTCAATAACATAGATAACACACGACGATCTTGTCGACATTTAGCCTGCCTTTAGCGATAGGTTGTGTGCCTACCCATTCAGCCAATTATCATGTGAGATATATGTAAGGTCTACTCGAAATGCCAAATTTAGGATGAGGACTGTCTGTATTTTAATATTTGGTTCCAGTATTTATTTTATGAGGTTACTAGCACCCTCGTGTATTAGGTATGGGTAACTTCTACTGAATACCTATCCTTTCAGGTAAGGTTTAAACGGATAATTGGTTTGATTTTTGCATTTAATTTAAAGAGGCTGCCTACCTCTCGAAAGGTACCTGTTGAGAAAAGTTGTTCGGTTGGTAGTTTTATTTCGGAGATTACCATCTTCCTCTTTTGACACTTGATTTGTTTTTGTGCATCCCAATTCGTAACTTAGAAAGTCAAACAATATATGAAAAGTATTAAATTAGAAAGTCAAATAACAGAAGAAAAGTATTCATTTTGTTCTATCTGGTTGCATCCGATCGCTTTCTATTCGGGCGGTCATACGCTAGCAACACTTCCCCTTTGACTGACTGTACACCGCGCCTCTCGGCCTCATAGAGTTCGCTGTTTCAATTGTACGCCAGTGTTGTGGTAGGTACCCTGTAGATAGGTATTTTTATACTGCAAATTTATATTGGTTGGCCTAATTTGTAATAGGTATTTTATGTTTCGTCGGCGATTCAATACCTACCGCAGGGACAACGTCATGATTTGATTCGTAATGTTTTAAAAGAATAACAGATTGGCAGGTAGGTAAATTCTCGATATTATGACCCTCGGTCCAAGGCGTTCCCCTAAAACAAAAGTTATCGGCCTACATATGAAAAGGTCGTTGACTCGTCTCTCGCTCACAGCTGATTGACAGTTCGCCTAGTACATCCCTTTTAATGATAACATTATTTGGGCGCCAGGTGTCGTATACTTAGTTCCTGTACCTCGGTTGTATCCGTCTTTTAAAAGGGTCCTCTGAAATTTAATAAATAATATAAAAAACTCACCCAGTTAGTCATCTCTCATTCTCAGCGTGAAGCTTACCTGGTTACACTATATAGCTAAATCACTTTAATTTTCGATCTCCTCTTTATCGGCTTCTTTCCTCATTTCAGCGAAATCCTTGCAACTTGTTCAAGGTTGTTCTCCTCCCTACGCCTATAAAAGGGTAATTAAATAATTCTGTAAATACAATTATACCTCCCTAATCTCTGTTGGGATTCGAACCCGAGTTTATAATTTGTTTGATCCTCTGGTTTTTGGTCTCCGTGGATAGATCTCGCCAAATCAATTCCTCCCTAGACCGATTAAAAACTTGCTGCCTTTATATACGTTCACTCTGTTTTAAAAAGCAATCATTATTATTATTATTTTCATGTTTTTAAGACAAGTAATTTAGTTTGAACTACACATTTACGAAATCACGTTTAATTTAACACATTTTATATTATAATCGCGATCGCCCAACCCTTAGCGCTCCTGGGGTGATTTTTCACAAAATGGCGCTCTACAAATTATCCAATTATTATTATTGTCATTATTATTAATTGTATTCTCACTGAGTCGAACCACTTTCACTTCACACAAACACCGGTTCAATAATATTTCACTTTAATTCAAAAACCAACAAAGCTTTCTAACACCATCTGAATTCACTAATTAACTGTAATCTCACACAACACTTCTGATTTGTATTCATTTCTCGGAGCTGTCAACGTATCCACGTTCAAGAACTGACTGTCCGTATTTTATCCCTTCCTGTGGGAATGTGTTTATTTAAGGGCCCACTATTCGAATTTCATCCAATTTCCGAGATATTTTTCTTAAAAGTTTGAAGTTTTTAAGCTCTTAAAAAAATATATGTTATTCTTTAAGATAGTATCTGTTTGTTCCAAAAGCCGAAACGGTAATTATTTGAAATTCCCTCGGTAGAAATAAATCGCAAAGTATGCTCCGAAAAATATTATTAACACTTTTATTTCTGTTATTTTACAAGTTATATGTATGAAAAAAATCACAATGCTTCTTTTAATGCTACTCAATAGACCCCAAAAGTAATTTTTGCTATTTTTGAAATACGCCGTGATTTATTAAACATTTTCACTACTGTCGCTTACGCCTATTGCTTTTAAATCATATTTATTATAGCGCGCTCGCTCCGACTTGAAGATTAACCTATCTTTATTTGAAAAGTTCATTCGCCAACTCGAGGGCTTTGGGGGCAGACGTGTCGTTCATCGTTCTATGATCTACAGACGTGCGATTACGTGCAAATATTTGAATTTATAAAGATAATTTTTACGGTTGTAAAGTTTATGAGTTAATAAATATTGTTTTTTCAAAGATGGGAAATAAACGAAAGATATCCCGTATTTCAAAGAAAAAATGTTATCTCATAAAATTATATCCTATCTAATAGGTGAGAAGAAAAAAATACAATTTTTGATTTATAAGCTTATATTTATTATAAACGATAATTTACTATAAAAATTAATAATTCATATTTTTATTTATGTATTGTGTAGTAAAAAGTTATTATTTTTTTTTCAGAATAGGTACTTTGGGAAATAAAACTAATTCCAATGCATTAGAAATTACGGGGTAAATTTTTATTAATTTAGTTTTCTTGTTGTCTTGTCTCTTTTCTTGTTCCTATACGATCGTGATTTATTTGCGAATTAACTTTCTACGTACACAAATACACACGTCACTTTACATCTGCTCCTTAGAGTAATATTTCTCTAAGATCTGCTCTAATGATTCACAATGCAACGATGTCCGAAATATAATATAATATGTAATAATAATAAGGGCCACCTGTTTCAAATAACAATACTCGAACGTGGAATCCAGAAAAATAATGAACGGGCCAGCGAAAAAAGCTATTGAAAGTTCTGAAACTGTGGGGAATATAATTTAATAAAATAAAATACTTTTTTGTTTTAAAACCACGATATTTATTAATTTAAGAACCGACTGGTTTCGCTTTACTTAAGCATGATCAGGGTACAAATTAATACTAAACAAGAAGTACATAATGTGTGCATATATATAACAAAATATAGAGGGAGACAACATGATACAAATATAAGCAACACAAAGACGGTCATAAAATACATTAACATAAGTGCACAAGTAATGGAAAAACCGCTAGATAATTATGTAGACTAATGGGTTATACGAATAAATCGGGAGAAACAAAACATCAACTGGCAAGGTGGTAAGGAGGTAAGGAGAACTGGGAATTTTTTATGGGTTTATTGGAAACAGACTTAATATTGGACTACTTGATATGTCTAATTGATTATTAAGTATCTGACTTTTGGTTTTTACAGCTTTTTTAATTTCTAGTGCCTCTAAATTGTTTAGTCTGTTACCATGCCCGTTTTTATGTAAGATGTTAGCACCGGTGCTATGACAGAATGTATGATCTTTATCGATCAAATGATTTGCAAATTCGGAAAAACCGTTATTATTGAGGTTTTATTGATGTTTTGTTTTTCCCGATTTATTCGTATAACCCATTAGTCTACATAATTATCTAGCGGTTTTCCATTACTTGTACACTTATGTTAATGTATTTTATGACCTTCTTTGTGTTGCTTATATTTGTATCATGTTCTCTCCCTCTATAATATATTTGTATCATGTTGTCTCCCTCTATATTTTGTTATATATATGCACACATTATGTACTTCTTGTTTAGTATTAATTTGTACCCTGATGATGCTTAAGTAAAGCGAAACCGGTCGGTTCTTAAATTAATAAATATCGTGGTTTTAAAACAAAAAAGTATTTTATTTTATTAAATATGTCAAACCACAAAGTGATTGCTTTCTACAATAATATAATTTAGTTCAGTGATGTTATTTTTCATGTCGGAAGGAGGCCCTGAAGAAAATAATTTCTCTCAGAGCCTGTGTCATCTTTGAGAATGCTGTATAGAGGGTCTTTTTTGAGGAGGAGGGAGTGAACCTGTCCTGAATGTCAACTGTACAATTTCTACCCAGAATTAATTTAATTGTACGTTTTTTGACTAACCGTACCTTGGTGTTCTATTTTCAATAAACTCTTTAATTATGTTTCAGATGTGAAATCTATACTCCACTACAGAATGTTTTGCCCAAGTCTTGTAAAGATGCAAAGGCACGGAGGTAATAATAAAATCATTTGAGCCCTTTACTGTTATTTAAAAGGTCACTTGAAGTGCAGTTATAATCAATGATTTTATTTTTTTCTAGCTTCCACGAATAATCTGAAAAGGCATTATCTAAGGATTATACTCTTAAGGAGAATATAGAAAATGTAGAAAGGTGAAACGGATTTAAGATTTTCGATGAAATGATTGTGTTGTGAAATATTTATTTTGTTATTTATTACTTTATTTTTTTTACAGTTTTACCGTACGCGGTCTTGTTGTAGAGTGGTATATCTAACTGTCATGGAAAGTTTTTTTCTGAGCTTTAAGAGAAAGGTTTCTTAAAGATACTGGAGTTATTCTAGGGCTATGTTAGATTTTTAACATCGATCACCGTAATGCTTGCCTTCTTGAATAAATCTAATTTTATTTAATCATTAACGGCCAAGATATTTTTGACAATGGTGTGTTTTTATATTTCTGTATTCCAATCATTTAGCTTTGCTTCTAGGGTTGTGCCCCAGTATTGCTTTTTGGAGACTGTAAACGGATCTCTCGGCATTTAATGAAACTGCAGCAGAACAAAGGCTGTTGCTGTATTGACGTTAATGGTATGTTTTGCTCAGATTGACGATAAGGTTTCCAGATCCGCATTTCGCTCGAAGCATGTTTAGGGTAATAAGTTTATAGTTTAGGGTTCTTTCACCGTATTTATGGGAACATTTCAGAACCACCAATCTTTCATTTTGAGTGAATCTTGTGTTTGTGATTAAATTATATTTGACAATTTAAACAAATAATATTTAGAGAAGTTAAAAATAAAATTGAAAGTTCACTGAAAGCTTAAACTATTAAAAGTAGTAATTTCATAAAAATGTAAATAAATAGAGCCCCTTTCACATTTTAGAATGTAATTTTATGTTGCTTACATGTTTTATTACTCTTTATAATTATTGAATTGTTTAAATGAATAAATAAATAATTACAAAAAAGTCTTCTGATTTGTAAGTCCTCGGGAAGCACTAAGGATCTTTCTATCTATCTTTATAATATAATAAATTTGATGAGCATAAAAATGTAAACGTGTATATAATTGATATAAATGTACAAAAGTAGATATTACACGTGTATAAATATTATATTGCGCATATTATACAAGATGTCGGGGGTAAAGTGCACAAACTTCGGGAGGTGATTCTAATTGATAGTACAAGTAAAAAAGAAAAAAAAACTTTTTTTGGAATTCCAACGTTTTAAGATAGTTTTCGAGTAAAAAAGTTTAATTTTTTGTATAGAAAAAAAAACAATTTCTTCTACGGAAAATAAATTTTTGTGGAAAAAATTTGGAAATTCGAATAATTTCCATTTCATTTTTACTTCTTCTAGCATTTAGAATAACCTCCTGAAGTTTGAGCACTTTACCCCCGGACACCCTATAAAGATAACCATATAAGAAAAACCTTATTGATGTAAAAATATATTTATTGATTTTATAAAAGTTATAAATTACTTTTATAAAAGTGATAATAGTATTTTAGTAAAGTAAAGTAATTTTTATACCTATTCAAATAACTTTCGTAAATGTTTTTTGTAAAATTAAAAAAAAAAAATAATTAATTAAATCCGTAATAAAACCCATATTTTGAGAACCATCTTCATTTCGACATCGTTATAATTCGCTCGGTGCTAACTAAAAATGGTTCTGTTTTTCTAAAATTGCAATAGATGTCGGTAATTTAATTTCGTTATTTAAATTATAATCCCCAAAATTATTCCTAATACGAATTCAGACACCTCTGTCGGATTCTTTTAACACTAAATATTGTTTATTTTGAGGGTGTTGCCCAAATCTAAATTCTTCACGCGGAAAGCGGGCCCTTAAGGCCTGTAATCTATCCCATGTTGCTAGTCTAGACAAAAAATTTTTAGAGCACGTTCGTTTATTATTTATCGTTTATTTATGTGGATATTCAAAACATCACAACTTTCAAATTACTCGTCTGGTAACTCATCTAATAAATATATTTTCCTTTATTTTTAAAATATTTTGTGATTGTATTATTATTAATTACTTTATGTTTGTAATTATTCATTAAAAACATGTACGTTTGCTTCACTCAAATGTAAATTGTTAACCTCGATACGGGCTTAGTCCTAGTGAGGTTGATTTTTATGAGAAAAAACATGTTTCATAAATAAATAAATAAATGTTTTTATGGTTATAGGTTAGAAAGCAAGTAGATATTAAAAGTTATATTATTAAATAGTATAAGTGAAAACATGAATGAAAAGAAAAGGTAAACAATAAAGACATATATGTTTTGATTTAAGAATATTATAAGGTTTATAGGGAGTTGAAATCTCCCGAAAACGATTCCCTTTCACCTTTAACCTTTCATAAACATTGAAACCTTTAAAATATTAATTAAACTGTACAAATTTTAAGGGTACAGAGGAAAATATCAATTTCTCTTGGTGTTTTGAATGATTTGCAAGTATCTACTTCCAATTAAAGAGTTTTATTCGTATTTTGTTTTGAAATGTTGCATCTAAAAGAAGGCATTCTATCTAGTATCCAACGAAATGCATTATTTTCTAAAAGATCTGGTAAGTTAAAAAGGTAGTTCACAATCTTGTACAGAAACAGAATGAGGATTCCAAATGACAGATGCAAATTCGAGATCCGATCTTACATAAGCCATACATAGTAGTTCAAGTGTAAAAGTTAATCGAATGGTTTTGTGATGCGCATGTTATCGAATTAAATTTATTTAAGCTTACAAATAATTTATTTTCTATGCAATATTAATTATTTTTTTTTACAATCATCTACTGAGCTTATGCATTTGTGTATTTTTATATCATCATGTTTGATGTCATTGAAATACAAAGTAAAGAGCAGGGTCCCTAAATGGGAACCTTGAGGTACCCCCGAGGGAATGGTTCTTATCTGTGACATGTAACCTTTTAGGAAAACAGTTTGACTTCAATTTTTAATGTAAGATGAGAACCATCTGAGGAATTTCCACTTATACCAATTTAATTGTTGTTTATTTAAGAGTATATCATGATTTACATGGAAAGCTCTATCAAGCACTACGGACTTAAAACATTAAAAAACAGGAGAGACACTGCGGACATGATTTACTTACACAAAGTCTTGAGTGGTCATATTGACTGTCCAGCCCTTTTGTCATCAATCAATATTAGAGTCCCGAGTAAGAAAACTAGAGACAAATCATTGTTTCATATCGAAATTGCTTCAACGAGTCTCAGGCGAAATTCTTTCTTACTAAGAACTTGCAATAATTATAATAAAACTTATTTTGATGCTGATATCCTGTCGTGTACCTTAGGAGCTTTTAAAAAAATTGTTAACAGAGTATTGTAATAATTAACCCTTTTCTAAATTTAATACATTACATTCATCATTTATTCATTATCACTCTTACATATTATTTGTATTTAATATCAAATATACGTGTGTGTATGTATGTATGTATGCATGTATGTATGCGTATGTATGTATGCAACTATGTATATGTATGTGTGTACGTATGTATTTATATGTGTATATGCATGTGTATGTATATATATGTATGTATGTGTTTATACGTGTATATATATATATATTTATATATATACATTTTCTCTTTAAGGAAATTATTTTATTAATTTATTTTCAAGGAAATAATTTTCCTTGTTTTTAACATTTCTTTGTTTTTAACCTTTCTTTGTTTTCTTTGTTTGTTTATTGCTTTTTAACCTTCTTTATCTTTATTGCATGATGTGAACATTGGTTATAGGGTTGTAACCTAATTCTTTTACTTATTTTTTCTCTCTCTCTATGCATGTTATGTTATAAACCTGTTAATGTTCCTAATAAAATAAAATAAAAATTTACCTTGTCGAAAGCATTAGAAAAATTAGGGGCGATAGAGTCAACCTGTTTTTTTTTTCAATAGAATTTAAAACAAAACTGGTGAACTGCCCAAGTTCAATTCAACAGAACTGCCTTTAAAAATACATGTTGTTGGGGGTTGATAATTTTGTTTTTACACAAAGTAACTGGTCATAAACGATTTTTCTATGATTTTACTTAAGACGAATAGTTTTGATATAGGCATGTAAATATCAATATTATGTATGTTTATTCCCTTTTTTAAAAACAGATATCACAAAATCTTTGTTATAGGTAATAGTAGGAAATACCCTCTTTTTGATAGAAAGTGTAAACAGTAGTATGAAAGGGGTAGCAAAATTGTTCAGCACAGTTAAAAATAAATGTTGGATTATGGTCTTTTATATATTATATTTGTTTTATTAATTTCATTTTTCTTCCGTACCTTCACTATTTGTATACAGTTTATTTACTATTTCAGGCTCCTCGGGGTCAAAAATAGACTTGCAATGTCTTCAGCAAACAATGACGACTCTGCATCTGGTTATTGGTTTTTGTGACTTGTTTGAACTATTTAGCAATTTTAATCTCATTATTTTATTTTATTTTTAATCGACAATATGCAATGCGCCACTGAATGAAGCCTTCCAAAAACATTCCTACCATTCCCTGCCCTTTCTAAATTAGTAATAATTCACCTGTAAGCCTAATACGTTTAGTTTAATGGAAAATCCTAAATCCAGACTAAAATTCAGAATGTAATATTTCACATGAAATATATATTTCTTACTCTGTTTGCAATAGGATCCGAAATCGGCAGCTGGAAACAATATACTAAAGCAGTGTTTTTAAATATAAATATATGTGTGGTTACTCTTTACTTTCAGACTACGTTTCATCTGGGTAATTTAACCTTACATTCCGCAGGATCCCAATTTTAAAGTGAGACTCGACCTTCCAGGAAAAGAATGGGAAGAATTTTTTTGTATAATTTTAACAAACTCATTTGAAGAAATTTGACTCCTTTACCTTAGTTAAAAGCTTAAAAAATCTGAAAATATTTTTACTCTCTGGAATCAGTAAATTCCCAAGGTTTTGATAGGAATAATTTGTTAAAAAACTGAAACAAAACTTCAGGCGCTTAAAAGCCGCTAGTTACCGATTAAAATTAAAATGAGGCTCTCCGCCGGCCTTAATTATAAGCTCAGGTAAAAACACATACACTTTCACACACAGTTTTAAAAGTTATGATATTTGCAAGTATGATTTTTTCATAATCTCAAATTTATTTTAATTTCATGCATACTGTTTTATTTCATTTTTAACTTAATTTACACTTATCTACGGCCTCCAGACATGCCAGGGGGTACTTTCCGTCCGAAATTTTAATGCCAGAAGCTAATTTCAGCTCGTAACCTTATTTCCATTCCAAATATAAATTTCTTAAAATTATATCTAAAACGGTCAAACTTTCTGAATTCAATGATTTTATTCGAAGATTTTTTAATCCTCAATTAGAATATTTTAAAATTAGAATTCTACTTCCTTGTGTTCGTTTTATCATTTAAATACTCAGTAGTGATCAGCTATTTCTATTTTGTCGTTTTTATAAATTTCTTATATCTCGTATTTAGCGACACTCATTTTAAAGGGCAATTTAATTTCGGATTATTTTTTATTTCACTTACTCTAATATAGTAGTTGCCGCCTAGTTTTCAACTTTATTTATGTTGATTTCTCCCCAACTCTACTTTTCCTAGCGGAATAATATCATTATTTGAATCTCGGATATATTTATAAATCGGGTATCTAATCTGAACAAGTTTTCTTTTTTTTAATTAGGCTATTCTGATCATCTTACAAGGTATCATTTTAGCGTATTTTAAGATCTACCATGGAAATTATTTCGCCACTTAAATAAAATATGTTCACAAGAGACCCAACTGTTCCCTATCATCTGGAGCCAGTAAGAGTATGGCATCCTCAATTGGGGTATATTGTGAAGCTGAAGGTAATGGGGAAGAGAAAGGAGATGAATTATCTGTCTATTCAGATATTTCCATCAAATAGTAATATTTTGTAACCAAAATAAAATAAATGAATTAAAAATTGGTGCTCAGAACGACCTTCATACATTTATTCACTAAATAATGATTACATCATTTACATAAAAAAATATTAACCAAAATATAAGATTTTAGATGACGGGGAGAGTACCATGTTACGCGTAGCCCGGAAAATTTCAAAATATCTTGAACTGTAGACTGGCGGCCGTGAGGCTAGCCGCTTGTGCTACCACAGCTGGGAGGATAAGGTGGTTGGGAAATTTAAAACTTGTTTACAGTATGTAGATACTCGCTACGCTGACTTAATTTCGTGAAATATGGCGATCATGCTAACACTTTTTTAGTAGAAAGCATACATCTGGTATGACGCCTATCGGTGTAGTACACAACTATCTCCGGAACATGTTCTAAGAATAACTTTGGAACACCAGACCCTTTTTGAAAAAAACCGAAAATGTAATTACAAATAAACTCTAATGTGCTTCAAGTGCAAACGATTCTGTTGTATGCACTTTCTCATGGCATACAGGTTTAAATCGCATTTAAAAACATTCCAGTTAGGGCAAAATTCCAATGCCAACAGAGCATGAATGATAAAATAAGGTGTCCGAGACAAACCCGGAGTAACAACAAACTGGCGCAGCCGGTAGGATTCGATTGCTACAACAATTCATATAGGTCCCACCCCGTACCGTATATTCTGTTTGTTGACCCGGAGCTTGTATTTAAAGAGTTTGTGAGACAAACCCGGAGTTACAACAAACTGGCGCAGCCAACAATTCATATAGGTTCCAGTGCCGTATACTCTGTTTTTTGAAGCACAGGGAGAAATAAGTTATTTAAGTTAATAATTTAATGTACAAATTATCTACTTATACTTATTATTTTCCTATTATTATGAATTTAATTTACTTACTATTATTCACATAATAGTATCTACTTATTAGCTTTTACCGAACTACTATTATTTAAATTGGTGAATTGTTATTTTTTTGTTAATATTAAGAATTTTTTTTAAATTAAAACACTATACAATTTCGGTGATTTTCTCAACCACCACACTAGGCTTGTGCCCGTCTTATGGTAATCGTACTAAGAATAACAAAATAATATTTTGTAGAACAAATAATAAAAGATTATTAATACAATCACTCTTGTCTTTGTCAAAATGGTCACCCTATGATTGTGTCTGACAAGCCAACACAGTTACTTTGTATGGCTTTAGTACACGTTGGCTAAACGTTGGGTTGGGTTGGCGCCAACGTGTGAACACTGTATCCGGATTGGCGCCAAGATCCTGATATATGCACGAAAACCGTCAGTAATCGGGTTGGCCGGCCAAAGTTAGCGGGCAACGCTTGCAACAGCCAATATACGTAAGTGGTCCTACACACATTGGCCCTGCGCATTGACCCAAATTTCTCAAAATTTGTGACTTTGCTGCTGAGTTTTCTATAAACGGACCGAAATAATTGACCATTCCCAAAAATTTTTGTAAATCTTTGACATTTTTGGGAGACGGCAACTCCACTATAGCTTTGACGTTCTATTTGTCAAAATTTATACCTTCCATACTAAAAATATAACCTAGGAAACATACCTCTTTAACAATTTTATTTATTTATTTAGACTTATTTAATGTTAAATTGACTTCTGTAGCCCTTTGCATGACTTTTCTTAACCTTATATTGTGAATTTCTTCAGTTTATCCATAAATTAGAAAATCATCGACAAATATTAAAATACCTTCTAGATCTCCAAATAAATGTACCATAATCCTATAAAAATTTTCTGAAAATAAAAATAAAAATCAACCTCACTAGGACTAAGCATGTATCGAGGTTAACAATTTACATTTGAGTGAACCAAACATAAGAGTAATCACAAACATTAAGTATTTCTACATACAAACACAAAATATTTCAAAATTAAAGAAAAAACAAGTATTATATGTGTTACCAGATGGGTAATTTGACAGTATATTCTAACAATATTTGAATCATAACTAATCATTAATCATTATTCAAAAAAAGAAGCAAAGTAGATAATTAAGACAGATAGGTTTTCATTCAGTTTTTAGCAAATGGGACTTATATAAAATCTTATTATTTAAGAAAGGACAAGGATGAATAAATATTAAGACAATCGTCTATCAATACAAAAATCTTAATTAACTTTTTAAATTTAACTAAGGAATTGGTAGACTTAATATGATTAGGAAGAATATAAAACATAAGTGGTGCCTGATATAAATAGTAAAAAGCTTGACTTACATAAAACCACGGATAAGGACAACTAATTTCATTTTCAAACTGCAAATGTTGCCCAAAAATATAATCCACGGTATTTCTTTAAATAATGAAACTTTGTCCGCAATTTACTACGCAATTAAAGCTAATTTGCAAGTGAAGTGTAGGTATACATGGGTTTGTTTACACTAAAAATTGTACAATGTACACCATATTTCTTTTAGCCCCTCTTGGGTTACCTGTGATTTGACTAACTCATTTATGGTATGTGTAAAATGATTTTTTTGTTTTCAAAAGACTCGATAGACTTTAGGAAAGGCTCTTTGGCATTTCACGAAGAAATGTGTTTTTTTAAGATATGTCACTAACAGCACCTCTGGTCAGCCAGTGACATATCTATTTCTACCAATAATTTCAAAGTTTTTTCTATTTCTAATTTAGAAAAGTTTTATATAAAAGCAAAGTCAAAACACACGATTTTCTTACTCAAAGCATAAATGCTTTCCTCGAAAATGGGGTATTTATGGTGATTACAATTACTTATAAACAAAATATTTTTGTTTAAAAGCTTACAGATGATGTCACCCACAATTAAAACATATAAATATTTTAATAATATAAATCATGTTTAGAATTTATTAATATCATTCATTATACCATATTAATTTTATGTTATTAGAATATAACATATTAATAATATCAATTTACGGTTTGCTGGTTACCAGAACTATTTAAATTAGGGCTGGGATGGCTACAACTAGCACAATACATTCCTTTTTGAATAATTTATATAAATATTTTAACAATCCTATCCTTTTGTATACCTACCCTATACGCATCATGCTTATGAGCATTTGTAAATATTTTCGATTAATAATTAGCAATATTTTGACATCAATTATTTACCTTATTTGTACGGCTACCCTCTTTTGAGTAGTTACAAAGTTCTACCCGAATTTATAATAATAATAATTCGATCATTTGCATAGCGACATTTTGAAAAAAATTACCTCAAGAGCGCTAAACAATTTTTTTCGAGTTCCTAGGCTCTATCTAATTTGATTATTTTCCAACAGATATAGAAAAATATACTTAGCAGGCAGGTCACTTCAGATAAACACACTTTTATTAAAAACTTAACGAGTTTAAGTTGAGTAAAACACTGGAAATTGATTTTAAATTTGATATTTTACCTATATTTAGTTATTTAAAATGTCGCAGACTGTGAAGGTGCAAGATTTATAACCTAATGGATATGATACATAGGCTTATTATTTATATATAGGTTAGTTTTAAGCTTAGATCTGAACTCTGTTACCTAGAATAAGCAAACTTAGCAAACTGATGATATTTTCTTTTACATCAAAGATATTATTTATGGAATGTATTTCTAGAAATGAACGTAGGTAATTCAAATCCTTAGCAATGCAATAAAAGCACGGTGGGATTACGTTGTGGAATTATATTTATCAAACAATTGTTGGGTTTTTCTTTTATCTGTTGTCTATGGCTTCAAAGAAGATTATAGAAAGATAAACTTGTTGAAAATATAAAGATTAAGTAAGAATATTTGTAGATTCCATGTGATGATGTAGAATAATATAAAACCATGGAAAACATATATTTTTTTACATTAACCCCACATAGGAGGCCCTAAAAAAAATAGTTTTGTTCAGGGCCTATTTCATGTTTTGGGATGTTGTGTGGAGGGTAAAAGGTATGAGGGTTGGGTAGGAATCTAGGGATTAGTGTAATAACATCTATAATAACAGAAAGATTAATTATTTTTACAATCATTATCAAAAAAATTGACACCGCTGATATGTTTCATGTACTTAAGGGTCACTTCAATATTTTTTGAGAACAATATTGTGACAATAATCTGTAAAAATATTACTAGCCAGAGTTCAAATAAGAATCAAGGTATGCAAAAATTGTGGAAGAATAATAGTAGGTATATCTACTAAAATTACTGTAACTCTCGCATATAATTTTGTATTCTTTAAATACTTATATATCACAGCCACTCGTACATTTAAAATATCAACTATTCAATTTCCTTATTAATATCCTTCTTATTGTATCACCATGCTACAAATTACCCAAAATCAACGCACACTAACATCAAGCTACTTTACAATCAAGACATCCACAACCACAATACTCGGAATAACAATAAAATCTGCATTCGTCTAACACACACTACGAAATATGGAATAAAATCTCTTAACTATATTGCCTACACACTCTATAACTCTCTTTCATATATCTATAAAAACAGCCAGCATATACAAAAAATTCAAAAGAAGGCGTTAAAAATATAGTAAAACGAAAATACTTAAATAATTCTTGTCATGTTGTACTTTGTTTGGTTTCTTTCTCTCTCCTTTCCTATCCCCTGTATTTTTGATCGAGCATAATATATATTTTCATCAATGTATTAGTGGATAAGTACCTACTTCTAAGTTCCTACATTGCCTTTGTGCTCATGTGTATATCCCTGTCTGTTTCCTTTTTTGTTTCTTCTTGTTTGTTCTACTTAACCTCCCTTTTTCTATTTTTGTACTGTTTTGTATGTGAAACTTATAGTTATGTTATGAAAATTCCAATGTAAAATTATACCTATTAACTTCCACCTGTGTATTGTACGTTTTTCTAGTCTTACAATGAGTTTTGTAACTCATCGGGATGGTTCCAGCAAGAAAAAAAAAATTAAATTAAAAAAAATTATGGTATTTTTTTATTTTGCTTACCTAGTAGTACTTACTTTGAGTTTATACATATTTTAAAATTTATATATTTCACATATTCTTTCACATTCCTATATACTGTACCTAAACACTCCAACTCACATTTATAAAATATAATCAGTTATTTTTTTTCTTATTTGCTTACTTAGTAGTACTTACATAAATTATGCATCAATTGTATTCTAAAAAATAATAATAATAAGAGTTTATTCCAGAATGTTTGCAGGGGTAATGCAATGCAATACATCCCATATTTTAAAATAATAGACAGATATTAAGAATACACAGATAGGCAATGCGGAATAAAGGATATTTGGTATCAGGCAACAATGGCAGTGATGATATTGTTATTTGAGTGGCGTAGTCTGCGCCATAAGCTTTCCATGTGGTGGCGGTGAAGCACTCGTCTCTCCAGGAACATTTCCGTAGTGTTAAAGTATCTCGGTAGGCGTAATAGTTGGCTATAAGTATTATTGTAAGCCACTTTTAGCTTATGCCATTGGGATGCAGTGTAATCTACCCACAGTTTTGTCGTGTACATCGAAGTGCATAATGCGTTGAATAGTATCCTTTTGACGTTTGTACTGGAAAAGTTAAAATGCCTTGACAGTCTACCTGCTCTAATGGATAACGCATTATTCTTTCCATATCTTCGATTTCTTTCAGGTCATCTGTCATAATATATCCCAGATTTTTGACGCTACCACTAACATCTATTTTTTTCCGTCTAGATCTAGATCTACGATCAAACGCTTTGCATAGATCTAGAAAGCATGTATAGATTGTCGTTTTCCTTAGTTTATAATAATAGCTGATGGTTTCTTTTAAGGAATATATTGCCATATATGTTGAAAATGCAGATTTCAATCTGGTTATTTTCTGTCTTTAGATGGTCTGATGGTAAAATTGGTCAGTAGTTATTGATCACGAATGGATCCAGTTTTGTTGATTTTATTATGGGAATAATTACCATTTCGTCATGTACCTGCATAATATTTGAAAATAGTTTTGCAAGGATAATATGAATCGCTGGTCCAGCCTACTTAAGGTGCTCACGCGCTATTGAGTCATGACCTGTGGCTTTTCTTGTTGCCATTTCTCTTACAGCTCTTTCTACCATATGTAGAGTAATGCTGTAAGTGATAATATTACCTTCGGTTTTCAAACAAAAATTTACGTTGAGAGATTGTTCCGCTACTTCTTCACCCGCCATTGAAATGAAGTTACGAAATTATAAATACCACTTATATTCTTTACTCCTTATTTCATTTTATATATTTTTTAAATCCTTCTACATTCTATTTTAATGTATTTTTAAAAATAATTATTTTTATGTACATCATACATAATCGACCACCACAATACGGGCATATGCCTAGCATGGTGGTTAAAAATTCTCAGTGACTGTAATGAACAAAATAAAATAAAAATTAAATTTTAAAAGTGTGTCCAGGAGTGACGGACATATGCATATATCACTGCGGCGCAATGCGATGTCCAAAACCAGCCTCTCCCGATCTGGCACACTACACAGTTAGCGGGCAGGCGCATCCTGAACACACCTCACCCGATGAACCCGGGCACCCCTGCTGAATTATACTTCATAATTTTATAATAGGCAAGTACACAATACATTTAATTTCTTGCGCCTAACCGCAACTAAGATTATTTATTCTTTTTATTATTATAGTTAATAATTGCAAAACTAGTTTTCTCTCATTTCCTCGGAAATCATAAGATTTATATTATAAGTAAGTACCTACATCCTTAATTTAAAACCATATGTTTTACATAATTAAATATCCCACTAGAAGACTTACAATATCATTTCTTATTAAACACTCTAAAAATACACACAATGGAAGACAGGCGTAAAATAAACGACTTAACTTTTTTATTCAAGATTCTAAACTCTAAATTCGACTGTTGCGAACTTCTGAAACTCATAAACTTACGAATACCTACAATAACAACACGACAAAATACACTATTCCACTGCAACACACATAAGCGCAATTACATTGCGAACTCCCCAATACAACGGTTTCACACTATGGGAAACCAATACTTAGGTGATGTCGATATATTTAATATTAACTTTGCGAACTTTGTTGATTACGTAAAAGACCTATTTCAATACTATTCCTAAATGGAAGTTATATTTTTGTAAACCAGTCAAATCGCTGTATTTTTTAATTTATGTTCTTGTTATTTTTAATTTTGTTTCTCGCATATTCTTATGTAATTTTATTTTTATTATTTCTTTCTTTTCTTTCTTATGTTTAAAAACTGTCATTAAATTTGTACCACCCACATGTAAAAGCCCTCTGGGCGTTAAATAAAATAAATAAATAAATAATATTCTTAATATTTCAATTAATGAAAATTACCATTTCTCCAATGAAACATGACTATATTTTTCACATAATTATTTTGAATCAATTAATTATTTTTTTCTGAAACATAGGTATCATAATATTGATTTGACAGTAGAAAGACTCATGCTTATCTGAACTCTGGCGGGATAAAAAGCACCATCCAACACGGCCATAACCTTGAACCAGAAATGGAACGTACAAAAAAGTTACAGATAGACGAAATGCCAAATGGTCGAGTTAAAACAGGTATTCGGTACGTTCAATCAACAACGGTTGCTATGGTCTTGACTTCCTATTCATTGGTAACATACAATCTTTACACTAATATATAGATGGGCAAAAGTTTGTACAGCAATGCCAAAGAGATGTCGTACATGCCGCAATCGTTCTAGTATCTTCCATCTTTTTCGTTTTCTTATGAGATGTGTGAGAAGGAAGAGGATGATCGTCGATGACGTACGAGCGACTTCTCTCTGGGACTCCTATAGATGTGTAACAGAGCGTTGGGTTCACACTCAGCCATGGTGGGCTCACCTTCCCTCACGACATCCCTTGTTGCACGATATGAAATTTTTGTAAAAAAAATGTTTTTAATTTTTGGTTGGATTCAATCTTTTTCTCATTTTGTGGTAAATATTTTTTTGCCACGCACAGCCTCTCACACCCTGGCACTGAGCATGGCTGAATAAGCAATATGATGGGCCCATTTGTTAAGTGGAGCGTGGTTCCTATGGTGGGAAACTGAAATTGTATGGTTAAGCTTTTAATTTCCGAAAAATTGGCGTAATTGAAACTCTCTTCGTAAAAAAGCCAAAATTGATTTAATTTTTAAAAATAACATATTATTAACAACTAATTTATTTTATGTGGTGAGGAATAACCATAATTGTTTTAAATGATGAAGTTTTACCTAATATTAGAACTCTTATTATGTTGCCTTCTTTTTTCCAGAATATTCCTTGGTGAGCTAGCATCTCTTTTTCTATCCGATTTAGGTTTCTCTTCTCCTCACAACATTTTTCAGTGTTCAAATTTCATGCCATCTGTTGCGCGATACTTTAGACTCAACCATTGCTACCAACAGCTAGGGGACGCAAGCGATGACGCGACTTCGCCTTTTTTAATTGTAGTCTCACCAAACAGCGGGTGAGGAATATTCTGAACAAGGAAGGCGACATAATAAGAGTTTAAATGGTAGGTGAAAGTCCAATATTATATTATGGTTTTCCTTGTCCAGAATACTACTTGGTAAGAATTGTCCGGTGGCAGTGTTGATATCAATTGTGGTCACCTTCATGTAAAAGGGTCGGCTGGAGGTGTGCCCTGACCCCGATCACTTTTCTTTCCGACTCCAGAAAGGACCTTTTGGGGTTTGCCCGCCTCTGGCGATTGATTGGTCGGAACTGGTTTGTCAAGGATGACGTCTCCGGCTACTGAATATTGAACTGGCTTATTTCGTTTTCATAATATTTTTTTAAAGAATTTTCTCTCTGCCAATCTGCACTTTGTAAAATTTACTATACTGGACAGTTTTCAAACTAGCCATTTAATAAATTAAATTTAGCCATATTTTGAGATGTTGAAGAAACTTTGCCAACTGAGCTCCCATTTCTTTTTCATTATTGTGGTAAGAATTTACGTAATCTTATCCACGCTGCTGACTAAGATGTTAGCGTTATTGTTTGCCAGTTTGTCTTTAAAATCTTTCATTATTTATCGGACCATCTTTGCAATGCATTATCTCAGCCACAATTTTCCACACGTGCAGCTCCAGTTGAAGAATTTGCGGTGGATGCTTGATATCCCAAGTAAGGCTTAGGGCTCGCTGTTTCAGATCTGGTAGCCAAAATACTGTCATCCATTTGGAAGCTACTAGGATGTAAATTAATGTGGAGTTATTCAAATGAGCCAGAACTTAGGGAATTAGACAAGGAGGCGGAAACACTTACGTCAGAAGAAAGTGCTGATGAGTGCTAAGAGCATTGTGAAATACCACCGCTTTGTTTTTCCTATTTATGAATACATATTGCTCGACAACAAGAGCTGTCGAAGGAGCAAAAAGGTCTACAATGAGTCTATCCCATTTCTAAAATATCTGTTCTGTTGCAGGATGCAGAAGGTGCCACTCCCGAAGAAAGTTCCTAGAGAGAAGTGGTGCGCAAAGGCATTGTAACTACCTGGTAAATAGTGAACTTGCAGGGTTTTTTTTTTTTTTTAAAAGAAAGACAAACATTCCCGGGTTACGAATAACCTGACAATATTTGAAAATCTCCTACTACCACCACAGAAAGCGGAAAATGTTGCTTGTGTTGTGATGGAGGACTTAGCCAGCCGAGGAATTGAACACGCTACGCCTGGTTGGGACCCAAGCGCGATGTCAACTCGGCCACCGACCGGTCATATTGTTATATTGTTTTGTCCACAAGAAAAAAAATCTGAAAGGCCAGATGAAGGAAACTCAGAGATTTCGTTTTTCAAATAAGCTAGAACTATTCTGTTGGGCAACTTTTTCAGAACTGTAGAACTTCTCAAACCTTTGTTCTGGTATTTACGGGATTATGTTTAAAAACATCTTTATCAAGTTGCTGTGCCAATCGTGCTGTTCTCTGGTCCAATTCCCCGTAATCGGAAAATCACCTTAGCAAGGCATCGGGGACGTGAAGTGGCATAAAGACCTTTACATTCCGTGCCCACAATGATACATCTTTCATTACGAGTTCTTTTATGAGAATTCTCGTTTGTATTGAGATTTTCTTCATGTATTGCATATGTAGTTGCATCCTTCGGCAATAAAGACGACCTCTTTGGGTGACAAATGACACAAAATTTAGCTTACATAGGATTTTTTTGGCCTCCTTTACATTCCGCATTCCCCTTTTCTGAAGCTTCTGAAGGGATTGTTGAAGGTGTTCGCACTTCATATTGTGCAGCAACTGCACAACACATTGCGTATCCCACATTACGCCTAGATTCACTATTACTGTTTCAAATTGATGGTTCAACTTAAGTCTCAATAGGTTCAAAATTAGTTTTGTTTGGACCTTCAGAATTTCTCTGTCCCGGTGGGTCAGAACAAAATTTATTAAATTTATCAAATTGAGGTACAGAATGGTCCCCACATTTTAGCAAAAGCTTGTGGAGCGCTGCTCACTCGCTGATCATTTTTAAAGACCGTCCTCTGTACATAATCCTCAGAAAATGACGGCGAGTGTTTGAGACTGGTTTATGGAAATATGCGATAAAAATTTAATAAATTTTGTTGCATTTTTGAGCATTTGGTTCCTTAGAACAGGCATCTGCCTAGCTAGGAATTAATATCGTCTTGAAATAATAATAATAAAACTTGTACCCATTTGATTAAAATTTGATGTCAATTGAAAAGACGGCATCGTATCATCGTGTGCATACATACCTCTAGCTATTGGCGGCAGTGGTTGAGTTCATAGAAAAATGAGAAAAGCTAAAATCGAATAGAAACAAAGATGTTATCTCAACAAAAAGTGTTCTGGATAAGAAACGGCACTAAAAAATAATATGTCTTTAATATTCTCCAACTGTTTGTTTTACTTATCAAAAATTTTCAGAGTAAAATATTAATTTATCGTTTTATTTTTTTATTGGCCGTGTTGGAAGAGATTTTATTTACCACATTACGCTTCACAAGAGCGCCCCTGTCTGTGCAGTGTAAAGACAGGGGTACTATTATCATCATTCGCTTGATCAGCCAGTGAGGAGGATAAAGGTGGACGCTGTAGGAAGGGATTTATTAATGCGGGTCTTGAAAAGGCTCGGATTAAATGGAGGAGGAAAAACAGATGTTGATAGTTCGTTTCACGTGCGAGTTGACCAACACAAAAACGAGTCAAATAAACAAAACGTTCTCATGAAGCCAATATCATCTGTGAACCGCTGTTCCGTTCCTATCCGTCGATGCACAGGGGATCATATCACCTTGCTTCTTTGAGCAGGCTCCATCGAATCGGCACCTGTATATTAAACTGCATTAGATTTGGCAATCGGCCTGTTAAGTCAGTCTGTTTAACAACAAATTGTTAATCAGACGGACTACCCTAATCTTCACAGAATCTAGTAGGTTTATCAGATATTTTGGACCACCATCTCAGAGGTGCTTCCTAAATTCAATTAGTGCTCAAGTATTAAATGAGACAAAATTTTTTTTGAATCAGATGACGTCACGCCAGCAAAGTTCTTAATCTATACACATTATTCCGCAATGACGACCTAACTGTTAAAGTATAACGGGATGGCATTTTTATCATTTTAAAAACCGATTTACTAATAAGTTTGCAAATAACAAAACCAACTTTTATAATATTTCTCATATTTGAGGTTTATTTTTGTTCTCCTTAAATGCATATTTTTTGCCCCTTCTTGCATGATTTATCATATCTAGAAATTAAAATTAAAAAATCACATTAAATTTTGTTTTTGTAAATTATTTCTTATTTTAAAATTTATGTATGTGGCATTCATGTGTCCGTCATACGTCAAAGGACCAATATTGTTTTTAAATAAAAAAATATCTAAAATAAAGAAAAAAAGGTCTGATTAATTTTTGAAAAATTCTTATCTCATATGGAAGTGTTTTCCTAGAGGATCTCTTTGACACTTTCATGGTCCCTGTTCAACGAACAATAAAAAAATGTCTTGAATTTGCTGGAATCTGGTTATGCCGTCATGCGGGAATAGGTTGTCAATGGAGTTATTTATTGTGTCGATAGTAAACTCTAATTTATATGGTAATTACTTTATGTAGATTACTACTACGTGTTTTAGCAGCTGCATACAGATTCCTGCTTTAAAGTTTTTAGAATTTTCAAAATGATCCAATTCCAAACAATTGCTTTCAAGCAAAAACAACGAACCTTACATTTCAATCGCCAAGAATGTGACATTTTGCAATGGATGCACTGTACATTGTACAGTCTGCCTTTTGCATACCGTCATTATCGCTTTTCGGTTTTATCGAATTTCGTTCCTAGCACGTACTGTGTAATGTAATGAACAAACATTTGCATGAGGAATGGATCGATTCCGTGTGTGCATATTCGATCATCAATGTAGTGAATGTAGCAGCTCTACGTTATGCATTTGACGTCTTTTCACCAGCGTCATAACAAGACTTATAGAGAGTCCACAACATGTTACATTGAAACCATAATGCGCTGAAACCATAATATACTCAAAATACAGGGTGTCCGTGGGTAAAGTGCACTAACTTCGTGATAAGTGATTCTACATGATGGTAGAAGTAAAAAATAAAAATATTTTTTTTCGAAACTATAACTTTTTTTCCAATACAAATATATTTTTCCATAGAAAAATATTTATTTACCAATACAAACAATTCAACTTTTTTTACCAAAAAACTCCCTTAAAACGTTGGAATTTCGGAAAAAGTTACTCATCTTTTCTACTTCTAAAATCATGTAGAAAAACTCTCGAAGTTAGTGCACTTTACCTCCGTACATCCTGTATATACCAGCGGGAAATTGAGGCACGTGTATTTTATGGTCACGGAAAATCAATGGCTATTAATTTTGTATTTGCAATAAATTACCAATGTAGTAAAGTGATTAAATGTTACTTCTTTCAGCACAGCAAGCTTATTTGGTGACACCGTTTTCATTAAATAATCAACACATAGTTTAAACCACTATTATTGTTTGGAACCAGCGCTCACTTCTTCAGTTAATAAGTTTTAAATAAACCTCGAAGAAATGAACATTGCTTGCGAAACGTGTCGGTTGTATTTTTTAACTTTATTCTTTATTTGTTTTTTTTATTCATGTGTAACTTTTTGTACAGAGTTTAAATAACAATAAACATGATTTAAGATTTTCACGGCCAAAAGTATTTTTGTTATTTGTTTTTGGGGTATTATGCCGTGTTGCGCTAACTCCTTCTTTAGCCAACGTTTCGGACAGCATTGCAGTGTCCATCATCAGGGCAGATGTCTTATTTAAATAAGACATCTGCCCTGATGATGGACACTGCAATGCTGTCCGAAACGTTGGCTAAAGAAGGAGTTAGCGCAACACGGCATAATACCCCAAAAACAAATAACAAAAAAACAATAAACATGATTTAGTGCAATATCATAAGTTTTTCTATTTACAGTGTAGTACATCCCTGATGAATGAGAGGTTGGAAGTATGAAATGAGAGGTCGTAGTACATCCCTGATGAATTTGGGAGACGAGTATGGGTACCGCCGCCCCTGGAACCATTTATTGGATTAAAAACCATAGGCGGGTGCTAAAAAAACGAAAAAAAAAGAAAAAAAAAGCAATAAATGTTTCCAGTACCCACTGCCATAGGTCACCCCAAATAGTTCGCTACTTTTAGTGACTTAGCAGGTGTGGCAGGGTTCATGGGATGAGGTTTGTCTATGTATTGGCGGCGGATGCATTTGCCCACCTACTGCATGGCGGGCCGGATTACGAGAGACTGGTTGAAGTAGACCTTTTGACCTCTCCGGCCGGACTCTTTCGACCCATCTTTTTGCACCGCAGTGGGTGGGATGGATCCATACATACGTTACTCCTGGACACATTGACCCCAGATTTCTACCCACCACTCATACCTTTTTCCTTCCCAGAACTTCCTCTACTTCTTTTCCCTAAAAAGACCCTTCAGACAGCATCCCCAGAGATAACATGGGCCCCGAGGGAAATTATTTTCCTGTGTGGAGCGTATGTAAAAAAAATTCAATCCTATGCAACAATTCTTCAATATCGTATCATATTTTTATCAAATGGGTACAAGTGTTATTATTATTATTTCAAGGCGATATTAATTCCTAGCTAGGCAGATGCCTGTTCTAAGGAACCAAATGCTCGTCAAAATGCCAAATGAATTATACTTTTAGGAGATGTTTATTTGATTCCTGACATGTGTTGTTAAAATTTATTTTAAGTTTAATTTACTTTCCGACATTTTGGGCGTCACACAGTCATTTAGATACAAACTTTTGCTACTTGAAATTGTTTATGTGAATAAAAACATATATTCGAACACAGGGATGAATATTTTCCATATTCTGAGATTTTGTCATTTTTACATTTATTTCCCCGAAGTATAATATATTTAACAATCTCAATTCAATTCCACATTTCTTCAGTCTCCCAGACAGTATAAGTGAAGCTAAATAAAGATATTCGATGAATTCACAACGTGTATATTGTCACATTCCAAGAAATGTTTGCTTTTTTGGCGGAATTCAACACAAATTTTCTTGCGTTTAATTTTTGTGATTATTTTCGTCATCTGTTTTTTTTTTTTAAATTTATTTTTATTGTATAAATTAAAACGCCTCACTGGTTTATACATTTATTTTTATTATACATTCCATTTTTCTTATACATATATCATTTTTTAAAATTATTTTCTCTAAAAAACATCACAGAAATGTTACAAAAAAATCAGAAATAACATGTAATAACATTGGTAAATCAACAAATTTTATAAAGTATTTTCGTGCAAAAGTGAATAAATGAATAATAAAAAAATTAAATAAAAGTGTTAACAATTTAAAAAAAAGTTTTTTCTTTTTATAATTATTTAATTTTAAAATATTACCACTTAACATAGAATCTTCGATAAATATTCAGGCCGTTAGAATAATTAATTGTTTCTTTAGATAAATTTCTCATTTCCATTTTTTTGCCATATTTATTTGGTATCATTTTTTAATCTCTTTCCTACTACATAACGATTTTATCGCTAAAGTAATTATTTCATTAAATGCTAAAGTAATTTCTATATGCAATTATTTAAAAAGAACCTTTCATTAGCTGTTTAAAATCGATGGCCACAGCCTACTTAATCCATTAGAAGTACGCGAAGCTATATAATTGAGTAAATTTTTACATAGGTATAAATGTTAATCAAAAATTAATAAATTCTCATAATAATTACTTAATACTATTACAGATTATAAACGCACAACAATTAAGTTCAGCTGTGTAATTACAAGCGTTATTTCCATATATCAATAATATATTTTGTTAAAAATCTGTGAATAATATTTACGATAAAATTTGAATATAATGTGCCAGAACACCGAATAAAGCTGTTTATATGCACGGAAATATTTTAAAATTTAAACCAAAATTAATTTGAGAGCTTATTATATACTGGTTTTGCATTTTAAAAGGTTTTCTATACATTCTTTGTATTAACCGGAATCTTTCGTATTAAACATTGAGTTCAAAATAGTAACAATGAGATTGAATAATTTAATAATAATAACTATTAATTTAATAATCAAATCAACTTCAGTTTAAATTTGGGCTCATTTTTATATTTCCGTTCATACTACGCAGTTTCATCACAAAAACATAACAAGTTTAAAAAAATTATTTCATAATTTAATAAAATAACTCGAAACACTACGATGAAAACAAATAAAAAAATAACAAAACTCACTAAAATGTCATCATTTTGAGGTTAACACTTCAAGGAGTCATCTCGATTAGCAATAATTTTATAATCCTACCATAGATTTTATTTTTACAAGCATCGATCACTCTTAACTACATAAAATCTAGAATCTACGATAATAATTTTTATTATCTATTTTGCCTAAAGATAAATCTTTTTTCGTACAAATATTTAACATCCAAAAAAAACGATTATGAATTTATATTTTATATTTAATATATTATAGTTTTTATCAATTTTACATCAAACTTTTAAAATTGACTATTCATAAATTCCACCGAGAAAATTTCAAGCAAAATAAGACTGATTTAAAGAATTCATCAATTTTAAATTATTATTCATAAAACTGTGATTCCAAGTATCATATAATATTATCCTTTACACCCAAGTATATTATATTATAAACAGACTCCCTAATCTTGAATAAACATCAACAGCTTGTAAATATTTAGGTTCTTTAGCCTTCTTTACTTTAATAACAATATATAATAAAAGAAATTATACACATTTAAAATAAAATAACTCTATACAGCGTTGTATTACAAAACCAAAAATTACAGGATAGTACCTGTGTAAAATTATGCAATAAAAGCTACGGTATAAAATAACTTCTCCAAGAGTTAAAATCGAAGAAAATTTTTTTGCCGATATCGTCAGTGGGTGTGTAGCAGCTCCTGAAACCAATACAAAAACACATTATTTTCAAAATAATTATGATAATATTAATAATGCTGGGAGGGAGTGGTTTTTTTAATCTTATACGAGCTTTTTCTTTTATGATTATGTAGCATTAGCATTTATATGCTGGAGGGTATATATTTAAATAAAGAGAAAAAATTATTTTTTTGTATGAATACCAAAATCAAAAACATAGCAATCTGAAAACTTAATTTTGGGATGCAACCAATCTTGAATCGGGCCGCAGGTTGGGCATGCCTGCCCTAGTTAAAGGAGATGTCATAGAGCAGTTGTAAAGAAAATCGATAATTTTAGATAGATATAATATAAATAAATATAAAATGTATATAGATATTTAGATAGTTCATTGAAATAATCAACCCGTTAAAAAAATTTGAAAAACAATTACTGTCAAACTGTCAAATTTATTATTGATGGTCGCTGTGTCAGATAGGATTATAGATAGCACAGTGTATTTTTTTACTAGCATGACGTTAAAATAAATGGTATTTCAGAAAAAATAAACAATTAGTCGCTCGACACATAAATTCGGATGTTTACACGTGGACACACGATTAGATGGTACTAAATATATACTGGGAATGAAATTCGCCCTCGTTTTGGGAAAACTGTAAACACAATTATACGATATCGGCTTTTGAGCAATCAGGGCCACTCCTGGTGACCTCACCCAGTGCAAACAAATACACAGCATATTAATTCACGCTTGTAATAGATATCTGCCTGGCGTGATGTGGCGAACAAACCCAAAACCGGTGTACGTTTTGTTTGAACAATTTTTGATTGATGCCTGAAAGCTAATTTATAAGATGCATTTGATAAACTAATCTATAAAATCGTAGTTTTTAGATTGCGTAGTTTAAGGTTAGAATAATGGATTCGGTGTTTTGTGATTTCGAATTTTAAGTAATTATTAGTAATTGCAAGTGGTTTTTTACACTTAAGATAAATTATTAATGTATTTTTTACTTTTACACGCAACTGTGCGCGTTTGAGCTTCTTATGTGAGAAAGATACTTATGTTATGTCAGTAATGCATTACCTTGCTGTACCTACATAACATTCGGAGGTGTCGCAGCGGTAGCTTAATGTTCATAGAGCATTGGTTTTCTGTCGTGCTTTATTTTTGTATCTTGCTTATTTTATTTAAAATTTACTACAGACTTACTCATAGGTACATTACATTAAGAAAAATGTGTTATCCAGCGAAAGTAAGTATCTATGGATTGTAACGAAAAAGCAATCTATTGAGATTACGATCACCTGCAAGTTATATATAATTGAGATAAACTGCAGTTTAAGATTTTTTTATGATGATAGATTCAAAATCTATTCCCAAATTCTTTAATTTGACCATAAGACCAATTGTGTTCATGTAATACTGAGAAGAAGTTAAACCTTTTTGGTTGTTTTTATTTTCCCGCTAAATAAACGTATTAGGATTATCCCTTTGGAACACTCATAATGATATAACGTAGGTCTGTGAATAAAAACTATCAATATACAAAAACAAATACATTTCAAATACGATAAAAATCAGTTTGGGATGAAATTCCAAAAAATATTATATAACGTTCAGATGTTGAACAAATACTTAAATAATTTATTAAAAGACACGAGAGATGCGTTTCGGGACTATTCCATCTCTCCAGCAATTAAATACACCTTCTTGTTTACATAATATGATTTATCTATTCAGTTTGTTTATTTATCTGAGAGCAATTCGGTGTGCTAGAGGAAAAGGGAGATGAGTCACAATTAGCTATGTAGGTACAAATACCATTTTTTACCGTAAAAATAGGACGATACTTAGTTAAACAGCTGTTTCGACTTGAAAAACTGCTCTAGTGCGTAAGAATAATTAAATAGAACAAACTTAAAAATGATGAGAACGAACCCTAATTGTGCCCAAAATGTATTATAAAATACTAATGAAAATAATACCATTTATACTTTTAAGTCGAAAATAATCTAAGAAAATGGCTATTAGATACAGATGAATTATATTCATACCCTACTGAAGCCTTAAGATTCCTAATTAGAGTTCATATCACGACTAATAATTTTATTAATTACTAATTTTATTATTAGTCGTGTACCTACCTATACTTACCCGTACCTACCTATACCTACCATGTACTTACATATACTTCTATCTATATTATACCTATGAAACTATGTATGTGACTGTTCATTAGGTAGTTACATATTTGTACTTGTTTGTTATATTTATAATTCTAATACTGCTGTACATATGCATATATATCACATAGTATTAATATAACCAATTTGCAAATTTATCATAATTATACACGTAAACCGTTTGAAAATGTACTAAGTTATTTTATGAACTTTTGAAAATATGTACCTGCTGACAAACTACAAAAGTAGTATAGCAAGTTTAAATGATAATGAAAAAGGTCGATAAAAAAACTTATTTTCATATTTTTTTATTCATAAACCAAATAATCATTTTTTGTTATTGCTCCGACTTCAAATGCAATAGTTGCACTGCCTAAAATGTTATACATAAACAGTTTTTTAGGGTATTTCTCCACCTTTTAGTTAGCTGTTTAGTAACTGCTCATCAAGTAACTTTAATGATAGGATTGTGGCTGTAAAAACAGACGTCATATAGTGTTAAATTTATTTCATATACATCAACTAACCGAGGCAAAGCCTTTACGATGCCGATTAGTGTGCATTGCAGTACGGAGTTTCATTTAAAAAAAATATAAATAGCTCAAGTTGAGGAAATGATAATCTATATAATGTTTGTAATATAACCTTTACTTAGCCAAAAGAGATTATACTATAGATAGTATACGCAGAGGTGGTGAGGTACTCCTCCGTATTTTCTTTTTATTAAAATTAGAAGTAGATCTGTTGAATACCACTTTAACTCTTGAGAGGTTAAGATGCCAAACAAAACGTCTGTAACCAAGTGAGTCTACCGATGACCCCATACATTTTCTGTCTTATGGGTTTATACTATAGAAATTCCAATTATTCAGTCAATTATTAATGGTAACTTATGTATTTGCGCAGAAATACTTAAAATACTAAAATGATATGTCAAATACTAAAGCTAATTTAAGGAGGATAGTAATTTTGGATACTACCTACTCCCCTACTTGGCTGCGGGATAGTTAAACGAATTAGTCATTAACTAGGGGGGGATAAACACAAAATTACAAAATGGATTAAAGAAAAAAAAAGACAATATTACCAAAATGTCATAGCATAAAATAAAAATAAAACCTACACGTAACAAACAAAACCAATATAAACACACATCACTCACAAACACACAAGATTAAATATTAAATGTATTATTTTATCTTATATTGTAGATTGTATTTAGATTATATTTTCATATTATAAAATGAAGGTCTCAGCACGGGCAAGCCACCCAGTGAGGCCAACATTACTGGAAAACTTTGAAATGTAAAAAAATATTGTACCAAATAAAAAAAAATAATAATAAAAAATAAACCGTCAAATAATAAGTCATTGACGTTAGCCCATAAATTCCCTTAACAATGGAAATAAGAATTCAATGTTCAAATAAAAATTACGTTTATCTTCCAAACTGTGTTTCTTTTAAAATGTTCATTAGAAAGAGTAAATTATACATTTTATGTGAAATTTAAATTCGCATAATGGGGATTATTGGCTTTGAATTTCAATTTGACTTCTAACGGAAGAAGGTAGGTACTAAAAAATAATGTAATATCAAAAATGGATAGCAAATTGTTCTTTTGTTTCTTGTCCATAATTTTGTGAAAATGAATATTTTATTTTTTATTCGTAGTTACATCATGACCATAACCTTCCAGTTACAGAGTTCCAAACGTACTTTTCGATGCCAAGATGACTCGCCAGCGTTACTGTACTAGTTTTCTTCTTCTTTTACGTGCTTCAAACTAAATTTATTCTTCTTCTTCACATATTTATCTTAATTTTATTCCTAATTTGACAACAATATCAATTTTGTTTACTGTACTTTCCTGTTACCTACCCCAGAACAAGTAACACCTAGTAAGATAGATAATGTATATACCTAGTGAGGCAGCGAACAATTAAATGTTATGGACAATTAATTATGGTACCTTCTATTTCTTATTGCTATTTAATAAACATCGGCTTTAAAATGTATTTTAAATTAATTGTTTTACTAAAACGCATCCAGAGTGCCAAGAGGCATACCAATTAAGTAATGATTTTTGACATCATTTGGACAAAAATGTAAGTGAAATTTTGGTTACGGACAGTGGCGGTTTTCTCTAAAGTGCGTTTGTGCGGCGAACCCCCATTAAAAAGATGAGAAAATAAAACAAACTTGTTTTATAATAATATAAGCACATTATAGATAGCACGCTATTAAAATTTCGCCTTCAAAACCCGCGCCACCGAAAAATACGATACATATTCCAAATTTTGTGCGAGTTGAAATCCGCGCCAAACTCTTCATACAAAAGAATTTTAGCCGGTACAGATCCCTATGACGGTGACATATACAAAATTTGGTCTTTCTTTGCAAAAGTAAGACAAATTGTGTGCGCCGAACACGCGTTATGTTATCACGTGACCTCCGAACATTGACGAATGTAACCGAAGAAACCCGAGAACTTCGCGGTCGACGTTTGACCTTTAGGGAAGCAAGTGTTATTTTTTATGTTATATTATGGTATTTAACTTTGTAGTCATTTTTGTACATATTTTTGTTTTCTTGTTTCTGCATTTCTCCAACCGTTTGCTTATGGCATTTGCAAATCTACTACCTATTGAAGTAGACTTAGTAAATTTATTTCGTGCCACCTTTATTTGTTTTTTTTTTAATGTTTTAAATATCTATTATATGTATATTCTACGAAATTATTCTTCTCGAAAAAACAATAATAATTAGCAACATACATTGAGTGCTATAAAAACATTAAACAATTTAATTCCTATAAAACTTTTCTCATTATCTAATATTTGTGTCTAGTGAAGTGATTTAAAAACAATAATATGTAGGTACCCCTTCCACTAACTTTATTTAAGTTGTGTGACTGCTGCCGTATTCGACTATTTGACGAAGGACAACAGTAAGTAAATTTTAATTAGATATGTTTATCTTCTCTTGAATTTCTGAACCCCCTGTTAAAAAGACCACGAACCGCCACTGGTTACGGATAAAAGTCCAGTGACATTATCGATTCTTTTGTTTGTTTGTTTACAACTTAAAACAAAGAAAATCAGTAGGTATTGGACAGCTAGGGCCGATGTGAGAAGTTGGGTTAGGTTAGGTTAGGTATGTGAAATTTTGGTCTCCAGTGACATTATAGATTTTTTTGTTTGTTTGTCTTCAACTTAAAATAAAGAAAATCAGTAGGTATTGGACAGCTAGGGCCAATGTGAGGGGTTGGGTTAGGTTAGGTTTGGTTAGGTTAGGTTAAGTTAGGTTAGGTTAGGTTAGAAATGTGAAATTTAGGTCTCCGGTGATATTATCGATTTTTTTGTTTTCAACTTAAATAAAGGAAATTAGTAGATATTGGACAGGTAGGGCTGATGTGAGGGGTTGGACAATTAGCCAGATAAGTTATCAGCGGAATAAATGTGGAATTAAATGGTAAGTTACTGAAAAAAGTATTAAAAAGAACAATAAAAAGTCACCGGAGACTGGATATTTTGTTTACATGATTTATTCCAAATAATGTCAGGAATCACTGGTTAAAGTGAGTAAGTACGCCCTTTAAATCCTGTATAGGTAGAGCTAAAATTTAAGCTGGTATTTTTAAATTTTAATGAAACATTGAAGATCACATGGCTACGAAACGTTACGGGAAAGTTAATATGGTCGAAAGGTTAACTATCCGTGTAATTGAATTGGAAATATTCAAAGAAATGCGAAAACTTTTTGAAAATCAAATGAAAGATACGCTCAAAACTAAAACTACACGCAAGACTAAAGTGGGTTTTTACGATGAAAAGATTCTTGACTTCAAACTTCATTATAGTGCGGTACTTAGACCGTACTTTCTTAACCTAAATTGGAAGGAAATGGATCGTTCGATCTAATTTGAACTACTTTTCTGACTTCCTTTGAGGTAAATGGTCATTTAAATAGTACTAATTTTGGCATGGAGTGAAACACAATTTAAATTCAAATTATCTTAGATAGTTCGGTACGCACCTAAAACAGGAAAATTATTTTACAAATTAAAAGATCTGCAATTTTTAACAGATTTCGTGATTTTACAAGTGTGCTAACGGTGTCTATTAGATACATTTTTGATCGTCTCTATAATTTCATAGCAAAAAATAAAATTAAATTACCATGAAAATCGGCGATATTTGTTTTTGAAAGGCAATAATCCCTAGGCAAGTATTTTATAAATACTTATAGCTTTACAAATTCCACAATTATGTTATCTCGTGATTATTATTATATGTTTTCATTTAAAGTAACATAGCAAGAATCATATTGGCTGAATTATGGTACCCTAATTGGTGAATGTTGTGACTGTTGTCTGGCTGCAGAAAATGGACGTGAAAAGCGCAAAATGGAAAACAAAGAATTTAGACCATTCTACTTTTTTAAATGGCGCTGATCACTGATTTGATCACCAACCCCTATCCGATCGGTAAAATTTAGTAAATTTCTCAAAGTAAAATATTGAAAATTACAGTTTAAGGACGAGATATTTCAGAAATTCTGAACAATTCTTCAAATTTCAAAGTTAAATTTTAAGTTCTGTGAATTTTTTTTTTCAAGTTCAGTTATTATTTTAGTTCTGTCAAGCAACTAGCCTAACTAACTAACCATCACGCCGTTTCCCCGCAGTGGTAGGAAGAGGGGATGGACAGCCAAAAAACTCGGTTTTACCACACACTTCTTGCCTCATTCACATTCATACATCGTCTCACATGGCCTGACTCAAGTATCTGATTCACTTGACCCAACTTCTGATACCATTCAAATTTGCGCCACATATTTTCCTTACACTTTTCTACTTTCTTCGTTCATTTGCTCTATATGCCCAAACCATCTAAGCCTCCCTTTCTTAATCTTACTCATTACTCTTACGATGGTCATTCGCATTCGCATCATATATTCACACTATAATGTGAATTTAGTGTGAATAGCGTGAGACAGTAACTAGCCAATAAGGATTTAATAACAAAACTTGAATAGGACTTTCACAGAAACCGAAAATGAACGTTGAAATTTGATGAATTGTTCGAATTTCTCCGAAACAACCCGTCCTAAATAATAGACACACTTCTACAATATCAATTTTTTTACTTTGGAATTTTCATTGACACACTGCACACTGCAGTGAACCTCAAGAAAGTCATTATTTTTCTGGCCTACAAATGTATTTCACCGCACTATAGTATATGGTTCACCGCCAAACTATGAGAGCATTTTAAAAAAAATGTTAAAAGGAAATAGGGCGGATCCGCAGATTTGCGATGGTGATGATGAAGAGTTACGCAGGACGCACATAATTGGTGAAGACAAAAGTATTAGAAACTTAAAAACGCAAGATTAAAAGTTTGAAGCTTAGAAATTTTACACAGACAAATAATAACGCTAAATACCAAACATAAAACAGTGTCTTGCCAAAACAATTATTCCATCAAAATAATATCTTTTCAAAGTATTCTTCCTTATCTGAAATTTTTTATCTATTCTGAATACAGAATTTGAGGTGATTTTGTAAAAAAACGGCGCTGTACAAAAATTCAAATATAATAATTATTATCATGACACCATCGCTAGAATAATCGCAAAGTATGTTCCCCTTTTTCAAGAAACGATTTTTTGATATTTTAATGTTCTGTTAAAAACTATATTATTATTCCACGAAGTTATTAAATTTGTTTCTAAACTAACATGATTTATTTTCGAGTTAGGAAAACTTTCCATCCTTACAGCATAAAAAAATATGATGTGAAGTTTTGATTTATTTATTGAAATTTTTGTTGTTTGTATAAAATAAGTGGTAAGCTGGTTGGATGATCTGTAAACTGTAAACAAATAATACCAAATAGTGATGGATTGCTATTTTATGTCAGAGTTGGATACTTAAAGTTTCCGTCCGCCTACTGAAGCCACAAATACAACTATTTTTAAGGGTTCTAATGTTATTTTATGAGATCAAAGACCTTGTTTCTGAATGTTAGATATAATATCGTTTAATCGTTTATTTGAAATGAAGAAAATTTATGTAGTTTTTTTACAGCCGTGTTTACTATTTGTTGAAAAGATTACTGAAATTAAACTCTGGAAATGCGGAAGGTAAGTTTTTTTTTGTCTGAACATCCAATAAGCAACATATTTTTTATTTTTTTTTAATATTCAGATAAGAGAAAAGGTAAGAGAACATCAATAATAGGTTCATTGAAGAAAAATTTACTATTTCTCTTGTGATAGTCTCCAGTACAGAATCAAAAGGATGTTGAATATTTCCTTTGTTTGGACTGGATTTAAAAATCAAGAAAATCAATCTTTTCTTTCTTGTCGATACTCTAATAACCAGGGTTTAATCAAGGATCACATTTTAATTAATTCTTAACGATATTATTTGTTTTTTACCTTTGAAATATTTGATGTATAAAGGTTGGATAATTTTATGAAACATTTTTCTAAACTAAAAAATTAGCGGTAAGCACCAGATTTAATTTTTCTAGGCGATGAATTAGAAACTTCCAGAGGGATTCCTCTAGAAAAATTTTAGTAATACGTTCATCAGAAATAATTAAAATAAACCCCACGGAAAGATCAATTTTCTATTCTTGCTATGGCAAATTCAACCGTAGGCCCGTCCATTACACCGGGCCGCGCTTCAAATATTTTTTGTACACGACTTCATCACTTATGATTTTCTAGGGCATATTCAACAACAGGTCTGTCCAATACACCATGGCTGTGCTCACATATTTTCGTGCATGACTTCTTCACATACGTCCTTAAGATTTCGACTTAATTTTATAGTATTTTCTCTTCTTAATTAAGTCACTTGTGCAATGCTGGAGGACTTAGCCAGCCAGCTGGGAGGGAACCCAAAGCGATGCTTTGAACCACTAGGCCATCAGCAGTCATTTCATTTCTCCCTTTTCACATCGTTTTCAAATTGGGTTTCCTGCATTTAAATGCATCTGATAATAAAATTATTTTGAATGAGTTCGAAAAATGAATAACTTACCGAAAAAAATTCATGATTAACGATGATTCGATAAATAGAGAAAAACGTACATTCCACCAACGAAAACTGATGATAGTTGTTCTAGGATTAGAGATATGGTGTTTGTTGTAAGATTAAAATATTATTAAGGCTGCGTCTGGGTCCAGTAAAGAGATTTTCTGATAGAAATGTGTTATAAGCGTGTTCGTTTGCCCGAAGTAACGAAATTTTTCTTCGCTTCTTGTGGAATTTATTGAAAGCTTTCTAATATCAAAATTCATCTGATTCCGAGGTGCATTATATACTGGGCGTAGTGAGGACCTGTTACCTCGAGCGCTTGGCATTTCGTCTGTCTATATGATCTGTGTCCGATCAATCCTGCCAAGATGGTAGCCGTGTTGGATAGTACCTTTTAACTCCGCTAGAGTTCGCGGTTAAATCGGAATAATAAACATTGCGTGAGGTCTATGGTGAAAAAAATGATCTTGTTAAAAAATGACAGTATGCCAACTTTCTGATAAAATATTAACGTTTCCAAATACATCGAGAACACGCGTTCTTTTCCCAATTCATTCTATGATGGAACGCGACAATATCACACGTGTTTTGCCGTCATAATAAATTCGCTTTGCTTCATTCGCGTTTGACTGATCCTTTGTTAGGAACTCCTTCAATTCATTCGTCAAAGGCCTGCAGTCCAATTTTTGCCAGGAAAATGAATAATTTGACCAGATTTTAAATAAATTAACAATATTTCACATCAGTAAGTATTCTGCGTGAATTTTTTCATAAATTAAATACTTCCTAAGAGATTTCTTTACCGAAAAAGCACGTTGGTATTCCTTAATAAAATAAAAAAATCTTTTCCCATCAAACAATCATATTTTACAGTTCGCGAGAAAAATCAAGCGGTCAAAGTTAATAAACGTGCGTTTTGTATGGTATTTTACGGTTCATAAAATATAAATAATGAAGAAATTCTTATGTCAAAACAATAGGTTCGTAACAAGAACCATGACGACGTATTAGAAACAGAGAAACACCAGACGTTTTACTTATTCGAAATTATCAATTTCAGAAAGCAGGCCAATAAAATAGGTTATTATTTACGTAGGTACTGTAGTAATTTTGCTGGGTTATGTACTTTCCAAGAGCTAGAACGTGCCAGATATGGTTTCAAAAGCCAGAGTTAGTGCGAAGTCGGGTAAACAACAGCCGTGTTCATGAAATAAACAGCTGACGTGTTCGTGAATTGACTCACAGAAACATAGTTTCACAATCTACTTACAGTAAACTTTTGAGTAAACACCGAAGGGGAAAATAACGTACAGTTAGAAATATCGGAACTTTTGAGACATTCCGTCAATTAACACCTTGAAAATAATAAATAACTTAACACAAATGACATAAAATTTCCCTCTTCTGCTGTTAATGCTTTCCATCAAGTTTTTTGCATTAATGTGACCTTATCAATGTTGTCATGTTATTTACTTAGTTAAGAGTTATAGGTTTTCAGTAGTAATATGAAGACTTTAAAATTTAAATATTTCGTTAATTTCAAGTGTAATAAATTTGATGATGGTGATTTTTCATAAAAATACAACACTAAACAAAGTAATTCGATAAAGTTTTAATAGATTTTCGTCTTCAATAATAACAAAAAAATGTTAGAATTTTGACTTCCAAAATGGATACACGGATTTGTCACGAAAAATGTCTCGACAATAGTCCCCATTTCACACAAAAGTGCGATTTTTTTTGGATGAGTAACTTCTCACGAGGAAAGCTTTTATGTATCTTTTGAAGATTGTCTATGGTCCTCTTTGTTGACTAGTAAATCTTTTCGCTCAATGAATAATGGATTACCAAAAAAGTAACATCGAGAAGAAAATTCTATAGGGCTTAAATTATTAGACCAGTGAGTCGAACATCTTTGTATATATTTTTACCTGTAGAAAAAAGGAAGTCTGTTTGCTGAAGCAGCAAAAAAAGTACAACTTTTCTATTCGGATATCGTAATCCCCCGTAACTGAATTCAGTCTGCAGAATCATGCTGGACATGAGATTAAAAATATTTATCAAACAGAGACAATATTATTTATAGTTGTTTTCAATTTTTTTTTCTTTCTTTCTTATTGAAATTGATTGTACACGTAATTCAATTACAGTACAACGCTTCTCAATTCTACAAGCAATGCTTGTGTAGAGAAGCGGGGTGTATATACAGAGAATACGTACGTTTACCTATAAAGTTACATGGAAATGTTACACGAAAATTGGAAATGTTTAAAAGATATTGTTACACACCTAATCATCATCAACAAAAATATTGATTTCTGATGTCTGTGCGTCCCTCGCAACTCTGGTTCAATGAAGTCAAATTTTCATTGTGTCATGTGCCATTTAAAAAAAAATGGAACTGATTGTGTGAAGAATTCAGAAAAGCGATAAAATATCTGCATATTTTATCTTTTATTAAATTTTTTATGAAATTTTAACAGGAAATTGTGTTTTTTAAATGTAATTTTCAAAATTCGAACTGATTTTTCAAGAATTTAGGCCATCCCGTGATTTTTGGGGATCGGTGTCATGAATGCGTGTGAATCATCGGCAAAGCATGGCAATGAAATAAAAAACTTATTATATTTACAAAACAATATTCGAAAAATAAGAGTTTCTCCTTTGTCTATCATTCGCGTGACTAAACTTGGAAGCTTTAAGCTTTTTGAGTTATCCGCACTACCTTCGTTACCTACTTGTTAGATAATATTTTTGCTGTTCTTGTTTCGCACCCTCAAATGAGGTCTGTAAAGGAAGCGACGAGACCGTTCGGGGCCTTGTCATTACGGCAGATTTCCAGCGAGATTGTCTCCGTTTTTCGAAACCGTTCATTCGCAAATATTGGATCGTGCCGGCATCAAATTTCGGTTTCGTTCCAGATCTCATCCAGTCTACAGTTCTGCTTTTACTCGAGAATTTGCTCTGCCCAATTTCTATTTCAATAAAAGATATAAACATAGAGAATCGCAGGTAATTTCGATCCTGTAACAAAATTGTGAAACTGGAAGAATTTTCATCAGAAAAGAAAATGCGTCGTAATGAAATCACCGGTTGAGTAAATACTTTTTTTTTAAATAACGGCGTTGAAAATATTAGAGGCAAGCGAAAGATTTTATAGGCCAGATGAAGAATCTCAAACAAAATTATATAATATTTATTTCATGGCGATAATCAATGTTAAGTTAAAAAACGCCATGTTAAAAGGAACGGCTGTGCGGATTTCAGGTCAAAAAACTCGACAGGATGAAAAATTAATATTTTTAATCTAAAGATATAGAATATATCTAGTACGTAAATGTATTGTGTTTTAAATCGTAAAATACAGGCATTAAAGACTTCAGTTTTTCAAGATATTAGAGGCAAGTTTGGCAAATATTTGTGACTTCATTATTTATTTTACGTAATTATCTGAAAAATGTTTTTTTGTTTTTAGAAAACAAAATAATAAGATTTAAAATAAAATCATAAAAAAAGTATTTTGATGGGCTTGAATTTCAAATACAAAACCAATTTACGATGGAACAAAAAATTTCGATAATAAAGGAAAAAAAAACTTTTTTATTAGAAATGTTTTGCTCTTTCTTTTTAATTTTTATATTTTAAAATAATTATAATTAAGGCACTAAAATATGGAAAAAAATTCTTCTAAAATCATGCAAAATCACTTGTAATTTTTTTACTTTTAAAATAAAGTCAAATACCTATGTTATTAGTAGTTAAAATCATTTAATTATTCAACAAAGATTTGTTTCGAATATTATCACCACGTTACTAATAAATGTGTTTTAAATATTTCAAACCTGTTAAACGTTTACCATACATTAATAGTTGTTTAACAGCTGTGTAAACGTATTTAATAGTAAGGCCCTTAAGGTTTTAATATCGGGGGTATTAAAAAAAAAACCACGACAAGATGCATTATGTAATAAATAACAAGATCGAAGGAAAAATATTTGTTCCAACGCTTACTGTGGTGAAAACATTCAGGAATTTTGTGTTTATGTGCTTACAAATTACATACTTTATAGCACGATCAATCTCACGGTGACAAGGAAATGACATCTCACAATATTTGAGTGATATTTATTGAATGTAATAGACGAGACGCGTCAATATTCTTAACTCGTTCGGAAAATTTCAAAAGATCCGAGAGAATTTTCATTTTGAATAAACAAACGAAATTATTATCCAAACGTTGACAGTAATTATGATTGATTTACTATTTCATGGTCATTAAAAGCGCTTTCATTGTGACTTGACATAATAGCATTGCAAGAGACAAGTCATTTATTCATTTAAAAAAAAGACAAACATTCCCGGGTTACGAATAGAAACGATAATATATACGAATTAGAAACCGTTTTCGGTGTAAAAATTACGGTGACCGGATAAATCATCACAATAATAATTCATCACATCTTTAAAAAGTTATATAAAGTCATGGAAAGTGATGACACAACAACTTTATTAACTGGATTAAGTAGGTTAGGTTAGGTTAAAAAAAAAAATTTTTTTCATCGTTTCTAATGACTTTGTATCACTTTTTAAAAGTGTGTTGAATTGTCACTGTGTTGAGTTATCATGGAACCAAAATAACATTTAGTCAAAAATTGTATTTATTAACATGGACGGTTTGCAAGTAACTTGTTATTGCAATTTCTATATATATTACTAATTGGATACCGCTATCGGCGGTATACCCCTACCCGCGTAGGGGTATACCGCCCCGGGAACTATTTATTAGCTAACCAACACTTCTGATATAAGTCATCCCAAGTGGTTCGCTACCTTTAGTGACTGTAGGGTTTATGGGATGAGGTTTGTCTAGGTTTAGGGATACCCTTTGACCTCCTCAAAATGACTAAAAAAAAACAGCCCATCGACCTGCAACGCAAATGGATTTATACGACCCACACCCTGGACACACTGGACACACTAAATTTCTACTCACCAATCAAATATGTTTCCTTTCCAAAAATTTCCTCTTCTTTATTTCCTTAAAAATACGTCCACACAGCATTCCCAAAGATGACACGGGCGATGAAGGAAATTGCTGTCTACAGGACTGCCTTTATGAAGCTACATAATGTAAAATATAGTAATTTATTTTAAGTCGGCCTTGTTGGTAAAAATACGAAATTAGATAGACCGTATTTTGGGTAAGATATTTTGGCAAACCGATTAATTTTTTTAAAGTATTATGTGGATTAAATGCACTTAGTGAATAAAACAAAGAAAACATTCATTAAATTTAATACGATTTAACCTCAAGTAAAACTATTTTCAACCTTTATTATTACTTAAGTGAAAACCTATTATTGGTTAAATAATTAACACTTAATACACCATACTTTGTAATTATTATAACTGTTGGTTTTCCAAATAAAATAAAATAAAAAAATAAAATTATATTTTGTCTCTTTAAAGATGGACGCTGTTCTTTAAATATAAACATTCTGTTATAAAAATAATATGAACATAGTTTTAGACTCTCCCCGCTCAATGATATATATTTTATAAATTTGTTTGATTTATTACACCCAACAGGGCTTTTACATGTTCCTTTTTTTTAGAAGACAAAGGTCATCGAAATGTTCACAACAAGATAAAAACTAAATTCTTTTCAATGCGAGAAAAATAATGGATAATTAATAAATAAGATCATTTTATATCATAATAAAATTTGAAATATGGTTGGAAAAATCACTAAATAGAAGTCAATACAATTTTTCTTCAGTAATTTCACTTTTAGCTTACTTCTATAAGATTGATGATTTATTTTAAATATCGATATTTTTTTCTTTCACATATAATTAATTTTATTGGACTGTCTGGTCTGAAAATATTGTTGCTTGTGCATTGACGGAGGGCTTAGATTGCAGATTCAGACGCTGTGAACCAATTGGCTACTGGCCGGTCAATAATTATGTTTTGATTAATTATGGAGGTCCAAAAGGAACTCACGGCAATGAAAAAGGTTAGTGAGGGGTTGCTTAGATGATTACAGCATGCAGTGAGTGAACAGCCGGAGATAATATGAGTATTAGGAGAAAAAATATTATGGTGGAAGTCGAGAACGCCTTATGAGGGTTTTACACGATATTTTTTTCATACCGATGCCCAAACCGGGATCTTCATAAAAAAATTGCTTTACACTATTAATAATTTTATATTTACGATATTATAGTTTCGACAGTTGTCATTAGTGACGAAATCATCTTTTGAAACGATACTAAATCGTCAAAAATGGCAATACCTGAATCTGTCACTATCATTAGCTGACTGTTTCAGACTTACATGTTCGTTCGTTATCTAATCGATATTTGTGTTTAAGTTAACCTTTTGTAAATATATTTCCCCCAAGTTTTGTCATTAGAACATTCATCAAAATTAATTTAATTGGTACCCTTTGCCTTGGCGAGATTGTTTGCCTGATCACTGGATTTATTATCATCGATCAATAAACCACAGATGCCAAAAAAATTGCTGTCACAATCATTTTTCTGTACATAAAAACAATGGAATTTGTTCTATGAGTTAACAGTATGTAGATAAGCAAGTTCAGCTGGATTATTGAATTAAAGTAAAATGTCAACAAATAGTCAAAAATACTCGTGAAATTCACTATACCTAACAGTAATACACTTTCATAATCGTTAATAAACACGTTTTAGTTGTTTTCAAATCAAAAACAATGACAGGTGTCAAATAATATCTGCCTTCTTAAATGGTATGAAAATCGATACCAAAATATAACGCGTCTTTTTTTCATCCCGATTTCTTACGAATAGACAAAGTGGATGAAAAAAGCTTTTTTTAAAATTATATTTTTGGAATAAGTTAATGGGTAAAATCTCAAATTGTAAATCTTAAATATTGATGACAAGTAAGTATTACAATTTGTGGTTTTACTAGTTAAGTTATTCGAAAATTAAAAAAATATTCATCCTCGACTTGCAGGAAAAGTCAATAGATGTCGCTCATTAAAGTTAAAATAAGGTATATTAATCTAAGACACTGTCTAGATTGCATTTAGTTCGAGTTGAATCTTGCGATCATACATAAAGAAAATGAAGACAATGTTGGTAGTTCTCATTCGAAGTATGATACAGTTAAATATGACCGAAGGAGATAGGGTCCCATTAGCTTAGTTGGTAGATCGGTGCCCCGGCAAGGCAAGGGTCCTGGGTTCAAGTCCTAGATGTTACCGTATATTTTTCTGATTTTTTGTTTCTAATTTTCGTTTAGGAATCGCTTAAATTGTCTTCAATAATTAAGAAAAAAACATCGTCTAAAACCAGCATTTGAAAAGTATGTTATGATCAATCGAATCAAAGAATAAAAGAGTATATATGACCCTTTAATATTCCTCTGTTTTTCTCTCAGGCCACCTGCGCACCCTGGATTTCTTCAAAGCCCCCCCCCCGGATCACTCCAATGCCCTCCCCGCGAGTGGGGGGGGCGCTACCGCCCACTTTCTAATAAAGACCCACTGACTAACAAAAATATGCAGGTCGGATTAAAAATTCTCTGCGTAAATATTATTTGAATATTCCTAAAACGACTAAATTATCAAGAACAAATTAATACCCTAGAATAAACGTGTCATAAGCCTTTCATTTGAATATGTAAACAGGCCTGGAATCGAAAGCCATCAATACCCGTTAAATAATATGTTGGAATCGCAAAGCAAAGGCCAGAGACAAAGGGGGCGATCAATTTATTATAAAGCCCGGTAATTTGATTTCCGTCACGGACAAAACGGACGGAGTTCCGGCGCGGTTTCATGAAGCTTTTGCTTATTACTATATAAAAGAAAATACAAGATAAGCCTTCTGGAAGTAGAATGATATTAATTTATCTTTATCGTATATATTTCGCAAGCCGTGCTTTCACTATATTTGTACCGCTATTATATGACTACCGCAGACCGGTGAAAAATCACGGGATATTATAATGAAGTTGAATGTACAGGGTTTTCCAATAAGAGGTGTTATTTTGATATTCAATCGTAAAAAATCAATGGTTTCGTTGCTTGTGTAGCACATAGCGCCGTCTTGTTGAAAACAAACGTTGTCCAGATCAATACCATCTAATTCCAGCCATAAAAAATCATTAGTCATCTCTCGATAGCGCAATCCATTCACCGTAACTGTTGCTCCAGCCTTATTTTCGAAAAAGTAAGGTCCAATGACTCCACCGGACCATAAATCGCACCAAACAGTCACACGTTGAGAATAGAGAGGCTTTTCAACAATAACTCTTGGGTTTTCCGAGCCCCAGATGCGACAATTTTGCTTGTTGACGAAGCCACCGGGGTGGAAATGGGCCTCATCACTCAAGATGATTTGCATTGGATTCACTCAAGTGAATTTTAATAATTTCAATTCGTTGTTGAAGCGTGTATCGTTCCATTTTTATCAAAAGCGTAGTTTTTACTTGTCAAATGTTAAAATGACAGCTTCAAAAGTAACATCTACCGAAATAGGGCGCTATTCAAAATAACACCTCTTATTAGAAAACCCTGTATTTAAAAAAATAAATATAAATATTTACCTGAAATAAAATAGGAATTGACCGTGTGAAGAATTCAGACAAGTGATAAATTAGGTACTTCCCTAATTATAAATATTTTATTTTATTTATTAAAAAATGTAATAATTCTATAAAGTAAGTTACTTGAAATGTTTATCCGTTTTTTTTTAAATTTGAAAAGATTTACCTGGCAAGTCATTTCAAATAAACGTAAATAGTTTCATAAGACTCTAAAAGCTTGGAGAAAATACGTCTTGCACGTATAGGTCACCATATAAATAACAGTGCTATTTTTGCTTTAGTACTCGTATATCGTTATTTATTATAATCTCTAATTTATGAACAAAAATATAATTACTTTACATATACAATTTGAATGTTTGTTTTTGAAAGTCATTGAGATTTACAAATCTTATAATTATAATATCCCGTGATTTTTGACGGTTCTGTGCTAGTACATACTATGTAAAACGTGGGTAGGTGATAGGTGCAGTTGAAATACGTCGCACCTCACGGCTTAGAAAGTTATGTGACAGTTGGCCGTATTTTGTAGTGTTAAGAATTCTGTAATGAAAGCCTTCTACATATTAGGAGAAGTTGCTGCAAAATGGAAAGTTTGACTTTGAGTCGGGTGCTTGCGGGTTCGACTCTCGCCACAGTGTTAAAATAAACTCTTGAACGATCACTGAATTTCAGTTATAAAACGGTTGAGACTTTTCAAAACTTTAAACGACTATTGACCGAGAACAAGAATATTGGATTGATTTTTCGCTTTTGAACATGATTTTCGAAGGAAGAACTTTTTTAATGAACCAATTATTCTGTCACCGTAAAAGTTAACAAAGCACACTCATTCCATTATTCAAACTTCGGCTAAAAACACAAAGGAACATCTAAATATTGCTTAGAAATTTGAACCTCGTTTTTTGAAATACGGTTCATAAATTATTGATTAAAACAAAAGCGCTGGTTTCACTAGGAAGTAAAAATCTACTATTCATATTTTTTTGAATTTTTGTAAGAAATTTTATTTTCTAAAGAGTGGATATGAAGGCAAAGATGACAGTTTTGACAACCCCTAAATTTTTTTGATTATTTTTTACATAGTTTTTTACACTCCATCTTTTAAAATTTATGAGTTGCAAATAATTAAATGCTTTATTTTTAGGAACTGAAAAGCTACGGCGATGCCAATATCAGACTTTCTAAGCAATAAAAAAATTAATACAACCGAAATAACAATCAAGATCCTACTTTAATTTGATGTAGAACTTTTGTTCTTGTCGAACAATTTTTTTCTCATTAAAAAAATGAAACTATATAGCTTATTTTTGTAAAATCCATTGAATCGTTAAGCAAACTTTATATTTTGAAATATTTTAAGCGTGTTATTAAAAGAGACTTGTTATAAAATTGTTTCAAGAACTTGTGCTAAGACACTTTTAATGTTTAAAGAAATATTTCCATATTGTTTTTTTGCGTTAGTTACGAGGAGAAAATAAAGTGATTCTATTTTTTTAAATATTCTTTGTTATTGTGTTTGGATTTAACTGTGACATTCAATTTATTGTTTGTTATATTTATACCGTTGATCTATATGAGCTGCTTTTGTGTAAACCATGTTAACTGACGAAAACAAGTTTTGAGACATATCATTTTTATGTTTGGACGCATAAAAATAATATAAGACGAAAGAAAATTATTTTTTATTAAACTTTTGCCATATAAAAATACAAAGTTATGTTCATTGCAGTAGTATGATTTGAAATAAAATAATTTAACTTGAAAAATGGGAAAAACATGTTGGTAACATCCATTACATGAACACACGAATCAATTTATGGTATACAATATATTTATAATGTTCTAAATATAATATGTGAAAAAAGGAAAAAAATACCAGTGCAAACTATACGGTAAGTATAGTGTAAATTAAAATAATGTTAGTTTAAAAATGACATAATTTTTCATCTACGATTGTCATCCGGATCCTCTTGAATCAAATATTTTCAGGTAAACAAAAGGCCTTTTTAAAATCAATTAAAGTTGTAGCGCGTAAAACATGGTAAATAAAAAAAACAGTTAACATTCTGTTTACGAAACCGGTTAGAAATGCATCAAAATCTTATCGTGGTCCTATCTTCACTTCTTGAAGAGTTTGGGTAATTGTTTTCGGCAGAAAATTTAAGATTGGCTATTCTGTCATCGAGGTTATTCAATAAGTGACGTCATGAAATGCTATTTTTCTTGACGCTACTTTATTTTACAAGTTCCCGTTTATACGGGTAAATAAAAACAAACTTTTATGTTTTTCAATGGCAATATGCTAAAATATTGGATTTTACGCAAGATGATGAATAAGAATCCATAGGAATTGGTTTTCTCTACATTAAACGCAGAACCCAAATATTTGTAACGAATATGCGCCATTCTTGTTAGTAATAAAATATTATGATGTAAGTATTCCACATTTTGAATATTAGCTTTTTTTATTATTATTATTAGTTTTTTGTATACATACATATGTAACATAATCATGAGTAATTAAGCCTGCAACATTGATTAAAAAACTGTAAAAACACATATATGTATACAATATATAACCTTTACGAGAGTTAATATACTCGTGTGTAAAGGCGGGAACATAGAGAAGTTTATTAAAAATTAAAATTAAAAGTTAAAAAATTATAACACAATATATACGTGCATAGATAAAAAAAATAATAATATTTATAAATATATATAATAAAAAATAAATTTAAAAAAAAGAATCTGTCAATTAAATATTCTTAATCAATTTCCAATGCAATTCTAGGTAGCCAAACTATTTAAGATATCATTGTTTAGTCTATTTTTGAATTTATTATAGTCAGGTTCCAATCTTAGTTCCATTTCCAATTGATTAAACCACATCACTCCATTGTATGTGTAGAAGTGTTGTGCAAAACTGGTATGCATTAATGGCGTACTTAAGCGACCCACTGTGTTATGTCTATTGCTCTCTACGCGTACCATGGCGTGGTGTGACTTCTTAGAATCTTTGTGTATTTGAAGCAGCGTATTTTTTATATATGTATTTTTTAGAGGTGGGACTTGAAAGTCTTGAAAAAGTTGAGAGGTTGAATAATCTGATGGTTTCCTAGTAATAATTTTTATTATTAGTCTTTGGGTAATTTCCAGTGGCAAAATTGAGGTTTTGTAAGCTCCTCCCCACGCAACGATACCGTATTGTATTATTGAATGGGCTAGTGCGTAGTATATATTTTTAAGAGTTTTTAAGTTAAGTATATTTCTTAAATTAATAAATATGTATATGAGTTTTCTTAATCGATTTTTAATATTGGTTATTTGAGTCTTCCACTTAAGGTTATTATCTATTATTACGCCCAAATATTTTATTTCTTTTTTATTTGCTATGCATAGACAATCATTATTTTGGCATGTTAATATTTTAGTGGCGCATTTTCTTGAATGAATTTTAATATTTAAGGCGATAGGAGGTATTTTTTTGTTATTTATACTAAAAAGTATATAATAGGTTTTTTCAATGTTTAATGTTAATAAATTTTCGTCGAACCATTCTTTTAAGGTATTGATATCATGATTAGCAGTTGTTTCAAGTTCATTCCATGAATTTGCTTGGAATATAATTGCAGTATCATCTGCATATGAAATAAGTTTTCCTGTTATTGGTAATTCAAAGATATTATTTACATATAAGATGAATAGAAGAGGGCCCAAAATTGTGCCTTGTGGTATTCCAAAGTCGCTTGTGCTCGGTTCACTAAGAATATTTTTTATTTTTACATATTGATTTCTAGAGTTCAGGAAACTTTCAATCCACGTGTTAGCGTTATCAGTAATTCCGATTTCGTTAAGCTTGTATAGTAATTTTTTGTGACTTATGCTGTCAAAGGCTTTCCTTAGGTCTATGAAAATTGCAAGAGATTTTTTGCCTTTGTCCAGTGCTTCATATATTTTTGTTGTTAAATCTATGATTGCATCCTGCGTGGTTATTTTTGCGCGAAATCCAAATTGTTGGTCACTCAATATATTATTAATTCCAATAAAATTTTGTATTTGCTTTTTGGCTACCTTTTCGAAAATTTTTGAGATATTTGATAGTACTGATATGGGTCGGTAGTTATTAATTTCTTTTGAGTCACCTGATTTATAAATCGGCGAAATAATAGTTTTTTTGTATATTGATGGAAAGATTCCCTTTTTAAGACTATTGTTTATAATATATGTAATAGGTTTTTTCAAAAAGTTAAGATGTGTTTTTAGAATTTCAACAGTGATCCCATCGAAACCTGGTGCTGACTCAGTTTTTAGGTTTTTTATTATATCAACAATTTCTTGTTCAGTTACCATTTTGAATTTTCCTATTGTTTTTTTTGATGATGCCACTTCATTCTCTATGGCAGATGTGATATTAACTACGTTATTAGTTATTTTGTTTGCCAGATTTTTTCCGACATTAGAAAAAAAATTATTGAAAGCATTTGCACATTGTTTAGGGTTATCCGAAACTTGTACCAAATTATTATTAATATGTAGCTTTAAAATGTCATTGGTTTTCCTTTTTTTATCAATAATCTCATTTATTGTTTTCCAAATTTGTTTATTGTTATTTCCTGAATTCAATACCTTTTGTTTATAAAATTTCTCTTTGGTGGTTTTAATTAGTGCCGTTAGTTTGTTTCTGTATTTTTTGAAGTGTGAGATGATCGGATTATTTAGTGGATATTTTTTTGTTAGTTTAAATAATTTTTCTTTTTCTCTTATAGAAACCACGATGCCATGAGTGATCCATGGCTTAAGTTTACGAAATTTATTTTTATATGTTTTGTTCGGTATTTCATAGCTTGAATCTTTTATATGTTTTTGAAAGGTGTCATGAAATTGTGATGCACTTATATTCACATCTTCTGTGGTAAGTACAGATTCCCACATTTCGTGAGACAGTTTTTCATATAGTTCTTGGTGATTTATTTTTATTTTAGGAATGGCAGAGTCATTATTATTATTATTTATTTTTTGTTTTTCTATGTTGAGGTTTAGTATACATGTATGATGATCTGTTATGTTGTTTTTCCATATTATTGTTTGGAGATTATCAGTATAGTTGGAATTACACCATATATGGTCAATACATGATGGCATCTGATTGTTAAATTCTCTAGTATAACTACTTATACAGGGTTTAAAGTTTAAAGCGGTCATCATGTTGATATAGTTTTCTTTTTCAATAGTATGGTTATTTTCAGCAATGTTTATATTAATATCACCAATCAGAAAATTTTTTGCACATTTATGGTTTAGGATAATATTATTCAGTTCTGTTATAAATGTTGGTATTATAGCTGAGTGTGTCCTGTAGACTGTCATTATTTGAATAGGTATTTTATTATTAATATTCATGTTTATAATAATACAGTTTGCTTTTGTCATATTTATTTCAGTAAAGCGTACGTCTTTATATATTGTTTTAGTGTATACTACAATACCACTATTCTTATTAATATAATGTGAGCTTTGAGTGTTGATGTAATTGGGGAGAGTTGGAATGGTTGAGTTAATGTTTAAATGGGCTTCAGTAAGTATGATTACGTCCGAATTTTTTTTTAATAAATTTAGATTTACTAGAAAATGGTCAAAATTTTTCTTTATAGATCGTATGTTTAAATGTATTACGGTAAATGAATTTGGAGTCATTTCAAGTATTGTGTTGCAGTCACTAGTGTTGTCACAAATTAAATTTTGAACGTAGAATTTTTTTTCTAGTTGTTGAATAATGTAATCATCCATTTCTATTTAGTATATTATTTGTATCGTTGTGTATAAAAACGTATTTTTTAATGGTTACAAGTTAGTTTTATGGTTACAAGAGACGCTGATAGTGGTAGTCTCGTATAGAAACATTCGATGCAGATGATAATTATGAAAATAGCTATCTTGAAGGCTATAAATACACTAATAAACCATAAAACGGCCAATAGCAAGGTAAGTAGGTACTGATTATAAAGAGAGATTGGTGCGAAGAATAACATGAAATAATATACATACATACAATTATATAGAGAACTGACTAAAATAGTGCATAAGCATTTGCATTGAGATTTTTTCTCCGACATATAAATAATTGTTATAAGTATGCTGTTGTCTATTGACAAAGTATGTGTGATAACAACAGATAAGGCTGATAAATAAATATGAAATACAATACATTTCTTATATAATATCCTGTTGAAGATTATGAAATGGCTTTTAAATAAACAAATAATGAATATAAATAGTTACTGACTTATGCATTTTAAATGATATTAACACAATAATGTAACTCAGGGCACTGTGAATAATTATGCTGTAAATAGGTTGGTACAAAAAATAAGTTTGAGTAGAATAAGCAGCTACAATAGACTGAGATGTATACAAATATATGCCTATTAACAGAATATATAGATACATTCATTAGGTTTTTTCCCAGATTTAAAATAGATTTCCTGTAAGTAGGTATGAGATTACATAAAAACTCACTGAATGTGTTTAAAATATATAGGCTTAAATATAATACTTTTTTATACATGTTGCTGTTGGTGGTGTGACTCATAAAACAAAAGCAAATAATATGCGATGTAATTAATAATAATAATAAGAATAATAATGGGAATATAGTAATTTGAGCCCGTGAATACTTGTCGAAAATGTAGGTATATCCCGTGAAAGTACAAACGAAGGAAATTATGTTTACATAATTATCAATCTTAAAGTATATATTTATAATAAAGTGAATAATAGCAATAAAGGTGGTTATAGAGTGGTAATAGATCTTTTGGTGATAATAGATTGGTAAGATAAATAAGTTAGCATCAAGGACGCAACTAAATTGACAAATACATTCAATAACATTAGAAATACACAGAATGTGACTAAAATAGTGCGCAGGTATTTGCAATGATTTTTTTTCTGATATATGAACAGTTATTATTAATATGTTGTTACCTAATGTCAAATTATATGTGATAACAACAGCTAAGAGTGGTAAAATATAGAACCCATTACATTGCTCATATAAAATTCTGTGAAGAATAATGAAATAACTCATGAATGAACATGTAATAAATATAATAATTACCGAATTTTCAATCTTAAATGATATTAACAAAAAAAATATATAGCTTAGAGCATGGAGCGTACTTAAGTTGTAAAGATGTTGCAAAGAATATGTTGACATAAAATAAATACATACAAAAACATTAGAAATACACAGCGATGTGGCCAAAATAGTGCGCAGGTATTTGCAATGAAATTTTTTTTCTGATATATGCACAGTTGTTATTAGTATGTTATTACCTAATGACAAATTATATGTGATAACAACAGCTAAGGGTGTTAGGTAAATATAGAATACATTACATTGCTTATTCATTTTCCTATTGAAAATTATGAAATGAGTCTTAAAAGAACAAGTAATGAATTTCATAATTACTGACTTATTAATCTTAATCATAGCACGGTGAGTACTCAATCTGTAAATATGTTGGTGCGACGGGTGTGTTGCAATAGAAAAAGAAGTTACAATTACCTGCGAACCATTCCAGAATCTGACCATAAAAGGATTATAGATATATTTATTATTTTTTTTCCCAGATTTATATAGATTTACTAGAAGTATGAGGTTATATGAGATCTCACTGATTGTGATAAAAATAAATGAGTATATAAATATTCTATAACAATATATTAGAATATGAGAACATGAAATGATATCTTCATTAACAGCCATAATGACAGAGTGAAATAGAAGTCAGATAGATTGACGTTTTAAACGTTGCAGGTCATTGGCATTATTTATTGTTATGATTTTTGAGCTGTCAATTTCCTTCAGTAAGATACGCCCCAAAGATGTCCACGCATATTTAAATTTGTTTTCTCTGGCAAATCGTTTAGTTTGTCCTAGGAGGAATTTTGCTTTTTGTGTTAAATGATCCGATACATATATTCGTTGGGCATCTTGCGATAAACCTAGATCGTATGTATTTAATTTATTTGTGCTGGGAGTTGTGGCCTTTGTGTATGTTTTTATTTTGCATAAGAAATTATCCCGATCTAGTGTGTTATTAAAGGTCGCAATGATTGATCTGGGCTTTTTTTCAGCAATTTTAGGCCCCATTCTATAGATTTTTTTTATTGCCGAGTTCACATTTCCTGAAGAGTCCTCAAAGTTGATAATTTTTGCTATTTTATTGAGAACTTCTAAATAGTTATTGGAGATGGATTCTGGAATGCCTCTTACTTCAATATTACATATTTGAGACATATATTCTAGTCTGTCAATTTTGACGTCTTGTTGTGAGATTGTATTGTTTAAAATGTTGTTTTGGTTTTTTAATTCGATTAGATCAGCATTATCTTTAACCTGTATTTTTTCCATAGAAATCACACGCTTTTTTAGATCTTCCTGTTGATCCGCCATGAATTGGAATGACTTTAGTAGATCATTGTTTTCTTTTAATATTTCTTCATATTTTTGATCATAAATGCTCAATTTCTTGTCCACAAAAGAAATCATTGTTGTTTTAAAATTATCAAGTTCCTTCAAAAATATTTCCAACGTTAAAGGCTGATTTGAGCCATCTGTGAATGATGATGTTAGATTTTCACTGGTTACTGAAGGTGTGGTTGTAGGCTTCGCTGTTTGGGCAATTCGTTTTTGATTTTTGGCAACAGGTGTCAGGTCTTGATTGATTTCATTCATGTTCTCGATAAGTTTTTGTTTAGTCGATTTTGGAATTTTAATGCACTTCTTACATTTCCATTGTTGTAATTGAGATTGACTTTTTGCACCTCGGCGAGAAGTTTCCGCTATATCTGCACACAAAATGTGATATCCATCTTCACATACAGAACATGCTATAAAGTCAGCCGGAACTTCGATGTTTCTTTCACATGCAGTACATTGAGTATTCATTTTAAATTCGCTGAGCGTGAAATGCACACTAAAAAAGCACTATTGAATAATTGTTTCCTTTAAGGATGGATAACTTTGCCACACTTGAGATCTTCACTCTTTAATTTTCAAGAACTATGGCACCGATTTTTGAGTTTATGACACAAGCTCTCGAGGAAAAACAAAAAACTCTTTTATGGTGCAAAAAACACACTTTTTGTGAAAATAAACACACTGGACAGAGCGCAATCTTCGATTTAGATGAATTGACCACTTTTTAGCTATTTTCTATTGTTGATTTTGTTAATTTTATGATAATTTGAAGGAGATACAGAAAAACGTCAATACTAGACTTGACAGTAGGTAGACTATAGAATATTCGGTTAATATTTATATTATGTTTACGAAAATCCTTACAGGGTTGTTCCCAATTTTCATTAAAATTTTATACCTACTAATCCGAAGGTTTTTCCTACTGATTGAGTGTGGACATAATAATATTTACAGCTGAATTGGTTAGTAATATTCAATTTGAAACTACTTACCACCCTTCCGAAAAGTTGGTCGAGAATTTAGATTTTCATATAATATTCTGTAGTGTTTAACACAAAGCCTTGGGATCATGTAAAATATTTACATATTGTGGCCAAAACTATTATCGAAAACAAATGAAGTTTTCGCAAAATTTCCGATATTATTTATTTATCGAAATGCTTCGTATAAAAGCACTAAATTCAATACGCCTTTGCTTATTATAAATTCATTCACACAGACATATTTGTTATTCTACGAAACTTGAGGTATGGGTTGCTAAGTCAACTATTTTATGTTTTCCACACTCACTGTCAGATTTTACATTGAACGAATTGATGGAGCTAAAAACAATTTTTCTATTTTTTAGTCAAATTGCTAATTAAATCATCATTCATTATCAGCCACTGGTTATCCAAGTACTCCTGAAAGTTATTAGACTAATTATGGCTAATTGTTTTGCATTGCGAGCAATAAAATGTAATGTCTGCTACAACAAATATTATTCATCAAAGCTTTTGTTATGAATTATTTGTTATAAATTTCTTTGCATTTATACTTATAATAAATGAAATGTATGAAATAAGCTATTTATATCTCTTTTCTAAATTTTTGATGTCATAAAGATACACATAAGGGATACAGAGATGTTCCAGAATGTTCATAAAAATTCCAGACGGAAAACTGTTCAAAGTACCTAAATGACGACAGAGTTTCTTCACTTCAAGTTTTTTAGATAATAATTTTTTTTATTTTGGAGAAATAATCATTTATGATTATTATCACTTTTGTTATTTCTATTACTATGCGGATAAATAAAACTTTGTTATTTCCGTTACATAAACTTTAAACCCTCTGGCTAATTTGTTCGCTTTCGAGAACAGTTCGTATGGTCTCATATAAATCGTTATCTCCCTTACTGTCATGGTGAAAAATATTATCTAAAAGGCGTAAGAAAGAGAACACACCGTGCTTTATATTCAAATCTGTATGTTAACCACAGAATTATTAAAATATACACCTCGCCTTAGTCTTCTTCTAAAATTTGAAACCTTATTTTATGACCTTTCAAAATTTTGGATACGTTCATAAATATTTCATTTATTTAGATTTTATTGCAATGCGGAAATACTCGAAACCTCAAAATTAAACCATTTAAAATATCTTCATTCCATGTTTTTAAAGTTCTTATTAATGACTTTTAAAAAAATATAAACAAAAGTAGTTTTTTCATAGTCCTCCTCACTAGGTATTCCTGTTCCGAGGCGGATTGGAGGTTGTTGTAGGGGTGTTACAAAATGTTTTTTTTATCTTCATGTATATTGATTGCAGGTTGTTGTACAGGTGTTACGTCATGGTTTCCTCATTTTCATGTATATTGATTGTAATAGCTTAAAATTTTTAACAGACTATTAATTTTATCTGAAATGAAATACGTAAGTATGTTTGCTCATGACTCACGGATATTTTTTGAACCATAGGACAAAAATATGAGATGGGATGATAAATTAGATGGGTTTATTAAATAGTTTAGAAAAATTCTTATAGATACACATTTGTATGCTATCAAAAGATAAAAAAGGAAGTTTACCAACTTATTACATAGAAAAAAATATTTGAGGGACTTAGAGTATAGTATATTATTGGCATCTATGAAATATGTGATTAATACTATTGTCAAACATACTTTTATTTAGAATTTGGCTTACATATTGTAATTAAATTATTTAAAAAATAAGATGAAAATAAATTTTGATACCAGTGTACAAAGAGATGTAGCTCATTCAAGTCAAGAGTCGCAAATATGATTGTTTTTAAATTGCTGCGTTCAGGACGTTTTTTTGTTATTTTTTTTTTTTATTCATTAATTTAAACGCCCTAATGGGCTTGAAATTATACAAATTTTACATAATTTTCTGTATAATACAGTGACAACAGAAGGTTTTTATTTTTAAAATATCAACACAAAAATAACAATTTTTTTAAGTTCACAACATATCTACAAGAAAACAACAAATATATGCAATCGATCTTTTAATATGCTACATAAAAATGCCACTCAGGTATCTCTTGAACACAGGCAAACTTATATTAAATATGTCGATATTTGAGGTGAATTTGTTTCCAAGTGTGTGAAAGCGAGAAATATGTGAATGTATGTGATAGTTGGTACTAAAGTTATTGTTGCAGAATAATATATTTTGCCTAGTTGCTCGAGTAGGTACTCTGAAATCTATGAATTGCAGGAGTTCACAACAGTCTAGTTTATTATGTTGTAAACGATAGACTTGCGGTGTTATAATAATATATTTCTTAACATTGTACTAAAATAATCTCACTTCTGAATTGCTCTGTATTATTAACCAATAAAAAAAAAATATTTAAAAAAAAATATTTTTTATAAAACATTTTATTAAATACTACCAATGTAAGAATCGTGGCTTCTTTTTACATTAGCTCCACTCGGGAAAATGATTTCGCTCAAGGCCTATGCTATCTTTGGGGATGCTGTGTGGAAAGAAAAGAATGGAGAGGAAGAAAAAAAATCTGAGAAGGAAAAAGGTGGGACTTGTGGTTAGAAATCTGTGGTGCAAAGTGATGGGTCGAGAGAGTCCTGTTGGGCAGACGCATCCGCTGCCAAGACCTAGACAATCCTCACTAAACGTAGCGAACCACTTTGTTGTCCAATGAGTGGTTCCCGGGGCGGCTAAATTGATTACATATGGCACAGGAGAGGAGGAGGAGAGGCACAAGAGCTCCCCTTTCTGATAAGGGATACATGACCAAGTGAATTCGAATATAATATTTTGTAAAATATTTATTATGTGTAACTGTAACATTTTTTTTTGATATTACATAAAAAAAATGTAAAACGTTTCATAAGATTTAATATAAAACTTAAAAATAAGAATTTTGTAACCACAAAATTTTGCAAGATTTTCGTGTAAACACTTCAACAACACTTTAGGGAAGAAATATAAAGAAATAAGTTTCAAGTACTATAGAAGTAGAAGGTTTTCGGAAGACAGGACATGACAAAGTGATTCAAATACTTGAGACGGGTCATGTCAGGGGCCGGAATAATAAACGAGGATGTATGATATAAAATATATTTTCATAAGGTATCCATGCTTGAGTGTAGTCCCCTTAATATCTCCCTAAAGACAGAAAACCATCAAATATCCTACATAAATTCATTTTAATGATTTATATTTGTTTCGTTCGTTTCTTTTTTTCTTTGTTCGTATGCGTGGGTACATAAATGAGCTTAAATATTTGTACGCACTGGCATTTTTTTCCATGGCTTCACTAAGTTCATAGATAACGACTGCGCATTTTACTGTGTTAATTCGGAATATTCCATCAGATTACTCAGCCACCGATTTTTTTTAAAAACCAGGTAAACAAAGATAAAATAAACATTTTCCTTTATGTAAATAAGTTGGTATTCACAAAAAAATCACACAATAAAAAAGGGTTGTTGTTTAATTACTTGTACAGTTTCAAGTTTTGTAAATCCCAGTCGCCGTAATATCATTTATCTATCGTGACATCTCATACATCATTTGATTACCACTTAGTGGCCAAACTAAATTTCAATCCATTGGAATATTTTTAACAGTCTACGATTTTTTTTCATGCTAAACTTTATCTTTATTTTTCCAAGTTCTGTAAAACATCCAATCGTTCAAAATAAATGTGTATGAATAACAAATGTGCTTTACAACAAACTGTTACTGTTTATTTTGAAATAATAATTATTTTATTTTTTAGATTTTATTTTATATTATAGAAACAAACAGTACAGGATTTACAGTGATGAAACAATATACAGGAGTAAGATATTTCATATTGGGTACCTATGATATGTTTCCTTGTAATGTCTGCTAAGTGGTATGTTTATTCCTTAATTACCAGGTGACGTGTGTAGTTTATAGGTATGTGTGTGACGTGTGTAATGTATGTGTGAGTGTTTGTGTTTGTCTGTATGTATGCGCATTGAATAGTTTAAATTATTGACACTATGCCACGTTTGAATTTGGGCAGTGAATCCGAAAAAATGTCGATGTTAGAGTAAAGACAAATATTATTTAGAGATGTTACAAACTTACTTAACTACGTTATTATAATAATATTTTTGTAGCGTATGGATATAATGGATACTGGGATCTCCCGTGCTGAGGATTTCATTTACATATTAATAAAATTTAGTAGTAGGTACTTATCGACAATATAAAGTAATTATAAATATATTAAATAAAGTTTTTTTTCTGAAATATTCAAAAATACTTTACATGGTGTTTTTTTTGTTCAGTTGGGAGATTTCATTTTATCTATTTCTGATCTCCCTGCGTTTTGTCAAGCTTTTTTGTTGTTTTTTAAATGTTGAAATATTGTCAAATATTAAAACAAGAATTTTTGGTCCAGGGGACTTACATCCGCTGCCCGCTGTGGGTACCATTTACACGGTACCTGTCCAGAATGTTGCCATAATAGGGAAATAATCTTTTATGTTATTCGCTGGTAAGTACCGTCTACAAAAGTTTTGAATGAGAGTGGGATTTTACTGTAGAGTTTAGTACCATAGTACAGGAAGCTTTTTTGCCCAAATTTAGTATTTATAGTTGCTTTCACCCTGAGATCGAGTGTTTCTAAAATACGTGTAAGTTGTAATTTCCTATGTTTTGTATTTATGAATGAAAAAGAGTACTGTTTTAGAATAGAGTTTGTTGAAGATTTCTTCAGTGCTATAATACAGTTATCAAACATTAGTTAGGTTCTGTAAAATATCACACTTTTTTAACTTCTTTTATAGTACCTTGAGTACTTATTTTGTTATTATATATATTTATTGAACTCCTCTGTTCGACAGAACTCTCTATGATAACTTGAATTGTACCTGCTCACATTGATCATACTCGGCTTATTATGCTATGTAATATGCACTTGTTACTGTAAAAGCCTTTATGTCACGAATAAATAAATAGTAAAGAAAATATTGTATAAATATTTCAAAAACATAAATGAAGGTGGATGAAACGGGCAGTTCGTTTCATGAATGATATTTATCATCTGCACACCTCTGTAGGAAATAGTACAGTGGATCAATTTTTTCTTCCAATTGGGACAAAGTTGACTAGATATTGAAAATAAACAGAGGAAAATAATTTCACTCAGTGTACTGTCAAACGACCCGTTCTCATGTGTAAAAATATTGGGCGCGCTTTTGGCTTGTTTCTTTGTTGCTAAAGAGATCTACCCGTTCCTCGGAATATCTTCAATTGAAATAACTGTGGAATAAATATAACGCTCCCACCCGACACTTGTGCTCTAAGGATTGCGATTCGTCTTTAAGAATGTAAAAGTAGCCCAATAAAGGTTTTCGAACAATTATTTATGTCTTCACGTAAGAGATTCATTTAATAATATTTTCAATACATTTCAATTCATTCAAAAATATGTTTGTTTTCACTAAAATTCTAGGTTTAACGGAAGAAATTTCCAGGGAAACATCCCATTATGTAACAGGTGACATAATATGCTACTGTTTATCATCTTTTGTGACGAAATTAAATTAATTAAAAATTACCACCGCATTAGAAATATCTGTTGTAGTATTCCTTTATTCTTAACAACCTTTTCTTGCCTACTAAATTCGGCCTGTGTCACTCGGAAATTCTTACGTACAAATTTTAAAATGTACCTTGCGACCAAATTCTTATAAATTTACTTTGCAATCTAAGAAATAGTTGAAAATCTATTTTGTAAATCGCAACACGATCGAAAATGCAAATATGCTGCGTATTACGTAGGCGAAGTCGATGCGAGCGCGATTGCGACGCGGTAAAAAGCGATGCTATGCCAAGCGCTTGTCCTGCTCGTCCACCGCAGTTATTGAAAAGAGAAAATTAATAAAATTTCTATTAAATAAAAAGTATTAAAAATATTTAAATACTGAATATATCAAGTAAAATACTCAACAGACAATAATTTGTCCACTTCGCACGAAAAGTCAAACCAAATGATCGCGTCGCAGTTGTCACTTGTCACGTAGAATGAAAAGTGGCGGAGACCATTTGATATTTTCGCATTGACTTTACTCACAATATGTTTTTTCAATCTTAAATGTTTATTTTTAAATTTATCTTAACGGCTAAGACGTTCATTAAAAGTTATTTAATGAATAAATCAGAAATTAAATTTTAATAAAAATATGTAGTTGTGGATATTCTCAGTATCGTCTGAACTATCGAACTGGCTTTAGCTGTATTTGGTGACCAGATCTGAATAGCTAGGAACATGCCATCTTTCTTCCCAGACGCCTTCCATTCCTCTTTCATTTAGTCTCACAATTTACGTCGATTTGGGATGCCGAAATCCCACTGGCGTCGAGCACTTTCAAGAGGAATTTATAATAGGGTAGCAAACCAGTATTTCAATTTTTCTTTTATGATTTAAAGCTTATGTCTTCGATAGGGTGCTATATTTACTTTTTTTCAACTTTTTAAAAAGATTTGCTAGTATTTATGGCCGTTAAAACATTATATCGAAACCAAGAGCGAATATTCATTTTAAATCGATTAAAGCAAAGAATATTTTTGTGGGATTTAATATCATTGTTATCCCGATTGTTTGTCACACCTGGCATGTTCTCACGGTAAGTAAACCCCCGCTTTCCTCCCACGTTTAACCACCCTTAAGTGATCATAACAGCTAATATTTTCCCCCGGATTTTTCTTCAGGGCGAAAAGGGTCTCTGCGATGATTCGACAAATTTGCCGTCGTTTTGCAAAACTTATATAATATAAAATCACTAACGGGATGTTATAATGTACCCGGTACTATATTTTGGAAATGAATTTTCAACAAACGGGTTTTTTTTTATTTTTTATTTTTTTATTTATTCTTTAATATATTTGTTAAACAATGGTATAGTATATTGTCCTCCACGCTAGGAGTTCACCTGTGTTGTGGAGGATATAATATATAAAGGTTTATAATATATTTTTTGCTGGTACCTTCCTTCTAACAAAAAATGAGTTGTATACTTAAAAATAGGGATTTACGAGTTAAATGCAATGCGAAGTTGTATTTTATGATTTTTCTGGTATGTTTTATAATTATTTTTTATATTTACCCCACACTAGACACCCTGAGGAAAATTTCTCCCCATTTGGGAATGATGTGTGGTGGGTCTTTTAAGGAAAAAAAGGAGAGGAAGTTCTGGAAAGGAAAACGAGGGGTGAGTAAAATGAGGGGTGGGTGGGAATCTAAGGATCAAAATGTCCAGGGAATCGATTCTCCAATCCAGGCCGCTTGCAATCGCTGTCGAAAGTATATACATTTGTCGAAATTCTTATAGTTGAGTCTCGTCGAAGGTAAATAATTACATAAGCCAAACCTCAAAAGTCATTCCATTCAAAGAACTAGTGGTTCGACCTACTCGTTGTTCGAGAGGAATGACTTTGTCGAGAATCGAGGCTCAGAAGTGATAGTCGAATGATCTATCCCTCTTGCTGCAGTGCAAGGCGATGGGTCAAGAGAGACCAATTGGAGAGGTCAAAGGGTCTCCCCAAACCAACCTCTCCCCAATTGGCACTCCACGCAGCTGATGGGCAGGCTCATCCTGAACAAACCCCACCCGGTGAACCCGGGCACCCCTGCTAAAGCTCCGAACGTAGCGAAGTACTCGAGCATATGACTTATTGCAGAGGTGTTGGTTACCCAATAAATAATTCCCGGGGAGAGGCGATACCCAAGCCCGCCTCCCAAATTAAAATGTAACGCTTGTACCGTATAATAATAATGAATTTTACAACTTTAGACAGTGAGATAGGTATATTATCTGCTTCATAGTTTAAAGGGGTGGAAAAATTACCCAACAAAATATAGAACTTTAACAAATGTATTGCTTTATAGTTAAAATAAACGTGATAAATTACAAAGATCGAAAATTACCAACAAAAGATTACAAAGAAAAAGAAATATTAATAAAATCTGTGATTCTCCCACACTCCCATCATGATAGCTGTCCCAGATTTTTTCTTTTTCTTGACAAGGTATATTTGGGCATAATAACTATAAAGTTAATATTTCTGGTTAAAACATGTTAATGAAGTTTGTTGGTTTGTTTTTGAATCTTTATTTAGATGTAAGCAATTTTTTTCATACATCTAGTAATAAAAAAATATAAAATACAAAATAAACTAACAAATAGAATCATAAAAATTATAGAGAAAAAGAACTGCACATTATAACAAAAGAAAAACAGTTACCCCGGTTTAAGAAATGTTGTAAGTTTGAAAAATTCATTTAACTCCTGTTAAGGTGACAATAATATTTGTGAGTGTATACAATTCATAATTTTTTAATAATATATAGCACATATTTTACGGAAAGTGTCAAGACTTAAGGCTTCCTTTATGGCACTTGGTAGGTTATTATAAAGCTTTTGCCCTTTATAAAACACGCTGTTCTGTGTGCACGTAAGTTTAGTTTTGTCATACAAATCATTTGTTTAGTTTTGTCATACAAATCATTTGTGTAGTTTAGCCATACAAATCATTTGTAATGGAACAAATAATGTGATCTGTGTACTTGTCTATGTACATACTAGCGCAAACCCATGAAAAATCACGGTACAGTCTCCTTAATTCCTGACAAATCAATTGAATTTTTCAAAAAGCCAATTAACATTGATTGTCTGTAATAAAACAATTTTAAACAAAATTTACCATTATATGTAGGTATTTTATCACGTGTCTGAATTTTTCATGGTCTATTAAAATTTTGAAAATGACACTTAAATTCTAGACAAATTTGAGTTAATTGAACCAGTGTTACGCAGGATGCACAGACAACTGAAATATGTGTTTTTTAGATTTTAAGACCGGTCAGTGGCTGACTAGATTAACACTCAGGCGCCGTGAGTTCAATTCCTCGGCTAGCTAAGTCCTCTATCACGACACAAGCAACGTTTTCCGTTATCCGTGACGCGAGAATATTTGTTTTTCTCTAAATAAATATTTCTTTATTATACCAAATTAAAAAATATATTTATATGTGATATTTTAAGCCATGGACTTCGGAGAACAGCTTAGCAAACTTATTAATATTATTAATAAAGCCGATATTTTATATGTAGACTAACAGTAGATAATCATAAAAGCTTTAACTTAACACTTTAATTAAACATTCCATTTTAAATTTGTTATAATTCCTCAGTGATTTTCCGCGTTTCAAATAAATTCATATTTTTTATCAAATATTTTTTGTTAATTGTTTTTGTGTTTATTTTTTCGAACTCCATTTAATTTTTATAAAAATTTATCATTTCAAATTTAATAATGTTATTATTAAGTTCTGAGATATTAAATTTTCATAAAAATTATTTTGTTCGATTTTAATTTTTTGTTTGTTCGGTATGCAAACAACCGATAAAATGAAACACAGGCTTAACGAGGAAGAAAAATGATTTAATTGAACTGAAATAAAATATTATGTGCAATAATTATTAGCCTGAAACAGAAATGTAAATTGAAGTCGGCGGCATTAATTTTTTCTCGGAAGACATTTTAAATTTATATTTGTGTTTCAGGCGAATAATTACTCATGATAATTTGTTATCCTTTGTGCTTTGCATAGTACTTAGTTTTGTATACATATGTTTATTTTTAATGAATATTTGAAATAAAATTTGTGAAAGAAAATTTCCACTTTTTTATTTCCCTTATTAAATGTAAACAAAAAAACTGGACTTAGATAAGTGCGAACATTTTTAAAACATACATTTTATTGGAGTTTAATTAAAAAATTCTAACCGTTTTTTTCTAATTTATAACAGCTGACTTTTTTTAGGATATACGTACATCTCACCTTAATACTTACGCTCAAGTACTCTCTGAAAGTGGTTTTGTATTTTTTAATTTTTTTTAAATTCAGTGTCATATCTGGGATGCAATAGGAGTCGAAGTGTCTTATGTAATATGGTCACTTAGTTTTCTTTCAAATTCGTATATATCCTGCTTCTAGGAATTCTTTCTTCAGTGGAAATGCAGGCTCTATTACTATTATTATTTGCTCTGGAGTTACGGGTGAAGAGCTAAGATGGTAGAAGTGTGTTGTGGATGTGAGCCGAATTTAACTCAAATTATTATATCCTTTAGGTGAAAATTTGTTTTGAACGGTTCTTGATTATAAAAAACTTCTTCACAACAAAGCACTGTATTTTTTACCAAACACTTGTTTAATCTCAAACGAGGGTCTAGGACAGCCTGGAGGCGAAAGTCCTCGCTATTAAGCTGTCAAAATATTTCCGATTCTCGAAAGCTAGCGGCTCTTCGTACCTCTGTACCCACAAAAAAGGGATGATCGTATTCTATCGACATCTGTCGGATAAGTCCATAACGTCTATGATCTATCTTCACCATAGCTATCTACGACTTATAGCTAAAGCTATCACAAAAATGATTTAACATTATTCATTGGCTTTTCTGAGATCTCACGTAATTTGCTAGTTTGAATTCAATTCTGTTTAGATCACGTTTCTAGGGATTATTTGTTCAGTGGAGCGAAGTCTCTACTAGATTTTCGTACCTACATGTGAATTGAGTAAATAGGATGTAGTCGATTGGTGGGTTATTTATAACTGCCAGACAAAGTGACAAGTCCAGGGACTAAACTTGCAAATGCAGTCAGCCCAACTAAATTAAACTAATCATTATCCAATACAATGTACTATACTATTGTACCAAATAGTTATTTAACTATAACTATGCGAGGCACTCCCTGATTTCGTAAACAAAATAGAGTGTATGCTCCAACATAACAAATTCATACACCTGTCCTGTATTCCTATCACAATGAAAAATAAATACTTTTAGTACAAAAAAACCGAAAAAATCAAGTAAATACATATTAAAAAATATATATTGTATGTTACTATGTACGAAATATATCAATAAAATGAAAGCATTTATCCAACAAAACGGAATTTAAAACTTGCTTTAAAAGGGTAATTAGATACTTAAAACCTCAACTATTCATGATAAAATGAAGTTGTTATCATAGTTGCGCTGATAGCACATGTATTTTAGGCTGAATATATTGGGTTTCTTACTATCTGCATCAAAATGTATAGCTTATATTTGCAAGTTATCTTGAAAATGCTCTTTTTTAAGATAATTATTTTGATTTTTCAGACAAGCATTCCCCGGTTACGAATGACCTGACAATATTTGAAAATCTCTTACTACTACAACAGAAAGAATTTTTTTTCGCTTATGTCGTGATGGAGGAATGAACCACCCGAGGAACCTAGACGGTGGGACCCAGACGCGATGTCAACTCAGCCATTTACATGATTTCTAATGAACTTATAACGGAATCTTTCCAGACTCGCGTTACGTTAATATGACGGGTTGTGTACGAATTTTGCACCGCAGACGCATGGGTAAATCTATTTTATTGAATCATGGAGTTGATCGATTTATATAATCCGCGGTAGAGGGCTCTGCTTCACCCGAACTGAATTAATGCGGGCGTACCACATGGATCAGTGCAATCACTACACGTTAATAACTTTCTGGCGTAATGTTCACTAATACACTACAATGTTGTTGACCGTACTGTTCATTTATTTGTTATGCTAACCGTCAAAATAATAGTTGATATCGTTTTGTGGAAAATTGAAAAATATTGGGATTAAAACAAATCAACATTGATCATAAAATTCTTTATGTTTCGGCTAGCGAGAATTTTTTCGGGGTGTGTACAAACCAATAAGTAACCAATAGAACGAGGGATATGGGTAATGAACCTTTATTTACAAAAAAAATTATGTTATTAGTATGGAACCGCCCGCACAAAAGTGTTGCCAACATCGTTCATTCGCACAATGCAAATAACATCCACGCACAGCGGCGCTTCGCTTTTGTATCTACTACGCATCAAATGCATAATTTTAATACTAGTCCGTGTAGTTTGGTCGTAACTCGGCTACATTCGTAACGATTCTATGTTTTATCTCTTTGTATTCAAACCAATGCTTTATTAATACCTGTGGAAGTATTATAATGTTCAATATAAAAATTTAGCACTCTGAAAAACCTCAATGGTATCGGAAATAGATCTGCTCAGCCTGGTTGGATTTGCTTGAAGATTTCCTCCGAAAATAATATTTTTGGGAAGCGAATCAGATACGAAATTTATTGCGTAAATTTAATTAATTCTCCTGCCAAGCTCATCCAGGACAAATGAATTTATGGCCATCCGAAATAAATAGAGGCAGCACTTTATTAGTTCAATATTTTTGTCTGCTCCGATTGCTAGGGACCTTGAATTTAGATTAGACTAGGTTGGCCCTAGTAGAAATATATTTGTTTCATGTTTGGGTCAGATTATCTTGGAATCTTTTAAAAATTATGATTATTAGTTTTAACACTGTCTAGTTTAAGATATGTCTTCCTAATTTGAAGATCGTTTGGAAAACAAACAAATTACTTTATGATTGCAAAACAGAATTTTATTTTAAAAAAAAAGGTATGAGTGAATTTAGCTTACTGTATATATATATATATTTAAAAAAAATATTTACTAAAAAATAAATAAAAAAATTGTAAAAATTTAGGGTATTCCCACAAAGCTGTCATATGGCAGCTTGTCTGTAGGTTCTACTAATTAAAAATTCTACTAAAAACAAGATATGTAGGCAGATACATTAAAAAATTTCAGGGATACATGAAATTTTCATTCATTAACCAAAACTTTACCATTTTAGGGCATAGTCTCTCATTTTTTTTAAATTTAAAATTTGTATTGATTTTGTTGAAAATCACTGGAATTATATATTCAAGAGTACGGCTTCCATATTTATTTAATATTCGAGGAGTTTTTAGGCCCTTTCCTTCTTTTAATCTTGTGGTATGTTTGTGTGCCAGTGGGTGTTTGTATGAGTTTACCCCCATGTTTTTTCCATAATAGTAGTGAACCAAAGGATACCTTTTATTGTAAGTAGGCTCTCTGATCCATATAGTAGGTACTTTTAAGTTATGTCTCTGATTGTAAATATTAGATGTGACAATTCAATTACTATGGCAGTTTGTAAATTTTGAATATATTTAATGTAAATTGTTCTTGTGTGTCCCCAAGTTCGAATTCCATTAATATGGAGATATTTTGTGAAAACTCCAAAGTTTTTAAAATATAATTTTATATTTTTCAATACAGCACACGCCTACGAATCCAAAAACTTTACATTAAACAGTTGATCATTGCTTAAAATTAAGCAAATTTGCCGTCCATTGTTCAAAATTTAAGACAAATTAAAATATTCTCTGTAGATAATTTGAAAACAATGATGAAAAACTTTAAAGAAAAGCATCTACATTTCAAAAAAATAAATGTTACGCTGGCAAAAAATTTTCTTCTCTAAATGAATTAATAAATATCACGAACACACAATACTGTTTTTTAAATTTCTTTACGACAAAGTTCTTGCTGACAAAAACTAAAAGATAGTTTAAAGCAGTGGTTTTACTGTTTATTTATAATAAATTTGTACACGGAATGAACATGCGAAAGGGAATAAATTTTATTTTACAACTCGATTTCGGTATTTCTTTGGTAACGAGGGCCAATCCATTGTGATCTATGTATGTTAATGACGGAAGGATAAGTATTGCTCAACTGTCAAGAACAGGATATTTTGGTATTGTTTCTGAAAAGGTTGTAATCACTTTTTATTCAGATTTATTTCAAGCCGTTGCTGTTTTCAAATTTGTTTTTAAAATTTGAATACCGCCCAAGAATCCTCATAATTCCTCATAATAAGCAAACTCAGTTTACTCCCGACCGTCCGAAGCCAGTAAAACTATGAAATCTCCGATTAGAGTATTTTGTGAGGCTGAAAGTATTAAATAAGGGAAGGAGATAGCAAAGAGGAATATTGGAAAGAACCTGGCTTAGATGTGGACATAAAACACGTCAAAAACCATTTTAAGCAACGAACGTTTCCACTCTGAATGGTGGTATCTCACAAAAGCAATACTGAGAGTATCTACAAATTTGAAATGTTATTTAAAATAATATGATGTATCTTCGTATATGACACATATTTTAGAATATTATTAATCGGTACAGCAATATATTTTTTAATTAACTTGAAACGTAATATGTACTTAAAATAAATTTAATTTAATATCGGCTGAAGCTTAAGAATCTTAGTATGGTGAAAATGTTTTTTCAATACATTTTAATTTTGTTCAAACAAAATAACAAATTGCCTTTGGCGAAAAAAAGTTAATTGAACCCATCGATTGTTGAACCATTAAAAAAACATGAGCGGAGTAAATCTTATTTTTAATTAATTCGACTTTGAGTACTCTCGTTTTCATTTCCTGTTTCATCGTCGACATTAATATATTTTTTATAAAAGTATTAAGTGTGTACACAATATGAATTAAGAAGGTTTTTCATAATTTTTATATTCAATTAAACACTATGCTAATAGTATTTGATACAATTGCTGGTAGGGTGAGATTTTAATAGACCTGGAGAGTACCATGTAATCATTAATAACTAGCAGTTAAAAACCCGCTCCGCGGGTTTTTTTCTGCTAGGCCCTGCGGGCGGCTCTCGGTTGGGCTTCGCCCATTTTAAGTGATATTAACAACAGTTACATTTAATAGATAGATATTAGAACATTCACAGAGAGAGGGAGAGTAGGTATATATATTGTTAAAACACGGAACAGGAAGGAGTTAATTAATAATAACATGCTAAATTTACGCATAATAAGAATGACAGTTGTTTGAATAAATGAAATTTTACGTATTTGTGATGGATTATTTCAAATTAAACACTATTATTGACTACATGTCTACAACTGATATTAACTGTTATCGTACCTAATATAATTAGCTCATAGGAGACTTGCAGTGCTTGAATATGTATTACAACCGTCAATGTCTATAAGTTGAATCAATATCGTTTAGTTTGTCACAATTAAAGATAGTTTTAACAAAGTTGACTTAAATAATAGATTATTACATATTGATTAATTGTACCCGTGTTTATGAATAAAAGGAGGGTAATTGTGCGATGACATTAGCAGTCGGTTTAATTAAAATGTGTTAATTTTACTCCAACTGGTGGTAATTCTTTACCTACAACTGTTACTGTATCTAATAAATTTTAAAGTTAGATTATATATACACCTTCATCAGGAGAGTAAAAATCTATATATAAAGGTAGATTATTACAATATAGCGCCCCTGAGGTGATATCTCACAAAAGCGGCGCTATGCAAATTGTCCAATAAATAAATAAATATAATGTTTACATTTTATTGTGTATACACCGAAGTCAAAAATTAAATATGGATTGCAATTGGGAAAGAAGAAGTGGAAGGAGGGGGGAGGGGTAAGAGTAGGCTGGGTTTATAATAATTAGGAATTACAATATCGTTAGACGGGAAAGACCAGTTGAGTGGGAAAATATTTAAAAGAGAGTTTATAAAAAAATTCTTGTTAATTATATCTGCTTTTATATTAATATGTTTCCTCATTTCTAAAATTTCAAAATTATTTATAGTGAAGTATTTTAAGACCTGAAAAAAAAAATAGCATATAACCATAAAACAATATATTCATAAGACAAATAGCATTTAATAACGGTTATTCTAATAAATTGATAGTTGAAATACTAAATAAAAAAATTAAACACATTCTCTTCAAACGGTCTTTCTAAAGATAGAAATAAACAATGGCGTAGAATTCTGTTTGTGGATAACGATACTTCTAAAATTATATATATATATATATAAACAATCCTGGTACCATTCAACTGGCGTTTTACACTAATAACAATGAAGAAATATATTCTTAATAATAAAGATAGCAAAATTCAAACTAAAAAATCAGGAGTTTAAAAACTCGATTGAGATGATTTTAATTTCTTTTACAAAGGTAGAACCAATAGAAACTTTGAAGTCAGAACTAAAGAATATCGCAGGGCTATAAATGGAAATAGTGAATCTGAGTTTGCAAATAATCTTTTGAATAATGATCACACTTTCGATAAAAATTCAGGTCTTAAAATACTTCACTCAGGATATAAAGCATCGTAAATAAATAATTTTGAAATTTTAGAAATTAGAAAACATGCCAATATAAAATCAGATATAATTAATAAGAAAAAAAAATATAAATAATAATGATAAATGCCATTACAAAGTGATAAGCTTCCAGAAGAAATCTTCTTATAAAACGCTTGTTAATGGTAAGTAGTCAAGTATTGTGAGCTGCATATTTAAATATTCGCGCCAGGCATTTGGTTCGTTTTTAAACCGCCAGAGGTGCGCTCTGTCGGCCATCTTGAAGAAACGCGTGAATTTTTATAAACGTCAAACATAATCACGTAACTGTGGAGAATTTTCATTGTAATGTAATTAATCCAATGGATTATGAACTTTCTAAAACATATTTTCTTCGATATTATCCAAAAATTATATGAGCAGAAACGATGCTTTTGAAGAAATCTCGTATTATTATGAGGCGATCCTATTTTAGTATGGAATCGTGTCTTAATATTCAAGTTACCCGAAACAGACAATTTTAATTTGACCAATCAGAGGGCCTGCATCGTCCAGACGCTGGGACAATAATACTATCAGATACCATTTTTTAACCATTACCCCAAAATATTTTTGCGTAAGTCGATATTACCCCTTCCCCCCATTTTGAAAAAAAGACAATCAATGTATATTTAAATAAACATTACTTATTGAATTAATTTACACGGAAAAAAAAGTTAAATGAGTATAGTAAGTATCTAATAGATTTTCAGGTTTCCCTTTCAGTTTTTGGAGAAATGATGTTGCTTCATGTTTGATACAATTACTTCAAAATTGGGACTTTTTGATGTAAGAGCAATTTGAATACGCTCTTCGGCGTTTAATCGATTTCTGTTCTACGTTTTTATGTTCATTAGAGTGGAAAAGTCTTGTTCACAAAGATAGGTTTGCAAATGGTAGCAACTTTTTTACCCCCTCCTCATGTGCAATTTTGAAAGCTTTCGTAGCTTTTGACATCCAAAAAGACGACAGATTGGCTTTGCTCTCAAATTGAATACTTGATTCAGTATTAGATCGAAGTTCAATTATTGTTTCTGCCAAACTCGGAGGTTCTTCTGGTATGTTAGCAATTTCACATTTAAAACCATCTACAACCCAATTGAAAGTATGTATATCAAGATCTGGAAAGCAGTCAGAGAACCGCTCTCTGAGTTTGGTAAGATGTTTTATAACTGTATCCTTGATGTCATCAAAAGTAATATTTTCACAGTCTTCCAAAATAGCAAACTAGAAAAATTTCCTTATTACCCCAAAAAAAAAAACATTTTTACCCCATTTGGGGTAATTTACCCCGATTCCCCAACCGCTGATGTAATCGGAGCCCGGTGAACCAGAGAAATGCTATGAGTTGACGGTTTGTGGAACGGAAATCGTCTGTAATGTTGCCAACATTCGCCAACATGTTGATAATGAATGATATTTTTTTATATAAGTACTCTCTGCAATATATAAATTATTTTATTTTAATTTATATTTATAAATACAGATTTGTTCATTGATATATAATGTGATTATAACAAGCAGAAATACGAAATCTTCAAAATATTAATACCTACCCTTTGTTTAACCACAAACATTTTTTTAGTCCAAAAGTAAAGAATATTTTTTAGTCATGATTTGTATGCAATATTTTTAGTCCAACAGTACAAGATATTTTTTTAGTACAATAGTATTTGATATTTTCAGTCCAATAGTAAAGGAATAATAAAGGACGCTTGCATGTAGGAATTAATTGTATTGTTCACATAAAATTTATTTCAACCAATTTCACCGAAAACCTAGCAGGTAATTTAATCACGTTACATTGAGTTACACGTTATATTGCTCACTTCTGATTTAATTTAATTCACAGCCATTATGACTGTAATAATGCGTTGTAAAACCCGCACTTTGCTTCCACCGAAACCACCTTTGATACGAGTAACAAATTAAAGATTTTCTCTACTTAGTATATGAAGTGTTTGCGATAGTTTCCTTGGTAACTATTTATATTTTAATTTGATCGTTCGCAAATTCTAAACTACCTCACGAAAAATTTACAGCTGGCCATTTGGTAAAAAATACGAAGTTTATGGTTAATATAAATTTTCAAACCTTTCTGACCAGCAGGGTATCGACCTCCCAGGAATCTGCTTTGGGTCTCAGATCTCGAAAGGGGAACAAAATAGAAAATTGAAAAAAAATAATCTGAGGCAGCAGAGCTTTTGCAAGCTTCTGCATGTTTTGGTATTCTTTAACAAAATATGACACAATGGTGACCTTTAAAAAAATATATAAAATCAAGAAAAGTGATAAAACAAAAACTAGTTTTTTTTCAATGGCTAAATATATTTTTTTAAGCCGTGTTGGATTGTCATTTTTTTGGGTTATCATGGATCCGTATTATAGTAAAAAACTTTGTTTTTTACGGGTTGATTTTTTTCTCTTCTTCCTTTTTTTCTTGATTTTTGTGGTTGTGCTTGATTTTTTTCTTTTGGCAAACTAATTATTTTAACATTTATCTAGAGGGGTTTTACTATTCATACAATCAATACATAACTAAACTATTAGGTAATGCATAGTTAAATAGTAGATAAAAACTCATCAATTTATGCCAATTGCTTCAAAGAGAATTAAAGTGGTATAATGGCCGTTTCGATAAGCGTCAATTGATAGATATTCCAAGTAGTTCTATTCCACGTACATTATTAAGGCTTTAACGCTGGGTAGCCAATGAAATACAAGAGCTCTCGGCAGTTAAACTTTTAGTATTCCTTGACAAGCTCGTAAGGCATAATATGGTTTGGAGGGTGAAAAGCTCCGGAGTTGGGGGAAGGGGACTACAGCCGCAAATTGAACACGAACAAAAGCGTTTTGGAAATGGAAATGAGAACTCTATTATTTTATTGGTAATGTACTGCAAACTGTAAAAGATTTAATTTTTGGGAACTCATTATCGAAAATCAGCTGGAATTATTAATTGGCGTGGCGTAATTTCATGGTGTTCAGTGTACTCTAAATATTATCTACTGATGAAATTATCTAGAATTTCTAAAGCACGTGATTTGTGGACTATTCGGCAAATTGAGTGTTTAAATAATAAACGTCCGCTATTAAATTTTTAATACTAAGACAAGTAATCCAAACATATTAAAAAAATCTGTCGTAACGGGGACCGATAATTTGGTGGTTTTTATATATTATACACTACCCTTGAATTTTAAAATTCTCGTCATTTGTTAGAAATATTAATGTATTCAATTGAATGCAACACTCACAAAAATTTAAATATATTCTATTACATCCCACTAGGAATAGGCAGTAAAATAACGTCTTGTTGAATTCTGTACCGACATGCAAACACAGTACCTTGTTAAATATTTTAATGAATAAAAATCTCACACATTGTGTAATGCTGAACATTCGTTTTTGTAACAGCCAACTACGTACTTTGAAATATCTCCGAATGTAGCTTTGGGGAATCAAACAGTCACTGAACAAAAAATCCTGGAAGTTGATATATGCCGATTTGAAACAAAACCACTGTTGTCAGTAAACATACAACCCTTTTTGACTCCTAGGTTTCAAAAATTCAAACTTATCTTTTGAAATTTTGGAATCAATTTCCACAGAAGTCAGGAAAAATCGAGCTTACTTTGGGCACTCGGATATGCCCATAACAAACTTATAATCTCTTAAGTACATACAGAGAGTTTCTACAAATTACGTGAGTTAGCACTTTATTTCATGATTTTAAATTTTTAAACATTTGTGAAATTCATAAAAATACCATTCTGTTTACTTAAAAACGGAATAAGAATACTGCAGTATTCGTTTACCTATAGGACAGTAAAAGAAACGTGCATAGAAAGCAGAATAAAATAGGAAATAGACTTCTGGAAAAGGTTTTTAATGCATTTATTACAAAAAATGTAGTCTTCAAATAAATTTTCCACGAAATTCACTTACAACGAACGATCTTTAACATTTCCTAAGTAGGTACATTTTTTTAACAGATTTTCATGTTATGTCACAAATTTAACGTGAAAAATTGTCATGCGTTTCTTCAGCAAAATAAAGCAATATAATAAAATTTATTATATTGCTTGATGTTGCTGAAGAAACGCATGACATTTTTTCTGATTGTATTTTACTGGGCTGAAGAAAAGCTAATGATAACTTGGAAACAGTAAACATGAAGCACTAAAAATTAATTTAATATTCCTAAGTCATAACATAATATTAACATTGTTATTATTAACAGTATCCAGAAAACAACAATATCACACATTAAATGAATACCATTGTAAATTTAATTGTTTTTTCTGATGTTTATATAAATAAACTGTGTTTGGCAAGATTTTGATGGTGGATAGAAAAAAAGTGTAAATTCAACTTCCGTGACGACATAACGATAAAAGAAAAACTATGTTAATTAATTAAAAATATTGATTTCATGTGTAACTCCGTAACAATGACCTCTAGGACGGATTTTTCAAATTGGTACTGATTTTAGAAACGTTTCAGACAAGCGATATACTACCCAAATTTTTAATAAAATTCTATTTTTGAAATGTGTTTTCTTTTGTTTTGAAGTTCTGATCGTTTCCATAATTGACAATGTTCGATTTTGAAAGGCAATGATCCTGAGGCAAATATTTTTGTTTTTAAATTTTTGCAGCTTCACAAATTCTACATTTTTAAAATCCAGTCATTTTTCACGGGTCTGCGATAGTGAATAAAAAAATACACGGTAAATAAAATAATTTGCTTAAATGTATTCAATGAACTTGATAACCGTTTTACACTCAGTACGCACATGGGAAATGTGAATTGCTTTAAAACTTTGTAATTTGTTTTCATTTCCCTAAATGTTTTTGATGTAACCATTTTCAAGTGTTAAGGTTTTACAGATAAATGTATTTTTTCATCAAATATTTTTTAATACTTTGAGATTTTGCTTTTAAAAGATACAAAATTCATAAAATAAATTATAATATTTAAAGTGAAAAATATTATATATAAAATGGAAGGTAAAATGTTAAGATTCCCCACGAATTCGAATAAGGTACATATTATAAGATTGTATTCATAAATATACATTTTTTTTTAAATGTTAATGAAAAAATCTGTATTTTCAGAAATATGATACAAAAATTAATTAAAATTTATCAATTTGGACAGGAGTACAAAAAAAGTATTTTTGGTTTTATCCTTGTTTTTGTTTTTTTTTTTTTTTAATTATTTGTATATGACATATGACGATATTATGTGTGTACACGTAAATTATTATTTAGTAAATTATTATGTTTTGGATTGATAGGCGATTTGAAATTTAACAGAATAAATCATTTATAAATATAACTTGTAATTTACGATGAGATAGAAAGTTCACCCGCAGTGTTAGATGTCGGTGGTTTTGACCGGCGTGCCACGTGGGATTATTATTTGACATTTTGATTACGAGACAAAAACTCGTAAATCTCATTTTCCCAATGTTGCGTAGTTTTGAATATTAAAATACTCGATCAAAGTCTACAGCAAGTTGAATATATTAGATGATTTATTATGAGGGCAAGTTGAAACTACATATAACAATATTCACAAAATTTGTTTTTAATGAGATTGTTTCTTACTTTGTAATAATTACATTCCAAGGGCGATTTTGTAGGCGAAAATATAAAACATTTTATCTTCCTGATTTTTTTTTCGTTGTTCCATTATCTAAGATGAATTTAAAAAAAATCTGGTTGGAGGAAGTTGGGTCGTCACAGAAATCGAAAAAAATCATATTATTGATTTAAGCATAAAAATTTTATGCCGCAGCCAGAATTCTTATCGAAGCCACATTATGAAAAGGTACTTTATAATCTTTACTATTAGGCAAAAGATTTGAGTTCTGGCGTAGTGATATTTGCATAATCTATTTTTAGGCCAGACTATTTTAATGGGTATTTCAAAGGAAATTTCAATTTGGCTGTGGATTTGATTTCCTGAAAATCTTCATACAAAAAACCGAATTTTCGAAAAAAAAAATCATTTTTGGAAGCAACAACATCAGTAATACATTTTTTTATAATATTCGCACTCTAGTACACCCAAAATTCCCGAGCCGTCACTGCCTTTCACATTCGTAAATCAGTCACAGACATACGTTCACGCTCATTAAACAATCCCCGACATACGTTCATTACGATTAGCATCAAAGCCATTTGAAAATATTTACAAATAATACAATACACATAAGTATTAATGTCTACGCACGAGATATTTTACCATGAAACCTTAACTCAAATATGAAAAAACAAAATGTGTGTTTTATCATAAATACTCAACCATTTTTTGGTGTATTTTGTATTTTTTTATTAAAAATGTTTTTTCTGTGAGGTATGATGTCGCGTTGCTCAGTACGAGATATAGTCAGCAATTTTTCTTGCATAAAAAATCCAATATCCGTTATATATTTTCCTCCATAAATCATAACCTTCCCTTTAATCATGTCCCATAAAGTTTTATTTGAATTTAAGAATATTCAATGAAAACTTTGAAAATGTTTTTGAAGTCTAAAATGAAGTCTGGTTTTTTAACACCATTATAATTATTTTTTTCATGAGTTCAGAAGCAAATCAGGGTGTTTTAATAGGCTGACATAAATTTGAAGCGTTTCAACGTTTAGGTTAGTAGATACTCTTAGTATCGGTCTGGTGAAAGACACTACTCAAAATAGAAAAGTTTCTTTAAATGGCTTTAGTCATGTTTGGTGACCATATCCTATCAGCCAACTAGGTACATCGAAACCTGCATCTACCCAATTTCCTTCTCTTCACCATTTAATTCACTTCAATGGACTCCGGAGCGGTTGCGATTGTGCGATATTTCCATAAAAAAGGTTACGGTGCCTTAGAATTTTCGTTTTCATTAAAAAAAAAAGAATCTCTGATTACGAATAGCCTGACAATATTTTAAAATATCCTACAGCCATCATTGAAAGCGAAAAATATCACCTGCGCAATGATGACTTAGTCAGGAGAGGATTGACGCCGTGTTAGAACCCGGCGCATTCTTCCACTCAGCTACTTACCGGTATATGTCATTGGAATGTCATGGCTTTAAATAGTCACAAAGTCTTCAATTAAAACAATTACATGTTGATATTTTTACGGCACTCCTTAGCAAAACAGTTATTATATTTGGGGTACTATGCCGTGTTACGATTCCTTCTCCTTTGGTCAATGTTTCAGACAGCCTTGCAGGGTCCATCATCCATCCATCTGCCTCGATGGACTAGAGTCCCAGATGACAAAAAAATATTATTTTACTATTAAATTAGTATTTTGTTCAACTGACATAAAATTGACCAGTACAGGTTTCCGCTTCCGTATTAAAGGTTATTAGCGACCACCGCGTTTAATCCTCCATTACGTACTACAGGTTATTAGCAACCACCGCGTTTAGTCTTCCATTACGTACTGCAGGTTATTAGCGACCACCGCGTTTATTCCTCCATTACGTACTACAGGTTATTAGCGACCACCGCGTTTATTCCTCCATTACGTACTACAGGTTATTAGCGACCACCGCGTTTATTCCTCCATTAAGTACTACAGGTTTTTAGCAACCACCGCGTTTAGTCTTCCATTACGTACTGCAGGTTATTAGCGACCACCGCGTTTATTCCTCCATTACGTACTACAGGTTATTAGCGACCACCGCGTTTATTCCTTCATTACGTACTACAGGTTATTAGCGACCACCGCGTTTAATCCTCCATTACGTACTACAGGTTATTAGCAACCACCGCGTTTAGTCTTCCATTACGTACTGCAGGTTATTAGCGACCACCGCGTTTAATCCTCCATTACGTACTACAGGTTATTAGCAACCACCGCGTTTAGTCTTCCATTACGTACTGCAGGTTATTAGCGACCACCGCGTTTATTCCTCCATTACGTACTACAGGTTATTAGCGACCACCGCGTTTACTCCTTCACTGTGTACTACAGGTTATTAGCGACCATCGCGTTTAGTCCTCCATTACGAACACAGGTTATTAACGACCACAGCGTTTAGTCCTCATTACGTACTACATGTGAAACTCCATTAACGGAGTTTCTGCATCATTAATATTTAACTTTATTGCCTGAAATAAGTATGTACTAATTAGGAAACATTTGCACTATTAATCCGCTAAGGGTACTCCACACTCCACTGGGTTCGTGTAAACACGTCACTCTTAGCCGAGAAACGTCAGCGCAAGCAGCTCCCGAGCTTCTAGCATCTACCGTCACGTAGCCGAGACTTGTCACACGTCATTTCTGCTTAAATATTGACACGAACCGAACGTGCTGCTACTATCCGATACTGCTGCGGATTTAAAAACATTTTATACGGTTTGTCTTACATGGATTGAAATACAAATAGTACGAATACTGTTTGAAAAAAAACTCCGAAAATATCTTTTTCCGGGTCCGTTTTATTATTTATATACCTATTTTTTACCGACTTTGTCAGATGTTTCAAATACATTTTTTATTATTATTTTATTTAAAAAAATCAACTAACAATATCTCAATTTTGCTGGAATCATCTGATATCAATAGCTCACGGTGAAAATGACAAAACATTTTTTTAAATATTTGATGTCAATACTCTACCTCCAAGAGATTATCTGTTTCATTAATAAGATAAAAATGGCCTTCCACAGAAACACTTGGCAAAAAAAAGACATAGCAACAATGTAAGCTATTGTTCGCAATACACATAAAAATTACAGCTCTGCCACCATAGACCTAATAAGCCTTGGACGTAACTATTCGAGAAGAATTTGAAGTAGCGGGGTGAGGGGAAATATGTGTGAAAAATGCCAAAAGCTGCCTAAATTTTTTAATGATAAATCCGATTCCTGGTCACATGAAATACTAAAAATAAATTAAAAGCCGTTGTAACTGCATTAACAACACAAAAATAAACGTATAATAGTTCATATTTCATCCAACTTATTCAAAAGTTTGTCACACAAGATGGCTGCCAAACAATTTCCCCTCACCCTATTTTTGGCTTCAATTTCATTCATACAAAATCACACGAATGCTCTGTCCAGGGCTTTTTTTGTCAATTTTAGTGTTTTAATTATACTGTTATGTAACTTACAATTATTGTATTGATTCCGTCATCAAAAAATGAAAAACGATGGAAAAAATATTATGCACAGTAGCTGTATTCCGATTGTGACTAATAGAGCAGAGTTTCTCAACCTCAATATCTTCATGCCACCCCTGCAAGAAAAAAAATAAAAAAAAGATTTCAGCGCCAACATGAAAAGCAACGCAGGTGAAAATTTTGTTGGTTCAGTGAATAAATATTTCGTATAGTGAAAGTTGCATGTGTGTAAAGTGAAGCTCAGGACTAATATTTAAAAAATAATAGATAATAATCCAAAACACACAAATTATCTTACAACTTTATAGTAAGCGTTCCAAAAAAAAAGATGTTTTCAAAAGGAGATATGTAAATACGAATATTAGTAATATAATTAATATTGTTTTTTATCTCTTCAGCTCTACAAATGGACATACCTTTAAAATATAATTATATCTTTAATATTTCTTTAGAAACTTAATGTGTTTAAGAGAAATGTATTATAAATCGGTAGAAATTCGGAATACGAGGGCCTCAAACAGCGTCGTGTTGGCATTTGCACTAGTGTTGTAATCCTCTTTTCTTGGAATGTGATAAATTTGGTTGAATATAAATTCATTAAATTGGAAAAAACTGTTGTAAATATTAATAATTAATTATTTGCGGACTGCCCCTCTCAAATTTAAACGAGCGCTCAACGTTGAGAAACACTGGCATCTTCGATTAAATGTTAGATTTCGTAAGGGTTTTATAAGAATTAGGTTGTTAATGAGAGAATGATTTTCTACGTGTCGAGTAATTGATTTAATAAAATGTGAACATAATATTTACATTGAGAAGTCCTGGTTTTAGGTCTGTGAAAGCCTCTCGAAGAAAAATCTTAGTAAATCAATCCTGACAAATTGCGACTCAGATCAAACAAATCACTTCGAGAGTAGTTGCTCAATCTAAAATAATCGAATTCAACAAAATGTCATTTGGTTTAAGGTTGATTCCATAGCGGAAGCCATGTATCTAGTTTCTGTGTATGTATAAATGAATATATGTTGTAACCTACTAGATTGACTAACATCCTTTGAATTGGAGTCACTGGGCTCACAGCAATTGGATAATAAAGTGAATCGCTTAGCGCAATGTATCAATCTGTATTCCGGATAGTATCAAATTAATGGCGATTATTCTTGGTTTATGCCATTGATGTACTGCATCATGTAATGAACTATGTAAAATATCTACGTATTACGTAATGTTGATTAGGTAACGTTTATTTATTGTAAACCACATTTGAAATGAACCTTCGTGTTATTATTATTACAGTTTACTATACACTTGATGATAAAATTGCAGTACCTACTTCTGTTTAATCACAATCATAGAAGAATTTATTTACTGTTTTCGAATTATTCATGAAGTCATATGTTTTTGGTGAAATAATATCGATGACTTAGGGTTAAAATTAATGTTGTAAGGTGATAAAAGTTGGGAAATTGCCAAAAATCAAGATTAAAGATTTTCAAGTTTAAGGCGAAGCAGTACGAAATAATGCAAAATCGTGTACTTTTGGTTTGATGATTTAGACATAATATTATGGATACTTTAATTAAATACTTTACAAAAAAACACATTCTTGGCATTTGAAATAACCGAGCGTTTATTTAATATATTTTTTTTAAAACTGCTTTAAAGTTCAAAATCTCCTAATTAGGAACGTTTTTTCGGTTATGGTTTTATTGTATATTGCGGAAAATTAAGTTCTTCAGAAAATGATAAAATATTTAATGAATTTTGCAAACAAAATAAAATACACTTTTACAAATCAAAAACGGAGGCTGGTGTTAGGCGGGAATTTAAACCTTATCGCCATCTATATAAAAAAGTGTTATTGTTAGCGGCCCGATTCCAAATATTACACAACGTGGTGCATCGCCTTAAGAAAGCATTCTCGATACTTGAAACATCTCTTTTATTTATAACTATTTATATCTAACAAGAAATAAGTTTTTTTTTCAAAACAACTTCAAATAATTTGTAGATATAGAATTTTTTCTCTAATCCATTGATGTTATATCGAACCCACATAAGCGTCTATCTGCTTAGTTAGGATACTTGGCGACTAAAGCTGTATTACGACGCCACTATCAATAATGTTGCAAAGCAAGGTTGCATAAGGCATTAATAAACACAAGCCATTTTTTTTTAATAATTAGCTCACATTGAATCTTATAATTTGGTCTTCAAAATTTAAAAAAAATAGATACGGGCCTACAAGGAATAGTATTCTAATTTTATGTTATGACAGATTTACATTTTGCATTGAAAAAAAAAAAATAAGTACCTATAATATAAATGGCAACTATTTTTCATCGGGAATGTCAAAAAACTTGTAGAATAGCTCGACTAAAGTAATTCACTTTAAAGTTAAAACTTTAAAAAGTTCCTTCGTCAGCGAAACAAGACGGAGTTCACAAAGAGACTATGTCCTGCATATTCTGTTGTATGTGAATTGAAAAACCATCCTGTGTAACAATGCACAATGACTGCGACCCTCAGCAGTGAACTAAAAGTTGCTGCAACTCTGTTGGGGAACTTTCTCACCAACTTTGATTGCGTTTAATCATTTCGTACTTTGCTGTAATTTAACCTCGCCTCTGTCCGTACAATGGACATTGGTGCTTTAGCGGAATTAAAGTTAAAATTAATTTATTGATGTACATGACAGATTTTTTATTCTCTTCTCTTAACAACGTGCTTGAAATGGACGATTAAAACAACACATTTTATTCTCGTAGTTCTGTGAAAAATGAAATATTTAATTTTTTTTCTTATACACCACAATTATCTCTCAAATCAGAAGATTTGTAAGTATTTACTTAAATACCTTCATACTTAATTAACACTATTTTTAAAATAAGGAATTATACAAATTGTTCAAAAAAATGTCACCAATCAATGACGATTCTTTTTACAAACTTTCTTCAGGCAGGTAAGTAGATACCATAGTATTGAAAAAGTGCAAACAAGAAATTCCAAATTAATACTTTCATATTTAAAAATAAAAATTTTTATTGAACAATTAAAACAGCCACCATCTTGAAAATGTTAAAACAGGGCTCCGCTAAGCTTAGTCAATTATTTTTATAACACTATATTATGCATTTCTTAAAAATCTAGAACAGCCCTTTTTATTCCAATTTTAATTCCCTTTGTATGGGCAGTTAGGACTACTTTGTAGTAATCGAACTAAAAAAACTGATATTTGCACATATAGCGGCAGCTAATAGTAGGTTATAGAACTTCAATACATACAACGCGCATCACATTGGAACCTACGAGTGAGACGGTGAATAAAAGCGGCATCTACCTATCTACTAGTAGAATAATAACGAAGCCGCCAACCTACCTCTGAATCTGTAATCTGACTACCTCAATAAGGACGCTGCTAGGACCTCATAACATCTTTCACTCGTCTCCTTACCAGATCCCTAAACATATCTGTGAAAACTATAACCACACAAAAGATAATAACGTAAATTATTTTATAGTCCTATAAGTGTGCGAAATATGGTTCGCTCCCTCAAGTTCCCGACAGTGTAATTTTTATTTTTGGGAGAGTATTTTAACATTTTTACTGGATGTTTGCAAGGAGTCTTATCACCGGGGTAACTGATTTATTTAACGGCTGTGATTAAGGGGTGGGAGGTTCGTGTGCGAGAAATAACTTTTCGAGATAAAAATGTGATTTGTCGAGGTTGATGTTCTAAAGTTGCTGTTCCCAAGAATTACCGTTTGGTCCCTTTTACTGCAACTGTGAAAACATTTTTCAAACTTTCCTTTCAAAATATACCGTGTAGAACCACGTATTTTTTGGTAAAGTACATATTTTAAATTCTGTCCTATTAACCCCTCAAGGTCAGAGTACTTCTGAGTTGCAATAAAATTAAAATTAATATACTATTTCTGAACACGTTTTTGAAAGGTGATGAAGTATGCGCTCAAATTTTATTATTATAAAAAAACATATACTTATATTACATAAACTATATTACATTGTTGACTTTTTAAGGGATAGGTCGATTCAGGCGGTTGCTGACGTTTTCACCTCTTCATATAAAAATAATGAATAAAAATGTTCAAACACTCATTTTTTCAATGCGGTCGAAAACTAAGGACGGGTTGTTTCGGAGAATTTGAACAATTCATCAAATTTCAACGTTCTTTTCCAGGTTCTGTGAAAGTCTTATTCATGTTCTGTTATTATTTCATTATAGGCTAGTTGCTTGACAGAACTGAAATAAAAACAGAACTTTAAAAAATCTTTCACAGAACTTGAAAATGAACCTTGAAATTTTATGAATTTTTTAAATTCTCCGAAACAACCCGTCCTAAGATTTCATCGAGGTGTATATTTGAATAATTCTATGGTTAACTTTTAGATTTGAAAATTTGGGGGATGATAAGGTGAATCAGAATGAAAGATGAGTCAGTGAGGTTGATACGATGACTCCGAATTGATGCTTGACGCTGAAATAGATCGGTGGCGAATTCCCTAGGCCGAAGATCGACACCGCGTCGGTGGATGTAGTCGACGGCAAATCCTCCAGGCCAACACTGAATGAAACGAAGATGAATGGTGGTGGAGGGGTCGTGGTGATGAAATAGATGGCTGTACACCGCGTTGGTGGAGACATTAGTGAGTTAGTAGAGACTGGAAGTATGAAGTAAGAAAGTTGAAGGCGGGCTGATGATAGTGGGCTCGAACCGCAGGGCGAAGCCGGATACGTTCATAGGTACCTGCAGCTCAATGCGGGAGCGGCTCGCGGGACGCGGAGACGGTTCACAGTGAGCTAGAGCACAGGCGGTGGCGGAACGGCCGCCCAGTTCAGTTAGCGGCTGGCGCAGGGGGTATAACTCCGAGAAAAAAGTGGGTCAGAAAAAAAGACACGGTAATCTCTATGGCTAACGTGTGACGTATATTTTCCACAAACCAGTGCGCACTTCATGCATGTTTATAGGCCGCTGTCATTGGCCGATTTTAGGCTAGCGAATGGGATTGGCTCCGAATGAGAATTATATTGTCTATGGTTACGCCTTTTTTATAGTTTCTATCCTAGTCGATGGTGATATGTCGTGTAGTGACGTATATTTTTCAGGAACAGACTTTTATCTATGGCAAACTTTAGGACCCATGGGCTCAGTACGAAAAACCCGAAGATATTGATCTAGTGAGTGGTTCATTTATGGGCTGGCGCTTGCCTGGGATTGACTGGCTTAGTGCTAAAGACTGACCAACTGACTGGGTACCGCGAGTTAACGCGGCTTTTATAGAAAACACTCGAGAACATTTCGGCAATCGCGAGGATGTAGATGCGGCACACTTTCGCCACTCATTTCGTAGATTCCAAATGCGATGCACGTTGCATGTATTGATGTTCTAGAACTCACTGCAAGTAGCTTGCCACTACAAATATAATGCATGATGTTTTTTTTAAACCGTTAAGATCACATTTCTTACCGTGCCAGTAAGAAGAAAACGATTTCTTTGAGACCGTATGAGCTGTTCCCAACGGTGAACATATTAGTCTGCGGGGACACCCCTTCTTCTGGGAAGATAACATTAATTCTATGCCTAGCCGTACCTCAAATTCCTAATTTGGTAATTTAATGTTGGTTAATGATGACCAAAAATTCATATTTTATAAAATTGTATGCACACATACAAAAAAATCTTAGCACTTGTTTATGAATCGAGATAGATCCGATTTTTCTAAATTTCACCGTATCGATCTAAAATTCCATAAAAAAATTCACTTCCATTGCTTTAAAAAAATATAAAAGCCTTAACTTGTAGGGACTTTTGTAGAGTAAAGTATCCCCAGAGTCTATTTGACACATTTGTACGCTAGAAGGATTTTTTATACTCCGTAAATAAAATCTTCAAGTAAAGAACTCTTTTCTTACGATTTTGTGTAAATTGAAAAAACAGTTATTTTAATAAAAAAACGTACGACTTTTAAAAAATGTGATTATTTGGAAACATAAGTAACTCTTGTGTAGATTCCTTCATAATTATAATTATTAATAAACTGGTTTTACACATACAATCGGAATTCATTAAAACGTCAGTATAATACACACATTCACTCACATGATAACCGACATTTTAACACCATACATACAAAATATGGCGAGCAATCCATTGGCTACGAGAAAATCTACTGAAAAATAAAATAAATTTGAATAAAAAAATATTTTTGGAATGAAATTAAATGAACAAAACAATTTAGGAATGTAAGTATTATTGTAATGTATTTATTTAGGTAAGCATTTTATTTAAATAATTCAAAATACCTTTAAATGTTTTTTTTTCTAGAATTCAAATAAATAAATAGAATTTCATTATCATAGTGTCCACACAGATTTAATATGAAAAGTTTTCTTCAACCCTGTCAGCGGCTAAGTTATCAACGCGTCGGGTTCCCAACGAGGCGATGAGAGTTCGGGTGGATAAGTCCTCCTTCACGACATAAGCAACATTTTCGCTTAGTGCGATGGTAGTAGGAGAATTTGAAGTTATTTTTCTTCTTGAAGAGACCAAAAATCAACCCGTAGAAAACAAAGTTATTGTTTTCTATAATACATCTATTTTTAAATGTATTGAACCTTCCTACCCAGGAACTGGAGTCAACAACCAGGACCGACAGTAATATATTGTATGTCATTCAATTTCAAAGAAATGCGTACAAGTTCGCGTGTATTTACATACATCGTTATCGACAACGAGTCTATCTGCCGGGTATCAGCTCGATCGGATGTCGAAAAGTCGGTTAGTTTCCGCTTCCAAGATTTGCATCATTCATTACTGAAAACAAAAGTGAAAAACGTGGGAAAATGGCTTCAAAGTACATGAAAAATATATTTGACGAAATATTAATAAGTATTTATCTCTTTAATTCTCTTTGTACGTATTCTGGTTTCCAACAATCTCATAATAACCTAATATTCCGGAAAAATACTCCATCGCGTCGAAACCGATGGTTTTGGGAAAATTATTTTTTAGTACGTATCGAAATCTACTTGACACCGGCTTATTTTCCGGCATCTGCGTATAATGGGACAAAGGATTAGGATCAGCGTATGTCTATCTTTACTTTCGTGTGTGGGTTTACATACAAAAAATATTAAATGGAAGTAGTTGGGTTTACATAAAAAAAGGTCACAAAATTTGATCTAGCGAGAAGCTCGACTATCCGAAATGTAACCGAAGTCGAATTCCGCATAAGATGCCGGCAGCAATTTCAGAGAGAAGACGTTCAGTTAGTTGCCCCAGGCTAAGAGTGGAGAAAATACCAATCAGTATTGAAACTTTGCTTATATGGCTTATCCGTGAGTGATCGTATCTGAATTAATAGCCATGTAGCTATTTTCGAACCTTCTTCATTCCGCATAAAAAAGTTGATAGGCAGTGTCAATACAACACACAAGTTCACTAGGATAATTAGTAATCTCTGAGATCGAGGGTCTACTTTGGGAGTTTGTAGTTCGTGACGTCCGGCCACCATGTTGAAGCAGTACTATCAAACTTTTATCCTTTCTCTTTTAAATATATGCTATATCTAATTTAACTGAGTGATTGAAGTTTGAAATTACTTTGACTGAAACTGTCAATCATTTGGGCGTGATTCCTTATATATATACTGCGATAGCTCTGAGGTTATGGGAGAAGATACTAGGCTTCCTATAGCTAGTTTCCCATTTAGGAAAGAGGAAAAAAATGGCGACGATAATACAAATTAAGTAGGTCAATAAACTTTTCGTTTGATATTTTTTCTCCATATTGAAATTGAAAGCGAATCATTGAACCGTTATGTAATATAACGATGAGATCTGTTAATATTGAAATATATTTCCGTCCCAGAGATGAATCATTGTTATTTGTCTTTGACGAATTCGCCAATTTTGTATTTCAGTGAATTGCCGATGGCCGAACTGTTTAAGCGTCTTGGAGAAATACTCTCATCTGATGGAAATAATTAAAAATAAATGAATGTTAATCAGCTTATATGCTAACTTTATTTATAATATTTTAATATTTGAAACTGTTATTTCGTGGTGGAATTCCATTATAAATATATATAAAGAACACAATTTTAAACTTTTTTCCACTTGTTTTTTATTTGACCGTGACCGGTTTCAGCCTGTTAGGGCCATCTTCAGACTGGTACAATTTTTGTCTTAAACTAGGGTTTATATACATAGGCAAATTACATTGAGGGGAGGGGTTAACATAGTAGGTTGATTTGAATTATGAGGGGTTTTTCGTGAAATATGATATTTCCCAAATAAGTATTGTTATTAAAATCAAATGAATTTATCTGTAGAACTATGATAATTATGCCTATTAGGACTATCAATTTAAGGATTTACCCAACATAAAGCTATCCGTAATCTATTGTGTGGTTAGGAAACATATTTTAATGGATTTTATATAATTCAAATACATATTTAGGATAGGTGACACACTGATTATAATGGGTATAGCAACGGAGATTTAGCAACTGATTCTAATTTTGTGTTCATAACATTGTTGGAGTTTACTTTTTTAGTTAGGCGGGTTATCTCTAATGACTCTAGCCTATCTAATTTATGACCTTTGTCGCAGGTATGTAAAAATTTTACATCTCTATCCTTGTCAAACGAGTGTTTATTCTCAAGTAAGTGTGCCGCAACATTCGACATTTCGCCTTTGTCATTTACCCAGCTTGAAAAATGTTCTTTTATGCGGGTTTTGAATGATCTACCTGTTTGGCCTATATAGTAAGACGGGCAATTGGCACAGTTGATTTGGTAAACTCCTGAGTTTTCCATTTTATCCCTTTTATCTTTATTATTTATTAGGATTTTACCTAATGAATTTACATTATAGAATGCTGTTTTACAATTGTCTTTATTGGTTATCCTAGATATTTTGTTGGATATATTACCAATAAAAGGTATTTTAACCCATTGTTTTTTTGTGACATCCTTTTCATTGTTGATTGTAAGACCTTGTGATATGATTGCCTCAATGTTATTTGCCTATGTATATAAACCCTAGTTTAAGACAAAAATTGTACCAGTCTGAAGATGGCCCTAACAGGCTGAAACCGGTCACGGTCAAATAAAAAACAAGTGGAAAAAAGTTTAAAATTGTGTTCTTTATATATAACTTTATTTATGAAAATATATATTTAATGGTATTTCTGTTTTGACCGATGCAATTTGTTTATTTATTTATTTAACGCCCAGATGGCTTTTCTCTTTGTCTCCTCCCTCCTACAACTTGGGTCTCTTCAAGACACCTGTTCATTCTTTCCTCTCTTTTAAAAACCCCCCGCACAGCTTCTCCATAGATGACATAGTCCCTGAGGATAGAAAAATGAGATGGTGACGCCGCTTCCCGAGCTCGTGCAATTGGATTTTTCCCCTTTTCTTAATGTCTGTTGACATTACGCTGTATTTGTTTCAGTACAATACATTATATTATTACTGTTTGTGTTCAGTGTCTTTTATTGGAATACGGTTTCGTTTTCACTTGAATTCAAATCTCGGGCGAAGTCGGTAGTAAAGCAGTGCTTCCATGAATCCTTCATGAGAAAACTTAATCCAAATATAATTTAAAAATAATATATTTTTATTAAATTCCATTAGTAAATCCTTCTCAAAGAAAATTATTGCTAAGCAAATACTTAGAAACTTTATAATGGGAATATTGGATAATTTTGTTTAGTGCCGTTATGTAATTTAATTTCCTAGGAATATGAATTTCCATTTTCACGCAAGTGGGATGTTGGTACATAATAGTTGGAATATTAAAATACGCCAAAAATCAAAAAATGTTTACAGTTGAAATGAATGCAGGAGAATAATTCTTGCTTTAATCATTGATAAAAAACGGAATTCTGAAACTGTAATTTTACCGTAATGCTTTTTAAAAACACAATAAACTTGAAATTTATAACGTGTCTAAAAACACAAAGACTGTTGACTTTTTTTCTTCGATGATCGCAAATTCACTTAGTGTTTTAATGTGATGAAAATAAATAACTTAGCATTAAATAATTAATTAGTTAAAATTTCATTATGGTTGATATCTTAGTATCGCCTTCGAAAAGACTACCATTAAGATTGGAAATATTGCTTGAAATGGCTTTAGCCGTGTTTGGCGACCAGATCTGTATAGCCAGGTTCTTCACAACCTTATTATTCCATTTAGAGGTGCCATTGTCCCGCACAGGATCCGGACCGTTTGGAGCAGTTGGTACTTTTTGAACCATACACACATTAAACAACTATTTTCTCATGTTTTACTTTGTATTTTATCCAAATGAATACACAAATAAACTTATATGCGAGAAGACCCCTTAAACTTCGTTTCATCATTATTTTTCAAAGAGAAATCAATTGTTTACATTCGGCACATTTAGTCGAGGATTTCCCGGGGCGACAGAGCTTTCAAAGCTTCGTGTCATCTGCTCCGAGGAAACTTTCATAATGTCGTTTTCATGTCGCGCTGTAGTCCACTGAGCAGATAATTAATCTTTATTTAAAGTTTTCTCGCAAAGTTTTGTGAATATTAACAAATTAATATTTCATTACAAATTTAAAAGGCTTTATTTTGCCAACGGTTAGCATTACTCATTGTTAGTGAAGAAAACACCATGACTTTAAAAATCAGAGGCTTTAAATTAGGAAAACTATAAAAAACATTACAATATTTATTATTTTAATTGAAAACATGTTTTTAATAATTTTTTATAGTGATGGTGTATCACTTTGAAAAATGATTGATGAAAGATGATCAATGATTATGTTACCATCGCATCATTTATAGACAACGGCAAACGAATCTATGTTGTTAAACTTATTTATTTATTCATTTATGGAACGCCCGTAGAGCTTTTATAAACACAATAAAATAGACAATAAAAGGAAAAAAACTCATTTGATATCAAAGATCTCCAATCACGCAAAGAATAATAATTATTATTGTTCGACGAAATTCATTGAGGGTCGGACGAAGCCGGGTCAAAACCCTACATTAAATTATGAAAATAAATTTTCCCAAAAAAGTTACCATTTGTCAAAAACTCAAACATGTTGCTCGAGTGATACAATCTTTAATAACGCCCGACGTACACATCTTCTTGTCGCAATCCACCGTGTACTTTAAACCACCCTTCCCTAGGCAATTGGCTTGAATTACCACCCCTAGAGGTCATAACATACCCGTATTATTGACAAGCCAGTCTCTTGGGAGTCGTGAATTTTGATACCAAATATGCCTTTTTCAGGGGATGTTTTAACACAACCCTTTGTTGACAGTAAGTTACATACCAATTTAAAATTTTGCTATGAAACATATGTATTTTTTTCTAAATACGGCTATCCAGCAAATGTCACGTTGGACTTGCTTTATAAATACGAATTCATTGGAGTTCGTAAATAATTGTTGCTGGTCTGTAGGAAAACTAAAGAGGAAATCGCGCAGTTTGTGTTGCCCCAAACAAACATAGGATTTTGTGTATTGGTGCATAATGTACGCACTTCCGTCGGCGACGGCCAAAGACGTTTGCAAAACCAAACATCATTGAGAAACAACATTTTATCTTGGTAAGACATACTTATTGTGATTAGTAATAAAGGGATATACGATTATCGAATTTGAATATTCGAAAAATTTTACGGTGTATCCTTTTTATCATTAAAATATGTAATTTATTGTCGAATTAACAAAATACGAGTATTTAATGTTCAGAAACTAACTCAAGAGATTAATGAGAAATAGCAAAAAGAAATACAACAAAATAACAAATTAAAAATGCTAAAAATAATACTAAAAAATGGAATTTTAAAATAGATTAGAATTGTAAATAAGGTTTTAAAAAATATCAAAACAATAGAACTTCTTTACAAATATTATAGTCGATGTACTTGATTCCTAAATTCTAACAATGCTTACATAGAAATATCCTTGCAAATCAGATACAAATAATGTTTCAATTAAATCTATACAATATTTTTCACCTGTCACTCTAAATGAAATTGAAACACACAATGATAACCTAAAAATATCAAATTCTTATGAAACTGGATGGTATATCTGGTAATACATTAAAAAATATAAAACAACACATTTTAATTCCTTTTCAACATATTTTTAACAAATGCCTTAAAAATGTTTTTAAAATTAATTAAAAAACAAGTCGTGAACACTAAAAATCTAAAATTTTATCGCAAAATCAATATTGTTTTCGATAAGATATCGGCACTGAAGAATTAATATATGAATTCATATATCTACCGATAAGAAGAGAAATGTCTGGCTGTATTTTTTAATTTAAGAAAAGCTTTCGATACCGTAAATCATAATTTACTCTATACTAAAATAAATACAAAAAAACTACAAAAAATTGGGAAAATTTATAGTACGGAAGCAAAGATAAAACATGGGGTACCACAGGGAAACGTTATTGGCCTGATTTAATTTTTAATATATATAAATACTTTATATATAATAAAAATGGAAGGTGGGAGTGGAAGGGAGTGCATATCTCTGAGAAGTTTCTGGCAAAAAACCAGAAACTTTTCTGTGCCTTTGTAGATTTACAAAAAGGCTTACGACCGAGTCGACAGGAAAAAGCTATGGAAGGTGTTGTTCAAGTATGGAGTGAATACAAATCTGACTCAGGCAATTGCGTCTCTGTATGAGAGAAGCGTTGCATGTGTTAGGGTAAACGGTGGTTTTACAGACTGGTTTGATATTACAAAAGGTGTTAAACAAGGCTGCGTAATGTCACCGTGGTTATTCAATATATACATGGATAATTGTATGCAAGAATTGAAAGAGGTGGGATTGGTAAGAAACTCGTTTTGAACTACAGCAAAACATTGTTTATTAATTTTTTTACAAAAAAATTAAGAAAAACCTCACGATAACCTTTAGATTAGAATCCACAATACAAATTGCAATTAAGTAACATGTTCACTGTACAACGAACTCACAAAAGTTGAAAATATTAAATGTTTAGGTGATACTATTGATACAAATCTAAATTGGAAATCCCAAATAAAATAAAAAACATTTCTACGTAATAGACCTAAGGAAGTAATTATTTTTTAAATATTTTGCGGAACTGTTCCAAATGGATCAGAAAAATTTAATCACTAATGCAATGAAAAGGTCACTGTACATTGTCATTAGTAATTTTGACTTAAAAGTATTTAAATCGCCGTGTTCACTTGTTAGTGAAGATTTCTACTATCCATCCGTATGTATAGAAATCCCACTCAATGTAAGAAATGCCAGTCGTCGGAATTTATTGAATAACGATTATGGAAATTGTATTAAGCGGGAATGGAACTTCGAAAGTGATATTTATATATAAGACAAAATAATATTTTTTTATCAATTCTAGTGAAAAAAAACTTGACGATAAAATAATGATTAAAAATTTACAAATAGAATTAGATGTTACCAGCTAAGTATTAAAATGAGGGTAATTTTGTATAATGTATTTCATCCACTTCCGATTGTATATCTAAAGCATAGAATAATGTCGTCTAATTTATATTCCATAGTATCGCAAATTGCGTTATTTAATTGCACGGTAACGATCGTTAATTATAACCAATCCTATTGGAAGTTATCCAAACACGAAGATATAACAATGGTGTATAATTAAAAGCTCAATCGAATGGTGAAATAATTATAGAGGACTCGATTTATTGCAAAACATAAAGTTATGGTTTTAGAATGATTACATATTGAACGTAATTATTATATGGAAAGGTTTATAATATTTTGGTATAAACGTATTAATTAGGTAGTATAGAACTAACTCTGTTATTATTTGTCGCGTGTGCGTCGGTGGATCAAGTCACGAATTAAGCATTTCCAAAATTTGAATAGTTTTTTATGAAACGTTTTTTTATTTTTTCTTGCTTAATGTGGCTCTTACAATACATCTTGAATCTACCAGATGGTGAAAACCTTAAAGTTTCCGGTAGCGCATTATAATACTTCATCCCTTTGTATAGTCAATTATTTTTCGTATACGCTTTGTCATTTTTTGGTAGCCTGATTTCACCACACGTCGTTGTGTTGTGTTTGTGAATGTCCTTGTTGTATCTAATTTAGTTTGAAAAAAAAATGGTAACAGGTTGTTTATTATTTTATGTATAAATCTTATCGAATTCAAAATCATCATCTGTTTCACTTTTAGCCAATTTAGAGTATTTTCCTCATTGCCCTTTTCGTAAAGCTGAAAATATTAGAGCTACGTGAGAAATTTACCTTTTGAATGAACACCGTTAGTAAACTTGAAAAATCATCTTTTAAAAATTAAAAAAAAAAAAATAATTCCTTTAATGACAAACTATTGAGCTGATATACCTAAAACGTGTATTTTAACTTTGTTAGTTAAAATTAACATAAAGTTTCATTGTGGAATTTTATGTCCACTTAACCTAGTCGTAGCTGGCAACGTCAAACCTAGTACGGATATTAAAGTTTGACATGTTCATTTAAATGTTTAAAAATGATTCCAAATGCAATCATACTTTTGGACTATTAATAGTAAAGTGATTGTGTTTATGATTACAGAATTTAAAAAAATAAGTAGAAAATTAATTTTAACGTGATGAGACTCGATTTGATAGGTGAAAAGTGCCTATTAGATGCTATTATTTAGGTAGATATAATTGATTTCAGATACTATACGAAACCGATTAATGATTCGTACAACAATAGTCACAAAAAGCTTAAAATATATTATAGAAAAAGATAATTTATAATGAAATGAAAAAACAACCTAAATAACCAATCTATATAAATAAAAGTTTAAATGTAGGTATGTTCAAAAAATTCTTTCAGAAAGTTCTTCACCAATTGCATTGTTAGTTGCCTAGCCGATTGATGTTGTTTTAAATTATTGATATAAAATAAATATCACATTTGACAGGTAAAAAACAATTTTTTTTAAACGTGTTTTTAAAAAAAAAACAGTGCAATCTGTTGGACGTAAAAGCAGCACCCGCTATTGTTTCTCTATCTGCCCAGAAAGACTGAGATACAGCAACCTCAACACACAGCTAGTAAGTATATTAATAAAATTTTATATAATACATGGACGTTTTTCAACAACGCAGCGAGTCAATTATATAACTGTGGTCTTATCTGTTGAAATAGGAAAATTATACTCGTTTAAATTAAACTCGTTAAAATTAAATGAAACTAACGGTCGGCCTTATTTGTGAAGTGGAAACTAAATTTTGAAGCTTTTCTAGTTTGGGTATCTGTTGCTACTCCCCCGAAACTCATCAAGGGGCTTAAATCAAAGGTCAAGGGAAACAGTGGCTTAGCAAGGGTTTTGATGGACGTAGGGATATTATCGGTATTTTTAATACGTATGTAAATTTTTCCTTTTGCAAAATTGTTACGAAATGTCTAAGAACTAACGATTTTTAATGATTCCATGACAACACAGAACGGTGCACAAGTAAGTGAGAACGGTGACGACTAAACTATCAACTAAGTAAATAGCACAATTCATAACGAAACGTTAGCTGGTTTGATGTTTGTCACGCATTGTTAAACTTTTTTGTTTTATTCAAGTTGCGCGACGGTGATCTTGTTTGCCTCTCTCATTATTAATTTCCATTTGATTTCCTTCATTTATTTTGGTTGAGCAGGATGAACGAGGAAAACCTTCTTCTACTTGGCACACCTCATTAGTGCTATACACATCTGCCAGTTTGTCAGAGATTTATGCCAACTTGTCCTAGTCCTGGCTGGCTGATACAGTCAGTATAGCTTTAATGCTCTTAGGCAGCCGTTGCAACCACAGTGTCTTGAAGAGTTCCGTGTTGATGATGGTATGTCCTGCCAACTATTTCATCTGACGTAACAGATGGGATGGTGTATTATCTGCCACCTGAAGACCAAGTGGAATTAGTATGGATTTTTTTTTTGGACTCTGTAAACCTCGTCACCAACGCTGATCTTAATGTGCCATATCCCGTTAGGGTGGGCTCAAAACAATGTCACTAACCATCCAGGCAACTTACGATGGAGTAGTATTTAGTTGCATGTGAACTAATGCCGGCTATAATGAATCGGGCTTCCAATGTTGCTAGACATAGTGCACATTTGTCGCCCTAAACTTTTGCAACTTGATGGCTAGTGCCCAGGTCCGTCATATCTATTTTGTTATTTTGTTGTGTATTAGCCATTACTTGGATTGGATAACATTACGTTTAATGGTGGGGAGTCTTTGATATATATGTAAATAAGAAAGAAATGTCTAATTTATATTGAAAATGCATAATAACTAATAAATTATTATATTAATAAGAGTAAGAAAAACTTATTGTTTAGTTTCTTATAAGATCGCTTTTGAGTTTTATTTTTAAATATTTATGTAATAATATTACTTGAAATCGATTTATTGACTACTTTGAGTCCGTTCCTATTTTAATATTATATTCTCCGGATTCGTAAAACCGTAATACTCTAAACCAGGTGCCCGCTTCGCGGTTCCATGGTAACTCCTCAAAATGACAATTCTTCACACCTTTAAAAGGTGATATAAAGTCATTAAAAGTGATAAAACAAAAACTAGGTTAAATAGTTACATTTGTATCCTATTAAAAAGATTAGCGTTTACTTAAATACAAATTTAATATTTAACAGTCATGCGCCCTGAAAAAATTTTATTCAATAAATACTGCCCAGGCTGAAAATGCCTAGCCATGCCACTGCATCCAATGTGTATTTGCTTAGTAATTTCCCGGAGGTCGTTTACTTGAGTTTTCCGCCTAGAAACGCGCTTAGTATTACGGAAACAGAAATGAGCGGTTAAACCCGCCCTACAATTTAAAGTGCTACTCGTTGAAATCATTGATCATGGAGTACAGATGAAATATTCCGTGGCCTACAGGATATAATGAACTAGAGCAATTATTTTATATTACTTTCGTATGATGTAGGATTTATGTACGAGTATATTTTATGAATCAAAATATTTGAATTTATTTTTAAAGAGTAAATCGTAATATGAGGTAAATCATCCCCATTGCACAACTCCCAAAAATTAACAATATAAATTATTGAATTGTGGAAGATATTCGAATCAAAGACGCTATGAAGACTATGGACGAATTCGTGAGAATAATCTAATTATCTCGTCCAAATAATAAAAAAATAATTTAACATGTTAAGCCGATTGTTACGATAGCCGCGCGAAATATTAATTATTAAATTTGGCTATTTTTAGGATTTTATCGATGGATTCCGGTAAAAATATTTGAAGCAAACTGGAAAGAAAAAAAGTATTTCCGCATGATAGAAAAAAAGATAAAAATATTTTTACTAAACATGGACGCCCGTTCATTTAAGACCCTCAAACGCTAGAGCTGAATAGTTGTCTTTCACCAGGATAATTCCGGGAGTATGTACCAATTTTAAAATTGTTCGGATTGTTTCATTGTTAGAAATTGAATTGTTTCAAGTTTATTATTCAGTTCAACGCAGAAAATTTTAGTATTTTCCATAAACCGAAGGAAACAGTTTTCCCTCTCCGCATATTTTCGTTCCTATTTGCAAACTACTTTAATAAACATAAGCCCGGAATCCTGCTTTCAGTGCCAACACCGTAGGAATACTTATGTAAAGGATTTGTATATCTACCACTCGCATTTTGATGTTTTATTTATGAGGTAAGCTCAAACTAACTGGGTGCTTATAATTAAGATAACTTCCTGAGACCTAAGGCCGTAATAGGAGCAACAAAAACGAGCATTTCAAACAGAATGGATTATTTTGACGTTACATTGTAGATAATGAGGGGATTTTTTTTTCACGGCAGCATGAATAAATTATAAGTTATAATGTGAGAATTTTATAAAAAAAATTTTCGGATGCTCTCCCGTATTTTGTGAACTGACTACATTTATATGTTTTATGATTAAGAATGGTGGATGCGTAATAGAATATTCTGGGATGTTGGCCCATGCAAATCGCATCGTATTAGAACCCTCTAGCAAAGCATCGTAGGTACGGTGCATCTACCTACTTCTCGATGTATGAGCGCCTATAAAAAATGGCGGCATGGAGAGGTACGTAGTCAGTCAATAATTAGCAACCTGCGAGCGCTCGCTGTCGACTGATCAGCTGTAAGGCCGGCCTTCGCATCGCGCCCTGCTTCCTACCTCACCGTACCGCAACAGGCCACGGACCTACCCACTACGCCCGGCGTTACACGGATCTTAAAGGAAAGGCTACGGATTATCATGGACACCGCGGGATCACACCAGGGCCCTGGCCTTGGATATCATCCCTGGCCTACGTTATCCACGCGCTTAGACCCTGCCACACCTTCGCCGGTCTGCGCCTCGGCATTGCGACATCTTCGCCGGCCAGCATCTCCCGCGCATCTGCTGACCAGGTCAATCATACCTTCGGCTACCCTGTTTCACACGTACCCGGAAGACTCAACGTCATCTTCAGTGTTGAACATATCCACAAGTCCGGTCCTTGACCATTCCACCTACGTCATCGGTCCGTAATCATCTTACAACTGCGCAATTCACTCAAATAAACGCTGTGACATCACAACCAACATATTTCATTGTCTCCTTACCACATCTCCAAAAGAATCTATTAAGGCGGGAGAAATAGTGAATAAATTTTTCGAATGCTCATTTAAGAAATATATTGCTATGTTTAATCTTATTTGAGATCTTCCTCGGTTAATGCCGAAAGAGACATGTCTGGTTTCATGTACGCCTCTCCGGGTAAAGAGTAACCGAAATGTGGAATTTTTTCAAGTCATCTACAATACACAACATGCTCATTGTCCAACTCCTAAAAATTTAAACATAAAATATTATTTTGTTGAAGATATCGATCCGTAATCCTCCGAATTAAAGGCATTTGAAAAGACCAGTACGCAAAGAAGACTATGGCTGAACAAACGGCGCCACGTGTATTTATTTATTTTTATTGGGTTTCACAGATGTTCTCACTTACGTGAGAATAATCCAGTTAAAAAAAGTTAGTTAATAAACAAATAGTTACTTACAGTCATAATAAACAAATAGTTACTTAAGAATCTACTCAGACATTAATTTGATCATATCTAAATAAAGATTAAAAACAAAACATATAAAAAATAAACATTATATATAAGCTCACTCAAATGGAAAATAAAATAAAGAGAGACAAGAGATATAAAAGAGAAAAAAAAGAGAGACGAGTAATACATAATAATATAATTAGGGCAACATATTTTTTAGCAACTAGGGTACTTCAATAAAGGGTGTTCTAACGCAATTTGTATAACGTCGCCACTTGTCAAAGCTTTGCATAATGGATCCGAATGAAAAGTAGCGACATATTATATTTATTCATTTTATGAATGTTTTTTTTATATTACTCCACACGCCTATGTCATCTTTCGAAAGAGTTAAAGAAACTCGTGCTGCAGAAGAAAGGAAATACAGAGGCCGGCACACCCTACACAGCCGAGCTGCTGAACTCAAGAACGTTGACTCGTTGAAAATACTCTTGTCAACTCTATACATATATTAGAAGCGCCTTTGGCGTATTCCACGGCTGTGCACCGTTACCGAAGGGATTAAAGACGCTAGTCTTTAATAAAATAAGGTAGAACAAGGGTAAAAATATATTCCAAAAGGAAATGAAATCTTTGCTGCTCCACGCGCCAATTAGCCTATGATCGGGTAGAAATCTTTGCTACTCCACGCGCCAATTAGCCTATGATCGGGTAGAAAAAAGTCATCCACTGTCAACAAATCTCTGTGGTTGACAATTAATAATTGCTTACAGTGAAGAGATGAACTGACGTAAGTTTTTTGTTGGAGCGTCCTAACGCCAAACTGAAAATCAATTTTATTGAACTGTCTGAGGCCCAGGAGTCGAAAGGTTTTAAGTAAATTATCGTTTTCAAACACATCGGTATAAATCACACTTCTTGTTCGGTGATTAATTACACAATAAAAGTGTTGCATGAACTTAACGATAAATAATATTTCTCAATAGGTGTTGGAACGTTATTGACATGGTTTCAGCATTTCCATTTTTAGTACGTTCGAAAACAGTTATATAAAAATATTTGGTCATTTTAAAACCATGACCGATAGTACATAATACATCCAAATTAATATGTTCAAATTACTTCTTTGAATTAATGTACTGTGTCAATAGCGGAATCTACTATCAGACACGGAATAACGTTTTGAGAAAACTCATCCAAGACAAATATAGGTTAAACAATTAACAATTAAAAAAACTATGACTAAAATTTTGGTAAGCAAAAGTATCAGTATAAAAGCACAAAGAAAATATATAAAATTATTAAGTTATCTAATATGATACCTGTTCGAGGGATAATATTGTTAAAAAATATATGCCAAAACCTATTGTCGGATTCCATTAATAAAGAAAAAATTAAATCACACACACAACACAAGATTTAGTCAAAATTAAGGTTTGTCCTTTCCAAAAATTACTATTAAATACGGGAAACGAGCATTCACTTTTCTTGTACCTAAGATATTTAATAGATGCCAATGAACATAAAAAGCCAACCAAATCGCACCAACTAAATGTTTTTTTGAGTTTTATTATCCTATGTACATTTGTTCCTTAAATTTTGTTAAATTTGCTACCGTGTCATCAAATAGCAATCTTAAAAGTTAGAAATTGTAACATAGTTAATGTCCAAGAAATGAAAAAAAAAATGGTTAATAGTTTAAGATTTTTTTGTTTACAAAGAATAAGTATTCATTGATTGTATGCATATATTTTTAATATGCCTATTAGTGTGTTGTATGTGTCTTTGAGAATGTTGACCGTGTATCTGTCTGGTTAATGCATTTGTATTGTAGTGACTTGATATTATGTTATTCTTCTGCATCTACGAGTATCTTCAATATTGTGGCTTCTCGTTATATGTGTACGTTAGTGTTATAATTAATACAGTGCAATAACCTTCTCAAAAACTGTTTTGGAAGAATAGAAATAAATAAAAATACAAAATTTGACTATTTTATAATAATTTTATGTAATATATGTTACAATAATAACTAATTAATCACAGCTCATCGTAATAATTGTTTCTATAGCTGCTGGGCTATACTTGTTTGTCTATTCGTATATTTACTAATTTTCAATACACGTTAATGCTGACGAGAAAATAATTGACGTATAAAGAAAATTAATTTTTTAATTTTCATTAGGTTCGAAATAAGTGATTAAAAAAAATATAGATTAGAATTTGTTTACGCTAACAATCTATTTGTAATAATTGCCGATTGATTTAAGAAGTATAAATATTCTTTGCCTCGTTTTAAAATAGACACCACGTCATTGCAAAATAAAGCAACTTTTATCAGCCATTTCCATCGCGGTCTATAAAATAAAACGGCAGGTAAGAAAGATAATAAAAGGGCTATATTTTTTTACTGATTTAATTAACCGAACCTTTTTTTACTATTACCGCAGTATTCGGGACTTTTATTTAGTTGTTATGGTAAAAAAATGAAAACTTTAAATGAAAATATCGTATAAATGGTATTAAAATTAAAATTAAACCTAACCTAACCTAACTGAACCGAACACCGCGCCATAAGGTTGGCTTGTTTGTAACATCATCACATTATTTAATTATGAATATTTGATGATTCTTGATTTGTTTTAGTCATTAATCATGGATTGATTGGAAACATTGTGATCAGCTGAAAAGTTTAACAAAATGGTGGTTTGATAGATTCCTCTATAATTTACACGGTTAAGATTTTGTGTTACGTTATAACGAGTCACGTATACGACTCGTTCCTGTATTCAACAGCTTGACTGGGTCACTGGGTTTGCACCCTCTCGTAACATGGGTTTCTTCAAGACTCTAAGGTGGATTACCGTTCTTTATCTTTGGCTAGGAACATATTCTTAGAGTACCCATCCCCCTCCTTTTAACTTTGGCACAGACTGGAGCAAGTACCCTATGTATAGCCATGTGATGGTTATATTAAGGACTTCTTGGCAACAAGGAGAAAAACGTGAATTGTATATTTATAAAGAATATCTTCAAATTATGGTAATCCGGTTTAAAATGTTAATTTCCTGATAAACTTTTATTACATTACCAATACATCGGAACACGTGTTCATGCACCTGCATAATAATAACGAAATGCGAAAATTTTACAATTTTTATGAACACTTGTTCCGACATCGTGATAAAATTCGTATTTTACTAAAAGTTTATCAGGAAACATCAATTTATTCGTTAAGGGCCTGCAATCCCGTTTTTAATATGATTACGAACAATTTAAAGAATTTCATAATAAATTAGCAATGCTCATTTTCCCCGTGGAACAGGTTCACTATATCGTTTTCTGAAAAAGACCCCCACACAGTATCCCCAGAAATGACATAGACTGAGGAACATAATTCAACTCAAGGCCTTAGGTAGGGAGATAATATATTATAAAAATAAATAAAACCTATTCATTAAAATTAAATAACGCGAAATTTTAAAATTGTAATGATCGCCGATTGCATAGGATGTTATAGAATACGAAAAACCCCAACCTTATAAATTAAAGTTTTTGAACCCTGTGCTCATAACGCATCGAATTTAAAAGTTATAATGTCTGTATTTTCATTTAACACAGTTATTCTCTCGGTTGCACCCTGCAAGCGACTCTTTTCAGCCACGGTTTTAATTTCGAAGTTAACATAACCATAAAAGGTAACTGCAACGGACAATCCCATTGGCAGAGAATACCGTGCTCTGCGATTTTGAGAAGATTATTCTTTGCTCCTGACAAGAGAAATTAACAAAGCATTTAGATAAAGGGAGGCAAAGAAATGCCAGAACACGCAGAACTCTGGAATAATATGTTTAAAGTTCGTTATATCTTTTTTATGTTGCCTGGGGGAAAGTTACGTGCTACCCGCATGATGTAGAAGTGCGCATTTGAATATCAAAATTTTAATTTTATTTGAATTATTAATTTAATACATTTGCCAGACGAAAAATATGCCGAAATTGAGAAAAAGTATTTGTATATGCGTAATTTTTTTGTAAGTTTTTCTTGCGCCCATTTGCTACTTGACTGCATGACAAATTAATTATCGACTTTATTTCAATACTAATTTAATTATTTTAACACTTATTTTTCTATTGGTTAATCAGCAAATAATAACAGAAGACAACATGAAATTCTTTTGGTTTGCCAGTGAATAATAACAGAAGACAACATGACTTTCTATTGGTTTACTAGTGAATAATAACGGCAGACAACATGAGTTTCCAAGAAGTAGTTTAGTTTCCTTTGGAGTAAATGTTCGTCCACACCATAGAAAATAAGATTGGAAACTTATTTATACATATACATATTTACAATTGGGACCCTTTAAAAACGATAAGTATACAATATTTATATATAATCTTAACAGCAATGCCTTTCTCGACATTCAAGTAGGGCCGGCGTAAAAGTAAGAACTATCCTTCCGGCCGAAAGTGTGAAAGTATGTTTTTTCTAAAATATATTATTGGTACAACAAATCATTTAAACGAGGACACGTTTAAACGTTTCTTTACATACAAACATCAGTTCCAATTTTGACAATGTCACACTCGCGTATGAACGCAAAAGAAAAAAATATTGTTTAGTACTTAAATTAAAGTTCGCAAATTGTTACTTTTGTCGACTATAAAATAACAAGTACGCCTTACTATTGAGTTTGGCGCCAGTATTCTGCAGTTCCTAGTTAGTACTATTTACAGTATCTCTCGACAAAAAGGTCGCCCCGGAAAACGGGAAACCTGTTTGATAGATGGTTCAAACTCAACAGACGATTGCAATCGTTAAATTACAGAAAACAGGTGGATGTGATATATTAATATTACCGATATTTCAAATCAATGGATACTCTGAAAAAACTATCGTAATTTATTTCGAAAAATTACATTTTTCAGTTTGATTTGTTGTCTCTGATTTAGTCTCTGCTTGGGATTACAGTTGAAAGTCTGAATTTAATATAATGTTTATTTCGTGTATAGGAGTTGACGCAACTATGAACATCTCCCTTTAACACATGTTCCTGCATCCTCCACCCAATTACCAGCTACTTAATTACCTGTCTTTGTCTGATGGTGTGGAGTATCTACATTTAGTGAAATTGCAACAATTTATTTACTTATTAGCAGTCTGTTAAAAAAACCGGCGCAGTGAACATGTTGCTTCAGTGCGTTTAATTCGAGTGTATTACGAAAGCTTGTGCAGTGATGACCAAGCGGTGTCCTTCAAATCTATAATATCGATCGAAAAGAACAAGGATAAGACAGAATTCTTTCCAATTCCAACTGTTAACCACATCTACTCCAATAGTTGTGTCAAATATTGATTACAGTCCATTTTAAAACCATAAACTATTCGCGTGCAATATTGCGACTACAACAAGTGATGAAGAAGATATATTTGACAAAATTCTCACTTCCTTCTCGCTCTCTCACATCGGCTCTTTTATACTAGTCGCTTGGTCATTAAAATTAATCCACATTTAATTAAAATAAGTCCTTAAATGTTTGCCCTTTAAGTTCACGTCATAAAACGAAACTCATCCTCACTTACAAAAGTCGATTTGCGCTTACTGTTATCTAAGCAACGATACTTGTCTTGTCTCAGAAATTCTGTCTTGTTATAATCTAGGGAAGCTGCATTGGGTCGTTTCAAGTGCACTTTGCATTTAATGCTATGCATTTTGCACAGCTTTACGATTCTCCACAGCGCTTAAAGCTCCGGCTTTGAATAACGCAAATGTGAGTGTTTCCTTAAGCGAAATAAGATCAGATCTTTAATGAACGTTGAAAGACCATTTTTAGCATCTTGATTTTGAATAAAAGTCAGAGTTTTGTCACAACCTTACAAATCGAAATCAATTTGATTGAAGGATCAGAAGAACTAAAAACTAATATTGAATTGTTGCATTGTGGCAAGAAGCAAGTATAAATGAGATAGATAATTTTTGGTAAGTAATTTTAAAAATTCCTGCACACTTATTCAACTTTGTTACTAACATTGATCCCATATTGATCGGGTGGCGTTAAAATACTGTAACTAGTAGTTATGTGAATAGTATACCTCGCATTCATAAAAATATGCATCTAATTTTCTCATATTTAACAAATCAAAACCAAAGTTTTCCCTAAAATCATAAGATTGGCAAGAAGGCAAATTGTGTAACCTTTTTTTTTAAAATAAATTATAAGATATTGTCACGTAACGAATTGAAACGTTCAAAACTCCCGCGAATTCAAATTAGTACCTATCAGTTGTAACCATTGTTCGCGGTGCGCATGCGTGCACCGTGAGGTTGGTAAACTGCACAACGCCACACACGCGGGCATTCACCAACGGCCGCCCCTCACTCGCAATCTGGCCTCGGCCTTGATAACATGTGAGCGTTACCGCCAACAGAGACGCAAACATAAGCGCAACCACTCCATATGACGAATATGGAGTGGTTGTTCGGCCTTCAGTCCCTCGTGTAAAAGCCCAATTGGCTGACCTAATCCCTGATGTCATGGAACTCAATCTCTACCACCTGAGCTAACGCCGATTTGTTCCAAGGCACCCTTTCTACGACGGGCCCCGTGGGGAATTGCGCCCCCTCACACCGGCGTCCCTTACACTGTCGCCTAACATGGGGCAATTTTTTTTTTGTCATCCCTTCAAGCCAACAACAGACTACCTCATGTTCGTCAATTGAAATCCTCTCTATGTACATTATTCTTGTAACAACATGTGATTTCCTTCTCAGCAAATGTCCACAAACCGTCCCAAAAAACCGTTTTTTTTGGCGCGCTCGCAAAACTCGCTTCACAAAATGGCGGTCCTTCGTGTTCACACTTTGCCGCGTCACGAAAACAGACACGACAACCACAAACAAATACAACAGAGTTGTTTTTGTTTCTCAGCAAGCATAAACATCACGAATTCGTGTTTGTTTATTTTTTTTTCCAAGCTCACTTCAGGATCGTAATGTCCCTCGCATAGTAAACATTACCTACAGACAAATCACCTTCCTCCAACGTGTTTAAATAAAAACACGGGTTTGTCTCAACACTAATTACACATTTATTCCTAATAAATTATAGGTACAACTGCTTTTTCCTCCAATGTGCAAATACGAGTGTTAACCCTCCAAGTGCCTTCGACGAGTGTTAACCTTCCAAGTGCCTTCGACAAGTGTTATCCTTACAGCAAGTGACGTGAAAAAGTGAAATTAAATTCATTCCTTTTCTTCAAAATTCTCAATTTCAAAGCAAAATCTCTGGCCATTTTTTTTTTCTCAACAAGTGAAAGTGACTAGTGAAACTAAAAAACACAGTTTTACAAAGCAAAGTCCTGGCCAAATTTTCAAAAATTCAAAACACTTCAAAAATTCCGGAACACAATCGTCTTTTTTCTTAACAAACATCAAGCAAACCTTCAAAATGGATCCACCCACTGCACCTACAGGAATTACATTTGGTGTAATCACCAACATTTTCCAATCAAAAAGAGAAATATTACTCCAAGCTCTTCGTAAAAGGGACCTGTCGCCAACTTACAAATCAAAGAAGTCACTCATAAATTACGCCTTGTACTTCAACAAGAAATACATCAGGAATTTACGTTTCAATTGCCCCGAACCAGTGGAAGCAAAAATAATTACACCAGTACCACCTGAGTCTAAAAACATACCAACACCAGTCATTCCACAAAATAAAAGTTACGACCTAACTTCCTGGAAAATTAAGTTCAACGGTCGCTCCGATGTGGAAAATTTTATTGACAGAATAGAAGAAACTGCCCAAGTCAGAGGAATTCCCATAGAAATCCTACATCGCAACTTTATCGACCTCATTGCTCCCGAATTACTCTCGTGGCACAAATTACACAAAAAAGGGCAGATTCTTGGCCCAAACTAAAATCAGCCCTCATCAACAATTTTGGAAAAAAGGAAGCACAGCACAAAATAAAACTGTCACTGTTTGCAATCAAACAACTTTCGAACGAATCAGTTGCCAACTTCATACAAAGAGCTGAATTCACAAACGCCAGGCTCTCTTCACCTGTTTCGGACGACGAACTTTTGCCGGTTATAATTGATGGTCTCCTCCATAAATATGAGAACATCATTACATCACAAAAAATCCTCAGCATTAACCAACTTAATGACGTTTGCCTTCTATTGGAAACATACCAAAACAGAAGAAAGGACTCTAACGATGCAAACGAAATCATCAAACCAAGCAGATCCTCTGGTATCAAACCGGAATATAATGAAAGAAAAATCTGCTCATTCTGCAAAAAAACCGGTCATTCTCAAACTACTTGTTTTAGGCAAGCTAACCTCCAAGAACCCCGGGACACCAGAGCACCTAAGAGACATTCTTCCCAAAACCGCTCTCCACCTCGCGACAATCTACGAGAAATTTTCAAAAAATCGAGACACAACCACGAGAGATTACACGCTCCCAATAAAGTTGTCAAACCTCCACCGGATTTTTCAAAACCCCCTCCAAATTGGGTAAACAAGAAACAAAAAAACTAATACCCAACCTCTCGGGAATCCATTTCACTCCAAGGCCTAAGGAATGGATAGAGTGGTTGAGACACGTAAAATACTTCAACCAGGCCTTACATCTTTCAACTGTTAGTTGCAAAGAAGCTCAAGACGGAAGACCCTACGCTCAATTCTCCGTCAATAATGTCACCTTTTCGGGACTTATGGATAGTGGCGCATCTATTAGTTGCCTCGGCAATAATGCACACATACCTTTCGTCAATTGCGGATTTAGAATCAAAATGCATTCTACACACGTTACAACCGCAGACAACACAGCTCAAACTGTCACAGGTTCTCTAGCAATACCTGTCAGTTGCGGAAACAAAACAATCACGATCAACTTCTTAGTAATTCCTTCGATATCCCAGAACTTCATCCTCGGTGTAGACTTCTGGAAGGCCTTTAATGTCGCCCCCCAGGTATTTAACACTTCCAGCAACACCTCTCACTCCACACAAGTCAGTGAGATTCGTACAGTAATACCTTACAAAAATCTAAGTTCTGCTCAATCACAACAATTAAAAGAAATGATCAGCAAATTCGAATCAATATCTTTCGAAAAATGCGGCTTAGGACTAACTAACCTGGTCGAACACCACATCAAAACCACTGAGCCACCCATCAAACAAAGGTACTATAACCTAGCTCCCCAGAAACTTAAACAATTGGAAAAAGATTTAGACGAAATGTTGAGTTTAGGCGTGGTAGTTCCTAGCAGAAGCGCCTGGACAAACCCAACTCTACTTGTGTCAAAAAAAGACGGCTCTGCACGATTCTGCATCGACAGTAGAAGACTTAATGCTTGCACTGAGGCTGACGCCTATCCACTTCCATTTGTTCACGCCATCCTCGACAAACTACGAAACGCCAAGTTTATATCTTCAATTGATCTAAGCAAAGCTTTTTGGCAAATACCATTAGACGCTGCATCTTGTGAAAAAACTGCATTCGTCATACCAGGTAGAGGTATGTTCCACTTTAAAAGGTTACCATTCGGCCTCAAAAACAGCCCTGCCGAACTACAAAGGTTAATGGACAAGTTATTCGGCCCAGAATCGGATAACAACTTATTTTGTTACCTAGACGACCTCATCATCATAACTGACACTTTCGAAAAACACATTGAAATGCTGGAAAAAGTCTTCCAACAACTCAAACTCGCCGGTCTCACCATCAATTTGAAGAAATCAGAATTCTGCAAGTCCCGCTTGCGTTATTTAGGCTTTATTGTCGACGAAAAAGGTCTGAGAACAGACCCAGCTAAAGTCGAAGCCATGGCAAATTTCCCCAGACCCAAAAACGCAAAAGAAGTCAAAGGTTTTCTAGGACTTGCCGGTTATTATAGAAGGTTCATCAAAGACTTCTCCAACATCGCAGCACCCCTCAACAAAATCACTGGTACACGCAAAGGCATCAGTAATTTCCTATGGTCCCCTGAAACCGAAAAAGCCTTCATCACTTTGAAATCTGCTCTACAAACAGCACCCGTGCTGAACTGTCCTGATTTTACGCTTCCTTTCACGCTCCATACAGACGCTTCTAATGTTGGAATCGGCGGAGTACTAACACAGGAATTTTCCGATGGCGAACACCCTGTAGCTTACTTTTCCCGTAGCTTAAACAAACACGAAAAGAACTACGGAATAACGGAAAAAGAATTACTGGCAGTAATGGATTCTATTCACCACTTTCGAGGATACATAGACGGTAGCAAATTCACTGTAATTACTGACCACAGTAGCCTAAAATGGCTAATCTCCTTGAACAATCCATCCGGTAGACTCGCTCGTTGGTCATCACGTTTGTCTCAATACACTTTCGAGTTCATACATTGCAAAGGCGCCGACAACATTGTACCTGACGCACTCTCAAGAATCGAGCTTGCTCTCCTAAACACCGAACCAACTGCCCCCATCTCTTCTACTAAGGACACCTGGTATCTAAAGATATTCAACGGTTGCATTAACTCTCCTCAACAGTTTCCCAATTTCATCATAAAAGAAGGACAATTGTACCGTAATTGCAAACCTCCTTTGTCTATCCTCGAAGACCATGCTTGGAAACTGGTTGTTCCTCCTGAAGAAAGAGAACAAATAATATTCAACAACCACAGTGCCCCGGAATCCATACACCCCGGAACCTTCAAGACATATAAGAAAATATCCTTGAAATATTATTGGCCTGGTCTTTTCAAACAAGTGCGAAATTATATTTCTAAATGCGACACTTGCAAAGCTTATAAACACAGCACCGCACCCCCTGCTGGTCTTATGGGTAAACCCAAACGCGCCGATAGACCACTGCAATCTCTGTCAATGGATATTATTGGACCTTTCCCCAGAAGTTATGCTGGACACATGCATATACTCAGTGTAGTGGACATTTTCACCAAATATTGTTGGATTTTTCCTTTAAAAAGAGCCACCGCATCTGCAGTCGTAAGCCTTTTGGAAAAACACATATTTATACCTTACGGAACCCCCCGTACAATTATTGTGGATAACGGAAAACAGTTCATCGCAACTGAATTTAAGGAGTTCCTGTCCAAATACGGCATTAAGGACATCTTTTATAACACTCTCTACACACCACAGAACAACACTGTAGAGCGTTATAACCAAAACATCAACACTGCCCTGGCTATCCTAGTTGATAAAGACCAACGCACTTGGTGTAAAAACTTGGAAAAAATTCAAGCAGCTATGAACAACACGGTAAATCTTACAACCGGTTACACCCCATTCTTCCTCAAACACGGCATGGAACAAATTGTTCACGGCTCTCTACATCGGAATATTGATTTTCCATCATCGGTCCCCTCATCTGAAGACCCTGTAGAAACATATGCCCACCGTTTAGAAGAACTCTCTGCTATCTACAGCGAAGTAACAGACGCTTTATTACTGGCCCACCAAAAAAGTGCGGACAGATACAACTTACGCAGGAAACATGTCACTTTTAATAAAGAAGATATTGTCTGGAGAAGAAATAACACATTGTCACAAGGTGCCATGTACTTCTCTGCCAAATTGGCACCCCGCTTTATCAAGGCTAAAGTACTGAGAAAAATCTCAGATTTGGTGTACACCCTGTCCGACATTTCTGGTAAACACATAGGCAACTACCACATAAAGGACATTGTCAAGGCTGGAAAAATGGAAACAATAGAAACCATCACTCCTGTCCCTACGTTTGTACCTCATTGGCAGAAACAACCACTGTCATACACTACAAACCTTGCATAAACAACTATTTATGACTTGTACTATTGATTTCACAAGCCGTCTACCAAAGTGTTATTCGTTTTTTGTCGAAATCATTAGCCTTTTGACCATAATGTTCTTGATTTTCATAAATTAATCATCCATTATGGTTTGTCGTAAGTAAATCTTACACGACAAGGTACAATAAGTGTCAATTGTAACCTTGACCTCGGTACACTATTTCATTGTATATAAACTTTTGTTCCTATTCTTTTCTCACATTTCACCTTTTCTCATGTATACACCTTTTTTGAAACTGATCATTTCAGAAAAGAGACACCTCCTCAATGTCGGTTTTTATTTTTTTGGTACGCGCGATGCTCAAAAATGTTCTCCATTTCCTGTTCCCAACACACCAAGTTCTCTTGTCATATCATTTTATATTATTGTTTCTTTTGCCCATGTTCTCGCAATTGTCCTTCATATTTGTTCTAATGGGTTTCATCGTACATAAAACAATGACCCTTTGCAACATGCACCCAATTGAGGTGAATGTTCAACCCCTGTAATTTGTAATCATAATGCGTGTGTAATTCCAGTTCGGTATCGTCATTTGATTCAAGTTACACAGGTGTAACAAATACAAGTTACAATTACCATGTTAAAGTTTTTTCAGTTTTACCGAAATTGAATGGCGCTCAACTATCCCATTTGCTCTTGTCTTTTTTCAGAATTTGATATTGACACGTCATTTCTGAAAATAGTTGTTGTAAAGAAAGACAAATTGCAATTTGTCTTCCTCATCAATAACATTGTACCATGCATAACACCTTTCGGTCACATTGAGTATATAAAATCATAGGATCTCAACTTACTGACCTAAACCTGTTATATTGTCGCACTTTATTTTGTCTTGAATGACATTAATTTGCTTTGTTAAAATACACCAAGCCAGGTCACTCATATTAAGTTATTCTGTGTCTCAAGGTGCCCTTTTGTATATAAAAATGTATAACATGTATAGTTCACAACATTCGTGTTTGTGGCAATTGTGGTAACACCAAGTGTGTTTCCTTGCTCATTTTGTGTGGTCATTTTAAGTAGGTAAAACCCAATCAGGTCTTAAATAAACCACTACAAACCTTTCTATTGTAAACAAAGAGTAAGTAAAACCAAATAGGTCTCTTTCGCTATATTCACAACTTTTTTGTCTTGTATAAAACATCCTTGTTGACATATGTCTTGTATTATTGCCAACCATCCGTGTAAACTCAGCATAAGTTAGTGTCATCACACAACGTGTAAACTCAACTTATGTTTGTGTCATCACATACCGTGTAAACTCAACTTAGGGTTGTGTCATCACAGTATATTGTAAGCAAAGAGTAAGTAAAACCAATAGGTCTCTTTCGCTATATTTGTGCACTGTGTAAGTAATTACTACTATCACATCACATGTCTTGTACAATTGTATCTGCTTGTCATGTTACTTTTTGTATTATGCTAGTACCAATAACTATCGACATCACCGTATATGTTTATTGTGTATTTTGTGTATATTCCGTTTGTATTGAAATGGAAACTTCTTCATCAACTTGAACGTAAACTTGTCTTCCACCATGATACGAGAGATCGTTATAAAATCCACCATGATACGAGAGATTGTTATAAAATCCACAATGATACGTGCGAACGTTATAAAATCCAATGCTATACGAGAAGTTCGTCATAATCGCTTATTTTTCGCCAACGCAGCGAATGGGTAATTTGTCTCAATGTTTTGTTATAAATACCTACCGTCTTACACCCTTTCAATACTGGGCTCGTCTTTTTTCAAATCGTTCAATTTTTACATGATACGTGAAGACGTCATAATACTTACCGTGATTCGTGTGAACGATATAATATCAATTGGTTTTTCTTAAATAAGATTGCCACCTGTTTATACTTGAACTACCTGACGTAGATCATTTTACCCGGATATGTCTTGTCATTAAAAACATTTGACACCTTTGTTAAACTTGCCAAACAGCAGGAAATTTCCCTCTTGAAAGAGAAATTTAAAAAATAACATTGAAGCTGTGCATTCAGCAAATTTTGGTCGAATTGATGCCTGTGGACTTCTTGTAACTAAACCCAAGAACTATCTACTATCCATTGACCATGGACTAATCATCGGCTTCACTTTTGATTATGAGGTATCGTGTCGTAGGAGGTCAATCGGGACATGACACAAAAACACCTAACTCGTCGGCTGGGAAACGAATAAGAAAACTCCCAGGTTTGTGAAATTTGAACAAGGGTCTGTCATTTTCTCACAAATTTGTAGAAGATTAAATCAACCCCTAGTCTTTCATCCAATAAACATGAAAGACTAGAATTGTATTATGTTGTATGTTATGTTTCATCACACTTTCTTGTAAATGTAATGAGTCAGGAAACCTGCTGTCAAATATATTTCGCTCTCTCCTGAAGATCGAATCTGGACTCTAGCCTGTTTTCAGCAGATTTCTATACTCAACCGTTTCTTTTCGTCATCACTTTCACCATGTACATATTGTAGAAAATTATTCGCGGATTTGGAAATAGTGCGATAAGCATTGGCTTATCGTCTGTCAAATAGGACAAACCTCATCCACGAATCCTTTTTTTCTCACCCCTTCTCCCATCATCCCTTCACCCTTCAATGAAATATATTCACTATGTTCTCTTCTTTGAAAACCTTACGTTGTTACCGCTTCAGCGATAACATTGACCATGAAAGGTCAATTGTTTTCAAAAAAGTTATTTTCTGTCACATTGCACAAACATGTTCTTGTATCAGTGGATTTGTATTCAGTACTATTGCACTGAATGGACTATACAGAGTCACCTCTTGATACGAAAACATATTTTTTTTCACATTTGTAAAATCTCAATTAGTTAGGAACATCTCTATCTTTCTCTCTCTCTGGTTTCTGGCAAGCAAATCTCTTTCTTCTCTCCAAGGCACATTTGTTTCTCTCCAACCTTTATTTCATCATTGGTCTACCAGGCAGGTAAACTTCAAGAATTTTGTTCTAATAATAATTTACCCCTGGACTAAAAAGAAGCCCAGCAGCCTCCCTCACCACCAGCTGAGCCCTCTTCATTGCCGCCTTCACTACCGTCACGGAGGTCCCCTCTCTTCAGCCTCGTCATACAAAAAGCACCCGACCACACCCAACTCAATTAAGTGTGAGCCGTTTGTGCAGTTGCGAACAAAGTCGTCTCACAATATAATGACACTTTCCAAACAACAACCTCCGAGCATGTCAGCTCCAGGTTAGCTGTCCGTTCCTGCCAATCAACTGCTGTCTTTTGCTCCATCAAGCACTGACACAAGCACTGTCCTGCAAATACTAAAACACGCAGACCAACCAGTCGCCGTTCGTGCAGACTCACCAAATGCCGTTTGTGCATACTCACCACCGATCTTCACTTGGCACCAACCCATGTTATTCGCAGCCCTGCACGCTTTAATAACCAATACAACCTTGCTTACTGCCAGCATGGATCCACTCTGGCATTTCTACAAACTTGAAGCACCTATTTTTGACCTCTGTGATAGTAGAACCCCTCCGCAACAACAAGTTCCACTCCGTGTTCTTTTCTCAGACCCTAGTGTTCATTTGAGTGTAATCTCAATGGGTCATGTGTTAGTGAAAATAACAAGTGCAAAGCAAACTCCGACCACTACGCAAACACAACAAACTACGCTGCGCAAATCTTAGCTTCCCGGACCAATGATAAACTTAGAGTTTTTTTTTTCCATAATGTCATGTCACATGTTACTATGTTTTGTCTTGTCTTGTCATGTCATTTGTTACTATGTTTTGTCTTGTCTTGTCATGTCATATGTTACTATGTTTTGTCTTGTCTTGTCATGTCATATGTTACTATGCACTGTCTTATTGTGTCACGATGTGTTCTATGTTTGTCATCAATTAGCTAGCACACCCAGTCAACCTCTCTCAATCTCTCTCTCTCGCAAGCCATCTCTCTGAGAAGCCAGTGGCATGTTTTAAGTAAAAGAGGATTCTTTAAGCCTGTTGCTTCATTGCCACGTCGCTTTTTCTCGGGCGGGCGGGGATGTGTCACGTAACGAATTGACACGTTCAAAACTCCCGCGAATTCAAATTAGTACCTATCAGTTGTAACCATTGTTCGCGGTGCGCATGCGTGCACCGTGAGGTTGGTAAACTGCACAACGCCACACACGCGGGCATTCACCAACGGCCGCCCCTCACTCGCAATCTGGCCTCGGCCTTGATAACATGTGAGCGTTACCGCCAACAGAGACGCAAACATAAGCGCGCCTAAATTAACGACTGTTTTCTCGCACAAGTACTTTATAAAACCTATATCAATTCTGTGCCAATTCACGATGAAGAACCGTGCGCGCGATAGCGCGTACAGTACAGCCGATGACCGCTAATTGTGGTTCAACAAGTACGAGATTCATCCTGCAAAACCGATGTAAGCTGATAACTATAATTCCCCTGTATGTGCCTTTTATGTTGAATCATGCTCACCTACAAAGCTTGCCAGCCAGTACCTAAAATACCGATAGAGATTGACCCAACGAAAAGCTAGAAATGTTAGGATGTTTATTACTCTTTTCATGTGTGTATTCTGTTATATAAATGTGCTTTGTGAATATACTTTCATATCCCATTCATTGCGTTTCCTTTGACGAATATGGAGTGGTTGTTCGGCCTTCAGTCCCTCGTGTAAAAGCCCAATTGGCTGACCTAATCCCTGATGTCATGGAACTCAATCTCTACCACCTGAGCTAACGCCGATTTGTTCCAAGGCACCCTTTCTACGACGGGCCCCGTGGGGAATTGCGCCCCCTCACACCGGCGTCCCTTACAATATGTCCAAAGAAACGTCGTTATCTAAAGGAAATTCTTTTTTAAAACTTTCTTTAGGCAGGTAGGTTACCACCATAATATGAAAAAAATGCGAATAAGAAAGAACAAATAAACATGACGAATTCAAACTTAAAAAATATATCTTTAAAAAACCATTATAACGGCCACCATTTTAAAAAAGAAACCTACAAACAAATTTACATCGAGATCGAATCGTAAATGTTATTGATCGTAAGATAGCATTTTAATAAATTAATAGGTGATGGAGAAGAGATGTTGGATAACAGTTTAATAAATTAATATGTGATGAAAAAGAGGCGTTGGATAGCGGTTTAATAAATTAATAGGTGATAAAGAAGAGGCGTTGGATAACAGTTTAATAAATTGATAGGTGATGTAGAAGAGATATTGGATAACAGTTTACACTCTTTTATAGTAATTTCTCTATTACATATGCCGTCTCTTTCATAATAGACTTCAGTCGTACGGGATTTAAACTGGCTTCTCAATAATTAAGAATATTTGTATTTGAATTAAGCGATTTTTGTGAAAAATCACTTTAAGATCGGTTGTTGTCTAGGCGTCTTCTCGATACGATGAAAAGTGCCAAAAAATATATCTCTCTGAATTTATTTCACCCCTAATTAAAGTGGGAGTTCATTTGAAAAAGTAGTTTATACAGTTTTTTCACATGTTCACATTTTCATTAGGTGACTCATCTTCCAATAAGCTACTTATAATTATCTCCAAACATATTAATTTAAAAAATATATCCTCACTTTTATAATTACAGAGTAAACCTTCGATTCGATAGGAGAGAACAAAGTAAAATCGTTAAAACAAAATTACAAGGTGAAAGTGATTTTCTCGGTATTTGTAATTAAACGAATTAAATTTTCAAGAAGACAAATTACGCACCAATTAACGTTTTAAGTACTGAAAGAGAAAAACGTATGCCGCTAGACATGTCCGAATTTAAATCCACGCTTTTTAAATTACCATAATCTTAGTTTCAGAGAATTATTTAAACAATAGCTACCACTTTTAAGATATTTATTCAAAAGACGAATTTACAACTTTTATGTTTAAAAAAAACTAGTTGGAGTGCAAGCGACCTTAATGCCAAAACAAATATTTAAATGCTTGCTTTAAAAATAGGTTTATTGAAAGGTTTTCGGTGTTAAAATTTTCCGGAATATTCGCGTAAAGGAGAAGTGTTTACCAGTAAAAAGCACTTTAACCATAGACACAGGCTATATAAGATGGCGTCTTCTGCGAGAAATTCTTAACCATTAATTAAATAAAGGCTTTACTAAACCATGAATATAATTTTGTGAAATGATCGTTTGCTTTTTGAGATTCTTATTAATTTCCACTGGCCCATTAGACACAATCCAAATTACGCTAAATATTAATTGGACACTACAAGTGTTCGATCACCAGCCAAAATAGATCAAACATTAACCATAGGCAAAAATTGACCATAAGTCACCATAATACTAATGTTTTATTAGCTCTTTTATCAATAGTACAATGTTAATAGATTTTTAATGTAAATTTCAGGATTTATAAAACAGGAGAAAACACTTCCATAAAACGTTTCTTCCCATTTTGAGTAGGTTTCCCAGTTATATTAAATTTGATACAAAATTAGTGATCTGTTCATCAATACGCATGTGGAAATCGAATATTGGGAAACTTAATACAACTGGTCATTATTGTGCCAGAATACACGTATCTTCTGATGAACGTATTACTAAAATCTGTAAAGTTTCTTGAGAAATCCCTCGAAAAATTTCTAATTCATCAAATTGGAAAAATTAAATCTGGTGCTTACCACTAATTTTATAGTTGAAAAACGTTGTATAAAATTTTCGAACCGTTTTACATTAAATATTTCAATGGTAAGGTCCTGTTTTCACTTTAATCCCTCAAGAAACGAATAAGGCTTTATCCTGACTTCATCTCCATTTTAAATATTGTATCCTGTACTGTACATTTATACTGTATACATTTATGTATTATATTAAGATGAGACATGAAGCGAAAAAATAGTTTCCCATTTTTAACCTCCAATTCTCCCAACCAACGGTCTAACTAAAATCCGGTACACGTGCACCGCTTATCGCGTTCAAATAGTGGAATAAGTTTTGACGAGAAATTAATTAGTACGCAGTAGTGCCCCTGTGATCGTAAATCATATACATTCAAGATTCCAGCGTTTATCTGTTTTTAGAGGACACATAAAAATAATGAATTTATGTCACTCACATGTATTATAACATAAACATATAAAAACATGAAATACTACCTACGCTATCTAATTTGAATACAGTATTCAATCGGCCAGCCAGTGTGTTAGCAGAAGTCTAGGTTAATTATGATTGATTGAACAGCTCTCTCAATTGTGGATAATTTATACCTATCCTTAATTAAATTTTGGATTGATTGCATTTAGACCTACGTCTTAATCTAAACTCAAGCCAACCTCACATATTATCTGGTCACGACTGGTTAGTACGTAAACGAGTTACCAACTGTCCAATATTGAAAATTTAAGCTGTTATATTACGATGTTCCAAAGAAACTGAAATGTAACATTGCATCAGCGTAATTTTGTTATTTTGACATTCAAAAGGTCTTCGTTAAAAGTCGAGTCAGTTTTATCTTTTGAACGAATTGCGATCAACAGAAAAGCACAACTGTTATGTATAACAAATATTAAAATAGAGAGCTGAAACGAATCTAGAATAAGAGTTTAACGGGAACCATTTAAATTGAAAAAAAAAACGTAAAAATGGCGTTTGATCGATATTTGATAACAATGTTACATTTGAATTTTATAACATTTATTAATTTAATTTTTTAAACGTTACATTTGGTTTTGATAACAACGTTGTAATTAAATTTGATGACAGCGTTATACTTGAAAAAAAAATAATAACATTGTACACACGAATTTTTTTACTTTATCACCGACCGGTTTCGCTTAATACAAGCATCAGCAGGGTACTAAATTAAAACTGAGTAAACCGTTTATTTTCTTAATATGTTAAACCACAAGGTTACTGCATTCACCAAATTTTACTATACATAAATTTAATAATAAAAAATAAAACAAATGAATAAATTTTATATTTAAATTTCAAAACAACGTTATATTTGAATTCTGTGACAACGTTACATTTAAATTTGGTTATAATATTTCATTTGAATTTCTACGAGACATTCCAACCTTATTATTCAATTGCAATTTTATTCAACCACTTTCCGGCGACAGCGTTATCTAGTTCAATATTCCCCAATGTATGACGCAGTTTTTCTTTGTATCGATCTTGAACGTTTTCGTCTTTGATAACGATATTTATTTGCTCCATTCGATATCACTGAAACGTAATACTTTTTGAACATTTATTTGGAATATTCGTGAATAATCTATTGACTATAAGAATTGATTTCGCCTTAAGATATGTCGAGGGAATGGGTTTAATATACCATATTACAAAACTTTTTTTCTGAACCTCCTACGCATATCATCATCTGTTAAGGAAAACTGTTAATTTTCAGAACAATTGAAACCTTTCTGTCGTTTCTAACTTATCGTGAAAAAATATGGGTAGTATAAATTCTTTTCTGTGTTTTTTGAGTTGGTGTGTAAATTCGAGTAGTTTTATTAAAAATATATTTAAAGTGAACAAAACACAAGTCATAAAAAATCAGTTTGCTCGGTTAGTTCAGTTGTACTGTATGGGAATCTTAACCTCTAGTCTGCCAAGAAATCCACCGTGGATTTTGCTAGTATCTCAATTCACTTGCCTATATTTTGTGTTTTTTTGACCCTCAAAAATGCTACGAAAATACTAAAATATTTTTTATTCGCTTGGCGAAGAAAATCTTAATATTATTCTAGCTTGTCGTTTTGACACTATAAAAACACATTTACGTGAAAAAGTCGCGTCGAAAAAACTTATTTTTATTATGAAAAACGTTTATTGAGATTTTTCTCTCTGAATATAAGTAGCTGCTATATCGGAAAACTACATAAGATAGATGTTTTTTTCATAAATATATAAAAACATTGTCTGGTAAGATGGCACAATTTACAAAAATATAATTTTGTTAAAAACAAGTGAGTAATGACGAAATTGGTATCAGCCGGCGTTCGGCGGGCGATGAGTATTTTACTTATTGTAAGCGGTATCGGGATTGTGGGCTCGTTCGAGCCCCATGTTGGGGGGTTTTTTTTTTCCATTTTCCTTTATTTATCTTTACCTTTATTGTCATTGTTTACTTAACAGTTTACAGTTGATTTTGATATAATTGCATAATGCATATTTGTTAATATATTTAAATGTGCATGGTTTGTCTGTATTGTTAATAATAATTGTAACTGCTGACAAAATTCATAACCTGGAAATGTTTGTCTACCTTCTATAAAAATATGAAAAGATAACAATCACATCGAAAATACATTTACTAAAACTTTATTTCACTATGCATTTAGTTTCACGCCGCTATGAAATACTTATATAAGGTACTTACTTATACTTATAGTAGGTATTTATTTTTTATACCACTAAATTGAAATGCGACAATGTGACCGTAAAAAGGTACATTTCTAGATAAGTACGTACCATGATTAACCAGTGTTAAAGAAAAAAAAATCTAAAATTTTGCATTTAATTTAATCTTACTTTTTAAATTATGATTTCTATTTCTATTTTCATTGAAATAGCTTTTGTTCGTTCAGTTTAATCATTATTTTTATTTGTAGTTTGTGTTCTATAATAAAATGTATTTTTAATTTATTGTTCTACCATAACACGTCCTTTCCTGTTATGTTTTATTATTTGTTGCCTTATGAGCCTAGCATGGTCGTTGAGATAATAACCAAAATTTTAATAAAAAAAAACGTATTGTTCGTCCGTTTGATAGATTCCCTATCATAAAACACGGATGCTCTTCCTGTTCAACCGTTATTTCCATGGAAGATGCTCTTAGGAACTAGCGTCATTTATCACCACATTGTAGGAAAACACCTATTTGTCACTTGAGATCAGGTAATTTCTACGACACGTTCTTGATTTCAACGCTATGGAACGACATACGGGCCCCTGTATTTCTTTTCTAGATCCATGTGTTCTCCTTCCTTCCTCGAAAAAACCCTCTACACAGCGTCCTCAAAGATGACATACGCCCTGCGGGAAGTTATTTTCCTAAGGGCCTCCTGTGTGAATTTAATATTAAATTGTTTTAACGCAGTTAATAAATACGTCGACTGTGTGTAATAAAAATAAAAAAAACATATTTCAAAAGAAAAAATCACTTCGGATTCTGAAAAATTCTAAGCATTATGAAAATCATTGATGCTAGGCACAAGAGATAAAGTAAATCGTTAGTTTATGATTTGGCACACTTAAGTTGAAGCTCAAATTTTCATGGCGTTCCTAAATAACAATATATAAAAATACATGAATGTCAAACACCGTTCAGTAGATCTTTACGCAAAGGTTGTGCAGTGAAAAATAACCAGTGGCGTAGTGACTACTTGGCTTTGAATCATACCAAACTACTACAAAAGAGGTTGATAAAATATGTTCATGTTGGCATACGTAGAATACGTGTTTTTTAAAATAATAATATTTTCGCATCTCGTCCATAGTATTTATTCGGACAAGGCCACTTGCGTTGAACACGGTTCGGATATATTCTGATAGACTAATATTTTTTCAGGAAAGGGGCATGCAGTTATATTTTTACCAATATCTTGATAAAAAAGGCCCTACTCATATTTCTCCGTATATTGGGCTAAAAGTTTATTGGTCTCGGTAGTTTTCTTCTACGCCACCACTGTAAATTATTCTTCATGTTTTTACCCTTCCACTGAAAATATGGCCTAAATAATGTACCTATTGCCCGCCGACTTCGTGGGAGGGGTTGGTGAAATAGGGTTATTTGCTTGGAGCAAATATGAACGCTTTATTTAACTTTGGTTTGTTGGCTGAACTATGTGCTTAGGGGGAGGCAACTCCTCGGGATTTGTTAATGTTGTAGCACGATTATTCAAAAATTTCACAACTTCATTACTTTTTTAACATCGTTGGTTATTGATATCACTGCTAAGATCTGAAAATATCGAAGTCAGAATATTAAAAAAATACATAAGGTTTAATGCTGAACAGATTTACTTAAGACTTCACTCCTTTATATATGTACACGGAGAATATTGAGTATTTCTAATTTATTAAGAATCTCTTCAAATGATTAGTAATCCGGTAAAAATCGGGATTGTAGGCATAATTTATCGGAACACGTGTTCATGCAGTATTATGTCGGAACAAGTGTTTATAAAGATTTTAACACACATTTGTTTACAAATAGTTTATCAGGAAACCTGATAATTCATTAGTTTAGGAACTGAAATCCCGAGTTGTGTGGGACTGTACTACCCAAAATATGTAATAATTAATAAATACACCAAAAATTCAAGTAGATAGATGAAGTTGTGGGACGACCCACAACGCATAGAGCAACGCGTAATTACGGAGGCAATTGATATCCACAAAACCCCGTTAGTATTAATATTGACTAGTTTCCGATACTTGATTTCACCAAAACTGAACGCCGAAAACTACCTTTATTAACCATATTTTAAAGATACGCTAATCCAAAAAAGTACTTATAATATTAAATGTAGATGAAAACTGATAAACTTTACAATATAAACTACACGAAACTAATTTAATCGTTCTGAAATTTATAAAATTTATTTATATTTCTGTGTCTAAGAATATTTTAAAAATTTGTTTACAATTTAACCGACAATAATTTAGTTTTAATTGTAAATCTCTCATTATAATTATAATCCATCATTGTATCCACGATGCCCATTACATAGACATTTTACGCTGTACTCATCATGGCTCAGTCTATTTCAGCATATCGCTCGTCATACGATATGCTGAAATAGTCGGTTATAGCGTGGTCTGTCACAGGCATTATAAAGGCTGGTTTATACGAGTATAATATTTCGAGAATATTCTACGTATGAATATATAAGCGTTTGCCGACCATTCTGCAGCTTTATTTAAGAGCAGTGTTTGTCAAATGTTTTTTTTTCTTCACGGCACAACTCATTTACAATCTGTAACCGCTCCCGTTTTTTTTGGATTTCATTTCCACGAGGGCTGAAAATACGAATTCGCAAAGATACAACTGCTGATATTAATTGCTGTGTAATCAATCAAAATGCTGACAGCTCAAGCTCATAAAATGAGGCTTTGTGCAAAGGGTCGTTTTTTAGATTTATTAATATTTGCTCCCCCCTTATTGTCATATCTATTTATCATATTAACAAAATGTACCGTGATCTACTGAAAAACTAAACATTGATAGTTTGTATCAAAACTTATCTCACTCCATGTATCCGTGGCAAAAAACGTCGAACTTCCCAAAACCAGCCTCGTATCGGCACAGTGCGATACTGGGCGGATGTGCGAGATTACTCACTCACACTCACTCACTCACACTCACTCACTCACCCTGACTCACTCACACTCACTCTCACTCACTCACATTCACTACGCTGCGTACCTATATAGGTACCAGCCAAACTACATTCATGTACTCGTCGACCACTATGAACGAATGTGATACATATTTATTTGAATATGTAGAGTGAATTTTGTTTTAATTTAAGACATTTTAGGAATTATTTAAATTAAGAATTAGGATTGGGAATTATTTAAATTTAACAGTTTCGAGGCTTCTTCCTTAGCGGCACTCATGTGACGTGTCGTGGCACAGAATTTGATAGACACTGCTAGAGCTTTCTTGACTATTTCCGGAACATTGTATTTTTTCTAAAAGCTCTTTATAGAACATGGTATTATAGACAAGAAATTTATAGTATATACTATAACCCAAAAAGAAGAAGAATTAGATTAAGAAGAGGACGCAATAAAATTTTTAAATGTATGTATCGTAATAAATGTAGTAACCCGTTTACAAGAAATGTTGTACAAAATCATTTAGTTTTATACACCATTCGCCTGCAACCAGACGTAATTGTGAGCAATAGAATGATCGTTCATGGCCTAGTTTTTATGGGAATCGAAAAAAGTTATTACCATCGATATCTTTGACTTGTTAGTGAGTATAATAATATATTTTAGTCAAACTAAGTCATGCGCGTTCGTAAAGACATGACTTTCAGTAAAAGTTTCATTATTTTCTGAAAACCAGTGGGACTAGAAAAGAATTAAAGAAATACCAAGAATAATTCTTTTAGGCTTTGAAAGCTGTCTTTGACACGGGAATAGAATAGATGTTTAGAAATCAAACAATTGAAAGGTGAATTTTTTTACACTGAGTAAGTTTAAAAATAATTTGAATGTATTTTATTCCTGTTTTGTCGCTGCGAAAAAGTAAAAAGTTCAAAGTAAAATTTTCTTTTTCAAAGTTATTTTAATTTCCAATGCTTTCATCGCTATCACTGAAATGAAATAATTAAATAAATTAATTTATTCAAATGGAAAATAAACTTCCACACAAATTTATAATGCAACATTACCCACCCTTTATTAACTCAACTTCGCCCAAATTTATCACTTTCAAACCTTAGTTTTTTCGAGTTTTTATTATTTTTTGTTTTTTTTTTTCTTTTTATGTAGTTGCAAGGAAGATACTATTTTTTTTTGTAAAACACTAAGAGCATTACTAATAAACGTGTTTTAAATTATACACAACTGATAAACAACCATATGTGAGGTAAATGGTTGTTTATCAGTTAAGTAACATTTAAAACACGTTCATGGGGTTAGCGTTTTTGATCAGGTAATAATAATCGATTTTTTTTTTTAATTTTTTTTTTTTGTTATTAACCACTCACATTCTCATAAAAATTGCTTTATTTTATTTTCTGTGATGTTCAGACATAATAAAAAAAAAGTTTTCGAAAGGTTGAACTTCAAGTTTTCTTTTTGCTATTAAAGTTTACCATTAGAAATTGAATATTTCCAAATAAATTTAGAAAATGGACCCTTGCGCGGCATTCACATTAAAAGAAAAAGAAACAAAATGTTGTGAAAACGATTGTTAAAACTAGGGCGAAACCGGGTAGTACAACTAGATAATATTAAACGAAACTCTTCCAGAATGCGCAATCATGATTTATAAAATCCTTTGCAAAATCGTCTTAATACTCCCCCACTGAAAACTGTCAACGTTATAGATGGAAAATTTGTTATTCTACGAATATCGATGGCAATGGAATATATTGAATAAATTATCGTCAATCTACCGATACCTTCCTTGAGAGCCGATTAATAATGCATGAGATGGAAATCATATTTGAATGTTGACAGGTTTTGACGATTTAATCGCGCTTCGGATCCACGTAGCGGTTCAAATTTTTTCCAAGACTTATCAAATAACTTAGCCATATTTTACTCGGAAATTGATGGAATATAATTATTCATGGTGTAAATTGAATTTTCTTTAGTTAATCAAAATATATGGAAAATAATTACATGTACAGTCCTTTCTTTTGAAAATTAATCATGCAAGTTATTTCGGATATGATTATCGTTATAAATTTATTATGTTTTCTTTCTAATAGTTCATATTGGAAATTATCAATACCCTTTTTTACTGTGATTCTTGTATCTTCTTAATAAGAATATATTCATCTGTTTTCGCACATTTCTACTATGACTCATATTGATAAGATTCTTATCTCCGTACACGTGTCGTATTGCCTTTGGAAGGTTGAATTACTCGCACGACAAACCGTGGGACTTGCATAATTAATTTTAGGCGCAATGACCCATGCATTTTCTTTCAGAGATAAGAATAACTGATCCTATTAACATGTGTAAACTTTAATCCCAATAAATAGGGAAGTAACTGGCGCAATCAAACAGATGTCCGACAAAATTCGTGAAGCCTGTGTTTCTTTTGCAAATCCATATCCAAGGTACCTTCAAGAAGAAGCTGGCAATTTACAGTCCATATCATTGGCGTGAGCGTTCAGTGCAATATTTGTGCAAGTAAAAGATTAAATCAAATAGTGTACTTCCTTATTAATTATTAGCCTATTTTAAACGGGAAATCAGATATGAAACAGAACAAACTAGCTTTGGCGTCATAATATTTGAAGTCACGAAAAGTGACAAAAAAACTAGATTAAACAGATTACGTTAGGTTAGGTTTATAGGCCACCTTTTTTCATTGCTTTAAATGACTTTGTATCTCATTTAAAAAGTGTGCTGAATTAACACTCTCCTGAGTTGTTATAAAACCGAGCGATATAGCAAATCTATGTAGTTCATTGTGAAATGTACCTTAAATCTTATATTCCCGATGGGCCAGGTTAGGAAATATATCTGAATTTCAATATATATTTGAGTTTTTAATCCAGAAGGACTGGTGGATGGTACAATCTCACTCTTCCATATTACACGATGTATATATATATATACAATGATTACATTTCAATAAAAACACAAAGGGTTTTAAAAAAATAATTTAAAACATAAGAGGTATAGAAGAAAGAAGAAGACTGAGAAATAAACTCTATTTGTTGCAGTAATAAAATGCGTATGAACTCACCTCATTTGCGTGCGATTTAAACAACAGGTGGCGGTGACCTGGAGGAGAGGTAATGTCCAGCTGAGGTGTCTTCGCTGATGAGATGAAGCCGCACGGCCTCTCCGTGCGGGCTGTAGGAGGCACTGACCGCCATTACCACCTGCTCGATCTCCACCCTGCTCTCCTTCCTCTCCCGCCCATCCTGGTCCTCCCTGCCCTTCATCGAAGGTACCCGCTGCACCGAAGACGGCAGCAAGCTCTCTTGGATCGTCTCGTTATTCCCGTTGCACGTCTTCTCAGACTTATACCCTCCCATTCTTCCGGACTGCGTATTGCCTCGCCCCAGCGAAGAGTCAAAGCAAGGCATCACCGTTTTAAATTCCTTTCTAAAGTTCTCATTTAGCCAAGCGTACAAGAAAGGATTGTAACACGTCGAAGACATCGCAATCGAATGCGCCAAGAAGAAACATAGATAGTAAAATTTCCAATTGACTGTAGGTATGTAAAAATCGTAAAATACATTGATTAGGTTAAGGGGAAGCCATGAAACGCCGAATATCGTCACCATCGCTATCAGCATTCTGTTAGTTCTTCTTTTTCTGTCTCTGTCGGCTTCCTCTTTCTTGGTGTTTTTGGAGCCGGGCTTTGATTTAGCGCGGTCGTTGAGCTTCACGCTGACGCAGGTGTAGCAGAACGCGATGATGAGGAAGGGAAGAATGAACTGCATTGTCGTCGTCATTGCTCCGAATATCTTTCTAGACTTTTCCGTAGGCCACACTTCTTCACAGAATATGTTGTTGTCTCCTTGAAGCTCCATAAAGTACCCGTAGGGGAACGTCACCAGCAAGGAAAAGGTCCATATAGACACTATGATCCAGAGACAAGTGGCTAGTCTCATCCTCGGATGAAAGGGATATATTATAACAAAGAATCGGTCTATGGCGATGGAAGTGAGAGTGAGCGTAGAGATATACACGCTGCATCCTTGAGCGTACGGCATTACGTGACAGAGCCACCTGCCAAATACCCACCTCCCTAAGAAGGTGTAAAGAGGGGTGAACGGAACTGCGAACGCACATAATAGTATATCTGAGAGGGCTAGATTAGTGATGAACAGATTGGTGACAGTGTGCATCGCCCTGTTTCTAAAAACCACAAAAGAAACGAGGACATTCCCGAACACGCCCAGCACGAAGATAAGCGTATAGAACACACAGAACACTCCTTGAACCAGCTTGTGTTCTATAATGTCGAACTTCGTTGTGTTGGCCGCCGCGGTAACGTTCTCCAGGAATCCAGTGGAGGAGAGCTCGAGGGTGGGGGGGCTCACCCCCGCCCAGTCGACAGTTCCCGTCATTATTCCTCCGCCTTCAAACAAACTCATCTTTTTATTCGACTAGATTAATCGCTTTATTACATTCATGTTTTATAGTTTAAAGGTCAACCGGTTTAAAAGGATTAAATTAAAATTTGAAGTTTCACATAATAATACCTTTCAATAAATTAAATTTACCTCTTAATAAATTTTATTAAAAAGTCAGGTTTTAGTCAAAATTATGAAACACATTTTAGGCAGATTTATTTTAAATGATAAAGATTAACAAAATAAATTCCTCGAAACGTAAAGCAGGATAATTAACAATTATCGCACTCCAGTACTCCATAAAATTATATCCCGCTTATTTTCTCCACGATTCACTTTAACACTGTTTTTTTTTTGCTTCCCAGAAATAAAGTTTGCGATTTAATTAATAATTTTTAATTTCGGCAGATTTATTTATACTTTTCATATTTGTATCACAGATTAACATGTTGCGCAGATGATTGCAGTCACAGGTTCAAATCATTCAACTCTTCGTACGTAAAACCTGCAAAAAAGAGAAAAAATACTTTTTTAATATCTGCGTAACATCAAAATAATTACGTACATTTGTTATTTGAAGGAAGGTGTAAGTTTGTCTTTTGTATATAAATTGTATTTTGTATGAGTACATTTATCCATTTACATAAATAAGTACGTAATATTGTTTATTCACATAGTATCATAGTTTAAATTTTAATTTTTAACCTCACCATTCCGAGCCTATGAATATATTCGTCGTACTTATGTAAAACATAAGTACACGGAGAAAAAGAAGTATTGCTGATTCATTAAAATCCCGTTTTCAACCGGATAATAAAAAATTTGAGGAGATTCATAAGAAATAAGCAATATTTTTTTATATTCTCCGTGTATTGTTTAACAACAAGATATTTCTAACACTTATTAAAACTTATATTCAAAAATTTGTTGTTATTTAAAATGACTTAATTTTCACAAGTTACGAATAACTTTACTTTAAATTCCTTTTGGTACAATCATAATGAGCGGAAAATCTGGTGCTACTGTAAAAGACTTAGCCAGAAGAAAATTGAACCCGCGACACCTGTACTAACTTGGGCGTTATACCGGTCGTAATCCTTCGTAATGTTTAACCTCCCCATATTGCAGCTATTTCCCTACGAAAATAATTTTTCACAAACAACCAAATAAACTTATTTTTCAACAACCATTATTTAAAAATCATGATGAAAGAGAAAGGGGCCTTTTTCGAAGCTTTGTATGCCAACATTTAAAAAAATCAAAAAAAGCTAGTCCGCCAAGCTAAACCTCATAACATCCGTTGTTTTTGACCTCAGCCCGTAAAAAAAAAACATAAAAACAAGCGATAAGATTGATGTTCATGATACTTCGGTTATATAAATAGGCTCTAGGCACACATTAGTTAGTTAAAATTATATCTGTTAAATTAATCATTCAATTCGTGCTTTAGTTTAACTGTTAGAAAATAATTTAAAGAACTTGACTATATTTGCTACAAAAAAAATCTTGTTTCCGTTTAAGGTTAAAAGTTGTAATTTATTGTGTGACCTTTCCTGATAACGCCATTTTCCTCATAGTAATTTTATTCTTTTCAGTACGTTTTCACATTTTGTAAACAAGCATTTTGAAAAGCGAGCATTTATGAGCACACAGAGCAACTGTATGTATCGTACATGACTGTACAGACGGCTTTTCGTGAAGGGATGTCAGTCTTTTGAAATACGAAATATAAATAGGCAAACAGCTATCCACGTATTATAAATACATATATTTTTAGCCTAAAAACTTTACCTATATTACCAAAATGTAATTACCTACTTTAAAATGTGGATATAAAATTTAACTACATGAATTGACTATTAACTACTTAAATTATACGGTTGAAAAATCAATTGTTTTCAGTATAATGTTGGAAAAATTGATTAATATTATCAATTATACTTTTCCATCCATAAGCAAATGCAGGAGTAGTTTAAACATTAAGATTTAAAATATTCAGTTGTAAAACCTAAATGGTTTCATTTTTAAAAAAAAAATAAAAAATATGTTAAATATACCTTCTAGAAGAAACAAGTTTTTACGTACAAAATCCGGTTATATCCATTGCATAACTTTAATGACTTACACAATAAAACATATTGCAGATTATAATGCAATTTAGAATTGAAAATTTAAACATTCTGTTTATTGCTATTCTGTATTTAAATATTCAACTTGAACCATTTGCTGCCAAATGTAATGCGTTTCTTCAGATTTATAACCTTATTTTAACTAAGTTCTTTAATGGAGAGTAAATCATAAATTTAAAATGGTTTGCATTTTACTATATTACCTCCGAGCAGGTACTAATACAGTGAACTTTATTTGTAATAAAACTGATTGGAATTTTAAGTACTTAGCACACTTATACAGAATACACAATAATAATGTTATTTGTTTACAATAGCACGTTGCTGTTAAAGTGCAAGGTGGGGAAACATAATTGTTAAAATTATAAGAGGTAGCATGATTTCAACCAACAATTTTCTGTTTTCCTGTCTAACATTCTTGAAACGATCATAAATATTTACACATACCGATCGGATTGCTCAAACAATGAAGGACTTGACTTCTATATTTAAGATTGTGTTTTCGTTCTGCGATTGAGAGGCACTAGATCAAAAGTTAGTAACTCACAAAATGCCCTTTATTCGAATTCAGTTTTAGTACAACTATTTAACATGTCTTCGCAAGAATTTAGTTTTAGGAAGAAAAAATTGAGTAAAAACTCAACAATCCATAATAATTCTACGCTTAAAACATTAAATGTTTTCGAGTTAAATTTGACTAGTATATTTAATTTCTGTTTATTTAAAAAACATTTTTAATCTTTAAGATGACTAGTTTCAGCTGCTACTAGCATATTGAAACATAAATTTGTGAAACTAACGGCTAGGAAGTTTATAACATGTGGGTTTCGGTTGAAAGTCCCTTAAATGTGACCTATGTCATATATCAAAGTGAAATTATAGTAAAATTAAAATGAAACACATATTAGGAAAATATATTAAATCATGAATTAATAAGGAACATCATATCAAGTTTTTTTTTTATGAAAAGCTGTCCTTTGACTCAATATAATCTGGAATTTGTGAGGATTATGAGTTTTTAACATTTGAATAAAAGCCGTGACAAAAAATTAATTTACTGAAAACAGCACTATTTTTTGTCCAAAAAGAATATTTCATACATGAATATTTTAAGGTTATGGCTACGGAAAATTATAATAACTTATAATTAGATTAACCCTTCAGGCTTTTGGATGTTTTCCTATAAATCCCGAAGATGCGTCTGTTTAATTTCTCATGGAATTTCGGAATGCTTTTGAGGTATTTTAAATATGCTATATATTTATTGTTTTTGGAGTTTTGTGAAAGCAAATTCCATTTTAGAAATAAGATAAAGTTATCTTTCAGATGTTTGTATTTGAAATAAACATTGAGATTTCTGAAATTTAACATCAAACATGAAAATTCTTAAAACAAACATTCCGAATTGTTTTGACTTGAAACGTCCACAATTTTGAAAGAATTCGATAGTTAGAAAACACTTTCCATTTGTTTAGGAAATTAGTTTACATTACAGTTCCGCTTTTTTAACTCTTACTGACCTTCAACTCTCCCAACGCTCTAACTAAAACTACCGAATCCGGTCCACGCGTACCGTTTATGGCGTTTTAATAGTGGAACAAGTTTCGATAAATATGCAGTAATGCTTCTAATTGTAGCTCAATGTTTTATTCGTAATACAGGAATGTTCTTCTTTCTTAATGGAAAATACTTGATAAATAATTGTTTTTTTAGACGATATATATTTTATATTAAGCGTACCGTTTGAACGAAATACCTATACAAATATGAACTAAAATAGTGTTGACCTATTAGCATATTAAATGTTTTTCAATGAAATCAAGTGTACTTGGTGTGGGAAAAAAATACTGAACGACAGACTAAAATATGACCAAAAATTTACAAATTATTTTTGCAAGATACAATTTTATTGCAGGAAACTACAGGGTTTTCCAATAAGAAGTATTATTTTGATATTAAAAGATCAACGGTTTCGTTGTTTGTGTGGCACGTAGCGCCGTCTTGTTGAAAGTAAACGTTGTCCAGATCAATACCATACAATTCCGGCCATAAAAAAATCATTAATTATCTCTCGATAGCGCAATCCATTCACCGTAACTGTTGCTCCAGCCTCATTTTCGAAAAAGTAAGGTCTAATGACTCCGCCGGACCATAAACTGCACCAAACAGTCACACATTGAGGATAAAAAGCTTTTCAACAATAACTCTTGGGTTTTCCGAGCCCCAGATGCGACAATTTTGCTTGTTGACGAAGCCACCGAGGTGGAAATGGGCCTCATCACTAAAGATTATTTGCATTTGATTCACTCAAGTGATTTTTTATAATTTTAATGCGTTGTTGAAGCGTGTTTCGTTCCATTTTTATTAATAGCGTAGTTTCTATTTGTCAAATGTTAAAAAATGACAGCTTCAAAAGTAACATCTACCGAAATAGCGGGCTATTTAAAATAACACCTCTTATTGGAAAACCTTGTAAGTTGTTGTAAATAAATGAGGAATAAAGCAAGTTACGTCAAGGCGTTAATCAACATTGAATTATATATTAATTATATATAGTGACGGCCGGCATAGTCCAGTGGTAACGCATTGGACTGCCATTCCGAAGGTCGCGGGTTCGAACCCGGCGTGCGCAAATAAATTTTATTTGATTAATTTGTGTTATTTCACAATTAATTAATTAAAATAATATATAGTATATTTGCGGCACGTTCCAGAGTGGAAGATACTACCAGTATCGCCCTGGTGTAAGACCACCATTCAGAATTGAAACGTTGCTCCAAATGGCTTTAGCCGTGTTTAGTGACTAGATCTGAATAGCCAGGTACTTCCCCACCTTCCTCTCTCCCTTCCCCACTTACCTTCAGCCTCACAACATCCCCCAATTGGGGATGCCATAGTCTCACTGGCTCCAGACGGGAGCAGTTGGGACTCTTGTGAGGTATTCAGTATAAAAAAAAATAAAAATATAAAAAATACAACATTTTAAATAGGTACAAATATTTTTCTCAAGAGTAATGTACACAGTGGAGATTTTTTTACCTAAAAGTTTTCCAGTTCTATTCCACAATACCCCAATATATTTTAATTCGCTTTTTTGTGTTCAGTAAACAGATACATGATACGGGCTTGTCCGAAAAATCGGATCCATCTATGAATTATTTGTATAGTTAATAGCTGTACCGGACAGCAGGCGGATGGACATAATCATTAAAATAATTAAGGAAATGAATATTTACTGTTATCACGCATCTAACGACGCCGAATCCCTTTTTGAAGCTTATCACCGGACACGTATCATGTGTCAAATGGGATTTAACCGTAGTAATTAAAATTTGGTTATTTTTCTTGGTTCTTTAATGCTCTCATGCATCCTGTTTAGAGATAAGAATATTTGATGTACATTAACACGTGTTCAATTCGAACTCAATAAATATGCAAACAACTGCCACAATCAGTCAGTTGTCCGACGACTTTCGCATGTGGTGTTTCTTTTGAAAATCTTTACCTAAGGTACCCCCGAGAGGAAACCGGCATTTACAGTCGATGTCACTGGCGTAGGTGTCCAGTTCAATAGCTATTTCATTAATTCTATACCAAGTAGCATTTCAGGGGAAAAGAGATACGTGCGGTTTGCCTACAAATAATTATAAAGAAACTAACGATGATTAGTTTTTTTTTAAATTTTCGTTTACTTTTTGAAACAAAATGTTAAACGGACACAAAATAATATACAAAAAAAAACTTTACCAATATGCGTTCGTTCGAATTATTTATTTATTCATGTTCTCCATAAAACGGTTTTGCATCTATATATTATTACAAATATAAAAAATTGGAGGTACATGAAAGTTTAAAAAGGTCATGGGGGCAGTATTATTATTTTGTGATCGTAGGTCAAAAGACAGTTGCTGAACTGCCTGTAAGTGACGTTGAAAACGTCGCTGGTTAATGCAGAATCGGATGCAGTGGAATTATGTAATGGATGTCCTTCTAAACTTAACTTTACTTAACCCAACAGCTTTTTAAATATCGTCTATTTGAATATTGATTTATTTTTTCGTGAATGGATGAATGTAAATCTTGAAGTGGAAATTAACCCATTTTCGACATCCGTCGAGCTGAATTTCGGCAGGTAGACTCGTTGTCGATGGATGCATTTCTCTGAAATTGGATGAGATAACAGCAGTTAATAGACAAAATAAATATCGGTCCCAACCAATCAAAATTTGTCCCAGTTGTTAGCGCGGTTGAATCTAGTTTCTTGGGAGGAAGATTCATTCCGCAGTAAATCCAAAAAATTTTTTTTTAAAAGATACTTAAAAAGTTCACAGCAGTTAAGTATCCAAGGGGAGGATGGTTCAATCTTCAGTTAAACGAAAACAAAAAAAATACCCTTTTAAATACATCTTTTGATTAATATAGATGTTTTTCATTAAAAAAATATGTTTTTTACGGGTTGATTTTGTTCGGTTCCTCGTTTGAACGATCCCCAAAGAGTTGGGTAAGGTAAGTTAAGAGAAGCATGTAGAAAGCCATCAAGAGCATAAAACTCTTGCTTTTTAATATCATTAATTTTTTGCGTTCATTTTTTGCGCCAAGTCCTTAAACTGTTGTTTATGCCTTTTTAACAAAAACAGCATTTTTCTTTCAACTTTCTTTTGCTTACCCAGGTGGGTAACGCAACAACGCCGTGATTCCAATTCATTACATTGCACTGTCCGCTAGGATGGGTCCATAAATTCACCGCTGCCTGTCAGGACTTTGAATTATTACGAGGCAATAACAAGGCATGGTCGGTTAACGACCGAAATGGAAAAAATACAGCACAAATGGCTTTCAACGTGTGAAACCTAATGGAAAATACACACTCACGTGCAATGAGTGCGGGCACGCCGAACCTGCTGCTTACTTTAATTTTACAGTGGTGTGAATGAACACTTCGATTTGATTAATGAATTATCTTAGTTCATTATGTTGATTGCTTTATATAATAATTATATTTTGATGATTTTTACAGCGTCGTTTTTGTTAAAAATCAACTCAAGGAAGCTGTACAAATGTATAATATTCACTGGTTCGTCGATCACTAATACAAAACTAAATGTGCATTTGACCAATTAACGTGGTGCTGCGTTAGATTACACATGTATAATTGTTTATTTATATTCTGAACAGGCGAATAATAAATAGGACCATACTAACCTGGGAGGTCACTTTGAGATTTTTACTGTTTATTGTTTATTAGAGAAATTAAGATACAGTTCGATTGCAGATGACATAATTAGAACACATATTAAGCAAGTTCTACGATTATAGGTCAAGAAAAACGAAAAAGTCATCACATTTGTTAAATTTTGGGTCGATTTTGGGACAGTCGACAGCAAGATTCATACATTTCGTACGTTGCATCACAATATACATAAAACAAATTATTCGTATGCATTCGTAAAAATGTCTATGTCGGTATTTACCACGAACTAAGCCTGCCTCCGTGACTGTCCTAAAATGGGAAATCAACCTAGTTCGACAGTGAAATATTTATTAAAATAATTGTAACTACTAATGTAATGTTTAAATGATGATGGTATGATATGTCAATTTGAAATTAATTGTGACAGTTAATTTAAAATAATGTTACTTCAACTCCACAAACACAAAACTTCAAACAAGTGTCCTGACGGAAGTGAACCGATTACGAAAATAAAAGAGTTTAGCTTAACCTGTCAAACAACCTGAATATTTTTACCAAACTATTTTGTGGTCGCCCGCTTTCATTGCTCGCTAGTGTAGTATCTCGTATTTCGATACATTGAACAGGTGATTGAATTATTGACAACATTTGTTGTTGTCTTGAGTGGCAATTTTAATCCTAAAAGAAGGTCTTCAAAATAATACGTCTGTGGCAATAGTAAAAATAAATTGGTGGAAAAAATATCTGCCGCCGTAAATCGCTCAAAAATATTGTGAAGCAGGAAAAAAAATAATATTGGCAAATTGGCAGCCAATATAAAAATGATCTATTGGTAGTGTTTTCTTTTTGCAAAACGTAAAAACCTTATTTGTATTGGTTAAGTAAAAGCAACTCACGAAACCCAGACTGTTTTGTGTATAAGAATAGAAATATAACAATACGCAGTTAATAGAAGACTTGAAATGTATTTTGTGTACAGGAGTAGAAATATAACATTTGGCAGATAAAAACTTGAAATGTATTTTGCGTATATGAGTTGAAATATAACAATACGCAGTTAATAGAAAACATGAAATGTATTTTGTGTCTAGGAATAGAAATGTAACAATTCGCAGTTAATAAAACTTGAAATGTATTTTGCGTACATGAGTAGAAATACGACAAAACGCAGTTATAGAAAACTTGAAATGTATTTTTTGCATACGAGTAGAAATATAACAATACGCAGTCAATAGAAATCGTAAAATTTATTTTGTGTATAGGAGTAGAAATATAACAAAACGCAATTTATAGAGAACAATAATTTACCTAAACGTATGTATATAAAGTCAAATATTGATGTTCCCTCAGATAGTTGGCAAAATTGGCTGGTATCCTATCCTATATATCGTTGGAAGTAAATTGTCTAACTTCGCAACACTTTCTTCAGGGGTACCCCAGGGATCCGTTTTAGGTCCACTTCTCTTCATCCTTTTTACACATGATGTCGCCAAAATAATCGAGTAATTCAGCCTCTTATCTCACTGCTACGCTGAAAATCAGCAAGTTTATTTATACTGCGCTCCAAACGAAATTAATAGTCTAAAGATCCGTATAAATGAATCTCTAGAAGCAATAACTCGTTGGATGTCTTCAAACAAGCTGAAGCTGAATCCATCTAAGACTGAGTTTCTCTGGGCGGCCACAAACATACATCAACATTTCATAGACGATTCACCTATTTCTATTTCCGGCAGCGATATCATCCTAAAAACAACAGTCAAACTTCTCGGTGTCAATTTAGATTCGGACTTTTCGTTTAAAAGTCAAATAAATAGGACTGTAAGCACCGGTTTTTTTTTCACCTAAAACAACTCAAGTCTGTCCGAAGAAACCTTCTTACAGACGCAACAAAACTGCTTTTCAACTATTACGTAGTCTCACGTCTCGATTATTGCAACGGCATTTATGCCAGCCTTCAAAAATATCAAATTGACTAACTTCAATCAGTGTTTAATGCAGCAGCACGGCTCACAACCGGTGTTTTAAAATATTTGCACATTTCAAAACAACTTCGTAACCTTCACTGGCTCAAGTGCCTGAAAAAATCCAGTGCAAATTGAGCTGGATGGTGTTTTAATTCATTAATGAAATGGCCCCACCCTACATCTCTGAACTATGCGTTCCGGAAAGCACTGGTCTGAGGCAGTCAACTCTTAGATCAGCAACATCAGCAGCTGTAGGCAGACTGATGGAACCTAAGCGCAAGCCAAATACTAAGTTTGGTGATCGTGCTTTCGGAGAATCTGGGCCAAAGGCTTGGAATAAACTCCCTCCGGAACTATATTCCATAACAAGTCCAACAGAATTCAGGTCTAAATTAAAAACTTATCTTTTTAAGCTGTCATACCCTTAAATTATATATGCCATTCCTGAGAAAAAGTCCAATTATGTCCTAAACCCTGTATCTAAATTTCGCTAGTAAACAATTAGTTAATGTAAATTATGTGTTAATCTCAAGTGACCTGCCAGGTAAGTATTGTACTGTATATTATTTCCATATATAGTTAGTAATAACATAGATCCTTGTATAAATGTATTTTGTATTAATTACAGAGCCCTTTAGATGATTTTGCACAAAAACGGCGCTATAAAAATCATCCAAATATTGTTGTTATTATTATTATTATAGTTTCGGTTGTTCCCAAGCTTCCTGGGGGAAGTATAATGATATAGACGAGGTATTCTATTTTACTGTAAGTCATGCCTGGAAAAATTCCATTTCTTTGAATGATTCCACCTATTTTAATTCGTGTTGTTGTTCTTAATTATTTTTTTCAATGTGCTAAAAAAGATATCCATGGTACAAAAACACATTTGTTGTCGTTATGTTTAAGTTCGTTCAAAAATGTGGTAAATTTGTTTTTGCAAAATCAGAAAGTGTATAAATTTAGTGTAATAACATTTTAAAAATTAAATTCACCATTTTTACACCTCTGATTTCGAAGGATTAAATCGTCCTCTCAGTACCTGTTGACATTTTTGTAGCTACCCAAATGTATCAGTTAATCAAAACATAAAACTGTGATCAATGTGAAGGTTGTTCGAAAATCCGAAGCTGACAATATTTGTTGTTGATGGTCTTCCTCGATGATGGCAATCCCATGTAAAACGATAAGTTAACTATTTTTCTTAACTTTAAGTTAAGTTATTTACCATATGACCAAATTTGTTAATAGAAAATAATATTGAAAACCCTCAACGAGAATATAAAAAAATGGGTGTGTCAAGCCTACGCAAGACAGAAGTGAAACTTCTAGTATTCTTCTCTCTCTCTCTTTTCATTTCATTCTCTCTTTTTTTCTGTCTATTGACATATTTATAAGTAGCATGTGATAAAAAAAATTAAAAGTTATAAAAAAAGAAAAAAAAAATTAGTTAAAGCGGGGATCGAACCTCGGTTCTTCACGACCACAGTCGTGCGCTCTGCCTGTAGACAGCGAAGATGAGTTAGGAGAGTGAGTTAAACTAGGTATATAATATTAGCTAGGCTCCTATAGCGAAATGATCCCGTTTTTTCGTCACGGTCATGAGTCGGTTTTACTCCGGTCCTCGAAATTGCATGACGCGCGTAAAGAAGTTTCACTTCAAAAAATTCCTGCAAAGTTATGGATGTAATTACGATCTTTTTCAAGCGCGTATGTAATGATTATTTTTATCAACGTCGCATACACCTTGCTAATGTTTTCAGTATTATTAGGGCTTTTTTATACTAATTTTCATATATTTATTGGCAGGTAGAGTAGAAATTAATATTGTTTAGCGTTTGCCAACGACCATACCATGTTGAACACACCGGTTCTCGTCCGATCACCGAAGTTAAGCAACATTGGGCGCGGTCAGTACTTGGATGGGTGACCGCTTGGGAACACCGCGTGCCGTTGGCCCATTTTTTATGGTAATTTCATGTTTTTTTTTATTTTTTTATCGTTACTATCATTAATAATATCATAAAATTCTTTAACTTTTCAAGTATGCTACAGGCCTAAAATATTACTTAGTGGATTGATATTATGGTCAACCATTGAAAAAAAAAATTCCTTCAAAATTATGGATGTAATTACGATCTTTTTCAAGCGCGTATGTAATGATTATTTTTATCAACGTCGCACACACCTTGCTAATGTTTTCAGTATTATTAGGGCTTTTTTATACTAATTTTCATATATTTATTGGCAGGTAGAATAGAAATTAATATTGTTTAGCGTTTGCCAACGACCATACCATGTTGAACACACCGGTTCTCGTCCGATCACCGAAGTTAAGCAACATTGGGCGCGGTCAGTACTTGGATGGGTGACCGCTTGGGAACACCGCGTGCCGTTGGCCCATTTTTTATGGTAATTTCATGTTTTTTTTTATTTTTTTATCGTTACTATCATTAATAATATCATAAAATTCTTTAACTTTTCAAGTATGCTACAGGCCTAAAATATTACTTAGTGGATTGATATTATGGTCAACCATTGAAAAAAAAAATTCCTTCAAAATTATGGATGTAATTACGATCTTTTTCAAGCGCGTATGTAATGATTATTTTTATCAACGTCGCACACACCTTGCTAATGTTTTCAGTATTATTAGGGCTTTTTTATACTAATTTTCATATATTTATTGGCAGGTAGAATAGAAATTAATATTGTTTAGCGTTTGCCAACGACCATACCATGTTGAACACACCGGTTCTCGTCCGATCACCGAAGTTAAGCAACATTGGGCGCGGTCAGTACTTGGATGGGTGACCGCTTGGGAACACCGCGTGCCGTTGGCCCATTTTTTATGGTAATTTCATGTTTTTTTTTATTTTTTTATCGTTACTATCATTAATAATATCATAAAATTCTTTAACTTTTCAAGTATGCTACAGGCCTAAAATATTACTTAGTGGATTGATATTATGGTCAACCATTGAAAAAAAAAATTCCTGCAAAGTTATGGATGTAATTACGATCTTTTTCAAGCGCGTATGTAATGATTATTTTTATCAACGTCGCACACACCTTGCTAATGTTTTCAGTATTATTAGGGCTTTTTTATACTAATTTTCATATATTTATTGGCAGGTAGAATAGAAATTAATATTGTTTAGCGTTTGCCAACGACCATACCATGTTGAACACACCGGTTCTCGTCCGATCACCGAAGTTAAGCAACATTGGGCGCGGTCAGTACTTGGATGGGTGACCGCTTGGGAACACCGCGTGCCGTTGGCCCATTTTTTATGGTAATTTTATGTTTTTTTTTATTTTTTTATCGTTAACATCATAAACAATCTTATATCATTCTTTAACTTTTCAAGTATGCTACAGGCCTAAAATATTACTTAGTGGATTGATATTATGGTCAACCATTGAAAAAAAAAAAGGCGTTAAAAACAAAAAACATTAAAAGATTCTGCCGATAGATGTCACCCCCGTAATCAATATAATTAAATAGATTAAAAAATATATATTTATATTCTGCCGATAGATGTCACCCCCATAAACTATATAATTTAAAATTAAAAAATATTCTGCCGATAGATGTCACCCCAGTACAAAATATAATTTAAATGACGAAAAAAATAATATGAAAAATAAATAATGTTTAAAATTACAATGGATTAAAAATTTAAAAATTTCAAAGAACAATGACTACAAACAATAAAATTAACATTCAACCAAAAAAAAAAATTAATATGCGATGGCCGAGAATCGAACTCGGATCAACTGCTTGGAATGCAAGTATGCTGACCATTACACCACCAACGCCAGTTGTCGGGATTACCTAAAAAACATTTATATCTTACTTCAAAACTTTCACTAGATCAAATGAACTTTAATCGGTCCCGTATTTTCGTTTCGGTCATAAGTTGGTTTTACTCCGGTCCACGAAATTGCATGACGCGGGTAAAGAAGTTTCACTTCAAAAAATTCCTGCAAAGTTATGGATGTAATTACGATCTTTTTCAAGCGCGTATGTAATGATTATTTTTATCAACGTCGCACACACCTTGCTAATGTTTTCAGTATTATTAGGGCTTTTTTATACTAATTTTCATATATTTATTGGCAGGTAGAATAGAAATTAATATTGTTTAGCGTTTGCCAACGACCATACCATGTTGAACACACCGGTTCTCGTCCGATCACCGAAGTTAAGCAACATTGGGCGCGGTCAGTACTTGGATGGGTGACCGCTTGGGAACACCGCGTGCCGTTGGCCCATTTTTTATGGTAATTTTATGTTTTTTTTTATTTTTTTATCGTTAACATCATAAACAATCTTATATCATTCTTTAACTTTTCAAGTATGCTACAGGCCTAAAATATTACTTAGTGGATTGATATTATGGTCAACCATTGAAAAAAAAAAAGGCGTTAAAAACAAAAAACATTAAAAGATTCTGCCGATAGATGTCACCCCCGTAATCAATATAATTAAATAGATTAAAAAATATATATTTATATTCTGCCGATAGATGTCACCCCCATAAACTATATAATTTAAAATTAAAAAATATTCTGCCGATAGATGTCACCCCAGTACAAAATATAATTTAAATGACGAAAAAAATAATATGAAAAATAAATAATGTTTAAAATTACAATGGATTAAAAATTTAAAAATTTCAAAGAACAATGACTACAAACAATAAAATTAACATTCAACCAAAAAAAAAAATTAATATGCGATGGCCGAGAATCGAACTCGGATCAACTGCTTGGAATGCAAGTATGCTGACCATTACACCACCAACGCCAGTTGTCGGGATTACCTAAAAAACATTTATATCTTACTTCAAAACTTTCACTAGATCAAATGAACTTTAATCGGTCCCGTATTTTCGTTTCGGTCATAAGTTGGTTTTACTCCGGTCCACGAAATTGCATGACGCGGGTAAAGAAGTTTCACTTCAAAAAAAACACACACAAAAAGATAATTGTCGCAACTAGAACTCGAACTTAGGTCGTCTAGTCTTGCCAGGACCAACAAATCGACCTCAAATATCAATTTTAAGAATTGCCGTTATTTTCATCAAAAATTATTCCAATTTTTGGAAACGTATTTGCAAAGTTCTTACCAGCGTACATTTGCAAGCTTGGTGGTGTCTCAGATGTATCTGTACCATTTTAAAATTATTTCTATCTTATTCTATTTTAATTTAAAAGTGTTAGTATAATTTTCACTGATTAAATATTTTGATGAGGTTTATAAACTTTAATAGTTTCATCCTAAACATTAAAAATAATTTTAGATTTTTTTTTTACTTATCGTTGATCGTATTTAGCCTCATATTATTATTTGATCATGTTTCAATACCACTTAGACCAAAATGTTATTATTTTCACATGTAAAAAGATACCATCAATAGTGTGTTAAAACCGCCTGTAAAAATATTATATTAAAAAGCTTTATGCCCTGAATTTCGTTTACGGTTGGTCCTATAGAAATCGGAGGTGACGTTGTCGACGTACAATAACGAAAATGACATACGAATAATAATTGTCTACTTCCACATCAATCATTTCACAGTTCTGTTGATATTATCGGCATAAACGTGGTTTTGACAGGAATTAGACCAAGCCAAACGTTTTAAAATTCAGTGCTTTTATTTCGTGATTTAATTCAATCCGATGATTGATACGAATCAAAGGGGTTATGTTTTACCCCGAGAAATACAAATAAAATATTAACATTTTAAAGTTTTTTTCTTTTGTTTTGCAAGTAATGATATATAATAATTTTGAAAAATTTGGTCGTAAATCTTAGATTTTCGGAAAAGTTAAAATTCTTGAAATGTCATGAAATATCCCTGAAAAATAACTTTATACAGTACTGCACAAGAGTTCCAACTGCTTACAACCAACTGTAGCTAATGAGACTATGGCATCCCAAATTGGGCTATGTTGAGAGGCTTGGTCACACTACCCACTGGTAGGGAAAAGACATAGGGAAGAGAAAGGTGGTATAATAACTGGCTATTCAGATATGATCACCAATCACGTCTAAAGCTATTTCAAGTCACGTTTCGATTGTGAATGGTGGTCTTCCATCAGGGCAAGGCTGAAAGTATCTAACACTGGAACTTGCTGCAAGTATTCTTTATTTTTTATAACATAAATATATTTATCTTAATATGACAAAAATCAATCAAATAAAATTTAATTAATATAAACTGGGTTTTTAACCCGCGACCTCGAGTTACTATAGAGTTACTCGAGTTTTAAATTATTTTACTTAAACATTTCTGAACAACCATTCCATTTTATTTTTCAATTTTTTGAATTCGTTAAAATATTTAAGCGGTAACCCTGCTTGTCATCTTGGTTGTGAAATTAAATTTTCAAACTTGGTTTTAGAACAGTTAAAAAGGGAGCTATTCTAAAAAACGAATTAACTCGGAAACAATAAATAACGGCCGTAGAACTGAAATAAAATTAAATGTAATCAAGTCCAGGAAACACGTCTTTCAGTTGCTTCAATAAAGTGTATGGACATAAGAGAGCTTTTAAATATATCACTCTGTTTATTTGGCGAGTTTCTACGTAAACAAGCATCGATATATAAACAGGCACAATAGTATCGGCCGGAAAGAATGCGAAAAAAGTTCAAGCGATTCGTTCGCCAGAAATATAGACCAAACCTCTTTTATTTATACTGCGTTGGCCGGGCAATTATTCCCAGTTCTGTAAATATTGTTTCTCTGTGTTCTTTGAAATCTTCATTTAACTCTCGTTTTATATTGTTTTTAACAAGTTTGTTTGAATTTCGAAGAGGTGTTACCATCGACCAACAAATATATGTCGATGGGTATTATTTAAGTATTCAATAGGAGTATACTATGAAATTCTTTATTATCTTTATTTTATTTTGGAATGATATATTTCAAAGCTTTATAGATCGTGATTGGAAAAAATGGTTACAGATTTGACTAATAAAGTCTACTTTATCTGCTTCAGAAATAATAAAGAATTTTTTAAATTTCTACTAGCTTTCCTGAACAGCGAGCTTCTGAATGTAGTAGAAGAAACACAGGATCTGAGGCACATTATCAACAATAAATTGATGGACGATGTTGACATCGACAGGCAAAGAAGAGTACTTCGTATTAAATCGAAAATTCTCAGTAGAAGATTTTGGCTTTGCAGCCCACTTATAAAAATAATGCTATTCATTATGTTTTGTACATCCTTTTATGTGTGCAAATTATGGGGCGGAAGAAAGGAAACACGGAAAGGCTATGCGTGCAGTATATCAACATCTTTCAAATGTAAGAAAATGGCGTTGAATGACCACGTGATGACAATGTTACATCAGAATTTTTGTTAAAATAACTGGGCCTTAATCCCTTTTAAAATCATTTGTCGCTTTAGACTCTACTTGGAAGTGATTAATTTTAAAGCTTTTTTTTAGAATGAATGTCTGATACACTTAATGTTTAAGATTAAGAAAGAAACGATCAAATGGTTTGGTATGGTATGTAGAGCGGATGAATGAAAAAATGCGTGTAATATGAATATAAGACGTTGATCGTATAATATGTCAAGGAACCCCGAGGAAGAAATGGCGCGATCTGATGAATCAAGTACATCCTAATGTTAAGAAAAAATATATCGTAACAGAAAGGTAGTCTACACATGAAGAAAGGCTAACTAATTATAACTGGCCTCTGTGATTGGGATCTAAGACAAATGACGGCTTAATCTATTGGCTTTTCCATAGACTCGCATTGTAGTATTGAATCGAGGCCAGAGTTTGTCGCGCTTTCTTGATCTGTGACAGAAAATACCCTAGCTTAGCTCTCCCCTTACTGATATTTATTTATTTTATAAAAAAACAATCAGCTTTTTATTTTTAATACAAAAATAAATATACTCATAAGAGGTTAAACTAGTTTAGGCCAAAAAAGTTTCGTATACCAAGGTTTTATTTTGGAGCTGTATTTTGCCTCACATCTGTTAAGATGATAAAAGGAAGAGGAATATGGAATGGGGATAGGAGAGGCTCTCGATTCTTTTCATTCCTAATATTTTTACATTAATTTGTGATCGAATACATAACTTCGTTACTATATTTCTGAAGGTTAGTGTCATTAGTGAAATTGTGTCCAATACTGCACACATTTAAGGGGAATTTTTAGGGAAATTTTACTTCCCGTATGAATGATTAAATGAAAGTCATATCAGAAACTAATGCTTTTGTTTGTCTTTGTTGCATAAAGTGTAAGATACTCTCAGTATTGTTCTGAAGTAAAACAATTATTCAGAATCGAAATTTTTTAAATGGCTTTGACTTTGCTTGTTGACCAGATCTGAATAGCCAGATACTTCCCCATTTTTCTCTTCCCGTCTCCTTCCTCTCCCAACTACGTTCCGCCTCGCAACATAGCCCAATTGGGGATACCATAATATTACTGCCTCCAGAGCAGGTTGGGAGCAGTTGGGACTATTGTGCGGTATTCACAAAAAAAACATAAATAAAACATTAACTTAATTTCCACATTTAAAAGAATGCTTGATATGATCTGTAATTATTTATATTTTTGTTTCATATCGAGTACATTTCATATATTATGTATTCTATAACTACCCAAATGACCCTTTCTTGAACTCATGCACTAGGCTTACGTCACTTTTACATTCTGTCAGGAAGGTCACAGAGTAACAAAAAAGTATATTTGAAACGATATATGAATGTATGTGAATAAAGCAAGGAGTGCATGACAATATATCGTATGGCGGTACATCCTCTCTGCCGGTAAAAAGGCAAGACGGTTAATTAGTTTTATATTTTATATGATTTTATCAGAACGAGTCCCACCTAGCGGTATCTTTTTCAATGGTGGCATTCGATTTGTGAAATAACGAACTATTTGTTGGCCAGAAATCAATAATACCAGATACTAGCCAGCCACAAGGCGTCCAACATTTACATTGGTTTACTCTGAATTCTAAATAAAACAGAATAAAACTTTTCAATACGTGCACTTACGAACAATATTATGTTAAGATTTTTTTACACAAAAAAGGTGAATAGTTTTGCATTGAAAACAACTTTCAACTCTCACAATACATGAAATGTATGGTATGTGTCATGTCGGGGAGTCGCGTCGCTACTGAAGATGCTAAAGAAAAATGTTACACTTCCAGTCATTGTCTTCCGATCAAAAATACGTCATACTTACAAGAATGCTTATCCAAAAAAAAGAGTTACCTAAATATTTTGAAGAAAACGTTTATAAATAAAATCAAAACAAATAACTATGTACAGATAATGTAAAAATCGTTGCTCCCTTAGGTTCCATGCACAAGAGTTTCTTTTTTCTGATAAGGTAGGTACTGATCCAAGACCGAAAATGCCCTTAAATTTAAGAAGAAGCTACAAGCCAAAAACGTATATATTCTTTTTATGCTTTATATTGTCACAATTGTAGGTAAAAGGCATTAAAATGGCTTGACAAACGGAGTCTAGAAACGACCGATTTCAAGCACAATAGTGGTTTTTAATTATTTTGTAAATAGTTTTGTACGAAAGCAAAAAAGCTAATCAAAGGAAACTGTCATAAATAATTTTTGCTGTAATACTGTATTTTTAAAAGTCCTTTTCTTTAAGTGATCATACATTTCCATTGAAAAAAAATTATAGCTTACATTTATATTTTTTATTGAGTAATTTATTGTTATATTTGTATTCTACTCAATGGAAACGATAGGAAAAACTTCAATTTATCTAAAGCATATTTTTTGGTATTCATAATGTACACCAATTCGTTATAAAAATGAATCAAATGCCTTAATATTTGAAATAAAAATTTGTAAAATGTAAAAAAAAAAATATTATTTCTTGAAAATCCCACCCATTTCTTCAAAAATCAAAAACGTCCAAATGTTCTTCAGTTAAAGTTTGTGTAGTTACTCGCATAATATTCTAGCGGAAAGCTGCATTGACTTTGTCACTTTCTCGCAGTGAAGCACTCGCACACACTTCTTCGTTTCTTAGTACACAATAGTTGACAACGTGCTATTGTCAAAATGGCAAGTTGAACTTTTTTATTGTTACTTTGAAACACAGGTTTTATTGTATTCAAAGTTGACATTTTATCGATTGCGAATGAAAAATAGTACGTCGATCAATAAACGTTTTACTGCCCATAAAGTTGTTGCCCGAGTATGAATACTATTACTTTGATTTCCCAGAGAGCTACAGTAGAAAAACATTTTATCCAATCCATATAAAAAACGATATTCATATAAAAAGTTCTATTAGTAGAAATAATTTATGAGTTCATATGATTTGAAATGTTTACACACAACACACAATAAACATATAAAATGTTAAATACAAACATCGTGATCAATAATTTTGTAGTAGATGTTCAAATAGAAAATTCTCAATTTTGATCATTCCATGAATTTTTGTTTCTGTAATTTTTATACTAATTATGTAATGCCGTAACATTTTTTTAACTGCGAACAGCTCACGAGACTAGATAGAAATATGCCTATTAAGGCGACATAAGACTCTAATAACAGGGATTTGATTTATAATTAATTCCAACGAATTCTTTACCATAATATCACTTTTTTCAGACCGACACCCACGAATGTTAGTTATTTATACTTAAGATGAATAAAAACAGTACCTCACCATTAAAATATTTTACGTAAATCGGCTTGAAAATTTTATCTAACGTTTTTCAACAATATAATCAGTGGTAAGCACTAGATTTCGAGTAAACTTTAAAACTTTAGCCGTTTATTGCGGATATTTGAATGTTGCAATTCTAGTTATAAAATAAGTAGGTGTAAATCTCTTCAAGTTTAATTTCGTCCACATCTAATTCTACCTGTGAAATTTGGTATGTGAAATTCGCGATTTTTTAATTTTTTCAATCATATATTGGTTCCTACACAAATTATAACGATATTTTTTTAGTTTAAGTACCCTACGTTCAGTATATTTCTCTCTTTAAAGAAGAATTTAAAAAAATATATCCCCCTTCAAAAATAGCTTTTAATCGTGTGTTGAAACATTGCTTGTTTCGCTACTGGGTATTATATTTTGCCAAGGATAATTTAATTAAAGATAATTAGTCAAGAAAGGCTGTGTACTGTGTAATGTCGTAGTAATTTGCACATGCATAATTTGTATGCCATAAACAAGAGACATCTGCTTAGACTAGAAATTGAAACTGTATGAAAATATATTACTTCTGTTATTGTTATAATATACAGATGTTTCAGAAGAACATTCAAGCAGTAAAGAAGACCTGCAGAATTTAGATAATACATTAATGATGACTGTAAGTAATTTTAAAGCAAACAAGGATTTTTGATGACATTGTGCCATATTGTGGAAGGATGAAGCTTCGGGACAAGTGGATGAGATTGTAAATTTAGGTAGTACGTTTTCAAGATGTGGAAAGATGATAAGAATCCTCGACAGAGGGTTGAGTCATTATTATGATAATTTATCAAGGGACGCGAGGTTACCCAGTCAACAGATTTCAGATACAAACCCTGATGTATGGCATTACATTATGGAATTCACAGAGCAAGGACGAACACACGAAGACTGAACGCAACGAGATGTATCACGAGGTATTTTTGTGTGCTCTAATCATCTATTTGCGAAATACGATTGAAAATATGCAAATAGAATGCAAGGGCAATAATATGCGCAATGAATCCGCCGATGACATTAAATTTTCTATTGCTACAAACAACTTTAATTCAGTGAAAAGAAAAGATTTTTTTCGAACCGTTGACATTTTGCTTTCATCTGTAATTAGATTTATTTAATTCAAATGTTATCTCTTTTATACGCCCGTCTTTTGTTTTCATTGCCAATTTGTTTTTTTTTCATTGTTTACACTTGTTTGAAACGAACACGAAGTTTTAATCTTAGAAATGTGTTAATATTTTAGAATAGTAGAAGGTGATTTAAGAGAAAACGTGATTATTTTTTGTTTTTTGGAAAACACACGAGTACATGTGAACTTTAGACTATAAATTACTGTCGGTGTTTCGGAACTGTATTAATAGTTTTTAATATAATTTTGTATTTGTGAAAGAACGAATTTCATTTGCACTTGAAAAAGTGGGTAAACGAAAGAGGAAGCTATTTTCTGGCGTTCGGCAACAATAAAACTGATGAGAGATTTTGTTTATTTCCTTTTCGGGGCACGTTTGCCAGTTGAATTAATAACCTATCTTCTCTCATATTTAACACATTTTATTCTAAGTTACAACATGAATACATATTTCTTTAGTGAAACGGATATTTCAAAGCCTCACAACTGTTTATTTTAAAGTCGGAATGAGCTCAAAACATTACCGAGAAATTCCAGGTTTGCAAAGCAAGAGTTGAATGTTTAAATTTAAGATTTGAACTTAATTAAATCATTCTCGTTTTAAAATCATTATTTTCAAAATAATATCAGTACTCATAGCTTCCCAATAAAATAAGCTGTCAAAAAGGTGAGTCCGCAATGAAGAAGTTAATTGTATTTTTCTACATTGGTATTGCATTTAATGATCACTCAGAAAGTGTGATAACGTGTGATAACGTTTAGTCTTTAATACCCTAGTTTTAATATATAAGTTAAAACATAAAATGTTACAAGATTAAATAATGAAAAGTGTTTTTATTAATAGTACGGTACATGCCTATCCTACGGAAAGCAAAACGATTTTAGACTTTCTAAGACAAATTTATTGGCAACACAAATCAATATTTAGTATACAGGTTTTAAAATGTTCGATGTAGGTCCTTTCAGTATTGAGGAAGCTAAATTTTTTTTGGGTTATGTCTTAGTGATAAGAAGTCCAAATATAAGTACCTATTTATTTTATATATATTAGAAAAGATATACACTAGATATAAAATTTTGAATTTTACAGCCAAATAAATAATCCATATTAACAATATGTGACGAGCGTAGAATAGAGTACAGCAACGTAGCTTAACACGTTGAACGCCATGTAGGTCACCGGTGACCTCATAACGAAAATCGTAATTTTTCTCCCATAGCGCCATGACGGTCACCGGTGACCGCAGTAAATTTTCTTGATTTTCATGGAAAATTTTGGTCAATAAAAAAAGGAATACGTTTTGATGGTCGCTGATGCCATCTGAGTATTTTTTTTTCAAATTTAAAATGGTAATATTTCTTCATTTCCACAATGGCGTTCAACGTGTTAAAATTATAAAATGTGTATCATGTACCTATATATTATTTTTTATAAATTTCCCTCTACTAGTTAGTAACTCTTTCCTTCCTCTGCTAGTGTTATGTCCCACTAAAGTGCCTCAGGGTTGGTTAAAATGTACTTATACTGTTTTCTCGATTATTCATTCGATTATTTGAGTTAATTCATTTTGAAAATCGTTCTAGGTGCAAAGTACCTGCTTACTGCTTACCTACCCTAAACGCTCTATACTTTAATCAAGAAATTTCTCGGGTAAAAAGGTTTCCCCGTTTAGTTTTCCTCTATTATTTTCTGTTTCGTTTAATTAACTAACTAACCATCACAATGTCTCCACGCAGGGATAGGCAGAGAGGACGTACCGCCAAACAACTCGGTCTTGGCACACACTCCTCATTCACATTCATACATCGCCTCATACATACTCTTCTATTATTCTCACTCTTGACATGGCCCGACTCAAGTATCTGATTCACTCGATCGTTCCATTCACACCATACACATTTGCGTCGTATATTCTCCTTACGCTCCTTTCTTCACTCATTTGCTCTAAGCGTCCCTTTCGTAATCTTACTCATTACGCTTCCATCATTCCCTTGCACTCTTTGCGGATCTCCACATTTCTCACACGATGATAATAATAATAATAATATTTTGATGATTTTTATAGCGCCTTTTTTGTGAAAAATCACCTCAAGGTACATGGTTTTACCATACATAAGCCTCAGGGATCTCATTTCTACAACATTTAGTCTGTTTCTTTTAGTATCGAATATTGGTATTTTGAAGCGTTCTCTTCGGTTTTTTGTAACCGTATTCACCAGAAAAACGTATTTATTCAATTGTTTCTTTATTCAGCAGAGCTTAAAATTTTTTGTGCGTAAAAGAGATATTTTATCAAAAAACTATAAAAATATTTTGAATTTGTGTTCCATATTCAATGAAGCCGGTAGGTTTTGAGATAAACATATTTTTAAAGTGGTACTGTATAAATAATGTTATCTCCAAGGGCAGTGGAACAATAGCATTACCAATGTAGAATTTTGTGAGGCTAACAAAAGTGGAGAAGGGAAGAAAAAGGTTAAGAAAGGTTTAGGTTATTAGGAAATACATTTAGCCTGAACTAAGCCATTTCTAGTAACTTTTTTTCAGAATTACCAGGGTGAAACTGAGATTATCTTCCATTGTTGAAGAACTAAATATATGACGAAAGTTTGAATTGTTTATGGATTTGTGAAACCATACGAGTAAATTAATAGTTTTTGCTGACTTAGGTTTCAAACTCGGTCCAGATCCAATGAGTTTAACGGGTTGGTACGGAGTCTGTCAACTTTAAAGACTATTAATTATGTGGTCCGATAGAATCATTTTTAAAATTCACTGTTGCTTTCTCAAATGAAGACTACCCCAATTATTCAAGTTCAAACACGAGAAAATGCAATTACAGTATATATCATAATATCCTAGTTCACCCATGAGAATTAGTGAAAGAGTATCATATTATCATTATATTATACCCAAAATTACTCCAAATGGCGATCCCAAGCCCTTAAAATCATTTCCCAAACCCGATAGGGAAACCACTAATTACAACGAGTAATTAATGAATGTTAAAATTTGTTCGGTTTTTAAATACAATTAAAAAAAATCTTTTTTTGGAATAACTTAATGGGCAAAACATCAAATTGTAATATTTAATTATTAAAGAAAATATTAGCTATCGTTTACCACAAAAAAAAACATCGACTGATATTTATTCACATCTCTTACCTTAATAATCTTAGGTCGTAGATATCTCTATCTCAGCGCGGTCATGTCTGAAAACCCATTTAAAATATTTTGTGATAAAAGTGACCCACGGTAGGTACATTAAATAACTTCTCATTTGGATGCTAAATGCACTGGAACGAATCAAAAAAAATTACGAATCTGCACGAATATATACGCAATTATTAAAGTTATATTAATAATTGCGTAGTTTGTTAAATCGTTTTTTTTATATTAATACATATGGCAGAATATTTTTGGGAGGTCATTGATCAAATGACCACCACAGAAGAGCCGCCACTGATTCCAATGCTTCTTTTCACATCTTTAATGAATAGATTTTTGGCTCTCTGAGCAAAAAGGTGAAATAAATATAATGACTTTCATAGAATATATAAAAATTAACCCATTGAAAATGTACGTAAGCACTTCATTTTAAAATGAAGTGGTGAGATACCAAATTTAAGATAATTTATTTTAGCCTGATAATGTATTCAGAAATGATAAGTTAATTCTAAATCGTATGATGTTGTGTTTCTTGGGTTTGACTTTTGTAAAATGGAAGCAATGTACCCCTAGATATCTAAAAAGACGATTTATTATTATGAAAAAGTGAGACAGTTAAACCGATAACCATGTTTCTCAGGAAATCGATGCTTGGAAAGTAATACCTCAAGAATCTGTCTCATCTGATTATATTATTTATACCTCACGCAGTATGACTCGGTAGTTGAAATGAATTGAATTATTTTCCAAACACCAATATTGCAAAATTTAATCGAAGAAGATTATATATCGAAAAAAGTTGAACTCGGAAGCAAAAAAACCTGGGCCGAATTTCAATATAAATTATACCAAGCACGTGTTCGCTGATTATTACCACACATTGGCCGAGAGCCAGTTCCCCAACTGGTTCAGGCAGAAAAACTAAGAGCACTAATGTTTACATTATATAATTCTTTTGAAACTTCGGTGTAGAGTCTAAGCTTTAACTTTTTAAAACGTTTTCTTCTAGGTTCTGCCAAATTTGAAAAATGAAGTTAATCATTTTAATAAAAACGGTCTATGGACATTCACAACAAATACTTATCCAAATCAAGCGAGGGACCGTAGAATGCTTTATTATTTACTCCCCGCTGCAATGTTTTCACTATTTGGGCTGGACAGGAATTTATAACAATGTCGGGCTGTCACCAACAGCCAGTGTTTTTGGCAGCACTATAAGCACGTTGTACTAATTGAAGTATGCCCACGGTTCAAAAAACATCGCTGAAAATCGATATATGATTTTTTCCATTGGTGTATCCACAATTGTATTCATTGAAATGAAATTGCTTTTCATTTGATTGAAAATACTTTGTCATAATACTTCATTTAATGAAACATTATTATAGTGGTTGATGCACTGGCTTGTGGCGTTTTGGTTTTCAAGGGAGCATTGCTTCGATGTGTTTGGTTTGTTAATTTGAAAATTTTATTTTAGTGCCATAGCCTAATTATTTCGTCTCAATTTCTTAGAAAGTCTGCATAAAAACTTTGAGTGTCAAGAACATCATCAAGAACAAGACAGTTTAACCAATATTCGTTTGTCATTGGAATGCAAATATTACTTTAATACAATATACTAGCGCAGACCCGTGAACAATCATGGGACATTGTAATACCAATTTGTAAAAGACAATTAAAATACTTTTCCGTTACAATACCTTATTACGGATATTTTATCGATTATTACAATCAGTAAAACAAATTAAAAGGACAATTCAAAGTCTAGTTCTAGAGTTCATTGAACACATAGAATAGCGGGTTAAATAATACTAAAAATATGTGTTAAATGTACCTTTTTTGCATGAAATAAAAAAAGATTTACATACAACTGAATTTAGTCTTTTTAGATTGACTATTAGGAATACTAAACATCTCCACATTCTCCTGATATTGCTCCAATAGATTTCATACCCATCGTTTTTTTATTTACAATTTCATTTGATATCGAAAATGCCATTTAAAACTGATTTCACGGTATCTTCACCTCCAAAAAAATCGAATTCTTTCAGATGTGAATTCGTAAATAGCTAGAACGTTGTATTATAACGTGATCGTGAAAAATGCAGGAGAAAATTAATAATTCAAAAAATTCACAAAATTGTTAAGACCTAATGTCATTTAACCAAAATTAATTGTTAATTAAGCTGTAACGTAAATAAGTTTTAATTTATAAGTTCATGTTCTTTTTAATTTCTATGTATTCCTATTGACTTTTCTCTATAGATTATAGCAATGCACCCTAGACACCTTCCATAATCAACCATCATTACTAATTGTAATCCCGGAAATGAGATAATTTTTTTTTTCTATACGTACCTTCCTGAAAATGTTTTGAATGAAAACATGGCCTTTAAGTTTAATAAGATTATGGGCACTTGCCATCATGTGGACGCAAAGAATTTACTTTGTTTTCGATGTTTCTTTTAAAGCGTGTCTCTAAGGTCTGTGAGTAATGTTTGTAGAACTGCTTCCCCACCAGGATGTTTTTTGCGAACTTCTTTAAATATCTAATATCAGAGGTCCGAAACCATTTCGACACATTTTAATATTAATTTATCTATTTAATTAATTTAGTCATATTTAAATGAAGGAGTATAATTTTGTAATTTTTTACCGCTATGTGCTATGGCTTACTATGAAAATTAAAAATAATCAAGTTTATTTATATATAAATAATATATTAAGTAGTTGACGTGTACCCGACGTTGATTAACTTTTATCTATTTTCTAAAAATATAATATGCATATATTATATTTATAGAAAGAAATTCTCTAAAGATAGAAAAAACATGATCAAAATACGTTGCGTAGTTAAGAAGAACTAAGGGCACGAAAAGACACAAGAGCGACTTTATTTTATACTATTCAGAGATCTAGCAGTTTAGATGATTTGATACTCGTAGCACTAGGGACTCAAAAAAATATACGAATGCGAATGGATGAAAAAATCAGGGCATCCTAAGGGAAGGATTGCACTTACCGGCCTTTAGAGAATTTCTTTCTATAAATATAAAATATGCATATTATATTTTTAGAAAGTGGAGAAAAGTTAAGCAAAGTCGGGTACACGTCAACTACTTAATATTTATAATTAATTCTATAATTAAATGATGTCTACGTATCAAGAAAATGGTATCTCGCATTTTTCTTCTAAATTACAAATGATTTTTATGAAAGCTTCATATCTCACGATTTGAATTTCATTTTGAGCTTAAAACATGCTGCAATTTTGGCTTAAGTTACTAGATACTATTTAGAACACTCGTATAAATATGTAATTTATTATCTCGGTTAAGGCTGGCCGCATACATACGTTTTCCGTATTCGATTTACGAATTCGTTTTCCGTATTCGGAATTCCGTGAGACTAGCGCAAACGTTCGTTTTTCTTCATTCGGAATGTATAAACGTCAGAACCAGTGTTACCAACAAGGGCGATATATCGCCATTTAGGCTACTCAGAGCGAGAAGAATCGGCGCCGAAAAAATCTAAAAGGCGACTGGTCGCCAATTAAGCTACTTCAAAAACATCAATTTTAAACATGTCCCGAAATTCTCTAGCCACCCCCCCCCCCCCATGAAATTTATTTTTCGGGGACAAATTTTATATTTTCTTGAAATTCTCTAGCCACCCTCCCCATGAATTTTTTTTATTTTCTGGGGACAAATTTTATTTTTTTGAAATTCTCTAGCCACCCCCCCCCACGAAATTTTTTTATTTTCACGTAAAAACATCAATTTTAAACATGTCCCACCTAACAGCAAATTCGGCTACTTTACGCTACCTTATGTATGAGAAACGGCGATATTAGGTCAAGATTCGTTGGCAACACTGAATTACGAATGGAAATTTCCGTACGTTTGCGTCGGCACAAACAAACTGTATGCAATAGCTGCGTTCCACATGACGTCATTAGGTTTTTTCCATTCGTTTTCTCCGAACGCGCCGGCTGGCATTCGGAACGTGCGTAAGGAATTTGTTCCGTTCGGAACTAAAACGAACGTGTGCGGCAGTTAATGTATTTTCTACTGATTCCGTGCATTCGGATGTCCGAATACGGAAAACGAATTCGGAAATCGAATACGAAAAACGTATCTATGCGGCCAGCCTAATGGTGAATTCAAATTAGCCAGTCTAGTAATTACGCTGATTTTAAACTGTCTAATTCCAATTTTCTGCTCTTCTCTCTAAATAATATAGTTAAGTCAGACTCTCAGCTCGCGCTAAAAGGATTAACTTCAAACTTTGCCGGATGGAATTGAAGAGAAAGCTTCGCCTGAAAACTTATTCGAGTTGTGCATTATTTTGTAGTTATAACTTAAAATAGCCTGCAACTGAAAATGTCACCTGCTTTTGAAGGCAATAAAAAAACTTTGGATTCTTAAGAGGGCGCGCTTTGGGAATACACTTCACGATAAAGCTCGGCATAAATTCAGAGAATAATAAAAGAAAATAATTTCAACACATCACACGAAAAAAAAAAGTTTCTAATAATTTTTTTTACTATGAATATAAACAGGAAGATGGTGTACCTAAATCATTGTTACGAAATTTTCAACTAGATTGCCTACACACTCTATAACTCTCTTTAACATAATATTTCTTTAAAACATATAAAACCGAAAATACCTAATTCTTGTAGTTTTTTACTTTGTTTTGTTTCTTTCTCTCTCGTTTTCTCTCCCCTGTATTTGTAATCGAGCAAAATGTATTTTTACCAATGTATTAGTGGGTAAGTACATTATTCTAAATTCCTATCTTGGCTCTGTGCCTCGTATGTGTATATCTCTGTCTGTTTCTTTTTTGTTTATTCTTGTTTGTTCTACTTAAACTCCCCTTTTCTATTTATGCACTTTTTTATATGTGAAACTTATAATTAAGATATCAAAATACCAATGTAAAATTGTACTATTAACTCCCACTTATGTATTGTAAGATCCTCTTGTCCTACAATGAGTTTTGTAACTCATCGGGATTGGTCTAACAAGAAATAAATAAAAAATGATATATCAGAATATTGGCAATATCAGTTTTATTACAAATCGTTATAGATCAAACTTCTAGGAATATTCTGATCAGTGGTATGACTACATGTACGTACACCACCGATAGCGATTTCCTGCCTTACATTATGTGTGTTTATTCAAAGCCTTAAAAAAAATACGTGAACATTGTCCGTAGCTGGCTGATTGATGGAGAGCTGCGGGCCAAAGCATTTTTTGTCGGTTAAATAAAAACCTATTCAACTTGGCAGAAAACTGTATTATCTCCTGAGACTGGCTTCATTTAATATTACTACTTTAATTCTTGATTTCGTACTTTTCTTTAAGAAAAAAAAAATTATTAAAAAGAAAACTATTAAATCAATAAAACGGTTTTAATGTCGTGTTTAATTATCGGAATTACGTATGTGTCATCTGCCATGATGACGATATTTTTGTAGGTAGGTATATTATTTTAGATAAGAGGGTAAAAAAAAGAAGACATATAATCATAAACTTTGAAACCCACCTATCAAAAAGATATTAATACAATATCAAAATACTAAAATGTAATACCAAACAAATGCAGAATAACTATAATTATTTAGGAATAAAGTATTTCAACAACCTTCCGATTGAAATAAAGAAATTAAAAGATATTAACAAACTTAAACTAAAACTGAAGTTACACTTTCAAAAATAATTACCTGTTTGTCCCTTTATTTATATTAATTATCAGTCTATATTCATCTCCACTGTATTTAGATGTTCCTAATTACCCAATAATTAGTATATAACAGAATCCTATATATGTGCAACAACGCATATAGATAATCTAGAAGTTTCAATTGTTCCTATTATATATACTTACCTTTTGCATATTGTTATTCTATTTTCCTTATAATTAGTGTAACTAGCTCACCAAGCACAAGAACCAGTTTCTTATTTGGTGAGATTGCGATTATAAATATATTTTTTTACCATATGTAATTTGTATAACATCACTGTACTCTCTTATATATATATTATGTAAATAAATTTAAAAAATAAAAACATAATTCTTACTTGACTAAATGTAGTTGTCTACATATTTTTTCGTTGATTCCTTGGTTGAGTGATTACGATCCCTTGCCAGGAATCCAGACGTCGCGATCGAATTCCAGGTACCCAAGTAAATTTTAATTGGTTAATTTGTATTATTTTCATAATTTGTTATTTAAAAATAAAATTATATATTTGCGGGACATTTGACAGTGATAGATACTTTCAGTATCGCCCTAGTGAAAGACCACCATTCAGATTTGAAACGTTGCTTGAAATATCTTTAGCCGTGTTTGGTGACCAGATCAGAATTGCTGGGTTCTTCACCACATTGCTCTTTCTGATCACCTTCGCCACCCTATACACTTCAGCTTTACAACGTACCCCAATTGGGGATCTCATTATCTCACTGGCTCCAGTGAGCAGGGAACAATTGGAAATGTGTATTATTTGTAGAACACTCATAGTTTTTTGCACTTAGCTTAATCATACTTAGATCGCAATTCGCAAATGTAGGTACAGATTCATGGAGAAGGATTGAAACAAAATTGAAACTAACTAGTAATACAAAAAAAATACGTAAGGGTATACTTAAAAGAATTTACTATCTGCTCTTTCACAGATGGCGCTCAGGAAGTTCATTATTTCAGAATGTCGTTGTGCTTTAAAATATTAAGATCAATTATTTGTTTTCATACGTACGTAGGCAATATGAACATGAATATGGTTTTGTCCATATATAACCTTGATTCTTTCAAGAAAAACATATAAATACAGTATTTTTTTGCTTCAATCAACTATAAAATATTATATTTTTATGCCTCCTTTGAAAGATTTGAGTTTGAGCTTAAATTTTTCGTTTGAACCTTTAATTGAAAATAACAATATGTCTGTTACATTATTTACAAGTGAACTGAGAAAGGTAGGAGATACATTATTATATAAGTTATGTGTCAATTTCCTCTGGAATGTGACTTAAATTGATTTGTAACCTTTTGATTATCAGATTGTCTTAGAACAGGCCAACAATTGGAGATTTAATATTGGGTTCCCATGATTGGAATTGATGATTGCCTCGGTCAGAAGATTCCATCTTATTTGGGTTATATCCCTTATAATTAAATTATTTTCAAAGAGAACGCTTTGTGGAATTCTGTAATTGTTTTAAATAACTCATTTCACATATTCAGGTGGTACCTTCGTAACCTTCTTGGGTGACACCTTTTCCATTTTTCATATGGGCTGGTAGGTATTTAATCTTTTCTCACAATCTTATAGACCTTTTCAAATTAATCTTCTTATTATTATACTAGTTTTTACCCGTGAAAAATCAGATGCTTTAACTCGACTTCCTTTGTTCTATTTAAAAATCACGTGATATGACTTGTTTTTTTCCACTCAAAAATCAAATCATGTAGTTACGAATAACCTGACAATATTTGAAAATCTTCTACTACAATCACAGTAAGTGGAAAATATTGCTTGTGTCATGATGGAGGACTTAACCAGTCGAGGAGTTGAACACACTACGCCTGGGTGGGACCAAGACGCTTAAGTCAGAGTATTTAGTTACGTGATAGTTAATTGTTTCCTCATTACGGATAGTGTGCAATCTTGTATTCGGTTTTTATCCGCGGTTGTAATGTGCAATCTTGTATTCGGTTTTAATCCGCGGTCGTAATGTGCAATCTTGTATTCGGTTTTAATCCGCGGTCGTAAATCGCGGACTTATGTTTACGGCTTGTACTTGAAAACACATTATCATTTTGTTTAATGTCAAGGTTAGATTTAAAAAAAATTTTTTTTTTACTTTTTCAAAAATTGTATTTTTCAATATACACAGTACCCATAGTCCATGTATCTTTGTGCTTTGTATTTTTAACAGCTTTAGCGTGAGACTTAAATATAATGTTTGATGTGCGAGATTGACTGTCACTATGAAAATCGATTAAAATATAAATATAGAATTTATATTGTGAGTAGTTTATTAAAAAAAGCGAATTTCAATAGACCTCTGATCAAATTCTAGCTTGCGAAACAAATTTTACAAGGAAGGTTGCAAATTTTTTTCGTGAAATTAAACCTAAATAACTTTGTGTACAACCACGAATTTATTTAATTTATTACCACGGACCGGTTTCGTTTAACACATGCATCATGAAGATACAAAATTAAACTAATAAAAAAATCAACCCACTTTTTAAACTACGATACCCCTATTTTAAAATGGCTTTTAAATTTGTTTTTTGGTTTGATTGAGGATTAAACCTTCCTTCCCGGGGATTGGAGTCAACCGCGCTAATAACCTTGCATGCGTCAAGCGTAATGTGTGTATGTCCGCCTGTGTATGTAATTATTACCATTTATTTTATGCATTGTCATCGATAAAGATTCAGTTCGTTCAGAATTTGAGTTAATTAATTCTCAAATACAAAATTGAAATTCAAAGATGTGTATTATTATATTTACATATATTTCAGATATTTCGATGTTTTTGAAAACTACTGAAGAGATCCGCGAGAAAATTTAATTGAGAAATTTTAACCTTTTTTTTTTTTTTTCAAAAAACCCAAAAAATATGATTCCTTAACATAATTACCCACGTACCAACAATTAAGAAAACCCTTAGGTCATTAATTTTAACAGGTGTATAAACACTGCTGGATTTCCAAATATTTTGGTTATTCCAATTCTTAATGAATCATTTTTGAACATTATAGAAATTTAAATGGGAGGGGATAAATAAAATCATATAAATAAGTCGTCGCCGTGTGGACATATCTACAGTTTGATAATGGCCTCAAAAGCCGAAACAATTAAATTTATTTAAAAAAATTAAATGAAGTTCTACGAATTCAACACCAAAACAATAAATAAATTTTGACCTGTTGGTACCTACCTTAATGTATTGAGGAAAATAATTTCCCTCAGGGATTATGTAATCTTTTGTGTTATTGTATGGAGAGTATTTTTTAGGGAAAGAAAGTAGAAGAAGTTTTGGGAAGGTAAAATATATGAGGGTTGGATAGGAATCTATTGATCGGTGTGTCCAGGAGTGACGGGCATATGATTATATCTCTTCCACTGCGGCGCAAAGCGATGTTCGAGAGATCAGTTGGATGGGTCTCCCCAAACTATCCTCTTCCGATCTGGCAGGCACATCCCAAACACACCTCATCCAATAAGCACGGGCACCATTTCTGATTCGGGTGACCAATGGCAGAGGTATTAGTTATCCAATAAATGATTCCCGTGGCGGCGGTACCCAAGCGCCGCCTCCCAAATTGAAATACACATGATTTGCCTTTGTCGCATTGAAAGTTGGCCAGATTGGAGTAAACTTGACTAAACTTAATTGGAGTGAGCGGCACCACAGACGACAAATGAAACAAATGTAAGAACGCCCTTGGTAGTGCCTCCAATTAGTTCAAATAGATTCAACTTTGTTGAATTACATCCAGTATGAAAACAAGTTTGCGTCACTGCTAAAGACCGGTACCTACTGTTAATTTTAATTTTGCTGGCGGGATGAGATTTAAATATTTGACACGATAAACACTAAGCTAGTAATTTCAAATCAATGTCACGTCCCGAAACACCGACGACTCCAACCCAAGTTTGAATTGACAAGAAACGACCGCTTGGTTTTTTTAAGTTGGATCTCAAAAAGTTAGTTTGCCACTAGGAAATTAGATACCTTTATTTTTATACGCATTTTAGCCTAATACAATAAACCAATTGACACTTGTATTTTTGTTAACTGAGTAGACTCCTCTCAGAAGCTGGGCGTATCGCAAGTGCGCCCTACTGTCGAATTCGGCAGTCATCTCTGGTCCGGAGCCCCAAAATACCTGAAAAAACCCTTGACTCTGTGCAGAAACGGGCGGTCCGTTTGATAGATTCCCCAATCTTATCAGACGGACTGCAATCTTTAGAGCACAGGCGTCAGGTAGGTATGCTGTCCTTGTTCTATCGGTATTATAATGGAAAATGCTCTGAGGAACTAGCGTCATTGATCCCTTCGGCACCGGTGCGTAGTCTGGATACACGCCAAACGCGCGCCCAACATTTGTACACGGTTGACATTTGTCACATCAGAACGGGTCGCTTCTACCATTCGTTCTTAAGTTCAACAGCTCGGTTGTGGAACGAACTGCCGGCCTCTGTGTTTCCTCCCTCCTACAACATGGGACTCTTCAAGACCCATGTTCACTCCTTCCTCTCCACAAAAAGACCCCTCCACACAGCATCCCTAAAGATGACATAGGCCCTGAGGGAAATTATTTTCTTCAGGGACTCCTGTGTGGAGTTAATATAAAAAAAAACTCCGCATTCAAAAACTTATGTTAATAATTTTCTCTTATTTAATAAGTTGTCACGAAAATAATTCTTATTGTCTTAAATAATTATTTTCCTGACTTTACCTGTCCAGTGAAGGAATTATTCCGCAAGCTTGACTTTGACTGGCAACACTTTTTGGTGAATTTTGGGCACCGTTTCTCCCTGTAACGGCATTTCTTGAATTCAAGACGGGGAGAGAAATGACGTGGATTCGATTATGTCACATACTCAAAGTGATTGACTTGCTTTTTTAATTCTGTACCTACACTCTAGTGTAGGTACAAAACATTACAATAACGAGTAGACTTGAATAATAACAATGGTTATTATTTAAATCTACCCATCATTATAACACTCGGAGATCTCACTAAAAGTGAGAAGTAAAACACTAAAGTATTACAAGAGGAACCAGTCCATAACTATTTGGCGCAGATAAGATCCCCACTAATTGGCGCAGCCAGTAAGATTTACCTCGACATCGACATTTTTTCGAAGTGCACGTCAATTAAGAAGCAGATGACGTGGATTCGATTATGTCACATACTCAAAGTGATTGACTTGCTTTTTTAATTCTGTACCTACACTCTAGTGTAGGTACAAAACATTACAATAACGAGTAGACTTGAATAATAACAATGGTTATTATTTAAATCTACCCATCATTATAACACTCGGAGATCTCACTAAAAGTGAGAAGTAAAACACTAAAGTATTACAAGAGGAACCAGTCCATAACTATTTGGCGCAGATAAGATCCCCACTAATTGGCGCAGCCAGTAAGATTTACCTCGACATCGACATTTTTTCGAAGTGCACGTCGATTAAGAAGCAGATGACGTGGATTCGATTATGTCACATACTCAAAGTGATTGACTTGCTTTTTTAATTCTGTACCTACACTCTAGTGTAGGTACAAAACATTACAATAACGAGTAGACTTGAATAATAACAATGGTTATTATTTAAATCTACCCATCATTATAACACTCGGAGATCTCACTAAAAGTGAGAAGTAAAACACTAAAGTATTACAAGAGGAACCAGTCCATAACTATTTGGCGCAGATAAGATCCCCACTAATTGGCGCAGCCAGTAAGATTTACCTCGAAATCGACATTTTTTCGAAGTGCACGTCGATTAAGAAGCAGGAAAAACATCTGAAATCGTCATGAAATTTCCACAAATTATTCCATTAAATGATTTCTGTGGAACTAGATCAACACACCGCCTTTAAACTCAAATTTTTTTATTGAGTTTACAATTTAATATTTAATGGTATAAAAAATAACCGAAGTCCCATATTATAGGATATAAGACACGAAAAATGAATTATACGAAATTGTGTTTAATACATCTTTGCAAACAAGTGATAATGACTAAAGTGGTATGGGTTAGTCAAGCTAATGTATTTTATTATATTATTCGGAAGGTGTTAACTTTTGTTGAATTCAATAAGAGTTTAAGGCCGTTAAGTTTTTTCTTAATTTTTTTTCGACTAAGGCTTTAAAATGTTATCTTTAATCATCTATTCAATAATTTGACTTTAACAGGGTGAAAGAAAAACAGGTTCGTTATAAAAAAAATATAAGCAATCAACTTTTTTTCTCAAGAAAAAATCTCAAGAAAATCTGAGAATTTGAAATGAACGTGGTTTTAAAAATCCGTTTAAACTTATAAAAATAATTTTTTGAATTTATTACCACTCGCGTGGTTTGTGTTGTATGGGATGATTTTTTTATAGGTTTTGCTTATAATTAATAAATAAATTGAAAATTTTTTTTTAAACAAAAGTTTTTTAACCGCGTTAGTTTATACAATAATTACTTTCGTGGTTGATTAGTAATTGCTCGTCGAGATAATTATTATATACAATTTGGTGCAAGCGGGGGTCTGGTTATGTATAGTTATAGTTGATTCAGATTTCTTTTTATTACATACATTTGTTTAAATAGCTAAGTTTGTAATTGTTTATAGGACAGTCAGTAAAACATATGCAGCAAAAGTTAATGGTGGAAAAAGTGGGGGACGCCTGAAGAAGACGTGGCACGATTGAGAGAATAAAATCTGTGAGTCTTCTCATGTAAGTAGTATTGTTATAGAGTAAATAAATACATACATACAAGAATAATGAAAGAGTATGTACCTTTATATAAGATTATGTATGAATGTGAATGAAGCAAGGATTGTATTCCAAGATATAGTTTTGTGGAGTTCAATCCTCATTGCCTACACCGTGATATAATAAGTTAGCATTATATAAAGAAATCTAATAAATTAACTGTCAATACTGTAAGTAAATGGCCTCATTTTTAATTTCTGAATAAATCATTTATTCCTTGGTAAATTTTCTAGATATTTGCGGATGTGTATAGCTTGACGGCCGGCATAGTCCAGTGGTAACGCATTGGACTGCCATTCCGAAGGTCGCGGGTTCGAACCCGGCGTGCGCAAATAAATTTTATTTGATTAATTTGTGTTATTTCACAAATAATTAATTAAAATAATAAATAGTATATTTGCGGCACGTTCCAGAGTGGAAGATACTACCAGTATCGCCCTGGTGTAAGACCACTATTCAGAATTGAAACGTTGCTCCAAGTGGCTTTAGCCGTGTTTAGTGACTAGATCTGAATAGCCAGGTACTTCCCCACCTTCCTCTTTCCCTTCCCCACTTACCTTCAGCCTCACAACATCCCCCAATTGGGGATGCCGTAGTCTCACTGGCTCCAGACGGGAGCAGTTGGGACTCTTGTGAGGTATTCACTATAAAAATAAAAAAAAAAGTTTTTTCAAGCCGGAAAATTTTCGGAAATCAAAATCATAATGTACAATTCCAAAGTAAGTAACCTGAAACAGAAGAAACTTGCGTTGAATCAAAATACAATCAACAAGTTTTTTTTGTTCATTTGTTCTTTAGATCCGTGGAAAGTTCTGACGATCACAAGAAGAAATACATTAACGAAATGTCTGTTTTGTTTCAGTTCTAGGAAAGAAAGAACCGCAAACAAAAAAAAACATCTCCAGAAGATTTCGGCGTACAGGAAAAATGCGTTACACACAGTGGTAAACATAATGATAAATAAACCCATTATTCTTAATTTAAATGTGAAGAATATTGTTTTAAACCAAAGTTACTAAGGACTTTCAGTTCTGTGAGAGATTTTTTAAGGTTCTGTTTTAATTTCAGTTTTGTCACGCAACTAGCTTATAATGATAGAATAACAGAACTTGAATAGGACTTTCACAGAACCCGGAAATGAACGTTGAAATTTGATGAATTGTTCAAATTCTCCGAAACAACCCGTCCTTAGTGAAGCTATGTAATTTACAATGGAGTATTGATTTCTATCCGGATGTATGGCAGCCATTTAGGCATAAAACATGTTTGACTTGATTTGTGCGTATGTATCACTCAATTAGAGTTGATGCGAATAACACACACATGCTTATGATTGTGTGTATCAGTGTTAATGATTAAAACGATTAAAGGGAAGCTTAGATGGTTTGGGAATGCAGAGTTAATGATTGAAGAATGGAATGTAATGAGAATATAAACATGACGTGAATGTGAATGACAAGAAGTCGGAGATGCCGGAGAAAGACATGCACGATCAAGTACACCAAATACTTGAGACGGGCCATATAAAGAGTCAAAATAACAGCAGATTATGAATGGGATTATGTATGGATGAAGCAAAGAGTGTGTGCCAAGACAGAGTTGTGTGGTGGTTAATCCTCTCTATCTACCCCTGCGGGAAATGGCGTCATTGATAATTAGTTGGAATATTAAAATACATTTGAAAAGCTTTTACAGTTATTCGAAATTTTTCAAAAAGTCTTATTTTTATTATTTATGAATTTGAAAAAAAAAACAATAAATCTTTTCTGCTGAAGATAAATAACACATTAAAAAAATAATGTATTCCATAGACATATGAATATTAGTAGACCAGCCCTAAGTGATTAAAAGCGTATTATCCCCACTCCCCATACCGGTTCCATTGGAGCCGGCTGTGCTCGCGTATGGCCTCAAGTGAAATTTGAAAACGTGACGTCATCATTCTTGTGCGAACTATGGTCGAGGCATCATCGGTTCATTTTACGAAATAAAACGGCAGAATGTTGACTTGTGCTATGAAAACTTGTAAAAATAGATGTGAAAAAGAGAATAAACCCAATTGTCGTATTACATTCCATATATAAGCATTATTTTACTTTATTTTAAGCATATTCACATCGTATAATATGAATCAGTTGTTACTATCACATCGAGAAACGTCTGGACGCGAAACACAAAGCTGGTTGGTGGCTGGGAAGTAAATTATGAACATTTATAAAAGTGTCTAACTAAATACTTAAACGAAATATTCGAGTCTGAAAATAGAACCGAATTTTTTTGCCGAATTCGGACTTCGCAAATTTGTTCATAACGTGGCGAGTAATTTGCGCTCCCATGTAAAAATGTCTATTCATTCAAAAGCAGATTTTACTTTTAAGAAGTAAATGGTGATATTATAATGCGAGATGCCTATTTACTGTCAGATTGATTTATTGACGAATCACAGTCAGCTTCACTCCCTTCGTTCTTCAACAGTTGATTTTACCCCTCGCCATTATCTTCTCGTCTATTAATTCCTATGTCTGTGATGTATTCAAACAATGCATCCGTATGATTATATTTTTTCTGTACTATTTGTCTTTCTTAAAATTTAATAATTTTGTATTTTTATTGGTTTTATATTTTAAACTGTATTAGGTTATATGAAAATTAATGCATCCAATATCTGGGTACATTTTTTTTACCTTTTTACAAATTAACTGAGTTCTTATAAATGGATTGATCTCACGTAAGAGAGATTGTCTGTAAAAACTCAGTTATAATAAATAAATAAATTATCATAAAATATCGTATCTTTAGGTACCTACAAAATAAAACTATTTCACGTATCCGTGATTATTTCAATATTTTCCTTGCTGTCTGTAAATTCAAAAGCAACGTTTACACAAAAACGTCGAATTTACAATTTTTAACGCGGAGCAAACAGTGTGCAAAATTAAGGGCTCGCAATGAGAAAAGTGACCATCTGCTTTTTTACTGGTCGCCTGGTGTGGCCACGTAAAAAAAGTATTGCCAGATGAGATATAAACATACATAAAATAGAATCAAATTAAATTCCTCCGTTTGAATGCGCATCGGCCACAGTAATCAAATAAAAATATTTAATATCACAGTTAAATAAATAAGGAATCCAGGATAGCTCTAATACTGGTAATTAAAACATTTTTGATTTATCTAAGATGATTATTTATTTAATGATTAAAAAATAACGGTCTGATTTTTCTTGATTGAGTCCAAGGTTGTAAGATTTTTACTTTATGATGCATTGAATAAATCGTAGAATTTGTTGGAGATGGCAGTGAAATTAAAAAAAAACACTAATTTAGTTACTTTAGTACCTATTAGGTATATAAAGAAAATACTGATTTGAAAGTTTTGTAGAGTAGAGATTTCCATTTTTTTATTTTTTCCTTTTAAAGAAATACAAACATTCCCGGGTTACGAATAACTTGGCGATATTTGAAAATCTTCTACTACCACCACAGTAAGCTGAAAATGTTGCTTGTGTTGTGATGGAGGACTTAGCCAGCCGAGGAATTGAACAAACTACGCCTGGGTGGGACCCAAACGCGATGTCAACTCGGTCACCGACCGGTCAATTTATTTTTATACATTCTCCACACAGGAGAATAATATCCCGCAAGGCCTATTTCATCTTTGAGGATGCTTTGTAAAGAGTCTTGTTGACGAGAGGAAGAATTGAAAATGGGTCTCATATTGTAGGATGGAGGAAACGAAGAGGCCGGAAAATTATTCAATAGCCGAGCAGTTGAACTAATAACGAGTCATAGAAATGACCAGTTTATGTGGAAAATTTTAGCAGTTTACTACTGCAGGGTAAGTATGATCAATGACGCTGGTTTCTCAAAGTATTTTATTTTGAAATACATGATGCCCTGTGCTCTAAAGATAGAGAAATCTATAAATTTTTGAAATCCGATTCCATAGAAAAATAATTAAAAAATTACTTGTCTGTGGATATGAAGTGAAAAGTTTAATACGATAGGCTGCATCTACACAGAGTAAAAATGAATCATTTAACAATACAATATGACACACAAGCAAACAGTAATAAATAGAACATACGAGTGTTATTATTGAATACCGAGAAGACTTCAAGCGGGAAAACTGTATATTGTACAGCAGGTTTTATATCGACGCGCGACGCCACCCGTTTTCTTAACCTCGTAAGTGTATAAGCTGCGGATACTCAATATCCAGTGAAAATGCATGCTTTTGATAAGTAGCTATCATGCTAACAATGCTGAAATGCTTAGTATATACGTGATCAATTATGCTGCACGTCCCCCACCTCTAACCTCTCCTCACATCGCGAGCCACTAACGCACGAAAAATCAAACGCCTTGCGATTTAATAGCTTATGAGCTACTAGTATGCGAGTTACTAGCAGCGAAACCACTCACAAGCCACTGGCATGCTGAACACCGCTAATGGCAAGCTTTTGAGCAAGTTACTAACATATCGTGTATCTGCGACTTATAATGATGGTGTTCCAATTCGATTTGTGGAGTTTCAAGTACTCATCGCCAGTAAATATGACAAGAGCTTTGTATGACGTCAGCGCATACTAAGGTAAACAGAGCGTACACTTTGGGTTTAATGTTTCACCGCTAATGACGTCGAAGAAGAGAACATTATAATTCTCTTTTTAAAAACAACTTACAATTTTACCATGTCATATTAATCCGTATTTATGTATTATTTATTTATGTATGAATGTATGCTTTTTTGTATCTTCTACGTCTGTCTCAGGCGACAGTGAGACAGGCATAAACTTACTTATATAGATTAATAGTAGATCCCCGCAATGCTTTGATATTGCTAATGTCTTTCTCGGGCGTCTCCGACATCTTCCACCATTCACTACCATATACCACAATGTTAGTGTTAAACAACTACATAACAACGACATTAATTCAACTCCGTATCTCATTATAGTGCAGAGATACTGCGTTAAATATTCCTCGGACGTCTCCAGTTTCTTGTACCATTTAAACATCTCTAAACACTACTTTTTGAGTTTTGCGAGCACAAACGTACGCAGGCTGTATTTTTACATATTAAGATAAGAAACCAGTTAGAATTGAACTCAACCATTTGGAATGTATTTTATAATATAAGACGTTGTCTTGCCACTGACCACCTTCTATGTAGGGAAGTTAAAATTTGTGAAGGATTATGAAGGAGAAAACTGCAAAAAAAATTTTTTTTTTAGATTTCGACAACAGCGCCATCTATCGGGTAAAATCATCCTATATTTTAAGCTTGAACCAACCATACGCATTTACAAAATTTCATTGAAAAGACTTGGGTGGTTTCGGAGATTAGCGTGTACGAACACAGTGACAAGTGATTTGTATATATATTAAGATAAAGCACATATTTATTATACATAACTAAACTGTCTCAGAAACAATATTTTTAATTCTAAAAATTTTCCAAACCTACAAATATTTTTTTTATTAGCTCCACATAGGAAGCCCTGAGAAAAATAATTTTCCTCATGGCCAATGACATTTTTTGGGATACTGTGTGGAGGAAAAATGAAACAAAGGAGAGAAGGCGGGTAGCAAATTGGAGGTCAGTGTGTCCAGGTGTAACAGACATGTGAGTCCATCCCTCCCACTGCGGTGCAAGGCGATGGGTCAAGAGAGGCCTGTAGGAGAGTTTAAAAGGCCTCCCACAACCGGCCCCTCCCGATCCGGCCCAACACGCAGTAGGTGGGCAGACGCATCCGCTGCCAAGACCTAAACATACCTCACCACATGAACCAAACGTAGCACACTAACCCACTCGGGGTGACCTATGGCAGAGTTGCTGGTTTTCCACTGCACCTCAATGGTTATTACGCGCTTTTAAGCCAGCAAACTTAGGTCTTATCGTGATTAATTCTTGTGATTTTGTCGCTAACGTTTCACAGTATCCATCATCAGAGCAGATGACGTTATACCTAGTTGTTTGAACAGTCCCATTTTACATCGTCTAACATTAAAACGATGATTAGCGATATTCAGATTTTTGACACTGACCTCTTCAAAGAAATTCCACTGTATCAGCGTTTGATCGAATTTGAAACAGTCGTTAAAAACAACAGAGGAACAATTAATTATGCTTACACTGAGGCCTAAAATATAGGCCCACAGAGGCATAAATTATATGTACGCACCTACCTACAGAATTCCGAAAAAATGGTTTTAAATCGAGCATTATGTGACGAGAATTGACAACCGTTCGAACGTCAAAAAATAAATTTGGCGCAATTTGTGTAAACGTCAAATCTGATGGGAGTTCAAACACCTAGATCGAAAAATGAATTTATGCCAACAGTTGTTAGTTACTTTTTCATTTTACTTTTAGTTGCTAGAGTTTCTTTGTGCCAAATATCTGAGAACGTAAGCAAAGATGTTTACACATTTAAAAAATGTCGACTATATATAATATTTTATATTCCAGATGGTGCTTCGTATTTCCAGAACTTCAACGATATTAAAAGGTTAGTAATAATTCAGTCAAGCTTAATTGTTACCATTCAGTTCATTGATAATTTCCACGTTTCAGCCTAAAGTTAATAGATTCGGAATAAGGAAGTTTTTGTATGAAAAGCTAATATATGTAACGACGCACCTACAGGGCTAGTACAAAACTGAGCAGACAACACAAAACGTTTTTCGATCTCAAATAAGAAGCTCAAACATGTGCCCAGAGAATTTTTGCTATTTTCAGGCAACAAAGGAAACGTTTTTAAACCACAATATTATTATTTGTGAAGCTCTTTTGGCTTGTTCGACAAATAATGCCATCGGTATGTTTTGTGCGGTTGAAAATAAATGATGGGGAATTCTTTATACTTTTGTCCACAACTGCAAGCAGACATAAAAAGGTTGAAAGCTAACTTGTTTTAAAAAAGCTTTATATTCACTTATCACGAATAACATTACAATATTCGAAAGCTCTCTATTTTATGGAATAAAAATGTTTCTTTAGCAATGATGGAGGGATAACAGGGGATTGACTCCTTGAACCCTAGGGGTCGAACCCGACGCTTTGAACCACTCGTCTACTAATTGATTTTAAGGCGACATAAGACTCTAATAGCTGGTGGTTTGCTCGACGCTCACATTTTAATTACTTCTGATGAATAAATTACTAAAAACTCATTTTTTTTCAAAGGGATCCTATGGATGTTAGTTATTTATATTTTAGATAATAAAAAATGGTTGCAAAGTTTTATAAAATTTTTTCAACTATAAAATTAGCTGTAAGCACCAGGTTTTATTTTTCTAGACAATGAATTGGTAACTTTTCGAGGGATCACTCTAGAAACATTTGCAATTTTAGTGATTCGTTCATCAGAAATAACTAAAACAAACCCCACGGAAAGATCGATTTTCTAAGCGATGAGCTAAGGTAAAGTCGACCGTAGGTCAGTTTATCACGCCGGGGCTCTCGCCGAATATTATTTTTACATGACTTCATCACTTACGACGTTAAGATTCCCACTTTATTTTAGATATTTGCTAGTGTAAATTAAACCGCAGGTCTGTCCAATACACCGGGACCGCCCGTCGCATATTTTTGTGCACGTCGCTTCACTTACGTCGATTCTGGTTTTATTGTAGGGTACTGTCTCATGTTAACTCTTTGAGTGCCGGAATTGCCCATCGGCTAAGAAAAAATATACCATTTATTAGCCGCCGTAGCCGAAAGGCACATTCAAAACCTTACTTTTAATGGGATTTTGCATCGTAAGAAATGTTCATAGCTTAATAAAATAAATAATATTCGATCGGCTTCAAAATAAACAAGGAGATAAGAGTTTTTTGCTTTTCGTTTCGCAAACAGCAGCGAAAGGTACTACTGCATTATTTTCAACGCACCTACATGAAGCGTAGTAGGTATGTTGAATGTGTTTTCTTTATTTTGAATCGTAAAAAACACTTTTATATCTACATATGAAATATAATAATTCGTTTTTGTCTTTTTTATGACACGAAAGGGAAAAAAAACATTTCACTGGATATAAGTAGCTATTTTGGGAAAACCAATCATTCAAAGAAATAATTTTCCAAATTATTATTAGGAATATTTATTAGCCTGAAATACAAATCTAAATTGAAAAAATCTTCCGAGAAAATATAATAAATAAAAATAAAATAATTATAAATTATTGCTTATAATAATTTGTTATCCTTTGTGCTTTGCATAAAACCTTATCTCGTAAATACACGTTTACCTTTAATAAAAATACAAATATTTTTTTATTGTGATATATGTATCTGTGAATATCCACTTAACGGTTAAAAGAAGTCATACTCTTTGTTTTATCCACTACGCATATATAATACTAAATAAAGAGCTTACTGACTACCACTACACGGGCAGCCTGGTGTGATAGTCAAAAGAAAATGTACTGCATAATCGTGTAAATATTTATTAAAAAAAATTATCCACATCAGGTTATAATTATACCGTAAAATTTTTGTTATTGTGAATTCGAAAATGTTTTGAAAATAATATTAAAGAACTTAAGAATGTTCAAATAATTAAAATGAATATTTTGATACAATACCGCAGGGAGTTTGAGCATCTTCTAATCATAACTCGTTAGCTTTTGTTGAGAGCTTTTCTTAGTAAACCTTTAAGTTTCTACAGCAAACATGTTTGAATTGGTTAAGTGGGGGTCCCTTGCCATTTCTCCTACAAAACAACCTCTTGTCGAATTACAATTCGGTTAATTAAACCCTATCCACAAAGGAATAGTTCTGCTTTTTACATTAAGGTAGTTTCTTTGAATGTGTATTTTCTTATTAATATAAAATATATTACGTTAAATTCGACTTAGTGCTACTTAAGTAAGTTAATGGAAAATATTATGTATTTATTTTTGAAAATTTTTATTTTTGTACCTACTTACCACCGGCCTTACCTGCTACTTAACTCCAACATAGTACCTACCTACCTAGCTTAAAAAATATATACTAGTTGTAATTCTAATAATTGTTGTTCCTTTATTAAGTTTAATCACTCTAGAACATACAGTAATATTATGAAGAACTGTCATTTAAAAAACAACAACAATAAAAAATTATATAATTGTAAAAAGCATTCACTTTGTGGCTCATCATAATTTACAATAAAAACAAATAAATTTGTTTTTGACCACTATTGTTTTATTTTCACTCTACCGGTTTCTTCTCCTGACGAAGGAAGGGTTCTTCCGAAACCGGTAGAGTGAAAATAAAACAATAGTGGTCAAAAACAAATTTATGTGTTTTTATTGTAAAAAAATATATGTTTTACAAATTACAATTTTTGTTATTTTCTCAAGAACCAATCTAGGCTCATGCCTGTATTATGGTAGTCGTACATGATTTAGATTATACTGTAAGAACTACGAAAATAATATTTGTAGAAACAAAATAATAAAACAAAAGGGAAAGTAATATATGGTAAAACCAAATACTTATTTTAAGTAAATCATAATAGAATTATAAATAAAAATTAAACTGAACGATAAAAAGATATTTTAAAGAAAATAAAACTTAAAACGTAAGATTAAAAATTGCGCAAATTTATACCAATTACTTTGAATCATTTTTTACGCAGGTTAATCATGGTAGGTACATATCTATAAGAGTAGGTACCTATATGTTTTTACCTACATTGTCATTTTTGAATTTAGTGAAATGAAAAGATAGATTGAAATATTTTTTTAATATATTAAGTTTTTTAAATGACTTACAAATCACACCGTTCAAAAGTGTTTACCGCTTCATTACATAATTATCTTCTACTTACACAGAGTTCAAATTAATACAAATAAACCGTTCGTTTCCATAATCTTGTCAAATATCCAAATACTTTAGATTACATTGTTAATTATTGCGTATTTATTTGCGCGTTAACTGTGTGTACTTACATAACTATTTATCGTTGATTATTTGAAGACAGCTGTGGCGCCATCACAATTAATCGAGTTTGAGGGAGTCTGGCGAATGGGGTTTGCGGTGCGGAAGACAGATACGTTGGATTAAGTTCGACTGATTGCAAGATGAGAAAATCCTTTATATTGCAATACGGCGAGGCAAGTTTCTCTGAATATTATCTAAGTTGAAATTTGACTTCAAAGTAATATTAAATACATGAATACGTACTGTTTTAGTTATAAAGTAGACACAAAGTTTCTTATAAAGTTCTTGGTGAATACTGAATTACTACTGTTTGGAGCCAGTTGGACTGTGTCATCCGAGTGGACGAGTTTGTTGTGGGACTGAAAAAAGATGGAATAAGAAGAAAATAATGAAGGTTTCAGAGAATGAGAAGTGCTTGGCTCTTCTTTTTGATCATCAAACACGATTTAAGCCATTTTATTTGAAAATGCTTATGTACCTGGCTTCGCCAGAGTTAAAGCTATATTTTACCCAACAAAACATATGCGCTCTTGCGTACAATTTGATAAACCGAAGGAATATTTCATTGCAACCAATATGAAGCTTATTTTGGAAACCGTTTTGCGTTTTGCATCTTAAGTGCATAAAATAGTGGCGATAATTTAGAAATTCCATAATGTTAATTTGTGCATTTTCATGATATTTTGCTGCCAAAATACAACAGCAATATTCTGATATAAAATTTATATAATATTTACCATAAATAGTATTTTAAAAAAACCCTTAATGAAATTAACAAACTTACAAATGATAGTACGAATTTTCATGATAAGTCGTAGTGTTTTGTAATTTGCCTAGTACTGGCCTATGTTTCACTTAGAAATAATTCAGTACAAAATAAACATTATCTCCAAAAACACCACTTTACCGGTTTGGCCCTTCCAATAAACTGCCATAAAAGAAAATTCACACTTAGGTTTATAGATAAGGGCTCCGTAAAGTGCTAGAAGTGTCTCATAAACGGAAACGCACTCTACGTATCGCAACGTATCACGCTGTTGAGAAATAACGTGTTGATCTGTTAGAGTGTGCGCAGAGTCAACCAAATAATCAGATTAATAATCACGATAATAAGGTATTACTTCATTCTGTTCCAGTTAAGATAATCAGTAAAGAAAAAAAACTATCGCACTAACAATTGATTCATTTAAAAAACATTTTAATTTATAGTGTAACATTCATAGTACAAAGAGAACGGCATCTGTAATTATCTTTACAGCATTTGTCGCTGGAATAGTGATTGCAACCTAGCAGAAAAAATGCACACAATAAGGAATATCATTCACAAGCGATACGCAAAATACGGCGCGATTTGCTCAAGTGGAATTCTGGTATTTAAATGGTTAGGAGAAAACACGAACTGATAAAGATGTTCTTTTTAGTAAGTTAAATACAAACTAGATAAAGTCACACTACGTTAACAAATTTTGATTGTAACAATCAAGTTTTTAAAGTCAAACACTTCTTAAATCAAGTTCATTAAATTATCATGTCTAGATCTCACCTTTGCGAATAAAATACAAATTAGCCCGTTGTCCCACAGGTTGGTAAGCAATCACCATAAACCGAATGCTGCAAGACCCTGCGCAGAAAATTAAGTTTGCTATAGTAAGTAACTGTCTGCAGGGCAGTTTGGTAGATTTGGAAGCAAAGCAAAATAATAATGCCAGCCGCTCACGGCGGATCAATTTTACCCTTTTAATTGAAAATTACCCCTAAACGAATTTATATTTTTTACTTGTACTATCATGCAGAATTAACTCCCGAAGTTAGTACACTCTACTCCCGGACACCCTGTGTAATGGCTATTTCAAAATATTCAGCGTTCATTTCTGACCCGAACTAAAAGTACACACTTTTTACTTTTGGTCATAGATCATAGCATGCCATAGCGTGGCCTTCTTATGTTTAATTTGGAATTTTATCAATTTGGGAGGCGGGTTTCGGTACCGCCGCTCCCTGAACCATTTATTAGATAACCAGCACCTCTGTTATAGGTCACCCCAGTACTATTATTTAGCAGGGATGACCGGGTTCATCGGGTGAGGTGTGTTCAGGATACGCTTGCCCACCAGCTGCGTGGCGTTCCAGATCGAGAGAAACTGGTTTGAGTAGACCCTTTGACCTCCCAACTGGTCTCTCAATCCATCGCCTTGCGCCGAAGTGGGAGGGATATATTCATATGTCCGTCACTCCAAGACACACTGATCCCTAGATTCTTACCCAACCCTTATACCTCTTACCTTTACAAAACTTCCTCTCCTTCCTTTCATTAAAAAAGACCCTTCAAACAGCATCCACAAAAAAGTGAAACGTGCTATTAAGATTTTAATCGTTTTTAGTTTAATTTTCGTTGAGGTACGTATTATTGCACTTTATATAAGAATATTTTAAATTGGTACTTCTAACTAAACCCTTTTCAATATTCAATTAAACTTCCACGTTATAACAATGGCTTATGTAGTTCTAAAGTTTTATTTTACGTTACTAGATATTTCAAATGTTGGTTGCCTCATTACCTATCTATTACCCTTTATACCCATTTGTCAAAACTACCGATTTTGTTCAGTATTTCAGGATTAAAGAACTTTGCAGAATACTATTTGTAGCTCCGAAGTTTTAATTGAATGGTGCTTATTTTCACTAACTTGATCTAATTCCAGCGCCAGCGCTTTATTTGCCATCGAAACTGATTTATAAGCAAAAATAAATCACCACAAAATAGTATTCATTCATGACCACATCCGCCAGCGATTGTTATCTTGTAGGCGAATGTAAACAAAATATCCAGTTATAAACGCGTGAGTCAGATAATTTGAAATTCGATTAGATTTGTAATTTTTTCTCATTGCTCTAAGCTGAAACACATAAAAGCACCATTATCATTTTCAACTTCATTGGAGCTGTAAAATCAATTTTACACATAGATGGTCCAGTATGAAACTGCAACTGCAAAGAAGATTTGAGAAAATCAATATTTTGTTTTTGCGCTTGTCTAAATATTTGCGCAAAAATGTTGAATTTCAACATTTTCCACTGAAATATCTACATTTAAATGAAACGCACCGATACCATCGTTCGTTTTAAAAGAAATAATTCGAAACAGATTCGTATAAAAATGGGTACATCGAAATATTTGGATACAATTTATAGAAAAGGGTTTTCGGCTCTTAAAAAGTCAATCATTTTTATTGATTTTGTTGCTGTTTAAAATGGGGAAGAGCTCCTTTTGGCAAATCTTTTGACACCCATTTCGTAATTTATGGTTTTTCGGACTCGTTTCTAGTTAATATTGGGGCCATCGATATATGTTAATATTAATAAGTGTTCACATTAGGTAATTAATTACACTTAATTCAAATCTAAATATCAATGTACTTCTCCAGCTTCCTCTTCAGCTTACTTACTTTCGCTTCCCACTGTCTTCAGCATAAAAAAATATCCCAATTGGATTTACTATCTTCGGGCTGTTAGAGCTCTTGCACTTTATTCATATAAAAAAATTACCTCAAGCTAAGCAGAGCGCATAAAATTGTACTTTTCCGATATAGTTTATTGTCACATAACTTCCCTAACTTCCTCTTAGGTATTATGTTCACATTATTCTCTCAGTACATCCATCCTACGCACCTATGCCTGATATTTTAAGGTAATATGTATATGTGTCCTAAGTCGTTGCACAAGCAACAATTCCGCTTGTAATGATGTGAGCAGGGAGAATTTTATTATTTTCAGGCTAGTCGTAACCCAAAAAAACAGTATCTCCTTAAAAGTAAATAAATTAAAAGCTTCTCTTTCTTGTTTGGCACGTTTTTTAGGCGTACAAGAAATCATTCCTACTTCAATAAGTTAATTCCTTCCAGTTCCATGCCTCACTACCAAAGTCGAGGTAAATTACAAATTAATAAGATCGGACCCAACACCGATCCTTGAGAAACTCCCAGGTTGATTGTAATTTGTTACAATACTGAGCTTACTATTTTTGATAGATATTTGCTTTTTATCTTTTAGGTTTTCTTTGAATAATTCGAGAGCGACGGTTGGATGAGATGATTATTGTAACTGCATCGCATTGATTACTTATAAAATACAAGATGAATAATAATTAAACTGCTACCCTCGCTGTCTTTGGCACCAATTTAGTGGCGACCATTGCATTCAACCCGCATTGATATTAATTTCCTTTATTGTCCTTCTCAGCTCTGTCGTGTCGCGTGAGCTTAAACATACATAAACTCATCAACTACTTGCTCCGAGTGTTTTCATATCCCGTTATGCAAATAGTAAATAATCCTGCATATAAATTTCAATCATCAAACATAGACTGCTCAGATTTCTATACATATGAATTAACTACCATACACATGATATACAGATACAGTAGCATCATCAAAACTTCAGACTGTTATACGAGTATGCAGTAATATTTGGTCATACTCGCATTGGATAAATTATTTCTGTGTGATAAAATATATTGAGTATTTCATCGCTAAAACGTTCAGATAGTTCACGCAAGTAAAGTCAGATCCAATGAAGAGATATTGTGGTTATTTTGATATTACTAGTAATCTATATTAATAAAAAAGTAAATATTTGTTTAGTAAAATCAAATACTATTTGTTTTAAAACCACGAGCTTTTATAATTTTTAGAACCGAACGGTTTCGCTTTACTCAAGCATCTTCAGGTACAAATTATTATTAAACAAGAAGTACAAAGTGTGAGCTTATATACAATTTTTTTTTTTTAGAGGGTGACACCTTGATATAAATATAACAAACACAGAGAAAGCATACAATACATTTACACTAGTACAAAAGATATGGGAAAAACCAAAAGATAATTGTGTAGACTAACGGATTATAATAATATATCTGGAGAAACAAAGCATCAACTGACATGGTGATAAGGAGAACTTGGACATTTTTAAAGGGTTTATTGGAAACAAACCTAATATTGGACTACTTGATACGTGTAATTGATTATTGAGAATAGGTCACATGATTTCTACAATAATAAATATTTGTTTGTTTAAAATCTTAAATATCTGAAAGTTCTTCACAGATTGCTTTGAAATTATGACACAAAATTGCATTCGAATACGCATGTGTTTTTATATACCGATATAATGTCACCTGCTATAAATAAAAAAACATGATTTTTTTTTTAAAAAGCGCCATCTGTTGGACGTAAAAGCAACACGCGCTATTATTTCTCTATTTACAGAAAGCTACAGTTACGCGTGGCGGGGTAAAGCTAATATATAATTAATGGAGTTTAGTTTAGTTGATCTGATAAGCCATTTAAGTAATATACGTAAATGATTGCTATTATACATACCTACCTATGTTTGAAATAAACACGAGTAAGCCGTTTCAAGTGAAACAAATTTTACATTAATTATCTTAGATGGGTAATTTTTTTTTCATAATGAATTTTAAAACATTTATTTTAACATTTATGCTTTTTAATGACTGTTTTGTAAGTCCATCTTTACGTACTAACCTGCACATAAAAAATGTTCTTATAGTGTTTATTAGTATTTCAGGACGACTATAAAATCTTCTATAAATCCACGTTACCTACATTACCAAAATTATTATTTTATTTATTTATTAGTTTGCAAATAGAAGAAGGTAGAAAATTTCGAAGCTTTTTGGATTTTCGACAATTTTGCGTTCGGCGCCCGTGGTCGAAATATTGAATTTTTATTATAAACAAGTCACCAAAAAATCAAAACTACCGGATCTGGCGCAAGGTATCCTCCCTTTCAGGTGACTAGGTGGAATATAATGCAAAACGTCTCCAGCGATAACTCTAACAAGCTTGTATATACTTAGTAGCAAAATTGTTTATATTTTGTCGCGTTTGAAATTTTGGTTTGACAGATTTGATAGTGATTAGGTGGCAGACAGATGCAAAATCGTCGTAATATCAGGGCAATACGTCGACAAAATAATCAATACATGATAGCCTTATTCAGAAAAAATCAACACTTTTAAGTGGCAAAGAACGCTTTCTATTTATTGTACATACTATTTTTAAATACATCTATATGAAATTTACTTTAATTTTCGTGATTGAATGTATGAATAAATGCAAATCTTGAAAGTGGAAATTAAACCACTTCCCGACATTCGATCGAGCTGAAACTCGGCAAACCGACTCGTTCTCGATGACAATGCATTTTTTAAACTTTTTGGTAATCACGTACACACACGAGTGCATGTACGCATTTCTTTGAAATTGGATTACATTACAGCAGTTAATATGGAAAACAAAAGTCGATCCTACTCAATTAGCATTCAGCGATTTTGGTAGAGTTTTGGACTCCAATTGTGGGTAGGAAAGTTCAATCCTCAGTCAAAACAGTTTTAAAAGACATTTTGAAATAGATCTAAGTATAATGTTAAATGAAAGCCTACAATTTTGGGATTACTATTACCAGCTCTATTATTTATGATAGTCACACTTCTAAAATCATCTGTATGTTTGTTTACTCTCATTTACTGTATTTTAAATAAATAGTTTGTAATAGTAAATAGTTTTTAATAAAAAGTTTGAAAAGAGTTTTAGAATCACAAAACATTTAAAATGTTTAAATATTAATAATTTTTGAATTGAAAATTTCGAACAAGAGTTTGCCTATCATCTTATTTCCATCAATCATACTAAATAAGGACACAGGGGTTAGAATTCTTTACCAAATCATAATCAATGAATAACCAAATTAATTTATCGTTTAGTCCAAGGCTGCTCAACCCCAGGCCCGCGGGCCACAATGTGGCCCGCGAACGAATTATAAGTGGCCCGCGTGAACCATTTTCAAAAAACCCGCCAATCCGCCAATTTGAAAAAGTGTCGCGGGCCCGCGGTAAAACAAACAATGCCGCTTGCGCGCGGTCACCAGTCACCAGTGTTGCCAACGAAGGCGATTTATCGCTATTTAGGCTACTCAGAACGAGAATCAGCGACGAAAAAATCTAACCTGTTGAACTTACCTTCGGTTTTTGAAAAATTGTTGTGGGGAATCACATATGATGTTTTTGGGTGCGCGGAATTTTTTCTCAGCGAACATGGAAGTATTCAGTGGCCCGCCAGTGATTCAAAATCGTCAATTTCGCCCAACTGTTAAAAAGGTTAGGCAGCCTTGGTTTAGTCCCATTTTAGATATAATTCCAGTAAGCCACTCTGTTATTGCCGGAATTCCCGCAATTACCCCTCCTTTGTTAACCTCCCCCTCAAACACCTCAATTATATATTTTTGTTTACATGTTTTATATGTTTTTGTTTTTATTCTCTTTTCTCTTTTATTCTCTTCCTAAGGAATGGTGCTTCCAAAACCGGTAGAGTGTAATTAAAATTAAAGTGTTCTGAAACAAATTTATAAATTTTTATTGTAAAATAGTTTGTTTCTTCGATGTAACTGCAGTTAAAAACAATGTACTGTTTTTGAGAAAAAAAAACTGTTCTTTAGAATGCCGTACTTATATCACTTATATATAAAAAAATATGTTTCCCATGTGTCGTTGTCCTACACCACATGGAGAACATTTACTGATATAAAATAATAATCCTTTTAAAATAGGGACTGCAGGTCCTTAACAAATGAATTTGAAAGGAATCATGTTCTTGGCTTCGAAACACATGTTCATAAAAACTCATTAAATTTTCGCATTTTGTCATTATATATTAACTGGACAAACGCAGGTGGATGAACACGAGTTCAGATATATTCGGAAAGTATTGACATTTTATTGGGAAGCGGCCTGCTGTCCCGTTATTAACAGGAATTTCACAACTCTCATTTTTCTCCGTCCACAATTTAGAAAATGAAAAATATTCAATACAACGTACAAAAGTTAGAAAAAGCACGAAAGTGTTTCTGAATTTAAATTTAAAAATAAATTTGACATTATAAAACAAGTTCCTTCTTCATGAAGAGAGATAATTAGCTTTCGATTTTGCAGAATTTTATAATCGGTCTCGTAAAATGTTTGTTTTTCAAAAGTGGTTAAATTTAACACACACATGCCATTAAAATATATTGTGGTTTCATCTGGTATAACTTCTGACAAAAATGCAAACATTTGATAGATATTTATGAGTACGGTTGTTTTTTGAGAATTTCGTTATTTATGTGCAACTGGAAACTGGAATGATTTTAAATTAATTAAATCATGTAGGTGAACTTTTAATTGATTGTCTTATTTTATGAACTGGAGTATATTTGACCACAAAAGCCTTTATAGTGGTAAAATGGAGACCGCTGTTAATTGATTGAACGATTGTGAATTTGGTGTTGCCTGGAAATTAAAAACAAAAAGATTTTTATTTCACAAACGATGTGAATTATCACGAGGTCCAAACACTTATAAGTAAATTATTATATAATAAGGATTCAAAATGTTCAATGCACTCCCATTAAATGTTAAGGAAGCCAAAAGTCTGGTTAAGCAGTTTTTCGTGGGTTGTCTCAATGTTGTGAAGTACGAACATCATTAATAATAATTGGATGACTTGTATAGCGCCGTTTTCGTGCAAAATCACCTCAAAGGCGCTGTACAAATTTATAATACATTTCTGCAGTGATCTATGTTATCTATAATAGAATATTTTTAAAGTAATTTTAGATTAAATGTACACTAGATTAAAAGTGTAAAATTTTATAACTTGATAAAAAATACCTTTAAAAAAATCAGCTATTTCGCATTAACAAGAGAATTAAAAAGTAATTATAATGACTTTATAATTTATTCAAGGAATAGAACATACTACACCTTGGTGGGACCCAGACGCGATGCCAACCCAGCCACCGACCTGTCTATTACTTTGATTTTTTTGAACCACCATATATTTGTATATCAAAGCCGACGTGTTTCGGAACAACCGTTCCTTTCTCAGATCCGAATACTTACTAAAACAACATATTAATGGATGAACATATATTATTAATGAAAATAAAACAATATTTTTTGTTTAAAACTATGAATTTTTATTAATTTTAAGACCGACCTTTGTACCCTGACGATGCTCGAGTGAAGCGAAACCGGTCGGTCTTAAAATTAATAAAAATTCGTGGTTTTAAACAAAAATATTGTTTTATTTTCATTAAAATGTTAAACCACAAAGTGATTGCTTTCTACGAAAATATATATTATTAAGTTTTGAAGTTGGGTGGAGGCATGGCTAATGATAATCTATTACATTAGTGATAATCCCTATTCCCTTTACGGAGAAAATTGAGTATTGCTAATTTATTGAAAGTCTTTCCAAATTATTAATAATCCGGTTGAAAACGGGATTCCAGGCCTTTAATGACTAAATTAAGAGGCTTCCTGATATTTTTTTAAAATACATCATTAACTAAAAGTTTATCAGGAACCCTATTAGCTCAGTCGTTAAAGACTTGCAATCCCGCGTCCGGATTTGAAATGCTCAATTTTCTCTATGTTGCCATGCCTCCACTCCCACTTAATACCATAATATGTTCACCCATTATTTTGTAATTTTATGTAAGTATATAATTTACCCTGAGGAAAGAACGGTTGTTCTGAAACCGGTTGATATAAAATTATAGTAGTTTAAACAAAGTAATATTTTTACATTTATTTGTATTCTGTTATCTTCACAATATCAATTTTAATTTTTCATTTTAACATTTTTCACGAATGAGAGACAAACTAATTAAACTCTGTGTCTTTGAACCCGATTTCTGAATATTTACGAAAAATAAATAACTTTATTTAAGTAAGTATTATTGAGAAAGGAAACGTTTCCCAATATTGGTAGAAACATTTCACCCAGTGTTGGAATCGAATATGTTTCGGTTTAAATAAATGTATAAAAATCTGATGGCTTTTGGTACTTGAACTGACCTGGTTTTGACCGACCACATATTATGTAGGAACCGATAGGAACCCACGTACAGATGGGATCTGTAATTCATGAGCCATGTAATTCATTCTATATTGACAAATTATGGTACCTCTGGTCTAGAAACGGAGAATCCGGATTGATTTGAACATACACGAAATACACGTTTCGGTGGTCAAAGTAAATTTGAATGAGATTAATAGGGCTTAGTATTAGATATTTACCATGCTTTGTTGATAGAAGAGATGATTTGTAGCATAGGCAGAAATCAGATTGTCACAAAGATAAGGATTTTAATTTAGTTTTAATTAATAATTCAATTATTGTGAAATTATAACGTTTTACGATGTTTTATCACAGGTATGTATGTTCCTAAAAATATTATTATTCTTCCTTCTTTCTGTTGTAGTATCTGTGATAACTGGAATCTTTAATTTATGTTTTCAACACAAAGTTTAAAAAATATGTCAAAATTAAGTGCTATTTTTGGTGCATTATCTTCAACTGCATCGAAAAACAGAACTTACTTTTTAATGTTGATCATCAATAATTTCACCACAATTTTTTTAACAAGATTCCATTAGATGCATTTAAAATATGTAAATATAGTAAAACCATTTCAATTTTAAGAAATTTGCAGTTTCTTCAGCTATTAATCATAAGACAACCATTTTTTATGCTAATGAAATTGCAAAACAATCATAACTGTGAGGTCTCTGCAGAATTAAAATAGACGTAAACATAAACTGTATGACTATGTTGAGATTTTATACTCTAGGATACAAAGCGTGGCATGAAATGATTATATTTCCTGAAGCAATACTTGACTATTTTCATTGAATCAAAAATAAAATATTGTAAAAAAGATAATTATTAACTAATATAATCTCACTTTTGAAAGTTACTCAATGTAAATAATGAAAAAAAAATGTTTAAAAACATTATATTTGTTATAAATCTAATTTTCTGCAATAAGGGCAAATCAAGCAGCGTTAATGCGTTAGCGTTAACGTTTTTGCATTTTTTATTGATATGTTAGCAGTAACTTCATGTTTTAAAATGAAAATGAGTTGTATTTTGGGCATAATTAACTATTTCCCCGTCTATTTCCATACTGCACAGTTAATTTTTCTAAATCGCGAAAAGAACGGTGCCTAGTATGCTTCCTTGTGGAACTCCAATTGACACATTAAAGTACAACTATTGTAACAAAACGGAAAGAATTTAAACAAAATCATTTAGATATGGAAACATAAATTTTGTCTCTAACTAAAAACCTTAACGAACTTTTGTTAGTATTTTTTCTTTTTTAATTACCGACTTAAGTATGTTACTCGGACAACATTTATTTTAAAATAATCTTTAATTAAATCTATCTTTACCGTTTTTATCATTTACGATTGAAGTTAAATAAAACCAAAAGGTATTAGAGTTTCTGGCTAGTGATCATTTTTATATTTTTATTCAAAAATACCTACACATTGAATTCTCAAGATAATCTCTTTTCCAGTCTGAGTCATGGAAACTACGCAATTTTTATGGGAGCTAAAATTGGCAAGTTTTTATAATAAATCCGAAGTGGTTCGGGTTTGGACAATGGCCAACTAACAACATTCTTTGATAAGCTGAAGTAAAGTAAATTTGCAAAGGGAATAAACGAAAACCGTGAAAATATATGTTAGCAAAGAATACGAAAGTAATAAAGAATTTTATTTTATAATGAAAATTATGTAACTTTTTTTTTAAACTTTCTTTTTTAAACAGTGTAATTTCATTTGTATAAAATAATAGTTATTTATATTTTTAGTTTCAACATATGAATTTATCTCGCTGTTCTTACAACCGTAAGGGGTGTAATGGTCAGCAAAATTTCCTTCCAAGTTAGTTGATCGGGGTTCAATTCTCAGTCGTATCCAACAAACAAAATGACCCGGACCAGCCATTGGATGACATTTTTACATTTGATGTTCTGTGATTCACCTGTAACTCTTTTTTTAAAGTACGTAAGCTTTGATTAATTAAAAAAAAAAATTAGAGACACCCATGCCATTGTTTGCCCTGAAAAGCTTTGTTGTGTCCATTTATTTGCAAATTTGAAGAAAAATATCAGTACCAAAGTCGATTTAAGAAAGGAATTTGTTATTTTTACACAAACAAATAAATTTGCCTGGATTGATTACCCTTCCTTTTTCCAACATAATGCAAAGACACTATGCTAATATAAAAATCACAAAATAATAAAGCTAAGCTCAGTTAAGTTACAAACTAAGCACAGTAGGTATTAAAATTACCATTAAATTAAAAATTTTACTTCTAATAGTTCGCCACATTTTTTTGAAATTTGGAATCATTTTCCTCTTCTTTTATATTGACCGGTATTACTTGGAAGATCTTCAATGCTCTATGTACACAGAGAAAAATGAGTATTGCTAATTTATTGAGAATCTCTTATAATTTTTCGTAATGCGGTTAAAAATGGGATTGCAGGCCCAGAAAAATACGAGATGTATTATCACGATGTCGAAACAAGTGTTCATAAAAATACTAATGTTTTTACATTTCGTCATTATGCAGGATACAGGGTGTTCGAGGGTAAGGTGCACTAACTTCGGAGAGTGATTTTACATGATTTTAGAGGCAGAAAAGACAATTAACTTTTAGAAATTTCAATGTTTTAAAGTGGTTTTTTAAGTAAACAAAGTTGAATTGTTTGTATGGGAAAATAAATATTTTTTTATGGAAAAAATATATAAGTGTGGGAAAAAAAAGTTAGAATTTCGAAAAAAGTAATTTTTCATTTTTACTTCTACCATCATGTACCTGCCGAAGTTAGTGCACTTACCCGCGGCCACCTTCTTTTATTTTCTGAGCAAATGCAGGTGCATGAACACATGTTCAGAAATATTAGGAAATTATTAAAAGTTTATCAGGAAACAGCCTGCAATCCCGTTTTTAACCGGATTACCAATAAATTAAAGAGATTCTCAATAAATTAACAATACTCATTTGTCTTTGTGTACTAATGAGTTCTGTAAATTATTTTATGTGTGTTTGACTTCTTTCGAAAGGGAAGTTTTTTATCTTCTTGTAGAGTTATTATGTTTGTGTTGATGTTTATTGAGTTTTTACATAAATTCTGAATTGTTTTGGCCTCTAAATTTTTTGAAAAGAAAGATATTTCATGTAAGTACACGATTTGTGTGAAAGGCGATACATTTATTTCCATTAACATTTTTTTTAGTTCTGTTTTTTTTTGTTTCATCTTAAAATCATTCTCTTGCTTTTGTTTCGCAAAACTGTATGTCTTCTAATCATTTGTTCTGCCGAGAACAAAATTCTGCGACAATAATTAGCATCAGGAATAATTATGGCATTATATACAGTTTTTTATACTTAAAGGTTAATTGCGACTAATTGAAATATGACGTATAGTACATTGCGTATAATACATATGTACATGCATTATTTTTTGATTGATTAAAGAATGAGGTCCTGTTTACATGGTTCAAAGTCTATATTTTGATATGGCGTCGCGCGTTCTCTGCTTCGATACAAATTGTTAATTGATTAATCGGTAAAATGAGATTACCAGCGGGCTGGAAAAAAAATGGAGTCGATTAGTTACTATTTTAAGCCAAACACATTACCGTTATACTTGTCACTTGATAATTTGTTCAAAAGCTTAAGCGGGCCTAGCACCGGGGTTTAAGGGAGAACATTAATCTGTAAAAAAATTGAATGGGGTTGATTGGCGCGTGGATGACTATGTTAAATTTAAATATCGTTGAAACACCTAGCCCTTAGTGTTTTCCTCAGACAAACGTTTGGATGCAAATATGAAAAGTAGAAAACGATCAATTAAGACGAGACAATATTCTAAAATAAAGTCAGATTCTTAACGACGTAAGTGAAGCAGCCGTGTCGAAAGACATGCGATGCGCGGCCCTGGTGTATTGGACCGACCTGCGGTTGAATTTGTCTTATCAAATCTCTAAAACAAAATGGTAATCTTAATTCACATAAGTGATGAAATTGTTTAACACAACATTCGGTGCGCGGCCCGGCGTAATGGTCGTACCTACAGTTGAATTTGCCCAAGCAGACCTAGAAAATCGATCTTATTATTTTTATTTCATTTTATTTCATTTTATTAACGCCTAGAAGGCTTTTACATATACATGTTATGGGTTTTGTTGTTCAGTAGCATTATAAAATATTTTAATTACATAGCATAATAAATTGAGTATGAACTTACATAACAATGTGTAGGAATTAATTATGAAATATGAAATTATTTCCGATGAATTTATTACTAAAATCTAAAACATTTCTAAAGGGATCCCTCGGAAAGTTACTAATTCATCGTCTAGAAAAATATAATATACTGCTCAACCCATATTTCCGGTTAAAATTTTTCAACCGTTTTACTTAAAATATATAATGATAAGGTCCTGTTTTTATTAATTCTTAATATAAATAATTTACATCCGTAGGGATCCCTCTAAAAACATTTGTGAATTTAATGAAACATTTATTAGAAATAATTAAGTTAACACTAATGCTGCCAATAACTCATCAATTACACGCACCACCGCTACAAAAAATATAACACTTGCAAACATCCAAAACTATGTTATTAAATTTTAAGACGTGATACAAATTATTTTCAAATTTATTACACTTAATTTTGCATTAAACTTTTATTAATAGTCAATAACAATTCGTCAGCACGCAAAATTTGTTTTCATCTCTACATACTCTTCCTTCCTATTTATTATTTTTGTTTTTTATTATTAATGCCTACACTCATTATTTAAGATTAAGAACTATTCTCGTCCCAGACGAAATTACTAAGATATTGTATGGATGAACGTAATAAGTATCTTAACTTTTTAAAATTTAATGGTTTCATGATAACTCAACACAGTGACAATTCAACACACTTTTAAAAAGTGATATAAAGTCATTAGACACGATGATTTTTTTAAAACTAACCTAACATTACCTAACCTAATCTATTTAAACCAGTTAATAAAGTTTTTATTTCATCACTTTCCATGACTTTAAATAACTTTTTAAAGATGTGATGAATTATCATAGTGATGATTTATCCGGTCACCAAATTTAATATACCTGCCTAGTGTAAATGACTAAATAAATAAAATAATAATGCATCCTCTTGAAGTGGGACAAAATTAGCACTAACTGTTCGTATTATGCGTAAGACGAAAATTGTGTTTTAATGTCACAAAAAACATGTAATAAAAAAGATATTTGGCCTCAGGGGTAAAACGTAGGTAGATCATTAAGTATAAATTGGCAGACTTCAAGTTGTAAGTCAAAATAACGGCGCTTAGATTTTACCTAAATTAAAATAATCAGGGATCGTCATTTTAGGAATTCGTTTACCTGCACTGAACATAGTATGTAAAAATCGCAAAAACTTTGGAAAAGACGACACAATATTAATTTTTATAAGCGTCCCTAGGTCCCAACGGTTTCGATTTCCGCCATACTGCGAAAACATAATATACAAGATGTATTAATTATCTTTCCACAAATAAACGCTGCCAACTTTGGGAGTTGTGATTATAAACAGCTGTTATAAAACATATTGATAGCTTCACTAATATAAATCCGGTTAAAAATCGTGAAATTTTGACCACCATTTACAAAAACGACTCAGATATCTCCCAACCCACATTTTTCTCTCCTCTTCTCCTTCCTATACTCAAACTTTGTGATTCAATTATCTCACTATCTCTTAGTATTCGGGAGTAATGTGCGATAATCACCTATCACTTACTGTTGCATGCGTTGTCTTGTAACGATGCTCAAATAGTTTCATATAATCATTACGTTACTTCACACTTATCCTACACATTGTATTTGGGCGCGATCCAAATTCGATAAATCGATCAAAAGAAAAATGAATCCGGATAAAATGTGGCGCCATAAATATTGCACAAAAACGGTTACGCTCCCCTTTTCTCGCTAAATGAATTACAAAGCTTTAAAAATAAACGCGAAAGAGCTGTAATTGTAGAATTTATCTATTTTGTGGGTGGGCAAAGCTCTTAACAGCTTCTTGTTTACTCTCGGCTGGGATTGTTCGAGAATTCGAGTGGCTAACTATTTCAGGAGTTTTTCAAAAGCTTCCCGGTTTCTTTAAAAAGCGATCCGGGAATAGAGACCGCTACCATGATGTAATCAGGCTCAAGTACACAAAAAACTGACGACTGTCGATTTTATTTAAAACCAGCTTGTTCTAGTTTTTACCCAAAGCTCTCGGATGGTTAATTCAAGGTTAAAGATATTTAATCTTCAAGAACTTTTTTCAGTTCATGGCGTTAATTTCGTTTTGAATATTGACATTTACCCTTCTAAAACGAGGCGTCACGTCATGCATCGTATTTCTTCCATAAGAAAAAAGAATCCACCTTTCTTTTCTATCAGGCTTCCTTTTTTCTATTTCACTTAATGTCACTCAAAATAACGACAGAAGAAAATATTGTCTTTTACGATGGCTCACCGTTTAAAATTGAATGGTTTGAATTTTTTGTACTATTAATTCTGAGAATTGAAGACATCACGCACAAAAAATGTTTTTCTAATTTTCTCTTACTTAATGAATCAAACCCAAAATTTCCTCAGAGATCATAATATTTGTAAAACTTAATTATAAGCCACATATTTTATGTAACATTTTTTTATATTGTAAATAATGTGTTATACAATTATTAGTCTAAATTTATTTTAAACTTTCTTCAGGCATGTAGGTATCTTAATAAAGAAATATAACGGGTAAAAAAATAAAAACAAAACACTACGCTTTCACTTTAAAAACTTTAATTAACCAATAAAATGGCCACCATCTTGAAGCGGAGACGGAACGTACAAAAAATACAGATAGTCGAAATCCAAAACGGTCGAGTTAAAAAAGACTGTCCTGCAATCAGTTATTTATATAAACATGTTTAGGAAGGAAAACTTTCCTGGGTTACGATAACCTGACAATATTTGAATTCATCCTAATTTCGTCATCACAAGACGAAAATGTTGTGAATGTGACAGCTTGTTAAAATAAATAGTAAATCAGGCACAATTTCGAAAAAACCTTACAACAACTAAAAGTTATTCAAATATTTTTCGTTTTATTTCCTATTGTAATATTTTATTAATGTCAATAATTCAAAATGGGGCAGCATCTACACTCATTAACTTGCCTTTGAGAATGTTAATGCCATCATCGAACCAGTTTATTAATGGCGGTGTACCTGTGCTCCTACTGCCTTTATTGCTTTGTTTATACGAAATGATAAATATTCTATGACTCTATTAGTGACTCGGGAAATATATACCTACCAATGAATTGAGTAGAAACCATTACTAAATAAGTTCTCATTTTGTTATTCGATGCATTCCTGAGAAATTTTTTTACACAGGAAAAGTACTCGTAGATCGTCTAAATCAGAGGTTCCCAAAGTGGTCTATATGGACCCCCAGGGGTCGATATCAGCTTGCTGGGGGTCTATATCAGCCAGAAAAAAATTTGGGGGTCCACGAGATTCACGAGCGGACCCCCATTTACCTCAACTCAATATTTAGGAGTTCCGTAAATGACACAATACACCTAACACAAATAACACAGTTTACAATACTAATAATAGACTGAGAAATTACTTATTTGATATTTGTATGTTTATATATTGGAAAGTTGTTTATTGAGGTATATAAATAGAATCTACGTTCCTTTTCTCATCAGAATTAATATTTTGAACCAAAACAGGGTAATAATGACGTTCAACATTTAAATGTACTTCACACAGACTTCAAAACTAAGTTTGAGGACATTTTGACTGTGGAAATGGAATGTTGAAGAATCGGATATCATATGACAAAAAAAATTGATCGGAATAAGCGCTAACAGAGAACTTAAGGGGCCGTTCTGTAGGGCCAGCTACAGAAAGAAATTTCCGTTGCTTATCCTGCTCCATTTTCATTTGGTGTAATACCTCACAAGGGCCCCCCTGTCTGCACAATGCAAAAACAGAGCAACTATACCGCCACTCGGTTGTTGGGCAGGCAAGGGAAGGGATTTTTTTTACGAAAAAAATAAATGATTATCACATGGCAAGTTAATAGTTTTAGGAAAATTCAATATTCGGCAGGCAGGGGGTCTACGGAAAAAATAAATTTGGCAAGTGGTCTACGGGGCAAAAAAGTTTGGGAACCTCTGGTCTAAATGGACAAATTACTAATTCGTAACTTCCTCTGGACAATCAAAATGTACGATCTTTATAAAAGATGTGTATAAATAATTATTAATTTATCATTTTGTTATATTTTAATAGTAAACTAATGTTTATAGGCAACGTTTTTATGCATAATACAAAGGATAATTAATTACTAGAAGCAATAATTATTAGCCTGAAACACCAACATCATTGGAAAAATCTTCCGAGAAAAAATAATTGCCGCCGACAGGAATTCAATGCGGAGAATATTTAAAATCTCATAAGTTGTAATTGTTGATTGAAAAACACTATTATATATTGAATTATTTGGCGGGTTTATAATAAGACGATGTAGCGTAATTGTAGAGCAGCTGACAGGTAATCAGAAGGCTGCGGGTTCCATTTCCTTCAGCGGCATTTTTAAATTTGTATTGTAGTTTCAGGCTATTAATATTGCTAGTAATAAACTGGAAATTTGAAAAATGTTAAATTATTTTTACCTTATTTCGTGTTTCGTTTGGAAATTTCGTTGAATCTGTATTTGACGAATTGAGTTAGGCTGAAACAAAAAGAAAATAGTGTTATTATTTTTTTTAAGTTGTTTTATTAATAATATATCCTGATAGTGAATATTACGGTAGGAACATACTTTATTTCTAAAAATATCACGCTCAGTTCAAAGACATTCTCATTTCCATATTAGCTTTCTGGCGTTAAAATGTTTTCTCTCGTCATTAAAAGTTGTCAGTTACTTATTTATAATAACATATATAATAAACCATTATACTAATTAGTTAATAATTTATGAGTGTTGTGTCTCCGGGGTTTTCTCACAAACTTTCTTATTCAATAGAACTCCGGCTTCAATAAAACATTTTTTTTATTGAAGCCGGAATTTTAATGTGATAGATTGACAATGGGCTCTATGACTATGGGCCCTATGACAAGGCGGAAGGAAGAATATGGACCCCAACCTTGAGGTTCCAACCTTATTTATTATCAACTTGTTATCTACAATAGTCAACAGCTAACGCCATCTATGGGTAACCTATTAGATTAATCTTGTGCCATCTATGGTTGAGCTTATACACTAATGTCAGTGATAGCACAAAAAGTTATTCATTTAATCTGTGTTTCTTTTCCCAGTTCAAGAATCGGGATTTTTTTATTTCTAGCTGTCATCTGTTATCCGTCCCACATGTCCGGCATGGTGCCCTTTTAGTTGGGAGATCGTGACAGTAATGTTGACTATCTGTCTTGCTTATATGCCACTCGTTAGTTTTTCTGTCTCATAAAGAACATCTGGACTCTATCCTGACCATTAGAAGCTATTAAACTTTGAATTATCTTATCAACAATTTCAAATTCACTTTGTGGAGTCATTTTAAATTTAAGTAAGTTCAATAATTTTGAATACACCATTATTTAATCTAAAGAATTGACATATTTGAAAACAAAACCAATGGTTTATTCGTCAGCATAAACTTATAATGAAAATTAGCGAGAAAAGAAAAGGAGTATTCAAAAATTATATAATTTTCGTTATACTTTTATCCTGACGAAGAAACCATTGGTTTTGTTTTCAATCATGTCGGTTCTTTTGATTAAACGTTAGTGCATACAAAGTTTTATTTATTTAATTTAAATTGACGTTATGTATTTTTTTAGTAGCTTCTCTAAATTACGAAACAGATTGTTTGCAACGAACTCAACAGTTATAGCATTCATAAATTCGAACATCTTTTATCTTGAGTGGTTCTGGTCAACTCAACAATTCAGGTCGCATCATCATCACCTTCGTGATTTTTTGAGCTTTTAAGCCTTGTTCGAAACATTGATTGATCAACATTGAATAATGTTGAATGTTCAGTTACAATTTGAAAGGCGCGTATAGGTACCGCCATCCCGTTTTTTAGATAACCAACATCCATGCCATAGATCATCCCAAGTGGTTCGCTACATTTGGTGACTTTGCAGGGGCGCTCGGGTTCATGGGGTGATATTTCTTTGGTCTCGGTCAAATCGGGAGAGACTGATTGAGGGAGACCTTTTGACCTCTTCAGCTGGACTCTCTTTCCACCCATTGCCTTGCACTGCAGTGAAAGGGATGGATTAATACGTCCGCCACTCCTGGACACATTGACCCCAGATTCCTACACAAACCTCATAAATTTTTCTTTCCCAGAATTTTCTCCTTCCTTTCCCTAAAAAAACCCTCCACACAGCATCCCCAAATATGCACCACACAGGCCTCTTGCGTGGTGTCAATGTAAAAAAAAGAACAAAATACTTTTTTTCGATATATTAGTAGGTATCTAAGGCAATATTGATAGTACTATTTTTCAAAAATTATTATTCTCCTGGCTTGTCTGATATTAACATTTATTATATTTTAATTAATAAAGATAGTGATTTAGTATTTTTTATGCAATTTAAAAATTCATGAAATAATATTTTGTTTCAAATTATGGTACTTTAGAGGAAATTAAGAAACCATCAACAAGATGAAAATTGGCCATTAAATTGATAAATTAAATATATCTGTTTTGTTGCCTAGAAATAAAGTTATGGGCTTCATTAAGTGGGTAATTGGATTCATTATTTTTATTCTAGACGCTATTTATATCCTTTTCAAAAGCTTTTCACGTATCATTTATAAAAACTAATCCGTTCTTGATTTTTTACATCCTTTATAAGCTATTAGTGTATTTTTAATTGAGACATAAAAAATCTGTTTTTCTCTCGACTCCTTTGTTTAAGAATTTACAAAATTTCTCTCTTAGTGTGTATTGCCTTGCTCAATTAATTTTGTTGTTGGCAGTACGGTAGTTTGTGAGTTTGAAGAGGGGATGAGGAAGAGGAGGGATTTGTAAAATACCTAGGTACTTGTCTATTCAAGCATTGTCACTAAAGGCGGTTGCAATGTTAAGAAATAACAGAATGATGATATTTCATCAAGGCGATAGTATTAGTAATTTCCACCATGCATTTATGAGTAAGAGTCCCAACTGCTCCCGTCCGTCTGAAGCCAGTGAGATTGTGGAATTCCCAAGTGAAGTACGTAATGAGGCTGAAGGTAGTGGGGAGAAGAAGGAGAAGGGGAAGAGTGAAGTTAGAAAGAACCTAGCTATTCAGATCTGGTCACTAAACATGGTTAGAGCCATTTCGTTTTAAACCTGGTTTCGAATGGTGGTTTTATAAATTTTCGCCAAAAACGAGCTGTCAGAAATGTTCTTAGTCTTCCATGGGACACACATGTCAAGGACATCTACTTAATTTCCGGTATCCTTCCAATCACAGTCTTTCCCATACATGAAATCACGACCAACATCCTACAAATTACCCAACAATCAACCCACACTAACATCAAGCTACTTGACAATCAAGACATCCTCAACCACAATACTCGGAATAACAATAAAATTCGAATTCCTCTAACACAGCGTTTCCCAATTTTTTTTCGCCCCGGAACCCTTATCGATCATACTTTTCTAGGCGGAACCCTATTTTTATAAGAAAAAGATAAACTTGTAGTTTGAATACTTTCATGTTTACCATGAAAAGAAAGATCAAAAGTTTTGTGTAAAACTTAATTTAATGTGAAGAGTGATATCTTTTTACATTTTTTGTTAAAATAGCATTGACATCAGGCTTTATGTCAGACAGCTGAATACGAAGATCTGGAGCTGCATCCAGTCTGTTTCTGTATTTGTTTTTTGTGTAATCGTAAGCCAAAAAACCAGTTTCACATCGGTAAGTGGTCACAAACGGTAACAAAACTGTGATAGCCTTCTCGACGACTTCTGGATATTCGTTTTTAAGTCCAATCCAAAAATCATCCAGATTAGTTTTTTCTGAATTATACTTTTATTGTAAGAAAGAAGAACACATGATATCAATCAAAGCCTCGTTCTCTGTTGTTGTAAGAGTCGACGGTGTCCTGTGAACTAGGAATAGATTCCGTACCCAGTCAATGTCCTGCAGGTTTTTTTCAGGAAAATACTCTTCCAGAGATTTGTTGAGGGCCATCAAATGTTCGTAAATGCATTTTTAAACATCTGAGGTTACTTGCAACTCATTTTTTTCCAGAAACTCGTTTAAAAGAGTAAAACATTGGCACTGTTTCTGTTCAACACATTCTATCCAGAAGACAAGTTTCTTTCTAAGAGAAGAGATTTTGTCGTTTACTGTAAAAGTATTTGTGTTTCTTCCTTTCAATTACTTGCAAATTACATTCAGTTTATCAAATATGTAATCCAAATACGCCAGTTTCATTAGCCATTGCTCGTCGTGCAATAGTTGAACAAGACCACTCAAAGATGAAGAAAGCGATTCTTTGGAAAAAAATACCACTAGTTCGTTGCGCAATTCAAACAATCTTGATAATACTTTTCCTTTTGGAAAGCCATCTTATTTCCGTGTGAAGAAGAAGTGATTGATGCTGACTTCCTATATCTTCACACACTTTGTTAAAAAGTCTCAATTGGAGCGGACGTGATTTAACGTAATTCACAATTTGTACGGCTTGATCGAGAACTTTCTTTACCTCGTGTGGTATTTTTTTTACGACAAGGGCATGTCGATGTAAGACGCAGTGACTGCTGCTGCATTTAGGTGCAACATTCTTAATTCTTGTTACAGTACCTTTTATTTTGCCAGTCAAAGCGGCAGCTCCATCGCTACATACATCGACACATTTGTTCCAATGAATGTTATGTACATTAATGTAATTATCCATGACTTTGAAAATTTCTTCTCCAGTGGTGTTGGTCTCCAAAGGAGCATAAATAAACAAATCCTCTTCAATAGATCCACTATCTTACGAAAAAAAGCAGTATTGATAGTCCAGCGACATCTGTACTTTCGTCGAGTTGCATTGCAAACATTTCACTACTTTTCAATCTACAAATCAATTCATTTTCAATGTGGTCAGATATTTTATGGATTCGATCAGATATGACATTATTGGAACTCTGAACTACTGCAACTTTCTTCGCTGCGTCTTCGCCAAGTACACACCTGACAATTTCTGTCATACAGGGATTTATTAAAGTCTCTGCAATCGTGCGTGGTTTGCCAGCACGAGCAATCCTGTAACATAACAGGAATGATGCTTCGGTGGCATTCTCGTTATCAGTTCTAACATATGTATGTAAAGCATCTACACTGGTTTTATGTGCATCTTTGTATCTTTTAAAAAAGTCTAAGCTTTTGCCTTTTAATTGCGGGTGGTATTAAGATGTCGTTTTAGCTTTACAGGTGCCAGAGAGCTATTACATATAATTTTGTTGCATATAACGCATTGACCATCCGGATTCTCAAGCATTCCTACAGAAATAAATCCAAAGGACAAGTAAGATTCGTCATATTTTCTCTTTTTTGAAGTAGTGTTGTCCTGAGATTGAGCAGCCCTTTTAGTCGTTGGTGTATTTTGTCTATCCTGCTCAGGACAATATCCTTCAGTATTTACGATATCCTGGAATGAAATAAAAAAACATTAGTAATGTGACGGCAAGATGCAGTTTGGTGTTGGCTAAAATGAACAGTCCCACCCCAAATCTTCCTTTGGCACAGTCTGGAATTTGACCCCTTTTTCGGGCGTGATTCATTTATATCAAAATTAGATGGCATTTGCTGTTTAAAAGGATAGAGTCGAACACCCATGCGTCAGTTATACTACATTAAAGTAATTTGTCAGGGTTGTCACGGTTGTCACCTATCAAAATATGTTCATGAACTGAGCCTAAATGATTACTATTGCTAGGTAAGTATAATTTACCTACGGATAAATCAACAGCTTCTTCTGAAATACTTTCATTATTTGCTGACGATGAACTTGATGAAGCACTTATGCCACTTTGTAAGCGCCCTGTTTTGAGCCAGTTATCCATTTTTTAATAAAGGCTGAAATAAAAAAATAACATGAATATGAATAAATCGTTTTAATTTGTTTTGGCACTATCTGCAATTGGTAAAAAATAAAAAAAAATACTTACCTAAAACGGATATCGTAAGTACAAGATTATAAGAACAGGAATAACAATATCACTGGAATGTCACCTTTGTAAGTTCACACGAATTATAAAATAACGAGAACACACACGTTCTCTCATGTCACAGTCTTGCGGCGGGCGATACGGGTCGCGGGTGGCGAGAGGAGGCGACGGCGGTCGAGCGCGCTGGATCTAGCTCCCGTGCGCATTCTTTTTTTTGTTAAATACATACGTTAAATCCGGACGGAACGCGGAACCCTTGTGATGCTTCTACGGAACCCCAGGGTTTCGCGGAACACCTTTTGGGAAACGCTGCTCTAACACACAATACGAAATATGAAATAAAATCTCTTAACTATATTGCCTGTACTATCGCCAGTACCTTCTTCCAAATTCCTGCCTTTGCTCTGTGCTTATGTGTGTATACCTGTCTGTTTCCTTTTTTGTTTCTTTTTGTTTGTTCCACTTAACTCCCCTTTTTCTATCTGTGCACTGTTTTGTATGTGACACCTATAATTATGATATTTGTCTATTTTTGTACTTTTTCGTATGTTAAATTAATGCAAAATTGTACCTATTAACTCCCACCTATGTATTGTAAGTTCCTCTCGTCCTACAATGAGTTTTGTAACTCATCGGGATTGCTCTAGCAAGAAATAAAAATAATAATAATGAAAGTGTCACTCTGGAACGTGCTGCAAATATACCGTACCTACAATACTGCAAATACATTTAATAAAAAGATAATATACATGATATTTTGTCTTAGTATGACATCTTCAATTAGCAGCAGAATAAGCTCCATAAAATAAATGTTTTTCTTAATTTGACGATTTCCAAAAATGAATAAATTGTGAACACAAATTCAAATAAAATTTACAAGTCGGGATTTGAACCCGCAACCTCCGAATTTCTAGCGAAGATCGTAACCACTCAATCATGGAACGTGGTAGGGTAAGAATAATTTTTGTAATAATACTTTATTTTACTGATATTTTGTTCACGTCCGTAATAAAGGATTATTAGGCATTATTAAATGTTGTGTAGCAACAGACCACCGCTAATAGAAAGAAACGAAAATTCTCTCCTTCGTATAAATCTTAGTTCGGTGAGGCAGTATGAAAATTGACTATTGTGCTAAAATTCAGGTCACATCCTGAAATATCACAACAACCCGTCAATAATCAATATTGAAACTACCTGTAATGAATACCTTCGCTTTATCATTTTACGATCAAGCAATGATAAAGGACACACTAGGAGAGCTCTGTCGTATTTGGGATCGATGGTTTTAAGTTCTCCAGGTATGACAGTTAACATTTTTTATAACATGACAAATAACGAACAAATGCTTTTTTTCAATGCTGTTCAGGTTTAATTTTGTGTCATTATACGTTATATCCCGAAGATAGTAAAAAAATAATTAAATAACTAATATTTCCTTTTGGAATCGAAAACTTATAAATAATGGGAGGTAATCTAGAAAGCTCGAAAAGTAGGTGGCGCTAGTAGTTGGCAGTGACACGACATGAAAGCTGTGTGATACGATTAAAACGTTATGCTTTCAAGGATTTAAGGGCATTTAAAAAAATGGTTAATGATAATGGTAGTTGGAGCGCCTAGGTGTTAAACATAAATTGGGAAATGGAAATAGAAAAGTGTTTGGGAAAAGGATGACTAAAAGTTGTTTCTAACCCCAACTTATTTCAGATTGTTTTCTTTACATATACTTTTAACAGAATAAGGTGAGAAATAAGTTTTGCTGTTTAATTTCAGATTGGCAGCGTACGACAGAAATATCAATTTTTCAGAAAATTTTCTCTGAAGGGGAAAGTTGAAAAGTTTTCAACTCAAGTTTTGAAAGTGGTGTACTCGTATTTATTAATACTAAAATTGCTTTTAAAACATAGGTTTGCTCAAGTTATTCTGCACTTACAATTAGAATTACAACAGATTCCAGAGACACATATTCCATATCTGATGAAAGAAAATGTTTATTGCAAACTTGTGATTTTTTAATCGGTTTATATTTACCTCTTTTTTTTAGCACTATTCACTTTTCTTTTAACTGCTCTTCACTTGAAAACCTGTGTTCATATATTCTCAAGGAGCACAATACAAACTTTTAATCGTAATCAATATAAATAAAAAATTCAATGTTCGTTTGTTCAAAATCTTAAATTTCCTAAAGTTCTCCACCGATTGATTTGAAATTTTGACATAAGATTGCATTCGAGTTTTTATAAACCTACATTATATTTATTTCACCTGTAACAGGTAAAATTTTTTTTTTAAACAGCGCCATCTGTTGGATGTAAAAGCAACATACGCTATTGTTACTCTATTTGCACAGATAGACTGAGCAACAGCAACTCGTGGCGAGAAAAACTTATGTCATTGTAAAGTAATAAACAAAGATTGATAAGTACACAAGCGCTAATAGCTGATTCGAGCATTCAAAATTAACTGCCACTATGGCACGACTTTCGTAACTCATTCAAACGTAGAGCTGTACAAATAGAGGTGAAATTGCGTAGTAAAAATAATTACTAGTAATAAATACCAGCACTTATATAAACCATAGTTTTGTTAATGGCGATGCTATTAACCTACATAGATAAATGGACTGATTAAAACTCGTTCATTTGCATAATGTCAAGCCACAAAGTGTTTGCTTTCTCGATAATTCCTTTTTAATTATATTAAATTTGAAAAATAAAATATGATTATTTTATGGATGAATATAGAATTATCTCAGAACGGATTTATATGAGAATTATACGGTTTGAGGTAAATTATGCAAATTTATTCACGCACATTAAGAGATTATTTTCCCGGAAAATTTATTCTCCGGAATAAACTCTACAACAAAATCTTTATAAAGTTACCTTTGTTTATGTTAAGACAAAGTTTACAGCGAATGGCAACAGGAGTTTATACATCATCGCATTATTTCATAATTTTTATTTCGTTATCACTGTGTGTTTCTTTTTTAATAAAAATCACCTCCAGGGTGAAGAATTTTTTTTTTTGTAAACTTAATCTACTTACTTAGTTTAAAACCACTGATTGTAAAGATTAGTTTAATCTGCATAGTTTAAAACCACTCTACTGATTCGCAAAAGTTTCTGCTATTCTCAACATTCACAGATAATATAATATTCACTAACCAAAAAAGGTGCTTCATAAGATATTTTCACACATAATATATGTACTTAAAATGATATTAGGAAAGGAAAATACTTTATAAAAATAATGTTCCTTGTTTTCATAAGAGAAGAATACGGACAAAATTGAGCCCATTTTCACGATACTAAAAAAACATAGTATATTATTTTTTAATGGTGAATTTATATTATTTTAAATTAAATACCAGAATTAAAGTTATTAAGTGATTACCAATTTTTTTAAAGCTGGCCTGTATTTGTCATTGGTGATGCCATATTTCCACTGATGGTAGTCAATGGAACTTTTGTGTTAACGTAAAAAAATAATACTGCAAACGGAGTCACGACAAATTACACGGGCGTAAATTTTCCAAACGGTACCAATAATAAAGCTGCCAGAATAAAAAAAAACACAAAATAGAACTACACCTACTAAATTGAGTTACATACGTTAAAAAAATAATTTTAAAATGTTTACATAAAAGTGTGTGCTAAATTTATTTCATAATAAATTTGAACAAAAACAAAGTAAGGTCGTGTTACGTTTTTTTGACGTGTATTCTAGTACGTGTAATTTAAAAAGGTATATAAAACTAAGTGTTGGTACACGGAGAAAACTTACTGATATCAAATTTGGCTAATTTGTTAAAAACCTGTTCAAATTATTCGCACTCCTGTTAAAAACGAGACTACAGGCCTTTTATGAATGAATTAACAGTTTTCCTAACAAAGTAAACGCGAATGTATTGTGAGGGCGGCGGCTCACGTGTTTAGAAACACACTAATATTGTTGCATTTCGTCATTACCTGCATAAACACTTGTTCCGATATATACTGAATGGACCGTATTTTCAATAAAATATCAATAAATCTGCAATATTAATTTTACATTAATGTACTTATATTTCACGCCTGTGTAATTTCGCCATATAACTACTGCGTAGGCCATGGCCCATCTTGCCTGGTCTATCCCAATGAAACCGAGATGGAAACGATAAATTTAATTAAGGGTCTCAAGTCTTCAGCAATATTCTCGGACCCTTCGATAGCAGCTCGCCTATGTGGGGTTGTTGATAAGTTAAGGGGCGCACGGGACCTAATCTGGCTCCATTTCATCAGCGGGATGCTGCGAAGGAGATGAATAGTGGATAGGGAGGAGACGATGGAAGGTTGTTACATTGCTTGAATGTTATCTTAACAGCTCTCAATAGAAGAACTGCTTATAGAAGCCGAGTGCCTTGGTGCGTTTCATTCGACTGCGTTAGCCTCCTATTAATTCATTCATTTTTAAATTAGTACACAGAATAAAATGAGAATTGCTGATTTATTGGAATCATCAATGACAGCAGGCCGCTTCCAAATAAAATGTTTGTACTTTCCAAATATATCGAAACGCGTACTCACGCACTTGCGTTTTCCCTTGTATTGTATAATGATGATTTTATGAACACGTGTTCCAAATTCGTGCTAATTCATTAATATTATACTAAAAGTTTAACATAAAATAATCAGGTCATTCGGGAAGGACCTGCATTCCCGTTTATAACAGGAATATGAATAATTTGTAAATATTTTCAATAAATTAGCAAAATTTTGTTTTAGTTTTCTCCATGTACTGAGATGTAGGAATATTTAGAACTACAAATTATGATATAGAAATCGATTGAATCATGACGAAGTTATTTATATTTGTAAAAAAAAATTAATTATATCAGCCAATATTTTTTATAACAAACGTAAAATCCACTGAAATGGTAATAATTTTAAACATTTCGCAATTCTACGGATCGAAATTTTCGTACATAGTTGAATGTGATGCTGCGTATACACTTGCGGTTTGTTCGTTCCTTTCCCATGATTCGTTTCATGATTCTTTCTCACGCTTTGGCTCGAAAGCCTATTAAAGGTTTTTCAATGATTAAACTATATTTTTGTCGTTTTAGTTCCGAATCGTATTTGGAATTTATCCAGAATTAACCTACATTTTTTTTAAGTTCCGTCAATTTTTGGCATATAATATATAAATTTATACCTTAGTTTGTGGAAATACCAAAGGTTCGTATGAGATTTGATAACCGCGTTTTTTGGTAAATCCCATGATATAACTCTCAAGTGGCAAGTATTGTACTGTATTTAATCTCCATATATAGTTAGTAATAACACACATAATTGTAGAAATGTATTATATATTTGTACATCGCCCTTGAGGTGATTTTGCACAAAAACAAAGATTTAAAAATCATCCAAATATTATTATTATTATTATTATACATTAAATATGTAGTGAGTTTGGGAACAATTTCGGAGTTTTTGCTGTACTAAATGCCCCTAGATTGGCCACAAGATTTAGTCACCAACTGTCGCCCACTATGTAGGCAATAACGTCATATTTCTCAAATTCCTTTCAGCGCCAAATCCAGATTACTTTATTATATTATATAATAATAATGTGGTCTTGTTGATTGAAAATAGTCCTTTGTCATCGGTGGAGTACTTGATTGATTAATACCAGCATACCAATTACTACGTCTGTGATAAGACTCCGATAACAACAAAACCTTTTAGCGTCAAACTCTTCGGCAATTTCTAAAGATAGATAGTTATCTGGACGGTACGAAAATCAAACGAAAGTTCAATAAAACCCCAGGCACAAACCATAATCGGGAATCCCATGAGCGTGAAGGAATCCCATTAGTTCTCGGATTGAATCTTTGCTAATTTCGAAGGGTGAACTCTGGTCGATTTTGTTATCTGATTTCAATCACAAATGATTTTGGGGGAAATACAGATTTGTATATTGATTTCTTTAAAAGTTTGTGCGAATCTACTACGGTGAATCTTCAACAGTTTTGTTATTTGTGCTTGTAAGGTTGTGAGTCTCCAATATCCATATTTTTATTAAGTAGATCTATTTTAATTTCGATTTTGTTTTCGTTAGTGACTGAATGCAAGTCTTAGAAGTGGAAATTAACCCACTTCCTGACATCGGATCGAGCTGAAACTCATCTTTTATCAGTTTTTGGATAAAACCAATTACGGATTTCCTCCTTGCGACTGTATCTCTAAAAAAACAACATAATAAAAATATTTAAATTTTTAAAAAGATTGTATGAAAACAATATATTGTGATTTTTTTAAACACAAAGTATTGAAATTTATTATAAAATTATATAAAAACATATTATTGAAATTTATAAAAAAATTAAGCAAAAACAAAATATTTAAATTTGTGAGAAAATTATATAAAAACAAAATATTTAAATTTATAAGAAAATTATACAAAAAAATATACCTTGTGAAAAAAAGAACAGAGACTATTTTATGAACATTTCTTGTGCATGATAACGCCAGGTGACGCACGACAGTAATAATTTAAAAAAACATTTTTTTTCAATGTGCATGAATTATAGAATAAGATGGGATGCACATAAAATAAATTTAATTCCAGAATTATAGATAATATAATATACAGAAAAGTTACATATCAATGGAACATCAGAGAAACACTATTTTATGGACTTTTTATATATGTTAACACTCCCGTACCGGACGGGGGGAACACACTTACACTAACGAGAGTTTTATGCTATATCTAAGTTGTTTTTTACACCACATACTCTGTAATTTAGTTAATCCTAAAAAAACTATTTGGTTATCGATCTGCATTTAAAATATATATATTTTATTTCTAGTTTCTTAGATATTAAATAATTTGTACAAAATTCCGGCAAAATTCCTGTCCCCTGCCCCGCACCTCAGCTTCGTAGCATCGGCTAAAATTCCCCCGTCCCCATCCCCACTATCCGCTCACCACCGAGAACGATCCAGCGAGCTACGAACTGGACCGTAAAAGTTGCATTTTATGGAAAGGGCTAACTCCCGGTCGCGTACACTGCACTACTGGTATTTCCTTTTGCGATGCTAAAATGTTCACTTGCCGGACAAAGATCGGCCTGTCTAGCTTGCATCCGGTAAATGTTTCATGTTTAGAGACAATATTAAAATTATATCTGTCTCTGTTTCTCACATGGAAAATAAATCGGTCAGAAAGAGACACATATTTTGTATACATTTTTAAGTAATTTGAAGGAACTTGAATAAAAACAGAGCACTATATGGTTAAAAAGTCTATCGCAAACGTCTGTTAAATTTTATATTGGGTTATAGTTGCTAATTCTCTTAATTTTCGTGGTAAATAATTCTCTGCAAAACCGGACTAGTTTCGCCCTGCTATGGGCATCTTCAGACTGGTAAGAAGTTCATTCATACCTACTTATGAAAGGGTGTTTATAAATTAATATCTATTTCAGGATTGTAAAATATTTATTCTGTACTTTTAATATTAGAATTTATGTAATCAGTCGGCATGTATTTATTGCGGTTTCTTACGGCATATTTACCAATGTTTTAAATTAGATCATAAAATTCTATGGTTTTAATTAATTTGTGTGAAAGCCGCACAAGAGCCCCAACAGTCCTATCCAGTGGAACTATGGCATCCCCAATTGGGGTATTTTGTGAGGCTGAAGATAGTGGGGATGGCGAGGGGGAGGATATGGGTAAGACAAAGGTGGAAGTACATGCATATTCACATCTAGTTACCATATAGGCTTAAGTAATTTCAAGCAACGTTTGGATTCTACATGGTGGTCTTTCACTAGGGCGATACTGAAAGCATCTACCGCCCTGCAACTTGATATTATATATTTTTTTCTTTCATAAATATTACAGCATCCGTTGTCGAAGAGTAAGGCTCTAGACTAGTAAACCGGAGGTCGCGGGTTCAAATCCCGGTGTGCGCAAGTAAATTTTAATCTTTGTGATATTTCACAATTTACTGACTAGAATTCATTTAGGTTGTTGCTTTAAATAACTTTGACCTTGTTTGGTGACCAGTACTGAATAGCCAGCTATTTCCCCAACTTCCTCTTCTCCATCTTCTTCCCCTCCCCACTACCTTTAGCCTTACAAAATACCAGTACCGGCTCGTGACTTTTGGGTCTACTATTAATTGTAATATTATCACTCTTTCAAATTTTATTTGATTGATTTGTGTTATTTCACAATTAATTAATTAAAATAATATAAAGTATATTTGCGGCACGTTCCAGAGTGGAAGATACTATCAGTATCGCCCTGGTGTAAGACCACCATTCAGAATTGAAACGTTGCTCCAAATGGCTTTAGCCGTGTTTAGTGACTAGATCTGAATAGCCAGGCACTTCCTCACCTTCCTCTTTCCCTTCCCCACTTACCTTCAGCCTCACAACATCCCCCAATTGGGGATGCCATAGTCTCACTGGCTCCAGACGGGAGCAGTTGGGACTCTTGTGAGGTATTCACTATAAAGTGTCAATACGCACGCAACACGCGACGCACGTCTTCTGTCATCGGCTCTCGATAGTATTCATTTTAATCGTTCGTTCTAGTCTATTTACAAAATGGAAGAGTTTGGTGATATCATTCAGTCCCTGATTAAAACGGTCGATGTTTTGAGTGGCAAAATCGAGGGTTTCGGTAGCGAACTGACCACGATTCGTTCAATTTTAAGTGACGGTAGTGCTAAAATTGTGTGCCCTTCATGCAAATACTCGTACAACGTAACTGCAGGTACTCCCCAGGTACTAGCGCCGGCGCCAGACTTAAATGTGTGTGTGCGCTCAGCGTACGGCGATATCACTAAGCAGCCGTCTGGGATACCTCCACCACCCGGGCCCCCCGGCCTCGCCCCCGCTCCTGCTATTACCTTAGCCGCTCTAGCCGGCCAGACTCACCTTCCCGTTAGCGGCGTCCAGCCGCTCACTACCCGCAAAATGACTACAAGATCCACTGCTAAAAAAGGAAAACCGGAGGAAGATCTACATTCCGCTTCCACATCTGCTGCAGCGGCGTCTTCTCCTCCACAACCACAGAGTACAATACAGCCTGTTGTGCCCAAGCTGCCAACCCAGCCAATAACATCGTATAGCGATGCCCTCGTCAACGGTAGACGACGATCTCGGCCAATCTGTAAAGGGACAGGGTCTATCGACGACAGCTTGGTCACTATTCCCAAAAACCTACATCTACATGTATTCATGTTTCACCCGAATACCACAGAAGAAAATATATCTTCATTCTTAAAAAAGAAGAAACCGGATTAAATTTACACTGTCGAAAAACTGGTTACGAGGCATGAACGTTATGCTGCCTTCAAAATAGGCATACCGGAAAATTACTTCCACTTTTTCCTGGACCCCACGATCTGGCCTGAAAACGTGGCCTTCAACGAATGGTCATTTCGGAGACCACGACCCCAAACTAGGACGGTCGATACGACGTCCGAAAAAGATAGACATTAGTGGAGTATACCAGAACGTTCGAAGTCTGAATAATAAAATTATCGACTTCATGACAAACGTAATGTGCCAGAAACCACTTCTGATTGCTCTTACCGAAACTTGGCTAACTTCAAGCACCTTTTCGTCGGAGCTATTCGAAAACCTATACCACGTCTACAGGAAGGATAGAGGCAGTCGCGGAGGAGGGACTCTCCTAGCCCTCCGAGCTGACAGCCACTCACACGCGGAAAGAATGGACTGCATAGAAACCCAAGGTGAAGACTTGTGGGTGAAAGTATCGCATAGAAATGTCATCATTTATATATGTGTTGTATATTTTCCTCCAAATACAACATCTGAACAGTATCAATTATTTTACGACAAAACTATAAGTGAAAGTGTAAAGTTACAATCAAAAAATATTATTATTTTCGGTGATTTTAACTTTCCCTCAGGGAAAAACCCAATTGACGTTTTCGATTACTTTTGTTCTTTTTATAATTTAACACAATTCAACACTGTTTATAACATAAATGCACACATGTTAGACCTAGTATTAAGTAATGTAAATTCTAAAAATGCTGTTATCTGCCGCCATAACTCCCCATTAGTCAGAGAGGATATTCATCACCCTTCACTTTCATTCACATTCGATTACACAACTCAATCACATATACAAACAGACACATTGCCTCCAGACATAAACATGGGTTGGATTTTCCACGAAAGCTCAGATAACACACTTAAGAATGCCTTAGAACAACATCACTGGAATCATTACGATTGCCTTGACGTAAATCTAGCTGTCGAAATGTTTTATGAACAGCTCAATAATATTTTCAACATTTGTTTTAAGAAAAGATCTACACGTATGCTCAAAGATGTTAGACAATATCCGAAATGGTTTAGTGGGGAAATCATTCACCTCATACGAGAAAAAACTAAAATGCACTATCTTTGGAAAAAAACAAAATCCGAACATGCCTTAGCTAACTTTAAAACTTTGCGAAAATCAATCAAACGGTTAATTGGTCAGGCCTACACTGACTTTACACGTGAGGCCGAGAACAGTATAATAACAGACCCAACTCGATTTTGGTCTTACACTAACGATAAACGCCGCGGCTGTGACAAACTTAACCACATGGACTACAAAGACAATAAATATGATGGATCGTCTGAGATCGCCGCAGGTTTCGCACACTATTTTCAATCAGTATTTAGCGACAATATCCCCAAACTTGACATATCCTCTATAGCTTCATCGTCATTTAACTCTTTACCTGTACAAATTCATGAAATTAACGATGACGATATTATTACAGCTTTCCATAAGCTAAAACCTAAATACTCCGTCGGCCCAGATTGTATTCCACCTATAATCCTCAAAAGATATGCAAGTTATTTTGTTCAACCTCTAAAACATATTTTTAACCTATCACTTCGCAAAAATATATTTCCGGAAATGTGGAAACTAACGAAAGTAACGCCTATACATAAAAAAGGAAAAAAGTCAGAAATAGATAATTACAGACCTGTAGCTGTGTTGTCAGCACCCGCAAAACTTTTAGAAACCATAATTTATTCACAGATATATAACCAAACAAAACACGCACTCACCGAAAATCAGCACGGATTTCGTCCCACACTGTCACCTTCAACGAATCTTATGAATCTCATTACCTATATTAATAATTCATTTGAAAATTTTGTACCTGTTGATGTGATTTATACAGACTTCGAGAAAGCATTTGATAAAGTCGACCATGATATTTTATTAAAAAAATTAAGTGACATCGGATTCTCTCAGAATTTCCTCGCTTTTGTGGCTAGCTACTTACGCAATCGTCGTCAGTATGTCAGTTACGGACACCATATCTCTCACGAATACAAAACTAACTCCGGGATTCCCCAGGGATCGAATCTAGGACCCCTTCTCTTTCTCTTATTCATCAATGACATTGGCAACACTATAAACCACTCAAAATATCTCCTTTTTGCTGACGATATAAAACTTTTCAAAGCAATCAAAAGTTACATCGATTCCATTCTTCTGCAGAACGATCTTGATTCTCTTGTCAAATGGTCGGAACTGAACAACTTACCCTTCAGTATTCAGAAATGCAGTGTCGTTACATTTACAAGGTCCAAAGATACATTCCTGTTCCCCTACCACATTAATAAACATGAATTAACACGTAAAAATGAGATTCGAGACCTTGGCGTAATTTTTGAAGCAAATCTCTCTTTCAAATCCCATATATCTGATATTGTCTCCCGTGCCAACAAAATGCTTGGATTTGTTCTTCGTAATTCAAGATCATTTACCAACGGAATCGCAATCCGAAGAACGTATGAAGCACTTGTTCGCAGTATCTTGGAATATAGCTCCATTATTTGGGCCCCTTCTGAGCAAAACCATATTCTCGAAATAGAAAAAGTACAAAAGAGATTCATGCGTTACCTATATATGAGGGAATATATGTACTACCCTTTCCTGTATCCATCCTTATTCTTAGCAGGAATGCTCGATCTTAATACATTAGAAGCCCGCCGAAAAATATTTTTAGGAAAACATTTTTTTAAGATAATCTCTGGAACTATACATAATCCACCTATTTTGAAAGAGATTAACTTATATGTCCCAGACAAGTATACTCGTGGAAGGTCCCATACCCTTTTTTATGCTCCAAAAGCGAGGACTTCTGCCTATCAGAACGCCCCAGTCAACAGAGCGACTGAACTGCTCAACGAGTCTGCATTGACCATCGACATTTTTAACGTAACCTACAGGCAGTTTAACAATTATCTTTTGACGTATGTCACAAAGTAGTGAAACTGACCTTTTTATGTGTTTTGCTATACTTTTTGTCTAATTTGTAATCTTCTCCATAATGTATTGGTGAATAACCGTTTTACGGAGAACATGAAAAATAAATAAATAAAAATAAATAAATAAAAAATAAAAAGTATCGCCCTGGTGTAAGACCACCATTCAGAATTGAAACGTTGCTCCAAATGGCTTTAGCCGTGTTTAGTGACTAGATCTGAATAGCCAGGTACTTCCCCACCTTCCTCTTTCCCTTCCCCACTTACCTTCAGCCTCACAACATCCCCCAATTGGGGATGCCATAGTCTCACTGGCTCCAGACGGGAGCAGTTGGGACTCTTGTGAGGTATTCACTATAAAAAATAAAAATAAAAAGTATCGCCCTGGTGTAAGACCACCATTCAGAATTGAAACGTTGCTCCAAATGGCTTTAGCCGTGTTTAGTGACTAGATCTGAATAGCCAGGTACTTCCCCACCTTCCTCTTTCCCTTCCCCACTTACCTTCAGCCTCACAACATCCCCCAATTGGGGATGCCATAGTCTCACTGGCTCCAGACGGGAGCAGTTGGGACTCTTGTGAGGTATTCACTATAAAAAATAAAAATAAAAAGTATCGCCCTGGTGTAAGACCACCATTCAGAATTGAAACGTTGCTCCAAATGGCTTTAGCCGTGTTTAGTGACTAGATCTGAATAGCCAGGTACTTCCCCACCTTCCTCTTTCCCTTCCCCACTTACCTTCAGCCTCACAACATCCCCCAATTGGGGATGCCATAGTCTCACTGGCTCCAGACGGGAGCAGTTGGGACTCTTGTGAGGTATTCACTATAAAAAATATTTAAAAAAACTCTAGTACACCTAAAAGTTCCGAGCCGCCACTCCAACATACCCCATTTGGGAATGTCATAGTCTCACTGGTTCCAGATGATTAGGAGCAGTTGGGACTGTTGTGGTATATTCACATAGAAAAATCAAAAACAGGAATATCTGAGGTTACAGTAAAAAATAATTTACTCCACGTTTAAGTTTTAAAAATACCTTTTTTTTCACTATTTTCCAAAAATTCGTTTTATTTCGAACCCCTTGACATACAAACGAACCCATTATTTATGGTAAGGCAAACACTACGATTTGACCCTAAATGTAAATATACTACATAATATCATAAATTAGGAATTATAACCTTCACTAACATCTAAATATTCCATAATATTCGAAATAACATCCGTACCTAGTTTAGTAGTGGTAGGTTTTTAAAACTTAAAAATATGTATTTATAAATAGATCCATCATTTACGGACCACCCTGTGCAACAAACTAGCTACGATGTAATCGCCAATCGCCAGTCGACATTCAGAATCGAGGAGTTATGCTCGTTATCGGCCCGCCTTCCCTGTTTTGTATGGAAAAAGGCGCATTATTATCTAAATTCATTAGAATATTAACTACGACTTTATTTATGAAAATATTTTGATAATGACTTCTGAAACACTTCGAATATACTCCCCCCTAATTATTACTAAAACAAATTACACAATATTATGCCATTAACATCCTTTAATAAGCAAAACAAATTGGGGTCTCTAGTGACCCCCCTTCGGATCTTATGTGATTTTTTTCTCTCCGGGACGAAAAGGTTAAGTTCACAATTGAACATCTCCACTTTCGATATTACGTTATTGTAAATTACATAGTCCGTTCAAGCAAGAATTTTGTTTGTGGTTAGTTTCGGATTGATCTACTTTAAACAGAAAGAGAAGAGCCTGTGAAGCATTCAGGTACATTAACATGAATCTTATTTAGCAACTCTGGGCATTGAATATCATTATTAACTAATTTATATAGGAAAAATGCATCTATCCACCGTGCACTCAATTAAACAATTTTAAAGTATGAAGCTGCCTCTGTATAATTATTAAATCTTAGAAATGCTGTAACAAAGATATTTTCAGATAAGTTTTTTGAATTGCTTAATATGTTTTCGTTCCAAACTACAACTATTTATAGGTATCTGTGAAAATATTGCATGTTTATTTCGTTTCATGTTTAAAATATTGATAAAAAAATAAAATGTTTACTACCTATGTGATTGTGCAGGTGGACTAATTTTCGGTGTTGAAAATTTCATTGTATAAATAGTCCAGTCAAGATGTACATCAGTGCTTGCAAAAGGTCCAGTCATTCTGAATTTTTTATATGTTGTTAGGACCTAAACCAGTATTAAAAAAAAAAATTTGCAACTTCTAAAGTGCTGTGCGAGCGGCGGTGGACCTAAAAAACCAGGAAATATTCGGATTTTTTTCAGTTTTTGCTCAATATCTCAGTAAAGGAAGGGTCTGACCGGTAAAGCCGGTATTAATACTTTTAAAGAAGACTAAATTTGCTATAATTTGAGACCAAATCAAGCTATATAAAGCCATTGGTTTTCAAGATACAGTTCTTCAAAAATAGGCAATTTTTTCCAAAAAGTGAAATTTTTTCGAAATGGTCACTTATTTTGTAAAATAATTTCTAAAATACGCATCTCACGTCAAATATTGTATGAAATAAAGTTGTTGTAAATTTAATAAGCTTTCATTTGAGACTACTTACTTTCAAATTTCAAGTACCCATTAGTACCTATACCCATGGGTACCCATATGAATGGGCACGCATATTCACGAGCTGTTCGAGCCCACATTTTGGCAAACCTCACACTGGCCAGCATTGTTTTTTATGAGGTTGACATAACTCCTGAGGAGCGAGACGAGACTGAAAAATTGCTGCGAGACACTGAAAGGTCTCTCACTATATCAGCAGAAGAAATTGATACCTACCAAATACTAAAGGCAAAATTTAAAAGTGCCTTGGAGAAAATTAAAGCGAATGGTCCAACATCACAGTTGTGGGTCCAATACTTTCGTATGACCACTTTGATAAAACTATTCATCCAGGCAGAGCGTGCTTGTGATTGGAACCTTCATTTGTACACTGTCCACAAGATGCTCCCTTTTTTCCAAGCAGCTGGACATTTTTTGTATGCTAAGAGCGCGCACCTCTACCTTCAGGATATGATAGCTCTACAAGATCGGATGGATAAAAGTGAATACGACATGTTCACAAAAGGATCCTTCACCATTTGCCGGTCTGACAAGTTTTGGTCTGGGTTGTGGTCAGACCTAACAATTGAGCAGAAGCTGATGCGATCCATGAAAACCTACGGTGGGTTGACCCAAGAAAGAGGAATCTCCCAAAGTGTTCTGGCAAGGTGGACAACAGGAATGGTGTTTATGTTGAACATTTGTGAAGAACTGGAAAGTTTTTGCAGCTTATCATGTCATACTGGAGAGCAGCATGTAGACATGAGACCTTCTCGAATCATCCGAGATAATAGTGATGTGGAAAAACTAAAAAACTGGTTTGCTCTCCACCCTCCATTTCCCAAAACTGACAGTTTAATTTCTATCAGTAGTGGTTTACTGGCAGGTCCTGAAATTAATTGCCACACAGCCCAGAGAGTTGGATCGGAAGGAGTAATGAAAATTGTGGGGAAAATGTACGACAAGGTAGTAATATAACGGAAAAATAAAGTTACCACGCTGGCATCGATCACCTCAACCGTTAAACTGCCGGACAAAAACAGAAGAGTGGCTGTGGATCCGCTCACAATTTTTCAGCGAGTGTGTATTGCAAAGAAATCTGAACAGGATTTACAGGATGACTTCAAATATGAGTTGGCCCCGTTCCCGATGTCTCTGTTCAATGCACAAGGGATGCGCAAGGGCACAAAATCTACTCTGTACTCTGCCTTCACTTCTCTTTCCAGCCACACGCCGATAGATGCCAGCACTCACGTCACTTTGGATGTTGGCTACCTCTTGCACAAGGTCGTGTGGCGGAAAAGCACGGTTCGAGCACTTTTGGCGCGTTATACCACCTACGTCCGAAACCACTTTGGGAAGAACGTCTCCATCGTTTTTGACGGCTACCCCGAAGATGCTACCAAAAAAAACACCAAAACAGCGGAACGACTCCGGCGCTACGCAGCTCATTCCAGCTACGAATTGACTTTCGATGAATCCACAGTAATTCAAATTGCTCAAGAGCATGTTTTGGGCAATGAAAACAATAAGAGACGCCTTATAACTCTTCTCTGTGACGCCTTTCAGAAGGAGGGAGTAGAAGTGGCTGTTGCCGAAGAAGATGCTGATCGAGAGATCGTCATGATGGCGTTATCAAAAAAAGCAGATGCCGATCGGGTCGTCATAGTGGGAGAAGATGTCGACCTGCTCGTTCTTCTCAATGGTTTAGGCGCTGAAGAGACAAACGTCTATCTTCAGAAGAGCACGAAGGGAGAAGCTGGTTGCTGTCACCACTCTACGACCTCCTACAACAACCAGGACTCCCGACAATTACCAGGAACGGTACTATTTACCCACGCGTTTGCCGGGTGCGATACCACTTCAGCACCGTTTGGCCAAGGAAAGACCAAAATCAGCACACTTCTGAGCAAGCGTGAACCACTTGCTGAGCAAGTGGAGGTCTTCCTTCGGCCAGACTCTACCTCACAAGCAGTGAGTGAAGCAGGCATCAAGTGCTTCATGGCTCTATATGGGGGTGACATCGCGAGGGATACTTTGGATTTCCTGAGGTATAAGACGTTTGTCACTTCAACAAACATAAACCTCGCCCGTTTGCCACCGACGGAAGATGCTGCAGGCCACCATGCAGCAAGGTGCTACCTCCAAGTGCAGAAGTGGCGGGGAGTCAACTTGAATTCCACTGAATGGGGGTGGAAGCTGTCTTCTCAAGTACTCACCCCCATCCCCACCACGATGGATCCCGCACCTCCTGCCCTTTTGCGAAAAATTTCGTGTAAATGCAATAAAGGATTCTCTGGGAGCTGCTTGTGTAGAAAGGCTGGGCTCCACTGCTCAGTCCTCTGTCAGTCATGCGGTGGCAAATTTTGCATTAACGTCCCGGATGTGGAGCTGAAATGCTCGGACGATGAAGATGACCCGACTACAGACTGGGTGCCTCTCCCAGCTAAGATAAAAAGAAAGACATGATTTGGCAACCAAGACACAATACCTACATGATTTATATTAGTTTTATTTTTTTGTGTACATGTAATTTGTCCTTATAGTAGGTACCATGATGTTTGTACAAGCATTTTGGTATGTAGGTATATAAAACAATGTTTGAAGATGACGTAATTCCCGATAGATGTAATATCTTTTCTTTTTTTCATCAAATATCTGTTAACTGTTTGATAAATAAAAACATTAAAAAACGTGAGAACAGTTTATTTGCATTTCACCCAAAATCCACTTTTGACTGTTTTTGGTTATCTGCCGTTTTTGAGAGAACCTTTTAGTCTACAGATATCAATCTAGTCTTAAATAAAAGCTTATTAAATTTACAACAACTTTCTTTGATACAATATTTGACGTGAGATGCGTATTTTAGAAATTATTTTACAAAATAAGTGACCATTTCGAAAAAATTTCACTTTTTGGAAAAAATTGCCTATTTTTGAAGAACTGTATCTTGAAAACCAATGGCTTTATATAGCTTGCTTTGGTATCAAATTATAGCAAATTTAGTCTTATTTAAAAGTATGTACACAGACTTTACCGGTCAGACCCTTCCTTTACTGAGATATTGAGCAAAAACTGAAAAAAATCCGAAAATTTCCTGGTTTTTTAGGTCCACCGCCGCTCGCACAGCACTTTCGAAGTTGCAAAATTTTTTTTTAATACTGGTTTAGGTCCTAACAACATATAAAAAATTCAGAATGACTGGACCTTTTGCAAGCACAACCCCCTTTTCATGTTTAACTTGACTGGACTAAAAGACAAAGGTTCATATTACCAACCCTTAACAAGGATACATAATTTTAAATGAAAATTATCAAAACAAAATTAACAGAAGGCTTAGACTGTTAACAGTTCAAAACAGTTTTTGAAGCATCTTATGTAAATTTTATAATAAGGTTGTTTGATCTGTATAATGAGACCAAGTTTTAAACTATTAAAAAGTTTATTTGCAGGCAGTGTTTATGTCAGAGTATGGCCCCACCCTTATTTATATTGTTCAAAAGAGGGTGTTTGGGGAAACTAGCTACGGAAACGGTTCTTGAGAGAAAGTTACTTAGGAACAACACCTTTGCAGAAGAGTTTAGACAAACCGCTTTTATTATTTATGCCAGATAATGTTATTTTATGGGAAGTATGTTTACGAGAGATTGAAAGGCTGAAAGGTAACTCCATTCATAGAGGACTAAACGTTGTTCGCACTAACAAAAAAAAATCCAAAGAAGCGAAGTTAGCAGCCCCCAATGGAGTGCTGGTACATTCCCGAGGTATAGCAGTGAGGCATAAAACTGGCAGAGAAAAAATGAAAACAGACAGAATGCTATTGAAATGAGATGCCTGAAACGTTTCTGTGGTAAAACCGTATACGATCGTGTGAAAAACACGAAGATTCGCAAAGAATGCAAAACTACGAAAGAGTAATGAGTAAGATTAAGAAAAGGAGGCTTAGGTTTGGGCATGTAAAGCAAGCAAACGAAGAAAGTAGAAAGTTTAAGGAGAATATATGACGCGAATGTCAATGGTAGAAGAAGTAGGGGACGCCCACAGAAATTCAAGGAAGATCAAGTGAACCAATAACTTGAGCCGGACCATGTCAAGAGTCAGAATAACAGAAGAGTATGAACGAGACGATACATGAGTGTGAATGAGGCAAGGTGTGTGTACTGAGACCGTGTTGTTTGACGGTCTCTTCTCTCTACCTACCCCTATCAACGGCGTGATGGTTAGTTAGTTATGTGACATATTATTTATATTTTTTTTATGGGAGCACGACCAAACGAACGAGTCCAAGCTGTCCGAAGCCAGAGTGACTACAGCATCCCTATTACAGGGTATTTGATGATACTGGACTGAACAAGGAGGGGAAGGAAAGGGAAAAACGAAGGATGTAATTTTAATATGCACTTAGAATGCGGACAAAAAGACTACCATAGTTAAATACAAACGTAATAATTTTCATACGCAATACGTTCAATCGTTCGTCAAGGTTTGTTGATTATCTTGGGGAAACCAAATGGTAAAGAAAATTTGAAGTCCGGAATGGACAAACAAAAAACGATCTTTTGCAGATATCGTAACATTATTATATGATGAAATTCTATTGCATTGAAACATTTTATAAAAAGGTATTTTTTTCACATTTCTTATTGTGTGATAAAATTTGGAGAAAAAATCTATCGATTTAGGTGAAGAATAGTGATTGCTGCGGGCGGCATGGATTTGGTTACATTCGAACACTTGATCTTCAAAACAAGAAGAAGTTCACTGTCTACACGACATTTTGAAATTCACCCCTATTCCCTTTCCCACACCTTAAAGCAGATATTTAATTTGATACTTAACTATGATATTTTGCACAGTTGACTTTCAAAATAAGAGAAAAATTATTTCTCTCAGTCTAATTTCGAAAAACTCTGCGTTACATCAGAAAGCGTTAATTAATATTTTATTTTAACCATTCAGGCTAATTTGTTCGTTTTTGGGAACAGCTTTTGTAGGTCTCGTAGTAATCGTTGTACCTCCATTATATTGTCAAGGTGAGAAAAATGGTCTAAAAGGAATTACGAAAGAGAAAACATCATACTTAGTTATCAAATTTAGAAGTTTATCACAGAAGGATTGAAATTCACCCTTTTATGAAACCAATGTTTCCAAATGCAACTAAGAAAAGTAAATAAAACATAGTGAATTTTTAATTAATTATTTTTATATGAAATGAAAAAAAAAAGTCAGGTGACACTAACGTTTATATGTGATTTTTTTCCGCGAAGAAAGAAAAAACATAAAGTGAGTCTTTTTAAAAACTATTTTATCTCTGTATTAAAAATGTTCATTCTCCTAAATTTATTATTTTTAATTTTTATTTCTGATAATGATACTTAAAAGCGAATTTCATTATCTTTTAAAAACAGTTTTTACTTTTCGAATCCGTTCAGAAATATTCCGTTATATGGATTTTATTGCAACGCGGAAACAATCTGACCTTCTGCCAGAGACCCGAAGGGTTAATACGAATATATTGAAATATCGTACCCTTATTCGTAACAATACCTAACATCTAGCAGCATACAAAAGTAATAAAGTCTCAAGAAACGCTTAAAATAACCGAGGGGAAAATAAAGTTGCTAAATACTTTGGTAGAAAAGAGTCCTATTCAGATCAAAGCAAGCAAACTTCTCAGCGCTTAAATACACTTAAGTACATTCGAGTTTAACTGCGGCTAAGAAATATATTGCCTTTATTATATTAAGCGAAGGAAAACATAACTTGATAGTTTATAACTTCTTGGCACGTGAATGTTTTTTTGTAGATCGCGATAGCAATGTAGCTTAAGGCAAGTTTTATAAAAAAAAACTACGCTTACACAATTTGGGATTTCATGTATGATGCAAGCAATATTTAACATATAGGTAACTTCCGAAAAGCTTTTAACAACCAGCAAATAAGTTAATAAACATTTAAACATTGATTATAGTCACAATTGATTTCATACACTTTATTTTGCATTTTGACTGCTAATTATTTATTTGCTATTTTGCGGCTGCTCAGTGCGTTGCGCTGGCGTCGCGCGTCGTGTGTGTAACCGTTTAAGAAAACACACCCCATTTTTCCAGTGATGAACCTGTTTTTTATTGCTGTTAGTAGGCGATATTTTATCCATTCTCAAAAAAATGTTTCATTTTAGTGATTTATTTTTGGGGTATTATGCCGTGTTGCGCTTCCTCCTTCTTCAGCCAAGGTTTCGGAGAGCATTACATCATTATTTTATGGGATGTATGTTTACGAGAGATGCAAAGGCTGATCGAGATATCGAATGAAGGGTAAATGCAGGTAACACCATAAATGGAGGACTGAACGAGGATAGCGCTAACAAAAATTTGTTCAAAGAAGCAAAGCTGGCAGCCCATAATGGAGTACCGGAACCTACCCCGGAGGAAAGTATAGCAGTGAGGCATAGAACTGGCAGAGGAAAGATGTCTATATTTTAAGTCGTTCATTCATTCGGACCACCAAGCAAGAGACCGACTAATGAAAATTGAGAAATACCAACTGAGAGAATGAATCGGTTGTAATTATGTATCATTACAATATATTGACTGAATCTGATGTTCTGGTTTGTGTTCTGATCACACTAAGAAAAGTGCAAATAAAACCCATTCGCGGTTTTGTTCATGTTTATTTATTAATTAATTCAACTCAGATTTTTTCCATTGACGGCTGAAAGAAAAAAAACGTAGGCACAAATGGCATACAATGAAAAAACAAAAGGAATATGTTTTCTTAATATCGTTTTTTTTTTTAATTTTATCGACTTTTTGAGTCGAAATGTTCCGGTACATGTTTTTCTAAGCATTTCCATGTTTAGTATAAAAAATACATTATTTAGAAACATTTATGTTTATTTCTAATACAAACATCTGAAAGACAATTTTATCTTATTTATTAAGTGGTATATGTTATTATAACAACTTAAACAAATAAAAATATGTAACACACTTCAAATACCTCGGAATCATTCCGAAATTCCACAAAGAATTCAACAGTGCATCGTTGGAACTTGTAGGTATAAACATATTTAAAAGCTTGTACGGTTAAAAGTGTCTGATGGTGCTAATGTTTGTAATATTTAATATTCTTGCAGTTAAAACTTACAGCGCTTGCAGTTGGTACACACTTTCAGCGTAAATTAAGTTTTTACGATCTAAGATTTGCAGTAACTTCTGTAGGAGCTGCAACTAGAAGGGGACTTGGCTGTTTTAAAATCATATTCAAAGGGTAGCATCTGTTCGCGATATAAAAGTTATCCGATTTAACCCCTTCTCGAATTTACATTTAAATTGCAGGGTGGGTAGAGGTTCAATTATTTTTTAAATAAAACCTCAATTAATATTCATTTCGTTAATTTACTTCACTCTATTCCATTTATTCACCCACTTCACATCATTTTTGGATAAGACTGAGATTCACGATATAGCAGCTCTGATGGATGGAAGAGGATCTTACCTGTTGAGATTTCAGTCATTGTGGTCTTTGATCGCGTTGTAATTATTGAATGATTTTGTACCTTAGTATAACTGGTAATGTTGGTATTCCGAAAGACTTCAATAATGATGTTATTCGATTGGTAATCCTAACCTACATCGGCTAAGCCTGCAGCTTGGCTATTCTTTGCGAAAACTTGCCACATTAAGATAGTAAATTAATATCAATTAATTCCCTTTTTTCCTACTGCCTACATCAATTAAAAACTCTGTGCACGCCAATGAAACCTATGTATGTACTTGACGTCCTTTGCGTTGTAACGACTGTCAAAATCCTCGTCTTCAAATCCTGATATCGGCGTACACAAATGAATTTTATGCAATAATTCAAATGTGTTATTCTCATTTGATTATTTTACATATGATTTGTATTTAAAAAAAATACGTAGAATATTTATTGAAACTCCAGTGTGGTAGATACTCTTATCAACGGTGAAATACCACCATTGGGAAATCTTGATATGCCAGAATGTAAAGAATCTCCTTCCTTTTCCCTACAGTTTCAAAACCTCACCCACCTCAATCGAAGTTGCAATAGTCATTTAACTTAATCGCTTTACTTTTTTTAAAATTTTTATCAATTTTTGAGCTAATTTCTGAGTCGTTAAGTTGTTTTAAATAGTGTAGAGTGAGACGACAATATAAGAACTTTCATATAAATTACATTCTGCCTCTTTCTATTTCAGACCATCATCCAATATAGATATTAGTCTGCAGTATTAGAATTCCTTAATACCTTTAATCGGTTCATCAATTTAATAAACTACATCAAGAGAAGAACAGAGTATAATCATAACGAACTATTCAAAAACCATGTTATCTACACCTCTCATTAATTACTAAATACTCATATCATTACCAGATATCAAACCTGTCGCCTTTTGACTAACAATCAAACGCATGAATAATGACACAACATCGTTAAAATCTTTTTTTTCAAAGGCTCTTTTATCATAATTACTTCAAGCGAGACAGCTTAATTAATAAATTACAGCAAACAAACAAAAACGCTTTAAAAATTGATTGATTTCATAGCTTTGTTCCCGCCTACAAAAAACGCGAAATTAAAAAAGCAAAACGAACGCTAAAAAACGCTTTCTTTGTACGTGGGTTTTTTATGCATGGATAATTGATTAACCCACGTTATTGGATTTCCGTGGCTCATTTGGAAAAAGGGAGTGTTCAGTTTACTTTTCCTGGAAGAGAGTGAAAAACACTGTACATTGTGGAATTATTAACTGGATCGAGTAAATCTATTCACGGCACGGAACCCCGAACTTAAAGCTTACTGGCTGTATGGCGCTTATATTTCAATCCTTGAGCTTAGAGTTTGGTACGCATTGCAAAATTGTAAAAACATGTGCAATAATTTGAATTAAAATCATGAGTGTATTTAAGTAAATCCTTTGTTTATCATTCGTAAATTAAGTTACAAATAGAAAATATCAAACTTTGAATTACGCTATGAAATTTACGCAGAATTTAGATATAGCTATAATTTCCAACAAGTGTTTTGAAACATGCATTTAATACAGGCAATAAAAATCAATTACAGCAAAAGGTTATCCCAATAAATTACATTAAATTTATCTTGTTTCATATGCTGGCATTATTTTATTGCGTTTTCATTTTTGAGTATACATCAGAAAATTAGGTTATTTGTCTAAGCAAAGGCTCTCGAATGTTGAACTCTGATATCTAAAAATATACACATCGAAATAATATTCAGCAAAAATTGTAATTTTCATTTTGAAGCCAAAAGGGTGTAGATGCGTTCAATTAAATATAATGTCATTAAATCAAATTTAGAGTTTTAGTTCGTTTTATAAAATCAAACCCATGTTGCAAAAAAGTAGGTTTAATTTAGTTATCAATAAATGTATTGTATTTGGTCCTTCTTTTACAGCAAGAATACATTTTAAAACCCGTTAAACTTTATTGTACTCTATTATTAAAAGGTATACTTGAAACTAGTTTATGATTGTTTTATTGCGGAAATTAAACCACGCTGCATCAACGAGCTACCATCAAAATAAAACCAAATAAATAATAAGTTTATCACCTATTGATCAAACTATAAATGCATTGCATCGTAAACCTTACATAAATTCTTTATTTCGACATAACTAAAATTAATTTATTGTTTTGTTTAATTAATTTAAAAGTTTGATCAATTTCCGTATATGTCTTCAATAGTTACCATGGATCACTAAAGAGATAATATGATGTAACGAAAGTAAGAAAAATATCGCTTCTGAATAAAGTGCATAGGTATTTAAATTTAACTGGTCATTTTCGGAGAGATTGCAAGAAAAACTAATTGGGGCATAAGATGAAGATAAATTTCAATGTAGAATATTTAATAAAAGAATGTCAAATTTTGCAACCATGGTCACAAGTTTCGTTGCAATTTTAATCGGGCAATGAAAGAAACTTTGTATGAAAATTACGGATAAAATTCAAGATAACATGTAAAAGTGTGTAAAATGGAATGAAATAAAATTGAAAGGGAAAATGTGTTTTTTTGACGTGACGCTGAAAATGAATCCTTTCTTTCACACATATAACATATAATTACCATTATTTTTTAATTGATGCAAAACTTTTATGTATTTTTAAACATCATGTGGGCCTCAATGAGTACTTGCACGTGCTTATTAGGGCCAGATTTCATAAATTAGTAAACTTCAATAAAAAGATAATAAGAAATAATAAACTGAATAAAAAAAAATAAAAGTAAGAAGAAATAAACAAAAAAAAACGCAAATTATGACATGAGGTACGGTTGTAAATAATGACATGTGTATTGTACTGGTATCATGTATTGTACTGGTATCGTGTATTGTACTGGTATTGTGTATTGTACTGGTATGGTGTATTACTTATAAATATTCTTTCACATTCTATATTTTTTGTAATATTTCGTTTTTGTTCTTTTGTCCACTTTTATTTTTATGTCTGAAATGCTTTTATTGCTCGGTATGTGTGGTATTATAATGCAATTATGAATTGTAATATTATCCAAGAAATCAATTATTTGGTGGCATCACATTTTATAAATGAAAAAAGAATACTTGGTTTTAAACCACTTTATTGAGTTATAATAATAATAAAAAAATTTATTCCAGAATGTGGGGAGGTTAGTGCAATCCCACACGTCCCATAGATATAATCCGTAAACGGTAGTTTTTAGTTTAGCAGTACATATTGCCATATTAGTGGATAATCTACATTTAAATCCCATCTGGTTATCTTTAGACATTAGTTTGTCATGTAACTCATTTAATATTACCCTTTCAAATAATCTTGTAGTTATAGTTGCTAAAGTTATTGGCCGATAATTGCTGGAGTTTGTCATGTCAGGCTGTCCCGATTTCAGGATTGGAGTTATAATCGTTTTCATCTTTGCACCCGGTATATGGTTGTGTTTAAATATTCCGTTTTTTTTAAATTTTATTTATTTATGTCTATTATATACACATTTTATTGGTGATATTGTATGTAACGTGAACACCTCACTAGGAGAACCTGTGCTGAAGTGTTAACGTGTTTGTGATTAAGGGAGACAGGTATTTATGTGTTGTGGTAGAAAGGTTTTTTTTTTTACAGGCCAATATTGAAGCATGAAAACACACTTTTAAATGTGAGCGTATGTATTTTTGGATAATTCTTGAAGAACGTGTATAATATTTCATTTTACTTATTATATTTTGGTTATGTTTGGTTTGGAATTATAATCTTTTTAATAAAGTGAATATCTTGATTTTTTATCCAAGCTACGATATGTTTTTTGAGAATTTTTGTAGATATGTTTATAATCAATAATTGTTTCAAAGTAATGGGTATACTTTTAAAAAGTTTGGTTACGTAGTATTGAAAGTGTCTTTGTCCGTGTCTGGTGTGTGTTATCGGAATGTTCAGTGTTTTATTTGTTGAGGACCTGGTTTTTATTATGGCTTTTGCTTGATTTGTAATATGAAGATTATTATGGATGAGGTATAGGAGAGTAGTTTTGGCGTAAAGTTGTCATATTGACATGACGTCTAGTGTTTTGAAGATTTGGTTTGAGTCTATGTAGAATGGTACTTGCAGTATGAGTTTTATTATTGTCTTTTGAACTTTTTGAATTGAGTCAATAGTTGTGTTTGTAGCGCTTCCCCAAGCTAATATTCCATAAGTGGCAATGGATTGACACAGTGCAAAATATATTGATCTGAGTATTGTATGTGGTAAAATGTTTTTAATGGATTTTATTAGGTGCAAGACTCGTTTTAGTTTATTAGTAATGAAAATAATGTGTTGTCCATTGTAAGTGTGTATAAATAATAACTCTTAAATACTTTATTTGTTTTACCCTTCCGATGTGTTTGCATTGGCAATTGGATGAAGTTTGTTTACAGTCATTCAAAAACAAGTCCAAGCTAGAAGGAGGTTGACCTCTTTGTGTAATACTATGTGTTATGTATTTTGTTTTGGCTGTGTTAACGGTAAGAGTATTTCTGTTGAGCCATTTTATGACAATTGACAAACTTTTTTCAGCTCTAAGGAATACATCTTTCCATGTGGCTGCTTAACACAGAAGAACTGTATCATCAGCGAAGGTCACAATTTTACCATCAATTTCAATGTCACATAATTCGTTTATGTATATGAGGAATATTTGTGGGCCAAGAACACTCCCCTGTGTGACTCCGTACGTGATTAAAAGTGGTTCACTTGTTCCGTTGTCAATTTTAACTTGTTGTGTTCTGTCAGACATGAAACTTGTCATTAATTCAAATTCTACTCCATTAATGCCAATGTTTTTTAGCCACTTGAAAAGTTTTTTTCCAGCATGTTTTCCAGATAATGTTGCAGCTATTATTTTATTACTTTTTCAAGAATTTTTCACAGCGTGTTTAATAGTGTAATGGGTCTAAAGTTGTTTACATTATTTTTAGGTCCTGATTTATGAATAGGAATAACCAGATTTTTTTTTAGGATGCTCGGAAAAATTCCTTCTTTCAGGCTAAGATTAATAACGTATGTTAGTGGGTAAGTAGTTGTTGGCTCAGTGTTATTATTGTTTTAGAGTCTATTCCGTCAGGACCTGATGTTGTGTTATTCTTCAGGGAATGTTTTAATTTGTTGGTGTCTTCCAGAGTTACTCTATGTAATTTGAATAGACTGTCACTATTTTTGTGAGTCTGTCGGAATTTTTTGAGGTTCTTGATTATCGTTACTAGACGACTTTTGTTTTATATTTTCGGCTAGGCTAGCTTTGATATTTGTATAATGTCTGTTTATGTAATTAAGGATAAATGTAGGATTTTTGTGGAAGTCGACTTCTTCGTCGTTAATAAGTATTTTTTTATCTCATCATCTTTGTTTTTTAGTGTATTTGCACTCTCCCTCAGAATAGACCAAACGCTTTTTGGGTCAAAGTTAGCAATTATTAGTTTGTTTCTGTAATATAATTCTTTGGCTTTTCGTATAATTAGAGAGCAAGAATTTCTGTACCTTTTATAGAAAAAGTCCAGAAAAGTATCATTTGGGTTGCGTTTGACTTGTTTGGGCAGTTTGTCCCGTTTTTTAATGCTATTTATTTTGCTTTGAGTAATCCATTTTTTAAGTCTTATTTTGCGGTGCGTGAAAGATTTGAATGTTTTTGTGGTGTTTTGAGTGATGAGCGTTTGTAGGTATGTTTTAAAGTAATTCCAGGCTTCTTCTGTGTTGTTAACTTTTTTAAGGTGTTCCCACGTTTGTTTTTCTAGGCAATGTTTTAGGTTCACGTAGTCAGTTTCAAATTTTGAGATTTTGTTTTGAATTGTTGGGTTCAATGCCTGTGTGGTCAGTCTTATCATTATTGTGTAGTGATCTGTGATTATGGATTCGAATACTACGCTACAGAATTTGTTTTTGGATTTGATCAATAAGTGATCTAAACATGATTCCGAGTCTCTGGTAACTCTGGTTGGAGTGTTGATAGCGCTTATTATGCCATGTTCTAGGAGCATCAGTTGGTATTCGATATTCTGGGGATGGCCTTGTGGAAGTATATTTATGTTTAGGTCACCAGTTACGATGATGTTTATGAAGTGGATAATTTTTTTTATGTGAGAGTCGAGAGCTATTAGAAAGGGCGTAATGTTGTGTTATGGAGGTGATCTGTAAATAGCAAGTATGCACGTATCTGGGTCAGCGATTATTTGTAAACAATTTGAGTTTTCTACGGTGAATTCTGAGACAAAGGCGTAAAGATTATCTTTTATGTAAACAACAACTCCGTCATTTTGGTTTTGGTATTTTGTTGTGAAGAATGAGAAGTCGTTTTTTTGTGTTTTACATTAAAAAAGGTTCGGATCCAGCATTCTGTTAATAAAATAATATTGAAGTCAATTTTAAAGGTTGACAATAGTATGTCTAGTTCATCGTAGTTTTTGTTTAGGGATCTTATGTTTTGGTTTAATAGAATAAAGGTGCCTGGGATGCTAAATAAAGAATCGCGTAGTTTTGTATTATCTATTGGTTGAATAATGTTAATAAGATAAGATAATAAGAGTGCTAGTTGAGTGGATAGTATTTAGTAATTCGGCCATATTAAATTATTAGCAATACATTTCATTTACTTTAGGTGGATTAGTCGTCTAAGTTTGTTTCCCCATTTTTTTAGGTCATTTTCGTGTTTTATTTGGATGATTTCATCTCCAGTTGCTTTGCGGACAAGCAATTTATTTGATTTAAACCACACGTATTGGTAGTGGGTTTCTTTAGCCGTCTGCTTAGTTTTCCACAGAAGTTCCTTTAAGTACAATGACAGCATCTTGCTGGTGAAAATGGGAGAATTTGAGTCCATGGTTTTGGCCGCATTCTTTTTTTTTGAGAGCATATATTCCCTTGTATTTTGACTGTAGAAAGTGATGAGGAGTTTGTCCGGGGTGTTTTGTCTTCGATCTTGAGTCCTGGTCACCATGCGTATATCTAGTGTTTGCAAGGGCAGTCCCAGTGAGTTAGCTACTCGAAGTACTGCTTTCAAGGCTTGTTCTCCCGGCTGAAATTCCACGCCCGCCATTTCCAAGCTGTCGGAGAGCTTCACTTGCTCTAGATCTACAAGACGGCTTTCCAGGGATGAGATTCTTGTATTTTTTTTTCATTCTCTTTTTTTAAGAATTTTATACCTTTGAGGCGTTGAACAGTATGTTTAGTAGTTTTGGTATGTCTCTACCTCAATACTTAGATTATCATGTCCCGGATACTTACCAGACTTAGTGCCTGTTATGGCCTTCATTATACTACTTTCAGAGAGGTAAACATTTTGTCCATCATGTTTCTTAATATCAGGGACAGACGGTTCTTAATTTCCGGAAATATTTGCAAAGGTTCTTCTGAAAGTATTAGCAATTTCCTTCGTGTTTGTGGACCCATCAATTTGGCTAGCGATTCGAGTTTTTGGTTTGATCATGTTATTGCTTTTCTTCCAGAATTGGGCAAACTGCTTTGTGTCAATTGATTTTACGACATCATCCATCTTTATTTGTTCAGAAGAGCTTTGGCAGTGTTTAAAAGCTATTTTGAACTCATTTCTTTTTCGTTTTCTTTCATCCGCAATGGGACCATGTAATGGTATCCCATTTTAATCCACTCCATCAATGCCGATCTGGAATTTTCGTAGTGTTCCTAAACTTGTTGATTCCACCCAGCAATGTCACGATGTGTTTTTGGTTTGCTTTGATCGCTCTCCCGATGAAATACAATATTGGCAGCCTTACTTGTTCCATGTTTTGTATATGGTCGCATCTGTCATATATAGAAACCGAATTACAAATGGATTCGGAGTGTCTTTGATTGATTACAATAAGTGATGTTTTTGCTACAGACGTATATTCACTGATTTTATTATTATTATTCCTTCTCCATATTATGTTATTAGGCTGTTGTGGAATATTAAAAATAGTTTCAGGTAATTTTTCAGCAGCGATTACGCAAGATGTCGGCCCGTGATCGGACCAGTCGGTATCATAGTGTATTTTCAGACTATCTATTTTGTTCTTAAGAGTATTTGTGCATATTTATTTGTTTATTTATTTATTTTATTTTAAGTTACATTTACAGTTATACATAACCAATAATAAATATACTTTTTATTTTATTTTATTAAGTTAAAATCGCGTTTTTGAACTGTTGAATATTTAATTGAAAAATATTTATATCAGGGGACAGGTAATTTAGTAACAAAATCATTTTTCCGACAGGCATTATTAATGGTAAGTTAGTTCTGCATTTTATAACGACAAAGGTTCTGTGTCTGCGCGCTCTTGTGTAATTGTCGGGGACATATAACTCAAATTTTTCTATTATATCGGGAATACAGATGTTACCGTTTAGAAGTGTCAGCAAAGCAGTTATACAGTGATCGAGCCAGGAAGTGGTATTATGTGCATCGCTAATATATGTATATGTGTCATTCGGTAGTCTTTCAATATCGATACAAATGTAGTTATTTTTGGTTTAGAAATGAGAGAGTTCTTTCCCGAATATGGAGGATGGGTGAGCGTTGAAATCTCACATAACAATGGTTTCAGAGTGTTCGTTATCTTGAATGATCGTATGTATTTTGGAAAGGTAGTTGGTGAAGTCGGTAAGGTTGTCCGCGTGACATACCGGCATGTAGACAGTCAGTATGCTTATTGTCCCTCCGTTGGTGGTTATCTTAATACCAGCCATGCGGTCATCTCCACACGTTATTATTGAAGCTTGCAGTTAGTTCCTCTAAAGTACTGCAACTCCTCCGTAGGGTTGGCCCTGTATTGGTCCGTTTGATAAATCCACAGCAGAGGTACCCCATCCCTGGAAGCTCGGATGAATTTTGGATAGATTCGATGTTTCGTTTTGTAATAACCAAGTTTCTTGCAAAAGTATTACATAGTAAATATTGCACATATCTATAATGAAGTAGACGTTTCTTTTAAAACTTTTGCAGTTTATCGAAATTATCAGAATTTTTTTTCCATAGTATTTTTTTCAATAAATTTACGGAAAACAGTACCAGTCGGTCAAAATTCTTTGTTCATGTAGGTTTTGAAATCCGTATTCGGTATAGTCAACTTGAAAGATCCTAACTGCGTGGGATTTCATTGTATTATTTTTTCTACTTGGATATTACTTTAATTTTACTTTTGATAAAGTTTCGAATATTGCCCTTCAGTTACGCTATTGTCGAATCTTGACACACAGAGCGTTGTTTTTAACTCAGCTGTTTCGAGGGAGTTTTCCATCGCTGTTCCAGTTGCCATAATATTTCTCGATCTCCTTAATTTTCTTGTAACGGTTTAATAACCATCCATATTAAAATTAGTTGTCTCTGGTTTGAATGTATTTTTGTGAGATTGTGTGCGTTCAACTTTGGCTGATTCATCCATACCGGGTGATGTACCTGTGATGTCTGTAGTATGACTTGTTGCTGTTGTGTGAGAGAGCTAGACGCCACTACTTTATTCCATGATTGAGGAGAGTGCATGACAGGTGAGGAAGCTAATCCGAGGGGCGAGGGCGGGGTTATCACATTATTGCAATGCGCATTGTTGTCCTTATGTAAATCCATTGGTTGACGAGCGTGAGCATGAGCGGTTCTTATCTACCGCTACTGGTGTGGTGACATTCAATGTGTACAAGGACGGCGATGTGTTTACGTCTTGATTTGGAATACAATTATGATTATTTATTTTCAGTTCATTCCTTATGAGTGCCATTTCAGATCGCTTCGATTGGACATTTGTCACTGAATTATGGTTAGTTCACCGTTTAATGCCTTTAAGTATCTTTTAAGAATGACATCTACGTGATCGAAATTAACAGGCGGTAGTTTATGTAAATTCTGAGCCACAAAGGTTGGTAGAGCTTCATTTTCTGTTTCCTTCAGTATTTCAATAATATCATATAAATTCTTACACTTCTTACCTTCGCCTTTCCTCGTAATCCTGCGTTCATCTGTGCACAGAATGTCTTTCGCAGCCTCCACCTCGTCTTCTGAGTAATGATCGGAGCATATTTGGACAGCGGTTAGTTCGTCCAAGACATCGATTTTGTTTTGAAGAAACGTTAGAAGTTCATTGATAATTAATTTATCACTTTTTTTCATAATATTCATATTTTTTTCGTAAGCGGCGGCAGCGTATGTAATTCGATCCTGCAGACTGGTTTTATTGTCGACCGGTTTCGGTTGCACTCAACTATCCTAAGGACATTAGAAATATAAACATTTTTGTAGTTTATATGTCCATTGTCCTGAAGGAGGTTGAATGTACATAAAGTGGTATAAAACTTTTTTTTTTCATTTTTATAATTGTAATATTTTACCAATAGTACTTAATTGTAGCAAAGGTTCTTAAAATATCGAAATTGAATTGATTACAAGGAACATTACGTAAAAACTGATATTTATTAGATATGTTTGAAGAAGAATTGAAACTATTTGTCTAACGCGAATATTGTACAAAATAATTTTGCCGGTTACAAGTAATTAATTACACCAGTATGGGAGCTTTCATTAGAAACTTATATTTGGTTTCTGTTTTGTTTTCTTTGAAAAGTATTTTACAAAGTAGTTACAGTAGTTCTGAAAGTTTAGTTTATTCAAAGATTTGTAAGTATTTCTAGATATTTTAACGTGTTTTTAAATCTTATCAGTTCACTTACAAACATTACATAAATTTATGATAATCTTAAATCAAATGCAAGTTGGTACAGTTGTGAATCTATAGTTGTTATAATACCGACTCTGTTTTGGTTGTATGTCATTTTTCAGTGTTTTTCGTTATTAAGTAATTTTTGCTTCTCAATACATTTTTAATACTAAAAAACTAAATTTATGCGTCATTTTTTGGTTTTCGAAAAACCCTGTAGATGAAGTTACTCAACTCTCAAAATTGTCAAAATTATAAATAAAATTCAATACAAACTTTTCATTCAAATTGAGAAATAAAATAACTTTTGTTATTCTCTTATGTATATTATATTACTAAGACTGTTAATGTTCCTAAAATAAATAAATAAATAAATAAACTTCTTTTATATTAACCCCGAGATGTTTAATTATTTTTGCGAATCCGTAAATATTCGTTTTTATCGTCTCCTGTAAAGTTTACATTTTGTGGCTTGAAGGGCTTTACCAAACCGCAGTTGATACTGATTTTTGATTTGTAAAAAAAAAACTTTTTTTAAAAATCTTTTCCTTTTATGTACGAACCCACATAACTGGCTGAATTTTTAGAAATTTATTCTTTTTTTACATGAATAGTGCATCCGTTGTGTTATAGATGCTCTCAGTATCGCCCAGGTAAAAGAACAGAAGAACGTTCTTATCGATATCCAGGTACTTCCCGATCCACCTCTTCCCCACGTCTTTCCCTTCCCACAAAAATTTGCAATTGGGGGAGCTCTAATTCTTTTAGCACTGAGCAGTTGAGACTTTTGTGCGGAATTCAAATCAAAATATATATACATGGTTTCCGAAAATTAGCGGTACAAGTGGGAAATTTGTGGATCTACATCAGATTTTAAGTCGATTTTGTTGTAGGGATAACTCGTTTAGGTTTTAGTTTTCGAGTATATCGAGTAAGAAGTTGTAATTTTTTAGGTCAAATTTATATCAGTAAATCAATAAATTAATATCAACAAATATCAGCTGTTTGATGCATTTCAAAATGCTTCGAAGCGAAGACTCGGCTCCAAAAGGTTTTTAATCCTTTAGATGTCGAAAAAAAAGGAAAAAGTTTAAAAATAAATTCAGATGAATGTTTTTTAGCTCTGTGTGATATGGATTCAATAGTTTCCCATTGTACCAATAAAGTAACTTTTTTTTCATGCTCTAAGATGTTGGTAGTTTTAATGGGCGAATTGTGATGTTTCTCTTTTAATTGCATGTTTCTTATCATGAATAGGATTATCCCAAGAACGAAGACGATACGCAATACATTATAACTGTTTTTGATCAGAATAGGTAAGTACACGATAACCACTGTCCGTTTTATGTTCGGAAGGGATAACATACAATTCAAAACTATCCCTGTATTTCCTTTCAAAACCCTCGGACACACTGGGTGACTATTCAGGATATCATGTTCTGTAAACATTTCGTTGGGTATGATGAAGCTAAACCGGTCATTCAGCAGCGGCAGCAATCTATACAACCTCAAGCCAGGTCAGGACACTAAATCAAATCGGTCAGTTATGTTAGATCCTCCTGAGTATGTGAAATTGTTATAGGCCACTATAAAATTATTTATTTATTGTTAGATTAACGCCATTATTCAGGGTTTTTACATATGGATATTAAGATATATGCATTATTTATTGTATATAACTGAATTGCTTCATTAACAACATTTTATATTTGTTTAAAGATAAATTGAAGATGTCCACTGACTTGGTTTAATTGTTTCCCTCCATTCTTATTGTGGGCACAGAGGAATACATATGGTAGTTAATCCCAGAATTTCTGCACTGAAATAAATCCTGACTTCTAGTTTTACGTTGTGGAATCCGGAACTCTATCAATTCTAGTAATACCGAACTGTCAACTAAATCATTTAGAATTCTATACAGAAATACCAAGTCAGTGAAAATTCTTCTATCTGACCATTTGAGCATATTCATTTAATTTAACGAGTATTGTAGTTCAACATAATTGTTGGCATACCCATTTAAATTTGTTTTAAATTCTTTCAACAGCTTGTACATATATATTATAATGTGGGTTCCAGACAGGAGAATTTTAATATATGTTATTACAGGATCCAGATCCAGATAAAAAAAAAACCCAGCGACAAAATAGAGCACCACGTTGTGTAACATTTGGGATCGAGTTGCTAACAATAACACTCCTTATATAAATGTCGATAAGGTTTAAATTCCCGCGAAACAGATTCGAAACAAACCTGATTTACGCAAGAAAAAAACACCGGCAAAAAATGTGTTTTATTTTATTTTGTGAAGTTCAGACACAAATATGTATGATTCATAATACATACATACATTACCATAACATTATGATGAACTTAATTTGACATAGGTATTATGCAATAAAACTAATTTTTTGATTTTGAACTTTGAACCGGTTTGTATAGGCCTGATTTTTTTTTTCTGAACTTGAACGAAAAACCAAGCGGTGTTCTACTCGCAGCATTTAACAAATCTTCTAAAATATTTCTAAGCCATCAAATTTCCAAACCAAAAGCACATTACTTCGTCGGGCTTCGCATTACATAAAAATAAATAAAATTCTCTCTATCTCCTTCCCCTTCCACTACCTTCCGCCTCACAACATACCCCAATTGAGGATGCCATAGTCTCACTGGCTCTAAACAGTTTTGTGCGGTATTCACTAAAAAAACCGAAAAAAATATTTTCGATAATTTTTTATTTGCATTTTATGTTGACAAATAAACGTGTCCTGGCCTTGTTTAAGGTATTATTGGTATAATGTCGATTAATCCACTGGTTCAGTTCTAACTGGCGATTGATGCTAATCCAAGGGTACGAGGCCTCACTACCCTCAGCTAAACGCTGTGATTCCGGTTATTAATATTGTTCCACCCGACAAGATTCAGTTTGTTTGGTGTGATTCAAATTTAATTTCATAATAATAACTGACGGCCACCGAAGAGATGTTTACCCATTATTTAAATTATATACCGTTATTTTCAAACATTTATTTCTACGTATTAAAAGAAACGCCTTTAGCGATATACATTTCCGGGGGTTCGGAATTGGATTCGGTGGCGATTATTCCAAAAATGATATTAATACGTGAAAAATCAACACATAAAAAAAGTATTTTTACTGTAATAAATGATTTAAAATGTCTTTTAAAATTAAAAAAATAATAATAAGTGATTTGATTGAGAAATTACACTTCCTCCCCAGGGATTAGACTGCAAATTATTTTATATATTAGCTGCTTTAATGTGATCCGATTTCAGAGAAATTCGTATATGTCTGCTTGTTTATATGTGATTGCCTCCAAAAGTTAATATAATGCATTGTCATCAATATTGAATCTATCTGCCGAGTTTCAGCTCGATCGGCTGTCGGTAAAGTGGGTTAATTTCCACTTCCAAGATTTGCATTAATTCATTACCGAAAACAAAAGTAAAATTTATATGCGTACATTTAAAAATGCAAACTCCTTGCTGTGGTTTAAAGACAATGAATACACATGTGTTAATTTCTCCATTTATCCCATGTTTTTAGGTTGCATAATTTTTAGTTTTATTTTTTTTAATGACCCTAAATTGTGCTTAATTATTGGGGCAATTTTGAATATTTTTATATCTGTATGTTGTCTGTGGTGTACTGTAAATGTTTATACTACACATTATTGGAATGTTATTTGTACCATGTAAATAGACGATAAATTTTGATTTCGATTTCACGGTGTAAAACTACATGTAGAATATTTCATGCAAGGAACATTAATGACATCTTTTGTATTTAATAGAAGCTAGCGACTAAAAACATTAGTTGATTGCTGGAAGTTCAAAATAAAATCATTTTCATTCATAAAAATCACTTACGTATGGCTACCCAAATTTGGGTAGCTATCGCTTAAGGGCGTTAGCCGTGGTGCTACTCAAAGTTGGGTAGCCATTGCTTGAGCGGCTATGCCACCAATTTACATAAGACCTTCCGACTTCTAGCAAAACCATCTCATTGGAACAAGACGCTGAACGAAGCAGCGATGAGTCGTTCATGAACTAGCCGCACAATTGAGGTAACGCTTTTTGATGAGCCGTATTCGTACAACTCCTGGTAAACCGTAAAAAGGCTCAATTAAACGGCTAGTCTTTTTTTATGAGGAGATATTTTAGAAAGATTGCGCCTTTAAAGTTATCCAAGGATTAAGTGTTGTTACATACTCAGGGAAGTGAACGGCATCTGACAGTCCGATATCTGTAATTGGACATACCTACTAACTAAATAGCATTTTTTTCTCATGACAAGAGGCGGCTTACCGGTTCTGACGCCAGAAACTGTTTTTAAAAACTTTACGCGCAATTTAAAACACATGACAAATACATAAAAAATACAGCACAGACAAATCCTAAGTGCACCCACTGTTGAATTTGTCTCTGGACTCGAACCCCAAAACACCTGAAAAAACCTTAGACTCTTGTGCGGAAATAGGCGGTCCGTTCGATACATTCCCCTATCTTAACAAACAGATTGAAATTCTTAAAACACGGGCGTCAGTTGGGTATGCTGCCGCTTTTCTACGGGTAATATTTTTGAAGATGCTTCAAGGACTAGAGTCATTGATCCCTTCGGCACCGGTGCGTAGTCAGGAAATTATAAACAACGCCCAACGTATGTGCACGGTTGACATTTGTTACATGAGAAAGGGTGGCTTCTATGACACGTCGCGTCGTTGAGTTCAACAGCTTAGCTGTGGTACGATTTGCCGGCCTCTGTGTTTCCTCCCTCCTATAAAATGGGTCTTTTCAAGACCCGTGTCCTTCTTTCCTTTCTCAAAAAAACCCTCCACGCAGCATTCCAAAGATGACATAGGCCTTGAGAGAAATTATTTTCCCCAGGGCCTACAATGTGGAGTTAATGGATGTAACAAAAAATATGTATGTATGGGCCTACTGCAAAATAGCCAACGTCATAACAATGGTTGACCATTTATTATTAGGTACTTTATCAACGGGTATTGTGAACGAGTTCACGGTGTGCAATGGCATGTCATACTGTGACATGTGTCACACCGTGACGCGTATGACACTGTGACACGTACAACACTGTGACACGTACCACACTGAACGATAGAATCGCCATTCCTACCTTTAGGTGAATTTATTTCGAAAATCAACAACATTTATTTGAACTTGTTCATTTTAAAGTCTTATTGTTTAATTTTATATAATATCCTTTATCTACTCCGCTGTTGGAATTGGAAATGGTTCTGCTGTTTGTTCCTTTGTTCAAACGGACAATGCATTAACGAGTCTGTATCGAACATGAAAAGTTATTTTATTGGATTTAATATCAATTGCGGCTAAAGTTGCACACCTGCAAGTTTGATGACCCCTTTTTCCAAATCATAATATTTACCAGTTGAAAAATGCATCAATCTGTTACCAGGCTGTAAAAAGACTGGATCGAACATGAAACAGTTCGATAACCCTGTTTTCTAAAACGAAATTAAAATATTGATAAAGCCAGTTGCTGGGCGAAATATTATTCGCACTACAATACCTGCTTTTTGAAAACGTAAACATGTTTTTACAAGCTGACGTCACACAAACGCTTGTAGAAGATAAATATCCGATTAAAACAAAATATTGGCGGATTCAAGTTTTAAAACTAGGAGTAGCGACAACACCGGTAACAACGCGATCTGTTCTTGCAATTTCTGAGTGTAAACTGAAATCTGTATTCGTTTCTATTCCTCCATCACGGCACAATCATTTTAAAGATTACAACTATGTGCAACGAGCTGTTTACTACCGGCACTCTCTCTATCAGCTGAGCCAGACGCATCTGTCGTCATTACAATAATTGGGCGTCTCTGTGTGCCGGCCCTTATAATCAAATGACCATGCCGCCGCTGAAGTCCTGCGACTGAACCAGCCACAGATGCTGACAACCTAAAGGCTGACGAATACCTGCTGGCTACTGACTGAATAAGCCAGTGCCGCTGATCACCTAGAGGCTGGCCAATCCCCGCTGCATTGATGCTGACAACCTGGAGGCTGGTGAATTAATCCTGGCTACCGACTGAATTATCCACTGATGCTGACAACATAGAGGCTGGCCAATTATTCCTGGCTACCGACTGAGTTAGCCATTGTTAGAGGCTGGCCAATTCTTCCTGGCTACCAACTAAATTAGCCATTGATGCTGACAACCTAGAGGCTGGCGAATTCTTCCTGGCTACCAACTGAATTAGGCACTGATGCTGAGCACTAATGCTGACAACGTAGAGGCTGGCCAATTATTCCTGGCTACCGACTGAATAAGCCGTTGATGCTGATAACCTAGAGGCTTGCTAATTATTTCTGGCTACCGACTGAATTAACCACGTATGTTGACAATATAGAGGCTGGCCAATTCCTGTTGACTACCGACTGAATTAGCCAATGATCATGATCACCTAAAGGCTGGCCAATTTCTGCTGGCTACCAATTGAACTGGCCACTGCTGCAATAGTCGCCTACACCATTTGCTGTATCGTATGGCGCGATGATGCACAATGTGCTCCAATCTGAAATTATCGCTGAAAGAATTCCGATTGTCTCAGTTTCTATCTGTGTATTAAAACCCAGTTGTATTGAAATACATATAACTATATCTTGTGAATTGGGTTGGCTGTAAGAAATAGGAAGTACTTATAAGCTACACCCCTCTGTTTTTTCTGTATACTAGCACAATACTTATAATTAAAATGTGAATTCTGATTTGAATCGTCTTTATTTTATGATGGTTTGGATAGAACATCTCACGGTGTTTTACTTAAGTCATTACCCAGGTTGAGAACTGATGTGTGCCGGTGCTTATTATTTACAGTATTTTCTTGTATCGACTGCATATTTCTACATCGACTGAACGTCGAATATCATTTTTAATGTTGTAGAATTTTATTTAAACTATGTTGTATTCATGAAGTGTCATCCATATTATTTTCCAGTATATTGGCTAAAACTATGTTTTGGGTATGTACAATTCTTATTTAGCAAAAAAAAACGCGCAATCAATGAAGCGGATGTTGTAAAAGCCTTCAAACAAACGTTAGGAGAAATAATGAATTGAATTGCTCAAAGAAAATAAGTGGAACTCATAATATCCTTGAAGATACACATAAGTATTTCTTATTATTAGGATATTTTGTGATATTGTTAGATAAAAGGAAATTGTTATCTGAAAACGTTTGATAAAAATACTATTAGGATGCTTTCGAAAAAAACAAATTCCATATCTACTCCTTTACTCCCACTTATTACAAATAAAAGTAGTGTATTATTCAATTTTTATTATATTTAAGCAAATAGAACAATATCTCAAGGAAAGAGCACGTAATAAGGATGAAAGGTAACAATATCAAAGAGCAAAATTATCATTATCCTGCATAAAACCACATAAGCTATAACAATGCCAATATTCGACATTTCACATTGACATTGACATTTAAATTTACTTTGCCAACACCTATTATTATTATTAGCTATTGGCTTACGGGAAAGAACTCAACGACTCAACGCATGCCAGTGGCAAAGACGTCTTCTTTTTTACGAGCGCTAGATATGTGGCGATCTCTTTTGATTAACTTAACTGTTTTTATTTAACATTTTGGAGAGTTCTTCCTTTTACTCTCATTAAATACAATCGTAAGCATTTAAGCTCTAAAGGATTCGACGTGCAAATTAATAAAATAATGAACCCAGGTAGACAATATTGAAATAATTTCTTCTTCCCGTCGGTATAGGTCGGCGCTTCATCCCCTTGGGGTATTCGGGTCGAGGATTGCATTGACAGGCGCCTACGAATGTCCTTGTCATTCAGCCCCCAACATAAAAGTATGAATGAGAAGATGTAAGAGTATCAATATTTTACAGCGAAGAGTGGACTATTAAAAAGAAAAAAAAGCACCATTAAAACCTTATAAATCATTATAAATTAGTAGTTCTGTGAGCAGTTTGTTATGTCAGTTTCGCGTCCAAAAATATTTTTTAATATTATCTTATTAATAAATCAAAACCAACGTTTCCTCAGAAATCATAAGAATTATGGTTAAGTAGGTACTAATATAAATACCTACTCAATCACAAACCATAAATTTCATGGTAATATTTTTTTTAATTTCAAATTATAAATTGTATCATTTTTCCAAAGAAATGTCAGAATACAAACACCATAAAAATACACGAATGCATAAACACCAACATCTGCGATTGCCCCCCTCTAGAAAAAACAGAACAAATAAAGTATCTAGGAATCCTAATTGACCATAATCTTAGATGGACACATCACATCAAACAAATCACAAATAGACTCCTCAGAACAATACACATTTTCCTAAACATAAGAAACATATATAAAATAAAACAATTGAAAACAATATATTATGCACTATGCCAATCAATAATAGAATATGGAATAATTGCTTGGGGAGGAGCAACAAACGCAGCTATCGCTCAAATAGAAATCGCACAGAAAACGATATTAAAGGTAATACTCAAAAAACATAAACTAACCGACACAGACCAAATATTTAAAAGCTGTGACGTACTTGATATACGCCAATTATATGTTAAAACACTACTAAACTACATTTTCGACCAAAAAAACAAACTCCAACAAACACAAAATATCACTAATAGACCGGTCAGACAAGCGTACAAAGAAAACATAAAAACTCCGACGGTAAACACTACCTTTGGACAAAGACACCATAAATACCACGCTATTAAAGCATTCAACAGTCTTCCACTTGAAACAAAAATTGAGAAAAATAAAAATAAATTCAAACACAAAATAAAAAAATGGATTAAAGAACAAAAAGACAATATTACCAAAATACTATAACATAAAAGAATAAAACATATACACGCAACACAAAAAAAATATATAAAACACGCAACACGCACAAACACATATATCATTATAAATGCCGATTTACATTCTCCTTTGATATTTTTCTTTTAGTGTTATAATTATATTTTAATTTTTAATCTTTAATCTTTATTTTTATTTTAAATTTATCTTTATTTTAATGTTGTTTTTCTTTTATTTTCTTTTAATTGTATAAATTCTTAAATTATAAAATGGGGGCCTCAGCACGGGTAAACAACCCAGTGAGGCCAACATTACTAAATTGAAATATGAAATATTGTAAAAAAAAATGTATCAACAATGTATCAACAATAAAAAAAAAAATTACAATAAAAATTATTCTTTTTTCAAACTTTCCGTAATATTGATTATTCCAATTTGACAGCTCGTAATAGAAACCACGATCATGCGAACTCTAGTGGTATATAGAGGTAGTATCCAACATGGCCACCATCTGGAACCAGAACCAGAACGTAAGAGACAAATTTACAGACAGATGATGAAATGTCAAATGATGGCTTCGTTCGGTCAACTATTATTTCTCTTCTTATTTATTCTGGATGTAAAAAGGATGTATCTACACATAGTAAAATATTATCTGCGGCCAAGGAGTCATAATAGCGAGCTTATTATGGTTCATTTAATTAAAGTTGAACCTTTCATAACGAGCACCTCCTATAACGAGTAATTCGCATAACGAGCAAAACAGATTATGAAATAAATGTTCCCTATAAAATGAAAGGCAATGTTCCATGTTCAAGTCACTCACTTGTGAGCCGGGGACAACGTTTAACAACCCTTGCGAAAATTTCCCTGACGACAAAATCACAAGAAGACAGCCATAAGAGTATAAATGTAACTGTAGAAATACAATGTAAAATCACTAAAAAGCGATAACGAGGTGTGAGCTTGGCTGTTTTTGCGACCAGATTCTATCGGTGTAATTCAACAATTTGCAATATCCTCAAGAACAATATAGATGCAACACCACTCTTTTACTTCAGCCTATGTACCAGCATGTTATTTATAACTTTAAGAAACTCTCCACTAAAACTCTATTGGAGCGTTGTTTTGAGGTGACTGAAGGGATAAGTCTCACTCTCAGAGAGTTTTCAAAAGATCACTTTCAAATTTTTACTTGCCTCAAGATGATTGACAAAGCGTGGGAAGAGGTTACCAAGAGGACCCGCACTTCTGCTTGGAAAAAGCTTTTGCCAAAGAGCGTTATCGAATGTGATTTTGAGGGGTTTGTAACAGTATCCGTGAAGTCCACAGTTAACGAGATTGTGTCTTTGGCTAATACCATGGGACTGGAGGTGTGTAACAACGATATTTATAAGCTTGGAGAAAGGCACAGTCAAGAGCTGACCATCGAAGAGCTTATAGAGTTGCATTGTGTTTTACAGCAAGATGATATGGAAGGGAGTTTGTTAATGGATGAGGAGAAAGTAGCAGAGCAACAATCTTCTGGTGCAATAAGAGAAATGCTTAAAAGCATAAGAAACTGTTGCATCAAACATTGAGAAGCATCACCTTTATAAGGAAGTGGCTACGCGTTCTACAAATTTAATGCTAACGATAATACTGTGTCACATTTTCACCAAATTTTGAAATGTCGGCTAAAAAAAATGTCTCTAGACAACTTTTTAGTAAAAAGGAATGAATTATTTGTTATAAATTCATAAGTAATAAACTAGTTATTCCGATTGTTTTTTTCAAATTTTGAAATCGGATTGTTATGCTCCTTAACAGTTCATAAGTTTGTAATTTTATTTGTATAACGTAAAAAAAAAGTGTTCTTTTGGCATGGAACGTATTTTACATTGATTTCAATGGGAAAAATTGTTTCGCTTAACGAGTGTTTCACATAACAAAGAAAATTCTGGAACGAATTAATCTCGTTACCAGAGGTTCCACTGTATCTTAACGGGCGCGCAATGTGTCAAAATAAATGTCACATTGTAACATTATTAGTTTCAAAATCCGCCCCTCTATTGTCGTTATTATTTGATTAGCACTAACGTACGTTTATTTATTTACATAAATTAGTATTATCGTTTATTCAAGGTTTCCTAGCTTTATGTCCTTGGGATGATCGTAGGCTCGATTTAAGGATATAAAATAGAACTGGGAAATTCAGGAACAACAAGGATTTTTAAATATTGTTTTAAGTGAAACCTCACCATTTTCAAAATAGAGAGGCGATTGCGTCGCCAAAAATGAGGTATGTTGTGAGGTTAAAGGGATTGGGGGGAGGTAAGAGATAGAGATGAGAAAAGTTGAGAAGTAAATGGCTATCCAGATCTGCTAACCAAACATCACCAAACAATATTTCGATTGCGATTGTGGGAATATTTACCACGTGACTTCTTGATGTACGAGAGTGTTAATATTACAAAAAATGGCATTATTGATGTTGCTGAGCTGAAAAATATTTTTTTTCGAAAATTAGATTTTATGACGGCTCAACTGAAATTTCGAATTTTCGAAAAAAAAATATATTTCAGCTCAACAACATCAATAATGCCATTTTTGTAATATTAACACTCTAGTACACCCAAAAGTCATTTGCCGGCATTGTCTACCAGGCAAAGCATTAAGAAATTTTTATTCAAAAGAAATTTCTGCGATGCCTCAATTACAGAATGAGCGCACCCAAACGTGGGTACATAAATATGCTCTCGAGTTATAACGTCTCCACTCTATCTAACCGGCGAACATACCTTGATCTCATGACTCTGTATAAAATCTGTAACAACGTTATTGACTGTCCCGACTTACTGAAATTGATAAACTTCAAAGTACCACCCAGAGTAACAAGGCTTAACGACTTATTCCACATTAGCAGGACGCGTACAAATGCTGATGTCAGGGATCCAATCAGAAGAATGTGCGAATCACTTAATCAGAATCAAAACCTCAAGGACTCTGACTTATTTTTTGATACACGCACTACTTTTAGTAGAAAAATGAAGACTGTTTTCCTACAAAGTTCAAAGTAAACAACTTAGACATACTTCGTTTAAATATATTTATATATTTTTTACTTTCTGTTTAACATTGTTTATCTATTTATATATATATTTTTTTTGTTTTACCATCTAAATTTTTTCAAAAATAATTTGTAATTTCTTAAAAGGATATTGCGCATTTCTTTCATATCTCTATTTGTAAAATAATATTCTTATGTATATATTTTTCCCCTATTTATAAGTGAAAATATTTGTAAATGTTTTCTGCTGTTTAAGTTAATTCGTGAGAAATAGTTTGGATGCAGGTGAATTCTCTAGTTGATGTTTCGTATATATTTTTGTCAATTGATATCTGTATCTGTTTTTTCTCAAAAAAAAAAAAAAATAAATAAATAAATAAATAAATATCCAACATTGAAAAAAAAGTACTTACCACATTTATCGTTAAAATTGTGACGGCATTTTATTTTGCTGACGTCCCTTAATCTTTTAATATACACTATGTTTCAACACTAATTTTAACTTAGGATTTAAAGTTTGTTGCGTCAAATTCCCAATATTATTTTTTAATTCATTACATGCGCGGTAAAAAAAAACAAAAAATTTCGTATAAATTTATTTACACATACAAGATCAACCACTTTATAAAAATTTAAAGCATTTCAATTTTTGTCAAATTAAACAAGAACCAGACGCGTTATGCCACTCATAGCTATGACATTACTAAATTAACCAGCTTGTGTTTTTATCAATTCAAAAATTTGTTTATTTAATTTACTACTCCGCCTGTATCACCCAAATAACATTATGTCATTTGCATCTTATCACACTAATTATAACTTTTATCTGACTGTAAAAGTATGTTTTTACTGGTATTTCTGGTTCAATAGTACGTACACAACACACGTACTGTATAAGTTTGTATAAAAGTACGTTACTTTTTAAGTGGAACGAAAATATCAAATAAATCATACCAAAACATGGTTCATAAATATTGTTTAAGTTTTTTCTTTAGAATTTTTTTCGTAAAATTCGTAATATATGAATAATCGCTTTTGGAAAATATCACGTACATTTATAAAAAAAATGGTTTAAATAAAAATATAAGCAAGCGCTTGCTTGGCCAACGGTTCAAGGTTTATTAAAGATTTTCGGAAGGTTCATAAACGCTGTTTCGACAGTTTGTGTAAAGGGTTTTCTAATAATATATTCGCTCTTTTACGTGTTTAAAGTGTATCAAACGTAAACGAAAAAAAATCGTGTGGAAAATCACATTGCCAAAAGCAAGTTTTCAGGGACAAATAAAAAAAATGTTTTCCGGTCATAGTTAAAAAACTCGATTTGAAAAACATCATGAACTTAGATAACACTTTAAAGCATTTTTACAGGCCTGAAATATTCTTCTTGGGTCATAAATTTGGGAGTTGGATTTGGGTACCGTCGCCCCAGGAAACATTTTTCGGATAATCAACATTTCTGCCATAGGTCATCCTAAGTGGTTCGCTACGTTTCTTAACTTAGCAGGGGTGCCCGTGTTCATCGGGTGAGGTGTGTTCTGGATGTTCCTGCCCACCAGCTACATAGTGTGCCAGATGGGCAGAGGCTGGTTTGGGGAGACCCTTTGACCTCTCCAACTGGTCTCTCTGTATCCATCGCCTTGCGCCGCAGCGGGACGGATAGATCATTTATCCGTCACTTGAAGACACCTACAGCTACACCTCAGCATACAACAAATCGGCAAAGGAATGCAAGAGAATCATTAATAGGTCAAAATTCGAACACGACCTGCAGATCAGCAAAAAGCTGGCTGCCTGCCCGCATGGCAGCAGAGCATTCTGGTCCCTTGCGGGCTCAATAGGTCGGCATTTTTGCAAACCCAGTTTGCCACCTCTTACCAGACCTGACGGCTCACTAGCAAACACCGCCACCGAAAAGGCTAACTTATTAGGGAAAATGTTTGCGGAAAACTCGACCCTCGATGACGGAGGTGCTGTTCCGCCGTCGGTTCCTCACTGCGGCTTCTATATGAAAAAGCTGAGGATCCGGCATCGGGATGTACTCCACGTTATACGGGGGCTCGATGTTAACAAAGCTAGTGGACCTGATGGAATACCTGCCCTGGTATTGCAGAGGTGTGCTGCGGAAATAGTTCCAGTTTTGACAAAGCTCTTCAAAATGTCCCTGAAGTGTGGCACTGTGCCCTCTGGTTGGAAAAAAGCGGTCATTTACCCTATTCCCAAGAAAGGTGACCGCTCCAACCCGGCCAACTACCGCCCCATAGCGATCACATCAGTTCTGTCCAAAGTGATGGAACGTGTGATCAACGACAAACTGCTCACATACCTCGAGAAGAACAAAATTATCAACGACCGTCAATACGGATTCCGGCGGAACCGCTCGTGCGGTGATCTTCTCGCGTATGTGTCGCATGTTTGGGGGCGGTGCCTGGAACGTCACGGTGAGACCCAAACGGTCGCACTAGACATATCCAAGGCCTTTGACCGGGTCTGGCACCGAGGACTTATCAACAAATTGCATTCTTACGGACTGGCCGCATCCCTGTGTACGTGGATTGCTGACTTTTTAAGGGATAGGTCGATTCAGGCAGTTGCTGACGGTTTCACCTCATCCTCACACTCTATAAATGCTGGCGTCCCACAGGGATCGGTTCTGTCTCCGACTTTGTTTTTGTTGCACATCAATGACCTTTTGACATGTGCACCGATTCATTGTTACGCGGATGACAGTACAGTTCATGATAGCTTTTTGTTTGACAAGCCCCCAAAGGGCACACAAACTCCAACGGCTCGGAGGGCTTTGAAGCAGAGAATGGACGGTTATCTCGAGAGTATTTCCTCCTGGGGTAAGAATAATCTCGTCGAATTTAATGTTTCAAAGACCCAATCCTGTCTGATTACGTCTAAAAGGGATCTAAATGATAATCTAGTCTCCTTCAACGGAAGCAATCTTCCGAACAGGCCTTCCATTGATATGCTTGGTGTAACTATAAGTGACCAGCTCAGGTATGGGGGCTCCATCGAAGCCAGAGTAAAGCTGGCCTCTCAGAAGCTGGGCGTACTGTACAGGGCCCGCAGATACTTTAATAATACACAACTGCTGACCCTGTACAAATCGCAAGTGCGCCCTACTGTCGAATTTGGCAGCCATCTTTGGTCCGGAGCCCCTAAATACCTGAAAAAAACCCTTGACTCTGTGCAGAAACGGGCGGTCCGTTTGATAGATTCCCCAATCTTAACAAACGGACTGCAATCTTTAGAGCACAGGCGTCAGGTAGGTATGCTCTCCTTGTTCTATCGGTATTACAATGGAAGATGCTCTGAGGAACTAGCGTCATTGATCCCTTCGGCACCGGTGCGTAGTCTGGATACACGCCAAACGCGTGCCCAACATTTGTACACGGTTGACATTTGTCACATGAGAACGGGTCGCTTCTACGATTCGTTCTTAAGTTCAACAGCTCGGCTGTGAAACGAACTGCCGGCCTCTGTGTTTCCTCCCTCCTACAACATGGGACTCTTCAAGACCCATGTTCACTCCTTCCTCTCCCAAAAAAGACCCTCCACACAGCATCCCCAAAGATGACATAGGCCCTGAGGGAAATTATTTTCTTCAGGGCCTCCTGTGTGGAGTTAATATAAAAAATAAAAAAAAAACCTATCCTAGGTTCCTACCCACCCCTCATACATTTTTCCTTCGCAGAACTTCCTCTCATTCCTTTCCTTAAAAAGATCCTACATACAGCATCTCCAAAGATGACATAGGCCATGAGATAAATTATTTTCATCAGGGCCTCCTGTGTGGGCTTAAAAAAAAAAACAAAATCTCTAAAAATTGTAAATGTCGCAGTTTTCGTGAAAACATCAATCTTGTATGTTCTAAGTCGATGTGTATACTACGTAAGTTGAAATTAAATGCAATTTTTTTTTTGATTTGCTTAATTCATTTGCAACTTACATTAATTTATCATAAATTGTACTCCTGAACAACTTACCTATAATAATGTTGGTTTGTTCGAGTAGTATTTTTTATAAGTTTGAGTTTAAAGAATCTCTGGAGGTACACACGTACGTTTTTTAATTTACAGCATCGTATCTTTTCAAATTTTTAAAGTGCACTCCTAAAATCCATGATCATTTGTAACATGTACATTTTTATTCAAAACAACACTTGGTTTATTCGAATCGGATAATTAGTCTCTGAGATATGTTCAAGTCCATGAACAAAATGAATCACTTTGCGCGTTTGCACTTAGCGACATCTAGCCACCACAAATGTGGCATAAACTTTCATCATTACTCTTTAAAATGAGACTAATATGGCGTCGTCATATCATTTTTAGTCCATTTTTAAGTTTAAAATTACCCCGGTACAAACTACCTCCCCACAACCGCCATTGATTTTAAAAAGTTTTCAACTAAAAATGCCAAATTAAAGCTAAAACTACTGAAAAAACTTATATAATATATTGCTTATTTATTAAAAAATTCTTCAAATTATTCGTATTCATGTTTAAAAATGGGACTGCAGGCTTTAGCGATTGAATTGACAGATTTCATAGTAAAATATTAGTTAAACACGAATGTGTTATGAAGATGTTGGAAATATTTACGATTATATAATAACAAGATAAACACAGCTGAATGAACACGTGTTCTGATATATTATGTAAGTACTAATCATTTATCAGGAAATAGTATGCTGTCACTTTTTTACCATGATTTTTGTAAATCAGCGATATCATTTTTTCACAGTGAAGTAGTAGTAGTAGTATTTAATAAATGCATTTATAATATTTCTACGCCATCAGATTAGAAAAACGTAAAACGTATGATCTTGCATTATTTTACTGTTATGACACTATAAAAAAAACAGAATTCTTTGTTCCGTGATTTAAGATTACTCAATAAGGAAAAAATGTGGTAGCAACTATAAGCAGAAAAATAATTAAATTTAATTTCCATATTAGGAAATGAACCAACGCGCTTGTATTTAAATCATTATAAAAAGCTCCAATCCACACCTCATCATGACAAGCTACATGGGAGCTACCTTACTATCACTCGTTATGTGAGTTTGTTTTATGTCAAAAACACTCGCAAACAACGGCGAATGTGTTTCAATGACGGCATAGTACCTATCCATTATGGCAATCTCACACCCAGCATAATAAATTATGACGAAGTTTAGACAATGAATTAATTTGCAAATGGTTTTATAATATTATTTCATTATTAATTCCCGCCGTTCCTAATGTGGGCGGTGCCGCCTAGGGAGTGATAGCAGCGGTGTGGTGCATACCAAAAGGCACGATGTTGACTGAAGCTGTGATAATAATAATAATAGTACCACAGTAGTATTAGTTTAATCTTCCTGTGTCCAACATGGCACCCGACGTTACCTTGCTTGTGTGAACTTTCGTATCACCGCAAACTATAAATGCTGGCGTCCCACAGGGATCGGTTCTGTCTCCGACTTTGTTTTTGTTGCACATCAATGACCTTTTGACATGTGCACCGATTCATTGTTACGCGGATGACAGTACAGTTCATGATAACAGCTCTGCTGTGGAACGAACTGCCGGCCTCTGTGTTTCCTCCCTCCTACTACAACTTGGGACTCTTCAAGACCCATGTTCACTCCTTCCTCTCCACAAAAAGACCCTCCACACAGCATCCCCAAATATGACATGGGTCCTGAGGGAAATTATTTTCTTCAGGGCCTCCTGTGTGGAGTAAAAAAAAAAACTCTGTGAGCCTAAATGATGGTAATTTCAGTACTGCTCCAGTTACAGATCACCAATTAGAATCAAGATTTTGAGAGCAGTTGTCGACCCCACGGTAAATTCACACATACATGCTTCATATCAATGGCCATTTAAATTAGTAATACCACCTGATGTTCCCACAATGAGAACAACTGTAGAGTCAATAATAATTGTCATTCACTATCTGAATAATTTAACATGGGAACTTGCACCTGGCGAGTTGGTCCGTATTGGATATTATTATAGGTCATCTCACTTATAATCAATTTGATACTTAAGTCGACACGGCTGGGAATCCTGTTAAAACGTATTATTAAAATCTTTGAAATAACTTACTATAGCTAGACTGCACGCAAAAGCAGGTGTTCAGTTTGCACGTCTCTTGCCTTTGGAAGAAAGAGCGTGAATTTTTAGTAACTCATAAGATTTCATTGGTGGCTTGCCACGCTGCATATTCCAACCTGACGCTTTTTGGTATTTTATTATTATTTAAACTGTATTCTCCGTGGGTTGTTGCCATAAGGTAATATTATGCTTGATCAGTCAAGTAAAGTATTATTTATATTTTTTATCAGTAAATCAATTTTGGGGCATATTTCTTCCAGGCGTCGAATACCCATAAAGTCCTTTTGCGAGATATTTCTTCCAACTTGATACGGACTCGTCATGCTATTTCATGTTCTTATTGAAGTACATGATTTAAACAGCGTTAGAAAGACAGTACACAATTCTCTTTATTTGTATTTAAAAGTTTGCAATTTACCCTTCTGAAAAACTAAATTAGTTTAGTGTGAAGTAGTAATTAAAGTTTACTGACATGTTTTCTAAAAGAGGCTTTCATATGATTTCCAAAACACTATTTTGTTTTGAAATACGTTCAAAAACAGCAAATTTATCTGGAATCGAATGTAAAGCGAAAATCCATATTTTTGACAGTTAATTTATGAGAGTTGCAATTTGCAATCGCAACATTGCTCTAATAATAAATGGTCTAGGGGTTAGGCCGTTGAAATTGAGAAATGATATTTATTTTTCAATTGAATTTTTAGTTTGAATGTGTTGAATCAAATTATTTCACAATGAGAGCATCCTTGTTTACAATTCACAAAAAGAATCTCCTTTATTTAATGTACTCTGTTGTTTACGGGTTCTCATAAAAGCTCATTTCCTTTTCAGTCATTTTTCAGTGCCTCTCCGAGAGCTTCGGCGCCGCTCAGATTGTTTCATCGTTTAGCCAATCCGGAAAACTCGCTTGTCAAGGTTTTTATTCCGCATCTACTCCCTTGCGGTGGAGCCTCTCTCATCCAATTACCCCTCCTGAATAAAATATGGGGACTCCATCCACCTGGCTATCATGTTATTATACATGGTGAATAAACCCGATTAACCAACCACGGTCGGCGTGAGAAATCGCTGTTTTATCTCTGGGGTATCCGGGTGGTTCGGCTTTAAACAAATTGACTATGAAAAGACATAACTGAAAAGAAAATTTTTTTTCAGGCGTTTTATATTAATAAACGAATAAAAAATGTCCATTTAAAATGTGTTTAAGCCCTTACTAGTATATACGTGTTATAAATTTTACACATTTGATAATCAACCATTTCTGATTTATTAATCAATGGTTGGCCTTATTGATAAACGTGTTTTAAGTTTTACACAACTGATGACCAGCAATTGATTAGTGAATCGTAAATAGTTCATGAGTTAAGTAAAATTTAAAACACGTTTTTTACTAAGGCCTTTTTAAAAATGTAAATACCACCAAATAGTCACAACTGCTCCCAACCGTCTATAGCCAGTTAGACTATGGCATCCCCAATCAGGCTATGTTGTGAGGCTTAAGGTAGTGGAGAGGAGAAGGAGATGAGGAAGAGGAAAGTGGGGAGTACCTGGCTATTCAGATCCAGTCACCAAACAAGGCTAAAGCCATTTTAAGAAACATTTCAATTCAATATGGTGGTCTTACAATAGAGTGAAAGTGAGAGTTTCTTCCATGCGCACGCCGGGATTTGAACCCACGACCGTCGGATTACTAGTCGAGAGCCTTACCCATCGAACATGGAAGCCTTCAAATTAGAGCCCTAAGAGTTCTTGCAGCTTTAAAGGACGACGTGAAGAAACAATAAATGATTAATTTTATCTGATAAAACAATTTGGTTCTGGTACCAAGAGAGATGATCGTACTCCAAAGATATACAGTAATGATCACAGAAAAGATTAACCGATAGAACGTATTTTATTGGCATACCTGTGCACCTTAAATAAGCTCAATTTTTCCTTACTGCAGGTATTATGTACTGGCGACAACAGTTTTCTGAAATTGATAAAGATCACACCGTCTTCTAGATGCACTTGTAATTGAAATTATACTGAATGCTCTACTGAGATACATGAGGCATCTGATTTATAAAATCAGCTTTATCGGAATTATGTGCAAAAAGATCCAAAAAGAATAAGTAGTAAAAAAAGAAACACATGGAAAGATTGAATGAGAATAGTATTGTCACGAGACAGAATAACAAGAGAAACGCATGAAAAGATTACAATTTGTTGTTATTTAGCAAGGAGTGACGCATTTCATCCTAGCTGCATATATGAGGCTGCAAAATTGACATGATGGTTAGTTACCTTCATTGTAAATAACTAAATACGTAAAAAACGACAAAAAAATTGTAAACCCTTTCAGCACCGCACTTTTATTTCCACTTTTATACCATAGTTTGAGCTAGCACCTTAAATAATTATTTAAAAAATTTTCGTGTGTAATTTTTTATTTTTTTGTATACTAATTTTTTTTTTCTATATTGATTTTTATTATTTTTAGGCATTAAACAATTTATTTATAACTAAGGAAAAAACTGTTACACAAACAACTTTTTAATTAAAAAAATATTATTTTACAGGGTAACATAAAGATAAAAAATTATATTGGATCCCAGTCCAAGCAAAACAACTAAAACGGGATCTGTCATTTTAATAACAATATTTGTCGCTGTAATAAAGGTTGTAACCTAACAGAAAAAATAAATGCCACGAGGAATATCTTTCACAAGCGATACGCAAAATATGGGGTGAAAATAAGTCAAAATTATTTAATAGTGTTTATATAAAGTGATCTGTCAGGTAAATATATATTTCTGTAAATAATAAAATCACACAAAGGCTAGAAACTCTATAAATTGTTCAGCTCTTAAGATTATTTTTCACATAACACAATTATACGTAGCTAATTTAAAAAACTCTAACCATTTTACGATTTTAAAAATATCCCTTTTAAATCTCATTTAAAAATGGGCTTTGTCCCATTAAAACTTAAACCAATTTTTAAATCACATTTTTTTTACATTCCTAATGGACTTTGAGGTTTATTTCGCCTTTTGAGTGAAGTAATAAGATTTCCTTTTCTGAGAATGTAATAAAACAAAAAAAGTTATTTTCGTTATAAGTTTAACAAATTTTCTTCCGCCCTTCTAAAGCGGAAAGGTTGAGGTTAAACATGCTACATTCACAATATGACTATTTTGTAGATTTTTTTTTCTGCAATTTTTTTTTTCATTTTATGTAATCTAGAATCGTAAATCTTGCTAAAAGTGTATTATGTTTTCTTCTCCAACAACAATTTATTTAAAAATATATTTCTTCCAAGAAATTTATATTTGGATGGGTCATCAAACATAATGTAGAGGTAAAAACTGGCAAATAACTTTAAACGATAATTTTTATATTAATTTTTATTTTTAATAATAGAAAAATATTTTTATGGATCGCCACCCGAAAACGGCGGTCTCGGCACTTCTAGCCGACGGCAAGCATTCCTGTTTCCCACGTCCGCCTTGACAGTTGACAGTTCTTAGCTCTTCATAAAAACCCTATGAAGAGTTGTAATAAATAAAAAAAATAATAATAAATAAAAAAATTAAAAAAAAACTAATAGTGTACCGTACTTTCAATAAATATCTAAGTAATTATTCAACTACATTCTTTACATTATCACAACCCTTTACACACAGTACAGATTAAATGGACAGCGCTATAACAGGTAAGAGAATAGGGCCCCATAATAATATCTATTTATCACAATATCAGTTTGAAATAGCAATATTGATAGCTTAAGTATATAAATTTCAGAAATTCAACAAACATTTTTTATTGGTTTTAATGTGCGCGAAATTTAAATTACTTTTAATATTAGAAAAATATAAGAAATAAAAAATAAATAAATTGAAATGAAAGAAAAAATAAATGAATTAAGGAAAAAAAATGCGAGAAATATAAAATATTTGAATTTTAGTATAAAAAGTTTTACATTTTTTTTAATATTAAAATTATTACAATCACAGTGTTTTTAATCAATTACTTATTATTTTTAAATTGACTGGAGAAGGTAATTTTTAATTCATTCTATGTGCGTATTAAACAATTATGTAACATATATTGTATTGATACATATATTACATGAATAACACAATGATTGTATTAAATTGTGTTATTATTTTTATACGCAATAATTGTTCGCCTGAAACACTCATCCACATTGAAAAAATCTCCTGATAAAAAATACATGACGCCAACGGGACTCGAACCCGTGTCCATTCGATTTCCGGTCGAAAGCTCTGACCACTGAGCTATGGGGGCTTATTTCTTACCCGAGAAAATATTCAATATATGCTAGTGTTTCATTCAACAATTACTGCTTTTTACATTTTTTTCACCTGAGAACAACCAACTTTATTTTTATATGAGAAAGGCATTGTAAGTGCTAAATCTCTCACTAGATGGCGTTGATACAAATTGTATACATTTTTTAGGTGAAATACTTGGACTTGTCAAATATTAATTATTATTTTTTTGATAAATTAATGTTTTTAAAGACAAGATTTTATTTATGCATAGCACAAAGGATAACAATTATTTTTATAAGCAATAATTGTTCGCCTGAAACACTCATCCACATTGAAAAAATCTCCTGAAACATTAATTTATCAAAAAAATAATAATAAATTGTGTTATGTTATTTATGTATAATTATAGTGATTTATTTTTGTGGTATTATGCCGTGTTTCGCTACTTCCTTCTTTAGCCAACGTTTCGGATAGCATTATAGTGTCCATCATCAAGGGCAGTTGTGAAAAAGAAGGTTTTAGTGAAGTCTGTGCTTGTGTATGAAGATGTGATGCCAACTCCAATCATGGAGCAGTATAATCCAAAAGAGCTGCTATTACAATATCACGGTCACAGTATATTGTATGTTAAATATTGTTACCTTTTATGTTTGTTATAACGCTTGCCATTACGCTAAAACGGCGTAATACGTCACTTACATATATCTGTATTTCACATATTAAAAAGAGATTAATTAACGGACGTACGCTCGAACAAAAAAATCTAATGAATTTATACTTAAAAACTCATAAATTTGTGATAATCGTTGTGAAATACTGCGCTATAAATTGCAAGCCTCAGACAGATTTATCGCGCAATAAAACAAGTAATTATTAATATATTAGTAATTGAATGAGGAAATGTGGAAAAGATCGAGCAATTGAATAACTAACGCTTTAATAATCGAACGCTCCTAAAAATAACATATTTCAGTAGTTCTCCTCTTTTTGATTAAATTTTTTAAATTTTAAAACTTCGACGAATATTCTTCAGTTAGGGTGTAGAAATCATATTAATTTAAGCAAATGACGTTACAATAAGTCTAGACTTGTTATTTATGGCAAGTAAAAAACAATCTTATGTTTCCAGTAAAAAAATTCCACGAATACTAACTGTATTCCATATCATAGGTGTTATTGAGATGACAAGATTCGCTCCCTCGCTTACACTAAGAAGCATACGGAATATGTATGCAATGCGGAATGTGTACTATGTATGCAAAGGCCCTTAGGGCGTTCAATAAATAAATGTATTAAAAAAACAATTCTTACTGTGGGATAAGTTGTCTGCAACGCTCCAGAAAGAAGTCATTACAAAATTAAATTGAAAAAAGAGTCAGACAGTAAAAATATACTTACACATTCTTTAAGTTTTGCACATTCAGAAATTTAAAAAATTGTAAAAATTTTCGTGCGCAAGTTAATATTTAAACCGAGAACATAAAATTTAAATATAGAAGGCAGAAGAATACAACCTATTTTTGAACAATATTGCGTGGGTAGTTATCTTCTTATGAATTTAAATTGCGTTTGAGAAAGTCGCTGAATGAGTTTAGAATTACTTTTCTCAGAGCCATGTTTAAGTTGTTATATGTAGCGACTAAAACACCAACAAACCACACTGTTTGCCATAAAAAATACAATTTTGAGTGTTTAATACTCTGTAACATCCTGGTGAAAAAACACCAACCAAAATTGCAAAGTTGCTTGAATTGGCTTTAACCGTTTTTGATGACTAGATCTGAATGGCCAGTTACTTTCCAACCATCCTCTTACCCAATTTCTTCACCTTTTCACTGCTTTCAGCTTCACCTTAATGCTACCACAAATAACATCAAATCAAATGTCAGTATTGTGTCGTGTACAGCTTAACCTTAATGTGTCCTCAAGCGCCATGTACTATGTCACATACAGCTTCCTAATATCACCTAAAGTGCCACGTGTCATATACAGCTTAACCTTAATATCACCTAAAGTACAGCTTAATCTTAATATGTCCTGAAGCGCCATGTACTGTGTCACATACAGCTTCCTAATATCACCTAAAGTGCCACGTGTCATATACAGCTTAACCTTAAATCACCTAAAGCTTAATCTTAATATGTCCTGAAGCGCCATGTACTGTGTCACATACAGCTTCCTAATATCACCTAAAGTGCCACGTGTCATATACAGCTTAACCTTAAATCACCTAAAGCTTAATCTTAATATGTCCTCAAGCGCCATGTACTGTGTCACATACAGCTTCCTAATATCACCTAAAGTGCCACGTGTCATATACAGCTTAACCTTAAATCACCTAAAGCTTAATCTTAATATGTCCTCAAGCGCCATGTACTGTGTCACATACAGCTTCCTAATATCACCTAAAGTGCCACGTGTCATATACAGCTTAACCTTAAATCACCTAAAGCTTAATCTTAATATGTCCTCAAGCGCCATGTACTGTGTCACATACAGCTTCCTAATATCACCTAAAGTGCCACGTGTCATATACAGCTTAACCTTAAATCACCTAAAGCTTAATCTTAATATGTCCTCAAGCGCCATGTACTGTGTCACATACAGCTTCCTAATATCACCTAAAGTGCCAGGTGTCATATACAGCTTAACCATAATATCATCTCAAACGCCGTGTATTGTGTCATGTACAGCATAACCATAATATCACCTCGAAAAGAGCTTAACCTTCATATCACCTCAAACGCCATGAATTGTCTCATCTAAAGCTTAACCTCAATATCACCTCAAGCGCCATGTATTGCGTCATGTACAGCTTAACCATAATATCACCTCAAGTACAGCTGAACCTTTATATCACCTTAAACGCCATGTATTGTGTCACGTACAGCTTAACCTTAATATTACGTTAAGTGTCATATATTGTGTCATGTACAGCCTAATATCAATATCACCTGAAGTGCCATGTGTTTCGTTATGTACAACCTAACCATAATATCACACAAAGGGTCAAGTATAGTGTTTAGCTTAACTTTATTATCACATCAAGTGCCATATTTTATGTCATATTGTGGGCTTCACCAAGTAGCATTTTTAATCGAGTTAAAATAAAAATTTGAATGATTTAAAACAGTGAAAAAATTTAATTATAATGCAGGGTGCGGCGCGGGAACTTCCTCCAAAAATTGGAGATATCATTTTTATTGTTTTTCCTTTACATAAAGAGAAGCAAATTTAACCCTTTTAGCACCACACTTTTGTTTCCACATACAGAGCTTTTTTGTTAAATAATTTAATTTTTTTATAATTTTATTTTTATTATTTTTATGCCACAAAGGGTTATTTTTTATTAGCAAGGAAAACAATCTATCACAGAAACAATAGTTGATTTTTTTAAATATTAATTTACACGTTAGATGAACTTATATAAACATAAAATTAAAAGAATAAAAATAAAAATAATGATGGGTCCCTGTTCAAGCTCAACAGTCGAAATTGAATCCGTTATTATATTTACTAGCTGGAATAGAGAATGCATCCTTGCAGAAAAAAATTACGAAAAATAGAGTAATATCTTTCACAAGCGATACGCAAAATACAAGGCGATTTGTGTCCCAAAATCACCAGATAATAATTTTTTTCTTGATGTCCCCGAGGAAAAACTCTGGTATTGAAAGTTTTTTTTTTAATATTTTAATACATTTTGTTTCATCATTTTTTTAAATAAAGAAATTCCCGCGCCACATCGTGTTAAGAATATGAAACATATAATTTATTATTAAAGTTTTACTAATAATTAGAGGTACCAACAGATGGCACTGGTTGCTATATTTGTAGTTTGTTAGAAAGGCACGCCCTTTTTTTATAAGAGCAAAAACGAAGTCTCTTAAATGATCACTGTGCAAATATGTAAATTTATAAACAAACAACATTTGAACATGATTGTGCTTAATTTTGCATTCTTAGTTAACGCCTTAGATACCTTACGTCTAGTGCCGTCGCACATCATGACGGCAAAAGGAAATTACGCTGCCAAAATAGGTACTTTGTCTTCAAACTAATCATAAATACCTTTGAAACGTTCTCTACAAATCAGTTCAAATTGAACCGCTAGAATTTGTTTTGTGAACGCATCCCAATAGTGTGCGCATCCGCGCAAAGTTACATTATTTTTCGCGCGGCTTATATTGCCTAGTTACGCATGATTTGTTCACAGGGTAACTACGCTCTTCCTATTTTAAAATTAGATAGTATTCACCATAAGTATTGAAGCGTTCGGTATGTCCTTAATTCTACACTTATTTGTATCAACACGTTTTTTTCTTTAGTTTAAAAATATATCTTATAAGGAATATGAAAATGTTAAATGTGTCCCCCCCCTTTGTTAAATCGATCGCATTCTTCAAGTAGTGTCGGCGTTCCCTCTCTAAAGGAAATGAAGATTAATAAAAAATATACATATTTGTTGTGTTAAAATTATATTTAACTACACCACTAATTCATAATACAGAAATATTTGTAAGCACCTGACCCTAAATAGGCATTTTTCTGAAAGATTTTTTTAAGTACTCTCGTAACAAGCATTTCTGATTTTGACCTTATATGCGTCGGTGCGTTTTACTTCACGCGTATTATTAAAAAGGTGTACTGTTTTCTTATAATAAATTTATTTATTTTAAAAATATATAATTGATATTTTTTATGCTATTAAAGTAGGGAAGGCAGTGCTTATAAACCCATATGAACTTGTGATGTTTTGGACACTCACATAAAATAAACGAAACGAACGTGCTCAAAAAAATTTTTGTTTAGACAACGACGGGAGATTTACTGACAGACAGGCCTGGAGTAAACACATTCACACGGGACAGGGCGCAGGGACGGACAGTCGAGTTTTGAACTTGGGTGCATTGACAGCCCCGAGAAATGGATACAAATCAGAAGTGTTGTTTGAAATTACAGTTAATTATTGAATTCAAATGGTATTAGAGAATATTGTGGAATATTGAATTAAAGTGAAAGATTATTGATCCGGTGTTTGTGTGAAGTGAAAGTGGTTCGACTCAGTGGGAAAACAATTAATAATAATGACAATAATAATAATTGGATAATTTGTAGAGCGCCGTTCTGTAAAAACCCACCTCAGGGGCGCCAGGTGTTGTGCAATCGCGATTGTGTTATAAAGTTGTGTTGATTTAAACGTGATTTCGTATACAGTTCGAACTAGATTGCTTGTCTTAAAAACATGAAAATAATAAAAATATTGATTGCGTTTTTAAAACAGAGTGAATGTACTTAAAGGCAGGAAGTGTTTAATCGGGCTAAGTTATTGATTTGGCGAGATGGCATTCTATCCACGGAGACCGAAAACCAGAGAATCAAATAGATTATTAACTGTGGGTTCGAATCCTAACAGATTAGGGAGGTACAATTTTATTTACAGGAATATTTAATTACCCTTTTATAAGCGTAGGGAGGAGGTCGAAAATTAAAGTGATTTAGCTATATAGTGTAACCAGGTAAGCTTCACGCTGAGAATGAGAGGTGCCTAACTGGGTGAGTTTTTTATATTATTTATTAAATTTCAGAGGACCTTTTTAAAAGACGGATACAACCGAGGTACAGGAACTAAGTTTACGACACCTGCCGCCCAAATAATGTTATCATTAACAGGGATGTGCTAGGCGAACCGTCAATCAGCTGTGAGCGAGAGACGAGTCAACGACCTTTTCATATATAGGACAAGGCGCGGTGTACAGTCAGTCAAAGGGGAAGTTTTGCTAGCGTATGCCGTCCCAAATTGAAAGCGATCGGATGCAACCAGACGGAACAAAATGAAAACTTTTCTTCTGTTATTTGACTTTCTAATTTAATACCTTTCATCTATTGTTTGACTTTCTAAGTTACGAATTGGGATGCACAAAAACAAATCTAAAAGTCAAAAGAGGGAGATGGTAATCTCCGAAATAAAACTACCAACCGAACAACTTTTCTCAACAGGTACCTTTCGAGAGGTAGGCAGCCTCTTTAAATTAAATGCAAAAATAAAACCAATTATCCGGTTATACCTACCTGAGAGGATAGGTATTCAGTAGGAGTTACCCATACCTAATACACGAGGATGCTAGTAACCTCATAAAATAATTACTAGAACCGAATATAAAAATACAGACAGTCCTCATCCTAAATTTGGCATTTCGAGTAGACCTTACATATATCTCACATGATAATTGGCTGAATGGGTAGGCACACAACCTATCGTTAAAAAGCTGGCTAAATGTCGACAAGATCGTCGTGTGTTACCTATGTATTGACCTAGAAAGGGATGTAAATCCCCGACGACGTGGGAGTTACAACGTTTTCTAGAGGTGGCACGTAACTAAGGACCTTACGTGTCACATTTTCGCGACTAGATTCGTGATAAAGGGATGTTATGGTTTTCCCCTTCTACACTCAGTAAAGTAGAGTATCCTGGAGGTGTTTGAGATTGGGGCAATTCTGAAATTGGTGAAGAGACCTGGTTTTCTTTATTCTGGCGTGAAGGTTGCCGATTTGGAACAAGGGGAGACCCGGCCGGTTGTGATATCCAGACACGCAGATATCGATTGCCTTGTTCGAATTATCATCCATCAGTTTTGTTTGGTAAGCGGAGGAGCCAGTCTTAACTTGAAAAAAATTCATTTCCTTTCCTCTCCTTCCCCTCCCAAAATATATACATGGATGGCGCCGACAACTAACACCATAAATTTATCGTATGTATATCACATATATAAAATCTAACACTTTATTATACTCACATAACCCTATGACAGGTAGAATCACGTAGCTAGTTGGGGGAGCAGGCGACTTAGGAGATAGGGTTTATAAAATGGTTTTAAAACACAGCGGTAATGGATTCAACTCGCTCTATCTCAAAAGAACCGAGGGGTACCACACATACATACATAACTAGGATTCTAAACCGAGAAACAAAAAACCAACACAACGTTCGGTGAAGCCTTTTTATACTTACCCGTCACGTGAAATGAGTACGTTCAAGGTCGTACGTCACGTAGACAATCTAGGAAGTACACACTTGAAGGGGTGTGTAATAAATAGAGGAGCAAAGGCTTGAAAGACGGAAGGGAGGAATTTTCCATCCCTGCGAACACATATTCAAAGCCTTATGGAAAAGCTACCTATGGGACTTTAATGAAAAATTATCGTAGAAAGAAGTAGAAAGGGCAGATCATTACAAACTGCACGTTCCACCTTAATAACAGGTCCCATGTGTCATGGGACATAATATCACCTCAAGTGCCATGTAACCACCTAACCTTAATATCACCTCAAGTGCAATGTGTCATGTACGGCCTCACATTAATACCACCTCAAGTGCAATGTGTCATGTACGGCCTCACCTTAATGCCACCTCAAGTGCTATGTGTCATGTACGGCCTCACCATAATATTACCTCAAGTGCCACGTGTCGTGTGTACAGCCTCACTTAAATATCGCTTCAAGTGTTATAAGTACGCCTTAAAATCTGACACATCGTCGAAAAATGATTTTAAACAGTTAAATAATTTTAGTCACTCACTTGTTTTTCATGATATTTAGGTAAGTTGAAACATAATTTTAACTTAGCGGTATAGTATGTACATAATTAATTAGTGTTATCTATTTAATAATAATTTCTCAAATTTTTCATCTTTTTATAATTCTCTAACTTCTCTATCCTCTTCTTGCAACCCAAACTAGCTATACATCATCTTTCTTATTTTTCTTTTTTATATTATAGTAATGTATAGATTTTATGTCTGAAAATTGTAAAATTCACCCGTCATAACTCAGGGTCATCCCTAGCATGGAAGGTGAAGTATCACAAAAAACCAAATGTACTCTCTAAATCATGTATCAATAAAATAAATGAATTATCGATAAAAAATCAATGCAGGTGCCTTTTTGATTGGTAATTATTGTAATGATATTTTTTATTTGTAATGTGGAAAGAATTATTCCTCTTCTTCTTTCTATTCCCAATCAATTCACTCTTACTGATATTCAAATAAAAAATAATATTATGAATATTCTACAAATAGGTTCAATATGTGGTAAAGTCAAATAACAAAATAATGAACTTTCGATAAAAAAATAATTATGTAATTTCCTGGAGTGTTCACGTTTTGTATGAAAAGGTCGTAGAACAGTGTACGGCTTTTTCACTACAACAATTTTAGGCAAATTCTCTCATCAAACGACTTATAAAAGCTGTTGTTTCCGTGGCCTGAATGCCGAAGTAGAACAATATTTATGTAGAATTCAAAGGGGATTTTAACAATGCCAATTTATCTGTCACAGATGAAAATGCTCAAAATGAATAGCGAAGACATTGTGAATGAAAAATAACAGACAACATCAAAAAACAAATAGCAAAAATACACAGCACACTGAATAAATAAATTAATTGCGAGGTAATTTATTTAAATAAACTGATAAGTTGAAAGCATTAATCTAGCATAATATATATTATGCTAGATGAATGAATAGAAATGTATATTTCTTCCACAGTACGGCAACCTCTAGAAAATGCCAAGAAAAATCCTTTATTCCATATTATGTTAAATATCCCAGCATTAAAATATAAATACCTTTCTAAAGACGCCCTTCGTTGAGTGAAACCGGTGTGGTCTGTTTTAAATATTGTGTTGAAAAGTATTAATTTTTTCATGAAACTATAACACCAAAACAGATTTAGTATGTCCATAAATACATGTACCATTTAATCATAACCACGTAAACACCTCAGCACAGGTTCTCCCAGTGAGGTGTTCACGAAACATATAACATTATCCACCACAGTGTCACCTACTCAAACCTACCTCACACCCAGCATAAAACACCATATTAACAACAGTTCTAAATTTATGTATTATATTCAAATGTAAATATTTGGTAGACACTGTAATGTATGTATAGAAATAAATAAATATAGAAATAGGTATGTGACTTTATTTCAATTGCTTAATATACACCCGCACGTGCGACGCTAGCAAGTAAGTTAATAAATATTTGAAGATTGATGGTAAGGCCCGAATACTATTATAGTCACAATTGATTTCGTACACTTTTTTTGCCATTTTGACTTATTTATTTGCTAGCTGAGAGCGTCTAACGAATTAGCCGGGAAAATCCGCCCGTAGTCCCTTCTTACCCCCTCAAAATGGACAACATGTACTGGGTGGGTAGCAACGTTTATAAACCCCGTTTATGTTCAGATTTTCGATTCAATTTGAAAAAATATTTTTGTTGTTTCACTCTTGAGCTTTAAAATTAATTTTTTGATACATCCAGTAATTAATGTGCTTGACTCACACATAAAGTATTTCAATAACTTCTCGACATAAACTCTAATGCGAAGTGTAATTTGCCGCTTCCGCACTGTGACGAGAAATATATTTTGACAGCTGGCGCAAGAAGCTCAGGTATGAGAACAAATTTCGTCTGAGGTATTATTGACATTGTGTATTGGGCGCAGGAAAAAATTTAACGTATTTTTTAATATTGACAGACACGGAGAAACAATGAGATTCCTCATACATGTACACGAAATCACCCAAACATAAACAGAATAAATAATATGTTTGTACATTTACCATATATAAGTAAGTACTAAATTTAAAACATAGTTGTAAGTTTAACTAGGACCCTAAATACATATTTTGGGAAGAAAAAAAAAGTGAAATTTATAAAAATATATAAAAGGAAGAACGATTAATTCAAGATCAAGGATTAATTGATTACTAAAGGGAAAATTAATGAGATACATAGCAGATAAAGACGATGCAATCATGGCTTCAAAATCTACGTGACTGGTGCTTGTGCAGTTCTGCAATTGTTCCGGGCTGCAACCCACATGAGTGTATGGTGATTGCCAATCTTCGACAGGAAAAGGGCACCAGAATGAGATTGTGTTAGTGATTGTTTCAAATTAGTTTCGACTTTTGATATCCTCGATAGTAGTTTAAGAAGTTACCCATAGATTGCACGGGAAACATTAAAAAATAAGGTCACCGCCCCGAATATATCACTGAATAAACGTCCAAAGTATTTTTATGATACAGCTCTGAGTAAAAACAGGTATAATTTTGATGGAGACTGGCTCAGATGCCAGAAGAGATACGTTTAAAACAAGGAGACTTTACTTAACGTCCAATGATAACCCAATGTGAACTTCCCTTAAAAGGAATTAACTATTGTCAAAGGTATAATATGTGGTGAAATATGGCAGATAGTACAATGGGATAATTGCCTAAGTGCTTATGGAAGCTTTGCAAACCGTCTCCATATGAACAACACTATGTACTTGCCGACCGACTTGAGAAAATTACAGTTACAAAGACAAGGCTTTACGTTTAGTGGAAGTTACACCATATCAACAACCGACTGAATTAAGGCAATTCATCGTTTGGCATAAACGGAGCATATATTATTTCGTGTGTTTTGGCATGGAGAACAAAGATGCACAATGAATGCTGCGTTAATCTCATCTGCTTTGTTCACCTAAGTATTATGGTAATACGCGTGTAGAATGTAATGAGGGGTGTACATTAATGATTCAAAGTTTACTTGGCACAAACAACCCGTTTTGGCAACAATACCGGCTCGATTTTCTAATGGTAGATATAAATGTGGATACTTGTTTCTCATAGGTTAAAAGCTCTTTAAATATAGAAGTTTATAATGTTCCACGCTTAAATACTAGTTGTAATTATTTATGATCCGCTATAAATTAATTTTAATAGTTGAGCATATCAAAATCATTTTTCAAGATTCCGACGTATTCATGTACGAAACAGTATAACATTACAGATATTTTTATATCTAATTCGTTACAAAATTACCCTTGAAACATGTATATGAAGTCCCAAAAATATTTTCAAAATCATTGTGGGTTTCTAAGAATAACTACATCGAATTTGACATTTACTGTATACAGATAGTCAAATACTCTCCCAGTGGAAGAATTTGGGTACAATTTTTTTAAATTTGCTCGCTAATATACCTGACACAAATAAGATGATTTTGGCCGGAATCTCACTGTTGATTAAATTACAAAATATTTTATATGAACCTGTAATTATATAATTCAATAGAAATCAAGACCAAGTGAGATGGAATTGTTTATATGTAGGTATAATAACTTGATTTAAAGTGATACAGTTATCAAAAACATGTTTCAATGAAACTGAAGTGACAAACCTACACGTGTGTTATGGTCCATAGGTAAGTTCAATTCATTGGCCGGTGGTGTCAAACGGACTTATGTTAACAAATAATTATAAGCAATAATTAGTCGCCTAAAATATCAATCCAAATTGAAAATATCTCCCGAGTAAAAATAAATGCCGCCAACGGGAATTGAACCCGTGGCTTCTGATGTCTGGTCAGGTGCTGTGAAAACACTGAGCTATGTCGGCTTATTTCTAACCCGCCAAATGATTAAATATGTACTAGTACCTCAATTAACAATTACCGCTTATTATATTTTTTCCACCCGTAAATAACCAACTTTATTTTTGTAGGAAAGACTTTGTAAGTGCTAAATTTCTCACTAGATGGCGTCGAGACACATAATATCTTCATTTATTGGTGAAATATTTTTCGACTTGTCAAATATTATTATTTTTTAATGATAAACTAATGTTTATAAGAAAAGGTTTTATGCATAGTATAAAGGATAAGCAATAATTAGTCGCCTGAAATATTAATACAAATTGAAAACATCTCCTGAGTAAAAATATGAGGTCTTATTTTAACTGACTGTACTGGCTGTAGTACTGTAAATATCCGGATTTATGTCCTCTTTGACACGTGTATGCCTTAAATGTAACTATTTTTAATCTACACAAAGAACGAATAGTATTGCTGATTTCTTCAAATCCTGTTAAATAGGATATCAGGCCGTTTCCCACTAAGCTTTTAGTATTTTCATAGTATATCGGAACACGTGTACATGCAGCTGCGTTTATACTGTTTTAATATAATGACGAAATGCGAAAATATTAGAATTTTTATGAACACGCTTTCCTACATTGCCATAAAAAATCGTGTTTTTACTTATGGTGTACTAGAAAATCCGTCCATTCATTCCTTAAACGCCTGCAGTCCCGTTTTTAACAGAAATTCTAAATATATGAAGAGATGTTTAATAAATCAGAATATAATGCAAAGTTCACTTGCAAGATTCCAGCATATTCAAAATAATGTAATAATATTAATTACCTAATAATATTTATTTTTTTCGAGTTGGACAAATTATGAAAAAGAATAATTGTTCTCTTTTTCTACTATGTATTTATTTAGAAAAGTTAACTGATCTTATTTATCGAGAAGTCTAAATTTTCACTTTCAGAAGTCATTTGAGAAATATTTTGTTGAAAAAAAAATATGAGTATGTTTTTTTCTGTCCCTTCTTAAACATCTGTATCCTATTGTGTGAATAAGCTAAATTTTGAATAACATTATCACTTGGTGTTACATTTACATAAAAATACAATAAATAAAAATAACAATATGAAAAAATACTCAATAAACAAAAACATTGAACTCGGATCCAATTAAACTCATGTATACCGGTCTATAGTTAAAGTCGCAAAGCCATTTGCAAAGAATATTTTGATTTCAGATGAATGATATTTTTTTAAATATTTCAGACCTAATGAACAAAAAATTTTTTTTTCTAAGAGTTAATTAATATAAGTCTATGACAAATATTTATACAAAAAAGCGAAATAATTTTAAAAACTCATAAAGTAACGTTAGGTATGGGTTAAGTAAATAACACTGCTCTTCCGCAAAAAAAAACTGGTTTGTTTTCTATGAAAATGTTGTATGTACATGTTTTAATTACATCAAAAAATATTACATTGGTGTGCAAGATAATAATATTATCTAGTGCTACTTTATTTTGTTCCTATCATTGTTTACTTTGCAGCTGATAGTGCCAGGAAAATTGAAATCCACACAAGCGTATTTTATTATCAGGGTCAGTTTTGGCTAGAGTTTGTTCTTTAACACTGCGAATGAATTGGGTTTTCAGATAAGAGCCGCCATTTGCATTTGCGGTTTGCATCGGACATTCTTTTCTTATTTATGATCGTTAAAAAAGTATAAATATTTCGCTTTCTAACTTATGTACTATATAATTCAAAGCAAAGCAACAAGCTGACGTATATATATATATTTATAAACCTTCCGAAAGGAATTCTTTAAATGATAGTGAAAACGCTAACAAAATCCGTTTTGTAGTTTGGACGAACTAGCAAAGAGACACAAACAGAGAGACTCGAATATCGGCTTTATTTTATACTATTTAGAGACGTAACAATAATAATTTAACGCAATAATAAAAACACATAATATCTTATTTTAAAAAATATTCCTTACATCAATATACATTGTAATTTTATTTTGTTATCTTAAGATTGGACATTTAAAAAAAATTATTTATTCGACTCTCTGTTTTCAGGGTATCGCTTTTACTACTTCCAGTCTTTACTGTAATATAAAAATTATTATGTTGCTTTGTAAAGTGTTCGTGTACTTGTCTTCTTTTAAGTATGTAACGTATGTGTGTTTCCAAATATTTCCATTGGATAATTAAGGGGAGACTGGATTAAGATAATGAATATGCCCATCTTTGTAGGTAGAAGATGAACTATTCTACCAAATACACCAATAAGTGGAATATATTTTTCTTTAAGTTTTTATATTTTTTTTTTCTATCCGGAATTTGCAGATTTTTTATTTTACTCTTTTTCCATATATCATGTAACCGTTATTTTTAATTAGCCCGTTGTTAATATCTTTAGATCCATTTGCAATTTTTCTAGTAAAATTTCTAAGATTTTTGCCAAAATAAAATATTGCAGTGTCATCTGCGTAAAAAAACTAAGATAAAATAAAAACATTAAATGATATGTATTGTTTTAATTGTATTACAAAGCTGATTCTGTTTATGTCTATGAGTTAATTGATTTATGTATTCTGACCATTTATATTGTTGGACTAAACTATTTGATTCACTTTGTCATGCTGGCTTTTTCGGACATACAATACTTCTTCTACCATTATATATGTATTATGGTTCCATTAGCCTTGCATTTTTCCGTATATCCACATTTATTATACGGTCATTCATGACTTTGCCGCACCTAGGTACCTTTGCATATCAAATATTTTCTAAGAATCAGAATCAGAATTTTTTTCAGTCTTTAATTTTGATTAGTGTTGACTTGACTCAAAAAGTAATGAATCGTTTGTAATGATTTCCTATAGCAGCCTGTGTTTGAAGTTACGGATGGAGACTTTAATCTAAGTGGCTCGATCTAAAACCTAGGCTCTTATAATATCAGATTTGCAATCGCGAACCGCATACATGTATGGATGAGCTAAAAGCGATTACTGCGCATTTTCTATCGAATCGGGAACGAGGTACCTTCGAGTTCCGGTGCGCAATTTTCTACTCCATTATTACAGGAGTCATGATTTTAATTTTATAAAATATCGTCGGGTAATGTATAGCGGGCATATTTCTATTATACGTTGCACAATTCATCAAATATACATTTTTTTTTATTTTTGCTGTGTAACTCTGGTTCAATGGACTCGAATTTACTTTGAATTTAAAAAAAGATTTTTCAATAATTCAGGAAATCCCATAATTTGCGTTAGTTTATCGATAAAATAACTTGCACAGTTTTTAAAGCAGCTTAATGTGAAATATCACCTTACTCAAGAAATCTAGAAAATACTTTAAGTATACTTTTTATGATTTAGGAGGCGTCTACGGGTACCGCCGCACCGGCAACCATTTATCGGATATCCAACACCTCTGCCATAGGTCACCCCAAGTGGTTAGTTAAGTTTGGTGACTTAGCATGGGTGCCGGGTTCATAGGGGTAGATTTTGCCGGGTTTTGACGACAGATGCGTCTGCCACCAACTGCGTGGCAAGCCGGATCAGTAGAGACTGGCTAAGAAAGACCTTAGCAAGAATCTCTCAGAAATTCGTATTACACTGCAGTGGGAGGGATGGATTCATATGGGTTAAGAGGTTCTTCGTTGCGGACGTGTTTTAACCGCTCCGGTTTGTTTAATCCTTTCAGATTGTTTCCCTTGTTAAGAGATCCCTGAAAATTGTTCAGCATCCGTGTTTTATATAGTGTTTACCTTCTTATTTGAAATGCGCGTAACTTCTACCGTTTAGCCGGAATTTGCAATTATTATAGCATTTTAAACCGATTAAATTTTGAAAGTGAAGCTAGAACAAAGATTTCTCAATGCAGTCGAAGATTTTATACCTGACTCAAGTGTCAAGTGGTGTTGGGATTTACGGGACCTTTTCAACCGAGGATGTCTGCATGGAGGACAGATAAGCCATATTTTGTTTAAAGTTTTGTCTTTGTTTTTATTTTCTGTTTTTGTTTATGTATTTTGTTACAGATGACACTCATAAAATTAACTTTGACTTTGGTTCAAGATTTTGCTTATGATAGCCTGCGATAAGCGAGCCCTAAGGGTCTGAGACAGAGGTGTGAAATCGTCGGATCACGACAATAGAAAGAATGTATTGGAGCCAGGAAGGAGTCTGAAAGGGTCGAGAGGATGCACTAGGTGGCATGAAAGGCTGGGAGGTGACTGGAGAGACTAAGGTAAACTAGGATGAGGTGATTTTGCACAGCGGTGCTGCCAAGGTCTGTTATCTATGTGAGGATATTGTGTCGGCGCTCTTTATTGGCAGCAGACACATGTCAGCGCTATATTAGCGGCGGACACATGCCTGAACGGATGACGAGCCTCGTGCTGGCACAGTTGGTGGACGGGGTAGTCTCTCTCCCTGCAGCAGCTGGTACAGTTCCTTCGCTACCTAGGACTCTTGCAGCAGAGTCTCCATCTTCTGTCTTCGTCGAGCGTCACAGCGGTGCTGCCAAGGTTTGTTGTCTATGTGAGGATGTTGTGTCAGCGCTCTTTATTGGCAACAGACACATGTCAGCGCTATATTGGCGGCAGACACATGCCTGAACGGATGACGAACCTCGTGCTGGCACAGTTGGTCTAAATAACAAATGTAGATCCTAGGAAATAAATTGTACAGCGCCCTTGAGGTGATTTTTCACAAAAACGGCGCTATACAAATTATCCAATTACTATTATTATTATTATTATTGTTCGTCACTCCTGGAGATACTGATCCCTAGATTCCCTACCTACTCATCATATACCCCTCATCAAGTGTATTGCTAATTAATAAGAGAATTAACAGAACACTAGAATAATTAAGGAATCTACTTTTCATTACTGGTAACCCGACGCATTTGTCAGCTTTACAACAGCCACTTAACGGTCCAATGGAGAGTGTCCCAAAAGCCACCGTAATCCAATAATTTGCTAAATGTACATAAATATATTTATTCGTAAATGTACCCATAAATACTTTAATTTTTGTAAAAGCATTTAATATTATCACGACATTTATTCTAATACTCAGTCTGTATGTGCAGATAAACCAACAATAGCCTGTGTTGCTTTTACGTCCAACAAATGGCGCTTTTTTCAAAAAAATATCTTTTCACCAGTCACGATGTATTAAAATTTCAAAGCAATCTGTGAAGAACTTTCAGAGATTAAAGATTTTGAAAAAAATGAACATTTACATTTTTATTTATAAATACTAGCTGCACCCCGCCACGCGTTGCTGTGGGTCAGTTTTATTTTTATTTATTTTTTATTTTTTTATTATTTACAAATTTTTTGATACATATACAATTCAGGTACATACATAGTAATATAGAATGAAAGAGTAACAAAAAAATCCCACAAAGGCGAAGCCTGAGCGTGGGTATTATAGTGTAAGGATAAAACAGTGGTGTTTAAAATATATATTTTTTAAACTTGTAAAAAGTATTTATGGAGATTAATGTGAATGGTTTTTTTTACGGAATTTTCTACATATATATATTTTTTTAAATTTACAAATATACACACACACACAGTTTGTCTGTGCAAAGAGAGTAATTATAGCGCGTGTTGCTTTTACGTCCAATAGATGGCGCTAATTAAAAAATAAACATGTTTTTACCTATCACAAGTGACATGTTTATATTATAGGTATATAAAAACAAACGTGTATTCGAATGCAACGTTGTTTCAAAATTTCGAAGAAATCGGTGAAGAATCATGATTTAAGATTTTGAAAAAACGAACATTTGCACATTTATTTATATAGATACATACTCGTTGAAGATAAATATTAGAGCATACCAACAAAAATCTTGTGATTGCCTGATTTCTTGACAAATCTGTTCAAATTTTGAAAATGATGATTCAAAGAATTATTTGTTTGAAATATTATATTACACATGGGTACTACCTACTTTATCGCTTATCTGAATTCTTCATACAATCAGTTCCAATTTTAAAAATTATACTTAAATTCAGAGCAAATGTAAGGTCAGGAAATATGAAAAAACCTAATTTGGTATTTTTAATTTTTATATCATTTCTTTGTTTTGTATTATTTTTATGTACCTATTAATTTATGGGGCAGAAAGTGTATTGCTCCCATTGCTGTGTTCCGGACAGAAATATGCTTATTTATTTATGCGCGACAATAAATTAGCTGTAGTTCTGATTAACGCAAATAAAATAATAAGAAGATAGTTTGTTCTGGTTTCCTCACCGAGTGGACTGTTACAATTTTCCATTTTCCGCCTTACGAAGTCCAATAATAAATTTTCTACAACATTGTACTTTCATGTATATTATTCTTTATTCCTTGGTTGAATACCTTAAAAAATGGCGTTCATTTTTCTCAGCGCAGTTGTTACAAGAATATATTACGTAGACGTCTTAATCTAATGGCCCAGAAACAATTTTTCATTGTTAACAATATGAATTTACGACGATCTGTTATATCATATTATACTGTTACTCTTGGTGACGATCTGGCTTGTAGTCACACAGACCATCAGGAAAATTAATCCCCTATGAAAAAAAAAATTGGTTGATTATTAAATTCACTCTGCAAGAGAAGTAATAACTTATAAACCAGCCACCAAAATACATAAAAAACAGAAGACTCACTAGAAATATCACTCGCAATTGAGTTTAGATCCTTAATCTTCAAATTCGGCAGCGGACTGGTGATCGGCACAATAATATTTGCATTCGCACTATGAAGCTATAATCTGTCACCACCAGCTCTCAAGAGAGTGGAATTTAGAATAATAAAAACATCAACACATTGTAATTCTAAAGTACTGTCACATTATTGTGACATAAAACATTATAATCTTTTTAGTCTTAAATCAACCTCTTTTGACAAACGATATAATTCGGATGAATCCATCTGATTAATGCAAAGATGGCTGTAATTCATTATCACTCACCTGCAGAGCAAAATCTATACAAAACTGACCAGAGATGTCTCTTCTGTCCACTATTTTTAATTTTAAAATTCTATTTGAAACTAATTTTATGTCGACTGTTTCTCCAACTCTGCTGTTGAAATTTGTTAATGAGGGTGACAGTATTTTAGGTTGACAGAAAGGAATATAAAACTAATAAGAAATTTCAACAAAAAAAATTATGTTACGATATTATTGCCTCTAATAGTATAACACATCAAAACATTACTTTTCATGACCTTACTCTAATAGGAATCTAACGGCGGCGGTAAAAATAGTTTTATTTCATAAAATTTAAATATCCATACTGTATACCGTGCCTTTTAAGGTATAAAGATATTTGGGTTACATGAAGAAATTACATAGGCGCGAATTTTACGTACCGATATAAGGTACATTGCCAGTGGATAAATTCAAGTGGATAATTTCATCCACTTGGATGAAATTACACATTCATAAAATTACACACGGATAGAATTACATATGCTGGAATTGTTGGGCTACAATGCACAACTGACACAATTTCCGAAATGGGCAAAATTGAGTGTTGTATATAATATTATCAAAGTAATTTGGGGCTAATAAATTGGCTGGCATTATTACTTTAACGATAAAATGGATAAACCTTCTTCATTTTTCAACTAAAAATTCATCATTTCAAACGCACTATTTTCAGCTAAAAATATGCTGTTTTTCATGGCAATGTGTACTATTTCCAAGAAAAATTTGAAAATGACAAAATTTTTTCTACGCTCTTCAACAGTATTGTACACTGAACTCATTTTTACACGGTTTCAAAATAACACGGTGCTATATTCCCTGATCTCGTACCAAATGTACGTAAATGGGTTCGTCTATTATCTGTTAGTGATAGTGAATAATCTTAGTTACGATTTTTATAAAGTCATTTAAAAAAAAAAAAACACTAACTTTTTAACGTTGTTGCATGGAACTTATCCACCGTATAAAACGAGAGTCCAGTATAGTATTTTAAAATAATTCTCTATGTGAGGATATTCTGTCTATGAATGCGCTATACGACGAATAGCAATTGTCTATTCGGGGGTTAAGGATCATAGGAAACACAAATAAAGATTTAAATGCCTGTATGCCCAATTGTATTTCTTGTGCGCCATAGAGGTTTGTCTCACTAATACATATGATTATGTCACTAACAAAACCACGCCTAAATCAAAACACTAGATTTGTAGCTGGGCCCCTGGGATCCCAAGCCCCGTATTATAAGGTATTCAAACTGTTCCAAATGGAAATGAGAAGTTGCATTAAGATGCAGTCATTCCACAAGAAGACAATAATTAATTAATCATATAATCAACATTGCTTTATTACAAAAACGCACTATTTTGCAGAAAATAGTCATGTTTGCACAGCAAAATATTTAAAGTAGGAAATTTAAAATACTTTTCTCCAAAATGCCAACTTTATGAATAAATTCAATGATTTCAAAATAATTGATTCTATTACTAGTTATTCGGAGTTATGAATGGTTTGGAGTAAAGGTTATAAATTCTAGTGTACCTGCAAACTTTATCCATTTTTAACGTGGAAGTACAATTATTTCAAACAATTGATAACTTTACTTTTTATAAGTTTTTGTTCCATTTAATCATGTCACGTCTTCCTCGCCGTGCCCGACTTCCACTATTCTTACTGTATACCAAATTGGTTCTACTAAAAAAAAACTATATTATATAAACTTTTATTCGACTCCGTACCTCATTCCAGTACAAAATTAATGCGAAGTCTTTCTCGGGCGTCTCCTACTATTCCTACCATTCAAACCACTCTCTAAGCCAAGGCTGCCCAACCCCAGGCCCGCGGGCCACAATGTGGCCCGCGAACGAATTATAAGTGGCCCGCGTGAACCATTTTCAAAAAACCCGCCAATCCGCCAATTTGAAAAAGTGTCGAGGGCCCGCGGTAAAACAAACAATGCAGCTTGCGCGCGGTCACCAGTGTTGCCAACGAAGGCGATTTATCGCTATACTCTTACTTTTTAAACAAAAATACACTGGTTTTTGATATAATAGTTTCTGCGTCCGAAATGAATCTTGTAGCCACCCCCCCCCATGGAATTCGAAAAATTGTTGTGGGGAATCACATATGATGTTTTTGGGTGCGCGGAATTTTTTCTCAGCGAAGTTCCGTAACAACCCCCCCCCCCCATGGATTTGAAATATTTTGTGGGGAGCACTCATTTTGAATTCTTTTTGTGGGGAATTATGTTTTATAGAAATTCTCTAACAACCCCCCCCCCCATGGAAATAGGAACCGTTAGGTATTCAGTGGCCCGCCAGTGATTCAAAATCGTCAATTTGGCCCAACTGTTAAAAAGGTTGGGCAGCCTTGCTCTAAGCCCTCTTGGCAAACATAAGAATAAACTTTGAAATTTTAAGCAAATTCGGTCTAGCAGTTTTTGAGTCTATAGGGAACAAACAAACAAACGTTTAATAAATACATATTTAGTTTATGTACTATTATGCTTGTTATAGTCAGTGCAGTATTTTGACTGTACTGAAAAGTTCTATTTTTTTAAACAGTCAGTTTTGGAGTATAACCCCACAATTACACACGTAAAAAAAACTTAACCTATCTCGACATAAAAATAACACCGTTATTTAAAAACATATTTGAAATTAAATTGACGCGTGCCATTTTGACACGTATTTATTTAATGAGTTTGTATAAATAAACAAATAAATAATTAGATACTTAAAATTTGTTATCTGTCTGTGTGTTACACTGTGCTTAAGTAAATATTTACCAAAATCAAGTAAAAAATATTATAAAAAATATTTGAAAGCATTTGAACTTTAAGTAAGGATTTAAACATGTTTTTCACTTTTTGTGGAACATAAACACAATAAATTCTTCTCCAAACAGTCTATTGAAATGGAGAAGATAAAATCGTAAATATAATATTATTCTATTTATATTGAAACATTGTATCATTTTCAAGGTGACCTCTTCTTTAAAATTTGAAATTTATTTAATACTTAGCTGGCGTGTACCCGGTGTTACTCGGGGTTATGAATGGTTTGCAGTAAAGTTTACAAGCTGACGTGTACCCGGTGTTGCTCGGGGTTATGAATGGTTTGCAGTTAAGTTTTGAGGTTATGAATTGTATATAAATAATTTTAATAATGGCAATTAATATTAATAATACGAGTAGGTACATACGTCTGTTTAAAAAATATATATACCTCACAAGAGTGCCCTGTCATCACGGTTTATGATAGAGGAACTGTAGCGCCATTCGGTTTGGCAGTATTGTGAGGCGATTTAAAGCAGGAGCGAACGGGAAGTATCTTATCTCCTCATTATTGTAAATGTAAACGAGATTTTACACATTAACGGATTTGAAGCTGATACGTGATATATCATTCGCCAAAGGTGATTATGCACTAAATTATCACTCTCGTACCAGTCAATCGGACGCATAATAATAATTGAGGCGATAAGTTTGGGAACATTTGTATAATTGACTGTAGCGAATAAATAAAGCACATATAAATACATATAAACTAATAGATGTGTGTATGTCTGAAGTAAATATCATTTTTTCATCGTTTACTTTACTTTCATCTCTTTATCCGATAAAAAATCTTCACGTTTCGATAACATTGTTCTCGTCTAAAGGCCATGCAATTCCCAAATTAGCTTCCCTCGACTCCCACAATTCCACTCCTTTATCAATTCTTCCGCTAATTTGGATTTCCACTCCCCCCCCCCACGCCTTCATTAATTAAGGCAATGCACTACGTCGTAATATTTTGAATCGAGCCGCTAACAATAACACCCCTTATGTAGATGGCGATAATGTTTAAATTCCCATTTAACACCATCCGCCTTGTTTTGATTTATGCAAAAAAAAATGTTACCGGACAGCAAAGTGCCCATAACATTTTTTACTCCAAATGTGCTAGGGAATAGTTGGTTAAAGTTTATCGAGTACGTGCCGATACACCCTGTATAGTAGTACTTCAATCAACAATTACTGCTTATTATCCCTCGAACATGTTAACAGACTCAGTATGGAACATAACGAATTCTAAAATCTTTCTCGAACTAAAAAAACAATTTTATTGACCTGTCCCAGATAAACGGTCTTTCATAAATAATTATTGATGACAATCATTTGCTTTTAAATCTAGTTCACATAGTCTCTAATGAATTTTATTGTCGTTTTAAAATAAGCTTTTATTTTTATTTTGCCTTCATTTTGCACAAATTTGCAAGTTTTTATTAAATTTTATTTTATTTTCACAATTAATAATTTCTCGACAAATTCACACATTTTAAAAGCCCCGTGAATTTAAATAAAGAAAGAAAAAAACTGGGAAAAAAATACAGGGACGTTTTTTGTATTACTCGTACGTATTCACAATTAACATTTTAATTTCTCACATTTGCTCACATAAGTCCTTAAATATCTCGAACAAAAACACTCACCTTTCTGTGACTGTTGACATAAGTTAAATAATAAAATCGTGTAAAACAGAAAAATGAGAAAATCCATGAAGTTAGACCCAACAAATTTCCATAAGGGTGAAAAAAATTTTTGATATAACTGAATTGGGAACAAAAATTATTCACGTTTTGAAGCCTACCTTCGGTTTAGGTTTACGGTAAATTTGTAAGCTTGAACGAATATTAAATAATTCATACTGAAGCCTTAACATGTGATTATTTTTTAAGAGCTACAAAAGCTGCATAAATAATGGAGCTAATACAATTTAGTAGGTTAGCACAACTTTTGTTTAATGAATTTGTATTTATTTCTTTGCTCGGAGGTTAATTGCCTAATGGTCCAAACGGGTGTTATAATAGAATCATGATTTTACGACAAGTAACATTAGGAATCGGGCCGCTAACAATAACATTCGTTGTGTAGATAGCGATAAGGTTTAAATTCCCGCTTAACACCTGCCGCCTGTTTTAAATTCTTCAAGAAAAAAACATCGCGAAAAAGTGTATTTTATTTTATTTAGCAAAATTCAGATACAAATATATATATATAAACTGAAACTGAAAAATAGAAATTGACACATATATATTTAATATATATTTATTTCTAAATAACTTAATTTGCCACATTATTAAATAAAATTATAAATAAAAATGGTGTTCTAAAGTTGGAGATTTTAAACTTCAAGGTATTTTTATAAGCCCGAGACTTTATTTTTTTGGTGATTATAAAAAGATATTTTCTTAATTTGACAATGATTCTGATTAAAGGTTCGTTTGATTTTTTACAATCCATTATTATTAATTATTTATAAGTTTCGTACCAAATTTCGAACAATTTGGACCCTGCGTTTATAGCCCCTGGTTAAGTGTTTTTTTAGGTTGATACTAAACACTTCGATTAGCTTCCACAATGTTATGTCAAATATGGAGGATTTTAGGTGTGCATTAAATTTACGAAAATAATATTAAAATTCACTATTTTCAATAATTTTCAATTATATTTTTTTTGTTTTTTATTGTCATCAAGTTGAATCAAAGGGTTATTTTTTTGATGGGTATTAAAAACGGTATTCGTAATTAAAATATTTTTTATTTATTTAATATCAACGGTATAAATATACCATAAACTATGATAACATGTCACAGTTAAAAACGTAGAAATATTTAAAAAAAAAGAATTACAAATATATGTGGCATTTGATTGTGAAATGACATAGAGAGTAAGTAAGTAAGTAAACAAGAGATACAAGTACATAAGTTTCTATAGTGCAAATAAGGTAGAATTAGTTTAAATTAATATTGATTGAAAAGATTTGATAGCATAGCCCTCTTGTACCTACCTTGCGTGCTAATAACTAGTCTTAAAATTTGTATACATTGCCTTTGATATCAAATAGCTGGAATCATCATTAGAGCGAAGCCGGGTACAAAAAATATTTATAAATAATATATATATATGAAATGGTTAAGGTTTTCACGGGTGTAAGATGTAGAATAATGTTCTCGGTTTACCCGCGTAAAGTAGTCCTTAAAAGGACTTTTTAATTTCTGACGTTACCGCGAAGCAATTGAAATTCATAAACATAAAAATAATATGAATACCAGAAATGACTCAATTAGAATTCCCAACACCTGGAAAGTTATAATTGACCAAAATAACCCAAAACCGACATTTCCAAAATTCTCAGAAACACTTCCAACAAGTTCAAAGCAACCCAATCAGGTCGCTACACACATACTGCTTGATATTGCCAACCCCGCCCCCACCCCCTCTACCGTCAAATCACTATCAACACGCATACTTCGTCCTAGACATAAGAATTGATAAGCACCCACTTGTATCTTGACTTCCGGACCGAACAGACACGCGAAAGCGTTCAGTTTGAGACGAAATTCAGGACATAAGGCCTCTGAAGATGGACAGTGAGATCTGTCCGAAACGTCAGAAATTAAAAAGTCCTTTTAAGGACTACTTTACGCGGGTAAACCGAGAACATTATTCTACATATATACAGGGTGTCCGGAAACTCGTAGTACAAGCGGGAAACTGGTGAATACACATCACATTTGGAGTCGATTTTGTAGTATATTCTTTTTTTTATTTGAGCTTTCGTTATCGAGTAAATCGAGTTTGAAGTTGATTTTTTTTTTTTTTTTTTTTTTTTTTTAATCAAATTCTTATAAATTATTACTGAAGATCAAAGTATCCAACTAATTAAAACTATTTGAAAGTAAAACAAATGAAGAAACTCGGATTTGAAGCATTATTTTGAAATCACCCTTCATTTAACCCGGTGTAATCATAAAATATTTCTGCTCTGCAGGGTTAAAACATCTGTTATTCAACCCTAAACACCAGAAAAAACTTTAACCCTAAAATAGCCAAAAAATATTTTTTTTTGGTTTTTTTTTTTTTTTGAAAATGCTCAAATCAAAAAACTTTATGTTTTTTTGGGTTCCCCATGTGGTGTAGATTCTCCAGTTTCCCGCTTGTACTACGAGTTTCCGGACACCGTGTATATATGACCGTATAACTATACATAAAACATCAAAAAATATAATCAACATAACAAGCATTTTTTAACGCTAGAAACTTAAACAATTTAAATATTTTAGAAATAATGATATTTTAGTAGTAGATTACTATGATAAAATCGATTAAGATATATAAATATATATTATACTAAAATATCATCCGTTGAGAAGCATTTCTTATATCTGATTTAAAGTTGTTTAGCAGCAAAGGCACACCTTTCCTGCGGGTTTCTTGTTACTTTTTTTTTAAACTAGAACATCTTGCTAAGAAATATGATCAGCACTATTAATCTGTTAGAACTTATGGAATGGAATCTGCCGGGCAAGTTTTTGCGATATCATTAGCAACTCGTGACATTTTTCGTTGGTGAAAAAACATAGTCATCAGCAATCGTCAGTCTCTTAAGCCAGCGCGGCTTTTTTGATGCGATGTTCTATGTGAATTTTCTAGTACGCCTGTTATATTTGAGTTGACCATTCCGACCACGTGAGTTATGTCTTATTTGAGTTGAAATCCCATACACAAAACTTGGCGTAAACTCAAATAAAATTAAATGTAGGTAATAAAAAATTCACCGACCATAATTCCCTGAAGGAACTTCCCCCCTGCAATAGCACTGTTTGCATTTAATTAATAATAACAAGTTAATATACCCTAACCTAACCTAACTGTTATTTAGATAACTTCCTTTTAAACCCTGACTATTATTTGCAAAAAGTTTAATATTTTTAGGTACATTTAAAAATTCAAATAGGTGATTTTTAAAAATATGTAAATAATTCAGCATATTCTTGTTTTAGTATTATCGTTATTGATTTTCAATAAATTATACCGTGTTGCGCTTCTTACTCCTTTAGCGAATCTTTCAGAAAAATTTGCATTATCCATCATGTGGCCAATTACGATAAATACATTTGACCGTGAGGATTTAAATCATATTTAGTATTATTGTACTTAATATTTGTTGTATTCTGTACGTCATACTTCATTAAGTAGGAATCTTTGGATAAATGCGGTGGTTTCAATACATTAAGTCTACACTGGCAGTTCACCAGAGTCATAAAGGTTTTTCTTTAATGCGCTTTAAAGCCTTCCAGCCATTTCATTTGTTTGATCGAAAACGGGAAGGAAGGATTGGAATCACAAACAAGTGTTTTTTCCTTATTTTTCACGTCCGAGATAAAATAATAGAGTTTTTTATGTGTAAAAAAAAATGAGGATACTCACCATTTTTATACGGTATACCATTAGTATGTATGTATGGGCATAAAACGCGTTCTGAAGGTACTTTTTTCTTGGTTTTCTAGTTTAATTTGTAGTACTCATTTTTTTTTCTTATTCAATATAATTGTTTTGAAAAATATGTATAATCATAAACAATAGCAGTTGAACAGAATTTTTTAATGAACCACCTGTTTTTTAATAAATTAAATGATGATTTTATTAAGTATTATAAAAAAAAACTTTTAACTCTTTTGTTATTTTGAACTGAATAGCTAACTCGTTTTAAAATATTGATTTTCCTTGTTGAAATCGTATAAACTATATTTTATAAATTTTCACGATTTTTCATACATTGTGGAGGAACTTCACAGCAATTATTCTAACCTTGACTGCGTTATTAAGTTTCTCCACAACATTAAATGAGAAATGAAATGTTACTTTTAAAAGTGATTAATATATAAACGAGTGATTACTTGACGGTAAACTTATACCGATTATTCGTCATTATGAACATTAAATAATTACAATGGCACCATAATATGAAAATTACTCAACGAAATAATACAAACTAATAGTTGTTAGTTTGAACAACTTTTGAAATTTCTGCCTTTACTTTAGCTTAGACATATTACATACTATTGTATGTAGGTCTAGGTTGATACTGTAGCTAGCTCTAGCTAAATGGATGATACATACTTTAGCGGTCTGATCATTAATTGTACGTAGATATTTTGTGCTAATTCTATCATAATTATTATTATACTTGACGATATTTCTCAGAAAATACACATTTTGTACTTAAATTAATTTAGGTAATTAGGTATTTGGTACATGTTCAATAATAACTGAATATATTCTTGCTTCATTATTTAATGAAGCAAGAAAATGAGTTAATATAAAGTATGGAAATGAAAGAAAAATACTAATTTATGAGTATAAATCATTGATCATAAATCATAAATTCCCGAATAATATACGAACTGTAAAACTATGATGTTTTATATCACATCAAAAACATAATACAAGCTGTTGAAAGAATACAAAACAAATTCTTACCAATTAATTATAATCAATAATTAGTCGCCTAAAATATCAATAAAAATTGAAAATATATCCCGGGTAAAAATAAATGCCGCTAACAGGAATTGAACCCGTGCCTTCTGATGTACGGTCAAAACGGTGAAACCACTGAGCTATGTCGGCTTATTTCCAACCCGCCTAATTTTTTCCACCTGTAAATAACCAACTTTATTTTTGTAGGAAAGGCTTTGTTAGTGCTAAATTTCTCACTAGATGGCGTCGAGACATATAATATCTTCATTTATTGGTGAAATATGTTTGACTTGTCAAATATTATTATTTTTTAATTATAAACTAATGTTTATAAGACAAGGTTTTATGATAATTTTATGATATTAAAGGATAATCAATAATTATAAGCATTGCTGTTCAATGCGGTTTATGAATGATTTTTGCTAGTTTTAGAAATGAGTTCAACGTGATGAATATTGGTTTCCTGCTTTACCACAATAAAGACAATTTAATTTTCGATAGAAAATAATGTTTATCAGGTCTTCCATTTTCCTAGAGAAATAAATTTATAGCGTAATAAAATTGTCTCAAAAGCAATATGAGAATATCAGCTCATAAAGAAGGGCTGAGAAGCAAAGAATGAAGTTGGTTTGGTGTCTAAAAATATTATTATACTTTTCTATGAATTTTCTGTCAGGGTACAATCTTTATATTCTGTTAACTTTTTCCGCTCATCAACATTCCATTATTTATGTAAATAATATTTTTTAATTTGGAATGAGGTATAAACTTGATGGTAATTTATAATTTTTTTAAAAAATCTATTTTTTCCATGAGAGGTTATAATTCTGTGTTTTTTTAACTAGTGATTCAAAGAAATATGCTTTGTTCAACTAGTGATATATTTGCCACAGGTTCATACTCTAAATAAACGTTAACCGCGTGCCACTTTTGCAAATCATCCCTTTGAAGTTAATTTGTCCTACGACAACTAATTTTTTTACAACGACCAATCGTATTTATTTTTCTTCCATCCTACAACACGCTTTTAATACAAACATTTTTTTCATTATTTTTCTCTACAAAGACCACCCGTACGATATTTTAAAAGATCGTATAGGTTATCTAGAGTTGATAAAGTGTGTTACGAAAACTAAGTGATAAAAAAAAACATTATGCGCCAATAATATTCTAATCACTGTACTACACTAACTGCACTGCAATAACTGTGCAGTTAGTGCACAAATAATGATAAATTGAATATGAGATAACATTTTGTGATTTAAATTACCCGTACCTGCATGAATTTTAACTATTTTTAAATGCATACATAGAAATTAAATACATGTTAAATAAAAAAAAAAAAGGATTTCTTATTTTTTTTTTCAATCTATACTTCAAACAGATTATGCATATTAATAGCTACAATGAACAATAAACTTTCATGTAAGACTTCTTTGATATAATATCTCTAATGGTTATTTTACTCTTCATTAAATTTTTTTTTTTCTAATAGCGATTTCACACGCAGTCTGCGAGACGTTAATTAAAAATATTAACCTTTTTATTTAAGTTTCACCATGACATCACGATAACGAAACACTAGCATTACTTACTAAAAAACGGGGTGTAAATATTAGGCAAATTATTATAATAATTATTTTGCGTAACGTCGGAACAGTGAAAAACTTGACTCGTTATCATGGCGTTTGTTACCAGGCTTTTAAGGCCGGCTTTTCGACATCAACGTTCAACGGGCGTTTAAGAATCTAATTAGTAAGACGGTTAGAGATAGTTATCGATTATATATAGGTAGAAAGAATATTATATAATACAAAAGAACATATAAAGGATAGAGACAAAATATTTGAAAGAGACAATAGAAATTTAATAAGAATTGGAGAGAGACAATAATGATTAAATAATCACAAATTAATGATACGTTTAATTAAATGGTGAACCTATGATGGACTCGTAAGAGAAAGATTTATGTTAAATTACAGTAAAAAATACAATAATTAAGTCTATAATAATAATTTAACTCGTGATCGAGACAATATAACACATTCATAATATCATGGGTTGGGGATGGATTGCTGGGAACATGTTAAATATGAGGCTATTGGGTGTATTTCGTACTCTTTTTCCTATGTAAAAAACAGAACAATTATTGCATATAAGTTTATAAATACCCGAGTGGCTTAAAAATTTACTAGAGCACAGCATAACATCACTAACGAATATTATTTCACGTGATTTATTTCTCAAAGTTGTTGTTCTCAATATTGCTCATTTTCACGATTAGTTTTATCAGAATGATATGCAATTTTTTCATATTTTTATTTTTATTTTTGAATATCATCGGTTCAATCACCGTGGGTGGGTATCAGTATTTTTATTAACTTTTGACCCCGTGTAAGCATTACGTCAATTCTCAGCAGGGTCAGGCAGAGAGAAAGGACCACCATGCAACTCCGTCTTAGAACACACTCTTTGCTTCATTCATTTTCATACATCGTCTCTTGCATTCTTTTCCGTTTTTCTAACTCTTGACGTGGCCCGCCTTTAATATTTGATTTACTTGATTTTCTTCGCGTCCCAAACTTCTTCTTCGTAACCTTTCATTGGATAACCGTCATCTCTGCCATAGGTCACTCCAAGTAGTTCGCTACGTTTGGTGACTTAGCAGAGGAGTCTGGTTTTATGTGGTTAAGATTTCCAGGTGGTGGCGGCGGCTGCGTTTGCCTACCTACTGCGTGGCGGACGGGATCGGGTGAGACCGGTTAAAGGAAACTATTTAACCTCTCCAGCCAGACTCTCGACCCATTGCCTTGCACCGCAATGGGAGGGATAGATTCATAGGTTCATCACTCTTGGACACACCGACCCCTAGATCCCTACCATCCTTCATATATATTTTTCCTTTTCATAAATTCTTCTTCTTCCTTTCCTTATTAAGCCATGGGATGTTGGTTGTGTATCACTGTTTTTAACGGACCTATCATATTGTCATATAAAAATAATGCAAGCTGAAAACAATCTGATTTTTTTTCGCCATATGCATGCGGTTATGTTTATTTATTTATTTTATTTAACCTTTCCCTTACTGTGCTAAAAAAATCCACGCGTTCCGGTGCTCTGAAGTCTATACACATCCCTAAATAAGCGATTTAATATCAGAAAAATATGAATATTCATTGCTAATTGCTTATGTTTATTATATTTTATATCGAAAGTGATAATAATTGTAATTTAATTGCTGAAAACATGAAAAAACCATCGAAAATGCTAAAAAAACGTGCGAGGGGTCCACATCTAACGACGATCCGCGACCGACGAACGACCGGCTGGCACAACAGGCGCTGGACTGCACACACACAGCTATGCGGTCGTAGATATCGATGGTCTAAATCAAAATACAACTGCGGACTTGTGGATTTCTCATGTTCCCGCATAGCAAACTAAAGCGGGACATCAATAGCGTGTCATTTCCTCGCACACTCTTCGCGAAGCAGTGTCACACGTTTTTTTTTTTTTTTTTTTTTTTACAGTGAATACCTCACAAGAGTCCCAACTGCTCCCGTCTGGAGCCAGTGAGACTATGGCATCCCCAATTGGGGGATGTTGTGAGGCTGAAGGTAAGTGGGGAAGGGAAAGAGGAAGGTGGAGAAGTACCTGGCTATTCAGATCTAGTCACTAAACACGGCTAAGGCCATTTGGAGCAACGTTTCAATTCTGAATGGTGGTCTTACACCAGGGCGATACTGGTAGTATCTTCCACTCTGGAACGTGCCGCAAATATACTATATATTATTTTAATTAATTAATTGTGAAATAACACAAATTAATCAAATAAAATTTATTTGCGCACGCCGGGTTCGAACCCGCGACCTTCGGAATGGCAGTCCAATGCGTTACCACTGGACTATGCCGGCCGTCAAATTAATCCGGTTAATTGTATTGGTGTATTCTTTCCCGATTTTTACAAATATCTCTGATTTTTAATTGGATTTGAAAACTATGTAAAATATTATCTTTTAATTCAGTGCATAAATGTACAACGGAGAAATAACTCAAATCTGAAACAAGAATTTATTATATTTATAGAGTTATTAAAGTTATTAGAAGCAATTTTGTAGTAAATACAAACCACAGATGGGGAAAGGTTAAACGCCCATAGGGCTTTAACTAATGTAGAAAAATTAAATGTATTATTATATACTTACGATTTTGGTCCTGTGTTTCACTCTATCGATCTTCGAAAACTATTTTCCATCCATTTTTCAAATAATAATTTATCGCTAAGATTGGATTATCCTGTACGCCAAATTTTTCTATGAATAATTTAACCATCATATATTTTTGGACAGGCATCATTCTGAAGGAGAGGGCGAATGATTTATTCGCTCTGTGAGAAAGTTCGAAGTAAAAGCCATCTTTTAAAGCTCAAAGCTTTTATTTTTCAATTCAAGGTCATACGTACACTGTCATTCAAAACCGCTTTATGGTGCAGAGTGAAGACTCATAAAACACTCTAACTTTATTGGAATACTAAATCATCGGAATTGTATTTTGGACAGAACATCACTTTTATTTATTTATATGGGATGCGTAGTTCCTAAAACTAGAGCCACAATGACTCAACGACAATTTCGGTTCATCGCTTCTAAAATATACAACACATTGAGAACCGACAAAAAATCAAATAATTCTATATTCCTTTTTACTATCTATATTCAACATTGGAATACATGAGATCTTAAAACTGTTTAAAAATAAAAATAAAAGAAAATTCACAATCTTTCATTCCTTATTCCATTTTTAAAATCATTTAATTCAAATGTGACAATGTGACTATAAACATGTACTCTTCTAGATAGGTACCTACCATTATTAACATGCCCATTTTTGTCGTATTAAAAAAATTGTAGAGTTTTACATGTATTTTAATATCACTTATTAATGTTTCGAGTTTTTTATTACCCATTATATGTATATATGCATTATGTCTTTATTCCTTAAGGATATTATTTCCACAGAATATTGTTATATTATAATTTAAATCATGTACGAGCCAATCGTGATAGTGAAATAAATATATTAGCTCAGCATAGAGGGCTTTTGCAAACGCCATATTATGTTGGAATGATTTTTTTGTATATTAGCTCCACGTGAAAAGCCCTAATGAAAATAATTTCCCTTCAGACCTGTCATCTTAGGGGATGCTGTGTGGAGGTTATTTTTAAGGAAAGGAAGTTCAGGGAAGGAAAAGGTATGATGGGCGGGTAGGCAACTGTGGGTCGGTGTGTCCAGGAGTGACTAAATCCATCCCTCTCACTGCTGTGTAGGCGATGTATCGGGAGAGTCTAGCTGGGGAGGTCAAAAAGTCCCTTAACAGGTATATCCCGATCCGGCCCGCCTCGTAGTAGGTGAAAACCCACACGGGGAAAACTTACTGACAAAAAATATTGATAATTTTTTTAAAATCTCTCCAAAATATTTGTATTCCTTTCTACAAAGGGACTGCATGCCTTTAAATAATGAATTGACAGCTTTACTAAAAAAACACGAATTAGAAACAGAAGACGTGTTCTTAAAAAATCAAATATTTTTGCATTTCTTCATTATATAATAATAGTATAAACGCAGTTGCAAGTATTAAAAGTTTATTAGGAAATGGCTTGCTATCACTTTTTAACGGTATTTTGATAAATTAGCAATACCTATATCACCTTTTGGTAATACCCGATGGAACCTTGTAGTTCCAAGAGAATCGTCAGATTTTATTTCATACCGGTATAGAGCATACTTATAGAGATTGTTTGTTCAGTGTAAGAAATGTTATAAATGAATAAATACCTAGGTAGGTACCGAACCTACGTGAAAAAACTACGTATTTAATCATAAATTTAATTTTATACATGTCATAAAAAAGTTATACAAAGAAATTATGTAATAAAAATAAATATTGATGAAATTCAGAATCCAGTAATTGGAAGGAAACAAAAAATAAAAGCGCAAATTATTCTTAGAATTTTGATCTAAATTCTGTCTGCGATTCGTTACATGATTTATTCATCGATCGTGAAATAGTTTTTTTTTGTAAATAAACACTCTAATACATTTCATAAATATCCGGCCGCTCGCCTCTTTTGTGGTGGAGATTAAATAATAACTGATTTTGCTTCTCATTAAATACATTTCATAGAGTTAAAAGAGAGGATGGAATGTCAAACCAAGGGCTTAACGGTCATAGAAATTGATTGGACACCTTACACGATCGTTTTTTATACTGATTCCCACATGGAAACCATATTAAAACCTCTATGAAAAATTAAGTTTTACGTGATAATTATTTCATACTCACGATTTGAAACAGACAGTAAAGTTACTATTAGATAAGAAATAATATTTTGGGACGGTACTAAGTTCTCAAAAAATTTCAACACCTCGAACATTACCATATATCACATGAAAGCATCGTCTTGCTTTCACCGTTGCCATAAACATAAATTATTATTATTTTTTTTAAATTAACGTCATTCGGCTTTCAATAATAATATAACTTATAGTATGCACTATAAGACATAAAATATAATATGAGAAATTAGAATTTCGTGAGTAATGCAGACCCCTTAACGAGGGTGTAAAACACTAAAGGTTAGTGTATATAAAATAAGAACGTATGTAAATAATAAATCAAAATGGGATTTTGTTAAGTAATACAATATTGGAATGCCAAAAAAATATATACACATTTAGGGAATAAAAAATATATGTAGCTTACTTAAGAAAATGAGGTCCAGTAAATGCTTTTGGGTAGGTATATAATAAGTAAAGTATACTTCAAATTGAAATGATGTGTAAATGAGAATTGCATACTTAAGTGATAAACAGCCCACAAGAGCGTGTAAAACAGCAAAGAATGCGTAAATAACGAAGAAAACAATGAGATCCTGTAATGAATACAATATTTCAGTGATAAAAAACATATTTATTTAATACAGGTTACTAACTTAATAAATAAGAAATTAATAAAATATTATGAAACTGTTTATATAATACATGTAACTAACTCAAAACATTACTACAAATATACAAGTAATTCACAATATCACAATCAGTAATAAACAAATGTTATAGTCCTTTTCATCAGCATTTTAAATATAAGACAAAATAAGCATAAAAAATTTCCACATAATGTACATAAATCAATGAAAGATGAAAAATAAAATGTCAAAGTACTGTACATCCACCATCTTAAACTAAATTCGAATCGGTACCTAAATAGAACCATTTCCTTTTTCCGAATGCAAAACATGAAAAGACGGCCCAAATGGAAAGTCTACAGTAAAAAAAGCATCGTGTAAAACACCTAAGAGCACTCTGTCTTCACAGTAAACATCGAGGGAAACTAACTCGCCACCCGGTTGGGGGACGCTTTGAGGCGGGTTACGCGAGAGGTTATAGAAGGGTAATGGGGGGAGTTTCATAGAGTTCTCATGAAGCCCACTTCAACGAAAACAACTAAATGGTTGAACATTTATTGTCCGTAAGCAGCTAGTTCCTCCAATCTTCACCATTGAACGACTTCATAGATATTAAATTAATATATTTTTAGTCTTCCAGATAAAATAGCAATTAATGCTTGGCCTCATTCGGCCATAATGTTCCGATTATTGGCAGCTTGCCACCGCTTGAAGAAATGACCTGGATGAGCTCGCATATATCAGTATGCGAGTTCTCCCAGACATTTGGCAGGATATTAGCATATTAGTAAGCGGCGAAATCTGAGATTGCACCGAAAATATATTTCACAAATTGACAGACCAGTTTTTTGTTTATCATCATCTTGCGTGTATGTAATTACATAATATTTTAACAAAATTCGTTATTCTGTAAACAGTAAAAAGTATGTTCTTATAATTTTATTTTAATTAATAAATCGAAAATAAAATTTCCCTTGAAATCGTAAGATTTTTAATTAATTACTTAAATACCTACTAATTTAATTATAAATCGCATACCATATTGGTTTATTTCAAATAAGGAATGATAAAATTTGTACAAAGAAAGTTCATTATCTCAATGTGTAGCGGTGAGAACCGTTCGCTTACATATTTTTCCATAGTATGACTTCTAAACACGCGTTGTCAGTGGTTTACGGCAGTCACTCGGATGATACAAAATTTGTTCTGCGCACAGACATAGGAATTAATAGACGAAAAGATAATGGCGAGGGGTAAAATCAACTGTTGAAGAACGAAGGGAGTAAGGCTGACTGTGATTCGTCAATAAATCAATCTGACAGTAAATAGGCATCTCGCATTATAATATCACCATTTACTTCTTAAAAGTAAAATCTGCTTTTGAATAAATAGACATTTTTACATGGGAGCGCAAATTACTCGCCACGTTATGAACAAATTTGCGAAGTCCAAATTCGGCAAAAAAAATCGGTTCTATTTTCAGAGTCGAATATTTCGTTTAAGTATTTAGTTAAGACACATTTATAAATGTTCATAATTTACTTCCCAGCAACCAACCAGCTTTGTGTTTCGCGTCCAGACGTTTCTCGATGTGATAGTATATGTTTCTACAACTGATCCATATTATACGATATGAATATGCTTAAAATAAAGTAAAATAATGCTTATATATGGAATGTAATACGACAATTGGGTTTATTCTCTTTTTCACATCTATTTTTACAAGTTTTCAAAGCACAAGTCAACATTTTTCCGTGTTATTTCGGAAAAATGAACCGATGATGCCTCGACCATAGTTCGCACAGGAATGATGACGTCACGTTTTCAAATTTCACTTGAGGCCATACGCGAGCACAGCCGGCTCCAATGGAACCGGTATGGGGAGTGGGGATAGTACGCTTTTAATCACTTAGGGCAGGTCTACTAATATTCATATGTCTATGGTTCTGCGCTTTGAGTTCCAGAGAAGTCGGGAGTTGGGTTTCGAGCAGTTTCGAGGCCGGTGGAAACGACACGTGGGAACGAGCTGCTTGATTGTCGGGAGATTATTCACACACGTGAGATATTTTTAATAATCCATAATGAAATAGACACATAATTTGGTTGCCTTCGTAGATATCACCATGTTATAATTTTTTTTAGAATAGATTCTAGACTGGCGCTCATTTGGTGGTGTCTTATTTTTGTGATGATTAGTTTATTTAATTTACAAGTAAATGTCATTGCCAACTTTCATATGACGTTTGTGCTTACAAGTAGCCAACCACCCCTTTTTTACTAAATGTGAGTCCTTGCTCTTGTATCAAAATTTTAATTAAATATACAACATATTATTTATATCTCGATTGATATTCCGCGTTGTCTTTTAATTCCTATGATATTGCTGCAAGCTATGGTGGATCACTTCACCGGAATACGGTAAGATAAATGCTATGCGGTGACAATCACGTTACAAATTACAATACTAAGGGCGAGTTGTTTCGGAAAACTGAACAATTATTCAGATTCCCGAGTTCTATTCGAATGTAAGAAAATCTTCACGTCGATTTTATTCAAATACAAATTGGGTTGTTTCAACTCCGAAAAAGCTTCCGTTATATTTGAATAATCCGTTCCAGTGTTCCCCGCCGAATCGGACAGTTATTGCAGAGAATTCGATAGGAATTCATTTTTAGGCTGCAACACTCACAAGTTGTCTATGGAAGGCGGGCAAAGGTCCGTCTTCTGTCAGATTTCTTTGCTCGTATGTTGTGCGTAATATTTTTTTACAGAATAAATAAAACAGTGAGTATAGTTTTTATTGGTATTCAGTTTATAACGTATTTAGTAAAGTTAATACGGTAATATGCAATCGTATTACTGATTTATTCTATCTTTTTCCAGGATGGGAAGTTCTTCCTAAACATAACCTAAAAGCCACTGAAGAAAATGGTGCTCAAATGACACCAGAATCGTGGAAACAGATAGGAAATCAATATAATGCCCAGGGAAACTATAGTTAAACCAAACTATATGACTGTAAAACATTTAAACGCTGTTTATGTAGTTAAAACCTTGTGCCAGGTTGGTAACAATTGATATATACTTGATATTTCTAATATTGAATTTCCCTAACGTTATTAATAATTAACGCCCTACGTATAACTTTACTGAGAGCACCCTCAGTTTCTTGTTATTATCTGACATAATTCTTAATTTTGTGTTTTTTTTATCATGTACCATATAATATATTATATTATATTATATTATTAATACTTGTTTTAGCGTCATCGCAGTCCAAGAGATAAAAAAATACATATGTACTGAAGGAATGCGACATAGTTTATGATGTTATGACAAGTCTGTGTTTTGGATGATGGCTGTTCCTATGCAGAAACCAAATTATCTCCATGTGTCCATATCAACTCTCAAATTAAACGTTCAAGGGAAATGAACAAAACTGTTTTCGTCAGCAAGAACCGTATTATTATGTTCTGTTAATTTGATATAAGTGCTATATTATTTTGATATTCACTCTCAATGTATTATGGCAAATAAACATTGTACCGTCTACCCACATACAACTACATATATATAAAACATATTGTACCGATGTTACTTATAATTTACAACGTGGAAGTTTTTCCCTTATAAATAAATAAGCATTTGAAATTATATAACATGGTTTCGTTTTATTTCTTATTTATCAAAAGTTGTAATATTGAGAACAATAGGCTTTTTATTATAATATATTTATTTTATTTTTTATTGATACATCAGAATAACTTTAAAAAAAAGTATGATTTGGTAATGTGAGCCTCACTCTGTACGCAACCCGTGCTGAGGCCCTCATTTCATTTAATAATTTTATGTATTTGTAAATTTTATACAGCCATGACTAGTGGTAATGAAACTTTGATATTGCTTCTCAACACATATTTTATATCTGAAATTAAAGAAATTTGTTTTTAACTGTCTTCTAAAAATTTTAATGCCAGTTACAGGTTTATGCTAATTATGCAACATCCCAAACTATGAAACATTCATACGTGAGGGTAACTAGTCTGTTCAAAGGCCAGACAGGTACGATTGTCCCTCACGCAGATATCAGCTTAGTATGACTGTGCCAGTCCGTTCATTGCTTTATTCTTTATTTATAAAGTGAACTCTTTCTGTGACTCAAATCCAGTGTAGGAAATCATTTAGAAAGGTGGGGTATGTAATAAATATCCCGTGGACACTATATAATATGTAGTCAAATATTTATTAGGCAGACTAGCCCACAAATATTTTACCAAAATATCGTTGGAAGAAATTTTATGGATTGTTGTTATAGTATAAAACCATTCCGCCGTTTCCGCGGGGGCAGGCAGAGAGGACAGACTTCCAAACAAGTCGGTCTTGGCACAGACTCCTTGCCTCATTCATACTCATACATCGTCTCGTACATACTTTTCTGTTATTCCGGCTCTTGACATTCGCCGACTCAAGTATCTGTCTCACTTGATCGAAAATGTCAATCACATGAAGAATTTTTGTTAAAATATCAATTTTTTCAGTCGGCAATAGTTTCTGATACATTGGTAGACAAGAGAAACAAACTTGCACCTTATGAATGTTTTTACCAGTTTTTTTATCATTTTCAATCACTGAAACCAACGATACAAAAGCGAATTTCGACAATATTATGTGTAGAAAAGATATCTAAACTTATTCCCACAAAACCGTTAACTTCATAAATTTTAATCGTTAGGTTTTATTTGCGTTATTTGTCAAAATAGTCGGGTCGTTATCACCTTTAATAGGTACATTGTATTGCATAAAATCTGTCAGATCGCAATTGTGACGTTTGCGCATGCGTCAATCTTTATCAAAATGGCGGATCGCGTTAACCGGCCGATTTCGGGTGATCATATTTTCATGAATATTTCGTTGAATTTTCTCTTGACGGACGATGAAACAACCCAATTTATTGGAAATTGAGTGGATTGACGTTGTGATGACTTTCTCACACGTGATTTTTTCCGAAACAACTCGCCCTTATTAATTTTTCAAACTTTCTTCAGGCAGGTAGGTACAATAATGTTGAAAATCTCAGTCAAAGTTATACACCTAGTCAAGGTAAGACTTGTTTGAACAATAAAGTGGATTCAGCAAATTTGCGAAATGGGTAAATTCGTAAACAAAAGTTATACAGTTATATGTTATGTACATTGAAACGAGATAGTATTTTTTTAATGTTAGTATTTGTATTATTGTAATATTATTTGGGGGGAGTCCTTAACATAAGACAAATGAACAGGTTATTTGTTTAAAACCACTTTATTTGATTTATATAGATCGACCTGTTTAGGTTGAGCTCAACCTTCATCAGGACATTAAACATATAAACTTAATTAGAGTACAAAGGAAGACAGACACCACTCGGTACTTAATATAATCTTCCCCTGTACTGTAATTTAGTTTAAATTTTTACTGTCCTAGACATATAAATCAAATAAAGTGGTTTCAAACAAATAACTTTTTTCAATTCGTATAATGTCAAGCCAGAAAGAGTGTGATTTATTCGATAGCTAAAAGTAATATTTTAGTACAGATTGGAGCTAAAATTCAAACATAATTCATAAAACACTAACGGAATTCCAATAGTTCGATCCCAAATCATCTAGTTAGAATACAAATCTGGACCTGCCTCGTAAATAATATTATAATCGATAAATGTGTAGGTTGAAAGAGCCCTTAAACTATGTCACGGGTGATTTAAAGGTCAGTGGCTCCTGAAAGGTTATGTCAGCAGTTCAATGCTAACTATAAATAATTTCCACTATCGAGCCATTAGGGAACAAGAGAGTGGTTCTAACTAGAATATTTTATGGGAAAAAGTTTAAGTGGTCGAGGGGTAAGGTCCTCGACTGGATGTTAAGGGTTCTAATCCTGGAGTACGCAAGTAAATTTTATTTAATTAAATTGTGTTATTTCACCTAGAAAAATTATATTACGTCATATAAAATAATATGTAAGTTCCAGAGTGGTAGATACTCTTAGAATCACCGTGGTGATAAAACAACATTCAGAATTGAAAAATTGCTTTTAATTGTTTTGACCATGTTGGGAGACCAGATGTGAATCCCCATGTATTTCTCCATCTTTCTCTACCCATTTATTTCGCTTTTCCACACCCTTCAGCTTCATAACATACCTACCCAATTGGGGATGCCATGGTCTCACTGGCTTCGATTAACAGGGAGCAATTGGGACAATAATTAGAGCAATTGGGACAATAATTAGTGCAAAATTTACAGATTATAATCGTCTTTTTATTGGTATACGTACTGTAAAAGATTCCTAAATTTCCGGAACCCTACGGGGTATATTGAGCGACCAAACGAGGTGGGGAGATCTTAGACACATAGTGGACATCTGTTTTCTGCAGTAGTCAAAACGTTATAAAATTTGCTCAGATTATTTGTATTATTGAAAAAAATTTCACGTTTCTTATTGACAATTATAATTGTAAGTCATATTCCAGTTGGGTGAATGAGTTGTCTGTATCGTAAATCGCCATACTTCATGATAATCAGACTGTTGACCAATAATGTTGAAAAATCTGATCGCATGAAATTTTTCACATTTATGAAAGATAACCACCTGAAATTATATTAAAAGTAAAACGCTGTCTTTTGGTGTAAAAAGGTTATCCCATTATTTTCATCGTGCTATGATAGTTACTAAAAATAAACTGACTATTCTTATAATCATTTCGAGCAGCTTTTTGCTGGTTACACCGTTAATTGCTCATAATATCCGATGGGAGAGTTGATTAAAGAAAAAAATCCAGGAAAACCATAAACTTTAACGTCGAGAAAAACTCTTGCTAAACATTAATTTTCCTTATTAAAAACGTGGAGGCGGCAAATGGGTTTCTCTATTATGGGTAAAAACGTTAAAAAGCGGATTAAAAGCACCTGTGTTTGCTTGATATTGTGTCTAACTAGGGCATCAGGATAAAACGATGTTTAAAAAGTACTATGTACTTAGTTACTACGGTTTACAACAAAACTGTCTTCCACAGTAAAATTATATCAATGGTATAACTTATTCTTCTTCCTCGTATAGCAGCAGCGCTGGTCTTGAACCAAAATTCACCTGGCGCTAGTAAAAACCTCAAGGAAGCTGTGTTAGGTATAATCAGCGATTTGGCTGATTGGCTCCTCGACAACTTCGGCTAGTCAGCGCCCGGAGGGGACTGCCTTTGCCTGCACAGGACCGGCCCTGGGTGGATGAGAATTGGTAAAGGTCAAAGAATAGTCCTGAAGTTATTCAGCCAGTCGACGACTTCGGGAGTTACTTAATTCAGCACGAGTGTGCCTCAGTGAAATTGATATAATTCTTCTATCATGTTCTGTTGTTTGAAAATGTTCACGAACACAATACAGAATCCTTATAACGCTCCGTTTGTGAATCATATGTGATCGGCGACTGAAACTACACCGTAGACGGAGAAAAATTACTGATATAAAATACTGTTAATTTTTAAAAATCTTGCCAATTGTTATAAAAAGGGACTGCAGGCCTTTAACGAATTAATTGACAAAGTTCCCAAAAATATATCATTTAAGGCGATGCCATACGTAGTAATCCAAAATCATGTATTTTTGGTTTGAAAATTTGGTCGCCTAGAAATGTTTCAGATGCTTTAATTAAATACTGCAAGTAGAATACATTTTCACCTTTGAACTAGTCGAATATTTTTTAGATAAGTCTTTTTATAAGCCCAGAAATAAATAATGTAAAGGCCTATGAAAACTGCTTTAAAGTTCAAAATCTCCTTCTTACGAACCCATTTTCGGTTATGATTTTATTGTATAATGTGGCAAATTAAGTTATTTATAAAATGATCGAAAAAAATAAATATATTTTTGCCTGAACATCCACAAAATAAAATAAAAGGCACTTTTTGGCCATGTTTTTTTCTTGCATAAATCAAAACAGGCCGATGGTGTTAAGCGGGAATTTAAACCTTATCGCCATCTACGTAAGGGTTATTATTGATAGCGTCTCAATTTAAAATATTACACGACGTACTGCATCGCCTTAAAAGCGAGTGTTTTATTAGGACGGCGAAACACGTGTTCATACTAAACTGATATTGATAAAATGATCTTGTTCTCGATATATTCTGAATGAAAAATATGTCATCATAAAATTGGCATGCTATCTCCAGTCAATCATAGATCGTAATCTTCTGTTGTGAGACCAACCAATAGATTTTTCTAAGTTCCCGTAGTGAGTAAGTAACGTACTCAGTTAAACAAAAAAAATGCTAATTGCCGAAATCAGTTTCCTTCAGAAAAGCATACATAACATTTCTGGGGATATCATGTTCAGTGAGTCTAACCAAGAGATTTGTCTTAGTAAGATATATCATTAAATTATGTTATTTGTTGAATATTATGAAAATATTCACTAAAAAGTAACTTCAACAGCTAGGAATGCTTTGAAACAGAAAATGGATTAATGGAATTTGTCGAATGTATTGTTCGATAGGACTTCATCGTTTCTGATTATGTCTAAAAGGACTCAAAATTATAGTCCAGTCTCATTGAACAAAAGCCGTTTGACAGCTGATTCTCGGCCGGTGTCAATGTTTGAGCAAAATTTAAAGATTTTTTATTAATTGTTTTTGTGTTTAATTCGTAGAACACCATTTAATTTTTTTTCAAATTTAATAATATAATTATTAACTTCTGCAAGTGTTTTTTGGATTTTGTTATTGTTACAATTTCAACATGGATTTTGGAATAACGTTTGAATTTAGCCCTCACTTCCCCTACAGCTTGTAAGAACCAAAATCCTCACTCATACTTAAATTTGATGTCTTATATCGACCGATGACAACGTTTGATAGTTTAGCGAGTATTTTTTGACACGTGTCGGACTATATAACCGACGATCAACTATTTGTAAATGATAAATGTTATTTTGTTTAGACAACATAATTTTTTTTTCTTTTATTTATTTTGAAGGTTAAACCCAGCAATGTTATCATTGAAGAAGAAGATAATAATCCAATAAATTTAAACGAGACATGAAATAGAACAAGTGAAAGACAAATAAAAACATAAAGGTCGCAACTAGGAATCGAACCAAGGATCTCTTGTCTTATCGGGACAGGTGCCTTAAACCAATTGACCATTTCATCTCATATTTCAAGTTGAAAATTAACAATATCACCTTACAACAATTTAAAAAAAAATTGTTTTCATTGTTTATTTCTGAAAAAAACACTGTGATTCCAATAACATTTCACAACATTCACATTAACACATAATCACATACCTAGGAGTAAATTGATCTATTATAAACATTTGTCAAATCAGTTGCGATGCCTAGTAATAATTAATTCATTCTTGAATTCATTGTGGTTTGACTGAAATATTTGAGAGTACATTGGAGAGTAACTTCGTCCCATCGGAAAGTTTCTGTCCCATCGGAAAGTTCCTCAGTCCCATTGGACAGTTCCTCTGTCCCATCAGAAAGTTTCTCAGTCCCATTGGACAGTTCCTCTGTCCCATCGGAAAGTTCCTCAGTCCTATTGGATAGTTCCTCTGTCCCATCGGAAAGTTCCTCAGTCCCATTGGACAGTTCCTTTGTCCTATCGGAAAGTTCCTCAGTCCCATTGGTCAGTTCGTCTGTCTGTGAAGGAAGTTGGTATAAAAGTGCAGTCATTCTTCTCAGCGGTATGAGCATTGGTAGGTTGGTCCTGCCTCTTGGAAAAAAAAAGTCTGTGCTGCCTAGCTATTGTGAAGTTATCGGGAACATAAAGCGTAATACGCTCCAGAAAATGTTCCCATATTTAATATAACCTTACTGGCAGATCTGATTATATATGGCAGAACCTAGATATAAATATTATATCAATACTGGTATAAATATAAACCATTTAAATAAAAATTAGATATCAGGTAAGTTTTTAGATTCTCACGGCCAAAAGCATTTTTGTTGTTTGTTTTTGGGGTGTTATGCCGTGTTGCGCTAACTCCTTCTTTAGCCGACGTTTCGGACAGCGTTGCAGTGTCCATCATCAGGGCAGATCCGGTAGATCCGAAGATGTGTCATCTTCGGATCTACCGGATCTGCCCTGATGATGGACACTGCAACGCTGTCCGAAACGTCGGCTAAAGAAGGAGTTAGCGCAACACGGCATAACACCCCAAAAACAAACAAAAAAAAAAAAAAAAAAATTAGATATGTTTATCCGAGACACTAACAAGGTTACAAAATTGTCATTACAAATATCAGTAAATATCATATCACTACAAATCTTTGCAATCATATAAAAAAGGTAGCCGCCATAATTAGCCGTTTAATAAATAAGTTGAGAGGTTTAAGACGCCTTTCCCGGTAAGACAAAAGATCCTGGGTTCAATTCCTAGTTGTGACCTTTATCTTTTTATGTTCTGTGTCTTGTTCTGTTTCATTTAGATTTATAAGTATAATATTCTTCTTCAATGTTATATTAATTCTTTATTTTTCACTCTCTGTTATTAACATTTATAAATCATTAAAAATATAATCTGTAAATTTTTGTAATAGACATACCTTTATGTAACATATCATAGTTTTTCTAAATGATTAACTTTGTGATGGAGCAATTTTAATTCAAACTATTATCTCTGTATCAGAACAGTACAATATTTTACAAAACCTTAACACATAAATGATGTCATGTATCAAAAAAACATTTATGAGATCACAAAATCAAAGTGTTTCTTTAAAAAATTACTCTAAAACATGAAAATCTAAAATAACTTATATTTCATCGGTCCCAACAAACAATGTCAGAATATGTTAAAGGAGCAATATTTTATTCGGATATATAAAATGTGTTTATGAGAAGTATAAAAATACGCTATTTTATTGCTATCATAAAACAATGCAAGCATAAAACTACGAAAAATTAATCATATGTTTATAATTTTGACAACGCAATTTTTGTTTATGTGTTAATACCGCACGAGAGTCCCAATTGCTCCCCACAGTCTGGAGCCTGTGATACTGCGGCATCCGCAATTTGGGTATGTTGTGAGGTTGAAGGTAGTGGGTAGGGGAAAGAGATGGGAAGGATGAAGGTGAGAAAGTACCTAACGATTTAGGTCTGGTCACCAAACATGGCTAAAGCTATTTCAAGCAACGATTCAACTCAGAATGGTGTACTTACACCAAGGTGATACTGAAAGCATCTTCTACTCTGGAAAGCGCCGCAAATATGTCTTATATTATTTTACATTATTAAATTGTGAAATAACATAAATTAAACAAATATAGTGTACTTGCGCAAGTCGGGATTTGAACCCGCTACCTTCGGATAATCGAAAGCCTTTAAAGAGTTATCAATTTGCTTTCAAATTTTAATTTATGCTATTATTAATTTAATAATTATTTTCTGAATTATAACAAAGGTTCATTAAGTAATATTAAGATCATCACCTCATCCAGTCGAGTGGAATCTAGGCCCCAAATAACTATGACGTAGTAATCGGTAATCAGTCTAGCCCGCCAAGCAATTGGTCACATGGGAAATCTAATTGAATAGCCCTGACGCATATTAACCAAAAATGTTTCGTTCAAAATATCTAGAAAATCAAAAGAAAATTCACGGCCAACTATAATAATACTACATGAAACACCTTTAGAAGTAATCACAAAACCAATATTTTTTCGATCGGTTCGGCAATGTCGGTTTATTTGCAACATAAAGCGAATAACGTATTGATTATTCACGTGCCTGACGCAAAGGGTGATGTGTTTTGTAGGCGAGATGGCGTTAATTGCTAATAAAGTGATCGTTAGCAGATATAAGATACAATGATTACACAGAGAACACAAATGTTTACATTGCTGGCCTTTATGTCAGAGCTGAGGGATCCACAGCGACAAACTGGAGCCGGACGCTAGATACTAGGTACTTCTCCATTCCAGCACAGATTTACATTTAAAAAAACACCCGAAAACAATTTGACGAAAACACACATTAAAATAACTATTGTGGTCTTAATCTGACACACACAGAAGGCCCTGGTGATTCTTTTGGAAAGAAAGAATCAAATCCAGAGATCCACTACTCATGAAATGTTTGAAGATCGTTTTGTTAAGCAAGAATTGAAACTATGCTTTATGGATTGACTAATTTCACATTTAATTTGTTTATTAAATCCACATCACATATTTTTATGTTTTAGTAGCTTTTTTTAGGATTAAACTTGGTTCTTGAATGTTCTTGTTAAAATCATCCCACAATCGATCTTTTGATTTCAAGAAAATATACCTCCTTTTTAATGGATGTGTTCACAACGGATAAACTACGATTTTATGATACATTAATAGTATATCTTATTATTAACCCAAAAAGCCATACTGAAATTTGCTATGAAAGTCCCTGTAAGAAATCTTTTACAAACTTAATATCATGTCACTTAAAAAACTCTTTCTAAAACAATACTCTTTAAATACAAAACACAAGAAATAACAACTAACACATATATCTGGGTCAAAAACATACAGCAAAAATTTGGTCAAAAAACTTCCTTTACTTTGGCACTTAAATCTACAGCCAAATCCCACTTTCATTCAAAACTTGCAACCATATTTTAACATTTAAATCTCAAATAAAAAGCTGGATACAAAACATAGGGAGATCAAAAATAGACAATATACTGACACCAAATATAGACTGAAACTGAAACCACTCAACTGAACAAAAAACAATATGTAATATATTTATAATTATTTCAGAAAAAAAACTATTCAATATATTTATAATTACTTTATACTATCCATACTATTAAATTTTAATCATATGCAAATGAAAGTCTCAGCACGGGCGATTCCAGTTAGGATATCATTGTATTTATTGTTACAAAAAATAATTATAATAGTACAACACTTTTTTTATATTTTCGACTTTTTGTCCGGGTTAAATCTTCCCCACAGGAAAAACTATACCCTTCACAACACTTTTCCACAAATGATCATCTAGTCAATCCACATTATGCAAGTGCATTATATAGGCGTAATAAATACAAAACAATACAAGAATAACACGTCAACTCACCAAGGATCAAATGGGAAAATTATTTTATTTTTATTTTTTTTTTTTTTTATTAAGGACTAAAGATATTTTCATGTCAGAGGGTTCGGCACGGTAGAACTCCTAACTGGACCGATAAATCCTACTAATCCCTCAATATAAATATTTTAAAAATCTTTCGTATTGTATATAAAATTATCTATTTTGTATTTTCATGTAAAAATTCTTTCACAGATCTAATACGCCTTAATTTTGAATGAGAGAGCTCGGTATAATGCCAGTAGCCGAAATGACAAATGGAAATATTTTTATAGTCTGAGAATGCCAAATTTTTTTAATCTCATTTTCTAAATCAATGTATTTTCTTATTTTTTCAGAAACAGATTTTTGAATATTACAGGAATTTGGAATAGCGACATCGATGATATAAGTTATTTTTTTTAATTTTGCCACTGTATCAATATTATTGTATTAGTATTATTATTACTATCATAATTCAGGCATTTAGTGTCTCCTGGATATGTGCCAATTTAATCCCTTGCGCTAGTTCTTCCATATATATTTATATGAGATATTGGTAGAAAAAACTCAGCAGTCCTACCCGACAGCGATGTTTCTAAGATTTGAAATCCAGAAGTTATGATGAAAAGTATAATATTTTTACCCAGAGGTGAAGGTTTTTTATGGTGTATAAGTATTATCTAGAAGAACATACAAGAAGTATCTGCAAACCTTAATAGCAGAGTGAACCAAAGGTATCTGCTATTGGTGTCAATTCGTATTATTCCGACTTAAATGTCAAAAACATATTCCATTATTGAAAATGCTAATAATAATTCGATATGAGGAAACGATTAATTCTACGGATAAAATGAGTTAGAAGTAAAATGATAACAATGAAAAATAACAATAATACAGCATTCCAAAGACGAGAGTTTTTTTGTTACATCTAAATGTATTTGAGAAATTTTCAATTTCTTGTCAAGCGTCAAAAACACAAAGACATTCGAGAGCTCATTCTGAAATCATTGAATCAACAAGAAGAGATTGAATAAGATAACGAAGGAGCGGGATAGGCAGGGGAGGAATTTCATCACAAAAGGAATAATATTTAAGCTGTGTTGAAATCTATTATTTACGAATATTATCTCATGCAAAACATTCATTATAACTATAACACCATACGCTCCGAGGGCTTTGAATCAGAAAATGAACGGATACCTCGAGAAGGTTTCCTCTTGGGAAATGACCACCCTCTAATTATACGTTTCAAAGACCCAGGCGTGTCTAATCACGACCAAAAGAGATCCCTATGAAAACCTACTTTACTTAAATAGAACCATTTTCCCCAATAAAGGTCCATTGAAATAGTCTGGGTAACTTTAAGAGACCAGCTCAGGCGCGAGTCCATTGAGTTAAGCCAGCCTCTCGGAAGCTAAGCGCAATCTACAAAACCCGTAGGTAATACCCACAGTAGTTCAACATGGTTAACGTTGAAGTAGCAAGTGCATGCTAAGAGTTTGTTAGTCATAGCCACTTCTCGTTTAGAGTTCCTTGACGCTTTACAAAATTCGTGATTCTATCTAAAAATACACAAATCTGGACTTTTTGCAAAAATAATAATGGAGATATTTGTTGAACAAATTGCCGGCATTTCAATGGAGAATAATCTCAAATCCAAAGAATTAACATTCAATTAATTAAGATTAAATTAATGAAGCTTATGAATCTCATCGTGATATTTAAATATTAAAGAATCATTACATAATTGGATTGGTTTATTCAAGACACTATCTAAGCTGCTTTAATTTGGGTAGAACTTTAAAATCATTCCAAGAGATGGCAATAAAATTATGAAATAATTGATGCGAAAATAATGTTAATAACTCTCAAAATAAAGTTGATAAAAATGACCGAAAGTAATTTTATAAGGTCTCGGTAATTCATTTGCTAGATAATTCATTTGACAATCATTCAAATATAATTAACCCTCATTGAAATTGAAATAGATGAAAATACCTACAGAAAATAAAAAGGTATCGAACCCAGATCCTTGTCCCGGTAAAATTAAAGGATCTGGGTTCGATACCTTTTTATTTTCTGTAGGTATTTTCATCTTTTTCAATTTCAATGAGGGTTAATTATATTTGAATTATTTGCATGGCGCCGTTTTTGTAAAAAATCATCATCGAGCGCTGATAAGGGCGGTTGATGATATACACGACGAAACGCGTGCTCTCGTGCTATTATAAATAATTAAAAAATTACAGGAGAGTCTATGTCATATGTCTTATTTGGGGATACGATGTGGAGCCTCTTTTCAATGGCAGGAAGTAGTTAACTTTCAAATTGAACTGACTCATTTCATAGGAAGCAGGAAATACAAAAGGTCGAAGGTCGTTTCATCGGGAAAATGTCAACCGTGTACGTATACCTGATTCCCGACCATGTAGGTACTGTACAGATGCCAAAGGGTGTAATGCAAACTGTGGGTGCTGTTTGTCAGCGCTATTTTGTCGGTACCTATTTAGGTGGCAGAATCGTAACTTTGGCAAAAGCAATAATGAGAAGGAAAGAAAGTAAATATATTTAAATTCTGTTGATATCGTTACGTGCTGAGAATTCCCCGGATAGATCGAGTATCTCCTAACATAGAGTTCATGACGAGAATGTCAATTCTATATATAATTAATTGACGCGCACCAGTTAGAATGATCACGTTTGGGGCGACGCTTTTAAATTTATTATTTAACACTTAAAAAGGAAACAAGCAATAAAGATGTGAACCGATAAAAGTTCGTTTTGAACATATTTCTGAAGTAAGATCAATGTTCCCTTACTTCTTCCTTATTGATAGAAGTTTATCTATTAACGAAAAATTGTTTTTGAGTGTAAAAAAAAAAAAAAGAAAAAAAAAAGTGTTTAAACAATTTCTTTAGCCCGTCAGGGTGTTTGGGGCCCAAGAATCGAAACGTTTTATGTAAATTGACGACATTAGATTTCATTGATATCGGGTATGTATATACGGTAGTCTAAAAAATGTCTACCATCTGCCTTATAGAAGAATAGGTACTGGGTATATTATGCGGTGACATTAAGTTCATCCGCTCAAGGGGCAACTGAAAAAAAACTCAATTTGCTATCCTGTGTATTTCAATGGCAGTCCGTAGGTGCCGCAACTTACCAAAAAACAGTTTTCAACGTTGACGCAACCAGTAACTAGCAACACCGCCTAAGCGTCTTCAGTTGCCAGTTGTCCATATGTCAGTCTAAAAAAAAAGTTATTTGTTCATCCCTCAAGAGCTGTCAGATTACGATATGTCTGAGCAGGAGGTTGCACATCACTTTCCCGCGGCGTTCTAAGGAAACAGATGGTGTCGTCCTTCAATTTTGTATCAAGGAAGCCACTTTTTACAAAAATGTATCTAGACCACCAATATATTATATATACATACAGTATTAGTAGGCCGTGCGCAAGTGCATGAATGTTGTTAGTTATATTACACCATCTTCGTCAATTGGTGTTGCTGCTAAAATTTTATAAGGATAAAGAGAAAAAATTTACTACAAATATTAAGTGAGATTGTGACTTGACCAAAGTAGCTAAGTTGCAGTCTTCTGGCAGTCCTGCTGAGAATGAGCGGAGAGATTGGACCAGCCGCTATCGAGACTCAATATCCGCGCCTCTTAGCCAGCTTCCCGAGAAGGCTATCGAATAATGTATTGGGATTGAGAGGGAAAAAACCCAAAGACCCTAGGGATAAAAGTGAGCATCAGGTCACCAAAGGCAGGGAGGAAGGACTCCGGTTTCCAGCGGTCAATCTTCAGGCCCGCTAATGGCGATGGGGGACGCGTAAGCAGGTTATGCAACAGCCACCTCGGAGTTATCTCCTCAGTCGATATCGGAGCTGGGTCTAGTCCACCCCCCTTGATAGAGTGAAAAAAAATAAGATGAGTTCAGTTCTAGGTCCTTGGGATAAAGCAAGACCAAATACAGCAAAACTGAATTGATATTTATCTAAAATGCAATTTCGGAGAAAAATAAAACTGACATGAGGAGTTTGACTATTCACAGGGTAAATGAAAAAAATGAAGATACAAAAATGAAGACCAATTTTTCTTATATTATGTGGCTACAGAAGATGGTACAAGAAAAACAGGTTAATACGTAATTAACCAGTTGCAATATGTAGAAATAACAAAACATGGTGCTTGAAATCCGAGCAGGAAAACACTACAACTGAAGTGTTCTTCTTCATTCTATGGTTAAAGCTGAGATAATTTGTGAAATCGTAAACTTGAGCTGCGCCTTGACAGACGCTCGTTTCCAACCAGTTTGCAACCGACAGTTGCCACTCAGTTTCAGTTTAGTTTTAGTTGCCCCGTGCGCGGATGGACTAACATAGACAAATTCATCAACTCAATTCAATATATAATAATAATTTGCCTAACAGGGGTAGTGTGTCTCTTGTAAAATATCAAAGAAAATGTATTTCCGATTCAAAAAAATAAAATCAAAAAAATTATATCCATTTTTGTATCTCGTATATCTTTCTGTTGACGCCTTATTATTTATTTTTAAATATTAAAAAATACCAAAGAAAATTTATTTCTGATTTTTAATAATTTTTTTGAATCAATGTATCAACGGTATGATACCATTTTTTAAAAGATTTTTTTCTTTGATACTCAAAGCATTTTTTTTATAATTAACATACACTTTATTGTTAAACTACCATACGTATGCAAGATATTTTAAAAATAGTTATTATCGATATTTCTCTTTTATCGACTATTTTTCAATAAAGATGACTTTTCGAAAATATATTGAGTTTTCTTATTATCAGAAAAAAACTAGTTTTTGTAGATGTTTATCTTCGTAAAAACGCTTCTTATTTGTCATATTATTCAACATTTCATATCAATCAACCCAATTGAATAAAAAAAGCTTAAATATTACCTATCCTTTTCTCAACCAATTGTGTCTCCATTAAGTTGCTATTTGCCCGGTGCGAAGACATTCAATTAAACGAAAAAATAGTTTTGACTTGAGGTCTTACTAAGGGAATCGATTGCTTCAATCCAATGACTCTATCAGCCGTACACCCTCGTGTGACAAATACATTTATTTGATTTACGGGTCGGTCGTGAACATTGTATAAATTTTACGATGGTTGGAATTTTTATTGGCGTCTGACATGAGATTTGCAAACCAAAAGCGCTATCTTAGATTTGTTTTACTTAAAAATAACATTTTTTAAATTACGAAACCACTGCTTTAATATATTATAATGGTAGTGTAATAAGCCATAGTAATAAGCCACAGGTAAACTAACCTTCACACCGTTTCCCCGCAGTAGTAGGAAGAAAGGATGGCCCACAAAACAACTCGGTATTGGCATACACTCCTTGATTTATTCACATTCGTTCACTATCTTATAAATATTCTGACTTTTGGGATAGCCTTACTCAAGATTTATATTTGGTTCACTTGATGGTGCCGTGACATGTTTTCCTCTGGCGTCCCCGAATTCTTTTACTAATTAATTCACCATTCTCTGTTCATTTGCTCTACATGCCCAAACTATAGAAGCGATTTTCATGATTTTACTCACAACGCTTACATCAGCCTTGTATTCTTTGCAAATCTTCACGATTCTCAAACGATCATACCTGGTTTTACCATACATACGCCTCAGCGATTTCTACAGCATTCAGTCTACACTTTCAACCATCCTCCTCCAGTTCCATGCCTCACTCCATATGTACCAGCACTCCTTTATTGGCAGCTATCTTCGCTTCTCTGAAAAAAACTTCAAGAGCGTCAATCGCGTTCAGTCCTCCGTTAATGGATTTTCCTGCATTTACGCATCTTTCAACATCCTTTTAGCCTTTCCATCTCTCTTTAATCTACTATCATCCTAAGTCTTCGAACAAAGTTATTTATCTATAAATTTTTTCTTTGATGTGAATACCGTACAAGAGTCCCGACTGCTCTCAACCACATTGAGCCCCTTCGTGAGGTTGAAGAGAGTGGGTAAGGATATCGTATGGGGAAGTGAAAGTTTGTGAAGTTACTGGCTCCCAATGTTGGCTATTCGGAACTAGTAACCAAACACGGCTTAAACTTTTCAAGTAGGTAATGTTTCAATCTGTCTTTCACCATGGTGATAATGAGAGCATCTCTCGCAAATAAACATAAGTAACAGTCCTTGACCAATTTCTCAACAGGACTGCCAGTCGTGGTTCGGCGAAAATCCCCCGTCACTCTATTGTTTTCTTTACTTTTATGTGTTTACAGGTACTGGAGTGTGGGTCCCCTCCACCAACTATCTGCCTGACACTTGAACTTGATTGTTTTGTTGTTTTGTAAGCGCTTGCATACCGCTTCATAACACCGTATGCGGGGACATTGAAGGCCTAGCTTCATTTATATAAATTGTAGAGCCGTTTATTCAAAAAAATTAGATTCATGCGAGAGCTCCGAAGGGGTGACCATAAGTCACCTATACCGGGGTGGGACAGGGTGGGTGTACCTTCAAAGTCCTTGTTCTATCTCCGAGGAACTAGCGTCATTGCTCCCTTCGGGACTGGTGCATTGTCAGAAAATACTCCAAACTCGCGCCATTATTTGCACAAGGTTGAGATTTTTTACACGAGAACGGGTGGTTTCTACGAGTTCGTTTTTGAATTCAACTGCTCAGCCATGGAACAATTTGCGGGCCTCTATGCTTCCTCCCTTCTCCACTATGGGTCTGTGGAGTTAATGTAATAAAATTACAATTCCAAAGATATGAAATCAACGAACAATCTTAAAATTTCCAAAGATTACTTATCATTTGCTCATCTAGTTACTTCGTATGACAACCAGCATATTTATATTTCATATAAGTTTGCGAATTATATGCTTTATAACTAATGACACTTTTGTGATGATAAGTGAAGATGAAAATTCTTCAGCTCACACCTATTTTTTTTAATTTTTTTTTTTATGTGACACCTCACAAGAGTGTCCCTGCCTGTGCAGTGTACAGACAGGGGAACTATGTCACCACCCGGTTGGGCGGCGTTGTGAGGTGGAATAAGGTAGGGGCTGTAGGAAGGGATTTGTTAATGCGGGCCTTGAAGAGGCTTGGATTATAGGAGGGAGGAAAAACAGATGCCGGTAGCTCGTTCCACATACGAGCCGACTTACACAAAAACTAGTCGTATAAACGGCCCGTTCTCATGAAGCCAACGTCAACCGTGAACGGGTGTTCAGTTCGTGTCCGTCGAGTTTCGCGCACGTGCACCGGTGCATCAGGAATCAATGCTGCTAGCTCCTTGGAGCAGGCTCCATTGAAATACCTGTAGAACAGACACATCATGCCTACATTGCGTCTATGCATTAGAGAAGGCAATCGGTCTGTTAACAACGGATTGTCAATCAGATGGATCGCTTTCCTTTGCACAGATTCAAGCAGGTTTATTTTGTATTTCAAGTATTTTGGGGCACCAGCTCAAAGGTGGCTCCCAAATTCAATAGTTGGGCGGACTTGAGACTTGTACAGGGTCAGCAGCTGGTCACTGTTGAAGAATCTCCTAGCTCTGTACAAGACGCCCAACTTTTTGGAGGCCTGATTTACTCGGGCTTCTATGGATCCCCGATACTTGAGCTGGTCTGATATAGTAACCCCAAGCATTTCAATGGAGTCTTTATTGGGGAGAGTGCTCCCATCAAATTGCACCAGACAGTCATTGATCTCCCTCTTTGCCGAAATCAGACACGCTTGGGTTTTTGAGACGTTGAAACTGACCAAGTTGGCCTTACCCCAGGCACAAACCATCACCTATGTCTTATATGTACATTTATATCCCAAATCTCACAGCTAACATAGGTAAGAATTAACGAAATTGGAAATACAAGTACCTTGCAATAAATTTCAATTACGTGACCACACTTTCTACGAGTATGTGCAAATGAATAAAGGTCGGCAATTGTCGTGAATGTAATAGAATTATTTCACCCTTTGTACGTAAAACTATGTTTCCTAATTGTTAACAAATTACTACGGGTGTATTATACGTCGGACCTTTGAATTGAAATTCGTGGTTTTTGTTAGCAGAATGGTTTAATAATATATGTTAGCCCATGTTCAACAATGGCTCAAAATATTCCAACCCATTAATCAACTAGTTTGGATTTTAATTTTCTACTGTTGATTTGATGAGTCAGTAACGGCAGTATATTTGTTTTACCTGTAGGATATATTGTAGGAAAATGTTTATTGGTTTTTAACGGCTACGCGAAAGAAAAGTTTCAATTTAAGTAATTTAGATTTTTAACGAGATACTATTATTAACTATTATTTGACATTATTGGGATTCAATGCATAATGATTGTCTATTTAATAATCATACTTTGGTTTCGCACTGATTTTTTTTCGAATGTGCAAATTGAATTGTGCTTTACAGAAATATTTTCCATTGTATTAAGAGAAGGAAGATAGTGAAAATTTAAATATTGTAGTGGACTGGTCCAGTTTGTAGTACTTTAGTGTGGTACTTCTGTCAGAGAATTGTTGAACGACCTTTGATTAATATTCAGGATAGGCAGGCTTAATAATAACAAAGTGTAATAATTGTGCAAGTTACTGGTAAAAGACACAATGCGAAAGCAGACATACCCATTTACACGTTGACATAATCATTTACACGTTGGCATAATCATGCTATCAGAACGTGTTAAGATATAAGATAGAACTTAATATTTAAATTGTAGAAACACTAACATAAAACAACGATTTGTCACCCTATCAAAATAGCGTAACCAAATTATCGCAACTCGCTTTCGGTCTTTCAGAGTTTTGCTGCACAAAAGAATTTTCTCTTTGGGGAAGTCCAAGTTGATTGCTCGAACCATCCCAACCTAACCTAACCTAACCGAATCGTAGCAAATATGCACCTTGAACGGAACTCTTATTTGCTGTAATGCCTTGGTGGACGTAATTCGTATAGTAGTAGATATATCACTGTAACTTCTTAAGGAACTTATGTTTGCAGCTTGCATGCAATGTAGAGCTGCCATGATAGGGAAAAATAAAACCGTTTCGCCTCTCTTTTATTGTTGTTTTTAATCATAATGTAATGAAAATCAAATTAAAATAACTAAATTTTGCAACTTTTTAATAATCTCATTTGAATTTAGTACATTATTAAGTAAATCCTTGATAAACATATTTAAACAATTTAAAACATTTATTCACCTTTTTTGTTTATATACTATTAAAGGTTTTTAGCCTATCACGGCCATCTTTAGACCGGTACAACTTTTCCTTGAATTAGGGTATATACACAATTTTTAGGAGGGGGTATTCGGGGTGGTAAACAATGATTTCGATTATATCAATCAATATTTATCACCCCTTATACTCCTTGTTTAAGTACCCTGGTTTAAGGAAAAATAGTTTTACCAGTCTTAAGATGGCCGCGACTGGCTGAAATTGGCAACGAAAAATAAATAAAGAAAGGGATCAATTAAATTGTTTCATTCTATCATTAATTTAAACCAAAAAAATGTATACATGGTCTCAACATATATTACAAAACATATTAGTTTCTATGATCCATGAACAAAACAAAGATAATTATAATATAAGGTACATAATTGGTAAAAGCTTGTAAAATAATAAATATCTCAAAATAAATACGAATGATATTGTACTCGGTTCGGGGATCGTTTCTACAATATTGAAATAATTACGAAATGAATACTAATTGCGGCTAGAATTTAGACAAAGAGCAGATATTTGAATAACAACAATTAAATATTTCGTATTTGATTTCACTGCCTAGTTAGGGGTTCCCACATTAATAACGAATATGAAATTTTAATGTTTGATTGGCTTCATACAGATCGGCCACATTACGCACGTGAGCCGCTCCTAACAAGCAAATAAATAATTAAGCAGTCAAAAAGCCATAGCTAGACTAGCAAGCCATAGGTCGCGAGTTCAAATCAAGTAAATTTTATTTTATTTATTTGTGTTATTTCACGATTCACTCATTTAAAATAATATATTGTCAATTTGCGGTACGTTACAGAGTGGAAGATACTCTCAGTATCGCTCTGGTGTAAGACCACCATTCAGAATTGAAACGTTGCTTGAAACGGCTTTGGCCGTGTTTGGTGACCAGATCTGAATAGCCAGATACTTCTCCACCTTCCTCAACTCCACATTTCTCTTATCCATCTCTTTCCCCTCCTTACTACCTCGCAACATTCTCCAAAATATTAATTTATTAACAGATTGTTGTAGTACCTACTTAAGAAGTAGTACTCAGTGATAAAATGCATTGAGATAATTTTTTATTTTTTTATAAATTTATACCATCCAGTATAAATATGTTGCTATAGAACAGGGATGGGGAACCTGCGGAACGCGAGGTTTTTTGTTCTGCACGTTCTGTGCGGCCTGCTGACCACAAAAAATAGTATAAAAATTAAAATAACTTTTAGAACTCTAAAACGGTTTTCTTTTTTACGGTATTACAGATATATTTTTGACGTTATTTTAAAATCCAGAGAAAGGTATTACATATTTGACCGGTACTTATTTATGAAACAACGTTATTATAAAGCAGTTAAGACACAAATAAATAGGTACACGAACCAACTTCGCTTTATAATTTAATTTTAATTTCTCATTATTTTATTAATAACAAATGAAATGTTTAATTAGAAATTATAACTGTTATGATAATTAAACTATCGCTTACAGATAAAATTACACTTATGGATTCACTTGCAAACGCATTTAAGTAGGAACCATTAATTGGCGTCGGCGGGAGAGGGAACAGCGATAGACCATAGAAGAATAGGTGAAAAAATGTTTTGAAAACAAACGTTTGTAACTGGCGCTAAAACTACAAATCTGTTTTTTTTAAAAAATTTTTTCATAAAATAAAGACATAATCACCTACTATCACTACAGAAAGCGGAAAATGTTGCTTGTATCGTGATGGAGGACTTGAAGACCAGACGACGCCTGGTAGGGACCCAAACGCCAACTCTGCCACTGACCGGTCCATAAATGTTTAGTGGCAGATACAGACGTAACGCGTCATCTCGGTCGGGGGTTGGACTTCCACTTAGGCTAGAAACGTCCCTAGGCCTGCAATATTCATCACGATATGACTATCAACAGAGACTGTAATAATAATTATATTCACTTAAAATTATTGCAAGTGATATGCACAATACCAAAATAAACCAAAGGCGACACATTGCTGCACTAAGCAATAATATTCATAATAAACACGATATTACTTGACAAGGCATAGTTGGTTTAATTCTAAACTAGTTTAAACGTTGGATGGTTGATTTTATGGTCAGTTTTAATATCGTCTGGTGGCGAAAATGGAAGTAGCGCAAGAGGGAGGCGCCTGGAGCCGCTTTGACAAAGCAATATGCCCCCTATTCCAACTCTGAAAGTACAGGATTTTCCAATAAGAGGTGTCATTTTGAATAACCCGCTATTTCGGTAGATGTTACTTTTGAAGCTGTAACTTTTTAACATTTGAAAAGTAAAAACTACGCCATTAATAAAAATGGAACGATACACGCTTCAACAACTCATTGAAATTATTAAAATTCACTTGAGCGAACTAAATGCAAATCATCTTGAGTGATGAGGCCCATTTCCACCTCGGTGGCTTCGTCAACAAGCAAAATTGTCGGATCTGGTTCTCGGAAAATCCAAGAGTTATTGTTGAAAAGTTTCTTTATCTTCAACGTGTGACTGTTTGGTGTGGTTTATGATCCGGCAGAGTCATCGGACCTTACTTTTTTGAAAATGAGGCTGGAGCAACAGTTACTGTGAATGGATTGCGCTATCGAGAGATGATTAATATTTTTTATGGCTAAAATTGAATGGTATTGATCTGGACAACGTTTATTTTCAACAAGACGGCGCTACGTGCCACACAAGCAACGAAACTATTGTTCTTTTACAATTGAATGTCAAAATAACACCTCTTATTGGAAAACCCTGTACAACGATAATGATGAGGTCGGGATAAACCCCCTCATTTACTTCTAACAAGTATTCACTACCTGAGTTTTTTCTCATATATTATATGAAATACTAGTAGTTCTGTGAACAGAAAACGTCTTATTTATCCGTATTCAATAAACATGACGATTTCACAGGTGAAAAAAAAAATCATCTTAATCATTAACCCGTCGTGTGTTGCCAGCTGATTCTATTCTCGTTATAACGTTTTTTTGCAAAATAGTGTCTTTCTAAATTGTCTAGTCTTATGTGTTAACATATTTAATAATAAAAAAAATAAATAAATTTTACCATATATATTTTTCTCACACATGCTACATTTCTGAGAAATTATTATTGGTTATTAATTATTTATGGTTATATTAGTTATTAATGGTTATATTACTCAGAGCTCGACAAGTTAAAACTACCACCATCTTGAAATCATATTGGGTTTTTTTTACATTAACACACTCGAACATTGATATTACACTGGTGGAAATGACTTCCAGCCAACAGAAAATTGTAATGATTTGAGGTAGAAATGCCAGAAAACGGTTCAAATTTCACAACGCCAGAACTCTAATTTTTTGCTATTACATAGATATTATTTTTCATGTCTATTTCATTAACAATCTTTATTAACAACTCAATTTCTTTATTCAATAATCGAGTTTCACGTTTTTTTTAGTATTTTCGTAACTTTTACATGAAAATTATTTTACTGATAAACGTACATACACTTACACTCATATGATATTGAAACGAGTCAAGAAAAAATTATATCATCTAAAGAGTTCACTTTGATCACTAATCAAATAATGGTCAGAATTTGGGATCATGAAAAAAACCCACAAAGCATTTCTTGTGTTCTTCTGTAGTCTATACGTTAAGTCAATTTAGCCAGCTGCAAAACCCAGGTTAACAATCAATGCAATAATCCTAAGATTCTGGCACCTACAAGTAAATGTAAAAAATATTTTTTTACCAAGACGGAGTTTTGTATCGATCCATCCTCTGTGTCCAATCCTTCAGAGAAACGACGTGATGGTTAGTTATTTTATTTTTAACTTTAACTGCAAAAATATAAGCATCGGTGTGATCGAAACTCTATTGTTATCCCTCGCTCCGTTACAAGCGTCGTTTGTGGGAAAGTGGGAGAGTTAACGAGGTCTGAGAGGAATGTTATAGATCGTAATTGGCTCTTAAATTACTTATTACGAAATATTTAGCTGGCATTCTAGGTTACGCCCACCTTTGGTATATTTTCGGATTTATAATTGCTTCGCGATAGTGCAATTTAAAATTATGAACGAAAAAGTCATTCATCTATCAACTACTCAATTCCAGATCGAGTACTATACTACAGGGTTTTCCAATAAGAGGTGATATTTTGATATTCAATCGTAAAAGATCAATTGTTTCGTTGTTTGTGTGGCATGTAGCACCGTCTTGTTGAAAATAAACGTTTTCCAGATAAAAACCATCCAATTTCGGCCATAAAAAATTATTAATCATCTCTCGATAGCGCAATCCATTCACCGTAACTGTTGCTCCAGCCTCATTTTCGAAAAAGTAAGGTCTAATGACTCCGCTGGACCATGAACTGCACCAAACAGTCACACGTTGAGGATAAAGAGGCTTTTCAACAATAATTCTTGGGTTTTCCGAGCCCCAGATACGACAATTTTGCTTGTTGACGAAGCCACCGAGTTGGAAATGGGCCTCATCACTCAAGATGATTTGCATTTGATTCACTCAAGTGAATTTTAATAATTTCAATGCGTTGTTGAAGCGTGTATTGTTCCATTTTTATAAATGGCTTAGTTCTTACTTGTCAAATGTTAAAAAATGAAAGCTTCAAAAGTAACATCTACTGAAATAGCGGGCTATTCAAAATAACAACTCTTATTGGAAAACCGTGTATGTAATGTACTTAACTCGTAGTATCGTACATTAAAAGCGTATTAGATTATGTGACGTAATCTTTGGTCTACAAATTGTGAATAGATTGCTTTTCAGGTCGTAATAGCCGGTCAGTATACCAATATAATAAACTTAAAAAATATATTTTTCAGATACGAAACCCACAAAATCCTTATTTCATTCACATAAAAACATCTTCTTCTACAAATTCCTCTTGTAAAGGTACCTGGCTCAAATATTTGATTCAATTCGTTGTGCCATTTCTCCCTAAAGCGTTAGAAACTTATTTTATATAATATTCTATCCAATTATTTTACATGAAGTCCATACAAGAGACCCCGAGGAAAATAATTTCCCTCAGGGCCTATGTCTCTTTAGGGGTTGATGTATGGAAGGTGTTTTTGAGAAGAGGAAGAAGTAAATATGGGTTTTGAAGAGACTCAAGTTTTAGGAGAGAGGTAACACAGAGGCCAGAAAATCGTAACACAGCTGAGATTTTGAATTTAAGGAGTCCTAGAAACGACGTTCTCATGTGACAAATGTCAACCGTGCACGAATATTAAGCGTGTGGCAATGGGATCAACGACGTTAGTTCCTCGAATTTAAATACCGGTTGAACGGAGACAACGCTCACACCTGACTCCTGTGTTCTAAAGATTATAATCCGTTTATTAAGATAAGATAATCTATCAAACCGATTACCTATTTCTGCAAGTATTTTGTAGCTCTAGACCAGAGGTAACTACCAAATTCCACAGTTTGGCGCACTTGCAATTTGTACAGGGTCTGCAGTTGTGTACTTTTAAATTATCGGCCCTGAAAACAACGCGTTGGTGCGTTATTTATTCTGCCTCTCCAAAACCATCTGTTATGTTTCTTGTCGCTTGTCAAAAATACTATCACCTGTGTATAGGAGTAATAAGCCAGATAAAACGAGACAACATTTGCATTCATACGAGGATTTCATTCCTCCGCAATCGGAATATAATACAACAATAGCGTACCAACAGCTTAATTAACGCTTCATATAATCCGGTAATCCGTCGCTAAAAACAAAAAGGGCTTTATTATCTTTATAGCTTCGTGTTTCTCTTTTTAATGGCTGTATCAATATTCCAATTGAATCCATACTGTAAAAGTTTATTGCATTAAACGAGATAAGATAGTGGAAATGCAAATTGTAATGCGGGTAGAAAAAGCTTTATACAACCGGAATAAAATAACTCGTGAGTACGAAGATTTTTAAATAAATTTCTGATTTTTAAACACAATATTATGTTTCGTCTATTGGATTTCTCGCCTTAAATCATATTACATTTTGAACGCATAGTGTACCCATGTCAGGTTGAAATATTGTAGTTATGAAATTTGTATTTTAATATAAGATGTTTCGAGCAACTTACGGACATTATTTCCGCAAACCTATATGGAGTCAGTGAAAAAAAAAAGTTTAAAATTTATGAAAACATAAAAATATTATTCATCTTAAGTGGTAAAAATTGTGAAGAGGTTTTATTATTATTATAAAACATTATTTTTTCGGTTGTAGACCTGTCTAGGGGGGTTGATTAACTCAATCGAAATTGGAACCAAAATATTGGGACGTCATATGATTGCCTAGAAATAAACTTTCTTTTTTGTTTTAGTTTTTCATTGTATAGTATGTTTAGTAGGCTCCGAATGAGAATCGTACTGTCCATATATTGGCATATCTATGTTTTTTTAAGACAATTTTTCTCATACAAAAAGCTTGAAGATATCGATCTAGTGAGTGGTTTATGTATAGGTTTGTCTGTCTGTGATAGTAGGTCCATCCGCTCACGGAGCAACTGAAACTAAACTGAAACTGGTTGGCAACTGCCGATTGCAAGCTGGTTGGCAATCGAGTTTCTCTCACGGCGCAACTCAAGTTTACGATTTCACAAATTATCTTATCTCATTTACCATACAATAGAATGAAGATGAACACTTTGGCTGTCATCTGTCACAATCATATTGCTTCAAAAAATGTCTGCAGAATCAAGTGATGATGAAGCCGCCATTATTTTTTTTCTTTTCTTGCCTAATCAGGTAGCCTATAGGTCATTTTGTCAACCTGTTGAACAAATTTAATGTTTTTGTGCTCGGAAATATCGTAATCTGACAGCTCTTGAGGCATGAACAAATCGCTAATTTCTCCAAAACTTGAAAATCTGGGAAACTGTGTTTTAGTGAGTTGCACAGTCCGCGGACCGCCCTTGAAATACACAGGATAGCAACTTGAGTTGCCAACTGGTTTTTTCCAGTTAACCCGTGAGCGGACGGACTAAAACTGATTCAATAATAACTGATTTCATCAAGAATTCAGACAGGCGTTAAAGTACCTACATACCCATACTAAAATATTTTCGGAAAATTATTTCAACTGTCATTTTCAAAATTGGAACCGTTGTGCCAATAATAAGACAAGCGAGAAAGTATTATGATGATATATTTTTTTACAAGAAAATTAATTTAAATCTATAATATTATATATTGTATTTATTTCATTCATGTGATTTTTCAAGAGTCTTCGCTTTTTAGCTAACATGCAAAATAAATTCAGAATTGTGAAAAAATATATTTGTTGGAATTAGATTAAATATGTGATGAATTTAAATTTTTAAATTACCTTACCTTTCCTCGTTGGGTGTAAATAATATTGTATTATTTTAATGCTGTACAAGAGTTACAACTGCCTGGAGCAGATGGAACTACGACACGGAAGCAGAAGAGAAGAAATAGAAGGGGAAGATTAACATTTTTGCACCTAATTCATGGTTCAGAAAGGACAACTGAAGAAAGTTATAGACATTTAAGGCTTTGATTATATTCTATATTGTGGTCTCTCATCAGGGCTATACTGAGAGTAACGGATATTTAATACTTTTATGAAACTTTGTGATATTTTTACTAATTATTTTTCTATGAAACGACAGAAAATCGAGGTAGCTGTAAAGTTAAAAATACATTTAGATAAAAAAAAATTTTCCATTATCAGTAATTTCAATTCAGTGTTTAGAGGTAAAAACGTAACGTGAGCTATTTTAAAAATATAGTTTTTTAAAGTGTGATTTCAATATTTTAATATTTCATAAAGAATTTTATTTGTTTTTTTTGATAAAACAATTTGAAAGCGTATTTTATCACCTTTCAAAAACAGTAGTTAGATTTTTGATTTGCAACAAAATATGCCATTTAATTGAGAAACGAAAATACACACAATTTCCCCAAGAAATATAACGGACAATATGCTAGAGGCATAAAAGGTTAAAAAACGTTATAGGATGGGATATAATACAGTTCTTTTCTTTTCTTGTTTTTGAATTTGATACGAAACCACTCAATGCTTAATATAGCATAACCTAATAGGAAAAAATAAATCAATAAGTGTTAATATTCTTAGAATGAAAATATTTTTAAATCCACTAATTTATTCACGTTCAGTGTTTTTAGTTGTGTCTATTTAAACAATGTATATTAATTAATTTTTTCAAAGGTTTTAATTTTGATGTCTCTTTAATTACGATTGCAAGAAATTTTAAAATATTAAATAAGTAATAAAAAATGGTGAAATGTATAATAACAGAATTTTCGCTTAAATCGATAAAACCTCCAATAATTAGCCATTTTATAAGTTAATAAAACATATTGCAAAAAAAAAGGATTTATTGTACATTTTTTTTAACATTACAGTTAATATAATGAAGGGCAGGTACTTACAATCATTAGTAAACTGCATGCAACTGCCACCGATGTAAGTCATTCCCGCATGTTTATAAATGATCTGTTTACCAGCACCAGATAGTCTGTCCACCATTACAATAGTGTAATGTATGAACTATTAACGATGCGATCACGTTCAAGATGGCTCGGTCAACATTCGGATTGCATTTTAAATTAACAAGAAATCTCTGAAGGTCTGCAGAACAGATGTCAAGTTGTTAAATAAACATAAGAAAAAATATTTCCACCAGTCCAACAATTTGCCGACAATACTGAGTCAAAACACAAACAGTCTGTTGATTTTGATTATTCACTAAATTAAAATTAAAATTAAATCGGCTTGTCGCATATAATTAAAATCTTAATTGCTTTTATATTACATTATATATTTTGCATGATTTATGTTTATAAAACTTTAAATTATTGTCATGTCACACTGAAGCTATTCGTTAAAATTTATTGATTCTTTAAAATATGTTTTTTATTTAAAATGTGAGTGTTTTTTAATATTTTTATATTAAGCCTGTTGTTTTATTCCGCATTTTTGTCATTATGTATTTGTTTAAACTATGAAAATTAACTCATAAACAGCGTTAAAGCGAAGTTTGCAAACTTGCAGCTTAGTTTTGAAAGTTTGCGATAGTGTCGTCTGCAATGGTCGGTGTTTGAAGGGAGAGCGCGGCGTGGGTGCTCGCATACCGGTGTCACGGCATCGACTGGCTGAAAGTCGTCGAAAGTCGGAGATACGCCGAGATATGCTGGAGCTTGCTAGCGACGCTACCGGGATACCGACGCCACCGACGCGACCGACGCTCGCCGCCCGTTCGGCGCGGAGGAGGAACTAACGGCGCATCGCTTTTTACGTCCGCTCGCCGACGCTAAACAACACTCATATCGCAGCTGAGCTGTTATCAAGTCAATCTGTAGGATGTGTTTATTGGAGGTGTCCAAATAATGTTCTGATTTGCTTGAAGGGCGATATAAGTGGCAACTATTTTTTTATATCAGAGTGTATTTCAGCTTATTATGTATGTATGTGTCACGTGCGATTTATGTTACACTATCGTACCTACCACCTTTGCCTAAGTCGTGATAGATACCATTTTTTCTAAATATTTAGTAGAGCAGGTGGGAGATTTTTAAAATAACGATTGCAATACACAATAATCTCTCATAAAACTTAACGTTGCATTTTCTAAAACTAACAAACAGAGCTTGAATCGTTTACGCTACATGTATGTGATTTTTTAAACGTTTTGCTGCGAATTTTTGTCCAAAGCAATAAAAAGAAAAAGCGAAAACAGCAAATAAAAACATAAGTTAAAATGCTTTAACCTGAAACAAAAAGTCTTTTTCAATGTTGATTTGCAACGAAACATTTTGTTACGATTTTTTTAGGTGAATTGAATAGCTAAAAATGTGATTCTCTTGGGTATGGTTTGTTATAATTTGCATTGAAATCATCAAACGATTTCTGTCAATCAGGAACATAACAAAGGCAAAGGTATTTTAAAGGCTTATTGTTTTGGGAGTGCAGTAAGGATTGTGCACTGTTGTTTATATCTATATAATTATATGTTGTCTATACTATTATTACTCTATAATATTGACCATGTAATTCTCACCGACCTTCACTTGCTAACTTAGATCCGGAGCAATAAGTTTAATAAAATGTGTCATTACATGAATTATTATTCCTAAAGGTCCTTATAACAGGCACAAAAAAACAGGTTTGAAAATAATAAAAATCGTCGGTGCATAATTAAGTTTTATGTTTCACTTCTCACCACAATATCATATAAACATAATATATACGTCAAAAATCACCATTATATCATATAAAGCAATTCTAGGTCCTGACAGATGAAAGTAATCTAATATTATTACTTTCTTCTCGTTCTTCGCAAAATCTGTTATCAGGAAAATCAGCATAATTAGTCAGATTCGTCTGCTGACGCATTTCGTCAAGGAAACCATGTTCCTAGTGGAGTTAAATTCTAGTTTTACACCATACACTGCGAAATTCACACAAACCATTTGCTTGCTCTGCGTGTAACGAGATTACTTAAGCTCGTGAACTCTTATGCAGAATTACTCTTTAAACCAGTCTTGTGTGTTGAACGCAACTTAAAATTCGATTATCGGACTCGTCTGTAGACGCAACTCATGGGAAACCATTCTCGTGTTCCGAGTGCAGTTAAAAATTTCTAGTAGTAGACTCGTTAATGAACATGACATTTGATCACGAATTTTTCATTTTTTTATTCACAGAATTCATTTCAGGAGTTATACAAATAAAATTTCTACTTGGTAAAATGAGGTTATAATAATAAATAAAGGATTGCATTACCCCATGTGGCACAAATATTCTATAGCCACAGACGGTGAAAAGCTTCACCACCCTTAATTAAGTCGTAAGCCAGTCTCATACGAGGTGACACCGAATGTTCATCAAAACATTACCGTCATGGCATTCGATGAAGTTAAAATTTCAGTAACTTGTAGCACAGATTATAAAAATATACCTGGAAAGTAACAACACGTTTTATGGTAGAAAATTCATCGCCATGTATTTTCAGTGGTCAAGTGTTGATAGATAAGATATAACAGGGATTAAAGCACGGGCGAGGCCGATTACGCAGGCAAATAATAATGAATTTAGATTTTCATAACAAATTAGATACTTTTGAAAAGATGTTTAAGGTTATTAAACCAGATCTAGTTAAGCAATTTATTTTTCTCATTATTTATCGTGAATTTATAATATCACTTTTCAATAGTGTTCAATTACTAAATTAATACAGCCCAGTTTTGTGATATTTCACCTTACTTATTCTATATTAACCTTGTTAATGTAATAATTATAATAACGCTAGTAACGTAATATGCAAGGTAACATTAAACTGCCGGAAGCATCCGTAAGAGAGTTTCAAACGAAAGCAGTCCTAAGTCTACTCTTTAGAAATAACTGTTTAAGTATTCCTTCCCGAAAGCAGCTAATTAGTTATGTAAGGTTTTTGGCAATTTTACGAGCGTTCCGTATGACACAGGCTTAATTATTAAAATAATAGTCATTTAGGAGTATAAAAAAAAATATATCAATTTTAAATTACTTTAAAAAAACTTTTTAAAAATTGGTTTGACTGAGAATTCAACCTTCCTTCCCTGGAAATGGAGTCGGCTATCCTACCAACCTCGTCAAATGCCGATTGGGTTGGACCGACATTTATTTTGTATATTAACGTAATGTCATCCGATCACGGAGAAATGCAAATCTGAGTGATTGCCACCAAAAGTTGTTAGAATGCATTGTCATTGACAACGGGTCTATCTCCTGATTTTCAGTTCCATGTAATTATAATAATCCATGTTTCAACAACGGATTGTCGTGTAAACCCTCTCCTTGAGTCGTGTAGCCGTGGGGTTAATCAAGTATTTTGTAGCTTGAACCCAGGGGAAGCTACCTTAATGATGTATTCATTAAAAAATGTACTTCGGCAAGCCGTCAAACCTTTATACTGGGATCTAATTTCGCTTTGCACTGAAGGCAACCAAAAAGAAAATTCCAATTGCTTGCACTCAGGTCGGCGGGAAACGTGAGATTAAAAGCTTAAATGTTGAATTATCCTGCTGATGCGCCTGAAACTAAGTAGTAGTTATACCGAGTCGTAATGTATGTTTAAATACGTAAAATAATATTCTATTTCACAATATCTACATACCTACAATGTTTACATCGAAAATGATAGCAATAACATATTGTAGCGAGTTCCATATCCACACAAGTGATGACATTGGGGTAGCACCGCTAATGCCTTTGAACGATGGCAACCTAAATTTAGGTGATTTTTAGGAATTAAAATTAATTTATATTTAACTTATCACAGTAAGCTGATATGTTTAGACGCTATCAAATACCAAAAAACGTCACTAATGTTCCTCTAATGTGTCTAAGTTTTGTATCGTGAAGTTTGCGTGTTTTGGTAGTACGTATACATATATATAGTTTTCGATTTAAAATCAGTAAAATTTTATTCGTACAAAATTGTATATGGCATTATTTGTACATGTCTTCACTATTTTTCTGCGTAATCCTCGGCAAGTTCAACGCAATTTTTGAGTAGGGAACAAGGTACTTGAGCCTTTTGTCATAAAAATCTCCCACTACGGCCCGCAACCAGCTTGACCTCTCTTTATGCTTTAGGTGAAGGAAGAGATGAAAATCACTGGGTGCTAAGTCAGGGCTATAAGCCGGATGGCTAACGACAAAAGATTACAGGAGCGCGGTGGTTACAGCTGCTGTATGGGGGCGGGCGTTGTCACGCAACAAACAAACGCCCTTGCTCAACCTCCATCTTCGCTTGTTTTGTATCGCTCTTAGAAGTTTTTTTAACGTTTCATAGTAACGATCAGCGTTGATTGTGCTCCCTCTTGTCAAAAAATCGACAAAGAGCGCACTTGGTGCTAGTACGGGGAACTACGCGCCACAAGCAAGTGTTGCAAACTAGTGAAATATTTCGTCCGTTCCACCGCAAATCCCAAACGGTGTCTAATTCTTTCACAACCTTGGTATTTGCGAACCGAGCAACAAATTGCGGTAAAGTAATGAAGGAACTACAGGCGGCGTTTCGCGCCATTTGCGGTTGCTTCATTCCTTTTCCATAAGTTGAGGTTCAGCTCTGCAGTTCGGCTCGCGTATACATACGCAGCATTAGACGACTAAATTTGAAGAAATTGATGTTTGTAAATTGAACATCTTTTTACATATGAAACATTGAATTTTATAATCTCTGTGACTATAAACATTTTCAATAGAACATTGACAATATAAATGAACACTGCTGTTCTATTTCCCCTAATAAGTACAACGTAGGGATATTTTGGCAGTTAACATACATAATTCACGCAAAAATTATGAAAACTAAGAACGTGGCATGCACGGTGAAATATAAGTAGATTAATTGGCTTTAAAACACGGAATAAGCGCGGCTGATCTAAAATCTAAGCCCAGGAAATTCTGAAAGGAAACTATAAAATGTAAATAAAGTGTTTAATTCAAACGCCACATTATTTTACTAACTTTCAACACCTTTCCGTTTACCAGCGGCTAGCCTCACGCCTGCCTGCCGACCACTCTCAGCTTTTCCTCATTCCCCAGGCTACCAAGGTAGACACTGTATTGTATTATAGAAAACAGTGTAGTTATTAGTGAATGAATTTATTAATATCCTTTCGAATTTATATTTCTGTTTCATATATAATTAATTTAACATTAAAGTCAAACTCCTCTATACATTACGAGTCCTATTATGTTTTCCAGAAGTTACCTAAAACAAACAAAACTTTACAATGAGTCAAGTGCTCGATTTTGTCTGTGTAAAGAGTGACAAATATATTACAATTGTATAAGAACCCATTTTTTAGTTTGATCTCTCTCTCACATCTCAGCATATATGGTTACGAGCCTTTGCTTGTAACCACGTATTCGTAATATCTGTACTCGGTTAACAAATAAACGAAGTAATCTATCTCGGAATATCATTAATATGAATGTCAAAAACTTATGGTAATGGAGGTGCAAACAATATAATAACAGTATAACAACAAACGTCATTATAAAACTATTAAAATGTAAAATAACCTTTCACAAAACATAACACACAATAATGATCTTATCAAAAAATATTACACATCATATAGTGAATATTTTTTACTTGGGCCACGTTTTCATTATGATAATATTATGTATCGATACGCGAAAGTGTTTTTCTACTGTTTCAAATTTCTGATATTTTGACCAAAATAACATCGTGTTTTTATCTTTCACTTTGATTGGACTTTTCTGCATTCTTCCAGTAATGAACGTAACCATGGGTACCTTATCAAGGAGGCCTGCTGTGTGTTTCGATTGATGTAGTGTCCGATTTTGGATCACTAAGTAGGACCTTCTGTTTGGTTATGATAATAATAGGTATTAAACATAGCATCAAAATATTTTTTGGGCTACTGACTATTCGTTCTAGTTACCAGGCGATTTATTTCAGAAGGCGGCCTCTAATTTTGTGATTTTGGGAGCTTTTAAACATTTTGTGTAAAAAATCATAAAAATTACTTAAAACACGGTTATTTATTAAGAACCTTTTAAAAAAATTGGTATTTTTTTAAAAACGGGATTGTAGGCCCTTAACGAATAAGTTAACAGGCTTATATATTATCACGATATCGGAACACGTATTCCAATAGTATTCGGATTTCCATGAACTTATAAAGTTTATCAGGAAACCTGTTAATTCATTGGATAAGGGTTGTTTGTACCCAATAAATTGAAGAAATTCTTAATACTGTTGCATTACTCATTTTTCTCAGTGTATATTTGTTTTCGATTCACATTATTATTACTGTCTTCATACTGCGAAATTTGTTTCGAATGTGTACTTTGGATACATCGAAATTGTTGCCGTTATTTTTTTACCCTTTTTTTTAAAAAAAAAGGAAAAACGTTTCCGGTTAACAATTAACTAATAATATTCTAAAAAAAACTCCTACTAACCGATCGGAAAACTGCGGTAAAATTTCAAAACAACACTAGTCGTATTTTATGGATATGAAAATCGAAAGAATGAATATGTTATACGTATTTATAACATTATACACCGTATGCCAACGCGTTTTGTTGTAATTCATGATAATCTGAGAATTTTTTTTTTGTTTTTTTTTAAGTTTTTAAAAATAACAATTCTTATTAGGGACCAAAAAAAATGTCCAGTATAATCATTGCTTTACTATTGCAAGTAATGCACGTGTTCGGATAACAAAATGACTGAACATGTGGTCAACGAATGCCCACTCCATTCATTCCCCGGTGGGATTGATGAGGTCCACATAAAGACGCCTGAGGCCCTAAACTGGCTCGCAGACCTAGATATCCCCCTCTGACCCCCCCACCATACGAAAGAAGAAGATTATTTTAAAGGTGTCACTATACAAACGCTTAATAAAACATACAAAATAATTTATTTTTTTAATTTGTGCATCAATGATAAAAAAATCTATTATATTTTTCTCAAGTTATTCATTAACCTTAGTTCAGGAAGGTTTATATTTTCATCCTATCCAAGCGACTTATGAAAATCTGATAATAGTTAAATGTAAGTGAATATATTGTGAATATATAATGAATATATTGTGAATATATTATAAATACATTATGAATATATAATGAATACATCGTAAATATATATTGTATACATTAAGCATATATTATGAATTGATCGAGTCGCGGTTAGACATAGTAAGTACGCGAATCATTGAAAGTAATAGTATTGCTTTATTACCTACTCAATAAAAAGGTATTTTAATGGTTTATTATTCAATTCCCTCTTCGGCCCTTTTGGCTATTATTTAGGCTCGTAAACCACGGACGTTAGAAGGCGACTAATAGCTTTGCAATTCGTTCTTTTAGATTTTGATGAAAAAAGGAAATTGTGAATTTGTTAAAATGTATTGAACAAATAATTTTTTGAGATGGATCCAGGTGCGGCGGTATCTATACTAGATACCGCCGCACCTAGAACCATTATTATATGCATAGTGTATTGGTCACCAAAAGCGTTTCGCTACTTTTGGTGTTTTAGCAGGGGTGCCCGGGTTCATGTGGTAAGAATTGTCTAGGTCTCGGCGACGTTGCGTCTGCCCACCGGATGAGTGGCGGGCCGTATTTGGAGAGACTGGTTGAGGGAGATCATTTTACTTCTCCAGCAGGACTCTCTCGACCCATCGCCTCGCACCGCAGTGGGAGGGATGAATTCAATGCAGTTCTGGACACCCTGACCCCCATATTCCTACCTACCCCTCATATATTTTCCTTCCCTAATCTTCCTTCTTTTACTTAAAAAACAATCCACACAGCACCCCTAAAGATGAAATAGGCCCTGAGGGATTATTTAATTATTTTCCTCAGAGACTTCCATGTGGAGCTAATAAGCGGGAAGGTACTGACGGAACACGCTATGTAAATTCTGTCGGAACAACGTAGGCAAGTACTGTCAGAACACAGTATGTAAGTAAATACTATTCGAATACAGTATGTAGGTACTAGCAGCGGCAGCTGGAAAAAAGATTAAAATATACTATTATACATATTTAAATATTATAATATAATATACTGTATAAGCCTTAAAGTTACTTCAGTTTCAATAATATTACGCCTTTTTAGTATTTTACTGGGACATGTAACCAATATATCAGTTAAACGCGGCCGGCCACACTATATTGTCTATAACTAGATTTCAATGAACTGTAGAACTAGAATTTATAGTGTGTTTTAGTGTCTTTTTCAAAATGGAACTTATTTGTTGAAAAAATTCTGACAAGTGATAAAGAACCTTCCTACAAACAGAAAATTATTTTTACTGTCTTGTCCAAAATTGTAATATTCCGTTATTTTTCACGGATGTTCGCTAGCAATAAAATAATGTTTAACATGGGCAAATATCGTAATTACTAATGATTTCTAAAAATTACATTTATTTTTCTATCGGTTAGTGGATGAGTTTACGAATGCTTCTGGTTCTATTCATCTCCTAGTTAAGTACTCCATCATTGCACAAGCAACATCTTCCGAATATAATGATGATAGCAGAAGTGTTTAAAGTATTATTATATTATTTGTAACCCGGGAATGTTATCTGTCCTTTTTAATTAAAGAAAGAAGTAGATTGCTGTAAAGCGTTTAATACTAGCGTTATCCTTGGAAGGCGGAAACTTTAATTACTTATTTACTGTGTACGTGCTTGCAATAAATAGTTCAATTCTCTTATTAAATACACTAAATATTTCTAAGTACCTACAAAGTAATTATTTCCATCGAAAAAAGGATACCGAGGTATCGGGTTAAATCCTCGTCAAATAAATTTGATTATTTTATGTGTAATAATACATGGTTTTCCAATAAGAGGTGTTATTTTGAATAGCCCGCTATTTCGGTAGATGTTACTTTTGAAGCTGTCACTTTTTTTATTTTATATTATTGAAACAAACAGTACATAATTTACAGAGATGAAACAATATACAGGAATAAGATACTTCATGTTGTATGTCTGCTAAGTGGTATGTTTATTCCTTAATTACCAGGTGACTTGTGTAGTTTATAGGTGTGTGTGTGACGTGTGTAATGTGTGTGTGAGAGGGTGTGTGTGTGTGTGTGTCTGTATGTATGCGCATTGAATTCTTTAAATTATTGACATGATGCCACGTTTGAATTTGGGCAGTGAATCCGAAAAAATGTCAATGTTAGAGTTAATACAAATATTATTTAGAGTATGAAGAGCTCGGTTAATTGTCGAATTAGATGCTGCATTTGTTTTATAATTTAGCGTATGGAATAGCACTGTATGTCGTGCACGTCTCAAAGGTATGTTAAAGTTAATAAAGGACAAAAGTTCAGAACAGTCAATCTCATTGTTTAAAATTCTGTGTATAAATATTGAGTCAGCCACTGCTCGTCTTCGCTGCAAAGTTTCAAATGTACACTCAAAATTATTGTTGAATCTGTGGGTAATATATTTTATAAATTTGTTTTGGATTCGTTCTATACTATCTATGTAAAGTTTATATTGCGGATTCCAAATAGGCGATGCATATTCCAGTGTACTTCTGACTAATGCGAAATATAACATTACAATTGTACGCGGATTACTGAATATTTTACTTACACGTAGTTAATAGGTATAAACTACGTCGTTATTAAAAATGGAACGATACACGCTTCAAAAACGCATTAAAATTATTATAATTCACTTGAGTGATTCAAATGCAAATCATCTTGAGTGATGAGGCCCATTTCCACCTCGGTGGCTTCGTCAACAAGCAAAATTGTCGCATCCGGGGCTTGGAAAACCCAAGAGTTATTGTTGAAAAGCCTCTCTATCCTCAACGTGTGACTGTTTGGTGCAGTTTATGGTCCGGCGTAGTCATTGGACCTTACTTTTTCGAAAATGAGGCTGGAGCAATAGTTACAGTGAATGGATCGCTATCGAGAGATGATTAATTATTTTTTTATTTTTTTTATTTTTTTTTAAATACCTAAACGGCTATACTGCCTTTTATGAATAAACATATAATAGAGTACAAAGTAAGATAAATAATATTATTTCATTATAGTAGTTTTAAACTTAAAAATAACATACAATTATTTTGTGTATCACAACCAAAAATAACAAAAAAAGAACAATGAGAAATATCATCATTTCATTTCAACATGTCCATATTGCGTATATAAAATTACATTATGGAAAAATAATTTTTGAGTGCATGTTTATATTGCGCTAATTTTAAGAAATAAATGTCGCCGATGTTGGCATGTTCATTTCCCAAAATGTGTAATCGACTGATTGGTGAGTAATAATGTGATAATGTATGTGTGTTACTATAGTAGACCGGTAGAGTCAGTCTATTGTTAGCGCGAACAGGGCAATGAAATCGTATTAGTTCTATTAAATCAGGGGTATCCAGGACCGAGTGAATTATTTTATATAATATTAATAGATCACAGATTTGATAAATTTACGAGATAAGTCCATTTCAATAACAAATTATAGTCCACGGATTCTCTTGGAATACCTAATTTAAAATTAATATACCTAAGGAATCTATGCAGGACTTTTTCAATCGCTTGAATATGGATATTTTAATGTGGAGCCCAAATCGTAGAGTTATATTCCAAAATGCTTCTCACTAGCGTTATGTATAAAATGCAAATAGTATCAATGTTACAAAATTGTTTGGTTATTCTAATAATAATTCCTAAAATCTTCATTGATCTATTAATAATATTAGTTATTTGGCTAAAAAATGTAAGTTTTGAGTTGAAAATAATACCTAGATCATTTATTGTTTCTACTGAGTTTAATATAATTTTGTCAATATTGTATTCATAAATTGTCGGTTTCTTAATTTTATAAAATCTTATTATTTGACATTTACTAATGTTAAGTGCCAGTTAATTGCATATACAGCAATTAAACAAGTTGTTTTAATTTTTTTGTAAAATTATGCAATCAGAAATATTTTTAATTTTTTTATATTTAAATCTTCAGCAAATAACAGGATATCAACATCGTAAAAAACTTCTACAATGTCATTAGTAAATAAAATAAACAGTATTGGTCCTAAATGGGAGCCCTGTGGCACACCACTAGTGGCAGAAAAGGCATCCGATATTACGTCATTTATCTTTACAAAAAGTTGCCTATTTGTTAAATAACTCTCTACCCATTTAAGAAAGTTTCCGGTTATACCCATACTCCTTAATTTATTTATCAATATTTTATGACAAACTTTATCGAACGCCTTGCTGAAGTCAGTATATATCGAATCTACTTGACATTTATCTGCAAAGGCATTCGTTATAAAGTTTTCATATATTAGTAGATTTGTCAGAATTGATCTATTCTTCATGAAACCGTGTTGAAACCTTGTTATAATCCCATTTAATTTAAAACTAATTTTATCCAAAATAATTTTTTCAAATATTTTTGGAATAGTTGACTGTATACACACAGGTCTTTAGTTGCGTATATCGCATTTGTCACCTTTTTTAAATATGGGTGTGATGTAACTATTTTTCCATGCAATTGGAAAATATCCCGATGACAATGACATATTAAAAATTAAATAGAGGGGATACGACAAGGCATGTATACAGTGTTTCAATATAATTGGTGGTATTTTGTCAGGACCCGAACTTTTTTTAATATCTAATTTGTTAATATGGGTTTTAATTTCATTTATATCTATGTGAATGTTAGAAATTTGTAAATTGATGTTAGATGAAAAAAAAGGAATTTCACTATTATCAATTGTTTTGTCATATACATCTTTAAAAAATGAAGCAAATAAATTAACAATAGTTTCTGCATTATTTCCATTTATGCCGTTATAATACATGCTAGCAGGTATATCTATTTCATTTCTTTTTAATGACTTTGAGTACTTCCATAAAGTGTTGATGTGATTTTATGGCCGTAATTGAATGGTTTTGATCTGAACAACGTTTAATTTCAACAAAACGGCGCTACGTGCCACACAAGCAACGAAACCATTGACCTTTTACGATTGAATATCAAAATAACACCTCTTATTGGAAAATCCTGTATAAGGTATGAGTGGCAGATATTCAGCATCGTATTCAGAACTAAAACGTTAAAAGACTTGGTGTTTAGTGACCTGATTTGAAAATCCTGATCCTTCCCAATCCTCCTCCATCCTTGCCAAAATCCTAATGGCTGCGGACAGTCGTGAGCAGTTGGGCCTTGATTGCGGTATTGATTTTAAAAGTAATAAAAAAAAACTATGTCTTAAGTCAGTTTCATAGACAAAAGAAATGGGAAAACACCAAAAAAAGAATTTTTAAAGGTAAGTAGGAACTAGTAAGTAGGAAAGTAGTTGTGAATCTCTAACTTTAAGCCTAAGTTGTAAATATGTATGTTGTTAAGTCACTAGGTTTAAGTCAGTAGTTATAGCCTTAGTCGTAAGTCCCTAGAAATAGGCCCTAGGTTTAAGTTAGTATTATAAATATTTATTGTGAACATTGACGTATTATGTTTAGATGAGACATGAAGCGAAAAATGGGTACCGCTTTTTGACCTCCAACTGACCTCCAACTCTCCAAACGCTCTAACTAAAACTACCAATTCCGAACTACATGCACCGCTAATTGCGTGGAACAAGCTTCGACGAGATATTTGTATGCAGTAGCGTCTTCACTGGTAGCTCTATGGTTGTATACCAGTTACATTTCTTGTGTAATATATAGCGCACTTGAGGAGATTTTTCATTAAAACAGCGCTATGTAAATCAGCCAAATATTACTATTACTAATTGAGCTAGGCCATCTACCATGTTAGTATAAAACAGCGTACAAAAAAGTATCGCTGACATCGTTCACCCATACTACTGCAAATCGCATTTATGCATAGCGGCGCTCCGCCTTTTTTTCTACCTACACATCAACCCCATAACTTTCATTGGTCCCGCTGCTTTGAAAGTCCGTGCAATTTAATCGGAGCACGACGCTTCTATGTGATATCTTACTTTGTTCATATTAACTTATATGCATTTCTGGTCACTTCAGTATAGAAAAACACATCCGGTCTAAAAATATTTGTCTGAGTTTATTTACATGATAAATTTCAATTTTTTAAATTTATTCTCAGATAAAGGACGGCTCGACCACAAAATAAATATAAATATTTTTAAAAAAGCTCATTGTATTTATAAAAAGGGATCAAACTTACCCAATAATAAAGCACTAAAAGAATTTTGAGTTTACATGCAAGCCCTGAAGCAGAACCCTACCTTATTAACAGAGAAACTGCTTTATCATATAATCAGTGAAACAAAGGTAAGACGGCAGGGTTCAGTCATGTTTCAAACCTAATATCTTAAAATTTACTACATAGAGGGCAATAGTAGTCACTTTTTAAGAGTAATTGCTTTTTTAACGGGTAAAAGGAGTAAAAGTCGAGAACGCCCGAGGAAGACGTGGCACGATCAAGTGAATCAGATACTTGAGTCGGGCCATGTCAAGAGTAAGGATAATAGAATAGAGTGTGTATGAGACGATGTATGAATATGAGTGTGTGCCAAGACCGATTTGTTTGGCGGTCCATCCTCTCTGACTATGAAAGACTGAAACGTCGTGATGTTTAATTATTTAGTTAGTTAACATGTATTATTATCAATTTGATCTGTTTTTTAAATCCTTTTTTTGGTGCACCAAGTTTTGATTTCCAAAATACCGTTAAACATGATTTCACGTACAGTCCCGCAGAAACAGCCCAAGTAGAGTGCCCGCGATATTATCGCAGCTTGTTACATTATTTATTATGTATTGAGTACCCAATATTATCATCGTAATGCATCTAAGTGTCTAAATCACTCAGTCGTCTACCAAACACCAGATTACAGACTTGATAAGCACAATCAATGGCTGTATTAACAAATACGTATTACTATGCAATATCATTCACCTGTTTTCAGTGTGATTCTATCGGGTAGGATTTGCATTTATGTAATAATCCATTTTATTCATTCCACGAGTTTTTAGTTGCTCATCAGTATTTTCTTGTGTGTTTTTTTATGTTACTATAAAACACGTGCATGAGGCCCATACGTAACGTAAATACTTTATTTTGAATTAACTTAATGAGTAAAACCTTAAATTGTAATTGAATTTGGGGCACGGTTTTAATTCCCTTTAGCGCACTTTTATTTATACTCGGGAGATATTTTAAATTTCTATTGATATTTCAGGTAACTAATTATTGCTTATAATTATTTTTTATCCTTTATGCTATGTATAAAACCTCGTCTTATAAACATTAGTCTATCATTAAAAAATAATAATATTTGACGAGTAAATAATATTTCTCCAATAAATGAAGATATTATATGTCTCGACGCCATCTAGTGAGATATTTAACACTAACAAAGCGTTTCCTACAAAAATAAAGTTGGTTGTTTACATGTGAAAAAAATACAATAAGCAGTAATATTGTTGATTGAGGTAATAGTACATATTGAATCATTTGTTGGAAATAAGTCGACGTAGCTCAGTGGTTTCAGAGCATCTGAAAGCATCATTTATTTTTACTTTGGAGATATTTTAAATTTGTATTGATATTTCAGACGACTAATTAATGCTTATAATTATTGGTTATCGTTTGTGCTATGCGTAAAACCTTGTCTTATAAACATGAGTTTATCATTAAAAAATAATTATATTTGACTAATATAGTTGAAAGTATTTCAATAACAGATCCCGTGTAGCTAGCTTTTTTGTGATACTGTGATAGTTTTCCATTGCCGGAGCAAGAAGGACTTGTAGTAGTAGCACCCTCAATTAAGGGTACTCTTGTAAGGTGGAAAAAATTGTGGAGGGGAAAGAAGGGGGATATGAGGAACGATAGATTGAGACAAAAAACTCCATTTAGGGATGCCATAGTCTCACTAGCTTCAGATTGTAGCTATGATTACCACCTATTGCATTAATGTAACTAAATAACAATCCTAGGCGTACTAAATGAAAAAGTATTAATTGCAAATTTATTATTAAATATAACAGTTCTAACGTTAGTTTGTTCTAAATGTAGTGCTCTTAATTAATAATTATTATCGTCAGTTCATCAATCTGAGTAAATTTTACAACAGCCAAATTAAGTTAATATTGAATGTCAAATTAATATCAATATCTCTGTCGATTATTTTAATTTGAATGAAAAATTAATATCTACTGATTCTATTGGGCGCCATATCACTTTAACACAAGAATTAAGTAGATAGTAAATTAAATTATAATGGTTAAACCAAGTTTAAAACTATTACTAATTATAAATGATCTCGTTATGTGTTCCATTTTTAACGTCATGTTCGTCCGATTCCTGGTGATCAGCGTTCCAACATCCCGTGGTTCTGCTTGCCGTGAACTGCTAGCAGAGATCTTGTGCAGCTATCAGCCTGTTGACATCTGGTTGTTCGCTGTGTTGATCAATTTTCTATGCGTATCGATATAATTATTACGAATACTGGGGATTAACGTTCCAATTCATCGCAAGATAGTAGGGAGCAGTTAGAACAAACAATGTTTCTAGGTGAAACAATATAATAAAACAGATATTTTTTTCCAATATCTGTTTTTTAAATCTCTCGAAAAGCTCGATTCCAATATCACAAAATCTTACTGTAAAAAAAGTATTTTCCAATTTACGTAGACAAAGTGGTGAAAATTTTGCTTAGCACGTAACAATCACAAATCTTCGAATTATTCAGCTCCCTGTTGCTAAGCAAGAAAAAACTTTATCGCCTAAGAAACTATGTACTTTCCCGTTAAAATAACCGAAAATCGATGCTGGTTTACTACTGGGAACGATTTATAGAGCTTGATTACATTAGAATATATTCAAGTAACATATTTCTTGTTGGCATTGAAATAAAAACTTCGTATATTGAACCCAAAGATGGTGAATCGTGTTATTTTCAGTTTAACAGAAATTCAAATGTAACGTTTTCATAAAAAAAGCCAATAAGGGCCATTTTGTTTTTTCACATTTGAACCATCAAAACTAATTCAAGGCCCGTTTCAACTTTTAAACACATTGCGATAACCACAAAAACACACATGTTGTGTTTTTATACTTTTAGCTAATCGATTAAATTTGACTTTGAGGCCAAAATACCAAACCAAACTGATTATTTATATTTTTAATCGAAAGGTATGGCAAATGTTTGGTACGTTTTTGATTAATTTTATTTTTTTATTTAATTCTTAAATAATGATATAGAGGCCCTTAAAGAATTTAGTTTTGCATAATTTAAGTTTCCACATTGAAATTTTTTTGTTAATTATATTATAATATAATTACTAAAAATATAAACTTGCCTTTATCTAATGTGCTAATATAATGGAAAATAAAATAAATAAAACATAGTGAAAATGTGTTTTTTTAGCTAGAAATTTAAATTTAAAAACGAAAAATTTGTTTGCCAACGGAAATCAGTAATTTGTAATTTAAATGTATGCCCATCCAATTGCCGAAATTGCTTTTTTTCTCGTGACTTTCATGAGAAATTGAATAAACTGTATTTTATATTTGAATACAAATAAGTACTAGATATTTGCAATACCTTTTGATTATCAAATATATTATTCAGTTTGATTGGGTATTTCGGCCCTCAAGTTCAAAATTTAAGTTTTTTATGAAAAAAAGGCGCGTCCGTTCTTGTCAACGGAAACTTTTCAAAATTTAATGCCAAAAAAAAATTGACATTATTTGGCCATTTGATGACAACATTGCGTTAATTTATTAATAAGTTCAGGAAAACACTCCTACCCAAGCCTTAGGACGGGTTGTTTCGGAGAATTTGAACAATTCATCAAATTTCAACGTTCATTTTCAAGTTCTGTGAAAGATTTTTTCAAGTTCTGTTTTTATTTCAGTTTTGTCAAGCAACTAGCCTACAATGATATAATAACAGAACTTGAATAGGACTTTCACAGAACCCGAAAATGAACGTTGAAATTTGATGAATTGTTCAAATTCTCCGAAACAACCCGTCCTTAGTGTTCGAGTAACACAATTGAGAAAATGAGAAAAAAATAATTGCTGCCAACGGGAATTGAACCCGCACCTTCTGGTTGCCGGTCCACTGTGCCATTTCAGCTTATTTTTAACTGCCAAATAATTTAATACTCGTAAATACTCGTATTTCATTCAACGTATTGAAGCATCTGACTGATCAATTCTTGTCGGCGGCATTTATTTTTCTCTGAAGATTTTTTCAAGTTATATTTGTATTTCAGGCTAGTAATTATTGCTTATAATAATATGTTAACTTATTTCGTGTATCGTATTTAGTGTTGGAATAGAAACGTCATATAAACATACATACTGAACCCGGGGATGTGGTTTTGGAATCGCGTTTTACCAAAACCTCCTAGAACAACTAAGGCCTAGACTCAGTTTGCGCCTCTGGCGGCAATTAATCTTCTAGGAGGCTGAACGTTGGCGGCTTGAAACGTCAGATTCATACATTTTGACTCACTTCACCCACGTCTATGGGCTATTATTGCGTACACCGCAGCGCGTGCGTCTTGATTTTAGCGAAAAAAACTATAAATTAGAAGCGTTAAGCTAAAACCTTTTAGCGACTTTATATATTTATTATCTACAGAAGTGTTTTCAATTTTTAAAATGGTTAACAAGTGCGTTGTTCCGCGTTGCAAAGGAAATTACGATAGCGGACCAAAACGTCACACTTTCAAGTTTCCAAATGAAGCTATTTTACGTCAAAAATGGGTTAAGGCTATTCATCGAGATTTTATTCCAACGAAATATTCAACGGTAAGTGAAATGTGCTTATTTTTATTTCAAAAACAGCGCCTTACAATAACATCGACAATTCGATTTTGTACATAACCTCAATAATGTATATAAAAAACGTGCAACTGCTATGGGCAAATGTGATGTTTACAGATCGTATTCATATTATTTTGATATTAAAAAGTGTTTATTAACGTTGTTGTCGAATTTCGTATAGTAATATCGGTTTTTACAGCTTTTTTGCTGTAATAAAAGACAACAAAATGAAAAATCGCAATGTTTCAATCTAGTGCCTAGATATTTAATATTGAACGGCTAATTAACACTATTTTGTAGAAGGGTACTATGTGTAATTAAAATCTATTAATTGTCGTGCATTGTGAAAATGTACCTATATTATATGTACAAGTAAAATTGAATGCATGTTGATTGATGAAGTTTAGAAAGAGATTGACATTTATGGTATGCTGCCAAAATTGCTGTAATTTAATATATCTTTTAAGACATCTGGTGGAAGAATGAGGTTCATTTATAAATAAACATTTAAACATAAATTAACATTAAAGTAATAACTTTTCAGGTTTGCGAGCTGCATTTTAGAAAGGAAGACATAATTTCAGCCAGTGTCCACACCAATATAGAAACTGGAGAGCAATGTATAATGAATTATAAGAGAGTGAAACTTGCTCCAGGAGCCGTCCCATCAATTCTGCCAAATTGTCCAGCCTACCTGTCGGCAACTCCAACATCAGCCCGAGAAAGTGTGGACGCAAGGAAAAGCAGGAAAGAACTTCTCAATTTACAAATAGCAGTAGAAAAGAGCATAGTTTCTAATGCAGTATTTGAATCTCTGAACCATTTTTCAACTTTTGATGAATTTTTAGGTTGCATTGACAAAAATAACTTCCCAACTGATTGTATTACTGTGAAAAGAGAAAGTTCCGTAGTTTTTTTTTATCTTGCCTCAACTCCATTTCCAAAAGTCATTGCATCTGCCGTTGTCGATATAAATTTACAATTGAGTTTATTTGTTGAATGCATAGAATTAACACAATTAGGTGAAAAAATATTTCCCCAGCAAATAAACAATTACAATGAACTTAATACTATTTTATTATCGATTCAGTCCTTCAAAAATGTTTCTGACAATTCTATAGATACTGTATTAGAAACTGTGGTCCATTTACTAAGTGAAATTGATAACTTATTTGCAGATGACACCAAAAAGCAAAAAAAAATTCAATTTTTAACAGAACAGTTACAATTATTAAATCGAAAATCAGGGGCTTTAAGATATTCACCATGTTTTGTAGTCTTCAGTAGCATTCTGTATTCTATTTCACCCCATTCATATAAATTCCTACGAGGCTCAGATCATCTAACGTTTCCCCATCCTAGAACTTTGAAAAGAGTTTGCTCCAAGTTTCAAACAAACCCGCTAAATGAACAGAGTGACAGTAATTTTTTGTCATTTATTAAACATAAATTTAGTTTGTTAACGAAAAGTGATTTGAATGTAACATTGATGATAGATGAAATTCACATAAAGCCATATTTAGATTACAGCGGAGGCAGCATTTTGGGAATAGCTTACAATAGTGAAAATGCAGCTACTACTGCCCATGTCTTTATGATTCAAAGCTTACTCTCTTCATATAAAGAAGTAGTCCACATACTCCCCGTTAAAACTATGAATGCAGCACAATTATTTACTGTTATTAAAAAAATTATAATGGGTCTTCAAAAGATAGGTTTTAATGTTTTGTGCGTAGTTAGTGATAATAATTCCATTAATAGAAAAGCTATGATGTCTTTCAGCACTCCCCCGCAACTGAAAACTGTCTACTGTCATCCATCCAATGAAAGTTTACCTTTATTTTATATTTTAGATTCCGTCCACATATTCAAATGTATAAGAAATAATTGGATTAATCAGAAAGACAATCAACAAGTTTTATCGTTTCCAGACTTCCACGATCATACGTCTGAATCAGTAGCTGCGTTTTCTTCCATAAAACGACTTCATGAATTAGAATGTAAAAATTTAGTCAAGTTTGCTTATGGATTAACAATGAAATCTCTTTGCCCAAGTTCTTTTGAAAGACAAAACGTGAAGCTTGTTCAAAATGTGTTTAATGAATTTGTTCAACAGGCATTGATGATTCTAGGTGAGCGACATAATATTCCCCATTATGCAACAACTGCTGATTTCATATATTTAATTCGCACGTGGTGGGATATTGTCAATGTAAAAACTCCATTCAAGGGAATACGATTTAGAAATCCCCTTCAACAACCACTTTCTCTTAAACCTGGTGAAGAAAATGTAGCATTTTTAGAAAAAATTATTAAATGGTTAGATTCATGGAAAGCTTCAAATAATCATTTTAATTCATTGACAAGAGAAACTCACTTAGCTATTACACATACAACCCGTGGTCTTTTAGAAATGGCTGAATATTGTATAAATACTTTAAAGTTTAAATATTTTCTTCCGGGCAAAATTCAAACAGATGCATTAGAAGCTAGGTTTGGTAAGTATAGAACTATGGCGGGTTCACAATATTTAATATCAATCAGACAAATATTTGAAGTGGAGTCAAAGTTGAGGATACAAGATCTGCTACCTTTGACGTTGTCTTCGTCTGCATATGGCCGTATACAGATTGACATTATTGATTGTGAACTTGAAACTGAACCCCAGGCCTGTACCAGTTCAAATAAGCAACCGAATTTATCTTTTTCTGGTTTATATAAAACATTTACTGAGAAAGATTTCCAGCAAGCAGAAGCCAGTCTCCCTGTTCTTACATATCTCGCAGGTTATTGTGCCCGAACCGTTTTAAAGAAACTTAAATGTACAACATGTTCCAATTCCATCACTGTCGATAAAATGTTAGACACAGATTGTAGTTACTCTCTAATAAGGAATATGGATCGAGGTGGTTTATTATGTCCTCACCCTGACATCGTCAATGCCGTCATTCATAACTATGTGACCGTTCAAAAGCTTTTATCAACCAAACTAGAAAAAATGTTTTTAGATTACAATAACCAGCGTGAATTAGTATTACAATTGACAATTGATGCTATCAACGATAGAGATTTTTTCCTAACAGATTTTAATTGTCCCGCTGGACATTCATCAAATATTATTTTGCACCATTTAATCAGATCATCTACAAATTCATTGTTAAATAATTATGTTAAAAAAAGAAATGATACCACCAAAAAAGTAGTGAAAAGTCGCAAAATCTACACAGTAAAAAAAAATATTCTTGACTGATTGATATATCCAAGCACATCATTCCCTCATCAACATTCAACATGTCAAAACAATATACCCCTACTACTTATATGTGTACTACTTTAGTTGTTATTATTTTCAGATGCACCCGCCAGCCATACAGCAGCCAGCCCCCAGCAGCCAGCCTCCAGCAGCTGCAGCAGACTGCTCTACAATCTCAGCGTCTACCATATCCACCAACACACACAACATTCATATTATACATATTCCCACACATATCATTATAATCTAATTTCATTATTAAATGCTATCAATTATTCATTTTGTTTCTATTTACTTTATTTCTTAGGACTAGTTGTTTCACAGAACATGAACTATTCATCAAATTTCAAAGTTAGTTCTGTCAAAGTTCTACTCAAGTTCTGTTATGTGAAACAAATTGTCCATATTGATATAATAACAGAATTTAAATAGAACTTTCATGAAAACATACATTGAAATTTGCTGAATTGTTTAAATTTTATAAAACAACTAGCTCTTAGACTTCTAAAAAATTCTTTTTTTAATACCTTTTATAATTATTATAAGTACCTACTTACTACTAATTATTATAAGTACTGTACTTAGAAATGTTGCATTTTTAACAAAGGAAATTAAAGATTTTTACTAAGAATTTTTCTTTTCCTTTTTTACCCGTCACTACAATTTTCCCAGTGTATATGTACCTATGTTTTTTGCACTTCAGTGTGTATTTAGTATAATATAATCTCTCTTCAGATCACTATTTTACCATAATTGGCATCTAATTAGATTTATTAATCCATGCTCATCAGCCTTTAGCGGCGGCCATCTTGATTCAGTGTCCTGGCCTTAGTTGTCTAGGAGGTATTGGTTTTACTCAGTCAAAAAGATGGATTAAGACTTTTCATTTTTAGACTTGCGGCAAAGCTTCTAGTATTTTCTATTACGCCGCTGTAACCTCTCAAAGGCTAGCTGGCTAAGTGAATTATAAAATTTTTACAGACCAAAGACCGAGGCTGAAACGAAAATTATGAAGATTGGATTATTTCGTATGCACTTTGAAAGCTCCACTCTGACATCACAATAACCGAAGTTTAAAAAAACCTTTTTCTCTCGTACAGGCCAGGCATTAGATATTTAGAGAAACTGATCAATATTTTAAGACTTTATTTAAAGTTAGATATTATTAAAATATTGTCCTTCATGAGCCTTACATATGAGGGGACCGGTGTTCAGATTTTGGGGGACTTATGTCCAGTTTTTGAGGGGATCTATGTCCAGCTTTGGATAACAGACAGTTCTCTTTAAACCATCATCGGTAGACGACCCCTGTCTCCCATTTACAACCAAAGGGTTGAAATATTTTTTATTTTTTTATTTTTTTATAGTGAATACCTCACAAGAGTCCCAACTGCTCCCGTCTGGAGCCAGTGAGACTATGGCATCCCCAATTGGGGGATGTTGTGAGGCTGAAGGTAAGTGGGGAAGGGAAAGAGGAAGGTGGGGAAGTACCTGGCTATTAAGATCTAGTCACTAAACACGGCTAAAGCCATTTGGAGCAACGTTTCAATTCTGAATGGTGGTCTTACACCAGGGCGATACTGGTAGTATCTTCCACTCTGGAACGTGCCGCAAATATACTATGTATTATTTTAATTAATTAATTGTGAAATAACACAAATTAATCAAATAAAATTTATTTGCGCACGCCGGGTTCGAACCCGCGACCTTCGGAATGGCAGTCCAATGCGTTACCACTGGACTATGCCGGCCGTCATAAAATAAAATTAAAGAATTGCATTTTTTGCAAAATTTTTGTGGGATTTATTTAGCCTGGAAGTAAAATATCAAATCACTCTGAGGAGTATTGCTTTTGAAAACGAATTTATCGAAAATGAAAAGTCAGCAGGCGTTCAATCTGGATTCCTCGGTGGCCGGTTGATGTCTCCTATGTTGAATAATGACTATTTCAGTGAATAAGTCGTGAATGAGTGATTTGTTACGTGGGAAGTGGCTCTATCTTGTTAGAAAATTATGTAACGGTTTTAGCCAATCCAATTCTACATTTCTGGAGCCATAAAAGTCTGCATCATATGGTAATATCGATCGGAACGAAAAATAATCTAAGGTAGGTACCCGTTATTTTCCAGACAGAAAATGCTATGCCATTTCGTGACCCCAGAGCTCGAAATGCGAAGGTTTTTTGCTACTTCAAACGAACAGATTTCTGACGTATAGGTGAAATTGCATATTCAAATTTTACATTCATATTTAATTAACTCGCTTAGCTTTCCGTCTGGTATTCTTCTTAGTCGTGTAACTGTTTATAAATTGATGAAAAAAATCTACACTCGCTTTCTTTCGTTTAATTTGAATATAAATTGTTTCAGTCTGAGGGTTCAGTATGAAGATAATCCATGCATAAAGAAAGCTGGAAGTTTATGTTTCTCGAATAAAGTGAGAAAAATATAAAGATCTTTACCAAAATAATATATGCATACAATATACTCTGGAAGTAATTCACATCGTACCAGATGTACCAACGACTAGAAGTTTGATTATTGAAGATGAAGATAACTCGATAAAGATAACAGATAAATAAAATAAGGTAACGACACGACCTCAACTGGGAATCAAACCCAGGATCTCTGTTTTGCCGGGACAATGCATTTAGTTTGAACATTGAGACCTAATTATTTTATGTCATTTTTGTGGTTCTCATATTTCAAATTCTGAGTTAACAATAAAATTCTTAACAAATTTTCCCACATTTTTGTCTGTCATCTTTTTGAATGATTACAAAGTTCTAAATATTCTTTTTGTAACCCTAGATAGTGTCTCATATAAAAATATCCGATTTTTATTAATATTGGACATCTATTGACTTTTCTAAAAGTCAAAATGAATATTAATTTTGTGTGGGAATAATGTTTTTTTTTTTAGTTTTTGAGGGTTATACCCATCATGTAATATATCATTAAATTAGAATATAAAACTAACAAATCTGAATGAAACATGTAAAAAAACAGGAGAAGGAAAAAATATATTAACGGCCTCAACTTTTTCGTAAGAGGCGTTGTCCTGGTAAGACAGATCGTTGGTTGAGACAGTTTCCTTTTTATTGCTCTTACTCCCTAAGAAGTTGTTTCGTAAATTTATTAAGTACATCGAAATATTAAACATGTCTCTACCATTTGTCCTATTTATTTCAGTTATTAAATTTATAGAATATATGGAAATAAAGGGTGTAAGTCTGTAGAGAAAAATAGCGCGTGTTGCTTCTATGTCCAACAAATGGCGCTGTTTAAAAAAAAGACATGTTTTTACCTGTCACAGGTGACATCTATATAATATAGGTATATAAACACACGCATATTTGAATGCAACGTTCTGTCAAAATTTCAAAGCAATCAGTGAAGAGCTTTCCGAGATTTAAAATTTTGATCGAAAATTTACGTTTTAATTTAATAGATAGATAAATTATTTAAAAATTTAACTCTTACAACTTTGTTATAACATAAATTTATTTTTCAAACGTTTCTTTTTTTCCTTTTTGCATGAGTTTAAAATTTTATAATCGTTACGTATTTATTAATATTACTTCTAAGGAAATTTGGTTTCTTTGTCTTGTGATATAATGATCAACAAAAACATGTATTTTAACTATTATATACCTACCGTAAAGCATCTATCTACACATATACCTCAACTTTATATTAAGTAAGTTACATATTATATTTTTTTAATCATTGTATTGAGTACAGGTTTTTTTCTGTTACCTTTTTTATTTACATTTATTATGTTCTTTCCTTCCATGTTGTATTAAATTAATATTATACACGCTCGTAAGAGCTGTTTATTATTTACACAATTCTCATTTAGAACATTTCAATTTCAAATATTCTTTACTTATTACATCTACCTATAAGCATTCATTTACTGTATAACTTATCTATCTTAAGTCAGTTACTTAAGATAGATAAGTTAATATAGGTATGTATATATTTTGTACATAAGGTCAAAAATTTTTTTTCTTTCCAATATTCTATTAATTAATGTTTCTTGTCCTACAAGTATTGTATGCAAAAGCTGAAAGGCGTTAATTATATATAAATTATGTTAAAAAGGTTACTAATTTCGAAAGATGTAAATATGACTAATACATGATACAATGATGGATGATTTAAGAGGGATGGGAATTTTAAAACAAAGGCCTTTTCATGATGTTTTTATAACTCATAATTATTTAATAAAGGAAACTAATATTTAGGCGTAAGAAATTTACGCAAATAAATATTTTTTTCTATACAATTTATAAAATCTCCATCTTACAGGTAGGTACTGAATTTTTATACGAATGACCGATTAGTAACTATTTGGACAAATACGTTGGGTTTCCACCGAGGCGTCGCGAGTGCAATCTTCTGCTAGGTAAGTCCTTCCATCATTTCAAAAGAAAAGAAAATCCTGTTATAAAAATTCTAGGAATTTAAAATTGCTGGATCGTTCCGGAATTTCAAGTCTTTTTAAACAATAAAGAAAATTGGTAAAAAATTTAGATTCACTTTCATCTAAGAATGTATTATATCAGCCTAATTGTTAATTTTAAACATGATAATACAAAAAAATCGATTCGTACCTTTTAATACCATACGTTGTTCAATAAAACATATTTTCTGCAAAATTTATAAAATCAAATATCAGGATTTAATAACATGGGCCAATGGGTCAAGGATTAATAATAGATATAATAAAAATAAAACTTAATCCCCTTTACGTCTTTGAGGAAGTTTTGGGAAGGAAAAAGGTATGAGGAATGGGTAGAAATCTGGGGATCAGTGTCTCCAGGAGTGACGGACGAATGCATATATCCCTCCCACTTCGGCGGAAGGCGATGGATCGAGAGACCAGTTGGATAGGTGAAAGGGTCTCCCCAGACAAGCATCTCTGATCTGAAACGCCACGCAGCTGGTGGGCAGGCGCATTCTGAACATACCCCACCAGATGAACGCGGGCACCCCTGCTAAATCACAAAATCCCTGCTAAATCACAAAATCCCTGCTAAATCACAAAATCCCTACTAAATCACAAAATCCCTGCTAAATCACAAAATCCCTGCTAAATCACAAAATCCCTGCTAAATCACAAAATCCCTGCTAAATCACAAAATCCCTGCTTAATCACAAAATCCCTGCTAAATCACAAAATCCCTGCTAAATCACAAAATCCCCGCTAAATCACAAAATCCCTGCTAAATCACAAAATCCCTGCTAAATCATCATAGCGAACCACTTGGGGTGATCTATGGCAAGGGTGTTAAGTTATTTTTTTTTATTATTTTTTATGCCCGCTAAACTGCCCAAGCAGTTTGCCAGCAGGTCAGTTTAACATTACACTCGTATATTACCAAAGCATATAAATAGCGAGAAATCACAATATTCAAAATAGATACAGAAGAATTTAAATAAGAACTTAAATAACCACAAAACAGAGCCATAAATTAAAAAGCATCAATAAATAATTTTCGGGGCAGCGGTACCCAAACCCGTTTCCCAAATTGAATATCAATATCTTACGCAAAATATTAATTAATACAATGTTTGTAATGTATTAATTAAATCCACATTATTTTTACACTCGTCTCTTGCATAAAGGATGAATTATTATAGAATTAAGGCCGCTAATACAACGCTGGTAAATAATGGAGTGATTTTTCAGGTATGCCATAATATTATTTGTGATACATTTTAAATTATCCAATTATGTTCTTGAATAATTATTGCAAATTCACTCTGTGGCCTCATTTTAATTAAATGAAAATAAAGAGCTTCGAATGTACCACTATTTAATAATAAAATAATAACATGTATCAAAATCAAAGGTTTCTTCATTAGGATACAAAGTCTACCAAGTATACAAAGTAAATATCCATTTATTCTTTATATTGCACAAAATTTCGAAATATTTTTAATACCGTATTTTGAAATACTGCCCTTTTATTTTAATAAATCGTAATAGCGCTAATTCGTATGTGGTTTATTTTACCAATAAAGGTAGATGTTATGTAGTTTGTCCCTCTTGCCCAGGTTGTTAACGTTGTAGAACAAAATGAGGCCTTTTTATTTGCCGAAATAAAAAGCCTTCGGCAAAACCAATAACTTTTTGTGTTTTTCGTTCACAATATTTATTAGCTGAGCGTAGAGCTCAGTCGTGTACATTGTGCATTTCGTGACAGTTTTGTGTATATTTGTTTTTAAATTTTTTTCTGTTTTAAGATTGTGGCCGTTTTAATTGGTCAGTAAAGATTATATTTTCAAATGTGAAATCGTGGTGTTTATTTGGAATTCTTTTATAATATTATTTTAAAAAATCATATTAAGGTACATACCTGATTTAGAAAGTTTGAAAAAATATTTGTCACCAAAATAGAGACGCTTCTTAAGAAACATAGCATATATCCCCATTTGAATTTATCACAGAGATAGTAAAGCTTCTTAGGAAAAATAGCATATATCTTTATTTGAATTTGTCACGGAGATAATGACGCTTCTTAGGAAACATAGCATATTTCCCCATTTGAATTTGTTACGAAGATAATGAAGCTTCTTAGGAAACAAAGCATATATCCCTATTTCAATTTGTCAAAAAGATAGATACGCTTCTTAGGAAACATAGCATATATTATGTGGGTATTTATTAAGTATCTTTTGATTTCAGAGGAAGTTTTGATTTTGATTCATTAAAGAAAGCTCCGTAGTAAGCGTTCAAAGATGGTTTGAAAGGGGGATATTTGAATACGAATGTTAGAGGGAGCGCGGTATTATTAAAAAAACTAAAATAACTAAGGGAAAATATTTCATTAACCCTAGATTCATAAACTTATCTAAGAGGAACATTATTCATAAACATTCGTCTCACAGACGACTAAATTTAAGTGACGAGTTTTGGGGTACTTGTAAATAAAATAAATTAATAAAGTATGGCACTCTTTAATATGTTTAATTAGGTAACAAAAAAAATAATAAACGAGATAAAATTAAATTTCATCGGTACATTCCACACACATTAGGCCGCGATGGTCCATGTACATATACTTTTTGCATTGCTTGCATTGGAACCTTGTCATATGCCGTTTTTTATAATCACAATAACCACAAACTGTTTTTTGAGTACCAATTGGACCAGGTGTGGCAATGGTAGGCATTTCATTTAAAACTTCGGCCATTTTCCTTTTTAGGCATCTCTTCAAAGTTAGCATTTCGTGTCTTTTACGTAACCATGTCGTTATCACTGTCGGAATCTGTCGGGACCATTTCATCTAATTCAACATGATCTTCGACATCACTAATTTCTACGTCCTTTTGCTGACTGGTAAAATCATCATCACCAGAATCAGATAAACGATTCAAATGGTCATCAATTTGCCGATCATCCATTCTAAAATAAAATAAAGATTTGATGTAAAATACACACAATAATACATTTTGAATGATAAAATAAGATGTAACTATAAATAATAACTCATATAGAATAATATCATATACTTACTTTTACTCTGTATTACCAGAACTAATCAAAAACAATGTTTTAAAAATAAGTTGCAGTCTCGTCAAAAGTTACACTATTCATAAACATTTGTCTCTCAGACGTTCAAAGGTCTATAACTTGTCCACAAAACTTCACTGCAAGGCAAACGCACCCCCGTTACTAATGAACAAGCGATCTAGGAAGGTACTTGAGAGGTCATCATTCTATCTCTTTCACTCGAGACACTAGAAACAAATTTACGTTTTTAGCGGTCTGTGGGACGAATGGTAATGAATCTAGGGTTAAACATGACTAGTTTACAATAGAGAAAAAATGTCTCGACAAATGCTTGAGTTGCATTTAAAGATACAATGTGAATTTTTTCATGCCTATAACATAATAAATGACAGAACAAAATGTATTTTAAATAATTTTCGGAGCATATTTTGCGATTTTTTTTATATCGAGGGAAATTCATATAATTAACGTTTCGGCATAACAAATGTATAAATATTGTCTTAAAAAATAACATTTTTTTTTGAAACTTAAAAACTTAAACAGTTAACGAGAAACTTGTTATAAATCGGTAGAAATTAGGTATGCGAGGGCACTGTCACTATGGAAGCCCGACGATGAAAAACATACTTAAAAGTGTTGAAGAGAAATACGTTATAAATCGGTAGAAATTAGGTATGCGAGGGCACTGTCACTATGGAAGCCCGACGATGAAAAACATACTTAAAAGTGTTGAAGAGAAATACGTTATAAATCGGTAGAAATTAGGTATGCGAGGGCACTGTCACTATGGAAGCCCGACGATGAAAAACATACTTAAAAGTGTTGAAGAGAAATACGTTATAAATCGGTAGAAATTCGAAATGTGGGAGGCTTAAATGAGAAATATGTCATAAATCGGTAGAAATTCAGAATGCGGGGGTTAAATGATACATATGTCATTAATCGGTGGAAAATCGGAATTAGGGTGTTAAATGAGAAATATGTTTGACGGCCGGCATAGTCCAGTGGTAACGCATTGGACTGCCATTCCGAAGGTCGCGGGTTCGAACCCGGCCGCGGCGTGCGCAAATAAATTTTATTTGATTAATTTGTGTTATTTCACAATTAATTAATTAAAATAATATAAAGTATATTTGCGGCACGTTCCAGAGTGGAAGATACTCCCAGTATCGCCCTGGTGTAAGACCACCATTCAGAATTGAAACGTTGCTCCAAATGGCTTTAGCCGTGTTTAGTGACTAGATCTGAATAGCCAGGTACTTCCCCACCTTCCTCTTTCCCTTCCCCACTTACCTTCAGCCTCACAACATCCCCCAATTGGAGATGCCATAGTCTCACTGGCTCCAGACGGGAGCAGTTGGGACTCTTGTGAGGTATTCACTATAAAAATAAAAAAAAATGTCATAAATCGGTAGAAATTCGGAATGCGGTGGCTTAAATGATAAATATGTCATAAATCGGTATAAATTCGGAATGCGGGGGATTAAATATAAAATATGTCACAGAACTACTATAATATATTTACTACTATTTAACTAAATTTAGTATATTTTATTTTGTAGTTAACTATACTTATACTTATACTGTATACTTATACTGTAGTTATACTTTTAGGAAAACGAACTTCAAATCTTAAAAATTAATTTACTTACTTTAAATAATAACAGCAGTTAACTTTGCCAATTTTCATCTGCTGTATTTTTTGTTTTATTATTTAGTATTTTTTGTTTTATTTTACCATTTTGAATATATTTTTCTAACAATCCCATGGTGTAGTACCTACTGATGGGAGTTTATTAAATCAATGTGTAACTACGTAATTAACAAATTATATGCGCACATCTATCACTGGTTTGCACAATGAAAATGGTTTTATCTGATATTGTACAGGTAAGTTTTTTTTATAATATTATTAATATTGTACAGTTTAAAAAATTTGAACTCTAATTAAAATTTTGGTGAAAATGATAAGCTCTCGATTTCGTTGGATTAAAATGAAAATATTACGCAGTACTTCACAAAAGTTTATGGAAAATCATTAGTACACAATCTCTCATCTATGTTTTTGGATTCAATAATCACGAGATCAATTGTTTTGATAGATTTTAATTTTAATTTTCTAAAATACATTATGTGGTAATGAAGAGTGACCCGGTTTGAGTTTCTTTTATCACAAGAATGAATACATTTTTGCACCCTTGACAATTAAAACATGAAAAATCACTGTCTATGTGAGCTTTTAAAAAACCACCTCCACTCCATTTTCCAAAACTATCGAAAACTCTGTTTAAAGCCTGTGCAACGCAGGGGACTTCAGCTAGTATTGAACTATTAATGATGTATTAACATTAATGAAATATTAATTAGTTATTAATATCAATAAAATATTATGAGAAATAAATATTAATAAGATATGAATATTGACGAGACATTAATATTTCATGAATATTAATATCTGATTAATGAAATATTAATCAGATATTAATATTCATGAAATATTAGTGAGATATTAATATTAATGAAATATTAATGAGATATTAATATTAATTAGATAGTAATATTACTGAAATATTAATGAGATATTGATATTAATGAAATAATAATGAGATATTAATATTACTGAAATATGAATATTAATGAAGTATTAATGAGATTGTAATATTATTTAAATAATAATATTAATGAAATATTAATGAGATATTAATATTAATGAAATAACAATGAGATATTAATATTACTGAAATATGATTGAGATACTAATATTTATGAAATATTCATGAGAAATAAATATGAATTAAATATTAATATAAATGAAATATTAATAAAATATTAATATTAATGAGATATTAGCAGTAATTAGATAACAGATAATAGAATTTATAGATAAAAATGCAAAAATCAGTCATTTTAGATACATGTAGGATTACGAAAGATTTTTTAAATATTTGTATTTTTAATTTTATTTATTCCTTATTAACGCCCTATCGGGCTTTAACATAGTAAGTTGACAGTGTATGTATGTAAGTGTAACATGTACATGGATAAAATAGCTAAATATAATTTACTCATAAGGTAATTAGAAAATAATATGGTAAAGTAAATCAAAGTATGAAGGCAAGACCTTTTTTAAAGCTAATAAATAATACAAGTTAATAACTAGCAAATAGGTCTAAAATTAGTTGCCTTTTGAAACTCACAAAGTTATTTTAACACCAAATTTATCGATAAGTTTACAATATTTGTTTGCAAGGTGATGAATTCTTGGAATTGGTGAATACATAGAGTATAAAGTATTGAGGTTATTGTTGCATTTAAAAGTGTCTATGCTTCGAATTTGTCTGGCAGGTACATTCATATAAATTAATTCCAATAATTCAGGGCTGTCAATGAGAGATTTGATAATTTTGAATAAAAATAAAATATCAGTTAGAACTCTTCTATCCGATAGTTTGAGAAGTCTGGTTTCGGTACGTAAGTTATTATAATTTATGAATTCGATGGGAATATTCATTTTAAAATTGATGTACCGAAGAAATTTATTTTGTACCTTTTCTAAGGCTTGAGAATGGACTTTGTAGAACGGTGACCATACTGTTGAATTAAATTCTAATTTACTTCGTAGTAATGGGTAGTATAAATGTTTTAAAGTTAACACATTTTTAAACTTTGCCCCCATTCTCAAAATAAAACCGAGCATTCTCATTGCATCGCTAGTAGTTTCATCGATGTGTAAGTTGAACTGTAGACTTTCGTGGAATAAGATACCGAGATCTAGAATCTGTGAAACTCGAAGAAGATTAGCGCCATTAATGAAATAAGAAAAATGAAGAGGATTTTCACCTTTGTAAAAACTAATAATCTGGCATTTACTAATATTTAGTTGCCAATCATTAATTATTGAGGGATAAGTAGGATTTATGGGTCCAATTAAAAGTTCTACCGAGCCGAACCCTCTTATATGAAAATATCTGGAGTCGGTGAGTTATTTTCCCATTTAATGATTTGACGTGTTATTTTTTGTATTATTTTATTATTTATTATGCTTATATAATGCACCTGCATAAAGTGGATTGACTAGATCAAGGCTGCCCAACCTTTTTAACAGTTGGGCGAAATTGACGATTTTGAATCACTGGCGGGCCACTGAATACCTGACGGTTTTTATTTCCATGGGGGGGGGGGGGGGGTTGTTAGAGAATTTCTATAAAACATAATTCTCCAAAATGAGTGCTTCCCACAAAATATTTGAAATCCATGGGGGGGGTTGTTACGGAACTTTACAAGATTCCATTTCGGACGCAAAAAAATATATAAAAATAATGTATAAAATATATCAAAAACCGGTGTATTTTTGTTTAAAAAGTAAGTTGAACAAGTTAGATTTTTTCGTCGCTGATTCTCGTTCTGAGTACCTAAATAGCGATAAATCGCCTTCGTTTGCAACACTGGTGACCGCGCGCAAGCTGCATTGTTTGTTTTACCGCGGGCCCACGACACTTTTTCAAATTGGCGGATTGGCGGGTTTTTTGAAAATGGTTCACGCGGGCCACTTATAATTCGTTCGCGGGCCACATTGTGGCCCGCGGGCCTGGGGTTGGGCAGCCTTGGACTAGATGATCATTTGTGGAAAAGTGTGTGGAAGGGATGAACTTGCCCTGGGATAATTATTTTTCCGTTTATTGTAGGAATTAATGAATTCTGGTTCCTCCAATCAAAAGGTGATCAAAGGTGACATTTAGTGAAGGAACTAGGAAATGGAGGCAACCGGGGCGTGTTGTTTTTATTTTGATCTACGCTAAAGGATAACGTTCAACCAATTAGAGGGGCTTAAGAAAGTTCGAATTAGAAAGGCAACACCTACCTTATTGATTTATTATCATGAGAAAGAATTTTTGAGTTGATTTCACGAAATAGTGACGGTACCAGATGTTGGAGTTAAAGCTATTTTAAAACAAGTGCTTGAATTTATGATGCTAGCAAAAAACTAGGAACATGCACTGTATTTATCAGGGACCTCCGTGGTGTTATTTTGAATTCTTAGATTTAGTTCAGTGCAGTCACAATGAATTTGGCAGGTTAGGGCGGATAGAAAATAAAAACCTAACAAAGTCAATAAAAAACAATTAAACTCCGCTAAGCAATGTTACTAAGTGACTTATTACGTAGGGAATGCGCCGCAAAATATAGTAACGTAATTTTGTTAAGGATTTGTACGAATTATAATTATGACTAGCGAGGTAAATCACATTTTAACAGGACGAGTTTTGAAGTTGCTTAGTTAAATTAAAATCTCGCAAGAAGATTTAAAAATAAAACTATTATATAATAAATATTTAATACATCCTAGACCGTGTGAGTAATTTGAAAAAAGCTGGTAGGCGGACACGCCACTTGACTGAGGGGGTCGAGTTTAATCCTTGGGACAAAGAAATTGAATATTTAAGAATTAACAATTTATTAGTTTTGGAACGATTGAATTTAATGTGACGGATTCTAGGGCTTACAATATATGTGGTCTTTTAGTGCGATTCTGTCCTTCAATATTCAAAATTTTTAGAATTCGGAAACATAAATTAGATAATTGATAAATGGCGAAGGGCGGAGTTGATTTGGGGGAGGAGACTAGGGGGTAGGGAAGACGAAGGGAGTCGAGAAGTGTGAGGGTAGGACGGGACAGTCTAGGTTGGGAGACAGTCGATATAGTAAGGGTTAAAGAGCGCGGGGAGACAGTCAAGAGAGTGAGAGGTTCAAGGTTTGGGAGACGGTCAAATAGAGTCGAGTAGGGTCAAGGTTCAAAGACAATCAAGCATAGTTAGGATCGGTCAGCGTTGTAATATATTCAAGGCATTAAAAGTTGGGAGACGCGTCAACAAAGAATTCATCGGCGGGACACGAATAAAATTTGTGAGTCCGGACCCTTTTACAATAGGTGATCGTAAATCATAGACTGTGCCGAAGCCGCCTGGGCACTTGGTTAATTTTAACACTTTAGATTATTGAACAATAAGCATTAGTTGGGTTACGGGTTAGTGTATTTTTCGTAATTTAATATGATTTAATAATTCTTCAGTAGTAATATTTAACGTCTAGGCTAGGTAAATGGAATTCATAAAATATAAACCGTTGTATTTATGCGATGTCTATGATAATATGAGCAATTGGCTCAAAAACCTGGAGAACGGTTAATTATATGTTTTAACATCTGTTATTTAACAATATTTTCTCGTATTCTCCTTGGACATTCAATATATTTGGTATTACCAAACTTATTCACGGAATTAACACAGCGGATTGAAGGTAGTCGCCGAGAGAACACATCTGTCTGGCTTTCCCATTCTTTCAATTGAGATTTTCATTCACATAAGTGTGGCTTGGGACGAAGTGTACGGCTTTTCCGTGGGCTATCCTATTTTACCAAAGCGACAAAAGCAAAGGAATTGAAATTGGTGATTGGCTTGCCTAATGGAAACTTTTTAGTGTTAACAAAATTGGAACCCTGGATACCGGGAGAGCGTCTATTCCAGTAGGGCGGCGCCGGCCTTTCCTGCGTTCTTGATGTGGTTGAGTTATCCCGTTAAAGCATCGGTTTCTGTCGAAGGTGTTGGAGGACCAGCCTAAGATGGTAACCCTGGATAGACCCCTGTTCCGAGTATTTTCAGCTGGTGAGAGAACGCTTTCACGGAGTTCCAATCGAAGGAAACGAAGGTTGCACATGGACTTTCCTACTCGAGTTAGCTTGGTAGGCGAAAAAACAAAGTAGATAATGGCTATGCTATCCTTTTTTGACGTATGGGGGAGATTTTCTCGTTGACAGAAACGTTGACAGAACGTGACAAATATCAAATTTTTTCGACGATTTTCCGACAGCCTTTCTTTCACACCCAATAAATATTTACCCCCACTATAGGAGGAGAAGTCATCTAGAATTAGGTTTAAAATTGACTCTGACCGAAACCGTTTGAGGTGACGGAGATTGGATGATTTCAAATTCATGACCTGATGATTCCTATATCCCTGATCTTTATCGCCGGAAGTCAAGGATACCATTTTCTGCCATTCTTCGATATTTGAAGCAAACGGAAGGTAAAAAACGATAGAGCGAGTGATCATGACTTGAAAGTGGAGTAAGATCTCCCGTCCCGGAAACATTCGTTATTTCGGATGGATGCTTTCATCCAAATTAAATATTGATATGACTACTGTGAGTGTGGACGAAAGACTTGAAGTATGTTCTGTATTGCACATATAATATACATGTGTCATTACCTCTACTGGAACGAGAAGCTGAATAGGCTGGAGCCAGGAACTATTGAAGGATACGTGACTGCAGAGGTGAAGGCGAACAAACTGAAGCTTTTTTTTTTTTTTTTTATGTGACACCTCACAAGAGTGTCCCTGCCTGTGCAGTGCACAGACAGGGGAACTATGTCACCACCCGGTTGGGCGGCGTTGTGAGGCGGAGTAAGGTAGGGGCTGTAGGAAGGGATTTGTTAATGCGGGCCTTGAAGAGGCTCGGATTATAGGAGGGAGGAAAAACAGATGCCGGTAGCTCGTTCCACATACGAGCCGACTTACACAAAAACGAGTCGTAAAAACGGCCCGTTCTCATGAAGCCAACGTCAACCGTGAACGGGTGTTCAGTTCGTGTCCGTCGAGTTTCGCGCACGTGCACCGGTGCATCAGAAATTAATGCTGCTAGCTCCTTGGAGCAGGCTCCATTGAAATACCTGTAGAACAGACACAGCATGCCTACATTGCGTCTATGCATTAGAGAAGGCAATCGGTCTGTTAACAACGGATTGTCAATCAGACGGATAGCTCTCGTTTGCACAGACTCAAGCAGGTTTATCAAGTATTTTGGGGCACCAGCCCAAAGGTGGCTCCCAAATTCAATAGTTGGGCGGACTTGAGACTTGTACAGGGTCAGCAGCTGGTCACTGTTGAAGAATCTCCTAGCCCTGTACAAGACGCCCAACTTTTTGGAGGCCTGATTTACTCGGGCTTCTATGGATCCCCGATACTTGAGCTGGTCTGATATAGTAACTCCAAGCATTTCAATGGAGTCTTTATTGGGGAGAGTGCTCCCATCAAATTGCACCAGACAGTCATTGATCTCCCTCTTTGCCGAAATCAGACACGCTTGGGTTTTTGAGACGTTGAAACTGACCAAGTTGGCCTTACCTCAGGCACGAACCATCTCTAGGTGGTGGTCAATTTTTTTCTTCAAAACTTCCCGAGCTGTTCGGACATCATAGGTGGAAGGGGGCCTGTCAAAAAGATAACCCTCGTGAACGGTGCTGTCATCAGCGTAGCAGTGAATTGGTGCACATTCAACGAGATCGTTGATGTGCAATAAAAACAGCGTCGGAGACAGCACAGATCCTTGTGGCACCCCCGCATTGATTTGGTGCGGTGAGGAAGAAGAGCCGTCAACCACGGTTTGAATTGTTCTTCCCCTCAGAAAGTCCGCAATCCAACTATGCAGGGTTGGGTGGATCCCATACGATGGTAATTTCCCGATAAGCGCCCGGTGCCAGACTCTGTCAAAGGCTTTGGAGATATCCAACCCAACGGTTTGGGTTTCACCAAAACGTTCCATGTATCGCCCCCAAATATGCGTTACATATCCGAGTAGATCGCCACACGATCGGTTTTGACGAAATCCATATTGCCGATCGCTTAGGATATTGTTATTCTCGAGATATGTGAGCAATTTGTTGTTAACCACCCTTTCTAATACCTTCGAGAGTATGGAAGTGATGGCTATGGGGCGGTAGTTAGAAGGGTCGGAACGGTCCCCTTTTTTTGGGATTGGGTGGACGATTGCCTTTTTCCAAAGATCTGGCACCTTTCCACCTTTGAGAGAGAGCCTAAATAATTTCGCGAGTACTGGAGTCATTTCTGCAGAACACCTCTTGAGGACCAAGGCAGGTATTCCGTCCGGCCCACTGGCTTTGTCGACTTTCAGCTCGTTCAAGACTCGGAGAACCTCTCTGTTCCGGATCTTCGGTTCCTCCATTTGAAAACCGCAGTGCGGAATGGAAGGGGGAGTCTCTCCGTTATCTTGAAGAGTTGAGTTTTCCGCGAAAATTTTGCCTAATAATTCAGCTTTCTCGCGGGCCGAGTTAGCCAGCCGACCATCAGTCTTGGTCAGAGGTGGGAAAGTGGTTCTGCAGAAATTTCTTCCGATCGAGCTAGCAAGTGACCAGAAAGCACGGCTACCAGTGGGGCAGTCAGCCAGCTTTTTTGCAATTCTCTGGTCGTGATCGCTCTTAGCTCTATTTAGAACTCTCTTACAATCCCTTGCCCGTTTTCGGTATTCCGAAAGGTTATTCATGGAGCTAATCTTCCGGAGTGCAGCGAGATCTAACTTATTCTTACAATCGAAAACCAGAGGGGTGTTCACGGGACTCCCGAGCTCCTGACATTGCTGATGGAAACCACTTCAGTATATGTTTATGTTTGAGGTTAGTGGAGTGGACTTCTAACTTTCGGCATACTACCAGTATCGCCCTGGTGTAAGACCACCATTCAGAATTGAAACGTTGACCAAATGGCTTTAGCCGTGTTTAGTAACTAGATCTGAATAGCTAGGTACTTCCCCACCTTCCTCTTTCTCTTCCCCACTTACCTTCAGCCTCACAACATCCCCCAATTGGGGATGCCATAGTCTCACTGGCTCCAGACGGGAGCAGTTGGGACTCTTGTGAGGTATTCACTATAAAAAAAAAAAAATGCTGGCAGAGCTTTTCTCATCATTGATTTGGGGGAGGTTGACGCGACCTAAATCTCGCGCCACCCACGTACCTCGAATGTTTCCTGACGTCAGGCTATCATTCCCACCAAACCGGAGCAGCTCCTTGTATCTAACGATACAAGATGAATCTTCACCAATCATCAACATTATCAAAATCATCATAACCATTTACCACCAAGGACTTACTTATCAGAATTCAAAGGAATCCTACCTTCATCACCCTCCGGCAGGAGGCAAAACATGTCATTATTTCACCTGTCGCTGAGCGATATTCAATTAATTTCTAGAGGAGTTGGTGTTGGACCGTGAACTTGGCTGCTCTCAAGCTGGCCACGTTGACGGATGGGATTTGGACGGAGACCAACCGAAGCAACACATGTTTTGTCTCTAGCCATTCCTTAAATTATCTACTCGTAGAAATAACTCACAAAATTAACAATTCATAGTCAAATCATTAACCTAGAATCTTGTGCATCTTGAATTGAATTTATCTATAGAAAATTTCATGTAATTTTTTTTTTTTTTTTAATATTTACTCCACACAGGAGGCCCTGAAGAAAATAATTTCCCTCGGGGCCTATGTCATCTTTGGGGATGCTGTGTGGAGGGTCTTTTTTTGGAGAGGAAGGAGTGAACATGGGTCTTGAAGAGTCCCATGTTGTAGGAGGGAGGAAACACAGAGGCCGGCAGTTCGTTCCACAGCCGAGCTGTTGAACTTAAGAACGAATCGTAGAAGCGACCCGTTCTCATGTGACAAGTTTCAACTGTGTACAAATGTTGGGCGCGCGTTTGGCGTGTATCCCGACTACGCAACGGTGCCGAAGGGATCAATGACGCTAGTTCCTCAGAGCATCTTCCATTGTAATACCGATAGAACAAGGACAGCATACCTACTTGACGCCTGTGCTCTAAAGATTGCAGTCCGTTTGTTAAGATTGGGGAATCTATCAAACGGACCGCCCGTTTCTGCACAGAGTCAAGGGTTTTTTTCAGGTATTTTGGGGCTCCAGACCAGAGATGGCTGCCAAATTCGACAGTAGGGCGCACTTGCGATTTGTACAGGGTGAGCAGTTGTGTACTATTAAAGTATCTGCGGGCCCTGTAGAGTACGCCCAGCTTCTGAGAGGCCAACTTTACTCTGGCTTCGATGGAGCCCCCGTACCTGAGCTGGTCACTTATAGTTACACCAAGCATATCAATGGAAGGCCTGTTCGGAAGATTGCTTCCGTTGAAGGAGACTAGATTATCATTTGGATCCCTTTTAGACGTAATCAGACAGGATTGGGTCTTTGAAACATTAAATTCGACGAGATTATTTTTACTCCAGGAGGAAATACTCTCGAGATAACCGTCCATTCTCTGCTTCAAAGCCCTCCGAGCCGTTGGAGTTTGTGTGCCCTTTGGGGGCTTGTCAAACAAAAAGCTATCATGAACTGTACTGTCATCCGCGTAACAATGAATCGGTGCACATGTCAAAAGGTCATTGATGTGCAACAAAAACAAAGTCGGAGACAGAACCGATCCCTGTGGGACGCCAGCATTTATGGAGTGCGAGGAAGAGGTGAAACCGTCAGCAACCGCCTGAATCGACCTATCCCTTAAAAAGTCAGCAATCCACGTACACAGGGATGCGGGAAGTCCGTAAGAATGCAATTTGTTGACAAGTCCTCGGTGCCAGACCCGGTCAAAGGCCTTGGATATGTCTAGTGCGACCGTTTGGGTCTCACCGTGACGTTCCAGGCACCGCCCCCAAACATGCGTCACATACGCGAGAAGATCACCGCACGAGCGGTTCCGCCGGAATCCGTATTGACGGTCGTTGATAATTTTGTTCTTCTCGAGGTATGTGAGCAGTTTGTCGTTGATCACACGTTCCATCACTTTGGACAGAACTGATGTGATCGCTATGGGGCGGTAGTTGGCCGGGTTGGAGCAGTCACCTTTCTTGGGAATAGGGTGAATGACCGCTTTTTTCCAACCAGAGGGCACAGTGCCACACTTCAGGGACATTTTGAAGAGCTTTGTCAAAACTGGAACTATTTCCGCAGCACACCTCTGCAATACCAGGGCAGGTATTCCATCAGGTCCACTAGCTTTGTTAACATTGAGCCCCCGTATGACGTGGAGTACATCCCGATGCCGGATCCTCAGCTTTTTCATATAGAAGCCGCAGTGAGGAACCGACGGCGGAACAGCACCCCCGTCGTCGAGGGTCGAGTTTTCCGCAAACATTTTCCCTAAAAGGTTTGCCTTTTCGGTGGCGGTGTTTGCTAGTGAGCCGTCAGGTCTGGTAAGAGGTGGCAAACTGGGTTTGCAAAAATTTCGACCTATTGAGCCCGCAAGCGACCAGAATGCTCTGCTGCCATGCGGGCAGGCAGCCAGCTTTTTGCTGATCTGCAGGTCGTGTTCGAATTTTGACCTATTGATGATTCTCTTGCATTCCTTTGCCGATTTGTTGTATGCTGATCTGCTTTCGGGCGTTCGAGATGTGTTGTAGGCTCGGTAAGCCGCGTTTTTTCGTCAGACTGCTTCGGAGCATTGTCGACTGAACCACGGCTTTGAGCCCACACCAGTTTCTTTAGTAGTCGATTGTATGAAGCCATCCATCGCCGATTTGATGACTTCACCAATCTCCTGGGCACATCTTGAAGGGTCCGAAGTCCGAAAACAAACAGCTGACCACGGAAAAGCGTTGAAATGGGCCCGCATACCGAACCAATCTGCTGACCTATAGTGCCACACTTTTCTCCTCAGCCTCTCATTGGTTGGTCTGAGGCTAACGGGGATTGATGTCGTCACTAGGCAGTGGTCAGATGATCCCAGAGGCGACTTGTATTTAATTGTCCCATTGTATTAGCACATCATCGACTGCAGTGACCAGAAACGTTTTTGCAAGCAAACAAGGTAGGAAAAAGGTAGTTAAAATTAGGGTAGTCAGTCATTGTCTTATTTAAAAACCATAATGAATGTAACACGCCTCATTTAAAAGAACCAATGTTACCACAACCAACTAAAAGATTCTTCAATGAATTAATCACTGTCGAAACAAAAAATTGACACAACGTGACATATTAATTCGATAAGATTCAAGGGTTGACGTACCGCGAGATGCGTTAAGGTTAAAAGCTACGACGCGTAGAAACCTAAACGCGAAGGTCGGCTTTTAACTGGCTTTCATTCCTATAGAAGGATTTAAAAACATAACAGTGGCAGCCGTGACCAGGAGCCTACGGAAGAAAATATACACTAAATACCAATAAATGAAAACATTAGATTCATTACAGGTTTAATTTTTCCTGTGGGGAAGATTTAACCCGGATATAAAGTCGGAAAAAATAAATGAAATATTAATTGAATGTTGAAATTCTTTGAAGAATTCAGAGATTGCTGATTCAATTCCCGGTGTCCCCCTATAAAATGAATTCAATGAATATGTTATGCAAGGTAGGATTTAAAAGAGCATATTATAGTGTATTTTTTGTTAGATCAAACGTGGTAGATACCTACTCTTGGCATCATCCTGGAGAAAGGCTACAATTCAGTGTTAAAAGTTGCTTAGCTCAAGCTTCGTCAGGGCTTATTATATCAACTAAAGACAGTCTACATCCTTTCTCGTTCTACCACCAATAAGGTGTCTGCTTTTTTATTTCTATCTCTTTCAATCGTGTCTGTTATTTTATTTCTATCTCCTTCACTCATCGTTTTATTTTCTTCTTTATATATATATATGTGTCTGTATGAAAATAACTTTAACAAATAATTATAAGCAATAATTAGTCATCCGAAATACTAATACAAATTGAAAATATCTCCCGAGTAAAAATAAATGCCGCCAACGGGAATTGAACCCGTGCCTTCTGATGTCCGGTTGGGTGCTCTGTATCCACTGAACTATGACGGCTTATTTCCAACCCGTCAAATGATTCAATATTTACTAGTACCTCAATCAACAATTACTGCTTGTCTGAGCAAAACTAAGCTATCTGCTAAGCAAAACCTGGTTGGTTGTTAATATTAATGCATAATAAAAGTGGTGTTTTACAAAGTGTATTTTTTCATTTAATATATAATGTCACATCACAAAGTGTTTGCTTCCTTCGATAAAGAAATGGTAATAGCTTTGTTTTTTTTATGTGCTCACAAGCGCACCCCTGTCTGTGCAGTTGAAAGTCCTGGAAGCTACGTCGCCACCCAGTTGGGCAGCGTTGTGAAGAGAGTTAAAGTACGGGCTGTAAGGAAGAGATTTTATCGACGCGGGCATTGAAGACGGTCAAATTATATTAAGGAGGAAAAACGAGTCTAAGAAGCGGTACGTTCTCATGAAGCTAACATCAATTGTGAACAGGTGATCCGCTCGTTAACGTCGAGTTTCATGTAACACCGGGTACACATCAGCTAGTTCATGATAATTTGGGCATATCAATTCAGTGCAAGCAGTACGAAAGTGGCACTACTCCATAATTATTATGCATCTACGCGAAAGCCGCAATGTAAGAAAGATGAAAAATTTGAAAACGAAAAGCGACACCTCGCAAATTGCGACGAAAACAGCTCTTGAAATTACAAGAAACTGTGTCTCTTGTGTTTTAAAGCGAAAATTGGTTGCGGAAGAAAGCGGTGGCTTTGGGTAAAAATACCAGTTGAGGGCCAATTTTTTTAGCATTACAATTTAACCCATTTCTTTCGATGATAGTTACTTAATCATGTTAGCTTACCTTATTTTTTTGCTCTAATTTGTATTCAAATAACAGCATCAAAAACCCAAAATACTACTTCTATACAATACACATACTATGTAGATTACATAATATTATTCCGATGAAATTTAAAACAAATACCGTGTCACGTTACACATCTAGGTAGAATAGTGCTGTTATGGTGGCCCATATACTAACAAGACCTACCTACGCATCTAATTATGGATACAGCTATGCACGTGGCCGGATATGTAGCATGCGCCCACTGCATGTCAACACTCGGATGGTTACCCATACAGAAGCACGATCACGCGGCCGCTACGTGGTCAGCGAGTATTAAACGTCGCCATCCAGGCATATATTTTCGGAGGGAAAGGAGAGCAACGGAAATGAATTTGTTCAAGCTAAGTTAGCTCCTCTTCTTTACCAAACAAATCTGATGAATGATAATTTGAACAAGGCAATCGATATATGCGTGTCTGAATATCTGAACCGGCCAGGCTTTCGCTTGGCCTTCCCTTGTTCCAAATTGGCAACCTTCACGCCAGAATAAAGAAAACCAGGTCTCCTCACCAATTTCAGAAATGCCCCAACTTCATTACACCTCCAGGAAAATCTACTTTACGGAATGTAGAAGGGGAAAACCATGACATCTCTTATCACGAATCAAGTCGCGAAAATGTGACACGTAAGGTCTCAAGTTACATGCCACCTCCAGAAAACGCTGTAAATTCTACATCGTCGGGAACCTACATCCCTTTCTAGGTCAATAACACAGATAAGTCACGACGATCTTGTCGATATTTAGTCTGTTTTTATCGGTAAGTTGTGTGCCTACCATGTCCTCACAATGAGAGAACACAAGAAAAATTGCAAACCTGAGGGCAAGGCAAGCAATAACCTATATAACAAGAGAAAAGGGATTAATTCTCAAAAAGTATAACGATTACAACATAAGAAAAAATAGTTCATCAATTAACCCACCCCGCGATCAGTTAGCTTCTTCTAACTTGATTATATCCTTGACATGAAAAGTTCCCACGGGTTTCCCTGTCATATCCGCTAATTGCAACCGGCGATATCTTGCAAATAATTTTACTACGTATAAATTTGGGGGCTAATTTTGCTGAAAAGTATCTACCAGCGTCTGACAAAGCAAAGGACCTTCTCCAGACAATGTCCCCAACCTCATATTGAACGTCCCTACGACGCAGATTATATTGAACCTTATTACGTTCGTATGATTGTCTTAAGGACGTGCGAACTTGGGAGAAAATGTCATTTAATTCATGTAAATCAGATGCCCATGAATCGCGTTTAGAGAATCTAATGTCTTCCGCGTTAAAGTCTACACCTTTTTAGTCATTTCCCGAAATTACAATCTCTCTACCAAAAGGAAGAACGGAGTATAGCCTGTGACTTCATGAACAGCCGTGTTTATGGCCAGTTCAATTTCAGGTAGATGGCACGCCCAGGATCTGTGATCAGATCCCACAAAAGAACCCAGGGCTGCTACCAACACCTTGTTTACACGCTCAACAGGGTTATTCTGCGGGTGATATCTGCAATTATAAAACAAGTGACGGATATGAAATTTATTGGCCAGCGCTTTCATGTCACGCGATATATATTGTGGGCCATTATCCAAAACAATCGTATCTGGAACACCGAATTTATAAAAGATATCATTTTCCAAAATTTCCGCAATAACACTACCCGTTGCTTTCCTAAGTGGAAAAAGTCTAGTATACTTGGTAAAGAAATCAGAAACCACTAAAAGGTAAGTATAACCCTTTTTGTAAGAATTAGGGTAAGGACCTAATAGATCTGTCGCAATCATTTGCCACGGCCTTTGCACCAGTTTCGGGTCACCCATCAAACCAGGAGGCAGTAAGTTAGAACTTTTATAACCTAAACAAGTATGACATTTACTTACAAATGACTTCACATCAGCTGCCATTTTTGGCCAGTAATATTTAAGTAATATATAAAGATGCCAAAATGTGCACAAGAAGGCGGAACGTGATTTTGAACGATGAAGTTTTTCCTACACTCTTTTGGGAGAACTTCCTTCCAGTCATAAGACCTGTGTAGAGCCTCCATGCTCTGAATGTGTTTGAAGATGACACCATTGCAAACTTTAAACGCTGGAAATTTTTCCGGATTAGCCAAAATTTTTTCTTTCAAACTTAAGTACCAACGGTCGGAAGTGGAAAAGGACTGATTAATCAAGTCAACATGTAAAGGGTCACGAGACAGTGCGTCCGGAACAATGTTGTCTTTACCGCTCCTATGAATTATTTCAAAATTGAACTGCTGAAGTCTAACCGCCCACCGCGCTAATCTACCCGACGGAGACTTTAAGTTTGTAAGCCATTTTAGACTATAGTGATCAGTGATCACCTTGACAGGAATAGGCGAACCTTCAATATAACCCCTAAATTTCTCTAGTGCAAAGATCATAGCATTTAACTCCTTCTCGGTTGTGGAGTGATTTTTCTCCTGTGCAGATAGTGATCTGGAAATAAAGGAAATAGGGTGTTCTATACCATTAACGTCAGATTGAGAAAGGACCGCCCCCAAACCGGTGTTCGATGCATCGCAACTAATTGTAAAGGGTTTACTAAAGTCGGGACAAGCAAGAACAGGAGCCTTGACCAGAATATTTTTTAATTTAGTAAAGGCAGCATCAGCCTGTTCATTCCATACAAATTTTTTACCAGCAAACTCCTTTTTGGTTAAATTATGCAAAGGTGCTGCAATTAAAGAAAAATTTAAAATGAACCTTTTGTACCAAGAAAGTATACCGATAAACCTACGCAAGCTCTTTTGCGACGTTGGAATGGGGAAGTCAACGATTGCTTTTACTTTTCCCGGGTCAGTTCTCAACCCATCCTTATCAATCACGAAACCTAGGTATTTAAGGGAGTCACGACAAAAGACTGACTTCTCTACGTTAATAGTCAAACCCGCGGCTTGTAACTTTTGTTTAACCCGTCTTAAAAGATCAATGTGTTTTTCAAAGGTAGAGCTAATGATAATTATGTCATCTAGATAACAAAAGACCCTCCCATCGAACTCCGGACCCAAAACCTTGTCCATTAGCCTCATCATCCGAGAACTCGCACCATGAAGACCAAAAGGCATTGTTACAAAGTGGAATAGGCCTCGTTTAGGGATAGTAAATGCGGTTTTCTCTTTAGAATCTTCCTCTAACGGGATTTGAAAAAAAGCATCATTAAGGTCTAAAGTTGATAGATAACGTGCTCCTCCGAGACTATTTAAGATATCAGATATCAACGGTAGACTATAAGCGTCCCGCCGCGAGACCGCGTTGAGTTTTCTACTATCCAAGCAAAGTCTAAAAGAACCATTTTTCTTAGGCACTAAAACAATAGGATTATTCCACGAGCTATTGCTGGGTTCTACTACTCCCAGATTTACTAGTCTGTCAAGTTCTCTGTGAGCTTCCGGCAATAAATGAGGAGATATCGGATAAACACGTTACTTAATAGGTTGACAATCACCCGTGTCAATGACATGTTTTTCAAGAGACGTTCTACCCAAACGATTACCAGAAAATGCTTCAAATTCATGTATAACGTTATTTAAGATTGATTGTTGAGATGAATCTAAGTTCTCAAAGCTATCCAGTCCTCTTACCTCAGACACTCAACTATTGTCAGAGTCATTAGTCATTAATTTAGTTAACTTGGGACAAATGTTAAAAACTTTCCAAAAGTCGCAACCGAGGATGATGTTAGATTTTATGTCTAGCATAACCACAAAATTAAAAATTTTCTTAACGTTACCAAGAACTACCGGAACCGCAATTTTGTGAACGCACTCCACAGTATGACCCGTAGCAGAAGTGAGTGAAAATTTTTTCTTAAGAACAGAAAGATTTAACCCTAGATTTAAAAATTGACGATGAAAATTATTACCAATAATTGAGATATGCGAACCAGAGTCCAGAAGGCCAGAAAAGTTGGAACCCAGAACCTGGAAAATGATGTGTGGACGGCCATCCCTTTTAGCCGCACTCACCACCTTCGAAGTCCAAAGGTTCTTGAAGAAAGTTCTGGTTTCCGACAGCACAGCAAGCCGATGCCCGGCGGTGATGTCAGCGAACGGTGTCGACTTGCCGCTCGCAGACAGGACCCCCAGGACATCTAGTTTTTTGCCTGCCGGCAGTTGCATGAAGGCGCCTTCACCCCAGGACGGCCACAGCGGAAACATCTTACCTCCCTAGAACTCATATTTGACGGGCTACGTTTATTGAACTCAAAAGATTGACGATGATTCCTGAAATTGGGATTATTCTGAGACATTCTGTTATTCCCTCTGCTAAATGCATTATTTGAGGAGGAATGAGAAACATTATTATAATTAACAGTATTTGCATTTGGCGGGGAAGGTCTGGAATCAGACCGACTGTCTGCTAGTTCGATCATTTTTCCCAATTTTTTCAGACAATTAATGTCCGAGATGACAGAGAGCGATCATTTTTTAATGTATCTCGGTAACATATTACATTGCAATATTTCCAGAATTTCGTCATCTGGTAATTTTGACGACAATTGATTGTTTAAAGTCAAGACCCGCGTGATGAATGAACCCAGGTTCTCTTTTTGTTGCTGGTACGTGGCTCTGATCTGAGCAACTAAACGTCTTTCATGGTCCAGTAGCTCGAATTCTTCCTTTAGAGCAATTACAATATCCGTCCATGACTTAAAAGAAGAACGGTTGACTCTAAACCAGTCTAAAGCATGACCTGTAAAAAGTTCCACCGCCGATGAAAAAAGAGAAGCTGTACTTACGTTCCGAGATATAGACAAATCGTTGACCCGTTCAATGAAATTATGTACGTTCTCAGTACCGTCGAAGGTTAAGTTCCATTTGTGAACCGGAACTGTGTTAGACGCGACCGCCGAATTTGCCGAAGTAGTGCCATCCTCTGGTTTAGACATGATTAACGCACGACTTCTTGTTAAAATGGTCGAATCCGTCATACCTAACTAACAGGGTAGGTAGAAAAAAATCATTAGAACATGCAAGCAACAATACAACAACCACAATCGCCGCAAAACACAAAAAAATATAAAATAAGTGTGACGTCAGCGTACTAACGAACACGATAATAAGACGAAAACGTCATGAGTTTTGCCGGATAAAAAGCTGCGTAAAATGAAGAATTAATAAAATCTCAGTAACACGATGTATTTCGAACAACACCCGAACATCTACCATGCAAAACGAAAGGTCTTTTTCAAGGGATTATACAAGAAAATTATGAAAAAAAAATCAGACATCCCAATACAAGATTAAAACAAGGAAAGAAAAAAAATACTGCAATATTATTTAGTCAAAATTAGGTTCACCCACAAGGGCTGCCATTTGTAACATTATTGCCAATGGATGGGTGATGAAAAGATTAATTGTATAAATTAATGATGGATCTATCGATTGTGACATTAATTGGTAAATTACCGAATACAATAATCTAGTCATCTACGCACACGCACTAACGCAATGTAGGTAGGTAGTGATGAGAACTGATAAGGAAGATTAAATAATAGAATGTTTTAATATCAACAGACGCTAATTTATTAAAACAATTATTAAAATAATTAATCAAATAAAATAAACATGAGACTCTATCAAACAACTTATCTCCGGGCGTGTCAAGAATAAACGTGTGTTTAACGCCATCTTGATAAAATTTTGACTAACGAACATGTAACATTAATAAATTTAAAACATTTAAAACTTGTAAGGAATGTCTGAGCGGGCGCCAGCGAGTTATGAAATAACTACGCAAGAAGTTAAAATAAGTAATCCCTATTTGAATTATAAGTACATTGTTAAAAAGTTATAAGTGAAAAAGACCTTTCGTGATTTGCAAAGTAGACCCTCATTGTTCAGCGTCGCACGAACACACCGTAGTCTCCCGAGTCCAGCAAGCAACTGAGGTCGATGAAGTGCGCTCCGCACCAATAGCTCGAAACAGTAGTGCCAATTGTAGAATGTTGACCAATGTTTATTCTAATCAGGTAGGAACTGCTGTTCAGAAGTACGCACTGCTACAACCCATTCAGCCAATTATCATGTGAGATATATGTAAGGTTTACTCGAAATGTCAAATTTAGGAAGAGGACTGTCGGTATTTTAATATTGAGTTCCAGTAATTATTTTATGAGGTTACCAGTTCCCTCGTGTATTGGGTATGGGTATCTTCTATTGAATATCTATCCTCTCAGGTAGGTATTAACGGATAATTGGGTTGATTTTTGCATTTAATTTTATGAGGCTGCCTACCTCTCGAAAGGGAACCTGTTGAGAAAAGTTGTTCGGTTGGTAGTTTTATTTCGGAGATTACCATCTCCCCCTTTTGACTCTAGATTTGTTCTTGTGTATCCCAAATAACAGATGAAAGTATTAAATTAGAAAGTCAAATAACAGATGAAAAGTATTCATTTTTGTTCTGTTTGGTTGCATCCGATCGCTTTCTATTTGGGCGGTCATACGCTAGCAAAACTTCCCTTTCAACTGACTGTACTCCGCGCCTCGGCCTACATATGAAAAGGTCACTGGCCCGTCTCCCTTTTACAGCTGATAGATAATCTGTCTGACGTTCCCAATACCAAACATTATTTGGGCGGCAGGTGTTGTAAACTTGGTTCCTGTACTTTGGTTGCATCCGTCTTTTAAAAGGTTTCCTGGAATTTAATAAATAATATAAAAGGAACTCACCCTGTTCGTCACCTCCCAACCTCAGTATGAAACTTACTTGGATCCACCCTACAAAGCTAAATCAGTTTAGTTTTACGGTCTCCTCCCTACATCTATAGAATGGTGATTAAATACTTCTGTAAATAAAATTGTACCTCCCTAAAACCTCTGTCAGGATTCGAACCCGCAATCTTATGATTTATCTCAGAGTTACATAAACTCTTATTTAAAAATTTGTTTGATCCTTTGGTTTACGGTCTCTGTGGATAGCACGCCATCTTGTTAACTATTAATTCCTCCCTAGCTCGATTAACCGATATGGAAAACACCTCCTGCTGCCAAATACGTTCACTTTACTTTTAAAACGCAATCATTATTATTATTATCACTTTTTTTTCCATGTTTTTAAGACAAGTAATTTAGTTTGAACTATTTACGAAATCACGCTTAACCTAACACATTTTATAATATAATCGCAATCGCACAACTCTTAGCGCCCTTAAGGTGATTCTTCACAAAACGGCGCTCTACAAATTATTCAATCATTATTTTTGTTATTATTATTATTTTTATCCTCACTGAGTCCAACTACTTTCACTTCACACAAACACCGGTTCAATAATATTTCACTTTAATTCAATATTTTACAACACTTTTTAACACCATCTGAATTCACTAAATAATTGTAATTTCACATATCACCACTGATTTCAATTGATTTCTCGGAGCTGTCCACATATCCAAGTTCAAAAACTGACTGACTTAGTCCTGCAATCTTCTCTCCTGGCATTCCTTCCAGTGGGAACGTGTTTATTTAAGGCCTGCCTGTAATGTTTTTTTATGTTGTTAGTATAAACAAATTTTTTTGGAGTACGTTCGTCTCGTTTATTTATGTGAGTGTTCAAACCATCACAGACTTCAGGACCATCACCCGCCAACCACAGAGACATAATGTTGTGCAGCTGTGTCATGTCTCCACCTGTCCACGCCAGACTGAGGCGGTGAACTTGTAGACCCCCGCCTCAGTGCTGTGCTCCAGCCGCCCACGCTGTCCAACACTCCAGCGCTGTGCATCCGCCTACATGTCCCCGCTCATGTGCCCCAGCCGTCCATGCTGTCCAATACTCCAAACCATCACCGGCCACCACAGCGCCATTACATTATACAGCTGTATCATATCTCCACCGTCTACGCCAGACTAAGGCGGTGAACTTGTAGACCCCTGCCTCAGTGCCTGTTCAATACTCCTGGCCTCTGCCGCCCTGCAGTCCTGCGCCTCCGCCCACGCTGCCAGCCGCCGCCCTGCCGTCATGCCGCCCACCACCGTCCTAGGCCCCCGCCTATGGCCTTCTTCGTCGATTCACACGTGAGCTACTAATGTACTTAATTCTATCAGAGCCTTTAGATTCCATAGATTGCCCTAGTAAACTATAGGTCTTAAACTGTTATGGTAACTGTTATTGTAACTGTCTACATTCCCCTTTTTATATCTAAATAAACCTGTCATCCCAGAATTACATGTTTCATTGGACATTGTGCTACGCTACCCCCCCTAGAGTTGGAGTTCTATCCTCTGCCGGCACTCTTGTGGGGCGAGCGTATATTACCCGTATACACACTAATCTTGTAACTTATAACTGTCTATAGTTACTACTTATAGCTTTTAAAGTTAACACTGAATACATAATGTAACAGTGTAACAGTGCATATTTATATTTATTTTTTTTTGTAAAGATTTTTTTTTCATCTTCAATTTTATTGAGAAATATGCATAATTAAAATTATTTTTATTAAATATTGGGTACCTTCAAAGCTGTACGAACAGCTCAACGTAAAAAAAAACAGTATATTAAAATAATTACAATATAAACACCTAAATTTGTTTCAGACCGCTTTATTTCAATAAAACTCGAGACCAGTTTCAGAAATACCCTTCCTTCATCATTGGAGGGGACCCACCCTTTCCCGACGGCTGCGTGAGGAAACTGATTGTTTAACCTCCTTAGCCGCATACGTCAGGACTCTAATTTTTTTGTAAAAAGAAGCTAAATTAGAAGCTCCAATGTCCCTGCATGCATGATTGTTAGTAACATAAAAATATACAAGCCGCGTATCGAGGGCAGTTTACCCCACTATCACGGGGCAGTCCCGGCAAGAATGAGCGTTGCAAGCGGCCTGGCCAAAACAATCCCAAGCACCCGCGTCCCTTATCCAGTTTTCCGAGAGTACCCTCGAAGAAATGGAAATGGGGGGAGGGGGGGGAGATACTCTCAAAGACCCTAGGGAATGAAGTGAGCCTCAGGTCACCAGAGGCAGGACGGAAGGGGACCGGGCTCGCGCAAACATTCTCCAAGCCCTCTCATGATGCCGGGGGAGGCACCCGTGGTTCGTGGGACAGCCGCACCGGATTAATGTCACCTTACTGGATGCAGGAACAAGGTCTATCTGCCCCTATGGTGGGGAAATAAACAACACAGTACGATAAAGTTCAGTTCGACAACCTATTTATAAACCAATCTGTTAGTAACAAATAAAAAGGCAAATAACAAACGTAGAAAATAAGTTGTGATCAACAACAAATTGACCGTTCATAATAGAAAAAAAAGAAGGGAAAAAAAAGATTAACATAGTATTAAAGAGCTAAAACACAAAAAGAAACAGTATTATCATTATCAACGCGTTCCTAATAAATAAATAAGGCCCAAATTCAAAAGTAAAAGGAAGAATGTTCATAAAAAAAAAACAGTGTAAAGAATTGGCAAAAACGGTGTAAAAAGCCAGTATACACAATAAATGAATAAGAAATAATAAAACAAACAAATAAAATAATAAATGCATTGCGATCATGCCATAAGACAAAGAAAGTAGAACCAATGAGTATATAAAAATAAAAATAAAACACAAAACAATCGCGCATAAACAATATAGTTGTTATAGAGGAGTAACCGTAGAGTGACAGGAACAATACGCTTGGCACCTGAACCAAAGAGATTTTAATCTAAATCAGCAACTCTACGCACAGGCCATCTCTCTACTCAGGACTTAACAAACTTTTTGAAGCATTCAAAATTCTCTCTGTTCAACACGAGATCGGCATTCCATGCCGGTCTTGTAATCCCTCTCAAGCCATCCAACATTTCCTCTCGGGCATCCTTCATCAACTCGCAGTGCCACAGAATATGCTCGGCTGTCTGGTTAGTGTCACCACATGAACAGTTCGGATGAGGAGACAAGGTGAGACTATGTAGCCACCCCCTGAGCTCCCCATGACCGGACACCAATTGCGTCATATAGTGATCCAGTTTTATGTGCGCCCCTTCCATTCTGCTTTTAACTGAAGGGAAGAAAGAGAAAGTCAATCTAGAATATAGTAGAATATTAAAATAAAGTTTTCAAAACATTGTGTTTATATTAAAATTATTAAAAAAAGTTGTGTTTATATTAAAATTATGGCGAGCCACAATGTTGAAAAAAATTAATTTGATTTAGAAAATCAATTCACACCTGCTGTTTGACTTACTTGAAAGTTTTTGTTGCTCAGATAAGAGATTTCACCTATTTTTCATTTTATCACCAACACCTGGATTTACAGTTCGAGAGATTTTGCTGCTCAGATAAGAGATTTCACTTATTTTTCATTTGAATACTGCACAAGAGTCCCCGCTGCTATGGACTGTAGGACTGTGACGTATATTGTGATGAAGAAAATGAGATGAGAGGAAGAAGATTAAAAGGTATCTTGCTAATGATTCTTTTTTACCAGAGCGAAACTGTGAGAAAGTATTTGACAGTCTGATAAATTTTATACATAGACTTAATTATTTTTTGCGTCAGAAAACACATTTTTGGTTCAATTAATATCACTATAATTTTTTTCTATTTCAAGGTTCATCACACATAACATCGCGAGCAGTCAACAAGCGATCTCAACCTCAAAATCAAATATGTTCACAATTACGTTCCAGAGAGAGTAGTTATTTCGGCTCCATTGTTGATAGCATTACCAGACATGGCGTGGTTGGAGGAGATTTATGCAAATTCAATAGATCTTCGTATCAGAATATATTTTAAGCAAAATATAATATGATAAATAACGAGGTAAAGATTTTTAGTAGAAATGTGTGTAGGTGTTTGAAAAAGATTGCTACTATCAGGTATATTTTACAAACGGGCAAAAAATACTGTCGAATTGGATGGTGGATGTACCGATATAGGTTCATATTTATTCTATTGTTGGTTATTCATTTATCAACACCTTGAAGAGTTTTCACATAGACTTAAGTGTGTGATTCAGAGAAAAAAACAAGTTTGTAATTTTTTTCGACAAAATACGGAAAAAAATTACTAATTACAGATTTATTTTTAATTAACCGCAGATATTTACATTTCACATAATATATTACAAATATCCAAAAAAATATCAACACGTTTCCATATATGTCCACGTCTACAAAAAAATTCCGCAAATACCCACGCAAATATACGAGGAAAAATTTCCGCACGAAATTTATCGAAATCATCCGATGATAAGTACACAAAGAATAACAATAAACAATATGATTCTTCAGCTCTCGTAAAGATCATTTGGTATCAGGGTTTTATTCTCAATTAATACAGACTCAATTCAAATAGATAATATTTAAATTATAGTAATAATTATTGTCGATGTTAAGAGCGACCCCCCAATAAAAAATCACTATGCAATAATGAGCAATACAGGTTGGTACTACTGTAATTATTCCGTAAGAATGTTCACATTCAATAACACTACTGGCAATTAGCTCAAGCAGTTCATAACAAATACATGCTTAAATAAGTTACTATATCTATAAATAACGGAAACGAACCTCCCTAAACACGAGAATTTCTCAATTAGGGAGGTATTATTACCACTAATATTACATATTATACATATTGGTTAGTTATGTATTATATGTATATTGGTTAAAATAAATAAAAAAAAGAACATTCATAAATTTGAATGCTTAAAAACTTCAATTTCAAAAATTATAGATTCGCGCACATATCGTTTTTTATTTTTACAGAATTTATAATGATATCATCTCAACATATTTTTTTATCTTGTCTTATTTGGATCGGAAACTAAACGCAGTAAACAAGCCCCTGTTATACGCTTATTCAGTGGCCTTCGTCCGGTCCAGCCTATCTTCGCAGTCAGTGAAGTTGCTTTCCTTAGCTTTATCTGAGGCGACCAACTACACGTCTTCCTTCCCTGTAGAATTTATTGTTGCTAATATTTTGCGCGGAAGTCAATATTTCGGCATTCTGAACACATATACGAACCACCTAATCCGTGACATTTCTATGAAGAAGGCTAGAGTTTCGTCGCGAATTTAAAAAAAAACACAGCAAAATAACAACGTATTCAACATTTATATTATGAATTTTAAAGTATAATACTTGTTTGCAGTGACTTCAACACTGGTTTTGCTCCCTCTCCGTAAGCGTTGCTACATTTTCTGTCAAAATGAATCAGACCCACACTATGGCTATTCGGCTGTACGTGGTTTGCGGATCATCGCTCTCCTTATTCAAACTCATTTTGTGATCGTTGGCACTCTTTGCAAAATCTCACTTCGCCAGCTTGGACCCTAGAACACGCTCTCATTCATAACGATCAAAATTATTTCAAACACATTGAATTATCGGCTGTAAAATATACATGTATCTATTTTGTACGAATGTATTTGACAGAGAGAGTGGGATGTATTGTGTGTGGGGTTAGGTGAACATGTTTACTTAAAAATTTAAAACGTATGACATTCAATCCGACTTACAATATTTATACCCAGGGGTAGTTTTCCAAGAAAAGGGGGTGTCTGTCTACGTTTTGCGCAGCGTCTGAGAACTATTGTTACTGAGAAAAAACAAACAGTATAGAGTTATACAGGGAACAAACAGATCCTTATACTTCGACAATGTATGATACATGGTATCGGGGGTAAACGGCGGTAATATGGCGTTTGATTCTTCAAGAACTTTAATGTTTTAAAGGAATAATTCATCTAAATGTAGGTTTTTACATTATGATGACGTAATAATAATTATTATTTAATTAAATTCTACTCACTACTTTACTAACCAGTTGATGGCTACCAATATTTAGGTCTCATAACTCTGGGGCCTAGAACGATGACTGCCTTAATTTAGGTAAATATTTTTTCAATTTCATTTCATTTTATTTCTTAATTCTAAATTTTTATAAAACTAACAAATAATATTACGACAAAAAGTGAAATATAAGTTAATACATTGACTTTAAACCACAGAAAACAGTTTATATTTTCAGGTATGATTTTTTAAATGAGCCAATCCGAAACCGAGTGCCCGGAAATCTACCTCATTCAAGGCATTTATTTTGTAAATATCCCATCGTTCTAGTCTAAATACAAAATCTACATTTTTCGAGAACAATTTTATTTTATGAGTCGTATGTTAAAATTAATAATAGATTAACATTGGGAGAGTGGTTAGATGGCGAAGCAAACCTAAATCGGAAAAGAATTGAAGGAGGAGTGGAAGGGCTAGGGGTGGAGGTAGTTAATTAGAGAATTTAATGGTTGGGTATTTACTATATTTAACTTAATATTAACACTTTTTCCAAATGAATTTTGTCGAAATTTTTCCATGCTAAGCGTGAACACTGCCTTATTTACTCATCTTTTTAAATTGTAGCTTGTATTATGGTTCAGAATCACCTTCTAAAGTTACTGCATTTTTCTCCCATGCACTTTATATATATATAACCTCTTTCTAAATTTTTTTCGATTTAACAGCAGAATTTTTGAAAACCAGCATATAATTTTGTATTAGTGAACTTCATCTTTGCAAGTCAAGTTACATCCTGTGATTTTTCACGGGTAACAAAAAGTTATATATCATTTTCCAAGTGTGAATTCTTTTTCAATATTTTTTACCGAAAATTGGTAAAGCTCCAACAACTCCCAATGTCAAATATGAAAGGATATTCTTTGTTTTTCACATTGCCATAAAATTTTATGGTTTCTCTTTCAGTCGTCCGTACAAACTACTGAGCGTTGATTATAATACACTGTCTGGTGGATAAAGTTCTTGGTCCTAAAGGAGGAATGCAGCGTTTGGTTTCCCATTGTGCGAGTCGACAATAATTAATTTGCGGAAACAATGCGGTCAGCCTCCCTAACACAAGTGAATTAACCCTTTATTTAAACGAGCCTTTAAACGGATTACTTGATTTTTGGACTGCAAAATTTTAATTAATGTTTATTCCGGTTGAAAATGTACTGAAATTTGTGAATATTTTATGTAACGACTGAATCGGTAGATTTTGCAGTACTAAGCCGTCAATGAATGGAAGTTTTTTTATATACGGATATGTGAGTGGTTTCTTAAATAAATTTTTTAACGTTTATGTTTTTTACCCCGTACCAAGATGTACCAACAAAAAATCATAAAATCAAATGGACAAGCTAAATACACTAAACTGTAATATACATTTGGAAAAAAAGGTTCTTAATTTTTAGCTGCAAAGTTAAAATATAACAAATTCCCACCTATTATCAAATAGATTAAATCAATTAATAACTACATGACAAAGAATTTGAACATTTCATTAAATTTTTAAATTTAAATTTAGTTCTGAGAAAGTCCCATTCAAGTTCGATTGTGTCCAAATACTATGAAACAACCGGACACAGGTGAAATGATAACAAAACTTAAATATTACTTTTACAGAACATTTACTTTAATTTTAAAGTCTGTGAAAGAACTCGTCCTTAGTTCACTAAATCTTAGCTTAAGAATTTTTTTAGAAAAAAATTTAACATTGCCATAGATGTTTCTGAAAATACCCGACCTTAATCTAGAAGTTAAACCATATAAATCTCTGAAAACCCTCTACCAAAATCTATTTCACGCGTAGGTATTTATAAAAAAATATTGTGAGTTTATAGAGCTACCAGCGGTAGGCCAGCTTGCATTAATTACCTAAATTTAAATTCCATCCTACTTAGCAACTTTGTCGAAATCATCAGTAGCAAACAACAAAGTTATCCACCAATCCCCACAGTTAAGTAACATTCACAAAGGTCAAAAGATAGATTGGTCAATCAAAGTCTTTGTGTGTGCGCTTTATTAATTTCATGAAGCCTAATTAACCCTGTAGCAAAGCCATGTCTCAAGCATTGCCGCTATTTTAAACGTTAAGTTGAAGTTTTTTATCTAAAGCAGTAACACACTAACAGGAAAAAGTTACACAGTATTTTCTGTCTAAATTTTTTCGTTAAACCTTACTGTTTTCGGTCAGCTAAGATATTCTCATTAAGACCTTGCAGTAAGCTTAAAGGTGCGCGCTAAATTAAGTAATAATTAAGCGAAAATGGTGAAAATATTTAATAAAACACGACTTGTTTGAAATAGAGCAAAAATCTGTCAACAAATGCTTTAGTAGCATTTAATGATACACTGTGATTTTAAGAGAAAATAATAACAGAAAAAGAAGTGTTTTTAATAATTTTCATAGCTTACTTTGCGATTTTCGAGGGATCGAGGGAATTTCATATAATTAACGTTTCTATATAACAAATGTGCAGATATTATCTTAAAAAATAACAAATTTTTTAGGACTTACACTCAGTCAAAGGACGTTGTTATAAATCTATAGAAATTGCGGGGGCATATGGCTTTAAGTCTGATACCATATTGATGTGCAAAAGAGTCCGATTCCCACCTAAGCTTCAAGACTCCATAATTAGACAAACAACATTTTCCGCTTATTTTGATGGAACTGGTTCATAACTCTAATGGTATGAAAACACTAGGCTTCGTATTAAGAACAACTAAAAACTTTAATTCTTTACAAGCCATTAAACTATTATACGTATCTCTAGTAAGAAGTCTAATTGAATATAACTCAGTAGTTTGGTCTCCATCTTACAAAATTCACATTAACAACATTGAGCGAATACAAAAAAAAAATCTACGTTTTATAAATTTTAAATTAAATATCCCTGTCGAAGACTTAAAATACAATTTCTTACTAAATACTCTAAAAATACATTCATTAGAAGATAGACGTAAAATAAACGATTTAACGTTCTTATTCAAAATACTTAACTCTAAATTCGACTGTTGTGAACTCCTGCAACTCACACCCACAGTAACAACACGACAAAATACAGTATTCTACCGCAGCACACATAAGCGTAACTACATTGCCCACTCTCCGATACAACGACTTCACACCATGGGAAATCATTACTTGGGTGATGTTGACATATTCAATACCAACTTGGCAAGTTTTGTGGATCATTTAAAACATTTATTTCAACAATACTCCTAAACACGTCACGTAAACCTACAAATAGCTGTAATTTTCTGTTTTTGTTTCTTGGTTTGTATGACTTGTTGCATAGCTTTTATCAAATGTAATTTTATTCTTATTTTTTATGTTTCAAAGTATCTGTCAAATTAAAATTATACTACCAACCATGTAAAAGCCCTCTGGGCGTTAAATAAATAATTTAATAAAATAAATTAAATAACTCGAAAGTGTTTGTTTCAGTTTGAAAGATATCCAATTTTATTCCAGCAATAAAACAAATAACCCCACACGGGAAGCCCAGAGGAAAACAATTTTCATCTTTGGGGATGCCGTGTGGAGGGGACTTTAAGGAAAGGAAGAAGAGGAAGTTCTGGGAAGGAAAAATGAATGATGACGAACGTATGACTTCACCCCTCCCGCTACGGCGCAAGGTGATTGGTCAAGAGATAGCAGTTGGAGAGGTCAAAGGGTCTCCCCAAACCAGGAACTCCCAGGACTCTCTCTAACATAAATATTTGTCATGAATGTGTGCTGAATAATTCTGTTTAATCCGTCCTTCAAAAGCTCAGTCCTGTAATGTGTCAGTAAAACGGGTGTCGGAAAGGATATACTCCCCTTCAGCCTTCAGGATCTGATTTGAGACTAACGCCTTACAAGATTGACACGGGTATAAGTTAAGAGCTTATTCACTTTCACTTTAAGGGTTGAGGTTGCAGGGCACTGATCTTCAAAAATGAAACTACACGTTAGAACTCTGAAGAGAGATTCTAAATGATAAAAGTGGTATCAAATACATTGTATGTATGTACACATAAGTCCATGTAGAAATATAAATATGTTATGGCTCTGCACAAGTGAACAAATTTTGGCTTTAATATTTTCCGACATTTCACTTTGAAATTAATATGTGCATTGGGATCAAAAATGAAAGCAATATTCCGAAGATTTTCACTATGGACACCTATATAGAAATAATAGAAAAATATTGTCGGTAAGATCTGGAGGAAGTCGCCAGTATTCATCTCCACCACCCAAAGTGTCGGACATCTGACTGAAGGATCAGGAAGATCCGGGATCTTCACCACCGGCTGATCACAACATCACTGAGCACAGATCCATACCTCAACGTGATTGCATCCCTAGCTGAATGAAACTACACGTTAGAACTCTGAAGAGAGATTCTAAATGATAAAAGTGGTATCAAATACATTGTATGTATGTACACATAAGTCCATGTAGAAATATAAATATGTTATGGCTCTGCACAAGTGAACAAATTTTGGCTTTAATATTTTCCGACATTTCACTTTGAAATTAATATGTGCATTGGGATCAAAAATGAAAGCAATATTCCGAAGATTTTCACTATGGACACCTATATAGAAATAATAGAAAAATATTGTCGGTAAGATCTGGAGGAAGTCGCCAGTATTCATCTCCACCACCCAAAGTGTCGGACATCTGACTGAAGGATCAGGAAGATCCGGGATCTTCACCACCGGCTGATCACAACATCACTGAGCACAGATCCATACCTCAACGTGATTGCATCCCTAGCTGACATGCATCCCGGCGTGACGCATACACCAATACTGTCTACGTAATAAAAACATTGATACTTACACCAATATCTTTTATTGTCTTTACCTACCGTTACCCACAATAGAAATAAGAAACAAGTGCAGTGACAAATACCATGACCTGTCAATAATGGCTTCTAACTTTTATAAAATTATATTTATAAGTTAATAGGCTTTGAATTATTTTCTGAATTATGTGGTCGATTTATGACAAAATTTAATTCTGCGTTAGTCTTATATTGTCGCATTGGTCCTTTCAGTTTGATAACAAATTCTATTTTGTCTTATTCCCACTGACTCCAAGAATTTTGGACTCTTTTATGGTATTCCCAACAAAACAAACTCTTTAAATTTGATAACATGAGAATTTGAAATTTATTCTGTTCTCATACGTTAATATTACAAATCAATAACCTCATTTACGCGTGTTGTTTTATTTACTTTCAATATGTAAATAAGAACATGTTTCCTACTGAAACTTTCACTAAAACATCAACAAAATATTTCAATTATTTTATATACATAGGTTTCTTGCTTTTCTCTTGTTTCAAAAACATATTTGCCGCACAACACTTATTATAATAACATTTGGTGGAAATTTTCGGAAATATCGATTTTCTTTACCGTTTCCCTAACCAAGAAAGCTTTCCCAGTAGCAAACACATCATTATGTATATTATTATGTTGTTTTAGGGTATTTGCTTGGAAAGTATCTCATTAGATCTATGAAAAACATTCAGAAAATACAAGGGATATTTGAAGAACAACACCTACATACATAGTTCGTTTAGTTTTGCGGCAGGTGAATAATGATATTTTTTGTTGTTGCTTGTTGAACTCTCAAAATGACATTTTAATTTGTGGTAGGGTAGAATTTTACATTCCTCTTAGATTTTTACGGATTTTCAATAACAATTTGTGATTTTTTAACTTTTATGTCTTGAACAAATTTAAATGCCTAAAGGTTTTTTCTGAAAAATTCGATCGCTTAGTTGTGAAAATAACGCGTTTCTTACTATTTTTTTATTCAAAATTTTGACTGACGGCCTACAAACGTAAAAAGGTTAATTTTTCAATAAAAAACTGTTGTTAACTATTGGTAAGTCCTCCATCGCAAGCACTTTACGCTTATTGTACTGTAATTTTTAAATAGTGTCTTTCTTATGTGTAATTGAAGAAAAATAATAAAATAAAAAAACTTTGGTTTTTATTATTTTTTTAAGTTAAACTTTGGAAATCATTTACAGGACAGAGTTTTTATGAAAAGTACAAAGAAAAACAAATTATTATAAACAATAATTACTAGCCTAATATACCTAGATTAATCTAAACCTAACTTCAAAATAAATGCCGCCGACCGAAATCGAACCAGCAACCTTCCGATGGCCGTTCAGGTGCACTAGCCTATGTCGGCTTATTTTAAGCCACCAAATAATTCAACAAATTCTAGTATTTTATTCAGCAATTATTGCTTATTATAATGGATCGGATATGGAGGTCAAACGCATTGAAATGGTTTAAAGATTATTCAACTACCTAATTATCTAAACCACAAAGTGGGTGAGATAGTCTCCGGACCAACGAATATCTCATTAGTCTGTTCTCGGACCTATAAGTTTTATTATGTACATGAATGATTTGGTATATGGAAATAGTATAAAAGTAATTAATAATATTGACAGAATAATATTATAAACTATATAATGAATCGGTTAAATGAAGACCTAAATTATATTATATGAATGTAACAGCATAAAAAAATTACAATTTAATGAAAAATTACAATTTAATGTAAAATTATAGTAAAATAAAATATTTTTTTTGTTTTAAAACCACGATATTTATTAATTTAAGAACCGACCGGTTTCGCTTTACATCATCAGGGTACAAATTAATACAGTATTAATTTGTACCCTGATGATGCTTAAGTAAAACGAAACCGGTCGGTTCTTAAATTAATAAATATCGTGGTTTTAAAACAAAAAAAAATTATTTTATTAAATATGTCAAACCACAAAGTGATTGCTTTCTACAATAATATGAAAAATTATAATTTAATGAAAAATTACAATTTATTGAATATAAGTTTGTGGATATTGGAAAACGAGTAACACCAACAAAATAAAATATTTTAAAAGACAATGAAGCTTTAAAAGAAATATTTGAAATAAAATATTTGGGAGTAATACTGGACTAGTTTTTCACACAGTCAGCAGTTTGCGCGCCATTGTAAAATGGAGTAGTAATTCGTAACAAGATTTTATTTTCGCTAAATAAAAGGTGATATTACAATCCGAGTTGCCTGTATATAATGTCAGATTCATTTATTCATAATTCGCAGCACCGTCCAGCTTCGTGCTACTTGATATGTGCCCCTTTTCCTGATAGGCTAGTTTATTAATTTTGAGGTGTATGAATAACGTAAACAAAGGTAATTGTTTTTCGTCAAACCCAGCTTGGCAACGAAGAAGCCATAAAATTATTCCACCTTTAGAATGTCAGAATATCGCTGTTCGTGTTCATGTTGTGAGTGTCCACACTGTCCACTCCTTCAAACGACTTCTGCCTTTACACAGAGCCGCCGCACTGCAGACCGTCTAGAACCAGCCAACTTGACAACATTATTTTACGGTCTTTTATAGAATATTAAATGTTAATTTATGTCATAATTAAAAACCATTTACGCTTGTTTTTCAATGATACATAGTGGTATTTATGATTTTTGAACTCAATGAAATTAGAATACATTTTCTGAGTGCATTTTGAACTTGAAGTTTTATTTTTTAACCTTATCTCCACACAAGAGGCCCTAATGATTTTTTCCCCTCAGGGCCTTTGTTATCTTTGGGGATGCTGTGTGGAGGGTATTTATAGGGAAATTGAGGAGAGAAAGTTCTGGAAAGGAAAAAAATATGAGGGGTGGGTAGGAATCTGGGGGTCAATGTGACAAGGTGTGACGGGCGTATGAATCAAACCCTCCTACCGCTGTGAATGAGAGAGAGTCCAGCTGAAAAGGTCTCCCTAAACCAGTTTCTCCAGATGTGACCCACCACCCAGTAGATGGGCAAACGCTTCCGCTAAGATCACCAAATGTAGCTACCACTTGGGGTGACTTATGGCAGGGGTGTTGGTTATCAAATAAATGGTTCCTGGGTGGAGGTACTCATTCCCGCCCCTTGAATTATTCAAATCCGTTCATTTATACATGAAATAGATGCATAATTTCAAAGTTTTTTAAATTTTCCCTAAAAAATATCAAATGAAATAAAGGTATATATGATTTAAAATGCACTAACTTAATTCATTTGTAACGATATCCAACTAAAATCTTTACATATAAAAAATCAGCCTGCGGATGTTTGTCCTCGCTAAACTCGAAAATAAGTCAACCGATTTCAACGACAATTTCAAAGTTTGTTCTTTTGAGCGCCATGAGTGTTTATAGAGTTTTTTGAACGGTAGAAGAAGTGGTAGAATACTTAACGCAATATTTTTGTATGAATATAAGGTAGTTTTTTTATTTAGATGGAGTATTTAGGGTCCGCTTGTATTTAATAATAATTTATCATTATTGCACTTACATATAAATCGTGCCAATATGAATACCAATTTCTTATTTCCACATTATTTGAATGTACTTTAAACGTAAAACAGAGGGAATAGGAACATTTAAAATACCTAAAACAAAACAACCTTCACGAAACTCGTTTCTGACTGGGGCGCAGTCAGGTGCAACTCACGGTACATGCTTTATTGTTTAAAATAAGGTATTCATTCATTTGAACACAAAATTCTACTGGGATCTCTTGAGATAAATATAGTAAATGTCTATTTTATACAGATTTTGTTTAAATGTCAAGGTAAAAAAAAAACAAATTTCAAATTCTCTTATAACATTGAATTTGTTATTTACTAATCAAATTTTAGTAGCAAAATTATCCTCAGTAGTAGATACGATGCATAAACTTTTTATTAATATCCATAACACAATTTCAACCCACAGCACTGCACACAGAAATGTATGTTGTCTAAAAACTAGAATTAAAAAGCAGTGGAAAATTGGAATATCTCATTACCTCAACTTTGACTGTGTTTGACTTCGAGTTGGATTGTTCTACATAATCTTTTGTGCGCAGGAGCCTTTACGTGGAACCACAACAATCAGTCAATTCCTTTGTGAAGCGGTTTGTCACTTCCAGCTAAACACCTCTGGCAACATTCCTCGAAGAGGTGAATAAGGAACAAACGTCGTTTTGCTATGTTCCCAAATGTAACTATTTAGTTCACTTATTCTTTATGTCGAAAGCCGTTTTCAAACGGATCATATTATACTAAAAACAAAAATAAAAACCGCTTGTAGTTCCATTGAAACCCCTCTTTCGAATAATAAATATATTTTTTTTTTACTATTTTTTTTTAAATTAAATTTTATTTGAGTTGTCTTGACTACCGTACTTAGCTTATTCCCATGTTATGGTAGTCAAAAGATAGATTGTATAGTACAATCACTTTTTATACATCATGTTGAAACAAAAAAATACATGTATATATAATACTTAGTACTAATAATTATGTATTTCATGGAAAATGTATTTTTTTTTAAAACGTTAAATTTAAAAAAATGCATAAGTTTATTATATTATAGTATATAAAAAAACAGTAGAAATTTTAAAATTATAATGCAGGTTAATCTTGGTGACATGAAAGTGGAAAAAGACAGAAATAAAGTTTTTTCAATTAGTTAAACTCTCATTATACTTAACCCTTAAGTATTACACTGGGTTAATGCGGACCCGACTGAACAATACATTATTCACTCCAGCTACCGTTGCTCTGGTACCCTCTTTACTACTTAGTGCCGTTTGAATCGCATTGGAAGCAAAACGCTACTTTTCTTAGTTTACAAGATATTTAACATGTCGGGTCCGTAAGGACACAGGATTAGTGTTTTAGGAATCACAAAGATGATTTTTTTGGTATTTTTCAAATTTGTGTAAGTATTGTATTCAGTTATTATAATTATTGACTGATGTCTTAGGTAAACCCATTGCTATTACTAATAATCGTACGTTAACTAGATTTGTAACCTAAAGTAATTTGTACAAGATAAAAACATCGAAGAATCTAAACCTTTCACAAATTTATCTAAAAGGGATCGCTTGTAATGGTTGAAACAATGCATGATAATGTGCATATTAAAGTGATTTTGTGTGTAATGAACACCGAATTGTAGTATGCACGTTATGTGTTTGTGCAAAAAGTACGTATTATTTCTTTAATAGCAGACTGATTTTTGTCATATTTAAGTATAAACATATATTTTTAACTAAAATTAAAAACTGTGGTCGATGTTAATAAGTTAGTGGTATCTAAGAAAATAAAATATTTTTATTTCATTTTTTATCTGATATGAAAGAGTTTTTTTTTTGCTATGGTGTGGGGTAGGCACAACTTTTCAAAAGTCAAGAGTCACTTTTTCAAAAATGCTATCGTATATAAAATGGTCAAAAGTTATTTTTTTCGATTTCCATTTAGAACAAAGAGCGGTGCATACGAAATGATAACAAAATATTTTTCAACTGATTTTATGCACTTAAATTACTATCAAAATCCGAGTAGACCCAGTGTAATATTGAAGGATTAAAAAAGCTCGTCTTCATTCAAAAATCCAATATAAAAAAGAAAATAGTATTATTCGACTTTGTATCGGTGCTCAATGCTTTGTGTACGTTAGAAGCGATGAACCAGGATTATCATCGTTGAGCTAAATTAGTTCTAGTTTTAGGGAGCACACATCCCAGGTGTGATGAAAAGCGGGTATGCATTTTATGTTGTGGAGCCTCCAGTAGTTTATCATTTCCATGTTCAGCGTAAATGATTATTTTAGTACATAACTAGCAATATCTCTTTAGTGTGCATTTTTACTGAATTTCTGCATTATTACTGAAATTTTTGGATTTGTCGACTCGATAACTCATCGTATAACCACAACATAATGCTCGAGTTTTCATGGTAATTAGCATAAATACGTCCCACCCCCGAGCAAGTTCCTCCTGCCAAACGGCAATACCCCGTCACCCCCGCCTGACGCTGTCATTTAGCGAAGGGTTGATTATTAATTGACAAGCCTTGTACCACTCACAAAGGCAAAATTTATTGCGAAGCTGAATTTGATATTAATTCAGTGATTAACGCGTGGATTCCATTATATTAAATGTCTGAACAATTGATAATTGACGATCTTGAATCATCTTATTCTCTTCATTATTGTTTATTTGCACAATTTAAATTGTTTACGTAGTAAATTTTCAATATTTAAGAAACCTCATAAATTTAAAGATGGGTTGTTTCGGAAAATATGAACAATTCATCAAATTTCAACGTTCATTTTCGGGTTCTGTGAAGGTCCTATTCAAGTTCTGTTATTATATCATTATATGCTAGTTGCTTGACAGAACTGAAATAATAACAGAACTTGAAAAAAATTATCACAGAACTTGAAAATTAACTTAATTAAATTTCTCAAATTCTCCGAAACAACCCGTCCTATTTAAAACGATTTTTACTAATTCATAATAATATGAATTAGTAAAAATCGTTTTTAAACTTCGTGACAAAATCATAATATATATTTTTACGCGTTTCACATAAAATTTGTTTTGAACTATGTTCTTTTTTATTACAATTGTTGTCTAGTTTCGGAAGTATTCCTCCATCTTTAGGTCAAATATTAAAATTATCATAGCATGTAAAATACTGATAAAGGTGCGTCACATTGAGATGTGGGAGATGAACCAAATTAAAAGATCTCTTAAACCTCTAATTAAAAACCATTTTGGAAATATCGATGAAAACCTGATAAATTTCAAGAATGACATATCGATTTTTTGATGACTTACCATGGTTCAATGACAACGCTTACTAATTATTCCGTCAACCAAACATAGCAATATGTCTATTTGTCTCTTTTTTTCGTAAATTTCCAAAATATGAAAAAAAATTTCAGGCCACATTATAATACTGTCAAATCATTTTTCCTCTCACCCGTTTGATACATTTGTAGCCAAATCTGCGCGGTATACTAAATAAGAATCTTTATCTCAAGGGAGAAGCATTTTAAAATGACAAAAAGGGTTTTATTTATGGAAAAACCTAGAAAGTGTTTTTTTCTTTGAGCATCACATATCCTTTATTGATGTCCTGCGACCCCGGGAACAAGTTATTCCGTTCTCATAATAAAGTAGTTCTTTGAAATAACCCCCCTATATTTCTATATTCTATTACAATAAAGTGAAAAGGGTACACTTATCCAAAATCCGGATCAAAAGATCACGGATATACATGAAACTACAGAATATTTTTTTTGCAAAAAAGTAAGAATACATTTTTATCTCAACCAATTTGTGTTAACAGTGCGTTTTACTAGGGAAACCTTTGACTCAGTAGTTATTGTAGCAGACAATAATTAAGTAAGTATTCTAAACACTTCTTATAAGGTATTGTGCTTAATTAATTGATTATGCCCAAATGACCCGATCTTCTCCAAAACTTTTTTCTTTCCTTTCCTTTTGTTTTTTGTTTGTTTTGTTTACCGTAAAACAAAATATATAATGTCAGTAAATATATTTGTGTTTCATAGATACTGTTACCTAAATGCAACTGTTTTATAAAAAAAATAAATGTGTTCCTCGAATAACGTTTGAAACAACATTACAATGAACAAAATTAAACATTTTGACGAAAAACCAGATATTTAATTATTGAAGACAATATAAGCGAATCCTAAACGAAATGTTAAACGAAATCGTAATCCTAAACGATTTCACTTAGGATCCTAAACTAAAGAAATCCTAAACGAAATCCGAATCCTAAAATAAATCGTTTATGATTCGCTTATATTGTCTACAATAATTAAATATTACAATTTGAGGTTTTACTCACTAAGTTATTCAAAAAAAAAACAAGATGGTTTAAACTTAGCGACTTGCCACATCTACGTTTTAAATATATTCAAAACATGCTTAATTTTGTTGATGATAAAATTATATAATAATAAAGTATTATTAAAATGTATTTTCTTCTGAATTTTTTAAGAACAAACAAAATTGTTGTCGAAACATCTCATGAGTAGGGATTTCCATTTTCACTAAATACTATACTGCCATTGAAAACTTGTTTGTTATTTTCGAATAAATAAAATTAAAATAATTTAACGAAATTTACACAAACCGCTATACTCTTGCTCACTGAACACTGAACAGTCATGAGCCGCCCTTGCTTAACGTTATATTATATTATTAAGTGTGTGAAAAAATTAACTGACGATATTTATAAAGTGTACATATATTTAAACTTTGTAAATATATTCAGCTCCATTATAATGTAATATTGTAACATTATATTATTAATATTAATAGTACATAATAATGTTATGTTTTCTATTGAGATACATTTTAAAGGTCATTTTTTTTGAGCCGATCACTCTTATATGAAAATATCTGGAGTCGGTGAATTATTTTCCCATTTGATCTCTGGTGAGTTGACGTGTTGTTTTTGTATTGTTTTGTATTTATTATGCTTATATAATGCACTTGCATAATGTGGATTGACCATATGATCATTTGTGGAAAAATGTGTGGAAGGGTTTAGTTTTTCCTGTAGGGAAGATTTAACCCGGATTTAAAGTCGAGATAAATTTTAAAGGGCATTTTTAAGTACCAATGTAAAAAATATTATTAAATAGATTGCCAATTTTACTGTAATATTATCCGCACTCAAATGGGAATTAGCTGACTGGTTGGAAGATACGAATGACAGGTGCCATTCAAACATAGATCACCCACACATGAGGTGTGCTGATAACTTCGAGAGAACTGGAAATTAGAGACAAAGTAGACAGATAATAACAAAATTAGTTGAAAATTCTACAAAATAGAGCAATCAGTATAATATTTAGGCGAACAAACGTAACCAAAGTGTTAAAGGAGCTAAACTTAGTAACAGTGAAACAGATGCTGATATTGAACGCAATCATATATTTACATACAACAATAAACAACCTGCCACCAAAATACTTTCCAAACAAAATAACATGCAACAAAGACATTAACGTACAATGAAATCATCTTACCAAAATGGACAAAGCCAATTCGCAAAATGGTTTATTCTACAAAGAGATGAAATATTAAAAGCGTAGCCAGAAACCTTAGAAACTACACCAAATAACAAATTCAAAGTGGATTGTAACAAGCATGTTTAACCAATGTATGATTTGTTATTGTGTAAGTTATAGTTACTAATTTATAAACTTTAATGTATTAATGACTAATTAAAACAAATAAGGGGGACACACATAATGTAAATTATATAAAATAATCCAGAAAATTTATTTTTTTAATCTGAGGGCAGATTTTTTATTTAAAAAATTAACAATTATATCCTAAACTAGTATTTACAGTTTACTTTGGTTAGAATTTCAGCTAACCAACCAAGAAAAGGATGCATATCACGTTATAATAAAAAAATGTAAGAAATTATTTTCAAGCCAAATAGGCAGATAAAAAAAGACCGTTAGAAAACCTAATATTTATTTGTTTCATAAGTTGGAATGTTTTTGAAAATTATTCTGAAACGTTAATTTGATTTTAATTGTTATTAAAAAAAAATACTGGCCCAGCGAGTGTACACATAATTACAAATGTTCAACATGCCACCTTCAGAAGGACATGTGAAATGTTTATTACAGCATCACGGGTATCGTGCCTCATGTTGACCGCATTCATTTTTAGTTCACCAATAGTATTCATTACTTCGCCAAAACGGCACGTGTTCAGACTGTTGGGAAAAAATCACTAAAAGCCAAGCAAAAAAATCATTGGTGACGTTTTTGGGGCACAACGGAAGCAGTTTTTTCTGAGGTCAGTTTTCAATTTTGTGTTCCCAGTACGGGAAAAATAGAATGTTGTAAACAGGTGTGAAAAAAAAGCACTTTGTTCTCTACCTACTAATTAAAAATAGTCTCATTTAAACAAAAGTAGAAACACAGGACACGATTATAGTACTCCCTGTCTAAACACGAGAAATTCTCAATTTATAATGGAGCTATTAGCTAACTGTAAAGATTGTATAAAAACAATTTTGATTACTTATATACCTCCTGATATTATCGTGCTAACGATATTTTGAGCACTGCATCGATTGGTACTCGACGAATGGACTGTAATTTTTAACGAGAAAATGAAATTGAACAGTGTCGCCCAAACCTCCAACGGTGTTGGACGCGAGTGAGCGCCGTAAGCGGTGAATAAATAAAATAACACCTTCAATCCAAGACAAATTATATAAATACATAAATTTACGGAAAATATATTTTTTTAACCTGGAAAAATGGAGGAAGCGGTTGATCCGCATGCCTTCATAACAAAGGCGAAACAAAACATAAGTGACTTACATACAATCATCGAAGAAAATAAACTTACCAAAGAAACCAAATCAAAAATGATGAAAGAAATAAATAACATCATGGAAATGATATCGCACATGGCAATAGAATTAGCTAAATTACAAGAAAAGTGTGATATTCAAGAAAAAAACCAAGCACAAAAATACCCATTTTCATACTCTTCTGCAGTAAAAAACTTAATATCACAAACGCAAGAAAAACGATTTCCTATAATAATTAAAAGCTTAAAAGAAGAAGACACTGAAAAAATAAAAGAGAAAATACAAAAGATTAAAATATCGCAGTTGGGAATTCGAGTATGCGAAATTAAAAAAAACAAAAAAAAACCTTATAATAACATGCCCAGAAAAAGAAGACGCAAAAAAATTAAAAGATAAGATAAATGAAGTCGACAAAACCATAATACCGCAGGTACTTCTGAAAACGGATCCATGCGTAATATTCAAAGGTCTTGACAAAGACTATACCGAAAAAGAATTCTTAGAAGACATCATTGAACAAAACAACGACATCAAAATGATATGTGAAAAATACCAAGACAAAGAAATATTACAAGTTAAGGCCATCATTACAAACAAAAAAACTAACAGCAAAAACTTAATACTACAAACAAATCCCGAAATGAGACTACATCTTATTAATAAAAAAAAAAATCATCTAGGATTCATGAGAATCTATGTAGAAGACTGCAGTCCTCTTACCCAATGTTTCCACTGTCAAAGATTTGGACACACAGCACAAAAATGCTACAATAGAATGAATAAACCAACATGCAAGCACTGTTCAGAAGATCATTCCATCTCCGAGTGTAAATCCCTGGAACTGCCACCCAAATGCGCTAACTGCAACTCAGCTAACAAGAAGAAAGAAATAAACTCCTTGAACAGTAAAATGAATGAAGTAGACCACAGAACAAACAGCGAAACATGTAAGTTCCGATCTTACATGCTTAAATTAGCCAAAGAAAGAATTAACTACGACATTGAATAAAAATCTTTTAAATAATTTTGTAAAATACAACCGAAAATGCATTAAATGGATGATTTCTTAAGTAACGAATTAGATTTAAATATTAAAATTCAAGAATATGAATGTATATGTACCGATTCGTGTAACAAAATTATTTCTAAAAACATCAATGATATAATTATTATGCACATAAACATCCGTTCAATTCAAAAAAATTTAGATGAATTAATTCTAAAAATAAATAATTTAATTAAAAAACCGGACTTTATAGTGTTATCCGAAACATTTACGAACGCTGAGTCACCGCCTTATCACTTACCTGAGTACAACTATATTTCTACCAAAGTAGACATCAATAAAAATTCGGGAATAATAATATTTGCAAGCAATAAATTTAGTATTGTTAACATAATAGAACATCCAATACACTTAGTAAACTGCATCGAAGTACATTTCAAACTCGGCAAATCCATATACCATCTAATAGCTATCTATAGAACGCATGGCTCGAGTATTATTACATTTATTAATGACCTCAAATACATATTATTAAAATTAAAAAATAAACTTTGTTTCGTCGTAGGAGATTTTAATGATAGAACGTCCAAACCCTTGTCCTGCCGGAAGGAGCTTCCGGAAGGACAATTCGACGAGTGTGCGTCCTGCCAGCAGTACGCAATTTTTTGCGGTTTTTGTATGAATATAAGAGGCTGTCCTTCTAGCAGTACTCGACTTTTATGCATGTTAAAAATAGGCAGAGGTGACAAACTTTCTGTATTTTATTTAATAAAATTAGATATGGGCGCTTATTAACATAACAGGGTAGAAAATAAACAAGAAAATGAAAAAAAAAACGAAAGTGAAAATTGTATTTATTTTGAGAAAATTAAAAAAAGGTATAATAAAATAAGACATGGGCGCTTATTAATATAACAGGGTAGAAAATAAACAAGAAAATGAAGAAAAAAAAACGTAAGTGAAAATTGTATTTACTTTGAGAAAATTAAAAAAAGGATTATGCTGGAATTCCATTCGCGATATGGTAGGTGAAGCAGTTTCTTCCTGTCTGTGGAGAGCATAAAACACATCGCGGACCACATGTCTTGCAAAAAAAGCTCGCCTTCTGCTGTTTTTTGTTGACTCTGGAGCAAACTATACATTTGCGTTGAACTCTCTTTCTGTCATCTGATTTTGACAGGGCCTCAAGAATGTGTTCTCCGCTGTGAGCGATGTTCTCGTGTGGTGGCGGCTCATTCTCTTGTAGGTTATCATCGTCATTAATAGTTAGAGCTAATACCAGGTTGGTAGTAAACCACCTGTGAGACACCTGATCATGTTCGGAGCGAAAGAAATTATTAAAAACCAAATACGCATTCGTTTCTATAATGCCCAGAACTGAGGCATATATTCTATGTTCCCATTTTTGTGTGCCCCAAGCTTTCTCCAATGCCAATCCATCCTGCCTAATGTGATTGTGAATATCGATAGCCGCAGCCCCGTCAAAATATTGCTGGACTAATTTAGGCCGATCGACTTCTCGGTAAAATAAATTTCCTTCATCGTCCCACCTTCTTTTGCGTGATGGCAGGCCAGGCAGTGTCGTTTCGCAAGTGGCTACAAATGTATGAATCTTTTTGTCTCTCCAGGCACAGGCAGTGAGCTGCACAGAGTCTTTTTCTGCTGTACTCACAACAGATGCCCCCTTATGCGTAGGACACTGAGCTGCCATCTCAGACACAGGATAGAAACTATGTGCTGTCTTTACCAGTCCAATAAAATACAATCCAACTTTGAATAACTCCACAGCTGTTTTGACTGAAGCAAACCAAGAGTCACCAACTATAACTCTGCCAGAACCATACCATGGCTCTGTCAATCTCAAAGTAGTTGCAGTTCCTGCGCCAAATTCTCTTTGCCATTTCTTCGTACTCATTGCTTCTTTGCCCTCATTAATTTCCATTCTGATCATAATGTTTGTGTCACTATCACACGCTGTTTTTACTTCACAACCGACTCCTTTTGGTTTTCTTTTAATCTTCATAACTGCTGGCATTCCGTTTTTGAAGTACGCACCCCTTCCATACCAGGCGAACATGGATTCATCTACAGTTATTTTTGACCCAGGATGGATGGTATCTTTTAGTTTATCATTCACCATCGTTACTAATGTTCTAGTGTTACGCCATTTATCAGAAAAATCAAGGTCTGAGGATTGTGTGAAGCGCAATGCCATGAGAATGATCTCAAATCTTTGGCGGCTCATACCAAATCTTTGTCCAAAATTTGCAGGGGGATATATTCCATCAGAGGTGGTATTCCAATAGGATCGTCGATCTGGAAGTTCTTGAAGAGTCATAGCATATAATATGCCAAAAACAGTTAATAATTCCTTCTCGTTCAACAGTTTTTGTCTTGCTGGAAACGAATAGTTGGTGCAATGGACTATGTAACTAAGCTTCTCTCTCGGAAATATCATGAAAAATGCATCCTTGATACTTCGTGCGGGCCCCAATGGTACTAGCAAGGTAGCTTTGAAATAGCCTTGTTGTCGTTGATCGACACGTATTGCTTCATGAAAAGTCCAGGTAACACCCTTTGCAACTGTTGTATTTCGAGCAGAATTTACGTTGCTTGTACTTGAATTCGGATGTACTGAAATACTTGTCTCGTCATCTTCGCTCGAAGAAGAAGAACCCGATTCAGACGATGCTGAAAAAAAATCCATTATTAGTGATCAACAGACGCAAAGGGGTGTAGGTACTCAATATATTTAAACTTAAAATTATTTTCCAAATAAATATAAGCAATAATTATTAGCCAGAAACACCCATACAAATTGAAAAAATCTTCCGAGAAGAAATAATAACCGCCGACGCGTCGCGACGGTACTCACACCCTCCTGATTTCCGGTCAGGTGATCGATCCATTGAGCTACGCCGGCCTATCTCCTGTCCCGTCAAATTATTCAATATGTATTAGAAATATTTCGTTCAACAACTATTGCTTATTTTATTATTTCACCTAAGAACAACATACTTTATTATAGTAGGGAAGGCAATTTTACTTGCTAAATTCCCCACTAGATAGCGTCGCGACAAATTATGTCTACATTTTATTGGTGAATACTTAGAATTGTCAAATATTATTATTTTTCGTCGTCGGCAGTTATTATATCTTCTCGGAAGATTTTTTCAATTTGTATGGGTGTTTCTGGCTAATAATTATTGCTTATAATAATTTGTAATCCTTTGTGATATGCATAAAAACCTTGTCTTATAAACATTAATAAAGTTTATCAGTTAAAAAATAATAAAAATATTTTTAATACACACACACCCAGGCACAGACACACAGGCAAGCACGCGCCCACACACACAGACACGCAAATACATACGCATACATACCCATACAAGTCAAACTTAGCAAAGTTAATTTATGTTGTGCCTGTCAAAAAAAAATTGTCAATCACGTAAATAATGGAAACGAACAAGCAACCTCCAAGTACTATTTTTTCTATGGGAATATACTAGGCTTACTATAAACGTAAGCCTATGAATAAAATAAGAAAGTTTGTACTTACAATGTTCTTCATTTGTATTTGCTTCCACTAAATTGTCATTTTCGGTTTCAGCAATTAGAACTCCAACGGGCACGGTTGATATTTTTTTGTCAATTTCCCAATATACCCTTGCATAATTGTTTTCTAACTTTTTTACAGTGCCCCAACAATAACTAATGTCGTAATTATCACCAAAATGTTTGCGACTCCATGTGTTTAGGCCATCATTTTCGTCGAAATACGTGGCTTTGACGCGAACGCGGACCCCACGTCTTATACTCGCCGCCATTTTGGCCAGACTGATCGCAGAAATACGATTCAAAAACTCGCTGAATCAGAAAGAGACGCACTATGCAATGCAGTTAACGGCATCCTGCTAGCAGGCCTACAAAGCCGCATATAAACAAAAAACTTACGTCCTACCGGTAGTACGTAAAGTCCTGCTGGCAGGACGCTGGACGTTCTATCATTAACGTTAATATTAATGAAAAAATAGAAAATAATAACAAAAATGAATACATCAATTGTATGACTGAACAAAATTTTATATCTTGCATAAATAAAAATACTAGGGAAATAAAAGAACATACTCCATCTTGTTTAGACCACATTTGGACAAATGTAAACATTAAAGATCTTCACAAAATAAAATCAATTGTTTGGAAAACTAACATAACTGATCATCACTCATGCTTACTTCTGTATAATAATAATATTAAACATAAAAAACATAATTTAATAACCAAAAAATCAACAATAGATATGACTATTCTCTCTGAAAAATTAAAAAAGGAAGATTGGAATAATGTTTTAGACAGTGATGATACTGAAATTTGTTCGACTAACTTCGAAAATATTATGTCACAACACATTAAAAATTCGACAACTGAGATAACAACATACATAAAATCAAAATTAAGATGTTTAAAACTTTGGATTACCAAAGGACTTATTATATCTATCAGAAATAAAGAAAAACTTTACAAAATAACTTTAAAAAAATCCCCAAGATGAAAAAGCATATATTTTCTATAAAAAATATAAAAATAAATTAACAACTTATATTAAAAAAAGTAAAGAAGAGTATTTTAAAAATAAAATACTATCTTCAGAAAATAACCATAAACAAATGTGGAAAACTGTTAATTTCGCCATAGAAAATACAAAAAAAACACAAAACATTAAGTACATTGAACATGATAAAAAAAATATAGATGCCAATATACAGCCTAAACAATGTGCAAACATATTTAATTCCTTCTTTGCAAATGTTGGGAAAAATCTTGCGAAAAATATTCATAAGCCTTCAAACCAAGAAAACCATAAAAATAAAAATATACAGAAACGTAATATACTTTCAATGTTTGAAACAACAACAGAATGTAAAATCTCGAAAATAATAGAAAATATGAAAGGAGGTTCGTCCCCCGGTTTTGATTCTATTACGACACACATGTTAAAAACTATGAAACCTCACTTAATAAAACCTATCACTCATTTAATAAACTTAAGTTTAACAAATGGAATTTTTCCAATGAACTACAAAACCACAATAATCTCACCTTTTTACAAATCTGGAGATCCACATCAAGCAACGAATTATCGCCCAATATGTCTAATTTCTAATATAGGAAAGATCTTTGAAAAAATAGTAAAAAAACAATTGGTAAATTTTCTAGATAATAATAAAATATTACACAAAAACCAGTTTGGCTTTATAAAATCACTCAGCACACAAGATGCTATTGCTAACGTAACTTCATACATTTACGAATCATTAGATAAAGGTAAAAAATGTGCGGGTATATTTATTGACCTTAGAAAGGCATTCGATAGCATATCCCATGAGATGTTATTAAAAAAATTGAATAATATTGGCATAAAAGGCAACGCAATTAAATGGATCACCGACTACTTAAAAAACCGTCCTCAAGTAGTAAAAATCAATCGTGTTAATAGTGATCAAGAGATTACAAGCTTTGGAATCCCCCAAGGTACAGTGCTTGGACCAATTCTATTTACTATATATGTAAACGATATTTTTTTTCAACCCTTACATGGTCAAATTACGTCATACGCCGACGATACAGTATTAATAATAAGTGATACGACTTGGGAAAATGTAGAATTAAAGGCCACAGAAGACATCAACACGCTCAAGAATTTTTTCGACACTAATTTACTGTCACTTAATAAAGAAAAGACATTTGTAATTCCATTTGCAATCCATACAAATGATACTCCTAAAAATTTTAACATAGTCATACATAATAATACTAAAATTCACAGCCAAAACTATTGCAAATCAAACTGTACAGTACTAAAAACAACAAATAAAATTAAATATCTAGGAGTAATTATTGATAAAAATCTGAAATGGAAGGAACAAATATGTCAAGTAGTAAACAAAATTAGAAAATTAATATATATATTTTTAAGAATTAGAAACTTTCTGTCGATAAAAAAACTATATTTAATTTACTATGCCTTAGTTCAATCCACTTTACAATACGCTATTATTAGTTGGGGACCCGCGTATAAATGTAACCTTCTTCCAATTGAAATTATACAAAGAACAATTATTAAAATTACATTAAAAAAATCCTTTGACTACCCAACAGAATGCCTGTTTGAAGAATTTCAAGTACCTACATTTAAAGACCTATATATTAAAAACTCATTAATCCAAATTATAAAAGAAAAAGATAAATATCAATTTTTAAATGAAAACAGAACGCGACTTAGACATGTTTTTCTATGCCCAAAACTAAATACGTCTTTTGCACAACATCATTATACTTACCAAGGAAGAACTTTTTTCAATCGTCTATCAGAAGAAATCAGAAGCATTAATGATAAAACCCGAATACTGCTCTCTGTCAAGAGACATTTTAAAAATATTCTGAAAAAAAACTACTGTCACTTAATTAATCTCACAAATATCCTTAGTTTTCCATAACTTCCTTTATTTTTAAAATTTAATAAATTAATATATTATCCTTCACTACTATCAAAAAAAATACTACAGCAAACATACATTTATGTAAAAAGAATTATTTAAGTACTAACTAACAACAACATTTATGTACACTCCCCTTCCATACACAAGCAAATGCTTTCAATGGAAGAGTAGTAAAAAAATACAAGATGTAAAATGAATTATGTACCATGTAAACATATTATTAAAAATAAAAAATAATTACATAAAAAAAAAAAAAAAACAATCGTAGTTGTGTGGGAAGTAGGCCTTTACCTTGTGAATGTTGTAGCTTCTATTGGAAGTTCTAATGTTGTATTGAATGTTCTCTGGGTACTATAGTTAAGGACGGGTTGTTTCACTGAATGTGAACAATTCATCAAATTTCAAAGTTGATTTTCAAGTATGAAGGTTCTATTCATTTGTTAAACAACTAGCAAAGTATGATACAGTAACAGAACATAAATAGAACCTTCACAGAACTTGAAAATCAACTTAGAAATTTGACGAAATGTCCAAATTTTTTTAAACATCCCATCCTTGGAGATGTACATTTTGTATCGTTTCACAAGACGAATGGTTATTGTATCACAAATATTTATTGTTTCACAACATGAATGGTTTTTTGATCTTTCTCAATAATATAAAATAGTTATTTAATGTTTGATGATTGGGGCTGATAAATAATACTGTTTTCTGATAAATATAACGAGGGAGTGACACATATGCAATGACGAAAAATAACATCCAATAAACAAAAGGCAAGTTCTTTTTTTTCAAATCTTTTTGCTTATTTTTTCGAAGGTGAAACCTTTAGGAAATGGAATAAAAACAAGAGAAGGGCAATTTAGGTAGGAACTGGACTATTGGAATAACCATAAAAGTGTTTCAATATTAAACACAATACTTTTTTGATTATATGTAACTAGCGCAGATAGACGCATTATAGAATTTATGAAGCTGAAAGTATTTACATAAAAAAATAATTTCGTCAGGATAATTACCTTTTAAAAACCGAGTAGAAATTTACCCATAGTAAGAACACCGTTGGTAAAAGCTTAAATTGAAACAAAATAATTACACATTTTAAAGACAAAATTATTATTTAATGAAATCAAAGACGATTAGAAATTTACGTTAACAATGTAAACCGTGGTAAACTAAACTATAATTATTGTTAACAATGGGTTAAGACCCATCCCCCTGTATCTATTGTACCTTTTAAATAACAAAATCTCCATTTGCATTTTACGACAACAGAAGAAACACAACTCTGGACCGAGTATAAACGAAAAGCACCTATTATAATTGATTTGGAAAGTTCACGTTTCTCATGTGACTCTTGGAAAGATGCCTTGACAATAGAGCTACAATTAGAGGCGATACTGAGTAATAATATTTAATTTTAATTTTAATTATTTAATTTAATTGTATTATGTTATATTTACAAACAAACAATAAATAAAAATAAAAAAAAATATCTCGTCGAAACTTGTTACACTATTAGAACGCGATAAGCGGTGCGCGTGAACTTGAATCGGTAGTTTTAGTTACCATACACTACCAATGGGAATGTATGGCAAGCGATATGCTGAAATAGGTCAAGCCAGGTGAATACATCGTGCTTATAGTATGGTCAATCACAGGCTTTATATTAAAAAAACTTATTTTTTTATTCTCATTTTTTTTACCTGTAAGCAAAATGTATTACGTAAAAATCTTAAAATTATTAACTGATTACTGCAGTACTTCAAATATGTAAAAAATATCAAATATAAACCATACCCTTTATTGGGTTACTTAAATCCGAATGACTTTCAAAAACAGAACGAAAATAATACGAGATCATTTTATCAGGCAGCGCCATAAAAGTCGGACGGACCGGCAATATACTTTTTTGGTCATATAGGTACTTTTTTGTTATGTCTTTATACTTTTTCACCCGTATTATATTTGGACGAACCGCATCGGGGTCCGAGTAGCTACCAACTCCCCCAAAACAGAGACGTTTTTATGGCGCCACATAAAAAGGCGGTAAGCTAAACCCAATTAAACTTTAATGGCCACGACAGATGGCATCGGATCGGATTGACCCCGCTATATTTTCACTGTCTTTGTTACAATCTCTTTCATCTAGACTACAGGTCTATAATTAGGTAATTTTATACTATTGAGGTCCATAATTAGGAACTGTTATACTGTGTAAGGCTTTAGGAGTCATTTTAAGAATATGACCACTGATTACTGTAAAGCGCACTTTAAGTAAATTAACATTAATGATTAGTTATGGTTCAAATATTGTTACAATATACTGCCAAATTACCCATCTGGTAACACATCTAATACTTATTTTTTTCTTTAATTTTGAAATATTTTGTGTTTGTATGTAGAATTAATTTATGTTTGTGATTACTCTTATGTTTGCTTCACTATAATGTAAATTGTTAACCTCGATACAGGCTCAGTCCTAGTGAGGTTGATTTTTATGAGAAAAAAAAGTGTTTTTTGTATAGTGAGATGCAATAAATAAATAACACAAAACTGAGCTTTATAAATGCTATATTATTTTTTTATAGATTTTTGTATTATCCACATAATAAAACAGCTTATTACACTGTATTACGGAACTCTTATAATGTTGAACCGTGAACCATTTTTCTTAACAGTATCATATCACTGCATTTCTAATATATTAAATTAATCGTTTCTTTTTTCTAAGCTATTGTGTTATATATTAGCAACGACAGCAAAGGAGTAAAATTAGTGACGTCACATTACATCTAGACTTGTTATTGTCTCACAAAGTTAAGATTAAATGTGGAAAGTAAGAAATACTCTTATGTTTCCAGTAAATTCTTATTCAGTATTCAGTATTCAAACGTTCTTCATGTATGACAAAGATAAACATTAAAAAAATTAATTTGTATAATACAACCCCGAGGTCAACTAGAGTAACAGGCGCCTGAAGGATTTTGAGGTGTCAAGTCATAATAGAGCAACAACAGTTTGCAAAAGGCGACGATTGTTGATATTCGTTGCTACTGCTGACGTGTATATTGTTTTGCCGCAACCTCATAAATAAACAGAGTAATTATACTATTTTAAACAGTGAAATTTACTTAATGACAGCAGTGACTTGCGTGATTTGACAGACATGCCAGTCCAGACATGTACTCTAGTCGGCCTTAAATTTTCTCCAGTGCCGCATAAAAAGATCGGGCGGGAAGCAATTGTACTACTTACAATAATACTGACTAGCAGTTAAAAACCCGCTCCGCGGGTTTTTGCTACTAGGCCCTACGGGCGGCACTTGCTTGGGCTGCGCCCAGTTTAAGTGATATTAACAACAGTTACATTTAATAGATAGATATTAGGTCATTCACAGAGAAAGGGTGAGTATATATTGTTAAAACACGGAACAGGAAGGAGTTAATGAATAATAACATGCTCAATTTAGGCATAATAAGAATGACAGTTGTTTGAATAAATGAAATTTTACGTATTTGTGATGGATTATTATTGACTACATGTCTACAACTGATATTAACTGTTATGGTACCTAATATAATTTGCTCATAGGAGACTTGCAGTGCTTAAATATGTGTTACAACCGTCAATGTCTATAAGTTGAATCAATATCGTATAGTTTGTCACAACAATTAAAGATAGTTACAACAAAGTTGACTGAAATAATACATTATTACATATTGATTAATTGTACCCGTGTTTATGGATAAAAGGAGGGTAATTGTGCAATGTGATTAGCAGTCGGTTTAATTAAAAGGTGTGAATTTTACTCCAACTGGTGGTAATTCTTGTCCTAAAACTGTTACTGTATCTAATAAAGTTTAAAGTTAGATTATATATACACCTTCATCAGGAGAGTAAAAATCTATATATAAAGGTAGATTATTACAATATAGCGCCCCTGAGGTGATATCTCACAAAAGCGGCGCCATGCAAATTGTCCAATTAATAAATAAATATAATGTTTACATTTTATTATGTACGTATGCATTGATATACAATGGAAATAGATAAAATAATGTTATCCGATTAAACTTTATTTTATTAAAAAACAAATAACTTTTTTAACTTCACTTTATTATATACAACCAATACATGTTTCATGAACGAAGTATACACCGAAGTCAAAAATTAAATATAGATTACAATTGGAAAAAAGAAGTGGAAGGAGGGGGGAGGGGTAAGAGTAGGCTGGGTTTATAAGAATTAGGAATTACAATATGAAAGACCAGTTAAGTGGGAAAATATTTAAAAGAGAGTTTATAAATAAAAATTCTTGTTAATTACATCTACTTTTATAAACATGTTCTCTTATTTCTAAAATTTCGAAATTATTTATTTGTGATGCTTTATATCCTGTGTGAAGTATTTTAAGACCTGAAATTTTTTTTTGCATATAACCATAAAACAATATATTCATAAGACAAATAACATTTAATAACGGTTATTCTAATAAATTGATAGTTGAAATACTAAATAAAATAATTAAACATATTATCTTCAAACGGTATTTTTACCCTAGTTCTTAAGATATAAATAAACAATGGCGTAGAATTCTGTTTGTGGATAACGACACTTCTAAAATTATATATGTATATAAACATTCCTGGTACTATTCAACCGGCGTTTTACACTAATAACAGAATGAATAAATATATTCTTAATAATATAGATTGCGAAAATCAAACAAAAAAATCAGGAGTTTATAAACTCAATTGGGCTGGATTGTAATTTATTTTACAAAGGTAGAACCAATAGAAACTTTGAAGTCAGAACTAAAAAACATCTCAGGGTTCTAAATGGAAATAGTGAATATGAGTTTGCAAATCATCTTTTGAATCACACTTTCGATAAAAATTCAGGTCTTAAAATACTTCACTCAGGATTAAAGCATCGCAAATAAATAATTTAGAAATTTTAGAAATTAGAAAACATGTCAATATAAAATCAGATGTAATTAATAAGCAAAAAAAAATTATAAATAATAATGAAAAATGCCATTGCAAAGTAGAACTAAACTTCCAGAAGAAATCTTATTATTAAACACTTGATGTTCAAGTAATTTTGCATATTTAAATATACGCGCCAGTCATTTGATTCGTTTCTTCACCGCCAGAGGGGCGCTCTGTCGGCCACCTAGCCGCGATGCGTATTCGGGTATCGGCCATATTGAATTAACGCTTGCTTTTTTCGTCAAACGTCAAAGGTAATCACGTAATTGTGGATAATTTTCACTGTAATGTAATTAATCCAATGGATTATGAACTTTCTAAGACATATTTTCTTCGATATTATCCAAAAATTGTATAAGCAGAAACGATATTTTTTAAGAAATATCGTATTACATGTGGCGATTCTATTTCAGTATGAAATGGTGTCTTAATCTTTAAAGTCTTATTTAAACACAATTTGAATTTGACCAATCACAGGGCCTACACCGTCCAGACGCTGGAGTAATAATATTATCAGATTTGAGTATATTCATGAATTAAATGTTATTCCTTGGATTTGACTAGTGTTTGCCAAATAATTAAAACACTTTCTCAATACACACGAAGGCATTTTAGCAAACCTGGAGGTAGCACACGAACTTACGTTTTACAGTTTATTACTAAAACTACTTAAAATGGAAAGCAGTACAATTGACGTACTTTTTACTTGGCACTTTAAGATTTGTACAGCGCGTCTGTGTACCTATTTTGTAACGCTGTAGGGAAACATGCAGTATTGTTATTAAAACACGTATATTTCTTGTTGGTTTACTCCAGATTTTTGAAAAAGCGTACTGTATAATATTTTGTTATGTTACTGGATTAGACATAAAGAAAACATGATTTGTATAGTATGTAAGTTCAATTGCCTCAACAATTACATACATACTTTATAGGATTGATACATGTATCTATTGAAGTATAACTAATGAAACCATAATGTGTTTGGAAGTAAGATTTTAAGGCGAATTGATTACGGAAGTTAGAATATATCGAAGAAGATGAATATCGTATATTTTACAAAATTAGTAAGAATTTTCGATAGATTCTAAAACATGATATTTACGAGATTTCTCAGCTTTCTTGCTTTGGTAAAGTTAATAATTTTTCACATCATCGCTGACGGGTTTCCCAAAAAGTTAAATACTTATAACTTCTTTTACGTGCGTTAAAAACATTTTGAAGATAATAATATTAAGAGAAAATTCAATATTACAGCTTTAAATAAGTTTAAAAATCTTGCAGAGATATTAAAGAGGGATATTTTCCTATTGAATTGCTCCTCCTTGGCGACAAATATAATAAATCGAGATTTCAGAAGGTGTTCTATTTACCGATAACTAACAACAAGCAATAAAAAAATCTAGTTACACATAGTTATTTTAACCTATCAACTAATAAATAGATTCAAATGTTATCTAAACCCTTATTTAAATTGCCTACAACTTAAACCTAACGTGCTTAACCTATAATCCTAACTTAATTAATGCTATTACTGTGAGTGTCTATACGAAGTTATTGTTTAGACTTTGTATAAGAATAAGTTCGAGGACATTATAGTTTAAGCGGCATTCAATTATCTAGTGTGCATCAACCGTGAGGTTATGTGGACGAATAAACCTTCCAGTATGTTTACGCCCGAGATAGGAATATCGCCGGCTCATTCGGTCATTTGTCCAAAAGGCTCCGAGGGTTTTACCACACAATGGCACACTTAAATCTACTTCCGGAACCACTGCATTATAAAACCAGGCCAAACAGCTATTTTACCCTTTCTCAGGGATGATAAAACGTAATTAGCTCACATCCGAGCTAAAGCTGTAGAACTGACAATCAATTTTATAATGATTGAACTATAATGTCCTTACAAATAAAATCGAATTTAATATTTTATTTATTTATTTTTTACAAAATGTAACATTTCGAATAATATCAGTATGCAATATATATATTTCCTGATTATTCTACTACTCCATAAGGTGAGCTCCAGGAGCTCCAGTTTATGGAAGGAGTATTTAAATACAACAAGAAAATAATGCTTAAAAGGCGATTTGTAAACAATATTCAAAGACTTACTAAATAATCGGTCAATAGCTGATTTGGCATCGCGTTTGGTTCCCACCCAAGCGTCATGCGTTCAATTCCTCATCTGCCTATGTCCTCCATCACGACACCAGCAACGTTTTCCGCATACTGTATTGATCATAGGAGATTTTCAAATATTGTCAAGTTATTCGTAACCCGGGAAATTTTGTCTTTCGTTAAAATAAAAAATACACAAACTTAATTCAATAATATAAACAATTTAAGAGAATTAGTTTTTAGAAAAAAAATAACATCAGACAAACTTATTTTAAATGCCGGATAGTATAGATTAAGCAAACGTTAAATATTTAAATTAACTGGACCGTCAGCTTTTATGTGTTTTACTTATTTAAAAAAAAAATGATTTAAAAATGTACAACGCCAATTTATCCACCGTGATGATAATAAATAAACAGTGAAGCGATATCAATTCTCGTAAAGATGATCATTTACAAAATAACTTTTTTAAACCAATGCAAGCTTTTATTTAAAAAAATATAAATTATTTAGATAATATAAATAATAACAATATGCGGTTGTCGGCATTTACTATAATTAAACATAATATTCATTAATCGTTACAAAATGTGCCAGAATACATACAGAATGACGCAATTACCTTCCAAAGAATAAAATCATAAAAAAAAGATTGCTAACTAACTCATTTAATTTTATCTGTTTTTTTACCCATTACAAATAAACGATTGCAAAATATACAAAATTACTTACATAATTAAAAAAATTTTAAACTACAAAAAATAACAAATCACATAATTGTAACATTACAAAATTATAAATTTGCATAATTGAAAGTAAATTAATTTGAAAATTTCTGGAACATTTAAATTTAAAAAAAAATAATAATAAATTTGCTAAACTGAATGTTTACATATTGAAAAACTAGCATGCTTGTTAAATATTTTTTCAAATTACAAAAATCCGAAGTTACAAATTACATAATTTGCACGAAATTTTGATAATCTTTTCTTAGGATTTACGCCGTCTAGACATTATACCCTTAATCAATCACCGATCAAAACACCCATTAAATTAATTACATCTAGTTAAAATAATCCATCTGCGAGGTGAAATAGAACCAAGCGTTTGTAAATATGCTTTCGGGATGAAGCATGATTAATTAATTAATCTAACAAACAGGATTAAAACAATTGATTGCATTAGCGCCCTGGGCCAATCGGCTTATGATGTTGATTTTTTAAAATAAATAATGATTTAAGGGCTTTAAATTTCTTTTTAATCAGAGCGTGCAAACAAATATTAATTTCCTGGAACAGTAGAGTTTGTATTTTACGATACAAATAGTTATGAACAACAATATTTTTAATTTTAAGTAATATTAGAGACTGAATTACATGAAGAAAAATAACATTTTATTTATTTTTATTTGTGTTGACCGGATAAGAATACAAACCATATGGAGCCATGTAGAGTCTATGACATTCCCAAATTGATATTTTATTACGCAAGGAAAAGTTTAGGTGGGTAAGTAGACAGGAAAAGGAAAGTTTGAAAATTGCAATAAGATGATAAATAAATAGTTTTCCTTTTATATGGTACCACACTAGTTTTAACTGCTCTCAACTGCTTGGAGTCAGAGAGACAATGACATCCCTAATTGGGGTATGTAGTGACGCTGAAGGTAGTAGGTAAGTATATGGAATAAGACGGGGAAAAGGGGGCGAGGAAGTAACTGGTGGTATGTGTAAAATTTGAATTCTGAACAGTCTCCGAAGACTTTAGATATAATCGTTCAGCTGCTGAGAATGTTGCGGTTGCCGACAGCCGCAACTAAATAGTCTTCCAACTAAAAAGTCTCTCGTATGCGAATCCCCATGGCAACTCCACATACCGTAACATATTTTTATGCGCGCAACTGTTCCAACGCAGCTGTCTGCGTAACTAAAGTCTCTCATCTGCGGGGGCTCTAACTGAGCCGAACACGAGTGCTTGTTATAATATTAAATTCGGAAGATTAGATTTTCGCGAATTCAAATCATGAAATTGAAACCCTCGTAGGCAGGTTCCGATTTTCGGTAATCTTTTGTTGCCTTTCTTATTCAAAGTAATATACGTATCTTTGAGATTATTTGTAATTTGATTTCAATTTCAATTTTTCGAGTTTCAAGTACTTGCGCTGGATAGTGGACAGGTAGTTAAACGCGTGATCGAATCAAATTTAAATTCCAGCATTTCAATTCAACCAGATTTGGCAGGCTGGTCACCACCATTATTTGAAGATTGGAGAAAGTAAAAACGAGGTTTCTAAGATTTGTTCAATTTAAATTGAGAACACTTGTAAATTATATGACAAAACATTTGTGTTTTATCTAAAACAAACGCTATGTTCTACCTGTAAAATGAATAATGACATTCTTATCATTTTATATTCCTTAATAACTTCATAGATATCTTAAATATGCTATAAATATCCGTGCCCCTCTCAGATCTACTCGGCTCCGCCGATTTTTCCAATATAACAATCGCAGCACGAACAATTCATACCTACATAACTCCCTGAGTAAATCAGCGCCTGGCACTAGGAAAAACCCTTAAGGCTTTGTGTTAGGTACTATTAGCGAATTAACTCTTAGGCTCCTAGGCGCCTTGGCAAGTCACTACCGGAACGGACTACACAGGGCAGCCCTTATCTGCCAATACCCTAAAAAGACCCATTCGACATATTCGAAGCCTTACCGTCCTGCATCAAAGCAAAAACAATTAATTCTAAATATGTCTGGTTTGTATTTCTTAAATTTTCTACAGTTATTTTTGTAATTTTTAACTAACTAATGTAATAAATCATATTTTTATCTTAGCAAGGTACGACAAGTATTATGTTTGTGAAAACCATACATAAAACCATAGCGTTCAATAAATAAAAATTACACCACTACACAAAAGAAATGAATTCTTCTCAACACCGAAATAGCTAATAGCACGTATTGCTACAGTATAACAAATGATTTTTATTATTTTATTTGTGAACTACGCCGAAGAAATTCACCGATAGAAGGATGCTGTGAACGTATCTGGTGTGTCTGAACTTAGGTCTATTTTACTTTACTTCGTGTGAAATGGTTGGAACGTTTTCATATATAGAAATACTTTCTGGAATTTATTTGGGCATGAGCATTACATAATTTGCCAAAATTAGTTTTCTTTCAAATTTATAAAGATCGCTATTCCAGGGATTTTTTGTTCGGTGGTTCGAAAGAGGGACTTACTTACAAAATTAAAACAACAGTTAAAAGCTTCCGAGTCCGCGTACCCGTTCCGGATGCCCGTTTTCTCGAGAGAATAATAAATAAAAGATTTAATTAATGTCTGAACCCATCCACGGACGAGTAGAATAAAATTATACTAATTTCAACATTTTTGTATGGGTTCCATGATAACTCAACACAGTGACAATTCAACACACTTCTAAAAAGTGATATAAAGTCATTAGAAACGGTGAATATTTTTTTTAACCTAACCTAACCTAACCTACATAACCCAGTTAATAAAGTTTTTGTTTCATCAATTTCCATGACTTTATATAACTTTTTAAAGATGTGATGATTTATCCGGTTACTGTTCTGTATAGTATCCAATATGGCATCATAAAGTTTATAAATGTAAAGGTTATAGGCGATAAATACTAACATGCTTAAGAATAAATATTTCACATCTATTTGACTAACAACAACATTGTTACTTCTTTCATCGTACCTTAAGTATCTCTCTTGTGCATTTAATATTATATTTATTTATTGAATAACAATTACTTGAATAAAACTCCCCTCATTATTAAAATGACACGAGCTGTATACAATTACGTTGACTCTACAAAAAGGTTGTTCGAAATTCATGACGCCAGAGCAATTGTGCTGCTTTAAGAACGTACGATATGTCATTTAAGAATACAAAATATAAAAATGTGTTTGAAATAATAAACTGATTATTGGAATGACATTAATTTATTTTGATATATTGAAATTTATCACCCGGAATATATTATTTTTATTGAAATATAGTATTTCCTAGCAAACCAAGCTGAATGCTTTTTTGTACGCAAATTTGACAGGAAATTGATACGTTACATTGGAGGAAATTGTCAATTTCCTTAGAAATGTAAATTAAATTGAAACGTAACCTTTTGGTTGTGACATCATTTATAAACGAGCGCATTCCTAGTAGCGACATATTTTTTGTTCCTTTTTTCATTATGTATGATATTGAAAAATGAATTTGAGTGATATCAAATCAAAAATTTCCATCAAATTAAGTAGAGGTAAGTGTGTTTTTCTATTCCCTACATCATTCAATTCTCCATTACCAGCAGCATCAAAACATATCTCCACTGGGATATTTTCCCAAAAAATGAATACCGTTAAAATGTGTGGAGAAAAAGGTGTGATTTTTTAATCATAATTATTGATTTAAAAAAGGGAACCGCATATTTTGACTGACTACAACCTCGGAAAACTACAGACTGATGACGTCGACAACGCGAATTTATTCTCTAACAAAATCGAACATACAGTTTTTGTGTCAAATCAAAATGACATATTTTATATAAAAATGTCTTACTTTAGTAATTTTTTTCGAGAATAAAACAAAACAGTGAAAATACTTTGTTCGGGATGCCAGAGTCCCACTGTTTGAGAATGCCGTAATCCCACTGCATCCGAACCGTTAAGATCAGCTAGAATGTTTAGCGATATTCCGCACACAAATTTTTAAAAAGGAGTGGTGATTTTTTCTGGATGCAACCAAGTATATCCAAAGTTTGGAGCCCCATATAATCTATAATCTGAACCGGATTTTGGTTCTTTCAAACTTTCAATAGATATGTAACGTGTTCTATTACACATTAAAATGAACTGTAAATCAAGTTTGTATTAAAAAATGACAGTAAGGAGTTCATTCAATTGGTTGTGAATAAATCATGGGAAAAGTGGAATGAACGCCCTTCAGGATTTTTTTGCCCAAAAACGGCGCTATACAAGTCATCCAAGTATAATTATTATTTATTATTATTAAGGAAACAGCCTACCTGGAATTCCCATGAATCCGGGCAATAAGGGCTCTCGATGCATTTGCACTGTTCTGGTGAATTTCCTCCACAGCGAGATAAACGAAGAAATGAAAGAATTTTGATATGTGCATGTGAATAATACAACGTCAAAACTAAGGTGGCACCTTCTTGTTATACGACACGAATTCGACTGACTTGCGACAATTTAGAGTGCAACATAAATCTTCATAATTTCTCCAATGTGAGTAAGGCTGTTTCTAGGGAAAGAGATGGATAGTATATGATGGGAAAAATAGAAGGTAATATCCAAAAAACTGTTTCAATACGAAACAGATAACAATGTCGGTGATTTAACACTTATTATGTTAATAAAGCACCAGAATCCCAACTGCTCCCAACCGTCTGCTGCCTGTGAGAAATATGAGATATTGCATCTCTAATTGGGGTATATTGTGAAGCTTAAGATGGTGGAGAGGAGAAAGAAATGGCAAAAAGGAAGGCGGGGGAATACCTGGGTATTCAGATCTGGTCACCAAACACAGCTAAAGTCATTTCAAGCAACGTTTAAATTCTGAATGGTGGTCTTACACTATGGCGAAACGTAGAGTATCTCCCATTCTGGAACGTGCCGCAACTATACTATATATTATTTTAAATGATTAAATTGTGAAATAGAAGAAATTAATCAAATAAAATTTACTTGCGCACGCCAAGTGCAATCTTGGGCTTGCTAGTCAAGAGCCTTACCCCCGTACCACGGACGCCCTCAATTCTAAATAATGGTTTGGTGCTTACTTACTTTAATTAATATGACATAACCATTTAATGTTCCAAATTAAAATCTTGTGAGCAAAAACGGTTGGAGACTATTCTGTAATAATCATTTATTTAACAGCTTTTTGATTAACAATAATTCTGTAAGTATAACTTTAACAACTACCACACCTCTCATCATTACTGTTTTTCTCCCACATACTGTAGCACCGAACACAAAAATTAGAACAGTAATGTGAGACATTAAATAATAACAACGGCACGTTATTCCTTTAATGGATGAGCTTTATTATCGGCTGTTAAGCTAAGACAGAAAAAGCTTAAGTTCACGCTTCAAAGCTTTCTGCATATGAAAAATAATTACAAAACACCTTTTATAAATTATTAGATTTTTTTTGTACGTTTTTTGTCTCCATCCTACCGACTTTTTCTTGGGTACCATGTAACGAACAGAAGTAATGTGTGTAATTTTCAGTGTATATACAGCACATTGCATTTCAATTAGGGAGGCGGGTATGGGTACCGCCGCCCCGATAATCATTTATTAGATCAACAACACCTCTGCCATTGGATTTGTTTGGTGACTTAGTAGGGGTGCCTGGGTTCGTGGAGTGAGGTTTGTCTAGGTCTGCGTAGTGGGTCGGATCGGTATTGCAGGACTCTCTCAGTGAGAGAGATAGATTTATACGTCCCTCATTATTGCAAATATTGATCCCCAAATTCCTACCCACCACTCATACCTTGTTCCTTCCCAAAACTTTCTTTCCTTCCTTTCCTCAAGTAGACCCTCCACAAGATGAGAATGGTCTTGAGGATTTTTTTATCCTTGAATTATATATATATATCCTGGAACATCCTGGAACGTATATAAAAAAATGCACTTATTTTTTTAAGATTGATTCGTGAATGTCGGAAAAACCTAGACCTGCACTAAACTAACCAAAGGTCATGTCGGTGAAATGAACTCACTACGCCTGGGTGGGACCCAGACGCGATATAAACTGAGCTGTCCGGACAGTGTTTTTGTTCCACATAACAGTTTTGGCCCTGTACTCATTTTCATGCCAATTCATATCTTTTTCTGATGTTGTTAAATGCTACATGTAGGTACAGTGTTATACAACCTTAATTATTTTCTCGTCTTTGAAGTGTTATTTTTTTATATCTTAAAAATCATCAATAATGTAATACTAATATCGGTTGTCAGTTCTGCGTAACTTTGATTCTGAAACTCGAATTTGCTTTGAATTTAAGCGTCTTTTTGAAATGGATTAATTGTGTGAATACTGTTTCAGAGAAGCGAGAAATTAGCTTCCAATAATATAATATTTTTACTAAAAAGTATTTTAATTTTCATTTCGAAATCATAAATTCAGACTTTCCCGTGATTATTCACGGGTCTGCCCTATATAAATATTTTTTAAATATTGGTATTTATCATGCGTGCTAAAATGAAGCATTTTTAACACGTGACACGTAATTTCGATGCCAATTAGCAGGCAGCAAAAATAATACATTTCGGGTTGGCACATAACACCCTCATTCAACCTAGTATATTAATTAGAATCCGTACAATTCAACATAATACACGTAACCTGCAATTTTTTCCCTAACATTTCCCCGAACTGAATTGTTAAAATAACACTGATTGGAGTTTTCGTGTCAAAAAGTAATCTGAAAACACGATGACACCTTATGGCACAAAAGTAAACAAAACCTAACCTAATTAATAATAATCAAAGTAATTCGTTTAATTAAACAAATTTTGCACACAGGCCCCAGGCTGTAATATTTCTAATTGGCCAGATCTTCAGTGGTAGATAATTGTGATAATCAAAATATTTAACTAAAAAAATATTTTTTTAGTTAAATATGTACTCCTTAGTTTTTATTTTTTCTAGTGTTGTATTTGATTTAAGAACAGTCAGTTCATTCAGAACAGACATAATACACGTATATACACAACATACAATAAGATTTTCATCATTATTTTTTTATAAAGACAACAACTACATTATAGTTATAATAATTTTAAAAAGACAACACCCACATAATAGTTATAATACCTTAATCACAATATTATTTTCATGACTTTCGTTAAATAAATTGTTTGAAAGACGCTAAATACTTAATTGATAATATTTAGAATAGGCATTTTGGTTTTCAAATTCCCAAGAATATTATAAATAATCGTAGTGGACAACTATTTTTAAAAATATATAATCCGTCAAACCTCCGTATCTTAATTTTTGATTTTCGTATTAAAAATAATCTGAATTATAATTAAAATCTCCCACGTTTCTCATTAGTACGTAGACATATAATAAACTATTTTCAACTTTTGAATGAAAAACAGTTGATTGCATTTAACCCTTAACTACCTACCCCCGGTCTCACAGACACCAGTGATATTAGTTTTGTGAATATGCAAGCCTGCACACATCTTCAATTTTGTGCGTCCATGGGGAGGATTCACGTGTGCGCGTTTGCATTTGGTGAGTAAAAACATTCTGTGACAGATCCGAGAGTCCTGAGTAAGTAGAATTTTGAGTTGAAATATTTTTATTGAAATTTCTGTGTTTATTTAAGAATTTATCACCAAATTTATAAAAATGGTAACAGTAGTTCCTAATTTATGTGTCTACGATATTTTATCTCAATTTCCAAATACATCGATTTTCTCCTGAGTTTATGCGGAAATTTTGATTTATGAAAAACTTTTGATTTTTTTTTATTTTTTTTTAAATTTTAATAAATAGTTAAAACTCCTAAAATAATAAGTTTTAATTCAAATTATCTCCCACCGCCATATTTTTTGTTGTTGCGTGAAATATATATCGCCGACGACTCATAGACCGAGGGTACGTAGATAAGGGTTAAAATATTTTTTTCTCATAATTTTACTATACGTACATTTAATCTTTCTTTATTATTTCTTATAGTTTGAGATTATTACTGAGAGTTTCTCACTACCTTCCCTTTAAGAAAAGCTTTAATGATGGAGAGAGTAAAAAAGGGTTGTTAATCTTACGAATGTAATAATAAAATGATATTACTAAAGCTAAGATTTCCGAATTACGAAACGTATTCATTGCGAAGGTGACTTGTGTTTTAAAGCTACCGTAAAATGGTTTAACGTGTTTTATTTAAGAACAACGCAAGTTTTTAAATAAACGTTTACATTATTCAAGATTTGATTTATGAATCAAATGTTCAATTTCATGTGATATGCAAGGACAGCGTTGTTTCACAGAATTTGAACAATTCATCAAATTTCAAAATTAATAATCAAAATCTATGAAAGTTGTATTCACGTTTTGTTACTTTATAAGCACCAAGAAATAACCGGCACATTATGAAATACTACAAGAATTTGATTATTTACGAGATATTTGTGTTTTTTTTTTAACAATACTTATATCGAACATGGAAGCCCGACTTTACCAAATTTAGGTATATAATACAATATAATATAATGTATTAATAAAGTAAATATGATTATGGCGTGATGAGTTAAAATAAATCATTATCAATATCCAAAGACTTTATCAGCATTTTAAATGTTCATGATCCATTTGTTGAATTAGTATAATATTATTGTTAGATAATAATTTATTCTACCATTTTATAACTAGAAAATAATAATTATGTTGAGTCGTAGTGGTTCTCAAAATTAATCAACCACGATATTTGCTGTAAATTGTTTTAAATTTATCGCAAACAGAATCCGATGGGTGGATTTTTATAATGAAGTGTTTTTTTGTAAATTTAAATAGTGTAATTTTTTGTTATTAAATTCTCGAATACGGAAGGGAATTTATATGGTTTTTATAGGATGATTATAATGAGTATTTTAACATTATATTTAATGGTTGTAGTGCGGGAATGGTTTCAGATTTTCACAGCCAAAAGTATTACATGCAACACGGCAAAATGCCCCAAAAATATATAATTATAAGGCTGCAGGGTGGTTGAATATGCCCCTCTCCAATAATTTAAGTATGTTTTAGTTCACAATCCTTAAGTACCAATCTTTAAATGTCTTCTTGGTGATACCGACATTAAATTAATTTTTGTAAGATACGTATTGCATATTGAAATGTTTTCTCTTTCAACATTAAAGTGTTGTAGACCATGTTGTCAATTATGGAGATCTTGAGGGAAAATTCATGTATTAATTTTATTAAACTGGGCAAAATTCATAATTATATGGAAGCTTGTTGTCAAATTCAGACTAAGCAGAGATAAGACATAAAGCAAAGGGGAAAAATGGGATAAATCATAATTTAGATAGGATGTTTGGTTAGAGAGGAATATTACACATTTTATTAACATGAAAAATAAAGTATACTCACGGCTCGTTCAAGGATGGAAAATACTCCCAGTGCTGCCCTGATGGAAGAATACCATTTAGAATCCTCGATATCTTAGTCTTAATGAGGGTAAAAATTAAAATGTATACAATAATATTACCATGTGAACAAACAATGAAGAATCGAAACTTTGCTTGAAATATCTTAAGCCGTATTTGATGACTAGATGATTCCCAACCTTCCTCTACCCCATCTTTGCCTCCTTTCTTTCCTCATTTCTTTCTGCCTCAAAACATATTCCATTGTACTCTGGCTCCAGGTAGTTGGGAATCTTATTCGGTCTTTGCATAAAAAACAAAAAAGTCAATATAAGAGAGCACCAGAAGTGGCGGCTCGTGATCTTTGGGTATACTAGAGTGCCAATATTATAAAAAATGGCATTATTGATGTTGTTGTAGCTGAAAACGATTTTTTTTTCAGAAATAAAATTTTGTGAATGAAGATTTTCAGGATATTTCAGTTTAGCCGTGCGGATTTCCTGAAAATCTTCACACGAAAATCGAATTTTAGAAAATAAATCGTTTTTAGCTACAACAACGTTGTTACAGTAAATGGCCTCGTTAAATTAATGATACCAAGAAATATAATTGATAAGTTTTATTCTTTAAAACACACATCACTGGTAACAAAACAACGACCCTCGAATTCCCTAATTATTTCATGGTTGTTATTGATCCGTTATTTAGAGAGAGAAGAGGAAGAGAATGGGCTTGCAAACCTATTTATAAACTAATTCATTTGAATGTATTGGTGTATATATAATCACAATTATTGCCCAATTATTTAGGGGAGACATCTGTCGGATATTTCAATTACTCAATACAGATACATGTGGCATGTTGGTTTGATTCTTGGCTAAAGTCTGAACATGCTGCCAGGGGACGGAAGAATTTATTTTTTTTACACATAAACAAAAATAATTTTTTAAAAATACCATAATATAAACAAAAATAATTTGAAAAATAAACATAATATAAATATGGACAAATTAATTTGAAAAACAATCATGAGATGAATATGAACAAAAAGTTCTAAAATAAGAGAATCATAATATGAACAAGTTAATTCGATGTTCCTAGGTCATCCTTCAGGTAGGTTGCTAATTCTTCTCCGTCTTATGACTGCTAGCAAAATTTTGATGGTCCAAGGTCATCCTTCAGGTAGGTTGTTAATTCTTCTCCCTTTTATGACTGCTAGCAAAAATTTGATGGTCCAAGGTCATCCTTCAGGTAGGTTGTTGATTTTTCTCTTGTTTATGACTGCAGGAACTTATTTATTCAGTCCGGGGGGTACATCGGGCGTCCCTGTAGCAATGCTTGAATCCCTTTCCATGGGTAATAAACATATTTTGCTGATAGGTCTCTTAAATGTTCCTTGTGCGGTTTTGAGGGTAACCACCCGCACTTTCCCGTCAGCTCCAGGGTGAGTAGCTAGGATCCTGGCTAGTTTCCACATATTAGGCGGCAGGTTGTCCTCCTTTAGTATGACCATGTCGTCCCTTTCAACAGTCCTGAGGCCCTTGTCTTCCTTCCATTTGGTACGTCTTTGTAATTCTGCAAGATATTCCAGTTTCCACCTGCACCAAAATGTTTGAATCAGTGCATTTAATTTTTGATATTGATTCAATCGATTATATTGTATCTCCCGAACATCCTTCTCAGAGATAGAAGCTATCCCTCCGCCAATCAGGAAATGATTTGGAGTCAAAGGATTCAGGTCAGTCGGATCGTTGGACAGAGGAGTGAGCGGACGTGAATTTAAACAGCATTCTACCTGACACAATAATGTATATAATTGTTCAAAGGTTAAACTTGAATTATCGGTTATTCTTTTTAAATGATATTTGGCGGATTTCACTGCTGCTTCCCAGAGTCCAGCGAAATTCGGTGACCGTGGTGGAATAAATCCCCACAGTATTGACAAATCAGCTAAATATTTTTGAATCTTGTCATCAGATTTCTTTAACTTATCATACAATTCTCTCAGTTGATTATATGCTCCCTTAAAATTGGTCGCATTATCTGAATATATTTTAAAGGGTTTGCCCCTCCGCGCAATGAAACGTTTTAAACAATTTAAAAAGTTGTCAGTGGTGAGGTCTGTTACCAGTTCCAAATGCACAGCTTTCGTTGAGAAACAAACAAAAATGCATAAATAAGATTTCACCAATGGAGCCTTCCTGGTGATACCGCTTTTCATCATGATAGGACCTGCGTAATCAATCCCGGTAACCTCGAACGGCCTGCTAGGTGTTATTCTGTTTTCCGGCAAGTCACCCATGATAACTTGACTGGTTACTGGATTTTTTCTGAAACATACTATACATTTATGTAATATTTGCTTAACAGTGGTTTTTCCGGCAATCGGCCAGAACTGTAATCTCACTAGAGATAACAAAGTTTGTGTCCCTGCATGTAAATGTACATAATGAAGATGTCGAATAATTAATTCTGTTAACTTATTATTTTTTGGTAAAATTATTGGGTGTCGTTGCTGGTATGATAAATGTTTCGCCTTTGTTAGCCTGCCCCCGACACAAATTAATCCATTATTTATAAATGGATTAAGCGACAAAATAACGCTACGTTTATCCAGTGAACATTTATTACTCAAAGCCCTGAACTCATCCTTAAAATGGTAGCGTTGAATTATTGCTATTAGACGATGCAATGTATTGTCCAGCTCCGGCACGCTTAACCTCCCGGTTAATTTACAGTTTTTTGTGTTACAATTATTAAAGAAACGCAATATATATGCAGTTACTCTCTTTAGCTTGTTGAGAGAGGAAAATTTTGAAAAGATGTCCCACTCCGTGACATTAGTAGACACGCATACCGCCTTGGTTTTTATCTCTGGAGGATTTATACAGGAATTTTCTGGCTTCGGCCAGTGATCGGCCTCTCTTATTAGCCAATCCGGACCCTTCCACCAAATATCTGCTTGTAATAGTTTGTTTGCTGTAACTCCTCTTGATAAAATATCAGCGGCGTTTTCCTGCGATGAAACATGTCGCCAATGGGCGGGATCGCCGGCCTCTTGTATCTCGGCAACCCTGTTGGCCACAAAGGTATTCCATCTAGCTGGCTGTCCTCTTATCCAGCATAGTACGATGGTAGAGTCACACCAGTAGTATGTATCCACCTCAACCATGTTGAGCGCTTCTTTGATGTTTTTTAATAATTTCGTTAACAGCACCGCACCACAAAGTTCCAATTTTGGCAGGGATATGTTTTTTAATGGCGCTATCCTGGACCTGGAAGATATTAACTGAGAGTGCATCTTACCCTCGGCGTCCCTGGATACTAGATACGCACAGGCTCCGTAGGCCTTTTCTGATGCGTCGCAAAAACCATGGATTTGTAGGCTGTTTTGACCCCACAAGATTCTTCTCTTTATTTTCAACAGGTTTATTTGAGATAAATTTTTCATGTAATTTTCCCAATCTTTTAATATTCCCTCGGGTATTTCTTCGTCCCAGGAAGTCTTAGATATCCATAATCTCTGCATAATTAGTTTTGCTACAACCGTTACTGGTCCTAGCAGTCCTAAAGGATCGAACGTTGAGGCGATACTTGACAATATCCGCCGTTTGCTTTGTACGGTACATACTGGTTTTTTCACTACATATGAAAAGTAATCAAACTCACTGTTCCAGATTAATCCTAGTATTTTTTCTTCTTGGGGTTCTTTAGATATCAATCCTTGCATATCCTGACCTGGTTCGGAAGATAATTCTGCCACGTTCGATCTCCATTTTCTTAGATTCATCCCTGCAGATTTTAGTAAACTGATTACCTGTTGTTTTAGAAGGTGGCACGATTCAACGTCATTTCCTCCCGTTAATAGGTCGTCCATGTAAAAGTCATTTTCAATGACATTGCTTGCTATAGGAAATGAAAGTCTATTTTCAATACCTATTTGCTTCAGGCATCTTGTCGCCAGGAAAGATGACGGTCCTAATCCATAAGTCACTGTCCTTAGCTTGTAATGCTTCAAATCCTCATCCTGTGAAAAGCGCCAAACAATTTTCTGTAGATTGCGGTCGCTTTCCTGCACGTTTATCTGACGGTACATTTTCTCTATGTCCGCAGTTATGACTACAGGATGTTTTCTGAAATGTAAAATTTGCATATTTAAATCCTTTTGTATGTTAGGTCCGACCATCAGAGCATCATTAAGGGAAATACCAGAAGATGTTTTTGCCGATCCATCGAACACCACGCGAACTTTAGTAGTGGTGCTTGACTCCTTCATCACCGCATGATGTGGTAAAAAATATGATCTCGCATCGCATTCGGATTTTTGGCACTCTTCCATATGACCCAATTGTAAATATTCTCTCATAAACATGCTATATTGACATTTCAATTCTTTATTGGTGGAAAATTTTCTTTCCAATGTATGAAACCTTTTTTCAGCCATTGACAAAGAACTCCCTAGTTGGTCTATACAAGGGCGGGTTGGTAAGGCTACCGTAAATCTGCCCTCCGTGTCTCTACTATGACACTCTGTAAAGTTGACTTCGCAAGCCTTTTCTTCAAAATTCTGAGGTTTCATGGCATCCACCTCTTCTAGTTTCCAGAATCTTTCCATCTGGTTACCTATTTTATTAATGGCTAGATTACAATTAATTGATACTGGCCTTGTTTTAGTGATGATGTCGATCGCTCCGGAAACAATCCAACCGAGTTCAGTCCTTTGAATAGTTGGCCCGCCCTCCGTTAAGCGTATTCGATCATTATTCATTATTTCCCAAAAAACTTCCGCACCCAACAGGATGTCAATTGGAGACGTGACATTGAAATCCTTATCCGCTAGTTGCAAGCCAGATGGGATCTTCAACTCTTGTTTCCTGAAGGTCATTTGGGGTAGGTCGGTTGTTATAGCCTGCAATACTAAACAAGAAATTTTCTTATTATAATCACTATTCACTGCTAACATGTCAATTGTAACTCTTCGATTGATATGTGTGATGCGATTTTGTATTCCAGACACCGGCATATTTATTTTTTCTGTTTTTAATTTTAATTTTTTTGCAAAACTCTCTCTTATGAAATTCGATTGGGCGCCTGAATCCAATAATACCCTCGCTTTGTGTAAACGGTTGTCGCTACCTACGATATTCACGATCGCTGTAGATAATAAAATTATCTTTTCATTTTTATTTAACACCGTATGATTTGCCACTGATGTCGAGCTGTGTGCCTCTTCATTTGTGTTTTCACTATTTAATTCATTAACATGTATCAAAGTATTATGTTGATCACTTGCACAGATTTTACATTTGAATTTATTTTTGCAATCTTGTGTAAAATGTCCTACCCTCAAACATTTGAAACAGGCTCGGGCCTTTCTTAAAAATTCTAATCTTCCCTGGATATTTAATTTGAGAAATTTTTTACAATAATACACTGGATGATTTTCTTTACATAGGATGCATCCGTGTTTGGTTGCTATCAATGAGACAGACAAATCTTTCTTGCGATCATCACGTGTTGTAACATTCTTGTAGGTAGGCCTTTTTTCTTGCAAATTTGTGAACTCCAGTACCTCAACACGTTTGGTTAGACATGTAATAAATTCTTTCAAAGTTGGGAGTGCACCATCTATTGGCTGCTCTTCCCAAAATCTACGAGTTGATCCATCTAATTTATTAGATATTAAATAAATCATAATCGCGTCCCAGGAATCAACATGTAATCCTAGATTTTTTAACGCTTCTAAATTTATATTAGCCTGATCAATAATATGCCTTAACGCGACTGGACATTCTTGTTTCATATCTTTTAACTGAAATAAAGATGCAACATGCCTATGAACTATTATTTTTTTATTCGCGTAACGTTCCTGCAGTATCTGCCACGCAGATTCGTAATTGTCGTGCGATATGGTCAAGGAGGCAATCAATTTAGCTGCGTCTTTTTTAAGGCACGATTGTAAATAAAAGAATTTTTGAGAATTGTTTAACATATTATTTTGATGAACCAATGCTTTAAAAGTCTCAGCGAATTTAGCATACTCAGTAATTTCACCATGAAATTCAATAAGTTTCAAAGTTGGTAATTTAATTTCACATTTTTCATGATTTACTGAATTCAATAAACCTTTTGCTAATGCAAGTACAGAGAAATATTGATTTTCAAAGGATTCACGTTGACTTACGTGTTCTGCCTCGTCATCCGAAAGTTCTTCGATTTGAGATTGAATTTTTTCAAAGTCATCTAACAATTTTTCGACCTTTTGATAACGTAATTCTAGTTCCGTTTTATCGAGTGTCTTTAAAATGTCATTAAACCTTGTCAATTTCGCTTTCAAAACTCCACGCTTGTTGATTAACTGCTTTAACTTTTCCATCTTTAATGGCAAATAATAAACAATTTAACTTTTAACCTCAAACAACTGACAGTTTACGAATGAAAACACGGCGATGTTAGCAAAAAATGCTTGTTAGTGCCAGGGCTGACAACCTTTTAAATCAGAACAACCACTGAACCACTCACCACTGACAACTTTTTAAATCAGAAATTCGCTGAAATTATTTTGTAGCGAGATTTTACCCGGTAAATTTGAATATTCGCGTGAATTATTTTTAATTAAATAAATCCAATGACAAAACTCTTACAATTGAGATGCTCATTTAACAATAATCGTATCAATTTGCAATGTAGGTAGCTATTAAAATTTTATGCAACTGAAAAATCAAAAACAACAATAATCTTTGTTGCATATTTAAATATTTCATTTGGGATAATTTGAAATAGGAAGGATTCGGGATTCGGTCACAGTTTTGTCTAGGATGGCGTTGGGATACTTATCTGATGATGATCTGCATCTTCTTGATTTTTTGCTGGTTCATATTTCGGCTCGTTCTGGTGCACGATGCGGCTCGATTGGACCATATGTTACAGTAAATGGCCTCGTTAAATTAATGATACCAAGAAAATAATTGATAAGTTTTATTCTTCAGAACACACATCACTGGTAACAAAAAATGACGACCCTCGAATTCCTTAATTATTTCATGGTTGTTATTGATCCGTTATTTAGAGAGAGAAGAGGAAGAGAATGGGCTTGCAAACCTATTTATAAACTAATTCATTTGAATGTATTGGTGTATATATAATCACAATTATTGCCCAATTATTTAGGGGAGACATCTGTCGGATATTTCAATTACTCAATACAGATACATGTGGCATGTTGGTTTGATTCTTGGCTAAAGTCTGAACAAACGTCAATAAGCCATTTTTTATAATATTAGCTCTCTAGTACACCCAAAAGTCACGAGCCGCCACTCGACAGTCTGTCCAGAAGACAATGATCTTAATAACCTGAACACAAACAGGGGCATTCAAGTCTGCTATTGTTCGTCACGAACATCTTACATTAGCAATTTCATCAACATTTTTTTTTCTCGACCCTAAATAAAAATAAATAAAAAAATGTTAAATGAATTGGATTCATTCTCCAACACGCCTATCTGCTTCTGTTTTAACAATTTCATATTCCGTTCCATTCAATTTCCGCAATGTTGTATATTTTTTAATAACCACTAAGTAAAAAACCTCCCCCGGGTCGAGAAGCGGATGAGAGCTGTTAGCGTAATATCGAAATATTATCTTTTATGTCACACTTAAAAAAAACCCACCCCTAGAATCTGATTGAAGTAATGTTTCGTCGTAATTCAGCCGAACTAATTAATGTTTCAGTGAATACTTAACATCGGTACTTAGTTCACTAGACCTTAACAGGAGTTAGCTCAGAAGATAAATGCTTGATATATAACAATCGCAAAGTTGAACAAACCGCTCATTATTTTTTTAGTTTGCGAATTTAATTTTGCAGAGTACCTTCATAATTTAATCGGTTTAAGGCGACATTTGACTCTAATAACTGGGGTTTTCTCGACGCTCATATTTTAATTATTTATGATGAACGTATTTATAAAATCTCAGATGTTTCTTAAGGGATCCCCACGGATGTAATAAATATATTTATATTTACGATTTATAAAAACAAAACTAGACCATTAAAATATTTTAAGTAAAAACCGTTTGAAAATTTTATAAAACGTTTTTCAACCATAAAATTAACGGTAAGCACCATATTTTATTTTTTAAATGATGAATTAGTAACTTACAGAGAGATCTCTCTGGAAAAATTTAAGTTTTTAGTAAGACATACATCAGAAATAATTGAAACAAACCCCACGATAAGATCATTTTTTTAGGCCTGCTAGGGCAAAGTGGACAATAAGTCTTTCGCGCCTCGAATATATTTTCATAACTGCATCACTTATGTCGTTAGGATTTCCACTTTATTTTATCTACATTTAATAGGGAAAATTTAACCGTAGATCTGTCGAATACAACTGGGCCGCGCTACGTATATTTTTGTGCACGGCTGCTTCACTTATGTCGTTAAGGTTCTGGCTTTATTTTAGGGTATTGCCTTATCTTAAATATATTTTAATAATAATTGAAGAAGGGCATGCGTAAAACGATGTATGAATAAAACAAGAGGTTTGTGTCAAGACCGAGTGATTTGGAAATCTATCTTCTCCTACTTTTCCTAGGGAAAAACTACGTTTATTTATTTTGTTTCTGTAATTTAGTTCCAAATTAATTGTAGTTGCTGATTTCTCTCGGCCCCTGTTAAACATCGGCTATTATAGAATCGCTAAAAATACCTATTATATAAGAATTACGTAAAAAAATAACTATCCACTCATACAACATTTTAAAAATCTTTCTCAATAATTTTTTTTCTAACAAAGCAATATTGAAAAATTATTTTTATTTCATTGCTGGTTTTACTAACTTTTAATTGTATACAATTTGATGTATATTACTCACCTACAATTTATAGCCAAAACAAAGAACGTTGCCCAAAAACTCGTTGTTTTTGTGGGAAACTGTTGAATTACAACATCTTTTTTTATTTAAGCTTTCATTTTCGATTAAATCGAGTCCGAGGTTGGAATTTTTTAGATCATTTTCTTTTTAAATAGTCGCTAGGGAATTTACATCAGATGTTTATCAATTTTTAAATGCGTCGAAGCGCGGACCAGGCTCCAAAAGTTTTTTTACCGGACAATTGCCAAAAAAAATAAACAAAGAGCTCAAACCAATTTTTTTGTTTGTTTTCTGTGTGATGTAGATTCGCCAGTTTCTCGCTCTCACTACCAGTTTTTGGACATCAAGTACTTATATGTCTTAGATATTGTTCAATTAAGTGTAACATAAATCAATCTTTATTACGTAAAAAAGTCTGAAAAACTACCCTTAAAAAAGATATTTCTTGAAATTTATTTAAAATTCGGAAGGTATTAAGAGGGTTAAGGACCAGACGGGTCCCCCTTCAGTTCCTCTTTTCGTGAACCTAACTATAAAAAGAAACTATTTAAATAAATAAATTACTTTCGTGCCCTTGAGTAGCTTGTTCAGATATATATTTATCGTATTACCTAGTGATAAGAATTTCGATTCGATCAAGTTGAATTGAATTATAGTTGTGCGTATTTAATATATATTTACATATCGACTACAAATAAGTTTATTCGCATATTTATGCCAACTGGGTATTTGTTTTTCATACAAACTTTCGAATTTATAATAATATTATAATAAAGGTATATCATATGGTGAACACCTACGCATTTTATTTTACATCTCAATGTCATAAAACAATCTTACTTTGATAAGGTTAATATTTTCAAAGAGTTTCTTACGAAACTTGTGACATTCTGTCAGGTTAATTGGTTATTATTATTTTGATAAACTGAGCAGTCTCAACAACTCAAAATCAACTCCACATTATTTTAATTTTGATTATTATTTTGTGAATGTTATTATACGACTACTGTATCTCTAATGGAACAATAATTATAAATTTTTTTTTTTTTTTTTTTTAAAAGAAAGACAAACATTCCCAGGTTACGAATAACCCAACAATGTTTGAAAATCTCCTACTACCACCACAGAAAGCCGAAAATGTTGCTTGTGTTGTGATGGAGGACTTAGCCAGCCGAGGAATCGAACACGCGACGCTCGGGTGAGACCCAAGCGCTATGCCCACTCAACCACTGACCGGTCTTTACTACTTTACCCGACATTTTCAAGGCTGTGGTTTTTTAAAATCGAATCAAAGCACGTTAAATCACAATTAATAAAACAAAAGTTCTTTATTACCAACACTAATTGAATTACGTCACTATCAACTTGTTCGGACTCCTCTCTTCTGCGCAACAACTTCTGTCAATATATACGTAATATGATACAATCTCAGGTTGCTGATCAATATAGAATATGTCGATTATAATTGTACGAGACAATATACCGTCCGTACAATAACTGTAGATACGAAGGTAGCTGGGTACACCTTTTAGCGTTTTCAGTCTTGGTAGATGTTGTAGAGGTTTTGTGGTAGTGTTTAAAGCCACGATCAGAGAGGAATTTATTTCCAGATCCGAACTGACGAAAAGAATTTAATACTGGCAAAAACTGAATTTACTACTGAATAAAACACTTGAAAATATTTCTTGAGACTTTTGGAGACTTGGAGATGGTTTTTCAGGAGAGAGGATTCCCTCTCAGAGGTAGATGTTGAACTGACTTTGTATGGAATTCGGTTCTCTATTTATAGAACGATTTCAAATCGAACCCTCTCGGAGGTGTTCTATCCTCTTTCGTGAGGAGTAAAGTGGTTAGGTATTTTTCCTCTCTGCAATTATCTTGTTGAGAGGAAAGTTATATTTTAATATGATACCTTTCACCAAGTCAGTTCAATCTACCAAAACCATCTCCTGCAGTCCCGTTTATTTATTTTATAAATAATTATACAAGTTTTCATATTGGGTTTGAAGTTAAATATCTTTGGTTTGAACATTTCCCAAAGGGTAACAAATATAGTTAGATATCAAATATATTAGTATATAATCATTTCTTGATGTTGATATTTATTTCGTAGTTATATCTTGCATCTTTTTCCCGTAAATCCAGTCTGATGATATCACAATTAATCACATTTGAATCTGTTATCAGTGTTTGATAAGAAAGTCAAGGTGATATGCCGGGCTGTGATTGGTTGGAGACGGCGGCCATCATGGAATTCCATCCGGGGAGTAGTGGAGGGGGTCCTACGTAAATACTGAGTAGCCTTCCTAGCCGTGGTCACTTCGTGGGTTGGTGTGTCCGAGGGAGGTGCTGGATGATTATTTTCAGATGTTTTTCAGGTTCTGCTATTATATTCCTATGTAATTATCTTGATTAATCACATATAATACATCATTTGATTGAGTTATTTTGATGTAAAGTTTTCCAAATGTGTCGGCGACACGGTATCGAGCGGTTTCGGGGTTGAAGTGTTTTTGTGATTTTGGCGTAAATATGAATTCTCTTGAAATATTCTGGAGGTCTGGATACGTATGATACAATAATATTATTATGTCAATTCTTGTTATTCTGTATGGCGTTTATAAAACTTGAAAGGGAGGAATTTCTAATGTATCGGTAAATTTATGCCCTTCAAAACATGCAAAACCAGCATTCACCAAACAATTTATATGACAAAATATGGTTTTTAAAAAGTGAGATTATAAACTTAAACAAGTTTTCTATACATACTCTATAAATAACCCTTTTTCACTTCAGTAATAAGAAAGCAGAACTTAAAAAAATAATTTATTTTTCTTACAACTTGTGGCGTCGAGAAGAATCCAGATAAACTAATTAATAATAAACCGCTCGACCTACTTAGTACCTACTCCCGAGTTACGTACTTGCAGCCGAAATCGTAAACAAAACAAAGCAACCTACCTGCTTTAAGTATTCACTCGCCTACTGGCGACAATACGATTGCATACGGTCTGGTACATTACGACAACTCGCCAGAAGGTTCGAGTCTACCGCCTATGCATAATTATTACCGCCTATGCGCTGTCGAAGATTCCTGAAACACTCAGACTGTGCGAGTGCCTCGGATTTAGTTGCAATTCATCTACTTACTGTTGCCACCGGCCGTACAGTATAAAAAAGACCGATGCAGCAAGCAGTCAGTCAGTCAGTCATCAACCTGCCGTCTGTGGACAAATCTCACGAGTGACGATCGGCGCGTCCCGCGCCCCCGCAAAGGACAATACAACCGGCTTCGCCCGTACAATCATGGACTCCATCGGGACATCAAATTAGCGCCTTGGCCACGTCCCTGGCCAGCGCTACACGGATTACAGCGCCCTGGTTCCAGCGTCTCTGACCAGCGCTTCATCCACGCATCATGACCACCACGAGGACACGCAGCATCTTCACTGGTCTACGCAGCTCCCGCTCAACCGCCTTCAAGGTCTGCCGCACCTTCGGCTTTCCCGTCAGCACTGAAGTATTGATTCCCCATATCGCCAGTGCCTGACAGTCATCGAGTCCCGGTCACCAGCGCCCGGCATCGACTACTGACCCGCGCTTGACCTGCCAACACAGCCAGCATCCGGTGAATACATCTGTCGTACGTCGACTCTCGTTACGGCTACTCTGACTCAATAAACACTGTGACCTTCACGACACGTTTGTTATTTTGTGCCTCCCACATTGATCCCCAAAAACTAGCTAAGAGAACGTAAAGGAGATGAATTAATAATGATAATAATAATAATGATTTATTGTCTTCTTTTCTTAGTAACATATAGAGATAATGATATCCTCACTGGGATCTCGCGTGCTAAGGATGTCATTTATATATCAGAATTTAATTATAAGAAATTAATATTACAACAAAGTAACACATGAATTTAATTATAAACATATATCATGTAGAATATGTTTTTTTTTAAATAATTTAAAAATAAGTAAGATAGTGTTTTTTGTATAGTTCAATTTAGTAGATTCGGTTTTAGTCTGTGTTTGATATCAGTATATTTTCTATTTCAGATCTCCCTATATTAAGTATCCAGCTTTTTATTTGAGATTTAAATGTTATAATGTTTTGGAGTAAGAGTGGTATTTTACTGTAAAATTTAATACTATGATATAAGAAGCTTTTTTGCCCAAAAGTTGTATTAGTAGTTATTTGTTGGATAAGTTTTTGACCATGAGATCTAGTGTTTCTATTGTGCGTGTTTGTTGTTATTTCTTGGGTTTTGTACTTATGATTAATTAAGTGGCATTTAAAGATATAAATTTAAAACCCTTTGGCACCAATGTATAGTCGGGAAACACGACAAACATTTGTACAGGTTTGACATTTGAACGTAACCAACATTACATGAGAACGCATCGTTTCTATTCAACAGCTCCCCTCACTCAATTTTTTTTATAAAATTGCGTATTTTTGACGGTTCCTACTCATCCATTCGAAGCCTCATCTCAACTGCAAATGATTTCTATTTCTCTTTCTCAACCATGAAATAGTGATTACAATGGTCTTCTATTTATCTTTAATCATAAAAATACACCTAGCAGAATTTAAAATCTGTACCCACGCGATATTTATTTAAATTTAAAATTATATAGGTATATATGTTTTCTTTTTTTTTAAGAAAGACAAACATTCTCGGATTTAAATAACCTGACTATATTTGAAAATCTCCTACTTCCACCACAGTAAGTGGAAAATGTGAGTCAATATGTGCAGGAGTGACGGACGTATGGATCCATCCCTTCTGTTGCTGTGCAAGACGACAGGTCGAGAGATTCCGGCTGGGGTCAAAAGGTCTCCCTTGACCAGCATCTCCTGATCCGTCCACCATGCAGTAGGTTGACAAACGCATCTGCCGTCAAGACCAAGACAAACCTCACCAAATGAACCCAAAAGGAATTTGCCCATAATCATCTTAAACTCAATGTATCTGTAAAAATAAATTACCCAGGAATGCGGTTCCAGGGACAACACCGAATACTGTTTCATGGTACAACAACATGTCATTTTACTAAAGATATTGAATTGTGTATTTTTATTTATTAAGATTTGTTTTAAAAGTAAAGTAAATACTAGTCAACTAAAGTCAAAACCTTAACTTTTTTGGGATAAGTCTGAATGATTTTTGCCAGTCGCTAAACAAGTGACGGAATATTATAAGTGTCCTGTGGTCCTGACCCATGGCGTATTCTTGACTTGATTCGACTTGTCACTTTATTTTCTTTTTTTTATATCTACCATATGTCTTTGCTTTCATGTACCTTTGTCTACTCCTGTATTTTTCATTTTACTTTATTCGTGTTATTATTTTGTAATTTGGACGATGTCCGTTAATAAATAAATAAATATAAGTACAAAAAAGCATGCATTATATAGAAAAAGACATTGCATTTTTTTTTGATAATATTAATTACAACATACCTATATATTTACCTTGATTTGATTTAAATTGTATCCTACGAGGACCAAAAATAGATATTAGTTTATTATTAACTAACTGTCGTTTAAAAATTATATGACTTTTCAACTAAAAAATAGGACAGTATTGCTATCTCGTAAACGCACTTCAAAACTGCTTTTCTTAAGTAGTATTATTTCTTGAAATGAGGAAATTTTTAATCTGTTTCAATGTAAAACGTATTCTCGGTACAATAGTTTCCGCTATTACTCATCAATCGTCCAAAACTAAATCCCTGATTCACTCTGGCGTTAATTAACGTAACTAATCTGACAGACAGTGTCGAAAACTCCAACTGGTAAAAGCAATCGATTAGCACTAAAACCTAAACTTTACGAACGTTTCCGTACCGTTCCAGACGGATCACCGGTAAAGTAAACCGTTTCTGGAACGGTGAACGTCCATTGTGGAATCCGCTTAATTTATTTTCTCCCCGGTACCGATCCGCGTATAAAAAACACATTACTTTGGTAATACGGACTTTTCACTGCCAATTACTACGGCTTAAAAAATGGCGTAAATACACACTGGGGGAGCAGGAATACGGGTTTATTAGTTTCAGTGGCGTACAAAATAAATGCAGAACTCCCCAGGGCTCTTTTGAAGTTTTTTTAAATTTAAAACAGAAAACTCTGCTGCCTACTCAATTACACTAGGCAAGCAAGTTTTGAGCAGGATTAATATGTACAAGTGGGTTCGTCAGATGAACGAAATAAAACATATTTTTGAAAAAGCTTGATAGATACAGAACTTTTACGCAGTGCTAAATAAAACCATGTATATGTGTATTACACAATGAAAACATAAAGATAATTCCACAATAATTATTAGATAAAAACATAAAATAAAAAAGATAGATTTTAGAAGAAAAATAAATTGATTCGAGAGTGGCAGGCCTAAATCTTGGAATAACCTTTCTTTTGAGCTAAAACCTCAAAATTCACATCACTTTGTCATCTTGGAATATAATGGCAATAACTTTTATGGAACAAAGAGGTAGGCAAGCAGAGTTACACAATTTTAAATACTTGATCCAATGGTAAAAATTTTGTTGAAATTGTCGTTTATATATTTAATGCATATTTATATAAAGAAGGGTGTATGTAGCGGCGTGTGATGCACACTGCATGGATTTTATTTTTGAAAAATACCTGGCTAACCAGATCTGGTCACCATATATAGATAATGCAATTTTCAACAACATTTCATTTCTCAATCGTGGTCTTTTGTCTTTTGGAATGAGCGCTAAAAAAAATTATTATCGTTTTTAAATCAATGAATTGTGAAACATTAAAAATAAGTCAAATAAAATCTACACGCCTTTACTCCGGATTCGTAGTCGAGAGTCTTACCCCACGACCACAGAGGCCGTAAAAGATTTCATCAAAGTCAGAGTAAAATAAAACACTGAAATAGAAATTTAAAATCTACTTGACAGTATAAATGCAATTCTGATTTTGAAATCCCTATTAAAAACGTTTTTATTTGTTCAGGCTGGGATTTGCTTACTGGTCATCAAAATTTTAAGTAATGGATTTGAATAATGACCATCCGAAATGGTACTTTCGATACATACACCATTTTTATGGACCCTTTTGTTTCGATTATAACCTAACTTCCTTTGATGAAAATGTGAAAAACTAACAATGTGAGAATGGAGAAAATAATCAGTATGAGTAGTAGTGGGCCATTGTCGATTATTAACGGTTGCTGGGCACGCGTTTGTCGCATCTCTCATCATGCACTATCCAAAGGGACTCATCATTTCTGGCTGCCTCGGGCGTGACCCAAAAAAATATGTACTTTTGAATGTTGTAACTCTTTGGCGTACTACTTCAGAATTAAACGTCAAAGGAATTATAATATATCTTTTTTTTAGTGGATTTTTTTAAAAAATCTTCAAATATACGAATTTCGTCTGTGATTATGAGTGCGCTTCCTCTATCATTCGTCTTTATATATTTCCTTTTACAAACCCTCTTCAGTAAACTTCTTCTTCTTTTTGAACCATTATAACGGAGCCGTAAGGCATAATTACGTTGTTTGGTTATATAGATTAGCATTGATTTAGGTAAGTTAGCTTAGGTTACATTATATAATCTACCTAGTAAATGTAACCATTGTACAATGAAGGCTTCGGTGGTCGAGAGGTAAGTCTATCGACTAGCAAGCTGTAAGTAAGTAAGCTGTAAGCTGTAGTGTGTAAATCCTGGCGTGCGTAAGTAAATTTTATTCGTTTATTTTCGTTATTTAACAAATCACTAATTTAAAATAAAATGTACCATATTTGCGACACATTTCAGATCGGAAGATGCTCTCAGTATTGCCCGGGTGTAAGACCAATATTCAGAATTGAAGCGTTACTAGAAATGGCTTTGGCCGTGTCGAGATCTGAATAGCCAGGTACATCCCCACCTCTATCCTCCCCATCTTTTTTCTATCCCCACTACCTTCACCCTCACAATATACCACGATTGAGGATGCCATAGTCTCACTGTCTCTTGACATTTGGGATCAGTTAGGACTCTTATGCGGAATCACATAAAAAAATAGATACAATATAATTTTTTATGGCCGAGCTAACTTTCACAATTCCAAAATATTTATTTTGTCCTGAAAATTGTTCCCAAATATTATTTGACAAGTCAAAATTAATATTATAAATTTTGGTAACAGGATAAAATTTGGCGCACTAATTTCGGAATTACACATGGATGAATTACGAAATTACACATCTTTAATTACGCATGGACGAATTACGAAATTAGACAACTTGAATTACACAAGGACGAATTACAAAATTACACATGGTAGAGTTACAAAATTACACATGGATGAATTCCTTATTATTCATGTTGAAACACATGGACTTATTTTTGCTCATCATGAATTACACTCATTGAATGACAAAATTGCTCATAATGAATTACACAAAGAAAATTTACGAAATTACACATCGTTTTTAGAATTTAATTTTAATGTGCGATAAATAAATTAATATTTGAAAAAAAAGTCACAGTAAAGGTTGGGTTATGTTTTTTTACAGTCCGTGTGTAATTCGGGCAGTGTTTTTTTGGTACGTGAAATTCATGCCTGTGTAATTTCGTCGTGTAACCGTTAAAAAATTTTCTAATCGTTTAGGAGAATATAACTCATTTGGTGCTAGCTTTAATGCGAGAATAAAATGATCTCAAATGTTTTAATATTGTTTACCAAAATAACATTTTGTGATTGCTTTTCGGCAAACCTGGGAAAACATTTTCACTTTCTCTAAAAACGATTTCTTAAACTTTCCGCAAGGCATTTATGAACTTGGTACTAGTAATAAAAAAGCAATTTATGTACATAGGATACACATAGAACTCAAAGATATTCACCAAACTCAAATGGTCAAGATACGGTCAAGTTTTATCGCTTTTCCTAACTTTTTAATGTTTACAGGGCGATGTTTGGCCCAGCTTTTATAAAAGCTTGTCTGAGTTCACCTTTTTTTCATTTTACTGCTCCAATTATAGTAAATATTTGGACATCCACTCTTCGCAATCTGAAAGTCAAGTTTATTTAGCGACAAATGTTTTAGTGTCCCAATAAAAGTCTCAATCGCAAATGCGAATCTTTTAAGTACGGCTGCGTAAATCCCAAATTTAATATCGTCATAAATCATTTTTGGAAATATAAACTCAAATCCCGACTTTCCCATTTTCCTTTTCTACCTCTTATCCATTATTTCCACAAGATAACATTCCATTTTGTTGGAAGTTCAATATTTAAAGAATCGGTTCCGTGAACTAAAATTATTCCTGGTTAGATTCTAGACATTCCAAAACAAATTTACAATAGTACTATGTTATTGCAGTTTTTTCTGATGTATTCATTACATAGGTATATTATGAATATATTCCTCTGCATTACATAAGTATATTATGAATATATTAATGAATACATCAGAAAAAACTGCAATAGCATAGTACTATTGTAAATTTGTTTTTGAATGTATATATATGTATATTGTAATAAGTGGCTTTACCATAGTTGGATAATGCTTTTAGAAGGCAAAAGAACTGTCTCGCTGAGTAATAATTAATAATAGCAGGACTGGTTTACAAATATTTAGTTTAAATAAATTGATTTATTTTAAACTGAACTTTTGTTGAGGCTATACAGAAAAACCACATAAAAATTAATAATATAATTTATAAAAATGTATGTTACTTTTTTGTTCCCTATAGATTCTAAAACTACTGGATCTAATACTGAAAATTTCAATGATTGGTTTTGTTAGCATCAGACATTTAAAAAAAGGTTTGAATAGTAAAAGAAGTCGGGGACACTTGAAGAAGGCTTAACGCATTATCTCTACTCTGGAAAGAGATACGGATTTGAATAAAAGTCGATATAATGTAGTTTTTTTAATAGTAACAATGTGGTTTATAGCAGTGAATAGTTGGGGACGTCCCAGGAAGATATGGTAAGATGTAGTAAAACAAAAGCTTATAAAAAGCAAATTTTTTAATTTTTTTAAATTTTTTTTTCTCATTATGAATAGACCCAGCTGCAAAGCCCTGAGCAACGCCGGGTGCACGTCAGATAGGATAAAATAAAAATAAATTTTCACCAACCAAAACATTTTGCTACTCCCGCAAACACAAAAGTGGTGTAAAAGCTGCTTTATTTCTTCGACATGTTACTTCTTCACACCAAGCTTTCAAAGCATAAAATATCTTGCACGAGTTCTTTCCAAATTGTAAGCATCAAGTTTTCACTCGTTTGACTTTTTTATTTCAATTGTGAGCATTACATTCTCCTACCTCCGGAAGACATAACGAAATATTTTAATACGACAAAGCGTCATGCAATTGCGACTTTCGGGAGAATTTACGAGCGAGTCCCGTTTAAAGTTTACACTGATGGACGACTTGTTGAACACATGAAAAACGTATATGAATAATGCGGGGCTCAGAGGATAAAAGAACTGCAGAGGAAGCGAACACAAACAAACATACATTAATTATATAAATATACCAGTTTAATTTAAAGGTTCAACGGTATTATTGACGACCTCCGTAGTTGAAGGGTAAAGCTCTTGACAAAGGCCATTCGTAGGGCGATACGATATGCCTAGCATAGTCGCTTGTAAGTATTTACCATAATATTTTGTTAGTGTTCGTACACAGCGCAACACATCAACAAATGTTGGGGTTTTCGCGCTACTGACAGTGCTGGTTGCACGCTACGCTAGTTGCATACGCATCTGTTACTCTTTACAGAAATGACGTCCGAATATGATTTGAATGATAAATTAGTTCTGGAGGTTGAAAAATATCCATATTCATGTTTATATAACTATAATTTACCGGTATACACTAGAAAGTATTTAGCAGAGAAGGCGTGGACTGCAGTTGAAAAAAAAGTTAATCAAGATAAAGAACAATATTGTCTTCATCGCTAGAGCCACTTGACAACGTAATAAACTCCAGGGCTGCACGTGAAAATGATTAAGTTCAGTATAATTCGGCTAACGCCCTGTACGGCAATTTGAAGATTTAAAGAGTTGCATATTAGTAGGCGACTTATGGTTGCATCACAATCGCGTAGTTTGTTCTGTGTGCGAAGGGCCTAAGAATCTGGAGGTCAGGGTTTCAAATAATTATAAGCCATTATTAGTCGCCTGTAATATCAATACAAACTTAAAATATCTTCCGAGTAAAAATAAATGCCGCCAACGGGAATTGAACCCGTGCCTTCTGATGTCCGTTCATGAACAATTACTGCTAATTTTTTTTCCACCTATAATTGATTGATTGAGGTACTAGTTAATATTGAATCATTTGGCGGGTTAGAAATAAGCCGAAATAGCTCAGTGGTTTCAGAGCACCTAACCGGACATCAGAAGGTACGGGTTCAATTCCCGTTAGCGGCATTTATTTTTACTCGGGAGATATTTTCAATTTGTATTGATATTTCAGGCTACTAATTATGTGTTATCCTTTATGCTATGCATAAAACCTTGTCTTATAAACATTAGTTTATAATTAAAAAAATAATTTAATTCGTTTGTGTTGTTCCGCAATTAATGTATTCTTTTTTCAAATCCTTTCATAGACAATTAAACTTAATTTGATTAGTCTTCTCATAAAAAAAATTGTTATTTTGGTATTTCATCACGAAATGGGGACGAGCCTAGTAAAAGCCCTTTGCTGGCATCGAAGGACACTCTACATGGACATTGTTTCCTGGATTTAATTACAGCCCTGGTAAGCTATAAGGGCTCGGTTACGGCGACCAATATACCAGGGTTGCTGTAAGGAAGTTTCTCTTTGCGAAAATCTAATTAATTTTCACACCAATGAATTGTCATTGAATTTTAAGTAATGCTCAATTATGTGCTACACCAAAACAAACAATGCGTTGTACTATAACTACAACACATTTAATTCACCTTTTAAGAACAGATTTATTTCGAATGACTTAGGAATCACCTAACATTTCATGTCATTACATAAAAGATATACGGCAAAGCTTTGAGAGTGCTGGGGACTAGTGGATTTCAGTTACTATCTAATGGTAGAAACAGTAAAATATAAGTTTCTGAGTTATTTATATCTTAGAGACTTTGGGTATTATCCCAGGTTATGTCCATCAGCCATTTTGTCCAGTATGCTGGATATAAATAGCCGAGATAGAAGGAAAAATGCTTTGCTGATAATAGAACATAATCTTCTAAACGGTCATCTGTATAAAATTTGAGTTTTATGTTCTGGACGACTTTGCAAGAGCTTCCAGGGACAGAACTTATTGTTCCGAGATGCAGAACTAACCTAATATTTGTAATGCAGCCCGGAAAAATGATTCTGCTTTTAAATAACTTGTCCCCTGACATTGATATTTTTTAACTGAACATATTAATGTCAAAAATCGTGTTATTACTTAACTAAAAATAATTTATATTTATTATTGGTTATATTAACTGTTAATGTATATTTAAGATAAAATAAATAAAAACTCGTTCGTTAATCAATATTTTCCAATTAACCATCTGTGGTGATCATACGTTTGCGTATCGCATGTTAGTATAAATAGTACGTAAGTGTCCATTGTCTCTCTCTTGTCTCAGATTCGGAACAACAACCTTAAATTATACTACTGATAGAATTAAAGAACGTAAAAGTACCTACGTCACACGTGTCTTATTTATTACAAATAATTAATCTGAGTAATTCGTCGGCCACGACACATCATTACTACACCATCATTGCTTCAAACTTCAGTAAAATTGTAGAAAGAAGAATCAATTGGAAAAAATGCTTGTTTTACTTCTTATGTATACTATTGATTAGTTTTTTTTTGGTTAAATGAAAAAATATAAGTTTTAAATAACGGCATTGGATTTTAAAAAACTACGTTGACACGAAATTCAGGACATAAAAAATTGTGCAAATTTCATAAAGCCAGTTCATAATGATGCTTCAGAAGACATTCGGATAAAAACGGCACAATTTGAAGTGTTAACTTACCAACGCTTATAGATTTGGGAATTAAATGACGTCAAAATGACTAGTTCAATCAACAATCTAGCCCTCGATGGGTTTTCAGGCTTCCTGGGACGTCAGGGTCGGAACAGGGCGTTTACATTTGTAGCTATTGATCGATTTATTATTTGGATGGAATTGATATTTTCACGGCCAAAAGAATTATCGTTATTATTATGTGGGTTATTATGCAGTGTTGTGCTTCTTATTCCTTTAGCCCACGTTTTAGACATGTTACGGTATCGATCATCAAAGCAGATTTGCTGATTGTGGTGATATTTTTGTAGAAGTGATACCATGTTGTTAGATCTTATTTTATATATTATGCGGTATTTTAGTATAATAATCACTTATATATACATAAACATACACTTTACTAAACTCAACACATCTTGCCGTGATTATGGACACATCCGAAACGTTGGCTAAAGAAGGAGGAAATGCAACATGGTATAATAATCCCAAAAATCGCCATAATTTTTTTTACGGTAAATGTCACATTTGAAATAACCTCTGTGGAAATTTAAATGTACACCATGATTTAACCGTTCAGCCTGGCTTTTCTCAAAAAGTGCAAGAAGGAAATTACCATATCAGAACACATCCAAATCAAAAGACACAGACGCGAAAACCTGTCTATTAAGTCAACTATTACATCTTTTTTCACCTGAGTACCTCATTAAAAATTATATGCAAAACCCTTAAGAAATATTGTAAGGACCAGTCCGGCCCACCCCGGCTGTCTTCCCTGGCTAACCCGTATGCATGGTTAAATCCTGGCTGTAAAAAAAATGCTATAAAATTTTATGAAAATACCCAGACAATTTCGAATGCGCATCTTTATTTCTTTTTGGGCAGTGAAATAAAAATGACCAAGACAGTAAAATAAAAATATGCAAAGCTGACAAAAACCCTTTAGAGGACATCAACATTCGCTTTGATTCCACCGCTTAAAATCACGAGATGTTACTTAATTTGCAGAATTCCACTTATTTTATATATTATATAAATGGTCTTCAAAATATTATATTATCTATACACATGGTATTTCAAAGAAAACAAAATAAATGTGTGTTGAGATATATTTTTATAAATTTTACTTAATCGCTTATCTGGATTTGAAAATATAGCTTTTACATTTTTCAACACATCCAGTAGTTCCACTAAAGTTCTTTCTTGTACGTAATTACAAAGATTAATATATTCTACTAACTCGTTCTTATCCCTCCTTATTACCTATTATAAGTAAAACGGTATTATTGTAAGGTTCGAGAATTATTCTTGTCAATGATACTCCGAGTTTTACTACTTCGTTTATTGCTAACCGACTAAAAAAAATACAAATACGTGGTTACTATTTGCGAGCTAAGACGTGTGAGAGGGAGATTAAACTAAAATAGCGAGACAGATGTATTATAGTTGTATAAAAGCCCATATTTTAGTTTAATCTCAGCTCACAAATAGTAACCACGTATTTGTAATCTTTGTACTCGGTTAGCAGTAAACGAAGTAATCAAACTCTTGACAAGAATAATCCTCGAACCTTATACTTATACTGTTTTACTCAGATAATACGGAAGGATAAGAACAAGTTAGTAGAAAACGTAACTCATAATCGCGAGCATGTGTACGGCATATACAGTCGTATACTGGCAGTATTAGTTGCTGAAAAAATTTTAAGCCGTCCAACGTCCAGGATTAGAGACCCATTACGATCGCATTAAGACGGAGATCGCGGACTTTAAAAACAATCTGTTTGACTTGACAAATGTAAAAAAG